>NC_141683.1:46224543-48930793 GCF_028749965.1 Puma concolor
CTGCCTCCTCCCTCTACGGAGGGATTCCCCCCCCCCCCCCCCCCCCCACCTACTGTTTGTGTGAGAGAAGTCCCTATGAGAGCTTAAGGGCTCTCATCTCCCATTCATTCCTCTTCTAAAGCCCTGAATTGGCTCAGGCACGTTGGTTAAATTTCAGGTGGCTTTCTTTGCTCCAGGAGTTACATGGTCAAAGATAAAAATATATGCCCAGAAACACGCATTCATCCTGAGTGATGACAAACACGGTTGGAGCTAGAAGTGATTTGTTAGTAGGAAACCTACCTCTGTCTGAGTTATCTTCCATCGCGTGTGGGTTAGGAAATTTGTTTTAAAATAGATCGTGCTTATGCTGTGTGTGGCTGGAAGACAGCCATAAGTTCAGCTATTGGAGCAACTCTGAAAGTGATACACCCTGATCATCCAGAACCTCTGTGAAGGCACACACGGGCTCTGACTCAGACGTCGGGAGGGGGGCTGACACACCATAGATTCCATGAAACACTTTTTTTTTTTTTTTTTGGTAAGGAAACACTATGGACTGTTTGGGGGAAGTGACACGTTCATTACACAGACAGATGTTATGAAAACCTCCCTACTCAAGGGGATGGACTCACCTTTCACCTAATAATAACCTTTCAGTTTGGTAGAGTTGGAATGTACCAGGGCCGAAGAAAATCATGGGTAGTACGGGTCTGGGCTATTTAGCTCTCCAGTGGGGAGATAGTGATGTTTTTGAGGGTTTTTAAGTCCAAGATGCTCAATTTGGGGGGGTTTTCTCCCCTTTTTCATACTTCCAGAGATGGATTTTAGGACCAATAGAGTATGTTCTGGGCTGGCTGTTTGGAAAATAGGATTGAACAGACATGGAAACTAATGTAGATTAGATCGCCAGTTTTTGTTTTGCTCCTTGTGAAGTGGGAAGTGTCAGTGATAGGACATCTGAGTGTATTTATCTGCGTTAAACCTTTGCTGGGACCAGCACTTCACTGATCACAAAATGCAGCATTGAAATGTCACCTCCCCCCTCACATTTCCTGCTGGGCAGACGGGGTTCAGATTCGGTTCTGGAGGGCCATTGGGAAAAGCAACGAAGGCGAGCAAACTTAGCTCTCAGATGAGCCGATGCCTGAGGAAGAGTGCCTGCTAATGTGTCAGGCTTATCTCCATCAGAACATATATCCTAAGAAAAATGGCCCTTGGTTGGTGGAGAGGTCTTATATCCAATGTTGAAAGTTCATCCTGGGAGAACCCTGAGGGTCTAGCTTCCTTCTTCAGCATTTTTACTCTTGGAGAGAACTGATCATTTTGTTTTCTTGGCTAGTAATTTATTCATCACCCCTTTCTCCCTGTCTCATTTTATCATCTAACATGGATTTCTGGGAATTAATAGCCCACTGTTTGCAGTGGTTTGAGCTTCTTGAAGAGTCACAGTGTGCGAATCAAGAGCTTGTTCATTAATTGGCACTACTTGCTGTGACCCATTCAAAAATCCTACCAAGGAGGAAGGTGGTTTGCCCAATTATGAGTATCATTTCCAGGTGCCTCAGCATTGTGTTGGATTTTCCACCAGGCAAGCCTTGACAAACATTTTGAGTGGTTTCCTCCAGGTTCTTCATGGCTGGCCCCCTTTCTCCTGGGGCCTCCGGGGAGAGAGAGAGAGAGAGAGAGAGAGAGAGAGAGAGAGAGAGTGAGTGAGAGAGAGTGAGTGAGTGTCATGGCACCTCTCCTCGTGAGGTCAGGAGAGGAAGGAGACGGCAGGGACTCGCTCATGGAGGGCCCTAAGTGTGATGAATAGCACTAGCTTCACTTGAACTTACCAGTACAACTTGGTGCTAAGGCACAAACAAGTGCATTTTGGGCCATTTTCTGGTCCTTCTTTGGAATTTTAGAAGTCCCATAGCATGGGAGAAATCAGTGTTGTGATTAAGTTCTTGTTAAAACATGAAAAGCAGATTGCAATAGACTAGGTATAAAATATTGCTTAGGAAACTAAAGACAGGGATAGGGCCTGTCTGCAGGGAGAATTGCAACACTGAACCTGTATTTTAGAAACTGGTGACAGTTGTGACTTTAAGAGATCATAATTCAAGGGCTTATCGAAAGTGGCATGTAAATTACATATGTACATATTTTTAAAGTAAGCAATTATTTAGCTTGACTATCTCAGTTCTGAAGTTTAATTTTACAAGTTACAGTTGCAACAAGAAACAACTTGACATGCTCTGGTTATGCAATCATGACAAGAGTGGTTGGATGTAAGCTGGGCTAGGAGGAACGTAGAAAGGAGCACCCAGCCGCGCCTCAGTCAGCAGGTATTAAGAAGTTCCTTTCCTTTTTTTTTTTTAATTTATTTTTTATTTTTTTATGGAATATGTTCCTGGAAAATGGATTTCCTGGGTTGTAGGCCAGTCCCGGAATGTAAAGACTACCTTCTCTATCCACTTGTGAGAGGAGAGGTATCTCCCCCAATCCGAAATGGAAATTCGGAAGAGTAATTGCCCAAGCGACTGGAAGGCAGGCAGCTTTGGTCGTCTTTGCAACCCCAACAGCAACCCCCGTGGTAGCTGGCCCACTCACTACCTTGTACTTGGAAGTTACTCAGTGACTGATTGAATTGAATTGAATTAACCTAATTAGTTAAGGTCCGTAATGTGTCAAAAAACTCCTTGGAAATACATTAGCTGCGGACTTCCATTTTAATAAATCAGTATGAGAGCCTATTAAGAGCTCCATATTCTGCCTCAGGTAGGATTTTTTTAGCTGTTGAAGAGTATTTGACAGGCCAGAAAACATACCAGATTACTGGATTTTCTAGTCAGGGGCATGTTGATTTGGATTATATATAATATCCATCTTTGACAAATATTTCTTCACTCAGTAGCGTGAAGTGTGACTGCCGTCTTTATTTCTTTTGTCCAAGGGGTTCAGTGAGTAACAGCGCCTCCTACTGAAAGGGTGCATTACGGTTTTCAGAGTCCTTTCATGTATCTTGTACCTTGTCTTACCGGACTTTGTGCTGGAGCCATGGCACTTAGGGTTTCCTGTGTTGGAATCTCTCCCAGAACGTGCCTGGATCTAGGAGTGGGGGAGAGGGTCTGGGGAGACTCAGGTAGTCCCAACTCTTGGTTTACCAGATTTTTCCAAGGGAGGCAGTAATCAATAGTCACTGCTGCTTCTTCTAAAATAACTTAAAATGGGGAAAGTGGAGACCTGCCTCCTGCAGTGAGCTCCCCAGGCCACTAGCGACCCTTGACTCTGCCTCTTAACTGCCTTAGCTGCCTGTTAACCTTGCTCCTTTGCCAAATATCCCTTTCACCTTTCTGTCGTTTCAGGAGTGTTAACATGGCTTCCCGTCCCACAGATTTTCACCCATATGCTTTCTTGCTTCTTACCCTTCCACCTTACTTTTGCCTGCGAGACTTGGGTATTTTGTATTTGAACAATCACTTTTCCAGTGTTTTAACCCCATCCCCAGGCCCACTTTCTCCTTGACTCCTCCCACCTCTGCTCAAGCTTAGACTTCTGGCATCCAGGGTGCTGTCTTCCTTCTGCCCTCAGGGCCCCTCTACCTTGTCCTACTTTGCCCTACATCTTCCTTATTAATCCCACCCACTTCTCTCCATCAAGCCTTTAGATCTTCCAGCAGGTTCCTGCCTGTGCCTGTTTCACAGGCTCATGCCATCTTAGTGAATGCATTTATAGCATTCATGAGTTCAAGTCCACATGGGATCAGAGCACCCCCGAGTTTAGGGATCTTTTTGCCTTTGTGTTCAATTTTGACTTCACTATATTTTGGATTTTGTGAGGTTCTTAGGCCATTTAATAATAGCTGAGGTACTTTGCATCTTCACTTAGCTATTTTTTTAAATTTTATTTAATGTTTTTATTTATTTTTGAGAGAGACAGAGACAGAATGCAAGTGGGTTAGGGGCAGAGAGAGAGAGACACACACACAGAATCTGAAGCAGGCTCCAGGCTCTGAGCTGTCAGCACAGAGCCCAAGGTGGGGCTTGAACTCATGAGCTGTGAGATCATGACCTGAGCTGAAGTCAGACGCTCAACTGACTGAGCCACCCAGGTGCCCCCTCACTTAGCTATTATATCCAGTGTTGGATAATAAAGGACCATCTCAGTGATGACTGTTATTTTTCAAGATGTGGATAACAAATCTTGAAAAGCATTTCAGAGATTTTCTTCATGGCACCATTGAAAGGTGTTGCTGCGTACCAAAATCTGTTTACTGATGACAGAAGTAGAATGCCTTGTTTAATGTCATCCTCATTACTTGTTTTTTTCTCCTTTGGTTAAATAAATATTACTGTAAATTGAACCAACTTTTTCCTCATCTGTTATGGTTTTACTGCTCTCCGTGAAAATTTTAGAAGCTTACAGGACACATTTATGCCAAGTAAGGATTCTTTAGCAAAGACCTGATACTGTTGGTTCTCCCCGTACGTTTGTTTGTAGCCTACGTCAGCCCCATCAGTAGGGAGTCAGTGGGAGAAAAAGTATTAATGGGGACAACTACTAGAAAAACATATCCTATTGACTCATTGCATACATAGTTGGGTTGGTCTTTTTATAAAACTGTACTTCACAAGTAGGTCCAACACTAGTTATGCAATATCCTGAGTGCTCTAGGGCTTTGGAAGAAGGTGCTTTAAAGCAGAGCAGGAAAAATGGTAAGAATTCCCTTTCGGTGATAGATCTGTGTGTTGCTGGACTGTGATGGATACTGCAGTAGTTTTAGTGTTACTTCACTGATAAACCCCGTGTTAGGACATACTCCACCCCACTCGGTGACTGACATGGTCTTTCCCACCTGAGCTGGGTAGGGAGGAGGTCATGAGAAGTTTAGTCTTTCCTGGAGTGTGGGGACCTTTTTCATTCCAGTCGTCACAGATGCTAGAGTGTATGACAGCTACTCCTGGACCCGGGTTGATAAGGAAGGAGGTCCGTATATGGGTTTTTTACAGTGCAGTGGAACCCCCTCTATTGACACGATTTCTAAATTTTTTTAATGTTTATTTATTTTTGAGAGAGAGAGAGAGAGAGACAGAGCGTGAGCAGGGGGAGGGGCAGAGAGAGAGGGAGACAGAATTCGAAGTAGTCTCCGGGCTTTGAGCTCCGAGCTGTCAGCCAAGAGCCTGATGCGGGGCTCGAGCCCACGAACCGTGAGATCATGACCTGAGCCGAAGTCGGACGCTTAACCGACTGGGCCACCCAGGCACCCCGACACTACTAGTTTTTTTTTTTTTTTTTCAACGTTTATTTATTTTTGGGACAGAGAGAGACAGAGCATGAACGGGGGAGGGGCAGAGAGAGAGGGAGACACAGAATCGGAAACAGGCTCCAGACTCTGAGCCATCAGCCCAGAGCCTGACGCGGGGCTCGAACTCACGCACCGCGAGATCGTGACCCGGTTGAAGTCGGACGCTTAACCGACTGCGCCACCCAGGCGCCCCCGGACACTACTAGTTTTAAAACGAGAAGATTGAAAGGCCAGGTGTGGAGCAAGGAGATGCTGCATGCTGCCAGGCTGTGGCTTGCAGAGAACTTTTCAAAGACACAGATAGTTAATACATGCCAAGAGGTGACTTCAGCAGTTCTGTCTGAACGTTCTGCCAGAAGCAATTTCCCTAAAATAATTTTGTAACAGTTCTTACAGTGAAAAGGTTATACAGGAATAAGCAACATGTATCTCATTATATGTTTTAGAAAGATACTATTACTATTTTGATGAAGGGGATGAGAATCCAGGAACCTCTTTGAGTCACTTAGTATTTGCTGAAAATTCAGATGTTCTGGTTTCTGTGCCAGGCCTTCATGGCAGTATAGACAGAGCTTCCAAAACAAATCTTCTGCTTATCCTTGGTGGCCTCCCTAGCACCCTCCCCAACACTGCCTTGAGATCTCAGGTCTCAGATCAGATCCTGTCTCTGACCCTTTGCTGACCATAAGAGACCCTCCTCCTTTGCCTTCCGTGAATGCTCATAGCACTTACTTGATGTTTGTTTGTTTCTGTATTAGTTTTGATTTGCATTAATGTGTTTTTTGTCACCCCACCCAGTTATAAGATCTCTCGTGCCCCCTGGGCATGTATTATGCTAAGCGAATGGCTGTTGGTTGGTTGACAGCTGGTCATTGGTTTGAAGCTCAGAATTTTTCTCTGTGGAGACCTTGCTCCCATTCAAAACCCTCTTTAACCAAATGAGGAAGTATAGTGTGGGATGAGAAAAGATAATGGGAATTTTTAAATTCGTGTGTTGGCCAAGATTAAGGCATGTAATCTTTCTTACTCACTCAGATAATTTATTAAACAAACATTTGCTTTTGTTGATGACGCTTCATGTCATCCCGTGCCTGGCACTGGAGAGATGCTGGAGATACAGATAAAGAGGCCTGGCCTTGCCTTTGTGGACTCCTCAGACCAGCGTGTGAATTGACATGCAAACACATGACATGTGGTAAACGGACACTGCTTTGTGAGGTGAGGGAACAAAGGAGCGGATTCTCTCTAGAGGTAGGCTGACCATGTTCCCTGGGACAGCCCTGGACTGTGCCTGGTGTTCAACTTGGGGTTTTTTTGTTTTTTTGGTTTTTTTGTTTTTTTTTTAGAGAGAGAGAAGGCACAATTGAGCAAGGGGCAGAGAGAAAGAGAGAGAGAGGGAGAATCCCACGAGGGGCAGAGAGAGAAAGAGAGGGAGAGAGAAAAGTGAGGCTTACCCAAAGCGGGGCTTATGCTCACCTGAAGCCCAGGACTCAAGCTCACCTGATGTGGGATTCAAACTCACACACCGTGAGATCATGACCTGGACCGAAATCAGATGCTTAATGACTGAGCCACCTAGGCGCCCTCAACATAGGTCTTAATATACCCCTTTGGCCCTTAAAAGTCTCCCAGTTTTTACTCCCAGACGGTACTCCTACATAGTAAATCATGTGATTCCCCAACATAGAGAAGGCTTCATAGTTGGGATGACACTCAAGCTACACAAGAGTCCTCTAGGGTATTGTTTACATTTCTAAAAATATTGAGGGCGGCTAACGTTGTCTTTCTAACTATTTTTTTCACATTACCGTGGATTCATAGACTAGTTCACAGACTGGCATATGGGGATAAAGGGGTTTATGGGCAAAGGGAAGAGGAAGTAGGGTATTTCGGGCAGAAGACACCATGCATCATGTGGAGACGTATGGATGTGGGTCCTCATGGCTGGGCTTTCCACATGTGATGGAACACAGTGGGAGATGAGGCTGTGTGGTTCCTCAGCCTCATGGTAGAGAGTTTGGACTTATTGCCCAAAATGTAAGCAGTGAGAAGCATTGAAAGATTGTAAACAGGGGAGAGACATCATTGGCATTATAGATAGTTTCTTTCAAGTGTGGGTAAGAGACTAGAGGGGAACAGACTGGAGTCAGAGCAGAGGAACTCTGGTCCTAACTGGGTGAGAGCTGATGGGCACTGAGTTAATGCCTGAATATGGAAAAGAAGGACAGGCAGGAAAGGCATTTAGGAAGCAAGATTGGTGGGACCTGGTGACAAATTGGGACTGGAGAGTGAAGAAAGGGGTAATGGATAATTACAAAATTTCTGGATGGATCGTTCTGTCTTTTACTGCGATGAAGAGTTCATGCATTGAGAGGAAAGATTATTAACTCAGTTTGGAGTATGTTGAGTTTTAGGTGCTCATATGCTTTTAGACGGAGATATACTGAAATTCTGGTCTAGATTTCAGAGGAGAGAAGGGGTGAGAATTAGGGTTTGATCTCAGTCATCATTTCTTAGGGAATTATTCCCTGGCCTCCATGATGAGGTTAGATCCCTCTAGTCTCTCTCTCTCTCTCTCTCTCCCTCTCTTTTAAGTAATTTATTTATTTTGAGGGGTGGGGAGGGGAGAAGAGCCCATATGAAAGAGGGAGAGGCAAAAAGGGAGAGAGAGAATCCCAGCTCCCTGCTGTCAGCATAGAGCCTGATGCAAGGCTCAATCTCACGAACCGTGAGATCATGAGCTGAGCTGAAATCAAGAGTCAGATGCTTAATTGACGAAGCCTCCGAGGGGCCCCTCCTCTATTCTGTCTTCTAACTGCACCATACACCTTGCCTGCATATACTTACCATAATCTTTGTGATTCTTCATTACCCACCTCCACCCCCCAATGGAGGGTGGATGCCCATTTACCACGAAGGTAAAAGTATATCTGTTTTTAATTCTCTTGTATCCCCATGACAACTACCACACAATTGGTGCCTAGCATGTATTTGTTGAATGAATGAATGAATGAATGAGAGAATCTTTGTAAATTTGGTAGTTGAAGCTATGTGGCTTAGCATGAGATTGCCCAGGGAAAGGAGAAGAAAACACTAGTCTTTAGGGCTGTGATGGGAAAAGGAGAGTGAAAGAGAATGAACAGAGCAAGAGAATCAGCATGTGGTCAGAATGGTCCAGTGAAGAAGCAAAACAATATAGAAATAGAAGTAATAGAATAGAAATAGAAATAATAGAATAGAAAACAAGAGGTTTTCTCAGAATTTGGAATTCTGTTGTTAAATAAAAGTGGAAATGTTTACCTTATGGAAGATGTCAAGATATGGGTACTTAGCTTTGTAACGTCATGTTAGCTTGTGCGACATGCAAAGTTTGATGTTTACCACTTTGGTCATTTTATATGTTGGGATTCTGGGGTTTGCTTTATATAATTTATACTGGCATCTGATGTACTAAAATTTGAGGCCATATTTTGGGAGGATGATGAAATAGTGCAGTGTTTAATCATTGTGAATTTATGAGTGTGCACATTGATTTAAGGGGTTCAAATACTTGAGTGTTTACATTCTACTTGATCAGGGACATTAACAGTTAAAGATGCATTAAGTTATAACATTGTAACAAAGGATGGCTAATTGATCCTACAAGCCTTGAGTAGCAATGTCATTAAAGCTTTGTCTTAAAATAAGAGGCTCTTATCATGGGGTCTGATTTTTACTTGTTTTCAGTCTCTACTGAGAGACTCAGGGTGGAGATGGGTGAGGGATCAGGGCACTGGAAAGAGGGAGGGCTTTGAATTCAGCACATTCTATCCCAGTTCTACCACCCCTTAACTCTAGCTGCATGATCTTGAATAACAATGGCAATAATTGACAGTAGTAATAATAAAAGCTGACATGTATGGAGTAGCTCACTCTGTGCCTGGGTACTGTGCTAAGTACATTATATGCATTCATGTACTTCTTTAATGCTTGCGACAGCCTTATGAGGAACTTTCTACCATTACCTCTACTTTGTGGATAAGGAAGAACTGAGGCTCAGGGACTTTTTTTCTTTTCTTTATTTATTTTCTTTTTAAATTTTTTTTTTTTTTATTTTGAGAGAGTGTGCATGCAAGCAGGGCAGAGGGGTGGGGTGGGGGGGAGAGAAAATCCCAAGCAGGCTTTATTCTCAGTGTGGAGCCTGTCACCGGGCTCAATCTCACGACTGCAAGGACCTGAGCCGAAATCAACAGGCAGATGCTTAACCACTGAGCTACCCAGGCGCTCCCAAAGATACCTGTATCTTTATTTATAGACTCCCTTTTTCTATTTTTCCCCTCTTCTGAGAAGTTTCTTTCCTGGCAGTTTATTTGTTGAAGAAACAGGGATTTGTTCTATAGGAGTTCCTGCATTCTGTAGTTTGCTGATTGCATCTTCTTTCTTGGTGCTCTTCACTTTATTTTCCTGTTTCTCTTATTTGCTGTAAACCGATCAGATAGTTTGGCAAGGGGACGTCACAAAAAGTGTGATGTGCTTCCTGGTATAGCGCTTCAGGAGCCACACGTGCCTTCTTGTTTCTTCTTTTAGGAAAGCAGTGGATTTAGGTGTTGTCAGCCTGATCCCCATTATCAAGTTTCCCCATCAAGAACTATTGATGGTCATCGTCTAGATACATTGTTTCAGTAAAGGTTGTAAAAATGATGATATTCTGCCATCCGGTCTACACTTGTTAGCTGGAGTTTTCCTATCAAGAAGAAATGAGCCATATCAGTTATTTGGTTGCCTCACAGTATAGCTTATATGGGAAAATTAATGCTTGGTTTTATTCCCTCATTTTAAGTAATATTCAGAATCATGCCTTCATTTTCTAGAAGAAGAAAGATTTTTTTTTTTAAGTATTCTGAACTCGTGGACTTTAATACAGTTTATGTGTTTCTATCCCTTGCAGTTATCTCTTTCAAAGCTTGAATTATCTTTGGCACATGGAAGACTTTTTAAATTGGCTTCTGATTTTTTTTTTTTTTTGACATGACTGTAGTGGTTTTTGGTGACAGTTTTCCTTGCTAGTATAACAAGATATGTCAGACTTACCTAGTACTTTTTCTATTTCAGATTGTTTTTAGTGGTACATGGTATTTAGAGACCACAGTCCAGGTGTTAGGAGTTCTCATTTCCTCTGGGCAGGTCATTGTTCAATGGATAGAGTTATGGAAATAAACATATGTGTATGTATAGGTATGTGTTTGTGTACGTGTGTATGTGTGACATATATGACATGCCCTATTATTCCTATTTAATATAAGCAAACATCTTCATTTCCCCCTCTTAGAAAAAAAGTAGCATATTATAGTTCTGCACCTTGCTTTTTGCATTTAATACTGTATTTTAGAGATCACTCTGGAGCCATATGTAAAGTTTTTCATTGTATTTTACAACTGCAGAGACTCTATTGTGTAAATATACCAAACTTTATTCATTTGGATATATGGTTGTTCTGGTCTTTTGCTGTTACATTGTAGTAAGAATGATTGTTTTTGTTGGTGGAGGTTTATTTGCAAATCAAACATAAAGCCTAGACTAAAACATGATTTTTCCTTAACTAAACGGATAGGTGAATGGACAGTGCTGGCAATTTTTTCCCCTGCTTATCATTTGTGTTTTATCTCTGATTATGTTTTCTTTTTCTTTTTTAAAAAGTTTTTTATTCACGTAATCTCTGTATTCAACATGGGGCTTGAACTCATGACCCTGAAATTAAGTAACCTGCTCTTCTGACTGAGTCAGCCATGCATCCCAGACTGTGTGTTTTATTTTTTTATGTTTTTTTTTTTTTTTTTGAGAGATAGCCTGTGTACCAGAGTGGGGGGACACAGAGAGAGAGGGGGCCAGAGGATCCAAAGCGGGTTCATGCTGACAGTAGGGAGCCCAATGTGAGGCTCAAATTCGTGAACTGTGAGATCATGACCTGAGCCACCCCGGTGCCGCAGATTATGTTTTTTTAATGTAAATTTTTTCTTTGATGTAGTCAGTTTTATTAGTCTTTCTTTTATTGCCTCTTGGATTTGAATGATGATGCAGAAAAAAAATTTTTTAGAAACCACATATGAACATTTTTAGTAGCCACATTAAAGAAAGTAAAAAGAAACAGGTGAAATGAATTTAATAATATATTTTCTTTAATCAAATATATCAAAAATATTATCACCTCAATAACTAATCAGTCTTTTTAAATTATTATTTTTATCTTTTATTTTTTTTTTTAACATTTATTTACTTTTGAGAGACAGCATGAGCTGGGGAGAGGCAGAGAGAGAGGGAGACCCAGAATCTGAAGCAGGCTCCAGGCTCCAAGCTGTCAGCACAGAGCCTGACGTGGGGCTTGAACTCACAAGCTGTGAGATCATGACCTGAGTTGAAGTAGGATGCCTAACCGACTGAGCCACCCAGGAGCCCCAGTATTTTTAAATTATTAATGAGAGGAAGGGAGGCAAACCACGAGAGAGTCTTAAATACAGAGAACAAACTGAAGGTGGATTGGGGGGTGGGGGAGAGGGGAAAATGGGTGATGGGCATGGAGGAGGGCACTTGTTGGGATGAGCACTGGGTGTTGTATGTAAGCCAATTTGACAATAAATCATATTCATTAAAAATACATTATTAGTGCGATATTTTACATTTTTTTCCATGCTAATTTTTCAAGAACTGATGTGTGTTTTATCCTATTGTACACTTCAGTTTGGTGACGAAAGTTTCATAATCAGTACTTGATTTAGACTTCATAAAATATGCTTTTGGAAAAGCAAATTCACATAACCGGGTTGTTCCAAGCATACATGAAAATTTTCCAATAACTGAGTTAAGTATTTTAAAATTTCAATTTAAGTTAATTAAAATAGATTAAACTGCCAGTTTAGTTCCTCAGTTACAGTTAACCACATTTCAAGTGCTTAGTAGCCACATGTGGATAATGACTAACCTGTTGGACATCCATATTTTCTTTTAGTACTTGTGTGGTTTTATCATTAACATTTCAGTCTGTGGCAACCTGTTTGGGATTTATTTTGTTGTATGGGGAATGGATCTAATTTTCTCTTTTTCTACATGGCTCTCTAGATATCAAAAGCCACTTATTAGAAGTCCCATCTTTTTTCCCACTGATTTGAGATGTGCCCCTATCAGACACTTAATTTTCGTAAGTATTTAATTGGCTGTCTTTCTGCATTTTCTACTCTGTTCAATTGATCTGTCCCTTCATGTTCCAGTACCCTACTGTTTTACTCATAGAGGTGGTTTAATAGGTTTTAACATTAAAACCACGATGAGTTACCATTTCATCCCTACCAGATTGTATCTGTCACCGTGAATCACTGTGCAAGGATATGGAGCAGAGAGAATATGCATATGATGCTGGTGGCCATATAAACTGGTGTAATGATTTTGGAATGAAGTTTGGGGTACCTTGTAAAATGGTCCCCTGATCCTGTTAGTCTTTAGGGTAGCAGAACAAATTGCAGGCCTGGAGTGGGAACTGTTTTGTCTCATGACTTTAGTTTGTCATTCTGAGATGATATTTTATATAAGTAGGGTTGTGAAGAACATTGGGAAACATGGCCTCAGAGAAACTCTTACACGTCTGCAGGAAAGCTCGCAGCAATGCTATTCACAACAGTAAAATACTGAAATATGTCCATAGGCCTGTTGACGGTATATGGAGAAAGGAAATTGTGATACATTTATCATAAACAGCAGTGAGGGTAGCTGACAACTGTGTGTATCAACAGGGAAGAATCTCATAAGCATGATGTTGAGTGGAAAAGCAAGATAGAAGATAATATAGTGTGATTCCATTCATGTACAATTCCAAAAATGCTAAACTAAAGCGATACATTGTTTAAGGATTGACTCATATACGGAAAGATTATAAAAAAGAGCAAGGGAGCAGTGATTCCTTCCTAGGGGTGAAAGATAGGGTGTGATTAGGAATGGCTCCACCTGGGACGTCCAAGGTCCTTGTAATAGTCTACAGGTAGGTAATAGAGACGTTCATTTTGCTTTTATACATTGAGTTGTGCATGTGTTACGTGGCTGTTTCATCGCAAAAGAGAAGGAAAACAACAGCAAAAGTCCAAACCCAGGAATAGGCTAGATTACGCAGAGCTCAAGTAATTAAATTGACGCCTGAGAAAAGCTGCTGTTAGATATGAAGCACTTGGCTTTGTTCATTTCTTATTTAGTGACAGTGACTTTTTTTTTTTTTTTTAAGACAGAAATTTGCTTTTCATGTCTGGGTCAGGCATCAAGAAATATGTCCTTACGTTCTTGTGTGGAGTACATACATGAGTGACTGTTAGTTATATCTCCAGGCACAACTACTGACAGAGTCATGGGTTCGTTGACATTTAAGTAATTTTTTTTAACCACTTATGCAAAATATCCTCATGGCCAATTCTAAACTGTATTCAGAGAGAGATGATTTTTGAAGGGATAGCATCATGAATAGGAAACATTAATTAAGCATATGCTGTATGCCAGATGCAGTGTCTACATGAACTCATTTAATCTAGGTGATAGTCCCATGAAGAATTACATATGGACTTCATGTTACTGATGAATAAACTGACACTCAGAGAGGCTAAGCCACACAGAAGATTACATGATGTCAAGAAGTCAACAGGAAGTACATGATGGAGTTTTCATGAAGGTTCATCTGGCCACAAATCCCATGTTCCCAACTTCTGTTCCAGAGTATCTTTTTAAGAACTCCAGGTGCTAATCTGTCCTTTTGCTCAATGGTGGCCGACCCCCAAAAAGTTAGTATTTAAAAACAATTTTTTTTAATGTTTATTTATTATTGAGAGAGAGACACAGAACATGAGCAGGGGAGGGGCTGAGAGACAGAGAGACACAGAATCTGAAGCAGGCTCCAGGCTCTGAGCTGTCAGCACAGAGCCTGACGCGGGGCTCGAACTCACAAACCGCGAGATCGTGACCTGAGCCGAAGTCGGACGCTTAACCGGAGCCACCCAGGCGCCCCAAAGAGTTAGTATTTTTTTTTTTTTAATTTTTTTTAACGTTTATTTATTTTTGAGACAGAGAGAGACAGAGCATGAACGGGGGAGGAACAGAGAGAGAGGGAGACACAGAATCGGAAGCAGGCTCCAGGCTCTGGGCCATCAGCCCAGAGCCCAACGCGGGGCTCGAACTCACGGAGAGTGAGATCGTGACCTGAGCTGAAGTCGGAGACTCAACCGACTGAGCCACCCAGGCGCCCCAAAGAGTTAGTATTTTTTTTTTTTTCAACGTTTATTTATTTTTGGGACAGAGAGAGACAGAGCATGAATGGGGGAGGGGCAGAGAGAGAGGGAGACATAGAATCGGAAACAGGCTCCAGGCTCCGAGCCATCAGCCCAGAGCCTGACGCGGGGCTCGAACTCACAGACCGCGAGATCGTGACCTGGCTGAAGCCGGACGCTTAACCGACTGCGCCACCCAGGCGCCCCAAGAGTTAGTATTTTTAAATCGTTAAAATTTCAGAGAGGAAAACCTTGAATCCATTGTGGCAGCTCTTCACAATGTCTATGTGAATTTTTGACATGTGTTAAAGTTTGCTCCTCTTTGGTGGCTTTGAGCAGTTGCTCTCTCCCCCTGTGATGTGTCCTTTCAGAGACTTGATGGCCTTAAAGGGTTTGACTGAGCAATGGGACACCTGCTGGGGTGGATTCTGTTTGTTTTCTGATTTGAAGCCTCTCCTAGTTTTCCATTCTTAGGATTAGGCTGCACCCTGAAACCGTCTCGACTATGCCTGTGCAAAACCTTTGCAGCCCCTCTTCCCTTCTGAGGCTGAGACTGAGATTATATGTATCTATTTCTTCAACTTGTCAAAATTTTAAAACCTTTTTTTCCCCTTGGTTTTGCCTTAGATGTCCCAAATTGTAATGTCAGCAAACGAAGCTCATTCCCTAGTGATTTATCTGAGTCAGTACTTGGCATGGTCTGATCAGACCCAGCGCTAATAATTATTATTAGGCTTTTCAAGTTTGCCTTCAAAATCCCCCCATTGCTACAACCTCTTCTTTCCACTGGTATTTTCATGAGCAAACACAGCTGATGAAGGGGATAGGGTGGGAAGGAACATTCAAATGAACATTTGGTTGCTAGGGAACCTGGCTTACTCAGGATTTGTGACTTCCCAAAATGATGTAGACATTATGGCAGAGCTACTTGAGATCTCTGTCCTCTTCAGGTTAGTGTGCCTTCAGCTTGGGAGCCAACCAAAGCTCCCAAAGCTGCTTGGCTTCTTCTGTGAAGGCTGTTGGACTTGCTGTCTTGTGGGAGTGTATGTGGCGAAAAACTTTTTTCTAATCAAAATGAGAAGGTCAGCGTAAAGTGAAGGTGGCTAATCCCCAGCTCATCTTGCAATCTGTAGATGTGTGTGTGCCTTTCCAAGCCCTAGGAAGATAGTTGCTTTTTTTATAATACTGAAGCTATCTTTACATATTTCTTCTATTTTCATTATATTTGAGTCTCTACCAAGTTTGCTTTAGCTTCTAATGTCAAGAAAAATACTTTCCCTTCATATGATCTCAAGCAAGAGTTTTATGATTCTCTGTGTGAAGATAAAACCTCTTGCAACTGTTTTGGTTTTTTACTTTTTGTTATAATAGCTCAGACTAACCCAGGTTTCAAAGGAACCAGATAGCATTAAATAAACTCCCATGATTAGCAAAAAAGTAAAATGAATATATCCAGAAATGAAATGGCATGTGAGATTCATATTTGTTTTCCATCACTTGTTTAGATCTTGTAATAATGATTTTGAGGGCTCTTTTTTGGCATATCTGGTGTTTTTGCTATAAGCTTTGTTGCTGCAAGCATTTTCACTGCAAACATTTTTGCCAGATAATTGGCCATAAGGAAGTTGTGCCATAAAAGAATCACATACAAAAAAAGAGGGACATTCATTAAAAAGGACATAGTGAAACATAAAAAATGAGTAACAAGGTTAGAGAGACTTTACTGCGAGATACAAAATGTTTGAATACACACAAAATGTATAGTACTGATTCACAGCAGTGCTGCGCTAATGACTGATTTTTTGTGTGTTTTTTGGTGAAGTGTACTTAGGCCCTTATCTTCAAAGTCTTTTGTATATAATTTCTTTTTGGCTTGTTGATTGATCTTCTCATTCAGCATCACACTTTTCCTTCTTTTGCTAATGTGACTTCCTTCATTAAGAAACGTCTGTTTCCAAATACTAGGATATATATTTGTAAATGACCTTTTGTTGTGCCGTGATGAAAACCTACACTGTTGTTCTTGGCATCTTGTCATATGTCCGTTGATAGAGGTTCCAAAGTTCCATGGGAAATGTGTGTCCCAAACTCTGTGCCACTGTTGAGACCACAGTGAGGGTTAAGATTTATATAATATAAAAATGGGAGTACTGCATCAATGGAGAAATGAAACCACACTGTCAGCCAGTTGATGAAAGCAACAGACTGTCAGACCACACTGTCAACTGGTTATTTTTTTTATCTTTTACACAGAGTTGCCTTACGGCCAATTGGCTGTGCAGCAAAAATGCTCGCGTCAGAGACAGGTTTACAGCCAAACTACCTAGGACTCTTCTTGGGATCTCACATGTTGTCCACCAAAAAAAATGGGATTAGAGTGAGGGTTGAGGGGTAATGATCTTGGAAAAGCAGAAAAAGAACCCCTGGTATTGATGATCAAGTGTTGTGCATCGGAGAATAACCTACAGTAGAACGTGTGGAAGATCATTTGTTAAGTGACATGGAGGGATCTCAGAGTTCCGAGGGAAATGCAGGTAAATTCAGTTCAGTTGACACTGCTTGTCTTCTCCACACGTCCTGAAGATGACCTTGTAATTTACAGAAATACATTCAGTCCGGGCCCATACCACCCTGAGTGTGCCGGATCTCATCCGATCTTGGAAGCTAAGCAGGGTCGGGCCTGGTTCGTACTCGCACGAGAGACCACGCGATTGAATATAGAAATGCATTCAAACTGTGCTTTCCTGATTGCTCCTTTAAAGGACTGCTGACAAAGGACAGGAGCCTCACTCTGTTACATTGTGCTTTAGTGGGCCAGCTGCATGCGTGTAAAGAGTCAAGGGAAGAGATTAAGTGGCCTTTTTCCCTCGCCACACTGTCCCCTACCCCCCTTTCTTTATGAACTTGAGTCTTTGATGTGAACTGTGACTATGACATATGTCTAAAATGAGTGAGAAAAATTAAGTCGGTACCTAAATGGTATTTCCCATAATTGAATGAATATACAACTACATTTGGTAACATTTAATATGAAAAACTCAGAAAATCTCTCAGGTGAGATTATCTTTCTAAGCTAAGCAAAACGTCCCCCATGGGTCCCATCCGGTGCTCTGTCACCTCCGCTTAGCGCCGAGTGCATGTATTAAACACAGGCGTGCACCGTAGTTCAGAAATCCACAAATGCCATTTTCCCTCTGAAGTAAATAAAATACATCGGCTTAGGTTATTTCAATAGCTCTTTTTTTTTTTTTTAAGTGTATTTACTTTGAGAGAGAGAGAGCACGCATGAGAGAGCAAGTGAGGGAGTGGTACAGAGAGAGGGAGCGAGAGAATCCCAAGCAGGCCCCGCACTGTCGGGTCAGAGCCCCATGCGGGGCTCGATCTCACAAACCCGCGAGATCATGACCTGAGCCGAAATCAAGAGTCGAATGCTTAAGTGACTGTGTCACTCGGGTGCCCCTCGATAGGTCTTCTATATCTCTTACCTGCTTACCTTTGAAGCAAAATGGGGTTTTTGTTTTGTTTTGTTGTGTTTTCCCTTAGGGCCGTAAGAAGGGACTGGGGCATTTAAGAAATGTGCCAGGTCTCTAGCAAATCATTGATGGCAGCTGGGATGCCACATGAACATTATGTTTGATGTAGGTGTTTATCTTTTTTTATCCCATGTAAAGAAGTCTAAAATAAAAAGTTACATATCTTCATTGCGCTGGTAGTCATGGTGAGGTCATGATGAAGTCGTGGTGAAGAAGACCCAGGGTCTGGTTTTTGCATTGCAAGGGCTTAGGGACTGCCAGTGGATGTCGGATGGAGCAGGGGGTCGTGACCTTCCACTCTCAGGGGTCAGAAACCATCAGGTGACCTGTGAGGAGTCTGGGTTCTCATTTTCACATTTTACTAACCTGGCTCTAACTTTGTTACCTGAGATGATCATCACAAGAAAGAGCAGCAGTTGGAGAATTAATAACTTGATGATAATTATACGAGATTGGGCAGGTAAGAATGAGAAAAGTGTCAGGGTGCCTGGGTGGCTCAGTCGGTTAAGTGGCCGACTTCAGCTCAGGTCATGAGCTCATGGTTCATGGGTTCGAGCCCCACGTTGAGCTCTGTGCTGACAGCTCAGAGCCTTGAGCCTGCTTCGGATTCTGTGTCTCCCTCTCTCTCTCTTCCTCCCTTGCTCGCACTCTGTCTCTCTGTCAAAAATAAATAAAGATTTAAAAAAAAAAAGAATGAGAAAAGTGTCCTAAATAGAAATTGCAGCCATTCAGTATTTCCTTGTTGAGTAGGTAGATGACTCAGTGCACTTGGTAATACCTTAAACTTGCTCTATTAAAACTGGAAAGCATGTGTTAATATTGTAACATTGCAGTGGGCAGTGGTTTATTTTTGTTGGTGGTAGTGTATTTGCAAGTCAAACATAAAGCCTGAGTTGAAACATTACTTTTCATTACCTAGACGGACAGCTGAATGAACTGAGGAGGTATGTTTATTGTGCAGTAGCAGCCCTGGGTATGGGTATTTGTGCTTGTTGGCAAACCCTGCCTGCAAAGAGATTTTCTTCTGTGTCTCAATAGTGGGACCCATTCTATCAGTGGGAAAGCACTACTCTGCTGGACTTTTTATTGCCTTTTTTTTTTTTTCCCCATCCATCATTTATTATTCTGAATCCAGATCAACAAAGGGTTATTATTTGGGTCATTTGCTAGGGCCTGGAGCTTTGCTAAATTGAGCTATAAGTTAAAATGTTTATGATCAAGGAGAATTTTTATCTGTGTTAGGTATTTGTGAGGCATAAAGAATCCCAGATAAGCACTTAGAAATAGGGAACACTCACTGAGCTGCTAACCAGATAGAATGTGAAGGCATATACCCCCTGAAGGCTTTACTGTCCTTTGGGGATAGTCTGACCTTTGAAAAAGCTGTTGTAAGCCTGGTCAGGTTTCACCACCTTTTTTCTTGCATCCCAATCTGATGAAGTCTCATGCATAACAAAAATGGCAAATTAGGGTCCTTTTGTTTAGTTCTGACAATGCTCCATCAGAAAATTTTAGAACAAAGTCTGTGCCTTAATCACACAGCTGTTCTCACAGTGACCTAGGGTTTGGATATCAGCATTCTTTATATACTAGACTACTGAGAGTTACTTCAGCTGAGAGAGTGAAATATGGAGAGCTTCCAACATTTCTGTCTTCCGTCCAGCATTTTTTTTTCATTCTTACTTGATTTTCAAAGAAAGTTTTCTTCAACTTGTTTTGTAGTGTTGGGATGACCTCAGGTCAGGACTTGGCTAACCTACTTGCTTGTAGTTTCTTTGTCCAGGTGAGTTTCAGAAATCTGCTCTGTTTGTGTTTTTCACTGAGTGGGCTCTTGTGTTGGAATTGATTCTGATCTTCAGCCTTTGTAGAAGGAAATCACCTCACACTATTGCAGAGGAAGTAAATGAAATGAGGTAGTAATGGAATGTAGGTGGAGTGTGGGGTGGGATGTGGGCTTTAGATGGTGATTGGCGGGGGGTGGGGGGGGCGGTTGTGGAAACCTGGGTGGCTCAGTCGGTTTAGCATCCGACTTTGACTCAGGTCATGATCTCAAAGTTTGTGAGTTCAAACTCCACATTGGGCTTTCTGCTCTCAGCACAGAGCCTACTTCAGATCCTCCGTCCTCCTCTCTTTCTGCACCCCCCTCTCAAAAATAAATAAACATTAAAAAAAAAAAAAGATGGTGAATGGGAAGATGGTGGGTGTAGTGTAACACAACCCGCTTTCCAAGTGTCCGACTGGAACAAAGGGATTCTTGATGGATCTTGGTGAATTAAAGCAAAAAGAATAAGAAGAAAGTGAACTTTACCAAAGTAACTTAACTCTCTTGGTCATGAATTAATGGTTCTTTATAGACCACCAATTAATAACTCCTTGTGGTGTGAGGCCTTTGGTCCCCATGGCCTGCCCCTTCTTTATAGCTCACTGTCTACCAAGCACATTGCCTGGTTCATGGCAGGCCTCGACAAATGACAAATCGTAGAGAATTGAATTAAATGTTGTGGTGACTCCAGGGGCTCTGGGTATTCATTGTTTCATTTCCCTTCTCTGTGGGTTGCTGAGTAATACCTTACTGTTTCTAAGCTATAGTGTCAGTTGGCTTTGCTCTTGTTTATGCCCTTTTCGCAAGCAGCACGGCAGAGTAGCTACCGCAGAAAAGAATCAAAACATTTATATAAATTTGTATAATGTCAGGGAAAGACATATATCACAATAGGGATAAAGTATGAAAAACTGGCAAACTTATGAGAAGTAAAAGGGATAGACTATGGAGAAGAAAGGATAGGGACAGCAGGGAATTTAGTTTTTCAATATAATAGAAATGAGGTCTCCCTTCTTAAATTTTAAAATAGTATCTAATAAATATGCTACAAGATTCTTCTTAAAGAATTTATTGTTCTGGTAAGCAAAAGAAAAGAAAAAGAACTGTAATAGATTAAAAAAAAAAAAAAACCCCGTGATTAGTTTGCTAATCTAGGAAATACGGCTTTGGAAGCAGTGTCCTGATAATTACGCCTATGTCTGGATAGGTAAGGATGTTTCAGGATATCAGAATTTGTCTTGGGAGGAGAAGTTATGCTAACTAAGACCAAGGAAGTGCTTTAGGTATGTATCTTGGATTTAATACTCTCATCATAATTTTTGAACATGTTGAATGATTTTGATCAAATTAGCATCTCAAGAAATATCTTAGATTCACCCTTTGGTTTGGTGGGCAGTGTTGAAACAACAACCAAAGCCAGTGTATTTCTTTTTTTTTAATTTAATTTAATTTTTAAAATATGTTTATTTATTTTTGAGACAGAGATAGAGCATGAGTGGGGGAGGGGCAGAGAGTGAGGGAGACACAAAATCCAAAGCAGGCTCCAGGCTCTGAGCTGTCAGCACAGAGCCTGACATGGGGCTCGAACTCATAAACCACAAGATCATGACCTGAGCCGATGTCAGATGCTTAACCGACTGAGCCACGCAGGTGCTCCCCTTTCTTTTAAATTTTAGAGAGCAAGAGAGAGTGTGAGCAGGGGAGAGGGACAGTGGGAGAGACACAATCTTAAGCAGGCTCCTTGCTCAGCATGGAGCCCATGGCAGGGCTTGATCCCATGACCCTGGGATCATGACCTGAAGAGAAATCAAGAGTCAGGTGCTCAACCAACTGAGCCACCCAAGCACTCCCATTTCCAGTGTATTTCTGTGCATTGAAATGAATTACAACAAATTTTATGTGGATGGAGGTGGCTAACGGTATATGGACAGTATTGAATGAAAACTTGTGACCAGTTTTCAGATTTTCTTTTAATATATACTGTGGATTAATTGTATCTGATGTAATAAAAAGTTAATTTGCCAAAATATTTTTTCTCCTAAATCTTTGTATCAACTAGAGTTGTTTCTCTCAGGCAGTTCTAAAATCTTATAGAGATAATATAAATGAAATATCTCTATTTTAGAGAAAATGCCCTATTGATTCTCTGTATTTTATTGCCAGTAAGGTTTTGGTTTCAATAAACATGGAGACTTAAACATGAATATATGTGCCTTATGGGAAAGTTTTGATTGAATTGGAAGAGTCAGTGAGGTCCCATCTAGTGTTTTGGTTTTGGCAAAAACAAGGCTTGGAAAACCTGCTGGCTCTCTAGGCTGTAAGAGGGCTCTTCTGCAAATGGATTAGAGAACCCTACTCCCTTATTCATGATTGCAAAATAATCAAGAATATTTGTCTACTTATTCCAGTAAAGTGTGGTTACTGGGTAGCTTTCAAATTAGGGCATGGTAAGTTCAATGCTATCTTTTTCTTTCTTTTTTTAATTTTTAAATTTTTTTTAATGTTTATTTTTTAGAGGGAGAGACAGAACACAAGCAGGGGAGGGGCAGAGGGAGAGGGAGACACAGAATCCAAAGCAGGTTCCAAAGCTCTGAGCTGTCAGCACAGAGCCTGATGTGGGGCTTGAACTCACGAACTGTGAGATCATGACCTGAGCCGAAGTTGGATGCCCAACAAACTGAGCCACCCAGGCACCCCTAATGCTGTCTTTTTCTTAAAACCATCATCACTAAAAGTTCTTGGTTATATGAATTTCTTTTTAAATGCCTCATCCTGAGTTTATTATTAGAGATCGCCAGGTCCTGTATATTATTTCTGTCACAAGTTAAGATTTTTCAGTCCACTTGGTTTGCCTCACTGTTCGGGACCTGTTTGCAAGATTCAAAATTTATGTGATGCTTTCCTGGTGCCAGTCATGTCAATGAGACACCCAATATTACGTAGAGATGAGTGAATATTTAGGAACTATTTGATATGGCTGTTTATCACCGAATAAAATTTCAGAGAGAACTGGGATGTACAGTCTTTACCTCTACTCTGTCTTCCTTTGTTGTAGAATACAGATGGCTTTTTAATGGGTTGGACCATGTGACAAAGATGACATCATTAGGTGCTTTTTATATTTCAGTGTTTTCAGTTATTTTACTTCCCGAATCCCTATTTTTCTATCATCCTCTCAGATACAACAAGGATTTTCTTAGGAAACCATGAAGCTAGGTTTGGTTACCACTCAAAAGAAGATAGCACTACCATCCACTGTTAAACTCAGAGGATGAACCAATCCCTTGGGATGGTCAGCAGGCCAGCGATGGGTTTTCTTGTTTAAAGGAATGTGTGCTTAAAGATAGAAATTATGGACTCAGGGTAATGTGAACATGTCTGCATGCTTGGGAACATCCTGACAGGTGGTGAACACTTAGGGGAAGCCTCGTACTGGGTAAACAATGCTTAGGTACTTATTTGTCTGTTTCTTAAAGAAACACATTAATAAGGACAAAGAAAGCAGAACAAAAGTGGCATATGGATCAAACAGATGAAACCAGAAGAGTGTTAAAATCTAGAAATGTATTCTGTAAGGTGCTGCCTAATTATATTAAAGGTAGTCTGAAAACCTGGCTCTGAGCTTTCCTGCAGCCATATGAGAGGAAGAGACATTATCAATGACAAGACTCGGTTATAGGATAAAAATATATCATTGCTTTGCACAAATGCAACTGTTACTGCTACTCATACAGACAGAAATTCATACAGAGAGAAAAAGACACTGAGTAATGACAGTTCAGCTTTGCTTGGGAAAATCCAGATTTCTTCCTGTGCCTTTTCTAGAGATAATTCTAGCTGATTACTGCAGGTGGGGAGCAATGTAAGACATCACATTTATGCATTGAGAGGGATTAACTCCCGAGATATTGTCATCCTTAAACCCTGAGAACAAGTGAAAGAAATCTAATCTCTGCTGTTTTTTGTTATCTCTTTTGGAGGACTTGTGTTACCGGTGTGATCCTGCAGGGTTCGCCATGAGTAGTTTTTTAAATTCTTCAAGCAAAGGAGTCGTTGCGGCTTCATGCATGTTTTGATGTAGATGTATGTACATGCCTGATGAAACGTATGTGGGAGAATTTCTTAACACACTAGTATTTGTCATCAAACTCCAGAGGTGTAGCCCAGCCTCAAATCCTGATAAAAATTTTAACAGTGTATTTGCAGTCAGGTGTTAAGTATATTTGAACTAAATCTCACAGAATTGATGATTAGAGTATGGGAGTGAGTAGTTGGTTTGGGTCAGGATAGACGTTCTGTGTTAGCATTTTAATGGTGTCGGGTTTTTTGGTTTTTTTTTTTTTAGGTTTATAAAATTGTTTGAAATGTGTAGAATATTTCCTTCTTATTTTGAACAGCTACAGAGCTTGGCAGTAAATCTCTGAAGTAACTCCAGTCAGACCTGAGTCATCAGGGAAGTATGTTTCTGAGAAAATGCTCAACAGCTCAAGGCCTTGCATCTGTAGACATGGTTGACTATCTATCTCATCAACCCCTCGGGTACAGAGAACGCTGTGGGATCCTGGCAAGGGATGCAGGAGGGAAAGTCAGAGGATGTGTCCGCGTTGCCTTTACTGCTTTCTCTTCCCTTAAAAGTGTGGCTCATGTGCGTGCATGTATGTGTGGTGGTGGCACCTGCAAGTCTCTTTTTCCACCCATACTTTGCCAAGGAAGGGGAAGGGTGGAGGGGTCTCAAAGCCAGGAAGGAGGGCCAGTGGGAGATCACTCTGCCCCATATTTGCATATTTCCCTGAAAAAAAGTTCTCTTGTGTATACATTACAATTGCTTGCACCTTCCTTCCAGGTAATTATGGGGGTCGTTGTGTACCTGCTTGTGTGATTATTAATAATAACCTTATACTTATGTACACACGGAGAGATTTTTGCAATAAATTATGTGACTTGAGAACCGCAGAGTCTACTTATATCTCTTTCTACTCCTATAGCCTCCCCCTGGACCCAGAAGTTAAGAGTTGTTCAGTGAATCATATTGAATTAATTTGATTTTAGACTCTGGGAAAACCACCCTTGGGCTGCTTCTGGAAGAGAGGGCAAACATTATTCAGTGGCATCCTCATAAGCACTGGTCATACTACAGGAATTTGTATGACTGTGGACCCTAAAGCTTGACCCATGTAAACTTGAACTAACTGGAGGAGCCCTGCAGATGGAAAAATTGATATTAGAAAGGTAAACTCAGAAAGCCTAGCCAAACCACAAATTTGACAGTAAATGTCCCAATTCCATGGTCTATTTTTATTCTTTTACCTATAGTTTTATTTAGTATCCTGGAATGACTTGCTTTATGTTGATATTATTCCTTTGTTAGAATCTGAGAAAAGTTTTATGATTTAGGAACTAAAACTGACACTTCTTATTACTAGTTTATCCCCTCTTTTGGCTACCTTTGGATCATTTATGTAATGTTTTCTTCTTACCTGTATGAAGGGAGAGTAAAGCGTCTTTACCTCCATTATTTCATTTTTTAATCTTTCAGATCATTTGTTTTGTTAGGTCAGAGGTGCATTTGATGAAGGTCAATACTTATTAAACAGTGCACTGGTTGTTGGATCGGCCATATGTATGATTTTGTACTCCTGTCTTCTTGGAACACTAATTTTCAAAATGATAAGACATACATTTCTGTGGTTCTTCCCAACCCCTGTCCCCAGACATGACACTGTTCTAGGCATTGAAGATATAGCAGTGGGCATGACCATCAAGTAAAGTTGGGCGATACTGGATCAGAGATGGGCATGAATGGTGTTCTTATGTATTTAAAGGACACTCCCTAGGAATATAGGAGATATGATCCCCACTGTTGGCTTTGCTACTGATTAGGAATACGATCTTGAAAAACCACGGGGGCGCCTGGGTGGCGCAGTCGGTTGAGCGTCCAACTTCAGCCAGGTCACGATCTCACGGTCCGTGAGTTCGAGCCCCGCGTCAGGCTCTGGGCTGATGGCTCAGAGCCTGGAGCCTGTTTCCGATTCTGTGTCTCCCTCTCTCTCTGCCCCTCCCCCGTTCATGCTCTGTCTCTCTCTGTCCCAAAAATAAATAAATGTTGAAAAAAAAAATTTTTAAAAAAGAAAAAAAGAAAAACCACGTAGCCTCTTTGGACTTACTTTCCTTATGACTTATGACTGGGTAATGGTCTCGATGCATTTTCAAACTTGAGTGCACATCAGAATGACCTAGGAAGCTCACATCTGTTACAGTGGGTCTGGGATGGAGCCCAGGAATTTGCTTTTTTTGCATGTTCTGTTCTGATGGACGTGGACTGTGGGCCACACTGTCAAAAACATCTGGTATAGGTCAGTGTTTTCCAAACTGGGGGAGGTGACCCATTAATGAGTCATGAAATCAATTTAGTAGATTTTGAAGAACCTTTCAAAAATGAAATAGAAGAGAAGATAGCAGAGGCATCTTGGAACAAAGGTAAGTAAAATGCGAGAGCCACTGTCTTCATCTTTAAGGGTTTGTTAGAGTAGCACCCTGCTTCCAGGCAACCAGAAGACTGTTAGGCCCGCCCTCCCTGCTAATTGACTTGAATGTGCAAATAGGAGATGTGGAGTTCATCTCCTTCCAGGAGCATTGATTATTTCAAGAAGGTGAATTGACCTGAGGTGGAGGTTTAATACTGAATACTGCCCCAGCTGCTCCAGGGTAAAAGTGGTGCCTCCACTGTTGGCAGGGAAAACCTTTTCTTGGCATTATAACATAGAGGAAGAGGATCTTTTCTAAGTCTTCTCCTCAAGAATATAATAGGAAGCCCTGCTCCCTTCCACATACTCAAAACAACTTAGGTAACATAAAATAATAGTCCCAGGCCAAAAAGATTGCTAGGGATAAACTCCGTCTTCACGGCCACAAAATCCTCCTCCTAAAGAGACGATTTACTCACCAAGCTAGGTGGTTATATTCTTGGCCAACTGAACATCTCTCTCTCTTTGCTAGTGTTTACTCAAAAATTACTCAATTTTGGATGAATGCTTGCTAAGGCCATTGTAATTCTAAGATGCTAAAGAAGACTTTTCTTTCATTCACTTGATTATTTGCTCCTTGAATTTGGAATCATATATTTTAATATTTTTTGCTGCCACAGTGGATGATTTAAATTTATGATAGTACAAGGGTAAGATTTTGTGAAAATGAATCAAAATGTTAAATCAGGAGGCAGTTGGCAGAAATTATTCATATAGTGTATTGTGTGTGCTCACATGTGTGTCCAAGTGGGAAAAACTGTCTCCAGAGTAGCTTTGGTTCATTTTGTACTAATTTTAAAGAGCTCGCCATTGTTTAACGACAAACAGAAACTAAGAATATCCATCACCAAACACTTTTTTGAACTTGTTTTGAATTTGCCTTCAGAGTCTAGTGACGGTCCTCGTATGAAAACCAGTTTTATTACTTTAATGGTCACACCTCATGTTTATGAAAAATAGTATTACTCAACATGATTACCTACATTATTTGATATGCTTGGCTCTGAGGGCCCGTTGGCTGCTTCCCAGAATCAAGTACATCTTCAGATGGTCACAGTTTACGGTCACTGAGCTATTGAAATGGAGGCAGCTCAGAAAGAGGAGTTTCAAACATACTTGAGCAGCCTTCTTCACCATGTTACCGGAAGAAGTGCTAGTTTCTAAAGGTGACCACTCCAAAAGCCTGTACTCTTTTTTTTAAAAAATATTTTTTTAATGTTTATTTTATTTTGAGAGAGAGAGACAGACAGAGTTCAAGTGGGGAAGGAACAGAGAGAGAGGGAGACACAGAATCCAAAGCAGGCTCCAGGCTCCAAGCTGTCAGCACAGAGCCCGACACGGGGCTTGAACTCATGAACTGTGAGATTGCGACCTGAGCTGAGGTTGGACCGTCACCCAACGGAGCCACCCTGGTGCCCCCAAAACCTGTACTCTTAACTGTAAACTTTCTGAAGCATTTGTTTTCAAAACAACCCTCGGTGATATTTACTCCATATTGATTGACAAGTTGCCAATGAAGAGTCCAGAAAAGAGAGATCCGAATTAGGCCAGGTTAGCCAGTGACAAGAGCATGAATGGGCCTTACAGGTGATTCCTTCAAGGAACAAATGAAAGTCACTTCTTTTTTGTTTGTTTGTTTTTGTTTTCTGGGTGAAGGCTGGTATTCCAGTTGATCTGTATTCTACCTTCGTGTTTGGGGCTCCGCTGAAAGCATGGTGCTCTACAGCAAGACAGAAGGGTGATGCCTAGGCAAGACAGGGCAAGCTGGACGCCAGGTGGATTACTGTCAAAGCCCTTTTCAGTGAAAAGAAAAGCTGCATATAAAGAATATGGCCTTTGCTAGCATAAGGAAGAACAGTCAAAATTTAGAGCTGCTTCCATAGCGACAATGCTATTTTTCAAGTACAGTTAGAGCCTAGGTACGCCCCTCCCCCAAAGGCATCCATGCATCAAGACAGCTCTCAGACTGGTTATGGAATACTTGTGAAGACTCTTTTAATTAAATTTTTTTTTTCCCAGGGACTGCCTGCATATTTTACATTACTAATAAAGTAAAAATTTCTGCAAATAATAGACCTTAAAAATTAAGACTTTAGATTGCTATCTTGATTAAAACAGTTTAAGCAGGGATTTTAAATTTGGACTTTTTAACAATTAGCACAAAAGGAATTCTTGGCATTTATGTGTAATTTAATTTTAGATACCGAACTCACAATTTAGAATTGCCGAGTAGAGAAAAAAACTTCAGTTCTCCATGTGATACTTTGAAGATTCAGACATTTCATCTGAATGAGGCAATATCGACAGGCCAGTTTCTCCTTGTACCTCTGTCCCCAGTCACAGAGGTTGCCCCCTCCCACCTCAGAAAGGTGAAAGGGGAAGATCGGAAGAACTGTGTTGGAATAAGGCCAGGTCTGCCTGGGGACAAAACATTGTCATACCCTGTTGTATAGGAATCGGGAGAACCTGTGGTTGGTCTTTCTCCCCTTTCCCCCCAGTGTCTGTGGTTCAGGAGTTGGTTAAGGTGGGGACTGTAGCCCCAGGATGGGCATCCCAGCCTTGTCTAACCACACAGCCTATCCTGAGCCATAGAAGTGGCTGGCGGGTTTGGGCTGTTTCTCCCTCCACCCGAAGAGAGGCCGACACTTCCAGAAACTTCTGCTCATAGACCCTGTATCTTTTGTGGGTTGGTGGCCCGTGATAGAATTATCCTTTTTCTGTCATTCTCTGAGAATTGCTGGACTCAGCTGTCTGAGTTGACTTAGGTTTTGTTCTATTGAATTTGTGTAATGGCTCTCAAAATAATCCTACCGACCTCAGAAATTGTGATCAGGAGATAACTGAATTTATTAATGTAAATTCATTAATTTTGCAGATAGATTTTTCCCCGTCTCAAAATCTGCAGGCAATATATAAGGCTGGGTGGCATCACACCTGTGTGCTAAGGCTCAGTGAAGAGGTTAGGGGCTGTCCTGGTCACACAGCAAGTCTTTAGGGAGACCAATGCTAAGTTTAGTAGGTGTCGCCTTCTCCCTTTCAAATTTTGTTATTATTGGTTTGGTTATAACAGTATCAGAATGATTTTATAAGAACGACCATATGTTTTATTATAAAAGCACATTTTCTTTCACAACAATTTTGTTGCATTAATTATTTGATTTAATTAATTTATTTATTTGCCCAGGTTTTCTCTGTATAATTAACTGTACCCTAGAGTCTTTCCATAACATGTCCACGGGGTCTCTTGGTTGTCTGTGCTAGTGAAGAGGTGAGCCAGGTTGATAATGGGGAAGGCAGAATGGGGAGTCAGATGGCCCTGGGTATGCAGATAACCCAGCGTGGGCACTCAGAGGTATTTACTTATCCTGTCTGAACCTAAATTTCCTTAGGCTCCCTAAAATATTAGGGGGAAGGGGTGCCTGGGTGACTCAGTCAGTTAAGCGTCTGACTTTGGCTTAGGTCGTAGTCTCGCAGTTTGTGAGTTTGAGCCCCACATCGGGCTCTGTGCTGACAGCTCAGAGCCTGGAGCCTGCTTCGGATTCTGTGTCTCTCTCTTCTCTGTTCCTCCCCAGCTCACGCTCTGTCTCTCTTTCCCTCTCAAGAATAAATAAAACATTAAAACATTTTTTTTTTAAATTAAGGGGGAATGTAATGTCTTTCTCACTGGCTTTTGGTGATGATTAAATGAGAAAACATAAAACATGGTACCTGGCACATAGTAAATTTTCAGTAAATGGTGGCAATTAATCAAATGTTTTTCGACTTCAGTAAATCAGTTTCTTGGGTTGTTTCTATGGGGAAATAACCAGCTATCAGTTCACCAAGCAGAAAGCACTGGATACTGTATGGAATCATAAGAAAGTAAAACAGTAAAAGATCTTATTTATTCATCCTACAAATATTTTCTAACACCTGCCACATACAAAACCCATGGGATACATCAGAACAACACAGGCAAATCCCTGCCCTCAAGAAGCATTCATTCTAGCTGGAGAAAACAGACAATAAACAAGAAGCACAATCAATCAAATATATCATTTGTTGGAGAGTGATAAGTACCATGGAAAATGAAAAACAATGGAGTTTAAAGGATGCGTAATTTTAAATGTTTATTTACTTTTGAGAGCAAGAGAGTGAGAGAGACACTGCGAGCAGGGGAGAGGCAGAGAGAGAGACACACAGAATCTGAAGGAGACTTCAGGCTCCGAGCTGTCAGCACAGAGCCCGACGCGGTGCTCAAACTCACAAACCATGAGATCATGACCAGAGCCAAAGTTGGATGCTTAGCCGACTGAGCCACCTAGGCGCCATGTAATTTTAAATCTAATTGGAAGGAAACATTTATTCAGATATTTGAAGGTGACAGTTGGGCGTGCAGATATTTGGGGAAAGAGCATTTCAGGCAGGGAGCAGCCAGAGCAGAGAGAAACAAGTGTGGCTGGAGTTGGCAAGCAAAGGGACTATCAGGAGGTGAGGGCACAGGGGTCAGAATCTGTAGTGGCCTGGAGGCCATTGTAGGGCTTTGGAATTCATTCTGATAGGGAAAGCGAAGGGGGAGTTCTAAGCAGAGGGATGACAAGAGTGACTTAGTCTTAATTTTTTAAAATATTTTTATTTTTAATATATTTTTACTTTTTAATGGAGAGAGAGAACATGTCTGAGTGGGTGAGGGGCAAAAGGAGAGAGAAAGAGAGAGAGAGAGAGAGAGAGAGAGAGAGAGAAAATCTCAAGCAGGTTACACCTCAGTGTGAAGCCTGACATGGGACTTGATCCCATGACCCTGGGATCACAACCTGAGCTGAAAGCAAGAGTCTGATGCTCAACTGACTGAGCCACCCAGGTGCCCCTGACTTGCTTTTAATAGGATCACTCTGGTGCTGCTCAGAGCTCAGTGGAGATAAAGAGTGGAGATCTTGGGGGTCATCTTTAATTCCTTCATGTTAGAATAGAACTTGGGGGGCACCTGGGTGGCTCAGTCAGTTAAGCGTCCGACCTTGGCTCAGGTCATTATCTCACAGTCTGTGGGTTCGAGCCCCGTGTCGGGCTCTGTGCTGACAGCTCAGAGCCTGGAGCCTGCTTCAGAATCTGTCTCCCTCTCTCTCTGCCCCTCCCTCACTCATGCTCTGTCTCTCTCCATCTCAAAAGTAAATAAACGTTAAAAAAAAAAGAATAGAACTTGGAATTGGGGTTTGAACTGTGGGTCTGCTGCTGTACCACTGTGGGCAGCAGAGATCCAAAAGTGAAGGAAATCTTCAAAATGTCCTACTACTCTCCAAGAGCCAAGGTTTAGGCTGTGAAAGAAGGAAAAATGCTGATTCCGTTTATTTGACTAATGTACCTTGGGGGGAAGAAACCTGAGGCATTTTTGTACCCTAAAATTACCTTTGGGGTGTTTGTCCATATCTCTTTACGTTTACAGATTGGACACCTCAAATGAGAGTTGGGATTTCACTGGATTGGCTGTGACATTTTATTAGACTCAAAATCTCTAGGTCTGGTTAGCTGTGAAGTTAGCTGTCAAGTACTTATGGAACCAAAATACTTCAGTGGTGTTTAGGAGGGAGTTTTGTGATATATAATTTTTACCTAAAGAAAGAAAGTATTGCCAAGGGATCTAATTTTAGACCGTTAGGAGGAAAAAAATGACTTAGTTTGATAGGCTTGCCTTCCCATTAGTCCTTCTCATTTTTAACCCTGGCCAATACTTGATGCTTCCATCTTTCTGCTTTTGGAGAAGTTCCCTAAGTGTACTATTTGGCATAAAAATATACCTTAACGCTTTGTGTTGCTTGACCTTAAGTTGCTAAAAATAAGTTAATGTTTTAACCCCAAAGCCAAAACATAATAATTAATTTTCTTTCAATTCTAATTTTTTAGGTATTTTTAAGCCCATGATTTTTCTTTCCTAGATTTTAGTTTAAAATTTTTTTTAACGTTTATTTATTTTTTGAGACAGAGAGAGACAGAGCATGAATGGGGGGAGGTTCAGAGAGAGAGGGAGACACAGAATCAGAAGCAGGCTCCAGGCTCCAAGCTGTCAGCACAGAGCCTGACGCGGGGCTCGGACTCGTGAACCATGAGATCCAGAGCCGAAGTCAGACACTTAACCGATTGAGCCACCCAGACACCCCTAGATTTTAGTTTTAAGTAATCTCTACACCCAACATGGAGCTCTAACCTACAACCCTGAGATTCAGGGTTAGCTCTACCGACTAAGCCAGCCATGTATCCCTCCATGATTTTTGTTTTTTAATAAGGAGACCTGTAATAAAGAAAGATTAGATGAATAGATAAAGAAGATGTGGCATATATATACAATGGAATATTGCTTAGCCATCAAAAAGAAGGAAATCTTGCCATTTGCAATGACACGGATAGAGCTAGAATGTATTAGGTTAAGTGAAATAAGTCAATCAGAGAAAGACAAATACTATATAATTTCACTCATATGTGTAATTGAAGAAACAAAACAGATAAACATGTGGGAAGGGTGGGGGAAGAAGAGATGGAAACAAAACCACAAGAGGTTCTTAATGATAGAGAATAAACTATGGGTTGATGGAGGGAGCTGGGTGGGAGATGGGCTAGATGGGGGATGTGTATTAAGGAGAGAACTTGTTATGAGCACTGGGTGTTGTATGTATGTGATGAATCGCTGAATTCTATGCCTGAAATCAATGTTGCACTGTATGTTACCTAACTAGAATTTAAATTAAAAAAAAAGAAAGAAAGGTTAATCAGTGCTCAGAGGCCAAATTAATTCTTTGTAGGAGAGAAGATTGTTTAATGTTTGGATCTTCTTGATATTTCTGCTTCTTTTCTGTCACTTTGCCTGCATTGTGACCACAAATCTGCCTGCTTCTATAATTGGGCTGAAAGGAAAGAAAGAGATGGAATTCATATTCGTCTCTTCCACTCATTAACTTCACAGTTTCATCATTTTTTGGTGCATTTTCCCCCAGATCTGCTATCACACTTTGGTTTGATTGCATTCTTGATCGAAAGTTGGCCATGAGAAAAATAAAATTCCTTTATTTTTTAAAATAAAACAATATTTGACATAGGCTGACATTACAAAATTTTTATTATGCCTCTGATAATTTTTAACACAAAAATCTTCCCATTTTCTTCCACTCTGGAAGCCATTTCAGATAAATACGTGTTAGGGAGGGTAGAGATTTCTCTAGTGTGGCTTCTCCTGTCCATTTTTAAACTCCTTGTATGGAGTTGCAGTTTTAAATAATAAACCATAGTTTACCTCCCCCATTGGTGAGAAATTCAAGATGATGAGTTAGGATGAGTAGGAAATACTGTTTACAGTAGAGCTGTCTGCAGTTTGGGGATGGTTTCTAATTTTAACTTTGGAATGGAAATTAGTATAGCAAATGTCTTTGAACTTGAGCTGATGATCATTGTCTTGTGGTGCTTGGCAAAGTACTTGCCCTGTGAGTGTGAGGCAATCTAGAAGCCCCATGGATTTCTGTTCATATGCATACATGTATGTGCATAGTTGTATGGGTGAAAGTGTGTAAATACCAACTGTATACACAAGACCCACCCTGACCTGAGAGGCGTCGGCCAAGTTTCTGGGAGGGAGATCAGGGGCACATTCATGGAAGAGGTGTAATGGGATGGCTGTGTTGGTTGGTGGATGAGTTTCATTAGGTCAGGACTCCTGGAGAAAGAATATCAGACGGAGAAAAGAATGAGAAATAGTGCAGGGGCGCCTGGGTGGCGCAGTCGGTTAAGCGTCCGACTTCAACCAGGTCACGATCTCACGGTCCGTGAGTTCGAGCCCCGCGTCGGGCTCTGGGCTGATGGCTCAGAGCCTAGAGCCTGTTTCCGATTCTGTGTCTCCCTCTCTCTCTGCCCCTCGCCCGTTCATGCTCTGTCTCTCTCTGTCCCAAAAATAAATAAACGTTGAAAAAAAAAAATTAAAAAAAAAAGAGAAATAGTGCAGCAATAGGGCAGTATGGGATGTTGGCTGTTTCTACAGCCAGTCATACCCTGCCTGCTCTTCATTTGCCTTCAGAGCTCAGCTCTAGCATTACCCATATAGTGCATTCCTGAGAAAGACTTTGTATGTATGGATACTGCAATCAGATACTTTCATGATACGCTCTTGGTCCAGGTACTTATAAGTGAACTATGTGAAATCAGGGAGCATTTCAGTGCCTTGCGTAGGCTTAGTCACTGAAACATCCCTATGAAATAGGGGCTATTCCCATTTTAGAGATGGAGGACCTGAGGTATGGATGGCACAGGAAGGCACACAGCTAGACAGCAGCAGTACCGAGAGTAAAACGATGGCACTTTGCCTCCAGAAACTGTTGTCTCAACCACTAACCACACTATAATCTTGCCAGGTTGCTGTTTACTTATTTGTGAAGCCTTGTGATACGATTTTCAGTATGTTCAGCACGCAGTATGTGCTCGAGAATTAGAAGTCATTGCTATAATTAACATTTCCTGTCTCCTCAATTTGACTGAAATGTTTTTCTTCCTATGTATACCTCTCTGATAACATTATTGCATGGCGCCATAATTGTTGGTTTGTCTGTTTCACACATTAAATGGCAAACTCCTTGAGGGTATGAACCTGTCCCCTAACAGCTTGGTAAATGCTTTGTTGAATGAATGAATAATGTGTTTTAGCTGTCTTCAATGGTCTTGCAGCAGGAAAGCAGCATGTGGAATGATTCCTGTCCAGGACTTTAAGGCATGTAGTGCCAGGTTTGAATCCAACCCCTTCCACTATTGGCTTTGTGTTTTGTGCAAATGATTTATCCTCCCTTACTCCACTTCCTTATTTATTTACTGGGGACAACTGAGTTATTACAAAGATCCAGGTAGATATTGCATATCAGGAACTTAACAGAATGCCTGGCTTATGATAAATAAGAAGTACTTTCTATTATTATTGGATAACTGCTAAAAGTCAAGTATTCTGTTACTTGTTGGAGGCACAGAGATAAACGATTCTTCCTGCATTCAGGGACTTCACAGTCCCATGGAAGAGAAGAACTGTCACCTAACACATTATAATTGTGTGCAATAAGATACAACATTAGATACAGTTCAGATAAATTGGGGAGGAGGTTAAGAGTGGTGATTTTCTTGGTGGGGGATATATCCAAGTTGGGGTTTGAAAGATGAGTATAAGTCCTTAATGTAGGAGCTGGAATAAAGCCCTCAAATAAATACCAGGATTGCAGACTTAATTCAATGGGGAGCCATTGAAGTTTTTTGAATAGGAGGGTGACATCATCAAAACTGCCCTTTAGGAAAATTAATGTGATTAAAATATACATACATAAAATATGTGTGAGTTAGGGGAGAGAAGTGAGGAAAGAAATATCACACAGACCTTCAGTGGAGCCGTCTACTCGGGCTAGAAGTTCATTCTGCAGTCCTCTTACACATGGTCACCCAGCTGATGCCTAAACACACCCAGCAGGGGAAGTTCACTCCCTCCTGAGCCAGCTCCCTCTTTCCTTCCTTCTTCCCCACCCATCCATCCACCCATCTATCTGTCTATCATTTCTTGAGTTTCTTTTGTGCCACTTTAAGCAAAATGCGAGGTATGTCCATTATTGAATAATTTTTATTGTTGGAAAATTGATTTTTCCTTGGCTTGAGTCAAAAGCTGCTTCCTTGTAAGCTTCTCTCCTATAGGTCCTACTTTTCTAATTATTTCTTGTAAAACACACTAAGTGTAGTCTTCTTTTATCTGACTGCTTTTAATCATTTAAAAAACTCGATCATGGAGCTTTTTAATCATCTCTTCTTTTGGAAATCACTTTCCCTTTTTAATTTTTTGTTTAATGTTGACTTATTTTTGAGAGGCAGAGAGAGACAGAGCATGAGCCGGGGAGGGGCAGAGAGAGAGGGAGGCACAGAATCCAAAGCAGGCTCCAGGCTCTGAGCTGTCAGCACAAAACCTGACACGGGGCTCAAACTCACAAACTGTGAGATCATGACCTGAGCCGAAGTCGGATACCTAATGGACTGAGCCACCCAGGCACCCTTTGCTTTACCTTTTTAAAATGTCCTCGTAAGGCAGGATTCATAAAACTTAAGGAGTTTTGGAGCTGAATGGGACTTTGGGAGTCATTTAGAATTCATATCTCAACCATCATCACCTTCCAGGTAGGATCTGAGTCACAAATAAGTTGTGACATGCCTAAGCTCACGGAGCCAGTTAGTGACCAAGCTAGGGCAAGAACTCAGGCTTTTAGGTGTCCGTACTTGCAAGACTAGTGCTTTCTCGAACCTTCTCTCCAGATAACCCTTCCCAAACGGTCTGTGAATTTTCGCTATCTCTCATAAAATGTGGAACATGCAGTTGAATGTGGTGCCTCACGTGTGTTCTGACCTTGGCAGAGAGCTGTAATGAGAGTTAATAAAGGCCAACATTAACGGGATGTGCCAGGTACATGTCTGCTTTATTCCTGCACTTTCTCATTCAGTCTTTGTAGGGTGGGTTTAGGACTCCCAATTTCTGGAAGGGGACACTTCACTTAGGAATGAAGTAATTTCCAGCCCACGGCCACACAGCTAGTAAGTGAAAGTGCTGGAAATCAGACTGAGGGCTGTGTGATTTTAATGTCACAGAAAGGCCATTATTTACCGTAATTTCTTTTCTTTTTTTTTAAATGTTTATTTTTGAGAGAGAGAGCGCGAGCAGGGGAGGGGCAGAGAGAAAGAGAGTGGGGAGTGGGGGGGGGGGTGGGTACAGAGGATCCCAAGCAGCCTCTGCACTGACAGCAGTGAGCCCGATGTGGGGCACGAACTCACAAACTGTGAGATCACGACCTGAGCCAAGGTTGGATGCTTCACCAACTGAGCCACCCAGGCGCCCCTGCCGTCACTTCTAATTGTACCTTAATGAAGCTTGTATCAGCTGAAGCATCGTATTTGTGAGCGTATGTTATATTTGTGGTCACCGCACACTTATGGAGAACATTTTTAGCCTCAATGGTGGCCTTTGTTTTTCTTTCTGTGAAATGGCACACTGTTGGTTTTGTGTGGTTTCCCTGGCTAAGAGTGGAACCAGGCTCAGGAATGGGGCCTGATCACTTGGGCGTGCCCTCTGGCTCTATCCCTTGTGGTTGGGTGAGTGGAGCTTCCGTGGGCTTCATTGTCAGTCAAGATGAGCCTCACTGACCTGGATGTGTGAGATGAAATGAGACAGCATGTGTGGAAAGGCACTGTAAATGGGCGAGTTAATGCTAATCCTGATACTGTTCACTATGGATCGAGGCCTGCCTTGCCCCTGGGCTCTGGCAGACTCACTCCTCTCTGTTCTGACTTTACTCAGACTCTTCCTGCTCCCAGGTGTGCCCCCTCCCTCCCCTCTTCCACTCCTCAAAATGTTACTCAGCCTAAAAGGCCAAGGTTAGAGGCCAATTTTGAAAGAAACTTGCCCCACTTCCCTTCCGGAATTAATTTTTCTTCTTGCTGCCTGTCCCTACAGCTTTGTTTATAGCACTGTGACAGCCCTTATCTCTGTCTGCCTTGTATTAGCGCGTGCCGTGCCCACACTTCCACACGAACCTGGGAGTTCTGTGAGAATGAGACCATTTGTTTCCCGTGTTTATGAACCTTCCCTTTCCCCGAGCCTACAGGAGAGTCCAGTGGTGGTTCAGTGAACTTTCTGATCTTGGCCCTCCCTCCCTGATTTATGTACTAAGAGTTTGGCCGATTTCCCTCCTGGCCTCATCCCCATCGAGATAACATGTTGGAAAGGACAGAGACCAAGGGTGGAGCCAAAGAGAAATTGTGGCCCTGCATGATGAAGATCTTTCTGAAGTTGTCACTCAAGCATAAATGAACTCTTGGGTTATTGTTATGTAATGGTGACTCCTCAAAACAGTGCTCTTACCAACTTGTCTGTCCATTCAAAAGTTGCCAGGATTATTGTGGGAGCCTCCTAATTGGCGTTCTTTTACTTCCCCCCTCTAATTTATTCTGCACACGCAGCCAGAGTGGTCTTTTAAAAAGCCTGTCTGATCATGTGGCTTCTCTGCTGTCAGCCCTTCCGTAACACGTCCCCTTGCTCTCCAGGCAGGAATCCTCAGGGCCCTGCCCTCTCTCACTTGGCCCTTTCCTCTTACTGGGGCTCACTCTGCTGTGCCTTGTTCCAGCCCCACGGGGCTTCTTCACTTCTCTCTATGCACCCTGTATCTTTCTGCCCTGGGGATTTTACTCCGGCTCTTTCTTCTTCTAGAAGCTGTCCTTCCCCCTGTCTTTTAATTTGCTAACTCCTATCTTGATTCTTGGCTTAAATGTCATTTCCTCAGTAGCATCTGGTACCCTCTGTAACTCTAATAATTATTTGTATGATTATCTGTTATGACCTTGTCCCTCACGGAAAACTCTAAGCTCCCTGAGGGTAGAGATCGTGTCTGTCTTGTTAAACAAGGCATACTGGTGCTTAACCCAATGCCTGACACATTGTAGGCACTCAGTAGATAATGAACATAGAAACAGAAGTATGGGGGCACCTAAGTGTCTCAGTGGGTTAAGCCTCCGACTCTTGATTTTGGCTCAGGTTATGATCTCGCAGTTCATGGGGTGAAGTGCCATGTCCGGCTCTGTGCAGACAGCACAAGGCCTGCTTGGGATTTTCTCTCTCTTCCTCTCTTTCTGCCCCTCCCCCCGCCAGTACACACGCATGCTCTCTCTCTCTTAAGATAAATAAACATTTAAATATAGCTGAGAAGAGAGAGCTGTAGAAACTTTTCAGGGAGAAACAGAAAAGAAGATGACAGAGGTGGTTGAGATGAATGAATTCGATGTCTCCCTCCAACTCCTGGCCTTAGGAAGCTCCACTTCCTGATGTAGTGACCCTCCAGCTCCAGAATACAGGCTGAGTAGCTCTGCCTTCAGTTTGAGTAATGTGCATCTGGCCTTTCCATCATCCTTTTCGATCATCCTTGCTTGGAAAAATCTGTTTGGTTGTCTCTCTTCTCCCTCACTCCCGTGCGCTTTCCCTCAGACACTTAGCTCATTTGGGCCATGGCCATCCTAACATTTTTATAGGTCTGAACCATTCTTGGGCAATGACCCTTTGTCCATTTGACTCCAGAGCTGCGACCATTAACAACTTACCTAAAACAGGATCATGTCGTCCAGGTTTACATCTTGACTCAGCTGTGTGACCTAGGGCAAGATACTTAACCTCTCTGAGTCTCAGTTTCCTTGTCTGTAAAATGAAGACGAGACTAGATCCCACTTCAGTGGATGTTATGAGATGTCAGCATCTCACTGACTGAGCGTAGTACCTTACGCAGGGTGAGCGCTCTTTAAATACCGTGTTGAGTATTTGCACCTCTTCAATCGTTGGAACTTTTTCCAGTCGTCTCCCAGTGGACCTGTACTGAATTCTTTAGCTGTTTCATGTGGCATATCACTGTGCAGGAGACTGTATAAGACCTCACAGGTAGACAGATTGCTGCATGAAGATGTATTTAAAGTCAATGAACAGCTTTGAGGAAGAGACAGATCAGAGGCAAGGAGGGACCAGAAGAAATTGTTCTTTTTCTAACCATCATGAGAAGTGGTCTACCTGGTAATTTACATTAGAACAGCTTCAGATGGGGGCAGGAAGGAACCTGGTGAAGGCTAGTCATACTTAACATTGTATCAGAATTAATAAAATATACCCATATTCCACATTAAATATGATTTGTATTTAACAATGTGAGCATTGAGTTGTGTTTGTTGACTTTAAGTAATGTTTTGTAGACATGTAAGCAAACATTTGCTAGTTTTGATAGTTCCAATTTCCTTTTGTATTCGGCAACTGATTCTTTTTCCCTCGGGTCACAGATCTTTCTATAGGTTGGTGGGAGCCTGTGGGCCACTACCTGTGCCTGTGTCCCTGGTGGATAAAATGGTCCTAGACGGGGTAAGCAGCTGGGTCTGAGCTGACCCTGGGCTATAGTCAGGCTGCTTTCCCGAGGGCCCAAATGTAGGGGGTGATGACTCTTTGCATCTTTATGGGGATAGGACAAACAAGAGAATCTGGTTAGATGGCCTGAGGGCAGGAGCTATGTTCCTCCTGCATTCTCCCATTACCCTGTTCCTGGATTTCCCCTCCTATTTGCTTTTCCCCATTTCCCTATCTCTCCCAACCAATACATGGGGTCTCAGTGACTCCAGACTACACAGTCATTCAGTAATTCATCAGATATTCATTGAGTGCCCACCAAGTACCAAGCACTTGGGTTGCACAGATGAGTTCAATACCCACCTGGTCCTCAAGGAGTTCATAGTCCATTTCTTCTCTGTTTATATCACCACTTATGAAAAGGGCTCTTAAGTTGCCAGCATTGGAAAAGTAAATAAATTCTGGGGCAGGAGAGGCATTGGCATCTTCTTGGCTCTCCTGTGGTTAAATGTGGTGCCCACGTCACTTTCCTTAACTCCCACGTTGGTAACTGGTTGTAGGAAAGTTATTTGCACTGGGGAATGACATAATTTTTTTCTGTAAAAAAGAGGAATCTGTGCAAGTCTCCCAATTCTAAAATTCTGTGATTGTATGATTCTAAATTAATTTAGGAAAGCAGTCAGACAGTTTTTGAGCGTGTTTCCATGGACACTGTGGATGTTGTCTTGAGGTGTCTGCTTAGTCACATTTGGCACCATCTGGCACAAAGGAATTACTGGATTCTGGTCTGAGGGCAACTCAAGGTACTGAGAGGGATCTGCTATTCTAATACTCAGTTGAAATGTTCCAGCAGCTTAACAAACAGCAGGTAGCATTAGGTATACCAGATAAAATACAGTATGCTAAGATATGAATAATTTTTTAGCATAGCCCATGTGATATTCTTTAGAACATACTTATATACTGAAAAATTATCTGTTGTTTATCTGAAATTCACATTTAACTGGTGATTTTTTTCCCCCTCTAACTCTGGCAACCCAAGATGGCATCCACTTAGAATCTGTGATCTCAGGAACATATCGGTACAGGTGGCAAGCTTTCCGGTCAGTCAACCCTACCTCATGTTCCATTGAGTGTCCTCTGCTCTGACACCCTTCTCATGTAAGAGGAGTTGCTATTTCAAACAGAACACTGTTTGTAAGACTTTGACGTTTCTCTTTCCCCCACTACTAATGGAGTGACAAATAGCCATTCTATTAAAATGCTTAAAATGTCCATAAATATAATTTATATCTTAATTAGCTGCCTGTTACCCATGTTTTGAAAATCATCATGCTTTGATTGAATAATATTTGATGAAATCTGAAGTTACAGTAATTTATGAGTGCTTTTCGGCTTTGTTTTTCTTATCTAATAAAATAGCTCTGGAATTTATATGAGGTCAGGACCTGTTAGCTCAATCACACACCAGGAGCTAGCCTCCAAATACCAGCTTTTTCTACAGTCCATCTTTGGTTCTCATTAGCCTTGGAGTATTTATAACTATACCCATTCATCATTCCTTCTTTTGAGATCTGGTGCCTCTGTGAGGAAGGAGGAAAAATACAGCACCACATCCTTGCAAAATTTATAAGCTTTTGGTGAGTTAAGACATTTGCTAAAGAACGAAATGGAGAACAAGAGAGATTTTGCAGAATCCTTGAGATTATTAGGAACCCCTCTGCTTTGCTTTTCTTGTTTTTAGTGAAAGAAAGAATACGGAGTCCTGAATTTGCCATTTTTTATTGTTGTATTTGATATCAAAAGGCAGGTCTGAGGATCTTTTTTCTTTCTTTCTTTCTTTCTTTCTTTCTTTCTTTCTTTCTTTCTTTCTTTCTTTCTTCCTTCCTTCCTTCCTTCCTTCCTTCCTTCCTTCCTTCCTTCCTTTCTTTCTTTCTTCTTTTTTTAAACCTTAATTCGGTCGTGGAGTTTTGTCACTGGGGTCAAGGGCATCCAAATCAGACCCGAGAGGTACAAGCTCTGTTGTCTCCAGTTTGTAGAGCGGGGAGCCATACGGGGAGCCCTTTGCTGAGCTGTCCCCAGACACAGGTGGGTCAGTTTCTTTCAGGGCCCTGGATTCCTCCTCACTCTGGGCAGTCATTAGGCAGGTACGAGGCAAGCAGTGCCCGGCCACCTCTTGGCCTCCAGTGGCATAGTGGCTCTGGCAGTTCGTCCTCTGGGGGGTTGGAGGATGGGGGTGGGGGGGGGGTGCATGCACAGTGGTCACCCACACCCTGGAGTCTTCCCTGCTGTGCTCTGGTAGCATAGCCCATGGCAAATCCTTTTCCCTCTGCTCAGGCTGCCCAGGGCGCTGCTCAGAGCTTCCTGCTGGGCTGGCAGAGAGAAGGGTCAGTATGCAGAAGGCTTTCTTTCCCAATCTCCTCTTTGCCAGGAGCTGAGAAAGGTCTGATTGAAAATATGCAGTGCGTGCGTGAGGTCGCTTATATGCCGATCTTTGTAAAGTGCAGCAAACATACTGTTTGCTTACGTGGATGCTTCCAATGGCTCCAGTGACCTGCAGGGAGAGTTATAACAATCTAGTGATGGTAGCATGGTGGGGACTAAGGCCCAACAGGGCTACGAAGAGAAGAAAATAGAATGTGAAGATGAGGACGATCCAATGGGAAAGGAGGTGCTGGTGATGTAGGAGAAAGGGGATGACTACAGGAGAGAAGTCCCTGGTAGGTGAGGAGGGGTAGGGAGGGTGGTCTTAGCAGAAGGAACACTTCCTGTATTGTAATCAGTTGGAAGGTAGAGGACGTGGAATAGATGCAGCCAGGCTGGTGACATTGTTGCCGGGAAGAGAGGGTAGTTTTCATTTTGTGGCGCCTGTTTTCTTTACGATGTGTGTAATGATATGGCCAGGAGGGAGGGCTGAAGTCTGAGCCCTGAAGAGCTGGGAGCGTTGGAAAGTGTGCGTTTGGGAGGGGTGGAGGAGGAGTGTGTGCAAAGTTGAGCTCCCATTAGAAATATCCAGAGAAGTCATCACTTGTGTGGATCTGGGGCAGAGTGGCATTGGAACCCTGTTCTGCCCAACCACAGGGGCCCGTGACTTAGCAACACGCTTCCCTGAAGGTCGGAACCTCAGTCTGATCTGCCACATACTGCTTCTTTCCCCACTGAGTCTATTAGTTGTTAGAACACATACTGCCTTTTCCCCCCGTTACCATTCCTGGGACTTCTTCCATCCTCTTACCCCGCTGGCTCTCCCTCATTCGTGCATTGAACACCTAGCGGTGGCGAGCATTGGCCTCTGTTCTGGGAATACAGCTGTGAAAAAGGCAGAAGAGGTGCCCCGTCTCACGGAACATCTGTTTAAGAGGGGGTGGCAGCCATAACCCAGTAAAGTGACAATTGTATATAATAATTTCAGATACTGGCAAGTGCTGTGAAGTCAGGAGCCAGGCGGTGAGACTGAGTGACCAGGTTGTTGCAAGGGGCTACTTTTGAAGGTCCCTCTGAGGACATGGCCTTTGAGTTGAGACCTGAAGGGCAGGAAGAAGCCAGCCATGCGCAATCTTTGAGAGCTGGGAGCCTTTTCTAGTCCTTGTGGAGAGGAGGAGACCTGATGAAAGAGAAATCCTGTGGGGGCGAGACATTGGGATGGGGTGGGGCAGTCCTCTGGAAATTGTTGTTCAGAAGATTAAAATGTTAAAAATGTTTCCATCTCATTGTGGAAGGAGTCTCTGTATCTCCCGTCTTTCCTCCTTCCCTCACTGCCCTACGTTTCAACAACTATTCATTTCAGGAAACCGAATCATCCTGGAAGTACAAAAAGTGGTTTGATCTTCGGATCAGGCCCATTCCAAAGGGCACTCAGAAAATTGACCTGAAACACAAAATCAGAGCTCTTGTGTCAGGAACACAAGCAAACAATGAATAAGGAAATCGTTCTCTCAGTAAGAAGTTCCACCCAGGCCTTCCCTTGCTCCTGTTTTTCCTCCTATCTTAACTGTATGTTTGGCTCCTATCATATCTGAGGGCCTTCTTTATGTTTCACTGCTGTCACACCCTGGGGGTAAAGGTAGCCGCAGCTGTGGGGTGATGGTGGACTGGACGGCTGGCCTTGTCAGGTTGTTTGCGTGCCTGTTGGGTGGGGCACAGAGGAACTTAACGTTTAATCTGCAGCCATAACACCATTTTATGGACTTTTCCCAGGGGGGACAAAAAGGCCGATAAAGAGGTCACGTTCTTAGCTCTCTCAAAAGTCAACTTTCCTCCTCATTCCTGGTGAATGTAAGCTAGAACTTAATTCCAAACTCTGTGTTACCCTGGAGTCCTGAGCAGGTATCGTGCTGAGAAGAAAAATTTCATTTGCCGATTATTATATTTCCCCTTCAGGATTCTGAGAGCCAGAGGGATCTTGGGGCGTGTCTGGGTCACCCAGAGAGGTCCCTAGGTTCGCCTTCTGAGCCCTGAATGCAGCTCTCCCTCTCGTGCATGGCCTCTCCAGGGCTGTAGTGTGTGCCTCCCGGTCTTCTCTCACTCCACAGTACACATAGACAAGGGTCATTTTGGCAAGGCACGTGGGGTTAATAGACAGGGTTGCTCAAGGCCAGACGTGACTGGCCGGGCCTGGGTTGGGGGGGGATGCACAGAACAAAGGAGACAATATCTTGGCACACGTAGAATCCGCTGGTGGCCCCTGGTCAGGAAGCACTACTGATAGATTGGACTCCTTGAGTGGGTTGTATGCCCCTTGAGAGTAGGGGCTGTATTCATTCTTGAATAGTTTCTGAGAAGTTTTTTACAACTGGCAGAGAGCCCATGAATATGGTTGCTTTAAAAGCAACACAGATATCTTCACTGGGAAATAACTACGAAGAATTCTTTCCAAGCTTTGTTGCTCACTGAAGGTACATCATTGGGATCTCCAGAGTTGCACCGCTCAGGTTTGAGTTCTGGTTCGACCACTCATTGGCTGTTTCATCTCTTGAGGCCACGGTTTCCTCATTGGTACAGTGAGGATGGTAATATTTTCTGGTATGCAACAGAGTCCAGACCCTACCCCAGAGCTATCTGACTCCAAAGCCTTTTTTCCAAGTCACTCCATCAGAATTCCCATGTAGAAGTCTTTTATTAATACAACCACATTTATAAGATACTAGAGAAGTTCAGAGACTGCATTTTTTTTTAAATTTTTTTTTCAACATTTATTTATTTTTGGGACAGAGGGAGACAGAGCATGAACGGGGGAGGGGCAGAGAGAGAGAGGGAGACACAGAATCGGAAACAGGCTCCAGGCTCTGAGCCATCAGCCCAGAGCCCGACGCGGGGCTGGAACTCACGGACCGCGAGATCGTGACCTGGCTGAAGTCGGACGCTTAACCGACTGCGCCACCCAGGCGCCCCATGCATTTTTTTTTTTTTTTTTAGAGAAAGTTTAGTGGTTTAGTTAAAATAGTTATTGGCCAACAATGGCTAGACTTGTAAAGCACCTGAGTTCAATCACTCAACATTTATTAGTGAGCATTATCTTATGCTTTGGGGTTAGAAAGATGGTCCTAAAAAAGATGATAGGAAAAGGGGGATAAAAAGTGAGCCTGATGATATTCTTAAGGTTTTTGTGGTTGTTAACTTAGCAAAAATTACAAATAAGAATTCAGCTTGGTAATAAATAAATTTCTCTAAAGAAACCAAACCCCCAAGAATTAATATTAGGTTTCTTGCTTCTACTTTTTTTCTTCCTTAGAGAGAGAGAGACAGGGATGTGAGTGATGGGAAGAGAGGCAGAGGGAGGGAGAGAGAGAGAGAGAGAGAGAGAGAGAGAGAGAGAGAGAGAGAGAGAAAGAATTCCAAGCAGGCTCCATGCTCAGCACGGAGCCCCACATGGGGCTCCATCTCCTGATCCTGGGGCATCACGACCTGAGCTGAAATCAAGAGTCAGAAGCTCAACTGACTGAGCCACCCAGACACCCCTCTTGCTTCTGTTCTGAGTTCTGACTGGGGCCGAGCCTCATGAAACAGCGGAGCCATTGAGCTGGATGTTAAAATGGTTGTTGTTAGGATGTTAGGAAATGATATCTGATTTCTCCACAATAGATATTGATTGCTTTGGTAAAAATTAGCATGAATGAAACTTGCTTTAAGATGAATAGCACCAGACGGGTGCCTGGGTGGCCCAGTCAAGTAAGTGACAGACTCTTGATTTCGGATCAGGTCTTGATCTCACGTGGTAAGATCGAGCCCTGCATCAGGCTCTGCCCCAAACGTGGAGCCTGCTTGGGATTCTCTCTCCCTCTCCCTCTGCCCCTCCCCTGCTTGTGCTTGCTCTCTCTCTCTCTCTCTCTCTTTAAAAAAGAAAAAAGAATAAATAAAAGATGAATAGCACAAGAAAATGATGTGGACAATCCTGTCTAGTAGATTTACAGTTTTGAGCTCATTGGAAATTTCTTAGTGTGTTTAAAGCTGCTATGAACCCAAGGTAAGATTAATTTTCTTGACTTGGTTTAGAAGCATGTCAAAAAAATTGACAACAGTAAAAGAAATGTGGAGGCCTGTTTAGCAGTGGTTCGTGTCCAGCAGCCCGCGATGTTTATAGGGGCTGGGATTTATTAGCAATATTACGTGTAGGTGTCTGTGAATGGCACAGAGAAACAGCAAAATTGCACTCTGTTCGGTTGTGTTTTGGGCAATGGTTGGAATAGCCCTAGAGTTGAGTGCACCATGGATTTTCAGTTCAAATTGAACTTGATTCAGATCCTAACTTTTTCCCCACTCTCGGATGACCTTGCAAAGCTATTCAGCTCTTCTAACCTTAGTATATTCATCCATAAATGGGAATAATAGTATCTCTTATTGCTGTGGTGGTTAAGTTAAATGGGAAAATGCATGTACATTGCTTAGAGCCTCACATAGAATAAGTATTCAGTAAAATGGTAGTTGTTAACAACAATTGTCATAATCATAGAGTCTCTGAGTTGAGAAGGATCTTATGGTCAGATAGACTTGACACAGGGTTTGGTTCTACCAGCATTAACCTTAGTCACGTAGCTTGCATCTCTGAGTTTCTGTTTCTTCATCTGCTCAGTAGAGATAGTATTTAACACAGGATTATGATAAAGATTATGTGACATGTGACATCTGTAAAGTGTCTACCACCAATTGACCCTCATAAATGGTGATGACTCTCTTCCTTTGGCTGACAACCTCTAGGGACAGAGCAGCTCAAGGGAGCTGGGATTATTAGAGCTTTACTTACACTGAACATTAGTTTCCCTGTGACATTTACCTGCCTGGCTCCAATCCCATGATCTGAATGATTGAGAAAGTTATTTTTGTTCACTGGGTCATGATTTTGATTATATCTAGAAATACTGTCAGGACCCTAACCCACTTACTTGATGGTTAAGATTAAAGTTCTTATTCTTCTACCATTGGTCTTTATCTCCTTTCTCCTGGAGACGTTCTGTGCGGAACAAAAATATTTGTGTACATGAGGGAAAAAGTTCCGAATCAAAAGACTGTGACTGTATGTCAGTTCACATTAATGTGTAGATTGGATAGGTCAGTGCTCTGTGTGGTTGTTGCCAGTGATTCAGAACGTAATATTGTGATCATCAACTTTTTAAATAATTTAATGCTAAGTGTGACATTTTAATGTACTTCGCTCCATTCTCTCTAACCACACGGGAAGCCCTGCAGTTTGAAATCAATAATAATAATAGCAATATGCTGTTGCTAAAATGTGAAACATGAATGCGAAAGCATGAACAAAAGCACCTAAATAATTTTACTGCTCCTTTTCCTGAAGGGAGTTCCCCTGTGTGCAGAATCTTCCCTGAGGTTTAGGTGCAAAATCCCTTAATCATATACTTGGCATTTCTACTCCTTATGTGCAAATTTATTTTATTTCTGTGGGCTGTTCCTGTGTGCCCTGCATAAAGAGACCTGGGTGAGATTATTATGTGTAATGTAAGATCTTACCTAACCTGCTTTTCAACATTTGGAACTAGGAGTGCTATGGCTGTTCTGATGTGAGTAGTTATCAGGTTTTAAAATCCAGAATTCTGGGTTTTTCGCTGGATGCCAGATTTAATATTCTACTGGCTAACAATTGCATGTTAACTATAAATTGCATGTTAACTTTTGTCCCTTCTCTCTAAGTGACAGTGATGGTCGTCATCATGAACATATGTTCTGTGGTGGGCTCCTGGAGCCTTCAAAGCAAAATTTCCTTTTTTTTTTTTTTTTTTAAACGTTTATTTATTTATTTAGAGAGAGCATGAGCAGGGGAGTGGCAGAGAGAGGGAGAGAGAATCCCAAGCAGGCTCTGCACTGTCAACGCAGAGCTCAATGTGGGGCTCAATCCACAACCCTGGGATCATGACCTAAGCCAAAACCAAGAGTCAGATGCTCAACCGAGTCACCCAGGCACCCTGCAGAATTTCCTTTATAAACACAGTACCTTTAAAGATGGTTTGCTTACTTGGTGTTATTTAAGGAACATTGGGAAAATTCTTCACCTTTTTAATTACACTGTTGGTGATTTATTCCTCTGGGGTCCACATCCCTCCTCCCCAGCACCCATGTTTCCCTGGAGGGACAGTCTATCAGTCCCTAGTACTCCATTATTCTATCACTTCCCTTTAGCTCCCATTTGTAGAGCTGCATAGGGGATCGTAGGGCAAGGTGGGTTCCCATTGGCCTGGAGTCCCTAAAATAGAGGTATCTGGCACAGAAATCCAAGCAAAGCCCAAGTGCACTGGGTTACACTGTGTTTAGAGCCTTCCGGTCCAGCCTGGGCAGGAGGCAAGAAGGCCCAGTCCTGAGGTTGAGGCTGTATATGGGCAGTTTTATAGAATGGGCCAGTTAATTGTAAATTTTTTCAGTTAAAAATTCTTGCTTTGGGGTTGGTGCAGGGGGGAGTACAGCTTCCTAAAATGCCTTTCATCCCAATTTGTTTGACCTGTATGTTCCTAGAGGGCTCTGCTTCCCAAGGAGGACAATCCTGATGAGATCCCAGGGCCTGATCATTGCAGTCTCTACAACGGAGGACTTCAAATCTTTCACCTTGGTCCATTGGCCCTCTCGTTCATCTACTCAAAATGGACTTGGTTTCTAGGGGACTACTTATGAGCTGTGGGACTTTGGGGAAGTCACGTTACATTTGAATCTGATGTCCTTATGTACAAAAGAATATAAAATCTTTATCCTTCCCATCTGCCTCACAAGGTTGTGGTGAGGAACATGAGGAAAATGCTTTATCCAAACATTCAACAACGCGGGATAGACGCCGAGCAGAGGTTTGTGTCTAATACCCAGGTATCACATGGTCCCCCGTGCAGGGAGACAGAGCACTCTTCACGCCAAACGATTCCTCTCACCTACTGTATCCTCAGTGCGTAAACACCTAGTATGAATACGGTATTTGTTTAATGGTTGTGTGTAGTGTGATCTGTGCTATATTACATGTGGACCAATATGGGACAGTAGCAAAATGGCGGATTTGTACCTCATGGGTATGGAAAGACCTCCCAGGAGAGGCAATGCTTGAATTGGGCCAAAATGGATGAGTAAAGTTTTATGAAAAATTTAATATGTTGCCCTTATTGTTTTTTCATTCCATGGTAGACTGTCACTGGTCTCTGGACTGACATCTGGGAAGCATTTCTTAACTTTTCACTTGTCCATTCATCCTAATGAAATCCCCTCATTGATACATTTGTAAATGCATTAAAAACAGGCTTGTTTTCAGATGAATGTTTTTAGAATATAAAACTTTATGATGAAAAACCTATTCATTTATCTGAGGCCCCTTTTACCTGATACTACTGCACTCCAAATTAAAACATGCTTTGTTTTTAGACCTGGCGTTTGTTTCTAATGGCAGGGTAATTGTAGTGCACAGGAACACTCTGTGAGTCGGAACATACTTGCTATAGATGTTGAAATAGAATTTGTTCTTTTGAGGCAGGGACGGGAGTAAAGTCACAGACAGTAAGACAGGTTTTCTGAGAGGCCATGTTGATGGAATGAATGTGTCCCTTAGGGGGCATCTATTCATGGAGCTTGTGTTTTGTGTAAGTGCATTTTGTCAAAGAAAGTTTTGGTCCTTAGAAAAAATGTCATGTGAGGATATTGTGAAAATTAATGAAAAGGGTTATATAACTTTGGATCGATCTCATTTACCATATTGTAATTGGAATAATTACATCTATGTTATATTATTGGCTAAATATTTTGCCTTGTAAAGTCGAGAGATGTGATTATTTGGGATATGTGGTTACAAGCAGAATAGTTTCCTAAATGGTATACTCCTTTTTCGTGAATTTTCTTGGGAAGTTTTCTTTCTTTCTTTCTTTCTTTTTTTTTCTTTTATTAATGTTTTTATTTATTTTTGAGAGGAGAGAGAGAGAGAGATAGAGCATGAGCAGGGAGAGGGGCAGAGAGAGAGAGGGAGACACAGAATCCAAAACAAGCTCCAGGTTCTGAGCTGTCATCACAGAGCCCGATGCGGGGCTTGAACTCATGAGCCATGAGATCATGGCCTAAGCTGAAGTTGGATGCTTAACTGACTGAGCCACCCAGGCACCCCCGGGAGTTTTCTTATTGAAGCCTTTAGGATTACTGTGATGGGTTCCAGTTATTACCTCTAATTTTATGGAGAGATGCTTGGGGTTGCTTGAAATGGTCCTACAGAGCAGTGCTTTATGAGTAGGATATGCAATTACTTTTACATTTTCTGTTTCTTTTCTTACCATCCACTGTCTTTCAGGCTGTCCTTTTTCCCATTCCTCACCCTCACCTTTTTCATGGGCTTCTTTCCCATAACAGATAAGCATTGACTTGTCAGCCCCATGTTTTCAAAAATCTTACTTATATTTCTCCTGGTGGAAATCTAATACCCCGTAGGAGGTATTCTTGCCAAAATATTGAACCAGAATCCAATCAAACTTCTATGTCTAGATATCAATTTATAAGATATAGAGGAATCAGATGAATGTTACATGTTACTTCAAGGATGCGACCATAAAAAAAATACTTTTACAGAATAAATGACCAAGGGGAGAAAGAAAGAAAGAAAGAAAGAAAGAAAGAAAGAAAGAAAGAAAGAAAGAAAGAAAGAAGGAGAGAAAGGAGGGAGAGACAGAGAGAGAGACAGAGAAAGAAAGAGAGAGAGAAAGTCAGTCAGCCATGTAGGAGAATGTGTAGTTTAAAAGAGGCTGAAAGAGTTGTCAGCCAGTTATAACATATGGACTGGATTTGGATCCTGATTTAAACAAACTGGAAATACAATAAAAACATGTAAGGCAATAGGGGGGAAGCTGAACACTATTGGATATTTGATGCTTTTAAGGAGTTACTGTTCATTTTTTAAGATGTGATAATGCCAACATGGTTTTGTCTTTTTAGTGTGGTCCTTTTAGAGGTACATACTGATATTTAGGAATGCAGTGACACGAACTGATAATTGTTGAAGTTTAGACATAGGTACAAGGGGCTACATTAGATGTTCTCTCTACCTTGAATATATTTAATATGTCTTGTAAGAAAACATTTTTAAAAAAACAACAGCAGACCAAAACTCTACTTTGAACCTAGCCCTGTCCATACTGCCCATTACTTCATATACATTTCTGGAAAGAGTGGTCTACACTCACTATAGAGTCGGAAATAGTTGGCAGCTGTTGCTGTTTCTTCTGTGCCCTCTGTCTTAACTGTCTCCTTCCTAAGCCCCCCTCTCTTCTTGCTTTATACTAAGAGTTCTTAGCCTGCAAGTTCATTGACGGGTGTCAGAAGATCTATAATTTTTGTGATATTTAGTGCCTTTTCTGTATTTGCAAATGTACATTTTTTAGGAGGTTAAGCTCATGACTTTTATCAGAACTTAAGGGTCCACGATCTAAGATGGTTAAGGGTCCATGACTTAAGAAGTTTAAGAACACCTCGTGACTTTTTCTTCTACCTGCATGTTTGGTATTTCATATTTGCTGTCTGGTCCTCAGCTTCAGCCTGTCCTATGCTTCAGCCTCATCCATCCATTTGTCTGGTCTTTATCTCCACCACCACCTCAAAGATAACACGTTGGGGTGATGATTTTACCATATACCCATTATCCTCTCCATGTCAAATACCTCTGACTTAGCCCAGATTTCACTTTTTTCTTTGTTTGAACACCTGCATCTAAGTGGTCATCAGACTGTCATCGTCCTAAAGGTTACCCCTGTGTCCTGCTCTTATTTGGTACAATGCCTTCATTTGGATGCTCACAGCCCCTCGCATGGCTACTGGACTACCACCGTGAACCTTCTTACTGATCTCCTTGCCTTTCGCTCAGTGCCTTCTGTTCCCAGAAGTGATGCTACTAACAGAAATCTGGCCATTTTGCCTCTCTGTTGACATCACTGGCTTATAAGATCTTAGCAAGGCTCTTCATTAGGCAGCCCTGGTCTACTTAGACAGTCTAATTTCCTGACACTTCCTCCTCAGACCTATTTAGAGCACAACATATTTGTCAAATCTCCTAGGCTTTGCTTATATATTCACTCTACGTGGAAGTCACCACACTTTACCACTACCCTGCCCTACCCATCTTGACAACATGGGAAATACCACTTTCTCCTTCAGGTCTTAAGGATGGCCCTTCTCTCAGAGGCTTCCCTGGTGGTCCCCTAGAGCACTTGGGTGCTTTCTGTCATATGCTCACCCTGCCAGTTGTACATCCTGCCACTAAGTGTTGTTGTTTTTAATTGCCTTGTAAGTGTTTATAGGGCCTGTTAATACCCTGTTAATACCTTCAGAGCATCTTTGAGACTAGCTTTTGTCCAATACTGGTGGAATGAGCGTTTAATAAGGGGTTGCCAAATGCATGCTGACCTGAGCATCCAGAGAATCTTCCTTTCCTACATGTGGGTGCCATCTTGAGCTCTTTCAAGGAGATAGTGGCAGAGAGACCACAGGGCTTCTTTTTCTCTTGGATCCCATTTTCTGAGAAGAGGAGAGGTGTCTTGAGTGGCCACTGGGAGGGGAAGGTGAGAGACCATTTTCAAGTAGAAGTTTTTCTTCTTTGGTAACTCCATTATTTCCCTCCCTTTCTAGGTTTCTCTGTTCTCTCCCATTTCATAGTGACTCCTTTAAAATATGTGAATAAAGGGTTTGAAATAAGACTACTCTCTTCCTAAACTTTCTGCCTAAATATATGTATTTTAAAAATGAATTTAGTGGATTGAACTTCATTTTTAACGTATTTTATAGTATTTTTAAAAGCAATGAAAATAGGGACTTAACTAGATTTCTTACTGCCCCTGGGGCCACTGAACTTGGTATTGATAATGGACCCATTTTTTCCAGAAAATTATTATTTAAATCTTCTGAGAACATTTTTAGTTGGAAAAGCCTTTGGTAATGATCTCAACGTTATACCAGTCAGAAATTAAGATCTCGATCTCGATTATATTCATAAGTCCACAGATTGGCAGCTGTGAGTTTGTATCTTACTGTGTGATTGTGCCTCCATATAGCTTTCCATCAGGGTTAACTAACTTCATCTTGCCAGCTCCATGGTGGAAAAGGCATGACTCTCCTGAGTCCTGAAAATAGGAAAGGAAAGCTTGCATTGGATTTTGTAATCACAGAAAAGTCTCCCTGCCTAGTGTGCAGGATATGGGTAAAGACAGAACACAAGATGGAGGGAGGTATCTTCCTGGTAAAATTGGGGTGTGTGGTGCCTTCAATTCCAGGCGTATGAGTCATTTTTTTGAAGATAGCATAGTGAGGTCGTAGTAGGTGGATGCCTGGTACAGTCATCGAGGGGATGGTGTGTGGGTCACCTTGCAGAGTGGCCCCATGAAGGGTTTGTCACTCGGGGTTTATTTATTTATTTATGAAAAAAAAATTTTCAGTTTATTTATTTTTGAGAGAGAGAGAGAGAATGAGACCGAGCGTGAGTGGGGGTGGGGGCAGAGAGAGAGGGAGACACAGAATCCGAAGCAGGCTCTGGGCTATGAGCTGTCAGCATAGAGCTCAATGTGGGGCTCAAAATCACAGACTGCGAGGTCATGACCTGAGCCAAAGTTGGACACTTAACTGACTGAGCCACCCAGGCACCTCACTTAGGGTTTAATCAGAGAAATGCCCCTTTGCCGGCTTCCTCGGCTTCAGTGAAATGGAGGCCTCTGGGGAGCCCTCCAAGCCCGGTGCCCCTCCAGGTAGGATGCTAATTACTGCCCTTTCCTGGACTCCCCTGGCCCCCACTTAGAACGTGCTAGGTGCCTAACCAGCTAACCTGTAGCACTGAATCAGGGAAGGGCATTCATGATAAAATATGTTGTCTTCCCAATAATGTTGCATTTTAGTGGATGTCAACAGTGTCATCATACAAAGAAAGAAAAATCTGTTGAGTTTTATGGTGACAGGTAGCAGAGATGCTATTCCCAGTAAATTACCTGCCTTGTAGGTTATGGCATACCCCAAAGGTGTGCACGAATATACACACACACACAGCTAGATAAAAGTTGTCAAAATAAACATAGAACCAAATTGCCTGTCCTTTTGCTTTAATTCTCTTGTCCTCTGCTATGTCCATGGCTATATTAAACTTAATTAAATTTCATCTGGATGAAAGTCTTTATAAAGGTCAGGGAGAAAACGTAACTCATTTTTTTGTGCTAATGAGTTCTTTTATTCTTTGAAATCAGAAATGAGGATGGGGGAAAAAAAAAAGAAGTTTCAGATGACCTCTGAATTCACCAGTATAGAAATTGCTCATTAAAGCTGTAATTTGAAGAAAATGAATCGCATAAAAATAATTGCCATACCTGTTCTTTTTAAAATTTTATATGTTTCACCAATTTTGGAACACTGGTTTTAATTTCAGCGTACCCATCAATAGTTGTACGCTTTGTGGCTCTAGAGAATTCTATACACATACACACTTCTCTGAAGACTTAGGCGTGGTTACACCACATGCTCAAAAACAAACGCATTAAAAGCAGCAGAATTTCCCCCGAAGTGAATATCTTGCACACCAAAAGTCTCCTCTGCTCCAAGTTCATGGAAAGGGCATTAGCAAATTATAAGCATCTGAAGCTGAGGTTTTCCATGTTTATAAACTTAATGAGCAAATGCTCTATTGAGTGATTACATTCTTTATAAATAATTGTGTTTTTAGAAATAAATGTTAACATTAGTTTGTTATTGGAGATGAATGGAAGCATTAATCCCCAAGTGATCTTTTGCTTTTCCTGGGAGGCAAAATATTTCGTGACATTGAAATCAGAAGTCAAAGACAGACCTAACTACTGAGATGAAATTTACCCCTGGGTAGTGGATGGAATGCTTCTTAAAGTCCTGGTCATGTACGTGTGTGTTGTAGAAGTGTTTCTGATGAGAATTTTGTGGAATAAGTTTTGGAGGGTGCTTACTTTTTTTTTTAATGTTTATTTATTTTTGAGAGACCGAGAGAGACAGAGAACGATCAGGGGAGGGGCAGAGAGAGAAGGAAACACAAAATCCGAAGCAGGCTCCAGGGTCTGTACTGTCAGCACAGAGTCCGACGTGGGGCTCAAACCCACGAACCATGAGATCATGACCTGAGCCGAAGTCGGACACTTAACCAACTGAGCCACCCAGGTGCCCTATGGAGCTTACTTTTTATTAATAAGGTAGAAGGTTTGGTTGGCAGGAAGGATGGTATCATTGTCGTATCTCTGATGAAGGGCTTATTATTCCCTTTAAAAAGCTTTCGGATTCTAGGGTCTCCAAAGACTGGTGCAGAGCAAAATTCCCCTCCTTTGCAAGGGTGGGTATGAGACCAGCTCTCTTATCAGTCCAAAGGGAGATCGAACGTCTCATCTCATCGGTGGGTCACCATTGCATATGGGTGACTGGATAATGTTGTGTTTGTGAGAAACAGAAGAATTAAGGGTTCCCTGCGAAGTAAGTTATGTGTTTTTCCGCTCGTATAGTAGTAGGGTCTTACTTGCCTCATCGTCCTGACTCTCATATGGTGGCCAGAAGAGGGGTAACCACTCCATGCATTGTTTGCACATCAGAAAGCCATGATTTGTATATCTTTACGTGATACATCTATGTGGCTGGTGGCTCAGAACAGACTTTGGTTGATCTTTTTGTGCTAACAACTCTAGGAAATTCTGTGAATGGCTATTTACGGTGTCCCACAGGATTGGTGACATTGTTCAGGTTATACCTGGTAGGAGCAAAAACTGTATCTTGCTTGTTTATTTTCTCAGCCTGTCCCCTCTTGAGCTCTCTTTTCTTGTGACCCAGCATAATTTGGTGAGCAATTTTTAAGCCCTTTAAAAAATTTAGTAGCTTTGCTTCACCTCTGTTGTTTGTGCCTTAAAAGCTTTCCCTGGCCTCGTGAATGGAAAACTTTCAGTCAGAGGGAAGCATATAGCCTTTTGTTGGGAGGGTTGCTGTGTTCTAGAGCCCATTGGTCTCTACACAGCCAGGGTCATTTCCCTCCTAAATGGTAAACAAGCTGGCTGAGGAGGAGCCACAGTCTGTTTCTAGAAAAACCTTAGAGCTGGGAGCACGCTATGAAACGCCTCTAAGTGGTGAAGACCTCAGTGTACATCACTTTGGGAGAAGGCAGCTGGAGTCGTGTTAGAGCCAAGCTTATCCTGAAGAGATAACCCCTTTTCCAGAGCTTCTCTGAGCAGAGGGGAGAACTCAGTACTAACTGACTTTGGCATCCACGAGGTCCCAGGTAAATGCACCATCGTGTCTTGGGTGCAGGTTGAGCAGAAAGCAATGCTTCTGACTTTGCTTTGTGATTCTTTCTTTGCTTTCTACACGATTTTGAAGTATTGACAAATACGCAGTTTAGTAACATATTTTTACTTGATCTGCCTTTCTCTGGAGACTAGTGTTTCATTTTCCTGAAGGAAACAGCCCCGTGTAAACATTGGTCTAGGTGTCAGTGTTTTGTCTTTTCATTAGTTTGCTGAATGCACCGATGTTAACGTCCTCTCTTATGTCCCAAAGCTTTGACTTTGCTGGACACCGCCGCCTATATTCCTTTTTAATCTCTGAAGAAATCTTTACCCAAACTGGTTTTTTTTTTTTTAAGTAGGTTATTTGTTTACAACTGCCGTGTTTGACTTGTTCTTCAAGAAATAGCTGTTTGAAAAAAAAAAGAAATAGCTGTTTGTTTTCCTGTGTGAAACTTTAGGGATTAAGGGACAGTGAGTGCCAGATATTTTATAGCTTTTGTCTGTATAAGTTAGAGTTTAATGAATGAAGCTGCTTTCCTGCTTTTCCCAGAATGTGCTTTTAAACTGCAATTTTGGAAAGTCAACTGTGCAAGAGAAGAGAGATTATATTTAAATTTTCTTTCCAGCAGCTAGAGAGATTGAAGTTTCTTTCTCAACTTGAACATAGGAAACAAACTATTGCATGGGTCAGAGGATGGCATGCATCATGTGGAGACTGCGAGTGAGCCATACTAAACACGTACCATTGGTAGCAGATCCACAAGGAAAACACTTGAAAATACATACAGAGAGTACATTTCTTTTGTTTTCTTTACTTTTGGAAAGGCAGCGAGAGGGAAATTGTGTACATGTAAAACTAAATTCTTATCCAGTAGTGGAAACTGTGAATCAAAGGAAAAAGGAGAATATTTCAAGTTTCAATATATTTGGGGGCACCTGAGTGGCTCATTCGGTTACACATCTGACTCTTGACTTCGGCTCAGTTCATGATCTCACCATTCGTCGGCTTGAGTCCCATGTCAGGCTCTGCGCTGACAATTGCAGAGCCTGCTTGAAATTCTCTCTCTCTCTCTCTCTCTCTCTCTCTCTCTCTCTCTCTCTCTCCCCCCTCCCTCTCCCTCTCCCTCTCCCTCTCCCTCTCCCTCTCCCTCTCCCTCTCCCTCTCCCCCTCCCTCCCTCCCTCTCCCTCTCCCTCTCTCCCCCTCCCCAGCTCTCTCTCAAAATAAATAAACTTAAAAAAAAAGTCATTCAAGTTTTGATATATTTGACACACTTCATTATGATATGGTTGAGTAGATTTGAAACCTTTAATTTTATATGGATAATCTATTATCAGAGTAGGTATAAATAGAATCAGTAATTACAGTCACAGATATTTAGAGATGAATTTGATGGTAGGTCCAAATAGCAGTGGGCAACATAACCCAGTATCAATAGCGTGTGGAAGAGCTAAGGATCTCTCAAAAGGCATTCAGTTCAACGCTGTGATTTCCCTAAACTCTTTATGAATTAGAAGCCACTGATCCCAAGCAAATCAAAACTGTTCTCAGACACCTGCATTCTTTGGAGAAATTAGGTAGTAGTAAATATATTTCTTTTATATAGGCCGTTTTAAATTAGTTAATTATATCCTTATTTCAATACAGTCTAGATTCTGAAAGTAGGAATTAGAGTTTAATGAAGTATAATATGTCCTGTGTGTCTAATATAACTGTCCTGTCATCTGAATTTTGGATTCCTCAAAGCTCCACTGTTAAAAATAACAAAGATGTTTGTAAGTTTGTCCCTAACCTATGACCTGACATTTTAAAAAGAACAAATGAGCTCTCTCCAGACTTTCAGTGCCATTGTTCACAGGGCTGTTTCCAAAGTTGGAAGGAGCCTCGAGGTGTTATTTAGCCACAGATGTAAAGTGACCTGTTTGTAATTGGACTTGTAAATAAAACCTCTGAGAACAGTGCTTCTGAAACTTCTACCTGCCTACTAATCCCTGGGTATCTTGTCAGAAATGCAGATTCTGGGGCCCGGGGGTAGAGCCTGAGATTGCACATTCCTGAGAAGATCCTAGGTAGAATCCCAATCCTCTTGGTCCCCCATGTCATACTTTGAGAAGACAAAGTCTTAAAAAGTAGCCATGAAATGGCCAACCCGCACCCCAAATTAAGAATTCTCCTTTTATACATTCTCCCTTATGGGTATTATGTTGGCACCAATATTTTCCTGCTTTGGGGTCATTGATGAAAGTCAAGCACAAATGGTTACCTTTCTGGGATTGCTAATATTAAGATTTACTGTAAACCTCTTTCAACATGACTACTAAAAGCTCCATGCCTTTCTTGTACCCATTGTATTTCAAGCACATAGAATGGCTCCTGGCACATGCTGGGCCCTGAATAAATACCTGCTGAAGGAGGTCATACGTGAATACACATATAACATTCAGATTTGGGGACATTATGAGTACTATTCATTTTGAGTTTTCACTGTGAAATTTTTAATACCCTACAGGAACACATGAAGGAAGTACCTAATTCTCTGTAAGTATAGTGTAGAGTGTAGATTACATACATACTGGATCCTGGGTCTTCCTTGATGAGAGTTGTCAGGTTGATACCTGATCTCTTTTCATTGCTTCCCACTGAAATGTAGCTTCCTTAATTAACCAAATTAGGCAATCTCATTATGATAGCAAAGAGTTCAAGGGCAGTATGAAGAGTTTACTTACAAGTTAGAAACTTGATAATCTTTGGAAAGGTTATGATATGTTTATATTCATTCACCATAAAGATATTCCTACTCTTCCTGTTTAGAAACAGCTATGATAGCACAAGTCCCAGATTTGATATTTTTCATGTTAAAATTCTCCAAGCGTCAATTCAAACCGTACCTTCTGCGCAGACTTTCTGGAATCCATCCAGAGACGCTTTGTAACTTTATCTCCGGTGCTTGGTTTGGTGCCGGCCATATCAGCTTCTTGTATTGCAGTCTTTGTTCATCTTTTACTGTCCCAACAGTCACTCCATCGGAGAGAAATGCTTTCATCTGTATATTTTTATATGTCCAGGTGTGCCTAATCTAATGCTGGCCCACAGCAGCAGTAAGTGTTGACTGAAGAAGTGAATGAATGGTTTGAGCATTTAACGAGAGAAAGAAGACCAAACCAGGCAGAAGTTATCTGGGACAGCTTTCTGGAAAAAGTGATGATGCTCATTTGGTTTGACGCTATCTCCTGCCTTATAATTATGATAGCCCTGCTGCCAGTATTTGAGAGTTGTGTATAAATGCTCCACAAGAAGACGGTGTTGCTGCATAAAGCAGCAAACTGTGAAGATATTTACAGATGTTCTGAACTTAATTCTTACTCAAAGGAAGGAGCTTTTGGGGGGACATAGAAGTGTCTAGAATTGCATCTGTCATCTGGAAAGGAAGGTTGGTATGTTCAACAAATACTTCTTGAGCAACAATGAGTAAAACTGGTTACCCACTTTCCAGGAGTTCATGCCCTACTGACACGTAGACTGACACCAAATAGACTATAAGGAGCTCTGTTGTGGAAAAGCGAGCCCAGTGCTGGCAGAACCCGGAGGGAGGAGGCACGGATTCCAGCTGGAGGTGGTAGAAGCTAACGAGTCACATAGAAATGTTTTCCATACATTCTGTCTCTCAGTGGTGTCTGAAGTAGAATCCATCTGCCACAGGCAGTCTGACCTCTTTGTGATCATTCACATGGATGTTGGTGTGGGAGCTCGGTCATCTGCAAGCTGCTCTCCCGGTACTGCCTTGCCCAGACTCTTCTGGACTCGTGCATCTGTGCAGGATTCTTTTGTGCCTGTTGGATGGGTATCTTGCCGGCTGTCAGTATGCTTGCTTTCCCCATGTTCAGTCTGGTGTGTTCTGAGCTGTTACATAGATAAAGAAAGGGTCCTGAGGCTTTTTTATGGGAGTGAAGCTGGGTAGAAAGCCATTTTTTATCATCTAAGGCCTGTATACTTCCTGATACATTTTCACTTATTTTTTAATGATAGCTGTCTTCTGTGAAGTGTCTACTAACTGATTGGTATCATGGCAGTTGCATTGTAGATATCGCTTCAAATGCTCAGAACTATCCTACAGGGTTGATGGTGTTTATATCCATTTTATAGAAGAAGAAACTGAGGTTTAAGAGATTAACTTATGCTGGTCTCAGAGCTGGTAAACAGTAGAGCCTCATTCTTTCCCCAGTCTGTCTGACTCCAAAACTTAGGTTCTTTTAACTGTCCCATTCAGCCTTTGTAGGTGGAATTGAGTCACCTGGTCAAGGGGACTGTGTTCCTTCCTTTATGGAGCTTTAGCTGGGGGCTGTGGTATTCGAAGCCTGGATAACTGATCCCAGTAGAGGAGTATTACTGTTTTGTGGTGTGTACAGATTATTCCAGTGGTGTTTGCCTTTTTGTCTGTCTTCTGCTAGTATTTGTTTCTCTTCAGGAATTTTGATAGGGGATTGATTGATAAGATTGATAGGGGAAAAAGGTTTGTCACAGTCTCCTAGTCTTTCATTCATCTGTGCTGGGTCCCAGTGGGGAAACCGATAAAAGGAATTAACGTATATACTGCTAGGTCTAGACTGCTTGAAGCAGTAAAAAACTATGTATTACGCTTGGCACATGTATACTGAATAGTAAATGGATATGGTTTTGACTCTGCTATAATTTGAAACAACTCCAAAAGTATTTCAATCTAATATCTTCATTTATTTATACCAGCTCTGGCTTTTCCAACAATCTGGCTTTTTGCCAGTTATCATAGAAGATTGGAAATTTTCTCATAATAAATTCATTCATTTATTGATTTCTAAATACATGCTATAAAAATAATTTTGAGAGAATCAAACTCAGACTAATTCAGAGTTAAAGGGCATTAAAGTTTATGTCAGGAAACAAAATGATAGCATGCTGGAACTTTACAAAGTGTGAGGAGTTAGCTCTTGCATAAATGAGTTTGTGACAAATTTAAATAAATAGGAATCAGGATGGCATTTGTAATAAGTTTCTCTGTTTTAGAGGTTTTCCCATTCCTTGAATAAAGTTAAGTGTATGCTTTTTTATTAAAAACTAGACTGTGGCTCAGTCTCTTAAGCGTCCGACTCTTGATTTTGGCTCAGATCATGATCTCACAGTTTGTGGGGTCGAGCCCCACATCTGGCTCTGCACTGACAGTGTGGAGCCTGCTTGGGATTCTCTCTCCCTCTCTCTTTGCCCCTCCCCTGATTGTACTCTCTCACTCTCAAAATAAATAAATAAACATTTAAAAATATCCCAGAATCTTAGCAGTATTTGTATTTACTTAAACATCATGTAACTGCCTCCTATGTGTATTGCATTGTGCTGTTTGTTGTGAAGTACTTTTGTTTCTGAATCTTGATCCCTTTCTGGAGAATGATGACATTATAGAGACTTTTCCAGGGTCCCAGACTTTTAAGCGTTAGCTTCTACCATCTTCCCTAGAGGAGTAGATTACAAAGTGATCTGGGGAGTAATTTATTTGGTAAATAGCCTGACTTTTAAGAAGTTTATCACTTTAACAGATTGGGCTATATTTTTCCAAAATGTAAATTGTTCCTGGAGAAGGTGAAGAGTAAGTCAGACTCTTTGAAGGTTTGCCTGAACACTTTTAGGTCAAAGAGTAAAACCTGTTAAATCTGTGTCCTGAAGGAATTAATTGATGCCGTTTATAAAAAGTGCCTCGTTTGGCCTTGTGGAATGTTGAAAGGGACTGCTTGCAGCTTTCCTTGTTTACTTCCCAGTGACTGAATGCCTCTCCTCTCTTATAAAAGGATTGTATGACTATTTGTTGTGCTGTATATTGCTTTAAGATCCCAAAACTGCCCTAGGATTGTTATGGCTGGCATACTTCATTAGCACCTTCTCCACTTTTAAGATTCACATTATTTGGCAACATGTGTTGAACATCTTCTATGTATCCATCAGTCAGTACTGGGAGTGGGGGATAGATTTTTTTTTTTTTAAGTGAGTAATAAGAGTCCCTGCATTTGTTACTCATGGTCTAGTTCAGGAAACAAACATAGGAGGCCGTGAGGATGCAGTGAAGAGCTGAGAGCAAACAGTGGGAACAGGAAACACCAAAGCCTTCCTAGAAACCTGATGCTTTTGAGCAGAGTATAGAGGTTGAGTTGACCTGGTGTGGAAAATCTTCATAAATGCATAAATACATCCATTCCCTTCTCTTCCGTCATTTCTCCCCGCCCCCTCCCCCCCCCCCCCCCCACCCGGCTGCTTCCAGTTTCTTCAGCCCCCTACAGCTGCCCAGCATGTATTTTCCTCACACCCCATTTCTCTTTAGCTCTTTTTGTTCTTCAGGACTTTTCCACACTGGGGCTCCACACACAGCCCCCCTCCACAACAAAGAATGCAGCGCAAGCAAGTGTCCTGAAAGAAAGACACATTTCCTCCACAGTAGACTGGAAACCATCACCACTTTTCTTTAGACATCCTAGGCACAAAGTGAATTCAAAATCATGTTGATAGCTAGTGATAGAAATAGATCAGAAGTGGAGGGATTAGCAAGCGGTCAAAGGAAGTCACTCAGTGAATCCCCAAATCCCAGCCATCACTCTGCTCATTCAAGCTTCTGCTAGCACTGTCAGGAGACGCAGGATCCCTTTACGGATGTTTACATCCCAAATAAATGCAGCTTGTGTAGACATTCAATAGAAATTGAGCTGTGGGTGTGCCAACAAGAGGTACTAAGGTCAGAGATGTTATAAATACCATCAAATATGCTCTGATACTCTTACTGATTTCTTTTGTTCACTAAAACTCTGTTACTCTCAAGCAAAGGAAATAAAATGGTTCACTACCCCTTTTTCTAAAAGTAGCACGTCCTTTCTTCCACACATGGGGAGCACCCTAGATCTGGATTAGCTTTATAGATATCTAGAGTCTTATTAGTGGTGTCTTCTAAGACACTAGTGAAGACCCTGGAAGATCAACAGGGCCAATTTGTGTGAAAGGCTCTGCAAGTGGTAAAGTGGTGTATAAAATCAGTTGTTCTACATCTGTGATGCCAGCAGGTGCCCTTAATTCCATAGCTGTCCATCACTGACATTGAGGACTGGTATCCTTACTTTTCTCCATCGTGTCTCCATTTGCCTTCTCTTCCTCGTCTCCATTTATCCGCAGAACATGCTGATACTTACATGCCTGTCATCTTCTGAACATCACTGTCAGAGGTAGCATTTGTCCATTTCACCACTTTTCCCCATTCCTGTGACCCAGGAGCACCCACATCATCCATTCCATTGGCCAGGTCTTTTGCTTAGGACTTCAGAGTGCTCAGCCAGTCAGGGCTTGAACCAAGGGCTTGTTCTTTGTATGCAGTGTGCTGGCCTCATCTATCTAATGGACTCTTCTAATGCCAGTGGACAGGACTCCCCAGGGCCCTATATACTCTGTCTTTGGTTTTCAGTCTTCTTGACAGAACGTTGTTGTTATCCAGCTTCTAATAATGGGTGGTTGAGTTAGAGGGAAGAGAATCTCACTGGATCAGTGAGTCTAAGGTTTTTGATCCTAAGCACACTGCATAGGCAACCTCCTGATCTGGAGAGCCCTGGCCAGTTTGTGTCTCTGTCCTAGGGCACTGCTACTGATAAATCCTCCTGATTATGGCTGCTACCCGAAGATGTATCCTATTGGTGAGCTAGAGCCATCAGCCAGGAGTCAGCTAATACTTAAAAAGAATGCAAGTCTGGCTGCTGCATTTCCTGTCTTGTGGATTGATGATCTTGGGCTGTTTTGCTGATGTCATTGTACATCTGGTTTTTTGGAGTGAGTGTAACAAGGAAGGAGAATGGTTAATCTAGCAAGAACTCATTATACCATGAATGATGAAGGGTGGCTCCTGTTTTATTCCTATTTGATTTGTTTGCTTCATTGGGGAAAACAAATGATTATGTCACCCTATAGAGAATTTCACTTTCTCTTTGACATACAAATAAACAGCCTCCCACATTTCATTTATTTTTGCCACTGCTAGAATGGTTGATTAAAAAAACACATTGTTATTCTGCTTTCCTATATCATGACCTTCAGTACTGGGTAAGGAAGAGAAAGCAATAAAGTACGTATATTTTTTAGGAAATGAGGGATCCTTTGCTACAAATACCCCTAGAAACCCGGGTCCATTAAGGAGATGTATGAGATGATGACAAAACCAAACTAAAGAAGAGGGAGGAGAACTGCGTCTTCATTTTATTTCCTGTAATATGTCTTGGAGGTGAGGATTCGGCTCTCATTAATTCATTAAAGCAAAACTTCTTGCCGTCTTCCTCTGACAAAATGTTCCTGGTAATGGGCACATTCATTCATTTCCACTAAGAACATGTGTTCAGCCTTTGGTATATAAAACACAAGTGAGGTGTTAGTTGTTAGAGGTTCCAGATGCTGGCTAATTTGGATTTTCCCAGGGCCAAATTGGCAACCTTGTGGCCGCTAGTCTCTAGTAATGTGTGTATTTGCTATTTATATCCCTTGACACTTGGGCTTTTGGAGCCCAGCAAGAGGTGTTTTGTGATACTTCCAGTGCCAGCCAGTATTGATTTGTGATTAGCCAAACCTGATTTGAACAGCAGTTTGCAGGCCCATGTCTTGGAGGTATGTGGCTATTGCGCAGTGGAGGGTATAGATTAGGGGGTCTTGATATTCTGTTGCTAGGTTACTGAACCCTGAATTACTGAACCCTGAACGTAGCATTTGTGTTCTAAAATTGTTATTTATGGTCGAAAGCAGCTGCTGCGCATATTTGGGGGGAGAGTATGGTGAGATATAAAATAAATGAAACTAAATCGTTAGACACAGTACATCAAACAGTAATTATAAGGAAATGTTTATGGCAAACTAGGAAAGAGATTGATTCCTCCTCTTTCTGTCCCTTGCAACATTGGGAGACTTATTTAGCTCGTGTTCATGGAGTTGTTGGGCCAGCCTCTACAGAGCCATTATGTGAACTCAGTCATGACCTAGACTCTGTAATAAAAGTCAGCTGATGCAGTTGTGGATGCTCTAGCCAACGCTCCTGATCTGGGGTGCATGTGGGGGTGGCAGTCTTGGCTGTACGTTTTTCTTTCTTTCCCTTTTGATTCCTTTTTTACTGAATTTTCTCCTCTATTTGTAATTTTTTATCATATGGACAGAAGTTTCTATTTAAAAATAACCTTTATCCAGAGAGTAATTTTACCAAATTACGGTATAATTATACTATCAACATTTGACCTTTTAAAACAGCCTCTAATAATCAGAAATGTACAACTGCACATTTGGCAAAAGTTTTTTTTTTTTTTTTTATAATTTCTATAGTTCTCTCATCCTGCACACTTTTGTTTTCTAGCCAACATGTCAGGTAACAAATATTCATTAATCTCCTACTTTGTGCCAAGAATTGCACAGGATCAAAGACATGGAAAGCATGGCTTACCTCAAAAAGTTAAAAATGAATTAGGATGCCAAGACAAAAATGTACAAAAGTTAACAATGTAAAACAACACTATAGGAGATGTCTCAAAGCTGTGTGTGTGATGCTTTCCTGAGTGACTTCAGAGGGAGGGGCCTCCCACAGGCCAAGTTAGACTGAGATGGAAAGATTACTGCGGACAGGTGCCAACATGGGTAGGCGATGAATGGTCTTGCGCACGCGTGCTGACGAGTTTGGAGAAGGGGAAGACCTGTGTGGCCTGGGGCAAGGTTTCTTAGAGATGCAAAGACTTGTTCTGCACTTTAAAGACAGGTAGGATTCTAATAACAGGCAGAGATTAATGGGTAGGAGTTCCTTTTTTTTTTTTAAGTTTATTCATTTATTTGAGAGTGTGTGAGCAGGGGAGGGGTGGAGAGAGAGAGAGAGAGAGAATCCTAAGCAGTCTCCATGCTATCGGTGCAGAGCCCAACATGGGGCTGGAACTCACAAACCGTGAGATCATGACCTGAGCTGAAACCAGGAGTTGGACGCTTAACTGACTGAGCCACCCAAGCACCCAACAGGGAGAGCTTTCTATCTGAGATGAGACTGTGACCAGAGGCATTTAGGGTTCAGCCAAGAAAATAGGTCCACGGGTTAGTAGCCGGAGACTAGACTGGCTAGAGCAAGGTATGCATAGAAAGCTAGACAAGTTTGGAGATGTGGAGGAAAGGATTTCCATGAGAAGGAGTTTAAATTTTTATCTGGAGATATTTATTTTATATTTTTTCATTGTGTGCATATTTTGAATAAACACTGTGAGAAGCTGGGAATATGGGAATACACTAGGGAGTGAAAGACACAGTCTGTGTCTCTCAAGGAGTGTGCACTCTAGACCTGTGGAAGCGATATGCAATTAGGAATTAAGAATATCCTGCAGTGTGCTGGGTGCTATGAAGGCACACTGGGACCTTTGGGAAGGGACAGCTCATGCAAACCAGAAGTTAGGTAAAGATGAGGAAGGAGAGCTTTCTAGTCAGGGGCAATAGCAGGTGCAGACGGAGGTGAGAAGGCAGAGATAGCCTGCTGCTTGCCATTTTGAAAAGGGTTTATTGAGTTCCTACTCTCTGCCTAGCCTCACACCCCCTCCACTAGTGGGGGAGACAAATACAGGAGATGCTTTCTGCCCCCAAAGCACTTAGTGTCTTTTAGAGAAGGATGTCTAAGAAACACCAAATCATTGCTCTACAAGTCAGATTTAGGAAAAAGAAAAATGAAGGAAGGTGGAACAGTGTGGAAGCTTCTTCCTAGAAAAGTTAAGGCTGAAGCAGAGACATGGAGAATTGGGCATGTGAGCAGAATATTGAGGGAGAAGGGTGGTTCTGTGAGACCCACCTGATGTGATGCTAGTAACCTTGGAGCAGTAGAAAGAGACGACCCTGGGTCAAGAGGTCTGGGTCCCATTGGATGGACCCTCTTCTTTTAGTTTTCTTATTTGTAAATCTGGGAACCTTACCTCAGTGGTCCTTGAGGGCATGTCTAACTTGAAAGACTAGGTGTCTTGGGCTTTGCCCTCATGGCATTAGTGAGTTCTGGAGGATTTTGAAACAGAGGAGGGACCTGATAGAATCAGTGCATTTAAAAGATTAATTTGGGGGTGCCTGGGTGGCTCAATTGGTTGAACTCAGGTCATGATCTCATAGTTTGTGAGTTTGAACCCCACGTCGGGCTCTGTGCTGACAACTTGGATCCTGGAGCCTGCTTCAGATTCTGTGTCTCCCTCTCTCTCTGCCCCTCCCCCATTCATACTCTGTCTCTCTCAAAAAATAAACATAAAACAGATTAATTTGACTTTATTGTAGAAAACTAATGGGATGATTACTAATTTATGAGAAGTCTAATTTTTTCCTAAAATTTTTAATCATGTTCTGATGCTTTTAAAACTGCTAATAGGACCAACCTGATGTCTACTAGACATTGTTTTTTGAGTTCTTTCTCAAAAAAGCAAAAACCAAACAAAAAATATGGCCTAGAAAGGCCTGATGAATAAGGGAGAGGCAAGGCTAAGTCTAAAAAGTGATCTACAAATACAAATTTTAATTTGGATCCTAATAATTCTTTAAAGTTTTCAGGGAGATTTTAGAATTAGAAAATGTATGTCTTTGGGGCTCCTGGGTGGCCCAGTCAGTTAAGCGTCCAACTTTGGCTCAGATCACGATCTCATGGCATTGGAGTTTGAGTCCCACATCGAACTCTGTGCTGACAGCTCAGAACCTGGAGCCTGCTTCCCATTCTGTGTCTCCCTCTCTCTCTGCCCCTCCCCTGCTTGCACTCTGTCTCTCTCTGTCTCTCTCTCTCTCAAAAATAAATAAACATTAAAAAAAAATTTTTTTTAAAGGAAAATGTCTTTTTATTTTTGTAGTACCATATCTATGGTGGTCATGGCAGTGATGTAATAGAGGTGATAATAGGGTGGCAATCCTTCCAGATACAGGAATACTAAGCAGCTTGCCAAATGTGCCTTTGTCATATACAGGACCACAACCACCTCAGCCTATCCACCCATTGTGGAGGTCCCACAGAGATGACAGCTGGACAGAGGCCTTGTTAGAATATGATGTGGTCAAATCCTATATGTAACCTACTTCTGCTCTTCCTTTCTCCAATAAAATGGTTTCTCCAATAAAATGGTTTATCACGAAGCCATGTATTTAGTTCTTTATCCAGATGAAGACTTGAAACTTGCATGTGTCAGACTGGAACTGAATGTGGATCTGTTGGAGAGTGTTGATGCCAAGGAGGACTGGCTGACATGTCTTTATGCTCAACTGTGGTCTTCTGTTTGTGGGCCCCAGTGCTGTTGCTCCTGCCCTCTCTTTCCAGTCCTATTGAATATGTTGCTCTGGTCTCTTGCTCTAAATACATTTTGCTGGACAAGTAGGAAAGAACACCATGTTCATCAATTATGCTACTTCAAATGGGGAACACTGGGCTGATTTAAAATAATTATTACAGAGTAGACTGCAAATTTTGGTAACATTTACGAGGTCATAATAGCTCATAGCCTATAACCCTGTCTGTTCTTTAATAGCTTTTCAGTGGCTGAAGGTGGGCATCAAAGCCGGGGAGGAGCTTTTTGCCCACCCTTTTACATTTCGCTACTCAAACCCTACTACACGTCACAGAAATGGTAGTGGCTACTGAGGGAAGACCATGCATTGTAGAGTTCTGTGTGAACTCATGAGGGGCAGGAGGGAGCCTCTCCTGGTACATTAGAAAGAAGTGGCCATTACTCAACTGACTTTGCTTTGTCAGTTGGGTCTTTTGTTTCAGCTTCTTTTTGTTTTCTTTCTTTAAGAAGATAATTGCACAGAATGTGTTTTTGGCTGAGCTCTACAAAATCGAAGTTCCCAGAAGTCTTGTGTATTGCTTGAGAGCAGTATGAGAACTGATGTGCCCCCCGCCCTTTTAAACTCAGTAGGGTGAGGGGGCATTGATTTATGCCACCTGAAAATGATATTCAGAATTTCACATTTTTGGCCTTGTAAGGACACCATTCTTAAATAGTTCTTTGTCCTGGAAAGTTAATCAAAGATTTAAGTCTCAGCAAAAACAAAAACACCTTGATTTTTTCTGATGGATGAATTTTAGAATCACTGTTAAACATCTCTAGATTTAACTGAAAGTCAGAAAATGCGTGTCAAGGACTGGCTGACTTACCCATTTTGGAATCTCTTGTCCTTAGTGGAATGTTGAGAACTAAACAAGATCCCAAAAAATGTTGAAATAAATAAATAGCATAGTTTTCCAAGGCAGATTAGGACCAACCATACAAGTGCCAAAAGCTTTCAAAATTCCATCATACCAGTATAATATTGAGATTACTCCCTTCCTGTCTTTCTTAGGAAGTATGTACTAACATAATTTTTAATCATCTGTGGTGGCTCAGATGAATATCTTTGACTGTTGTTCTTGTGATGTACTAAAGAAAGTTACTGTCCATGCAGATGACATAGGGACTGGGGCTTAGCAGAACTCCCTGCCTTAAAAACCTTGGACATCTCTGTGAAAAAAGGTTTCTAAGAGAATACATTGCACACCTACTGTGTACGTGATCTGCGCCAGAGGGAATATAGAGAGGAATAATTAGGACGTGGTCATGACCTCGTAAATCCTGCCTGGTGAAGGAGATAGACACATAAACACATAACAGCAGCACGATGAGAGCTGCACACTCATCAAGGGTGTGGCAAAGCTTGGGAGAGCTCACTGACCTTCAGTTTGTCTGCACACAGCAGCCTTGGCCTTCAGAGTCCTGGGATGTGCCCCAAAGAAGCTGACCTCCCCACCTCCACCACTGCAGAAACACGAGCACTGCTTAGGGCTCCCTCTGCAGGTGCTGCACAGGGACCGCAAGCTTCTTGTGATACAGAACTGTTGTCTCTTGGTTCTGTGTTTCTTGTGTTTGCCTGCTTATCTTTGGTGCAGTTCCTAAGAACTATCAAGTTATCACAGTTAACCTCTCATCTCTTCCCGTGTCTCCTTTCTAGTCTCTTTTGCCTCTGCCCCTTTCTTCTCAAGCTTCATCACCATCCCATTAAATGATAATGATGATAGTAACGATAATGACAATAACAATCACATATTGATTGCTTACTAATTATCAGGTGCTGTCCTAAGCACTTTATGTATGTTATCTCACCTACTTCTCTCAAAGTTCAGGGACTCTTACTCCATCTTATAAATGAGCACCTAAGCTACTGTGAAGTAAATAACTTGCCCAAAGCCACACAATTCCTTTCCCTTACAAAATCACAAAATATTGGGTGTAGTCTTTGCATCTCTACTTTTGTGGCAGGTAGGGGTGTGTGTGTGTGTGTGTGTGTGTGTGTGTGTGTGTGTGTGTACTCACGCGCACATGCATGAGAAAGAGAGAGACTAAGTCCTTCACCAATAGACGAGTTTTATTTGTTTGTTTCCTCTAAGTTTTCAGGGCACTTTCAAATCTTGAGCTGTTTTGGATGGACCTGGAAGGTTCTAGAAGGCAGAATTTCAGGTAGACACAGCGTTCCCTTGGGGATGCTTATTTCAGTCAGCAGTTCTCTGCTAGTTGGAGAGTGGTGGGTTTCCTTAATCACTGGGTCACTGCTGACTTCTCAAACCTGGGATACTCTGGCTGGAGACCGAGCGCAGGGAGTGCGAGATCTTAGGCCAGAGTTTGCACCTGTTTCTCAGGGATGATTTCATATATTTTAGCAGAGAGGTGGAAAAAAAGGGAAAAGAGGCTATTTTAAGGGGGAAAAGGGATGTATGTTTAGATTTTGAGGCAAACACTATTTTTCAACTTCTAGTATTTAGCACGTTTCACAGTGTTACCAAACGACTTTGTTAAAAGTATTTATAATTCTGAAGATACTAAGTATATTCTTACTCAAATATTAGTACCAAAGTGCTCAAAGAAAATATAAGCAGGCCTTTTTGTTTTTAAACAATTCTTGTATTTGCTTCTAATGATTAGATAATTCATATCTTTTGTGCCGATTGGTCCTATTTTATTTTATCCACCCCAGTAATCAGCTTAAGTCTCAGATATGCTGTGTCAGCATTAAGTTTAGAAATCGTATTGAATAAAAAATGAGGAACATGCTAGTCTTGTGCGAAAGTTGAGGCTTTGTATTCAGTGAGGAAAACATCATACGTGTTTTTCCATTGCACACGTCGGACAAGGATCAGTGGCATTCAACTCTTGCCCCCTCGGCACCATGAGAGTAGCATTCAGATTTCTGGGGGATTAATCCAGCTGCAGTTCTATTGTAGTGTATGGTGTTAAAAAGGATCAACAGCTCAAAACTGGCATGACATCTGTTCCACTGTCATTGGTAAATGCTTACCGAGGGTCTGCTAAGAGTAGCACATTATACTGACGTTCCTATGTCTCTTGTTGCATAAAATAAAGCTGAGACAAGCTCGAATTTAATTAGATTGAAATGTCTTATGACTTTCAAGAACGTGTCCGATCCTTCCTTTTCCTGCAGTGTACATTAGGTATTGGAATTTTATTTTACTTTACATATTATGTTTATGATGGGTTAGCCCTCCTTGAATGCTAGCCCTTCAAGGGCAGGAATCCTATCCGTTCTTCACAATATATTTCAACATGCAGATCACCCAGCATGTTCTTCACTGACCATTCAGGAAGGATCATGACTTACTGACTTAGAATAAAATCAAATTGTGCTTCTTTAGCAATTTGAACTTATTCTACTTTCACTTTCTAGTTTTTTCTTGCTTTTTCATCTTTCCTTTACCATCTGTTTTCTCTCATTTTCTGGGGCCACCTATGGGAACCCTCTGGATAAACCAATTCTACCCAATGCTCCTGAAAGATAATGTCCTGCACCTGGCATAGAAGAATATTACCTTTCATTTATGAATGCTTTTGTAAGCATTTCATTATCTACCTAGATTTCCAAAACAATCCCCCCCCACACACACCGCAAAAAAAAGAGGGATCTGCTATTGTTATTCTTAGAATACTGACAGGAAATCATACAGATTTGGCTCAAGTGACATGGTGAACCAGCAACACAGTTGTCACGATCCCAGTCACGGGTGGCATGGTACAGAAGTTTCCCTACTGATACAGGTTGACAACTTCCTGCACGTACCCTTGGTATTCTCAGTCTTGGAAATGGAAGAAAGAGAACTCCAAGTTCTGGAATATCTGCCATTGACCGTGATCACTGAGGAGGAAATCTAGAAACAGCATAATTCTGCATGGGTTCACCCTGGTGTGGGTGGGTGACTTTAATCAGGATCTGCTGTTTTCCTCTCTTGCTTCCCAGAAAGTGTCAGCCATCATGAACTGCGTGAACAGGTACCAGTGACACAAGTGTGGAGTTTTCAGGTGTAGGATAAAGGCATCAAACTCTTGAATCCTTAGCTGAAGAACAATTACTCTACAAGCTTTTCTAACCTGTTCCCTACAGGAAATATTTTTAAGATTTATTTTTGTTTATTAATGGCAGGATAGAGAAGAGGAAAGAGAGCCAAGCCCTGTTCCTTTTTTCCCCACTTTATACACAATTGAAATCCACACCCTCAGGCCAAAACATCGTTGGTAATAATCCATAGACTTCATAGGGCTTCTCAAAATTTGGGAGCTTTCAGACTTGCTAGGATATCCTAGCTAGGTAAGTGTTGAAAACAAAGTTTGTAAATAAGTTGAATCTAGGTAAAAAAAAGAATGGGCTTTTTTGTAAGTGGTAATTTCATCCTTGGCATCCCTTGGACATATGTTCCGAACGGGTAGATCATAAATCAAGGAGAGAGCTCAGAGAGATGAAGCCCAGCCAGCCTTGGTAGTGAGGCAGGCCTGTGTGCGATGACTGAGACCAGCGCTGGGATTCTCGCTCCCCTGCAGTGCTCATGCCTCCGCGTCTCCTCATCCCCACGCCTCGCCACCGAAACCCTGCAGAACTGTGTCGTCTTGCACGGGACTCGTTATCATTAAGTTTCTGAGAGATACCTCTCTGCAGTTCTCATTTGCGGAAGTGAGAGTTTTCCCATAAAGCAAGCAGATGCCAGAATTCCTGTTTCTTTGAAGTTAATAGCACATTTTTGATTGTCATGCCACCAAATGAGTGTGAGGCAAGGAATGAGTATTTTCTGTGATGCCTGCAATTGCTGGTAACAAGAAGATTTGACTTTCCCAGATTATCCTCATGTCAAATGTGACATCTCTTTATGTATTATTTTTAACATTCACAATGAAATATGGAATGGTGTTAACAGAAGCCCAAGGATACCAAAGCTTCAAGATTAGAAATCACTTTTAGGCTGTCTTTCTCTCCCGCCCCCCCCCCCCCCCCCCCCCGCCCCTCCACAGTGGCTTGCTGTATTAACACTCATTATAGCAAAGCAGAGCAGATGGGCAAACAGACTGATTAGTTATTTATATATATATTTTTTCTTTATGGAGCTTAGATGTCGGTTCTTTCTTCAATAAAAGAAAGGAGTTTTTAGATGTTGCCTTGTCTTGATTTCCCTTTTTTAATCAGAGTAAAAAAGGGGGCACTTTGCTCCTGATCTATTAATAATGTGGCTATATCCTTTTCCTAACTGCTGACTTCATAGCTCTCTATATACCCATTTCAATCAGAATTTTATTTCTCTCCAGTCCTCCAAGCTGCATGTGGTGCATTCATGTTCTCTCTGGCCTAGGATTTCTTTATGGAGCTTATCACTTTTAATTCATTTTTTTAGAGGTGTCTTTCTTGACAAGGAAATGGTCTACAGTATTTTTGGCTTTTTCATCCAAAATGAAAAAGTCTGTATCTAATTGATGGAAAGTGAATTCATCCATAATATTATGTCAATAGAAATAAATTTCTATTTATTTATCTATTTATAAAATTTCTGTGTTATTCCTCTTTTGGAAAAAGGTCAGATATCTTTTTGTTTTTTCTCAAAACTGAATTTGTGTATTTTTTTTCCTTCCCAATTTTATGAGTAGGTTTTCTGATGAAACTGTACATCCAGTTTAAAAACTTAAGGTAAAGAGAAAAGCCATCAGCAATCTCACTTCTGGGTAGATATTCTAAGGGAACAAAATCACTATCTTTTTTTAATTATTATTTATTTATTTTGAGAAAGAGAGAGCAGGGGAGGGGCAGAAAGAGAGAAAGAGAGAGATAGAGAGAGAATCCCAAGCAGGCTCTGCAGAGAGCCTGACGCAGGGCTCAAATTCATGAACCATGAGCTCATGACCTGAGCCAAAATCAAGAGTTGGATGCTTAACTGACAGAGCCACCCAAGCACCCCCCAAATCACTATCTTAAATAGATGTCTGCACTCCCATGTTCATTGCAGCATTACTCACAATAGTCAAGGTAAGGAAAAAGTGTCCATCAGTGGGTGAACGGATCAAGAAAATGTGATACACACCAGTGCATACCCACACTGGAATATCAGCCTTAGAAAAAGGAAATCCTGCCATTTGCAACACCATGGATGAACTAAAGGGCATTATGCTAAGTGAAGTAAGAGAGAGACAAATACTGCATGGTAATACTTATATGTGCAATCTAAAAGTGAAATAAGTCAAACTCAGAAACAGTGTAATGGTGATTGCCAAGGACTGAGGGGTGGGAGAAATAAGGAGAAGTTGGTAGAAGGATACAAACTTTCAGTTATAAGATGATTAAGGTCTGAGAATCGAATGTATAATGTGGTGACTGTAGTTGATAATACTGTATTATATAATTGCAAGTTGCCGAGAGAGTAGAACTTGTGTTCTTAGGAGAGAGAGAGAGAGACAGAGAGAGAGAGAGAGAGAGAGAAAGAAAGAGAAAGAAAGAAAAAGGGTGAATATGAGGTGCTAGATGTGTGAATTAACTTGATGGTGGGAACTTTTTCACAATGTGTACATATATCAGATCATCTTTATGGAGCTTGAGCACTCAGTGTATTGAAGTCTTTTTATTTTCTTTAAAATTAAAAAAAAATTTAATGTTTATTTATTTTGAGAGAGAGAGAGAGAGAGCAAGGGAGGGGCAAGGAGAGAGGGAGACAGAATCCCAAGCAGGCTCTGCACCATCAGCATGGAGCCCGATGTGGAGCTCGAACCCACAAACTGTGAGATCATGACCTGAGCCGAACTCAAGAATTGGCACTTAACCAACTGAGCCACCCAGGTGCCCCAATACATTGCAGTCTTGGCAATTATATCTTAAGAAGGCTAAAAACAAAAAATAAAGAGAAATCACAGGCATTAAAAAAAAGCCATCATAATCCATAATCTTTTCTTATAAAAAGACAAATGTATCACATGTATGTGATATGTATTAATAGATAATGGACTTATTGTGTATAGAAAAGAACTTTCTCATGTTACAATGTGGGCTGTTGTCAAACAGCAATACCCTAGGGATAGTTACACTAGTAAGTAATACTTACAGCATTACCTAAAGAGGCTTGAAGCATAGTGTAAGGGGAGGAATGATAAACATGCATGGTTACAAATATTTTAGTCCTTTTTCTCTTTTTTAATGTTTATATATTTTTGAGGGAGAGAGAGTGTGCATGTGTGCATGGCGGGGAGGGGCAGAGAGAAAGGGGGACAGAGGATCTGCGCTGACAGCAGTAAGCACAATGTGGGGCTCGAACTCACAAACCATGAGATCATGACCTGAGCCAAAGTCGGACGCTCAACCACTGAGTCACCCAGGTGTCCTATTTTAGTCCTTTTTAAAAATACTTTAATGGATTTTCAAATTTGCTAATATATTTTATTTATCAAAAGCAGGAAAAATACCCTATAAAGATGGTCCCAAATTCAGTTGGCTCATAGTGCCGTGAATAGGGATTACAACTTCTAATTTCATGGTGCAGGGTAATGTACCCATACAACCATTTGGGGAGACTTTTGCACAAAGCCATGGACAATTAATTGGATCCCATGTTTTTAGAGGTGCCTGATGATATAGATTATTTAGTTTTTAAAACCATCCTTACTGGGCTTGGTATTATAAGATTCTATCAGACATCAAAGAGATACTTCAGGTTAATTCTCACACTGTGACCTGACTTCAGAAATAGCATGCTGTTAATAACAATATGTGGAGACGAGGCTGCTCTGTCCAGCTTTGTGGTCTCTGCATGTTCATTTGCACCCTCAGACTTACCTCGCTAAGTGGTGTGGTTTCAGGAAGGGGAGTGGACAGAAGGTGTGGAGGTTGGCAGAGAAAAGCCGAGCAAAGCCAATGGAAAAATGGAAGCAAAAAAAAAAAAAAAAAAACTCAAAAAACTAAGGATTCTGTGAAGGATACTACCAAACAGAGGGAGGTGTTTGGGAGTAGATGATTGTGGCAGACTCTAGGGGTACATTTCTGAGGATATGCTCAGCTTGAGGGCTCGGTTGGAACGAGGTCAAAGTGAGAGAGTTTTCAGTAGAAATGAGACCTTGACATTCCATCAGGCTATGAAAAGAGATGCAGTTTGGGGGTGTCTTGATGATTTTTCAACTGGCCTCAAGCCTGACCTCTCTTGCCATTCCCTCTCTCGAGGCTGAATCAGGTGCCTACGGGGTGAATTCACCTCTCTATATTTAACGTGCAGCAGCTCTATCAGCACCACTGTGAAACTGGTCATTCTTTTCTCCAAATGTTCATCTTCCTATGGGGATAGGGAGGAACGCTGTATCTTGTTCATCTGTAAACACGTAGCAGTTTTCAGTAAATATCTGTTGATTAAATGAACAAATGATTGGGCAATTGTCTCTGTGCAGGATCCAGATGACATAGGAAAAAGCTTTCCCCACTGATCCATGGTTAACTTTATGAATTACAGACCTTCTGCCTCTCAGGTGACTTCATAATTCTAGCCTGCAAAATGGGCAAAATATTAAAATATGTTTTTGACAACGTTGTAAAACTTGAAAACACCACTCATCAAATTACTGCTGTAAAATACAGAGTGCCTATGTTTCAAAAACAAAATCTCTACTTACTTACAATTTGGAGAGAACTCCTCTTGAGCAACAGCGCCTTTTTAAAAATACAATAAAGGAGTGCCAAGGTGGCTCAGTCGGTTAAGCATCGATTCTTGATTTTGGCTCAGGTCATGATCTCATGGTCATGGAATCGAGCCCAACATTGAACCCTGTGTCAGGCTCTGCGCTGAACGGGGAGCCTGCCTGGGATTCTCTCCTCTCTCTGCCCTTCTCCCCCACACCCTCCCCCGCCCCCGCCCCCCACCTGCATGCCCACTCTCTCTCAAAATAAATAAATAAACATTTAAAATTTTAAAATATATAATTAAATGGAAGCTTCCTGAGTCATCACTCGAATTGGATGTAAATCATGCCTAATCTGCTTATTAACATGTTCCTCACTCCCATGCCTGGATAACAGAGAAGCCCTTCTAAAAGTTATTCTTACGTGTTTTATTTTTGTAAGCCTTTTGCAGTTTTTTTGATTTTCGTGTGATTTCCACTTTTTAAATTTAGAGAAGACTTTCTGATATAAACACAGCCTTTAAAACACAGAAGAAACACCACACAATGCTTTTCAGTGGGTAGCAAAGGAAAATTCACATCTTATACTCTTACATTAACTTCTTGGATAGCATACGAGGCTGTAAACATGAATGTGGAACGAGGAAGAGAAAAGTGAGAGGGACTCCCAGAGAGGACGATTAAGTTGCCTCTGGATCACCACTGTCCTTGGGGGATTGTTGTTCGAGTTTCCTACTTTCCTTCTGGTTTTACTTTGCTTTGAAGAGGTGGCAGCCGACAGGGAGGTGATGGGAGGTTTCCCCTCTCACTTCAGTTTGCTCTCCTGTGTGCCTGTGAGCTTGTTTCCCCACATTCCTTTTTAAAAAGTAAGGAATTCGTGCTGGGAGGCCACACCTGTTACATGGTGATGCTGGAGGTGGGAATCAAGGAGAAAGTGCTGGCGGGAGCACATAGCAGCAGCAGCAGCAGCAGCAGCCCCTTGGCTGGAGAGGAATGTTCCCCTTCTTCTGCCTTTGGAACTGAATCCCATCTCCTGTTCTTCTTGTCTCATATTTCAGTGATGTTTCTTCAAAAACTATGGTAGGTTGACAGAATGGATTTCCGCGCTCCTAATGTAATACCTCTCAAAGTGCGCTCAGATTTGCACCAGAGAGACTTCCTTATCTTCAAGTAGGATAAAGTCAGCAGGGCCTCCTCCAGTCCCTTCACAAAGCATCAGCAGTGCACTCCCCTTCCCGGCCCTGCTCCCACTTTGTCCCGCGAGACAAGGGTTAGTATGGACTCTTGCATGCGCGCGCAGGCACACGCGCACTCTCACGCACATGCGCACACGCATGCTGCGCTCTTCCACGTTCTAGTGTCTTCCCTCTGGCGGTTCTTTATAGCAAGATGATGCTAGTGTCCTTTCAGCCTTGCAGATTTGTACCAAACTTTTAAGTCTCTACAAAATACTACTTCCTCTTTTAATTCCTGCCTTTACCCAGTCATAATTTAATGTTTGTTTTTTAAATTCTGCATTGCCATAGATTCCTGTGAAACCTCTATCATGGAACTTACTACACTCTATTGTGTAAGTTTTTAAAAAAAAATGCCTCTTCCATGTGCACTTCCCCCATCAGGCCCCTGAGCTATATAGACCACTATGAATAGACCAGCAAACTAAACTACTGTTAAGAAAAAAATCAAAATTCTGTAGCTTTAATGGCATTACTGCTAAGTGTGTTGTGTGTGTGTGTGTGTGTGTGTGTGTGTGTGTGTGCTCCATATAGCCTTAAAAATATGAAAATGTGCTAACAAGAGGTTACCTGTGTAGAGAAACTACAAACATTAACGATCTAGGGAAAAATAATCTTCCTTTTGGTAAAACTTTACTAACCCTATACTTCCTGTTAATGATTTGACGGAACCAGTGCTAGAAAATACTATGAAGAACTATACAAAGTATATGACTAGTATTATAGCCATAGAGTCAGTATTGCATTTTGCATTTGCTTGCCTTCATTTAAGATCCTTACTTTTATATCTAAGCTTGTTTATGAAATTGATTTGGAATTACCTTTCAACGTTCGGTTAATTTGAACATTTTCCTTTGCTGAGATGTTATGGCTTAAATGATTAGATTTCTGTGTCCGTGGGTGTCCTTAGAGCTCTAGGAAGGAGGCTTAGGGGCAGCAGTCTTGTTGGAAGAGAAAGCCTGTAGCTGCATTTCAGTTTCCGTACCCACTGCTCCTGAGGCTGAGAAACACCAGTTGTTCATGAAGGGGAGAGGTGGGTAGGGAGACACGGGTGCCAGTGCAGGTCAAGTGCATGGCTCCACGATTCTTCTGCTCTGCTTGGGTGTGAGGAGTAAGGGCCTGTCCTACAGTGGGATGGATGGAGATGAAGGAATGGGCAGATGTTCAAAGGAAGCCTCCACGAGACTGGAGTAAGTCGCCTCTGGAATGGCTTGAAAAGGATGGTGAAAAATAAAGACAGAGCAAACCCTTGAGAATCTGGGCAGTGACCTTGGGTGGGGCAGGGAAGGTATATTTACTGAAGTTAACTAGAGGACCATCTCTATTGTGGTTTATCCATAAATTCTCTTTCAGTCTTTATGAGTGGTCCAGTAGAAGCACAGAGGCTCTGATAGGAGGTGGGCAATTGCTTTGTTTTCTTCTCTTGATCTTCCTACATCTGGTCAATCCTTAAAGCATTCTGCTAGCTAAGCAGAAAACAGAGAAAAGTAAGTTTAAATCCTTGCCCCCATCTTCTTCCTTTATCTTCCAAAACACTGTCACCTCAGGTAAAATAAAATATAGAATTCCTTACAGAACCCACAAAAAATGTATAAATTAGCCTGAGGAGGAAGGCCATTTGCTCCTGGCGGGGGGGGGGGGGGGGGGGGGGGGGGGATGGAGGGGATGGAGCATCTGAGAAGAGCTGGCAAGGCAGGAGCGGGAAGATGGAGAATTTTTCCCAGTTTCCTGAAGTGGGTAGATCTCATGGCTGTCTGTGCTTTCCTCACTCTGGAGGTTTTTGAGATTCCAGAACATTAGCAAACATACGTGCACTTTCTGTGTGGCAGGTAGTAGTGCTCAAATATTTATTTGAATAAACAAATACATATTTTTTATTATGTCCTCAAAAAGTTCAGCCATGTGTTGTGCAGGGGGCGTGCCTTCTGGTCTTGCTTTCTGAGTGAGAATCAGATGAGAACAGGCCCTATTGCATTTCCTTCTTCAGCACAATTGTCCGTCCCCCAATCCCCCACCCCCCAGTGCAGCGGGCTCTTGCAGTAATCCTAGTGCTTTGCTGATCACACAGAGGTTTTGATTTCACTCATTCTGATCTAGCTTTCTGTTCTCCCAGGTGCGCACGTCCTGACCGACTCAGCAGGAAGGTGGATTTTCTTTGTGTTTAAAGAAAAAAAAAATGTCCCCGTGTCTGTAGAGATGATTTGCAGTTCAGCCCGGCTGAAGCTGACCGAATGAGACTATGGGCTGTGCCTCCGCCAAGCATGTTGCCACTGTTCAAAATGAAGAGGAAGCCCAGAAAGGGAAGAACTACCAGAACGGAGATGTGTTTGGCGGTGAGTGCCATTGAACTTTGCTCTTGACCCGGTGACCCAGGCCTTTCACTTTCTCGGGAGTCAATATTTGTAGCGTTATTGGTGTTGCATCTTTTGGGGGCTGCTGGTAAAGGGCTGATGAGATATGGCTAGAAATCAACGCGCATCTTTTACATGGCGCAATTTTCATAATAACTTATATATACAGGATTTTGAGGACGATTATGGAGATTTTATACAGAAGCTAACATTGAAATCAAGTTTTAAATAACCCGTAGGACTTAAATTGGTACATGGGACACCAGCCACAGGGCGTCCAGGTAGAGAGCACTGTATGACCGAAAACACAGAGGTCCAAAAGTAGAGCGAGTGAGGATTTATGCATAAGAGAATGAGGTATTTTTTAGGCCTAATAGTTACTTTTTATGTGAATTATAAATTTTCAGATTAAAAAAATACAAACACAATGAATGTAATAATCGTCTTTTAACCTGTCTTTGACGATGCAAAGTGACTTTAGAATATCCAGTGCAAAGATTACAGCCTGCCAACTCATGGCCACGTCTGGCTTGCAAGTATGTTTTCTTTGGCTCCCAGAGAATTATAAAGTAAAAAGCAAGGCAGCATTTAAAAAACCAGGATGTTTCATGTAAAATCCCAAATTTCTTCAGAAAATCTGGCTATACTGGCTGAAGCAACAGTGGGGTGAGGTAGCAGTTGCCCCTTCAGTCAGGCTGTGGCCTCCAGGGAACTGTTGAGCCTGCTCTTGAACGCACGTCAAGTCCCTGTTCACGCATTAACGTCACCTACCGGGCCACCTACAGGCTTCCGAGTTTGCCTAGACATGAGTTTGTTCCTTGGACAGTCAGCTGTGCTTTCGATGCCACATGGCTGTAGCTTAGTACAAAACCCGAGTGAGTGAGGCAGGTGAAGCAGTTCTGCTGAATCACTTCAACAATGATAACCCGCTCCCGGACACGTTCATGGCAGTCCTCTGAACGAGTGCCTCTTTCTCGTTCGATAAAGAACCTTGCTGAAATCGTGTTTACATACAAACAACTGAAGGGCACCGTCCGGTCACTGTCATGTAATTCTGCCAATTTTGGTCCATTGTAATGGTTGTGTGGGTCCCTGGTGAAGAATTGGTGTGCTGTGGGAAGACTAATGCTCTGCTGAAAGTGGACTAGTATGTAGGGGAGGAGGATTTTGTTTTGTGTCATTTTAAGGAAATGTATTTGTTGCCTGGAACAGATTTACTTCTAGTGGTGACTGCCTATAAAATTTTGAATGGTGGGGGCGCCTGGTGTCTCAGTCGGTTAAGCGTCCGACTTCGGCTGGGGTCGTGATCGTGGTTTGTGGGTTCGAGCGCCATGTTGGGCTCTGTGCTGACAGTTCGGAGCCTGCTCGGGATTCTCTCTCTCACTCTCTGCCCCCTCCCTTCCTCAAAATAAATAAGTAAACTTAAAAGTAATGAGAGAACATAATAATCTAGTGATAATCTAGTGTCAAGGATTTATTCGAACTAACTTCTAGATGATATTCTGTGTCGTTATCGTTTTTGTAATAAGAGCTACCATAATGGAACAGCCACCATATGTCAAATATGCAGAAGTATTTAAATTCATTTTCATGGTGAATTTTCACAACAGTTCTATGAAAGACATGTCATCCCGATCTTACATGTTTGGAAGTTGAAAGACAGAGAAACTAACTGGTCCCTAGATTCCCAGCTACGAAGCCATAGACTCAGGTGTCTCTATGCCAGAGTCCCTGTTGCTTTCTTGATGTTGTTCCCACTTGCCTTGCTGCATCCCATCAGCCACTCATTCTTCAGTGCGAAAACATATTGACTGGCCTGTACACTATGGGCCAAGACCTTTTGCTAACTGCCCTGGAGGATTCAGGGCTGAGTAAGACATAAACCTCCTAGAAAGTCCTTTCTAGGACTTTCTAAGAGGATGAGGAAAATGTTTTGAGGCAGAATAGGGCAAATACCAGAAAAGGAAAAGACATACATTGTGATGAGAGTCAGGGGCATGGAGAGACTGCCTTAAAAGGTGGGATCAGAGCAGATTTCTTATAAAGGTGACATCTGAACCTGGCCTTAAAGGACCAGAAGAATCTAAGCCTGTCAGATGAAGGGTACCGGAAGGTACTGGATGAGGAAAGGTTAGAGGTAACGTGAGACTTACTCAAGAATTAGAAATAATCCAGTTTGAATGGAATATAAAATTTAAGTGAGAGAATTGGCTAGAAAACTTAAGTTAGGGTTAAATTATAGAGAAATTTGAATACCAAATTACAATCTTTGGAAGGATAAACTAACAGCAAAAACCAGTGATAGCTGATATATTGTACTTCTATACAGCCTGGCAGTGAGACCACTTAACCATCCAGTTGGTGATTTAGTTTCAGCTTTTATAGGCGAGGAGGCTTTGTTATTCTAAAGTACCATGTGCGTTTGGCAAATGTTGGCATCTAATAAAGGAACCTTGTATTAGTCACCTATCGCTGGGTATTGGACAACCTCAAGATCTCAGTGGTATTCAACAATGAGCATGTCTTTCTTGATCACGAGCTGGTGAGTCAGCTGGAGTGGCTCTGCTGTACGTCTTTCTCATCTTCCTCCTGGGACCAGCGGGCTGCGGGAGGAAGGGCGGATATGCTCTCTTTCGCAGAGGGTGTGAGTGCAAGCAGTACACAAGATGCCTCTTAACCTTGGGCTTATATCTGGCACACTGTCACTTGCACCCACATTTGAGTAGCCAAAGAAAGTCACAGGAACAGACTCAAAGACAAGAGGCAGAGAAATATATCTGACCACAGTGCATTAGTGACAAGGATGTGGATACAGAGGTCAAGAATTGGGGCTAACATGGGGTGCCTGGGTGGCTCCGTTGGTTAAGCGTCCAACCCTGGATTTCTCCTCAGGTCATGATCTTGCCCCACATCGAGCTCCACGCTCTGCTTAAGATGCTCTCCCTCTCTGTTTACCCCTCACCCACTTGCACGTGTGCTTTCTCTCTCGAAGAATAAATAAATAAATATAAATAAATAAAAGGTTATTTAAAAAAATTAGAGCTAACAATTCAGTCCACCCCAAGCCAGCACAGTCATTGTTATGTTTGTGGCTCCACGCAGTCCATGTCATAAAGTGCGTTCAAGACCTCTGCTAGTTTTTTTGTCATCCTCCTGGTACTCATACTGAAGTTTCATCCACTCAGGCATTCATCATCTCGTTACTCTCCAGCATAAACATTTGTGGGTTTGTGGCATGGTGTTAGATAAAGCAGAACAAGGAGGTAGAGAGCTTCTTGAACCGGTCAAGGGAGATAGATTTGGCTAGTCCCACGGGGCTCTAGAATTGTCAAAGTGCAGTGTGAACCTCAGTGCCTGTATCCCAGATGCGACTGAATGCTTGAGTTTGTCTATGACAAGAGGAGGTCCTATCTGTGTTTCTCCATGTAAATTTTAGTTTGTAGGCAGAGTGAGTGTACAAAATCCCAATATGATCACAGTCACAGGTGAAAAGCAGATCTGGCTCACTTTTAACCATTTGATATCTTTGTCACCCACTGTTTGTAACTCATTGCCTCCTAAGAAAGAATGCCACACTTAGCAGCCTGAAATAAGCACCGATTTATTACTTTTCACAATTCTGTAGGGTGCCTGGGCTCACCCAGGTAGCTGCATTTAGCTGGGAGCTCAGCTGGGCTCAGATGACCAAGAGGGCTTCTAGCCTCTCTTTCCAGCTAGGAAGTCAAACTTTTCACATGGTGGCTGGTTTCTAAGAGAGGAAGTAGAAGCTGTCAGGCCAATGAAGACCTAGGCTCAAAAGTCCAAGAAGTCACTTTTGCCTCATTCTGTTGATTAAAGCAAGTCACAAAACCAGCCCAGAGTCGAGAGAGCTGGACGTCTCCATGTATTCAGCCTGCACCTCTGGGATGGGAGGAATTGGTGGGAGCCATCTTTGGAGACTAGTTACCTCAGCCACTGAGACAGGCAGTGAGAACCCCATGACTGGATTATATTCCAACCTAGACCGTTAAAATCTGCTTTCTAAATCACTGCTCTGTTTTTCACTGAATAAAGTCTCCTCACTCACTTTTTAGAAGCCATTTTTAAATGTTTTTAAAAAATGTTATTACTGCTTGTTGTTGAAGAGTTGACAATGTCTGTGAAGGATGGACTATTTGGGGATGGCTCTGAAGTATGTCTCTGAGTGTGTATACACACACACACCTTCGATCCTTTTCCTAAAGGTGTGAATTTAATTTCATAGCTTCTAAGGACATGCTGGGGAGCATTGATAAACAGAGTGTTTTAACAAATGGTAGTTTCCATTTTTATGACGCAGTTTGGTCTCCATAATGTTTTGGCTATTTAGGAGATCGATCACTCCAAATGTGCGTGACGGAATATCTGTAGAATATTCCACCGTGGAGGATTGACAAGTGGGCATCTTGACTCCTAGATTTCATAGAATTCAGGAGGTCATTGACAAGGAACTTTATCACTGACATTTACCTATAGACTTTCTTTCACTTTAAATATCGCAGCATAAAAAGTTTCCCATCGAAAGTTGTGCCTCACATACATGTGGCCCTTTCAGAAGTAAAACCCAGACCAGAAAGCTCCATCTCCAGATTGGAATTTTCCTTCCCTCAGTGGTCAGGGCATATGTGAATAGTGGTCAGCAGATCTGCTGAGGTCATTCAGAGGACAGCTGAGCAGATTGCCAAAGCCAGCTTGCATAAAATAAGTGACCAACAGATTCAAGTTATCGTGAACTAGTTAAGCAAGTTCTAAGGAAATCCAAGTGCTTATTGGATTTCTTTCAACAGGCATTCACTTGGACTATTAAAGTAGGTGCTCACAACAGATTCAGGCCTTATTAGGAAAATTAACATGTCAAACCAGAGATCATTATCTCTTCTGCAACCCACCCCAAGGGGGCAAGCTCTTTACTTATATTGACTTTACTATTTGCCTGAAGGTCACCACCATTCTTCCAGGAAAAGGCTTTAATCTTGAAAAGGCTTTAAACTTGAGGCCTTTGTCTCATCCAGTTTCCAGCTCCTGTGACTCTTGTTCTCCCCCCAAATCTCTTTCCAGTCGCCACCACAGTTCAGGCTGTTAGGGCCCATAACCCAGAAGAGTGCAGTGCCTTCCAAACTGATTTCCGTTAGCCCCCTTTGTTGTTTGTTTGCTTCTTTGATTTTTTTTTTTTTATGTTGTTGTTCATTTTTAACTCTCTGTTTTTTGTACCGGTGTCCGATTCTGTCAGCTTGTACTGAGTGCTCCTCTGCCCATGTTCATTCTCATGCTCCAGAACTTTTCTGTTGTGCCTCATTCTTAGCCAGTAAAATCCCAAATCCTTAGTGAACATACAAGACCTCTCAGATGGCTCATACCCACCTTGGCAGCCTTGTTTCATTCTCTGTCCCTTCATGTTCCCTGTTCTTCAGCCAGCCTGGACAATTTGCCCTGTGACCTCAAACACGCCTTCTGTCTCCCGGGCTCTCTGGTGAGCCATGACCTCTTCTTGGTGTGGGCCTTTTCTCCTGCCTTCGTCTTTTTAAATTCTGCTCTTCTTCAAACTTCACCCAAACTTTCATGAAGCTTTTCTAAAACCTTCAGAAAGTATCTCTTTCCTGCCATCTCAGAATACCTTTTTACATACTTATGTATTTGGTTTATTTCTTTATATGTCTCATCTCATTATTTATGTACATGTGTCATCTGTCTTATGAGCTGGTTAGCCCCCTGAAGGCAGGGACTGTATGGTCTTGAGAGGAACAGGGGTTCCCAGAATGCCGGGAGCTGGAGGCAAAGAGATTGTTTGGGGATCAGGTTGAGCCCTGCCCTGCACCCAGCTCCCCCGCATGACTAGGTGGCCGAGTTTGGCTTAAGGACCAAGAGAGTCAGAAGTTTATAAATATTCCCTTAAGTGGAGGTGTTTGAACTATTGCAATAAATTCTCCCGGAATAGCAATGTAAGACTGAGTATAAAAGGGAAGCAGTAAGGCAAGATTTTGGCTACTTGGTTTCTTCTAGGCTCTGTATTGCTGTGTAACTTCAATTAAGTTCTGATCCTCAACTGTGTAAATTGGGAAAATCTAACAGGATTGTGTGTGTGTGTGTGTGTGTGTGTGTGTGTGTGAGAGAGAGAGAGAGAGAGAGAGAGATGGTGTTATCTAATCTGCTACCCATCTAAAATACTGTAAGGGCCAACCTCACAGGTTATGGTGAAGATCAAATAAGAGAATATATCTCATTCATTCAGAAATTCAAGCAGTTGAAGGCAAAGTAGTAATTCACTCTTTCTGCAGTAATTTCCAATGGCATGAAGTGAAGATTAATTAAAAGTAATCTGTGTTTATGAGACAGTAACAGAATAATGCTACCTGTGTCCCATCCAGTATAGTAGCCACAGGCCACCTCTGTCTGTTAAGCATGGAAAATATGCCTAGTTCTAATTAAGATCTGATATGAGCATAAAATACATACAGGATTCTAAGGACTTAGTATAAAAAAGAGGGGTGCCTGGTGGCTCAGCTGATTAAGCTCCGACTCCAGCTCAGGTCATGATCTCATGGCTTGTGAGTTTGAGTCTCGAGTCGGGCTGTATGCTGATAGTTTCGGATTCTGTGTCTCCCTCTCTCTCTGCCCCTCCCCTGCTCATACTCTGTCTCTCTCTCTCCCCAAAAATAAAGAAACATTTTTAAAAAAGAGTATAAAATAGCCCATTAATAATTTTTTATTAATTGCATGTTGAAGTGATATTTTGTATATGTTGGGTTAAATAAATTATATTACTCAAATTAATTTTATCAGTTTCATTTTGCTCATTTAATGTGGCTACTAGAAATATTTAAAGTATGTCCGAAACTTGCATTGTCTTTCTGTTTGGTGGTGCTAATTTAAGTCACTGAAAGGTAGGGTTGGTATTTAGGGCTCCCTTTCCTTCCCAGTTTCGGCTTTGGGGTTTACTTATTCTGGAATCCAAGAGAAAAGGAGTTAGTTAGGCTGAGACAGCAGCCTCATTTTCTGCTTCGACTCTCCATAGGCGGGATGTGCACTCTAGGGGAGCAGGCTGTTGGGGTACACAGGACAGCTAAGAAGGCAGAGACAGGGAAGCAGTTTGGGAGGTGAGGAAGAGCAAAGTCTCTAACTTGCTCATCTCTCTGCACTAATTAGTGGTAGTCTTTAATTTAGCTCCCTCTCAAGTAACTTCTTTTGCTGGCCTAGGGAAGCTTGTGTTGACTTCTGAAGTTATTTCCCAAAGGTCAGAGAGGAAATCTGTCCCCCCCCCTTTTTTTTTTTTTTTTGGTTTTCATTAAGTTGATAAAGAACCTTAAGAGCAGGAGAACGGTTTGATGGGTTTGTACTAGAGCCGGGCCATACTCTGAATGAAAATGTAAGTCAAGATGAATGAGGAACCTGGCCCTGAATATTGTCTTTGAAGACCCCACGGTGTTTTGAGCTGAGCCTCAGAAAGGTCGCAATGGCTTCAAGTGCACATGGAGCTCATGGAATTATAGAAGCCAGCCCACCTTGGCCAGGAGTTTTCACCACACTCTTCCAAAGTACGAGTGCTTAGCCCGGCACCTGACTCAGAGGAGGTGCTCAAAGTGGCTTAGTTTCATTTCCTTCTTTTAGACAGTTGCTGGGCCATTCTGACAGGTTCTTGCCTCTTTGACACGAGACAGCCTTAACCGTCAGCACTTGTAGCAGTGGTTGTGAGTTCTCGCACTAGCGGGAGCTTGTTCCAAGTTCCCCCCTTCTTGTGTTGCCTTTGGCAAGTAACTTAACCTCATTAGTGCCCGCATTTTCTCCTCTGTGTTGCGGGGGAGGGGGATAATAATGGAATCCAGCACTTGGAGTTGCGTGGAGGGTCAGATAAACTTCACTGGAAAGCGCTTAGAACATTGTCTGCTGCCTAATTAACACTCAAGCATCAATTACAAATACGAATAGATTTGCCCCACCTCTTCATTCTTGCCCCTCAGCCACCTCAAAATAAACACTGCCAGAATGTTCCATGGTGCAGAATTTAATCTAGCTGAGGTAGAGTCAGTCTGAATTTCTCTTTGGAAGAATTTCCTGTAACAGAAAATCAAGTAATACTCTTGTTTCTACATTTAAAAAAAGAAAAATCCAAGTGTATTTTTCCTTCCCTTGCCATTGATATCAGGAACCTGTTAATGTTATATATAGGGAGAGAGAAGTGAAAAGTAGGGCCATTTGCCACTTACTGCTTCAGGGCAGCCTGACTGCAAGACGAGGGAGCCTCTGAGTTCACAGACACTAGTGGCAGGGGCATGCTTGCTGAGCCCTTGGTGGCGTCCCTCTGGTTTTATGTCTAGAGGGTTTCCTTCAGTTGCTCTCTTGGCCCTCTGGGTGCCTGGTCTTCTGTGCAGCTGCCTGGAGCCCTTCCTCAGGCAGAAAATAAGAACGTTCTCTGCTGTCAGTGCAGAGCCTACTTCAGATCCTTTGTTTCTGTCTCTGTCTCTCTCTCTCCCTCTGCTTGTGCTCTGTCTCTCTGAAAATAAATACATAAACTTAAAAAAAAGGAGAAGAAGAAAGAAAGAATTTGGCCCTGGAGAAGGCAGTGGAGATGCTTCTGGTACCTTCCAGTGAAAGGCACAGAGGACTGCAGCCCCAGGCAAGGCTTGTTCTTTGCTGGGGGAAGTTCTCATAAAGTGACTCAGCAGCAAGAGAGAAGGTGGGAGGGTTTCTTTTACCCATAGCATGTCTCCTCTGAGTTATTTTCTGCTGAGTGACATCACAGAATTCAGAAATTCAAAACAATGGCTTTTTCCCAGAATCCTGGCTAATGTGGCAGAAAGGATGTGTTTTGCCATAAGCACCTGCCTGGAACCGCCCTCCTGACAGCACCTCTCTGATGCTTAGACCTCGTTTAGGACCTGCCTCTCCTCTCCAGAGACCAGCACAGCACCTTCCGTCTGCACCCGGAGCCTGAAGTGTGGCTGTTTCTTTTGCCCCTGAGTTATTATATGAAAAGCACAACTATGATACTCATGTTTTACAGTTTCTATTGTTATCTCCATTTGATACAAAAGGAAAATGAAGCCAAAAGCCATGCCAGTTCACTTAACTAAGGAAGCATGACTGTGGCTAGAACTGAGGATGTAGACTCTTGACTCTAAGGGAGAGCCCCCTCTTGGGAGTAAGATGTGTCTTTGCTATTAACTCTAAACCAGCCTCTGCTCAGGAGTCATTGGTAACTGGCTGCTTGAGCTTACTTAGCCTGAGCTTTTAATCGAGAAGGTCTGAAGACTCTATTGTTGTATTTAGGGCTATTATCAGTAACCCTGAAATTCACTGTGGTGCTGAATGCATGGGCCTGAGATCTGGCAAAGTGGTTTCAAATCCTGGCTCAGCCACTCACTAACGTGTAACTTGGCAAATCACTCTCCTTGCCTCAGTTTCCCCATCTGTATAATATGGGGAGAACTAGTACTTAAGCTGTCTTCAGAGGACTTTTATGAGACTTAATGTATCAGTGTATGTAAAGCCCTAAGAATAGAACTTGCCACATAATAGGCACTGGGTGAGTGCCATTCATTAATACCATCACCGTATTAGCAGCCTTAGTTTCCCATAATTATGCTGGGGGGTTGGGGAAGCATAACCCATTGATTACAGATGTGTAATTCTCCAATTTTTAAAAGTTTATCAGTTATCCACATAATACTTATCTTTTTATTTTCTATTTTCTTAATTAAAAAAATTTTTAATGTTTATTTATTTTGAGAGGGAGAGAGAGAGAGCAGGAGTTGGGGATGGGGCAGAGAGAGAGGGAGACACAGAATCTGAAGCAGGCTCCAGGCTCTGAGCTGTCAGCACTCACTAACTAGGAGATCATGACCTGAGCCACAGTTGGATATTTAACCAACTGAGCCACCCAGGTGCCCCTATTTTGTATTTTAAAATATTTGTATTCCTGTAATTTGTGCTTTTTCTGTTTTGTCCTAGATCAGCTTCTGTTCTGTATAAGATGTGCATGTGTGTGACCAGGTGTATGTCTTTAAATCAGAAGATTAAAGTATATGATTTGAGTGGTGAATATAATATTATGACCTATTTCTATGAAAGCGTGGTTTAAAAAAATAGTCCCTTCCTAGAAATTAACACGTAAAGGAGCCTGGGTGGCTCAGCCACTTAAGCCTCCAACTCTTGATTTCGGCTCAGGTCATGATCTCAAGGTTTGTGGGTTTGAGCCCCGTCTCCGGCTCTCTGCTGATGGTGCAGAGCCTACTTGGAACACTTTCTCTCCCTCTCTCTTTCTCTGTCTCTCCCCCTCCCTCCCCCATTCTTGCATTCTCTCTCTCTCTCAAAATAAATAAACTTAAAAAAAAAATAACTTTGTTTAAAGAAAAAAGAAGTTAGGGGCTCCTGGGTGGCTCAGTCAGTTAAGCATCTGACTTCAGCTCTAGTCATGATCTCACAGTTGTGGGTTTGAGCCCCACATCGGGCTCTGTGCTGACAGCTCAGAGCCTGGAGCCTGCTTTTTAGTCTGTGTCTCCCTCTCTCTTTTCCCCTGCCCTGCTTGCATTCTCTCTCTCTCTCTCTCTCAAAAACAAAAATAAACATTAAAAAAAAGAAAAAGAAAAAAGTTAACAAACATAAATCTGTGTGTGTGTGTGTGTGTGTGTGTGTGTGTGAGTGCACACGTGTGTGCAGTAGAGTACAACATTTTCCTACTCTTGGGTTTATCATGCACAGTGAGGATGTTTATAGAAAAAGAATATTTCTTTGTGAAGCACTGTAGAGAGGCCAAGAGCCAACAGACACAGTTGATGCCCTCAGTGATTGTAATTGAATAAGTGCATCCATAACTAACTGAAATATAAAGATGTACAAATTAGATACTATTTTAATTCACATTCTATTCTTCAAAAATACTTTGTTATTTATAAGTCTAATATTAAAAATTGAATTCCTTAACTCCTTTCTCCATATTAGAGCTTTTTAGATGAATCTAAAGACTGAACTGTAAAATACGAAACCATAAAAGTACTATAAAAAATATGGATGGGAAAAAAAATACCAGTGAGTGTTTTTATAGTCTTAGGTTTGTAATGCCACAAAATCCAATGCCATAAAAAAAGTTGATAAATTTAGCTGCATAAAATTCTCTGCACAGCAACAAACAAACCACCCTTAACTAAGAGACAAATGTCAGATGGAGTGACATTGATATTCATAACATAGATAAGGTTAATATGATTAATATAAAAAGACTCTTAAATCTATAAGGAAAGAATGAACAGTTCAATTGAAAAATGGACAACATTGGGGTGCCTGGGTGGCTCAGTCAGTTGAGCATCTGACTTCGGCTCAGGTCATGATCTCGCGGCTCATGAGTTCGAGCCCCGCATGGGGCTCTGTGCTGACAGCTCAGAGCCTAGAGCCTGCTTCAGATTCTGTGTCTCCCTCTCTCTCTGCCCTCCCCCAAGTCTGTCTGTCTGTCTCTCTCTCTCTCTCTCTCTCTCTCAAAATATAAATAAACATTAAAAAAAATTTTTTAAATGGACAGCATTTGTGACCAGGCAATTAAAAAATATATGCAAAAGGCTAATAAACGTGCAGAAAGATACTCAGCTTCTTAGAAATCAAATAAATGACACCAAAGTAAACAGAACAAGACCTTTTTCATCACTCAGATTGGCAGGAACAGGCATCTGTCTCTCACTATAACTGGGAATTTTGAGGGAGCACCAAATAATTATGTATGTATGTATATATGTATATGTATGTAGATGTATGTATGTATGTATGTACATATGTATGTGTGTGTGTGTGTATATATATATATATATATATATATATATACACACACACACACATATACATATACATATATATATAATGTAAATGAGCATGCCCTTTGCCCCAGCAGTCCTACTCCTAGGAATTTGTCATAAACAGGTAATTGGACGAGCATACAAACCTGTATGCTTCAGGGTTTTTCCCACTGATGAAACATATATCAGATACAGCTATTAAAGATCAAGGCTCTGTACTTATGGAGATGAGAAAAGATCTACAACATGTTAATAAATGAAAACAGTAAACAGTTTTACATAGCATCATAGCATATCTTGTTTGTAGAATTTATTTGTTTAAAATCTACGTAACATTTTGTGCGGGTGTATTTAAAAATGTATTTGGGAAGTCTGTTCACCAAAACATTAACAATGGCAAGTCTATTGTGAAGTCTCAGGTGATTCTTAATTTCTTCTTTGTATTTTTTCTGTGTGTACTTTGAATCTTTTATGGTCAACATGTATCATTCAATACCACTTAGTATTTTGATAAATAGAATTTTATGTTTCCATCTTCTGAAGACCTACAGTTGTGCTTTCAGGACAACGTGACATCTATTCCATAGGAGAAAGCCCTGGGGCAACAGGGATTAGCCTAATAGACTTGTTTGCCCGGGTAAACAGTTGGAGTCTGATCATGGGCGCTTGTCAGCTAGCAGTTCTTTCTGTCTACTAAGCACTTACTGACTTTGGTGCTGTGCTAGGCACTGAGACTATTAGATAAATGTGGTCCCTGCCTTTTAGGAACTGATACGATGCAACAGATGGGCATCTCAACAGAAAAAAAAAAAAAAATGTCAGTATCATATGATGATCCTGCAAAAAGGCCTATTATCCCAGGAGTAGAAGACACTTTAAAGAGAACGATGAAGATCTCAGCTGAGTCTTAAAAGATGAGTAACAGACAAAAAAACAGAGGGAGGGCAGGAGTGAGAGACTGAGAGACAGTGAAAAGGCTCACAGGTACATTGTGCATCAGGTGTGTTGAGGGGAGACTGGGAAGCTTTACCAACCCGGTGAGGAAATAACTTTAGAGAATCTCACATCAGGACAGATGTTTTAGATATTTGGAAATTTTACACTGTAATTTTTTCCAAAACACTGAGAAGCTGACACAGGAATCATAATTATGTCAGAGATCAGACAATTGGCTGAGAATTTAGAAAACAATGGACAGAAAGTCTAGAAGATTTGATGCTAATTCCTTAAGCTGTCAAAGCGGTTAGCCTCACTTCAGTTTTAATAATTATAGATCCTGAAACACTACTGCCAGAATATCGCCTCACATACATGTTAAGACTATACTATCCTTTTTTTTTTTAAAGACTGTGTTATCGTTAAAACACCATCAAACCAGCTGAGACACAATTTGATGGTGTGGTGTTTGTCCCATGTAGGAATCAGAGCATGACTCTGTTATTTATTACTGCACACTTGTGGTATCTCCAGAGTAGATTCTACATACATCACATGTCACACGTAAATTCTTCACATGGGATGAAATAAGAAATACAAAAACATGGCAATAGTTACTCTCAGAAGCATGAAGGAACTTGTTGCTACAGATAAGCCCTATGTCTTTGCCCCAATCTTAGAGGGGAGGATTGGGACACAGTGGGAGGTAGCAATGTCCATCCCCCTGGAACAGAGCAAGATTAGGTCTACCATTCACTCACCCACCCATTCTTCCTAAGAGTTCAGCTGTTAAATATTTCTAGTTGAGGGGTGCCTGGGTGGCTCAGTAGGTTAAGCATCCGACTCCAGCTCAGGTCATGATCTCAGGGTTTGTGGGTTTGAGTCCCGTATCAGGCTGTGTGCTGACAGCTCAGAGCCTGGAGCCTGTTTCAGATTCTGTGTCTTCCTCTCTCTCACTGCCCCTCCCCCTGCTCACACTCTGTCTTTGTCTCAAAAATAAATAAACATCAAAAAAAATTAAAAAAATATATTTCTAGTTGAGTAGTTTGTGATCATAAATTGGTGTCACAGTTTAATTGTGTTTCTGATAACAGCATTCCAAACGGTGAGGAAAATTGCTTCATCCTATTAAGTAACTCCTAAAGCAATAATCCTCAATCAGTGGTTGTTGATTGGCCAGTTACGAGGTTAGAATGGTGCCAGGTGAATCAGTGTTTATGAACAGGACCCGTGAGCTGGTGGGTGGTGGATGGAATAGAAGCAGAATCAGGTGACTTGCCCACAAAGAGTTTACCCTATTTTAGAAAAGACACCATTTATGTGCAGGAAATAGTTCAGCAAGAAACAGAGACTTGAAAGCCTGTGATGAGTGCTACATTGAGTGTCTGTTGGCACGACACGTCCATGAATACCGTGGACAATGGAAAAATAAATATAGACTGCTTTAGGGGTCTTTAGAGAGAAGAATAAAATGTTATGGGAAAATAAAGATGTTTCCTTCTTAGAAAAAAATCTAGCCACTATTCAGTAAATCGTAAGTCTTTTATGATCATTGACTGAGTTCCTTCAAGATAATGCTTGTAATCTAATCACACACCACTCTTGCCTCACATAACCAAGTGCCTAACATGTAAGTTGTTGGATCATAATGGATGGATATTATGAGGCCCCTGGGTGACTCAGTCAGTTGAGCATCTGACTTCAGCTCAGGTCTTGATCTCAAGATTCGTGAGTTCAAGCCCCGCATTGGGCTCTCTGTTGTCGGCGCAGAACTTGGTTCAGAACCTCTGTACGCTCCCCCGCCCCTCCCCCATTCATGCTCTTTCAAAATTGAATAAACATCAAAAAAATAATGGCCAGCTGTTAATAATAAAGATAGCTTATGGGGGGCTGTCACACCCACTTATAGGTGGGGGAGTGGAGGCCAATAAGAAATTGAGTAACTTGCCTAAGTGTACACAGGTAATCTGTTAACTTGGAGTCTGGTCAGGAACACAGCAGCATCTGACTTAAGAACTTCAGTGCACAAATGTGTGCTTTGAAAGAGGAAGCAAGGAAGGCACTCAGTTAGGCATAGTAAGGACTTTTTTTAAATGTACAAGATACAGTTCCTCTGTTCTAGAAACTTTCAATCTAGTGGAAGAACAAAGCCTTAGGTCACCTACGTCATCCTTTCTCAGCTGGACTGTCCATTCCTCAAGCACTGATTTATTGCGCCCTGTTAGATGGGAGGCCTCTTGGCCCTGGCCTGCACCCTGTGCACTGATGGCAGTCATCTGGCCCATGGCTCTCAGTGCAGACTTGACCACCATGAATCATCCCATGACAGTGAACTACAGGGCTCTGATGAAGGCACACGGATGTTATGGCCATGTTTTACACTGAATTTCTTTTTGTTCTTGTTGGCAAAAAGAAGCACTGAATACTGGGAGGAAAATACCCACTCATGTTATACTATGCTCCTGAGCGGACTCCTGTTGACAGGGGTCTGGAGAACTTATATTGGAGCCAAAGAAAGGTCAAGAGCACCTCTGCTTTAGAGGCTTAGAACTCATCCACCTGTCTGGCTCTGTCTGGCTCTGTAGTTCCTTGAAACCAATGAAAACCTAATTGTATCAAATAATTAATCCCAAACTCTAGACTTTGGGGATATAAAGATAAAAGAGTTTAACATAGTTAATGCTTCATTTCCTTATTTGGATATTTCTATTTGTTCATTCTATTAAATACTCTGATGTTAAATGGAAAAAGGTGGATATGAGACTCGTACATAGAGAGTGACTCCATATACATCAAATGACAACATGTATTCAATATATGTGTGCATGGACTGAAAAGAAAGCCTCTAGGTGTTGACTGGGAAAGGTGAATAATGATTATCTCTGGGTAGTGCTGATTACCAGTGGGTCTTTGTGCTTCTGTTATGGTTTCCAAATATCCCACATCTCTTTCTACAGGAAGTTGTTTTTTTTTTTTTAATTAAATAAATGGTTTTGTTTTTCAAAACGCACTGTGCTGAACCTTACTTTTATAAAGATGAATGTACTATTTATGAAAAGGAACAATCTAGAAAACTTTCTTAGAGAAGTTTATGTATTTATTGAGTACTTTTTGTGTGCCAGGCATTACTTCAAGTGTTTTGTTATTTATTAATTCATTTAATCCTCATAATACCTTATGAGGTAGGTTCTACTAGGAACATATCAGTTAAGTCCCCAAACCTGTATGTTTAACCACTAGGCCATGCTGCCTTATCTTTAAGTCTTTTCTTAAAATCACTGCCCATGTAGCTTTTACAACATATGAAAAGCAATGTAGTGAAGATGCTGGCTTTTTCAAAGAAAGTTCTGTAGTTTCATATACCTGTTGCCACTGGAAAATATTAGCACACATAGCCCTTCTGTTCACTTTTAGAGGTAACATTAGGAATGGTTACTGATGGCAGAGTTTGGTCCCCTGCCTCTCAGTACCTGCTCTGCCATCGTGAGCCGTTACGGTGCCCCAAACCACTTCAGTGCTCTGAAAAAAGAGCTAAATTGGCCAACTCCCAGTTCACGGGTTAAGCAGTACGGTTTCATCCTGTTTTCAGGCCTGCACCCAACCTTTTGCTTAAAATGTGAGGATCAGTTGAAAGGTGGGAAATAACTATGTTAAGTTTGTAGCGAATGGGACTCATCTTCCTCTTCATTTCAAAGCGTAAAGAAGAGCAGTGAGCACAGGATGAGGTGAGCGCTGACGGATTACCAGCTTCAAGTTGAGCCATCCTCACCCTTTGTGACTTGAGGCTCAATCTCTCAGTTCTTCCCGAATTTTCTACGATAAGTAATTCTTTGCAGGTCATACTTCTCTCCGAGAGGATAGTGGGCTACGTACTGCATAAGGTTTTACTAAACGAACAAAACAATTGGCTGTAGCCTGGTAAACCCAGTTTATGGAGGGGCTGTTGACGTGGTGGCTGGGGTCCTGGTTTGTTTGGATTCTGCTGTGGAGTCACTGCCCCCAGGTGACCTGGGAGCTTCTTTCTCTGTCTTGGGAGTTAGTGGGTTGAACTTAGGCCATCCCTCTGGATGTATTCAGTACACTGATGTTCAAAAGTTCTACTTTGCCTGCTCCCCAGACTGTGGTCACACAAGTCTATGGTCTAGGTTTCTCTTAAGCCTTGGGGATCCTTGAAAAGATTACAAATGACACTGTGTTGATGATTTTTTTTTTTAAAGAAAAATGAGGGTAGGCGGTAGTGTTCCACAGCTGCCAGCTTCATGGTTCAAAGTTGACCAAGGTGTTGATTGCTTTGTGAGATCATTTTTTTTCCCTTCTAAAAAATTAGAAACAAGAATCACGAATATCTTCTGTAGCTTCAAAGCATCCCCGCAAGCTAGAAGGTGAGAAAGCTGGAAGTGTGTGGGTTACTATCCCGCCTTCCATCTTGGCTGGCTGGTTTTCTATTTATTATCCAGTGATGCTTGCGTCGGTGCGGCTGCTAGTCAGTGTGACATTCACGTTGCTGACTTTTTGTTTTAAAGTTTTATTAGAAGTAGTGGGGGAAGCACATGGGTTCTGTTGCTTGAAAGGAATAATGAAATGTATGATAGAAGATAGTTTGCAATAAAATTTAGGCAAAGAGAGAATGTTTAATTTCCCAGGTTGCTGACTTTGGCAAAAACTGCTGTACTGTGGGCTGGCCACTTTCAGGGTACAATTTTGTTTATTCATTTACATAGCTATACTGTGTTGGTTCAGACAGATTTTAAAAGGGCAAGAGAAAGTGAAAACTTATAGAAAGTCAAATTCTAAAGGATAACAGAGATAAAATCTCGTAGTTGTGATGTTAAATACATAAATAATACTCTGCTAACATAATTAACAATACATTTTAAAACTGGTCTTTGATTGTTTTTAAAAGGTTGCATAATTAAAATTTCTTAGATAGAAGGGCCATTGCTGGGGAGAGAAATTGATAGAGAGGGAGGAAGCCTGCCTGGGACACAATGTGTGCAGTTCACTTCCTTAAAAGTAATAGTCCATGCTTAAGTTGTAATGCAGGGGCTCCTGCGTGGCTCAGTCAGTTGAGTGTCTGACTCTTGATTTCAGCTCAGGTCACGATCTCACAGTATGTGGATTTGAGCCCCGTATCAGGCTCTGCACTGACAGCACAGGGCCTGCTTGGGATTTTCTGTCTCTCTCTGTCTCTCTCTCAAAAATAATAATAAACAATTTAATTAAAAACAAATAAAATGTCAGTGCTTATTTACATTGTCACTTAAAATATATTTCAAAAGCTATGTGTATGACTATTAAGAATGGAAGTCAAGGGGCTCGTGGGTTGCTCAGTCAGTCAGGCATCCAGCTCTTGATCTCAGCTCAGGTCTTGATCTCAGAGTCATGGGCTCAGGTCCCACATTGGACTCCATGTTGGACTCCTTGCTGGGTGTGAAACCTACTTAAAAAAAAAAAAACAACAAAAACTGGAAGTCAAAAGATTAAGGGTGAGATGAAAAAGCAAAGTGCTAAAATAGCAGTCTATAAAAATAATGAATTTTTCAAATTCTGAAACAAAGCCAAACTGGTACAAATCTCTATTTAGGTGATGTTTCATTTCCATTTTGAAAACCATATTCACAACAAGCTAAATTGTATTTAAATTCCCTTCTAGCTACATGAACCCATGCTTCAGTGTATAAATGTCACTGTTGGTTTTGATCTATAACCAAAGAAGATATTATCAAATTATATATGAAATAGGATTTTATTTTTAATGTTGCACCCATCATTTTGGCATTTATTATGTCTGCTTTTTTAATACAGTATTTTTCATTAGCCTTTAACTTCTGGTTGCCTTCTTTCACTCAAGAAATACTTCCTTTAAAGTTTTTAGATCTTGGGGCACCTGGGTGGCTCAGTCGGTTAAGCATCTGACTCTTGGCTTCAGCTCAGGTCGTGATCTCATGGGTTATCAGTTTGAGCCCTGCATCAGGCTCTGTGCTGATGGCCCAGAGCCTGCTTAGGATTCTCTCTTTCTCTCTCTCTCTGCCCTTTCTGCACTCATGCTCTCTCTCTCTCTCTCTCTCAAAAGTAAATAAGTAAACATTAAAAAAAGTAAAATAAATAAAAGCGTTGAGACCTTGAGTTTTGACCGAACCTTTCCTCCTTTGTTCCTCGGCTGTTTCTCTTAATGCAATTGCTGAATTGCCAAGTGTTAAAATGAAAAAACAATATGCTTTTAGCTCCGATGGAACTCTGAAAATCACAATTACTCATTTTAGAAATATTTATTGAGCAATTGCTATAACCTGGCTTTTACTTGGAAACTAACATGTAGTGAGATGATTATTGTCCTCATTTGGCTCATGTCCTATGGAGTGACACAGGCAATAAGCAGAGAGATGTGTAATAAACTGTCAGATGGGGATATGTGCAATGCAAAAAAATAAATAAATAAAGGGAGAGAGAGTGACAGGTGGCTATTTTAAATGCATAGGTCAGAGAAGGTCCATCTGAGTTGTTGACCTTTTTGAGAAGAGACCTGAAGTAAGGGAGCAAAAGCCATGAGAATACCCAGGAACAGAGTGTTTTAGACAGAGGAACAACAGGGCCAAATCTCTGAGAGGGAGCCTCCTGGTGGATTCCAGGGAAAAGCCTAAGGCCCTCATGCCAGGAGTGTGGTGGGTGATAAACTCAGAGAGGCAGCAACTTCAGGTATTGACCCCAGATATTCTTTTTTGTTTTTTTTGAGGGGGAGGGTGGGGTGGGACAAAGAGAGAGGGAGAGAGAGAATCTTAAGAAGACTCCACACCCAGCATGGAGCCTGATGCAGGACTCGATCTCACGAACTGTGAGATCATGACCTGAGCTCAAATCAAGAGTCAGATGCTTTACCGATTGAGCCACCCAGGTGCCCCCAGATTCTATCCTGAATGTAATAGAAGCCAGGAGAGGGTTTAGGGAGTTAGGAAGCGATGTAGTCTGACTTTATTTTTTAATCTAAAGACTTACTCTGGCCGCCGTGTAGGGAATAGACTGTACAAGGCAAGAAGGGAAGCAAGTGATGGTTAGAGGCTGGGTCAGGCAAGAGAGGATGGTGGTCTGGACGAGAGAGGTGTCAGTGCAGGTGGTGATGTGGGCAGGTTCCGGGTACATTTGAGGAATGATTAAATATGGCCTTCATTATAGCACATCTTATCCGCAGGTTTCTCAGTGAGGGAGCGAAAGTGGTAGGTGGAATTATGTACCAATAGAGGCTCTTCCTCTTAAGTGGTTTGCAGGATGCAAGGTTTTTAAGTTCTGAAGCAGTGACTGCATTCTGAGGCTTAGCAACATGGTATTGTGCAAATAGAAACCTTTTTAAGACAGGGCTGTGAGGAATAAAATATGGCTCTGTCCTGTTCTCTAGTTTACAGTGCTCAGCTGTATGCAGGTACGGGGCATGGCCCAGAGGAAGAGAATCACTTCAGGACTCCAGAATCTTCTGCCGTGAGGTGTTGCTCTGATCTGATAGAAAGCATTTCCTCTCATCTGATAGAAACCACCATGTTTCATTTCACCAATTGAATTGTGAAGGGACCTTCAGACATGACCTGGTCTTTCCTTTTTAGCAAGTTGGTTGAAGGCCATGGATGCTTGAGGAGGCCCATGTTTGGGCTCACCTCCCTTCTCTTCATTGCCCTTTCCCCCCTTCCCCTGGCTCTTCCCTCTCCCCAACACCAACTCTTATTCTTGCACTCATTGTTCCTCATGGAGCTCCGAGTTCCAGTTTCTTCTTTTCCCTGACCTGCTCTGAGCTGTGGTCCCTCCCTGTTCCCATTCCCTTTGCCTCTGACACATCCACCATCCCAATTCAGTTACCTTTTACGTCTCCCCAGAATAGGAGCCACATCCTATGAGATGTGAGAACAGATACCCAGTAAAACATTTCTGTGGAGGCAAACCAAGCCCCCAGATAATTTCCCATCGTGAATCTCTTTTCCAGTTTGTACTGCTACCTTTCAAGGAGAGAATTATGTCAATACATTTACTCATTGTCCTACCCTCCCCCTACGGCCTCCATCAACATGCAACAGCCTCGTGTTCTTTGAGGTACTCCACAAAAGATACTCTTCTGTGCTTGGCAGAACCTTACAGAAGAAAAAAGTCGCCTATAAAAAAGATATGGAATAGCTTTTTTATGTAAGCTTCATTTTTTACAGAAAGTTAGGCTTTAGTTGGTGTGGGGGCTTGATTTGCCTCCAGATTGTGGGGAGAAGAGAAGTTGACTGAAAATAGAAGATGAGATTAGATGACCAACTGCAAAGAGTAGAAAAGGGAGCAGGTAAGAGAGAGGTGATGAGAGTAGGTTTGGTAGGCCAAGGCCGGATCTACCCACAGAGCATCCTAAGAAGATGAGTGGAAACCTCTAGGCCCTTCCTCCCCAGGTAAGGGGAGTTCTGAAGTCTTAGCACAGAAGAGATTTCAAGACCTGAAACTCACACCTTAGAGTGGGTGCTATGGTTCATTCCATAGGGAACGGTTGCCCCAAGTGGTGATACTGTTTCTGAAAACTGATGTGGTGGCGGGTGTAAAAGGCAGTGGAGCCATAATCACCCCTTGAGTGGGTGCGAGACCCCTTTGCGCACTATACGTGCTGCTTCAGGTGTAACCCAAAGAAAAAGAAACTTTGAGCCACGTCCAAGCCATGCATTCTACTCGAAAATCCTTGAACTCTCAGATTTTGCCTAACTCAGGCCTTTGAATGCAAGCAACATCTCAGAAAGGTAGCAGAGAGAAAGCAGTACAGGAGATGTGCTAAGAAACTATGGCTATTTTGTGCCTCTATGTGAGCTGTCCTCCCAAATTCTCTTTTGGCTTGTTTGTATAGAATTGTGTGGGCCTTTCATACTTTCCGATATATTAAAAAATGTCTGATTTAAATCAGGCAGAGTCTTAGAAATTACTGCAGTTCTGTTTTTTCTTTTTTTACTATTTTTTCCCAGCATTATTTATATGTAATTGACTTATAACATTGTATGAATTTAAGATTTACAACATGATGGTTTGCTACACCTATATATTGCCAAATGGTTACCACAATAAGGTCAGTTAACATGTCTGTCTGTGACCTCACATAATTATCTTTTTTTGTGTATGTGGTGAGAACATTTAAGATTTACTCTTAGCAACTTTCAAGTATATAATACAGTACTGTTAAGTATAATCACGATTCTGTACATTACATCCCCAGAACTTATTTATCTTATACCTGAAAGTGGTACCCTTTGACCTACATCTCCCCATTTCCCCCACCCCCCAGCTACTGGCAGCCACCATTCTACTCTATTTCTGTGCATTCAACATTTTTAGATTCCACATATAAGTGGTATCATACACATTTGTCTTTCTCTGACTTATTTCACTTAGCATAATGTCCTCAAGATCCATCCATGTTGTCACAAATGGTATTATTTCCTTCTTTCTCATGACTGAGTAATATTTCAGTGTGCGTGTGTGTGTGTGTGTGTGTGTGTGTGTGTGTGTGTGTGTGTGTATCACATTTTCTTTAGCCATTATTTTGTCAGTGGGCATTTCGGTTGTTTCCATATCTTGGCTATTGTGAACAGGGCTGCAGTGAACATGGGATGTGCGTGTAGTTTTTTTTCTACATCCTCACCAACACTTGCGATTTCTTGTCTTTTTGATAATTGCCATTGCAACGTGTTAGATGGTACTCGTTTGCTCTTATCCATCCCTCCTGAGCAAGCAAAATGGAATGTTAGCTTGAAGAAGCTTTGTGATCCTAATCTACATTTAAATAGCTTACATATAGATGGTGGGTGGGAGTCCCTAAGGACCACCTCTCCATCAGCTCTCATCCTCAGGTCTCACTACAGAGCCTACCTAGCAATTGCCACACGTATTTAGCTGATTTGAATTTAATTGAACCGCTCAGATGCCCTTATGAATTAATCCTCATCCCTGCTCCCCAAAAGATCATCAAAACTGCCACTGTCTTTTACAACAAGTGGAGCAGAACAGGCTACTAAAACAGGCTTGTTCAGACTAGACAGGTCTGTGATCTTATTTACTGGGCCACTCCCCATTAGACTATCCTCGAACATGCTGTTCCCCCTCACCCAGACACATCATTCCTAAGGAGCTATTCTTTGTCGCTCTCAGAGCACGCTTTTCGTCTCTGAGGGGTAAATAACTTGGCAATTCATAGCAACAGGAAATAATCTTTTGTTTTATGGGAATGAAGCTCTCCAGAGAAGAGGTACAGACTTGTTGAAAGGAGAGAGGAGCAGGAACCCTTGTCTTCCGTCCGTGCACATGTGAACGAGTGCTTCCTCTCACACTCCAGGACCTTGCTTCATGAGCATGAGCGTTTCTTTCATGAGATCTGCCACGAAGATCAGGTTGTGAGTATTTTTCATAAGTAGAGAGGCTGCACTATTTTATCACAAAGTGTATTTTAGCTGTGTTTTCCCATTTTCAAAATTCAGTGGCAGTGCTTCCAAACTTGGGAATTACTTTAACTGAAAATGACTCTGTCCAGTCTCTTTCTGTTCTTGTTAATGATTTTGTGGCACTAATGGTTGTCTAACCCAGATCAAGTCAGGCCCCTGAAAGCCAGCTTCAGTCCAGAGGCATATTAAAAGAAACATTACACATCCTTGAAAAACAACTTAAATTTTTACTGAATGATCTCAAAGAATCGCAAGGCATTGCCATTCATGAACCGCAGCACAACATCCTGAAATCTGCTTCTGTGAACCTCTAGCTCTCTGTCACTCTGGTGACTTTTTTTTTTTTTTTTACCACCTCAGAAGTCTCCCTCTTTCTCTCTTTCTTCTTGCACAAAACTTTACCCTCCAGCTCAGCGCACCTGAGGTGTTCTGTGCCTGGCCTTAACTATTCTTCTCTTGTTAACCCTCCCCTTTCCGGAGAGCTGCAGCTCCCCCACTAACCTCCTCACCCCTCCACCAGACTGCAGCACGAAAGCATACAAGCCTGTCTGGCTTCACGCAGCTCATCAGTGAGGTTGGTGGAGCAGGGTGCTGGGAGGCTCAAGTGCTAACACTTTTCTCTGTGCTGGTTATTATCGGAGAATCTTAACAGAAATCCACTGAAGTCAGAGCCCAATTAAAGGAATTAAGTCAAATGGACATTAAAATGTACTTCTTCCTTAAGCACACACATGCACACATACACATACACATACCCGCTGAACAAATTCTTCAGTGTTTTGGGATGGCTGTGGCAGCCACCCTAAATGGGGGAGAGTTTCCGGAATGGTCAGTGAGATTCCTCATCCTGAAGGGCCATCCTGCAAATTCATGATCATTGATCTTGGACGTACTGAGGAACTGACTACAGATGAATCAGCAGAAATATACTGCCAGCCCTAGAAAAGCAACTCACATTTCAGGCCCTTTTAAGAACAGTGGAATTTTATCAACTTCATATGCAAAGGAGGGCATGTTGGCCACTCTATTAGTATGTCTTCAAAGATATTTGTTATTGCCTTATAGTTTACCCTAAAAAGAGTATTACTGTCTGTGTTATTTTAGGTCTTATTTTATGATAATACATTTTTTAATGCCTGACTTGAAAAGGTTTATCTTAAGAGTGCCTTCCATTCAGGGAGAGGGGATACATGTGAAAACATGTAATAGTTCTGTGTACAGAAAGAATTCCATTTTTTTTTTTATCAGAAATTCACTTTATTTGTGGGAAAGTTGAATAAGAGCATGGGGTCTGAGTGAGACCGCCTGGGTTCAAGGCCTGGCCCCAGCCCCACCACTTACTAGGTGGTGCAGCTAGATGCATGAATGCTCTGTGCCTCAGTTTCCTTTTCGGTATGATGAAGACGTTAATAGTTCTACTTCAGACGGCCATTGTGGGTATGAAATGGGTTGTTGTATGTCAGGTTTTCAGAACTGGATCTGGAACGTTAAAAGGGCTCTATAGGGGTGCCTGGGTGGCTCAATTGGTTAAATGTCTGACTCTTGATTTCAGCCGAGGTCATGCTCTCCTGAGTCTTGAGTTCAAGCCCTGAGGCGGGCTTCATGCTGACAGCATGGAGCCTTCCCTCCTCTCTCAAAATAAGTAAACAAACTTAGGGAAAAAAAAAGGACTCTATAAGTGATAGCTCTCCTTTCTTCTTTTCTGCATCTTCCTCCCCCTCCTCTTCTCTCTTCTGTACTTCCTCCCCCCTCCTCCTCCTTACTCCAGCGAAGGAAGAGATCCTTGATTTTTTTTTTAAGTTTATTTATTTATTTTGAGAGAGAGAGAGCGAGAATGAGCGTGAGCGAGAGAGGGGCAGAGAGAGAGAGAGAGAGGGAGGGAGAGAATCCCAAGCAGGCTTTGTGCTGTCAGTGTGGAGCCCGACACAGGGCTCAATCCCATGAACTGTGACATCATGACCTGAGCCGAAATCAAGAGACGCTTAATCATCTGAGCCGTCCAGGTGCCCCAGAGATCCTTGGTATATGGTTTGGTCTTAGTGATCATATATCAAAGCTGTAGTAGTATAGCAGAGGCCTTAGAATGAAGTTCTCTCTTAAAAATAAGTTTTTTTAGGGGGCACCTGGGTGGCTCATTCAGTAAGCATGCGACTTTAGCTCAGGTCATGATCTCGCGGGGTCGTGAGTTCAAGCCCCGCCTCAGGCTCTGTGACAGCTCAGGGCCTGGAGACTGCTTCAGATTCTGTGTCTCCCTCTCTCTCTGCTCCTCCCCCACTAGCACTCTGTCTGTCTCTATCAAAAAATGAATAAACATTAAAAAAAAATAAAAATAACAAGTTTTTGTAAAGACATTGCAGTTATTACTATATATTGGATAAAAACTCAGTTTTCTTCTGTTAAACACAGCGGTGGTCAAATAGCCATTTTAACAAAAGGTTTCCTGTAGCACTTACTTTGTATGGCATATCAGTTTCTAACTTAGCACAGAATGCTATTTCCCACTGATAAAGGCTCCAGAGACCTGACAAGGGAGGGTCTAGTAGTTTCCCTGATGTTACTTTCCATGAAGGTTGGATGTCTTTATAAGTTTTATTCATATCTCTGTGATTTACAAGTTCATCCAAATCCTTTTGGAATCCATTCATACTTTATGCCTGTATCATCTCCCAAAGTAATTATTTACTGTGTTCTGTGGTTTAAAAAGCAAAAAGCAAAACAAAACAAAACAAAACAAACAAACAAAAAAAAAACAGCAGGGGCACCTGGGTGGCTTAGACTCTTGATTTTAGCTGAGGTTATGATTTCTCAGTTGTGGGATCAAGCCCTGTGTTGGGCTTCATGCTGAGCATGGAACCTTCTTGGGATTTCTCTCTCTCTCTCTCTCTCTCTCTCTCTCTCTCTCTCTCTCTCCCTATCCCTCTCCCTCTGCCCCTCTCCCCCAGTCTCGTACTCACTTGCTCACTCTGGCTCTCTCTCAAATAAAAAAAAAAAGAAAAAAAAAGATTAAACAACAACAACTGACTTGGTGGTTAAGAACTTGGCCCCAGCTCAGCCAACCTGAATTTGAACCATTGTTACCACTTGACCAGCCAATCAGAGACTAATCTCTGCATGTGTAGAAAAGGGGGTATAATAATACCCACCTCGTGGAGCTGATGTGAGGATTAAATCAAAGCAGGAGAGAAAATAGATGACCGGGCAGGCTTTTATCACGAATTCTCATCTAGGATAACAGGAGGCCTACTAAGAATAGCAGAGCAGAATTAGCCGGCCTCCAACTTTTCAAGAGTCCCAGTGGTTCACCGGTGGCTGGGGAACCAGCTCCATGGAAGAGTCAGAGCAGGGCTCTTGAGAAACTTCATCTATTGCTGTCAGAACAACCATGCATGCCCTCCCTCTCTAAAAGCAACTCTGAATCTTCTTCAACCACTCATTCTGTTTCTTGACTGGAAACTATTACTGTATGGTATAGAAATTAAACCCCCTCCCCGCATGAAATCCTTGGTGTGCGTATGCATTCATAAAGGAATCCAAGCTGGTTTTGGATCTGGTTGTGTGTCTTTTGTTGGAGCTTGTCAGAAGATGAATGTCCAGGGGCCCTTAATGACTTGATAATAGTTCCCTGGTCACTGAATAATGAACCCCAAATGAATGAAGGAAATGTGTTGTCTGGCCTCTGGAATGATTAAATGATTTGGGAATGGGGCCCGCAGGTCGAGCATTAATTATTAAAGGTGCTATAGCAAGAGAGGCTTTCTCACCCTCACATCCTTGCAGCTGTGGGCACCTTTCATCTTGTCCCGTCGAAGACATGGACAAGACCTAAGAGTGCTAAGAGACCGTGAGCACCCCACGCATACATCTCAGAGAGGTACCCTGTTTCCATGGCACACAGTTGGGAAGCCACAAAGGCAGGTCTAGGATAGAAAGGCCTTTGCAGCCAGTGTTCCATCTGGAGTGATCTGTTGTCCAGGGATCTGTTGTTGTCCAGTCAAAGGGGAGGGAGCTAGCATCAGATTCAGTGGCATTCTCTTTTGCTCCTGGGAGATTATACACCCCCATCTCAACCACTCTTTATTCTTAATGTTGCAGTGTTTCCCCATGCTCAGTTGCAGGCATGCCTGTTGAGGGAGGCAGGAAGCAGTTTCTGGCAGATGCTGCACCTTACGCTCCCTGTACCCCAGGGCCCCAGCATCACCCCATCGGCTGAATCTAGGATAAAGATTCCACCCTGTTGAGACTTTCTGTGAATACTCTCTGGCTCCTTCCCTGTCTTATTCATGTGTTCTTCCTAGCCTTCCTCAACCGACTGGTCCGTCCCAAGATGTACATTCATTCTTCCTTTGCTGCACCTTCTTTCAGAGAGAAGCAGAAAGCCTTGGATTGAGGTGGTTGGGGTCTCTTCGGAAGAGATGGTTATGGACAGTCCAAAGGACACACAGTTGACCTAAATGGTGGGCCTCAGTGCTTGGGCACTGGTGGGGGAGTCCACATCGAATCAGAATAGAGCCTGACCCTTCAGTGGGACTTGCATATCAGGTCTTCCTGGACTGGGTCTATCAGCCTCTTCTCTTTACATCTCTGTGCCCCTGGGAATTCTTCGTGTTGGCCATATTGAATTACTTGTAGTTCCAGTTTGCCATATTCTCTCTGGCCTTTGAACTCACTGACCTGCTGCCTGTGAGTCCTTCCCCCACATGCTAGTGCTCCTCAGGACTCCACTGAACTATATCACCTCCTCCAGAGCCCTCCCCAACTTTGCTTAGGGGGTCCCTTCTTTTTTTGTTATCACATCTATCCCATCCATGTGCTTTCATAGCTGTAGATGCTGTGTGCTCTATTCCCTTATTTTCTTGTATCCTTCCTCACCCACTCCCCCAGAGGAGGCTGTGAGCTCCTTCACAAGAGACAGCTTCCTCCTCCTAGACATAACCCCAGGACTGAGAGCTACGTTCCCTGGCAAATGGTAGGTGCCTGGTAAATACTGCTGAAGTGAAGAAGGAAGGGAACACAGAAAAGCAGCATTTGACTCCAAGACAGAAAGCAGCTAGTTCCTTCCACTTTCTCACGTCCGAACTAAAATCAAGAGGTGTTTTTGCCCAAACCTTTTTGGGCCAGAAATGTATCCATATATTGTTGTAATTTACAGAGAACTCATAGCGGTCAGTAAAAGAAATGCTACAGCTTCCAATAAGGAAAAAAGGGCAGGGATGCCTGGGTGGCTCAGTTGGTCAAGCGTCTGACTCTGGATTTCGGCTCAGGTCACGATCTAATGGTTCATGGGGTCGGGTCCTACATCCGGCTCTGTGCTGACAGTGCAGAGCCTACTTGGGATTCTCTCTCTTCTCTCTCAAAATACATACATACATACATACATACATACATATTTAAACAACAACAACAAAAGGTAGAGCCTATGAAGAGATACTTCACGTAGACGGAAGTAGCAATGAGTGATATCAATATATGGAAAAAGCACTCAGTGTCACTGGTAAATTCTGAAACATCAAGATCAAATAAAAATTAGGTACCACTTGTGCCCTTCAGTTCATTGCATATTTCTGAAAAGGAAAGTACCCTTTATGGATGAGGTCCTGAAATGAGTTTAATTCCACCGAAGCAAGACTAAATGGAGCCAGCACTCCCCAAGGCCTTTTATCTCTGGTTTTCAAATACAAACAAGCATTACGTTTCACTAGAGAATAAGGATGCAATAGGCATATGAGAATTGCTGTCTTCATGACATTAACATGTTGGGATTTTGAGATAAGATAAAGGGGGATATGTGCAAATACGTGCAATCTTCATACTTCTCCTGGTAGAAGCCCAGGGGCCAGACATCTCCGTGTCTTATTTCCACAGATATAAAGTCTGAAAACATAATTTTCTTGCTTGTTAGTTTTGAACAACTTCTGTTTTTAGATCGTTAGAACTTAATGTGTCAAACAATCTTAATTTGAAATTACTTTTCCTTTCTTAGGTTGATTTGAGACATATTCTGAAAAGAACTGATAGTGTTTTATATTAAATGTACCAATGCCTTATTTTGAAGTGTTCAAAACATTTAGAATGGGCAGTTTGCAATTACCCTAGAAATTGCTTAATAAAAACTATTATATTGGAAGGAGCAAAATCACTTTCTACAAGTGAGGCTATGGTAATTATCGCTAAGGGACTGCCTGACTCAGAGAAATTGAGAATGGTATATGAGTTCCTTCAGTTGCGTCTCAGCTTTGCCTAAGATTGTTCCAGATTTAGAATCAGCCCTGGTGAGCAGTGGCTCAGTGGAATGTGGTCAGTCTGTGTGTGCTGAGGAATGTGCTCCAGATAGCCGAGGGGTGCTCAGAGCATGAGTCTTCCCCTCAAGACAGCTGCTTTTCCTTGGGCACTGTGTCCCTGGCCTCCTCCATAACCCCTTTATTGCTTGTCACAGACCCCAGCACATAGCAGGTTCTCAGACGTAGTCGGTGCAAGATTTCCAGATGACAGTGTAGAAGGTGAACCAGGGTTAGATATGCTGAAGTCGTCAAAGCTCTCACTATTCTCTGTTCTTTAACGTCTCCGTAACAAAATCCTGTTCAGTCTAGCTTATCAGGCACTGACCTATTCCTGTAAAAATAAGAATCACAAAATGTATTTTAAGAGGAGGATGATAGGAAAGGTGAGATCAGTTCAAAAGCATAGTCCAGTGATATACAGGCATACTTTGTTTTATTGTGCTTTTTTATTGCACTTTGCAGATACTGCTTTTCTTTTTTTACAAATAGAAGGTTTGTGGCAACCCTGTATTGAACAAGTCTGTCAGAGCCATTTTCCCGACAGCATTTGCTCACTTTGTGTCTCAGTGTCACATTTTGGTCATTCTCGCAATATTTCAAACCTTTCGTTATTATTATACTTGTATGATGACCTGTGATCAGTTATCTTTGATGTTACTATTGTACTGTTTGGGGCACCCCAGGCCACACCCATATACGATGGTGACTTAATTGATAAATGTTGTGTGTGTCCTGACTGCTTCATTGGCCGTTCGCCCATCTCCTTCCCTCTCCTCAGGCCTCCCGAGCCTCTGAGACACAATATTGAAATTAGGGCAGTGGATATCCCAGCAGTGGCCTCTAAGTGTTCAGGTGGAAGGAAGAGTCACACGTCTCTCACTGTAAATCAAAAGCTAGAAATGTTGAAGTTTAGGGAGGAAAGCACAAAAGCTAGGCCACTTGTACCGAATAGCCATGTTGGGAGTGCAAAGGAGAAGTTCTTGAAGTAAATTATAAGTGCTACCTCAGTGAACACACAAATGATAGGAAAGTGAAGTAGACTAGTTGCCCATATGGAGGAGGTTTTAGTGGTTTGCATAGAGGATCAAACCAGCCACAACCTTCCCTTAAGCCAAAACCGGATCCAGGGCAAGGCCCTAATTCTCTTCAATTCTGTGAAGGCTGAGAGGTGAGGAAGCTACGGAAGAAAAGTTGGAAGCTAGCGGAAGCTAGTTCATAAGGTTTAAGGAAAGAAGCCATCTCTGTAACAAAGTGCAAGATGAAGCCACAGGTGCTGATGTAGAAGCTACAGCAAGTTCTCCAGAAGGTCTAGCTGGATAATCCAGGAAGGTGGCTGCACTAAACCATAGATTTCCAGCATGGATGTGACAGCCTTCGAGATGCCTACAAAAACTTTCTAGATGCCATCTAGAACTTTCATAGCTAGAGAGAAGTCAGTGTCTGGCTTCAAAGCTTCAAAGGACAGGCTGGTTCTCTTGTTAGGGGCCCTTGCAGCTGGTGGCTTGAGGTGGAAGCCAGTGCCCATTTCCCATTCCGAAAACCCTCAGCTCTTAGAATTATGCTAAATATACTTGGCCCATGCTCTGGAAGTGGAACAGCAAATCTTGGATGACAGCACATCTGTTTACAGTGTGGTTTACTGAATATTTTAAGCCCATTGTTGAGATCTGCTCAATATTTTTTCCCCACAATATTACCACTCATTACTCATTAGCAATATACCTGCTCACCCAGGAGCTCTAATGGAGACATAAAATGAGATTAATGTTGTTTTTACACCAGCTAATACCAGTGTCCACTCTACAGCCTGTGGACCAGGAATAATTTTGATTTTGAAGTCTTATTATTTAAGAAATACATTTTGTAGCACAATAGCTACCATAGGTGGCTTTTCTGATGGATCTGGAAAAAGTAAGTTGAAAGCCTTCTGGAAAGGATTCCCCATTCTGCATGCCACTGAGAACATTTGTGATTCACGGGAAGAGGTCCAAATATCAACATGAACAGGAGTTTGGAAGAAGTGATTCCAACCCTCATGGATGGCTTGGAGGGCTTCAAGACTTCAGTGGAGGAAATAACTGCAGATTTGGTGGAAATAGCAAGAGAATGAGAATTAGAAGTGGAGCCTGAAGCTGGGACTGAATTACTACAATCTCATGATCAAATTTGAACTGATGAAGCGCTGCATCTGAGGGATAAGCAAAAGAAAGTGGTTTCTTGAGATGGAATCTACTCCTGGTGAAGATGCCTTGGAGATTGTTGAAATGGCAGCGAAAGATGGTTGGAGAGGATTGAGACCAGTTTTGAAAGAAGTTCTCCCGTGGGTAAAATGCCATCAAACATGCTACAGAGAAATTGTTCATGAAAGAAATATTCCATTGCTGTGACAGTCTTCATTGCTGTCTTATTTTAAGAAACTGCCGCAGATGCCCCAATGTTCAACAGCCACCACCCTGATCAGTCAGCCAACGTCAACATCAAGGCAAGACCCTCCACTAGTAAAAAGATTACAACTTGCTAGAAGCTCACATGATGGTTAGCATTTTTTAGCACTAAAGTACTCTTATTTCTATTTCTTGTTTTTTTAAGTTAACACATTTTTATTGAAGGAATTTTACATGTGGTTCCTTCCACCGCCAGTCACCATTGTGCCTTCAAATTCAGAATCATAATCTTCAAAATAGCCCTTTTTTTTTTTTTTTAATTTTTTTTTTTCAACGTTTATTTATTTATTTTTGGGACAGAGAGAGACAGAGCATGAACAGGGGAGGGGCAGAGAGAGAGGGAGACACAGAATCAGAAACAGGCTCCAGGCTCTGAGCCATCAGCCCAGAGCCCGACGCGGGGCTCAAACTCACAGACGGTGAGATCGTGACCTGGCTGAAGTCGGACGCTTAACCGACTGCGCCACCCAGGCGCCCCTCAAAATAGCCCTTTTGAAAAGAACTTCGGCTCAGTCCACATTTGTCACTGTCAGTCCACAGTTCTTTCAGCTTCTTTGGTCTCCAACTGAATACGGACTTCACCTGTAATCTTTGGGTTCCAGTTTCTTTACGTTAGGGTCCTAGAAGTCAAATTGTAGGAAATACATGGGTGGCTGTTTTTGAAAATGATCTAAAATTATTATTCCTTAATTATTTCTGATATCAAAACAATTTGATATCCACTGTACTCCATGGGCCTAGCAGAAAATGTTACAGGTAAAGTATTTTTAAAATTTTTTTTTTCAACGTTTATTTATTTTTGGGACAGAGAGAGACAGAGCATGAACGGGGGAGGGGCAGAGAGAGAGGGAGACACAGAATCCGAAACAGGCTCCAGGCTCTGAGCCATCAGCCCAGAGCCCGACGCGGGGCTCGAACTCAGGGACCGCGAGATCGTGACCTGGCTGAAGTCGGACGCTTAACCGACTGCGCCACCCAGGCGCCCCAAGTATTTTTAAATTAAGATATGTACACAGATTTTTTAGGCATAATGCTATTGCAGACTTAATAGACTGCAGTATATGTAAATGTAATCCCAAATGTAGAGGGAAACCAGAGCATGTATTTGACTCCCTTTATTGCAATATTTGCTTTATTATAGTGGTGTGGAACTAAACCTGCACCACGTCTGAGGTGTGCCTCAGAGCTCAGCTAAGAATGCCACATGGAGTACATCCATAGACCAGAGGTAGACTCGAAAGAGCAGTTTCACACCCATTGCATTTGTGTGCAAAAAAATGCAAAGAATAGGATTTTTTTTTTCCCATTTAGAGATCCTTTTCCTTCCTTGGAGAATCTAGCAGGGGAAAAAAAAAAGATGGACCCCTGAGACAAACAGGACTAAAAGCACTCACTGATTAGGGGAAACATTCATTCATTTATGAACTAAAGTCAGCTCTCTGTGTTTATTCTCTCTTTTTTGAGAAAGTTTTATTAAATACCTTGTGTGTGCCAGAGACTATGTGCAGGCATGTAGTCTATGTAGTGGACTGCATCTGGTGACCCCCGAAGAAAGACCAGGGCTTAGCACACAACGCATGTTAATTGCTGTTTGTTGAATGAAAAACGGATGGAAGCGGGAACAGCTGATGAGCTAGAGCCCCCCAGAGTGAGAACCCACATTTTCCTAAAGCGGTTGACCCATCTATCCATCTTTGGCTTGTAGTTTTAGAGAGTCCTCCTCTTTGTCCTCCCAGAAAAGGGTAGTTTTTAGAGCTGCCTCTACTGCTCTTGCTCTAAAACAATCATTTTGTCTGTTCTGAATTGGAATCTTTCTTGTTCACTCTTGGCCCTCAAGGTAGGCTATGCTGAGGCTGTCCCAAAGGCAATCACTGAGTGAGGATATAAAAGAGGATAGAGGGAGCATTATTTTGTTGTACCCCTGATTTCACTTAAATAATGATCGCTTTTCTTTTCTTTTTTGAAAAAAAAATTTTCAAGTTTATTTATTCTTGAGAGATAGAGAGCATGAGCAGGGGAGGGGCAGAGAGAGAGGAGGAGACACAGAATCCAAAGCAGGCTCCGGGCTCCGAGCTATCAGCACAGAGCTCCACATGGGGCTCGAACTTACAACCCGTGAGATCATGACCTGAGCCGAAGCCGGATGCTTAACCGACTGAGCCACCCAGGCGCCCCTATGATCGCTTTTCTTTTCCCAGTCATAAAATTTATTCTTTAAAAATTATTTTAACTAAAGTAATATGGTACTGGGGCGCCTGGGTGGCGCAGTCGGTTAAGCGTCCGACTTCAGCCAGGTCACGATCTCGCGGTCCGTGAGTTCGAGCCCCGCGTCGGGCTCTGGGCTGATGGCTCAGAGCCTGGGGCCTGTTTCCGATTCTGTGTCTCCCTCTCTCTCTGCCCCTCCCCCGTTCATGCTCTGTCTCTCTCTGTCCCAAAAATAAATAAACGTTGAAAAAAAAATAAATAAAGTAATATGGTACTTTAATTGGTGTTTTGACTAAAGTAATATATCACATGGCTAAAAAAAATAGTAAGGCTTATTATGGATGATAAGCCCCCTTCTTAATTCCTCTGTCCTCATTTGTTAACATAGTTAAGTCACAATTTTTGGTTAATTACTGATGTTTGTATTATGCTTTTTCTTTTTATACCTTGATGGATTTTGTACATTAGCAATAGTATTACTGGCAGAACCAGAGTTTGCTAAGGCAGCAGCTAACATTTATTGAGTCTTTACTATGGACTAGGCACATGTATTACTTCATGTGACTTTGTGTGAGATTAGGTACTGGCAATACTCACATCTTACGAGTGAAGAAATCAAGACACAGAAAGGTGTCATATGGCTAGGGATTCCAGCTCTAGAAGCTAACTGAGCTTTTAGCCAGGTGAATACTTGTCCCCTGAAAAATCCTACCAAGTTAAGGAAATAAAGGTCCTAGGCAAGAATTTGAAGTTGTGCTGGGATTTTAAGGCTCAAATTTAGTTAGCTTGGGAGACAGGCTGTTCAATGGGAGGAACCCAGGGGGAACAAATACATGCTATAAGGTAGGATAGTTTCTCCCCTTTCATTGCCTTATGTTTGTAAATATTCTTGTAATGCCTTTCCCAAGCTCTCGTATTTTCCTAAGCATATAATAATAGTCTACCAGAGAATCTTCGTGCAGATTGGGGATGAAGAGGCAATTCAGAGCATTCAGTTAAAATGCCCAGATGTTGGACATCTTTAATATGAGGACATTCACACAGAATTTATGGAATTGGAACAGTCTTGGGAAAAAAAAAACTTGTTATCACATATGTGTCATTGGTCAAAACAAGACTGGGTGAGAAGGTATGAAAGTAGATGCAGATTTCACCATTTTAGTAAACAACTGTGAGAACCCTTCTGACCAGAGAGAGTAGCATATATGGCGTTCTGCTTTTCTTCCTTCCCCATCTAATGTATCCATTTATGAAAACTTAACTTTTTTTAAAATAATTCTGGCATTGTAAGCTCCCTCCAGCACTTATCTCCATCTAACTGGCTCATTTTAAAGCCAGTGTCATTGATTATAAAGGTAACCTTATAGCAAAGCTTGGAAGAACTGGGGTAGGACCAGTGAGTTGTTGATAATGGAAGAATTGACAGGATCCAGAAAATGGGGTGATTCTATACTGCCTAAAGCAAGTCCAGCCAGCTGATCCCTTCCTAGCTCTAAAAACTGTAATATTGTATACATGTGTATATGATATACTGTACATCAAAAATGAAGCCCAGAGATTTGGTGGGAAACTGTGTTTCTTGATGTTGGAGCTGCCATGAAAACAATCCGGCCCCACTCTGATGTAATCTGGGGAATAAAATGCTAAAAATATCACCAACGCGTTGCTTTTACCCCAGATCTGTTTTGACTAGCACAGCTTGCGACTGTTTACATAGAGAGAAGGGGAGCAGGTTCCGAACGGGGCATCAGCCTACTGTTCCCGACGTGCATTTTAATAGGCCACCTGACAAGATCAACAGGAAGAAAAGAAAAATTGTGAACAGGTGCGAGGGAGCCAGAGGAAGATGGTCCTACTTGTCCCTCCTCTTAATCAAGTTGGCACATTATTTTGCTGCCAGGATTCTCTGGCTTATACCGGTGGCTGTGCTAATTGCCTCTAGGGTGGGGCTTGATTAAGGGGACCCAGAATCCCACATTGATTCCCCTGTGCCTTAAACAAAAGGAAAACTGGATTTTTGTTTGGCTGTTTCACTGTCAGAACCCGAAATACTCCATTCGTCTGCACAGAGGCTTGTTGGCGAGTGCCACTCCTGACGGCTGCATCGCCATGGAAATGTGTGACACGTTTGTTGATGAGTTGTCTGTTTCCAGATGGACATCCTCATTCCCAGCACCAGCCTTTGAGAAATTTAACAAATCATTTTTAAGTATTTGTTTTGTACAAATTGTGGTTTATCTAAAGGTCTCGCTGGCTTTTTTTGTTTTATACCACAACGGATTTTATGCAGTGTGTTGTGTAAGTAATAATGATAGGTCCGGCTTTGTAGTCGTGGCTCTGTGTTTTTTTCTTTCTTTGTATCCAGTCGTATCCACCATTGGCTGGCCAGCTGTGGTTGTTAATGAGACACTAAAAACCTATCCTCTTTCTGAATTGGTGATGATTCTGCCTTGGTGTTTAAAAAAAAAGCCTATGTTGGGGATAATGCTGCTCTGAAAGTCATGTAGCCAGCGGCTTTCCCATTTCACTGAAGAAAAATATTAGGAAAATATTAATAGTTTGTCTACTGCTTTCAATTCAGTTGCATTCCTTGGAGGGATAAAAAGCAAATGAAGACTGAATATTGCTGGACTGCTCAGAGATTGTGGATGGTGGGCTGTGGTGGCTTGGTGGATGGAGAGGAGGAAACAAGGCAAGGGCGGATTTTCTCTAGAACAGACGCTTCGCTGTGTGGTGCGCAAAGTACCATCTTTCAGAAGGTTCTGCTTAGGTCCTCAAATGTTGTGCTTTCTTCATTGTGTCACCTGAGAGTTAAGGTACTATAGACAAAGTCATAGAAATCTACAAAAATTATGTTAAAAAAAATGTGTGTGTATGTAATTTATATATAAATAATTAGAGACTCACCATAAGCAATTAAGATCACAATTTAGGGAGTGCCTGGGCGGCTCAGTTGGTTAAGCATCAGACCTCAGATCAGGTTGTGATCTTAAGGTTGGTGAGTTCGAGCCCCACGTAAGTCTCTCTGATGTCAGGACGAAGCCTACTTTGGATTATCTGTTCCCCCCTCTCTCTGCCCCTTCCTCCCTCTTTCTCTCTCTCAAAAACAAATAAACATTAAAAAAAATTTTTTTTAAGATCACAATTTAGTTGTTAAATTGTTAGTATTTATCCAAGTGAACCATAGTTTATAAATATTAACATCCCAAACTGAAGTTAAGAAGGCTCATCTCTAACTTTTACTTTTTAACCTTTATTTTTATCTCTGTGTAATTGTATTGGAGGCATAATTTGTCAATGTCTTTTTTTTTTTTTTTTTTTGGTAATTAACCAAGTGCTTTTCTAACTTCTTAGTAAGTAATCCTTGATTAAATGTGTCTGTTTTGTTAATTTACTTTCATTTTTTTTCTTTTAATACCAAGTTGGAATGTGAAATTCTTCTGTATGGTGATTGTGGATCAGAGTCCACTGATTAACTTGTTAATAATCCATTGGGACTCAGTATTCCTGAAAGGTTCATTACTGTAACCTCACACTGGTCTTTCTCATTTTTTTTTTTTTTTTTAAGAAAGAAGCAGAATCAATAACTACCTTGAATTGTCAGGTGGAAAAAACAATTAGCTTAATCATGAACATGGAATCTTTATTCAGATACATGCAAATATACTACCTTCATAAGGATGATAATATTGAGAAACATTTGAACAGTATAATTACTTGGGAAAATGTTACTTTAGCAAACATCTTTGGAAGTAGTGTGAGAAGGGGTAGTGTGAGGAAACCTGACATTAGATGGAAAATGGTACTTTAAATAATAAGGCAGGAAATCACATACGAAGACAGTCATTGTATCAAATTGATCATAAGCAATAAGAAAATATATTATAACTTCATGAACTGAAATACAGACTTTCTTAGAGATAAACATCTGTCTTTCAGGTGGACCATCAGAGACATTATTCCTTGCCATATGCTAGGTAATCATCAGTTTGTTGATTGGTGTAATTTTCCACTTGCACAGTTTCTGTGATTTTTTTTTTCCGACAAATGGGTTGACTCAAAGTCACGCCTATTTGGACCTTAGGGTGCCCCAGTCATTTCCTGTTGACAGGAATCTGATGAAAACATCATCGGCATTACCACTTGCCCTGGAGGAGAGCTTTAGCTACATGTCGTCTAGAGTTTGTCCTGTGATATACATTGAGATTGAGGTTTATTGTACTCCCTCCCTGGCTGTTGGGAAGTCTAGATCCCTTTACCTAGGGGCCCACTACCTCTCCAGCCTTGAGTGATACACCTGTTAGGTCCATTGGATAGTGTAGCTCTATATGCATGTGACTTTATGGAGAGATCAAAGTTGTGTGTGTGTGTGTGTGTGTGTGTGTGTGTGTGTGTGTCTGTGTGCACGTGTGTGTAGCATATGAAGTCATTGCAGACTGCTCCATGTTTAATATAGGGATCACAAATAGGAAAATCTCAGTTCTCTAGTGTTTGTACCTATTTGTTGATCAATTAAACTCTTTAGTCTTAAACAATACTTTGTTTTTCCAAAAGAGAGAAATTAAGGTGTGAATATACTGCTGCCACAGGCAGTTTGAACTGATGTTCTCATGGGGAAAAAAATCTTCCTTTAGACCCTTATGTGGTATGCCCTGGTGTGTACAGATTCCAGATGGTCTTTAGAGACGGAATAACCTGTTTTCTCTGCTGCCATTGGTTGTCTGTGAAAGGACCAGGCAGTGCCACGTTTATTAGCTGCCTTCATGGCGCTGAGCTCTTCCCAGTAGGCAGAAGAGAGCACCTCGTAAAAAGAGGCTGGTTAAGGGTCTTCCAGATTGTTCCAAATGTACCACATAATAAAGGCTGCAGGAAAAGGCTCTAACAAATTATGCTATTGGGGGCTTTTCTCACTGACGCTTTTTTTTTTTTTTTTTTTTTTTACCATTGTGAGAAAGTTATAAAATGTCTTTTCTTTTTTTGGTGTTCAGACGAGTATAGGATCAAACCGGTGGAAGAGGTCAAATACATGAAAAATGGGGCAGAAGAGGAGCAGAAAATAGCAGCCAGGAACCAAGAAAACTTGGTAAGAATCGAATTGCTCACGTAACAATGAATTTTGGTGACACCATTGTAATAAAATCTGCACTGCATGTTTAAATTGTAACTTACACGCTGGCACAAGATTTCTTGAAAACGCCATTGCTATTTATAGCTTGCCTGGAAGTGGCAAGCATCACTTCTGTATCCTGTACATTTCTGAATAGCCTTTCTTTAATCTTGATGGAGAATACTCCAGGGGAAATACTGCAAAATTAGTAGTGTCTTAAAGTGTTTAAATTTAAAGGAAAAGGCGTAAAGTCAGATTGAGATTTATGGAGGGAGGACCAATATATTTTTTTTCTTCTTTTCCACGTCTTTAGCTCTGACCCATTCAGAATGAACGGCTAAGCTTCATGACTCTGGACATGGAGTGTTGTTCATAACGTTGCCTTTGAGAAGAAAATGATGTACTTTTAAGATAGGTCTCTATCAAAATAGTCAGCACATCATGTTCACAGTGTTAAAGGTATTGGGGCTTTTGAGTTAATGTGAGAATTGTAATGATCTGAAACAGGAAATTAGGAGTCTCCTTCTTTCATGTGAATCAGTATACATATTACACCTTAATATTCCATCTCTATAAAAACATTTAGTCAATTGCCATATTATCTGATTTCTTAAAAGAGGTAACAAACTGTTAAGGATATGCATTTACTCCATTGTGTTAGAGCAAAATTGTTTTTATATTTTATTTGGAGATTAATTATTTGCTATGTTTTTCATGTTTGAGTGGATGTATTTTTAAGACGGTGGAAACGTCATATAATGTTTTGCTTGACTTCAGCTCCTTTTTCCATTATGTGCTTTGTTTTCGTTTTTATGATTTTGGCTACAGCAGAGGGAGTTGGTCACTGCGTAGGGGTGTTTCACGCTGTCATTTTCCATGACACACTAATGAAAATAATGGGCTAATTCTTTCTCCTCTGTTCTTTTCTGAACGTCTGAACTACAACTTGAAATACTGAAGCTGTCAACAACTGAATATTTTAGATCATTTTTAAAAAGTGAAAATATTCTGTAATCAAATTTTTCTTCATAAATGGGACTTGGATTTTAAGATATTGCTTAAGTCACAGAGATTCATCACACCTGTGGTATATTTTAACATTAACACTTAAATCCAGAAAACAGTAGCTATGACCAAGCATGGAAGTTACTCTGATCAGACTTTACGTGAATTTTTTCTAACTTTGAATAAATAGAAGACCTTAGTAGTTGAAGCATCAGTGGTCATTTTTCTACTTTATTTTGCTAAAAGTCAGATTCTGTCCTTGCTTCACGTAATTCCAGGCTGAGTTATAAATCTCATTTTTAATGTTTCCACCGGAGGCTAAAGAGACCCTGGTGACCAGTCTGGCTGTTCTTTGGATCTAACACTAGAGTCCATCCCTGCTTAGCGTGCTTGTATCTCTGAAGTCCTAAGGGAAGCAACAGCTTCTGTCTTACAGCTTGTGATTTCCTCACTGTGCCCTCAGATTGAAAGCCAATATAGATTTTTCCTTCTCTCTAATTTCAGTCTCTCAACATTTTGGTGCCTACTATATTCTTTTCCAGTACTTGGCCAGAATTGGTGTGAGTGCTTTTCTATGCAGACTGAATGAAAATTCAAAAAGAGAGAAATTCCTGGCTGCTTTTTTTTTTTTACTTGTAGACTATCTGTGACAACCCCCCACCCCTTTTCTGCCAGCCGGTCAGAGTCCAGACCACCAAGAAGAGCTTTCAGTTGTGTAAAGACTTGCAGAAAGAATGGGGAATAAATGGTTATCTTTGATTCTGACATTTCTAGACTGCTTTCCAAAATTAAATGCTTTTTTTTTCAGTTAACTGGTAGTATATTCTCTTGTCACCTACTCCATCCTTTGGGATACATCATAGAGTATGGACCATGCATGTTATTTGAGAAAAGTAATGGCCTCCTAAATTTGAAGCTTACATTGAGGTGGATGAAATAGGTTTAATGATCCTTTATTCCTCCATCCATTAAAGTAATCTAAAAGACAAGAAGTTCTTGTTTCTAGTATTTTTAAAAGTTTTGTTTTGTTTTGTTTTGTTTTGTTTTACTCAAGGTGTTAAAATTAAGGGGCTGAGCAAACTCAGTCCAGGTAGTGTGGCATGATGGTGACTGACGACCATGGGCTCTGGAGGCAGAAACTGCCTGGGTTCAAATCTCAACTCTGTCCCTTGCTCACTGTGGGGTCAAGTTACTTCATGTCTCTGACCTTCCTGCCTGTCAAGTGGAGACAAAGGCAGTGCCTCATGGTGCTACATGAGATGATCTTTGTCAAGGCTTGGAGTGCAGTGCCTGGCACGTGATAAGCATCTAGTGAGAGTTAGGCATTATCATATAAAATAGAAGGAAAAGAATGTTAGGGTCAGTGTTTCTTTCCTTTTTGTTTTATGTTACTTGGTGAGAGATTTCTAAATGAATACTTTAGGTTAATGCCAGTATTACATGTATTTTGAAAAATCTTGCTCCGGAACTATGAAGTTATTGAAGCAAATATGTGTTAATCACCTATTATGTACAAGGCCCTTATTTGTATCAAGAGACATACCAATACTTAAAGTCACTGTTCTTAAAGAGCTTATAGTAAAGTTGAGAGAACAGTTCAATTCCAACAAATATTTTATTGATTGCCTCCTGGGTACAAGGCTCCGTACTAGACTCTGCAGAAAAGCACAAAATAAAGAAACCACTGACCCTTACCTTAAGGTCCTTATATGGTAGTACACAAGGTAGATACCAAATGACTATAAATAAAACTGGATTAAATACGTAAATAAATACATAAATCAACCAAGCAAGCAAGCAAGATTGGTTCTGAGAAGACAATACAAAGTACTGCCAATATCAAAGGAGGCAGAGTTGTCTGTTGGGGTGTCAGGACCTACTTCACAAAAGAGCTGGTGCTTGCAGTGGGTCTTGAGGATAGAATGACAGAGACTGCCCCAGGCAGAAGTGACAGAGATTGAAAATGCAAGGTGTATTTCATAAGCACGTGGTCCTGTTTGGGGAGTGGGAGGAAAGAAGAGAAGGTGTCAGTAGGACAGCAGCAGGAAATTACAATCAAAATGTAAATGGAGTATTATATGGAGCCTTGATGGCCAGCTGAGAGGTCTGAAATTAATTCAGTGGATCATCGGGAGCCTTTGAAGATTTGAATGAAGCAAGGGATTGGCAGACTGAGATTATGAGTCAGGAAAGTTTATGCAGCAGCTGTAGGTGTAACGTGGATTGGTGTGGGGAGCCATGGCTGGAGATCGTTTATAACAGCTTATCAAGAGACAATGAGCCTAAACCAAAGTGGTGGCCCTCTCGGGCACTTTGGCTGCAGTTTCTGTGGGTGGAGGAAATTGTGCTGCTTTTCTGAGGGTGATGATGAATCATTTCTATGTCAACCATTTATGTATTCCCAATATGAAGATGTGCATCTATCCCAATTTTCAGCATTGTCAGACATCCACAACGTCCACTTTCCTTTTTTCAGATTTTAATTCCTTCTTCAAGAAGGTGATGTGAAGTTGTTGCTTTGCCTTTGAAGATTATATATAGATGCAGATCAGTATAGATCCTAGCTTCGTTGTTTCTAGCTTTATAATTTTGGTCAAACATCTAAAACTTCTCAACTTTGAGTTCTTCATCTAGAGCTTGGTAATAACAAAATTACTCCAGTATTAGAAGAAACATAGAAAAAATATGTTTAGATTCTTAGCCAAGGGAGGTTTTCTTAAACAAGACCTAGAAAGCAAAAGCTAAGAAGAAAGAAAAGTAGTTTATTTCATTAGATCAAAATTGAATACTTCCCGTAAAACAGAGTAACTACAAAAAAGTAGTTAATAGGTAGGTAGGCAACAGCCCGGGAGAAAATATTTATGACCTATTAAAGGCAAAAGATTAATTAATGTCTGAGATTTATAAAGAACACTTATAAATAATTCAGAAAAAGATAATCCATGAGAAAAAACAGGTAAATGAAATGAACAGACAGCTCACAGTAGAAGATACTGGGCAGTAAACTAAACATATGAAAAGATGTTCCACGTCATTGGTACAGTGGATACTCTCTTCTTATCCAACTCCCTGCATTAGAAGACTCCTAATTAGATCCCTCTCTGAAAGATGTTGACTGCAGCCCACGGCGTGCTCACCCGGATGGCTCATGGGCTACTGGCTAGAACACCTCTGTGCTTGTGCTCTCCTCAGTTCATTGTGTTTCCCAAGAGCCAGGGTGATGGTTCCCAAATCTGTTTATACTGGTTGAGTGTCATTGTAATTATGTAATTGAGTTAAGTAATATGTAAACCACTGAAACACAAGTGTGAAAGAGAGCTGTTTCATTGAAAATTAAAGCCAGTGCTTTAGAAAGTCTTGATGAAGTCACGTTACTAAAAAGCTTGCTGTTAAACTAAATTCAATTCTGCACTCACATTATTTCATAAGGTCTTTACATTCTCATTTCAATTAAGAAACCAAATCAGAGAATCTTGGACGTGCATTAAGAGGGTGTGGTTAGTATAGGAAGTACATGTGGACCCTCTGTCTGTGCTTCCTTTACATAAAGGAGAAGCCTTGTTCCTACATCAGAAGATGGGAGAGGAAATGAACATCTATGTATTTTAAAATAAAATCGTATGCTTAATGTATATATACATTTTTACATTGCCCTGCTTTAACTCACTTTGCCATTTAATAACCAGTCCGGATGGTATTGCCTAATATAACTTTTATTTCAATCAGGGAAATGCAAATTAAAACATGATTCCTTAGACTGGCAAAAATTTGAAGTCTGATAACATCAGTTTCTGGCACAGGTGGAGGAAAATCTGTATTCACATACTAGTGGCAGACATCTTGGAGGACAATGTAGCTTATCTGTTAAAATGTAAACATGCACACCCCTGACCCAGCACTTCCACATCTTGGTATACACCCAAAGCAGCTGCCCATGTGCGTGAGGCAGCTTACACAAGACTGTTCACTATAGCATGATTTCTATTGAAAAACTGAAAATAACCTGTCTTCTTGTCAGTAGGAGAATGGTATAGCTGTACATACTAGAAGGCAATTAGAAAAGAATGAGTTAGAGTTTTATGAACAGTCATGGAAAAATCATGCAAAGCATAGACTGCGTATGTATAGTATGATACCATTTCAGATTTTTAGTAAAACAAAACAGCAACACTCTACATTTTCAGTGAATATTCATAGATGTATAGGGATTCATAAAAAACCCAGGGTGGATGTGTTCCAGACTATTAACAGTGGGTACCTGAGTAATGGGGGATGTACACACGCCAAAGCTCAGTTTCCTCCTCTGGAAAGTGGGAATACTAAGTGAACTCACCTTAGCAGGAAGTTGTGAAAATTAAATAAGATATGCTTGTCAACTCTTAGCATGGTTTCTGGCATAGAAAATGCCATTGCTGGCTAGTGGTAGCAGTGGAGCTGGATTATGTAGGAAGGATGAGAAAGAATTGTACGTGGTGGTAAAAGGGGATTTTTTTTTTTACCCTTAAACTTAGTGTTTTTCTTAAAGAAAATATGAGTACATTATTTGTGTGATTTGAAATTAATTTTTAAAAGGGGAATGATAATAACAAAACTCCGATTTTAACTACCTGGGAATCTGTAATATAAGTGGGATTATGTCGTTTTCTCATTATCTTAAGCATCCTCAGTTTTGTTGTCAGAAAAAGAGCAGAAGAAAGCTCAGGGATCATCCAGCTTTATTTGTGTAGGTTAACCATTCTGCATATAAATAATTTAAAGCTAAATTACTCCAGACTTGGCAGTATTCAGGCCCTTCCTTCTCCAAAGTACATGTCTTGACTAATCAGAGACATTCCAGTTTTAGTTTTAAAGTGATTACTCTTACTTTTTGCTAAAACATTATCTCATTTTCCATAACATCTGTCCTTCTTAAGCTATCTTCCTCAGGAGATAAATTCTTTGATTATGAGAGGTGTTTTGTTTTTGTTTTTGATATGTATTTCCTAGATTTTCACATGTTACATTGCTTTTTGATTATTTCCAGATATCTTTGTATAAGTGCGAAGATTCTTCTCTATCCAATATCTGTGTCATAGTTGGTAGAGCTGTTGACCTCATCTTTATCCATAGAGTTGAGGACTGATTTAAAGCAAGCTTGTCTAAGTCACCACTTCCTGAGTACAATCAAATGACGATATGAAAAGAATGTTCTAATATGTCTTAGCAGGAAAGGAGAATGGAATCAAACTTTAGGTGTGGCCGCATCCTCCTCCTGCTTGCTGAGCTTGTGAGAGCCCATGCATATCTCCGGTACATTACATTTCCAATAAATGTCAGAGCATCCAGCTGCAGAATTAAAAACCTGGAGATTAGGAGACACCTTTGATTAGAGGAAATGCTCCAGAAACCAATGAGAGCTGTCTTTAGAGCAGTGGTTTCCAGCTGGCCAAAACTGGAAAGTGGCCCTGCCCCCCAGCCGAAGCAGTTCCCGGTAAGGGGCTAGGGTGCCCTCAGGAATGACTGTTTATCTGTGAGTGCTCATCCTCAAATGGAAGGTCAAGTAATTGTTTTTAGAAACCAAATAATGCAAAAGGCCATGACTTTGAATTGTCCCAATTTCCCAAGTCATTTCAACATTCCTAGCACTCTTGAGAAGAAGGTAAAATAAACCAACAAGAGGAAAGCTGATATTCCAGACAGAGGGTCCAGCTCTGTGAAGCACCTCTTCTTTCTCCCCACCCTGTTTCCAGGTGTCGGTTGGATTGGAGCTCAGGCTGGCACTAGAGTGGGTGGGTTGTGGGAGGACATCAGGACCAGAGGTAGAGAATTTCTGGTTTGTGGAAATTCTGTAGGGCTGAGGGTTCCCAAACCAAAAGTGAGGATGGAGAGTGGTTTGAGGGTATCTGATTTTAGACAAGAGAAACCTCTTCCTGGTACCGTTTCAGAAACAGTCACTTTAGCACAAGACCCTTCCCCCAAGCTCACTTGCTTCTAACTCAGAGACCCCATTCGCTCCTTCTTCTCTCATGCTTATCATGTTGACATCAGCCTCTGTTCTTCTACATAAGTAGAGAGGTTCATCACTGGAACCTTTGAGTTTCCTGAAGGAATAACAGCTTCTGTGAATGGAGGGTTTGGATAGTATGATACTCTTTTGTTATGTTTGTTGTGGTGTAGAAGCAATCGGAGGGAAGAATCCTACCTCTTCATCTTTCTTGGAAGACGTCCTTTTTCCAGCTAGCTTTCTCATGAGCGCTGAGCCAGGCACATTCAAGGTCTTACAGATTCTTCTGGCACTGTGGTGATTTGTTTTAGAGTAGAACAGAAGTAGAGTTTAATTCTCTGAGGATGAGGAATTTGTTGAATCAGCCTTCTGAGTTTTAAGTGTTGAACAGAAGCTCAGTTCCTGATTCAGGAACAGAATGTTATGAGAACAAAAGAATGCCCGCAAAAGTGCTTTGTTAGACATAAAGACCAATGCAAATTATAGTGATTATTGTTAATACTAGTTAAAAGGACACCTGGATGCATTCCTGAGGTTAGTTGCTATTCCATGATAGAAACACAGTTAAGGCACAGCATACATCATCATAGCACACTTCAATCTCCCACAAAGAAAGGGCATCAAAGTGTATCTTCAGTAGATTCAGAAATCAAGGAATCAAAGATGGCTTTTAGAGTAACTACTACAATCATCCAGAAAGCTAGGCATAGCAAAACATGACTGAAATCTTATTTCAAATGGCCTTTTCTCTTTACCATATTAATACACTGAACTGACCTGTTGCAGGTGAACACAGTGGTAGGGTCCAGGTACATCCTATCTCTTGAATAAATCCCTATTTCAGTGGACTCAATTCTCACTGGCAGCTAGTCACTGTCTGGGCATGAAAAGAATATGAGGTCTGTAATTCTCAAGAAACAAGGAGACAGACACACTGTATTAGAGGATAGAGACCCTTAAAGTCACTGAGGAGAACCAGAATGGAATAGGGCACCCTTCCTGAGATATCTGAGAAGATTCACAGAGCTCACAATTGCAGCAGGGCCTTGAATGGAAACAAATTTTCATTGGCAGATGAGGCTGAGAAAGGGATTTCAAGCAACAGAATGGTATGAGCCAAGCATGGAGACGTGGCACGAATAATGAGTGGGTGGAGAGGCTGATGGAGCATGTTGTGAAGTGTTTTGGTTAGTTGGTGTGTTTCAGCTGGGGTTTTTTTTTTTTATTATTTTTGTTTTGTTTTGTTTCAGTCACATTAATTTCTGGTTGACAGAGAACTGCATGCTTTAGCCAGTTTGCAGCATTTGTAACTACAGAATAAATAGAACAGACCTCTGCTTTTCTAATTTAAAGATCGAGGGTGTTGATAATGACTTCCCTTTTCTCAGCATTGTTGCAGAATGTGATTGCTTTTAAATATGCTTTCCTTGGATGCAAGGTGCTGTCTAAAAGTTGTTGAACATAGTTACTCTTGACCTTCTCCGGCCCAGTAAAGGATAGCTTCTAATGTACCCTCTGAAACGTTCCCCATTTAACCCTGGAAAGTACAGCCAACACACACAGTATCTTAGAGTTAGATTTTTGGCCTCTTCTCCAAGAGCGGTACCCTGATACTTATGCAGAAAGTGGAAAGGAACCCTCTTCAAAGCTTGATTCTGTTTGGTGCACATGGTCATTCTAGACACTGGATTTATTTATCTCAGTGAAACATGGGCATATTTTACTCAAGTGGCCCAGTTACAAGAGCAGAGTGAGGGGAAATGAGTGACTACTGGGAGAGCCATCAAAGGCTCCACCACCGTTATTAGAGCATCTAGAACAAAAACACTGTGGTGTGCCTTTTCTGCAGGTTGTTCGTATTTCTCTTATTTCCTGTGTGATGCTAAAAATAAAACCAAAGCCTGTAAGTTTCACTCATCAGTTGGCAAACTCAGTGAGGTAGCTTCACTCAAAATGAATCATTTATGCCCTGGAGGTGAGAGTAGCAGAAGACACTGTAATGTTTCCGAGTCCGGGCTTTGGTAAGTGTCTCTTCTTGTGGACTTTATTTGTGAGCATATAATACCCAGTATTAAGAGAGATACAGGATTTGCCAACCTCATGATTTGTTTTTAAAAAGTTGCTAGTGGGGTGCCTTGGTGGCTCAATCAGGCCTGGGTGTCCAACTTCAGCTAGGTCAGGATCTCATGGCTTATGAGTCCAAGCCCCACGTCGGGCTGTATGCTGACAGCTCAGAGCCTGGGGCCTGCTTCAGATTCTGTGTCTCCCTCTCTCTCTGCCCCTCCCTCACTCACGCTCTGTCTCTCTGTCTCTCTTTTAAAAATAAATGAACATTAAAAACATTTTTAAAAATAAAAATAAACAAAAAGTTCCTAGTAATTCTAACAATGGATTCTATACCTGTCATTCAGAAAAAATGGAAATAAATAACCAGGCATAAAAAATTTATACATCATCTTTTGGAGGGAGGAGGAGGTATTGTTTTAGCCTGTCAACATTATAATAAATATACGAAGATGCCATTGTAACTGCTTTGTGTTCATAATAAGTCGAATTTAATTTATTTCCTCAGTGCTCTCTATGGTAAGAGATGCCAAATTTCCTCCTTTTTTGAAAATTAAAACAATTGATAATGGCAGTGATATTTTCCAAAATGTAATGAACTGACTCCATTTTTTTTGTTCCTGTCAGCATGTGATGGTATGCTATAGATTTTCATATACTGACAGACTTTTTCTCATACTAAACCACTTCAGGGCTTGCTTAATTGGAGACAACCCCCCCTCCTTTTTTTTAATACTTTATGGATTTGTACAGTTGAGGGCACTTAGACCAGAAACAAGATAGGAATCTGTTGATTGGAACTAGAAAAGGAAGTAAGGATTAGTCTCAGAAACAAAGCAGAAGGTTCATTATCAGAAGTGAAGCCCAGAAGCCCTGACAGGAGTCTGGGTTTCTCAAATGCTAAGCCAGGTTCCTTGACTTCTCCCGAAAAGGAATGTCAAGGAACACCAGCTGTAGGGAAAGAACAGAGAATCTCATTACAGTGAAATGTTTCACAGTCTGTGTGACACTTTAACACTCACAGTGGGTAAGCTCGTATCAGAGAATCTGCCGGCTGGGAGCTGGTGGTCTTGTGAAACAAGATAAACAGTACATAGTGATTGGATTTGGTTTACTCCTGTCATTCTCTTATCTAATTGTACTTTTTAGATGAACTTTGCCATGATTATCTATGTGCTACTTGCCTGAATTACTTTAAAACATTCTTGGGAAATACAGAAATGAATAAAAATAAATAAAATCAGTCATAAATCACAGAATGACTACAATTTTATGTCTAATATACATAGAAATATAATTTTTTTCTGAACAGTATGGACTCAAATCTCTTACAGAAGTAAACATAGTCTTAACATGTGTCCAGCAATCACAGACCTGGGATATTTTCCCAAGTGATTTGAAAAACTATGAGCAGGGCGCCTGGCTGGCTCAGTTGACAGAGTGTGCAACTCTTGATCTCAGGGTTGTGAGTTCAAGCTGAACGTTGGGTGTAGAGATTACTTAAAAAAAATAAAATCTTAAAAAAACAAAAAAAAACTATGATCACACAGAAACCTTCACGTGAACATTGCTAGTAGCTTGATTCATAATCACCAAAAAACAGGAAGCAACCAAGATATCCTTCGATGGGTGGGTAAACAGACTGGCACATCCACGTAATGGGATGTCATTCAGTGATAAAAAGGAATGAGCTACCAAACCATGCAAAGCCATTAATCTGATGTGCATGTTGCTAAGTGAAAGAATCTGGCCTGAAAGATATGATTCTACCTATATGATTCAGAAAAAGGCAAAACCATAGATAGTAAACAGATCCTTAGTTTCCAGGAGTTTGTGGGAAAAGGAAGGTTGATTACATGAACCACAGGGTTGTTTTTGTTTAAGTATAGTTGACATACATTTTATGAGTTTCAGGTATACAACACAGTGAGTCTACAATTCTGTGTATTTGGTGCCTATCAGGAGAAGCATAGCCACTATCTGTCACTATACAATGTTATTACAATGTATTGGAGTGTTATTGACTGTATTCTCTGGGCTGTACCTTTTATCTCTGTGACTTATTTATCTTATAACTGGAAATTGGTACCCCTTCATTTCCTTCACCTATTTTACCTATTCCCCCGTACTCCCCTCCCCTCTAGCAACCACCAATTTGTTCTCTGTATTTAGGAGTCTGTTCACAGGGGATATTTTAAGGTACTGAAACTATTCTCTAAAAAAAAAAAAAAAAAGTTTATTTATTTTTAAAAAAGAGAGTTTATTTATTTTGAGACAGTGTGTGTGTAAGTGCACAGGGAAGGGGGAGAGAGAGAGAATCCCAAGCAGCTGACGCTGGGCTCAAACCCACGAACCTTGTGATCATGACCTGGGCCGAAATCAAGAGTTGGACGCTTAACCACCTGAGCCACCCAGGTGCCCCAAGGTAGTGAAACTATTCTGTAGCACACTGTAATGGTATATACATGACACTGCATTCGTCAGAACGCATAGAAACCTACAACAAAGAGAGTGAACTTTAATGTTTGAAAATAAAAACAAACAAACAAAAAAACGTGTCAGGAGATCCCAGCATCGAATGTAGACTGACAAAGGAGTGTGATAGTATGACAAATACATGAAATAACCTCACTGGAGGTGGTGGGGGTAAAATGTGCTGGCCTAAGTAACTTTGGAAATGAATGGAATCTGTTAAGACTGTAAGTAAAAGTAACCCTATGTAAGCACTATACTCTGTACTGTGGAGCTAAGAGTTAACAGCTCTAAAACCACTATAGTTAATTTGCAGTGGCTGAATAGCGGAGCCAGGTTTCTCACTGTTGAGAGGTTGTGGACACACAAAGGAAGTGGCTAGAAGCACCCTGTGGTAATGGGGTCAGAGTTGGAGACATCAGTGTGAGTTGATGTTTAGCCTAATGTAGACACAGATGGATACGGGTAGAACCATTAATAGATGTGTAAACACACATGCATAAGTAAGCATGTACATATTTGTATACATATATGCATATACATGTAGATACATGTGTCTCTAAATGGATGTGCACATGTAGAGAGCACATTTTCTTGCTCTGTCAGCTGAGAGGACCTAAGAGCAATGATACCTCAGCAGCAACGAGCATACCCACCACCCAGATCTTGTGTCTAGTACCATTCTCGAAAAAAAAAAAAAAAAAAAAAAAAAGGAATCAGGACTCCTTGATTGCTGACAAATGGCTGATTATAGGGCTAGGGAATATATATGATGATCCTGGAGCATTTTGTAGTGCTAGAAAATTAGGAAGTGCTAACATGCGCACACACTTACACACACATGCAATGATGGAGTGTGCCACAGGGACACAAGAATCAACTGAAAGAACTCTCAATGGCCAGAGCAGAAACAACTGAAGCAACAAAATTAATAATATAGTAGAGTATGCAATGTTATTACTTTATACAAATCATAAAATAAATATCCATGACTCCATGCTGATATAAGTGACTGCATAAATAAATAGAGAAGAACTGGTAAATTTCCTATGCAGAATAATTCCAAATCACTTATGTATTGGTCTGTCCTCAAGGAGGCAAAACATCACTTCCCACTTCTTAAGTGTGGGCTGTGCATGGTGACTTTCTTAGAAAGAATACTTCATGGATATGGGGGAAAATGGTAACTTTATGGTGGGGAAACCTGACAAACACTGCCTCAGCCAGGTGATCAGAATTAACAATGATAAGTTATGTTGGTAGCACGTATCCTTGATATGACATGATGAGAATGGCATTTTATCTCTGTAGTCTTCCTCCAAACACCTATAACCTCAGTATAATCATGAGAAAAAAACATCAGACAAACCCCACGTGAGGGACATTCTACAAAATACCTGGCCAGTACTCCTCAAAACTATCAAGGTCATCAAAACCAAGTAAAGTCTGAGAAACTGTCACAGCCAAGAGGAACATAAGAAGATGTGAAAAACAAATGTAACAGGGCATCCTGGATGGGATCCTGGAACAGAAAAAGGACACCACCTAAAAACTAAGGAAATATCTTATCAATGTTGCTTCATTCATTGTAAATAATGTACCATCCTCATGTAAGGTGTTAATAATAGAGGAAACTGGGTGTCCAGTATATGGGAACTCTATGGACTATCTTCACAACCTGTCTGTAATGTAAAACTTTTCTAAATTATGACAGTTAATTAAGTATAAAAAAATAGACCTTTCCTAGGGGAGGTGAGTGGGGGGATGGGTGAAATGGGTGAAGGAGATTAAAGAGTACACTGTTTTATACACCTGAAACTAATATAACACTGTATGTTAACTATACTGGAATTAAAAAAAGATGAACCTATCCTGTACACACTGTGAATATATCATTTGAATATACAGTAAAACCTGGGATTGTGAGTAACTTGTTCTGCAAATGTTCCGCAAGATGCACAAACATTTCTAATAAAATTTAACTTGGTAAATGAGCTATGTCTTGCAATACGAGTAGTGACGCCGAGTGTCACATGATCACAACTGAGCCAATGGTTCTTGAAATTCGCATTGATATACAAGTGCTTTGGATTACAAGCATGTTTCCGGAACGAATTGAGCTCGCAAACCAAGGTTTTACATTTACACTTCCATCAATTAGGATACAGAACTGATAATAGTATTTTTTAAACAGTTTTCAAGTATTCATCATGTATTCGAACAGTGTTAATTAAATGTGTAAACACAGCTGGACAAGTATCACTTCATTGGCTGCTAGAAGGTTTGGGTCATTCAGTAGGTTTCAAGCTCCTGAAGAAGAACACCTTTTACTCAGTGTTGTAGACCAGGAGCGTTAAAACTTACAAGGTTCCTGCCTTACCCTCAGGGCAGCTCGTAGCCTTGTAAATGAGATAATTGAGCGGAGACAAACTCTTTGAACTGGACCTTATTGGTCTCACTCACGTTGTTGTAGAAAATATTCTCAAAAGTTACTTCTTGGGACGCCTGGGTGGCTCCATTGATTGAGTATGCAAATCTTGATTTTGGCTCAGGTCATGATCCCAGGGTTGTGGGATCGAGCCCCATGTTGAGCTCCAAACTGAATGTGGAACCTGCTTAAGATTCTCTCTCTCTCTCTCTCTCTCTCTCTGTCTCTCTCTGTCTCTCTTTCTCTCTCTCTCTGTCTCTCCCCCTATCTCTCTCTCCCTCTGCCTCTACTCCTTTCCCCTGCTTGTTCATGTGTGTGCACTCTTTCTAAAAATAAATAAGTAAATAAATAAATTTATTTATTTTAAAAAGTTACTTCTTAAAAGTATCCATCAGTTTGGGAGTACATTGAACTTACCTACTAATAATAACAATATTTTCTGAGTTGGAACAGTGGTGAATTTTTTACTGTTTAAAAAAAGACTCTTCTGCATCTAAACTTTTGCAATATAGTGTGATATTTTGCTTTGTTTTACGGCAAAGACAAACGTACCTGCAGGGAGAAATAGAAAAAATAGCTTTTATTGTAAATGTATTGTTGGTTATTAAAAACTTCCTCTGTTTTGTTTTTAGAATTTTATTTGAAAATATTAAAATTATTATAATTATTTTTATACCATAGGTTTCCATGGAAAATTAACTTCTAGTTTAAAAATTTTACTTTGTCATCAAATTATCATTAAATTTATACAGTGTACTCTTCCTACTGTATTTCACTGAGCTTCTAGTTTTATCTGTTCATTTAAATTTTATCCTGTTGTTTCATGACAGTTTTCTTTTCCATCATTTGGGGGTGTGTGTGTGTGTGTGTGTGTGTGTGTGTGTGTGTGTGTGTTTTAAACCAAGAAATCACATCAGCATTAAGAAACGTTGTCCTAGGGCTCTGATTGTGTAAGCAGAACCCATATCAGCGTTGTGATATACGCAGGAGTTTTGTGATAAGATCATGAACTGCATCTAAAGAATAAACAACAAGAGTAGTTGTAGTGGTTTGTTAGGCAACACTCGATAATCAGAACAGTGGTGTTGGTTTTAACTGATCAAAGGAGTGGAGGAAAGGTTGTTTCTCTGGGTCACAGGGTTGTGGAAGAGTCTTCTTCTTTTTTAAATTCCTTTCTGTATTTAAAATGTTTTCCTTCTTAGTGAACATTTATTACTTTTAAAACTGAGGAAAAGGAAATTCTACAAAAAGCATTTAAAACACGGGAGTTGCAGCAGAGCAAAACCTCATGCTACCAAATGTTTGTGGCTTTTGTTTTTGTCATGGATATTTCTGTGATGGAGGGGAAAGGAACATTCACCCAGTTTCCATCTCCATTGAGAAGCAGGGGAAACTTCATTCTGCTGCCGGTGGTGTAGTAAACGAGTGAATGCAGCCATCATATAGCTTCTCAGGACTTACTTCATCAACAAGGAAAGCAAACACATTCACCATGTGGACAAATTGCTTTGTCTTTTTATCTTCAAAAGATACAATGAAAGTACTGTTGTGAAACTATTTCCATTACTTAGCAAAATGGCAATAATTTTTAAATCTTATTATTAAAGTTAAGGACAGAAAACTTGAGTTTAAAAAATTGCCTCTCCTCCCCCCTTGGGAATGGAGTGTGCTAATCAAGCACCATAATTCCTTTATTCTTGCCTTGTTATTTGAAAGTTTTTTGAAATATCATTGCCCTGTCTTGGTTAATAAGTGCAGGATTTTGTCTTAAAAAAAAATTTAATGTTTATTTTTCAGAGAGACAGTGTGAGTGGGGGAGGGGCAGAGAGAGAGGGAGACACAGAATCTGAAGCAGCTCCAGGCTCTGAGCTGTCCACACAGAGCCCAACGGCAGGGCTCGAACTCACAAGCCATGAGATCATGACCTGAGCCGAAATTCGACCCTTGACTGACTGAGCCACCCAAGCACCCCAATAAGTTCAGGATTTTGAATACTAGTAAATTTTTCTTTCATGATTCAGTATCTTACCTGGCCTTAAGGTTATTTTTAAAACGAACAAACAAACAAAAACAAGCAATAGATTCAGAAGCTGAAGAGATTTGCCAAAAATCCATGCTAGCCTTGTGACATGCCCTAGAAAAGAGTGTATTTTTTATCTAAACATTATTTTCTCTTATACTTAACCTCCAAGTGTTTTTGGAACATCCTTCTGTTCCCAGCATTTTATTTTCTTGCTTAATGCTGAATTCTCTCTCATCAGCTCAGGTGGAATTTGGCAGATAATGCAAAAGTAAATCAAGTTATTGGCATTCTGAGGCTGTTCAAGGGACTAAATCATGTTTGGTTATTGCATTAAAAAAGGAGAATGTTTGATAGCATTATGGTAAACTAACCCCGAATTTTCTAATCATTTTGCTGAGAATCCACTCTCTTTTCTTGATAAAACATCAGCTTTGAAAACATAATACCTCTGTGTGACCAATTTATTGAGAAGTAGCCTAAAATGTAAGAATGTTTATATAGGTACTTTTCCATAGTCTCTTTATTCTTTATAGGAATACCCTCAACTAGAAAATTGCGTAGCCACAACTGGTATGTGTGATATTTTAATATGCACCCCCCCCCCAAATCTACTCTCAGTTGCTTTAAAGAAATAGTTGGTTCACTCTAGAAGAAAACCAACACCACTGTTCTGATTTTCTGTTGTGTAACAAACCACTACAAAACACAGTGCCTTAAAATAAGAAGCTATCATTATGTGATTCTGTGGATTGACTGAGTTCAGCTAGGCAGTTCCTGCTTAGGATATCTCAAACGCTTACATTTAGATGTTGGCTGGCGTTGCAGTTACCTTAAGGCTCCACCCAGCTGGATATTCAAGATGACTCCCTCACAGGGCTGGCAGTTGAGGTCAAATATGAGCTCAACCGGGGCCATCAACAAAAACCTACACATAACTTTCAGCATAGTTTGGGCTTCTCACAACATGGTGGTCTGAGGGTAGTAGTCATGCTTCCCACTTGACAACTGGCTTCCTAGAGGTAGTGGCGCTTCTTCCAATTCTGTTTGTCAGAACAGTTACAGAGCCTGCCCATATTCAAGGGAGTGGAAAAATAACCTTCGCGTCCTAATGGGGACCCAGGTCGTGTGGCAGAGGAGATAACCGGAGCTATCTTTGGGAACTGCAGCCTGCTACAACCACCAACCTGTTCAAATGTCAGGATGCATAGGGACCACTTTCTGTGAAAAGCATTGTGGGTAATCCCACTGATGTTGGAAATTTAGGTAGTGTCCTTGGATCTAATTTTGATTCCGAAAGAAGAGCTGACAGAGAAACACATCTGCCTCATGCATGTGTCCTGAGGAAGGCACCTTTGTAAGTACCAAATACCTAAAGAGCTAAATGTATCTAATCCAGGGGGACAAACAAACAAAAAGCCAGTTACGTTGTTCGTAAAGTCTCCTCAGATACAGGCTCACATCTGTAATGAGCCTAAGAAAAGGAGCCTGATATCAAACTTAGCCAAGCTACTTTCGAGCCAGATGACCTTACTCAAACTCCATATGCTTTGATCCCTCATCTATAAAATAAGAATAATGATTTATATTTTCCTGGGTTGTTTTGAGGAATAAATTAGGTGATTTTTGTAAAACACCTAGTATACTGCAGCACATAGTAAATACTTCATGAAAGATAGCTATTTTCTTTCAATCTCTGTTTTCCTCATTTCTCTTTGTGTAATAGGCCCTCAAAACGTACCAGTTACTAGAGGGTTCCAAATGCTTCCGTGCTTGTTAACTTATGTTGTACTATTCTGTTAAACATCATCTATAGAATTTTTTAAATGGAGTCTTCTAATTAATTTCAAGTCCTTGAGCTTATAAATATAGTGGCATAACATTAATAACTTCTTACGCCCTCCACCCTAAATTTTCCCAATATGGTAGTTGACATTGGATCATTGTGTTTAAAGTGGAAGATCTCCATTTTAGCCTTAATGTCTAAATTTCAAGTTTCAATTAGTTCATGTTGTTGAAATTTAAGAAAGAAGAATAAAGTGAATTTATAGTACAAGTAAAAAATGTGTGTTTAACTAGAATTTGTCATCACTCATTAATGAGGAAAACTGTCTGTCTCTAGGCGGCCCTCTTGTCTCAAGAGTCTGCTAATTAGCTAAATGTTTGGCATATCTCAGTAACCCTATAGCCTGTATAATTAAAATTAGCTTTGAGCACACAGTATCCTACATCTTATCTTCCTTTTTGAAGGCATGTTCTTCAACTGAGAGCTTTCTAATAATAGTTCCTCAGCACTGAACCAATGTCAGAATAAAGAGAACATGTCCACCAAATGAATCTTTTTATTTTGTGCATTTCTAAAGAATGTTAAGTGGGAAACATTTTTACTTTCTAAAAAGGTTCCATTCTGTTTTTAGAGAAAAATAGATCCTCTATGGAGTTAGAGCTCCCAGTGATTTTTCTAGTCATTGAAGATAGTGTAGAAAGATTTAACATAGATGGACAAGTAGTTTAACTATTTAAGTTCATATAACATTTATACAGAATTCTAGGAGCATTATGGAATTGATAGGTTGTTTTGGTTTTTTTAAGTCTGGCACTGGTATGGTAGAGCATGCTACAAGTTGAAATATTTTCTCAAGAACCCAGGAAGAGAAAAATGTTTTCACCCTATTCATTTATTCATTCAGTCAGCCACTCAACAAATATTCCTTAATCACCAATTACATGCCAGTTACTGTCCTTGGTTTTAGGGTATGTGGAAGACCTACAGTCCTATCTAGAAGGGGAAGGCAAGCCAGTGAGCAAGCAATTTCCATGGAATATGCTAACAGGCCTAACAAGTAAATGCATTGTACTATGCACACTTAACCCAGACATAGTACATTGGGAAGTCAGAATGGTGGAGGGGTCTCCTTTATGTTTTCATTTAGCTAAACTACCTTCATCAAAGCTCTGTGGCAAACACTATAGAGAAGTGTGAGCTCCTGATTGATGTTCCATCCCTTGTACATAGCATATGGTGCTCCAGTGTTGACTGGTGATGCTTGGAAACATCTTCCCAGCTGGAAGTGTTCATTCAGCAAGTAGTAGTTGGGTCCTTATCATATCCTGGGAACTGTGCTTAAAGCCAGGGATACAGCAGAACACAAAACTGTATAAAGCATGGTCTTGCCTTTGTGAAACATAATTGGGATGAAACAGCCTGGTAAAGAAGCAGAGAGACAGTAGAGTACATGCTGACTTACAAATATAAATTACTGTCTAAAAGAGCAGCACACAGAGGTGCCTGGCTGTGAGTTCAAGCCCCACATTGTGCATGGAGCCTACTTAAAAGATAGGTAGTAGGTAAGTAGGTAGGTAAGTAGGTAGATAGGTAGGTAGGTAGGTAGATAGATAGATAGATAGATAGATATGTAGGTAAGGTAGGTAGGTAGCTAGCAGATAAAGGAACAATTAATTATGCCTCTTGAGGAACAGGGAGGTAGACCCTTGAGGGATGAAGAGCAGTTTTGAGCAGGACCAAATGAGGAAGAGCAGGAGCTAAGGCTAGGGACTTAAAATGTCATAGTGGCAACTGAAAACTCCCCCAGATCTGAAGTGAGGAGAGTGTGGGCCACGTTCAAGCTCTTAAGGGCTGTGTACACCATCCTAGCAAAAATTGGAGGCATCATTACATGGTGTTGAAGCACCTGGTTGGCTCTGAACTCAGACACATGTTCAAATTTTGGCTCTCTCACTCATTAGCATGTTACGTAACCTCTCTGAGCCTGAGTGTCTTAGGACACAATTATAGTACCTCTGTAACGGATTGTGGTAGTGGGCTACATAGAATAATAAAGCCCTTAGCGCAATGCTCGCCACATTAGCAGACACGCATTTAAATGTTTGTAGTTACTGTTGCTGCTGGATTTGATTGAATGGGCATTGGAACGCTATTGAAAGTTATTGTTATCTTGCTCTTGTCACTGTAGATTACTGAACCTCCTTGTGCATCATCTTGAAAAGTTGTTTTGATAGTTAAACAAGGTATTATTGTAAAGTGCTAAGGACAGTGCCAGGTACATCTATGTAAAGTGCTTATCACATAATTTAATCTGCTAAGAGATAGAAGTGGAGTTTTCTCATTTTATCATTGAGTAACTAAGTTCAGGGAAGTTAGGCTTCTTCCCTAAGGTAGTACAGCTAATTAAGTGTGGAACTGGTATTCACCCTGTGTTTCATTTCATATTAGAGCAACTACATCTTTTTAAAAAAACTTTTTTAATGTATATTTATTTTTGAGAGAGAGACAGACAGAGACAGAGCGTGAGCCGGGGAGGGGCAGAGAGAAAGAGGGAGACACAGAATTCGAAGCAGGCTCCAGGGTCTGAGCTGTCAGTACAGAGCCCGACACGGGGCTCACACTCAAAACCCATGAGATCGTGACCTGAGCCAAAGTCGGACACTTAACTGACTGAGCCACCCAGGCACCTGCATCTTAAAATTTGATTTTTAAAAGATAAACAAAATCCAGTCATCACAAAACATTTTTCATTTTTGTAAATTCTTGTCAGATGGTTTCCGTCCTTGCTCAGGTGCAAGTAATAGTTTTTACAGAATGGCAGTCATAGCCAGCATGTAATTTTGCATTCCAGCTTTTTCTTAGCATTATATCATTTTCCATTATCCTTTATAGTCATAATGTTAAATTTTAATGGATGTGTAAAAGTACTTCAAATTGATTTCCTTAGCTTTTATCCTGCTGTTGGGTATTAGTCTATTTCCTATTTTTCATTATTATATAGTATATATTGCTCTGTAAGCATATCCCCAAATATAGCCATCTTCTTCTGTTGATTTGTTTCCTTCTATAAGTTTCCAGGATCATTGGGTTTTTGGTTATAAATAGTTTTATTGTTTTTGATATACATTGTCTAGTGCCTTCCTCCAGCAGTGTTTGGAGACCGCCAATTTCAACACTAAGATAAAGAGGTCAAATGGATAGCCTCTCCAGCAATGTGAATTTTATTTTTTAAAACTCCTGCTAATTGAATTGAGAATGAAAATGACACCCAAGGCCATTATATTTTTGGCAGGTTTTGGTTATTTTCATTCTTCAGAATGGATGGTCATCTAATTAATGCCCTTTTTATGCTTTCTTGCTACTCTTGTTTTTATTATTCAATTAATAAACATTTGTTGGGTATCTGTACCAGACCTGGATTCCCTTGTTTTAGAAACAGAAGTGAAGTGAAAGATAAGGGATTTTACAGTCTGGCGGGAGAGATAAGTGGGTTAAAGACCACTTTGGCTTTATGTGATAAGGACTATGATAGGACTACATCTAGTAGGGATGCAGAGGGCAAGGAAGAACAAACTTCTTGAATGGAATAGCTCGAGTCACTTTGAAAGAGATACAGATGCTGTATGTACACATGCGTGTGTGAGTGTGCTTAGCAGGCAGATGCAGATACATGTATGTGGACAAAAATCTGGGGGCGTGTAATGTTTGGTCAGCATTATCATAGGATGACAAGAGGGACGCTTGCCCAAAGCTAGAAGCACTGACAGGTAAGGAGCCAGAGTTGCAGCAGCGCGGTAAAAGAATGGAAAGAAAAGGGCAGTGAGGTGGGAGGAAAATCAGAGGATAGCTGTGGGAGGAGGGAATGTGAAGAAGGGAGGAGTGGTAAACCCAGCGGACAACAGAGTGGGGGAAGTAGCTGTTGAATTGAGCTGTTAGCATTGGTAACCTTGATGGAAGGAAACAGTCGCTGTGCCTTTTTAAAAAAACAGAGTGAGCCCCATATTCTTTTATCTTTCAGTGTTATTCAGAACATAAAGACCTGTCCCTGTGTGGGATGCAGCGTAGTAGAGAAAGGAGTCTGTGCTTCAGGGTCAAATAGACCCCAGTTCAAATCATGGCTTTGCTACTTACTAGCTGGGTGACCTTGGACAACTTTATGATCTTTACAGTATCTTTGCCTTTACGTAAACTCTTTACTTTTACATTATCTTACAGGCTCTTAGCATTAAACGAACTGATGCCTTTAAAATGCTTAATGCAATGCCTGGCAGTAATAGGTCCTCTGCAAATAGTAGTTGCTATAATGATCATTATTATCTCAAATGTACTAGTGATTATTTTTAAACATACGCTATACCTGCTGTGTTTTTCTAGTCATAACCAGTCATAGCGGAACAGGAGAGTGAAGTGGCTAACAGCTGGGTTAGAATGCCACTTACTTAGCTCTGGGCCTTGAGCAAGTGACTTTATCACTCTGGACCTCGAGCAAGTGACTTTATCACTCTGGGCCTCAGTTTCCTCATCTGTGAAATGGAGACAATACTAGCACCCACCACATAGGTTTATTTTAAGGATTAAAATAGAACGCCACATGGTAAGCACTGTTTCAGTGATAGCTTTGATGATGATGATGATGATGGCTACCTCTTTGGACAAAGTAACTATATTTTAAGAATATGAGTCATTCTGTGCCTTCTGATGTTTTCTCTTTATCTTTACTCTCTCCTTTTCCCATACTTCATTAATTTATTCTGAGGATCTTAAAATTATTTTTTCTTTCTCTTGACGTTTCATTTACATTTCTTTTTTCTTTTTTGTTTCAATAATTTCATCAGTTATTAGATTTGTCAAAATCATTACTTAGGATTTTTCTTTATGGTTCTTTTTTTATCTATAGCTGTCTTCCTCAGTCAGTGGTCTTGCTGAATGGAAAATTGACTCCTCTGGCTTTTGTAGAAATGGTATTGAGATGATACAGCCTTCCTAGCATGCAGAAGCCATTTAAATATTCTTGTAGGTTTCAGGGGCGCCTGGGTGGCTCAGTCAGTTGAGCGTCTGACTTCAGCTCAGGTCATCTCACAGTTCGTGGGTTCGAGCCCCACATCAGGCTCTGTGCTGACAGCTCGGAGCCTGGATCCTGCTTTGGATTCTGTGTCTCCCTCTGTCTGTGCCCTTCCCCCATTCACATGCTGTCTCTGTGTCTCTCAAAAATGAATAAACGTTAAAAAAAATTTTTTTAAAGGGGCACCTGGGTGGCTCAGTTGGTTAAGCGTCTGACTTTGGCTCGGGTCATGATCTCACAGTTCATGGGTTCGAGCCCCACATCAGGCTCTGTGCTGACAGCTCAGAGCCTGGAGCCTGTTTCAGATTCTGTGTCTCCCTCTCTCTCTCTCTCTCTCTCTGTCTCAAAAATAAATAAACATTAAAAAAATTTTTTTTAATTTAAAAAAAACATTAAAAAAATATTCTTGTAGGTTTCATACACACACACACACACACACACACACACACACACACACACACAGCCCCAAGCTCTTCTACTCCTGTTGTCCCACTCCTCTGTTAAGATTCAATTTTTACAGGGAAAATCTGAAGCTTTACTAATTTTCACCTATTTCAAAGCGATTTGGTTTTCTGGTTTTAGACTTCAGAATGCTTTGTATCTTAAATAAGTATTCTGAGTGTATTTTTTCTTTCTTACAAAAATAACATAGAACAGAGTGAGCATTTCCAGTCTCCAATCCATAGATTTTTTTGCATTTGGCTTTGGTGTTAAGTTCTGGAAAACTGACTATTTTTTGTTGGTTCTTCTCCCCTAGAGATTCCCCTTGCTTGCCAGTTATGTCTCCACACTCTATTTTCTATGTCTCTCATCTTCTCTTACCTTCTTTCCAATGTCTGATTATTTTTCAACCTTCCATGTATGTCTCTTGTATCTATTTCAGATTCACTAACTCAATTTTTCTGCAGTGTTGCTTTCAATATTTACTGTATGTGTTGATGATGTTATTTCTTCTATCCTAGGGTGAGTGCACCTTGCTGTGTTCTTGTTTCTTTTTTTTGTTTGTTTGTTTATTTTTGAGAGAGAGAGGGAGAGAGACACAGAGCATGAGTGGGAGAGGGGCAGAGAGAGGGAGACATAGAATCCAAAGCAGGCTCCCGACTCTGAGCTGTCAGCACAGAGCCCGGTGTGGGACTCAAACTCATGAACCGGGAGATCATGATGTGAGCTGAAGTTAGACCCTTAATTGACTGAACCACTCAGGTGGCCCTGTGTTGTTGTTTCTTAACGGGGATGTTTCTTTTTATCTCCTTGAGAATGAATAACAGCTGTTTCCTGAAGATGTCTCACATGGTGTGCAATGTTTATCTCAGGGGGATTATAATTGTTTCCAAGATCTTCCTAATTTTTGTGTTTTTGGTTGTTTTTTTTGTTGTTGTTGTTTTGTTTTTTCATTTTTCTTTTGAGCTACATAACTTTTTCATTAGGGCCACATTTTTTATATCTATATTTTCTTAAACTGTCTCTCTAATTTTTGGAGTGTCTGCTATATGGAAGGTGACTTTAAATCCCATTTCTACCTGTTTGGGAGACTGGGATCAGATCTGTCAGAGATGAACTCTTTTTATCTCTGCTGCCCTACCCTTTGTGAGTAATCAGCAGTGCAGTAATCTCCAGTTGAGATTGTGGATCAGACCATTTGAAAGGGGACATTTTCATCTTGCCCAGCCATGTGGTTACTGCCAATATTTATCTCCTGAAACAAAGTGGTGGAGCATTGAAAAATATTTTGTGCCATTAGTGTGATAGATTAAAAATGAAAAATTTCGTCTGGATTTTCTCAATTCTTATTATTCCTTGTGGCTGTATGTATTTATATATTTCGTTAGTTAGCTTTTGAGAAAATTTCATGTAAGTTCTTTTTTAACTTACGGAGAGAAAGTTTTCCCTTCCCATTCTGATTTTTCCAAGAAGACCAGAATTTGGCATTTGATACTGGTAAACTCTAGAGTCAGTATGGTGTGGTGGCAAGGTTTGGAGAGAGGGAAATGGCTGTGGACCCTGATCCCACTGAGCTACCCATGTGACCTTGGGCCATTTACAAAATATTTCTGAGCCTCCATCTTTTCAATTGTAAAACCATAAAAATAACACCTCCCTTACAAGATTGTTGTGAAGGTTAGAAACAAGAAGCACCTACCAAGTTGCCTGGCATATGGCAGCCTCCTTATAAATGACTATTGCTCTTATTAATAGTATCATTCAGTTCAAAGAGGTGAAAAAGCAAAGTCAGTTCTATGATTATGTAGGTGTGAGTCAGAGAGTGAGAAAGCCGTGACTCCAAATTCAGTTATAGGATCGAAGGTGCCATTATAGAAAAAAACAAAAACAAAAACACTGGACCAAGAGTCAGAACAAGGAGGTTCTGCCAGTATGCCCTGTCTGTTTCTTACCACTATCCTGGTATTAAAGTTGCCTTTTGGTGTTGCTTTTTATTGCATATCTGATCATGTTATTTGCCTTTTTGGGGGACTCCTCCCTCTCCTCCCCTCCTGGCCAGGCTCCTCCCACCTAGATCCTGCACTCCTGTACTTCCTGCCCCCTCCTGCTTTTCTCTTGTCCTTCCCTTGGCCAGCTCCATCTCCCTTGTCTCAGCCCTAATGTCCTTGCCTTTGGAAGCATTCTCTCACCCCTCCAACATCCCTCCCCCCCCCCGCCACACACACACACACAGATTTCCCTGTAGCGTGGAACCCTGTACCTCTCCTTTGTTACCCTTATCACAGTTGTCATTAAAGTTACTGGGTAACCATTTGCTTTAAGCCACCTCTGGTTGTCAATGTCTGTTCCCCCAGCACCTTACTTACTGCCTAACATGTCATAAGCACTAAATAAATATTTGTAGAATGAATGAATGAATAAATGGATGAATATAATCTTGAACATATTGCTAAAGGAGGCATGGTCTTTGATTTTTAATACTTCCTATAGATCCAAGACTTACGCAGGTTGGATGCTAAGGAATAATGAATGCCTCATAAACAATTTCATAAATCATTGTTCTGACATGATATTTGCATTATTGGTTTTTTCACAAAAGAAAAGAAGTTAAATTATATTGCAGTTGTTTCCAGGAAGAACTTACCAACTGTGCTATATCCTGTCAAATTGGGGTGGGATTGGGGGTTGGTGGTGGCTGTATATGGTGTATATCTTGTCCTCGGAGATGCACCTCTTCCTCTGCCATATCGAGACTTGCCCACAGGCCATAATGCTCAGACCCATGGAGGCTGAAGTTAGTTGTAGAGAGAGTCTATCCAAGAATAGTGGGTTTGTCTGAGGGAGACCTTGCCAGGGCAATCCTGAGTCTCCAGGTTTTCTTTGAATCCCTAACACCTGGTGCCTTGCCTGGTCCACAGTAACCACTCTGAAGAGGACTGTTGAGTGAAGTGTACTTGTTTCCTTTTCTTTCCCTTGTTGTGATAATAATGCATTTCATTTACATGTCACCCAGGAGTTTACAGAGCGCTTTCACAGCCGCCAGCCCACTGGAACCTCACATACTGTGAGGAAGGTACAGCAGGTATTTTCATCTCTATTTTAAACTAAGTTTTAAAAGGAAAAGAAAATCTCAGAGGAGTATTCCTTGCCAACTATTGCCTCAGATTTACTTTGGAATGCGCTATGATTTAGATTTCAATTCTGTAAATGTGAGTTGCTCAGAGTTAAGGAGGCAGAAAACTCAGAGAAGAAACTCAAATCTGGGTCTTCTGATTCCTAGTGTAAGATATCAGTTGCCTCTCATCCAACTTTCTACACCATAAATTTTTTCCTTCTTTCTATCTCACCACGAAAGATGGAACAAAAAGAGGAACAGTGAAGGAAGTAGGTCTTGAGGGGAAGTATAGGTAGACTTGAAGGTCTTTTGATATTAAAGCTCAGGCATTCTGTAGGCAAAAGGGGGCCCTTGATTTTTCTTAAAGCAAATAGATGACACCAGATTTAAAAAAGTAACCGGCATTAGTGTGTCCCTTCTAGAAATTCTGAGGTCCAAACCGAAGACTGAAAAGTAGAAGAGAAGTGAAGCAGAGAACAATGTAGTGTAGGAAAGTACACCCCATTCACACGACTCTGATTTCTGCTAGTGACAAAAAAGGCCTCGGGTCAGCTGTATGGGAACGCAGAAGGAGGGGTGGAGAAAACTGAACCAAATGGCTTGCATTTTGATGGCTGGTTTACTCCAGTTTTAGATGTCCCTGATTCAGTGATGTTAAGACTCATTATCAGCCTTCCAAGCATGAGGACACTAAGTTGAACCTAAAAGAAATGCCTCTGAGCTATATTCCAAAGGAGACAAAGAATTCTGGTTCTCCATAAACTATAGCCAAAGCTTAAACCAACAACGTCAGATGTTTTTGCTCTCTGAAACAGTTCCCAGCCATTTCGCAACTCCTTAGAGCGTCAGATGTACAAACCACGTCAAACAGCATAATTCCTGTTGGATGTCATTTTAAATGATATTTTTTGAGAATATCAAAGAAATGGTGAATTAAGAACTTTTTTTTCTTCCTTTCCTATGAAAAAGTTAACTAAAAGCAAGTGTGTTCAATGGGTGGACTTCATTTTAATTCATTAAGCCTGTGGTTTCTTGAATGTCTCCTTAAATCTGGTTACTGACACCATCAGGGCCAAATTCCAGTCACATCTGAAGGCTTACTATTCCTTCTCAGAGAGAAGTACAAATACAGTACAGCCCACTGATCCTGTGGACTTTGGGAGATGTACTTCAGGAATATCTTCTGACGGTTTGGCTATTGCTTCCATCACAACCTTGAGAATTTCTCATTAGCTCTGACCCTAGCAATCTACACTGAATTAAATACTATTAATAGGATATGTTGATCATCCTACGAAACTTGAAACGGTGTGGCACTTGGCATTAAATTCTATTGTTCCTCCCGCTTAGTATGACATTCAATCAATAAAAAGAACGTGTAATGGTCGTTAACCTAAGAGATGAGTAATTTTCCATCGTTGTGATGAACGGTCTACAGAGAAGATAGCTGTATGACCATGGATCCATCTTTTAGTCTCTCTAGCTTCAGTTTCTTCATCTGAAAATGAGAGACTTGAGCCAGTTGACATGGCAATAGTTAACACTTTATTATAAACATGTATTTCTCTTACATCGGGTCTTAGCATACCCACTCCAGGGCTCTTTCAGAAGCTTTCTAGTGTCAGAGACCCAGATCCCTTCTACCTTGTTGCTCTGCCATGCGCAATACACAGCTTCCATCCTGTGGTTCAAAGTGCTGCTCTGGTACCTGCCAGCATGTCCACGTACCAGCCAGTGAGAAGAGGGAAGGTGCCCAGGGGAGGACGCACCTGTTCTTTCAAAGGCATGATCTAACAGTGACACACAGCTTCCACCCTTACCCCTTTGGCCAGGACATGGTCATGTGGTCACCCCCCACTATGAGAGAGGTGTGAGATGGCTGTCATGTCACATGGTTGTCATGTATGCTGCAGGGGATAGATCTATGAAGACAGCTAGCGGTCTCCCACAACACATCTGAAGTCCTTTCCAGTTCTAAAATAAGTGCTAGTAAGTGCAAGTTCAAGTCGAATTCCCCATCAACTGTGGGGAAAAGAAATGAGACCATATCCCTCTCCTGCCGGTGCCTGTTTGGAGAGCTGGTGGCAGAGGGGGCAGGTGGAGAAAGGTCCAGCAGAGGGTGACATTGTAAAGTCCTGGAGAGTAGCCTGCTGAAGTGTGTTCTTTGTGTGAAAAAACTGATTACTTTTCGTCCAAAAGGGAAAACAAAAGAAACCTATTTGTTCCTCTCTCTACTTACATGTTATAATTCAACAAGAAACAAATTAACTGGGACCTTATTTTTTTTTTCTCCTTTCTTATCCAAATTTTATTTTCCTTCAGAGGGAAAATCAAGTTCGTTCCTATTGGATGCAAATTACTAATTCCCTCCCTTGCATAGCCTAGAATATGGGCTCTGTATAGCAAGGGGACATTGTAAAGGCAGACATGATATATTTGATGCCTGAATTAGATACAGGTACATGTTGTAACCTTTCAATTAAAGTGAAAGAATCCTACAAAGCTCCTTTTAACAGTGTGGTAGTCACTGGGGATATTCACCAAGTCTCCTTCTGAGTCCGTGGGATAGCTTTTTGGCCCACGTGACCACATGACTTACTTTTCCTAATGGAATGAATGTAAGTAGAGGTGATATGTGTCACATTTGAGGGAAAACCTTAAGAGCCAGTGTAGAACTCCATACACTGCATACCTCCTAGCATGGTGACCAGCAAAGTTCTCAGTTGCTGGTCTCTTTGAGTCTGTGTCCCTGAAGGAGGACATGACATGGTGACGTGTTGCAACACCCCTGCTGACCTGTGATGGTGAGAAATAAACCTTTGTTGTTTTAGGCCCTTGGGCTTGGGCGATGTTTGTTACCATAACAGAAACCCCTGACTTACACAAACAGAAACTAAAAAATACCCGACCAGTGGATGACAAGTAGACGGAGGCAGTTACTACTCTATTGGTGAAAGTGAAGTCGTTAAACAAAAGCCCATCATTGTTAATAAGTGCCAAATAAATAAATAAATGCCAAATAAATCCAGCATATATAATGCACACATTTGGTTTCATCTGAAAGCTTTTACCCAAATACTAGTAGCTAATGCTCAAATCATTGGCTTAATTTAGTTGTTGTCTTTCCATAGTAGTTAGCAGCAATATATTAAGTAAATGCCAATCCCTAAACTCTTATCTTTTTTTTAAATATTCTTCCTCCTCAGATTAACTTTTTTTTTTAAGTTTATTTACTTATTTTGAGAGAGAGAGTGCAAGTGTGGGAGGAACAGAGAGAGAGGGAGAGAGAGAGAAGCCCAAGCAGGCTCTACACCAGCAGAGTGGAGCCCAATATAGGGCTCAAACTCATGAACCATGAGATTATGACCTGAGCTGAAAGCAAGAGTCAGACGTTCAACTGACTGAAGCCACCAAGGTCCCCTCCACCAAACTCTCATCTTAATGTAACTATTAGACTATAAAATACACCAAGGTGGAGTTTTTTGTTTTTTTGGTTTTGTTTAAGATACACCAACGTTTTAAAAGAAATGGACAGACTTGTAGTATATACTTGAGTCTGGCAGTTTTCAGTATTTTGGCAAATAGAAACTTGTAATCTAGATTTGGGAAAAGTTTATTATGCTATATATAGCTCTATTGGTGGTTTTGATGTCCTGAAATATAGAGCAGAAACAGTGACTTTCTGACCTGTAACCTGTGAATGGTATTACCACAAACAATGTAAATGCTGTCATACTAGTTTTTTCTCCAAATGTTTATCATTTTTAACCATTTATAAGATGTGTCAAAGTATACTTGTAAATTTAAAAATAACTTCTAAAAATTATTTTATTTATTTAAAAGTCCGTTCCAAAAACAAAGTATAGTAGCTAACATTTATTGCATGCTTCCTATTTACCAAATATCCTAAATGATCTACATAAATTATCTCGTTCAATCTTTGTAAGAGTCCTCTTGGGCATGCGAAAACTAAGGCACTGAGAAAACTAGGAAATTTACGGATGCCCACGTAGTCGGGAGTGAAGGAATTGAGATTTGAACTTATGTTGTATGGCCCCCCGAGCCTCCGTTTATATCCACAGGGTCATTCTGCCTCCTGGAGGGGGTGGGTGGGGAAGTCCTGGAGGTACCTGTGTCCCTTGCTGATTTTGCCTAACTGCATATGTAGAGGTGCCACCGAATAGAGATTACACTTCCTTCCTCATTTTTTGACAACAACCAGTGCGTGATTCCCCTCCCCCCCCCCATCCTGAAATGCTAGTTTTATTTATTTGGTTTTTTGTTCATTGACTTACTTTAAGTAGACATCTGAAAAAGACTAACTTGGAGCATCATCCTAAGCGATTATGCTCCCTATGATCATTGGAAGAAATAGCCTTGACCAGTGGATCTCCTGCCTGTCTGGCTGGCTCTTCCCCATCCCAGAAGATAGAATTATAACCTCACTTTTTTTAGGTCCAAGACTAGGACTTGTCTGGGTGTCTTCAGGTGACAGAATAAGGGTATGAATCTCATGCTCAGACCCTAGCAGAACTGACAGGGAGAAAACATCAGATCCTTCGGTGTTTACTGAGACCTCATCGTGGTTCCCTGTTGATGTTGAGGGCCCAGAGATCCAAAATTATTCATCAGTGTTCTCTAGTTAAAACTTTAAAAGCAGTGCCTGGCTCTCTTCTTATGCGTGATCAGCAGAGCAGACCTGGCAGTCCAGGTGGGAAGCTCACAATCTTGGTTGGCTTTTGAGAAAGGTGTGCCGAGGTGTGCGTCTTCACTTAATAATCTGGAAGCCAGAGTGTTTCGCAGGCTGATGTGCAGGGTTGCTCAGTCAGCACTGCCCCAACTTGAACGGGAAGGTGACAGCATTCCACGTGGCTTCTAGCAGGTGTGGCGTGTCAGCTTGGCCAGCTATCCTTTTACAATTTCTTAAGCGCAGAAATTCCTGAATTTGCTGAAGTTGAATGTTCTGGGAGAAGAGGGATGATAGTGATTAATGGCCTGAACTGTGCTCCTGTTTTTGCTTTCGGGCAAATTCTTCCTCCAAACAGGGTGCAGTCTTTAGCTTATCAGCATGTTATTGTCACAACATGTTGGGAGGCTCGTCAGTTTAGGTACTTATAGCTAGATAGATAACTGATCTCAACTGCAGATCTTGCCAGTTGTGGGAATCCTGAGGTATAGGACAGGCGATTCACGTAATACACTAACAGTGAACACTGTGTGCCAGGCATGATTCTAAGCCCTTTACGTGCATTAACTCATTCAGTACTGGTAACAAGCTATGGAGAAGATGCTTTTGATATCCCTACTCTACAGATACAGACATTTTAAGCACTGTGGGACATGCAACCCATAGAAGATGGAGCTGGATTCAAACCCAGGCAGTCTAGTGCCAGTAGTGAGAATGGCACACCCAATCACACAAAAGTAGGATTCACTGGAAAATGGTAAATCACGGGATCAATGATGTTTCAGAGGAAGGAAAGACGTATTTTAGCAAAATACAATTTTTTTTGTTATCGGAAGGTACCTGGCAAGCAGGTCCGAATTCTGAGCTGCTACTGGATGAGACACTTCCATGTGGGAGAATCCTGTATGACCTCTGCTTGGGGAGTTAGTAGAGTTTGCGGATACCGTAACAGAGTGTTCGTAAATCTCTTTGGGGCGCATGCCACGTGTGGAACGTGTAGCAATGGCAAGACAGGGGTGATCATCTTTGTGTTCGCCCGAGGATGATTCAGACCTTCAGTGAGAAAGAGTAAATGGGCTGTAAATGGGCCCAGAGCTCCTGCCAGTGCTCAGAGGCTGCTTCCGTCCCATGGCCGCAGCATCCTAGGGAGGAAAGACAGATACAGTTCCATAGCCTTATCGAAAACTCTCTTCAACTGTGAGCAGGGGGAATGCTTCAGAAGATGACAGACACTGTGTAGTAAGACTAAAATGTCCTCCCATCCAAACGTTGGAGAACCGAGAGCATGGCAGCCATCCTTCCTTGGTTAATAAGAGGGCCAAGGGTCACTGAAAGTGCCATCTCACCCTGGTCAGCGGCCCACATGCACCAGTGCAGGGGAGGGAGCCCTCCCTCGCTCAGGAAGAACATACACGCAAGCTGGTATATGGTGAGGTATGGCTGGAGCCTGTCACAAGCCCATGACCGTGGCAAGACCAGCATGGCCAACTCCTGTCAGGACCAGGTGGGTCAGAAGCTGCCCATTAGATGTATCCCTGGAGCAGGGCAGAGCAGCAAGGAAAGTTTAGTGCCCTGTTGCCCACCCTGGGTTTCTCTGCCAGGAAAACTGAAGGGGAGACATAGGGGTCCCAGCGAGTCTCCTGAGAGGAGACCCTGTTTTTACCCACATCCTTCTATTATCCTTCCTCAGACCAGTGTAGCCTAGGGGAGCAATAGTGATCGTTACATTGTCATCTGCTTGTCATATACTAAGTGAGAAGTCAACTACAGCTGACCCTTGACAACATGGGTTTGAACTGTGTGAGTGCACTTAGAGGAGGACTTTGGGGGATAAATATAATGCAGTACTATAAATGTATTTTCTCTTCCTTATGATTTTCTTAACAGCATTTTCTCTAGCTTACATTATTGTAAGAATACGGTATATAATACATATATCATATGAAATACGTGTTAACTGTTTATGTTATCCGTAAGGCTACCAGGCTATTATCAGTAGGCTATTAGAAGTTAAGTTTTGGGGGAGTCAAAAGTTATATGCAAATTTTCAACTGCATGGGGAGTCGGCACCCCTAACCAACTCATTGTTCAAAGGTCAACCTTAATTCCCTTAATAACCATACGAAGCCTTCTACCTTGCTCGTTGATGTGATTAAAGTGAACATTTGATATCATCTGCAACCAGTTTGTCTTGCTTTTCAATCCTAGATACTTGGATATTTCGGAACACTTTCTAGAATTTCCCTGGTGTATGTCCACTGTATCATTACAAAGAAATAGGTTTGTTCTTTTTTTAATTTTTTTGTAATGTTTTTGTAATGTTCTTGCTATTTATTTTTGAGAGAGAGAGAGCACAAGTGGGGGAATGCCGGAGAGAGAAGGGGACAGAGGATCTGAAGAGGGCTTCGTGCGGACAGCAGTGAGCCCAGTGTGGGGCTTGAACTCACAAACTGCGAGACCATGACCTGAGCCAAAGTCACACGGCAAGCACCCAGGCACCCCAGATTTGTTGTTCCAGAAATAGTTTTTATGACTTCTGGCAGGAGAAACCAATATATTTAATAATTTAGTGAAATGTCATCAAGAATAAGGTTTATTTTTTTAAATAGCCAAATATGCATTTGTCTTTCTTGTGCAGCTTGAGTGTGGCAGCAGGAGCCCTGTGATGAAGACTGGTGCTCTTCTCTAGCACGAGTGTGATTTCTGCTTTTCTCCAACGTCACTGAGTTACAATCCCCTCTCTAGCTTTTTATAACATATAAAGGATTTGTCCCAAAACCACTCATTCTCACTGGCAACTGAAGCCAAATAAGACTGAGTTGAGCTTACATTTGATTTGAGACTGCTGTGATGTTTCCTTCAAATAGTTTTTGAAAATACGGACATTTAGATCCTATTTGATCCCACTCACTCAGTTTTTATTTTTAAACTTCTGGTTCAGAAACACTAAAACAGAATTAATATTTGGATTTTGATCACTTCTAATTTAGGGCTCCTAGCTTGAGATTCAAGGTCATGCCTATTGTTACAATTACTTAATGTTCTGTGCATTTTTGAGAAATTAATCAAAACCAGATGCTTACTTCCACTCCCAGACTCAACTCCAGTGGTTATTACTTTTATAAAATTAATCATTTGATAGAAATTTTAAATAATTACTTAGCGGCTTGAAGGTTGAAGTGCAGTGGCCCACAGTCTGTCATTTGTAATTAATCATTTGGAACCCTACAATGCACCTTTTCTTTTGCATTCTGGTGATGCATGGTATGTGTCCAAAAGAACTTTTGTATTTTTTTTTTTACTTGTATTATTTTAGAGAGAGAGCACAAAAGCAGGGGAGGGGCAGAGAGGAAGGAAGAGAGAGAATCCCAAGCAAGCTCCATGGATTAATGCAGATCCCGACATGGGGCTCAATCCCATGACCCTGGGATCATGACCTGAGCTGAAATCAAGAATTGGACACTCAACTTACTAAGCCATCCAGATGCCCCAAAAGAACTTTTTTTTTTTTTTTTCAACGTTTATTTATTTTTGGGACAGAGAGAGACAGAGCATGAACGGGGGAGGGGCAGAGAGAGAGAGGGAGACACAGAATCGGAAACAGGCTCCAGGCTCTGAGCCATCAGCCCAGAGCCTGACGCGGGGCTCGAACTCCCGGACCGCGAGATCGTGACCTGACTGAAGTCGGACGCTTAACCGACTGCGCCACCCAGGCGCCCCCCAAAAGAACTTTTGAAATGAAAGAAATACATCATCATTTCCATCCTAGGCTCAGGGTCACATACAACAACCCACGTACCGTGTGGGAGAGGACAACACAAGTATGAGAGCCAGGAGGCAGAAATTTTTGGAGGTCCTCTTGAAGGCTACCGACCACACGTGGCCACTTTAAAATGAACAAAAACCTGAGCTGTATCATTGCCCTGAATGGCTATCTCTGTGTTAAATGAATTATGATGCATCAAACTCTGGAATGTGCTACAGGTTTTTAAAAAATGAATAAGATTGGGTGCCTGGGTGGCTCAGTCAGTTAAGCTTCCAGTTTTGGCTCAGGTCATGGTCTCACAATTCATGAGTTCGCTAGCTCTGTGCTGACAGTGGGGAGCCTGCTTGGGATTTTCTGTCTCCCTCTCTCTCTGCCTCTCTGTCTCTGTCTCTCTCTCTCTCTCTCTCTCTCTCTCAAAATAAATAAACAAACTTTTTAAGAAAAGAATAAGGTCTATATGTACAGATATGAAAATATCCCTAAAATATACAATGAAATAAATAAAGAATTATGGTAGAGAAAACTGTATACAATGATATGTAGATTTTTATAGTATATATGTAATCTGGTATAGCATATTTTTTTTCCTAGAATTAAAAACTCTGACCTGTGATTGCCTTTCATCATCTTCCCTCCCTCAGTTTCCCTATTGAGTAATTTTTAAAATTTAGGATTGAGGCACTAATGTCTGCACTAACAGTCCTGTTGCCCTGCCCCCTCAGCACCAAGGCCCTGCACCACACAGATCTTTCTTTTCTAAGTCCCTGAGAACTGCAGGAGTTCCAGGGCCATAACTATTCCTACCCTGGCCTCAGCTTTTCATTTGTAGCCTGTTTTCCTGTAGTGTAGTACACTGACTGAGTGACACATAGAGGCTTTCTGCCTCAGTGCCTTCAGCTAACTGGGCAAGAATTTTTATTTCAATAAATTTAGCATGTTTCAAGATGCCTGGTCTACCTGGAATCTCATGAGTCATTAGATTTTTGTCTCGCTTAGGTTTCCTCCCAGCTTGCTTTCCTGTCTGAAACTCCCTTTATTCCCAAGCAAGCTCTTGGTGTACTACTGGCCTAACTCTGCTTTCTTCTAGAAGCAGCATGTTTCTTTCTAGCCCTAGGGTGAAATGCTTCAGTGAAAATTCTGCTTTAAGGTACAAGGTCTATCTTTGGGTCTGCCCACTTCTACTTATTATCTGTTGAATCCTGATTTATTCAGTAAGAGTAAGTAAACTTGCTAGATACTTCTATTGCCCCCCAAGTCTGGCCATTTCTTCCACTGCAGCACCTCCATGGCACTCCTTTTTGTTAATTCATTCCACAAATATGCATACAGCACCTCCTCTATTCCAGACACAGTGTTAGAGACTGGAAGTAGGATCTCGGCAGCAAAAAACCCATGGTCCTGCCCTAAATGGATCCTACTGTCTAGTGGGCAGGCCACCACTACCCGACTGAACATAGGAAGCAGTGACTATGGACTGATCAGGGCTGTGAATGAGAAGTCCACTTGCAAATGTAAAGCAGGAAGACTTGCAAGGCCAACGGTAGTGCCTTTGGGCAAGTTGGAAAAAGCCATCTCCTCCGGGTAGACAGATTAAAAGGCGGCCCCTCCAGCTAGATGCACACAGTGGGCACACAGTGTAGCAGATGGATGGAGGATTTTTGTGGTTCACACAGAGGAATCTCTTTCTCCAGGCAGGTATAGCCCAGTACCAGGGCACATGACTTGGACAGGAGAGCAGCCTTCCTCCTTCCCCTGCCTTGATTAGGAACCCTTATTTAGAGCACCTTCTGCCCAATCAAATCTGGAGGATCCAGGCAGCCCTGAGATAGGACCTGAAGAATAAGTAGGTGTTGACTGGATGATGGAAGGGGGGGGGGGGGGGAACCATCAGGAGTCTTCCAGGCAGGGGAAACTGTGTGACAGTCCCCAAAATAGGACAGAGCCTGGGATACTTCAGGAACTGAGACTAGAGAAGGAGAGTGAGGGTAAAGGTGGGTTGAGATGAAACCAGAGCAGCTGAAGGCCTCCAGACCGGGCAGGGGAGGCTGTCCTTGCATGAGTCAGCAGGCCCAGATGGAGGATGGCCTTGAATGCCAAGCTAAGGAATTTGAATTGGAGTACCATTCTTCCATGTAGATAGGGTCTGAATCATTGTGCCTTTTTGTCAAGTATAATCGGTCTCTGTTCATTTGCATTTGTAATTATGATCCTACTTCCTTGCCAATTAAAGAGACACATAAACTTACGTCTTCCTCTCTTAAAAAACTGCAGATGGCATGCATGCTCAAGACAGGCTCTGGGGCTTGCTGCAGGGAACACGGTCTCTGAGAACCACAGGGAGGGAGGAAGTCTAGAAAATCGTAAAGAAGCTCTGTTCTTTTCCCCATGACTGGCACACCCGTGTATACACACAAACATGTACAACCACTGGAATGTTCTCTCCCACATACAAAGCTGAGGAAATAAAGCCAAATGTGTTTGTCTGTTTTATTTTGGCAGCATTTCAGGTATTTAAAATTTTAGCTAACATCTTACGTTAATTTAAAAACTTGAATAGGTTAAATGAACCTATCCCATCATTTATGAGGAGAATGATCCAAATGAATATGTTGATTCTCTAGGAAGATGATGTGGGTAAATATCAGAAAAGAACCTCTCAGTAAGTAGTGTTTGACACTCATAACAATCTGAGATGTTGACCTAGGACATCAGAATGTGCAGCCGCAAGGTGGGTGAGTCATGTGACTGGAAAGAGACACCTGCTCCTGCTGCCTCATCAGCACCCACCCTGGTGGCCCCTGCCCCTGCTGATTGCGGCTGGAGGTGGTTACAGCCTTGAGAAGGCCGTTACTCTCTGCTGGGCCTCATTCCTTGCTCCCCACCTCACCCCTCCTGCAGGCAACCTAACAGGGTCTGTTCCCCAAAGTGCTGCTGACACCCTTTGCTAGTACATCTGCTACAGGCTCTGAAGGAGAGAGGGTCAGCAGCTACCAGGTGCTGATCAGGCAGGTTAAAAAGGTGCCTTCTGGTTAAAAGGGTGGTAGTTGATCTCCCACCTCCGACACACACACACACACACACACACGCACGTGCGCGCATACGCAGGCACACGTGTGCACACACAAACCCACTCTAGGGTGGGCTCGTTAAATTGGCCCCAAAACAGGAAGTGAAACATCAATCTACAGGGCCTGACCCCACTCGGTGTTTCAGTGGGGACTTTCATGTCTTTATTTGTTTGACTCACACTCATCACAGATTCATTATAGGAGTCTACATGGGGGGTACCTGGAATATACATTGAATACTTAGCCAGTTCCTAAGGCTGTAGGCAGAATTCTGTGAGTCTATGAACTTGAATGAGAAAAAAAATTAGTTTTTTATTTTTCACTAACCTTTAAAATTTAAACCTCTGATTAGCATAAGTGTTTAGGATGTCTTCCTCTGGAGAAGGAATTGTAAGGTGTGCAGGAAACAACATGCTAACTATGAACATAGGCAACAAACCAGTAACAGTACCTGTTTCAACAATAGAAATCACAGATGTTTTCATATTACATTAAAGTTATTATAGTTCTTGTGTTAAAGTAGTTGAAACATTAATGCTCATCTTGTTTCAAAATTGCCATAGTTATCAGACCCACTAATAATATATCTTTTTATTTAATACATTAGCAAAGAACATATGTTGCTATGCCATACATTTTTTTCCTGAAGATATTTTGGTAACTATTTTATCATAATTTTTGTCCTTAATAACCCTGTGCATTTATTTTAAGAATTTAAGAAGAGAGAAGAGAAGAGGCATGTAAGCTTTACCAGGTTGCCAGAGAGGGGGTCCGTGGCACAAAAAAGGTTAAGAACCCTTGGTGGGGTGGAAAGTCTTTGCTTTTGAGGCTCAAATTCTGCTCTGTCACCATAGAATTCATTGTACTCACTGAGCCTCAATTTTGTCATCTGCAAAATGGTCTAGTAATAGTGATGGTTTAGGTGAAGTAAGTGAAAATGTCAGTCAAGGGAAAGGGCTTTGTCTTTTCCCTCTAGTAATATTGAAAAGTGTGAGACTCATTGAGAGTACTTTGCTTTGCTTTTAAATTGACAAAGTAGCATCACTAAGAAATCACGTCACATCCCCAAATCTGTTCCTTTGCATTTTGTTTTCTCTGTCAACAGCAGTGTTTTAAAATATAATTCATTTAGGGGCGCCTGGGTGGCGCAGTCGGTTAAGCATCCGACTTCAGCCAGGTCACGATCTCGCGGTCCGTGGGTTCGAGCCCCGCGTCGGGCTCTGGACTGATGGCTCAGAGCCTGGAGCCTGTTTCCGATTCTGTGTCTCCCTCTCTCTCTGCCCCTCCCCCGTTCATGCTCTGTCTCTCTCTGTCCCAAAAATAAATAAACGTTGAAAAAAAAATTAAAATATAATTCATTTATATTTAAATATGTATATTAAATATAGAAAGTGAGTATATAAACACTAACATTTTTACCTTTTTAGTTGCTGCATTTTACATATTTTAGTCCCTAGTTTTCTGTTAAGGAAATAACATTGCATTCCTTACCCATTCTCAGCCTGTGAAATAATATTCTTGTGGGCTTGTTTCCTTTTGTTTGATTGCTTTTGTGATGCATAAAAACTCATGTGTGGAGCAGCAGGGAAGGTACTCTCAACCAGGCAGTTTTGGAACATTACTAGCAGGTGTTTTTATTCCCTAGTCCATCACTTTTCTTTTTAATGAGAAATGTATCGGTAAAGTCTCCAAATGACTAGTTTTTCTATTTATTTTCATGTATCACGTGTATTTCATGTAATTGTAAATAAATGTATATGTCATTGAAAAGATCTAATCATATATATATATATATATATATATATATATATATATATAAAATGCTTTCAGAACTATGGTGAAAGACAAAATACAGTATTTGATTGGAGATGTGCATGGATATTTTTCTGTAAGGTACCAATAACCATTGTGTGTTATTGTAAAAAACAAATAATAGAAATAAATGTCTAAAAACTTAAAAGATCTCAGTATCAAGGAGACCATATGGTGCTAGACCTGTTACTGTCTATTAAAAAAGGGGGCAGACACCTGGGGTGGCTCAGTTGGTTGAGTGTCCCGACTCTTGATTTTGGCTCAGGTCATGACCTCACGGTTGGCAGGATTGAGCTCTGCATTGGGCTGTGCACTCACAGCATGAAGCCTGCTTGGGATTCTCTCTCTCCCTCTCTCTCTGCCCCTCCCTGCCCTGTGCACTCACGAGCACGCACACACACACACACACACACACACTTACTCTCTCTCAAAATAAAAAAGAAAAACTTTTGGAAGGAAAGCAATTTGTTTTAATTTTGTGGACTACCCAATTTTCTTCACCCAATTAAAAAAAAAGGCAAATTATAATGCTGCCTGCAGCATATTTGCTAAATTTCTTGTAGCTGCCTTATTAATTTAGTCTGGCAGGACTGCTGAGCCAGAAGTGTGGCAGTAACTAGATCTGGCCATCCAGAAGTAAAGTCTCTTCTGGTTTTATAAAGACCAACTTACTAGACTTGCTTAAACCGTAACTGGCTTTCAAAAGCTTGAGATAGCCAGTTACTGACATAATGAAAGAGATAGATTTTGTTTCCAGCTTTATTGAGGTATAATTGACAAAATTTGTGTATATTTAGGGTATACAGTATGATTTAATATATGTATACATCGTGAAATAATTATCAGAATCAAGTTAACACATCCATTACCTCATCCAGTCACCTTTTCTTTTGTAGTGAGAACAAAGATTTATTCTCTTAGCAAATACAGTGTACAATACAATATTATTAACCATAGCCCACATACTATACATTAGATCCCCAGAATGCATTTATTTTATAACTGAGAATTTGAACCCTTTCCCCTGTCCCCAAGCCCCCCAAAAGATATCTTCTGATAACAAAATAGTTTGGAACAGGATAGCTGTGAAAAGTATTTAAAAAGCAATGAAAAATAACTTGCTATCTCAAGTATTAAAACATATAATAAAGCTACAATAATTAAAACAGTGCATTAAAATACACACACACACACACACACACACACACACACACGTATATAATCACTGGAATACAGCAAACCAGTGGAGGAGGAAATGGATTATTCAGCAAACCACATACCAGAATAAACTCTAGAAGATTAGAGAACTATATGGGTTTTTTTTAATAGTCTTTTAAAATATAGGAGAAAGAAGTAGGTGAATATTTAACCAGTACTGGAATGGAGAAGGATTTTGAAATCTAAAAGCAGTGGAAGAAACCACAAGGGAAAGAATTATTTTATTTCATCATGTTTTAGTAAAGATTATGAGTATAAGGAACTAGAGTAACTCCAAATACCACAAATAAATGGAGGGTGTACTGAGAAGGAGCTCAGATTAATCCAGGGACAAGGATTGTGATTGGGTGGGGTCTTCCCAAGGGTGAGACAGAGAAGCCACTCTGGATTCTGGAAGGACCAGAAGTCTGAGTGCTGAATCTGAGCTCAGTCACATAACCCGTGTGTGTCTGCTTCCTTCTGGGCAGGAGCAAATTCTCTGACAAAAGGATGTCAGTTGGACAGAAAGGGGCTCCAGGCAGGGCAGGGATGAATTATGCCTAATATATTCAAATTTGAAATTCCTTAGGTCAAGAAGTACAGTAAACATTTAAAAGGTAAATTTCACTGAGTAAAAAAAATTTTCAACAAATATTACAGAGAAAAAGATTCAATGTCTTTAACATAGAAAGTGTTTTTATAGGACAATAAGGATTTTCTAATAATCCAATTATTTTTAAATGAACATAAGACATGAATAGACAGTCTGCCAAAAAAAAAAAAAAACCAAGAAGCAAGTAGTATGCACAGAAGTGGAGAAGTAATATTAACCTTATTACTAGAAAAAAAAAAACCCACAAACAAACAAATAAACAATAAAAGCAGGTTTGGGGCACCTGGGTGGCTCAGTGGGTTAAGCATCTGACTATGGCTCAGGTCATAATCTCACAGCTCATGAGTTTGAGCCCCACGTCAGGTTCTGTGCTGACAGCTCACAGCCTGGAGCCTGCTTCAGATGCTGTGTCCCTCTCTCGCTCTGCCTCTCCCCTGCTCATGCTCATGCTCTGTCTCTGTCTCTCTCAAAAATAAACATTAAAAAAATTATTTTTAAAAAAAAGCGGGTTTAAGAAAATAATTTTTTTTGGCTAGGAGATTTACATTTTTTTGTACCATTTTGTGGTTGTGTACGTGGTCGTGGTTTTTTGTTGCTGTTGTTTTTGAGAGATAGAGTGGGGGAGGGACAGAAGGCGAGGGAAAGAAAGAATCTTAAGCAGGCTCCACACCCAGTACGGATCTCCGTCTCGCCACTGACCATGAGATCATGACAGGAGCTAAAATCAAGAGTCTGACGCTTAAAGGACTGAGCCACCCAGGCGCCCCTGTGTGTTTAAAATCATGTTGCCAATTCTAGCAGAGGTAGGGTGGGTCAGATGTTAACATTTTTCTGCTGATAGTATAAATTGTTACAACTTTTCTGGATGAAAATATTTTGAGCCATGAAGATGCTCATGTTATTGATCAAATTATTATTCTAAGAAGAAGGAAGTCAAAGATATATAGAGAGAGAGTTATTGCAACATTATTTGTAATGGTGGAAATCTGGAAATAACCTAAATTTCCAATATTACCTTTAGAGTTACTTAATGGTTTATCCATATAATGAAATATTAAAAGCCATTAAAAACCATTACATAATTCCAGTTTGGCAGATAAACTGGGAGAGAAAAGAAAAGAGAAACAAAGAGATGTAAAATGAACATAGGAAACATTCCAAGTTGGTAGTGGCACTCTGGAGGTAACAAGTGATTTATTTTCTGCAATGAAAATATTACTTTGGTTATCAGAAAGACAACAACAATGATGTATTTGGCATTTACATGAAAGTAAAATAGACATTTTTATCATTTGGCCTAGAGAAGGGACATACCTGCTCAGGACAGAAGTAGCTTTCATATATTTTTCATATTAGCTTAAAAGAATTCAGGGACGCCTGGGTGCCTCAGTCGGTTAAGTGTCCAGTTCAGCTCAGGTCATGAGTTCGAGCCCTACATTGGGCTCTGTGCTGACAGGTCGAAGCCTGGAGCCTGCTTCAGATCCTCTGCCCCCCTCTTTCTCTGCCCCTCCCCTGCTTGTTCTCTCTGTCTCTCAAAAATAAACATTAAAAAAAAGAATTAAGTTAGAGGGACGCCTGGGTGGCTCAGTCAGTTAAGCATCCGATTCCTGATTTCAGCTCAGGTCACGATCTCCTGGTTGCTGAATTCCACCCCGAGTGGGGCTCTGCACTGACTACCCAGAGCCTGGTTGGGATTCCTTTCTCTCTCTCTCTCCCTTTCTCTCTGCTCCTCCCCTGCTCACATGTGCATGTTTGCACGCTCTCTCTTTCTCTCTCACAAAATAATTTTTTTTTTTCAACGTTTATTTATTTTTGGGACAGAGAGAGACAGAGCATGAACGGGGGAGGGGCAGAGAGAGAGGGAGACACAGAATCGGAAACAGGCTCCAGGCTCTGAGCCATCAGCCCAGAGCCCGACGCGGGGCTCGAACTCACGGACCGCGAGATCGTGACCTGGCTGAAGTCGGACGCTCAACCGACTGCGCCACCCAGGCGCCCCTCTCTCTCACAAAATAAATAAACATTAAAAAAAGTAGAATTAAACTAGAGAATCCATTTCCAGATTTTCTTGGTCCATGTCTAGTACTCATAATAGTTGCTCAGTAAATGTCCACAGCATATTCAAATCCCAAATCTCTGTACATGTCCAGAGGGCCCCAAAGCCTGCTGAAGAGATCTCCTTGATTTGTTAATGCAGTCTGGGTGCAGCTTTTCATAGATACCAGGATGAGGGAAGATGTATTTTATTGTTTCAGATTAAGAAAAAACATTTAGCTTTAAACTCTATTGATAAATCTTAGAGGAATAAACTGATTCCGTTTTTTCCTTGAGAATGCCTGCTGAGTTTCCATGAATAATCCTAGGCCCAGAAGTTATTCAACAGACTGTCTTTAAATAATTTTCATTAAACAAAAGTTTAGAATTCACATAAAGTACATCCGAGGATTTATTTATTCTTATATCAAAAAAAAGTCAATACCTATCTAACATTTGTCCAACTCTGTGCTACACATTTTAAATGCATTGTTTTTACTCCCATTTTACAGAAATAGAGGCTTGAGAGTCAAGCTAATAATTGATAGCTTTGAACCCACCTGTTATCACACCCCCACTCATTCATGCATACAGTGGCTAAAACAGACATCAAGAAAGTCTATGGTTAGCAACAATTTGTAAACTTTATGACACACTTCCTTTGCATCATAATTTATAAAATAAAATCCAAAAACAATAAAAATCATGAGCAGTTCATTAAAAATTTCTTATAACTTAAACTGGACTATAATAGGATTTTTTTAATTGAATGGTTGGAAGATTCTTGAAAATGGAAACAAAAAATGAGGCTTTTTATTGTTCACTATAAAACCCAAAAGTATATGTGTCTGTGTATATATCTGACAACAACATAAACATTTCCCTAACTCCAGAGACTTTGACTTTCTCCACCAACCCCCACTCTGTATTATCCTGTTGTATTTTCTTCTTACTACTTCTTACCACCTGGCTTCATAGTATTGACGTGTTTGTTCATCTTTTATTGCCTTTCCCTTCACTAGAATGAAGGCTCTATTAGGGCATGAGTCTTTGTCCTTTTTCCCCTGCTGAACATCTAGAACAATGCCTGGCACATAGCTACTCCTCAGTTTAATTTATATGGAATAAATGAATGAACTAATGGATGAATGAATTTCTCTGCCTCTATGAGCTATGTGGGAGCAGGATCCTTCCGCAACACATTGGGGTTCCTGAGCTATTCTTGGGATTTCCAGGAGATATCTGACAGGTGACTTTGCACACACTACCCAACACTACCATCGGCCACTACCAGTCTCTCTACCCTTCACCCACCCTACTCTGGCTTCCTGTGGGATCTGCTGTCAGACCCTTAGACCCCTGTATCCTATCTGTTGTGCCAGGCAGAGGCCCCTCTGAGCTACTACTGATGTCTGCATGGGCACAGTCCCTCAGGGTCCAGCTGAGGGCACAGATGTCCGTAGCCAGATGCTGCTGCTTTCACTGTGGGAGAATCCTAAGCAAAGTCCACTCACTGTTCCATGGAACTATGCCATGAGTCTTCTCTGCTGGTGTGGTAATGAGCACATACACACAGTTACATGCACACACACATGCACGCATACACTCACACCCACGTGCAAAAGACATCTGTTACCTTCCTATCCCTGAGTTTTGGACCAGAGCTACTTTGTGTTCCCAAATTTTTCTGAGGGTTTTTTTTTTTTTTTTTTTTTGGTGAAACCTCCCCGTCTGATTTTACTCCCAGGACAGGGACTGGGACTGGAGAGGGAGAGGGGATGGGAGCAACGGAGGTGGGGTGGGGGTGAGAGGAGTGTGTGAGGTGGGGTGGGCGGCTTGACTGAATCAAAAGTTTTGAGTGAGGAAAAAGCCATCACTGCATCCCTCCAACCCAGAGCCATTCTTCTGACTTAGCTAACAAGCCTCTGGCAGGAAAAATAATTTCCCTGGAGGCAACTTGGTGCTTCATGCAAATTGTCCCTGTGTGGAACAGCCTCCTGGCCTTCGAGGCCATCTGGACACAATGGACCCCTGAAGTGAACTCACTGTAGCCCCAGGCTAGGATGGCTGCTAGAGGGAGATAAAGCTTTGCTGCTTCCTTTCTGCTTTGTTTTGGACTATATCCTAGAAAGGTACCTAAGAAATGTTAGCTAATTAGTAATTGCCCCCCCCCCACACACACACACACTCACACTCACACACACACACACACACACACATGCAGTGTGCACCACAATATATATTCTCAGGGGGGGTTATTTGGCCTCCTGCTCATGGACAAGTAAACTGAGGCAGATGAGAGTTGGCAGCAGTGGTAGGATTCCAGTCTTTCAGCCTGAAAACAGGAATCTGCAGTGTCTGTTGATATGCATGGCCTCGTACTGCGTGCGCCCCTTGCATTTTGACAACTTGTATCCAAAAAATCTGTTCTTGCTTCCAGAGCAGTCACAGAGCCCCTGCAGGCAAAGGAGTCTTCTTTCCAAGAGGGCCGAGGCCTCTCTTGGGTCTGGGCTAAGAAGAATGCAGGGCCTCTGCCGGAGGCCCGGCCAACCCAGAGAAAAGGAATGGGGCAGCTCCCTCCTTACTGAAAAACAAAACAGGAAGGAAAGAACCTTCCACCGTCACTCCCATGGTGACCACTGTTTATTATTTTTTCAGGTTGTGTACTCATATAATGCTTTTCACCAGAAAAGCCTGCTCTGTTTTATTTTGGAACAATTCAGTATGCTGAAGAAGAGTGAAGGAAGGTACGACAGAACCGGCCTTAGAAGTAGAAAGGGAGAGGATACGTGCGTAGTGACGGGGCACAGTAGCCCGAGGCCCAGGGGAAAGCCGTGCTCCACACGTTGTAAAAACATGGTCCTTACTGTTAAGGAGGATGGCTATAATTTTAGAAAGGCAGAGATGAATGGAAGACTGTCTGGGCTCAGAAGATCCATTTCTATTTTTTGTCCAGCTGAGTCACTCTGTGATAAAAGTGGCCCGAACATCACAAGACTTACTAACCTTTATGCCATCTCCCCTCCCACTCCGTTCCCAAGATTGCTAGGTTTTTTTCTGTCAGTTTTTGTCTTGCTTCATGCAGTAAAGAGTTTCTCCAGGGCGCCTGGATGGCTCAGTCGGTTAAGCATCTGACTTTGGCTCAGGTCATAATCTCACGGTTAATGGGTTCGAGCCCTGCGTCTAGCTCTGTGCTGACTGCCCAGAGCCTGGAGCCTGCTTCGGATTCTGTGTCTCCATCGCTCTCTGCCCCTCCCCCACTCACGCTCTGTCTCTAGCTCTCTCTCTCTCTCAAAAAATAAACATTAAAAAGTAAAAAAAAATTTTTTTAAACGTTTCTCCTCATTGGCAAACATTACATCAACTGAAAATTATCACTGACAGCTTTGCACGCGTGTGAGCTGGCCTGTACCCCCATCTTTGTTGTCAAGCTGGAGCTCCCAGCGGCATACCTGACTCTCACGAGTATCAGTAGGGGTCATGAATCCATCCATTATTGTTGTTACAGTGTTCAGCTCACCTGAAAATCCCAATTTATGTATTTATTTTTAAAATTTTTATTTAAGTGATCTATACCCAGCACGGGACTTGAACTCATGACCCCGAAATCAAGAGCCCCATGCTCTTCCAGCTGAGCCAGGCAGGAACCCTGAGAGAATCCCAATTTAAAACATCATTTCTGGGGTGCCTGAGTGGCTCAGTCGGCTGAACACCCGACTCTTGATTTCGGCTCAGTTCATGATCCCAGAGTTGTGGGATCAAGTGTTGGATCAGGCTCCACACTGAGCATGGAGATTCTCTGTATCTCTCCCTCCACCCCTCTCATGCTCTCTCTCTCTCTCTTAAAAAAAAAAAAAAAAATCATCATTTCCTTCAAATTTTAATTTCCACTTAGGAAGCATTTGGATTGACTTTGGTGCTCTTTGATTATATATTAGTTTTCTTTTAAGTAACTTTAACTTTAAAAACCCACCACCTATGGCTTGGCAGCACCTATGGCTTGTCGTCCTGGACGACAGCACCCTGATTTGACACTGCTATTCACATGTGAAGTGGGAGATTCAGGTAGAACTTCACCAGCGTGCAGGTGACCTAAAAGGGTATTGGGATAAACCACTGTGTTCTATGAATTCAGGCCCAGGTCTACATACAAAATCTAACGTATGTCATCCCCCTTTACCTGCTTGGCGTTCAAGACGATAGGAGCAAAGAGCCACTGGCTGCCGCGACTGTGACTTCTCTCCGAGGGCCAGGTCATTGCAGCCCGTTTGTTTCCTGCCTCCTCTTCCCACTCATTTGTTAGCAGCCTTTGAAGGGGAAGCTTAGCTTACGGTTTTCACCTTAGCTTTCCATTTTCCTCTTCAACTACCTCTTGACGTTTCTCCCCACACTCGGCTATGAGAAGCTTTTAGCATGTGTCACAGAACACACAATCTCCGGGGCCCATCAAGAACCTACCCTTATGATTCCTGTGGCCCTGACTTGTGTGAATGATGACTGGTCATTTCACTCGGGCTCTCAGAATATTTGATCTCGGCAAAGTGACAGATTGTACATTTTTTCTTCTATTTCCGGGGTAGTTGCTAGGACTTTTTTTTTTTTAAACACCCATTTTATATGCCAGGAATTCTGAAGTCAAATATGCATAAACCATTAGGTTGTGAACAGAAGCATCTAGGAATCTTTAGCTGGAAGGTCAGAGGTCAAGTGCAGTCATCTCAGAGCAGAAACCCTTCTCCAGCACCCCCTCAGATAGGCCCTTGGGCAAAATCACTGTCTTCCCCGGTGAGGGGAGGAATCTCTGAGGTCACCAGGTTGCCCACTGTGGTTGTTGGGGAGCTGGATTCGGATGCTTCGTGTGAGCTGGGGCTAGGTGTTTAAACTCTGTTTCTTCATCTGAAATGGTGACTGTAATAATAATCGTACTTCCTCATAGAACCGTTATGAGCATTAAATCAGTCAATACATGTAAAACCTTTGGACAGTCCTGGCAAGAACTGAGTGCCCAGTCACTGCTAGCCAGTAACGCTGCCTCTGTGGGTAGGGGCAGGTAAGGCCAACTGGTTGGAGTTGAGACCCTGTGGATACCTAGCCCTGTGAACATGACAATTAAGTGGTTTGGTATTTTCTGAGCTTGAACTTCTTTATCTCTAACATGGGAAGAAGGAGTCCTCCGTAGGTATGTGCGAGAGCAGGCTGTCAGTAAAATGCCAAGAGATATAGAGAGTTGTCGAGAATTCATGTAGGACACGCAGTAGAGTAGACATGTATTAAACAATCGTGATTCATCACACTTCTATTTAGTTGAAGAGGCCAAAAAAGAAGGTTATGTTTGCTTTGCCTTAAGAGAGAGTACAGCACTATTCCTGTCGCATTAGTGCTTAATAGATATTGGATTATTTTACTCAGAGGAGAGTAATGCATGAAATTGAGTAGTAATGCATGTTTAGAGCTTCTAAAAACCAAAGACAGGACACGAGAGATTTTTGCAAACCTACAGATTAAAAAGATTAAAAAAGATTTTACGTTAATCTACTTGAATGTGTGAGATTCTCTGATGTGTATAAACTCAGAATTTCTGGAAATGTTTCTCTTTATGAGAAAGCAAACTGTACTGGCTCATATGAGCCAAAAAAAAGGTCGAATCAGAATATTTTTAAGGAAATTCAGGCTTTTTCTCCTCAAGTTTTGGGGAACCACCCCCCCTTCTTCTTCAAGAATCTGTAATTATCTACAAGAGTCAATGTCAGGTGTCTTTGCTGCAGATAAAGGAGCACTTAGCCAGGGCAACTAGCCTCTTCCCCACCATTAATTGCAGACATTCCAGACCAGCAAGTCCTGAGCCCGTAGGAGCAGGCTCTCCTGAATCCTCAGAGGTAACAGACATGATCCCTGATCCATGCACCTCTAAAAGTAGCCAGTCCCCAGCAAAGATGCCCCTATGAAATTAATTCTTCACTTTACCTTGAATGATTCTTTGATTGTAGATTAATGAGATGGTGACTGATGGCAGCTCTTCAATTGCCTGTTTTAATGAATAGATAGGAATTATTTTTAATTAGTGCTTCAGCTGTCTATATATAAACGATGCTCTCCGATGTGCTTAAGGGCCTTTTGAAAATGGTTGATTTTCTGGTAAGCATTGCCTAAGTGCTCTTGTTTGCAATGCTATGTGTGTTCTCTATGAGAAAACTTTCTCTACATAAGCATCATTTCCAGCCTTTGTGGAATAGTCCAATTTCACTGGAGATCATCTTGACCAAGGCATTTCCCATATTTAGAATAAATTGCAGGGCAGTGGGATTGCCTAGCCGTAGGTAAGCCTACCAGTGCCGGAGCAAGGAGCCATTTTCATGTATTTCAGAGCTGGTTCCCTCACCCGATGCTCTGGCCACCCCAAAGACATATGAATGTGCCCCTCAGTTTACCTGGCTGCAAGGGTGCAGTGTGGGCAGGATACCTGCTAAACCTGGGCAAGCCTTGCACAGAGCTGTAGGCCCCTGTCCTAATACAGTCAGGTGTCACCTGAGTGACCAGCTGAAGCCAAATTTGGCATTTTAGGATTAACGGATGTGAGTTAGTTAGAAGACATAATCGGATCACTTGCCTTAGCCCCAGTCCCATACCCGTGAAGTGTTTTCTCTCCCAAATCCTTGAAATCACTCCCTGGAAAGTAACCATTGGTTCCAAAAGTCTGACATTGTCTATTGAATAGATATATTTTTAGGATTTCTTTAAATATGATACTTTGGGTTTCTTCCCCTTGGTTTCTTTTTTAAAAAAAAAATCATCTAAAAATCAGTGTTCAACCAAAAAGGCTTTTAGGGTTTTCCTTTTTTAGTCTGTGTCCCAGAATAGTAGTTTCAGACTTGCCAACAGCAAAAGGACCTGTGTGTTGTGTGTGCTGCTGAAAGCAGTTTGTGCTATTTCCAGGCTCAAACTCAATGGCTTTAGAAAACTAGTACGGGGAGTAACTCACGGGGTTTCATGTATAGCAGCCAAACCACTTTACCTTAGCAATCCAGAGGCTGTCGAGTCTTCTGATCATAAGCAGTAATTATCTTGGACTTGAGAGCTGGAAGGAAAAAATTATGTTTGACTTAGTAACATTCTAAGGAACGTTTACCTTAGAAAGTAAACGGTTCTTTTAGCGAAATTGTGTTAGACTGTTCACTCTCACCTTTAAACAGCAGTTAGAGAGCCATGGCTCTCCCTGAACTAGGGGGATGTTCCCATGAACTTGGATCGGCCCCACAGGAACTAGCTCATGTTTCTTTCTGTACAGTTTGTCAGTCAACAAGTGTTCATTGAGTTCCTCTTGCCTGGCACTACCCTCGGAGATGCATAAACTGTCAGAACAGTGGGGATAACACGTTGCCTCCTCCTTCAAGTCATGCATTCCATCCGAGGAGGTGATGTGTGACGCAGTGAGGGAATAATCAAGGAAACAGTGAAATCTTCATAAATTGTTATTCACCACATAGTGCCTTTCAGCCTACACAGGTGATTCTTCATTTCCCTTTCAAGTGCTGTAGACTTGGAGGGCTGGAGTTACCAGATAGCCTTTCTTTATTCATTCAAAACAGATGTAAGCATCCACCACTAAAATTGTTTTGTGTAGAACTAGGCACAATTCTAGAACAAGTCCTTTTTTATACCACTGTTGGAGGTTTAGAAAAGGATGATGTTTCTACAGCTGCCTAATGCCTAATTGCAGGGCCTGCTCGGTGGTTCTGCGTTGTCCTCTGGCCTTTTCTGTGTTTAAGTACATCACATTTTCTATTTTGGACTGAGCTTGCATGGCCAGTATTCTATCAGTTCAGTATAAGCACTGCTGTCTTCCGTATAAGTGCTGGCCTTCCTAATCCTGTGGATTTCCTGCATCATAATTTATTAACAACTACTTGGGTAATTTGGCTTAATTGTGGGGCAAAAGACTTAGAACTAAGATTTCCTGATGGCTAATGTTTTGGTTCCACTAGTTTGATTTTGTGCTTCCTTCAGCTCACAGGTTCTATGAACTACCCCAAGACACAGGTCTTTACGCCATCAGTATGGCTCTGGAGACAGCGACACCTTCTTTGGGTTTAATACCTACATTTCATTATCTTTTAATTGAGTTCTCGGACATGCAAGTGGAAAAGAAAATAATGGGTGATTAATGCTCCTGCATGACTGAGAACTAACTGTACATATAATGAATATAACTTACTTTAAAATTTCTTCTGCAGTAAAAATTTCTTCTGCTCATTGATAGCAGACTGAGGTTAAAGAGACTTTAATTAGAAATTATAAGCTCACCTAGCCCAGAGCACTATGCCATGCAAATCTAAGAACACAAAATGGACAAAACCCCTAAAATTGTTCAATAGCACCCCCTAGCATACATGATTTTAGACAACCAGACTAGGAAGCAAATTCTGTTTGTTTGTCATTTCTTCTCTTAAAAGCATATGCTTTTTAATATGTCTAATTATATTGGCATGTTCTTCACATTATTCCTGAATTGAATGTCTGCAGGTATAAACAGAGGATAGCATGATCTAGTAGAATAATTTCTTGTGCAAATATTTTCAAAGTGATTTTACTTTAAATCTGGCTGTCTTCTATTCATCTCTCTGCTTTGGTTGGCCGATTTAAAGAGATTTGGGGGTGGGGGTGGTTTGAGTAGTCATGTAGGGAAAAGATAAACGCAGAGCTAGGGGAGATTCTTAAAGTAGATCCTGGAAATCCAAGGTAGATGCGTATTTAACAATTTGTTAAGTGTTAAGAACACAGCCTCTAAAGCCAGACTCCCTAGGCTTTGTGACATTGGGTGCGCTCCTTAACCAGACTGTGACTTAATTTGTTTCTCCATAAATTGGGTGAATGGTACTGGGTACCTTTCTCACAGTGCTGTTGCAGTGAATACGCCCAAAGCACTTTAGAAGTCTAACACATAATGAATGGTCAGTGACGATAGACAGCTGTTGTTGTTATTTCCCCATGGATTATTGTATATGGTCAAGATCTATAGCTTGGATTCTAATATCAGAAAAACCTGAGTTCAGGGGTGCCTGGGTGACTCCATTAAGCATTTGACTCTTGATTTCGGCTCAGATCATGATCTCAACAGTTTGGTTTTTGAGATCGTGCTGATAGCACAGAGCCTGCTTGGAATTCTCTCTCCTCATCCCTCTCTGCCCCAATCCTGCTCACACTTTCTCTGTCCCTCTCTCAAAATAATAAATAAACTTAAAAAAAAAAAAAAGAGAGAGAGAGAGAGAGAGAGAGACCTGAGTCCAAACCCTCTGAGAGACCTTGGGCAAGTTGCTGAAACTCAGTTTCCTCACCACTATTAAATAGGGATGATGATATTATATACAGTTGTAGACTTTCACAGTGTATGCAAAGTGCCTAGATTAGACTAGGTAGAACATAGCTGTTACTCTCTTCATTTCCTTCTGAAATTCCAATAAAACAACAGTAAAAGGACTCTACAGAATAATAATAATCTTCTATGACGAACAGAAGACCACAGTATCAACATTCTATAAGGTGGAAAGCGGAAAGTAGAATCTGATTCAGCAATTACACTGTAGAATGAAGAAAATGCTCAGGAATTGTTAGCACTAGGTATCGCTGGAGATAGAGGTGAGACTACGGCTAAAAACAGGAGGATTCATTGAAATCCAAATCCGCTTTTTCATTCCTTGCAGCCAGGCACTATTAAGGACAGGACACCAAACAAATCAGCATTTTTTTTAAATTAATGTTGATCTATTTTTGAGAGACAGAGACAGAGCACAAGCAGGGAAGGGTCAGAGAGAGAGGGATACACAGAATCTGAAGCAGGCTCCAGGCTCCAAGCTGTCAGCATAGAGCCCAACGCGGGGCTCGACCTCATGAGCCGTGAGATCATGACCTGAGCCGAAGTTGGACGCTCAACCGACTGAGCCACCCAGGCGCCCCCGAAATCAGGGTTTTTAAATGAATGTCTGCATTCTGAATGCTGACATCCTCTGTTGTCTTCCTCCATCTGGCTCCCAGGATGCTGGCAAGGAGGTCTGCACTCTCCAAGACAAGATGAGATGCACCTTCTCTGGGATCCCTACCAGCCCAAGTGGATACACCCAAGTATACTGCCCTTGGACATTATGTAACTAAAAAGCCTGTCACATCCCTGAATCCCACAGTCCACATGCACAGCCTGTGTGTGTGGAGCTTCCAGTCAGCTGTCCAGTGTTCCACGCAACGAGGACAGATAGCCAGGGACCCCAGAGCAAGGTCTCCAGACGGTGGATCATTGTATGATGTGCACAGCTAGGCATATTATCTAATCACCCTGTACAGGGCTCCTAAGTATGCCTGTTGATGTTGTAGGATCCATTTATTGCTTCATTCCTAGCATGTGCCAAGCATGGTCCTGGGTTTCCTCTCAAGTACACCTAGCACATAGCTAGCACTCTGTAAATGTCAGCTGGTACCATTACTCATTCAGCCATCACAGGATGGAGCAAGTCACTTACTTCTTACAGGCATGCAGTCACATTTAGGAGGTGAGGTTTGAGCGTTTAGCTGCTTCTATAACTCTTCCACCTGTAGAAGTTCCACTTAGAGAGGAAGAAGCCCTGGATTAGAGAACAGCGGCTTTTTGTTGCTGTTTTTTCCCTTTTATTCATTGTTTAAGTGTATTTATTTAATTTTGAGAGAAAGAGTGCACTCACAGGAGGAACAGAGAGAGAGCGAGAGAGAGAGAATCTCAAGCAGGTTTCATATGGTCAGTGCAGAGCCTGACTCGGAGCTCGAACTCAAGAACTGTGAGATCATGACCTGAGCCAAAACCAAGAATCAGATGGTTGAACGAGTGAGCCACCCAGGCATCCCAAGAACAGGTTTTTTAATTCTATCACCAACAGAATGACCTTCAATCAAGTCATGTAATCTCTCTAAGTAGTAGTTACTACCAATGTAAAAGGAAGGAGAGGGGATAGATTAAAAAAAATTTTTTTAGACTAGATCATCTTTTTTTTTAATTTTCTTAATATTTATTTATATTTTAGAGAGTAGGGGAGGGGCAGAGAGAGAGGGAGACACAGAATCCGAAACAGGCTCCAGGCTCTGAGCCATCAGCACAGAGCTCGATACGGGGCTCGAACCCACAGACCATGAGATCATGACCTGAGCTGAAATCGAATGCTTAACCTACTGAGCCACCTGGCGCCCCTAGACTAGACCATCTTTTTAAAGGTGCCTTCCTTGCTCCCAAACACCCCAGGACATCAGGAGAAGTCTCCGATTACTCTGGTTACTTTTCAGAAGTGTACATACAACTACTAATAATAAATGTATTATTAGTAATAAATAATACATCACGGAGATAAATAATATCTAAGCATTATTGAGTATCTACCATGTTCCAGGTGCTGGCATTATTCCTACTTAACCTCATTTAATGGGATACTAGTGCTTTATGAGAGATAATTCTTTTACCTCCACTTTTCAGAGAAGGTAACTGAGGCTCTGAGGATACACGTAAAATTTAGAGACAGTAAGTGGCGGAGTCTGGTTTTGGAAGACCTGCCCCCCCCCCCCCCCCCCCCTCCGGAGACCCAGCTCTCTAGACCTCACCTTGCATCTCTTTTTTGAACTCTGGCACTTCCCCAGTAAGAGCAGTATATTCATTTGGGGTCCCTTGGCTGTTTTCAGGTGTTAGTCTGGCGTCATTGCCTCCCACTGGAAAATTATGTTTTTCCCCTGTAAAGTGGATTGGCATTGGAGTCAGAAACAAACTAAGCCCTGTGTTCCTCTCACAAAGCTCTGAGTCCTCAAAGTCCCCATTTAAAAGTCCCCACATCTACCTGCGTGAAATTACACTGTTAAAATTCCTGCCTGTCTAAACCTTGATTAGATGTGTCCTTTTTCCCAGTGGCACCAAACCTGCAGGTCACTTTTGGTCGGTGAATTCTGTGACATGCCAATTGTCCTTTGAGACTGCAGACTATATCAACTAATAAGTAGATACTGTAACAGATCTTTGTACATAGATTGTGGTTGTTGTTTCATGTTAATTTTGGAGGTTATAAAAATAAGGAGAGAACATAAAACAGATTTGATGAAGCATCAAGAAGAATCTTTTTAGAAGAAGCCTGGGGAAGGCTGGAGGTGAGAACTCCCTCTAACTTTTTGCTGTGCATTTTTGAAAAATGGGTAAAATGTACAAAACATAAAATATACCACTTTAACCATTTTTAAGTGGACAGTCCAGTGCCACTAAATATTCACATTTTTGTGCAAACATCACCACCATCCATCTCCAGAACTTCCCTCATCTTGCAAAACTGAAACTCTGTACCCATTAAACACTAACCCCCCATTCTCCACCCTTCCACCCTCAGCCACCGGCAATGACCGTTCAACTTTCCTTCTCTGTGAATTTGACTACTGTGGATTTTGTAGAAGTTCTAACATGACATGATCAGTACTGTAATTAAGAGTAACAGTTGTCACGTATTACCACTACTACCCAGAGGGTTTATGGTGAATATTTACAAAGGTTTCTAGAGTGAAATAACATGTTAAGCTCCTTTTCTTTCTTTGAAATAAATTACAACCTATTTTTTAAGCATCCCGAGGTTCTTATAATTCAGCTTTTTAAGTGATGGTCCTGTGTGCTTGCACAGATACAAGTCCTCACTCTTTTCTTCCATGGGGCCCCAAACACAATTTTAGTGAAACTGCAGTAAAAGCTCCCTTCCTCTTACCTTTGGTCCCCCCACCTTCAGCCCCCAGCTCCAAAGTTCATTCCTAAGAACCTCCCACCCTGTCAGTGCCCAACATTGTACTCCGAGTAGGAGTAAAGTTGCCAAACAGCGTAGCACTCAAGTTAAGGAAGACAAATGTTTGTTCATTCTTTCCTCAAATTCTTATGGAGTGCCTACCATCATTACATACTGCAAGCAAAGGTAGATAAGACACTCTCACTGTCTTCAAGGGGCTTCTATTCCATTAGACTCCAGCAGTTAAAACAACCTGTGGTAAGAAGAGAGCTATGTATAAACAGATGAGCTGAGGGCCTAAGGCAGAAGCCTGTGCCAGGAACCGTGAGGGAGAAGGTGGTTCTACACGGGAGGCTGAGGATGTCAGTCATCATGGCAGACTTCTGTGGAGTTTTTTTGCCTTTCTTCACAAGGCTGATAAAGTGTACCCTCCTACCTTGACTTGCTTCTGCAGCTCCTCCAGTTCTAGTCTGTGGGTGGGTTTGGAGTTGTGGGGATGGTACAGAAGCAGTGGGGCAGGTGGTGTTTCATTAATGTGGACAAGGAAGCCGCCATTGCCGTTGCCCCTTGTTCTCGTTTCCACCCTCAGCAGTCATTAAATGGAAGTGTGAGAATTCTGCAGAGCAGGATGGAAAGTCCTATGGTACACACGTTAGCTGAAAGTCCTCATTTGTCTCACAATTTGTTAGAGGCTGAACTTTTCTCTTCTTTGGAAGGCGAAACAAACAAACAAACAAAAAAAACCTTGAATTCATTTCCAGATCAGTGTTTTTTCAAAGAAAATCTGTAAATAGACAACTGCCTGATTTGGGGGAGAAATAATAGAACTTCCTACAAGACACAAATATGATAGCAACTCGTCGTGGGCAGGCAGTGCTTTTATGGAGACCAGGACCCAGGGTGACAGGACAGTGAGCTAGGGATGGAAAACGATCCCATGTCATCAGTTCAGGAAGAAGTCACTATGCTGAGGAGAGGACATGACATAGTGATTTGTCCTAGGGAGTCAAGAATGTAGGCTCCCTTAATAGCAGCATGATGACACTTCAGTCTGGTCCATTTAAAACATTCCACTGGATTGTAGTTTCCTCTTGACCACATATAAAGGGTATTTATTTGAGGAAAAAGCTGTTACTTAAATATGTAAGCCCACCTTAACCTTGGTCATGAACACCTGTCTCAAGCCAAGAGGGAAGGACTCAGGTAGAAATGGCAAATGAATCTGAAACAGAACCATCTATGATTTTATATATAGACAGTGCTGGCAAACTCACCAGTTTCCACAGTGTCATTACTCCCACAAAGGCTGATTTCAAACTAGCAGCAGTTGGCTAACAAGATTCCTGAGCATTTAACAACTGGCTCTCCCAGTAATGGCCAGCTCCAGCATACCACTACATGTATGATTTGGCCAGTAGAAATATTTTTTTTTTTTTTTAGTTTATTTATTTATTTTGAGAGAGAGAGAGAACAAGTGGGGCGAGGGAGAGAGAGAGAAAATCCCAAGCAGGCTCTGCACTATCAGTGCAGAGCCCAAAGTGGGGCCCAAACTCATGAAACATGAGATCATGACCTGAGCCAAAATCAAGAGTAGGATGCTTAACTAACTGAGCCACCCAAGTGCCCCCAAATACCTTTTTTTTTAACTTAAATTTGAGTGGTTGCCAGAAGCAAGAGGGTGGAAAGTATGCAAAATGGTGAAGGGGGTCAAAAGGTACAAACCTCCAACAACAAAATAAATAAGTTATGGGGATGGGAAGTACAGCCTGGTGACTATAGTTAATAATAGTGTATTGTATTACATATTTGAGTTCATAGAAGAGTAGATCTAAAAAGTTCTCATCACAAGAAAAAGACTTTTGTAACCATGTATGATGGTGGACATTCACTAAACTTACTGCGGTGATCATGTTGCAGTATATACAAATATTGTATCATTACATTGTATACCTGAAAACTAATTTAATGTCATATGTCGATTATACCTCAGTTTTTAAAAATTGAATTCGAATGCCTTTGGGGAGATACTCGCTGATGGCTCTTCCTCCCAGTTATACCTGGTCCCTCTACTCCCTATTGCTTACTCAAGGTGTATCATCTGTTCAGCTACCTGCCTGGCCTTGACTTGCTTTGGCGTGGGTGGTACAGATGCTGTTTTCAACAGTAGCCCTGGGGTCCTTGCCTGTGTCTTTAAAATTGGCTCCCTTTCAGGCTTCTTTTCTTTCTTTTTTTTTTTTTTGATATGGAAACACAAAGGGGGTATTAAAAATTATGTGGATTACTCTTACTCTCGCCCTCCTTTTTTAATTTATGTAGATTTGACTTTTTTAAGAATGCAGAATATTTATTGAAAGAGATACCTATAGGGGCGCCTGGGTGGCTCAGTCGGTTAAGCGGCCGACTTCAGCTCAGGTCATGATTTCGCGGTCCGTGAGTTCGAGCCCCGCGTCAGGCTCTGTGCTGACAGCTCAGAGCCTGGAGCCTGTTTCAGATTCTGTGTCTCCCTCTCTCTGACCCTCCCTCGTTCGTGCTCTGTCTCTGTCTCAAAAATAAATAAACGTTAAAAAAAAAGTTTTAAAAGAGAGATACCTATGCATAGTTCCTATCCACTTTTGGCCAATAACTCTCTGACCTTGGGCAACGTACAAAATCGCTCAGAGCCTCTGTCCTTGATGGTTTCATTAATGTTCTCCGCTTTGAATGCTTGCCTCAGACAGCTGTTGTAAGGATTAAATAAGGAAAAGTTTTAATAATAACAGTAGTAACAATTGCCGACCTCTGTTAGGCTCTTACACACGGCAGGGCCTGTGCTTGGCCTTTCCTTGGTACTAACATAATCAATGTCTGCAGGCCCCGGTGCGGTAGCTGGCACCTGTGAGGTGTTGTCAGTGATAGCTGTTATTTTTACCGCGGTTATTGTTTGTGCAACTATAAGAGACCATAGCGATAAAGAATCAAAAGCTGTGTTTCCCTGTTGTCAGATTATCACAGGACCATCAGTTAGGTACATACATATGGCCTCACATAAGAAACAAATTAACCATGGTTATATCTGTATTTTAGGAGTTTATCTTCTGTAACAGTAACTGTCAGAGAATATTCATACAGACAAGCCTATCATTATACATACAAGTTGTTTGGGGTTGTTTCATTGTTCTCATCATGCTTTCTGCCAAATGACTATTGGACAGGAGATGCGGTGCTGAGATTTCATTTCAGTATTCCATTTGAAAAATGGGGTAAAGTCTCTAATATTTCTGTTAAGTTTTATCTGGAAATCTTGGACTTTGGTAAAAGATACCCTTTCAATCAGGTTCACATGATCAATTTCCACTACGTTATGGTATTTGCCAGAATACAAGCAGGACTTTTTTTAAGTCCTTCAGAAAAATGGATGCCATTTTATATATGAATCACGTGGTACAGGGCACTCTTGTTATTTTGAACACAGTGTCTAAGGGAAACGCTAGGCTAAAGCGCTGGCTTGCCTCAGTGATCACCTTAGATGCTTATAGAGAGGGGCCTGCTGACTGAATCACTTTTGTTTCCAAATGAGAAAAAAGAATACTGCTCTAATTTAGTACTATTTCTGTGTGTCATCATAACAGCCTTCTAACAGTTACTTTACGAGAATAATGCAGTAAGTGGTGAGCAGCACAGAGATCACCACTACCTGGGTATTTATGGCTTGGAATTAAATGTCCAGCACGGCAGCATACAAAAATCTGAACTGCATTGTATTTCAACCAATTGGAAGCAAACATAATATGCCTTGGAAACAATAGAAGACTCAAAAAGTGGGTGACTGGTCGTGAAAACACTGATGCCAGATGCACCTGGGACGCGTAAGTTGTTTTGTGAAAGGCGAGTGTGCAAAAGGAATATTTCTAAATTCATATAATTTTTTACACGGTATGTGGTCATAAATATTAGCGTAGCTGAATTAATAAACTACTATAAGTCGTCACCTAGAGGTTTCAGCTCCATCCTCAAGGATTATGTAGTTAAGCTTGCCAAGACACATTTCTGAGTATCTTCACTTTGGAGGAATGGGGATCATCTCCTTTTTCTCTGTGGTTCATTAAAACTCTTAGATGTGTAGCTTAACGTGTTTTTCTCTCATTGCCAGCTCCTCCCCCTCTCCCCTTCCCCACCCTTTCACTCAGGTCAGGAAAGACTTTCACATGAGTTGAGAGGTAAAGAAGGAGGGAAGCAGCAAACTGGTTCCCAAGACTTATTTGCCTGGTAGGATCTAGTGTTAGACGAATGGGTAAAATGGGAACAAACATTCAGAAACCATTTTACAAAAGGCAGACTTAGTGAACTGAGGCTTGTGGTGCCATGAATAAGCCCCTCCATGCAAAGCCTAATAAAAGAACCTCAGAGAGATGAGAAGTGACAGCGGCAGAGGACACAGATCATTTGTTCTAGACTTTTCTCCCCGTCTTGGTGTCAGGCTGCCAGAGGAGAGTCAGTCCCTTCACAGTCCCACATCAACAGTACGTGCTCAGCTCAGAAGTGTTGTGGGAGCATACACCAAAGGTGAAGGCAAATGTGGAAAAAGAGTATGGAAATTTTCCAGAAAGCTCCTAGAAGACTGGGGAGATCAGCAAACAAAGACACTCTTGGTTAAACACAATCCATTAAAGCATTTCAGGATCAATTCTGCTTGCAAAGTTTAGAATGAAGATATTCCTCGCAAGCAGTCCATTTCTCCAAAAGGAGTGGGGCCGGGAGCGGCGGGAAGAATAGTGCTTACTTTTTATTGCCTAAGTACCATGTTTCAATTTTAAAGCGCTTTTTCAACCCAAATGCTAGTTACAACCAACCAGTCTTTTCCTAGCCTTGGGCTAAAAGTTACATCAATAATGGAACGTCGCCAGATTTGATTATTGACTGTCAAGACTGTGTATAGAAGCCTAATGACTGACTCCACATTGTAAAATAATCATGCCATGACAGAATTGACGCTTGTATTCACCAGAAAGCCTGGGGGCACTGTTAAAACATCGACTTCCCTTCATTTACACCAACTTCTGGTGGGAGAGGTTGCAGAAGGGTATAGAAGAAAATGTATGGGTAGGGAGCTAAATTTAGAATTAGCCAGGACTAATCATAGAAGCAATGGAAGAAATAATAGAAGAAAAATGAAATCAGTTCTTTGCCACCAGTCCAAAACTTAGAACTCCTGTATGTGAAAACATATATTTATTTTAAAACACACTTTTTAAAAACAGAAATACATGCAGAAGAGAATTTATGTTTTGTAAATATGTACAGTAATAGAAAGGAGGGGAAAAAACCCCTTTTTTCATGCATAGAGCTCACAGGCAGAATAAAAGACGTGGTCTTGTGTTGGTTCTCTTCTCCTGCCAAGAGACTACATCCTTGTTTCGAGAGTGGTCGGCACTGGACAGAAGGCAGGCTTATCGGTGCTTCCCTGAGATCCTTGAAGATGGCCCTAACAGGGAAGACTTTCTTGCCTCTTGGGTCACAGGCTTGTAAGGACCGAATGTGGCATTGCCGTAGGGTCATGGAAAAAAATGAAATCAAGGTGATAAGCAAAGATGAAAGCAAGGGAGAGAAGGGGGCATTCTTTGACTACCTGGATCCAGTCAGGCCTGAGATCAGATCCACTCCTGTGAGGTAAACCAGTAAGTTCCAGGCCTTCAGACCTGTGTTCTCGCCATCGACGGTGCTTTTCTGCCTCCCACACGCATGGGACCTGGCTCTCACCTGCCTCGCTCCTACATGAATGTTGGTTGGGCTCCACTTGGATAGAGACTATGTGATAAGTAAAGGACATTGTCTCAAAAATAATTGCATTCTTTCTTTTTTTTTTTTTTTTATTTTGAGAGAGGACAGAGAGAGTGCAAGTGGGAGAGGGGCAGAGAGAGAAGGAGACAGAGAGAATCCCAAGTAGGCTCCGTGCTCAGCACAGAGCCTGACTCGGGGCTTGGTCTCGCAACTGCGAGATTATGACCTAAGCCGAAATCAAGAATCGGATGCTTTACAGACTGAGCCACCCAGGCACCCTCGAAATAATCGCATTCTAATGTATCCACTCAGAAAGACTACATTTTCTCCTAATTTCTTCTCACTGTTCGGGCCACCTGGTATAGGTCCTAAAGCTTACATTTCATTCCCTTCAAGAGAAACACACGTCTGCCAGCCATGTTTCTGCGTTAAAAACCGTGTCACCTGTCCTTTGCTTGCCCAGAAAGATACCTTGACTTGGAGTCAGCCCACCCATGAGGCACACATAGGTAGCAAGGAAGAAGAAGCAATTTTTTGAAGCCATATTTCACCCTTTTAATCAGTAACCCTAAACTTCCTTTATTTCCCCATTTCATCCCCAACATCTCCTGTTGTCACCTAAGCCGAAAATCTGGCTGTCATCCTTAGCTAAACCTTGTCCTCTTCCACCTACCCTGTAAATGCTATATCCATATGTATACGTCTATGTCTATGTGATGTATATATGTATATATATGTGTATCTATTTATTTATAGATGTTTATATCTAAATGATCTGTGAATGCGACACTTAGTATTCAGGGATTTTTTTTTCCTCTGACATTTACAATTGTTCCATGAGGGCAGGGCTAAGCAAGGCACTTAGCATGTAGTGGGCACTCAGTAATTTTAGTGACAACTCCCAGATCTGTTTCCTCATCCTTATTTCCAGAGCAACCATCTTATTGATACAAGCTGTCATTTTGTGATGCATTTCCTGTACAGCAGGTACCCCAGTGAAGTACATACTACTTCCGTCGCCATTTCACAGCTGAAGAAACGAGCACAGAGGCTACAGAATCTGCTCAAAGTCACACAAGTAGAAAGTGGAGAGGTCGTCTTACTCCAGAGCCTGTGCCCTTGTTGTCTGCCATGCTGAGCCCCTCCCGTCTTTGTTAGCTGCTGTGGAATCTCTTCTGATTTACTGGCTCAGCTTCCAGATTGGCTCAGTGCTTCCATCTCTGGAACAGTTTGCCAGAAGATCCATAAACTCCTTCAATGGCTCCTCCTTGTTTCATAGGAAAGCGCAGTGTCCGAGCATGAGCCCTCTGTGGCCCACCGCTACCTGCCTCGCCACTTCCTCTCTCATTCGCACCCTGGCACCTCGTGCTCTCCCAGGCTCTGTATGGTTCCCGGTACATGTCGGGTTCTCTTTCCCTGTCAGGGGGTATTCTTCCACCTTCCAGACCCAACCCTGCCTGGTTCCATCTCCAAGAAGCTCCCCTGACCTCCTCCTCTGAGTTGTGTCATCCTGAGTGCTTCTACTACACATACGTCAATCATTTCTAAACATCAGTTCACTCTTCTGTTTTGTGGTGGATGAGGATCATGTCTCCCAATTCTCTAGCACAGTCTGGCATCCAAGGATTGTTAAGCAGTGTTTAGTGAAGAATGGGCCATTAGGTTTCTCCATGATGATTTTCCACCGCTATTTAGTAACCCATATTTCTGTCCCTATATGACTTTTCGTTGTGATCCAAGGACCTGGTTTTGATATTTGCTTGGCCTGAGAAGACTGAGTTTTGCAGACGTGATATGCCTGAGCTCTTGACTAAGAGAAGATAGAGTCAAGAATGACCCCCCCCCCCACCCCCCCCGCCGCCGCCGCCAAAACGTCCACATCCTAATTCCTGGAACCTGTGAATGCTATGTCACCTTATGTGGGAGAAGGGACTTGGCAAGTATGATTACATTAAGGATCTTGACCCAGAGAGATTGTACTGGATTATCCAGGTGGGTCCAGTAGACCATAGGGATCCTTATAAGAGGAATGCAGGAGGATCAGAGTTAGAAAAAGAAGATATAAAGATGGAAGCAGAGATCAAAGAGGAGGGATGCTAAATTCCTGACTTCGAAAGTGGAAAAAGGAGCCGTATGCAAAGGTAGTCAGCCTCTAGAAGCTGGAAACAGAGCCAAAGAAACAGATTTTCTCCTAGAGCCGCTAGAAGGAGGACCATCCTACAGACCAGCATTAAACGTCTGACCTCCGAATTGGTGTTTTAAAAATCCATAAGTCCTTGGTAATTTGTTAAGTAGCAATAGGAAGCCAGTATAGATCCGGCAACTTGAAATATAGTAGTGCTATAATAAATACCTATAAATGTGGAGTAGCTTTGGAATCGGGAAGTGGACAGAGACTGGAAGAATTCTGAGGACCAGGATAGAAAAAGCCTAGGTTGCCTTGTACATACAGTTCGTAGAAATAGGGATTTTAAAGATTCTTCTGGGGAGGGCTCAGAAAAAAGAGCGTGGTGAAGAAAACCTGTATCACCTCAGAGAATACAAGTCATCATAAACATACCATTGGTAGAACTGTTGGACATGAGGGGCACCTGGGTCAGCTAAGCGGCCGATTTTTTAGCTCAGGTCATGATCTCATTGTTCATGAGTTCAAGTCCCGTGCTGGGCTCTGTGCTGACAGCTTGGAGCCTGGAGCCTGCTTCAGATTCTGTGTCTCCCTCTCACTCTGCCCCTTCCCCGCTCATGCTCTGTCTCTGTCTCTCAAAAAATGACTAAACATCAGGGCACCTGGGTGGCTCAGTTGGTTAAGCATCCAACTTCGGCTCAGGTCATAATCTCACAGTTTGTGAGTTTGAGCCCTGCCTTGGACTCTGTGCTGAGAGTTCAGAGCCTGGAGCCTGCTTCAGATTCTGTAACTCCCTCTCTCTCTGTCTGTCTGTCTCTCTGTCTCTCTCTCTGTCTCAAAAATAAACTTAAAAATTTTGCTAAATTAAGGAACATTTAAATATTATTAAAAATTAAGAAAAAAAAAAAGAAATACAGACGTGAAAGGTACCACCGGTAAGTGAAGGAAATGAGGAACATGTTATTAGAAACTGGAGGGAAGGCGGCACTTGTAATACGGTGGCCAAATGCTTAGCTAATCCTGTCCTACAAGGATGTGGAAAGCAGAACTTGTAAACAATGAACTTGAATCTTTAGCTGAGAAGACTTTTAAGTTGGAGTGTTGAAGTCAGGGCATAATTTCTTCTCGCTGCTTCTAGTGAAATGTGACAGGACAGAGCTAAATTGAAGGAAGAATTATTAATGGAAAAAGAGCCAGGACTTACTGGTTTGGGGAACTCTTAGTCTGTCCAGATTGCAAAAGATGCTAAAACTAGGAGATTCACTGTCAGGAACACATGCTCTGGGGAGACAGCCAAGGGTGTGGCCAATCTTTCGCTACTCTCTGGTAAAAATGAAAAGGTCAGAATGTTCAGTCACACAGATGACTCTTTGAAGAGATGAGGCACATATCCCCTCGGCTGTCTCAGCAGAAGCCAGGCTTAGAGATGGGGTTGTCTAGGAAGTATCTGTGGAAGAACCCCCTGTGTGATGAAGTGAACCCCCGTGCCACACACAGGAGGCCCATGGCGTTCTTGAGGATATTACACCAGTTTGAACCAAAAGGGTCAGAGAGGGGGTGCATAAGGGTCACACTCCCAAAATTCATACAGGCAGGAAACAAGCTGATGAGACTGCCCAGCCACAAACATGCCGCTATCCTTCAAGAAGTAAGAATGACTCTACAAGGGTAGAACCACGGGCCCGGGGAGCAGAGTCTTAATCCACAGAGGATGATTACCAGGCCTTAGAAGCAAAGGGAGTCTGCCCAGTTGGATTTTGAAATTGCTTGGGACAAGGGACTCCTTTTTCTCTTCCATTTCTCCCTGTCTGAATGGGCATGCCTATAGCTGTCATCTCTTGCCTCCCCACCGTTGTATTTTGTGAGCAGGTAACTTGATTTCTAGTTCCACAGGTTCACAGATGGAGAGGAATTCTGCCCTAGGATGGATTAGACTCAGAGCCTCGTTCATACCTAATTTAGATTATTTAGATAATGAGGTATGGGACTTTTGAGCTGATGAGATTTGCCTAATACTTGAGACTTGGGTTGATGCTGTATAGGGTAGAGACTCTGTGGTACCTTGGGGTGAACCTGTTTTGTATGTGGGAGACTTATGAATCTTTGGTATGAATCCAGGGGAACCCTGTGGTAGGCCTAATAATTCCTGTCCACATCCTAATCCGTGGAACCTGTAAATATGGTACTTTACACGGGAGAAGGGACGTTACAGGTGTGATTAAATTAAGGGTCTTGACGTGGTGGAGAGATTATCTTGAATTATTTGAATAGGCCCAATATAATCACAGGGATCCTTTCAAGAGGGAGGTAGGAGAATCAGTTAGAAGAAGACGATGCCGGGTGCGCGGGTGGCTCAGTCGGTTAAGCGTCCGACTCTGGCTCGAGTCATGATCTTGCAGTTCGTGAGTTTGAGCCTTGCATCAGGCTATGTGCTGTCAGCGTATCCCTCTCTCTCTCTCTCTCAAAAATAAATAAACATTTAAAGAAAAAGAAGATGTAAGGACTGAGCAGAAGTCAGAGAGGAGAGAGGATGCTACAGTGCTTTTTCGAAGCTGGAAGAGGGGACCACAAGCCAGCTAGTGCAGGTAACGTGTAGACAACAAGAAAGTCAAGGAAACAGATTCTCTCCTAAAGCCTCCAGATGGAAGGTAGCCGTGCAGCCTGCTGTTAGACTTCTGACCTCCAGAAGCATAAGATAATAAATGCGTGTGGTTTTCAGCCCCTACATTCATGTTAACTTGCTACGGCCACAATAGGAAAACAGCAGATTTTCCGGGCACTGACAAATTTGGAATTGAAGAGAGATGTGGGTGTGTCCAGCGAGTTCAGGAAGGCTGGAGTCTGATTTTTGGCTGGCTTCTACAGCACAGTGAGTGTGAGAAAAACAATCGTGCCTGGAAGAAAAACTGGATCATTTAACTTTTTGTTTTTAGCTTTGACATTTGCAGTCTCTCAACTTAGTGAGGAAAACCTGTCAAGATTTTGGTTCATCACGGGAAAAGTTCAGCAACTCTGCATAAATGGTGACTTTTTATGATGGATGATACATTTCTTCATTCTAATATTTTATTAACTTTGATCAAATATACTTCGATTTTTGTGGCTGTTTTTTTACCCACCAGAAACGTCTGTTATAAAGCATGGTTATTTTGTGCTAGACAGCTCTCTTAAATGCAATCTTTTAGGGACCACAGTCCATTGGTAGTTGAATTCCTAAAATGCTTGATCTTGTTGCTATGGATGACAATGAATATGATTGGCATCATATGTGTTTTGTTTGATGGTTGGAGAGATGTGAGAAATGGAAAAGTCAAGAAGTGTGTGGGGTTGGGTGTAAGTGCAGTTTTCTGGGGTATAAATCACAGATTGTGCCTCTCTTCCCTCTTACCTGGATCCAGGGAGCGTTTAGCCTGATTTATTAATGCTTGTCCACTACATCAGCGTGTCAAGCACTTTCACCTTTGTTTTGCATTCTAACCTCTGAATGGCATTTTAGCCCAATTTAAACTTTCAGCACTGAAGTTTCTTCCATATTCCTATGAATCACACATAATTTAGTACAAATACATAATGACACAGTTGTACATCAGATTATTCAGAAAAGAAGACTGCTGTGATTAATGTTAGGTAGTTCTGTGGTCAAGAAAACATACTTTTTTCTTTTTTTAGGTGAGCATTATGGTGGTCATTAGGACTATTCATGAATATTCCAGTTCTAGCTCTTTTCAGACACATAGTAGGATTATACTTTCTCCACTCTCTTGAATTTTCATGTGGTTCTCTGATCAGCTCTGGCCAAGTAAGTATGAGCACTTAACTGTTGTGCTCTGGTCTTCCCTCCCCTGCCATGCTGATTATGACAGCACGTGCTGACATGGGACCTCTGTGAGCCTGAATCCCTGAGGAGCGGGGACACACAAAGCCCTGCTGCTCGTCTGCACATATAGCATGTGCAAGACGTAAACTTGTATCTTATTGAACCACCAGTACTGGGGACTATTTCTTACCGCGGTGTAATCTCCCCCGTTCTAAGTGATATTCAGTGTCTCAGACAAAAAATGTGGTTCTGACAAGTTAATTAATTATTTGGGTATGTATTAATACTTCTTTGAAAAACTCGGAGAGGGGCACCTGGATGGCTCAGTCAGTTAAGTGTCCGACTCTTGATTTCGGCTCATGTCATGATCTCACGGTTGTGAGTTCAAGGCCCACATCAGGCCCTGCGCTGACAGCATGGAGCCTGCTTGGGATTCTCTGTCTCCCTCTCTGCTCCTCCTCTGTTCGTGTTCTCTTTCTCTCTCAAAATAAATAAATAAGCTTTAAAAAAAAAAAAAAACTTGGAGATACCTCATCTTATTGCAAACATCCTCAGTTTCCAAGTCTCAGTGTAATTTGACAACATTGTATATACCTTGTTACTTTTAATTACTGAGATACTGGCATAGTGACTTTAATGACTTTGTCTTAAATTTGTCAGTACACAACTTAATCTGTTCTGAGCAACTTCTTACAACTCTGTTTACTTTTTAAAGTTACTTTAAATGTTTACAATCTATCTGGAGAAACAACAGTGCAAAATATATTAGGAGCCTTAAAAGTGATTTGCCGCACTTGACATTTGCTCAGTGTAAAACGAGATACATGGCTGTATTTTAATTTATAGAAAAAGAATTTCCGTAAAGCTGATACTTTCCACGTCACTTCCATCACTACTAAAATTCTAACCAAATACCAATAATTTGAATAATCTCCTTGGACAGGTAATTATGGATGGAAGTGTTGAGTTCATGAAATTATGATAATGTAGATGGATCTAAGTCAACACTTGCATGTGGTGGCTGGGACCTTGCTATTTTTTAATATCCAAAAATTGTGGTAGAATGAATGTGGCTGAGCTAATCACCATCATTCAGAAGACAAAAGCTAAAATTCCTTAATTTTTTTAAACATTTATTCATTTTTGAGAGTGAGAGAGACAGAGCATGAATGGGGGAGGGGTAGAAAGTTTGGGTGACACAGAATCCGAAGCAGGCTCCAGGCTCTGAGCTGTCAGCACAGAGAGTGATGTGGGGCTCGAACTCACGGACCGCAAAATCATGACCTGAGCCAAAGTCGGACGCTTAACCGACTGAGCCACCCAGGCACCCCCCCTTTATTTTTGAAAGAAGCAGTATCCTATCCCATGTTAATACCACATGAGAAATCACATATAAGACATCAAATGAGGCTGTTTTCTTAGAGAGTACATCCTATGGGTTACTCCTTCAAAGTGGAATAATTACTTACTTATTTTATAGCTGATGTCTTCCTGTTTTAAAAATATGTGTACGCCCCCTCCCCCACACCCTGAATCTTTTCTCGTTTTCCTGTACTTTCTAAAATGCAGGGATTCAGTTGTACACACACGCGATCTGTATGTAGGGAGGACTCTTTGCAAAGTCACATTGAGTGAGTGCTTGTGTGTCTTTGCTCTGAACAGCTCCTTCACTAGCAATTCCAGGGGCTGTTTCTCCAACCCCCACTACTTGTCTCTAGGACTCCAGCTTCCTGCATCCATCTGGTCCCTGAGATTTCTTTATAAGACTGAACTTCCTACTGTTGGGCCCAGAAAAAGAAATTGAGGTTCCTCCCCACGCTTCCAACCCAGGAACAGCTCAGGGAGCCTCACAGGGTGACAGCTACCTAGATCCACTCAGACTCAGGGGACAACACAGGCCAACAAGTGATGGAAGAAAAGAAGTTCCATTTCTCACCAACAGGGAGGGAGCTTTCTGTCAGATGCCTAGACACATTGTGTGGCCGCCTTCAGAATTAAGGAGGGGTGGGGCGCCTGGCTGGCTCAGTCAGTGGAGCATGCGACTCTTGATCTCAGGGTTGTGAGTTTGGGCCCCGTGTTGGGTGTGGAGGTTACATAAAAATAAAATCTTCAAAAAAAAAAAAAAGAAGAAGAAGGGGAGGTTCGGGGAAATTTTTTAAAGAAGCTGTCAGTTTCTCTCAGGGTTCTGACTTTCCCTTTGGGAGATGCCACCCAGGGATTGGGGAAGCAGCATAAATACAGTTGGTTTGACTGTCTCCGGCCTCAGAGGAACTAAGAGAATGTTAAGTTTACTCTAGACACCGGCAAGTGTGTTCTGTTCATAAAGAGAGAAAATTACTCCAAAGGAGAAAGTTGTTTGATTTACTGTTTACATAAACCTGTCACTACCTGGCATTAGTTTGCAAATATTTTTGAGAAACGAATGCTTTTTTCCAACTTACAGAGCCCCTAAGTATAAAACAGTTAAAGGGGTTGCTGCTCTGGTGGGCCTCTCTACGGACCCCCAGAGCGGCTTTGCAGCATATTTAGCACAAAGGTATCTTTTCTCTAAAGCAGAAGTTCTCAAACTTTTTTTTGAATTTAAGAGTCACCTAGGACTCTTCTTTAAAATGCACATTCCAGGGGCGCCTGGGTGGCGCAGTCGGTTAAGCGTCCGACTTCAGCCAGGTCACGATCTCGTGGTCTGTGAGTTCGAGCCCCGCGTCGGGCTCTGGGCTGATGGCTCAGAGCCTGGAGCCTGTTTCCGATTCTGTGTCTCCCTCTCTCTCTGCCCCTCCCCCGTTCATGCTCTGTCTCTCTCTGTCCCAAAAATAAATGAAAAAAAAAATAAAAAAATAAAAAATAAAATGCACATTCTGGGCCTCAATCCCAGAGACTGACACTCAGGAAGTCTTGGGTAGGGCCTGGGAATCTGTATTTATCATGCATCCCAGATGATTCTGATACCAGCATGGATGGGTCATGAACCGCTGCTCTACAGACTGCTTTCTGGTGGCCTATTCAATGGCTTCATCTTAGCCCCACTTGGTCCCAGTTTATTTTAGGCACTTAGTTTACAAGTGTCGTATACCAATAAAAGGGGCTTTTCTGCCAGGGAAAATGCTATCTTAGTTACCTCTTCCTCATCTCTCAAATTCTGCGTTCCTGTGTCTGGAGCACTCCAGATGTGGCACGACTCTCAGCTCTCTGGTGAGTCTGCTCTATCTGAGGCTCCCAATACCCTCATCCTTCCAGCCCTTTCTGGTTTTCTCTGTTTGCTTTTCTTTTTCTTTTTCTTTGTTTAAGCAGACCTCTTTAAACCTCCCCTTCCCCAACCAACAAACCCTGAGGAGAGTTAAGTGATGTTTATCAGCAAATATAAAACTGACATCTTGGTGCAAACACAGCTAACTGATAAACACGTCAATGATCCTGTGTAGCAAGGTGCTGGATGTTCTGAGGGATACAGAGAACGAATCCAAATGAGTCATGTTTTTAAAAATAAATGAAGCCCACAATCAGACAGCACTTGACGGGCAGTAATTGAAAAGACACGATCAAGTGTTGGCGGGGACATGGAGAAAGTGGAACCGTCTTGCACCCCAAGTGAGAATGTCAAATGGTGCAGCCACTTTGGAAAACAGTTTGGTGATATCTTAAATAGTTAAATGTACCTCACCATATAATCGAGCTCTTCAGTGTTAGGAATTCTGCCCAAGAGAAGTGACAAAGACTTACACATGAGTGTTCATAGAAGTATTATTCATAATATCCTCAAACTTGAAACAACCCAAATATCCGTCCAGCGGTGAATGCATATAATACGGTATATCCATACATTGGAATATCATTTAGCAGTTAAAAGAAATGAAATACTAAAAGATGCGACAATATAGATAAACCTCAGAAACATTATAAGCGAAAGATGCCAGACACCAAAGGCTATATATTATAAGGTTCCATGTACGTGAATCTATAAAAGGCATACTCAGAGAGACAGAAAGCAGATTTGTGGTTGCCTGAGGCTACAGAGGAGAGCAGAAAACAACTGCCAGTGGGTTTGAAGAAACTTTTTAGGATGACGGAACTGTTCTAAAACTGGATTGTGGTGGTAATTACACAGTTCAGTAAACTTACCAAAATCACTTAATCACACATTTATAATGGAATTTTATGGAATATAAGTGTTACCACGATAAAGTGGTTAAATGTTTTTTAAAACAAGGCATATAGCAAATTAAAGAATCAGTTGTTCCCCTTTCTGCAAAAGAAATAGAGAGGTACAGGGCCGCCTGGGTGGCTCAGTCGGTTAAGCGTCTGACTTCCCCTCAGGTCATGATCTCTCAGTCCGTGAGTTCCAGCCCTGTGTCGGGCTCTGTGCTGACCGCTCGGAGCCTGGAGCCTGTTTCAGATTCTGTGTCTCCCTCTTTCTCTGACCCTCCCCCATTCATGCTCTGTCTCTCTCTGTCTCAAAAATAAATAAACGTTAAAAAAAAAAGAAAAAAGAAAGAAATAGAGAGATACAAGTCAGAGTATGGCCTGCAGGCCCCGGGATCCCTATAACATTCTCAGGATGTCCTCGAGGTCATTTTCCTCACAATTCTAAGAAGCATTTTGCCTTTTTTGCTGTGTTGACATTTGCACTGATGATACAGAAGCGGCAGCGGGTGAAACTGCTGGTGTCTTAACACCAGTCAAGGCGGTGGCACCAAACCTCGTCAGCAGTCATCGTATCCACCACCACCATGTGCTTCTAATGGAAGAACACGTTCCACTGTCACTTCAGAGTGTCCTTCATGAAGCAGTAAATTTTATTTAATGATATTGTCTTGTGCCTTGGATGCATACCTTCTTAAAAAATTTTTTAATGTTTGTTTATTTTTGAGAGAGAGAGAGACAGAGTGCAAGTGGGGGAGGGCCAGAGAGAGAGGGAGACACAGAATCCGAAGCGGGCTCCAGGCTCTGTCAGCACAGAGCTCAACGGGGGGGCTTGAACCCACAAACCGTGAGATTGTGACCTGAGCCGAAGTCGGACGCTTACCCGACTGAGCCACCCAGGCACACCTGTGCACAGCTTTGTAATAGTCTATGCGATGAAATGGGAGATAGGCACCCATAAAACATTTTTTCTGCACACCCAGGTAGGACGGTTATCCCAAGGAAAAGTACTTCTGCAGTTGATTGAGTTGCAGGCTGAACTAGAAATTGTTTTTATGGAACACCGTCTCTACTTTAGAAAAAAAATGTGTGGCAGATAAATTATGGATATTCAGACTTGGGTATTTGGCAAACATCGTCTCAAGAATGAATGAAGAGAACTTGTCACTTCAAAGACAACAATTGGCAGTATGTGTTGCCAGTCATAAAATTCAAATGTTAAACCAAAATTAGAATTTTGGAAAACTTTATACCACCACGAGCTTCCGTCAGGATCTCCTGACAGATTTCTGTCAGGATTCTGACAGCTTCTGTCAAGATTTTCCTGATGAGATTGATGGTGATTTTAACAAATGTGATTTCTTTTTTCATCTTGTATAATGAAATGTGTCAAAATTTGGAGAATATGGGCAAAGGGTGCTTGATACTAAAACGGTTTGAGAACTGCCAGCCTAGTGGCCGATAGCGTGGACGCGGAGGACCCTTCTTGGGTTGAAATCCCAACGCTATCACTTATTTCTTGTGTGGTCTCAGGTAAGTGTTTCATCTCTCAATGCCTCAGATTTCTCATCTATAAAATGGGGATAAAAACGGTACCTATTGGGACGCGTGGGTGGCTCAGTTGGTCAAGTGTCTGATTCTTGGTTTCTGCTCAGGTTCATGATCTCATGGTTTCATGAGTCCGAGCCCCATGTCGGGCTCTGTGCTGCCAGCATGGAGCCTGCTTGGGACTCTTTCTCTCTCCCTCTCTCTCTGCCCTTCCCCCACTCATGGTGTCTCTGTCCCTATCACAGTAAATCAATAAACTTTAAAATAAGAAGAAGAAAGTAAAAATAAAACCGGTAGCTACCTCAGAAATGTGGACATAAAAATGAGTTAATATATGTAAATAATTGTGAATATTAAAATGAGTTCATATACGGAAATCACTTAGAATAGTGCCTGACTTAGAGTACGTGGTCATTGGGTCGTTGTTACGATCTTGGTGAGTGGTGATTTGTAAAAACTAATGCATTTTACATATGCAATCCATAGAAATGTGTGTGTAATTATGTATACTTTCTTTTTCCTTTTGTGTAACTGGGAAATCTGAAGCTGAGATTCCTTCCCGAGCCTCTGCCTCGGTTTTGGCCCTCCTGCTTCCTGGCAGTGCGCACCTGTGCGTGGTGTCCGGGGGGCTGGCTCGTTCCCGCTCGGGGACTGAGTGCCCGGCCCGTCCGCCCAGCCTCTGTTGCTTGGGGTTTCCTTCTTCTCCTAGCAACCACACAGTGTGGTTTTAAGGAAGATGTGGTGACTCAGTGCCATTATGAAGGGTACGGTTTAATAGATTGAGTATAAACAGAATACAGTTGTGTACGGTTTCTAGTTTTAGTATTAGAAGCCGCGTTCCTGCCTCAGCAGTGTTCAAAATGACATCATTTTAGCTCAGTGTTTGGGAACTTATGTGAGTAGAGAAAAAGTGGAAGGCCCCGTCATATGTCTATTTTCAGTGCTTAATCCAAGCTGACAGGAAGTTTAAGGGGAAAAAGATGACTAACTTGGAACCTACCTCTGCAGTCCTTCCAGAGGGACGACATGTGAGCTATTTTTCTCTCTCACTGTTAAAAAGACGTTCATCACATGTTGACCTTGCTCACTTGTGCAACCAGTAATGTGACGCGCAGCTCCCGTCGAGTGCTGGGCCTCGCCCTCCCGGAGCCGGTGCCCTGCTTTGTAAACACGAAGGTACTTTGTCTGTTGTTCCCTGACTGTGTCAGCAGAAGGAACAGTTATATATTTTATACCCATTAAAAGGTTGTGAAAACACTCCAAAGTTTAGTGTGAGGTAAAGAAGGTAAGATAGACTGCCAAAGAATCGTAATGGTTGTTTCTTTTCCTAGAAGATCACAGACAAAATTACCCTCTGTTGTGGAGTACTGATGTTATACAGATACGCTCACGTTTGATGGTGAATAGCCAAAAACCCACAGTGTGTAAATCACTGGAGGTTCACGGATTTAAATGGCTTCTGCTATCCTGAGAGAAAGATGAACTCTTGAAACAAGAGTTCATTTGGGGGCCATCTGTTTTATCTGTCATCCCACATCCCTCTGCATCTGGGAAGAACAGCGGGCCAGCCCATGCGAGTCTTTATTCCTTGCCCCAGCCTAGGCTTTGAATTATTGCTGCACATCAAGATCCTTGCATGCACACCGGCACTTGTTAAATAGGTTGAGAACAGCCCTGACTTTCATTTTGGGGGTGTGTTTTGGGAGCCAATTATAACGCCTCCTGAATATTTTGTAAAGGTAATGTTGTATAAATACAAAGCAGTGCCATTATTGAGATGGTCTAAATACAGAGCAGTACCACGACTGAGGCAGCGTGCTTACCGATATACTTGCATTTAAGATTTGAGAGTGTTTCTTTCCCATGTGGCTAGTATACTGGGAATAGGAAATCAGATCAGACTAAAAGCCAAAGAAGTGCTTCTCGAATATAGGTTGGTAGTGAATTTTATTAATTCAATTGAATTCAATCTCACAATATTTGTTATGAGTGGAATAGATTTAGTTATTTTTAATCATGTTCTTCTCTCTGTCATTGCTAGGGCCTTGTGCAAACTTCATGTCTCAGTAACTACAGATGTCTTTTATAAATAGAATGCACTGAAGTTAGTTGACCTGGGCATGTGAACAGTGTCTGTGATTATACTACGGCAGCTCTTTGACACTAGAATCTTCTGTTCTTTGAGTGTCTTCCTATTTTTAGTAACTCCTAAAAACACCTAAAAATCACATATGAGTTGCACATAATTTTCAAAAATAGTTAATAGCTGTTTTTAAAACTCCCGCCTCTTTTCACGACAGTGTTCCAAAATCTTTGGCGGTTTCACCTTACAGTGTGATATCTTTGCAAGGATTTTTGTCCTTGTGAAGCAACCAGCTGTGAAGGGTCTCAAGCAAAACTAACATTTCTGTGATGACAGTTTATGCTGCTGTTTAATTGTCGATTCTCATCTTGTCTTCTATGTGTCTGTTTGTGTTTTTCAGGAAAAAAGTGCCAGTTCAAATGTGAGACTTAAAACTAATAAAGAGATTCCAGGATTAGTTCATCAACCCAGAGCAAAGTGAGTTCTAGTTCCTTTTTCCCTTATATTGTTTTTAAAGCTAATAATATTTTCAGAGTGAGCTCAGTTTTGCCTGCCAGATAATCAAGATGTATTATAAAGCTTCAGTGATTGAGACACTGTGATTTGGTCTAATGGAACAGAGCAGAGAATGCCAAAAAAGACCCACAATAACTGACAGAACAGACATGTCAAATCAGTTAAAAGAAAATAAAAGGGAATATCTTTATGACTATGGGGTAGGGAAGAATTTTGAAAAAGTCACAAAAGATGCAGATCTTTGAAGAAAAATGATTAATATGACCGCATTAAAATTAAGAACTTCTTTTTATCAAAATTTGCTGTAGGAGAGTAGAAGGAAGTGATGGAATATATTTACCACGCATATAATTGACAACGGTTGGGTTTCCAGAATATGTAAAGTAACTCTATAAATCAATAAGTAAAAAACAGAGAGCTCATAGAAAAAGAAGCTAAAGATATGAACAATCATTTTACTGAAGAGGAAACATGAATAGCTAACGTCTAGGAAGAAATACCATTTCACACCACAAGATTGGCAAAAAATTTAGAAGTCTGACAATACAAATGGTTGACCAGGATGTTGAACAACAGGCCTCTTTACCCTAGTGGAAGTATAAACTGGTACAATTACTTTGGAAAAGTTTGTAGTTTCTAAGAAAATTGTACCTGGGCATACCTTGCCCACCAGCGATTCCCCCTCTCAGGTATATACCCTAGAAAAACTTGTACATGGGTGCTGGAAGACCTAGTTGACCTGGAGAATTCTACATATCAGTGAAAATGAATGACTTAGAGCTGCACCTGTCAAGATGGAAGAAGGTCATAAATGTAAAGTTGCACGGGAAGGGAAGTAAGTGGTAGTCCCTGCCTGCTATAGTTTCATTTGCATAAAGTTCAAAAACAAGCTGAATGAATCAACCTATTATATATGTCTGTGATAAAACAATAAAGACAAGCAAGGAAATGAAAAGGCATTAAACTTGGAAGCGTGGTTCTTTCTCACTGGATGGAAGACAATGGGACCAGGGGTTCTGTTTCTTAATCTGAGTGGTGATGATATGGATGTTCCTTTAACTATTGTTATGTAAAACTGTACAAATAACATATGTTTTCTATGTGTTATGAATTGCACAATTAAAAAGTTAAAGAGAATAATGGGTATTTTTCTAGATTGTTCTAGAACCGAATCTACCTTGGCGATAAAATGCACTTTGTGTGACACTCAAGCTATCTCTCCTTTCCTTCAAAGAGGCTCCATTTTCCCAGAGCTACAAATCTGTTTTGTGGTGTTCCATCTAAATATGAACAAATTCCCTGAGGGTGCTGATCACACTGGTGGCACAGTCACCCCCACCCTAAAATAAATTCATGTATGTAATAGTAGTTCCATAAATCCATGCCATAAGCAGAAGAAGTTGTGTTATGTCTGATTCTTCCCAGGAAATCGAGACAAAAGTAACCTAGTTCATAATCACTTTACCCTGGCTCAGTGTCTGTGGAGGTGCTGCAGGTGGTTAGGCCTCTACAGGGGGTGGTGATGAGATCAAGGATTTAATTTTTTTACTTTCAAAGGAAACTGGACATTTTAAAATCCACTTATCATCTGTAATGTCAGTGGAATAGTAAAGCCAATTTTTGAACTGTTGGGTACACATTATGTCATAATCACAACCTTCCTGTCCACTTCACTGATAATCACTTTTATCAACACTAATTGTATCTGCCTTGGAGAGACAGCAAATATCTCATGATACAACCAAGTCCTGTTTTCATCCAAGCCATTCAATATATGCTATTTTTAAATGTTTCCCATATCTCTGAGTTCTAAGAAGAGACTATAAGAAGGAGAATTTCTTTTTCCCTTTACTGTGAATACTTATTTAATTTAGATATACTGAAGCAGCCTCCTTTGCAAACTGATATGTGCTGAAGCTTTCAGAGAAATTGACTAAATTGGCTTGTGTGTTTACATTAAAATTAGGAAGAAAATCCTCTGTTATTCGTGTGTGTGTGTGTGTGTGTGTGTGTGTGTGTGTGTGTGTGAGTTTTAAACTATGAGTCAGAACCTGGGTTACTGGAATTCAACTACGAAATCTTTCTGGAAGGCCACAAGAAGTTTTACTTTTCCTCCTTGCTGACACAGGTGATTAAGAAACTATTATTTATTATGCAGTGTATACATAAGTTAATGAGTTTCTTTTCCCCAGAAGTGGAAGAACAACCCCATACCTGATAACAGGAGATTTATTAATAATAAAGGTAGATGGTCTTCACATCTTCATCTGAGGTACTATGCAGAGCACATTCTTACTGACTTTGGGATCTCAAGAGAGTGACCTAATGTCATCAGGCTTCAGTTTTCTCAGAGAAAAATAGAGGAGAATCGTCATCTCTTACAGGGCTAGAGATATTTATAAATGAAATAATGTATGACCCAGTGCCAGTCACGGTATCTGATGCTGGTAAGAATGCCTTAACAGTTAGAAACAACGCAAATGCCCTTTGGGGCGCCTGAGTGGCTCAGTCGGTTGAGCTTCTGGCTCTTGGTTTCAACTCAGGTCATGACCTCAACGGTTTGTGAGTCCTGCATTGGGCTCTGCGCTGAGAGTGCAGAGTGTGCTTGGGATTCTCTCATTGCCTCTCTCTCTCTGCCCCTCCCCCCATCAATAAAATAAACTTTATTTCAAAAAAAAAGAAAAGAAAAGAAATAACCCAAATGCCCTTTTACAGGAAATTGGGTAAATGAACCCCACTGCCTTCACACAGTGAAATATTAGTTAAAACTCACAACACTAGAGGGACCGAGGAATATAATAATAGGAGAAAAGAGTAAATCCTGAAAGATTACAGAAAGCATGATGCACTCTTTGTAAAGCTAAAAACAACTAAATAAATCATCTGCTTTTTAGAGCACACGTAGAGGCAGTAAAGCTATACAAAGGGAAAGTAAGGGGATGTTGGTTCCCTTGAATTGAGGAAACACACATGGGTAGGAAGTAAATTAGCTCTAGGTTGTTGTCAAGGTCCTCGCATTCGTTTTTTACTTTGGCTTCATGAGTGCATATTATGCTACTTAAAAAAAGTATATTCGACTAAATAAAAGTAGCTGTGCGTGACTATAAACAAGGGTGTGTCATAATGTGAGGATTAGGATTAAGCCACTTGCCCGAGATCCAATTGAGCAATGATGATGATGATTTTGAAGAAATAACTATTCAGGCCAAGATTTGCAGGAACCCACTGAGTAATTGCATTTCATTTTTGCAGGTGAAGTATTAGGGAGTTAGGACCTTGTCTTCTGATACTTTTGTGGCTTGGGCTTTTATTATTGGAAACTTTTTCTTAAGTCCCTAAAAATGAAAGCCATATATCTTTCAGCTCAAACCCTCATCTTGCCCACCCTCTTCATTCCTTTGATTACTTGTCTTTAAGATTCCATACTGTTATCATCCCTAGTCTCATGAAACTGAGAAATCACAGACAGAAGAGTCTTTGACGATTCAAGGTTAACTCACAAGAGCTCTGCCAGCACCAACTGGGGGCATGGGAAGTGCTCCAGGAAAACGTTGTGCTTTCCGCGACTGAGTTTATTAGAAAGAAATAGGAATTACTGAAATTGTTAAGTTTGATTAGTTAAATCAAGGTACCAGCATACAGACTTTTCTAAAAGACTTTTAGATCTAATTAATCTTGGCATCAAATACTCACTTTGTAAGTGGATTCATAAACAGTCTAATTATCCCTTTCTAATACCTTGAGGAAAGACAGGCCAGTGCGCTTTTTTCTCCCGCACCATTCACAGCCACCAAATTGTGCAGCAGAAAGGGTTTAAGAATCCAGTTATTACTTAAGGACTGGTTCTCACAGCGCAGTTTGAAGGTAAAAACTAATATTAATGCCATTGTGTTGATAGAATTTCCACGTGAAAAAGAGAGCATCCGTGTTTATCCCGGCAGGAGACCGCTGAGACGGATCATTTATTTCATCAGAGTGAAAATGCCATCTCTGTCCCTGTTGAAGGGATTTCAGGGCTTGCCTGTGAAACGAACCCACAGAGAACAGCAGAGTAAACCTCGCGCTTTCAGGTCACACCGTACTTAAGGTGATGTACACACAGCAAGGACCTCTTGGTGCCATTGGCTCCAAGCGGCCGTGTCTGCCACACTCCCAGGGATGGCGGAGTTTATCTGAAAGAGCTCATTTGGTGCATCGGGGTCTGATAATAAATAAGTCACCTTTCCATTCATCTTTCTGGCTAACACAGCCCACATACTATATTTCAAGGTGGCAAAAAGTCAGTCCGTCTGCTGGGAGACACTTCTTGGTAGGTTTTGAAATGAGACAGAGGCAGGCCGGGATGTTCTTGCTCTTAGACAAAGAGAAAGCAGGCATCATTCCTGTGTCAATGGGGTGTGATGGTAGAGATGCACCGACGGAAGGCCAGTTGCCTGCGTTTGGGTAGAATTGTTTCAAGGCACACCTGAAAATGAAAATGGTATTTTACTTCTCAACCATTATACCCTCTACCCCAGAGTGAGGTTACTGTTTGGTTCAGGATTCAGGTAGGGTTGAAAACACCCTGTCTTGACTAATTAATTCTGGGTTGAGTAGCTTTTGTTCAGTTTGCTTTAATCAAGGAATGCCTTTTCTTTTTTTTAATGGTTAGAAAGTAGGTAAACTACACAAAACTGGAACCACTAAGGTTTTTGTGCTTGCTTACTATACATGCATCTTGAGGTCCTCACTGTTACCTTTGGCATCAAGCTCCTATTATGGACCCTGAGCTCTGCATTCCTGATCCCAGGGATCTTGTCAGTCTAATATGTATATGTCTGAGTACTAACTAAGCACCCCTGTTTTCATGTTTTGATATTTCAATAAAGGGTTAATGGAAGTTAGTAACAATCATCCAACGTTAGTGCCGGAAGGGACTACACTTCACCATGCTAACAAACTGAACTGCCTCGTGAGGGGTCACGAATCACATGAATTGAAATAGGGACCACTCAGTCAATTGATTAAATATTTCCCTTCCATTATACGCAAAGCAATATATGTAAAAAACTCTAACCTAAAAATTTCCACAATGGACATCTGATCCTAAAAATGCCATTTTTATGAGGTCTTTTGGAATCTCCCAGGGAAACTAATGTGTGTGTGTGTGTGTGTGTGTGTGTGTGTGGTCATCCATATTAAGATATATGTGTGTATATGCGTGCATATGTGTATGTGGTTATCTATTAAGATGTATGTATGTCTATATGTCTACATGCCTTTCTATCTGGGACCCAGAGCTGTCCAGCAACCTCATCTGCTGAAAGTTTGGCCAGGAACTGGGAGGATGCCCAGAACATGTCTGAGCAGCCACATTGACTGCCAGAATATGCCTGTTCACCACTCACAGGAAGCCCCCCAGGCTCTCCCTCAGATCCTGTTTGCACTAACTTTGGACACAACTCTAATGGATTTGGGTGTGCTAAGCATGGGGCAGAAGCAGCTGCTGGGAAGAAAACTGAAAGAGAACCAATACCTTCTTTGACCAGAAGAAATGAGAGCGGTTCAAAGCAGGCAGAGAACAAAAGCCTATAGTTTAAGGCCACTTTGCTTAAGGAGAGCCAGCTCTCCCCATCTCAAGAGGCTCCAGGGAGTGTTCCCGTATCACAGAGAGAGATTGTGGTTTAAGGCCTTGGGAGTGGCTGCTAGTCATTAAGTGAAAGTCAAGTAATGTTTGTGATAGATCCTCTATTAAAGTTTAGAAGGTTTGCATTCAAAATGGCTCAAATGAAAAATGTTTTGGCACTTAAAGAAGTAAAACCATGGGGAATCTGGGAAAACTCAGGTAGGCAAAATGGCTTCTCCACCCAGCCAGAGAAGGAAAGGAGGCTGTTTAATATATTCTCATGCTCCCAGATTCTGGCCTGCCTTTCTAGCCTGCAACAAGAGAAGGCCTGTTTCTGAAACAGGACATATACCTCATTTGAATTATCAAGGACAGAAAAAATGACATGATATAGAAGTGAAAGTGGATTGCTGGTATAAGATAGTTTGTCATTTTCCTCTTGTATCAGAGCTAATGTCCTCGTGCCCCCAGATTTTAAATCTTGCTTTTACACACAGGGGAAAACCTCCTTCAAGCCCCATTATCTGTCATTGGAGGCCTGAAGGGTGTGGGGTCCCTTGTGCCATTCTCTGCGGCCCCTAAAGGAGGAGGCATAGTGCTAAGGGGTATGTCAGGTGGGCTGTCCCCTACACCGAGACTTGAAGGGAAGGAGCTATTCCAGAGCCACCCCTCCCCCCACCCTCAGCCACTGCAACAAGTAAGCACTAACAGTGAAAGAAGCTCGTTGTGTGATGTGTCTCTTAGCCCAGAATCCTGAACCTCCTTGGACCACCTACACCTATTTCCTGTCATTAAGACCATGTTGCCTCCAAGACGTTTTCCTCCCCACGCACTTCCCATCTGTGATTCTTCTCTGTTCTCCTTACCTTCTTCTGTTTTGTCTCCCCCCGCCCCAAACTGTGTCCATCTGAGTAAGTAGGCTGTTAAATAACATTAGACAAGCAAGCAGACAGGGCAAGCGCTACTCAGATATGCTTCCTGATGCACTCCCACATCCCAGTGGAATTGCACTTCCCAAAAGGTGCATTGGCCGTCACCACTGCACAAAGCGTTCAGGGACAATGTCAAGTTCTTTGCCTGTTTGCCGCCAGCCCACACCTCTATGCTCAGCTGAATACCATGCTAAATACCAGTCTTTATAAAATACACATTTCACCATAACAACTTGGATATATTTTCTTTTTCCAGTTACACACAGTGTGAAATATGCCATGTACTGCTTGGCTACGCCTTTTTTTTTTTAACAAATGTGTATCTGAAGAAATCATTTGGCACACACCTCCCAGTAACATCACTATAAATAACATGTACGTTGAAAAGAAATTGTATTCCTTAAATCATAGGAACTCGTAGACTTTTATGCAACACATTTAGAGGATTACTGTAATGGCATTTATCCTTAATATGACTTCAGACTATCTCAGTGGAAAAGTCGGCAATAAATAAATGTCTGCCTCAAAGTCTAGGGACTCAGCGTTTTTCATTCGAGGGAGCTGGGTTTAAGAAAACATTGAAATACGCACTTAACTACTCTCTGGGTTTTTTTTAGCATGCACATCTCTGAAAGCCAACAAGAATTCTTCAGAATGCTGGATGAAAAAATTGAAAAGGTAAGAAGTAAAAATAAATTCCTTGTTTCAAGGGAAATATGCTAACTGCCTCATGAGTTAAGGTAATAATGTTCTGGTTTCTGTGTTGCAAAGCTGTTCCTGTAAGAGTATGGGTAGAGAGTTAAAAGAAGCCCCCTCCCCCGCCACACACACAAAATGTGACTGTGAGAATGTTTAACGTATACCAGAGCATCCAAGATTCTCGGCTTGTTGACCATTAATTAATTAAAGTGTGTAGGGCCAGATAGGGTCTAGCAGTGCTAGTAAGAGCCTTTGCCTAGAGACAGAACATTGCTCTCAGTGCACATTGTCTGCACGTGATGCCTTGCTCTCACTTCAGACTGCAGGCAAGAAGGTTCTTAGTACCTGTCAGAACTTATGGAATGTCTGCTGTATACCTGACACTGCTCTGAGTTCTCCTACAAACATCGCAAACCTGTTACAGTCAATACCGACCTCAGGGACATGGCTCTGAGACAGGTTTTATCTTCCTTTTACAGACAAGGAAACTAAGGCTCAGAATATTTGAATAACTTACCAAGGTTTGCAAGGCTGGTAGTGGTCCAGTTGGAATTTCAGCCCACATCTGCCTCACTCCAAAGCCGAGACTCCCAAGTTGCTTCTCTAGGAGTGTGTGCGTTTTACAATGACAAGAAGATCTGTGTGGAAAATTGAACCCATACTTAGGATCTCAGAGTGCCATATGCTAATCAACTGAATGAAGTATGGAAGATGGTAACAATTAAAGGCTTACTTGCAGACTTGCAGAATTTAAATGCATCACCGCAGGGGGTGAATTTAAATAATGAAGTTATAAATCTGAGTATTGTCATTTGAAAACCTTGTTCTGAAGAAGAGTACAATCCTAAATTCAGAACATAGCACAACTGTGGTTAAGGCATCATGGGCCAGTTTTGCCTTTGAATTTTTTCCATGTTTATTTTTATTTTTTACATTTTGTGGCCCTTTTATCTGAGCATTTGTTCACAAATTCCTAAGTTATGATACATATCACTCAATGGAAAATAATGAAGAAGGGCTTAAATTCACCAGTATTTCAGCAGCAGACCCCATTCTGAAATGGACCTCCTTAAAGAATAATTGTATAATCTTCTAAGGCACCATTACAAGACCAGCAGATGTTACCAATGTGAAAGGTAGAGATGGGTGATGAATTAAAATGGTACTTTAATGCATAGTATCACTTGGCTATACATAAATACTGATTTGCATGTAATTTTTTTTTATTATTAGTGAAATCCTGGCTCACATATGACTTTTTAGGTTGAAAACTTCATCTGGGAATAATTACCAAGTTTCATGTATTGGTTCAAAACCTGTTCAAGGTGTCAATAGCATTTGTTTTAATAAAGAAAAGCATAAAATAAATATTTCATTCCCACTGTAATGGTGAAGATCTTTTCTTTCTCAGTTTATTTGGATTTTTTTCCTCCACTAGCTTTTTGGCAATAAAAAGATCTTAGTAGTCAGAGTTAGTCTGTAAAAACCAAAACCTGAATAGTAAGTTATCTTTTTAAACAAAATTTACAAACCCTGACAAGGCATTTAAGATGATCTAATCCCTTTCTGGTGTGTTTCCATAATAGAAATTCTACCTCCTTGCACTCACAACTGGAATTCATTGTTTCCATCTGAAATCCGATTTCCCTTTTTCCTTTTGCATCCAGGGTAATTACGTGTCTAACACAACAAAAGCAAAGTGCATAACTTGATCATTTGTTGGATAGAACCGTCCCTGGACAAAGGAACATTTGTAGACTCAACATAAACAGTATTCTCCCTATAAAATATATTTATATCTGAAGAAGAGTTTTTATATAACCTGTGACATGCACCCAGTTCTAGATGTCTAGTGGAATTTTCTGTCTGCTCTGAACCAAGCTTTCCTGTTTCTTCCCTCTTATCTAAAATTCACCCTTCTGAATATTGTGAACATGCTGTTCCATGTACTATTTGACCATTGAGCCTCCAAAGTTAAAATGTACTTCCTTAATATATGCATTTGGCTTAATACAATCCTCACCATATTTTATATAGCCCAAATTGGAAGTTGGGTTCTTACAAATTATTCTCCTGACTTTTCACCATTGCCAGATATTTCTTTGGTACAAGTTAGCATGGGGACAACTAACTATACATGCAACTCAGATCTGTTCTGTAGGTTTCCTAGGGCTGATTTAAAAAAACAAAAAAACTCAGAGCTTCATGCTGAAAATTGGAGTCATTCTAAGAGAGCTTGAGTTTTGAGATTTAATCTCCCTCAAAATGTCCAGAAATTGCTTTTTCTTCCTTAAACTGATAAGAAGTAAAATTGACTGAATGTGGGGAGATTTAAACCTGCTCTTCCTTGATTCTTCTTTTGTATTTATTGAATGTCTGCAGGATGTGGTTTCAATTTACCCTTCAACTCTTGACACCAAAAGAAATCTCTGCTCTCTCAAGATAGATGTAAAAGTACCATTAGAATAAAGAAACTAGGGACGCATCTGGGTGGCCCAGTTGGTTGAGCCTCCAATGTAGGCTCCGGGCATAATCTTGTGGTTCGTGAGTTCGAGCCCCACATCGGTCTCCACTCTGATGGTACGGAGCCTGCTTGGGATTCTCGCTGTCTCCTTTCTCTCTGCCCCTTCCCCGCTCATGTCTTCTCTCTCTTAAGATGAATAAACTTTAAAAAATAAACTAGGACTATTAGGTGGTATAATATTTCTAGTGAAAGACTGCTCTCATTCAGAGGTGATCATGGTGCCGAGGTGCAGTTTACCTTTGCACCGCAGCTGGACCAGCATTTTCTAAGTAGTGGTGGCAAAGAGAAGAAAGTTGCAAAAATACATTTAAAAAAGCTAACTTGAGACACCTGGGTGGCTCAGTTGGTTAAGCATCCAACTTGAGCTTAGGTCGTGATCTCATCATGCCTTGAGTTCAAGCTGAACCCACATTGGACTCTCTGCCATCAGCACACAATTGTCACTATGAGCCAGGTCCTCCTGTTCTGAACACAGGTGTCTGTGGGGTCAGTTATTAAAACTTGAGGTCCATTAACCAGGCAATCAGGACAGCTTCTTGGACACTTGGTACCATTTCAGGTGCTCTGGTGGTGTGTAGGAGGCCAGGACACTGTTTCATCTGGAGATAAACAAGGGAGAGCTTTTGACAGAGAGCAGGGAGAGTTCCAAAGAGCTCTGTTTGATTGATTTACTTTTGCATTTCCTTTTTGGAGAGTAAAAATCCTCTGAAACAACAGGGGCACCTCATTTGTTTTTACCTCATTATTTTTTACACAGATATCTAACTGATTCCATTGGAATCTATAGTTGTTTTGCCTGACAGTTCACAGACTCCTGAACCTTATGTGAAGTGGTGACATTTGTCTAATTTTGCAACTTAGAGAAAATGACAGTTTACTGCAGAGCAAGGTAATGATTTTAAATTCTAGTTTTTCATTGTATTTAGAGGAGAAAGAAGGTATCTAGATTATTAAAAGTTGGCCCCATGGAGGAGATTCTGAGTATACTACCAAATACAGATCACATAAGATTTAAGATATGCTTTCTTCTATACATTTGGGTTTAATTGTTAGAAGCAAAACAAGTAAATACATGTATTCATAGGAATTATAGTATCTTCTCTAGGCAAAAACAAGTATATATATTTGCTTTTTGAGGATATAAGAATAGCTGATGACCAAGGAGTCTGTTGCCCACCCCCCCCACCGCCCGCGAGACACCTCTGGGTGTCTATATAATATATATATATATATATATATATATATATATATATATATATATATTTATTTATTTTGACAGAGAGAGAGAGAGAGTGGGGGAAGAGCAGAGAGAGGGAGAGAGAGAGAAAATCCCAAGCAGGCCCTGCACTGTCAGTGCAGACCCAGATGCGGGCTCAGACTCACAAACCATGGGTTCGTGACCTAAGCTGAAGTCAGACGCTTAACCGACTGAGCCACCCAGGCGCACTAACACCTTTATATTAAATAAAGAATATCTCAGTACAGTACCACATGCATCTGGTTAGTTTTTCTCTAGCAAAATTGTAAACTATTTTGGTGGTGAGTATCTTTTTGGAATCTGGTAAAAGTGATAAAGAGTCTCCCTATAAAAATGTACATTAGTGGTGCCTGGGTGGCTCAGTTGGTTAAGCATCAGACTCTTGATTTCGACTCAGGTCATGATCTCACAGTTGGTGAGATTGAGCCCCATGTTGGGCTCTGTGCTGGCAGCATGGAGCCTGCTTGGGAGTCTGGCTCTCCCCGTCCCCTACGCACACACACACACTCGCTCTCTCCTCTCTCTCTCAGAATAAACGTCTTTTTTTTAATGCACATGATATCACATACACTAATTTCTTAAGTCAAATGTCAGAGTTGTGTAGTTCCCTGGAGCCTATCCCTGGGCCCCAGGCCAAGAACCTGTGGATTTCTTTATGATTCATATGATTGATGTGCTTCCCTCAAATCCGGGGCTCATTTGCACCCTTGAACCTTATCAGCAATGATCCATATAGACGTCTGGTTTTAAAGATTAGAAGACTAGGGCTCCTAGGTCGCTCAGTCAGTTGAGCATCCAACTTTGGCTCAAGTCATGATCTCACAGTTTGTGAGTTCGAGCCCCACGTCAGGCTCTGGGTGGACAGCTCAGACCCTGGAGCCTGCTTCAAATTCTGTGTCTCCCTCTCTCTGCCCCTTCCCTGATCATGCTCTCTCTCTCTCTCTCTTTCTCTCTCTCTCTCTTTCTCTCTCTCTCTCAAAATAAATAAACATTAACAAATTTTTTTTAATTTAAAGATTAGAAAACTGAGTGCAGATAATTCCCACGCAAAGCCATTCTCCTTTTTTTCGTACTTTCCTTCCTTCTTCTCAAAAGTAGCTGAAAGTACTTCACCCCCAAGGCTGAGCCACCAGCATACCTAGTGTGTCGTCTCACTTATTCCTGTGTGAGCTTGAGACTACCACCGTTGACTGGCACTATTCATTGTAGCATTTTAGGGAAATGTCTGAGAAAGAACAGTCTGGGATTTAAAATCAGCTGATTTTAAAAGATGTTCATCTGTAGACCTGTACATCTTTTATTAAAAAGGCATTCACACTTAGAAAATGTTTGCATTCCTGGAGTGGCCTGATTCCCTTGGCCCCAAAACTAACCTAGTTGGTAAGAGAGCAGGTCTGCATTTATCAATTTATTCCAGGGCTCCTCCTCTTAATATTAACATCAGCTCAGTGTGAACCATGTCTTGATCAGAAGGTGTTTGCTTTTCACCCGGTGAAGACAGGGTCGGGCTTGTAATTACAAACTCTGAGTGGACTGTGTGACCTCACAGCTGCTGTAGAATCCCATACAATGTTTGAGAGGCGCAGTGATGACAGCTTTTACTCCTTGGTGGTGGGTTTGAGGGCCTCCTCAGTGCCCACTAGTTGAGAAACATGGGACTGTTGTCTCCAATCCTCAGGAATGTGGCACAGCCTGCCCGTGTGTGCAGAGGAAATCATAGGGTGTACCTCCCTTCTCACTTTCTCTTCTGGTAACAACCAAGACCCTCAACAGCCCTCAACACTGCCGGAGAGGCCCTTGCTGGCATGTATACTTTGGAAGTGGGCTGGGCTGCCAGTAGCATTTCAGTAGGCAATTTCCTGCTCCATGCTAAGCATAGTGTGGCCTTGCTTTTGCTGATAACCAGACCCTTCCTTGTGTTTCCTTTCCCTTCATCCCTCTGCCTCTTCTCTCTCTCCTGTATGTACCTTTCCTCATACATCAGCCAATGTAAAGCTGTAATTACAAGGGTAAGGATGTGACTCCGTCCTGTTTTGTTTTTCTCCGTACTGAAGAGTCGTGGTGATGATGTTGGTGTAGGAACCACTGGCAAAGGGTGCGCACGCTCTGGGCTCCCATCCTAGCGCTCCCAGGTAGCTGAGAGGAATAGACAGTGCAGCCAAGGAAGAGAAGGGAGGCGACAGATCTGGCAGACATGCAGCACACACAGTCTCTGCTCACTTTCTTTTCTCCAGTGGGCTTCATGTTCAGAGAGTTCTTGAGGTGCTGTCGGCCTGGCTCTTTAGGGAGCAGCCGAGGAGAAGAGTTCAGAGTCCAGAACGCGTAGTACAGGAATGCAAATAAGAACCATTCCATTTTAATGAATGAAGTGTGGCCAGCAATGCTCTGAACCCCACGGCAATGTGGGGCACGATCCGTGGATGGTGTCGTGCTGCTGTGGGTGCAGTACTTAGGCCAGGGAGGTACCATTCAGAACAGAAAGACGGTGACACTGGTGTGTGTCATTCCCTTGTGCCCATTCGGTTTCTCCTTCCTGTCCTCTTCTCAGGCTGTTTCCCTTCCTCTCCATGGCCCTTCCACTCACTGCGTTCAGCAGCCGCGGGCATTGTCCTAGCCCTACAGAGAGTTTGCTGAGACAGAGAGGGTGCCAACCTCTATGACTGCTGCTTTTTTGTGTACAAGTCTCTAAAAGGACTCAAAGAATTAAACAGGGAGTTTCCTTAGGATAAGAATTGGGTCTCATTTGTCTTTGTTTCTTCAGAACCTAGCACAGGGCCTGGAACTGACCAGATACTTACTAATCTTGTTGAATGAGAGAGAGCATGGCACAAATAAGACAAGTGGGCTTAGCAGAAGTGAAAGCCTACAAAGGAAGGAGGTGTGGTCAGGCAGACTCCTCCAGCAGAGGGCTCAGTAAGATTGGAAGTGTTCTTAACAAAGAACAGCATATCAGGTAGACAGCGGGGACAATGCCAAGACCTGGACTGAGAGAGGTCGAGGAACGAAGCAGCACCAGGTAAGAGAAAGAACCTGTGCTTCCAACCTGGGCCAGATCTGAGGGCCACCTCTAGTCTTAGCTGTGTGACCCCAGGCTAATTGTTTAACCTTTCTGATCCTCTGGTTCGCTACCAAACAAATTTGCATAATAATACCAACTTGTCTGGGAAATTCAAGATCATTCACCAAAGAGTCTCTAGCAGAGAGTTTGAAATGCGCTCTGTGATCGGTAGCTCTTATTTTGGTTGAAGTTGTTTGTATCCTCATCATCAAGGCTATTTGTTGAAATTGAGGGGGGTTGCGAGGGGGCTAAACCTGAAACTAAAAATGCAGAATTTAACAGCTTGAATCTCCCTTGAGCAAAAGTGCCTGCCTGTGGTAGAGATGTCTCTCCTTATAGGTAGAGTGTTAGTGCACTCTCCAGTGCACTGACTGGCCTGCCTCCTGTGGTATATACATGTTAAGGAATTAGATTCATGTGAACATTTTTAGAGCCATTAAATAGCCTAGTGCTAGCTTCTGAGCTGTGATTACAGAATGAGTCAGTGAGTCAGTGGCCTGGGTACAGCTGGATTCCTATATATATTTTTCGTGTCTGGAAGTTTCCTTCTTTTTTAACTCTTACAGATTTTTTAAAAACTTGCTTTTGCAAATAGTAATACCTGCCACAAAATGCTTGTGATAGCAACAAAAACTACAACAAGTTAGGAAAAGGGGTCTCCCCAGAAATCATTAAAATGATAAGATTGGCTTCTCTTGATTCATTTGATGAGCATATCTGGGATGTGTTCTCTGGATCCAGAAATGAGTCAGGGGCCAGTAGGAGGTGCATAATTTAAAAGTTGGATTCTTGCCTTTAGGGAACTTCTAGAAGCATAAAATTTCAAGTTAAGAGGAACTTTAGATTGCCCCCAACTCTTTAAAATTCCCACTAGTATTATGAACCCTCTATAGCAAAGAATGACATATGTCCATTTATATCATTTGGGAAAGAATTATGAAGCATACTATGTTCTGTATATTTCTTGAAAGTTTTATTCTGAGATAATCTTGTCATTTATGGATATTTATTCCTCTCTTTGAAGTTCTGTTGAGTGGAAACATATTCTGTTTCATTCCTAGAGAAGGCATTCTTGGAGCAGGCAATTCTAGATTACCCTCATTTAATCCCATTTCCCTAAACAGATTCAAAAGAGGAATACCAAAATTCTTTAAACTCATATTCCCAAAATTAGTTGCTGGAGGTTTGGAGATATTTAATCATACCCTGCCTCCATTCTGGGTTCTTAACAAACTGAAGATAGGCACAAGGATCCAGGTAATTATCATGGATCAGTGCCCCCCTTATGAATGACCCTCATAATCCCCAAATCCAGACCTTCTAGTGAACTAGTTTGGAATATATTTGCTTTTAAAATTTATTTATTTATTTTGAGAGAGAGAGAGAAAGAGAGAGAATCCCAAGCAGGCTTCATGCTATCAGTGCAGACCCTGATGTGGGGCTCAAACCCACAAACTGTGAGATCGTGACCTGAGCCAAAACCAAGAGTCAACCGACTGAGCCACCCAGGCACCCCTAGAATATAATTGTAACACTTAAAACATTGAAAGGATCTGTAGCTGGAATATATAAAGAAGTACAATTAATACAAACCAATAAAAACCATCAATTAAACCTCTGGGTCTGCATGCTTGAAATTATTTTTACATCTGTACAATAAAGTTCACTGCAGCATTCTGTGTTTGATAGCAAAAAGAAAGAATGAATGAACTGGAAGCAGCCTAAGTGCCTAAGTGTCCACCTCTAGAAGAATGAATAGACTGAACTGTAGGAATCTACAGTGCAATATTATACAGCAGTTCAAAAGAAATGAATCAGGTATATACATGGACTGATAGATTTGAAACCATATTATTTTATTTTTTTTATTTTATTTTATTTTATTTTATTTTATTTTATTTTATTTTATTTTTTAAATTTACATCCAAGTTAGCATATAGTGCAACAGTGATTTCAGGAGTAGATTCCTTAATGCCCCTTATCCATTTAGCCCATCCCCCCTCCCACAACCCCTCTGGTAACCCTGTGTTTGTTCTCTGTATTTAACAGTCTCTTATGTTTTGTCCCCCTCCCTGTTTTTGGATTATTTTTGCTTCCCTTCCCTTGTGTTCATATGTTCTGTGTCTTAAAGTCCTCATATGAGTGAAGTCATATGATATTTGGCTTTCTTTGACTGACTAATTTCACTTAGCATAATACCCTCTAGTTCCATCCACGTAGTTGCAAATGGCAAGATTTCATTCTTTTTGATTGCCAAGTATTACTCCATTATATATATATACCACGTCTTCTTTATCCATTCATCCATCGATGGACATTTGGGCTCTTTCCATACTTTGGCTATTGTGGATAGTGCTGCTATAAACATTGGGGTGCATGTGTCCCTTTGAAACAGCATACCTGTACCCCTTGAATAAATACCTAGTAGCGCAATTCCTGGGTTGTAGGGTAGTTCTGTTTTTAATTTTTTGAGGAGCCTCCATACTGTTTTCCAGAGTGGCTGCACCAGTTTGCATTCCCACAAGCAGTGCAAAAGAGATCCTCTTTCTCCACATCCTCGCCAACATCTGTTGTTGCCTGAGTTGTTAATGTTAGCCATTCTGACAGGTGTGAGGTGGTATCTCATTGTGGTATCTCATTTGATTTGTATTTCCCTGATGAGTGATGTTGGGCATTTTTTCATGTGTCGGTTGGCCATCTGGATGTCTTCCTTAGAGAAGTGTCTATTCTCCGCCCATTTCTTCACTGGATTATTTGTTTTTTGGGTGTTGAGTTTGGTAAATTCTTTATAGATTTTGGGTACTAACCCTTTATCTGATATGTCATTTGCAAATATCTTCTCCCATTCTGTCGGTTGCCTTTTAGTTTTGCTGATTGTTTCCTTCACTGTGCAGAAGTTTTTTATTTTGATGAGGTCCCAGTAGTTCTTTTTTGCTTTTGTTTCCCTTGCCTCTGGAGACGTGTTGCATAAGAAGTTGCTGCGGCCAAGATCAAAGAGGTTTTTACCTGCTTTCTCCTCAAGGATTTTGATGGCTTCCTTTCTTACATTGAGGTCTTTCATCCATTTTGAGTTTATTTTTGTGTCTGGTGTAAGAAAGTGGTCCAGGTTCATTCTTCTGCATGTTGCTGTCCAGTTTTCCCAGCACCACTTGCTGAAGAGACTGTCTTTATTCCATTGGATAGTCTTTCCTGCTTTGTCAAAGATTAGTTGCCCATATGTTTGTGGGTCCATTTCTGGGTTCTCTATTTTGTTCCATTGATCTGAGTGTCTGTTTTTGTGCCAGTATGAAACCGTATTATTAAGTGAACAGAGGAATATGCAGAATGATGAAAATGGTATGATATGATGCCAATTTAAAAATGTAAAAATAAAGGTGCCTGGGTGGCTCAGTCGGTTAAGCATCTGACTCATGATTTCATCTTAGGTCATGATATCGCAGTTTGTGGGTTTGAGCCCTGAATCAGGCTCTGTGCTGACATCCCGGAACCTGCTTGGGATTCTCTCTCTGCCCCTCCCCTGCTCACACTCTCTCCCTCAAAAATAAATAAACTTTAACCAAAAAAAAAGTGAAAATACCGTACGTTGTTTATAGATGGGCATTAACCAAGTATTTATGAAGCACCAGCTATATACCATGTAGTGATACACACACACACACACGGTGTGTATGCACACATTAGTATGGTATATTTTTACATGATATATTTATAACTGGAATGTATTTACATCTGTTATATGTTTAAACATACATATACATATAAAGTATAATTTATTTGATATAGTAGGAATATGATATGAACACTAGAGTATCAGAAATGCGCTGGAAGAACACATACTACTCCCGTGACCCTGCTTGCCCCTGGGGATGGGGAAGGAGCCCAGGACTGGGTGGCACTTCCATCCAGGAGGGTGGGAGCCAGCAGCAAATGTCACAAAATATCACTGCTTTTTTTTTAAATTTTTTTTAATGTTTTATTTATTTTTGAGACAGAGAGAGACAGAGCATGAGCAGGGGAGGGGCAGAGAGACAGGGAGACACAGAATCCAAAGCAGGCTCCAGGCTGTCAGCACAGAGCCTGACGCGGGGCTCAAACCCACAAACCGTGAGATCATGACCTGAGCCAAAGTCGGACGCTCAACCGACTGAGCCACCCAGGCGCCCCAAAATATCACTGCTTCTTATGTCCACATGATAGAAATACAGTGTTTGTTACATTCTTTGTCCTTTAAATTTCTCAAAATGAAGAGAAGCCTATGAAAACAGGAATATGTGACAAAACATGTGGTGGAAAAAAGTCTGATTACATGCTGGTCACTGGCCTTGCTCACATCTTCCACTGCATTCCAGCGGAAGAAAAGCTTCAAGAAGCACTAAGATCCAGGCACCAAGCAATGCTCTAAGTCACCTGAAATGCTCCTGGTTTAGACTTCAGTTGACATCACTACTTCCAAGGATTCTGAAGTTATGATCAGAGATGCAGTTGACTTCTGTTCATGGTTTTGCTTATTGGCCAATTGGCCAAATGTGTGACAATCTTTAATCAGAGCTTTGCATCAGGCTAAACAGTCCCTACAAATCCAGTCAGTTCTGCTTGCCCCCGTCTGTCATGTGTCCTGTGGGCCTCCTTCAGTTGTCATCCTTGCAAAAGGCTCATTCCCAAGAAATGCATTAGGTTCATCACGCCAGTGGGACCCTCAGGATCCATAATGAAGTCCCAAGGACCCTGCTTTTCCTTCTCTTTCAGGGTGCAGCTCGGCCACCTTAGCCATGTCCTAAATGAGGAGGGAAGCCACACAGACATGTTCTCTCCATCCCTGGGCCCAGGACACCCATTCCTCATTGGTCCGTTCATATCTGGCTAATCCACTCTTTTCCGCCTTTTATAGGCAGGGACCTCCCATCAGTAGCCGTGGTTCCCTTCCTGGCCAAATGCATGTGCTTCCTATTCTGAAAGCAAAGAGAAAGGGAAGGGGTGGTGAGCACTGATCCAACAAATAAGGTTGCTCCTCTCTGTAGGGAGGAAGGAAAGGAACCCACCTTTCACACTCTCTCTCGTCTTCTAGCTTGTGAGCAGTAACGGGCAAACATCCTCCACTCTCTCCATCTGTGACTGACTGGGTCAGTCACCATCACCATCCATAGGGCCTCAGGGGTGAGACAGTTGGGGGCGGGGGCATGATGGGGTTCTCTAACCCAGCAAGAGAGCTCAGTCCCATCTGACTCCTTCAGACTGTTCTCAGTTAAACGCTGTAAGGAAAGGAAGTGGGTGCTTAGTCTCCCCAAATCCCCAGCCATGTTCAATGTACATTCTGGGGTATAAGCGATTAGTTCTGAACAGAGAGCTCTAAAGAGTTTGTCTGGAAGACACATCTCTGTCAAGAGGCATAAGGATGGAAATCCCAAACTTGCTAAAGCAATTGTCCTCAAGGAAGTGAACCCTAGAGAAGCCATGAGGCTTTATGTCCTAGAAGAAGTGAACCTTAGAGGGGACCCATGAGGCTCAATCTACCAAATAGGTTGTCCTGGCCTGGAGGTGAGGGGATGGTATTCTAATCTTAACTCTTACAGGGGAGCCTGGGTGGCTCAATCAGTTGAGCATACGACTTTGGCTCAGGTCATGATCTCATGGTCGATGAGTTTGAACCCCGTGTTGGGCTCTGTTGACAGCTCAGAACCTGGAGCCTGCTTCGGATTCTGTGTCTCTTTCTCTCTGCAACTCCCCTGCTCTCGCTCTCTCCCTCACTCTCTCTCTCTTTTTTCTTTCTCTCTCTCAAAAAAAAAATATACATTAAAAAAAATCTTAACGCTTACACCTGAGAATAGACTAAGACATCCCTTTGAATTAAGTCCATCAAATGGCCTGGAAATCTTCCACAAAGAATTCCACAAAAATTTGTTATATCTATTTATCATTAGAAGAAATCAGTTAAAACAGGAAAAAATTTTATAAGATAACATTAAGTGGAAAAAAACAAAAAAAGATGTGTCTATCATTGGATTGAAACTATATAAAAATAACATATGAACAGAAATTTAAATGAAACTTGGAAAGTCTCCAATTTATTAGGAAGATAGATTGTAGCAAAATTTTTATTTTGATGCTTTTCTTGTTTGTAAAATAAGAACAATTTTGTAAAATGACATTTTAGAAGAGAACTCTGGTCCATCTTGAGAGACATTTCTCTCAAGATGTAAATTATCTCTGTTGCTTGAGCTTCTAGGAAGAAGGCCAAACCCTTGACAGTGTTAGCCACTGATGGTAATTCTATTCTCTGGAACAGGAATGGGTAAAGTATAGCCCAAGGGCCAAATCTAGTTCACCAAACAATGGTTTTTACATATTTCAGTGGTTTGGAAAAGCAAGAAAGCAGGATATATTTTCTGACATGTGAAAAAGTATGTGAAATTCCAATTTTAATGTCCACAAATAAAGTTTTATTGGAACACAGCCACGCTCATTCTTCTACTTTATCTATGGCTGCCTTCATGCTCACAACAGTAGGGCTGAGCTGCAACAGAGACAGTATGGAATGCAAAGCCTAAAATGTTTACTATTTGGCCTTTCACAGAGAAAGTTACCAAACACCTGCTGTAGGACATCAGTTCAAAATGGCCTAGAGATAGGAACCTCCCACCCTATTCTAACTCCCACTCACCTCTGCATGGGGAAGGGGCGTCACTGAAGTCATCCAAGTGCCAATGACAGAAAGAGCTTAAGGAATATGTGCCTTTAAAGCTTCTAAAACGTCCTCCTTTTTTGTTCGTAGAATGAGGATTCCTGTGTAACAAACGCTTGGTGGGGGTTTTACAGCCATTTAGTTAATACTCGCTCTCCCTTGGGAATGAAGAGCTGATATACTGGGACGGCTGTCATTGCTGCTGTTATCGTGGTGATCATTCCTGTGTATGGTCAAAGAAACAGTCAGAAGCTGTCACACTCCTACTGCTCTTTACAAATGAGACCTTTTTTCCGACTGAAATCACAATGTGTGAGTCTAATTAGAATAAAGCTCATTAGAAACAGAGGTGGCCATTAATGCCTTGACTGATTTTTCTAAGGAGGTAAGCCGGAGGAGGAGACTTTAACAGCACAGCTAATTATTCTTGCTTTTCTCTGGCATTTCCTCAAAAGTGTGGTTAAATCATTGTTGGGCTGTTAGAGAAATGCTGTTGGAACACTGACTGATAGAGGCCCCACCACTTGCAGCCCTGAGGAAGGGGTGGAGGGTGCCTGCTTCTCGCCCCCTGCCCCGCAGAGAGAAGTTGGAATAACAGCCCCTGGGGGTGGCCTTCATTCCATTTGTCTCCCTTTCCCACCTCCTGCCTCCTCCACATCATGGGGGTTCTGGTTTCTAGCTCATCGTTCACAGATGCTCTAGCTTTGGAATGAGCTTTTCTGCCCCTGTATTCCTGGTGCAGGGACAGAGCATAAATGTCCAAATTCCCATGGAAACATGGGTCTGAGGTTGCCTCTGGATGGTGATGCCTGGAGGAAAAGGTTGGGGGAAAAAACTTGTGGGGCAGGGGGGCGCACGGTGCGCAGAGCAAGGAGATGGCCCCTGAATTTCTGCCCCAAAACACAGTTGCAGCAATTATGTTTCACGAATCAAGGTGTTCTTTGGCACCTGAAAGCCAGTCCCACAAAGCCGGGTAGAAGTCTATCAGGGGCAAAGCTAAGTCAAAAAACTGAGACTCAGGATGCCCATAATTAGGAAGAGAGGAGGAAGATGAATCCTATAAAGGAAGCACACAGGGAGTAGGAGAATCAAAATAATGTACAGGCCAGAAACTAACAGAGGTTCCTGGTGTCATCCAGAGAGATCAAGGAGAGGAGACTCAGTTAGTCAGTCAGCAAACAAGAGCCTGCTTTATGACAAGTGTAACTCACAGTTCCAGACAGAAATAAACCTCCTTAAAACAAACCTCTATAATGGGCCTTTGTTACCAAGCTTAATGCTTGCTTTCTACAAACATGAGAATCTTCACTAAAGTATTTAGTTACCTGGCCCCTGTGAAGTTTTCTAATCAGAACTTCATGACAACAGCAAAGACCGAGTTTACGACTCCTGACTAAATATTATAAAAAGAGAACCAGACTGGGAATGCAAACTGGTGCAGCCACTGCGGAAAATATAACTACCTACGATCCAGTAATAGCACTACTGGGTATTTACCCAAAGAATACAAAAATATTAATTCAAACAGATAAACGCATCCCTGTGTTTATTGTAGCATTATTTACCGTAGCCAAGATAGGGAAGCAACATAAGTGTCCATGGATAGATGAATGGATAAAGAATATGTGGAACACACACACACACACACACACACACACACACACACACACTGGAATATTGTTCAGCCATAAAAAGAATGAAATCTTGCCATTTGCAACAACATGGATGGATCTAGAGTACACTGCTAGGTGAAATAAGTCAGATAAAGACAAATACCATATGATTTCACTCATATGTGGAATTTAAGAAACAAAACAAAAGAACAAAGGGGGAAAAAAGAGACAAACCAAAAAATAGACTGTTAATTATGGAGAACAAACAGATGGTTACCAGAGGGGAGGTAGATAGGGAGATGGGTGAAAGGGAGTAAGAATACACTTACCATGATGAGCCCTGAGTAATGGATAGAATTGCCAAACCACCTGAAACTAACATAACACTGTATGTTAACTATACTGGAATTAATTTTTTTTTAAAAAGGAGAGCTGGTGTTCCTATTGGCACTTGTAATTGAACTGTCCAGATGCACATTTTTTAATCGAAATATAAAAGTGCATTTGCTTTGTCCAAAAAAAAGAGAGAGGACCGGACATGATTCCTTCTGTGGTTTATACATAGGTATTATTTATATAAATAAGAATGATGAGTAGTGAACAGTGGGATTCTGATATCAGCCTTTGTTCCCCCTCCATGCATTCCTGCTGCCCTCTGCTAGGTTCCAGGCTGTTCTTAGAACCAGACTGTGCCCCAGTCTCTGCTGATACTTGTGTTCAAACCTTACTCTTTGTCAGCTGTGTTGTTTCTCTTTTAATTTTTTAATGTTTATTTATTTTTGAGAGAGAGAGAGAGAGAGTGGGAGCAGGAGAGGGACAGAGAGAGAGAGGGAGACACAGGATCCAAAGCAGACTCCAGGCTCTGAGCTGTCAGCACAGAGCCCAACATGGGGCTTGAACTCACAAACCAGGAGATCGCAACCTGAGCTGCAGTTGGACGCTAAACAAACTGAGCCACCCAGGTGCCCCTCAGCTGTGTTGTTAAAGAGGACTGCTTTTTCTTGTGGGATTCACAAAATGTTGACAATTTCCTTCACTTATTAAAGTCCCAAGACACTTCCTGAAAACATCATTTAATAGCCTACACACACACAGCACGGCCTCCCTCCAAACGCCTAAGTGTTCATAACCATTGTGATGTGGGCCACACAAGGATTCCATTAAGTACCAAAAAGACAAGGGTGAATAAGAGACCCACCCTGCTGCCTGCAGTAAGGGAGGCAAACATTTGGGTTAAAATCACCCTAAAGCGTGGTGGTGGGATAGAAGGACGACTGAGAGGGGAAGAGACCCATTCTCCCTGAGCCCTGGGGGAAATGTCACTTGTAGATACAAGGTTGAAACAACATTGTAAAGACTGAGTGGCTGCATGCAGACAGCTGGGGAAGGCGGTCTGAGAGAAGGGAACAATGTGTGTGAAAGTACAGTGGTGCACAAGAAAGACCTGCCTGTGTGAGACGCGGTGGGTGATTGGTCCTGTTGTTTCGTTAGTGTGTCTGGTAGCAGAGTGTTCATGGGCCGTACCTTGGTAACCATTTTTTTTCTTGGGATATTTGTGGGTTTTTTCACACCTAGTAAAAATGCTGCAATGAAAATATTTATACATACACTCCTAAGAACTTTATGAAGCTATAATTTACATACCATAAAACTTACTCATTTTCTATGTACAATGCAATCATTTATAGTAAATTTACCAAATTATGCAACCACCACCAACCTCCAGTTCTAGAACATTTCTATCACCTCAGGAAGGTCCCCCCTGCCTGCTTATAGTCAATCCTCTTTCCCACCTCCAGCCCCAGGGCAACAATGCATATATTTTTTAAAAAAACATATATTTGGGAGGGGCGCCTAGGTGGCTCAGTCGGTTAAGCCACCGACTTTGGCTCAGATCATGATCTCACAGTTTGTGGGTTCAAGCCGGGGCCCCCGTTGGGCTCTGTGCTGACAGAGCCTGGAGCCTGCTTCGGATTCTGTGTCTCCCTCTCTCCCTGCCCCTAACCCACTCGCATTCTCTTTGTCTCTCTCAAAAATGAATAAACATTAAAAAATTTTTTAATAAATAAATAAATAAATAACATATATTTGGGGGTTTCTCTTTGATATTGATTTCAATGATTGCTATAATAAGGGGTATGAACATTTTTTGGACTCATAGTACACATTATGTGTGGCTTTTGAAGCCACCATACCATTTTACATTCCTGCCAGCAACCTGGGATTTACGTTTCATTGTGGACTCTCAAGAATTGGGCATCACTGTTTTCCAATACCGTCAAATGATTGGATTTGTATTTTTTGATGACTGAAGCAGGCCGCTTTTCTATTTATGTGTTCACTGGTCTTATTCCATTCTGAATGAGTTTCCAGTGTGTACCCATCCTTCTTACTGATCTCCTCTTACTGTCCTTTTTTTATTATTATTGGTAGGAGCTTCTCCTATAACTTATTTACACACTGTATGCTACAGGTATTTTTCCCACTATGAAATGTGCCTTTTCATTGTGTTATTTTTTGACATGCAGAAGTCTGTTTCCACATGATCAGATGTGTTCCTGTTTTTGTTTTCTTGTGATCTTTTTCGATTGCTTTGTACAAGTTACTTCCCTCTTTCCATGAGAGCTGTTTCCCTCTCCAGAACTTTAACAGAAGTTCAGTTTGATGGTCTGTTACATTATGGTTAAGATTCAGCACATCAGTTCTCTTGGAGTTTGTCACTTCTGGTGATCCCCCTTGTCAGATACTTGATTCTTACGTATCTTGTGCTGTACATCTGGGGTATCTTATTCTGTGCCGGGGATTTTTTGGATGCGTCCATTTTAATAAGAGCATGGGGGAAGTGGTGCCCATACAAAAGGGGGAAGATCTAGACGGAGCCATGTGATTCGCAGACGAGGGACCAAGGTGTGCTGTCAGTCTGGAAAGGCCTATCCTCTAGTTCCAAAGGCCTGGATTAAGCCATCCTTTGGGAATTACAAACAGGCAGAGCTTGGGTTCAGCTGTTGAACAGTTTCATGGGCAGCTTTGAAAACTATCCCCAAAGAGAAGGCTCCCTGTCTGGAATGCGGCACAATTCACTGACCAGCTAACACGTTGCCAACGCTGGTCGAAAGCCCTGGAGATACAACACTGCGTAAAACACTTTCTGCCCACTTGATGCTTCTGTTCAAGAAAGAAGACAGCCAATAGTGAAAGGAACTAATATATGAATAATGCCAGGAAATGATAAATGATATAAATAAAAATGAAGGCGAGGTAGAAGGGCTCTTGTGTACAGGGTGGGGTGTTCAGGGAAGACAGTGAGGTGGCATTTGAGCAGAGATCCAGAAACTGAGAAGTGATGGGTGTGGTGAGGGCTGATGGCGGGGGGGGGGGGGGGGGGGGGGGGGGGCTCGGATGGAGGGGGAGGGGCTAGCACCCACATGCCTGGCTTGTTTGAGGACCTAGGTGTAAATGACTCCTTCAGCTATGGGCCCAGTTTCTCACCTAGACAGTTTATTCACTGCTGTGTCTGTTGAACTCATTTTTCAATATCATCAAAAGAGCGCTAATGTATTAAATTACCTCCCGTGGGCCAAGCTTTGCTAAGCACCTTATGTGTTTTCTGATTCCCTCAGCAACACTGCATGTTAGGTCACTTTCCCCATTTTACAGATGGGGAAACTGAGACTTGCTGCATCCTCTCAGTAACATCCATCCAGTTGTCATCTCCCCCGCTGGGAAAATCCTCTGTTCATGGCTGATTGTTAGGTGCTTGAGGTGCGTGTATTAGGCTGAAAGCACACAGGTCTACAGAAAGATACTAGAGACTTCCATGATAAAATCAAACCTGAAACTGGACGGCCAGCCCTTGACCACTTGTCTAGTTAAACTCCAGGACCAAGGTACTTTGGAGGAACAATTCCTTGGTCTGAACTCACTCTTTGGGCTGCCCCTCTTTAAACTAGCAGAATTTAAAATTAGGATAATGGCTTTCCCGTCTCTTTTCCTTCACATCCCCAATTCTTAGCCCAGACATTTGAACCAACAAAGAATCCATACCCTGGAACCTTGGAAATGTATGCTCCGTGTTGACATAAACTTCTTGAAGTTCCAAGGAAATAATGCAGCTGAAGAGGACACAGAAAACCCATACAGAGTAGGGGCACAGTGGGGGAAATCTCCAGAGGCAAGAGCTCCTGAAGATTTGTGAGTCTGCACCAAGATGCTTCTGTGGTTCTTGAAACAGCCTTCCTTGTCAGCATCGTTGGGACTTCACAGCCTCCTCCCAGGGATCTTGTCCCCCATAGCTTTCAACGGGTCCTTTGCACAAGGGTGGAAATTGTGTCTCGAGGCCACAATTCTGACTGCGGAAAGCAGTCTTTACAGACATCCCTTTCTGTAGCCGCATAAAGGGAAGGGCCTCCTTGGTCAGGAGAATTGCCGTGATTCTTCTAAACCCAGCTCACTCCCACTTCTGCCTTCTGACAGCTGAAGGTTTTCAGGTTCTCTTTTTAGCACAGTTCTTTATAAATCTAAATGAGATGTGCAGTCATGTTACAGAAGGTCTGCCCGCATGGGGGTGGGATGTGCCAGGAACCGTTCTCAGGTTCCCCTTCTAGAATGATGCCGGCCCTCCGGGAGCTCTTACTCTCCATGCCTTTGATTTCCAAGTTTTCTGTCCATGAAATATTTGGTTCTCAGAGCTGCTGGCAGGTGACAATAACAAAAGTGGAACTGATTAGAATTTGAAGTTAGTTGTCAACTCACTACAATTCTAACAAAAAGGACGAGGATGAGCCCTGCGGTCGGTGGTCTTGGGCTCCTCTGAGGTTCCCCCCGCAGGTAACATGGCGCTTCTCCCACCTGGCAGGTGTCATTTGTCAGGAAATAATGTCAGCAAAACAAGTGTTGCCATTTTCCTCCACCTTCTCCTCCTCCTCCTCATAGTGGTTATAATTTCAGAGAAGAAAATGCTCAGGAAGTGATCATTGCAGTCTGGGTTTACACAGACGGTTGATATAGTTTTGTCCCTCGAAAGGAGGCGCTCCCTTATGGTAACAGTAAACTTGGAGGGTCTAAAAGGCTCCTTCTGCTGTGTTAACCCTGTGACTCATTTACAGAGTTGGAGACACTGCTGTGTCAGTGAGGACATCCGTTCACATACGTGTGGCTCTCTGTCTGTCATTGCATGCAAGTTCTGTCTTGTGGATGAAGTGCCTTCTGCACACCACATTGGCTGGCTGGGGCTTTGCCTTGATTTGAGGCCTCTTTTAGATATAAGAAAGGAAAGGACTCAGGGTCTGCCACAGAAGTGTATCCAAGGTCACGAGGTTCTGGCCTCCCTGCGGTACGAGGCTGAGGTGGGAGGAAGGGACACCCATCATATCACAGTTTATGACCACAAGGAAGGAGGTCCCCGCTCCCCTGCCAGGAGACTGACCACACTCGGGATTTGTAATAACAGTGATTGCAATGATAGCAGCAGCAGCTAACCTTTATTGACTACCTGCCAGGCACTGTGTTTTTCCCATTTAATCCTGATCACAACCCTGAGACAGAGACCGTGATTATCCCCAGGAAACCAAAGCCCAGCAATTTGCCTGTTGTCACACAATAGTGTGTACGTCCGTATATACACTGGAAATGTCCTCTTTCCTTTCCTGATGAAAACTGCATGAGCCCTGCCTCTCCCCTCCAGCTAAACAACAGTGTCCATTTCCAAATACCCTCCCTGAGCCGCACGAGTTGAGGATCTGTGGAGAGCATCACCTGATATGTTTCTAGCACTGTGCTGGTACGCCTGGATGTGTCCTGTTTCCCACTTTGGAGAGTAAACTCCCAGCCATCAGGGCCCAAGGGGTTCTCCTTCCTAGTTCCCCAACACGTGGTTCAGAGTGTCTCCTAAGTGGTCGGGGTCCCGGCGAGGGATGGTATCTGCTTATGCAGTGTCACCGGGGAGGCTGTTGATGGGCGATGACGGCTGAGTGCATGCCTCTCTTCTCAGGAAGATCGGTTACCCAGTTTCTTTGCCCAGGAGACATTTCATGCCACTTCTAAAATAAGCGTGGTGGTGACATGGGGCTCAGACGCTCTGCAGGTAGCAGGGGTGAGAGTTGGCAGTCTGATGGAGGAGGAAACCAAACATCGTGAATCACATTCAAAGAGAACGAGCAATCTGGGGCCATTTAACGTGGGAGCTGGCAACCTCCCATGCCTCGCAGGCCCCGAAGATTTCACTGTGTGGCAGCATTTTGTTATTTATCAAACACATGTGCACATGTGTGCACGCACACACACACACATAATAACTACAATTATGTGCCAGACACGATTCCATCACTGTACTACTCTTAACTTGTTTAATCTTCAGCAACCATGTGAAGTAGGGATAGTTGTCTTCACTGTACAGATGGGGAAACTGAGATGCAGAGAGGTGACTCCGTCAAGACACCAGAGCTAGTCACAGAGCCAGGATTACTGCCCTGTCAGATGGTACAGTCATTCGTTATGATGATGCTCACCCATTAGGACAATGTGAAATATTTGCAGCATCCAGATATTATGACAAAGAATCCTGTAATACGTTTGCGAAATAGTTTCATGCAAAATTGTTTTTTTCTTTGTTTTAGATACTTTCAGGAATAAGTTCCAGTTAAGTAGAGAAATCTGTTTTTAAAGGAATGTATCCCCTCAGAATTTAAATGCATAGTGTGTATTCAGAAAGAAAAAGGTTGAAGGATACAAATACTATTAATACACATGACCTTTTACAAAGCCCTTATCTATGATATTGTGATCTCATGGTGGGCAGATACTTTTGTTCCTGTGCTGTCTCGAGGGATTACAGACCGAGAAGCTGAATGCTCTGACCAGGACAACCCAGCTGGGGCAGATGTGGAGCCTAAATCCCAGTCCTAACCATGCCTTCATAGAGTGTATAACCCACTAGAGAGAGGAGGAAAATGTTCAAAAGTGACGACTGTATGTAGTCCTCAAGGCCTCAAGTAACCTGTTTTGGTAGCAAATGAATCAAAAGCATTTTTGCTTTCTTGTGCATCCTACACATACCAAGCATAGTCCCAGATCTGTTATACATAGTTAAGTGGATCTTTGGCGGGGCGGGGGGGGGGGGGGGGGGTGGGGGCAGGGATTTAACCCCTGTTTTAATTGGGAGTGGGTTAAAACTACGACATCCCTGGATTATACCATCCCCTTCTGTAAAATTCTAAATTCCAGGCATGGAGATGTAACCATAGAATATGTGCAGCCCCAGCCCCAGACAAAAGTGGCTTGTTCATTGTTTATTTCAGTTTCTCTTATTCATGAGAACTTGGTCTCCTGAATGGTTCGTCCATTTGGTAATTTCTTGGTGAAAGACTGAGTCTTGTATGTGCCTAACATAAGTTCTTACCAATATAAAGTAAGGGCTTATTTGGGACTTGGTAAAACTTCCATGCCTCAAGGCATAGTTCATTTATAAATCCGCCAACAAGCATTTGCACCTTCTCTACCTTGTGCCCAGTAGTCACTGATAAAGCCTGAGTTCTGTTCCAAGGGGACAGACTCGTTGAGAGAAAATTGCCGGTGAGTAACTTGTCTCGGACTCTGCTTTGAACTTCTCACTCACACGCTATTCTTCTCTTTTCCCCTCAAGGGTCGAGATTACTGTTCGGAAGAAGAGGATATCACATAGCACCAATTCGACCACTCAAACCAGGAGCTACTACTGTGTAAATAAGTTACACCCCAGTTGAAATCTTTGCAAAGGTCGGTTCTCTTCAACGAACAGCACTATAGCAAACGAAGATCGTTCCATATCGTATGCCCCATTAAATTACAGTGTTTCTTAATGAACTTGCAAAGGAATATTGCTAAAAACAAACAAACAAACAAACAAACAGAAAACCGTTCTCGAACTTTCTTTGTTGCTGCTAGTTAAAACTTGTTGCAACTTTTCACTTCTCTTGTGTCCAGGTATGCAGCAAAATTCTGCAATTTCACCTTAAAGATACTGTTGGTTTTACAGATGCTCTCCAACCTATTTTCTATAAGATGAGGTAGTGGTGAACTCAGATATCCAACTCCTGTTGTAGAACTGTTCCGCTTCTAAGACAAGCGTCTCCTTCCCTCTCTCCTCCCTCCCTCCCTGTCTCTCCCGAGCGGTCCAGAGCCTTGCTTCTCACTGGCAGTGTTGCGCTTTGGAGATGGGATGGTTGCTATGGCAAGCTTTGTTTCTCTGCTAAGAAGAAGTAGAGAAGCTCTTATCCATTAAAAGCATGTTGTGACGTGACTCCCGGAGTGACGTGGGAGTGAGCAGCAGGTGTCATTGACTAGGGATCTTAATCAAGGATTAAGCTTGCAACACTGGCTTTGCTCAGATGCAGACGGAAGTGTGATCACAATCATTTTGAATCCCTCTTCCCCACTTTTTTTTCTAAGAAAATAAACATTTTACTGTTTTTATGTATCCTTGTCTTCTCCCATTCATCCAGTTCAGTGTTTCACGATGATCCCGGGCGCAGAAGATGAGCCCTCCTTTGCAGTGACACTGATAATTGACCTTCGTGGCTCCCTGCCCTCCCATCCGTCACCCACCACCCATTAGCAGGCTGTCAGTGGTCAGAAGAGATGAGGGGACACCCCTCGACTTTTTAGGAGGGCCTGAAACCACCCTGTTACCTTTCATTTCGTTAGCAAATAAGCCATCCTCCGTCCTCACTCTCTCCCTTCAGAATGTTCCATGAACCTTGCCACTTCCTCCTCCTCTTACCTGCAGCACTGGCTAGGACAGTGCAAAGCGTCTGCCTACTGGAAATGTAGCACGTTGACACTGGTGATGATATTTGGAGATGCAGAAGCCAAAGCCCCAGGGCAGTGGTGGGGGAATGTTGACTGTGGGTTTGGTAGAGTTTATTTTTCCATATTATATGAAGAGAATGATCTCTTCTCGAAGACAGAAGTAATATTTTTAACAAATGTTGTCACAAGTAAATAGCAATCAAAAAGGAGAAAATAACTTTTGTATTTTTTTAACGCGTTTGATAGCTTTGATGAGGGTTCTCTTTGTTACTGTCAGGGAAGGGCACCCTATTAAATGCTATGCTAGGTTTGGGTTTGTCCCACAGAAACACAGAAGGAGCACTGGGTGTATCTCTCTCGTGGGGTTTATCAGCCGCACTGCCACCCTCCCAAGGTGGGTAGTTATTTGTCCTGGGTAGCCAAGCAGCACCTGCCACGGAACAGAATCAGAAGCTGAATTTGCACTTGCTGAGGAGATGAGCCTTGACTTTACAATCCATCCATGTGCTAATGGTGCGAGTCCTTATCTCTGTTTAGACCGAGGGGCACAACAGTGAGGGAGAGGAAACTCAGTCAAGTGCTACAGAAAATGGACTCAAATGTTAGCAACAAAAGCCCTTAATTCTTTCAGCCGACAGCAGCTATTTTGGGGAGCAGCTGTGGTTGTTACATAAATAGAGATGCAGCCAAAATTTAAGGCTTTTTATCCTGCTTCAAGCAGAAAAATGCAGAGAGAGTCAAGTCGCCTAGGGTTCTAAGTTCCCTCCCTTTGTACGGTTTTGGCCAAGTGACTAAAATAGTTTTCCTCCACCGTAAATGAGCTGCTGAGCCCCACCTGAAACCTGTCCATTCGGGACTTGGCCTACTGTTAGATGATTTCCTATTCTTACCAGGCAACAATGATGCTGACACGAAGCATCTTCCCTGTGACTCCTCTGTTTGGTGTCTCAGAGAGTGTCTTCCCAGAAAATCACCGCCTTCTACCCAAAGATAAAACATGCTCGTATCGTTTTTTTCCAGTCATTTTTAACATTTGACATCAGACACATGTACACGGAACTAAGTGTGTCCTGGGAATTTGACTTCTGAGTGTTTCATTAAACTAGAAGCCTGTTCCCATGAACCAGGGCCTCTTCACCTGGAGTTCTGTCTCCTGGGTTTAACTCTTTGATGTGCAGACGTGATTTCATCTGCAGATGAAATCTGCATACACATCGGTGTATCTAGAAATAGATCTGAGAAATGGGGTGGTTGAGTGGGTTGGCATGAGATGCTTGACTATGTTAGCAGCACACAAAGCTTGTCTGTTTTCCATCGTTGGCTTTAATCATAAAAGTGTCAAGTGATTTGTGTTTGTACTTTATTTTTTTTTATGCCTTCTGAAAGGGTCTAATGCAAAAATATTTTGCCTTTCCCCTCCTCCCCCCCCCCCCACCCAAGTGTATCTGAACATTAAGCAGATTGTCTCAGATACAATGAAAAGAATCATCCAGAAACTAGTGCTTCAGCTGGCTGAGGACTCGGGGAGATGGAAGGAGGGAGGGAGGGAGGGGAGTGGCCTGGCGGATGGAGGTAGAAAAAGGAAGGATGAGAAATGGACTGAGAAGCTTTTAGCAGAGAGAGTTGATAGCATGGCCAAGTGCCGGATGCAATTCAAAATCCAGCTGCCTGGCGGCCAGTGGGTGGGGCCGACTGCCAACAAGATTTACAGCTGGATTACACACGCTTTATGTGTTCTAAGTTGTGGAGTTGTAAAAGTTCAGCAGTATATGCGCTGCTTTCTTTTGGTTGGCGGAGATTCAAGATTCTGGAGTCCTTGCTGTCATAACTGAATACGCATTTGTTACTGGCAGAGAACCTCAAAAGAAGCTTTTACCTCAGCAATGCCTGCTAGCCCCAGGCTGGAGCATAGAGCCGTGTTATGGTCTATTTAGGGACAAAGAACAGTACAAAGTCCAGAGACGAGGAAACTAGGTCAGCCCTCGGTGGCCACCCACAGGCCCGCTGGGAGACAGGTCTCTCCCCCTCTGCAGAGCCCCTGGTCTGAGACGGGGCGTCTCTGACTCGAATAAGAGATGAGATGAGCTGGTGGAGGAGTAGCCTCAGGTCGTCTGGGCTCTGCACTGGCGCTGCCGCAAGTCAGGGGCGCCCCCAGAGTCCGAAGTGACCCGCCTGTGACCTCAGAGCCCCCAGGAGCAGCCCAGGGACAGTGGCGCCCCCTTCCTGGCCCCATTTGATGCCATCCTGCTTTGAGTTGCACCTCTGTCCTCCTCCCAACCTCATCAAGACTTTCTTCCTCTGAGGGCCAGACTCTCCCATAAGCCCGCTAAAAGCAGAAATTATACCTCTCATGAATTTTACCTCAGAGCCTGTGATGCAGGCCAGCATATTGATTACAAATTCTGCTCAGACATTAGGCAAGGATTTTAAGAGCGCTCCATCTCTACTGGCCTTAGAAAAGAAACTCCGTTAAATATGTTGGTTTCCTAGGAAGAAAAATGATCAAATTCTTATTCCAAGAAAATACTGACTCTGAATCTTGGACTCCGGGACTCTAGTATGTTCTATATGAAAGGCAAAACGATTGGTGTCTAAGGCAGCCTCCCTCCTCCCAACTCCCAAATTAAAAAAAAAAAAAAAAAAAGGCATATTAGATTGCACTGTATAATTTTACATAAAATCTGCCTTCCATGCTTCTGCCCCTGGAAGGCATTCTCAGAGCTTTATTTCTTTGTACCTCTCAGAAATAAAGCTTTTTGTTAAGTTGCTTGAAACGCCAGAAGGAAAAGAAGACCGGGTCGAGGAAAGGGAATATATATTTAGAGGCATGATGAAAAGGTGGCAGGAAGCAGGAACATTGGCTTCTGGAAGTCACGTGTGGACTGCTAGACCCCCACGCGCTGGTGTGAAGCTGGATAAGGCTGTCGGCTTTCACACCGCGGCAACTGTCCTTGCAATAAACCTTTGGAATTTTGTGAATGAGTTGTATGGGTTGCCTTTTGCCAATGAATGGACCTGTTTTTCCAAGGGGAAAATATGTCCTTCAGTCACCTTTATGTGTGTCTCTGGGAAAGGGTCAAAAGGCTACAGCAGAAAATGAAGATGGTGGGTGAATATATTTACTTTTGTGACAAACCTGAAGACTATCTATACCACGTCTTTCAGGAGACTCTTGTACCTTATCTGGGATCTAATCCTAATCTTGGGGAAAGAGGAAAAGGAACTAATATTTATTAATTATACTCAACTCTGTGCCAGATACTGTGCTAGGCATTGTATAATTGTCTCGTATAATCCTCACCATAATCCTGTGAAGCGAATCTGTTCCCCTCGTGTTCTAAGTAGTGTATCGTAAGTACAGAATGCATCTATCCAACATAAATGCCCATGTTGAAAGAAGGAAAGATGTCATTCAAGTATTTTCCGAATTTTTTATCATTACTATGCCCTTTGCAACACTGTGAAAACAACCCTTTGAGGGTATCTACCTTCCAGACTCTCTCTTTGGCTCGTCACCAGCTAGCTTTGCCATGGGGAATGTTTTCTTTGGCCTTCCCGTATCTGATGAGCTGCCCACAAACAGGAGAGGCCACTGGCTAACAGGAGTGTAGGGTCCACAAGAAAAAGGCTTTGAGAATTTAAGCACAGGTCTCTCTTCTTGGAATCCTGACAGCATCTGGAAAAGGAACCTGGGACTTCTGCAAACACCAGATGCGGCCAGAACAGGCCTTTGAATGCTTGATTTCCTTCCCTGGCTCCCCAGGCTTATTTCATCACAGGCTGCACCATTTTAAGGTGAAAAGCCTTAACCTTGCAGAGAAGTGTGGGAGAGAATCTGAGCTCCAAAGGTAGAGGAAAGGCCTCGACCATTGACTTACAATCCTTTCTTGTGGGCTAGGTCTTGATGTCTCTTTTTGATGTTTGAACCGGGGTCTGTATTTTCCAGGCTAGTATAAGCACTGAAACTAGATGTGAATCTCTCTCAAGACTTTAATGTTTTGGATAGTCATGTAGTGACTTGAATAGTCATTTAAATAACTTGTCCAAGGTCAGAAGAGCCCAAGAATTCCCCAGAGTTCCTTTCCTTGCTTCTAAAGGCACATCCTCGATAGAAGATGACTCACGTCTCCATGGCAACTGTTAAAGGTGCTGCCTAGAGGGGACCCACCCCTACCCTCACTTGGGTTGAAAGAATCAAAAGAATTTCCTTGTGTAGAGGGGGTGCTAAGTTCAGTTTTCCTGTGAAAACTATCCCCAAGATCTCACCTCCTTCAAACCCGGCAGCTGTCAAATTCCTTCAAGATAACGTGGGAAATGGCTCTTCTCTCTTACACCAGAGAAATGGCTTTAATTCAGCAAGATTCATTCCTAAACCAAAGGCCTCATTCTAATACTGTCTTCTGCCTCTACCCAGAATTCTCTGTTTTTCCCTTTCTAGGAGTTATTTTTAGTCCAAGGCTTTGAACTTGATTGAGTAAGACTTAGAGGCAGTAAAAAGAACTCCATAAACTCAGCCAGAACTGCCTTAGGGTCCCTAGGATTGAAAATAGCTCTGGCACCTTAGGGACCACTTGGCCTAGACCCAGAGGTGATCGAACAGCCCCTGTGTTTTGGGCATTTCCGTCCAGACCTTCAGGGACTGTTCTTTCTTGACAGTCAAGTGAGCGAGGGAAGGGAAGCTTCACAATAGATTTCAAGCCAGCTTTTCCATTCAAAACAAGATGCAAATTTATTTTTAAAAATTCATATCTATTTCCCTGGAACAGAATCAGGCAGCTGCCTTATTAGGACTCTAAATTTGGATCTATTTTCTTAACACACACACACACACACACACACACACACACGCTCACGTGCACATGCACAAAGATGCATAGAGAAAGAAAATATAACTACTTTATCATTGAAATACTTCAAGGAAAAGCTGTATTTTGCTTTTTGTAATCTCTAAGATGACATCTAGGAAAGTATTGGTGTAACTCTAGTAATGACAAAACAGGAAACGCTGGTGATCCCTGTCGTGAAAGTTTGAGTTAGACTGAAACAGAAGGATAGAGGTCTGCTGGTCACCTCACCCTGTGCCCCCTCTGGACCAGGCTGCCCTGCCGCTGACATGTTTGACTTACCTGGGCTTCTAGCCTGGATATCGTGGCTGGCCTCCTTTCCCTATCTGTGGTGCATAAAGGATTCATCCCTCAGGGTATGTGCCTCGTCCAGCCATTTGCATCTACAGCGTTTCCTACATGCTCTCCTGTTCATCCAGTGTGACCTTGACTGGCATTTCGGCAGTTCCACTAGGATGCTCCAACACCAGTGCTGGAGCCCCTTCCTGTAGGATTTGGGGCCCTTCCTCCAGGTTGTCCCAGATGTAGCATGTTTAGCATTGCCTTCTCCAGTGTTGAGGACTCATGCATTCAGTGTTTATAGAGCGCACAGTATACTCCAGGCACTGAGCTAATTGCCAGCAATACCCGGTTGAGCCAAACATAGCTCCTGCCCTCAAGGAGCCTGCCATTAGTTGGGAAGACACTGTGGGATCAGTACTGGGTGCTGCGGGAGCATCTCAGAGTAAGAGCCGACCGGCTTGGAGAATCAGGGGCTCCCCGAAAGAGGTGACATCAAAGCTCAAGTTTGTTAGAGGACTGAGGGAGAGCGTTGCAAAGGGCCTTCTACGCTGAGGGAACAGCGTGGGTCTCAGCCCAAAGGAGAGACAGCGTAGGCTGTCGGGGTAAAGTCGCTGAAGCTGGGAGCTGAGGAGTCGAGGAAAGAGGGTGAGGACAAGCAGTCAGCTGGCCGGTCGCAGAGGGCCTCAGAGGCTTCACGGTGGACCTGGGGTGGGGGGTTAAAGAAGAGCTATAGGCCATGCTCTGCCCTCCGAGTCAGAGGTCACTGCTGAGGTCACCCAGAGAGGTAAGTGTGGGCAGCACCAGGGCCAGGCTCGGCCCTCTTGCTGTGAAAGCTCACAGTTGCTCGCTGAGATGATTCATTCCCAGGTGTCCTCTGCCTCTGCCCCCACCCCACCCCAGCACCTTGTCCTCCCGCCAAAAGCTGTTTGCATTCAAGGGCTTTAACCTGGGCTAGATCTTGCTTAGAGGCATACAGGGCACACTGCCTGGCCATCCTGACCTGTCCGTGGAGCCACGAAGGTTAAGAATACCTCTTGGGAGGAGGCTGGCCTAGACCCTGTGATGAGGGTGTGCCCTAAGCTGAACACATGGGAAGCAGCAGAGGGCTGGCTGGCCTAGTGTGACCCCTTCATTCATTCTACCCAAAGGCTGCTGCGCTCGGCCAGCCTTTCACCGAGTTAGGTCACGCCCTGTGGCCAAGCCTTTGCTCTGTCCGGAGTACCTACCTGAATCCTGCCAAAGAAAGGGGATATTAAAAAAAAAAAAAAAAAAAAGCACAAATGGAATGTATGCACATGGAAAATACCTGCAGGCCTAGACAGCTGCCATGGACCTCACGGGGACCGAGGAGCCACCAGAGTTCAGAGCTCTGCACCTTCCGGTCATGAGGCAGGGAGGCTTGGGAGAAGCAGTCTGTCTGTGGAGACAATTCACAGTGCCTTCTCGGTTTTCCAGAGAACCCATTCAGAGTTCAGAGCATTGGGTTCTGCCCTCCCCCATCCCCACAAATGATTAGAAATTTTAGAAAGAGAAGAGAAAGAATTCGATGAATCAAAATACTAGCTATGAGGCAGCACAGTTTCTAGAAACTTAAGAAAAGGCTCGAACAAGTGCTGGTTTCCCCAAGAGGCTGGAGGAATTAGGGGCCGAAGGTACGGTTTGGTCTTCTGCTCGGGGACCCCAAAGGGTTCTGAATATTCCTGGGGACTGACCTCTTGCAAAACCCCCACACCTGCCTCCTGGGTGCAGCCTTGGCATATTCTACAGCAACACCAGCCTTCTGAACCTTGGAAAGATTTGAGCTCAAACACCCACCCTTTTCCCAGATGCTCCTCTAGCTCCTTGCTGAGGAATTTCTAATTCGATGTCTTGTGGTTCCCACTCAAATGTCCCACAGGCCTGGCCTGTTTCAATTAGAATTTGGCCCGCGGTTATCATGACGTCGGAAATTGAAGAACCTTTGGCCTCACACTCACCTACCTTAAAATCAAGGTCCTGGAGGGTCCCCTCGGTGGCAGTAGGGGGTGGTCATGGGATATGGCGAGGTTTGCCTTAGGGCATCCTCTCCCCATTGTCAGCTCTGGTCTAGTTCCCTCACTGTCCCTGGGAAAAGATCCAAATGCCTCCTTGCTGGTTGTCAGTGGCTGTTTGTTCCGCGTATTGTGTTTTATTTGGGAGAAGGGCCTTACATTCACGGGAGATAATAGTGGCAGGATCAGGAGGCATCAGCTCTCAGTTGTGTCTGAGAGGTGACTCGGGGCATCGCCTTTCTGAGCACCTGCAAAGCTTCCTCGGGCGGGCACGGGAGCCCAGCTGGGCAGGCTCCCCAGCTCTCTGCATGCACATGAACTCTGTAAAGCAGTGGGTGCCCGTTATTTCCACCGCACATGCCTATCAGCAAAAACTCTGTGAGAAGCACCTCCTCTGTATGTTTAGAAATTTATTTAAAGCGCATATTCATAATACTCCTGTACTAATATATTAGACACATTATAAAAAGTATACAACATAGAAATCTTAAAAGAATAAGATAAAAAAAAATATCATAAACAGAGGTTCTGGTATTTTCTCTCTGAACACCTGAGGGGGACCTCAAATACCCCCCTGGGATGTGCACACCCACTTTGGACACTACTGTTTTAAGAGCAAAGCTGCACACCTTGATGGAGTCCATCCCAAACCACCGTGCTGGCGCTTGGCCTGCGGAATAAGAAGGTCTTAAGATAAAATCCCCAGGAGCTTCTGACCTGGGAGACAGGGCAAGCAAACTCTTCACACAACATAATTTAAAGAATTAAAAACCTGCCCGACCGGAAAGCTAACCCAGACAGTCGTGGCTACAGGTGCTAAGAAAAGATCAGGTACACTGTCCAGAGTCGTGGGATTGCTCATCTTCCCTCTCTGGGTCTCCAGAAGAGGACGTTTGGCGACATCCCTGGCTCTTTCATGATTGGAATTCTTTGAACCCTCCAACTGCTTCAGCAGCCACATCGCTCGAATATTATTGTTGATTTGACCACCAAGATGTAATGATGATTCTGTTCCATTTTGAAAAGGGTCTGAGAAAGTGTACAGGTCTAATTATATATACATATTTATACATGTGTATTTTTGTTTATTGTTACATTTTGACTTTGGACTTTCTATTAAATAATTTTTAACAGTTGACCTGGCTTTGTTCTTTTTTTGTGCCTTTCTTCTTTCCTGGATCTCCAGGAGGGGGCCATTTAAATGTCACAGATCTTGTCCCTGTTGTCCCTCCCTGTGTCTCTCTTCTTCCCTATTCTCGGTACACAGGGCTTCTCCTATCCATTCTTTCAAGTTCTGATTTTGCAGATATGTACTGCATCCAGGACCCACTTGGAAAGCCCCCAACTTTGTCTTCATTGTCCCCAGTTTCCAGGGACAGCCCACTCAATCCCGTCAGCTTCTACAAATGCACAAATTCACGGGTTTGATGAAGGTGCAAGAATGAGCAATAATAAAAAATCATGCCATGAGCCTTTTAAATCTCTTGTACATCTCCACTCACTCTCCCCATTACACACATACATGTGCACACACATGACTTCCTAGCTGCAAGACCTTGGACAAGTCACTTAACCTTCCTGAGCCTAATGCACCTCATCAGTAAAAAATGACACTTTTCTCATAGGTTTGATCTGAGGAGATCCCATAGTAAACATTCAATGAACAACCACCTGCTTCATGAAGGCACTCAGCCAGCCCATGTGTGTTCATTGCACAGTGTATGCCAGGCACTGGGGTCTCCCAAATAGGGGGGCAGGGACATGAGGACTTACAGAATGCCCCTCTTCAAAGTCAAATGCAGGAGAAGCAGCACGAAAAATGAGGCAGGTACCTTACAGTCTCTCTCCTGCCCGCCTCCAACTCGGTGAGTACCTGTCACGTATGGGAGGCTCAAAAAAATCGATTCTCTCAACTACACTGGCCTTTCAGGCTCTACCAAAGAGAAATACACACACACACACACACACACACACACACACACACATACACATACACACAGCCTCCAAGCATGAAGTCAAAAGCACTTGCCCTTGGCTCTGTCCTCCCTGATGCATCAGCCTGTTCACGTCTGATGCTGGTCCATCAGCCAGCCCAGCCAGCCTTCTGCCCTCCACCCTTGCCCTTGGGAATATTTGCCTTGTGATTTCCTAATGGTGTGGAGGTGCGAGTTGGGGTGGAGGTGGTGCGTGGGAGGATGACAGCCTGCCAAGGAGAAGGAGTTGATAACTATTCCCAGGTTTTTTCCTGCAAGCAGTAGAGCTGGAAGTTCAGATTTACAGGCGAGTGTTATGGGCTGTCAAACAAGGCAAAAACCCAAGATTCTGCTCAGGGTAAATTCTTTCAAACACAACAAGCCTGTTTCTTCCTGCGGAAGTTCATTTGAAATCACAAGGCCAAGGGGCACCTGGGTGGCTCAATCGGTTAAGTGTCTGACTTCAGCTCAGGTCATGATCTCATGGTTCATGAGTTAGAGCCCTGCCTTGGGCTCTGTGCTGACAGCTCAGAGCCTGGAACCTGCTTCAAATTCTGTGTCTCCCTCTTTCTCTGACCCCACCCCACTTGTGCTTTGTTTCTCTCTTTCAAAAATAAATAATATTAAAAAATTTTTTTTAATTTCAAAAAAAAAAAGGAAATCACAAGGCCTGCCAAGCTTAAAGAGCACCCTAACCCCAATCCTGCTCCACCCCTCCCCACACATGTGCTGGTCTCTCTCCTGTGCCCCAGATTGGGGCTTTGGGAGCTTCTCTTGAACCTCAAGTCGAAGAGGAGTCCAGCTGACAGGACTCTAGACTGCCCCTTGGTGTCCACTCTCCACGCCTTCGGTAGCAACATCAGCGTCCAGGTCCCTGGTAATTGCTGGGCTGAACCCCGCGTGTGGCTGCCCAAGTTCTCTCAGATGGAGGCCAGAGGGGTGAGAAGTGGCCTGTGAGCCACGGCTTCCCGGAAGCCTTAACTTCCCGGAAGAAGGCCTGGCTTCCCGGAGCCTTAACTCTCAGTGGGCTGGAGGAAAATAAGGCGGCAGACCACAAGGCTAGGAGTGAGCAATCCTGAAGCTCGGGGCTGGTCCAGGGGATGGCTGTGGGGGACGGGTGCTTCTCCCAGGGTTCTCCCCGCCACTGTCACCCTGCCACTGACAATGCCCATCCACCACTTCTTGCCAGAATGCTCACACAGAGTCATCGGGAGGTAGACATGAAGCTTTAACTCCTTCCACTCACCTTGCATTACAAATGCAGCTGCCTGCTCCCCAGCAGAACCAGCTTCCACAGGGCTGTCTGCTCTTTGCCGGGTCTTCGCCCCTACACTACCCTGTCGTGTTTATTCTCTTCTGCTTTCCGTTCTCTCCTCGTCTGGAAAACTCTTCATTTTTCCCTATCACCGTAAACTGAACTTCCTTTGAGGTCCATCTAAAATGGACCACTTGCATGAGAGCCTGCCTCATGGCTCCAAGATACACCAGTCTTTCCTGACAAAAAGAACTCTCCCTTACAGGATGGGCCAGATGGTGGTGGGGTTTGGGGTGGAAGCCCTGAGACTTGAGCCATGGAGAGTTCTGGTGTCAGACTAGGTCACCAAGTGCCCAGCAACCAGGCCAAGTGCAAACATTCACTGACTGAGAGCCAAATCGCCAGTGCTGAGAAAGGCTGAGCCCATAGCAGAGCCCAGTGTGGGTGGGCAGTGGGTCTGAAAGCTGCAATGGTCATGGAGAAGGGCATTCAGGGGGAGAGTGGAACACCTGTGCACAAGTACACTTGTACCAGAGTAGACATTTCACATCATGTTTAGCATTATTTCTAACGAAAAGAATTAGACACAGTCCTAAATGGCCATCAAAAAGAGAAAGGATAAATAAATAGTAATGCAGTCAATCTTGTATCAACATGGATAAGCCTCAAAAACAGTGAATGAAAAACATTCAGAGGATACCATATGATGACACGCATATAAACTTGGAAAGCTTGCAAAACCATGTCGTATATTACGTGTGGATACTGAAATGTATAGTACCATGCATGGCAGAGACAAAGACCAATTGCAACAGAGTATGAAGAGAGGGAAGGAAATGGTGCTGAGGAGGGTTAACAACGTTTTAAAAATTGGCTGAAGATGGGGCACCTGGGTGGCTCAGTTGGTTGAGAGTCCAACTCATGATCTCAGTTCAGGTCTTCATCTTGGGGTCATGAGTTTAAGCCCTGCCTTGGCATGGAGTCTACTTAACAAAAAAATGGCTGAAGCAAACTTGGGGAGATAGGGTATCTGTGTTATTTGGACGGTATTCTCTAAAGACTCTTCTGTGTACTTGGAATATTTCATCATGTTTAAAGGGACACATGAGTGATCCAGGAGCCACCTCAGCCCAGTGACCATCTGCAGCAGGTTATACTCAGGCTGCAGCCAGACACGAGTGAGAGCATTCAAGGTATGACAGGGAGCGGATCTCCCTTCCCCAGGAGCTCTGGTAGCACGACAAATGTGTTCTTCATCTCACATTTCTATGGTCTCCGCCCCAGCCCTCCCATATAGATGGCGGATCCGGACTGTGCCTTCCCTTGAAGCCCCTCAGCTCCTGGCAATGGCTCAACCCTCACTTTTTGATTCCACTTCTCTCACGTTTGCCGTGGGTGAGACTCCATCCGGCCTTGGGCGTGTTCCAGTTTGGCACAAAATACCCTGTCCACATGGGTCTCCCTCCGGGACTGTGTGGCCCACCTGGGACCTCTCACATAGCCCCTCAGAATAGCCCACGACCACTTGCCACCAAGTCTCAGAAGGTGTGGCCTGCAGTCTAGAAAACGTTGAGGAAGAGGTTTGATAGGCATGGAATGAACCCAGAGGACAGGTGAGAGAATCCTGTGTGTCGGAGGCAGGAATTTCATCAGACATAGGGAGATATTCAGTGCAGTTCCAAACATCACAGGACAAATGCCTGCCAGTAGCCTTCCAGAACTTGGTTCCCCGAGAGTTTTATGGCTCAAATAAATGTCACGAACAGTGAACACATGCAAGATGTGATAGGGGTTGAGAATCCAGCCCTCCCTCAAAAACTAATAAATAAAAGAGAAAGTGCTACTTGGGCAGAGCTGTCTGACTGGGTCATTCTAAGGCTAGTTTTTATTGATATTCTACTCTGGAGACATCTCAACAATGGCTGCACGCTGGAATCACCCCAGGGGAGCTTTTCAGCCCATCACCACCCGACCTCAGGTCGGTTAAATCAGGGTTTCTGGGAGTGGGGCTGAGCATTTTTAAATATCTCCCCAGGCAACTGTGAGGTACAGGGAGGATTCCAGAACCATGTGTCTACACAGCATGCCACTGAATTGGGCACCAGCAAACAAAACTGAACAAAATAAACCCTGCCCGTTAGGAGTTAAACAACAGTAGCGGGCCGGTTTGTACACACACACTCCAAGGCTGTGAGCACTCGGGGGGGGGAAGCTCTGCGATCATTCTGGATGGGGAGAATGAGCAAGGCAAGTGGGAGAATGGGTGGGGACTCCCCAATGACACAGAAAGGGCGTCCCTCTTGTTGATATGGGACAAGAGAATGAGTCAACGCCTGGACGATGAAGCACTCAAGCGAGGGAAAGGCCTCCAGGTTCCATCTGGTTTCCAGGCACGATTTTGCTCAATTGTTCCAAAGAAAGAGAATTTCATGAAGACACCCCGATGGGAAAGCTGCTGCCTCCACTGGCCGCTCGGCCCTCCCGGGCAGGAAGTTTACCCTTCGTGGCTAATCTCAAGCAGCAGCCTCAGCCAGCCCCTGCTTTACCCGGACCCTGAGCTGCTGCCCCTCAGCCTTCAGGACGCCTCTCATTGTGGGAGGTGTATTCAGGCTGGAACACAGCATCCGGGAAACGAACCCCTTCCCCCCCAAATGGACAAACTTCAGGGAAAACTGATCCCTGTCCGGAGGAAAGGCTTTGTGTGCAGGAGGAGTCCCTGGTCTCAGGGGACTGAAGGCAAGAGTGCTGCCCTCTCCGTGGAGCCCCTGAGCGGAATAAACAGAAAAGCAGCATTTATATGCCCTGTGCCTTTAGTGGGGCAGGAGGTGGGGCTTGTTATCATTATTATAGCTGGGGGCTGCAAGGGTTGAATTCCTGGAGAATTTGGAAACTGCCAGCTGGGATGTTACCCAAGACATATGCCTGTCCCCACATGGAGCAGCCGGGCTCACGGCTGGAATTTCAAACACTTGCCCCAATTGTTCACACGGTTCTGGTCATTGGTATGCTGGACACTTGGTAATTGACCCGACGCTAGGTTCTCATGCTCTGCTGTCCCTACCAGGGACTGGCAGCCGTGAATACCACCAACACAGAGAAGAGCCAGTGAAAAGTGGTTGTAGAGGCAGATCCGCCATCACCCTGCCCCCCAGGGGCCCAGCCGTGTGGTGAGGACGCTGAGAGGGACGCTGGCCGGTTCCCCACAGTCTTGTGTTGTCAGCTCATGGCCCCCCTGAATGTTTCTCATTGGCTGCAAACCAAGGCTGGAGCCCCCAGGAGACAATCACACTGGAATACAAATGGAGTTTTACACTTAAAGATCGGGTTGGATGGCACATGACCGGAGGCGCATATGAAGGAGAAATCCCTTTCTGAAACTCTGTCATTGTACACACGCAAGTTCAAGTCCCTAACAAGGCCCTGTCTGTTTTCAGTCCCACCCAACTACCAGGGCTTTGCCCAAAAAAGGTGAAAGGGAAGCTTTAAATCAAGTCACCCTAAATCTTTGGGATTTATCCTTGGGATAATCTGTCCGGTATTTGTGCCTCTGCTGATGCAGTGGTATTCTGGTGCCCCAGGCCCCCTCTGGCTCCTGCCAGGGGTCACAGAGGTGGCCTCAAACACCTCCCCTCTCCCCGCCTCTCCTCTCTCCACCACAGACACACAATTGGAAGGAAAAAGCTTGAGGATCTTCTGATATATAAGCAAATAGATGGGGTCATCGCAATAAGTAGGAGGACCCCAGCATAAAATGAAGCCTCTTCCTACATTAAAACCTGGCTGTGGTCAGCACTGAGTTCCCACCCTCAAGTCCCAGGTGAGATGGGCTTCCTGGTAGAAACCGAGTCTCTCAAACACTGGCAGAGTCGGCATCATTCCAGGGAAGTGGGGCATAAAAGCTGTCATTTGGATCCCAGTGTTCCACCTTCGAATTGTCACTGTCACTCATTGACCAGTGACAAAATGTTCCTCACCAACTCCTCCCAATAACCCCTATAAAGTAACTGCTGATTCTTCACTTTACAGCGAGGAAAACTGTGCCTCAGAGAGATTGAGTGACTTGCTCAAGGTCACACAGCAAGGAAGTGCTAGTGCCAGGATCAGGGCATCTGACCCAGCGGCCTGGCTTGTAACCACTCGGCCGTCGTGCTGTTCACACGTGTCACCAGGGTGGCAGACTACCACCTCACAGGTACCCCAGACCACGAGTCCCTCTTTCCCGGGGGGGTGGGGCTTGGGGTTTTCATCGCCTTCCCTGAGGATTATGAGAGGCTTCCCGTTGCTCAGGTCCAGGCTGCTGGGAACAACTGAAAACCTCAGTGGAATGAGGAGGCAGGTGTGGACAAGGGTGGGGATGTAGCAGGAAGTAAAGAAGTAGGCATGGAGGGGCGCCTGGGTGGCTCAGTTGTTTAAGCATCTGACTTCAGCTCAGGTCATGACCTCAAGGTTTGTGAGTTCGAGCCCCACGTCAGGCTCTGTGCTGACAGCTCAGAGCCTGGAGCCTGCTTTGGATTCTGTGTCTCCCTCTCTCTCTGCCCCTCCCCTGCTCTCTCTTTCTCTCTCTCTCTCTCTCTCTCCAAACTAAACATTAAAAAAAAAAAAAAGTCATCATGGAGCAGCTCTTGAGTGGCCTGACGGGCAGTGGGATCTGTCCAAAGCATCTTGTGAACAAAGGAGGTGGCCATGGGGTCGATGTGCGTGGGAATAGTGTATTCATTCTTGTGAGGTCTCTGTTAGGCAAGAGTCTCAAAAGGTGGTTTGCCCGCTGACAAGGTATACACGACTCATCCAATAGACCACGTGTCCATTTCCAAACTGTGCCCTCTGGCTCAGCACCGCAGGGTTTTCCTTCTCTCCCTGTCATACTCGGCTTTGGTTGCCAGTGAGAATCCCCTATTTTCGCCCCCAGATCCTCACTGAGTAGGAGTTAGCCCAGCTTGAGGTCCCAGTGATTAACCCAGTTTCGGTACAGGTGGTAGCAGCCAGGGACCATCTGCCACAGGTAGTAGCGGGCCGCGGGCTCGCTCGGTGCTTTCCTCCCCCAAGATCTCCAGCAGCAGAGCTCCAACACAAGTTGTTGTAGTCAAAAAAGCCATGGAGCCCATGACGTGTTGGTGGACGAGGCTGTGGTGAATGCCAATATCCGTGGGCGTCTTCTCCTTCTGGAGTGGCTTCAGCAGCAGCGACTTCGGCAAGATCTTGCCTGCAAATACCTTCTTGGTGCCTGAGACCTAGATTTCAAAGCACTTGATAAAGCCACCCTTTCCCACAAAGCAACCGCCACACTGCGAGGGTCCACTAGGACCTCCTGGATCTCCTTCACCAGCTGGGCTGCGGCCAAGGCCCCAGGAGCCGAAACTGCTGGGATCCCGGCTTCGCCAGGTTGACTGGGGCTGGCTTCCCTGCAGCTGCCACCGCACTGCTGTTCCCGGAGTTGTTCAGCGGACCTAGTAGGCTCTGAGCTGAGGCTTGGCACTGATCCGCAGCTCCCTGATTCAAACCCAACCGCGGGGGTTCGGGGGGGTGGGGGCAGTGGTTACAAAAGCCTCTTTTATTTTTTTCCATAATTAAGGAGGGAATGGCTCAGGTTCTCCAGGTGCCCTAGGCTGTCCCACTCTGTTCCCCACACCCCACTCCCCCTGGGATCCAGGTCCTGGAATGGGTTTCTTTCCTGGGGCAGAGGGGAAGTGGAGGCAGGTAGAGAAGGTAGCTTTATCAGATTAATTCTGGTAAAATGCTCAGGCTCCCAGCCCGTGCGAGCAAGGTGCCCCAGCCTCTTGTGTACCCAGTGATTTCCAGGCTGGTGGGGGGTTGTTTTTACTCCAAACTCTTGGCCAGCCCTGCATCTCACCCGAGGGCTGTGGTTCGGGGAATGTTTTGATTTGAAATACTCAAGCCTGTGGTGGTAGTTGGAGTTGTGAGACCCTTCTGTGCTAAAAGGAAAAATGAATGGTCTATTTAGAAGCTGCTAACAATTCACAGTATAAAGAACAGGCAACAATTCTGCCGCCGAACTGCAGCTTTCTGAGGGTGCGCCCCAGGGGAGCCGTGCGGCAATCGTGGCCTCAGCTCTGGATATTCCATTTGGAAGACCTCCCACTCGTGGTGGCAATGCTTCCAGAAGATTGTGCCTCCGCCCTGGCTTTCTCAGCGCCTCTCCTCAACCCCTTCCCAGAATACTCTCTTCCTGGGGCCTGTGGTGTTCTTGGGCTCTGAGTAAGACTACTTTTCCAAAACCACACGAACTTTGCTCTGGACAAACAAGGGAAGGGTGGCTGTTTGGAAATGCCTAAAACAGCTGGTCTTGGGCCTGAGTTGTGAGGTTGTACCTCACCATCGCAGACACACAGTTCCCCTGAAGGAGGAGGCTGGCTTTCCTCTCAGGACAAAATGGTGGTCCCTGGAGCCTTGGGTACATTCCAGGGTGGTGTTTCTATCACCACAGCGATGCCTCATCTCACTGCATCCTAGGATCAGAAGAGACGGTGAGACTCATAGGCTCCTCAACCCTCAGCCTAGTTGAAAATTGACCAGTTTACTGAAATGCCAAAGCTTGTTTCAAAAATCAGTGGCAGTTAGCAATGGTATTCATCTAATTTATCAAAATGAATACCTATATAGGTTCAAGTAATCTCAATCAAAATCCTGATAGGCTTTTGTATAGGAATTCACAAACTGATTATAAAATTTATATAGACATGCAAAGGATCTAGGAAAACAATTTCAAAAAAAAAAAAAAAACAAAGTTGTTTTTCAACTTTGAGGGCTTAACATAATGCTACAAAAATAGACAATGTGGTCCTGGACACACACAGAGTATAGACACACAAGTAGAGATAGATTAGTGCAACAGAGTAAGAGTCCAGCTATGGGTCCACACATCTATGGTTAATAAGTTGTGCTGGTATAATCGGACCTCCATATTCATGAAATGAACTTTGACCTTTACTGCAGACCACACACAAAAATGAACTTGAAATGGATCCTAGTACTAAATGCAAGAAAATAGTAAAGCTTCTGAAAGAAAAACAAAGGGTAAAGCTTTTACAGCTTTGGATTAAGTAAAGATATTTAGCCAGAACACAAAAATCATGCATCATCAAAGCAAAAATTGATAAATTAGGCTTCATCAAAAATTTTAAACCCTGCTCTTCAAACGATAGTGGTAAGAAAAATGAAAAGATAAAGCACAGATTGCAATAAAATATGTGTAAAGCATATATCTGATAAGGCTGTATATAATATATGTACACATTTGATAAATATGTTCAACATCAATAGTCACTAGGGAAATACAAATTAAAACCACAATGAAATACCACTACATAGCTACCAGAATGGCTAAAACCAAAATAAATAAATAAATAAATAAATAAATAAATAAAGTTAAATAAATCGACCACACCAAGTGTTGACAAGAGTGTGGAACAATAGGAGCTTCCATACATAGCCAATGGGGGTGCAAAAAATGATATGGCACACACTTGGCAGAATTTTATAAAGATAAGCATCCATTTACCATTTCACTCAACAATCCCATTCTTAGGTATTTATCCAAGAGAAAGGAAAGCATATGTCCACAAAGACTTATACTCTTAATGCTCATAGAAGCTCTATTCAAATCCCCATCAACTGGCAAACAGTTTAACATGTGGTATATCCATATAATGGAATGCTAGTTGGATAACTACTGATAAAGCAACGTGGGTGACTCTTGAAAGTATTACGCTAATTGAAAGACGCAGCAACCTGGGGGGAGTGTCACGCCTGTTTGACGCCCAGAGCCAGCTCTTCTGCCAGCCTCTGGGGCCCCTGGCCCCAACTCCACCACCACCTAGACTGCCATTCTTAGGGAATTAGGAATGGCTCCCTCTCATCCTTGAACAATCTGCACTCTTTCTCAGTAGATGTTGAATTGATTTGGGTAATTACAGTAACAAGATTTCAGGATGCAGGAGAGACCTACTTCAAATACTCAGCGGGGGTGCCTGGGTGGCTCAGTCAGTTAAGCATCCAACTCCTGTTCAAGTCACGATCTCACAGTTGAGCACCAAGTCGGGCTCTGTGCTGACAGTGCGGAGCCTGCTTGGGATTCTCTGTCTCCCTCTCCCTGCCCCTCCCCTGCTCATGCTCTCTCTCTCTCTCTCTCTCTCTCTGTCCTTCTGTCTCTCCCTCTCTCTCAAAAATAAATAAACATTTTAAATACATAAGTAAATAGATAAATAAGTATTCAGCTATTTTCCAGGACAAATTTGTATTACTGATTTTTATAAATGATGAATGTGATCATAATAACTGATCTTTCCCCCACCCATCATGCCCTGAGTTTGTGTGAGTGCAGGGCCCAATGACAAGTGCCAAGGGTGCCAAGGGGTGCCTCCCAGCCCTTGCTCTTAGATCTTATAGGACCTATTTCAATGAATGCTTTCTTAGCCTACACACTCATTCATCCTACAAATATTTATTGAGCACCTACCATAAACCCAAAAGTTGAATTTTAAAGTGTTTTCTCTTCAGCAGACTTAGAGTCAGATCCTAGGTCATGCTGACCTTTGACTGATTAGAACAAATAATTAAGAAAGCATTGTTCGCTTAACTTGGATAATGGCAACGTCTGGTTTTTTAGCTTGACTGACTCATGAGGTAGGTTTGGGTATTTTATCTTTGTTGTTCTCAGTCATTCCAAAAATACCGAATCTATTGTTCGGCAAAGGAATCTCATCTTCTTCCCAAAGCACATTTTTCAGTCTCATTCAGAATGTCAATTATTTGAATCATCATTTTGGGAAGAATGAGGTGTTTGGAAGTGAAGTACTTTATATCAATTCCAATTTATAATTCTTGGGCCAAATCTTTGATTAGTTCTAATTGATCCCGAGGGCTTCGGGAAGGGAAATCATTGCTCCCTCAGGTTATTTGCAGCCCGCTTGACTTTGGTGGGGAATATTTCAGGGTGGAGTCTCTGAGCTGGGAACTGCTGCTGTTTTATATTCGTTGAGCACCGTGAGGAGATGCAGAGAAATCATGATCGCTGATGCCCAAGCCCTTCACGGTGGTGTGGGGCTCTGCTCCTCTTCTGGGCACGTCCATTTCTCCTCTGCCATCTTCAACAATCCTGCGCCAGAGCAGAACAGGTGCAAGACTGAGGGCACAAAGAAGGAAATGTACTCACGGTCAACTGCTAATCGGTAAAGCTTGAATTTAAACCCCAAGACTTCTGACCTCTCATCTCTAAGTTCTCCTTCAACACGATTATCCTCTGCCTCTTCTTTACCTCCAGCCACATTCATAGCCTCGTTGTCCAGGGACTAAAACCAAGCCCAATTCTTCCTCACCCCTAGCTCCCGAGGCCTGCTTGGTGGCACCATGACCTTGACTACCAGCCACCCTGGGCCTTTCAATTTTGCTTCCCACAGCATCTTGGGTTGGTGCTCCGACTTCCAGGCACCTGCTCTATTTGCAGAGAAAGCTTTTTCCTTAACTCAAGCCTGATCATCTGAATGTCTGACTCCCTGAGGGATACTCTAACACAGCCAAGCCTTTGTTTGATTGTGGAGGCTGCCTCCTCTCATATGTATCTGCTCTCTGTCTGGGGCCCCCCACCCGCAGCCTCCCTCGCCTGCACACAATGGAAGACCTGTGTCTTTTACCACCGTGAGGATGTTACAGCGGATGCTAGGGCCGGCTGCCAACATTTGGTGGTGCGGAAGCCTTCCCAGCCTGGCTGGTGTGACTGACAAGGTTGGCATTTGGGTTGATCCTTGGCCACAGGGGCGAGATCCAGCTAGATCACTGGCTCAGGGAAGAGGTGACCTGACTTTTCCCTGAACCCCCCATCCTGTCCAGCAGAATCCTGTTCCTCAGAGATTATGTGTCTCTTCAACTGCCTCGAGAGGCCAAGGCCTAACATAGCAACCAAAAACTTTCTAACTTGGGAAGAATCTTCAATCCTCTTCATCATTTTTCCAAAGAGTCTAATACAAACCAAAGCCATCCATCCATCCATCCATTTTCAATTTATTCTTTCATTCATAAAAATACTTATTGGACTCTTACTGTATTCCTGGCCAATTAATGAAGCTGAGCTGCCTTTTCAGAGTATTCATGTTAGCCGGACCTCAAAAAGCCCATCGTAAATGCTTCCTTAAACCAGATGCCTCTCCTAGCATTTCTATTTTAATTCCATTCGGTAGGACACAGAGCCCTCGAGGGCTCACTGCTCACTGCTGTCTCCGCCATTCAGGCCTTCCCAGGCTGACCGGTACAGCGGCCTCCTCTGTTGGTGCTGTTTCAGATGGGAGGTTAAACACCAGAATCAGAGTTTCTCATTCTCCACTCCTCACTCAGACCGCGCCCCACCCCCACCCCCCACCAAATCCATCAGCCTTTCCAAGCCCATCCCTTCCCACAGGACATCTCTGCCCCCGCTCACCGCGTGCTTCGCAAGCAACCCAGTCTTTCTGTGTCCTGCTACTCAGGCCTTCTAAGCAAGATAGCAAGATTAATCTTCCTACCAAAACACTGTGATGTTGCCTCACACGGACTCTAATATGCATTCATTGTCCACTGCTCTGAGGATGTTTTTCAGTCATTCATCAAGTATTTGTTGAGCACCTACCATATTCCAGTGACTCTGAAAGATCCTGAGGCTATAACAGTGAGCAAAATATAACTGCAGCCTAGATGGAAAGACAAAAACAGACAAGAAGTCAGTGCGATTGGCATTTCATCGGGAGTGTTTCACAGGAGCACCGAGGCTGGCCCGGAGGGATTTGTCAGGAAAGGTTTCCTGAGGCGGGGCAGGTAACCTCAACAAAAACTCCCTTGCCAGCATTCAAGGTCTATTCTTGTCCTCCACTCTAAGAGTGTTTACTTTGACTTTGCCACTCCTGCACCAACTTAAATACCCTGTGTCACCCACCTTCCTCCTTCCTCCTCTATTGTGAATTGTGTGTGGAACTTAAATCCCCGGCTAAATGATAAATGCCAGCAGGGCAGGACCGGCATGCCGTCTTTGAGCCAAGTCCAGCCATGTGGTCCGTACTGCATTGGTCCACATGATGTATTTTTAAAAAGTTTAAATGAGGTACACTGGCGGTCACCGGCCGTGTTATAGCAGGACAATGGGTGTACATTTGCCCACCAAATGGGCACAGTGGAACTGAGGTGGGCCACTTCCGAGCCCGGACCTTAATAATGCTTCACACACTCTCTCCCACGCCTTCTTCCCTCTTCTCCTTGCTGACACCCAGAGGGGGCTGTGGCCTTGCCTTGACCATGACCTGCAGAAGAAATCAACATCCTGGTTCCTTAAGACAATTGTATTGGCTCCCTTTGTTAGAGCAGACTAGCCTTACCCTACCTAATGCAACTGCCAACATGTCAGCTTGCCAGCTTCCAATAGGAAAAAAAAAAAAAAAAACCCTCTAGCAACACCGTGCCTGCACTCCTGCAGGCAGTAGTCAGCAGGAGCTAAGTCCCAGTTTGTGACTTAGGTGCCCCAAGGTGCCCCACGGGACCCTTGCGCTCTTGCTTCTCCGACCCTTCACTCTTTCCCATGAGCTGCCTAATGCTTGCGGACGGTTGTGTTCTCAGAAACATCTGAGCCTCAGAGTAGCATGTGACTCAGGGAGTCTGATACCTGACAAACCACCTGTTTGGTTCTTCTCTCAAGATGTTTTCTGTTGTAAAACCTAAACCAGTAACCTCAAGCCTGGTTTAGAACCTAGATCAAAACCAATGCCTCTTGCCAAAAACAAATATTCTACAATTCCCCTTTTATATTCCTGATATTAAACTAATATTAGCCACCTTACACATAATTGTAAAACTCCGTATAATGCCCTAATGGCAATACAAAGGAGAAATAAAATGAAAATCGCTTACGTTAATTGCGTGTGTTTCAATACATAAAGGTTTGTTGTGATTACTTTAAGAGCCGCACAAAATATCAGATGCTCCCCGGGCAGGAACAGAAGCTCCCGTGAATCTGACAGTTGCGAATGCAGACTGGTACAGGTATGTGAGTCTGGTAACTCAGGTACCACAAGTGGCATTGCCATCAGGGATGTGATTTTTCTAAAAGGTGAACAGCTCTTGGTAAAGTACTCCCACCCACCTCCAAATACAGTCTGTCCTTGATTTCCACAACAGTTGCTTTCCTGGAAAACTTTGTGTATTTGAAAATGTGCAACAAATGCTTTATGAGTAAAATAGAGTTCAGGTTTATGCTCAGATCATCCCAAACACATTCTCCACTCAAACACACACAACGGGCGCCCAGGAGTCATGCAAGACAGAGGATCGTTCTTGGTGGGGGACACCACCCAGAGCCATTCAGCCTGTCTAGCATCTCTGCCCTTTCCCCCATTGAACACTGAGAACATCCCAACCCAACCATTAAGACAACCAAACGCACCCACACATTTCCTAAGGCTCCTTCCAGCAGATGCTTCTTCCCCCATGAGAACCATTGCCTCACTCCAAGAAGACACACAGAGAGGTGAAGGCGATATTAAAGCCCCTCCTAAAGATGACTCAAGTTTTTCCTCTAGCTTGCTGAAAATAAGACATCACCTCATCTCGATGTTCTGCAACTATCTAGACTTGTTAGACATTCGTTCAGGGAGGGAGTTGGCAGTGGTCAGAAAAGACTGTGGGGCCCTCCAGGTTGGGGGCACTCACTTTTCCCTCTGGTTCTGGGGGGAGAGGCCTTACCTCCCAGATTCCGTTTTTAAAAAGGACGTATAAATAAAGCCAGAGGCTGAACTGAAAGCCAATTCTCCCATCCCTCTCATCTCCTGCCTGATAATAGCCTCTCGGAACGAGTCGTATGGAGACATTGACTGACTGCTCCTGAGGGTGCGTTCACCTAAAATGGTGCTCGTGTCATTTTTCCATGTTGCTGTGATGCCAGGCAGCCAAGATGGACACTGTTTCTCAAAAGAACACACCTGTAAATCAGGTTTCACCTGGGCTGGGGTGGAGCCCAAAACCCCAGTCAGCACCCCCACAAATTTAGGAAAACTGAAGGGCTTGAATGCTTGGTTCCTGTGGATCCTTCCAAAAAGACCAGCCTCTCAGCTTCCTCCCCTTGAAGAAACCTCCATTTTCCCTACAGGCCTCTGTGTTGTGTGAACTCTCACATGGCTCCCCAAACGGCCTTGTAGACAAGTGCTTCTATGCTTACAGATGTATGTAAGGAAGGGACAATGACAGAGCGACAGTGAATTAGAAATTCTTCCTGTCAAGACCCCAGGGCCAGGCTGCTCCTCCTTGGCCCTCATATCTTATCCCCCGCTTCCCTGTGCCAGCATCTCCTCTCCCTCATTTCATGCTCTCCCACCACCTAGTTTCCTCCTCAGTCTTAGGCCATTTTTAACTGTCTGACCGGGAAGGATCTGACCTGACAGGACAATTAAATATTAATACCGTGATTGAAGAGTCTGTGTTCAAATCAATTAAAAATACGACTTGTGGAGCTGAGACATTTTCAATCTATTTTTTCTTCCTGTCAGGAAAGCTCTTGCTGTGTAGCCCAGACCCTCAGTGCCCTGGGGCAGGATTGATCCCAGAAGGTGCCCATATCTTCTGCCAGTCACTACCCTCCTTGGACAGGGGCTGGTGAAGGGGCTGATGTGGCCTTTCTCCTACCATGAGGGGCAGGGACCCCATGCACAGACCCCCTCCTCCATCAGAGTCCTCCCCGGGACGAGCTGCCTCCGTCTTTGGGCTCCCATCATGTGCTAGTTCATATCTGATGTTTGTAATTACTTGTTGTGTTTGTGCTGCATTCTAGAATGTGAGGGAACACACTGAGGGCAGGAACCATCCTCCTCGTCTTTCCACACAGATCCCCACCCAGTTTCTGGAAACGGGTACACAAGTAATAAATGTACAAGGAATCAATAAGGCAATGAAATCTGCCACTTTGTTCTACTTCCTTGTTTCCAGTGAAAATCTGTTGAATGACAATATTAATATCTTAATTCTTCTACCCCCTCTCAACTCTGTTTCAGGTGGCATCTGGGTGACAACATAAGCATACCCCGAGAAAGCCCAGGACAAATGAGAATTTATCTCTATAAAGAAGCAGCGTGAGCAGCTACTCCCAGACCCCTGAGATGAGATGATTACCCACCATCAGCCGGTACAGAATTTAGCTATGCGCTTTCTGGAAGCCCAGGCTGAAAGGGAGACATTGTAAGTTATTTTTGTGCCAAAAAGAACACAAACTGGTCAGCAGAGACAAACTTTTCCTGAAACTCTGCAACTCAAGGGGGATTTGTTATGTGAATCCTTACACAGAAATCCTCAAATGGCATTTTGCTCTTCCTCATAGAAGCCACACTCATCCTTGCCACAGGACTTGTGCCTCTGCCTGGAATGTTGGCAACGGAGCTTCTCAACACATGTCTCTCTGCTGAAGTGTCCCCTCAGAGCAGTCATCCCTGCCTCTTCTCCCCCGGGGCTCCCCTGGGCCCAGCACCACACTCTCTTTTTTATTTCTCTGCATTGCACTTACCCTCTGGAACCATCCTATGTATTTGCTTGTTTACTTGCTCTCTGTCTCTCTCACAAGACTGTAAGATTCATGAGGGCAGGGATTTTGTCTGTTTTCTTCATTGCTGTACCCCAAACCCCTGAAGTAGCACTTAGTACCTAGTCAGCACTGAATATGTATTGGCTGAATTATCATTCGAAGACATATCTCAGCCAGGGTTTGGGGCAAGCACAGAAGCATGGTTTTAAAAGGAGATTCTTATGGATGACGCATGAGATAACATGTTCCAGGCTCTTTGCTTTCTTATAACAATTTAATACAGGGATAAAACATGGAGGATCTATATGTGGATAACATTAACAACTTCTTGGGTCTATCATCTGCCTCAAACATCAGTGGGCCTAAATGGGCTTTAACAAATCTTCACTCAAGGTTGGTTCTTTTCACATACCACACACACACACACACACACACACACACACACGTACATATATATATATACATATATATACTTTTTTTTATAGAAAAGCTCCCACCCTGTTGCCCAGGCTGGAGTGCAGTGACTATTCACAGGCATGATCTCACTACTGATTAGCAAAGGAGTTTTGACCTGCTCTGTTGCCAGTGTGGGCTGGTCCGCCCCTCCTTAGGCAACATGGTGGTCATTTGCTCCTAGAAGGTCACCATACTGATGCCAGTCTTAGTGTGGACACCCAATTGACACAGCACACTACAGCCCAGAGCTCCTGGGCTCAAGTGATCCTCCTGCCTCAACCTCCCAAGTAGTTGGGACTACAGGTGCCTACCACTCCCATTCCTAACTGGCCTCTCCAGCAAGTATTCTAGTATAGTCCTTGTTTGTCTAAAGTGAGGGCCTTCTGGGCTACCAGACAATAATGCAAATTCCTATTCACCGGCAAATATTTAAGAGCTGGACTCACAGGGCGCCGGGGTGGCTCAGTTGTTAAACATCTGACTTCGGCTCGGGTCATGATCTCATGGTTCATGGGGTTGTGAGTTCAAGTCCCATATCAGGGGAGCTTGGGCCCCACTTTGGGTGAGCACGAGCCCACATCTGGTGAGCACACGCCCCGCTTTGGGTGAGCCCCGTTTCTTTCTCTCTTTCTCTCTCTCTCTCTCCTACTGCCCTCTCTCTCTGACCCTCATTCACTTGCACCTTCTCTCTCATAAATAAATAAATATTTTTTTTTTTGAGAGTGGACTTAGAGTCTCATCTGCAGAAAAGTCAACCATCTTTAACAGAAACATGGGCTGCAGGAGTAGCTACTGGCAGATCCAGTATATCCAGTAGCAGACAACTGTGAATTACTGTCAAGGGCCCACATAAGACCTGGGGCAAGGTCCTCAAATTCTATATCATCTTCCTTCTCAGTTATCTGCTGTTATATAATACATTACCTCCCCCAAACTTAGCTTAAAATGACAAACATTATTAGCTCACAGTTTCTGTGCGTTGGGAATTTGGGAGCAGTTTAGATGGGTGGTTCTTGTTCAAGGTCTCTGATGGGCTTGCAGTGAAGACATTGTCTGGGAAGCCTCCGTTTTACCGCAGGATCTCTCCATGGGGCCACTTGAGAGTCTGTTCGACATGCTAGCTGGATTCTTCTAGAACAAGCGGTCCAAGAGAAGAACAAAAAGGCAGCCCTAATGCGCTCAATGACCTAATCTTGCTGTCACACACTTTTACTTCCACCATATTCTGTTTGTTGGATGTAAGTCACTAAGTTCAGGCCACACTCAAGTTAAGAGGAATTAAACTCCACCTCTTAAAGGTAGGAGAATCAAACCACTGTACTATCTGATGTGGACAAAATAGCCTCAGCAGGAGAAATGTGTATGACGACCATTACCAACCAGAGAGGTTCTTGATTGTGTGAGAGGGGGCACAATGTACTGAAGAAATCATGGACAATAATTAGACCTTCCAGGACTTAAATCTTAAACCCACCACTTACCAGCTGAATGTATTTGAATTTGAGGAAGACATTTTCCTTCTCAGAACTTTAGTTTTCTTTTGTTTAAAATGGAGATAATGTTACCCAACGTTCTGACATGCTAAGAAAAAATAGAGAAAATGCGTGTCAGTCTCTTTCTGGGCACACAGTCAATATTCATGAAATGACAGGTGTTATTAAATTATGCTGAGACACTTCTGTGAGTCTTTGATTTTTGAAGAATTATGAATTGGTATACTGTATGGTATAAAAAATGGATAAACTGCTTAAAAAATAATTACTTAGGATACACCACCTATTTGGTACTAAATGCTTATCCAATACAGTGATTTTTGTTTGATACTCAGCTCATCCTTCTGGGATATTTATGTATACATGTGTATGTATGTGTGCTCTGTCTAATTCTCCAAAGACTCAAGTGGCTTACAAAAATATCAATTACAAAATGAAGACATTAAAAACAAAATTTTTAAAATGCAAACAGAAACTCAGTAATATGAAAAGTACAAATCAAAAGAAAGGGGAAAATGCTAAATTAAGGGAGGTTAAATAAGATTAAGCTGAGGCAAAAATTTGTCTCCAGGCCAAAATGAAGAAAGAACCATCATCAAGGTCACAAGAAGATACAAAACATTTTTCCTAGAACTTGATTCCGAAAGGAGTGTCTCATGAAGAAGTCATCATAGAGCACAAAGGGATATAGGACCATCCCTATGGGAGGTGTCCAGCGACTTTTATAAACCCATAACATCCCACAAACATGCAAAGGGCATGACCTCAAGACATCACTCAATAATGACAACTCTACAGGGGTCATAACTGCTTGGTACATCTGGAGAAATTAATGGAAGGTGGCCTACATGTCTTCTGGCAATACTTAGCTAGTGTTCAGTGTATTATCAAATGATAATAATCATAATGTGAGTTTTTTGAACACCTGCTAGGGACCAGGCAATAAACTGAGTGCTTTACTTATATGATCTCACTTAATCTTTATAAGACCATGTGAAACAGGTACTGTTTAGCCTCCTTTTGTTGATGGGGAAACTGACAGACACTGGCAAACACAGATAGTGAACAGGAGAGTCAGGATCTAAACCTGAGCAATCCAGAGCCTGACCTCCAACACACCTCACCATGGAGCCTGGAATACTAGGGACCAAGTTGAGAGCAGGTATCAGTAAGGAAGCCTGGGAGGTCCAGGTGAGCCCTCCAATGGCGACTGTGGCCAGGAGGACTGTGGACAGCAGCTCATGCAGTTTGGTTTGAGGGGCCATAGGATAAAAACCAGCATTAACAAAGAAGAGACCCGAGAGTCAGAAGAAACTCCATCACTCTTTATAATTCTGTTGAAAACCATAGTGTTGCTCTAGTTCTGTTCGGTCTGGGACTCACCCAAAACACCACACAGGAGTCTCACCGGCTAGGGGCTAAGGTTGTGGGTCTTAGGTAGATGCTGCCCAAGAAGAAATCCATCACCAAATAAGATTAGCCAAAGCATCAAGATCCATTAGTTTAACAAAGACCTTGGGACATTCTGTGGGCAAGAAGTCCATTCAACATCTTTTTTTTTTTTTCAACGTTTATTTATTTTTGGGACAGAGAGAGACAGAGCATGAACGGGTGAGGGGCAGAGAGAGAGGGAGACACAGAATCAGAAACAGGCTCCAGGCTCTGAGCCATCAGCCCAGAGCCCGATGCAGGGCTCGAACTCACGGATCGCGAGATCGTGACCTGGCTGAAGTCGGACGCTTAACCGACTGCGCCACCCCCATTCAACATCTTTTAATCTGCCATTTCCCAAACTTTGTTGGGACCTGTGTTAACACCCTGCAGGACTAAGCAAAGCCTGGCCCGCCAGGTCTCCAAGATCTCTTCCAGCTCAAGGATTCCAGAGTTTTAGGTCTTCTTTAAAAAACGGAATAGAAGGACAAAGACTTTGAAGTCAGAATACCTAAACTTAATTTCAAGCTCTGCCTCTTGTTACCTGGAATACCCGGGGAAAGTCAGTCTCTCAGAGCTTCAGTCTTCTTCTCTGTAAAATGGGGGATAATGATGGTATCTGTATCATTACACTGCCGTGAGAATCACATTAGGTCATGAATGCATGCTAAAGCAATTTATAAACTGCACACGGCATACTCATACTCATGTATGTAGCTCACGTTAGCTATTACTATTATAAATTAAAAATGAAACAAAACTAGAAATCAAACCTGATCAGTTTGTTATCACCTATTCACCTGCTGGGAACTGCTTTCCTGTGGCCCTGCCTGCTCTTAATACTCCAGAGTAATGACATATATTGTTTAAATAGGGCAAATCCCACAAATTCTCTCTTCCTTCCTTTTTTTCAGATTGATACTTTCTTGTTTAAATCTTTTTTTAACATTTATTTATTTTCGGTAGAGAGAGAGATAGCATGAATGGGGGAGGGGCAGAGAGAGAGGGGGACATAGGATCTGAAGTGGGCTCCGTGCTGACAGCAGAGAGCCTGATGTGGGACTTGAATTCACGAACCTTGAGATCATGACCTGAGCAGAAGTCAGACACCTAACTGAGCCACCCAAGTGCCCCTCAGATTGATACTTTCAATGTCATTTCAATTTAGTATGTGTGTCGGGAAGGGAAGTAAAAAGAAACAAATGATGAGTTCTTCTACACAGCAACCTGCTGGTTGATGAACCCCTCTGGCTGGAGCTTTTCGTTCAGAGCCAAAGGCTGGTGGTCCAATGGGAAACAGAACACAAGACAAAGGGAGACTCTTCGAAGAAATTCCTCAGAGAGAGCTGAATTCCACTACTGCAAATCCAGTACAGACAGTCTTAAGACACAACTCTTCAGCAGAAAAAAAATGGTCCTGGCCTATCCAGCTCTTTTCCTGAATAGAAAGAATGGTGCCTTTTCACACCTCATGATGGTACCTGGTGAGACAGAGTCCTCCTGGCCCAGACGACACTTCCTGTCTTCTGCACATAATAAATAATAATAATTTATGTCAGGAAAAAAGTCACATCCCAAATTCTTCCACCCCGTTTGTTTATTATTCTCCTTGGTCCTTGCCCAAATCATGACTCTTGGCCAGTTCAAAATAATACCTTCTATTTGTGCAGTGCATTTAGTTTTTTTTAAAGAATTGTACTTTTAATGACACAAAGAAGCTGAAGGTTTAATATTGAGTTTGCAGTGATGCAACTTTCTAATTGATTTTCTCTGTAAGAATATTTCAGATTCTGACTGAATCATTGACTTAACGTCAAAGGACGTTCTTGGACAGGCTGGTTCTGAGATTCCTCAGAGGAAGTGTTATAATGGTTATGAAATGCCATAGCCCTCCTCGCAGGGCACAAGGAGGCCCTGTAGGTACACAGTGATTGGTAGCATGAGTGGGAAATGATGGTTTTTCTGCATTTTGTTCGATTTACGGTATAAGAGCAAAATTCCGGGTTCTGCATGTCTAAAATGTCCTGGTTGATGAAATCTCAATTACGACTATTTTTTTTTCCCTTTTGGTTTAGTGGAAAATGAGCATTAGCACCAGGGAGGAAAATGTAACCTGTGAAAATAAAGGAAACCTCATTTCAAATGGATCCCAAAAGCCCTGAAGGGGGAGCTCTCCCCCATGTGCCTACAGAACCACGCACAGAAGAAAGGTAAGAATTATTTCAACGAGGGAGGACATTTTTCACACAGGAATTTTATCTCTTGCTTTTTTCTAAGTTTATTTATTTATTTTAGGTAATCTGTACACCCAAGTGGGTCTCGAACTCAGGGCCCCAAGATCGATGCTCTTCCGACTGAGCCAGCCAGGTGCCCCTCTCCTGATTTTAAGAAAAAGAAGGGGGGTGCTTGTGTGGCTCAGTCGGTTGAGCATCTGACTTCGGCTCAGGTCATGATCTCACAGTTCGTGAGTTCGAGCCCCATGTCAGGCTCTGTGCTGACAGTTCAGAGCCTGGAGCCTGCTTTGGATTCTGTGTCTCCCTCTCTCTGCCCCTTCCCAGCTCATGCTCTGTCTCTCTCTGTCTCTCAAAGATGAATAAATGTTAAAAGAAAGAAAGAAAAGGAAGGAAAATGCCCCCGGCAACAACAAGCACTAACCACCATTTACAGCTAATAGGAAATCACCACAACCTAACTCTTGTTTCTTTTGTTCAAAACAACCCTCCCCAGTTTCCCCCTAAAACCTAATAAAAAGCTGACCTTCCCTTTATCTCGTTGGACTGGCCTGCGGGTCACCATAGCTTTCTCGTCCCAAATTGCAATTCCTCTGCTATTCCCAAATAAACTCATTTTTCATCCTGACTAAAATGGTTCTTTGCTCTGTTTAAACTTAACAAACCTCTCTTCATTTTGCTGAAACCCAGGAAGGCTTTATTATAGCAGCACCTGTCTGGGTAGACCTGGACAAACCCCTCCAAAAGTTTTCATCAGTAAACTGTTCTGAAATGAGCTCTCTGAAGAAACTGCAAAGGCATTGTGTTTCATCATTTCTTCATTTCCCTTCATTGAAGCTCATAGCCTATTTTAAACTGTTTCACCTTAAAAATGACAAAGTAGCCTTTTAGGCATGATATAGCATCCATTATTTTAATTTGTTTGTTAAAAAATAATTTGTCTCTTAAGTGGCATTAAATCTGAGAAAGAATGCTGCTGTGTTTACTGATTTATGTTTATTTTCCAATCTTTACAATTCTGCAACGTGATGATTATTTCCCCATTTTTCAAGTGAAGCACTTCATTATTAGTGTACCAGTAATATCACCTTGGTGTTGAACTTTAGGGCTGTCTGATTCTGAAGCCTCCTGTACGCCAGGCTGACTTTCTCACGGCCAACAGTATAGGAGTGCTGAATTCCAAAACAAAAAGGAACCTCAGAGACCATCTACTAAATAGCGCCATTTTATGGGAGGAACTGGAGCCCAGAGAAGTGAAGTAACTCCCACGCATGGAGTTAATTAGGGGATGAGAGCCATCACTTTTCAGCATCTCCTGACTTGTCGTCTGGGTCTCTTCTGGGTCTCACCATAAGACTCAGTGTGATTTTGTTGGGATCCCCTCACAAAGGAATACATGATAAAAACAGCATTCACCCTAGTAAGATCTGTTTCTACACATAACACTTCTAAATGTGTGGGGTTTCCACACCAAGCAATTCTCCAATTCTACCAATTCTAATTGGTATCCTACAGTTAAACTCCATTCTGACACTACCCAATTAGTGCAGACCCCACTGGTTAAGTTCCACAAGACTGCCCCAACTTCAGACACCAATCACAAGTGGTGGGTCCCGGGTCACCCACACTCCAGTCCAAGTTGGCTACGGATAGGGGGTTCCCATGACCTCTTCTTCCTCAGGCTTGATAATTTGCTATTAGTGGCTCACAGAACTCAGGGAAACACCTTGCTTAGTATTATCAGTTTATTATAAAGGATACTATAAAGGATACAAATAAACAACCAGATGAAGGAGTACATGGGACAGGATCTGGAAGGGCCCTGAGTACAGGAGCTTCTTCTGTTTCCGTGGGGTTTGGGGGTATACCGCACTCCTGGCACATGGATGCATTCACTAATCCAGAAACTTTCTGAACCACATCGTTTAGGATTTTTATAGAGGTTTCATTACTTAGGCATGATTAATTAAATCATTGGTAATTGGTTAATTAACTCAATTCTAGCCTCTCTCCCCTCCCCAGGGTTGGGGCGGGGGGGGAGGGTTGAAAGTTCCAAACCTGTAATCACTGCTTAGTTCCTCTGGCAACTAGCCCTGACCTGAAACCATGTAGGGGTGTACCTTAGGTCACCTCATTAGCATAAACTCAGGTAGGGTTGACAGAAGCTTATTATACATAACAGAAGTTGTCCCTCTCACCCCTGCCACTCTGGAAACACCAAGACTTTTAGAAGCTCTTGTGCCAATAAACCTGGTCATAAACCAAATATACATTTCTTCTATCACGATATCACACACCTCATCTACAGGAAGTTGTGAATATGTGCAAAGAAATGTATGAAAGATGATCTCTAAAACATTAATGGTAGTGATTATCTCCAGATGGTGGGATTTCAGATCCTTTCAATCCTCTTCCTCATACTTCTTTGAGCTTATATATATATATATATATATATATATATATATATATAGCATATATACTTACATGTATATATTTCATGACCAGAATATGCAATAAAGGCAGACACTCAATAACCCTTTGTATGGTCTTTCTAACATTCTCATGTTTATATAACAATACACAAACACGTGTACATATATATAAGGGTGCCAATATTTGCTATACAAAAACACTTTCCCCCATACTTTCTGTAAAGTTTGCTTTTATCACTTAAAAACATATTGTGAAAATCTCTCCAAGTCAATTGGCAAAGCTCAAAGTCATTCTATTTAAAGATTGCATAATATTACAAGGTTGGGAATATGCCATGATTTTACTCAATCCTTCCCCTTTCGATAGGTTCTCATTTTGTTTCGCTTTGTTTTCCAATACAAACAAGGCTGCAGTGAATATCCTTGTACTAGTGGCTTTATTTCTACAGGATAGACTCCCAAGAGTTTAATTGCCAAGTCAACAAGTAGATGAACTTAAAATGTTTAGAGATACTCTCAGAAGGTGCTCTAAGAATGATCATGACATTCTACATTTCCACTAGTAGAAAACTCTCTTCTGATGAATTCCAATGAATTCCCACCAGTAATATAGTCACGGTTTTAATGTTTGCCAGCCTGATGGGTAAGGAGTGCTGTTGCTCTGTTATTCGAATTTGCATTCCCCCAACTCATAACAATAGTCAGTGCTTACATAATACTTTACTCTGCCCTGGGCTTACTATCTGCCATGCACTGTATGGAACATTTTACATAGAGTAGCTCTTAATCCTTATAACGACCCTGTGTGACAGGTATTCTGAGTATCCCCATTTATAAGATGATATAACTAACAGAGGCACAGGAAAGTTCAATAACTTGGTCAAGGCCACACCACAAGCTAGTCTGTCTCTAGAAAAGATTAACCACTCCAGTTGCTACACTAGGCTCCAGTGTTTCATGCATTTATGGATATTTGGAATCGCTTTTCCAAACACTGCGGATTTGTATCTCTTCCCCACTTTCCTACTAAACTGGCTTTTGACTCTTAATTTGAAGAGCTCTTTGATATCATAGGTATTAACTATAGATTCTGTATCTATAATTTTTCTTGCAAATACTTTCCTTTAAATGTATAATTTGTTTTTGATTTTGTTTATGGTATTTTTTACCATGCAAGCAAAAGTTTTAAAAATTTGTGCCATCAAATGACAAAACAAAAACAATTTAGCAACGAGTTTGATGTGCTTTATTCAAGGGAAAACAATCCATGGATTAAGCAAGTACAGTGCCTCACAAGAAGTGGAGCGCTCTTCCTGAGGAATTTTGGGCAGGAGCAAGTTTTAGACAGCATCAGAAAAGAAATTTGGAAACAGCATGCTTAGCTGGAAGCTAGGAGATGTCCTGCAAAGGCTAGTGGGTCCTATTTTCTAGGGTAAAGTAAGCCACATAAAGTTGGAGAATTGTGATTAGTGTGTTAGATTTCCTTGACGGGTGTCTCCCAGAAGTCCAGGCTGACTTAGATTTAAATCTGTGATGTGGGCTGGGCCACTGGGGGCCCCTCCATTTTGTGGATCCCAATATATGAATTTATCTTATCAGTGTCAATAGTTCATATATAGGGGTATATGGCTTCTGGTTTTTCTATCTTAATAAAAATACTCTCCCCAACAGGCAGGTTTTTAATATGCATGCTGAAATTTCTATTTAAACTTTTTATTACTTTAGAGCTTTGTACAATCAAAACTTCCTTTTTTAAAAGTTTATTTTGAGAGAGAGCACGGACACGCACACGCACACGTACGTGCGCCCACAAGCACACGTATGCACATATGCATGTGCCTGCACACGCGCTCAAGGGAGAGAGGCAGGATTTTAAGCAGGCTCTGCACTGTTCAGTGCAGAACCCGATGTGGGACTGGAACCCACAAAACCACGAGATCGTGACCCGAGCCGAGGTCAAGAGTCAGAGGCTTAACCAACTGAGCCACCCACGTGCCCCAAAACTTCCTTTTTTGAATATGGTGTGAGATAGGGATCCAACTTTACTTTTTTCTAGATGGATTGCACATGGTGCCAGCACCATTTATTACATTTATCAATCCTTCCCTACTGGATTCAAATATTACCTTTTCATTTGGTATAGTACCTTGCTATGTTTATTGAGATCTATTTCTGGGCTCATTAGGCTGTTCCAGGAATTTTATAGATTTTTAAAAATTCCCATGCTACAATGTACTGTTTGTATTACAGTGGCCTTAGCAAATACTTATTTTCTGGTAAAGAAGTCCTCCCTACTATCCTTTCCTCATAATTTTATGGCTATTCTTGGACAGTTAATCTTCCACATGAATTTTAAGATTATGTATCCAATAAGTAAAAACTCTACCTAGATTCTAATTAGAATTCTGTTAATTATACATGTTACTATTGAGGAAAATAACATTTTTGTGATGTTAAGTTTTCCCTTCTATACTATTCCTTTTGATTGTTTTTTTTTAATCTTTTCTGTGTGCCTTCATTCCTCAACCCCTTCCCACAGCCTTCTCTCTAACTCTGAACTTCCCATTCACTCACACTAACCAGTCCTTGTCATTCTGGTTGACAAGTCCCCCTATCTCCTGCTGCCTCCTCCGTTCATCTAGTTATTTCTGTTCTGGGAGAATAAACAAGAACTCTTCTGGTTTGCCCTTTTAGGCTCCCCAATGCGTACATTTCCCTGTTCCTCCTGCCAGTTAAAGCAGCAGTCAGACCAGGATTTCAGCTCATGTTTACCATTTGTATGAAATCAACTGCACGGGCCCTCAGAAGCATTTTCTGCAGGCCTCCAACCACTCTGGGCATAGCACAGCCTGTCCCTGGATTGTCCCTACCAGTGGTGTGCTGGCTAAAGAGATAAGTAAATCAACAAAGAAATAGCCCTGATTTGTAGCGTTTGCTGCTTTGCCATTTCTGTGGTGTAAATTCTCCCATTAAAACCTATTTCAATCTACAGATGGCTTCACAGCCTTTATTTAACAAACCGGCTCAAAAGTCCTTGAGAATTTAGCAATTGGCTTGTAAGAGCCCATAAGAGCTAGACCCAGCACAACACAGGTAGGGCTGGCCTCCAATTCCCGGCCAACACCCATCTTGTTCTCTGTGCACTGTCGCTGACTGACACAATTTGGTCATTACTGAGCACTTGATATGGCCCATGGTCTCCTAGGAACATCACATACCTGATCTCACTTAGTCCTCACAAAACCAACTATTCCTATTTCCATTCCATACGTCATGATTAATACCGGAGGATTATCACCCTCCACTTGGCCTGAGCTAGACATAAAACCTAGCACACTATACCTTTGGGCAAAGCAGGGTACTCCCAGAGCAACGCACAAATATATTTTTAACACAGTGAAGTTCTTTTAAGTAGATTTTTTTTTTCCCGCTACAGAAGTAATGAACCACCTTGCAAAGAAAATTTAAAAGCAACCATTTATTCTCTTATGTATTAAGAGGTATTTGATGCCATGGTAAAATGTTCATGATATATTACATTTTAAAAGTAGGAAAGTGTAGGGGCGCCTGGGTGGCGCAGTCGGTTAAGCGTCCGACTTCAGCCAGGTCACGATCTCGCGGTCCGTGAGTTCGAGCCCCGCGTCGGGCTCTGGGCTGATGGCTCAGAGCCTGGAGCCTGTTTCCGATTCTGTGTCTCCCTCTCTCTCTGCCCCTCCCCTGTTCATGCTCTGTCTCTCTCTGTCCCAAAAAATAAATAAATGTTGAAAAAAAAAATTTAAAAAAAAAAAAAAAAAAAAGTAGGAAAGTGCAAGATGATACCACTTCTGTAAAAAAAATAAGTGGGGCGCCTGTGTGACTCAGTCGGTTAAGCACCCAACTCTTGACTTAGACTCAGGCTATAATCTCACGGGTTCATGAGATGGAACCCCACATCAGACTCTGAGCTAATGGCACAGAGCCTGCTTAGGATTCTCTCTGTCTGCCCCTCCCCCGCTCTCATGTATGTGCACTCTCAACCTCTCTTTCTCAAAATAAATAAAGAAACCTAAAAAAAAAAAGCAAATAATAAAACACTGGAAAAAAAAGAAAGAAGAAAAAATGTTTCAACACTAGTCATCTCTGAACAATGGGAAGTAAAGATTTTTCTTCCTTACAGTTTCTGTATTTTGCATAATTAATGCATCAACATGTATTCCAATTATACGGAGAAAATGTAATACATATGATTTGAATTTGGAAAATATAAAAATGAAAACAAAACCATGACCTCATCATTCAGACTCAACAATTGTTCCGTTTTGATTCAGCGTGTTTTTCTTGAAAGATGTTTAATTTAAAAGAACAGCAGCAACAAGCCTGGGCCCTGCAGTCCTTCACCCAGAGAGGGATGGGCCTCTCCCCAGCCCCACCTCCACCCTCAAGGACCTCTCCCCCATGCCTTTTTGTATCAGCTCTAATTTTCACAAAAAACTCAAAGATGCATATTATTAATCCCACGTTTGAGATGATGAAACTAAGAAACTCATTCTCTATGAGGACAGGTACTGTCTGTCTCATATGTCACGTTCCCACTTAAAGCATCTTTGCACGGGAGGCCTGGTGGTTAAGAGTGTGGACTTCTGTCAGGTGGAATCAAGTCCCAGGCCAGGCACTGATACTCTCTGAAGATGTCTCCATGGGCAAGGGTTTCTAGTTCTTATAAAATAAAGATTAAAAGATGATTTCCCTTAAAGGGTTGTCGCAAGTGTTATCAGTAGAGTCATGGTACTGTTACTTCCAGTCAGCCGCAGAGCTGAGAGTTGAGATAGATCTGTCTGGCTCCAAAGTCCACACCTTCTCTACTGTGCAAAACTTCTTTTCTCCCTCAGGGCTCCCGTCTGTGAGGGGTTTCATTGTGCAGGTCAGTGAACTTGGCCTTCGGCTGAAGCACAGGCACCCGACAGTCACCAGGGCCCCAGAAATTTCCGCAGCCTCCTCCTCAGCCCCGTTGTGCCCCCAGGAACCTGGAGGATGGGAACCCTTAGGCCTGGAGTGGATGAGCTCACCTTTGACTCTGCTGGACCCCTTCCCTCTCCCCAAGTCGTGCCTCCTCCTTGGGGACAAAGCATCTTGAGCTTGGATTTCAGCTGCGTCCCTTCCCCTGGGGATTATCTCTGCCGAGCCGTCAGGACCTGATTCTCCCTGTTTGCCCTTTATCCGTTACACCTTTGTTGGCAGGTGGCTTTGCCCAAGCCCCAGAAAATGTCAGAGCACAAGCTGGGAACACGGCCTTCCCGCTGGTGAACAGGCAGCTCCGTGTTCTTTAGTATTTGGAGCAGCCCTGCCAATTAGCTTGTACTCTGCCCACATGCCCGGGGCTGAAAGGGAAGCAGGCCAGGCCTGAGCAAAATTAGACAATGGGCTCCCAGAACATGGAGGGGGCAGCAGCACCTGCTGTTGTCTCCCCTCGGGGTGATATTAGGGGTGGAGCTGGAGAGGGAGGGCAAGCAGGAAGTTCCTCCTCCACATTCCAGATGGGGCTCTGAGGGCACAGCCCAGAGCAAGGGGTTAGGAAGGGCCGGGCTCTGGAACTGGAATCTCCCCAGGCTCAGAGAGTGTTGGCACTTAACACCTGGGGTCACAGTTCTTTCTGGCCAGGAAGGATGCCATTTAAGGATAAGGCTGAGTCTCCTCCATCTGTGACCTGCATAGTCTCCAGTGCAGTGCCGGCCGCTCAGAGCGTCTTGTGGGGGGCAGTATATGTGGCGGTTGAACACAAGAGTTTTGGAAAGAGGCGCACGTGTGTTCTTGTTCACCGCCCTTCCTCACCTACTCTGTAACCTCAGAACTTGACTTCTTGGCTATGGCTTCTCCCTCTAGAAAACAAAGGAAGTAAAAATGCGTACCCCCTAGGGTTACTGTGAGGCTAAAAGGAAATGAGGCTAAAAAGAAATCCACATAGTATCTGTTTATAGGATTACTGGACTCTCTTTGGGGATGCAGAAAAATTTAAGCCTTCCAAAGCTAATACGTTATCTTTGAGGTTAACTAAAACACCAGAAGGTCAGAAGGCACAGACGGACAGGAGAATGTGACAAACATTTCTCGAAGACCCCCCCCCACCCCCACCCCGGTGCCACACACTGGACTGAGTGCCTTATCTGTGTTCTGATTTTACACTGCAGGTAACATCTGAAATCAGGCAGCTCAAAGTCAGACAGCTTGCTGGCACATTAAAGAAACAAAGGAAATGTTCAAGACCAGAATGCCTGCTGTGTCAAGATACCTAATTAGAAAGCAACGTCATAGTGAATTAGTAGAGCAAGTCCCCAGCTCTGCCAGAAGAGCTAAAATAGATGTGCCGACAGGGGAATCACAAAGCAAAGTTGATTATCATCCTGGTGACTCGGTTGCTCCCACAAGCATGACTCAGAGGTTCGACAGAACTGGACACGTGTCGTATCTAAGTGCCCCGCTATCAGGTAGTGTTTCCAGACACCCTTGTCATCTCACTGAGACAATCCTACTCCAATCAGAGATCTTCATGCCAATTGAACTTGTCTAATTATAACGAGGAAGCATCAAGGTAACTGAAACTACAAAAATAAAACACTTCAGTGATGACTAGGTAACAACAGGATGTTGGATTTATACAGAAACTCTTTCTTTCGACTTGACAAGACATTTCACAAAGGAAAATTATAAATTATCTTCAACCGCCATATCGAGATTCAGAAATCCATTGTAACAAAGACAGTCAGTGTTGGTATCATTCACTCATTCATCCATTCATCTCTCACGTATTTTTCCATTCATTCAACTACATGAGTTGAGTGACAAATGGGAATGGGTAGAAGTTGGGGTAACGTAAAATGTCGAACAAGAGATGGTACCTTCATTTAAGGGATGATATCTGTTAGGAACCAATCCAGTGGCAAAGAGGGGTAGTTAAGCAAATAACTGAAACTCAGGTTTGGGCAGGATGGGATGTCTGTGCTAAGTGTGACATTTAGGGGCTCCTGGGTGGCTCACTCAGTTAAGCATCGGACTCTTGATCTTGGCTCAGGTCATGATCTCACAGTTCGTGGGATAGAGCCCCAGGTTGCACTCTGTGCTGACACTGCAGGGTCTGCTTGGGATTCTCTCTCTCTCTCCTTCTCTCTCTGCCCCTCCCCTGCTCACTTGGGCTCTCTCTCTCTCAAAAATAAATAAACTTAAAAAAAAAAAGAAAGAATTGTGACATTTTTGTGCAGGTGATAATGGTGCTATCAAAGGATTTTAAGCCTGAGAGTGTTCCCTTAGGAGCAAGTGGTGTGCAGAAGGGAGTAGAGGCAAAGAAGCCAGTTAGGAGGTGAGTGCAATTATCCTTCATGGAGTCTACTCTCAAGGGCCCTTGCTGCCTTACCACCATTTTCCCCCTCAACCCATGGCATCCAGGTTTTTCCTCCAACTGTTGACTGAAACTATTCTTTCTTGTCGTGAATGAACTACTAGCCAAAGCCTCTCGATGCCACGTACATGGTTAGACACTAACTCTAGCTGGAAACTTTTCTCTGAAACACAGCCTCTTGCTGTTTTATCTCCTGGTTCTCTGGAGACTGCTGCTCTGATCCAGACTTTTCATGCCCTGCCCATTGAGAAGTCCCAGTGTTCTTAAGGCACATCTTTAGCACCATTCTAATCTGAACTCTCTCTGGGAAATGCCTTGCTTATTTGCAACTTCTACAGCTTAAATCCTTCTTCCACAGAAAATCTATGGATAAGGAGAATCTGAGAATGGGGACTCTCTGGGGGAAATTTTATCACTGCAGTTGGTGTCAGCATTGTATTATGATGAATTCATCTCTGGAGCGCCCAGGTGGCTCAGTCGGTTGAGCATCTGACTCTCAGCTCAGGTCACGATCTCACGGTTCCTGAGATGGACCAGGCTCTGCGCTGACACCATGGAGCCTGCTTGGGATTCTCTCTCTCGCTCTTGCTTTCGCTCTCTATCTCTCCCCCCTCAAAAAATAAATAGTAAATTCTCTACTTATGGCTCTTAAGATGAAGATTTGGGGTCAGGTAAATAATGCGCCCTTCCTCTTTACCCTTGTTATAGCTGTGCTGCGGCTTGCATCCACAACTGAACTAGTGGATTGAATGGTGAAGAAAAGATGCGGAAAGAGAAGGTCTAATCTTCCTAGTGACTTTTTAAAAACCTGATCTCTGGGTGTTTGAAAACTATGCCTGGTCCCTCAAGAAATGCACTGCTCTTCTCTAATCTCCATCAGTGAATTGTTGACTAAAACTAGAAGGGGGGCTTCAAGGAGGTTGGGACTTTACTTTACTCATCGTTGTCCCCCAGGACCGACAAAGTGCCTGGCACAGACTAGGGACTCATAAATAGTGAACGAGGAGTTATATCTGTTCCATGTTTGGGTGGATGCAAGCCATACCCACATGTTCCTGGCTTGTCAAGGCCGGGGAACTAGCAAGAACACAAACTTTGGCTAAGCTGCCGAGACCATGTATTAATAGAATCTGGAAGGGGTCAACTTTAGAATTTATTGGCTTCAAATCTTATATAAACTTACTGCTGCATCCAAAAGACTCACATCTTTGTGGAAGGCCCAGGGTTTGGCAGATACAACCATGAATGAGGTAAGATTTGGGGACATAATCAACCAGGCATGAACTGGCTGAGTGTGACCACGGGAGCTCAAATCCAGACTGACACCTCTCTTTTTTCAGCGTCTCTACCTCAGCACAAATATCTTCAGTTTTGCAGACCACTTCTCTCGGATTAGATTTTGGTCATGTCTTCTCATCTAGTTTAATTTATTTTAAAACCTCAAAAATTTGTAATAATCTAATAAAGGTTTTTTTCCCTGAAGGCATGTTTGTGGTTTGCTCTGACTGGTAGGGTCCAGTGCAACTTATCAATTTAAACCCACTGGAAAGCACTGCGAACATAGTTTATTCCCTTCAAACTATTGCCCTACCAGTTTACTAAACACATTGCCTCAATGCTGTGCTTATTCCCCTCCTGGTGAGGGCCAACCTGAAATTTGCAGAGCCACTCTGCCCGATTCCAGGCCCATGGAGCCTTCACAGCCTCTCTGTCAACTCGTGCGGGATTCTCTCACGAATGCAAATAAGACCGGGTCTTGTCCCTATGTTGAGCTTGCCTCAACCTTTCATTCTGTGAATTGAGACCCAGTTTTGGATTTTGTTGCTTATCCTCAAAATAGCTCAGTAACTGGTCTTTATAATGAACCAGCATCTTCTACTGCCTCAGAGTTACAGTCAGTTAAGCATGGTTTCTTGAAAATATACACAGTTTTCTTTTTTTGTCAAAGAGGATGCCAAATAGAGCAATGTTTTATGTCCTTTGCTTAAAATATGTGCTGACTTATGACTTCTTTTTGGTCCTTGCAAAAAAAAAAAAAATGCCTGCATTCCACCTACTCAGCCATTCCTGCTGTTGTGAACAGAAAGGAGAGTGCCCTCCTATGCACTGGTGATTTCAGATGATGGTCAGGGACCAAGTGTAGAGCTTTTACTTCTCTACCTCCAGATCGAATGGCTTAGAATCAATTACTGCTAAGCCCAAATCATTTTTGGCACTTGCTGTTAAAAATGTAATTTCTCCATTGACAGCTCTAGATAGCAGGCGAGCTCATTCAACTCTTAGAGGTTCACTTCACCACCAATTTTTCCTAGAAGGTTCAAAGAACCAATGCTGTTTAAAATGGGATGTGTCACAGATATGTTGTTGGGCTTTTTTGTCTAGAGGAAGTAAATGTTTGCTATTATTCTGGATCTTTCTTCATTGTGCCCTCTGGTGAAAAAATAAGAGGTTCTTTGTGTGTGTGTGTGTGTGTGTGTGTGTGTGTGTGTGTGTTCATGTGTGTTTGTGCATGTTTATTTTTTAGAAAAGTCTTAAAACTATTTTGTAAAGGGACCTTGGCCCTGCCCACATGATATGCTTGCCTCCATCTTTCTTTTTCTTCCTCTATCAAATATTTTCAACACCGATATTTTTCAGGCACTGTACCAGGCACGAAAATAACAATGGTGAGTAAAATTGGCACTGTTTCCTCCCCCTCATTAATCTTCCTCATATTGGAGTAAGAGTCTTGGGTTTCCCTCCTTAATGTTTATCAGAGTGTTCCAGCCTTGTTTTGTGCTTGGTTGGTTTTGAAATCACATGGACCTGGCTTCTGCAACATGGAATCTACATTTAACCTCATTCCATGCAATTCTGCTGCTCCAAAGTGAATTTCAAATCTATATCTCTGTTTCCTTTAGACCTCAAGGTCTAAACACTAGCAATGATTTCTAAACCTTCTTTAAAATAGAGGAAACTTTTTCATAAGCAAATTAATTGTGGAACCAAATATGTTAAATAGACTATTTTGAAGCTACTCTATTTCTATCTAAAATAAGGTGGTATGGGGGCGCCTGGGTGGCGCAGTCGGTTAAGCGTCCGACTTCAGCCAGGTCACGATCTCGCGGTTCGTGAGTTCGAGCCCCGTGTCAGGCTCTGGGCTGATGGCTCGGAGCCTGGAGCCTGTTTCCGATTCTGTGTCTCCCTCTCTCTCTGCCCCTCCCCTGTTCGTGCTCTGTCTCTCTCTGTCCCAAAAATAAATAAAAAACGTTGAAAAAAAAATTAAAAAAATAAATAAATAAAAAAAATAAAATAAGGTGGCATGTTAACTGCCTCCCTGACTCCCCTACTTTCCCTAGAGCACTGAGAGCACCTTGCTAAACTGAACTGGGAAAATCGGTCTCATGGCTGGCTGATTTACCTTGTGAAATTGCCCTGGAGCTCCACCTCCAGGAGTCACCCTCTGGCTGAGTGATCATCCCAGGCTGCAAAGCAGTTTGGCCCTCAAGCTTATCCTGTGTGTGTGTGTGTGTGTGTGTGTGTGTGTGTGTATTTGAAAATAGGCTGCCTACCTTTCTCAGAATCGATGGGCACATCACACATCCTCATGTCCATCTGGCGCTCTGTATCACTTCCCAGACTACTGCAAAGTGATAGAAACTAGGGCTCAGATTTGAAAGGAGAGGCAGGCAGTGTGCACTATTGGAATAGGCCTTCAAACTCGTACAGTGCTGAGTTTCTTTTTCTTTACAGTGCTTGTGCCGGGAAGCCGTCGCCCCACTTAGCATAACGGGTGGGTTCTCACTCTGCAGTCAAGAAAAGGAAAACATTTGATAAGCAGGTCAGTTCTCTGATATTTGCAAGGAGGGTTGCAAAGCGAATGTCTTGGGAACATATTACAGAGAATAAAAAATGATCCAGTGTTTGTATCTCAGGAGAGGGAGAGAGGGAGAGAAGGAGAGAGAGAGGTGGAGAGTAGGAGAGAGGTTTCTAATTCAGACCTGCAGAATAATTTCATCGTCTGTTGGAAAGAGTCCCCATGACACAAAATTTTGCAGTTTCTCTACCTTCTCACAACCCCCGCACTGTTTTCCACTTCATTGCTAGGGCAGGGTTTCTAGAACTAGAAGGTTTTGAAAAGCTGTTAGTGGAGGAATCGTTTTATATACCACCCCCTGTGCCCCAAATCTTTCCCAGAATTTGGGGGAAAGGAGAGCAAGGCAGTTTTGGTTTTGTTCTTGTTTTTAGAAACATTCTTCTTTTCCAAAATATAAAAGCAATACATCAACAGTACCAAATGCTGGTAAGAATACAGATCGGTAGGAGGACCTCTTAATACACTGCTGGTGCGAATTTATATTGACTGATGCAACCACTTTGGAAAAACACCCTTTGGAAAAACATCTTTGAAAGGTAGACTTTCACATACCCTATGATAAGCTTTTCTACTCCTAGGTTTATATCCAAGAGAAATTGTCCCAAAGGGGCACTGGGAAGACACATACAAGAATGTCTGGAAATAGCCTACAGAATAAACAATAATACCTTCACAAAATGGAATATTGAATAGTCATCAAAATAAAAATAAATGAGCTCCAGTGGATGAATCTTAACAATACAATATTAAGTGAAAAAATTTCTAGAAGGTAACATATGCACGCTACCCTCTTAAAAGAATTAAAGCCACAATAATATTAATAATAAAACACATGCTTTCTAGGGCTATGTACCAATTAGATACAACTTTTTAAAAAAGAAAACAATGGGATGATGAGATTTGAGAAGGTGGTTCTTTTGGGTAGAGAAAAATGGTAAATGGGATTAAGAGAGGATCCATATCTAGATGTTAACTTTTGTTTGAATCCTAGTTTATATATTGATCATAATAAACATATTAGTAAATAATGAGTGTGCACGGGCCAATGAGAAGAGTATTTGCTGAGTTGAAGATTAATCCAATTCAGAGTGTGTTCTGGCATCCAAAGGGAAAACTGAAAGCAAAAATTACATATTCATTGTGAACAATTTAGAACCCAGCAAAGTCTGCGAAGAAAGAGACATCTCTAATAGTATCACTCCAGAAATAATCATTATTAACATTTTGGTGTATTCCCTTCTAGCTTTTTTCTAATTCATATTTTTCAACAAAATAATAACCGTGATGCTTAACCAATAATCTTATTCTTATACAATATTGTGTATATTTTCTCATGTGATAAAACAATCTCTGAAAATGTTTTTAGCAACTAAATAGTATTGAATTACGTTTCTGCATCACAGTTTATTTGACAAATCCTTCAGGTGTATTTATTTTAGTTGTTCCCAATTTTTCATTATTATGAATAAGGCTCCAAAAAGTATTTTGCACTTAAGTTTGGGTGCCGTCTCTGATGATTTCCTTAGGACAAAATTTTAAGAGTGGAATCTAAGTGCGAAAAATGTTGAGTTACTGTCACATGTTGATACATTGGAGAGCACTATTTTTATGAGAAATAAACTGAATAAGATAAGGCATATTTGTGTGACAATATATACATGATTGTCACTTAATTAATATCAGTTGAATATGAAACTGCATATAATTACAAGCTTAGAATACTTTGGAAGAGGATAAAGAACTATCTTTCTCATCTGCAAGCCTATGAAAATTAAGTGACTCAGAATTTTTCTTAACTTTTAGTAGAAATACAGGTGCATGCCCCTGGAGTGATTCTTTTTGTTGCATTAATGATAATAAATATAACTTAAATATCATGCTATTCTTTCAAAAGTGTTTCCCTATGCATTATCTCATTTGCTTTCCATGATTCTTCTAAGAATTTTGAAATAATTGACAAGTTATTCTAAAATTTATGGGGAAATTCAAAGGACCTAGAATAGCTCAGGTAATCTCAACAATAACAAAGTTGGAGGACTCACACTACCTGATTTCAATACTTACTAGAAAGCTAGAGTAATAAAGAGAAGGTAAAATTTGCATAATTGTCATGGAAACCTACTAAATGATATAGCTGTATAAATATCGTTTAAGGCTCATTTCAATGCAACTGATCATTTCTTACCTTGGGACAAGAACAGCTATTGTCATTAAAAACAACAACAACAACAACAACAACTGAGGCAAGGAAAGCATAATAAAAGCATTTTTCGAAGTAAAAGTCATATACTACTGATGTGAAGATGATTTTAAGTGTTACACAAGTATGATTATTTTTTAATAATCAAGTATTTAAAGATTATCCCATGCTTAAAGTTACAAATAATTTTTCTTCCATTAAAGATGCTCATATAAAATTTCCTTCTGAAATAAACTTAAGTTTTAAAAAAGTGATAAATTTGTGGACTAATATAGGAGTGCTAATACCTCATTACAGATTTAGGCAGACTGACCTGCCCAATAACTGGCTTAGCAGGAACACCCAGGTTTCCCTTTTCAATCATAGGCTGATTCCTTTTACTACACAGTAGAAAGTAGACGAGGAAGAATGTTTTCCGCAGACAAATTGGCTTCTAGTTCACCAATCTGGTAACAAATGTATGGAGAGGCAAGCCAGGGTGTTACCTGAGAGAGGGCCTACCCCACAGAAACATGAGGGGTGGGAAACAAATAAGTCCCTCACAACACACACACACACACACACACACACACACACACACACACACACACGACATAGATAGACCTGTCAGTGTCCCTGGCCCCAAATGTTGTCATTGTGTCTCTGGAGACTGAATGTAGTGGCTGACCCCACTCTCTTGTGAACAGATTCCAGGTGATCCTGCCTCAAATTCAAAGTCCCAACTCACAGAATTTAAGCTATGACCTCGCCCCTTGGCTGCCAGACAGGCGACCAAAGCAAGATTGTATCTGATAGCTTTTATTTCTAGAGTGTCAATCCCATGGTGGGGCCCACTTAACAGAGAAAATGGAGGAAAGCCTGTTGGGTAGACAAAACCAATATTCAATGGGGGAGAAAACCAAGTCTCAGAGAAGTTAGGTAACTTGCCAAGGTCATAGGGCAAGGAAGTAGGTTTGCATTAAAGATCTGACCCTTCCAATGCAAGTAGTGGGAATGAGAGTCTTCAGGAAGGAATTTTGTTTCTTATATGTGACAGGGAAAATTTGTGTGTGTGGGGGGGGGGGTGGGGAACAACTAAAAAGATGCAACCCTCTAGAACCAAAGAAAAATGACATCCCAGCTTGAATCTATAAATCTCTGTGTGGCCCAAGGCTACATGAGGGAGATATTTTCCCCTACTTTTTCCAGGCAGATGTGCTGTGCAATGTGCTTTTTTCACACTGTGAAAGATGTGATGTGAGAATTCCCAGGAAAGTGGCTTTGTGGTTTTTGTCCTTGTAAAGTCGGTACTTTATCAGAATAATTGTCTTTTTCTTGACTTTTTTCTTTCTTTTTTTCTTCCTTCCTTTCTTCCTTCCTGTCTTCCTTCCTTCCTTCCCTTTCCTTCCTTTTCTTTCTTTCTTAAATCCTTTCCATCACTGTTCCAGTACAGCTCTTTGACAATTAGGGGCTCTTTCTCTGTGTCTGTGCAGAGACCAGCACCCATTCTGGGTGGTGGAGGTCCTCTCGTGTAACAGCTTCCAGGGCTATTCCGGGATCATTTCTGCCAGTGTTATTCAGAGGCAGCTTCAGGGACTGCGTTGGAGAGCTAGTGGGCATTCCCCTTATGGCTGTCCTGCCCCTGGGAGTTCTTGGGGTAGTAACAAAAGCCAAAGTCCCCAGGATGTGCCCTGCTCAATTGTATGTACTTTGTTTCATTGTGAGATTTAATTTATTACTCTGGTCTCCTGTTGCACAAAACCTATAAAAATAATCCAGGCCACTCCTTTTTTCTTCCCCAAATACGGCTTTTGAAAGCTTCTATTGTTCCAAAGGATCTTTTCTGCTGTCTTTTGAGAGAATGAGGGATTAGATCTGTTTCTTCCATTGGGTATTCTCCCCACGTCTCCACCTGGACCCATCAGAAGTCCAACGACACATCGCATGGCCAAAACTCCTACTAATAATAACACAAAATTGATTAATATAGTTGGAATTTATAGTTGAAGCTCAAGGACAGCAATCTCTGGGGAGGGGAAGGGAGCGCAGTTGCAGACAGGAGGAGACTTAAATGCATATTTACATAGCACTTTACGCAATAGTGAACAATAGGTTCTAATAATATTGCTTTACAGATGAGGAAACTGAGAGACCCGGGTCAAGGTCACACAGAGTAAGGGGTAGAGCTAGGATTCTAATCTCAGCAGTCTGGCTCAGTCTTCAGATTTCCCACATTGAGAAAATCTTCCCTCCCCCAGATCCCCTTGTTGCCACAACTAGAACCCTCCAAAGAATTCTCCCCACCACCCTGCTTTATTTAGCCAAAGTCTGAGTTAAAACCCCAACTGCTAGGCTTCAGTTTTCTCTTCCATAAAATGGGAACGATAATGATGCCTGTTTCATATAGCTTTATAAGTGCTATGCATATGGTAAACATCCACTATGTGACCATTATTACTATCAGCTATTGAGAATTTTACAGAGGTTTAGAAATACTGGCTAATCATGAGACATCTCCAGACGTTCATGAGACTGGAATTCTCCATTATTGCTTTACCAATACAAATACAAACAGGTTGTTTATCCTTGTGGTTCTGTATCTTACCCAGAATTTCAATTTTAGAAATTTCAGTTCAATGGTTTGTGTCTAGAGAACCATTTCTGCCATCACCACAAAGAAAGCTTGGGAACCCTTGGGTTTAAGACCCACAAGAGGGCCCACCAGGCAAAAAGATCTGTATCTTTGAGCTTTGCCCACACACATTAATTCAGATGAATAACAGAACAAAAGAAAGTACACAGCGTATTCTTTCATTAATTGGTTTATTCATCAGGAAAGGAAGAGAAGAATAAATGCTGGCAATGAGAATAGCCAGTTTTCTGGGAATTAAAAGACGTTTTTGCTTGAACGTGCTCAAAGTTTAAATAACGAGCAATAAATTATCTAAGTCAGTAGTTTTTCAACTATGTTCAGTGGAGCCCTGGAGTTTTCCAAAGGCACCTCAGAGGCAGCTCTGAAGTTAGTAATTATCTCACTGGCTGAATGTTAACTCGCAAAGGAATGAAGGTACTGAGGCTGTGAAGCACGGAGAATGACTTTGAAAACAGTTGCACCAGAACCTGAAAACTTAATCAGTCCTGGGTGTGTGTGACCTTGGTCAGGTCACTTCCCACCTCTGGTTTCTGTTTTCTGTCCAATGAGGAGAATCCATGATGTATAGAAACAGAGTTCTTTTGGCTCTAAATTGCTGAACTCACTACATGAGTTGTGTTCCCTACAATGTCTACTTCCAACAACAACAAAAATAGTTTGGGATTTCTTCACACAACTGTCTTCAAAGCTGGTACGTCACTTTTTTTTTTTTTTTTTTTTTTTTTTACATTTCTCAGTGGTTGCAAATCATAGCTCTTTCATCTGTCCATTTGTTCACAACCAGGTATTTCATTCCGTTTACTCCAGAAATGTTCAGTCAGTGCCTTCCAAGAGCCAGGTACTGGTAGAGGTGAGGAAAAGATGAGTAGGAGAAACTTTTCTGTTTTCTCCAGGGGCTCCCAGTCCCCTGATGAGCTGGTAAACCCACTCTTGTATGGCTTATAGATGTCTCCTAAGTCTGGCCATTCTGGCTGGAGATGATAATATATTTCAGCCAAAGATCTGAGAAACCGGTAGTTGCCTTGGAAAGAGGGAGACCTACCTCCCCTGTCTTTTGAAGGGTTTCCAATAAAGTAAATATCCTTTGTCTCAGAGGCCATAAGCTTGAATGTGAAAGCAGTCCTTTCTCCTGTTCCTACTCCTTTGGTAAATGCAAAGTACCTTCAATTCCCAGATCCCTTCTGTGGCTAGCTGGTTAGCAGTAGAACACTGTTTATAAGGATCTCTGATTCGACCTTGTTTAGCAGCCATAATAACCCTTGGTTCAAATGGATCACTGTGCATAGTTAGGAAAGACACCCTGTGTTGTAGTCTGATTTAGATTAATCTAGACTCAGGGCACCTGGGTGGCTCAGTTGGTTCAGTGTCTGACTTCGGCTCCGGTCATGATCTCAGAGTTTGTGAGTTTGAGCCCTGTATCAGGCTCCATGCTGACAGCTTGGACTGCTTCAGATCCCTTGTCTCCCTCTCTCTCTGCCCCTCCCCTGCTTGTGCTCTCGCTCTCTCTCAAAAATAAATAAAGATTAAAAAAAATTTAGATTAATCGAGACTCAAATCCCAGATCCATCTAACTGGCTTTGTGCCTGTTGGCAAGCCACTCAACTTTGCTGAATCTTATTTTTCCTGACCTATGAAATTATGGACATGTCATAAGGTTGTTATAAGGGTAAGGACTCACCAATATAGCGTGCCCAGTGTTTGTTCATGCCTCGTGAGGATTCAAAAAGTGGCAGCTCTTTTTATTATCTGGTCTATGAAGAAGGCATTAGTCATCATACTGCCTATGAATGGAGAGCCGACTGGACTAGCCCTCTTAGATTATTGCTGGAATTTAAAGGAATCACTGTAGGGCTGAGCAGAGGCTTACAGATAGATGTATCCTGGGTGGGAGTCAGGGAAGCCCTAGAAGGAAGTTGGGGTCAAGCTGTCAGCAGTCTGGCCATACCAGTTGATGGAGTGGAAATCTGAATGGGGTTCAGGAGAGGAACTTTCATTGCCTCAGGTCAAAGAAGGTGTCAATGATTGACATTAGAATTGTAGGAAGGTGAATGGGTGAGACTTTTTCCCCCATCGACCTGCCTCATTAAACCAGTAATCTCCATTTGGAAAGCCGCAGAATCACCATTTGGGATACTAAACCAGAAAATCTCAAGAGTTGAGGAGGCCTCTGGGGCACATAATAAATCTAGAACAGGAGACTGGTGAATGGTGCCTTGAAAATGGAGGAGCCCAGACATTTGGAGGTTCAGGATCTGCCAGCTCAGCGGTTGCAAACTGGAGGACTTTGTTGTCACATCTATTTCAACCTGAACAATGTTTAAGGTGGAATTCCACCTACTTTTCTGGCTTTTGTCAAACATTAGATGATAGAGCCACACTGAACCTACATTCTTATGTAGCGAGTTTGCTCGCACCAGCTCTTTGGGCTAGATTATTTGCCAGCTTTCTTCCCTGAAATAATCTTTCCTTCTGGTTTTTGTGACACTGTTCTGTCCTCATTTTCCTCCTCCCTCTCCACCTGCCCTTTTTCATTCCGTTTTATACAAGCCCTTCCGTTTTATACAAGCCTTAAATGCCAGCAATCTCAGGGCTGTTTTAGATCCCCTTCTTTTTCCTATTCCATCCACATACTCTTCCTGAGAAACTTTTGAATCCCAGCTATATGCTGCTGTAGAGGAGAGAAGCTTTTCCCTTCATCCCTTTTAGGTTCTTTGGCTGGTCTAATAATTAAATTGACATAAGACAGATTAACAAGAGAAAATCAAATTTAATTTTGTATGTATGGGAGCCCATAAAAATATGAGACTCAAAGAAATGACCAGAGCAGGCAGCTTTTTATACCTTTTAGGGAAGGAAGTCATAAAAATGTAAAGAATTGGCATGACAAAAGGGTTTGGATCCGGTGTAGCAAGTAACAAGGTTTATTCAGACAACCCTCTCAGCCCTAACTTCCCTATCTCTGGTGATAAGGATGCCTTCTATCCTCCTGGTTCAGGGAGGGTACCTTTCCCATGGGAGATTTATTTCCTCTTTTCAGGGGGACAAAGGAAGGTCAGAGTGTCCGGTTTTTGCATTGGCTGTTTCTTAAGTGACTTTAATTCACAATAATCAATTTGCCAAAGTAGTGTATTTTGGGGTGGCGTATTCTGCTCTCCTTCACGGCTTCTGTCCGTGAGAGCTGTCTAGCACGTCAGGGACTTGAACTGTGCAGAGCCACAGGATGGTAGGGGTTCTGGTGTGATATTTTTCTTTCTCCCTTTCATCCTTTAACTGACCTAGACTGTTTTTATTTTTAAAGTCATAATGCTTGTTTTGGAAACTTATTAAAACAGAGACAGTTATAGATAAGGAAACAGAAATTGCCCACAATCCACAGATAACCGTAATTGATATTTTGTTTAAAAGAGAATTCTAGGGGCGCCTGGGTGGCGCAGTCGGTTAAGCGTCCGACTTCAGCCAGGTCACGATCTCACGGTCCGTGAGTTCGAGCCCCGCGTCGGGCTCTGGGCTGATGGCTCAGAGCCTGGAGCCTGTTTCCGATTCTGTGTCTCCCTCTCTCTCTGCCCCTCGCCCGTTCATGCTCTGTCTCTCTCTGTCCCAAAAATAAATAAACGTTGAAAAAAAAAATTAAAAAAAAAAATAAATAAAAGAGAATTCTACATCGTGCTGATTTCCATCACTATCCTCTCACCGGAAGTTCTTTTGCTTCATAAACTCATTTTCATATTTATTTAACTATTTTATTTCCTATCTTCTTTACTATGCATCGTTCACATTCCCAGGCCCCATATAATGTCTAGCACACAGGAGGTGCTAAGTCTTCGTTGAATAAAGAGTCTCCACATATACAACAGAGTTAATACTTTACATATAGTTCTAGATTTTTCTTCATTTAGCATTATACTTCATCTTGCCACTGACTTAAGCATTTCTCTGTCATCTGGAATGATGAGTGAAGTCTTTTATGAATTAAGAGGATCCCTCCCCAAGGCATCACTGGCCTCCCATTTACTACTTCACTGAAGAGGAACACTACAGACCACCAGGCTTATTAGAGTCAATCAAGAGCAAGGCTTTGGAAATTAGAAACTTGACTAGCAGGTCGATGCTGACACGTACCATTCTCAACCCTTACATTACTTAGCTCCCCTTAGTAGAAAGAACTCTTAAGTTTGCTTTACCCAGGAAAGAAAGGCAACCTCCCTGTTGAAATCTTCGAAGAGATGCTGTTGGATCCTTTAAACTATTCCTGAAATAGTGGTGCATTGTCCTAGGGGAATGGAGGCAGGCTGAGATGAGATTTAATGTCCAAAGAACCTGAGAATAGATGCTACCATTTCTACACTTCAATCCCCAATGAGGAGAAAGTGGTCAGCTGGGAAGGTAGTGGCTGAGCAAAAGGGGAGCAGAAACTGGAATGGGGTGGGAGAAGGAGTAAAGACAGAGAAAAGGAGAAGGTACACGGAAAGGACCATGGGCACAGGAAACAGACCAGGGCTCCCATCCCATTGCCCAGTCACCAAACGCGGAAATTTGAGTAAGATGCTTAGAACTTCAAGTCTCAACTTGGTCGTCTTTAAAGAAAGCAATTACCCATTGATACTAGTGACTATTATTAGGTCTTTCAAGCTGTCTGTGCTCAGAAACTCCAGGAACAGTACAGATGAAGAGGACAGTATCACCATATCTGAAAGTGGCTGCTAAAAGGAAATGGCCCCACTGGAATTAACAGGAGAGGCTCGGGGTTACTTTAAATGACAATGTCAAAAGAACTGACTTTATTCAATATAAGTAAACTCAAAACATAAACATGTAACCAGTATTGACACTGTGAATTACTAACTCTAACTCTGCTCTGAGGGTCCTTGGCACTATTTGAGTTGTGGAGCTCTTCAGTGTTTGTTTCTATACCTTAACCTGTTCCCAGATTCAGTCCCCCAGGGGTAAAGTGAAAATTAAAGGGAAGACAGAGTGATGAAAAAAATTTTTAAAAAGATACCAAAGTATAAAGATAGGCACGGAACACCTGGGTGGCTCGGTCAGTTAAGCGTCCGACTTCGGCTCAGGTCAGGATCTCACGGCTTGTGGGTTCCAGCCCTGCGTCAGACTCTGTGCTAACAGCTCAGAGAATGGAGCCTGCCTCGGATTCTGTATCTCCCTTTCTCTCTGCCCCTCACCTGTTTCCTCGCTTGCTCGCTCTCTCAAAAATAAATAAAACATTAAAAAATATTTTTTAAGATAGGCAAAGTGATGCTAAAAATCCAAATTAAAACTAGACCAGAATATTTACATATTTTATTAAATCTTTACAATCAGTAATTATAATCAAATACACAATTATATACAAGGATTATATACATTTTGCCCAGACTTTTACATCACAGTACATAGTTTCCCTTAGAAATATTGTATACATTTATCACCAAACAATAAAATCCAACAACAGTAGTGTTACAGCACCTGTTAGTACAGACATCTTTTTCATAAATTACATCATAAGAAAATATACGGCTGTAAATTGGGCTTTTAAAAATGTCTTTTATAAAATCTGAACATACAATATTTCATTCACAGAATGTTTTTTTTTTTTTTCTATGTTCTGACTGAAGCCTTGTGCATAAAACGACCGGTTGGAATATTTACTAAATCAGCCCCCCCCACCTCCAAAATTATAAGCACGATTTGAATTACTTATGCTGAGCTTCCTTTATAATGAATCTGACATGGGGTCTGGTGAGAGAACAAATGCTGGTTTTATTGTAAAAAGGGCTATGATGATAATTTGAATTTTTAAAAATTTCTCAAAAGCATAAGCATATTAGAAACTAAAACCAGAGAGTGCACAATTTATCATTTTACTAATACTGTGAAGAAAAAGGGAAAAGTATAATGTCAAAAAATAATTTGTTCTTGAAACAACTGTATTCTTGTTGGAAGCCTATTAAATGTTAAAAAAAAAAAAACAAAAAACCTGCCAACAAAATATCCCATCCTAAACATATCCAGTAAATTACAATTCTTTCATACCTAAAACTTTATGGGAAAATTATTGCAAATTAGGGTATTATCATTTCAATGGACTTTCATAAGCAGAAAAACTATAGCTATTTTTAGTAGGTAAACAAGTTAAGTTTTAAAACTTGAAAATACCTGAATTAAACACTTGCTCTAATATCTAACTTTTCACTTTCAGATAAATTCCTTACTTGATTCCAGGTTTGTAAACATTGTATAAATCTTTCTTATTCAAACAATTTTATGGCTGTGGCGATCACTTCATCTCTATTTCTATGCAGTCAACATTTAACTGAGGTAGACCAGATGTTTCTAAAATTCAGGGTCTCATAGAATCCCCCGAATATTTAGGAAGTAAATAAAACGTCTATCAAAGGTATTTAAAAAACAAAACATTAAAAAAAAACAAAAACCTAATGCTGTTGGAATTTTTTAATGAACTCAAAAACAACTTCATGGCAGTACATTGAATAATAATAATAATAATAATGAATAATGATAATGCTGGGAGTTTTGAAACTGAACATTATACCTTCTTAACTAGGGAAAAATCAAATATGATTCTTTCTGGGTATAAAGTATAATTTCTTAAATTTTTTTCTTTTCTTTTTTTTTTTTAAGGATTCACTTTTCTAAAAAAGTGAACAATTTGCTTCTAGACATCAATGAGTGGCAACAACTCCCCCTAATGGCCAAAGGAAGGGCGAGTAAGCTGGTTCTCGTTACCATGAGATCTTTGTGGGGAAAAAAATTTTTTTACTTGTTTTGCTAACTTAGAAAGTTGGATTTAGACAACAATGACTCTGAGCTACAAATACAAAATCAAACCAATGTATATAAGGCTTCTGTAATCAGAGTCTTAGAGGAACATCTGCTCCTTTTCTCAAAGCCCCAGTCCTACAAATCAAGGCAAGTCAAATAATTAAGCTTCAGCTATTTTGGCAGCTTTGCAATTAAGAGGAACAAAGCACTATGTCTATCCTTCCATATACTGTATGTATTATAGTTCTATCTTCTTACACCAAATTTCACATGCAGAAAGACTAAAATATCCACTTTAGTGTCAGGTTTAATTAAGGGCCAATAATGGTCTTATAACTACTCTTCCCCACCCCTCTCCCCCCCAAAAGTGTCTTCTCTATTAGTTTTATTACTCATTGACCCAGTTACATTTAGCCGGAATTTTTGAAAGCAGCTATTCATCCCCTTACAAAAGAATATGACTACCTGGGATCTAAGACACACTGTACATGAATATACATAACTACAGTACAGCACTGCTGTTCTCTTAACAGCTCCATATACAGTTTAAGTTCATTAGTACCTCAAAACTGTTTTCAGAAAAGACTATTAGGTCATGTCATGGTAAAGAGAAAGAAAAGTAAGTCTCACAAATACTCCTTTAGACTGATTTAGGTAAGTTTTAAAAAATAAATAAAATGAATAAAACCATGATTTCAACTACAGGGCTGTCTATAGGATATCAACAACAATTTTTAAAAACTTAAATGTGGCTAGCACCAGACTGCCACCAAAAAAAAAAAAAAAAAAAAAAAAAAAAAGAAAGAAAAGAAAAGAAAAAAGAAAAGAGAAAAGAAAAGAAAAAGAAATTCTCATTAAGCTATATGGCTATTTGTTAGTTGCTACTGTGTAAGTTTTTTACACAGGTTACCATAGACTAATTTTCAAGTCCATATCAGAAGGAATATTTGTTAAAACAAAACAAAAATGAAACATCTTAAAAACCATGATTCAACAGAAAATGTGACAGATTCCTTAGGTGCAACTTTAGAAACCATAGTTTCAAAGAAGAAAAATAGTAGTTTCCCTAGGATTTTCAGATTACTACCACAGTTTTATTATGGCTCCCTAAGATAGAAAAATGGAACAAAATGTACTCAGCTACTGGCGATGTGGCCCTTGTGGCTCAAATTGCATACTAAACATGGGATGGAGTAAGGCTGATGGCTAGAGGTAATCACCTCTAAGAGCGATGAACTGGAAAAGATTTATAATTTGCCCTACAAGGACAGAACTTTAAGTGCCATTTCAGGTCAGTCACAGCTTTCCCTATGGAAGGCCCAATGGCAAGTTCATTATCACAACATTACAGTTTCCCCCTTGTTCCATTTTTCAGAAGCATTAAGTAACCAATTTCCACAATATATTATATGACCTTTTATCCTGGTCCCAACGATTAGCCTTTATGCAGAGAACTCACTGAGAAAGTACACTGGCTTCACCTTTGGTTTAAATGAAAAGGACATTGTGAGGAGAGAAAAAAAATCAAGTCCTCTTGATCATTTGTTACACAATGAAGCAAGTGAAAGTGATGAGCAAAGGCTGCTTTCACCATGAACGCATCTGCTTCACAATCACTTAGGTCACTCTGAGTGTTTTTGTGAAGGCAACATAACCAGAATGCCCGCAGTACTCATCTGTATTTTCCCCCAAAGAGTCTCTAACCCCAAAACCAAGAAAGCCGAACTTCCTTTAATTAGAAAGCTCTACAAATTCCTATTCTCCTCTCCACTATTAACCGAATTTGTTTCTTGTCTATCTGACAAGACTGCAGAAATCTGGTTCCTAGGAACGCCAGCAATCTTTTCCTGGCCTGAGGTGCTGCAGGGTGGCACGCGATGCTGTCATGGGGTCAGGGTGGGGAGAGGGGGAGGGTTGGGAGTTTCCATTTTTGATGGGACGGTTTTAAGCAAGGTCAGTTCTAACACGGCATGCTCCAGATTCCTATGTTAACTATCTCAGTCAGAACGTGGTTGCTCATCACCATACTTAAAGACTCCCATTAGAGAGCCTGCTTAGTATTCGGGTGTCTGTTAACCACAGTTTGGCTTTTCTTTTTAAATACCTACCACCAGATTCTTTAGTGAGTCATAGTTCATCTTTCTCCATCATTTCAAATGCTTCTATATCTTCATTCCAGTCTGCTAATATGGAGTCTATAGGCTGGACCTTTTTACCCCAGCTAACATTAGGATTGGAATCTTCCTCAGTTTCTGATTGTTCTTGAAGCTGGTTATCTAAATCTGTACATTCACCATCAAGACTTGTAGTCTCGTGGTTTTCCATGGGGTTAGAAATCTGTTCAGAAGGAGAAACACTTGCAGCATTGTCCATATCTGCTGGAGATAATGATTCTGGTTGAGAGTTTAGAGAACTTTCCTCAGGAGACTCTTGATCAACCAAATCAACCTCCTGAGAACTTGATGTAATCTGTTCAGCACTCTGAGAATCATTTTCAGAGGATGGTTGTTCTTCATTTTCCATTTCAGGATCTGTACATGAAAGAAACAAGCTTCATGCTACTTTCCTACTCAAAATATTTACTATCACACTTTTAACAGCCTACTGGTTGTTGCAATAAAATGAAGAAATAAAAAAGAAAGAAAAACATGTTAATGCAGAGCAGTGAACATTAACACCGAAGAGTAAAAGACTGCCTTTAATCATGTAATCACATGTTTTCTGTATATTCATTTTGCAAAATGTGCCATTACAAAATAAACATTCTTCCAAACTGAAAAGAGTGACTCTAGTAACTGACAAGTCTTCAATGGGGATTAGTAAATATGCCAACGAATACACTAAACAATACTATTATTTAGGTGTACATAGATTTGCATTGTAGGTCTAAAATTTATTAAATATCTCAATTCAGGAAAGCTTGCACATTAGAACATATGAAATAGAGTAAATTTTAAACAGCACTTATCATAACTATATTTTAAGATAATATTCTTTCGAAAAGTGAAATTCCCATGCAGTAAGCCATGACAATGCCAATAATACAAAATTTTGGATGATTTGAGGGTACTAATGTGGTTAAATATTTTCATAAAGACACGAACTAAGATTATTTACAAAACTTGTATTTCATTATTGTAAGTCTATGAATTATAAGACAATTTTAAAATCCACTGGAAGGCTAAGAGTAGGTTAAACCTCTTGTAATGAACATACAATGAAGCCACTAGAAGCATCCTATTTGGGGTTCCTACAAGAAAGTGCTTCCACAGCACTGATGCCCCATGCTGCCTCATCCTCAGTCTCTGTGCTTAGCCAGCAAGCAAGTCCTGAGGGTCCTCTGTGTGATGGGCACTGTGCAAGGTACTGGGGGTAAAACGAGGCAAAAACAGACACCAGATTTGCCCTTATGGATCTTTTAGTCCAGGTGGGGAAAACATTTCCAAATAATCACACAAAATAAATGGAAAACTCTAACTGTGACATGTTTTATGTTGCTAGGAAAGGTTACAGGGAATAGGAAAGAATAGAGTTGAGGGTTTCCTTTGGAAACTGACACTTGAGCTCAGATTTAAAAGTAGAGTTAATCCATCAAAGAAGGAAGGGAAGATGGACATATTATAAAACCAGAAAAACTAAAGGAAATACAGGTATGCAGGAAGGTACAGACAAGTGTGTTTATGCGTACTCTACGTAGGATTATCTGACTAGGGAAGTTTAAGTTCTTGGCGGGGGGGGGGGGGGGGGGGGTTGGGGGAGTCTCCACATTCTCTTCTAAGCTGTGGAAAAGGTACACTTGAATTCGACAATCAGGAAAACTATGGTGGTGACCAAAGAAGAGAAAGCGGAAACTGGCTGCTTGGCGCTCATTTACACTAGGCTACCCTAAGTTCAAGGGAAAACAAAAAGAAAACCTTCAAGTTTTTTTCTAGAACTGTATTAATCTAGTTTTAGAAGGCTAGGAAAGGGCGTAGTGCTGTTTTGTCTAGTAATAAAAATTGTGCTTTTGGCAAAATTACCCGAGGGATACATGTATTATGTAATATTATTTTGGAAATCTAGCTAACACAAAAGGATAAGAAAACAGAAGAGTCGGTGTAAATATAGGAAAAGAAAAGATCAAATTGCATTTTCAATTGTATTGTATGCTTAAACTCAAAGCAACTCTCAATTTAAAAAAATACCATTAAAAAAAAGAACTTGATAAAGAGGGTAAAAATAAGATACATATGCAAACAACCTCTCTCTAGTAACAACTGGTTAGGATTAAATTAAGTACCATTTTCACAATAAAAGTAAAAACTATAAAACAAATTTATTATGAAAGGAACAAGACTATATTACTTAATACTATAAAATCTCAATGAAAACACACAAGATCTAATTATATTTGTAGCTAAGGGTATGTTCCTGTCATAATATTTAACAAAAACTTCCTACTTCTATGAAAGCATCATGTTCCCATTCTACTTCTTTTTGTTTTCTTTTGGGAGCAGATAGAACTATTTACAAGTTCTTATGGAAGAATATATCAACGAGAAGTGAAGAAATTGTAAAAAGAATTAGTGAGAGGAGAGTTGCCTTATCAGATATCAAAATGCACTCAAAACAGCAAACCTGTACTATTGGCATAGGAGTAAACAAACAGATCAGTGGAAAAGAAGTGCTAGTCTGGAAACACATGGAATATATGAGAAGAGCTGGTAAATAACAAAGAGGCAGCAATCAGGAAAGTAAAAATGGCAGATGGAGAAATAGAAAAAGGAAGGAAGGAGTCAGTGTCTGCCACACTAATACACATTTTGATTCTAAGGTGCCTGTTAGCACTGGCATGGAGTACCACGATCCTAAGAGCATTAACAGCTATGTCATTAAATTCAGGAACAGATCAGAAACACAGGAAGCAAAAAAAGAGTGAAGAAAATGTCAAGATACAAAGACAAGAAAGTTATTAAGTTTTAATAATAAAAGGACAAGGGAGCCTTGGCAAAGACTCAGAGACTGGATGTTCCACATTCATTCATCTGTACAACCAGCATTTGCTGAAACAAGAATACAGAGATGAGAGCAGGTAAAGAAGTACAATGTGATATGAGTGTCAAAGTAGAACTCATTAAAAAGACACTTTAAAATTTTACCTATAAGAATAAGAGAAAATTCCATAAAGAAGGTGGTATTTAAACTGGGTATGCAGGATGGCTAAATGTCCTCAAAGAGAAAATGGGCCATGGGGATGGGGACAGGGATTGATGAGCACTTCCAGAAAGAGGGAAGAGATGTCCAAATGCAAAAACGCATGAGAAAGCATGCCAGGTTGTAGAAGGAGGGTAGGTATGTATCGATTCTGCTTAAAAGAAGGTTTCAGATGCTCCTTTCTAGGCAAAGAGGCCTTCTGCATACATATTAGATTTTTTTCCCTGAAGCAAATCCTTTCCAATAGCAACCCAAATCCTACCGTTCAAATTTAGGGCACATTCACCCCAATCGAGTTCAGTGGGAAATAATCTTAGGAAAAATAACACTGCCAGACTTCAACCTTGAGCAGTTCAAACCATGGCACCTTTCCTCTCTTTCCCCTATTTTCTCTGTCTGCCTCTTTATCAGGCAGACAGAAATATAGGAGTAGCCCTGAAAACATCCTTCTACAGCTCCTAAGGCACCACAGGCCTACATTGTAAACTGCAAGCATGATAATGTATTGAACCTTTAAAATGACGAGTCTTTTCCCCTTGAAAATACTGAGAAAGGGAAATGGATTCTTAACTATAAACTGTTTGAAATTTGGACCTAAATGAAAGAGCACAGTGTATTTTGTTTGTGAGCACAGGTTTGGACTAAGTACCTTTATAAACTCTTGAAATTTGGGAAGATGGGGCACACATGACAGACATAATATTAAAACTTCTGTGGATAACTTAACTTTTAGATGTATGACTGGTTTGACCCGAGGAAGCAATGTTTCCACTTGATAAATTAAGAATGCTTTACTTCTGAAGAATGCGTAGTAAGATACGTGAACATTTTTGCTAGCAGATAGGACTGTTGCAGATATTTCTGTATTAATGGCTGGGACTTCTCAGAATAAGACAGTTAACAGTGGGAGTGGGGGGCTTGTTCTGGACTTCTATTTTCTGTATTAATATGTGGGAAGAACTGCTCGATCCAAACTGTATGACATTATACAGGAAGTATGGATTTGTGCAATGAGATTTTTAAAGGGCAATCTGGAGGACATTTTAATGTTGAGATTTTAAGGATGCTAATTGTTTGGGGTACTTACACAATCCTACCTGGTACCCCTGATGGTACAATATGGCTCAGACATAGCTGGAAATTAAAAAAAAAAAAAAAAAAAAAAAAAAGTGCCTACTTAGTACTATTCAGTGCTTCTTAAAAATGTAGCTGAGTGGGATTATCTGCGATGCTTGTTTAAAATGTCAGATTCTGGTCCCCTGCCTTCAGAGAGTCTGATTCAATATTCTGGAGTAGGACTCTGGAATCTACACTTGTAACAAGTACGTCAGCTGATTGTGATGCAGAAGAGAAACACTGATGCATGCAGTAATGGCACAAATCAATGACAACCACCACAGACATTAACTTCTTAGGATATTTTCCTAAGTATTCTGAATGAAGTAGTTGATTTACTAAAACTATTATTGATTTTTTTGTCATACTGATAATAGTGTTACATTGATTTAGTAAATATAGTTGTACAGTGCCTGAAAGACCTACATAAAAAAGGGAATTTTTCAAGACTTTGTGTCAAAAGATGACTCTATAACAGAATCACAGTTCAACAAATTTAGAGACCAGCAAAACTTTAAAATACATATAATTTAAGTAAAGCCCTTTTACTGCAAGGTCCTTAAAATAGAACACTGTTCAGATAATACTTTTCGTACAGTAATCCACTCCTGCCTTATTCACGGTTTCCCTTTCTGAGGTTTCAGTTACCTGCAGTCAACCATGGTCAGGAAGCAGATGACCCTCCTCCTCCTGACACAGCATCAGAAGGTCACTAGCAGCCTAATACTGTCACAATGCCTATGTCATTGACCTCACTTCATCTCATCACGTAGGAATTTATCATTTCACATCACCACAAGAAGAAGGATGAGTATAGTACAATAAGATATTTGGAGAAAGCCCACATTCCCCTAAGTCTCATTACAGTATATTGTTATAACTGTTCTAGTTTATTATTAGTTATAATTATTAACCTTTTATCGTGTCTACTTTATAAACTTTATTACAGGTATGTATGCATAGGAAAACATGGCAAATATACAGATCGATATACTATCCAGTTTCAGGCATCCACTGGGGGGTCTTGGAACATATCTCCCACAGATGGGGGGGGCGCTACCTATAGAATTTATCTTTTCTCACATTCTTTCTCTAGTATGGGAAGCACATGCTTTGCTATGATCTTGTAGTCCTAATCCCATGTACTCCTACACACATACACATTTCTAAAACAAAGTCGATATTTTACATACTTTATACTGTATTCAAATAAAAGTGATCAAAAGTAACACATGCCAAAACAACGTCTTTGTTAGACTGACTCTTGCATTGACATGGACTAGCGAATTCATCTATTCTATGGATATATAATTCACAGGATTTGTTATGACAGGATTGAAAAAGAATTATTATCATGGGACAGCTGACTAGACATGAAAATAATCTAATCACATTAAACAAGATAATTATCATGATATCCACTGAAACACAATTATATATATATATATATATATATATATATATATATATATATATATATATATATATTTGCATATGCGTGTGTGTGGATATATACACATACACAAATACATATATACATATATATAATTTAAGGCTTATTAATGCAAGATACTTACTACTGTTAATAATGTAGCTTGGAATCATTTTACCTTTTAATATTGCTGCTGAAATTCCAATGGTAGCACAAAATGGGGGGAGAAAAGCAAAGGCATTAAAGACTTATATGGAATAATAATTTGCCTGTGTTTGATGTGCATAAATGCATATACGTAGGAAAAGAGTTGAGCAAAAGGACTTGGGGAAATAAAATCACAAACACAGGAAGATTTAAGATTAGAAATCCTTTCTATTCTGTTGTTCCCAACTCTACATCCTTATGTACATATGTCCTACTCCGTTGTTCTTAAATAGTTGACACTTGAAAGGATCTCAAAGAGGAATAAAGCACTATAAGAATGAGAAGACAAGACAAAACAACACTGACTTGGCTAGCACTAGGTTATAGCTAACCTTTTTTTTTTTACTGTTTCACCTGGAAGTTACACTGAATTGAATCAGTTTCCTACATATCTGTGAAACAAACATCCCAGGGGATTCAACAACCTGCACCAATTACACAACTTTAGCCATTTACAGGTAATGGGAGAAATAGAGTTCTCCCTCCAGGCTCCTCCAGTAGATCAGGAGGTGCGGCTACCATAAGCAGGATGGTAGTAGTCTATGTCTGATGGTTCACTTTCCCTCATTTCTCCACTATTCCAGGATGTGAAATATAAGAGAATACCAGTAAGACCTGCCGTTTATACAATAATTTGGGTTTCGAATAGCTTTCAAATAACAAACATTGTGGCCTATAGAGGACTATATATTATCGTGAATTAAGGCATGCTGCCTTGCTCTTCAGACATCACTTATATCTCTTATAACTTATAAATCCCTATGTGATAAACCTACACCTCAATGGGTAGAAGCTGCTAGATTTGTACTGCCTTCAACAAGACAGTGGTCATTTGATTATTGGTGGCCTGCTGAAACCTAACTACTAGTATACTGTATACAATACCACTCGATACAATCTCTTTTTATTCCTTATAAAAGAAATGTAAGATCTAGTATCAGCAGAACTGAATGGTGAACATGTGTGGATATTTAAATTGACTCTCTTGATATATTCCCCCGTATGTTTATCACTGGGCAGGACCATAGCAAAAATGATAAATTACATGTAAAAAACATTATTCTGAAAGCATCCTAAGTCAGCAAACAAAGCAAAGTAAATGTTTTGCAACTCTTATTTCCAAAAGAAAAATATATTTTGAAAGCATCTTCTTTTTAACTTCTTTTACCAGTGCACCAAAAATAACTTTCTATAACTCATTTTTGTTATCAAACTAGTAAAACTAATGCTAAGCTACATCAAAAACAAGGATTTTTTTTACCCTTACCTCTATCTTTTGCTTTGTCAGAAAGGAGCACCTCCACCTCCTCATATTCCTGGATGGCATCCAGTATGATATTTCCTTCTTTACTAAATAAGAATAGCATGGGGATCTTGATGTCATCTGTGTCCTTCCCATCACCTGCCATCTGGAACAGAGGGGCAGTATCACTGCTGCTCCCCTCATTGTCATCTAGCAGAAAATGAATACAGCAAACATAAAAACATCTGTCCATTAAAGAGATCTACAGACAAAACTTTACTGTTTTTTTTCCCTGTTGGCAGCATTTATTTTATGCATCAAGAATCATAAAAATGAACATACTTGGGGCTCACTAATTCCACTCCTAGAAATTTATCCTGAGGAAAGAACTCAAAAGAAGCAAAATGATTTACTCCCAAAGTAGTATACTGGAGTGCTACTTATAATTGTGAACAACTGTGAACTATTATAAGTAAATTATAATTAAGTACTTGATGGGACACCCAGGAAAACAGAATATTATTATTACATGAAAAAAGTAGAACTCAAAATTCTATGATTATGACTAAAAACTTCCATCTGCTTATGAAAAGCCTTGGAGTTTTCACTCAAAGACTTGGATTACAATGATAGAACTATGAATGAAATTTTATTGTTGCTTAAGATTTCCTTTAATGGCATTTACCAAACTACCTATTGGTAGTTCTTTTTTATATACTGCTCACAAAGAAGAATTATGATAGTCGTTTTCGCTCTGTAAGTTGAGGTGACCATTGCTGTTAGTTTACATTGGTTAGCTAACCGCAGTAGGACTGCTTAATACTGTTTGACCACGGGGCCGGCCATGTCCACCTCTAACTGCACACGCCAGGTGAAGAACCTCCCTGTCCCTTCTCAGAAAGCTTGCTCTGAGGACCCACCTCCTTAGCAATAACTGACTAGACAAGCATGGCCACCTGACAGTCTCTCTGGAGGACCTAGAAGTGGCACACAGAATGACTGCTCCGGTTAGCAGTGGGTAGTGATCTAGTAAAATAACAGACTCATGGTTGAGGCTGCAATTTTACAATGACTTCTTGGAACTAATGGGCAAAGAGGGAACAAGCTAGTGAGAAGCTGGAGAGTGAAGCAGAACTGCAAAGAGATGCAGAGAAGAGAGTCTAGGAAGACCCAGAGATAAAGAGACAGACAGATGTGAAAAATGCTACTTAAAAAAATCATGGTTCCTGATGATTTTTGCTCAGTTGAACTTCTTTCGTGTTCAATTAAAATAATCCAGTCCCTCGTAGTAAACAAACTTTCCATCTTAAACCAGTTTAATCAATTACTGTCTCTTGCAGACAAATGATTATTCTAAGATAATTTTTACTTCTAGTACTGGCAGTAAAAAACTTAGTCTTAATTATTAGCTCATTTATTTACAATCAAAACTAGAAAAAACAAAATACTTCATCAGAAACAAAAAAACATAGGAAAAAGAAATTATAACACAAGAAAGCTTCCTTTTAAAAATTAAATTTTCTGAGAATAAAGATCATTGCCTCTTGTTTACCCACAGAACTCAGTAGAGGATTCTGCTACTAATAACTACTAAAGACAACATTTGACTTGACAAACCTCGCAGAGTAGAGGATACCACAAGAGTCACACTTTATAGGGAAAATGGTAACTATTCCACTTATGTTCCAGACTTTACTTTTTATATTTTAAAGTCTTGGTGAAGAGGTGTTCAAAGTGATAGTGATGACAAGCACTAAATTCTTCAATAAAAGAGGTCTCTGTGTGGAAAATAACTAGGGATAGAGAGATGATTTGAGCGGAGCATCAGCAACCTGCTTCTGTAATTGGCCAGAAAGTGAATGTTTTGGACTATGCAGTTCTCTACTCCATTACTGTGGCTCAAAAGTAGGCACAGACAGGAGCGCCTGGGTGGCCCAGTTAGTTAAGTGTCCGGCTTCGGCTCAGGTCATGATCTCGCGGTTCATGAGTTCGAGCCCCACATTGGGCTCTGTGCTGACAGCTCAGAGCCTGGAGCCTGCTCTGTATTCTGTGTCTCCCTCTCTCTCTGTCCCTCCTGGCTTGTGCGTGCGCGCATGCACTCTCTCTCTCTCTCTCTCTCTCAAAAATAAAAAAACATTAAAAAAATTTTAAAGTAGGCATAGACAATAAATAATTTTTTTCATTGAAAGAAATCCTAATATTTTATCTTAAACGTCCTAAATTATTTTCATTGAAATAAACCTTATATTTTTATGTTTTATTTATTTATTTATTTTCAGAGAGAGAAAGAGAGCACACCTGCAAGGGGGGGGGGGGGGGCGGCGCAGAGAGAGAATCCTAAGCAGGCTCCACACCAGCAGTGCAAAACCTGATGTGGGGCTCGAACCCACGAACCGTGATATCATGACCTGAGCTGAAACTAAGAGTCAGATGTCTAACTGACTGAGCCATTCAGGAGCCCCTAAATCCTAATATCTTATTTTAAATGTCTTTTTATTTATCTTGAATTCAAAAAGGAAATCTATTCTAATAAGAAAGAAAAAATTCAAAAATAGATCTCCCCTGTGAGAGACACTATAAAAACTTAACTTCATAATTAGGATGTGACCTCAGGTCTTCTAGTTCTGAATATAAACTACTTACTTATAGTGTCAAAATGCATATTTTCCCTGACAGTCACGGGCTGCCCATTATAAGTGATTTTCTATGAAAAATAAAAAAGCAGAACACACTGGTTGAAATGCAGAGGTAAAATGATTTGAGTTTGTAATTTCAGTGGAAAAAGACCCAAGAAAATAAAAATTTGCTAGCAATTAGTACTTATACCTATGGTATGTAAGCCCTTATGCTAAGAAATTTTATGTATTATTATCTCCAAACCTTACAACCACCTAAAAGATATTTATTAACATTTTCACTGGAGCTTAAAAAAAATTCTATTGAATAAACTGATAAACTAAAGCTGGGCCAAGGCCAAGGTTACACCATGATCTTGTGGCAGAGCCAGGAACTGTTCCCCCATGTATTTGACTCCAAACCCTGCAACTTTGTGGAGGAATGAGTATTTTTAATGGCTCCCCACTGGAGGTGACAGGGTGTAATTCTTGCCTTTAAGGGGCTTTGGATCTCAAAGCACATTATTTATCCATAGTGTTGGGTGCTTTGGGGTATCCTACCTTCACACACACTTTCACTGGCATTAATATACAGAAACCTAAATCTAGACTTTCAAAAAAGATACAAGATACATAGAAATTATTAAGAGTGTCACTGGATTACCCATCCATTACACTGACTAGTGAAGTAAAAATAATATGATGAATTCCAATAAAATTTTGAAAAATACAAGGAAAAAATCCTAAAAATCATCTCCTCCTCATCAACACAACGGCACAGAGGATTACTCACCAATAACAATGCCACCAATGGCACCAGCATTCTGAATGTTGCGTGCCTTTTCTGCAAACATGCACTGTCCTCTTTGTATCAAAGCGATTTTTCCCATCACTGCCTCGGGGTTAGTAAGCTCTGAACAACCATTGTATGGTTTACTGCTTGCAACAAATCCTCTCGTCTGTCAGAAATAAAAGTAACTTAAATATTCCTTTATCTTCTCAAATCACTATCTAGAGTTTTAAATAAGCCTTATTTCTTTTCTAATGATAACACATCCAATATATAAATTTTTGTTTTGAACATTTTGCATATCATATAGTACCCAACTGACATTTTACTGTGCTCTGCAGTTTATAAAGCATTTTTACATAAATGACTAAATCTGATCTTTATAAAAACTCTAAGAAAAATAATACAGATGATATTTCCATTTTACATATGGGGAAACTGAGACTCAGTTTACCTAGTATGCTCAAAGACACAATGTTAGTGAGTGGTAAAGTTGGAATATGTAAATCTGTAGGCAGTTTCACTATGTACCCACACCCACAATTAAAATAGCTGGTAACCATTTTTAAATCATCACTGGTAGCCAGAAAAAATTTTGAAAGAGGAAAAACTTGGATTTAGTCTACACAAATCTGTAAGCAGTTCTTCTTCTTAGAAAAATTAAATCCACTAGAGAACTGACTTTAAAGATGCTAAAATAAAGATGTTTTAATATCCCTCTCTTAGAACATAAACTCCATGAGGGCATGGATCTTCATTGGCTTTGTAAACTTGATATACAGCAAACATCTAATAAAACAGTGCCTAGAATATAGTAGGGACTCAGTAAAGAGGTGCTGAATGGATGAGTCAATCCACAAACCTATATAGCTTTAAAATACACATATAAAAATGGCCTAAATTAGGGGTAATGGAGTTCAAAGACCATTGGCTTTAGATGGTCAGGCTACTTGGGTCTGGTCCCAACTCTGCAACCAATTAGATAAACTTGTGCACTGTTTAGCAATGCAGGTCTTTGTTTCCTGTGTTAAAACTAAGGGGATGGGCTAGCTTAGTGGTCTTCCTATTGGCCTGGTGGGACCTCAGCATCACTCTCCATAGCCACTTGGGCCAAAACACCTCTGCTTTTAGAGCTGTTCTCTACGTTAAGGCTCCAAGTTAGCTTATTGTTCAACAAAAGGTTCTAGTAGTGGTTAGAAAGTCCCAAAACCCATTGTTAGATAATTTAAAGATACTAAATTAGAGAACAGGCCAAGAAATGGACAGTATCTAAACAATATTTTAAGTAAAATCCTATAAGTATGTTGTATACATAAATTATGACTCAAAATTTTCAAGATATGTTTTTAACTTTAATCTTCTTTAATCCGGGAGAGTGAATATTTAGGTTTTAATAAATTAAATATTTAGGTTTAATAAATTAGAGTGACTAAGAAATTAGATAATACTTACACAATACTTTAAATTCAATTTCAACAAGTACATTGTAAGTGTACACACCTCTTTATGTTTAGACAGATCTAGCCCAAACTGAGCTGGTCCAGCAGTCAACACTACCCTGCCAAAAAATGGGTGGGAAACAATCTGTACAGCTCGTGGAGGTAGCTGCTGTTCTTTCTGTTGCTGACTTGACAGTTCAATCATCTCCTGCATGAACCTCAACCCATCTTCAGCATCAATTGAACTAGCAGCCTAGGAAAAAAAACAAATTCATTTTATCCTTTCCTTATGAAAACTTTCAACTTTCTGATTTCTTAAATACTACTACAATAATTTTCCCTTTCAGTTTTGGTCCCTATCAAATATTTTATGGCTTTTTTTTGTCCTCAAAAATATTACTTCTGGAAATATTTTCTGAAGGTAAATTTATAATCTTTATCAATGTCTCTTTCACTGTTCTACAAACCACTGATACAAATGGGAGTATTAGACTTCCACCAAATGCTCAAATGCTAATACTATGCTTGATTTCTCCCCACTGCTTCCTCTTTTCAGAAATAAACCTCATACCTGACCCACACTTCGCTTCTTTGGAATTACGAACCAACAACCAGATTAAATTCAAAATATATGTATCAGGCATCTATTAGTGTTGGGCTCCAGCACTTCACTAGGAAGTGGGGAGATAGTCTTTCACTTTAAGAAGTTTGTATCCAGAGGAGACAGACATGTAAAATTACCTATGATAAAATTCTCCGGTGGGAAAGTAGACTAGCAGCACAGACAAGGGAATGATTGATTCTGCCAGTGTGGATCTGGGAAATATTTAGAATGACATGTGAATTGAGTCTTAACAGACGAAAAGCTAAAGAATGCCTGACTATGGTAGAAAGAAGGTGGATTCCTGAGACTGTACAGGAAAAGCCATTTGGATTTGACAGGAGTCAGAGGATGAAAGAAAACAGAGAGGGTTGGGACACAGAGACAAGTTCAAGCCTATCTTGATATGTCCAGTTTCGGTGACTTAGGAGAATGATGTTAGGGTCTACTGAGACGGACAACAAAAAGGAAAAGAGATGGACTGAGGTGGGGACAGGAAGAGATAATTAAATCAGGTTTGGACAGATTGAGACGGAGATGCAGACACGTATGACAGGCAGACTAAAGCTGAATTAGGAGTCAGGGTTACCTATGTGTATCTAAGAAATCATGTGTACAAAGACGACAGCTGAACTTGTAGAAACGGAGGAGACTGCTGAAGAAGAGTATAGAGAGAAAAGGGTATGATCCAGGTTCTTTGGCAGTGCCTACGTTGAGTGGTTGTACCAAAAAAGGAGAGCTCCAAAGGAATCCACAAAGCAAAGAACAGAAAAGTAGGAAAGATGTATGTTGCTGCAATGCCCTGGAAGCCAAGAAAGGGATAGGTTTTAAAAAGAGGTCAGTCAACAGTTACAGAAAAATTCAATCAAGTAAGGATTAAGAGGCCATTGGGTGGTAATTATGTCATTGGTGGCATAAGTAAAAGTAATGTAGTTAGAGATGTCACTCCCACTACTGAGAAGTGGTGGGACAGTAAGTGAAACATAAGGAAGTGGATAGAATACTCTTTGAGGAAGGATGGATGTGACAACAGAGATGAAACAGAATTCCGAGACAAAAACTAAGGTTGTGGGAAGGCTGAATTTAAGGGATACCTGGTATGGATCCAGGTTGAAATTATTTAGCAAACTATGTAGTTTTCTCAGAATCAATATACTAATAAGCTGGGTAATTAAAAGGCCTCATGTTATGAAAGCTTTTCCAGCAAAAAAAACAATAGAATTTTCCCAAAAGGGAAATTTGTTATCTTTCCTAGGCATAGACATGTACATGCAACTTTTGATTTCCATAACGAATAAAATACTTAGATTCAGGAATGTTTTGGAAACTAAAATACTGTAAACTACAGAGATATTAAAACTAATTATTAGCTTTTAAGATTATGCTCTAAATTATGGAAAGACAAGGGACTGAAAAACAGAAAAATTTGGATTTGAGTCCTACATTTGACTATATCAATTTAAGCAAACTACCTAACCTTTTTGTGATTTAATTGATCTAGCCTATGAAAGGGTTGAATTACATGGCTTTCCAAGATACCTCTCCAAGTCCTAAAATTTTAGAATGATTCTCTAAATCATCTATTAAAAGCTTTTAGAAAGCCAAATGTCATTATCTTATTCAAGCTAATGAGACCACAGAGGGCAGAGATGGTATCTAATTAGTACAGCAATGGCTTACTTGGATTGCATGTTGAACCAACTGGACTCTCCCATCTTTGAGGTGAATCAAACTCACCCCCATCTTCTTCAAGATTTCTAAATGTTCAGGGTTAGTGGCCATGAAATCTCGGGCTCTCAGAGGGGGTTTAGCTCCACTCCTGAAACTCTCCTCTCTGCTAAAAGTAATTACAGACAAGGTTTAAAAAACTACAAATCAGAACTGGGGAAAAACAGAAGGCAAATAAAAATAATTGGAGGTATTTGCAAAATTGCTAGTTATAGAACTAGTGAAACTGGAAAAAACTGGAAACAGTTATTTTCCCATATATTACTTAGGTTATTAAGTGGTATAACTCTCAAATATTTTACAATTATCCAAGCACGTATATTATCTGCAGGACTGTCTTAGTCAACAGTCTTATAAACTATTTGAAGGTACAGGATAGGTTGGCTTGGGGATTTGTTATTACCGATTTCTCCCTTGAAAAACAGACTTTTCTCCCAATATTTTAAAAGTAAAACAATACTTCTATCAATGAGTAACAATACTCAAAATTTTTTTAAATTTATTAATGGCTTTTCAATGTAACTATTTGGGAAAAAATGAACTCATTAAGCCAAAAAAATTTATTTAAAAATCAAGAATAAGTACTTCATCAAAAAATAAAATCAATTAAAACAAAATCTATACTTTCCTTATGTAGAAAACAGTTAAAGGAAAAATATTTTTTAAATATTTTCTACATATACAAGACATGTGGAAATATCTGATGGAACTATTCTGGGTAAAAATGAACTACAGAAGTTAAAAACTACTATATGCCACCCACTGACCATTAATACTTAGTTCATTAAACAAAAGATACACCATAATAAATTTCCGTAAGAAAATTTCCATAAGAAAAAGACATTACTGCAGAATAAACTTTTTCATATAACTTTACCAATGAATAACTTTTAATTACTGGTAACTATATGCTTCAATATTTTTGGTCTAAGTAAACGTCTTTTTGGCTGTTACATGTTCCTTACATTCTCTATCATTTACGAACAATTAACTTTAATATTAACAAATATAAAATAATACATCTTACACTCTGATGATGCCTCTAGGACAGCTCTTATCCACCACATTTTTCAAGGGTTCACGAATGCTCTGAGCATACAACGGATCATTAGGGAAGAGAATCTGAGTGTTTGGACAAGTCCAATCAAAATTACTGTCATCCAGTTCTGTATATTCTGAAGTCTACAATATAAAAGAATGTTATGTAAATAAAAATAATTATTTTACTTAACATTACAGCTTGTTCAAATGAAACATTAAATAAAATATAAGAATATATAGGATGCAATAAAGGAGACAAAGAAAATATCAAGTGTACTTTTCCTCCTACCATACATATATTTATTGAATTCTATGCACAGATTACTTTTCACTTGGAAAAATAAACACATAAAAGACAATAAAACATTTAATTAAAAAACATAACCTACTGTATTCTTCTTAGAGATGCTTTGATTTGTAGTAGAGAGCCAAAGAGGTAACAGATGAGCTTCTGTTGTAAAGATGTAATCTTCTATGTCAAAGATAATGTCTTCTTTATCGGCAAATAACAGGTAAAGATACTTAAACATCTCAGCCAAGAAGAAAGAATCCATTCTAAAATAAAAGGTCATAATTAAATCTTAGAACATAAAAATATTCAAATACCAACTATCTGAAAGCCAAAGAGTCAAGGTCAATAAACATGTCTGTATCAATTTAGATGTCCAAAGTACTACAGAATCCATCTATCCCCCGGTGGTAATAGTCTTGACTCCAAGCATATTCCAAGGAAATGAAAAAGACCAGAGGGACTGCCTACCACACAGGCACACTAAATCTTGTCAATGGTGCAGACAAGATTTTCCTATTGGCCTTCCAATGAAGGAGAGTTTTCCATTTCTTCTACAGAGAAGCAACAAGAGGGAGGTAATGCAGATGAAACTTTACTAGTAAGAGCCATACAAGAATTGTCAATTTATATTAATTAAATTGGATAAAGTAATACAATTTTGATGGAGTTCATGATGTAGACACTTAAGTTATATACAAGAAGGTTTTAAGGTAAAGGAAATCATTTCTAAAAAATTACAAGAAAAAAGTACAACACAAAATCACAGGGACTATGATTCTAACTGTAAATATTTAAATACCTGTCAAGAAGGGAATATAGAACAAAGGGAATAAAAATATAAATATATATGACTTTACAAATGATTCAATGTTATAATGTTTTAATAAACATTTTAAAGAAAAGCTTTTAATAAAATCAAAAGTGGCAGAAAAAGCACAGCTGTTAGATGTAGTTACAGTAACATGAAATTTCATTACATTTACTACCTCCCAAAGAGTCCTAGGTTTTGGTGGTAATAACTTGTGGCTTACTGGACAGATGACATAGTTTTACATCTCCTGCCAAGCACAAGTCCTGGCACACAGTAGGCACTCAATAAACATTTACTAAATCAAATGAAACTTTTAGCAGTATTACAAAAAGAATGAACTAGAGAGGCAATGGAACACAGTGATAAGAACACAGGCTTTGGAAAAAGAAAAGGCCTTTCACTGACTAGCTGTGTAATCATGGGGATATTATATAAGGACTGTGAGTTTCAGTTTATTTTTTTGTAAAGGACATAACAATACCTGCCTAACATGGGGGGAAGACTAAATGAGATACTCTAAGTCCATTATTTAGCATAGCACCTGGCATATGTATAAGCTCAAAACACAGCTATCTTTATTTTTCCTACACATCAATGATGTTTCAGTTTTGGATGACTTTCATTACTCACCTGTAAATGTCACAAAAATTTTTGAACATTTTGTAGTTAATCTTTTCAGAATAGATAAAACATGCCCTGTCAACCTGCAATATACTTATGATAACGGAGAGTTACTATCATGATAAAATGTTAGCTTGAGAAGTATAGACTGATGAACACAGTGTTGACTTGTGGTGAATTGTAGAACTGATTATGAGACAAATGATTTGGAAACATTTAGAAAAGAATGGAGACATGATAGATCACTACAGTATGAGTTGGGTAAAGCTAGCAAACTGGGTATCTTATCATATAATCTCATTTGTATTAAAAAATCATTGGGGTGCCTGGGTGGCTCAGTCAGTTAAGCATCCGACTCTTGATTTCAGTTCAGGTCATGATCTCACACAGTTCATGAGTCCGAGCCCCACATTGGCCTCTGTGCTGATAGCACGGAGCCTGCTTGGGATTCACCCCCTTCTCTTTGTATCTTTCTCAAATATAAATAAAAATAAAAGTAAAAAAAAACAACAACCCAGAAATGCAAACATATATGCAATAAAACTGTCTGGAAGACGGTTTATCAAATTGCCAACATTGGTTATCTTAGGGCTGGCAAGTAAGGGAGTGTCTTAGCAAAGATTTTCATATTATTATTTTTTTTAATTTTCTTTTTACATTTATTTAGTTTTGAGAGACAAAGAGAGACAGCGTGAGCAGGGGAGGGGCAAAGAGAGAGACACAGAATCAGAAGCAGGCTCCAGGCTCTGAGCTGTCAGCACAGAGCCTGATGTGGGCCCAAACCCACGAACCGTGAGATCATGACCTGAGCCAAAGTCGGATGCTTAACTGACTGAGCCACGCAGGCGCCCCTTGATTTCAGTTCAGGTCATGATCTCACACAGTTCATGAGTTCGAGCCCCAGGTTGGGCTTTGCGCTGACAGCATGGAGCCTGCTTGGGATTCGTCTCCTTCTCTTTCTTTGTATCTTTCTCAAATATAAATAAAAATAACAGTAAAAAAAAAAAAAATGCAAACATACATGCAATAAAACCGTCTGGAAGACTATTTATCAAATTGCCAACCGTGGTTATCTTAGGGTGGGCATGTAGGGGAAGTGTCTTAGCGAAGATTTTCGTATTATTTTCGCATTTAAATTCTTTCCAGTGATCATTATTATAAAGAAAATACAGATAGTCCCATTCTGAAAATTGTGTGTGTGTGCGCGCACGCGTGTGCACATGGGCGCAGGGACACTGGTGACCCAGGTGACAGCACTGGTAGATCTGTAAAGGAATAAGCAACCAAATGCAAAGAGTTTGTAACCTGCAAACTCTCAAGTTCCACACCATAAGGTACACTGGTCTTGGTCCTAACCAGAATTCTTCCTGGCAATTTAGATGGAAATTTTCTAAGGTACGCTTAAACTGCAGCCCACTGAACTTAGGTAATATGTTAGATGACTAAGATGAGATTCAAGCTCTCTTTTAGGTCTAGAAACACATACACATACACATACACACACCCCAACAAAACCAAATTTTGCTGAGGTAAGTATAAAGTTCTAAGTTTACACTAAAGAAAAAAAAATCATTTACTCAAAAGTAGGGTGGAGAATACCCATTTGTCAGCAGGCCACAAGTAACTGAGGTCAACTGGCTACAAGTTCACCGTGAGGTGAATATAATAAAGCTGCTAAAAAATCTAAAGCACATCTAATAACACAGAATGATGAGGATTAGTACTTCTCAACCTTTCGTTCGGCCAACTGCCTAAAAGATCCAATGCTGTCCTCAATGCTGTCATGAGGAACAGAGTTGATGAAGCAGTGATCCTCAATTGAATAGAGGGTGTAAACCCATCAGCCCCTCAGAAAATTAGCAACCTTACAACTGTTCTTAACAGTGATGTTTTTGCCAGGCACACCTTAAGTGTGATTAATTCTGGACTTGTTATTTTAAGAGATACTCTATATTTTGGAATATGAAATCAGATTAGGGCAAAGGCAGTGGTAAAAGGTCTAGAAACAACGTCATGTAAGGAATATTCACTGGGGAGAAAAAGAAGAATGTTAAATTTAGAAAACTAGAACTCTCTAAACAGGATAAATCATGTCTTCCTCTGTAATTCTTCAACCTGTTACCCCTTTTTTTCCACCATAGCACAAATCACATGGTTGCAATTATGTCTTTATACACCTATCTTCTCCACTAACTGTTAAGTCATGGGAGGGCAGGAATTGATTCTAATTTCTTTTTCCATCCCCACACCTAAGCGTGGTGCTTGGCATAAAGAAGGTATTTAATTATTGTTCCTTGAATGAACTGCCAGAATAGCATGGTGTTCAAGAGCTTCGTGTTCTTAGAGTTCAAGTATTGATGGGAATCTGGACTTAACTTTACTAATGTGTGACCTTAGGTAAGTTCCCCAATTTCTCTGTGCCTCAGCTTCTTCATCTATAAAATGAAGATTATAGTAGAAATTACACTTCAGAGAGTTCAAGATCAAATGAGTTAAACACAGAAAGTGCTTAATCAGAAGAGTGTCCGGGTGCCTGGGTGGCTCAGTTGGTTAAGCATCCAACTCTTGATATCAGCTCAGGTCATGATCTCACGGTTGTGAGATCGAGTCCTGCACTGGGGCTCCATGCTCAGTGAGGAGCCTGCCTGGGATTCTTGCTCCCTCTCCACACCCCCGCTGTGCTTGCATACCATCTCTCACTCTCTCTGTCAAAAAAAAAAAAAAAAAAAAAAAAAAAGAGCACCCAGAAGGTGGGAAGCAGTGAATAAATGTTAAAAACAAATACACAGCCTATTTGCTTTCATTTCTTGCTGGTATCTGCATGCCAGTTTCTAAAAACCTAACCAGTTTTCATCAGCTATGATCAGGGAAGTAGGTCCCAAGCTTCATTAATTATTATCTAAATACTCGGAGTGAAGGACTAAGGGATAACTCTGAGTAGATGACGAGTGCTGTGTCTCACCTGCCTCTAGTCCCTCTGCCTCAAAGTCCTTTTAGTACTTCTTCCTAACCCTTGTTCATCCTTCAAGATACAAGAACCTCCAGTGGTCTTCCAGTGACCGTCACATCCCAATTTGCATTTCATGTCCCTTTAATATGTTTCACAGCACTTACACAATGTTTTAAAATTTATTTACCCATCCATTCTCAGTGATTCAAAGATGGAAAAGACATGTCTTCCTATCTTTAATCCTCAAAAACTAGTATAACTCTGGCATATAAGACACCTTATAAATGCCTATGGAATGAACATTTGCTAACCAAATAAATAAACTTTAGTGTTCATTAGAAATGTGTTGCTATGTTCTGGACAGTTAAAATAACTGGAATGTTAGTGACTATCACAGTAACCAAAGTATGCTTTTTATAGCTTATTTCATGCCATCTACATCTATCAGTAACCAATGAAACAGAAACTGCCAGTGGTCTTCCCTAGCCTCCAAACCGGCAACAGAATAAGAATATACATTAACCACGATACTACTTTGAGGAATTCTTGACATATATCATAATTCAGATCATTCATCATCCTGGTAACAGTTTTTATATTATGTAAAGTGTCAGAAATTAACACAGAACACCCCATTCCTAATACTAAGGTTCTGATATTTAATAATCATTTGTTCATCTGTGTAAAAATCATTTGAGCACCTATTATATGCCAGGCACTATGATAAAAATACAAACTTTTCAAACAATTTTAAATCAGCCTATTCAAGAGAGTTTAGAAATTAAACACGACGAACTAAGTTTTGCATCTTCAAATACCCTTTGTAAAGCTTATCTGAATTCTACCTAAGAGTCCTATTTTGTGTTGCTGTAAATTACCCTGAGGAAAGGGGATGTTAGGAATTGTTTTACCTGTCCTCATGACTTCCAGTACGAACATCCTTCATGGCAGCAAATCCGCAAGGCACTCTAGCATATTTATTTAAATTTTCAATAAGTGTTTTCCCTACTTCAAGGTAGTAAGGATCTCCTGTAGCCTATTAAAAAGGAGAATATATGTATACATATATATAGCTTATATATTACCATACACCCACTCATTTATCAGATATTTATTGAGTACCTACTAGGTGCTTAGGCATTGTATCAGGCACTGGAACACAGGTTACATAGAACTTAGCTCTGAAAATAAGCCATGGATCTGCTTTATGGAATTTCTTAAACACACAACTGGAAAGCTGTCCAACTATATATCTCAACCCTTAGATAAAATTTTTAATGCCCAGAAAGGTGGCCTGATTAAAGAAAGGTAAGAGACATGCTTTAGAAAGCAGCTTTCAAATATAAAACTCTATATAGAAATGTTTATACAAGTATTTTGAAAAGACAAAAAACTTAGATGTCAATTCTTACATCTTTCAGTAACTATGGACTAGATGAATTAAAACTGTAATATATCCAATCATTATAACATTAAACAAGCAGTCTGAAAACCCAATTACTATTATAAGATAGTGAGATATCCAACACAAAATGGGTGTTAAACAGCAAAAAAAAAAGAGGTAAAATAGCTTACTTTGTACAAGAAGTAGGTACTTTCTGCAAATTCTGGTCTTAAAGGATGTTGAGCCCAATGTACCCTGAAATCTGTCGTAAATGCCTGGACAAAACAACATATAAATAGGTACAGTAATGTGAGTTAAAAAATAAACAAGTGACTCCAGAGTATATAATAGCACATGAATTAGACCACAAACAATTTAAAAATAATTAAAATATTGATAACTTTCATCTACAAAATGAAAATTTTCATCGCTTAAAATCCCAATTCATTTTTGGTAAGGTACTATTTTTACCAATTAAATGTAATTATTTTTGTAAATGATCATTCTGGCTATTAGGAAGCTTAGAGAAAACTATGAAACTCAATAATGCCACTACATGGGCCTTTGTGTTTTCTTTTTCCTTATCTCCATTTTCCCCTCTGAAGTCCCTAGTTCTTATATTTCTATGTTGGCATTTTAGCATACACTTTCTTTTGTAACCTCAAATCCTCTGCAGAGTGAGACAGAGCATTAGTTAAAAACTACACTAGTCTCACTTGAAATTATTCACTAACAGAGCCAACTGGTTAAAAAAAAAGATTAAGGGGCGCTTGGATGGCTCCATCAGTTGAGCATCCAACTTTGGCTCAGATCATGATCTCACATTCGTGTTTTCAAGCCCCATATCAGGCTCTGTGCTGACAGCATAGAGCCTGGAGCCTTTGGATTCTGTGTCTCCCTGTCTCTCTCTGCCCCTCCTCTGCTTACACTCTGTTTCTGTCTCTCAAAAAAGAAAATAAAGTGTTAAAAAAAAAAAGATTAAAATAAAACTAAAACTTTGTTTTTTAGCTTTTTTAAAAGTTATTTTTAAAAGGGGGGAGGCAGGGGCGCCTGGGTGGCGCAGTCGGTTAAGCATCCGACTTCAGCCAGGTCACGATCTTGCGGTTCGTGAGTTCAAGCCCCGCGTCAGGCTCTGGGCTGATGGCTCAGAGCCTGGAGCCTGTTTCCGATTCTGTGTCTCCCTCTCTCTCTGCCCCTCCCCCGTTCATGCTCTGTCTCTCTCTGTCCCCAAAATAAATAAACGTTGAAAAAAAAAAAAAATTAAAAAAATAAAAATAAAAAAAAAAAAATAAAAGGGGGGAGGCAGAGAAAGAGGGGTAAGAGAATCCCAAGAAGGCTCCATGCTCAGTGCAGAGCCCAATGTGGGGCTCGATCTGAAAACCATGAGATCATGACTTGAGCTGAAATCAAGAGTGGGATGCTTAACCAACTGAGCCACCCCAGCCCCCAAGACCAAAACCTTTGTGGGAACCAAATAAAACTTCATCTGCGGTAAGACATATTTAGTTGAAATGTCAGTTTATTCAGAGTGAATGCAAATTTTCTACAATGCACAGTCCTACTTACTTGAAGGCTAATATAACTATACTTTCTAAAACAAACACTTTAGGAATGCTCAGATATCCCACAGTGTAGGGAGTAAGCAGCGACAGAACAAGGTCACACATGAGTTTGAAAATTTTTAATGAGGGGCGCCTGGGTGGCTTGGTCGGTTAAGCATCCGACTTCGGCTCAGGTCATGATCTCACGGTCCGTGAGTTCAAGCCCCGCGTCGGGCTCTGTGCTGACAGCTCAGAGCCTGGAGCCTGTTTCAGATTCTATGTCTCCCTCTCTCTCTGCTCCTCCCCTGTTCATGCTCTGTCTCTCTCTGTCTCAAAAATAAATAGACGTTAAAAAAAAAAATTAAAAAAAAAAAATTTTTAATGGTACATTTCTGGAAAGCCAAAATGTGTGCTATTAAAATCTTGCCATATCAAGCTAGAAATCATATTACTAATATATAAAAACAAGGCAGTCTATGTGATCAGCAAGAGTATGTTCAATGTCTATCATTTTCATAAAATAAGCTTTAGAAAATAAAGAGTAAAAAAAAGTCTCTCTAGCTGATGGATATATGTGAAAGTTAGAAATAGACAATGCATATCTAATGGCATGGATTAGAAAGGCTGAAAAATACTAAATTGGGTTTTTGGGTTTTTTTACACAAAAGTCCAGCATTACCTTAAACTTGAGTTCTTTTGGTATATGAGAAAAAGGAAAAACATATATAATAGTTTATAAACCAAAAATAAATGGATATACTATTTAACCGGGAAAAAACAGAAAAAGAGAATAAACCAACCCTGAAGATGACACTTGGTACATTATTAAATTAGCAAGTTACAGTATATATAAATTAGAATTCCAAAGATTATTTGCTTACCTCTGGTAGGAAATTGTGTTTTTTAATCACCTGATACAACATTTCATGAGTTTCAATGGCAGGTCTAATATCCCCCTTTAAGACCTAGAAGTCAACAATAACAACAAAATTACCTAATAAAATAGGAATTGATTTTATCTAGAGTCATTATATACCTAGAAAAATGCACATTAATACATTTTAAAATGTGACTCCATTTTGGTAATTCCATTTTAGAGGTCACAAATGTACTTTGTCATTCTACATTAATATTAAGAAAGTACAGTGTTTTGTTTTGGGGTTTTTTTACCTGCAAACCTGGAAAAAAGGCGAGCAAAGCATCCATCCAAGTCCGAGCATTGAGCATTGGCTTGTGGATATGCACATCAAGTAGAAGAGGTGGCTGGCTAATGTACCTCATTATGGCATCGTAATGCTAGAAGATCACAATATGTGTTCATGAAAGCAGATGAAAAAAGATGTACTACTCTAAAAACAGCATTTCGTTAAATCACGCTGTGAAGAAAGTAAAGCTGAATTTATATATAAATAAATTTACTTAAGTAATTATGTAAATATTTAAGTTATTCTGTATGGGAATCTTTCTAAAATATATATACTCCCCTGTGTTAATTCTGATACAGAATATTAAAGACTATAGTTAATATAAGATCTTCAGAGGGGAACAGATCTGAACATCCCATCCCTGATGGGATGTCTTTTATGTTCTTAAAAACTCTTTTTCCCCTTCTTTTATCTTCCTCCCTTAGATATTTCTCAGCTTTGACAACAGGTTGAGCTGTTAGTCAATGAATGGTAATGAGCCAACAAAAATAATCTGTTCTTGTTCACCTCAAGAAAATCTTGTAGTAATCTAATAAACAATATATGATAGTGTTTTTTAAAGTATTCAATCAATAACTTATTATTGGGTCTCTTATTGGTTTTTCCTAACTTGTATATTATTTAATGACCATTACTGAGTATCTGCTAGATGCTGAGACACAGCTGTAACACTTCATATGCCCTAGCTCATTTAATCCTTCCAATATCTCCATGAATGGTACTACTATTTCCATTTTATGGATAAGGAACAGAGACAAACAGTGTAAAGTTACTTGCCCAAAGTCACAAAACCAGTGGTACAACCAGGATTTAAACTCAGGTAGAGCAACTCCCATACTTCAGTCACTACACTGTATTGTCTCACAGTAATGTGGGTGAATTGATGGGTGCACAAACAAATTATAAATAATTTCAAAAAAACCCATAGTGATACAGCTGATGAGTTTGCTGTACTGATTTCATTTTGCTTCAATTACAAAGGCAATCCAATCAGGTTTAGTAATCCTTACCCTTCTCTCTTAAAACTATGCCTGTAATTCTGACCCAGACTTAAGACTTACAGACCTGCTTTTGAAATGAACACTCACTAGTTTCTCCTAGGTATCCAAAGCCCTGTATGCTTGATGTGATCAAGGAGTAGGTCAAACTTCCAAGTTTTCACAAAGAATTGGAATCCACAGGAAAAAAATAACTAGTAATTTATTCCAACAAATTCTCTTCATGCGTAGAAGATTAGGTAAAACTCAAATCTACCCATTTTATTACTTACTGGCAGATCTTAAAAACTTCTGATAAGAGATGAAAATGAAAACTTTTGTAATGAAAATGAAATTGAAATTAGTTTACAATGAAAAACTTTGTAAACTAATTTTTGGAATTTATATAGTTTTGTCCTATCCCTGCCCAACATCATCAGGGAATACTGACAAACACACACACACACACACACACACACACACACACGTTTAAAAACAAATTATTTCTCAGATTGCCACTCAGATAATTGAGCTTCTATCAAAATCTGGCAAATAAAATTGGCTCTAAAATTAATATAAAATTGGATCAACTTACTGTATTAAATCTTTCCAGAAAACTGTCATCTCCAAGTAAGACATAGGCTTTCAATAGATATTCATAATATGAATCAATCCCTGCTCCAACTCCACTATCTATGGAAAAAATACACATAAACACAATTCTTTATTTAAAAAGTCTTAAAAACTCTTTACAGAGTACAAGTGAGGATATTAGTACACTAAGAATGAAACACTGGTCTAAACATGAAATTGTGTTTACAGTAAAAATTCAACATTTACAGAAATATTAACCCTACTATTTGAATAACCGACAATTCCTTGCTGATGTTTGTATGTTTACAAAAAAAAAAAAAAAAAAAGACTCTTACTTTGCAAAACTGGTTACATAAACCTTATTTAAAAGCAGGAGAGGTGCCTGGGTGGCTCAGTGGGTTAAGTGTCCGACTTCGGCTCAGGTCATGATCTCACACTTCATGAGTTCAAGCCCCATGTCGAGCTCTGTGTGACAGCTCAGAGCCTGGAGCCTGCTTCAGATTTTCTGTCTCTCTCTCTGCCCCATCCCTGCTCACACTCTGTCTCTCTCTGTCTCTCAAAAATGAATAGAAACGTTAAAAAAACTAAAAAAAACTAAAAAAAAAAAAAAAAAAAGGAGATACTAGTTTTAAGAAGTTTTTCAAAGCTCATTTTCTTAGTGAGGAACTCCAAAGAGGAAATACTAGAGAGGACCACTGTGCAATTTTTTTTTTAAAAAATTATACCCTTAATCAGTAAGACATCAATCTGTAGAGTTAGAGTAGATATGAAATCAAGACTGCAGCTGTTTAGAGGTATCAATTCTTTTTTTCCCCCCCTTTTTAAGATTTTAAAGTAATCTCTACACCCAACATGGGGCTGGAACCTACAACCCCGAGATCAAGAGTTGCATGCTCTACTAAGCCAGACAGGCACCCCACTAGAGGTGACAATTCTAATTGCTGCACCTAGTGTGACTAGTGGCCTCTTCCTCCAAGATCATCATTAAAATGGACCAAATAAAGAAAATAAAAACCTGTAAGAAACCTCGCGGCAGGAGCAGGGAAGGTGGGGGAGAGGGTGGCCTTGGCCAGGAACAGAAGGCAGCCAGACATGGCTAAGAAAGTCAATCAGGTGGGAAACTGCTAGAGCTTTGCAGATGCTTCTGTCCCACCACTGTCATAAGACACAATGTCTCCTCCTATCCTTGCTACAACTCAGTCTATGTTCCAGGTATCCTCAGGGTAAAATCTGGGCATCATAGAAGCCCTGCATAAGGAACTGAACAAAAGAGTGGCAGACTAATTTTAGACATTCTTTCCCCTACTTTTCCCCACAACTGAGGCTAGTGAATTACAATCTAAATTATAATTACAATCTTACAAATCCCTATACCCAGGGAACACTCAACGTCAACTGAATCAGAATCTCTAGGAATCTAAGCATCAGTGTTTTTAAAAAAAATTTCTTAGAATTCATCCCTAAGATCACTGAGGATGACAGGGATTGGAATCTGATCTTTCCACAGAGTAGGTGACAAAGAACATGAACTTGTAGGCCAAAAACATTTAAGAAGCATGACTTTCTAAAAATAAAAAGAATGTACTAGAATAAGAACTTATCAGAACAAGAAATAGAACAGGAACACCCATTTTAAATTATTTAATTTTAAAATTAGCCAAATAGGGGCACCTGGGTGGCACATTCAGTTATGCGTCCAACTCTTGATCTGCTTGGGTCGTGATCTCACAGTTTGTGAGTTCAAGGCCCGCATGGGGCTCTGCACTGATGGTGTGGAGCTTGTTTGGGATTCTATCTCTCCTTCTCTCTGCTTCTTCCCTGCTTGTGCTCTCTTTCTCTCAAAATAAATAAATAAACTTTAAAATTTTTTTAAAAATTTAGCCTAACAAACATACTAAAGAGATAGGAAAGATATTAGCAGTAAAAAATAAGGAAAAAAAAATTTTTAAGTAAGTTCTCCACCCAACTTGGAGCTTGAACTCACAACCCTGAGATCAAGAGTCACATGCTGTATTGACTGAAATCAGCCAGGTGCCCCAACAAGAAAAAAATCTTTAATCGGGCAGAAACATATGGAATAAAAATACACAGTTAAAGTAACATAATAGATGGGATATACAGCAGAAAAGATGCAGCTGAGGAACAGATGAGCCAACTGAAGACTAGAAGCAATCTTCCAGAAGAAAGAAAAGGCAGGGGGGGAAAATATATATATATATACAAATATATATACATATATATATATACACAAAGGCTAAGACATACAGAGGATAGAAATAGAAGTGATTAAGATAATAGGAATTGCAAAAAGACAAATAAAAATGAAAAGAACATCCAAAAATAAGATGAAAAAAATAAAAAATAAGACCAGTTTTCAGCAATAAAAACATAAAAGATTTTAGGGGTGCCTGGGTGGCTCAGTTGGCTAAGCGTATGACTCTTGATTTTGGCTTAGGTCATGATTTCACGGTTGTGGGATTGAGCCCCATGTCAAACTCTGTGCTGACAGTGGGTAGCCTGCTTGGGATTCTCTCTCTGCCCCTCTCCCAAATAAATAAACTTAAAAAAAAAAAAACACAAAGATTTTAAGTAGAAAGGACCCATAGAATACCAAAAGGAGAGCTAAAGAATATTTTACATCTAAAACTATAGTGAAATTTTCAGAAAATTTTCTTTACATTCAATATTTTATTGTTTTTTAATTTTTAATGTTTATTTATTTTTGAGAGAGAGAGAGAGAGAGAGAGAGAGAGAGAGAACACAAGTGGGGGAGGGGCAGAGAGAGGGAGACACAGAATCTAAAGCAGGTTCCAGGCTCTGAGCTGTCAGCACAGAGCCCGACACAGGGATCCAACCCACGAACTGTGAGATCATGACCTGAGCCAAAGTCGGACGCTTAACAGACTGAGCCACCCAGGCACCCCTCTTTGCATTCAATATTCTTAATCTTCGAGAAAGAAAGAGTAGATCACACACACAAGGGCATAAAAATCAGAATAATATCAGATTTTTTAGCAGGATGTAAGAAGACCAGAGTTGTATTTTTAAAGACTTGAAGGAAAAGAACTTAAACAGAAAATTATATACAGCCAAACCTTCACTCAAATACGAAAGCATAATAAAATGACTGTCAGGCATTAAAGGCCTCAGTAGCTATTAAAGCTACTGAAAGCAGGAATAATTACTTAAATAAGAAGAGAGGCAAATCTAACTTTGTATATTGTTGCGAGCAATATACAAAGTACAAGTGAGCAAATACCTTGACGGTCTGTTACCTTTAAAGGAAAAGGAGGGTAGCACTAAGACCAAAAGAAAAAAGAACATTCAGAGTGAGTAAGAACCAACTACGTAATATCAATATAATGGGAAATGGGGGGTGGGGCGAGTGGAGACAGAGACAGGAGAACATGCTAAAGTCCATGTCTTACTAGAAGGTAAATATAAGTTTCATTTAATAACAAAAAGATAAAGAGAAAACACACTGATTAAAATGGAACACATTGAAATTACAATTAAGATAGTATAAGCCCAAATATATTAAAAATAGAAGTAAATGTGAATGGACTGAAATCACCAATTAAAAGATAAGACAAATTGGCTTTTACAAACCTATACATTTTATAAGAGTTATAGCATGAGCACCTGCAAAGACTCAAAGTAAAAGGATAGAAAAAACACTCATCAGGCAATTAAACAATATAAAGCTGATGGAGCTGTACTGCTATCAGATTAAACAGACTAAAAGACAAAAAGCATTATTAGAGATGATCATTGCATAATGATGGAAGGTTCAACCAAGAAGAGAGCAATTTTAAATGTATGCACCCAATAAAATAGACCAGTGCACCAATAGAACTATAGGCAGATATTAGTCCATTATCTTTGTCAGAAACGTTATCCACCTTTCTTAATTCTTCAGAGTTCAAGCAAACAAAATCAGCAAAGATCTGAACAAATTAAGCAAATTGATATATATAGATATCTACATACAACAATTAGAAAATACACACTTTTTTAAGCAAAATGTTCACAAAAACTGGCTATGTTCCAGGCCAAAAAGAAAATGTCAATAAATTTCAAAGGATAGTTATCACATAGATCGTAAGTATCACATAGGTATCAACACTATTTTTTTTTATAAAGTGAGGTTTTTTTTAAGTTTATTTATTTTGAGAGAGAGAGAAACCCAAGCAAGCTCCACACTCTCAGAGCAGCACCCAACTCTGGGCTCAATCCCACAAACCGCGAGATCATGACCTGAGCCGAAATCAAGAGTTGGATGCTTAACCAACTGAGCCACCCAGGTGCCCCTCAATAATATTTTTTAAAAGCACAACTGAGTAGAAAATGGACAAAATACAAAAACATCAATATTAAAAAAAAAAAAAGGGAAACCTATATGACCACTAAATATAAAGAGGTGTTAAACATCATCAATGGTCAAAGAAATACAAATGAAACCACAATGGGAAATCATTTTATACCCATTTTATTGCAAAATCGTTTTTGAGTCTGACAATACTCAATGGAGAGGATGTTAATTCGTGGGATCTCTTATATGTTGCTGATGGAAGTATAAAGTGGTGAAATGACTTTGGAAAATGATGTTGAAAACAATTTTGACATTATCTCCTAAAGCTGAACATTAATTTATCCTATGATCTAAAACTTCCACTCCTACATATATAGCCAAGAAAAACTCTTAAACATGTACAACAGGAGAAACATAAAAAATATTCACAGCACTATTATTCACAACAGTAAAATCCTGGAAACTATCTAAATACTTAGACTGTGGTTCATTCATCCAATAAAATATTAGACAGCAGTCAAAATAAAATGAAATATGCCTTCATGTAATAATATGCATGAATCTTAGCAAAATCATATTAAGTGAAAGAGTCTCAAAAGTATACAGGACATAGGATTTTATAAAGTTTAAAACAAAGAAATGTACTTTTTAAGAATACATACAGATGCAACATAACTTTATTAAAAGCAAATCATCAGTCATAAGAATGATGACTATTTCAGTTAGAGAAGGCAGAGATGTGGGATTGCACAGGTAGAGAGAGTCAAGGACCATACGCAGAAGTGCATGTTGTCAAGTAATGGATGGCCCATTTGTAGGTCCTTACTACATTCTTAAAAATGACTAAGCAAAATGGGCCATGATGAGTGTGTCATAAACCAAAAATTATGATTGAAAATTAATTCTGATGAATTTGCACTTCAGTTCCAAGCAGATTACACTGTTTTCTTTTTTTGTTTTGTTTTTAAATAGGCTCCATGCCCAATGTGGGGCTCCAAGTAAGTTTAAAAAAAGAAACTGCAGAATTCTGAAGCCAGAAGTCAGATTAGTTTCAGGAACCCTACAGACAAAATTTGGAAAAATCTTCTATAATACTAAATAGATAATAAGTAAGATAATCTCCTTAGGAATATTCTAGTATGTTTCCATTCATCTATGTTTCATAGGAGTGTCTTATAAAGATTCATTCATATTCTTTATATAACACTATATTTGGTTTGTTCAAATAACACTTGTCTCACGAATCCAATTCATTTTAATAAGGGCTGGTGATAACATTAAATACAGATTTCCACTTAATGTGAGATGGCTGAGGTATTCTGATCCTCTAGTTCTCAAAGGAATAGTTCTAGTGTTTCATCTATACCCTATAATGCTATACCCAATAAAATATGAAACAAAACAGTAAGCCCATCTAGAGTAAGTGTGCTATTATTTGACACCAAAGAAGAAAATCAAGTTAAATTAGTTAAAATTCTAGAAAATCTGGTGAAAAACTATGCTTTATACTGTCCCAAAGATTATTTTAACAAATGAAAATCCTTTATTTCCCAACCATTCTCAGGATATGAAGGCTTAAGAAGCCCGACTTACATACCTTTTCTTACCCAATCTCCAGTATGAATATTTATAGTCACGCCTACTAAATTACTACTTCGCTGTCTTTTTTCCCAGAGAAAATCAAGAGCTTTTCTTGCGTATTCCTATAATTAAAAAAAAGAAAAGCATACCTGAAGAACTATATGTCTCTGGAAAACAGGAGACAAAGAAACAAAAATCAAAGGCTCACAGCATATTTTAAGAATTAAGTAAAATTCCTAAGATAAGAAGATTTATTATATGAAACTTCCTTACAAGTAAAATCTTGGCTTTTTTTCTTTCAGCCAATCAAGTCTAGTTAAAAAGAACAGGTCTAAAAATGCTATTTAGTGGCAGTGATCTCACTTTGAGACCATCATGTTCATCTACTCTGATAGTGCAAGTTCACATTCACACATGTATTATTAAATTATATTAATTGCTGCCATAATTAAATGTACTTGCTAAAATAATGCCTATCATTTAAATACAAAGTGAAGATCTCCTTAGATAGTCTTATTTAGAGAATTAGAAGAGAATTTCAAAGTTCGTATGTCATCTTTGAAACACAAACAGGCATTTCAAGAGCCCACTTCTTAAATAGCATAAAACTTTGTTACTGAAGACTAAATATATTAACTAGTATTCATTTGGCAATACCAAATTTATAACCTTATGATACCATTTTTTTCCATTTATTTTTACCCATTGGACACTAAATTAAAATAATTTCTGATCAAATTCTTGGCTTTGGATGAAAAAAATGTTATAAAAGATAAAAGCAAAGGACATTACAGGAGAGTTAAAATTAATTTCAGAGCATGACTCTATTTAGCTTTGGAGAAGTACTTCTACAAAAGAAAAAAAATCGTTAAACCAATTTGCCACTTTGTAGATCTAAGAGGAGTGTAAAATAGTCTTAACTCTTGATTCAACTTATTTATGCTGATTTTTTAGAACAAAGCAGATTATGGCTTTAATTAAACACTAGAACTTCAGGGCCAGAAGTTTCATAAAGATTATATTTCCTTATTCCTATCTTACAGCTAAGAAAACAGGCCCAATGAAATCAAAGATTTATCCAAAGTTTAAACCTGAATTACAGGACAACTAATATGAGAATTCTTATCTCTTTATTAGATCAACACCAACAAACTTTTTCTGATAAGGGCCAAATACTAAATATTTTAGGCATTACGGGTTATACAGTCACTGTCACAATTACTCACCTCTATTACTGTAGCACAAATGGAGTCATAGACAAAAATAAATAAATAAGCATGGCTGTGTTTCAATAAAACTTTATTCACAAAAACAGGCAGTGGCTGGATTTGGCCGACTATTGTTTGCCAACCCTATATTAGATCAATGCTCTGTCAAGTGCATCAGGTTGCTTCTCTTACAATAAATTAACGTATAATCCTAAGTTAAAAAGATCATAATTTTCAAGAGACTTACTCATAAATACAAAATCGACTAGTGGAAAGAGTATGGACTTTGTATGTAGAAAGACATGGATTCTAATTCCAATTCCACTCATTCACCTATTTGCTGTGCATCTTATCCTCTTTAAGTCTCACTTGCCCATCCTATACATGCATCAATATCTCAGAGTTTGTAGTTTGAATTAAGACAGTATGCAAAAATGACTATACTTTTCAATGAAAGGAAAATATGTCAGCAAAATACAAAATAAACACTAAACCAAACATACACATACACACAAAGACCACTTGACTTATTTTAATTACACTCAGATCCAATGTCTTTAAGTATTCCCTATTTCGGCTTGTTCTGTGTGCCATCTGCTGAATTTTTAAAAATTTTCCTAAATCATATGTTTGAAAAAGAGGGTATTTTGTGATACTATTGCACTATAGTGACATGCTTAAACATACAGATAAAATTAAAGGTGTGAGACACAGCTAGTCCACAACATATTACTTAGGGAATATTAAGTCTTTTAGATAAGAAATACCATTAACCTTGGAGTAAAAAACTTACAGCTATGACTCTGTCAAGACAAGAGTAAAAAGTTCACTGTGTTTCAGTGAAGCTTTCAGAAATGCAATAGACCATCCAGAAGTAGAATAAACAAAAAGACAGTTTTTCATATAAGACGTTTGTGATATCAAATTCATAGAATATAGCTAAAAGTCTTCTAAGAATAGAGCTAAAAATTTACAGAAATGCAAAGTTGTATTTAACATACAGCTACCTCACAATGACTTCTGGGGTTTTGACAAAAACCATGTGATGGAATCCAGACAAAAGTTCCCTAAACTAACAGTACTCCTCCAATTGATAATCCTCATACTTGACCAATGAAAAAAAGATATAAAGTTAGTTATGTCCAAAACCCAAGAAATCAAAGACTATGAAAAGCAAACCTCAAATATTGTTGCTCCTGTGAATCGACTTAAAGCAGCAAACTCAAGGATCAAGGTACCTGCACAAGCTGTACAGGTATCTGTCTCAGTTCCTGTCCGAGCTTCTGGTTTTCTGATACCAAACTTTAAATTAATCTAAATAAAATCAGAAGATTATCATTAGCAACTGTCAAGAGATAATGGCTTCTGGATAAGAGATTATTTTTCAATCAAGATTTTTCATCAAATCATGGAAATAATTAATAAAATACCTAAACACTGAAATTTAATCTGATGATCTTTGTGACTTTCCAATTTAACATCTAGTGAAGTATATACTACCATACATATATCCATGGGGTAAGTTTTCATTTATGTCCTTCCTCAGTGAGACCAAAATTAAGTACCCATTTAAGAATTACATAGAGAAAATACCTTCCAAAACAATTTTATTCTCTGGACAGTTTAAACCAGTTAGTACAAGAATAGGATATTAGACTAGCCCTAAGAGAAATTCAGTTTAATTGAGAATTTGTGAAAAACCAGTACTATATTAGCCCTCCACAGTGAAAAAACTGATTAGGTATGGGGTGTATTTAAAAGATTAAAATTTTGTTTAAAGGCTTTAAAAGTTCTGAAACACAGTGTATAGCCTTGCTGATGGGCTATCAAACAACACAAAACATTTTTTCCAAAGGAGGTTTTTTTTTTTTTTTTTTTTTATAATTCAAAGACAACCACATCATACTACGTGATAAAAGTGGGTGAACCAGAACCAAACTGACTAGACTGATCATGGTCTTCCACAGTCCAAATAAATAACAAAAGAGCAAGCATATGCCAAGATTTAGCGTAATAACAACAACAAAACAAATAAAAATCATGTTTCTAGGTCACTTACTATTCAGACTCGTAAGGAGAAGTTCAAATAAATTTGTATTTCGACTTAGCTGCAGAAATCAATTGCTGGGTATGCCTATTACCTTAACAGTATCCAATCAACACTCTAGGAATACCTATGCATGAAGACAGGGATAATACCCACTCACCACCAATAAACAAATAACAAGAGTGAAACATAGGTGAGACACAGAGCAGATTGCTATGTTGGCCATTTACCTCACTTTGCAGAATGCCACTTAAGGCAAAATTTACCTCATGTTTCATGTGCTATTAGCCTAGCAGCATCTCTCTATCTCCACTCAAATTCATAATTATCTCTATCATTTGTAATTCTGAAAGAATAAATGACTTTAGGTAGTTCTGAACCAAGAACCAGAATGGGAACCATCCCTTGTCCTTTCCATGTTACCTATATCTCTACCTACAGAATTAAAATTGAGAATAAACTTTAAAATTAATTTACATTAATTATGCTAAAGTATAATAATTTTTATAAATATTTGCAGTAAGAGTCAACAGTGAAAATTATTTTCTGGTTAGTTCTACTAATTATTACAATCAACTGACCAATAGTTATCTACTACGTGCTGGGTATTACGTTAAGACATAAAGTAACTGAAAAGATCCTTGTCCTCAGGGAGCTTAAAATCCAGACAGAGCAAATAAGACAGACATATAAATGGAGATGGTAACTAATCATGGAAAGTCACAAGTAAGTGCCAAACAAATGGAACTGACAACAAATGCTAAGATCTGAAAATCAGAAGAAATATCATTGATATATAATAAAATATCACATAATTGGGGGTAGCTAAGGGCTAACAATGGCGAAGTCCAGAGTAGTAGTCATGGCAAAGCAAACACAACAGGGGAAACATTTATATACCACTTTTAGTATCTTTTCTCTTAACAACAAAAAAGGAGATAATTTGAATCACTGAAGTTCTGTACATTAAAAATATTTAAGATGTTTGTATACTGAATTATAATCTTTATTTATTGTTCCAAGATGATCTCTACAAAATGCTATAAAAGGACTATTTCTTAATACAGCTATTTATAGTATCATATCATTTCAATCTCGTATGTTGAAGGTGAGTGTTACTAAACAACTTTCAAATGCAAAATCTCCAGGGGCACTACTATTTCTACAAGACAAGAAAGAAGCGTTGAGTGCCTTTTTTGCTAATGGAAATCCTACTGCTGACTTTTGCTCTAGAGGCTAGATAAGCTCCACTCCTGACTAGATCTCAAAAGATGGGTGTAGAGAGGGCACTGGTAGTAGCATCCATTTAGTCATGAAGAAGTCAGAAGCAAGGAGCTTACTGCCCCTTATCTGAAAGTCTTAAGACAAAAAGGGATAAATGTATAATAAAGGTTTTATACTTAGAAGGAATTTGGAAACTGGTTCCTCCTGATCCTGTGTTCCTGAGAGTCACAAAGTAGTTCTTAAAATGAAATTTTTTTATTAAAAAGTAGAATTTTAAATTACCTACATTAAATTCATCTATATTATATATTTGCTACACCCATTAAACCCCTAAAATACGTACTGAATCATAATGGAATTCTTACTAACCCTGTACTTCATGGATAGAATCATCTACCTGATCTTAGAAATGAGGTCTTAAATGAAAAACTGGCAAAGTACTTTTAATTACGTTGGAGGAAATGGCATCACATACCGTGGACTACCTCTAGGGTTTATACGCGGGTGGAATAAATGACCATTAACTATTATAGCATTTCTGTCCTGCAAATTTTGGAGTCAAAACCATTAATGCCATACTATCAATTATGCATGCATATCTAAGAGAGACTGTACAAATTTTCATGAGCAAAAGCAGTATTTAACAAGTGTGAATTAAGGAAGGATGGGAAGATACTTATTTTCTGTCTGCAGTCTACTTCTAAAAAGCAGTATCAAAAACTTTGATACTTCAGAGTATAAGAAAATAACACATTCTCTTTATTTTACTATAATACTCTTAGCTACTGTTTTATATTTTACTTTTTTTAAATGTTTATTTATTTTTGAGAGAGAGTGCAAGTGTGCGAGTTGGGGAGGGGCAGATAGAGAGAGGAAGACAGATCCAAAGCTGGCTCTGTGCTGAGAGCAGACAGCCCGACGCGGGGCTTAAACTCACGAACCAAACCGTGAGATCACGACTTGAGCCAAAGTCGGTTGCTTAACTGACTGAGCCCCCCAGGCCCCCCAGTAGCTACTATTTTAATTCCTTGACTGTTTCTCCTGTTACGGCAAAAGTGAAGACATGCTAGATTCCCCATAATTCAGCACCTCCACTTATAACAAAAACTAAAAATGTTTACTAAAAGTAAATCCAATTAAATAAACATCTAGCTTATTCAAAATAACTTTGTTTTTAATTTTAATATGCCAAGAAAATAAAAAAATCAACAAATAAGTTTAACCATACTAGAAAGCAAAGAAATTCACATTAAAACAAGACTCCATTTTTTCTCACTAAATTAGCAAAGGATAATTCATATTTTTGGCAACAGGACAATGACACATATACTTTTATAAAACACAGAGTAACTATAAAAGTAGAACCCTTCTGGAGAACAACTAGGCAGTAAGTACCCAAAGCCTTAAAAAGCATTCCCTACTTCTGTGACTATTTCCTCTTCTAGTAATTTATCCTATGGAAGAAATAAGTAAAATGATCTGTATAAAGACGTTCACAGAACAGCCATTCAAAATATCAAAAACTAGAAATTTAAATAAGAGATTGAATAACTAGTCTGTTTTACTTAAAAAAAAAAAGTGTTGGTCACAGTCCACTAAATTGGTGGGTAAAGGAATATATTGTAACCTCCAGTTTGAAAAGCACTGCTCTAGATCATGGTCAGAGGTTTCTTGATGGTGAAAGTTAGTCTTACTTGATTTGTATTGGGAGAAAAGTTACTCCAGGTAATAGAGATGGTAGGCCTAAAGGCATGGAAATGTAAAAACAAAAACACATACTTTAGGTGTTTGGGGGGACACTAATAGATTCTTTTGTTGAAATGGAACACTCATTACATTGGGTATGAGGTCCTGAGAGAACGTCAGAAAGAAAGCCTACTGCCAAACCATAATGAATTCTGTAAGTTAAAAGATACTCTGTACAATAGGGAGTCAGTAAAACTTCTGAGGGTAGTTTGATAATTGTTATGTTTTAGTAAGATTAATTTTTAAGCCTCTAAAGAATAAACCAGAGAGAAAAGAGTAAGATTGGAATTTATAACAGTATAGGAACAAAATTATACTGGCTTCAACTAGCATAGCAGCAATAAGGAAAGAAAAAACTAACAGAGCTTGGTAATGGCTGAGGGATCTAACTTGGACAAGAGGGAGAGAGCAATAGTGTTAATAAAGAAATAAATCAGGAGAGAGAGAGAGTTCTTTCCATATTCAATGGCTTCTTTCCCTTTGCTTTAAATATAAAATTTTCTGGGGTGCCTGGGTGGCTCAGTTGGTTGAGCGTCTGACTTCGGCTCAGGTCATGATCTCGCAGTTCGTGAGTTCAAGCCCCGTGTCGGGCTCTGTGCTGACAGCTCAGAGCCTAGAACCTGCTTCAGATTCTGTGTCCCCCTCCTTCTGCCCCTTCCCTGCTCATGCTCTGTTTCTGTCTCTCAAAACTGAATAAACGTTAAAAAAAAAAAAAAAAAATTGGGGCGCCTGGGTGGCGCAGTCGGTTAAGCGTCCGACTTCAGCCAGGTCACGATCTCGTGGTCCGTGAGTTCGAGCCCCGCGTCAGGCTCTGGGCTGATGGCTCAGAGCCTGGAGCCTGTTTCTGATTCTGTGTCTTCCTCTCTCTCTGCCCCTCCCCCGTTCATGCTCTGTCTCTCTCTGTCCCAAAAATAAATAAACGTTGAAAAAAAAATTAAAAAAAATAAATTAAAATAAATAATAAATAAATATAAAATCTTCTTGGGGGGAAAAACACAAAACTCCCTCAAGTGACTCTGCTGCCACCTCTCTTCAACTACCAACACGGACACCTAAAAATGAATGGTCCTATATTTTCACCTACTTTGAACCCATCTTTCCCCTTTATTCTCCCATATTACATCCTTTAAGGCTCTGTTTGCATCTAATTCTGTTGGTTTCTAAAATACCTCCTTTCAAAGCTCTAAGATTTCAGAATACCATAGCTACTGTGTGGTTCTCTTCCTAACAAGTCTCTGAACATGCTCTACTCCCTCCTCATTCCCCTCCGTCCTGTGTTCTCTCTATATCCTCTCCTCTGGAGAATCAATACCCATGCTTGCTGATGCACCTGTGTTTTCTCCCCAAGTAACTCCAAACCCAAATTCTAGTCTGGCATCTGTTTCTCCCTCCTGCAGCATAATCTATCTAATCTGTTACACAGTGGCACATAAAAGGCTTAAACTGATCAAAATTCTCATACCACTCAAACACAAATTAATTGAAATGTCAATATAAATGTATCATATAGTGATGAAGCATTTTACTCCAGCCTCAAGCAAATGAAGAACAATGGCTCCAATCACAAAAATTCGTTTTTTTAAGACAGCAAAGGAAGGATATAAAGACTGCCATATTTTTCAGAATTACTTACTCTTGGATAAGGAAGGCCACTGGTAGTATTGAAAGCTGGTAAAAGTTTGTAACCCAATTGCTTTGCCATTTGGAGAAGTTCATCATTGTACCACTGCATGTACTCGCCTTTTTCTTTCAGCATGATTGCCAAGGAGTGTCCGCCCAACAGACCCCTACGATCACAGAAATGAAACATTATCCATGTTTACAGATACTTTATGTTACCACCTAAAAAGATGTGGTATCTAGTTATCAACAGTTTAGCACACATAAGGAAATTACATAGAACTTGGGTTTTTTTGTTGTTTGTTTTGTTTTGTTTTTTACCTAACTCTGGCTACTCATTTGATGGCAAACCACAGCCAGTTCAAAAAAATTTTAGATGTTCTATCTGCTGTAAAGTGTTTGGCATTCTCTAATACCTTAACATTTCTTATAATAAAGAATATCCGAAAAAAAAAGAATATTCTAGAAATAATTTATTTTAACAAGTTTAACATTTGATTCTAACAAATTTTAAATTTAACTTAATTATATCATGAAATCTGTAATTCTTACAGTATAACATTAAAAAACCTCCCCACTCTGTATTAAATGTAATAGATTAATAAACTCTGTGAAATATTTCCTAAATTGAAGACTCACTTTATCTGACAAAAGGAAACATGTTACAATAGCATAAAAGTAACCATTAAATATAAAAATTTAATAACATTGAAACTTGAATTAATAAATCCTATAATTCAGTATTTTTAAATGTTCTAAGAACATCTCAAGTTGTTTAGTCGAAAGGTAATATACATTTAATTTCATTTGGCTTGAAGAGGTATTGGTTAAAGATAGCAAACTATGTAAACTAGCAAAAAACATGAGATATAGCTGATATGCAAATGTTCAATCTCTAGTCCTTTTTTTAACAACATACAGGGATTACCTTTGAGTCTACAACTATTTCCAAAGCCTGCTGCTGTCTGTGTCTGATACAATGCAAGGCCATCTCACAGCCTCTGTGTTTCATAATATCCCAACTTGTATCTTTTAAACTTAAGAAATTTCTTGCTTTAGTATCATCAAGAAATAAACAGTATGCCCTAGGCTTTTCTGTTATTAAAGTTATAGCTTTAGTGTCTTACATACTTACCCAAGAACTCTGATGTTTGTTTCAAAGACTGATACAACTACATCATTATCTAAATTAACATCTCTTAAAACTTTTCTCACTGCATCTTCAAATTCTTTAGTTTTATTTAATACCTAGGAGAAGAAAGTTATGAAAATAAAGTTCTTTTCACCAAGTAAAAGAGAAATAGTGTTAGAATGGCTACTAAAAGCAAATTAATACCTTAAGACTCTAAAAAGTGACACAAACAAAATGTTTATCTCAAGCCTATGATAAAAATGTGGTATCTAAACCCCCTCCCCAAATTAAATGCCTACATTATAAGGAATCTTTATACACTTCTTTTTTAGACACATGAAAATATCATTAACATTTACAAGAGTCATCACAAAACCAGTTTAATATATAACCCATGACCTAGAGCTGCATGAGACGAGCTCTACTCATCTCACTGACTTGGTTTCCAAGTCAAAACAACTCGAAAACTTTTTACCAAACATCAACTATTCACCAAACATCATTTTAAAGGTTGCTTACTCTTACCTTTATTTTTTGAGAGACAGTGTGCATATATACATGCAAGCAGGCAGGAGAGGGGCAGAGGAGAGGGAATCCCAAACAGGCTCCCCGTAGTCATCACAGAGCTCCACGCAGGGCTCGATCTCACAACCCATGAGATTATGACCTGAGCTCAAATCAAGAGTCCAACGCTTAACTGACTAAGCCACCCAGGTGCCCCTAGGTTGCTTACTCTTGTAAGAGAACAAACACATCATTCAGAGAATGACTGATCCTAAACCAAACACTACCTGCCATCTTCATCCATGGATGCCCTGAGCCCTAATTGAGGAGGAGTATAATGTTGTGATCAAGAGCAAGCCCTGATTTGAACTCTGGTTCTTTCACTCCCTACCTGTATAATCTCAGTCAAGTGACTTCTGTCTCTGAGCCTGTTCCCTTACCCATAAAAAGAAGAAATACCTACTCTCATAGGACTGATTTCTTAAGTAATATATATAAAGTACTTTCAGTAGAGTGCCTGACTTAATAAGTGTTTAATATCATTGCTGTTATAATTATTATTACCACGAGCATCTAGAATCCTAAGGATTCTATGGATTCTTGCAATGAGCTCCATAAAGTGGCCAATGCATTTCATACTTGCTTTTTCAGTCTCAATTAAAACTGTGTCAGTGAGCCCTCAGGCTCAACTACTGATGCCAACAGTTAAAACCATAAATAGACAAGACCACTTAACTCAAGTTCTAACTACAACCCATTGTGTTTATTTCTTATTGCACTTTCTAGAGTCACTGACAAGACATTTTGCAGTGACCAGAACATTCCAACTGCCAGACCAGAAAAGCCCTGATATCAATGGGATGCCTAGAAGACCACAACCTACATGTCCCCTTCCCTGCCCATGATCATGAGTTGAACACCTACGGACCCCCGCCCATGATCACAAGCTCTCTGCCTGTTCTCCTGCATGTACCCCCCCCACCTCATTCCCCAACCTCCCCTTATAAAATTCTAGGTGTCCATCTTGCCTGCCAAGAGGTCAGTTGTACTTACCAAGAGGTAAGGCTTGTACTTGCTACCTCCCCCAGGTATCAGCACCCAAAATAAATCTCTTTTCCAAACCCTCTCTCTTGAGTTATTGACTTCTCAGAGTTTATCAGAGTTTGTTTGCCACCAGTGTTGGTAAACCCAGCCAGACTCTATGTTTCTGATTTGTCCAGCCCCCTCAGGATTCCCGAGGAGGGAATGGTTGGTCAAGACAGTGTGCCAGGTCTTAGCTGTTGGCTTCCTGAGTTATGGTTGTGATAGATTGTTCGGTGACAGGTGCACAATTATGTGGTATTTAGACTCTAAATCCATGAAAAACAGTTTTCCTTCACTTGATTGTTTTATCTTTCTGTTTGATAATATTTTCTAGTGCTTTTTCACCTGATTTGATACTTTCACTAAAAATTCTAATTTAAGTATAAAACATTCCATAAGAATTTGACTAAAATTCAAATAAAAGTAAAATTCAGGGTAAGTCCTGAGTAAAATATACTATGAAGCCTGGTTTTAAACTAACTGCTTTTCCTTGTCAATCTCCAAGTCCAAGTAAATTCTGCAGCCAACGAGTGCAGATGCATACCTTTTATCACTTTTAGAATAAAACACAACTGTTTCACTCACCCACACATACACTTCTTAGTGCCATTTGTTAATCTTATTCTTCTTCCTGAGTCTATCTCCTGAGAACTACTTCCAAGAACTGGACCAGTGTTATTTGTTTCAAAGGAGCATAAAAGTGAATAGTCTCTTGATCCATAATTAGAAAATTCACTCCAAATCCTCTACTGGTTGATGGGATGGGTTATTTATTTTGAGAGAGAGAGAGAGAGAGAGAGAGAGAGAGTGAGTGAGTTGAGGGCACGGGCAGGGAAGAGGCAGAGAGAAAGAGAGGGAGAAAGAATCCCAAGCAAGCTCTGTACTCTGTGCTGAGCCTGATGAGGGGTTTGATCTCAAGACCCTGGGATCATGACCTGAGCTGAAATCAAGAGTCAGATGCTTAACCGACTGAGCCACCCAGACGCCCTTAGTGGATGACCTTTTAAGCTCCTAGGTGATAACAAAGAATGAATTCATGTCTCTTCCTTTCCCCTATCATCTTTAATTTATTTTGATATCTTTCTTTCTATACATTTCATGGTAATGTAAAATTTTAAGATAAATTTAAAGTTTTAGTTCTTGGCTTCATTACATCAATAGAAACCAGGTGGCTAGAATCAGGAAGAGGTTAAATTTAAAGATCAAACTAGGACAACAGAAATTATATTTAACATATCATGGTATGACCAAAATAAAAATAGAGTTTTATGTACATATGTGATATGTTCTATTAATATTTTCAAATAAATCACAAAATAAATAATCACAAAGTCAAGGCAAAGTAAATTAGAAATATTAATACATGTATTGATAAAATGTACAAGAAAGCACTCCTTTTAAATGTAGGAAAAAAAACTTTCTAAACTACTTTAATTCTTCTGTTTAAATTAAAAAGAAAATGTTTAAAATAGTGTTATGAAGTTATGATATGTAATAAGTTACTTAGGTTATTCCTACTTGAAAATACTAAAATTTAAAGAGTTTATATAAAGTATCATTTTTTAAATATTTGTAAGACTTTATCAATCTTCCTTCTTAACCCTTCTTGAGGATAGCTTCAACAAACAGACAAATAGGAGTTACTTATCTGAATCTGAACCAAAGATCAGTAAGAAATAATCCCTTACAGTTAAAAGGAAACTTAAATGCCTAGTCTAGGCCCTTCTGAGGTGAAAACAGGAACCCAGAGAAGTTAAATAATTTGGCTAAGGTCACATACATCAGTACAGTCACAAAGAGCCCGAACTCAAGTTTACACCCAGGTCATCGAAAGCACGGTCAGCTAACCAGCAATAGCAGCACCACCAAGTGGCAGCTTATGAGAAACAGAGATTCTTGGGCCCTGGCTTCAGTCTATTGGATCAGAATCTGCATATGAGCAAGGTGCCCAGGTGACTTTGTGGTATGTTGGAGTTTAAAAAACACTGCATCAGTATCCAGTATTTCTCAAACTTTAGCATACATCAGAATCATCTGGGAGCTTGTTAAAAAACAGACTACTGGGCCTCACTCCCAGACTTTGATTTAGTATGTCTGGGGATGAGGCGCCAGAATTTTGCATTTCTAACAAGTTGTCAGGTGATGCTGCTGCTGCTGCTGCTGCTGCTGCTGCTGCTGCTGCTGCTGCTGCTGCTGGGATATTTTGAGAACTGATGCCAAAGTATATAATTGGCAAAACCTGAAAGATATCACCTGGGTAATAATTAATGACCACTCAATTAGAAGCCAACAGATTTCTAAATATGGGAAAGTTACACAGACTGAAACCACCTTTTTTCCTTTATTTCTGATAAAAATGTTTTACAGCATATGATATCTGAGATCCATGTTCAAGAAAATCAACTAAGAGCTTACAGAGAGATGATGGGGAACTTGCCACAGGGAAGGATAAAGCTGACAGAATGAGAAATAAACATAATTTCACCTACGGTCTTTCCTAACACAGAGCTACTGCTCTTTGCTTACTCCACCATGTCAATCAAGGTACATGCGAAGAGTATAACCCAGCTACAGTTACAAATAAATAACACCACTTAGTTCCTCCCAGAGTGGTAATTTGTGCCTCCGGGTACAAAAGGAGGGAAGTGAAAGGGGGGGCGGGGAATGCAGAGGCGAGGAAAAAGAAAATGCCTAGCGAAAGAACAACGCAGAAACAATACTGGGAAGAAAATCTTGGTTCTGAAAATTTTCTGCCACCCCAAAGATTTTTTGTTTTGCTTTTTAAAATATTAATCAGTAGTTGAGATATTAACTCAAAGCTGAGAATTATGTCCTAAGGAAAATCCTGAAACAAGCCTACTTTTACACTGTAAGTGGTCTAAAAGTAGAAAACTAGAAAGATACTGTATTTAGAAATCATGACACCTAGAACTCAATCTTTCTCCTCTGTCATAACAGACCATCCCCAATCAAAATTAATTAAAATGATTTTGTATCCCATGAGCCTGAAAAGGATTGCCCAGAAGTGATCACTTAGTGCCAAAAATCACTGCTGGGTAAAAATTAATTTTTTTAAATGAACATAACCTATAGGAATTCTAATTTAACAATTTTAGTATCACTGTAGTATGCCATGGAACAAATATATCAATGGTGTTTTCTTAATCTCTTTGTATAAAGGGAAGCAACCTTCCTGATTAAAAGTGCCATCACATAAGCTGACATATCTACAAATTATTTCATTATCTCCATGATTTCTACATAATTTCATTTGACATTCACGTGGAATAATCAACTCAATAGTGTGAAAGCAGAACACCTTAAATTCTGAAAACTTCTACTTCAGACTTACTGTGTAATGATTGTATTCATATTTGAGTGTACATATGAAATTTATAAAATAAGTAAATTCAAGAAGAATCCAACCTACCACAAGAGTGTCCAAAGAATCAATCAGTGTCAAGGAAAATCTAAGAAACAAGTATAATGAGATACAAACCATTAGAGTTCTGAATACTTTATCCATGAACTTATAACTAAAGATGTATCTATGCCTTATTGACTGGTAGTTTCTATTAGCTAGTACTTCCGATCATCTACAGTACAATGTAACTTATAAAAAAGCACTGAAGGCACCTGAAAAACCTGAACATTAATTACATTTTAATGTTCAGTGTATCTACATATCTTTCAAATGAAAATATTCATTAACTCTTTTTAAAGCAAATAAAAACATTAAAGCATCAACACCTTATAATGTGTAAACTTTATATACATTTCAAAAGTTACCTTAACAAACAACTTTTCACTGATTTAAGAGGTAAACTGATTTTTTATAAAAGATAACAGAAGGAAATAAAAGAGTTTAATGTTAATACTTAAAGCAGTCCTTGAAATTTAACCAATCCCCAGAAATATAACTGTAAGCTACATCTAGGAAGCCTGAGACTTGGGACCCAGGAGGTGCCACACCACCCACTGCATTAATGCTCACTTTCCCAAGGCGTCATCAACGTCACCCCGACTTGGTTCCTGGCCTCTAACACGACCTCTGCAGGTTAAAGGCATGAGTTCATCAGCTGGGTAAGCATGTTCCTGCAAGGAAAATTTTAATGAGTCACTGAGAAAAATAAGAGAAAGCAAACATCACCCAGGACACAACCTTCTTGCAGTTATTAAAAAAACAGGGTAAGATAAAAGTTAGAAGTTCTACTATTCTTACAGTCTATGGGATCTGTTTTTAAAAACTTTAGTTACAAATGTTTGAAAAACTGCTTGGAAAAAAAAACATACTAAAAAATATTTCTTTAAAAATCTGATAATCTGCTTCTGTTCCACCCAATCTCACTCCCCAGAGGTAACTACTGTTAAGACTGGCATTTATGCTTCCAAATGTATCCACATATATTAAAATACATGCACATATATAATTTACATTTTATTTACAAGCAGCTGCTCATGCCATATGCATACACTGCTCTAAAATGCTCTAAAAGTTGTTTACTTAAATCACAGTGCAGTTTTTCCGTGCTAGAATTTTAGGGTTTTTTGGTTTTTTGGGTTTTTTTTAGTAACTGCAAGATGATCACTTAATATTAACTATTATTATTGAGTTCTTATGTTCTAAGCACTGTTCTGTGCAGTTTAGTTCATTTAATTATTACACAGCCCTCTGAAACAAATTCAATTATCCCTTTCGCACAGATGAGAAAATTGAGGCCCAGAAAAGTTAAGTAAGCTCAGACATGCAACTAGTAAATGATGAATCCAGAATTCAAACCTGGCAACCTGACTCCAGAGCCTATTACCTTTCATAGTACCTCACAATATTCCAAAGTATAGATACAGTAAAATTTACTTATTCCTCTATTGAGGAACATATAGGTTGAATGCAATTTTTCACAATATATAAACAATGCTATAATAAACGTCTATATGCATATATCTTTTGTACATATGCTTTTATTTCTATAGATTAAATCCCTAGAAATAGACCCAGTGGGTCAAAGGTATAAATATTTAATTTTTGATACCTATCAAACTGAAGACATTCCTAATTTACATCCCTATAATACTCTAACATAGGAGATGATCAATCCAATGTAGGATCCAATTCCCTCTGGAATCTAATTCTTTTTGATATAAAATAGGGACGTTAACTGTGTTTGTCCCCCCAAAATACCTAATTTTCTAAATGCTGCTTTTTAAACAATCCATCTTCTCCCTAATTGCTTGAAATACAGATTAGTTCAAAATTGTCTATACACACGTTTCTGTAGTCTCAATTTTGTTCTACAGTCCGATTTGCTTGACGGACCTGTTTCCTACTTCTACTGCCCTACAGATCTATTTCCTGCTCCAGACCATTATCTTGATTACTTTATTTTTGCACCATACCTTGCTACTTAGTATAGCAATTTACTCTCCCCAAATTATTTTTCTTCAAAATTTTCTTAACTACTTTTTCCAATTTACTCTTCTGGAAAACTTTCAATTTTTCTTAAAATTCCACTGAAATTTTAACTGGAAGAGCCTAATTTGAGGAGAATTGATACCATTAACAATTGAGTCTTCCCATCTAGGAATGTCACTACATTATTTCAGATCTTCTTTTATGAATTTAGTTTTCTTCTATAGGTTTCACCCATTTCTTAATAGTTATTAATAGGAATTTTATGTTTGCAATATTATTTTGAGAGGAATTTTTTTTTTAAGAATGACCATAAGAGTATTTCTAATCCAGATGGTAATAAAGCACATGCAAAAAAAATCTTCCCTCTTATTACAAACACACAGAAATGTTGTGTTAAATTATTTTATGTATGTATGTATGTATGTATGTATATTTGACAGAGCCCGAGCAGGGGAGAGGCAGAGAGAGGAGACAGAGAGAATCCTAAGCAGACTCTGCAATGTCAGCGCAGACAGAGCCAGATGTGGAGCTCGAGCCCACAAACGGTGAGATCATGACCTAAGCAAAAATCAAGAGTCAAACCCTCAACTGGCTGAGCCACCCAGGCACCCCTCAATTATTTTAAATACACAGCTGAGCTTGAGAACAAGAAAAGAAATTCTCAAGTACCAAAAGCGAATAATGGGATACAGAAGATGAAGCTGCAGTGACCACAACATGGGCATTAGAAATAAACAGAGGCTTTAGTGGGAATTATTTTAATGCCCAAAGGGTATGAGAGTTGATGGAACTGGCCCTGCACACATGGCCACAAGCCAGAGGTAGGTTCTTTAAGTTGGACAGTTGCCTCAGTGAAATTTGACTGGCACATCCCCACCTAATGTAATGGCTATAGGTCTTAACAGAAAAGGGCAGAAACCAGAAAGACCTGCTGAACTTTATATTTTCTTCTCTAGGGGACAGTCCCTAAAAGATTCCTCTAAAATTAATGATATGATTATGAAAAACATTTAGAGGTTAGATCACTGTGCTCATGTATTTCAATTTCAGACAGTATTTACTGACTCCCTGACAAGAATAATAGGATTAATACATTCATACTGTTCCCCATTCAATTTAGGATTTTTGTCAATTATGTTATTATAGGCGGTCTTCGCTTTCACTATATACAAGTTTCTGTAATTTATTTAAATAAACCCTCAATAACATGGTTCAAACTTCAACCACCGTATGTATATTAACTGCAGTAAGTGCACAAAACACAAACTTCGGTGCCAGTTCTTCGATCCATAAGTCCCTATGTAAGTAACAGATGCTCATCATGATCCGTGATCAACCACACACTTCTTTCGAAGTCTGTCAGTGATGTGATCACTGTGTATCTATTTTTCAGTTCATGCACAGCAAGTGTGCAGTTGTCTCCTTGTCAGCCAGTGGTAATCGTGCATGACAGTTTGATGATTTTACAAAAATGGATCATCAACAAAGATTAGCCAACAGAGATGAAAGTTCAGCAAAGAAATGAAAAATGAGGACACTGAAAATGCAAATGGAACCGAACGTAAATGGGGTTTAGCACAGCCGGCCACGGAATGTAGAGGACGCCAGATCGCTCCAGAGACGCCGGGTACACAGCTGGAGGAACCGAGTGAAGGCATAATTATCTACAAAGATAAAGAAAGTAGTTGCGACATAAAGGGTGAAGATGTCACAAGGGAAACGATACCTGCACAACGCTTCCCATTAAAGAAATTCCCAGAGGTATTTCAGGGTATGTAGTGCAAAGGGTAAAATTTTTCAAACGGATCCAAATTTTGAAAGGGGGACAATTCACCACCGCACACAGAAGATGCATGCTCTGTTATTTTAGGTCACACAGTGAGATGAAGGCAAGCCAGGCAAGAACTACCGGATCCTCTTGTTAGCTTTTGCAAAGAAGTGACACTTCAATTTGCAAAGTCTCTAATATTTTGAATATGAGTTTTGCTATTTTAAAATCTTCTCTGTATACTTATAACCATTAGAAGAGAATTTAAATGTTTTGTTTTTTTTAAAGGTTTATTTACTTTTGAGAGAGAGAGAGAGCATGAGAAGTGGAGGGACAGAGGGAGAGGGGAACAGAGAATCCAAAGCAGGCTCCATGCTGACAGCAGCGAGCCTGATATGGGGCTCAAACTCACAAACTGTGAGATCATGACCTGAGCTGAAGTTGGACGCTTAACCGACTGAGCCACCCAGGTTCCCCAAGAATTTTAAATGTTTTGACAAAGATTTTAAGATGTTTATAACATTTCTATTCTGGTCTAGAACCATAATTCTCACAGTTGCTAGTATTAGAATTTTACCTTAAGTAGTAGTCAACACACACCATTTTTCTGTGGCTTCTCCATTCCTGACTTTTTATTTTGATTCAGCTATTGGTTGCCTGGACATGTCCTCAGATAGGTTTTTGTTTGTTTGTCGGTTTGAAAAGAGTGTCAACAGTGTTGTTACTTCTCTGGTATTCCTGGGTTAGGAGGTCTCTTGTCTTACACTTGAAAAATAAAATGTTTATAAAATGCTTGAGATGTATTTTCTTTCCTTCAGAAATCTGAGGATACTGTTCTACGACCTTCTTGCACTGAGTATGGCTATGGCAAAGTTTCTAAGACTAGTCCGACCCTTTTTTGAATGATCTGTACGTCCTATACTTGTATGCCCCTATGGTTCTTAATTCTTGAAGTTCAGCAGAAAAACTCCCAGTTCCACGTCCAACTCTATCCTACTGCCTCTCACTAAACTCAGTTATCTATATTCCAAATCCATAGCAGCAGAAAAACAGAATACAGGATAGGAACACTAAACACATGGTTAAACAGAAAAGGAAGGACAAAAAAATAATAAAGTAGGCTAAAGAATACAAAAAGCACTGAAGACTGCAACCCTTCAGGTATTTAAAAAAGTGCAGTGCTCCATAATGATTCATTTCCTGAGGAAAGGATTCCAGACAACAACTGCTTGCACTATAATTAGAATCCACATGCAGCTACTAATTTCTGAATTGAACATATTGTAATTTTAGTATTACATAAAATTTTTAGCATAAATTTCTAATAACTTTTATAGGTCTTTTAACATATTAAGCTCCTAATTTCTTTTTTAGTATTAATCCCAACAGAACTATGATTTCCCAGAATGCATACTATTTTTGATTGCTTAACTTTCCTATTTAACACATAAACAATTAGAAGTAACTAAAAAAAAGTGGTATCTTTTTCAGCTTGCCAAGGTATTTTGCAACTTTGTAAGAGATCATTCAAATGTTAATTGTGAAGAGTTCCTTACTACCTAAACCACCACTTAGAAGCCTTCATACTACTATTTTTAGGGTTTCACAAAAACACATACATGCGCAAACATCTCTATCTGAAATTAAATATGAAACTCAAACCCCAGGCTTATCTAGATAAGAAAAACATTAATAGCAATTATAAGCAGAATAATCAAATTAGGGAGCTTTGAACCAGATGTAAAAATACTTCACACCCCCCTATTTCAAGATTAAGGATAAAAACAAAACCACAGCCTTTTCTTTGGGTTGACCACAAAGTGAACTACAGTTGGTTTGCATCAATCCAGAGCAGTGCATATGTGGCAAATAAGCAGCCATGATTACACTTCAAACATCCTGTCTACTTTCTCTTCACAATATGTTGCCAGAACAAGGGATAACTACTTCATACTGCTAACACAGAACCACGAAACACACTTAACGATTATCACTCAGAAATAAAACTCAGGTGAGAAAAGAATCCTACACAAATTAAGTAGAACATGTGCCTAGCTAAAAGCAAGAGCAAATACATAAAACAAAACAGAGTAGGCTCTCCATATCAGATTTTAAATTTACGAGAGCACTGAGGTGACAGAACCCTGCTCTAAAATACTCAAGTCAAAGCAGCATCAAACACTGACTTTAGTAAAACCAATTCTGAAAACAAAGGGAAGAGACTTTATTTTCCTAAAAACATCAAAGGCATTATTTATAAAAGTGAGTTATTAAAAATATCAAACCTATTTAATTTCCAAAGGTATACACATTTTTAAAATGTCGTATTCCATATCCTTCTTCTTAAATACCTCCCTCCTTGAGGCAGATAAGGTATTCCTCCCCCCAAAAATGAACTGATATTTAATATACCACCTCCCACATACTGACAGCATATGCTAATTACTGATTGAACTGCATACGTTTATCTGTTCTTTTTCACCCCAAATTTTCCTATTCTCTTTTGTTCACTACATTCACTTATTAAAACATTTTTCAGGTATCAGGATTTCATTTAGCTAAATTATTAAACTATCAGACTTACTTCCTACATTGAACATTTGTTGTCCTCTTACAGAGTGTACTTTATGAAATGTTTCTCAGCACTGAGGAGAAACAAGTAACAACAAAAGTGCAGCTGTCTCATAAGATTTAATCTCTACAGAGCAGAATGTTAGCATAAAGTATGTACTCAAAATTACATGAGAAAGAAGTTTCCAATAAATCAATTGATTTGGTTTTTGATCAATTATAAAATAACTTATGAAATAATGTTACATGAAATGAATAAATGATAAATAATAATGTTGTTGAAAAGTCCTACTACTAACAGACTTTTTAGGAAGATTATATCAATAGATTTAGAAAAAGCATTTGACAAAATTCAATATTCCATAATGATGAAAACTCTCAGTAAACTAGAAATGAAAAGAAAGTTACTCAACCTATTATAGGACATCTTACGAAAAACCAACAGCTAACATCATACTTAATAGTGCAGGCTAACTGCTTTCTCCCTAAGATTAGGAGAAAAGCAAGGACCTTCCCACTTCTTTTCAAAATAATACTAGGAGTTCTAGCCACTGTAATAATAATGAGAAATAAAAGGCACATAGATCAGAAGGAAAGAAGGAAAAGTCTCTTTGCAGATGATGTGATTGACAATGTAGAAAGTCCTAAGGAATTTCCCCCCCCCCCCAAAAACTACTACAAATAACAGGTGAATTTAGCAAGGTTGCAGGATACAAAGATCAACTGACAAAAAGTTATTGTATTTCTGTATAACATCAGTGAACTGGACAAACAAATCTGAAAAACTACAATTTACAAAAGCATCAATATATGAAATATATGTAAGTTTAATAAAAGATGTATAAGACCTGTACACCGAAAACTACAAAAGACTGTTGACATTAAATAAGACCAAAATAAATGGACGTGGATACCACGTTCGTGGAATAGAAGACTCAATATTGTTAAGTCAAACTCCCTAAACTGAGCCATAGATTCAACATAATCCCAATCAATAGCTCAACAGGCGTTTTTGTAGAAATTGACAATATGATGCTAAAATCTATACAGAAATGCAAAGAATCTAGAATACCCAAAACAATTTTGAAAAAGAACAAAAAGCGAAAAGACTTACATTGCCTGATTTCACAACTTAATATCACACTTACAACAGTGTGATATTAGTATAAAAATATTCAGATCAATGGGAAAAAATACATGCACATATGGTTAACTAATTTTATATAGATATCAAAGTAATTCAGTGATAAAAGGATATCTTTTCAACAAACAGTGCTGGAATAATTGGATATCCACATAGAAAAAAATATAAATTTACCTTCACCTCATTCTATATATAAACACTAATTCAAAATGAGTGATAGATCTAAATGAACAAGTTAAAATTATAAATCACCTAGAAGAAAACAAGAAAATCTTTGGGATCCTGGGCTAGGCAAATATCTTTTAGGCAGCATGTAAAAGAAAAAAGAAAACTGATCACAATTTAAAACATTTGCCCTTCAAAAGACATTGTTAAGAAAATGAAAAGGCAAAGCACATATAGGGAGAAAATATCTGTGATATGTAATATAGGTGAGAAAGGATATCCAGGATATATAACTCTTATGACTCAGCAATAACAGGACAAATGACTTGATTTTAAAATAGACAAGTGGGGCGCCTGGGTGGCGCAGTCGGTTAAGCGTCCGACTTCAGCCAGGTCGCGATCTCGCGGTCCGTGAGTTCGAGCCCCGCGTCGGGCTCTGGGCTGATGGCTCAGAGCCTGGAGCCTGTTTCCAATTCTGTGTCTCCCTCTCTCTCTGCCCCTCCCCCGTTCATGCTCTGTCTCTCTCTGTCCCAAAAATAAATAAACATTGAAAAAAAATTAAAAAAAAAAATAAAATAAAATAAAATAGACAAGAGATATGAACACAGGCTTCACTAAAAAAAGATATACTAAGCACACAGGAAGATTTTCAGCATCACCCGTTATCAGGAAAAGTCAAATTAAAATCACAAGAACATACCACTACATACCCATTAGAATGTCTGAAATTAAAAGGACTGAAAATACAACGCACTGGGGAAGATGCAGAAACTTTTATACATTGCTGGTGGGGAATACAAAATATTACAGACACTTTAGGGAAGTTCTGTAGTTTTTTGTTTTTTTTTTTTAAGTTCATTTTATTTTTGAGAAAAAGAGAGACCAGAGTACAAGCAGAGGAGGGGCAGAAAGAGAGGGAGACAGAGAATACCAAGCAGGCCCTGCACTGCCAGCATAGAGCCTGATGCAGGACTCGAACTCACAAACCATGAGCTCGTGACCTGAACCGAAAAGAACAGTTGGATGCTTAACCAACTAAACTACCCAGGCACCCCTGCAGTCCTTATTAAGTTAAACGTATTCTCATATAACCTAGCAATCCCGTTCCTAGTTGGGAAATATATGAAAATATATGTCCTTATAAAAATTTGCATGCATAGCAAATTTTCACAGCAGTCTTTTTAATAGTAGCCAAACACCAGAAACAAGCCTAATACTTATTTATCAATTGGTGAGTGGATAAACAAATGTGTTCTATCAAGTCAACTGAATACTATTAAGCAACAAATAGGAACTATGGTTAAGCAACAAATAGAACTACGGTATATCCAACAACATAGATAAAATCTCAAAAGCATCATGTTAAACAAAAGAAATCTGAATCAAAAGACTATATTCTATACGATGCCATTTATATGAACTCCTAAAGAGGAAAAACTGTTGTGCCGAAAGCAGATCACAGGGGTTGCTGGAGGTCAGAGGTGTGGAAAAGGAACTCACTGTTAACATGAGGAAGCTTTGTGACCAAAATGTCATATGTCATGACTGTGGTGGTCATTAAACAAATGTATACAACTGTCAAAACTCAGAATTGTGCACTTAAAGATTTTTGTCTATAAATTATACCTAACTAAACAAACAAAAAAAACCTGTGTTCTACCGAGTTAAAGTCCTATATAGAGTATCAGAGTGTCATGATAAAATATCACAAGAGAACACTACAGAATTTGTCATTTTGGCAGTTTTAGGATGCTCTAGAAGTACAGACCAAGGAACACTGGTTAACAAAAAGGTAGTCCCACACTCCTCTACACACAAAAAAGGCACATTTAAGCTCCTAACTTACCTCCTCCCAGCCATTAGCACTGCTTTTCAAAAAGCACTTTATTTACAGAATTACTCTTTTTGATGAGCAAACTATCAAAAAGAAAACATCGGGTACAGAGTTTCCAATGTGGAACATGAAGACGTTCTGGAAACAGATAGTAATGGTTACACAACATGCTGAATATACTTCATGCCATAGAAATGTTCACTTAAAAATGGTTAATATGGTAAATTTTATGATACTTTTTACCACAATAAAAAATGTTTAAAGAAAGTAGTATTAGGGGAAAAAAGTAATTCTAAGAAAACTACACAAATCTAGAAATTTTTAAGGAAGTTATGCTTTAAAACAGTTCCTTTGGTTCAATGATAAGGACTAATCTACTGTTTCTTTGAACCATGCTCTCACAAAATCAAGCTTAAAAGTGGTTATTAGGTATGATTCCACTGAGTTACAAGAAACTGTTCTTACCAACTCTTTTAAAGTTTATTTGTAATGTTTAGGGCTCTACCAAAGTACAGGTTTTTTTTGTTTTTTGTTTTTTTTTTTTTTTTTTACAACTTGTAACAGTTTGAGTTGTCTACAGTAACAGGAAAAACCTCAGGAGACAAATATCAGGTCAAAGAGCTCAGATCCAAAACGGTTCTGCATTTGGTGGCCTAAATACATGTCATTTTGTTGTCTAACTTAATCTGCAAACTAACCTCAGCACAAATACTAAAAACATACTAACAGAAGTGCTAGAGTGGCTATGGTCTGAGGTTAAATTAGGCCACACAAGAACTGCCAAAACAAACATCAAATTTCATGTTATTTGGGGGGAAAAGAAAGCCATCTGTGCAATTTATTGTGGATGAACTGCAGTCTGATTGGGACTAGAGATACGTCAAACATAGTTGTTATTATATTAATATTAAACCAATATTGATAAAATATTTTGGTTTTAAAATATTTAATATCAGAAAATGCCTGGACATAACAAAAGATGGCAGAGTTGTATTGCCCTACCTAAAGCTGGCGGGGCACTGTTATCGAAAAATAACATTTGCAGAACTTGGGGAATCCAAAAACAAAAACAAAAACAAGGAAAGGAAAAAAATAAGCTCAAAGGGTACATGCCTAGAACAGAAAAGAATGTGTGTTTTAAAGAAGTTCTAATCACAATCTGAGGAACAAGTTTAGAATCTAGATGAAGTTTAGGAGGGCAATTTCAATCTCAGGCAGAGAATGGATAATGATAGTATTAGTAACAATAACAGCAAACTCTTATACAGGGCTTCCTATTTGCCTGACACTAGTTCTCTGCACTTGAATGACATTAACTTGTTTAATCCTTACAATGGCAGTGTGGGGCAGGCAATAACCACTGGAGAGAGATGAGGAAAACAGGCTCAGGGAGATTAGTTAACTGTCTCATTGCAACCCAGCTGGCAGGTGACACAGCTACCTTAGGGTGTCCTGTGCCATTTCCAGACTTCTCACTTGCTCTTTATATTGTATTCTTTGGAAAATACTGTTTTCCTACGAACTAAGGAAGTTAAAAGGAATTGCTCTAAACGTGCACTAGAATGGAGAGTAATATTAAGGAGGACTAGTGAGAAATGAAAAGATTTCAACACTTATTAACAGTCCACTATGTGCCAGGCATTTTATATTTCGGCATAGTAGGCAACTAACTACAACAAAAGAAGTAAACTTCTAGATCCCAAAATTCACCATAAACTCATATCTTTAATGAAGCTTGTTAAATGATTTCTTTGAATTTATGAGGCAAAGATATATCATAATAATCAAATACAAAAAACCCCACTATTTGATTACATCTTGACAAGAATACAATTCAGTTCTTTAAAAAAATTAAATAAGCATTTGTGTACCAGGCATGATTTTAGGCACAAGACCTATAAAAGATGAATTTATTAAAAATTCATTAAAATCATTGGGGCGCCTGGGTGGCGCAGTCGGTTAAGCGTCCGACTTCAGCCAGGTCACGATCTCGCGGTCCGGGAGTTCGAGCCCCGCGTCGGGCTCTGGGCTGATGGCTCAGAGCCTGGAGCCTGTTTCCGATTCTGTGTCTCCCTCTCTCTCTGCCCCTCCCCCGTTCATGCTCTGTCTCTCTCTGTCCCAAAAATAAATAAACGTTGAAAAAAAAATTAAAAAAAAATATTATTAATCATAATATTAATCATATTAAAATGATCCCTGTTCTCAACCATCTTACAGGCTACATAGGAAGACATTGTTCAGAGGGTTAAATGATCTGTTTAGGGTCCCAGCTGTTAACTAGCCAGGAAAGAATTAGAACTCAAATCCATCTAATTCCAAAATCTATATACTTTTGCTCTACAGCAAGCTAATACTGTTTGAGTACAATAACTGGAAAAAATTTTCAACTGACTTCAAATAACAAATATAGAGCACCTGGTCTCTATTTAATATTTTAGAACTGTTTCAGGTTAGCTCAGAACTTGAAAAGGGGAAGTGAGAATTCTAGACCAAATCTTATGTTACAAATTTCACATAAACTGAGCATAAGTACATTACAAAAGTCACTCATGTTGTAAAAGAGTTGAACGTTTAAAAATATCTATTGCAGGGGCACCTGGATGGCTCAGTCTGTTAAGTGTCCGACTCTTGGTTTTGGCTCAGGTCATGATCTCATGGTTCATGAGTTCAAGCCCCGCATCGGGCTTGGATCCATGCCTCAGCCCTCTCTCTCCCTCTTTCTCTGTCCCTCTCCCGCTCACTCTCTCTGTCTCTCTTAAAATAAATAAACGGAGAAATAAATAAATAAATGATAAAAATATCTATTGCGGTGGATTGCAGATGGGTGTGGATCCACCAGAAAAATGGAAGACAGTGTTAATTCCAGGAGTTCCCAATCTTTGGGGTTGAAATCCCTCTCCTTTAGATCTTGTAAGTAGGCAGGTATACCAAAGTTTCCCAGTTAGGATCCAATAAATAGGAACTACACCAGGAAGTCCTCTGAGAGCTGTTCTCAGTGTCTGCTTTGTTATAAACCCACTTACTACAGTGCATTCTATAATAGGAAAAAATGTATTGATAAAACTTTCTGTCATTTACCTAATAAGAGACATTAAAGATACTGTGATTTACAAAGACAGGATCCTCTTCACGGTGAAATGTACTAAACTGGGGCACCTGGATGGCTCAGTCAGACTTCAGCTCAGGTTATGATCTCACGGTTCATGAGTTTGAACCCTGCGTTGGGCTCTGTGCTGACAGTTTAGAGCCTGGAGCCTGCTTCGGATTCTGTGTCTCCCTCTCTCTCTGCCCTCCCCCACTCACACTCTGCTCTCTCTCTCCCTCTCTCAAAAATAAAACAAACAAACAAATAAACTCTAAAAAAGAAATGTACTGAATTGATCCAGCTATTCAACTTTGGAACCAAAAGTATGCATTTATGAGATGACTAAGGTTTGAGGGTATAGCATGGGTCCGTTTGACCACCTCAAAACAATTAGCCTAGCTTTTTTAAATTATGCTTGGCTCAAATAGAATTAACCAGAGAGAAATAATTTTGAAAGAAATATTAAGGAAATGGCCAAGAGCTTTAGATATGAATTTAAAACTGTGTTTTCAATATTGCAAAAATACCCGAAACTTCATTACCATTATTTTCTAAAAACCTTTTAAAATGTGGGGTGCCTGGGTGGCTCAGTTGGTTAAGCGTCGACTTCGGCTCACGTCATGATCTCACGGTTCGTGGGTTCAAGCCCCGCATTGGGCTCTGTGCTGACAGCTCAGAGCCTGGAGCCTGTTTCAGATTCTGTGTCTCCCTCTCTCTCTCTGCCCTCCCCCACTTGTGCTCTGTCTCCCTCTGTCTCAAAGATAAACATTTAAAAAAAAAAATTTTTTTTAAAAAAACATTTTAAAATGTGCACTATAGAAAGGAACAGGAAGTATCAAATATAAAACATGCTGAAACAATACAAAAATGCATAAAGTATGTATGTACTTAGATGTTTATAAAGATGTTAATATATAAAGATATTTGGGTAATATATAATGTAAAAATGGATTCACAGAATCAGTTGTAAAATACTTACAGCAGAATCAAAATGAGTTCTTTGCCAAACTTTTCCCAACTATATTTCATAGGCCTTCATGTTAAAAGAAAATCTGCTAGCATATTTTAAATCGTAAAAACAAAGTCATAAGTATTCTCAGAATAATTTGATTACTCTTTCCAAAATGACACACATTTACCCAGAAAATTTTCTTTCAACTCTCAAATTTGCCCTGCTAGTTCATCTTTTTAGAAATTAAACACTTTTTCCCTGGAGTCTAAGATCACTGTATTAAGGGGAAAGAGGCACGGAGAAGTAGGGGGGCAGTTACAACCCCCTCAGCCCTGTCCCCCAAATGGCTCCCCTGTACTGTGTGGGGATTCATTTTTTTTTTTTTTTTAAGAGAGAGAGAGAGCATGAGCAGGGGAGAGGGGCAGAATCTTAAGCAGGCTTCATGCTCTGTACAGAGCCTGATGTAGGGCTCGAGCCCACAACCCTGGGATCACGACCCGAGCTGAAATCAAAAGTCGGATGCTAAACTGATTGAGCCACCCAAGCACCTGGGTATTAATTTTATTCTTTTTTTCATTTTTAAAAAATATTTATTTTTGAGAGAGACAGAGTGTGAGTGGGGCAGGAGCAGAGAGAAAGGGAGACAGAATCCAGAGCAGGCTCCAGGCTGTGAGCAAGCCGTCAGCACAGAGCCTGACACAGGGCTCAAACTCACAAACTGCAAGATCATGACCTGAGCCGAAGTTGGACACTTAACCAACTGAGCCACCCAGGCGCCCCTTAAATTTTTAATTGTGGTAAAAATAAAAAAACCATGTAACACAAAATTTACCATTTTTAAGTTCAGTACCATTAAGTATATTCACTGTTGAGCAACAGATTTCCATAACTTTTTCATCTTGCAAAACTGAAACTATTTCAACCCCAGTGAACACTAAGACATTTACAACAGTACAAATCAATATATCTGAAAAGCAAAATATATTCAAAGACCACTATGAAGACAAATTTGGACAGAAACTAGGTCATATTCTGTCTCTTTTAAGCAACGGTTTTCTTCAGAGTAATAAAGTAATGTTGCAGTTTTTTTTTTTTTTAATTAAGAGAATAATTTCCCTGAAGGCCAGAGAGAACATCTTATTCATGTACATCCACAGTATCTAGCTATATAAACCACTCAATAAACACTGTTGATAATACCAAAGGAAACAACCTAAGTACAAAGTTTCATTAATTCAATTTTTACCTATTTAATAAACTGGTCCTCTAAGAACCAATTATCAGGAATACTCTGTTAGCCTCTGCTTGCACTGTTTTTTAAAAACTTCCTTTAAAATAATGTGCTATTAATTCAGGTTTCAAAATTCCCAGGTGACTGTGCTGATACAACCATCTGCTCACATAAATTATGTCAAGATAAGCCTTTTACTTACCATATAGTTACCATAAGCATGATCAAACATTTCCAGTACTTGATTCCTAATTTTAAAAGAGCAGAAATAGAAAAAAGTTAAGAACATTCTATTTACTGTTTTTCAAAAAGCTACAGCTCCTTCATACACGTGCACCAATTAAAAAACAAAAGAAAAAAATAGTTAGAAAAAGACATAAACAGAGTCAAGAAATAATCAGTGTGAATAGACAAGCTTTCATGAAACACACAGGGCTAGGCCAAACTTTTACTATTCCTAGCAATTTATGTAAAATTTACCTTATGTTCCCTAAGAAAACTGATAAATGATGGATGCCGTGCACAGAGAAGGAAGTCTGATGCTGAAAAACAATTACCTCTTTACAAAATTATTTAACATATCTGTCTTAAAAGGAAGAATATTGCTGGAGACCTCCAAAAGAATTGTTACAATTTATTGCTTATATAGAGTATATATACTCTAGCAAGAGAGGGGTGGGTGTGTTAGGATATGAAATAACAGTACTCTAACAGCTTCTACTTTCCCTTTTAAATAAAATCACTAATGCTTACTTTAATACATATTTATTAATACATGTTTGTTCACACTTTCAAAAGACCAATTTTATGATTTTACGATGTACTCTCTGCTCCTTTAAAAAACTGTCAAAAGTCAAATAAATAATATTCATCTCTAAAATGAGAAAAATAGGGGCGCATGGGTGGCTCAGTCAGTTAAGCATCCTACTTCAGCTCAGGTCATGGTCTCAAGGTTCGTGAATTTGAGCCCCATATTGCGCTGTGCACTGACAGCTGGATAGCACAGAGCCTGCTTCTGATCCTCTGTCTCCTTCTGCCCCTCCCCTGCTTGTTCTGTCTCTCTCTCTCAAAAAATAAACATCAAAAAAAAAATAAATAAAATGAGAAAAATAATCCTCAAAAAGAAATTTGTGTGTTTTGGCTATCTCTGTGTCTTAAAATCCCCAAGATGACTGTTTAAAATGGAGATATCTGATCCCCACATCAGATTTACTAAGTCAAAATCTGTACTGTCTGGACCAACTAACTAGTCTTTCAATTAAACACTCTCAAGTTTGGGGTCTTGACAACTATACAAAAAACTACAAATGTTTTACGTTTGTTTGTTTGTTTCTTTGTTTGAGAAGGAGCAGGAAAGCACACAAAGCGCACACACAAACAAGTGAGGGGCAAAAAGAGTGGGAGAGAGAATCTTCAGCAGGCTACAGGCCCAGCCTAGCATAGAGCCTGATTTAGGGCTCGATCTCATGGTCCCTCAGGACTGTGAAATCATGACCTGAGCTGAAATCAAAAGTCAGACACTTAACCAACTGAGCCACCCAGCTGGCCTTGTTCTACATTTAATGTTATGGTTTGACAAAGCCAAATATCTAAATAATTAGCAAAGGAAAAATGATTCGGTAATCTTTTATTAATGCTATTATTCCCAAAGTTCCAATCACTAATAGCAAGAACTGAAGAAAGTGTTAGAGAAAATGGCTGGTTATAATTTTATTTTACTTCCTGTTATGTTGAAATTCTCATTTTAAAAACTGTAACCATGGATAATGAAACACTGGTAATAATAAAGCTAGCAGACAGAAAAGAACTAATTTCCAGATCCTGGCTATAATGACCAGCAAAATCAAGGACACTCAAACTTATAAACTGAATAAGGCCTGGCAAACTTTTTATGAATAATCATTTTAAAACAATCATTTAAAACAAGATCTTATCACTTTGCTAAAACATTAATTCTGTATGTGTTTATATGTATGACAGAATATGGACCAAGTTATCTCAGAAAACTATGGAGTATCTTAAAGAATTCTTCCATACATTTCTTTATTATATTACAAATGATAAAGATCTCTCAAATTAGCTAATAAACAACCAAAAACAATGTTAAGATTTTCTTTTCAAGCACTGATATCAACAAATGGAATAAGGAAATCCTTCTTCCTTTCACCGAAATGGAATCAATACAAGATTATTGTCAAGAGGTACAAATTCCTTTAACTGGCAATGGCACTGCCCAGACACACGCATTATAGATAACATAAACTGTAACTCGGTAACCCAAACTTCGTAAGCCCTTGATTTTCATGATTATGAATAAATCACGACTGCATATGAGAACGTGTTATTTTCCAACCCTTACATTTATGCAGTACATGATCATCAGATTTCACAACACATACTTCAAAGTGGAGATATTTAATATCCAGTTCAGTGCTCTCTCTCTCCTACTTAAACACGTAAGTCTACAAAGTCATATTTAAATACAGAATGGTAGATAACTATACTCAACAGAAAAAAATGTCTCTAAGATGGTTTTATATCTATTCAACAAGTGAATAAAAATATGTTGGAAATCAGATCCATAGTTCAAACATTATGTCTTTTTCTTCGCTTTAAAATAATTTTTGTAAGTCAGCTTTATCTAAAATTACACTGCCTGCCAATGTGCTATAGAAACTGCATTTATACTTTTTCTTTTTAATGAAAAGAGAACATTAACAACTGCTGTAATATTTAAATCACAAAAACAAAAAACAATGTATTCCAGGAAGGATAAGACTACATATGACCAAGTAAAAATTCCATAAACTGTAAGCAATTGAGCAACTCTTTACTATTAGTGATAATTCCAGTCTGTATCATCAGTTTGGCTTGGTAGGATAGGAAAAAGGGTGGGGCATTTTATGCTTTTTATCATAAATCATTATTTGGGCTTTAAAAAAAAAAATCATACAGGTAAACCTAATGAATCAGAGTTCAGGTTCCCGAAAATTCCCAGAGGGGAAAGCAATCAAGCAATTACGTATTTGCGGTTTACAGCTCCAGATTCTTACTCTCAAAATTGGAGCTGAAATTCCAAGCCACTTTGGTTGGATTCTTCCAGTTAAAAATTAATTTTGGTCAACAAATGACTTAACTAATGACTCTTCTTCAAATAAAAATTTTTAACAAAAAAAGAGAAAAGGGAGTGGTGATAAAATAAGATACGTTCTATCCTTAACAGACTTAAGCTTCTCTTTCCAAATCTTATGAAGTGCAACACAGTGGACAGAACGTCTCTGAAGTCACACAGATCTGGGTCTGAATACTGGTTCCACCATTTACTAACTGATTTTGAACAAGTTGACCTTGAGTGTCAATTTCCTCATCTGCACCATGGGAATCACATTCACCTCATTAAGAAACAGGGAGGATTACAGAGATGTAAAGAACCTGGCACAGAGCAGGGCATTCATTAAAACAGTTATCGAGGATACATTAAATTCATAAAGAGAGAACATGTAAGATACTTATTAAGGGTTTACTGGGGCGCCTGGGTGGCTCAGGCGGTTGGGCATCCAACTTCGGCTCAGGTCATGATTTCACAGTTTGTGGGTTCCGGGCCCATATGGGGCTCTGTACTGACAGCATGGAGGCTGGAGCCTGCTTCAGATTCTGTGTCTCCCTCTCTCTCTGCCCCTCCCCCACTCGCACTCTGTCTCTCTCTCTCTCTCAAAAATAAACTTTGAAAAAAAAATTTTTTTTTAAAGAGAATTTCCTGATGTTTTTGTTTTGGTAGCTGATACTTTTTTTTTTTTCCATCAAGCATCTTTTGTTTTCTTATTTCTTAATCGTTGTCTAAGAAACTAATACTCTTGCAATGATTTAAACAATAAGGACGTACGTATATAAAATAAAACTGATGGTTCCATCTCACCTCCATCCTAATCCCAGGGGTAATCATCTTTCCATGTTTTTCTGAGCTTTGACAATTTCTATTCTGCATTTAAAAGAACACAGGATGGTACTATACATATTATTTTACAACTTGCATTTTTGTCTTGGGAATATATCCTGGATGGCCTTCTACCTCCTCCATAATATCTGAATATTACTCCATAATACAGATGCTCCAAGAAACAGTTCCAGTCTTTAAAAATGCACATCCCTGTATACCTATCTCTACATCAAGAGTGCTTTTATTTCTGTAGGATAGATTCCCTGAGACCAGATTAATGAATCAAAGAGTAGATACAATTTAAATTTTAGGAGATACTGTCAATAAGTTACAGCAAATTTACACTCCCACCAAGTCTTTTCTCACACCTCAATTAGTTAGTACCTGTGTTTTGTACTAATCTGATGGCAAAAAAGAGCTGTCTCATTGCTTTAATCTGCCATCTCTCACATTTAAGAGGTTGAGTAACTTTTCATGTTTATTGATCATTTGCATTTCCTCTTGTGTGAATTAACTCTTCATACCCTTTGCCCATCTTCTTACTGGTTCTTGGCTTTTTCTTATTAATTTGTGGGACCTAGCATATATTAGGAATAGTGATGCCCAATTAAATGCTGTAAATATAACTGATAATTTTATCACACTCTCAAGACTGATAAGACTACTTTGAACAAAGGGAACAGGTATAATGAACTGAGGCTTCTAAGTAATACCATCAAATATTGTTCTATTAGAAAGTGCAGTGCAACAAAACACTGCAAGGAAATGGTAAATGTGTAAAGTTCAAATTTCAACGTACGCCCCCTTTTCCGTAACAGGTGTAAAGACTATTTCCTTAACTACTGTGAGATCAGCAACATTTTCCCAGCTGGGAGCTCACTTGTGCGAGAATCTAACCACGTCTCCGACGAAAGACAACCACAGGACTCTGGCGCGTAGTGGCACGAGCTGTAGCCCCCTTCACGGGACACTGACATGGCAGCTGCGTTGACACACCACGGATGGCCTCAAGGAGGCTGCACATGTCACCGACGGCCCAGGCGACACCCCGATGCGAGGTCGCACTGCGGGCGACGATCCCCACCTTCCCGGACCCTGTCCTCCCCGCCAGGGTCCTCGCGGGGCAACCGTCCCAATCGCGACAGGAGAGGCCACTGCACGCCCGGGTCGCAATGACAGGCACCTCGCCTGTGGTCCACCTCCTGAGGAAACCCACCCCAGGCTTCCAAGCACCCTTACCCAAGCTTCTGTCTCTCTTCCCTACTCATGGGCGCGGCCCCCGCCGTCCACACCGACGTGGCCGACACCAGGCAGAAGGCGGCCGTCGCCGCTACCAGGCTCCATGGCGCTCGCTGGGGGACCGAGGACCCACAGCCCCGGCCGCCGCCGGCTTCGCTCATGGCCCTGCGGTTCCGCGCACGCGCAGCGGCTACGCCCGGCCGGTGGGACACATTGCCGGACGCGGGTGGCAAGGGGGCTGAGAGCCGTGCCGAGGGCGGGATGCGGAGCAACGCAAGCGGTAGCCGTAGCCGAACTGCTTCCCGAAACCGCCGAGCCGGTCCCCAGCGCCAGCGCTGCCACCGCCCTCCGCCCTTAGCAGCCCGGAGCGCCTCCCCCAGCTTTCCGGTGTCGTAGTCTAGGAAACCGCCTCCCCCAACGTTACTTCCGGGTAGGGCCCGGGGCATTGAGGCTCAGGACCAATGGGGACCAGATCGGAGAGGGGCTGGCTCCGGGGACAGGAGAGGGCATTGGCCGGGAGAAGTGAGACGTGGACAAAAGGCGGGACCTCTGGCTTCCGCCCTCCTCCGACCCGCGAACTTGCGACTCGAAGACTACAAGTCCCAGCGTGCGCTGCTTTCCCCGGCGGGCTAGCAATCAGACTCCGCCTGGCTAAATTTCCACCCTGGGTGGGCGCGCTGCACCCTGGGATGTGTGGTCGTCCGAGGGTCACAGGCGGTGACTAGGATCCCGCTTCCAGCGGCGTCTTGCAGCCAGTCCTACCTCCGGGGCTGTAGGCTTACGAGTCCTGGGGAACCTGTCAGCTGTTTATCCCTCTTCCTGCGCTTGACGCTTCCCGGAGGGGTGGCCGAATGAGGCTCACACGTCCCCAGCTCGGTACTACCCGCTTTCGGAAGTAGTGTTGGGGTAGCCTCTGCCCCGAGAGAAAGTACAAAACAGTAACAGCAAAAGTGAGTTGACCTTTGATGCCACTTGCTGAGTTTTGCTTGCGTTCTCTCATGCACTCTTCTCAACTCTCACAAGTATCACCATTCCCATTTTGCAAATGAGGAAACCGAGTCTGAAGAGGTTAGGTAACAAGTCCTCGTTACACTGCTGGATTAGACACCCAACAAACCTCTGTGACTCAGGAGTCCTTGCATGTAACCACATCCACAAGGATTAAAGAGAGCACGTACTTGATTAATAATAGTTCTCTAAAAACCTCAATGTAAGGAGAGTAGTGAGCTTGAAAGAAAATTTAATGAAGGAAATTGGAACTTGCAATTTATTTTGATCACTGAGTCCCACATTAACTATTGGTAAAATGAGTGGGTTCCTCTTGAAAAACCACATTGTATTTCTTGTGTGATAATTGAGTAGGTAGGTGCAGAGTTTAGGTGCGGATATGATCTCTGTGACCACAGGAAATCGCCTGCTGATCCCCTCAGCAGCGTTCAGCTGTATCTCTGGAAACTTTTGTTGATTTTGATCACTTTGCATCATATGCTTGGCTCTCAGACCGGCCATTCATGTGACACCAATGACTCTTCACTCCTCTCTTTCTTAAAACGCTGGTATTCCCTGCATTTTAAGGTTTTCTTTTTGTCTTTTTTTCTCTTTGTACACTATCCTTTGGTGATTTATTCCACTCATATGTATTCAGCCATCACATGCCTGTGATTTCCATATCTCTCCTGATCTCTAGACCCACACTTCCACCTTCCTGATGGAAATTCCCTTCTCTGTGGCTCAAGGTAGCTCAAATGTAATATGTTCACTGTTTCAAATTAATGCCTTAGAATCGTCTTCAACTCCTCCTCCTCCTTCATGGTCCACACCCACCCACTTGCCAAATTACATAGATTCTACTGCTATCACTACTGGCTGGCACTCCCACTTCTTCTTAGTTCAAACCTCATTACCTCCTTCCTGAACCATTGCAATGGTCTCCTAATTACTTCCCTGCCACCCTACTTTTCACAACACTGCTACCGGAGTTGGCATTTAAGGATATCTACAGACCCTCTGAACATGTCATCTCCCTTATACCCCTGCCCTGCCCTCAGATTCTATGTGATAACTAACGAATTCTCATGTTATCCTCTGCGATGCCACCATTTTTGTAGAACACTCTTCCCATTGAGTTGGCTCAGATTTCATATCTACAAAACCCTTTCATAGCCTTACAACCAGTGGAAGTCATTCTCTCTGGGCGCCTGGGTGGCTCAGGTGCTTGAGTGTCTGACTTAAGCTCAGGTCATGATCTCACAGGTTGCTGACATTGAGCCCCACATCAGACTCGCTGATGAGGAGCAGCAGTGCGGAGCCTGCTTCAGATCCTCTGTCCCCCTCTCTCTCTGCCCTTCTCCCATTCATGCTCTTTCTCTCTCTCTCTCAAAATAAATAAATAAACTTAAAAAAAAAAAAGAGAGAGAGAGAGAGGTGATTCTCTCCCCTATTCTTTCATTGTATTTTATGTCTTTATGATTGTGTTTTTCACAGTCAGCCATGCCCACTAGATTATGACTGCTTGAAGGATATGGACTTCACCTTAATTATGTTCCAAAATTCAGCACTGTGCTTCTGCTGTTATAGATACTTAATAAGTGTTGAATATACTTGTTTCCATCTTCCTTCAGTTTCTTTATAAAATGGGACTAATATAGTCTTTTTATCTACTTTTATGAAGGTTGTGAGAACACATGAGGTCATTTCTGTACAATATTAATTTTATTCCTTTTATGGACTTGCAACCCTATATGGGTTCCATCCTGGATCCTCTCTGGCAGCTTTAAGGATGAAGTTAGCTAAATAAATAATACCTGTGAATTGTTCTTGGCTCTGGCATAGAGAACATGACAAGCTAAAGGTCAATACCAACCATCCAGTATTTGAAAACTAGGAACAAAGAAAATAGAAAAATAGTCAATGACCTTCAGTTGTATGAAATGTAGTCAAGTCAATTATTTGTAGTAGATTATTGGCAGTAATTCAGTTTTCTTTATATTCCTAATGTTCGAAGCCTTTATAAGAAGTCAAAAATTGACTAGTAACTATCATTAACAAAAATGTTCTCAGGAAGGAGTTCTGGCTTTTAATGTTTAGAATTTTCTGTTTTCCCCTCTTGACTCATTTATTTGTTTTCAAGCTAACACTACATTTTAAAAATGTCTAATGAGAACCCAGAACATATTTTTTGTTGACTTGCTAAATAATAATCATTTTTCCTCCCTTACTGAAATTCAATTTCTAGTCAGTTGCTGAGTCCATTTTTCACTAATCTCTGCAAAACTGTGAGTAGAAAAGCTTATATGGCTTACACAGTATTGCAATTTATCATATGTAAGGTGGAGCCCATGGAAGTGAAAGAAAAATATGTTCACAAAGTGCATTTCAAAAGAGAGTCCATTTTAACCTCATGATGGAAATAAGATTCTTAGCTAATTGGCAGTTATGGACACTAGGAAAAATTTACATTCATTATTTTAAAACCTATACACATTTTATGATAAACACTTATGATAAAAAGGATATAGGATTTAAACAAGAGAAACCTTGGTGTGTTATACAGAGGGAAAAACACTGGTGTAAGACATTAAGGAGACTAAGGATAAGGACTTTAAAACAATATGGAAGAGACTTTAGATGTGTAAAGCCCATTAAAAATTGTAAGACATCACACACCAAAATTAAAAGCTTTTGCACAGCAAAGGAAACCGTCAACAAAAGACAACCTACAGAATGGGAGAAGATATTTTTAACTGATGTATCCAATAAGGGGTTAATAACCAAAATATATAAAAAGATTATACAGTTCAACACCACATAATCCAATTAAAAGTGGGCAGAGGACATGAATAGACGTTTTTCTGAAAAAGTCGTACAGATGGCCAACAAGTACATGAAGAGGTGTTCAACATCACTAATCATCAGGAAAAATGCAAATCAAAACCATAATTAGATACCACCTTACACCTGTTAGAATAGCTAGACTCTAAAGGATAAATAACAAGTATTGACAAGAATGGGGAAAGAAAAGAGCTGTTGGTGGGAATACCAGCCAGTGCAGTCATGGTGGAAAACAGTATGGAGGTTCCTCAATAAAAATAGAACCATCATATGATCCAGTAATTCAATTACTGGGTAGTTACCCAAAGGAAATGAAAACACTAATTCAACAAGATATATGCACACCTATGTTTATTGCAGCATTATTTACAATAGCCAAAATATGGAAGCCCAAGTGTCCATCCATAGAGGAATGGATAAAGATGTTGCAACAACATGGATCGATCTAGAGGGTATAATGCTAAGAGAAAGAAGTAAATTTGTCTCAGAGACAAATACATGATTTCATTCATGTGGATTTTAAGAAACAGAACAAACGAACAGAGAAAAAAAGAGACAAACAAAAAACTAGACTCTTAAATACAGAGAACAACCTGGTGGTTGCCACAGGCAGTTTGGGAGGATGGATAAAATAGGTGAAAGGGATTACAGTACACTTATCTTGATGAGCACCGAGTAAGGTGTGGAATTGTTGAATCATTATAATGTATACCTGAAACTAATATAACACTGTGTTAATTGTGCTTGAATTAAAAAAATAAAGCTGTCAAAGCAAATGGTTAGAAATAAGAGCCATTTATAAAATGCCCTTTTATCAGTTAAGAGTTTGTTTGCACAACCTTGTAGCTTATGTAAATATGTATGCTCACCTGTGTTCTCTTTACTTTCTTCCCGGATGGATCAGGACTTAGGGAGGGGCAGGAGAATCCTGGTTAGAATCCTATGGATTCACAAACATAAGGGAGGGGCTCCACTTCAATATCACTGCTTGGAAATAGTCCCGGGAGGCTGTAAGCAGCTGTGTGAGACTGACCATACGGTGGCAGTTGCCCCTAAATGACTTGAATTCTTTAGTACTACAGATCTAGTTACTCTGAAAACTCTAGTGTGGAATTTGGGAGTAGTGATTTTGTCATTCTTCAAATTGCTTTTCCTCTTATTTGATAGCGTGTGGAATTTACAGAACACTTCTGGAGGACCCAATATTACAAACTTTAAATAAAGATGGGACTTATTCTACATTCACAACTAGGGACTTTAAGGCCCTAGAAAGACTACTTAACGAAAAAGATAGTGAATGTTGTGGGCTGACTTCAGGCTTGGCTGTCTGACTTACCCAGATTCCAAGAAAGAGAATGGGAAATACGAATGATTCATTGCTGCTAAAGATGTCCCCGGGGCTTTTATCACCTCTCAATCATGATTCAAGATCTTAAAAGTCACTTCAGCTTCAGATAATTATCTTATTTCTCTCAGTGACACCTACACCAGGTCTCTTAGGCAAGAGATTTTGCTCCTACATAATGTTTTGGTTTTTTTTTTAATGTTTATTTATTTTGAGGGGGGAGTAGAGAGAGAGGGAGAGAATCTGCACTGTCAGTGCAGACCCCAGGTGGGCTTGATCCCACGAACCCTGAGATCATGGCCCGAGCCAAAATCAAGAGTCAGACACTTAACCAACTGAGCCACCCAGGTGCCCCATTCCTATATCATGTTTAATGTTAAGCTCACGCTTGTGGTTGGGTGTTTCATTTTGTAGCCATTTTCCATTTACTTCCACATATCAATCAGCAACAAAGCCAAGTTACGTGGCTCTTCACAAGCAAGTGCATCTTGTCGGTGGCCTCTCTCTTAAATCCCCTTGTATCACCAACACGGTTCCCACTTTATATTTTAGTCTGGCCACAGAGGTTTAAGTCTGCACCGTTCCACATTTGAATGGTGATGACTTGACATTGTGGCCAAGAAAAATGGCTCTGAGCCAGCTCTGCTACTTATTGGCCACGTTATCTTAAGCAAGTTACTGAATGTCTTTGTGCCTTGGCTTCCTCCTTTATAAAATGAGAATAAGAATAGTACCTGCCTTCCAGCATTCTTAAAAGGAGTGAATGGTTTACTTGTTGTAACACCTTCCTCCTAGGGGTGTTGTGCAAGAGGTGAGATGCTGTGTGTAAAATACTTAGCACAGTTTGAAAGAGTTCAGTAAACAATAGCTGGTCATTATGGAGTGGAAAGGAAAAGTTGCCATTGGTGAGAGCAGGAGTCAGGGGGTAGGTGCAGTGGCTCCCTAGCCCATAGGATCATGATTCAGCCCTGAATCCTGTCCACTTCCTTTGCTTGCTGACCACATACTGTTACTGCAGCCTCCCTGTCCAAAAATGTGAGCCCTCCTAGACATGCACCTCGAGAGACCTTTGAATTCATGTGTGGTTTCTGCCATGGAGACCTTGTACAAGCTATAGAGCCTCATCCATGTTTTAGAGTAAACATACATACGAACACAATGTACTTTTCTTCCCCTCTTAAAATTAAAAGTGGCCTCATCTGTAAGCCATTTGAAGTTACAGAGGTGGAATAGACTTTGGAAATCTTTTCAGTTTTTTGGGTGACTTCGTTCTGTTTTTTACTTTGTTTTTACAAAAATGCATTTTCCCTCCAACCTCCATAGGATTTAAAAGATACTCAGTTGGATTTATGCTAATTTAACTATATATGAAATTGAGGATCAAAGTGAAAGATGCCCATTTGAATGGGTCAAAAACATTAGGTAGAGCAATCTTAGTATTCTGACACTCAAGAATTAAAAGTTAGCTATTTCTGTAGTCATGCTGATATTACACATTATCCAAATCTGACATTGTCACCTTCTAGAAACTCCATTTGCATATATAGATATACATGTAGAAAATTTATACACACTGTGAGAAGTGAGATGAATCATTTTCAGAAATACCAAATGAAAGCTGTGCTGTCTATTTAACAATAGGTTTATAACCTATTGGGAATATGTGCAAGCCCCAACACACACACACAGTGGAGTCCTAAACCCTAAGACACTTCACTCCCTGGTTCTTCATCCCCCCCCCCTCTTCATTTCACAGGCTTATTTGGGGGGGGGGGGCTTTGCAATGAGCATGCGCCAAAGAACTGAAGTCTCTGTGTCACGGAGGAATGTATATTTGTTCCAGTCAGATTACTTTTTGCCTTACGTGGGCATAGGCGACCTCCAGGCCAGGCTGTAAACTCTGTAGCACTCAGTCAATGAGGAATCAGGGGAGGGACTCACATGCTAGGAGATAAATTGCCTGCTGTAACTGCCCCCAGTATGCCTGTCCATCAGACACCCACTCTTGCGAGAATGTTGATTAAAGCCTCGGGGTTCCCTGTGCTCTGAGTCTCTGTGTCCCTCCGTTGATGGGGTCAGTGGGCTTATTTCTCACACATACTTAATACTGCCTTTTCAGGCTTTCTTCCTCCCATCCCATAATCCTCAGACAGAGTGATCCAAATTTGTCAAACCTAATCATTTGTTAACTTCAGAAGTGTGCCTTTCCATTGAGATAAATGTTGACAGTTCTTAAATATTTAAAGTTTATTTATTTTTGAAAGAGAGAGTACATGTGCATGCGCCTGAGAGGGAGAGAGGCAATGGAGTGGGTGAGAGAGAGAATCCCAAGGACTAATAGCATAGAGCCTGATGAGGGGCTCGAACTCACAAACTGTGAGATTGTGATCTGAGCAGAAATCAAGAGTTGGATGCTTAACCCACTGAGCCACCCAGGCCCCAACAGTTCTTAAATATTTAAAATTAACTATTTCCTGGCTTTCTTCTCCAGCATAAAGTTGTATGAAAATAATGCTTTATTTGGTTCTTCTCCAAATGTATTGAAAGATTTTGTACTTTTTTTTGTTGTGCTTTTGTTTCTTGGTTTTTAGTTTTTCTTCTTTTCACAAGCGGAGCTTTTAGTAGTTTAGGTGATAAGCCAAGGGGAGGGAAATTTTGCCATGGGAGAAAAGTAGAAAAAACAGTTTTTAGTTTCTTTGCAGATCAATTTCCTTGTGGGATTTGAAAATCAGTCTACAATCTCCAATACACATGATTGTACTTAAAACTTGGAGAGATGTGATTTTAGGTATCCCTACCCTCTTGACCACATTTTCATGGCACCAGGCAATGAGTCAAACACATCTGCATTGTGCAAGGAAATGTACTATTGTTAGTCTACTGCTAATGATTAATAGACATCATTATTATTATTATTTATGGAACTAGCTCTTAAGTAAATAGTAACTTCAGAACCTTCCCAGCCCTTCTTTGCAGGCTTGTGCTTAATTTTAGTACCCTACAGTATTGCCTAATTTTTTTTTTTCTGGTTTTCCTCCATGTCACCTCACATCACTTCGGTTTCCTTCCTCCTCTTCCTCTTCATCTGGCACGGGCATCTATGTGCACACACACACATACACACATTTGCTTTGTACCCACTCCTGAGCATTGAACTTCAAATCACATGATTTGAGTCCTAGACCTGGATCTGCCATTTACCATTCTACGCAAGTCAGTTCCTCTAACACTTGTTTTTTGTTTTTGTTTTTGTTTTTGTTTTCATTCCAATTGGCCAACAGAAGTGGACAGAAGATCCAAATGTAGAGTCACATTAGTGGTTAAAAACATGATTAAATATTTTAATCATGCATAATTACCGGTTTATTTATTTATTTATTTATTGGTAGATAGTGATTGCAGCCAAATTATAGGAATTGGGATAAAAAGGAACTATTCTCCAACAACCTCATAACCAGTTTTTATTATTAAACCAATCTCAGTCCAATTTCTGTCGTACGTACAGACATTTATTAAACAAACATTAGTTAGCAAGCATTAACAGGTAACACATACCACCTGTTCTGTGAGTTTGATGACATGCCGGTCTCTTTCCGTTTAGGAACTGTAATCATAACCTTGCATGAAAGGTTCACTGCAGGAGGATGAACAATATTCCAGAACCAGGGTTCTGTCACCCTTCCAGGAAGCACCAGACAACTGGAAGTCCTCTGTCCCACACACTATCCCTACTGGCCCAGCTTCTTACCAACGTGTTCATAAAAGCATGGGAGTACCTCTGAAATATGTTAGCCAGTCCACACATCTTGAAAATCATAAATTCTATCAGTGAGAGCCTATTTCTTTTTCTTCTTTCTTTATTTTTTTTAATGTTTGTCTATTTTTGAGAGAGAGAGAGAGAGAGAGAGAGCATGAGCAGGGGAGGGGCAGAGAGAGAGAGGGAGACACAGAATCTGAAGCAGGCTCCAGGCTCTGAGCTGTGAGCACAGAGCCTGACGCAGGGCTCGAACCCCCAAACCGCATTATGACCTGAGCTGAAGTTGCTTAACCAACTGAGCCACTATGGGAGTCTATTTCTAATGTCCTTTTTTATGGCTAACAAACCACTGATTCCAACAATGAAAAATTCATTTTTGACACTGGTTATAGTAAATAAAATGATCTTTAGTCTGCATTCAGATAAGTTGGAAAGATGTGCTTGTAGTACCTACATCCTGTTGAGACCCCTTAGCTGCCATCCTGGAGTGGGAATTTCTTTTTCTTTTTCTTTTTTTAGTTTATTTATTTCTTTGGTGGGGGGAGGGGGCAGAGAGAGAGAATTCCAAGCCGGCTCCACGCACAGAGTGCAAAGCCTGACATGGGGCTCTGTTTCCTGAACCATGAGATCATGACCTGAGCCAAAATCAAGAGTCAGACACTCAACCGACTAAGTCGGGTGCCCCTGGGGTGGGAATTTCTGATTGGGACAACTGATTGCACCCCTAGTGTAACTTAACCTGATCCATTTATAATATCATACTGTCTATTGTGAAGAATTTTAAGGTATACATGGCAAACATTATCTTGATAATACTTACAAAGGATACATAATATGTCAGGCACTTCCCCCTCTCCCTCAACATTTGAGAATTGTTATCTTTCTTTTGCAGATGCAGAAAATGAAGTTCAAAGAGGTTTATCACTTTGCACATGTCAAAGTAGGAAATTCGTACAGTCAAGATTTGGATAGAAGGCCAGATCATTTCTACCATAAATTCTGGTTTTGCTTGTGACAGTCTTGATTTACACTGTCCTATTATCCTGAGTAGTGCCCCCTTTCATTTTCAAAAATGTCTCAATATAAATGATAAATTATATGGGGCACCTGGGTGGCTCAGTTGGCCTTAACCATCTGACTTTGGCTCAGGTCACAGTCTCACAGTCTGTGAGTTCGAGCCCCGCATCGGGCTCTCTGCTCTCAGCACAGAACCTGCTTCTGATCCTCCTTCCCCCCTGTCTCTCTGCCTCTCGCCTGCTCACATGTGCTCTCCCTCTCTCAAAAATCAATAAACATTAAAACAAAAAAAAATAAAACCCAAACTACATTACATCACCTCAAAAATCCAAGGACCTCATCCCCAACCTATGTCAGATTCTAACAGATAAATGAACACACCACAGCAAGTTCTAGCCTGGCTTCTTCTTGTACCACCACGCTATTTTGAATAAAAGGAAGAAAAAAACAGTATAATTAGGTGGTACAATTCAAGAAAAGAAAGTCCTGCTAACAGGAAATACAAGTCTCCTCCTTTGCTAAGAAAAATGTAATAATGAGTCACCAAGAAATTGGACAGACTAATCAGTTATAGAATACAATGAAAATTATAGGAAGAAGAATAAGACCGATATTGAAATTAAGCTACATTTTCAACCATGTTTGCCCACGAACATTCATATTGACTAAGTTTGGTGTCTGTTTTGTCTTGTTTCCATTCATACTTACTCTGAAACACTAAGGGGAAAACAATTCTTGCACCCACATTTTACCACTTTGGTAAAATACAATATAAAAATCACACCCTTGGTGTAAAGTTACATTTACCAGTCAGTTATGGGAACTAAAAAGCACTTCTCTAGGATGCACTGAAAATTTTTTCAAAGAGCATTCCTTTTTTAGGCAAAACAAAATCTCTGTCACTGCCATGACCTTTTCCTGAAATGATAAAGACAGCTGCCTGTGGACGTGTATGGGTTGAGAAATGCTGGCCTTTTCTCGTGTGAGGGTTCACCGTGGCAGAGACACGTCATGTGACCCAGGAAGGAGCAGGCCCCCAGGACTAAGAAGTGCTCTTGTGTGAGGCAAAGGCAGCTCTCTGTCACTCATCATCCCATGACTGGGTGGACTATCAGAGCCTCTTATTCTGATGTTTTGTGTGGCCCCCTCTCTGACATGTTCTATTCTTTGGAGCTTCTGCACCAAGTTAAGTTGCAGCCACCCTCTCTTCCCACCTCTGACATTGCCTGAGGCTTCCCCAGTAGGGGGCTGTCAGCAGTAACTGGGCACCAATGGCACAGTGAGAACATTTGAGCAGGCCCACAAGTCAACCTAGACAATCTGGAATTTTCTGATTAACTCTTTGCATTGTGCCTTAGATTTGGTTAGATCCAGTCTCTTTCTTTAAATTCCAGAAAGTATTTTTTACTGGGGACAGAGTGATAGGATGGTAAAATCTGTTGCCTTGTTCTTGGGAAGGCAAATAAGTCTTTTGAGTAGGGAATGCTAAAAAGGATAAAACACTATTTGTGTGAAACTTAAACCTTTTCGTTTACAATAAAATGTGTTCCAACTCTTACCTACATCTTGAAAATACCTGATAAGCATGTGTGGTGTCATGGACAATGTGGGGATCATAGGAATGTTTTGAGCTGGGAAGATAGGAGAGATGTTATCTATATCATGTTGTCTAAGAAGAAAATTCCATTCTTTCCTAATCTAATCACAGCTCCCCTTATTCTTGTTAAAATTGTAAGAAAATGAAGGCTAGTGTCTAATGAATTCTAACACCATTCTAGGTGCCTTATGTGTGTACATTATTTTTCATCCTTTTAAAAAATTCCGGGGAGTAAGTCCTATTAAGATTCTCATTTTCCAGATGAAGGAAGTGAGGCACCAAGGGGTCCTCAGCCTCCCAGCCATTGAATGGCAAAGCCAGGATTTGAACCCACACAGTCTGGCTCTGGAGACTGCATTCAACCAGCCAATACCTTCCCTCATAAATTACTATCTAAGATGGGTTAACATGTTCCTAACTATCTTATAGTACTAAAACAAACATCTGTAACTTAAATATTATGCTGCTGTCATATTGGAAAGTATCACAAACTCTTAACATCACTTGTAACAAGATTTACTCGACTTTATAGGATTTATTTGATGTTACCTTTAAATGAGTTTTTTTTTTTTTTTTTAACCGGAAAGCATTCATTGACTCAGTATTTAATGTTCTCCTTCCAGATATAAAGCACAGAGTCTGTGGGGGGAGAAAATCTTTCTGATAAGAGGTAAGATATGCACACAAATCATCATAAAATAAAGGGGAAAATAAATGCTATCAGAGAAAAGCAAAGAGCTATGGGAATTCAGGAAGGGAAAGATGCCAGATTTAATGACCTTAAACTCCAAAGAGCATCCCATCTTCTTGAGTTTCCATTATCACAGCTACTGTGTATGAACTATGATGACATCTTTGAAGGCATAATAAGGAGCAGTATTATTAATTAGATAAGAATTAGAGAGCTGTTATTAATGAGAATTAGAGAAGTTATTAGTAATTTAGCATTTCTCGGTCATGAGGTAAGATTAATTGAACTTCAGTAAAAATTCATCCCACTTAATATACTCTGACTACTCTTTTCTGACAAATCATGTTCCTCATTTCCCTGAAAATATTGTCAAAATAGAATCCTGAATGAAATCAGTGCCTAACACAGTGCCTTGTACTAAAAGGTGCTTAATAAATACACATTCACTTGTTTGATGACTAGTTATTTAAACCTGCCTCTAGCCCTGTGTGCACATTTGAGCATAAGCTTTAGTACACATCATTCTCAATAGTTATCCTCTTTTTTCTTCAGCATACTTGATCTATCGTTCCATTTATTCATTAGTCATTCAACAAACATTTTTTTTTCAGAACTAATAATCTGGATTGATGCTTTTATTTCTTTACAACTTGAACAATTTATTGGAATGTGGAGCCACTCACCAAGATGGAAACCATAGGATGAAGGACAGCTGAAGAGAAGGGGGATAGATGATAAGTTCATTTGGGACATGATAAGTTTGAATGGAAGGTGCCTGTTTGACATCCAAGTGAGGAATACAATAAGCAGCCAGATGTGTGGGTCTGGAGGGAGAGAGAGAGACAGAGACAGAGAGAAAGAGAGAGATCCAGGTTAAGTATAAAAGGGAATTATTAAGCACCATGGGAGGAAGTTAAAGCCATGGAAAAATTGTTCTTAATCTCAGGGGTAAGAACCCTTTGAGAATCTACCAGTTGTCTCCGTACGTCCATGTAATCCTAAAATTATATGTGACAAGTCCTCCCCCTAGAATGTATTGCAGCACAATATCCGAGAGGTTCATGACTCCAGAAAGGCTAAGAATGATAGGTGACAAGAGAAGTTTCAGGAAGGAATGTTGGGGATCTCCAAAATAAGAAGTGGAAGAAGAGTAGCAAAGAAAAGAAAGCCAGAAAGCAAACCACAGGTGAGTCACTGAAGTCAAAGGACGAGAACGTTGGAAGGAAGGAGTAGTCAATAGTGCCCCATATGCTGCAGAAAGCACTGAAAGGTCCTCGTCTCACTAGCAAATTCCCTAAGGTGGGTTCTGTTGCAGGGGATATCCAGCAAATGTTTACAGAAAAATTATATCCATTAAATAACTTGAGAGGAGTGAGGTAAAATTAATAAAGTGATATGCCAGTGGCAGATTTAATTAGGTTTGCCTTTACATTAACAAGTGAAACACACAGGCAGTTAGACAGTAGCACTAGTTAGGTCATCTTATAAAGTCTCCCTAGCAGGCTTCTCTAGGGTAGAAAATGGTTCACCAGCATCACTTAAACCTTCCCATTGGCCTGAAAGGGAAGGAGAGGGAAGAGGGGAAGCAGTTTCCTTTATAAAGGATGTGACCAGGAAGGTGCACACCTCACTGATGCTCACATCTCATCGGAAAGGAATTAATCAATTGGTCACACCTAGCTGCAAGGAACGCTGAGATTTTTTTGCTTGTAACTGGGCAGCCATGTGTCCAGATTAAATTCAAGAGATTGTACAATTAGAAAGGAGAAGAGGCTAACAAATATTGGGAAGTCTAGCTTTGGTGTTTTTACAGTCATGATCACACTTCTACTGAAGATGCAACTATGAGTTTTGAAATATTTATGGACTCCTAAAATGGGTTAACTGGAAAATCTGTTCCATTTTACTTTTAATTTTTCCTATTACATATAACTTATGTAACTTAACTCCTTTTTTAAAAATTTTATTTATTTATTTACATATTTGTTTATTTTCAAAAGTTTTATCTATTTCTTTTGAGGGAGAGAGAGAGAGTATCCCAAGCAAGCTTCATGCTCAGCACGGAGCCTGACATGGGGATCGACTCCACCCTGGGATCACGACCCAATGTGAATCAAGAGTCACAGGCTTAACCGACTGAGCCATCCAGGTGCTCCTTAATTTTTTTAATTTAAATTCAAGTTAGTTAACATATAGTGTAGTATTGGTTTCAGGAGTAGAATTTAGTGATTCATCATTTACATATAACACCCAGCGCTCATCCCAACAAGTCGACTCCTTAATGCCCATCACCCATGTAGCCCACCCCCCTACCCACCTCCCCTCAACAACCCTGTTTGTTCTCCATATTTAAGAGTCTTAAATTTTTATCTTATTTTTTGTCTGTTTGTATCTTATCTTTCTTTCCCTTCTCCTATGGTCATCTGCTTTGTTTCTTAAATTCCATATATGAGAGAAATCACATGATATTTGTCTTTTTCTTAGCATAATGCACTCTAGTTCCATGTACATTGTTGCAAATGGCAAGATTTCATTCTTTGTGATCGCTAAGTAATATTCCATCACACACACACACACACATATATATATATACATATATATATGTATATATATATATATATATATATATATATATATACACACACACACACACACACCACATCTTCTTTATCCATTTGTCAGTTGATAGACATTTGGGCTCTTTCTGTAATTTGGCTATTGTTGATAGCGCTGCTATAAACATTGGGGTGCATGTGCCCCTTCGAATCAGTATTTTTGTATCCTTTGGATAAATACCTAGTAGCGTAATTGCTGGGTCATAGGAGAGCTCTATTTTTAATTTTTGAGGAACTTCCATACTGTTTTCCAATGTGACTGCTCAGTTTGCATTCCTACCAACAGAGCAAAAGTGTTCCCCACCTGTAAAATTCCCAAAAGCTATAAATAATAATAGGATCTCTTTGGAGAAATGTTAAAACACATCATTATTTTGACCAAGCTTTGGGGGAATTTTACAGTTATAGAGGTAGCCCAGTTTATGACTTTATCCTTTCTTCTCTGGGTAAGATGCATAGAGATAATGTGTCACTGGAAATATTACAAAGCAGCTTCCCTTGAGACTACTTCAATCCCATGGTGATAAGCCACAACTAGTAAATGGTAAAAGCTGTACTACAGTTGTCCCTTTTATCCATGGGGGAATATGTTCCAAGACACCCGGTGGATGCCTGAAAACCTGGATAGGACCAAACCCTATATGTACTATTTATTTGATACACACATACCTGTGATGAAATTTAATTTATAGGTTGGTCACAGTAAAAGATTAACAACAACAATAATAAAATAGAACAATTATAATAATCATACTGTAATAAAAGTTATGTGAACGTGGTCTCCCTCTCCCTCTCTCTCTCTCTCTGTCTTCTTCAAAATGTCTTATTGTACTGTACTCACCTTTCTTTTTGTGATGTGAGATGATAAAATGTCTATGTGATGAGATGAAGTGAGGGGAATGAGCCAGGCATTGTGATACAGCATTGAGCTACTGTCAACCTTCTGACCATACAACAGAAGGAGGATCATCTGCTCTGGACAGTGGTTGACCACAGGTGACTGAAACCACAAGAACTGAAACCACAGACAGGAGCTACTACTGTATCGGTAATTGTGGTTGCTCCTGGAATAAAAGAATGGATAAAATAGCAAAATATAATAGGACTAACATTAACATACTAGAGGGTTGTTATTTACTGTTTTACTTTTGGAACGGTGGAGTGTTAGAAGTTCATAAGGAAACTTAGTGCTTTGCAAAGTTATTTAATTTACTTAACACTAGATTTTGGTGAGAAAGCAGGGAAATTATGAGAGCAATCACCCAAGGAAGTGTGAATGTTCACCAGTTAAACAGAAGTGTTTTCCGATCACTTCCATTCCTCTAATATGCCAGGGAAGCTGGATTTTGGAAACCATTTGTGTGCATTTATGAAGTTGGTTCTTTTTTTTTTTTTAACTCCCAGAAATCTGATTTGTGTTTTCATTAATGGCATATTCTAGAACTGTGCTGTTCAATATGGTAGCCACTAGCCACATGTGGCTATTGAGCACCTGAAATATGGTTACTTCATAAATGTAAGTATATACTGGATTTAAAAGAGTTATTATGAAAATATAATGTAGAATATCTGATGATTTTTAACATTGATTACATGTTTATGTGATAATATTTTAGATGTATTATGTTAAAATATATTATGAACACTAATTTTGCCTGTTTTCACTTTCTTTAATGTGATAACTAGAAATTTTTAATTACATTCTGACTCATATCATATTTCTGTTGGATGGTGCTAATTTAGAAGCTGCATAGGAGAGGGGTGCCTGGATGGCTCAGTTGGTTAAGCATCTGACTTTGGCTCAGGTCATGATTTCAGGGCGCATGAGTTTGAGCCCCACATCAGGCTCTGTGCTGACAGCTCAGAGCCTCGAGCCTGCTTCAGATTCTGTGTCTCAGTCTCTCTGTGCCCCTCCCCTGCTTCCACTCTGTCTCTCTCTCTCAAAAATAAACATTAAAAAAATTTTTTTTAATGTAGTTGCAAAAACAAAACAAAACAAAACAAAACAAAGCAAAAAAGGCCCTCTTTTTCCAGGCTTGAATTGACCTATTTTATGGCACATAATCCTAATCAAAAATTTACAGAGTTTTAAACCTAAGAGTTTTTTAACCTCTCCACCCTGTACTCTCTCATACCCCAAATCAATGCAAGGACACTGATAGTGTATCCCAGAGTCACTGATATTGGGTTGAAAAATTTCTAATGATGGATGTCTTTAATATTCTGTGTGATGATCTTTTCCATTTATGGACAGTCTCAACTATCAGAAACCCTTTATGGTGGGAAGAAATTTGGCTCTCTGTACTTTCAATTTCTAAGACTTTTTCCTTTAGCATAATTAAAATATATGAAATGCTTCCGGCCATATGAGTCTTACCATTTAATGCAACTTAAAAATTCCAGGTACTGTGTAAGGAACTTCACAGCTATCATGCTCTCTCATCTAACCTCAGTTCAAGTCTGCTCCTCCCCAGGGTAAACAGAATAATTCCTGTTCCTCTTCCTTGTTTGACACATTTCTCATCTGTCAATAGAAGCTCTTTTATCAAATATTCGTTCTCCAAAACTCTGAAAATACAATTTATGGATAAAAGCAAGAGTTATTTTAAGATGAAAATATTCACTAAGAACTGACCTCTGAAAAAGTTAGTCTGCACTCAAATATCATTTTTAGTTTAATACCGGTGTCTCTAGAATAGAGTAAGTTCTTTGAGAAAGAGTGATTTAAATACCAAAGGATTGAAAAGTACCAGGGGAAATTTGATGAAGCCCTTCAAAGGATGATTTTTTATGATAGTGGAGCAAAATTCATATGATGTGGATTGTCTCATACTGCCAAACAATTTTTTGTCAGGAAAGTTTTTACAAGCGAAAAACACCACCACACTTGTATGATAGGTATGGCCTATCACATGGCCCAAAGGTTAGATGAATGAACACATCAGGGAATATCTAGGACTGTAAAATTTATAACTTGGAAAATAGGATCCTGTATATTCTTGAAATTCTATTACACCTTTTCAATTCTGTATCCTACAATTTCGAGAAGAAAAATCCCAAATCATTACCCTTTTCTCCCTTCCCTCTTGTATCCTCTTGATGTTTTTAAGTACCTTATGGTACCTTAAAAGGCCTTTGTAGTGATTTGAATGATGGCCCCCAAAAGATACGTCTATGTTTCACCCCTGTAACCTTTGAATGTGATCTTGTTTGGAGATAAGGTCTTTTCAGATGTAATTATGGATCTCAAGGTGCAATTATCTGGGTGGCCCTAAAGCCAATGACAAATGTCTTTATAAGAAACAGAAGGGAAGACTGAAGCAGAGATTACAGTTAGGCAGGCACAAGCCAAAAGCACCACCAGAAGCTGGAGGAGGCAGGGAAGGATTTGCCCCCAGGTGGCATTACAGGTGGAGAAAGATGGAGTGATGACTTTTGGTTTCTGTAGTTTTGAAGAGACAGTTCAATAGACTTGTCAATTCTCCTCTTTTTTAGCCTAAGCTAGTGTGGGTAGGGTTTTGTTACTTGTCTCCAAATAGCTTTGACTGAGACAAGAAGATTAGCACTTGGTAACTAACACCTATCTTATTGGTGCATCTGAAGTAGTACAGAGAGAGGGGCACCTGGCTGGCTCAGTTGGAGGAGCATGCAACTCTTGATCTGTGGGTCATGGGTATAAGTAAATTTAAAAGATAAACAGTAAAGAAATATATATAGGGGCACCTGGGCGGCTCAGTCAGTTAGGCGTCTGACTTCGGCTCAGGTCATAGTCTCACGGTTCGTGAGTTTGAGCCCTGTGTCGGGCTCTGTGCTGACAGCTCAGAGCCTGGAGCCTGCTTCGGATTCTGTGTCTCCTTCTCTCTGCCCCTCTCTCGCTCTCTCTCTCTCTCAAAAATAAACACTAAAAAATTTTTTTTAAAAAGAAATATATATATATGTATGTATGTATGTATGTGTATATGTGTGTGTGTGTGTGTGTGTGTGTGTGCATACATTTATATATGTATGTATACTTTTCTTACAGAGGGAAAAGTACTGTGAAACAAATCTAAGCTAAGGCCTAGGGATGGGAGTCAAAAGTCCAGGTAAATAACAGAGGAGAAGAAAATGAACTTTACAATCTCACAATCAACTTCCACCTTAGCAGTAGTTTAGTAAGAGGGAGGCATGAAATTTAGTGCATAATCCTTGTTCTCAAGGATTTTACTATAACACTGCTGATCTGGAACTAATATTTTTCCCCAATAGATTCCTTTTTTAATGTTTTATTTATTTTTGAGACAGCGCAAGTGGGGGAGGGGCAGAGAGAAAGAGGCACAGAGGATCTGAAGCAGGCTCTGAGCTGACAGCAGCTAGCCTGATGTGGGGCTTGAACTCACGAACCACAAGATCATGACCTGAGCCAAAGTCGGACACTTAACCGAATGAGCCACACAGGTGCCCCCCGAATAGATTCTTGATGGCAGCTATGTATAATTTATAAAGGGTCACCTGTTTTAAATAAGTGGAACAAAGTTAACTACTTCCAGGATAACTATTACATAACTAGGAGTGGAAAAAAATATTTAAAGGAGTGTCTCTCCCATTTTTATGGGTTTACTAAATTTTAAATTTTTTTTTTTTTTAATGTTTATTTATTTTTGAGACAGAGAGAGACAGAGCATGAACGGGGGAGGGTCAGAGAGAGGGAGACACGGAATCTGAAACAGGCTCCAGGCTCTGAGCTATCAGCACAGAGCCTGACGCGGGGCTCGAACTCACGGAGCGCGAGATCGTGACCTGGCTGAAGTCGGACGCTTAACCGACTGCGCCACCCAGGCGCCCCTGGGTTTACTAAATTTTAAAGAGTAATTATGAGATTGTCTTGTTCATGTAGATGTGTTTAAAATTCTCTGTGTTCATGTATTTAACCTCATCCCCTTCATGGACTCTATCAACTTTATCTTCAGGTGCTTTTTACCCACTGAGAGAGTTTCCATCTGTGGTTTTGATCTTGAAACCACTATTTTTCAGAGAATCAAAAAGGACCCGTTTACACATCAAGGGTTATTCAGGCTTTTCAGACTTCAGATAATAGCCATATGCTGTGTTTTTCACAGCGTGTCATGTTGTGCTTTAATGAGTGTGATCTCTTTTTGTATTTGGAATTTCTTAAGGCATATCAAGCAAGCAGTAATGGGCTTAAATAAATTAAGTTGTCTTTCATGTTAGACCTCTTGGGGGATTCCTCAGTACTATATGGCTGAAAATAGAACCTAGATGTTCCTAACTCCCCACCAGGAAGTCCGTTAGATCTTGCTGTGCTCAGGTGTTTGGCCCTCCATGATGGGAAGAAAGTGCCAGCAAGGTGATCTGACAGATGCCAGGGCATCACCACAGGAGTTATGGTGAAGAAGATTTGAATCGAGATCAGAACCTCAAAGAAGCAGCAGAGCCCTTCAGAACAGTACTCATCAAATGGTTATTTTAGGGGATAGTTTTAACTTGGCAAAGGTTTCTTGTGAATTTTTCCCTTTTGTTTATATATCACTCCCTATTATACACTGTTGTTAACAAAGGATACACCCAAAGAATCCCTTAACTTACAGGACTCTAGAAAAAGAGGATCCTTTTGCCCAATTTAAATTAAAATTTAAAATATTTTTAAACATTCATGTTTTCCTGATTTGACAGTAATATATCTTCACTGTGGAACATGAGAGTCAGGGTGGAGGATACAAAGAATAATAATAAACATTTAAAATCCCATCAGCCCAAGCCAATGTTTTCATTTCAGCCAAATTTCTTTCAAGCTTTTTTTTTTTTTTTTGCCTATGCATATGTATTTAATCTTCTTGAGGTTTTAAAAAAAGTTCAAAACCATGGCTAAGCCTTTTCCACATTATTGCAAACTATTTGTAAACAATTCTTTCCAAGATTGGTACACCCATATACGTTAAGAATAAAATAGCTCAGCTGAGAGAATATTTAAATGGTTCTTCTTGGTGTTTTGAAGTTCAGTGCAGCTATGAGTTTGGAGACCTGCAGATGGAGAGAACAATCCTTTTTCCTCTCTCTTCTTCCTGCAGTTTAAATGGAGACTAAATCTGCTTTATTAGCTGAATGATGTAGGCTGTACCTTGTTGTGGAGCTTCTTGCCAGAGATGATGGTGCTCATCTTTTCCATGTGCTTGTGGTATGGAAGTAATTGCCAGGCACAAGTCACATTTCTCAATGATGGTCTAAGCTACCATATTCATGATGGGGTATTACCTCGTGTTGGTAATTATCCGGCCAGAAACATAATTTTATTGTATTTTATTTATTTATTTTTAAATTTTTATTTGCTTTTGAGAGAGAGACAGAGAGACAGAGTGTGAGCAGGGAAGGGGCAGAGAGAGAGGGAGACACGGAATCTGAGGCAGGCTCCAGACTCTGAGCTGTCAGCACAGAGCCCTACGTGGGGCTTGAACCCACGAACTGTGAGATCATGACCTGAGCCTAAGTCAGATGCTTAACCGACTGAGCCACTCGGGCACCCCCAGAAACATAATTTTCATGACTGTTCTATCAGTCTGGCTTCTTGGCTACCACTCTACCTAATTAATTAAAAATTTAAATATGATTAATAATATAGTAACGTTGTTTGGTGACAGATGGTGACTATACTTATCACAGTGAGCACTGAGTAATGTATAGAATTGTTGAATCAATGTTGTACACCTGCAACTAATATAACTTATGTTAATTATACCTCAACAAAAAATAAGTACATTTTAAGAGCCATGTCACATTAAAAAAAAGAGAGAAGAATTTGGGGATATTTATTCTGGGAAGTGATATCAGTTGTTTGGAGATTAGAAATCTGTCATGAGGAAAAGAGCTTAGAATACTGCATACAGCCCTGATGGACTGAATGGGCCCCATGGGATAGAAATTATAGTTGAGGATGTTAGTGGAGAAAAAGTGGAGAATGAAAGAGTAAAATCTTTGCTCTCCAAGCATCAGAGCTGTCTGAAAATGGAATAGTCTTTGGGAGATAGTGAGTTCCCCATCCCTGGTGGATGGCCACTTAGCAGGAAGGTTTGAAAAGGGAAATGCCAGTGCTATGGGTGCATTTGCACTGGGTGAACATCAGGGTATCTTCAACCCTAACCATTCGTGATTCTGTGAATATATTGAATATCTGGACATATAGGGCAAACTCCCTCCCCTCCAAAAGTTGCGAGTCAAAACACTTGGGAAATCATTAAAAATTTCTTGGTGATGCATAATTAAGTGCCAAAATCAATGTTGTTAACATAACAGCCAAAAGAATCCCGAGTAAGGCTTGGAGTTGATGCTAGAAATGGAATGTAAGTCCTGATGTGGTCCCATGTGTTAGACAGACAGAAAAGAAAGAACATTTTTGGTGAGATGGTATACTACAAGATGGAGAGTAAAAGCCCCAGATCTTTTATTCAGCCTTCATTAAAATTTGGAGGGGAAAAACAGTCATACATCACAACAACAATATTCTAGCAAGAAAACTAGAGAGGAAAACTCTGATAGAACTGCTTTTATTTTTCTTATTTTTATTTTTTTTTTAGAACTGCTTGTAAAAATGTTATATCCTGAGGATCATATTTTAATAGGAAAAGGAGAGGGGTTAGGAATATTTATAAATCAGTTACCTTAGAGTTACAAAGAATAAAGGTAGGACAAAGGTTTTATGTAAGATTTATCCTTATTTCTTTGGTGGCAGGGAATAGAATTTCTAGCTAGTTTTAAATTTTTTGTTTCGTTTGTTTTACTTTTGAGAAGACAAGAGTTTCCCCTCAAAAGTGGGAGTGTGTTTATAATCATTTCCCAAGGATTGCAACCTTTTCTGAAGGCTATGATTGTTTGCTATGGAAAACTGTGTCTGTTATTGCCATGTTTGTTGTAGAGAATTGTGCTTCTTTTTCTGAGGTTATATACTACATTTGCCACAGGTCAAATTTCTCCCTTTCCTTGAGTTAATTAACATGTTGATCATGACCACTGATCTTGTTATATTTGATCAAAGCAGCATATAAACAGTGTGAATTCTGTTGCTAAGATAGGGAGAAAAATCCTTTTAGACCTTTCTCCTTACATGGTTTATAAGTTTTAAAAACATATTTTTAATAGAAGATGAATTTTCAAAACCAATGCAAAAATCAAGATTCTTTGATAGATCAAAGGATTGGAGTTGGGAGACCTCATATTTTGTTCACCTAATGGTGAGTGGGGTTGGAACAGCACATAGGTGTTGGGGAAGTATGTGACAGACACCAGTGTTGTCTGTGTGAGTGTTTATGGTTAACATAATACAGAAGCAAGGGTATGGGTTTTGTACATAGTACAGGAGTCATTTGAATCCTGGTGAAGTAGGCTGATTGCATTGATGGCCCCAGTTAATGGCTTCCCTGGACTCATGCCCAATACAATGTGACTTTGTAGCTCTTCCCATACCTTGAATCTTGGCCAGTTTTATGACTTGCATTGACCAATAGGGTAAGGCAGAAGGGATGTTGCACCAGTTCTGAGCCCAGGTCTCAAGAAGCTTTTGTTTCCCCTCCTCCTCCTTCTTCTTTTTCTCCTCCTCCTCCTTCTTCTACTTCTTCTTCTCCTCCTTTTATTTCTCCTCCTTCTCCTTCTCTCTCTCCTTCCCTCTCTCTCTCAACCTTGCTTGTACCACAAGAATGAGCCTGAACCAGTCTGCTGAAGGATGAGAGACCACATGGAGTAGAGCCCAGATGTCCCAAACCCCACTGGGCAAGATTGACATACAGCCAGCCTCCAAACATGTTGAGAGGGCCATCCAAGATCGGAAGAACTATCTATTGATTCCTGGCTTGTAGTCTTCTGAGCAATAATAAATGATCCCTATTTTAAGCCACTGAGTTTTGCAGTGGTTTTGTTTTGCAGCAATTGCTAAATGATGCACCTGGTTCAATTAGTTACTAGCTGTGTAATCTTCAGGAAGTTACTTCTCTGAGTCTCATTTTGTTCATATGTGCTTAAATATCTATTACAAATTATCTCTTTTAATCATCATCATAACCTTGCGATGTGTGTGTTATCATTCCCATTTTACAAACTGATTTTATAAAGTGTAAGTAATTAGCTCAAGTTCACACAGTAAGTTGACAGCCATACAATTTTCTCATAAAGTCAAATTTATAAGCAACCTTAGTGACGAATTCTAAAAATGTGATCTGAAAGGTGGAGAGGCTCATTTATATTTAAGAGTATCTCGCTTAAGTTGAGTAATACAACTCGTCAGGGCAAAAAGACAACCCACCGTCTGAATGCAGTAAGGGTGGGCGCTGATTGTTTTGTCTGCCATTCTGTTCCCAGGGCCTAGCAGAGTCCACAGCACATTAGTAGATATCAAAAAAATATTTTTTTGAAAAAATTACTCCATGAATGAATCCTGATGGTACATGGAAAACATCATTTATTCTAGGGCCTGAATCAAAAATTCATGGGTTTAACTTGAAGCCTCCCACAGATAGAAATGAAAATACCATCCTTTTTCCCCCGCATGATCTCTCTCAAACCAACGTACAAAAAAACTGTCCCCCACATGATTCAGGAAGCAGCATAGAATGTGGGAGCAAGGAGGGAAGGGGGTTTTAAGTGTTATCTACCAAAAGCCACCCCTTAGCTTGAAAATCACTTCAGTACCTTGTACGAATTCCCCAACACATACACCCACTTTCCTACCCCAACAGTTCTACTTAGAATTGCTAAAGAGAGGCCTCACTACTACATGTGTGTATCCCTTTGTGTAGAGACCAGAGGGGGAAATTAATAATCCATTAATTTGGATTCCATGAGGTAAACCACAATGGATCTGCAGAAGGTGTGGATCAGCATCCAGAGAGGACTCAAGATTCCTGAAAAGAGCGGATAGGGGTTGATGGAAAGGGGTCTTGATAAAAATTTTCTTCATCTGTAGGCTGCTAGAGTCTGGACTTTAGTCCACGACAGGGAAGAAATAAAAGCAGGAAATAAAGGGCAAGCTCAATAGGTTCAACAACCAAATCTCAAATTGCTTGAGTAGAGTCTTTAGTTGCCCTTTATCTGTGCTGCCAGAACGCTTCCTCCTCTGCCTGCAGAACCACCACTTGCTTCTCAGTCTTCCCAACTGGACTCAGTTCCCTAAAAGCAGGGACCACAGCTTCTTTCCTGCTCCTTGCCCAACCTCAAGAGGAAGGCTTTCCCGAAGGCAGATGCTCTCCATGAATTAGTTGGGCATTTGCTCATGTCTCGCAGATTTGGGTAAAATCCAAGAGTAAACTTCTTTTTACCTTGCTGACCTCATAGGGACCTCAGGAAAATCCAGTGGAGGTTAGTGTTCTGAAAACTAGGAGTGCTTCATATTAGCCAGCTTGATTTGGGGGCAACTTGGCTCTGATGTCCTCTCCCAGAGTGACAGGTGTGCACAAACACAGGATGAAATTCCATCACTAAAACAGAACTATCTCAACAGGCTGAGGGTGAGTAAAGTTGCCAGCTTCTCAGACTATTGCTGGGATTGGTGATATTTATTCATTCATTCAACATTTATTGAGCACTTTCTGTACACAGGGAGGTATGCTCTGTTGGGGACACAAAGACTGAAGACAGAGAAGGTAGATGGCTGTGGTAGAGTAAGAGAAGACAACCAGAAGTGGGCAAGTAAATTAGGGTGACAGTTCAGTAAAGTGTTATCGTGGTTGTGGTGAGGGTGGGGGGAGGTTTGTCTTGACTTATCCTGACTCTTACAGGAAAAGTGGGCATTGGCCAGGTTGACAAAGAGGGTCAGAAGTTCTTGGAAAGGGGAAGACTATGGCGAAGGTTGAGAGGTGTTTTACACCAGGCAAGGAAACAAATACCCATTCTTGGCTCTCTCTGGCCATGTTTACCCTGAGAACTTGAGTTTGGGGATGTCAGGGACATATCCATTATGTTCACCTCCGTTTCTCCAGTACCCACTAGAGTGCCTACATATAATAAATACAGAATCATTATTTTTGGATGAATTAATTCATGGAGGAATGAGCAACTGTGGATATTGGTGAGTAAATGTTATTTTATGCATGACTGTAGAAAGAATGAATGTTTTGCTTAGTGTTACCCATTGCAGATAAATTTGTTTGAACAGTAGTTCAATTACGTCAAGAGTAATTGCCCATTATTACAGACATAGAGAAATTATTCCTAGAGAAATAAGCCTAATTTTCAAAGCATAATTACCTCTGACATTAAGTGACTTCTCTGTGGACTCCTTTCTGACAACAGAAAATGAAAAGTTCCATAATACAGCAATAGTGACTCACTCTTCCATCTGAGGGTGTTACTCCCAGCTCGAGTATGACGTTTGCTTAAAAGATGAAACCACCCCCATTCTAAATAAATATGACATTTGGACAAGTCTTCAAGGATGAACATTTTATTGGAATATAGGCACTTGGCAGAGTAAATATGTGGTTACAAAGTGCTTTTAAGTTTATTTGCTTTATATAGTGACCAGAAAAACCCATCCACAGTGTAGATTTTATTCTTGAAGTTACAGACTTCAGAAGGCAGGTCCCCAAACCCTGGGTAAAGTAAGAAGACACACGTAGCTGACTTTTTTTAACCTACTGAATCTGTATTGCTTTAATCAGTAATGCCCTTCCCCTCCCCATAGGAAAATTGCTATGTAGCATATAGCATTTAGCACTTTTTATAAAGAATGAAAATCACACTCATCTGGCAGAACTGTGAAACCCTTTGAAATCACCGACTCCAGTCTGGAGGGTCACAAAACCAGACTTGAGAATCTTTGCAATAAAATGTAGAAGATCAGGTCCAAAGACCTGCAGTTCCTCACACTCAGCCTCTTTATAAAAGCTTTTGGACAGGTCGGAATCTTATCCTTGTGGTTTCCAAAATATTTTTTTTTGAAAAGAGAGTTTTCTCTGCATGACTCAAGGCACCACTGTCTCCACTCTAAGCTGCAAAGGAAAAAATGACAAGCCAAATTTTTTCAAGGAAAACATTCTCTTTGTAAAAGGTCAATAGTAACATAGCTGATTTAAAGTCATGGGATTTTTGCCAAAAACCATGTCCTGAGGTTTTATGCATTTCTAATGGATTTGCCCATAGGAGAGATCCCTAGAGCAGCCTGCAGAAGCCTTTCATGCTGCTCATTTAAATTACAATAACCTTGCTCTAACCTGGAAACCACTGAATCAACATGAACAAGTCTATTAAAAACAAGACAAGCTCATAGTAATATGGAGCTATGCCATTCGACATGTTGAAATGAATAAGGAATATTTTTAACGAACGTTAGTTTCCTGTTCCACCTTCAAACAGAACAATCATCCGCTTAATCTAGTGAACTTGTCTTTTGTGAAATCTGTACAGAAAAATTATTTGTATTGTCAGCTATATCCTCCCAGCACCCTCTGGCCTACAAGATGGGTAAAGAGAGGTCACTGATGTTCATCCATCCAATGCAGTGAGATGTACTTTCTTTAGGGTTGGAAAAATCTCTTAGTTTTCCGAGGGATCCAAGAAGCCCTGAGGTGAGCAAAGGGAGGAAGGTGGGAAGCTCCAGCATGGGCTCGTACTGAGCGCATGTACCTCCTTGCTCGCTGACGTCTCCTGGAGAGAGAAGGGCAGTCCCGGGTGGGGCTGGGCACTGCTCCTTTGGCTCCTGGCCTTACTGGGCAGCGCATCTGACCATCTGGCTGTCTGCCTCTTGGACTTTGGACTCGCCTTAAGGGAAGACTCCCCAAGGGCAAAAAGTCCAATTAAAAACGTCTCCCTGCCTGACAGCAAGCCCCAGATAGCCCCGGCACAGCAGTGTGGCGGGCGTTCAGTTCTCACATTTCCTGAGCAGCTTGACGCGTGCCAGTGCTTATGCTCAGCACTAGGGATATGAAAGTGGCTTGAGAAGGCAGTGAGCTGTTACTCAAGGCTGTGTCTCCCTAGCAGGAAGCACACATGATTAATAAACCCCAGTTTCTGTCCTTGAGCAGAGGGGCCCCCGGAAGAGACGGGAAGTAAATAGAATTTCAATACTCTATGCTAAATGCAAGGATATGAGTGAACACTGGGTACTGCAGGGGACCAGGGGAGGAGTGGCCTCTGCCTTCTTTCCCTACAAGGAGATCCTTCATAGATGTGAAGATCTAAACACTCTAAGAGAAGTTATAATGATTCAATATGAGAATATAGTTATACTGATTATTCTTCATTCTTTGTGATGTAGAAACCTAGAAATTCTTCCTGGGGAGGTGGACAGAGCTATATTTTAATTCCTGGTTAAATAGTTAAACTGTGGGATAAAAGAACTGATATAAATTTGCTGATGATGATCAAAACAGGCTTTTAGGACAATATGTTGGGATCTAATGCTAAAATTTATGCAAGGAAGTATCAACAGGTAGTTCCTGGGCCAGAAGCTTTTAAAAAATAACATGGTATTTTCTTGAAGATTAGAACACATCTTTTTAATCTTTTGCAAGTAAGTCCTTTAACATTAACAGTTATCATTGGTCACGATCCATCGAGAAGATGTATCTGTGTCTATTTCCATTAAGGTATAAGTTCTGGGAGAGAGGAACAGAGTCTTTTTCACTACAGCATCTCCAGTGCCGGGGACATAATTGGGACTCACTTAACTTGCTGCATGATCAAACAAATGATTTCCACTTGGGGTGACATCTTTGGAATTTGATATTGTACAACTTGGCTTTTCTCTTTCTCTCTTTCGCTCTCTGCCTGCCTTTCTTTTTTCTTCTCTCTCCTTCCTTCCTTCCTTTCTTCCTTCCTTCCTTCCCCATTTATTCACCTTATTCCCCTTCTGGGAATGAACCAGGACTGCTGAATGGATAGACAGAAAGTTGTCATGGTTTGAAAATGGACATATTTTTTTTCTTTAAATTCCCATAGGCCTTTTAATTTATGCTAGACAAAGCACCTTTATCTTTTCTTCTTCTTTTTTGTTATTACTATGCCTAGCACAGCACGTGGCATACAGTAGCTTTCAAATAATGCTTGTTTAATTGGTAGTCTTTTACACTCGGTAATTAGCTAAGCTCTCTCTGCACATTCTAAGACTAATTTGGAATGCTTTCAGGCTTACACATGCCAAGGAAATTTTCTTGCCTCATCTGAATTTCCCCAAAAGGTGATTAATTAATAAGAATCAACACGATTAATTAACAAGACATTGATAGCGGAATTAGTAACAGGCTCAGACAGTCCCACAGACCACAACGTTCCTCTGTTTCTGCTCAGCTCCCCATGGGCTCTCTCAGGCATAATGTCTCAGGCGCTGTAGGACTGCCCACAGCAGGGTGACCAGTGCTCGCCACCTACCCTTTCCTGCGATCTGACTGTGGATGAATGCTGAGTCCTTCAGGGACAGTGAAGTGGGGATAGTAGATGGTGAAGCTGGATTTACAGTATACATTTGCATTCTTACCCAAAATTAAAAAGCCTTAAAGTGCATTAGAGGAAAATGTGCAGTGTATTGGCAACCGTGCTCCCACTGTTTCCTTCATCTTTGCTGGAACACCACTGCTTCCCTTAGACACCCTCAGCTGCCTTTCACCCCAAACACTCCATTACTTTGTAATTCCTACTAAAATGCTAACGCAGTAATTCATGGTAGAACTGTTCAATTCCCCAAAGGTCTGCCTCAGTGCACATGCTCGGTGTGCATAGCCTCTGGTTTCATTACACACACTAAGTACTTAATTTTGTTTTTTTGTTTGTTTGTTTGCTTTTTATGGTAACAACTTGCGTGTAACCCCTAAGCGTACCCATAACCATTAACCTCTGGCTGAGTTTGTGCAAAGAAATACTTATGCCAAATTGCCCCTTTCACTCTTCTGAGGGTTGCCCTAGGGTACTCTCCCCGACGTCTTGTGAATCTAGCGGATCGATGTTTGGAACATTCTCCACCACCCACTGACACTCATGAACACCAGCAGCCTGAATCTGCTCTGTCTCCACACTGGCAGCAGCCTGGGCCATGCTGCTATTCCCTCCCACCACTTCTTCCACAGAAACCTGGCTCTCACTGGGGCACGTGTGGTCAGCCCTGGAAATGCAATCTGCTTGCTGCCCGGCCTCACCCTCCACAGTGGATACAGCCTGGGCCTCCAGTCTGGAAGCCCTGCCTGTGAGCTCGCTCTCAGCGGGCTCCCCGGCCTCTGCTTGCTGCTCTGTGGGGTCTGGGCGGCTGTCACCCTGGGTGAGCCCTTCACAGATCAGCTGAGCCTCCAGAAATCCCCCCAACTCCACCCTGCCAGCCTCCGCCTCCGGAGGGGGAGAATGGGCCTCCCTCTCACTGACTTCATTCTCTTCACAGCTGTGTTGGCTGGAGGCAGCTGCTGGACCGGCCTCTGTGTAGATCTGAGTCGTTTCCTCTAATTTTTCAATTTCTTGGGGAACAAGGGTCTCCTCGTTTGTATCTTTTTCAATCTCAAGGGTGGCAGATTCCACTGGTACCTCAATGGTCACTGTCAACAAATTTCTGAGCTCCTTTAAGGAGCCTGAGGCAGAGCTGGATTCTGGCTTTTCGCAGGTGGGCTCTCCACCCTCAGGAGCCCCTCCAAACTCCAGCTCTGGTGAGCATGTGCCCAGGGCTCCTGCCGTGTCCTCTGCAGCCACGAGATCTACGACAGGGCCATCCATGCCTGCAATAATCACCTGTCCGTTCTCACCCGGGGGAGGGTCGGGTACAGGAAGAGAAAGGCTTTCTTCTTTGGCCAACGGACTAGGGACCCCAGGCTGCTTCTTTTCCCCTGACTCCTGGAATACTTCATTACTCAGGGTCTCACTATCTGAAACTCCTGGCAGAATGGCTGAGGCTCTCCTGGCAGGGCTGGCCTGGTTTGACCCTGCAGGGGTTTTTAGATCAGTTAAGCTGGACACGCTTTCACTGGGCAAGGCCATGTTGTCTTCAAATAAGTTGTGTTTCTTCAGGATAGCAGCTTCCTTTATCACTGAGAGAGACCAGAACACAAAACATGACATTAACACTCTGCCCTGGCCACCCTGGGGTTTCTGATTTTATCCAGAAGCCAAGCTTCCTTCCCAGCTTTTCTGGCTATCCACATACATTTCTCGACTTCAAATTCCAGTTTTTGTTCACCCTCTTCCAGCTGTCCTTCCCTGACGACCAAAAGCCCACAAACTCATTCCAAACTCTGGACCTCTGTAGTGTTCATTCATTCATTCCTTTGCTCATTCATTTTTTCAAAGTGGGCCTCAACGATGGGACAGACTTTGAGAATCCAAAGATGAATAAAGTACGGCTTTTGCTTTCAAGGAGCTCGCAATGTAGAACAGTATCATCTGTAGTACTCATGGAGGCCCCAGTGCAGGGGCAGGCCTGACATTTCTCTGCTTCACCTCCCAGTCTAGTCCTGAATGTGTAATGCGTACTCCGTCCTGAGCATGCAGAGAGAGCCCTGTTGATGTGTAGTGTCTAGAATGAAGACCTGTGTGCACCCACTCAGTCTTAGAGGCCTTGAGAGGACTACAAACAGTAAAAATAATGACAGCGGCTGACAGTTTGACTTCACTGACAGTTTGACACTGACACTGACTTCGGCTGTGCCGGTTGTATAGTGCCCAAAAGGATCACACTCAAGGGGGCGCCATTCGCTCCAGGATCAGCACAGATTTGTGCAGTCAGCAAAATTCTCCCGCACCTAGCAGCAGAGCACCCTACTCTGATGAAATCAGTGTATCACGGCAATTTTTTGACAGAGAGCAATCAAGTGTCTGGAGAACGGAAGCCATTTCCTAATTGGCTCAAAGGTGCCACGATGGACTGGCCTTGAGCGGGCCCCTCCTGTCACACACTGTGCTGACATCTTTATATTTTTTATCTCGTCAGATTGGCTGCTGTGACCTGGGGCTTGTGCCTGGCCAGTTTTCTTTGTGGAGGGTTTTTTGGGATACTGACACCTTCTCCACGAAGACCAGATACGTTTCAGGCCTACGGTTTCAGGGAATGGCCCTGTCCGGCGTACTTCTATCAAAGTTTTCCTGTCCACGGTCCCATCACAAGCAAGGCCTCAGTCCACAGATAGTGGACATGGAGCACTGTGTCGGCACCCCGTGTCTGCTTCTGTCCAGCTGACGGGAGGTGAGGAATGTGCTGAGGGAGCAGCTGGCAGCCCTTTTTCCTGGATTCACCTCCTCCTGGCTCTGGGAGGGGCTGTGAGTCTGTGGCTAAAAGCACCTGTTTTCCTATGTTTCTGTCTGGAGCAACTGGAGGAAGACAGCTGTTCATGAGACAGTCCAGCCTTAATCTCCCCAAACCTTGGTTTTCTCTGAAAAATGAAGCTTGAAATTCCTGTCTCACAGAGTTCTTACTGATATTCAAAGAAATAATATCTAACGGGCCAGCACAGTGTGTGCCAAACCACGAACCTCAGTCAAGGTCAGTATCCCTCTCTCTTTCCTCTCTGTCTCCCCAAAAAACCAGTATCGATTTCTTCTTCCCCGTTCATCCCTGTTGAGAAACCTCACTGGCCTCACTGGGTCCCCTTTGAGGGGTACTCCCATCTATCTGGTGTCCCCACTCTCGGCACCAAGTAAATCTTCCTTACCTTTCAGGGTTTCATCAAGGAGGCTCTGATGTAAAATCTCCTCATAGACATTTTCAACGTGAATCATATTGGTGTGATCTGCAAAAATGAACTGCTCGTATTTCTGGAGCTCCTGGAGGGTGAGAGATAGGAAGACAGAGGACAAGGCATGAGAGGGCAATTTGTAGAGGAGGTACAGAGAGTATGGCTCCCACTCATGACCCCCTCCTCGGAGAGTGGGGCACTCAGCCGTTGGTCATTCCTTTCCTTTTCCCCAGGCACCAAGGCACCATTTCCTGTACTGCGCACACAGATTTTGATCATCTCAAAGCCCCGTCGGTGGGTCAGTGGGTCTCAAGGCCCTCCTTTTTTTCATCACAACCAAAATGCTCCCTTCTTCCTCTTTTTTTTTCCTTTTAAACTCCAACAGGACTTTACCAAGTAAGTTACACACGGTAAAACGTACACATTTTATAAGTGCATCTCAGTGATTTTAAATATATTAACTAAACCCACGTAACTATAGCCCAGATCATGACAGAGAACATTTCCAACACCCTGTGCATTTTTTCTAGCCTATACCCCCACCAAGAGATAAGCATTACTCTGATATCTGTCACAATAGATTAGTTTTTCTAATTCTTGAACTTTATATAAATTGTATCATATCTTCTTGTGTATTTGGCTTAGAGATTCATCCGTGTTGCTGCCAGTATCAGTAGCTCACTCCCTTTTCTTGATGAAAGGCATTCACTATATGGGTGGACTAAAATTGTTTAGCTATACTCCTGTTGATGGTGTTGAGATTTTTCCATTTTTAACTGTTATGAATATAATTGCTATAAACATCCTTTGCATGATCTTTTTGGATTTAGGGGTTTATTTACCTTAAGTTCATACCTAGAAGTGAAATTCCTGGGTCCCTGGACTAGATATTGAACTTTATTAGGATGGGGCCTTTTTCAGGTGTGGGGAATCTCTAGTCAAGAGCTCTTCAGGAACATTCTCTTCTATCCCTCCAACTGGCCCTGACACTCATTGACAAACCTAGGCAGGATGCAGAAGCCCTTAACCCTTCCTGCTTTCGGAGAGTTTCCAGATGGCTTGAGGACAGCAAGGGGTCAAAATGTACCAAATCATATCCCAGTTATCAGCATGAGGACACAGAAGGGATCAAAATGTACCAAATCACATGCCAGTGATGAACTCAGTTATCCTTACAGCTGATGGTGCTGGAGGGGCCCCAAGGGCCAGGGCCTTAGCAGCGGGATTTGATGCTTTTCGCCTGAAGGGACAGGATTTACAGCAGGTGATCAGAAGCCACTACATGCAGACAACTCAGTGCTATAGGACTTGGGGGACTGTTGTTCGGGACCAGGTCACAACAGGTGATAATGGGGTCCCTTTATATCTGCCCTAGAGCAAAGCCAAAGGATTGAAAAGGCATGAGCTTCCATGACCCTGAGAGGGTCTGTGAGGCAGGACTGACACACAGATGAGAACTGTGTGGAAAGAGCACTGCCCAGGAGGCTGGACACTGCCCTGGATTAGCTGTGGGACCTGAACAAATCATGTCACTGCTCTGTGCCTCTCCCTTCCTCTGCAAAGCGAGGGGCACAGGCTCATGTCTGCAACACCCTTTCATCTCCCTAGGTGGTCTCCCATTCTTTACTCCCCTGACTGGTGCCTAAGGACTAGGTGAAAACATGACTCTGGGACATCCTCCCTGACCCCATAAGCAGAGCTGGGCACCCGGCTCAGAACCGTGGCCATTGCTCTTCCCCATAAGGCCACTGCTGTGCTCATCACATGGCATACTATATGCCTGTCCATGCCTGTCAGCTGCCTCTAGGCTATGAACTCCAGGACAGCAGGGACATTGGCCTAGCACAGTGCCTGGATCACATTTGATACATATTCAATACATGTTTGTGGAATAAACAGCAGGCCTTTAAAATTTCAAACGGCTAAATAAGTGTGTGGAAAGGAACAATTTCTAGGGATGTTTATACTGTCGTGACATGTCCGGCTTTATAAAATAGGTCTTCTATATTGAACTGATTAAACGATAATGTATGTTTAATTCCTTGGAGCAATCTAACTGGAAGCCCTGAGGTTGGGTCTTGAGGAACTGGAATTTTTTTTAAAGCTTCCCATGCAATTTTAATGTGCGGCTGGAATGGAGTACCACAGATCTAGGAAGCTGTGATATAAAGAACCAAAAGGACCATGCTTTAGTAAAATAAAGAATCCTTCAATGAAGCAAGTAATTCCCCAATTTGCCAATTCTGCAAATTCAGATTTTAGGAAATTTCTTGGCACTGGAATAATATCCTTAACTACTGAAAACCTGGGGTATCAGCTTCTTTTGCAACTAATCTCTCTTGATTAAAAATCATAAGAGCATTTTATAGATTGGGTACAGTTCTGCTGATGCTTGGAGAAGGGGAACTGATGAAAAAGGGGACTTTCTTTACCCTTCTCCTCTTCTTGGAGAAGGTGGCCTTGTGGCACCCAGATTGCTTTGGGATAGAAGAAGAAAAACACCCTAGGCAGAATATCTGTGTACAGACACAACTGGAGGTGGACTAAGTCATCCTCTGGGTGGCAGCATTTTTCCATCCACGTATGGCCAAGGGCCAAACAAACGGACAGATTCTTTACTCCTTTGACTTTTATCAAACTCCCAGAAATAAATGCTGGGTACTAGATATGCCAAGACTCTAAAGGAAAATAAAACATTTACAGAATATAAAAATGACCAAAGAAATTTCTGCAGTAAAATAGCTTATGTAAAGGATTTTAATATTCCAACTCTTGGAGACCCTCTAAGCTACCCCAAAGCCCTTTTTAAATTCTAAAAAGCTCTTTATGATTTGCTCCAAGAGGGAGAAGGCATTGATAATGTCCAGGCTCATATATCATTTCTAAAATGTAGAAACTGTAATAGTAGTAAATATACCATTTACTGTAAATATACCATTTGCCGAGTGCATGCCATGTTATTAGCAAGTGTGAGCTGAGTTCAAACTCTGGTGGTTACCAGCTGTGACTTTGGGCCTGTGACTTAATCCCTCAGATTTCCTCATTTGTACAATGAAGATATAAATAGCACCTCCTCCTAGAGTTGTCATGAAAATTATTGAGATAATCCATACAAAGTGTTTAACATGGTAAGCACTCATCGAATATTAATCAAATCATTCTAGTCTCCTCAATCTTAAGAAACATGCCACAAAATATGTCATCTCCATTTTCTAGAAGATGGAATCTAGGCCAAGGAAGAGGAAAAGAGACTTGCTCAAGGCCCCAGAGCCAATATATGGAGGAGCCAGAACTTGCACCCAGATGTTGAACCAGCCTCCACAGGCAGCTTGTTCATTACTCTGCTCTGCAGACTAAGTCACACCTTCATAATCATGGCTGTCACTGGTAGCAGCTTTAAGTGGTTTCAGTTTCATTGATTTCACCAAACAAACATTACTGGATTTAAAATAAAAAAATACCCTTCTGTAATCATGTTTCTTAAGGTCTTTTTCGGGATTTAGCGGTCAAGTTTCAGAGGACATGTGGTTCCCAAGAGTCATACTATGATGAAGAACGCCTGGTGTCCTCAGGTGTTCTATGGCAAGCCTTAATTTGGCTCAGAGTCAGATCATTACCTTTGAGATTTTGTCTAGGTCAGGGGTCAGCAAATCTGGTGACTGCTTGTTTTTGCAAATAAAGTTTTATTGGAACACAGAAGCACCCATTGTCAATGTATTGCCTATGTCTGCTTTTGCACTTAGCAGAGCTGAGTAGTTGCAACAAAAAACACTATGATCCATGAATCCTAAAATATTTACTATCTGACCACTTATAGAAAAATTTGCTGACCCCTCCCGGGTCTAGTCTACTGTTTGTAAGCACATCATAGCAAAAGGACTTGCTTGAACTTAATAGCAATAAAAGTATGCTCTCTGGAGTAACTCATCTCCTTACTGGTTTGCATGTGGATGCCAGTGCCTTCTGCACGGTGGGAAGTGTGATTTGAACCAGTGCCTCTTGAAATATCCTCTTCCTGATGGTGCTGCTGTCATAATCATATTGCTGTCAATACAGAGATAGAAACATATGCTAAATAGCAACATTGCAATCTGTTAACTTTTGCTTAAACAAAAACTCAGTCACTCACTTGTCTCTGTTTTTCCCCTAATTTCTGAGGACACTTGTGGTGTTTCTAAGGTCTCAGAGATCTTATCATGCAATTCTCTCAACCCTGGGTGGAGGGTACGACTATTAGTGACCCATCTTATCCTCCCCTCTTACAGATAGGGAAACTGAGGCAAGACCAAAACAATAACTTCTGCATTATAAAGCAGTTGGGGACAGAACTGGGCAGTGAGTTTGTATGTCATCATCCCTGTCCTGGGTGGCTCCATAGGAACCACAGTCATCTACTTCTTTCACTCTATATCCTAAAAGCAGGATTAGTGGGTTGTAATGGTTTCCACAAGGGAAGACAGAGTCTGGATCATTGCAACCTTAACACTGTGGCATGTTAACCAAAGAAGTTTAGTATCTAGACCAAGAAAGATGATCATTCACTGTTCTGCATGGAATAGTCAAGCCTAGGGACCACAGTTTGGTTTTAGATGATACTTTAAGGGGAACACAGACAAACCGGAACATAGTCACAGGCATGTGAGTAGAATGGTTAAAGACATGAAGGCATTCATACCAGAAATAATAACTTTGGGTGAAATTATAGCTCCCCTCCTCTCTTCTTATTCTCTGAGCTTTGAAAACAACCAAAGGCTACTATGTTGAGGGACATGGACAGGGAGGACAGAACTAGAATCACCAATGGTGAGAACTTTGGCTTCACATCAGGTAGTATGTTCTTGCGGTTAAAGGTGTCCAGAGAAGGAATGGACTGTCCTGAAAGGTATAAAGTGTCCTAACACTGAACGTGTTATTGACATTGATTCTATCTTTTTTTTTCCAATTGAAAGCTCATTATTATTTGTGTTATCATAATAAAAATTGCTTTTTCATTTGCTTTTTTAATTTGCTTTATTTATTTATTTTATTGCTCAGTGATTTGGTTGCCAGAGTTTCCTACTTTCTGTGAGGTATTAAGATTGGGTCTAAAATTCAGGGACCACCTTCTAGGCTCTGTGGGACTTTTATCTTCCGCTTCAAGGCACTGTTTAAGGGAATAGGTAGTAAGAAACTAGTGGGCTAAGTTTAAGAATAGTTTGAGCTCTAGGCTCACCATTGACTAGCCTGTTGAGCTTAAGTAAGTCACGCTAGCTCTTAGTGGGTCACTTTCCTCATCTTTACAATGGAGACATATTCTAATCATATCGCAAGTCCATGTGAGAATCGAACAAAACAGGATAGGTTAAAAACAAAAAAAGCTTTAAAAATACACCAGTGTAAGCTGTTATTATTAAAAACCATTTTGATATATACTTAAGCAGTAAGCACAATAAAAACAATTTCACATGGTGGGCATCTTTTTTTTTTTTTTTTTTTTTTTTTGGAGTACTTCCTTTGCCAGGAGATTTCGATTTTTCTAAAAACTGTTGGCCAATTTAAATGGGTTTTACTATATCGTAAGCTCTTTGAAGGAGGCTGTGTATTGGCTATCACAGGTAATACCTACCACAATTTTTTGCTTACAGTGGACAGGCAATAAATATCAAGTGCAACTGCTATGAATGTAAGCTGGGAACAGGTCACTTCTAGCTAATGGACAGTGATACTGAGGACCTGCGGTCCCTAAAGCTGCCACTAGATGCCAGAACAGGCATGAAAGTTATGCGGGGGGGGGGGGGGGGGGTACCGGATACCTGGTAGCCATTGCTACCTCAAGGGGGCAAAGGGGCCGGATTACAAACAGGGAGTGTGAAAGAGAACTTGGTATTTTCCACTTAACAAAAGCAGGGGTCACGCTCTTGTTTTATGCTTCCCACAAATGAGAGAATGGTTTTACCTTTAAGACTCGGAGCTTAACCTTCTCAATGGCGACCGCAGTTCTGGATGCCTCTCCTTGGAGGTGTGGGGAAAGCAATTGCTCGAAAGTGAATACTGCATTCTCCATTAACTAGAAACCAAAAGCGACACAGAACGACACCTGGTCAGAGGCCAGGGTCTCTGCCCTGGAGCAGGGAGGGGATGACCATCACAGTCCCCTCAGGCACTACTCTGGGGCCACCCAGAAGAACAGATCCTCACGCCCTCCACCTGGGCTGTGAAATAAATAGGCACCTGGCCACAGGGGGATCAGTAAGAGTCTAAGAAATAAGCACACACTCACACTCGCGTGTTGGCATGTATACGTGTATTTTTTCCCCTCCTCTCTTCTTATTCTCTGAGCTAGAAAACCTATGGAGGCCATGGGATTGAGAATACCATCCTCCCCTGTGGTCAACCCCTTTCTCCAGTCTCTGTACCTGCAGCCAGGCCTTGACAAAGTGAGGTGGGAAGCTTCTCCAGTGATTTTTTGGCTGCTTTAATCCTGCACTTCCACTCTTCGGTGGATGCAAACCACACCAGCACACCTCTCTCCACTTCCAGCCTACCACCTCACTTCTCTGCCTTTCTCTGACGGACTGGAAGGGAGGCAGGGCCAGGGCTTGGTGGGGAGAATGGCTGATGTGCTCAAGGGTCAGGAAACGGAAGCGATTGAGATTTCTTATTCTCCGCACGCGTGCCTGTATCAGCTTCACTGGGTTCAGCATCACCAAAGGGGCTTCTGTTAAACTGTTGCCCAGTTTTGTTCCTGGTCCATTTTTAATCCTTCACAACTCAGAGGTGAGATAATACGGTGTATCACTTAATCCATCCTGTAACTTTTAAGGACAAAAATGCTCCTTTCTTCCCCAAGCCTGTGATCTCAAAGCATGAACACATACCTTTGTTATAGCACTCTCAAACACTGTTAGTGACTTATCTAAGCATCTGTCTCTGAAGTGGGGTCTGGCACACTGTCCAGCCCCCTAGGGAGTTCCCCCAGAACACCTCTGAAGTAGAATTGGTCTTTTATGGCTTCAGTGATCACATCCTTTCTTCATTTAGAAAGCACTAGGGTATGAAAAGAATTTATAGTTGTTCCTGGAGAAAAAGTTCCTTATGGGGGAAAAAAGGTAGATCTATCAAGTAGATCCAAGAAATCCAAATAGGAAGCCATGATTGATTGATTTATTCATTGATTTACCCTTAACCAGGTTAGGGAATTAATTTAATCCAGTAGTTCTCCATTCTGGCTGCATATTAGAAGCAGTGGGCATAGGAGTAGGGGAAACCACCGGGAGTGGGGTCTAGACATCAGGACTTCTCAAAAGCTCTCCAGACGATTCAAATGTGCAGTCAAGGTTAAAAGCACTGGTTTGACAAATCAAGTAATTATCAGTTAATGCTACTTTATTTCCCTGAAATGTTTTTTTTTTTTCTTTCTTTCTTTCTGATGCTCATCCACATGGAAGAGAGATGAAGCCAGCGGGGAGGACAAAGTACATCCTCACACCACATGATGAAGAAATCGCGGAGAAATGGACCTCATGGCCCAGGGCGACACTAGCACACCGATCTCAGCAGCCAGCCCCAGTTTCTCTGCTGTCTCCATCCCCACCCCCCACGGAGGCCCCTGCTGCTCCCACCTCTTGCATGTAGTTCTGGGTCCTCTGGACCACCAGATCGACGTGGGGGAATCTGAAGCGGCTCTTGAGATCCTGCAGGCGTTCCTGGAGCAGGTTGACTTTACTATAACAAGGTTCCATCTTCACAGAATCCAGTGGAAGATTCATAAGCCGGTCTAGATGCTGCATTTTGGTGAAGGGAAAAGTTAAATACCTTCAGACTCAGGAGCAATTTTGCATGCATATTACATATTACATAAAGTCTAAACAATCAGATGTATATTATTAGAGTGAATCGCTTCTTAGGTCGCTATATCAATGACATTTCAATTGTCTTGCTTCCCTCCTTCAGGGGTCCCTGGGGCAGTTCTATCTATTGCTAGGGCAGGGACTAATAGAGGACCCGGCTGGAGGATGGAAGGACCCAGGGAAGCATTTGGGGGGCTCCAATCTTAGCTCTTGATGGACTCCAGGCTCCCACCTCCAGAACTCGAGAACTAGGCGGGCAGGCTCCCTGGCACCTGGAATTGCTGCTGGGCCCACACGCCTCCCAGGCCTTCTTTAATGAGTGCCATGCACTTACAAAACCTCAGAAAGGTCGGGATGTCCTCGCACCTGGGACCCTGGGAATGAAGCCAGAATCTCCCCAGTTCTCGGAGGTTCTGTCAGTGCCCACAGAGACTCCCTCTGCTGTAGGTTCTCTATGGTGCCAGTGGGTAAGGGGGTGGGTGGTAGGAAGAGGCCTGGCCTAGGAGAGGCATCCAGTTTAGAAACTGGGATCCCTCCCCTTCTGGCTTGCATGAGCAGTGACTTGGTCAGTGAGGCCATAGGGCTTCCAGCATGAGGGCAGCGACGGACCGCCTCCGCTAGAGACGTCAGGTTTTACCAACATGCTCTTACACCGCGACTGTTGTCAAGATAAAGCATCCTATTTTCCAAGCTTATTTTAAACTAATTTTTAAAATTGAATACTGGATTTCTAGAATAAGCAGGACGGTGGGTGGAGAAAGAGAAGATAGAAAGATATTGAAAATGTATGCTCAGGGAGAAGTGGGGAGTAATACTGAGTAACTGTGAGTAATATCGGATGTGCTTTCTGATTTTCAAGTCACAGAAAAGAGACAAATCTAGACTTCTAGGTGCCTCTAAATAGGAATTGTTAAAGGGCCCATTTTTTTGTGTGTTTTTAAAAAGAAAACGTTACTCTTGTTGAGAAGTGAGCTGTGAGAGCCTCACTGAAGTGGAGTGAATGAGCACACACGTGGGGTCAAACTTGTCCCTCCTCACATGATATGTACTGTATTTATTTTTAAGAAATAACAATTAAGCAGGCAGGAGAGGGAAAATGGGTTACTGCTTGGCTTCTATCAGACCCACCAAAGTTTATTTATTTTTTTTTAAACTTTTTTTTTTTTTAATTTTTTTTTTTCAACGTTTATTTATTTTGGGGACAGAGAGAGACAGAGCATGAACGGGGGAGGGGCAGAGAGAGAGGGAGACACAGAATCGGAAACAGGCTCCAGGCTCTGAGCCATCAGCCCAGAGCCCGACGCGGGGCTCGAACTCCCGGACCGCGAGATCGTGACCTGGCTGAAGTCGGACGCTTAACCGACTGCGCCACCCAGGCGCCCCTGGACCCACCAAAGTTTAAACAAGTGGTAATACCTATTGCTGATGGGCATATGGAAGAAAGTCCTCTGCCATACCCAATTGGTAGAAACGTAAAATTTAAATCCCTTTTTTTTTTTTGAAATGCAAATGGCAACATCTGTTAACAGGAGAAATAAACCTACCTTTCAACCTAGCAATCCTGCTTTAGGAATCTATCCCACAGGCATGAAAGCATCAGAGCATAATATATGTAACAAGGTTATTTATTGCAGCTTTGTCCATGATGCCAGCAACATTTGGATAGTTGAATAAATCATGGTACATTCATACGTGAAATATTATGTAGCCATTAAAAGAATGATTTAGAGCTAGAACGGCTAACTTGAAGACAGTTTCATGAGGTATGTTTGAATGAGAACACTGATAAACAGAGTAGGATCTGTAATATGATCCCATTTTTCTAACGAACAATCTGAAAAAACAGCCTGTAAATGTGTATGTTTTATATGATATAGAAACATGGGGAAAAGGACAGAATGGCATATGGTAAGATGTTAACACTAGTGACTTGTAGGGAGGTGGGTGGTGCCAGGGTACGAGGGAGAGTTAAGGCAAGGTTTAAAAAAGGCTGGAAAAATAAAATTCAAAATATTCATAAAATTTATCTTGTTTCTGTATAATTACATGCGTATGTATGCATAAAGATATAAGGGGGGAAAAAAGAGAGGTATCTGGTTTTATCCACTGACTGGTAGCGATGTGTCAAGAGTAAAACCAAGTTGCCACGTTATGTCTGTCAGTGATTCTTGAACTTCAGGGTGCATCACATCCTTGGGGGGCCCTTGTAAACCAGACTGCTGGGCCCTACCTCCCCTCTGCCCAAGTTTCTGGTTCAGTACAGAGTTGGTGGGGGGCTGAGAATTTGTGTTTTTAACAGCCAGGTGATAATGACGCTGCTGGTCCAGGGACCACACTTTGAGAAACATTGTTTTTATCATGAGTCTTATTACTGGAAACAAATCAACAAAAAAACTTTATATAAATGACGGTATATGCTTCTATATTTGTATGAACAAGAAAAAATTATGTGAAAACACATTCTAAGCTATTTATATCAGTTAATTCAGGGAGTCAGGAGTCGAGGTGGTGTAGGTGTTGGGGTGGGTATGGGTGATCAATTATGCTCATATATATGAGCATATTGCTTCACTTGTGCAAGCATATTATTATTCTTGCAACTTGAAAACCATTGATAAAGGAAATCAGGTGAATGGACTGATGGATGGGGTGGCTGGAGGAATGGAAGAACTAGATGAATGAGAGAAGGAAGGGAAGGAGAGGGAAAGAAGGAAGAAAGGAAAGAAAGCATGAATGCAGATAGAGCACCAAGGAAAAGGCAGCCCCATGCAGACCATTCACACTGAATTCCTTGGCTTCATATCTACCTCTTTTAGCTGGGCGTTGTCTTTGGTGGTCTGAAAGTTCTGGGTAAGTTCATCCACTTCTTTTTCAAAGAGTGAGCGTACTTCACTGAATCCTGAGCTCACTGGCCCCATGAGCTCCTCCAGGATGGACGCCAAGAATGGTTGAACACTCTCCACACAGCTTCTCTCTGCTGGCTCGGCCACCATTGCTGAGATAGGAAACAGCCAGAAAACCATCACTTGTTATAGGCAAAGTTGAGTTCAGAGTCACTGGAGCCAGGCCACGGCTGGGCAGTGCCCACAGAGCCATTTAACAGCCAAACCAAGCTCAAATGGGCAAGACAGACCAGCACAGGGAGTCCTGTGCCAGCATCACCAGAATGGAAAGCCATTAGATGCTTTCAGAATTGAAATAAACAGTCCCTCCTCTCCCCAAGCTTTCCCCTGCCCTGGGATGAAATGCATTTTTCTGCATGGTGCCTGTAAACCTAATGCATGCAATGCCTAATACAAAAAAGAAAACGCTGGTGACCCTCCTGTTTACTATCAATCATCATTATATGTGCATAGCTTGTCTTCTAAGAAACAGTTTACTAAGTTCATTTAATTGAGGTATAACTGACATCTAACACTATGCTAGTTTCAGTTGTACAACATAATGATTCAATGCTTGTATATAACAATTTATTAAGTTTTAATTAATTTCTCTAAGAGTTAATCAGCTCATATAATTCAATTCCCCTCCCCCTCCTCAAGAGACTTTTTAAAAATCAAGTACAGTCTTTTCTTGGGCAAACAGAAACAAATTGCATTAAAAACAAATGCCACCTACCTCTCATCCCCCATTTTTGTTAAAAGGCTATTTTCTTCCCCTGATAATCAAGGAAAACACGTGCAGAGACAAAAATATAGAGAGTGCAAAAAATTATAAAGAGGGAGGAAATAAATGTAACCATACTTCCCAGACTCAGTAAAGATGCTCATTTAGAAAGTCTGAATGGGACATGCAAAGCTCCATTTACTTATTTATTTATTTATTTTTAATTAAAAAATTTTCTTAAGTTTATTTTCTTTTTTTAAATATAATTTATTGTCAAATTGGCTAACATACAGTGAGTACAGTGTGCTCTTGGTTTTGGGGGTAGATTCCCGTGATTCATTGTGCTTATTTTCATTTTTGAAAGAGAGAAAGGGAGACAGTGTGTGAGCATGGGAGAGGCAGACAGAGAGGGAGACAGAATCCAAAGCAGGCTCCAGTCTCCGAGCTGTCAGCACAGAGCCCCATGCAGGGCCCGAACCCGCGAACCGCGAGATCATGACCTTGGCTGAAGTCGGATGCTCAACCGACTGAGCCACCCAGGTGCCCCCCAAAGCTGCATTTTTTTAAAGTCCTAAGGTGACTGCCAAGATTAGCCAGGTTTAAGAGCAGTGAACTCGTGAAGGAAGCCTGAGCTGGAAACGGCCTGAGTTCGTTCTGTAAACTGGAAGGCTAGCTTTGTGGCGCTGGTAAGTCTCATAGCCTTGTCATGTAGTATCTCAGAACTAAGTAGGGAAGTGTAAGTGCATATGGGTGTCCAATCCTTCCATCTTATAGGTGGACAGTCAGAGGCCTGGAGGTGCCAGATGGCTTGATGAAGGTCACACCCTAATTTGCACATTTGGGACTGCACTTCGAGGGTATTTCTTAATGTTTTATTGGCAATAACTTGCTTACAGTGAGATGAACGGCCACGTTATTTCAATCTGCAGAAATATTTCACAGTAATGGGGGATCAGACTGCCTCTTCTAAGAATCTGAGACGACCAGTACTATTAGTATTATGAATGATTCACAAATATTTGGTATATAAAATATTAACGAGTCTTAGAACTGCTAGGATAAAAAAAAAAACTTTTTGGTTATCTGATTTAAATATGAAACAATCTATGACTTCTACAAATGACTTGCTTGATACCAAAATGCAAAACTGTGTGTCAGGAGAATAAGTGAATGATTTATCAACTAACTTTGAGAGAAGAACTGTTTGAAAAGCATCTAATTGAAATTTCAGAATAATCACGAACACAGGCAGTATGCAGAAGAGATTTAGGGGTAGCTGGCCGGTTTCACCCACTGAGTGGGGAGGAAATGGGCACAGGGAGGGGCCGTGGAGAAACCTGTTCCTCTCTGCCTGATTCCCACTGATGCCTGCGCCGCCATGGGCTCTAGCCCCCTCCCTGCGCCTTTATTCAGTGTACCTTTCACCTTCTTTCCTCCACCTCTGCTTGTGAACGTCCCACTCACTTCCAGACCCAGTATAAACTTCACCCACTCAGACAGCCTAGAGCCCTGGAACCACCACACAGCTCCTGAACTGTGGTCTGTCTGCCAGTGTTTCCTTAGGGATTGGAATAAATTTTACACCCCACACGGATACGCTCTGCTGATTTTCAAGGACGTAGAGGCGCTGTTGTAATGAATACTGTCCGGTGACACAATGATTCATAAACCATCCAGAAGTTAGGGCAGCTGTGGAGAAGCCACTGAGCGGAGAGATTAAGGCAAAAAGTGCCAGAGTTTGAGGGGTTTGAAGCCTGACTCTGTTTTGTTATCTGGGGCAAGTTACCTAATCTCTGGCTCAGTTGTCTCATCTGGTAGGTGGAGATCATAAGACTAATTACTTCTGAGTTTACTCTGTTCAAAATGCTTCGAAGCGTGTGTGGAGCTCTGGAAACCCTCACTCACTGTTAGCCCTCATCACACCTGTTGGCATCATCCTTTTTTCCAATCAACCCACACTAAAACAGCACTGTTGTTATGAGAGGCCCACATGGGTTTTGAAGTTGAAATCGTTGCTGTTTATGAACCACTGTGCCCTCTGTTCCTGCTGCTCTTGTGGCATCTACCACCTTTTTTCCTGCTGTTTCAGTATCTGTAACATGCCTCCTCTCCTCCTTTTGTAAAATCGCATTGTCTTCTTTATATCCTCATAGCCTTTGTATTCAGTAGGAGCAGAATACATGCTTATTTTTTTTTAATTTTTAATGTTTATTTATTTTTGAGAGAGAGAGAGAGAGAGACTGTGAGTAAGGGAGGAGCAGAGGGAGAAGGAGACACAGGATCGGAAGCAGGCTCCAGACTCTGAGCTGTCGGCACAGAGTCTGACACGGGGCTCGAACCCACGAACCACGAGATCATGACCTGAGCCAAAGTAGGATGCTTAACCGACTGAGCCACCCAGGTGCCCAGAATAAATGCTTATTGAATGAATAAATAATTGTGGGGCAGAATGAAAGATTGGTTGTTTTACTCTCAAGAATCATGTGGGAGGAAATGGGAAGAACAGGACTTAATACTCCCAAAGTTTTCTCGAAATACAAAGCCCTTTATTGACACAGGCTGAGGTATACAGTCAGCCCCTGAACAATGCAAAGCTTAGGGGCGCTGACCCCCCTGTATAGTTGAAAATCTGTGTATAACTTTTGACTCCTCCAGAACTCAGCTGGGTCCTAAGAGCCTACTGCTGACTGGAAGTCTCACCTATAACATACACAGTCAACGAACACATACTTTCTATGTCATCTGTATTACATACTGTATTCTTGCAATAAACGGAGCCAGAGAAAACAAAAGTTATTAAGAAAATCATTAGGAAAGGGAAATATATTTACAGTACTGTACTGTACTATAAGTGGATCTGTGCAGCTCAAACACCTGTTGTTCAAGGCTCAACTCCACTCATTATTTTAATGGCAGAGAACCAGAGGCCTGGTCAAAATGTGTTTCTTATACTGCCTTTTAAAAAGACTTGATCGTGACTTCCTTTCAAGGTATCTTTTAGGAAACAAAGACTAGTCTAGAACAGAATGTTTTTCCATCTTATGTGGGTTATACTGGAGCCACAGAGACCAGGCAAGAGTGAAAGGGAGAGGTTGGTTTAATTTGGGCCATGAGAATCGCCATGGTTAGGTCCAGCTCAGCCCAGCTGCCAGGAATATGGACTCAGGAGTTGGGTGCCGGCAGTTTTAGGTTGAATACGGTACTTCGATACACAGTCTATTCTAGATCAGTTGTGCTAAGGGAGGAATGAGAGATGTGGATAATAATACACACAAAACGCTGTGAATTTATATCTGCCTGGGAAGGCAGTGCATGAACAGACACGCACATCTTTGCTGTAGTTATGCCTCCACCATTCTACTCTCTCAGAAGAATCAGCTAGGAGGGTGCTGAGGTGAGCTGGGCTGCAGTGGGAACAGGGCCTGAAGTGCAGAGGATAATGTCCCTATTAGATTCTAAGTGTCTTGAAAGCAGGAGCTGGGTCCCCTGTTCACTGCTAAAGCTCTGGCACCTTGCTCAGAAAGCACGTAGTATGTTTTTAATGAATGAGTAAGTAAATGGGCAAGTGAATGAATAATCTAAAAACTAACAATATAAGAAAATTGCTGATAAATAATCACAGATTTGCATGCACGCTTCTGTCAAATGACATTGGGTGTGGCGCACTTCTGGAGATGTAGGAACGGAGAACCTCAGCATTTTACCCTGTAGAATTCCTTAGAGGCCATTTCAGGCCTCTTGTGAGGGCACAGGCAAATATTTTTCTCTTAATGGCCAGGTAGAGAACATTAGAGACTTTGCAGCCCAGAAAGTCTCCGTTCCAACTACTCAACTCTGCCCTTGTAGTATGAAAGCAGCCATAGACAACACATACATGAATGGGCACGGCTGTGTTCTGATGAAATGTTATTTACAAAAATAGATGGTGGGCCCGATTTGGACCAAGGGCCACAGTTTGCAGACCCCACTCTTGTGGGCACTCCTGATTACAGAGGAGGACACTAAGGCACATGGAAGTCAAGTGACCTTCCCAAGGACACATGACAGGCCAATGTTGCACTCGTGACTAGAATCTTGATTTATCAACTCTAAGTCAACTTTTTTTTCTTGTTGAGGGAAAATCCATTTATTCATCCATTCAAGTATTTGCTGAGAGTCTGCATATCCCAGGCATGGTACTAGCCCCTGGGTGTGCCTGAGTAAACCAGGGATCACATGGCCCTGTTCTTAGCTTACAGCAGAGAAGGGCAGAGGTAGAAGCCATTACAATCAGTGTAAGAAGTGCTACAGGGGCACCTGGGTGGCTCAGTTAAGCGTCCAGTTAAGCGTCCAGCTTTAGCTCAGGTCATGATCCCACATTTGTGAGTTTGAGCCCCACATCGGGCTTTCTGTTCTCAGCGCAGAGCCGGCTTCAGATCCTCTGTCTTCCTCTCGCTCTGCCCCTCCCCCACTCTCGCACACGCACGCACATGTGCTCTCTGTCTCTGTCTCTCTCAAAAATAAATGAACAAATTAAAAAAAACAAAGAAGAAGTGCTACAGCAGGGAGGTGTGGGCAGTATCAGAATATACAGGCACCACCCCGGGCAAGAAGCAAACTTTCCTCCACCTTGTGTCCCTGAAGTTTCCTTGGGAAGGGCCAGGCCCTCACTAGCACCGCTAGCATACTCCTATTACACCTGTTAGCACCTCTTCCCAATTCCCTCAATTTAGTTTTCCTCTGAAATCATGTATTCTGACGACACGGTGGAGCCCTACACACAGCTTATTTAGCACACAGGAGCATGGATGATCTCCACTGACCTTTGATCTTTCCAATTAAGAAGTTCTTTGAGTTCACGATCTGATCCATGTCTGAACGGATGGTTCCTTCTAGGTTCTTCGTCAGAGTTCTGCATTCCTCCTTCAAGGCACTTAATCCTTCTGAAACCTGATGCCGAACCAGTTTGTAGGCCTCCTCAAGGAGCTGCAACAGAGAACAGCACATAAATCTGGGCTCGGTCACATGCAAGCGACTGCTGGAGTCAAGTGGGGGGGGTGGGGGTGGGTTAATCACAGATTATCATAACATAAACAAACCTGCATGTGCACTCTAATTGTTCTTTCAAAGTTTGAGTCTGTTTGGATCAGTCCTCATGTAAGTGAGACTGAGCAGACTCAAGGTAGGCAGTTCTCTACACAGCAAAGAAATGATTTAAAAAAAAAAAAAAACCCTGCCCCCCCCAAAAGAAGGGAATTCAAGTAGCACAGTCGCATAGCAAAATGATCACTTACACCAAGCCAGGCCCTCTTTCTGTCATTCTTCTTCCCCTTCATTTTGGGCAAAAGGTCTGTCTGAAGGGTTGGCAGGAGCTCCTCCATCACCAGGTTACTTAGGATCTGTGGAGAGGAAGACAGCCGCGGAGTCTGTTAGTTGGTGATTGCTGAATCTGAGCATCAGGCCAACCGAAGTTGTCATCATTGGTTGTCCCTATCCAACGTAAGATTGTCCTGGGCTATATAAACTCAGGTAGACTATCAACAATAGCCAAAGTATGGAAAGAGCCCAAGTGTCCATCGATGGATGAATGGATAAAGAAGATGTGGTATATATATATACACAATGGAGTATTACTGGGCAATCAAAAAGAATGAAATCTTGCCATTTGCAACTATGTGTATGGAACCAGAGGGTATTAATAAGCGAAATTAGTCAGTCAGAGAAAGACAAATATCATATGACTTCACTCATATGAAGATTTTAAGACACAGAACAGATGAACACAAGGGAAGGAAAGAAAAAAATAATATAAAAACAGGGAGGGGGACAAAACATAAGAGACTCTTAAATATTGGGGCCCCTGGGTGGCTCAGTCGATTGAGCATCTGGCTTCGGCTCAGGTCATGATCTCGCAGTTCGTGAGTTCGAGCCCTGCGTCAGGCTCTGTGCTGACAGCTCAGAGCCTGAAGCCTGCTTCCGATTCTGTGTCTCCCTCTCCTTCTGCTCCTCCCCCACTCGTACTCTGTCTCTCTGTCTCTCTGTCTCTCAAAAATAAATAAACATTAAAAAATTAAAAAAAAAAAAAGAGAGACTCTTAAATATGGAGAGCAAAGGGTTACTGGGGGGGGGGGGGATGGGCTAAATGGGTAAGAGGCATTAAGGAATCTACTCCTGAAATCATTGTTGCACTATATGTTAACTAACTTGGATGTAAATTAAAAAAATAAAATTAAATAAAAAAAATAAACTCAGCTAGGCTGATAGTTTAACTCTGGTTTTGAGGCTACAGAAATCTCAACTAAGACAATCTTCGAGGATAAATGTTCTTAAACATCTGCAAGGAACAGTAATGTCTGCTGACGGCTCCTCATCGGGAAGGACAAATTCCTCAGATTCAAACTTCTCAGATTTAAACCAAAAGAATCTAGTGCATTTAGGATAAAAGGCAAAACTTTCACTATCGATAAGGGCACCCTTAGCAACATTGTGAAAGGGGTCAGGCTTTGTTTTGGTGGCTTGAGTCCTGGCTTGTGTCCCCTGAGACCATCATCCTCCTCAAGCTCCCTTGGAATCTGTGTGTCTTCCTGTTCTTTGTCCCTGCTGTTCTCTGAACCCCACCTCCATCCTCTTTATAAAGTTTAGAAAAAGATGGGGGTAACACACAGTTGGGGCAACTGGATGCTTGTGGGATGAACAGAATATGGGGAAGGGGATCTGAAGTTTTCAGAATGTTAAAATTGTTTCCAAGTCACTCCTAAAGTGTTGCTTGGCCCAATGAAAAAATTTTTTTGAATCTGAGCAGTGTTCTCTGTGTCAATGTATTACAATGCTCCTTCTTTAACTACCTTCTTTAACTACCCACCTTTCCCTGCATGGAGCAGATTTGTTCAGATTCAGTTTCACTATGAATCTTTTGGGGCTCACAGCTTAGTTTTCAATATCAGGCTATAAAAAAGATTTACAAGGGAAAAAGTAATTTTGAGAATGGTAGAAAAGTAGAGAATCATTTGACATCTGTTCTATGAATTTAAAATAATGTTCATGCAAAATAATTGACCTCCTTCTCATAAAAATTCAAATTAGGCTTTGGGAATTATGGACAATTTTTTCTGAGGTCATTGGTTAGCCTCGTGCTAGTGGAAATACTTATGAGCTCACTAGATTTTGCCTTCCACCAAGGGCTCTGTTACAGCAGGGTGTAACACATTAGCTGAGCTGAACAGGAACACTCCCAGGGTGGGAGGTGGATGAGCCGTCCAGTCCCCCTGTGCCTGTGGGTTCCTAGGAGAGAAGTCTGCTCAGGTCAGTGCAGGGAGTGGGCCTCCTGTCACCTGAAATATTGAAATTCATGGTATGACAAAGATTATAATGGAGACAGGATTTCTGCTAGTTCTTGTGATTCATCGGTGGAGATGTTTTTCTTTCTTAGTCATTCTTTGGGAGCAGTCACGAGGTGAACTAGAATTTTTGAGGAATTTACAAGGAACTTGACGTGTGCAAGCTCCATGGAGTTGAGGAGATCCAACAATTAGATTCAAGTAGGTAGTTAATAATCCATTGACCCTCCCCCCCCCCATCCTGCACAATGGAGTAAGTCCTTAGTTGGAACACATCTTCCCAAGAGTGATGAAAATGTAGCATAGGGAGAAGGAGCTAAGAAAATAAAGAGACCAAAGCCAGAACTTAAAAACAATGGGAAATATTATCTTAGTTGAAAGTGTTACATTCAGGGTCATAATAATTGCCTGCTTCACCCTTCTGCAGAGACTGGTTTGAGTCTGAACATAAGCATGAGAGGGGTTTGAAAAGATCAAAATGTTACAAAGGCCAAAGGGAAAAAAAATCATCTATTTGGGTAGGTTTATAGTTTTCTTTTAGTCTTTCCCATATAATATTCCAAGACATTCAGTTCTATTTTATAGTTTAGGGAATTGAAAAGGAAATATGTCTGGGGGGGGGGCAGGAGGAGAATAGGAGTGGTTTGCAGGGGTGGGGGGCTTGACAAGTCACAGGGCAAGGCAGAGCCTCAGAGTGCTGGGGCCCAACTGTGTCCATCCCAACACCGAGTCCCCCTCTTCCCCTAACCTTCAGCCCCACCCTCCATCCTTGTGCTGCCTCTCAGCTTCCCAGGGCCTTCTCTGAGATTCCCTACCTGGGTCAGCTCTCCATGAGCAGGGTCCAAAGTTCTGGGGCTGTTCTAGGGAAAGTAGCTACTTTAATAAATAAACTGTGCTAATGAAGGGGTTCCTCAACCTCTCTCTTCAGAACAGGATCCACTGGGTCTCACCATAAGGGCCCTAAAAATACCACTTTTGCTTAAAAAAAAAATGGTGTGTGTGTGTGTGTGTGTGTGTGTGTGTGTGTGTGTAAATTTAACTTCTAGGATATACAGATTTTAAAATTCCATCACACATATAAGAAATCAAACATGCCATTAGGTTGTTCAAAATCAACCACACCATGTGTTACCTTCCAGATGTGGGGAAGGTGTGAGATCCAGAGAGACTGCCCTCCTTCCTGAGACTGGCCTGATGGTCTGACCAGGCTGTCGGCCTTGTGCCTTTTGTGTTGCTGAGAGGCCATGGGTGAAAGAATCCATTAAAAGGGGCACGTTTGAGGTCATTAGACAAAAGACAACCCTGAAATGTATGGAGAAGGCCTAAAACGTGGACAGTTTTCTTGTCTTGAAACCACCTGTTCTGTGGGAACTATGAACTATTTTCTCAGCTCATCTGGTTCATTTAAAGGCAAATTTAAATTTACAATAATAATTACAAAATAATAGGGGCGCCTGGGTGGCGCAGTCGGTTAAGCGTCCGACTTCAGCCAGGTCACGATCTCGCGCTCCGTGAGTTTCTGGGCTGATGGCTCAGAGCCTGGAGCCTGTTTCCGATTCTGTGTCTCCCTCTCTCTCTGCCCCTCCCCCATTCGTGCTCTGTCTCTCTCTGTCCCAAAAAAAAATAAAAAATAAATAAAAAAAAAACATTGAAAAAAAATAATAAAGATATATTTATTAAATAAATATATTGCTACAATAAATAATAAATATACCAAATCACTGTAAATGCTTTACATCTTGCAAAATGCTTTCCTTCAGGACTTCATTTGATACATTTTTTAAAGACAAGTAGGATATATATTGACGGTTTTACTAGTATATAAATATTTTCACCTTAATAGTCTGTAGGCAAGTTATCCTAAGATATTTGCTTTGCCTCGGCAGTTGCCTAAAAAATCACCACTGCCATGAGGGCCCACCAGACTTGCTGTGTGAGTCATTACTATGAAGATAATAATGTAATAATGCTGAACATCTGAATACCAGGCCATGAGGTTAGAGGGGGGTGACGACAAAATGATGATCAAGTAAGTGCTTAGCAGACAGGAAAAAAATGCAAATAAACCCAGTGCTTTAAACAGAAGATGTCAGTATGGAAGCCAATTTGACATATTTAAAAAAATAATAATAAAATAAACAGAAGATGCCAGGGGCGCCTGGGAAGCTCAGTTGGTTAAGCATCCTACTTCGGCTCAGGTCATGATCTTGTAGTTCATGGCTTTGAGCCCCGTGTGGGGCTCTGTGGTGACAGCTCAGAGCCCGGAGCCTGCTTCAGATTCCATGTTTCCCTCTCCTCTCTCTGCCTCTCCCCTGCTCTCTCTTTCAAAAATAAATAAACATTAAAAAAATTTAAACAGAAGATGTCATATTCTCAAACTCAGTTACGTCATGCCATTTTCTTTAACTACATAGCTTCTCTGGGCCCCTGACCTCTTTTTCCTGTGAGTCTGAGGACAGATGCTGCTTTGGCTTCATATGTGAGGTTACAGAGAGGCGGACCCCCGCTAGGCCCCAGACAGGAAGGTTTTGGAATTCATTTCCTTTCTCCAGCTTCTTGAAGGAGAGCCTGATGTGGCTCGAAATGGGTTTTCTGTCACAGACTGGCACTGTGACTTCAGCCAACCTCTCTGAACATTCTTTCAACTGGAGGGTTTTGGACAAACAATCCTTGAAATGCCTTTCCGGTGCTCACATTGTCTAACTTCACCATAGATATTCAGATTCCTGGGGGAGCAAAATTTCTTATTGGGTCACTTGATAACTCCAGCTTTTACTGATCTCGTCTCTGTTTTTGTTTTGTGTTGTTCTGCTTTCCTACTTAGGGTATTTTTTATACTGCAAAATTAGCACCTTCCTATCACTGCTGGCTGCCAATGCTTTATGATGTCCATATATGTACAGACCCACATGTCTACCCACATACACTTCTAAGGCTGCCTCGTTCTGGGGATGTTTCTAGGTATGTCTTGCCTCACCACAAGGGCAAGGGATGAGTCATTTGCTTCTCTTGCACCTTCTAGCGCTTAGCACAAATCAACCCAAAGCAAAAAAACAGAAAGTCAACTCAATCCAAAGAAAGGTTTCATTAAGTACCTGTTTTCAATGGCATCGAGAAAGAAGTGAGCTGACATGAGATTCTAAATGAAAAGATTAAGCAAATAGCATAGCTAAACTTGAGGAGTTAAGTAAATGTTGAACTTGGTATAGCCCCATGGTTGGTGCTGATCTTTCACTGGACCAGGAATCGGAAGCCATCATTTCCTTTGCCATCTGTCCACTTAGCATGGGAGCATGAAAGTATCAGCTGCACAGGGCAGGGACCATCCTGTCGTGCCCATCTCTGGATCACCAGCCCCAGCATGGTGCCTGGCATAGAGGGGCTCAATAGCTATTTAATGAATAAAACTGGACAAGTCACTTCACTGCTATATACCTCCCTTGGTTTTCTCATTTACAAAATTGGAAATCCTAATAACCTCATGAGATCGATAAAATGAACACACAGAATTAGGATTTGAACATTAAAAAGTATTACACAAAGGCATTTTAATACTGGTATATCGGGGGCGCCTGGGTGGCGCAGTCGGTTAAGCGTCCGACTTCAGCCAGGTCACGATCTCACAGTCCGTGAGTTCGAGCCCCGCGTCAGGCTCTGGGCTGATGGCTCAGAGCCTGGAGCCTGTTTCCGATTCTGTGTCTCCCTCTCTCTCTGCCCCTCCCCCGTTCATGCTCTGTCTCTCTCTGTCCCAAAAATAAATAAACGTTGAAAAAAAAAATACTGGTATATCTACTAAATATGTTGGTTTATTTGGCAGGCCAATCAGCGTCAAGTGCTTCAGCCTCCCCTTTTGCTTTCATTTTTCTTTATGGTATAAGTACGGTTAGTCCTTAGTCCTCTCAGATTGACGAATGGATATACTTCCCCCAAACATCAGAAACCAAGAGTTAGCCAAAGTTCTGGAATAAGTCTCAAGCTAAGAAATAAATGAGTTTAGAATCCACCAAAGCAGGGGTGGGTGGGAAAGAAGAAGTCATATGGTTAAACAATAAAGAACAGCCCCATCATCACGATCAAATGTTTTCGGCTTCAGATGTTTAATGACCATACGAAGGCAAGGCCTCATCTGGTCTCCTAATAACAAATTTCACTGGCCCCCAAAAGAGGCACTCAGGGAAATGAGGGGAAATTAAAGAACAGCATTGTTGGACCCTGTGTGCCCCTAATTAAATAACGCCGTTCCCACTCTCCTCTTCCTGGCTGAATCAGCTGTGTGATTGGTGTCCTCATGGACACAGTTTCCTTGGAGATTTGTAACAACGTCCCTGGTACCAAGCCAATGGACATGCTTAGCCCATGACTGGCATTTAACCAAGGTCATAGGAAAATTATATCAGACTATAGAGGATAGAAAACTAGAAGAGGTAAGTAAAACGCACAGAAAACTGTCTTAATGCTTTTAAAATGTATTTCTTTGACTTCATTTATAAATCATTCAGTAAATAAAGACAAGTGCGTGTGCCAAATAGTTTTCCAACAACGTCTCACTTAATGCTCAGTACCCTGCAGGGCAAACATTATCATTACTCTCTTTTTTCAGAGGAGTAACTTGAGACTAAAAGAGGTTAAATAAGTTGGCAAGATTTAATCCAAGTAGGTTGACCTAAGCCCCCATCACACACTTTGAACTATGCCACACTGCTCGTGTTGGATTGTGGTCTGGAAGTATGAGGTCATTTGAAAGAATAATGCTTTGTAAAGAAAAGAATAGAAAATAATGGAGGGGCGCCTGGGTAGCTCAGTCGGTTGAGCGTCCGACTTCAGGTCAGGTCATGATCTCGCGGTCTATGGGTTCGAGCCCCTCATCGGGCTCTGTGCTGACAGCTCGGAGCCTGGAGCCTGCTTTGGATTCTGTGTCTCCCTCTCTCTCTGCCCCTCCCCCACTCATGCTCTGTGTCTCTGTCAAAAATAAACATTAAAACAAATTTTTTTTAGAAAATAATGGAAGCTCCTCGTTGCGGTTGCCCTGTTTTTATACTGTCCTGTTTTGCTCCTGGTCTGGAGGTGTTTGCAGACGGTGCCCAATACTCTGTGGATCAAATGCATCTAGACAATGAGAGAAACGGCCTTCGGAACCACATCTTCCACTTTTTTGTGTGTGGTTATTTATCCTGACCCTGACCTCCTACACATAGACGGAGAAGAGAACCCCAAATTCTGAGCCCATGTTACCTGGACTTCATCCCCAGTGATCATTTCCCACGAGCCATAGTGTCCCTTCTCCTGCCGGAAGAACTGCACAGCTTCTAGAAAGGCTTGGGCTTCAAACGTCGTCTGCTTCATGTAATCTAAAAGAAAGAGGCAAGGGCACTTAGCAAAGAAAAATACTTCTACAGTTTACCATGGTTCTTCGAGTGTCATGGTTCAGAGACCTAATGTTACCTGAATATTACGAGGGATAGAATTACGAGACACAGAAAAATGAAGCAGATCCTGAATTCAAAGTTCATCTGCAGATGTGTGTCTCCTTGCTTGCTCACCACCATAGCAGCTGATTAATTCCATCAGTTACTGGGCATACTGGTTAGGACTAGAAGCAGATCTAGCCCCATTTGTTTCTCTCTTATAAATCTTTCCCTTGGGCACCTAGGCACCTAGTGGCTCTATGCCTCCAACCGTAGCACCTCACTAAGGCAGACCATTCTTTACCAGGGCCTCTGGTATCCACAGTATCCGCTCCCAGTTCCCTGAACAAAACTCCGATTTCTTTGTGACTTATTATCAAGTTGCTGTCAAATATGCTGATTTATGCAAATAAAGGATGACAGTTTCTAACACTTTATATAGCAAGATACTATTCTTCTAAACATGTTACACATTTCACTGAAACCTTACAAAAACCTGTGAGGTAACAGGGCGCCTGGGTGGCTCAGTCGGTTGAGCATCCGACTTCGGCTCAGGTCATGATCTCGCGGTCCATGAGTTCGAGCCCCGCATCGGGCTCTGTGCTGACAGCTCAGAGCCTGGAGTCTGCATTAGATTCTGTGTCTCCCTCTCTGCCCCTCCCCTGCTTGTGCTCTCTCTCTCTCTCAAAAATAAATAAAGACTAAAAAAAATTTAAAAACCAAAACCCAAAAAACCTGTGAGGTGAGTGCTATTATCATGTCGACTATACAGATGCTCCAAAAGCCCAGAAAGATTAATTAATTGCTTAAGGTCATACAGCTAGCAAGCGGGTGAACTCAGGTATTCTGATCCCAGTCAGAATACACTATGCTATGCCAGCACTATGCTATACTACCTCACATATTAGTTTTATGGTTTTGCCCTTCCAAACAGATTAGATTTTAAAAGGTGTTATATCTGAGAGGTAATGTTTAATGCAGGATTTTAAGTGTAGTCGAGGAAGCAGGGGCTCAACAGCCTTCCCAGAATTCCACAAATCACACCACGAATGCAAAAATTCTGCGAGGGACTGAATGGTTTGTGTCCCCCAGAAGTCATATGTTGAAACCCTAATCCCCAGTATGATATTTGCAGCTAGAGCCTTTGTGAGGTAATCAGGTCACAAAGGTATGTTGGGATTACTGCCCTTATCATGATGGGATTAGTGCCTTTATAAGAAGAGAGCTCTTCCCCGGCTTTTGGCTCTCTCTCCAAACACTGGATCTGCGGGTGCTTTGATCTTGGACTTACAGTATTTTTGTTATAGCAGCCCAAACGACTGAGGCAATTTTCAATGCACAAAATATCTGTTAGAGGATACAATGATAACAGAATTATAAAAATCTTTGCAGGGGAATAAATTTTATAAATAATTTAATAATAAAGAATAGAACAGTAAATAAATCAAATCTTAGGGGAAATAAGGCAAAATGAAGTGACTGAAAGGGCCAAGTCTCTTGCCTCCAGCCTCTCCTCTAGAACATGAAGCTCTGTTGCTAACAGCATATGATCTGCCTTTATAGGGCAAATCAGATCGGTCAGTTCAAGGCAGCTGATTCACTGGGGACATTCGGAGCTTCAGACAATGGGATTACTCAGTCAAGGAATGAATGGTTGCTAAGTGGGACGAGGCTGAACTAAAAAAGGATCAATGTGCTCCAGAAGGTGACAATCAATTAATAGGCTGTAGATGACTACATTGAGATTTACTTACGAGGTCATAAGCCTCAGGAACTTGGAAAAGGGAAAATACAATTCAAGGCTAGCCTTGATAAGATTTTCAAGCAGGGGTGCCTGGGTGGCTCAGTCTGTTAAGTGTGCAACTTCGGCTAAGGTCATGATCTCATGGTTCCTGAGTCTGAGCCCCACTGTCAGCGTGGAGCCCACTTTGGATCTACTGTCCCTCCCTTCTTTCGCTGTCCCTCCCCCCATCCCCATTCCACCTCTCCCACCACCACCCACCTCTCTCTCTCTTAAAAATAAACACTTAAAAAAAATTTTTTTTTAATGAAAAAGAGTTCAAGCAAAATTCTCCACAGTGAGGATACCACAAAGCCCAGAAGTTCCACCTTCAAAAATGTGGGACAGTAACTGACATTTCTAATATTGACATAGAGTTCTGCTCGAGCTCTAAATCAGAAAAAGAGCATGTCTGAGAATCAAGTTTTTAAATTGATGTATTTCTTCCTTGTTATTTTTTCTGGTTTGGCAAATGATTTAGTGTTTAATCTTTGAGGCTTGGAAAACACAAATTAAAGTCTTGGTATAAAATTGACAACAAGGGGGCTGTGATATGGAGCTCAGTACACTGGGAGGGACTTTACCAACAGAGATGGAAACTGTAATTGCTACACTGAGATTCAAGATTGACTCATGAGCTCTTATTTTTAACAGCTGTTTTCATTTCCAACCTCAGGAAACAAAGACATGGAAGAAAATGTGGTGCTTGGATGGAGTGAGCACTGCCAGACCTGCGAACCTCAGAATAAGGTTTTAAATTCATGTCTTTACCAAAAGCATAAATTTACTTATTTCTTCCCCCACTAACCTCAGCAACCAAAGGAGGTATTTGAAATCCTACTCCTACCTTCTATTACTCTATCGAAGCAAACTATAGCATTCCCACTATAGTTGTGTTTTCAAAAACTTCTGGAAAAAGTAACTGAAGAAATGGAATGTGGAGACAATGATGTGGGAGTCAGAGAGAAGTCCAAGAGGAAAACGGGGAGCTGGAATATAGTAGTGGTGGATGAAGCACCTTAATACAGGCAGAGAAGAAAAGGGTTAGTAATCAAATGAACCACACAGGAAATTATAGTAATTGAACACCAGCAATGAAGCCTGAAAGAATGAGGGCAGGGATCTGAATTCTGGACTCTCTACCATTAGGATAGATTTAAACTGCATTTTAACTACTCCTTGACCATAGGGGAAAAAAGGATCTAACCTACTGATTCATCATTAGATTTTCAGGTTATAAACTGATTAGGTAAATTAATTTATACAAAACTTTTAGGACAGTATCTGCCACATAGCAAGTTGTTCTTTGGATATTGGTTCTTATTATTGTAAGCCAAGCTCAACAGCAACTGCCAGATCATTAAGGAAATGAAGAACAAAGGTGTGCTTTGTAAGAGACAGAACTGTATTGCAATAGTAATGTGACCTTCATTTCTTCTAAGTTCTTTGCAAAGGCATCGCTGAACTCAGCCAGAATGTACAGGTGTTTGAGAGAAACCGGATTATCAGTTATTTGATCAACTTCCTGCCACAGATCTCATGAGAACAAATCCCAGGATCACAATCGTCCACTCTCCTGCCAACAAGCAACTGAGAGTTTAGTCCAATGGTCCCCAGAATCAACAATGGCCTTTGCTTGTTAAGTCTTCTCCGTGTAAGCTGACTTAGAAAAATGGCAGGTATCAGCTCCAACTCTACTTTTCCAACATGCTGTAATTATGAAGTTGCGGAGAACTTAGATATCATTAAATCCAGATCCCTCATTTTATGGCTGAGGAAATTGGAACAAAAAATAGTTAATTTCTTAGCCGAAGGTCACACAGCTGGTCAGAATCAGAGCCAAGAGTTGAAAAAGTAGCTCTGGCATGTCATAAGCGGCCTTGGCATTCATGCTTACTTAAATCACAGACTAAGAGAGCTGAAAGTGGTCTTAAAGGTCACCTACCCTAAGCTCTCATTCAACGCTAGAAGCCCTCAGAATCCCAGACACTCATCTGGCCTCGGCTTGAATATTTCCAGTGACAGGAAACTCACAATTTAGTGAAATAGTCATGGAACTGCTCTAATTATTTGAAAAATTTTCCTTGTATTGAGCCAAAATCTGTTTCCATGAACTCTCATTAATCCCATTTCTGATTTTCAGAGCAAAATAGACAAGTTTACTTGTCCTCTTCTGTAGGGCAACTCTAAAAGAATAGCTGAATATCCTTATTTTCCCTCAACCGTTCTTTAAACAATATAGTTTTGGGGATCCTTTAAATTCAGCCCTACCTTTTCTTTCCTTCCCTTAGTAACCAATTCCATTTAGTCAATATCTTTCTTAAATTTGGCCCACACTGAATACAACCCACTGAGTATTTTTCAACTTGTGTAAGTTATGTAAAGTAGAAAGATTACGTTCCTTTTTTTTTGGTCCCTAACTTCCTTTCTAAAATACAAATACGTCACACTATTGACTCATACCTTTCTTATAGTCCCATAAGATCCTACAACTTTTTTTTGTATAAAACCCCTGTCAATTTAATCCTTTCCTAACCCGTACTTCTGCTTTTGGTTTTGAAGTACAGGTTTTAACACTGCCCCTAATAAATTACAACTTACTGTGATCAACTCAGTGCCCCACAGCCTGCCAAAATCATTTAAAAATTATAATTGTTCCCAAACTCCCTTTCACCTCTGTAACATTCAACTATTTTGGTGGGCTTACTTTCTGTGTTTTATCCAACTGACTGATAACAACATTCATCAGATCAGGGGCAAGGACAGATCCCTGGGAAATTCTAAACATTTCAGAAGATATGTGGGAGAGACATCTTGGCCATCCATTCAACTATCACATCCTCAGGACCAAGACATGTCTATTCTCCTTAGTCTCTCCCTTTTTCACATCTGTGCAGTTGCATGGAAAACTCCTATTTGGGAGACATGATTAAGGATTCTGCAAGGAAAAGAAAGCTTCTCTATGCCCCTTGGGGAAGAGTTATTCAGGGGGCCAGCTTTTGTTTCCCCCTCACCCCTTACACAGATTTACAGCATGTCTGAGTCAACTGAAACACCAAAGCTCTAAGGCCTAGGCAGTCATTCTGGATTTTGACTCTGGCTGCTGTGTCGGGACTCCCTGACTCAGGCTGGGTTTGGAAGCTGCGTTGTTATTTTATTTTATCGGTTCACTGTGCCAAGCCATGTTAGCTGATCTGCCTGGTGATCTGTAAAAGTTATGTAACTGCATTACTCACTACACTGCTATGGGGTTCATGTCACTAATGTATACTTCGAAATTGTCTTTAGCTTCAGGTCGTATGTCGTCTTTTCTGGGAGAGCTGCAGCAAGTCCGTTTGCCCTAGTTTCTTCTCTAGAACAAAGGAGAAGAAGTACAGTGGCAAGTAACCAACATTTATTGAATACTAACAATAGAAGTATAAGCCAATGTTTATACACACCATCTCATATAATCCTTCCAGCCATCCCATTAGGTAAGGATTAATAGTCCCAGTTTTTAATTTTTTAAATGTTTATTTTTGAGAGAGAGGGAGTGCAAGTTGGGGAGGGGCAGAGAGAGAGGGAGACAGACGATCCCAAGCAGGCTCTGTGCTGACAGCAGAGAGCCCAATGTGGGGCTCAGACCCAGGAACCATGAGATCGTGAGCTGAGCCGAAGTTGGATGCTTAACAGACTGAGCCACCCAGGTGCCGCTTAATATTCCCACTTAAAGGCTGAGAAAGAAACTGACTTCAGGAAGGTTGAATAATTTGTTTAAGCTAATATGTGGTCAAGAAAGGCCTACTCTTACTTCCAAAGTCCTGTTATACAGTCTATGGTTTAATTTTTTTAAACTTTTTATTTTGAGGTAATTGTAGATTCATGTGTTCTTAAAAGAAATAATACAGAGATATCCAATATACCCTTCACCCCATTTCTCCTAACAGGAATATCTTGCAAAACCATAGCACAATATCACCACCAGGAAATTGACATTGATGCGGTCTCACCAGTTTGATATGTGTGCACATGTACATGTGTGTATGTTTGCACATGCATGTATATGTGTGTGTATTGTGGTTTAACTTTTAAATTGCGTTAAATTTCCTTTGCTTATCAAGGTTTAGAACCATTTAATTCTAGAGTTTGAATATACCATAGGATCATCTAGTTCAACCACTCGTTTAACAAGTGAGCAGACTGAAGGCCAGACAGAATGTGACATTCTTAAAAACAGAACAAAAGAAAATACTACGGTGGAATTAAAAATGAATGGGGTCCATCCTAACGAAATGGTCATAAAAGTTTTTATTTTAAAAATTTATTCATGACCTAAGCAAATATTTATTGCCATATTATAAATGATAACTCATGAGCACTAGCCCCAAGATTACTTAGAAGTCCCTGAATTATATTTCGTAAACTACTAGACTAAAACATATATCTGCTGACCAAATCTTATTTGCGTTAGTGGATACAGACCTGCCAAGAAGAGAAGAGGAATAGATCAAGAAAAAAATGTGTGCTTCACGGAGATCCAGGCACCTGAAGATGAGTTATAACGGTGTTGCTCTAGGTGAAAATACAAAGATACAGAACTCACTCTGAGGATATAAATGGCTTCTCAAACAGATGGCAGAAAGGTGTTCCAGTGAAGATGTTTTGATAGAAGTTTTGAATCACATAGGAAAAGGCTGCATGCCTCATTTGATTAAAAGCAGTGCATCTCATGAATTCTTGATATGTCAATAAATATTAAAAGACTGTCAACAGAGAAAAGGAAGTGGTGATTACTAGAACAAGTGAAGACAGACTAGCCCATTTCCTTCACACCGACATACTAGATTGGCAGATTAGAAGGCTGTTGGAGACATCCTGCATCTAGATTCTAGCAAGGCAATTCTTAAAGCTTTATATGCTTTTGATTGACACACTGAAGATATTTAGATTGGTTGATAATGCCACTACACATAATCGACTAAACAACCTCAGTGACGGCTGCTGGTTAAAGGGCTGACATCCTAGAGGAAAATCTTGAGGGCACTGCCCTTAAAACATTTTCAATTACTTAAAAAAGGCAAGCTAGATAAGCCCAGGGTTTCACTTAACTGCGAGCCCCGTGCAAGTTAGTGATGTGATGCAGTTGTACACAGGGCAGGTGAGGTTGGGCCATGGGACTGTGGAGCATAATCAGGACAAGGACAGTCATAGATGGAATCTGAGATACGCTCCTAAGAAATTACCATTACACACTTCTAGTTGATGCTGAGAAGCAGAATATTTTACAAACATCTTTTTAAAAAGTGGAGTGCTTCTGAAGGTGACCAAATAAATGAGGAGTCTCACAGCCTTGAAAAGAAAAAACCTCGAGGAAAGAGATCTTCATCATCTACGTGAAGATCTGCAACGTAAAAGAACACTGGACTTGTTCCATGTAGATTCAGATACACAGTCAGGTCTGCATGGTCCAAAGTACAGTGTGGCATATTTTCACTGAAATAGGGAACAGATTTCTAACACTTATATGTATCTTAGAGTGAGGCAGGCTCCAACTGGGCGTCAGAATTCTCCCTCAAGAGGAAGTGCTCCATCTGGGCTGAGCTGCCTTGTAGAAGGTATGCAGACATGCTCAAACCCCTGTCTTATACACTCTCAGAACATCATGTGCCTCCTCACCACAGCACTTACAATAATTATAATTTCATAGTTATTAGTGTAATCATTTGAAATATGCCTTCCCCTAGCCTGTAAGTTCCAAGAGGACAGGAACTTTCTCTGTAGTTTGCATTCACCACTGTATCCTCAATCCGTAGCCCAGTGCCTGGCACATAAGAAAGAGAGAGAAAAAGAGAGATGGAGTGGGGAAAGGGGGAAAGGGGGAGGGAGAGAGCGAGGGAGATAGAGGGAGAGAGGGAAGGAAGGGAGGGAGGAATGGAGGGAGGGATGGAGGGAGGGAAGGAATTTAAATACTAGAGGGAGGGCAAGATTAAATCTCCTTTTAAAGTTCTGTCTAAACCAAGATTCCTTCCTTCCTCCCTTCCTTCCTTCCTTCCTTCCTTCTTTCCTTCCTTCCTTCCTTCCTTCCTTCCTTCCTTCCTTCCTTTTCAACAGCACAAGCAGTGGGGAAGAAGGGAAGAGGGAGAAGGAGGGGAGAGGGAGGGGGAGGGAAGGAGGAGGGGAGGGGAAGGGGGAGAGGGAGAGAATCTTAAGCACAAAGCCCAACATGGGCCTCCATCCCAGGACCCTGGGATCACAACCTGGGCCAAAACCGACTGAGCCACCCAGGCACCTCAAACCAAGATTTCTTGGTTCCAGATAAGACCCAAGTGTTACAAATGAATCAGATTCTCTCTTAATAAGTCTCTTTCTTACTGTTGTAAAGAGGTACTGAAGGGAATTGACATACTCTACCCCCGTGCTTCTCGGACTTTGGTGAGGATCAGAAAAACGATTGCTGAGCCTCACCCCCAGACTTTTCAGATTCAGTAAGGTACAGGGCGGAGTCCAAGAATTTGCTTTTCTAATGAGCTCCCAGATGATGCTGATGCTTTAGGTACAGGGGCACACCTTGAGAACCATTCCTCTACCCAAAATAAGGGGAGTGGTTCTCAAACATCAGAATCACCTATGTGCTTGTTAAAAATGCAATTCTTGGAGGGAGCGCCTGGGTAGCTCAGTCGGTTAAGCGTCTGACTTTGGCTCGGGTCATGATCTCATGGTTTGTGGGTTCAAGACCCGCATCAGGCTCTGTGTTGACAGCCCAGAGCCTGAAGCCTGCTTTGGATTCTCTCTCTCTGCCCCTCCCCGGCTTGCACTCTCTCTCTCTCTCTCAAAAATAAATAAGCATTAAAAATGCAATTCTTGATCTTGCTCTAGGAATCTGCATTTAAAAAGCTGTTCATGGGGCGCCTGGGTGGCGCAGTCGGTTAAGCGTCCGACTTCAGCCAGGTCACCATCTCGCGGTCCGTGAGTTGGAGCCCCGCGTCGGGCTCTGGGCTGATGGCTCAGAGCCTGGAGCCTGTTTCCGATTCTGTGTCTCCCTCTTTCTCTGCCCCTCCCCCGTTCATGCTCTGTCTCTCTCTGTCCCAAAAATAAATAAACGTTTAAAAAAAAAAAATAAAATAAAATAAAAAGCTGTTCAGCAAATTCTGTTGCAAGTGGTTTATAAACTATAGATTTTGAGAAAACACAAATTGCATAGAAGAAAAAGATACAATAGAAGACCATAACTTTTGAATGCTTATTAGCATCTTGATGAACTTATTCCCTCATTATCAGGTTAGGAAATGTCCCCTCTGCCAACTGCTCACTCACTTAACACAAAAGAACCCTTGTACTTAAAGTGATGTATAAAAATAGTACTACAATGAAGCTCTGTCAAAAGGTATGTGGATAAGGAAATACTTTGGGCAGGTTCATACAGACATCATTTCAAACAACTAGAACTCTATCCATTGAAGGCAATCATCACTGTCCAGACATAAATCCTCATGTGTGACCCTGGTTGAATTTCATTTTCTCTTTTTTGGTACTCAGTTGATATATAGACTATGTCTTCTGTGTGGCAGCCTTCTTTTCCTTAGCATAAACAATCCCATTTACTTTAAGTTTTTTCAAAGCCTTAAAAAAATAAAAATGACCCCACTCCTATCTCTTTCAAACAGTAAGGATGGTGTCATCAAAATCCTGATAAGGGAGGAGAGAATATTTGCTTCCCTCTAAATACCATGAAGATGGTCTGTGTCCTGAAGCTGTGTTCATTGAACATGCTTTCCATGGGCCTGAAAGAGTTGATCTGTCACCCTATCCGTGTTAGATACCTGGGCAGAGTCAGGCCAGGAGAACAATAACACAATCAATGATTTCCTATATGCCCAGGACAAACATGTATGTCTTTAGATGGGGGAGATTCGTATTTGAAGACAGCAAGTGCAGAACGGTCTTCCAATATCCTAGTAACTATTCATGGAGATCCTGCTGAAATGATCTCAAAGGAAAAAAAAATAATCATGCCCCAAAACTGAAATGAAAACGATCTAATTTCCTCTTTAAAACGTGAACTGTAGGAAGACGTCACTATGTAATGTTCACAGGCAGTTGAGGCAGTGCACATGCGCGGGTAATCTTTCAGCTCAGACCACAGAAACTGGGTCACGTGCATATCGCTGCCCTTGTGGGGAGTCGTGTGGCTTACTCCCTGCAGGCAAAACGTGACCACACAGCCTGGACACAATTTAAAGCAAGCTTGAGTTTTCAGATAAATAAGGAAGATGCTCCTCTAGCCACAGACTTGCCCTTCATTTTTGATGACACTTTCTCTTATTCCTGGAGATGATTGTTTACACATGGGTCTTATTATAATTGTCACTGCAGCACACAAAAACGTTAGGGAAATTCTTCCTGACTGTGTCTATGGATGACCTTTGTCTTGTGAGCTCAAAACACCTTGTGTAATCTTACCCATGTCGGTGGGAGGACGCTTTCTACAAGTAAGGCAGACAGGGGAAGGACTTGGCCAGGTTTACGTTAGAGAACAAATCACTGGGGTTAACTGGCATCACTTTATCATGTCCTAGCCTGATACACCCACAGAGTATAGCACCGTCTGCAGATGCTATCTGGGGATTTTCCACTCATCGTCATTACCAATGATTAATAATAGCATCCAGCTTGCACTTGTCAGAAGTTCTTACAGTTTACATCTCATTTGAGTCTCACAGCTATCTCATGAGACAGGTAAGCCAGATGTAATCATTCCTAGGTAGCAAATGGAAAACTCAAAATCAAAGAAGTTGAAGTCATTACCCAAGGTCATATAAATACATAACTCATTTCATTGGGTCATCAAAGGAGAGTAAAAATAAGAAGCAGGAAATAAGGTTCTAGTCCTATACAGACCTCAAAAAGGGCCTCACCTTACTTAAAATATCTAACTACAGCACAAGTTGTAACAACTTTTGTCTAGGATAAAATATGTTTCCTTATCAGTAACCTTTCCCCAAAGACCTAAAAAATTGGAACTGCCCCAAGCTCCATTCCCTCCCTGAGAACTAGGGATGGCAGCTACAGCTTCCTGGAAGCGCACTGCCTGCTCTGAAGAGGAGGGTAAGACTGGTTAATTGAATGGCCTCCTCCTTAGGTCTGGAGAGGCCATCTATAACTTAGTCCTCAGGTTCTTAGGGGCCAGATCATTTTTTAAAAACTGGGAACTTTAGGGGAGCCTGGGTGGCTCAGTTGGTTAAGTGTCCGACTTCGGCTCAGGTCATGATCTCATGGTTCATGGGTTTGAGCCCCACGTGGAGCTCTGTGCTGACAGCTCGGAGCCTGGAGCCTGCTTCAGACTCTGGGTCTCCCTCTCTCTCTCTCTGCTCCTCCCCTGCTTGCACTCTCTCTCTCCCTCTCTCTCAAAAATAAATAAACAGGGGCGCCTGGGTGGCGCAGTCGGTTAAGCGTCCGACTTCAGCCAGGTCACGATCTCGCGGTCCGTGAGTTCGAGCCCCGCGTCGGGCTCTGGGCTGATGGCTCGGAGCCTGGAGCCTGTTTCCGATTCTGTGTCTCCCTCTCTCTCTGCCCCTCCCCCGTTCATGCTGTGTCTCTCTCTGTCCCAAAAATAAATAAACGTTGAAAAAAAAAAATCTTCTCAAAAATAAATAAACATTAAAAAATTTTTTTTTAAACTGGGCACTTTAGCAATCAGGTACCAATAAAAATAGTGTCTACATTCCTGACCTATTACAAGAAAGGGCAATGCTGCCAACAGAGTTCTTTTGAATTTCTAGGTTAACTGCGCCCACAGTGTGTACCCGTCTTGCATAACTGCTTCAAACCAAAGATACTTGGAAAGCATCTTGCTGTTGCGGTGGTTGAAAACCTATAACTGCATTAGCATACACTGTCTCACTAAGGGATCTCTATAGGTAAATATGCAATTTTGTCATGAAAACCCGAAGCGTTCACAATTATTTTCAGTAAAGTCCAAGGAGCATCTTGCTTAATAACTTAGCTAATAACAAATTTAAGCAAAGCTTGATAAGATTACTGAATGGAATATTACGCAGTCACTAAAATAACGATTATGATGACTCATCTGCATCATGGAAAAGTAGTTTGAAGAGAATTTTCACTGCGAAAACAAGATTATAAAATTATACATACATCCTGATTAAGCAATGTAAATATTTACCCATGTGATTGAAAGGGAATGCATAAGAAATAAAAAGTGAGATATGGAGGATTTTGTATTTGTAGCTCAAACTTTATGAAATGTTATACTATTATCCTTAGGAAGATCTGTGGTGATCTAATAACTTTTTTTTAAATACCAATCCTCTCATGACCATGAGCAAGATTTGCCTTTCCAAAGTCCAAATGGTCCTGTGGCAGTTCGCCTCTTGGAATCTGAGAACCCTTATGAGCACCGGCAACTGCCAAATCATGGCACATTCCATGGTCCATTCAGGATCCATGCTGAGGTGTTTGTAAAGTAAATGAACTGAAGAGTTCATTCTTCTTTCCCTCTCCTTAAAGGTATTGCTTTGTGCTGTTTGCTCAGAATAGGTCTGCACGCCTCCTTCCAGTGCTTTCTTTCCAATGAATGGAAGGAGAAACCCTTACATCTTGGAGCACTTTTAGGCTTGTCACAAATGTCCTTTAATGTATTATTACTGTCCCCTGCTTGCCATGACAACTGACACAGTGTGACAAGCATCAGAAGCTGGAGGTTCATCGGTGACACAACTGGATAAACTTGTGTCCCCCTACACCATAATGTCTTTGAGGACAAGGACTGTCATATTCATCACCGTATCCCAATGCCATAGCACAGTGCCTGGCACCAAATGTTCTTTTGAGCAGACCAACGAATGAAGAAAAAATGGCTGAATGATACAGAGGCAGCACAGAATGGCGGGACAACTATCTGCTGGGAATCAAAACGGGGTGTCACTTTGTCTATGGGAATTGAGGTAAGTTACTTTGCTTCTCTGGGCCTAATGTATCACATTTGAAATGAAAGGCTTTCAGGTCTTCTTGTTCACTGTGAAATAGTGTAATTTTGTGATAAACTGCAAATACAGTTAGTTTATCAACATGGGGTAGTGTTTTTCATGACAGAGATCTAACTTGGGGATCCAGCTGCAGGACCACCTTATTCTTTTCTTCCCACTAAACCTCTCTCTCTCAAATATGCATCTTTCTCTGGGCTTCACCAAAAAATTAATGTGGCTACTAGAAAATATTAAATAACATACGTGGTATACTGGGTATTTACCCAAAGAAAACAAAAACAGTAATTCAGAAAGATACATGCACCCCTATGTTTACTGAGGCATTATTTATAATAGTCAAGAGATGAAAGCAACCCAAGTGTCCATCAGTAGATGAATGGACAAAGAAGATGTGGTATAGATACACAGTGGAATATTACTCATAAGAAAGGATGAGATCGTGTCATTTGCAACAACATGGTTGGACCTAGAGGGTATTATGTTAAGTGAAATAAGTCAGACAGGGAAAGACAGATACAATATGATTTCATTCATATGGGGGATCTAAGAAATAAAACAAGTGAACAAGCACACAAACAAAAAGCTAGCACAAAAACAGATCCTTAAATACAGAGAACAAACTGATGGTTGCCTGAGGGGAGGGAATGGGGGGATGGGCAAAATGGGTGAAGGGGAGAGGGAGATATAGGCTTCCAGCTGTAGAATGAATACATCACGGGGATGAATGGTAGAGCTTATGGAGCATAGTCAATGATAGTGTAACAGTGGTGCATAGTGACAGATGGTAGCTATACTTGTGGTGAGCACAGCCTCATGTGTGGATTTGTCCAATCACTATGTTGTACACCTGAAACTAATGCAACGCTGTGTGTCAGTCATACTTCAGTTTAAAAAAATTACTTACGTGCCTTTCATTATATTTCTAGTGGACAGCGCTGATCTGAATCTCTTTGCTCTCCCCTCTGCTTCTTCCATTAACCTGAATAACAGCTCAGTTTGTGGCTATTTCCACTGGGCTTACCACATGGGCTATTTAATTAAGCGACTGAAATAGTGAAATTATTCAAGTTTGTCATTTTATTGTCCATGATAAGACTACAGTGAAACTGATTTGTCTTCTATAAAACACAGAATCATTAACTTTGATGCTCATATATGTGTGGTCTATAACATACCCTACCCCCCATTTTTTCCTTGAAAAAATAAAATCTGCCTTGTATCACTTAATTAAACATTTAACAAAAGCACTGTGATTTACGCAATCTTCCAGTTCTCCAGAAAACTCACCATACTAGTTTGGGTATTTGAGTCTAAACTTAAAAGCCCTTAAAAGATTCCATCTCAGCCAGAAACTCCTCTTTTATGAAATGCTGAAGAACAAAACACATTACATCCTTTGCCCAAATCAGAACTACCAGTTGGAATATAGGTCAGTTCTTAATTACCTTCGTTAACTAAGGAAAGCAATGACAATGATAATTCTTAAATCTTCATGTTTGCTTCTGTACTGTTACAGAAGCTTTTTGTGTATTTACATTTGAATTCAGATGAGTCCAATGTTGCAATGATTCACCCTAGTTTTTAAAAAAAGAGCAAAGTTGGGGCACCTGGATGTCTCAGTCAGTTAAGAGTCTGACTTCAGCTCAGGTCATGATCTCACATTTCGTGGGTTTGAGCCCCGTGTTGGGCTCTGTGCGGACAGCTCAGAGCCTGGAGCCTGCTTCAGATTCTGTGTCTCTCTCTCTCTGCCCCTCTCCAACTAGCACTCTGTCTGTCTCTGTCTCTCAAAAAATAAAATAAAAACATTAAAAAAAAAAAGAGCAAAGTTGCCTTGTGGGGAGCTAACTCAGTCTTTCCTCTTTCCTTACTCTAAGTGAGAGTGGATGGCATCTCAGACCAATGAAACTGCTCACTTCTCTTCCTGTCCTTATTTGTTCCTTATCCTTCCCACTGAACGTTCTCTGGCCTGCATGCATGCACTCACATGTGTGCACAAACGCACGTACACACACACAGAAGCAAATCTGTCCCTAGGCTGCAGACAGTAATCAATACTGGTTTTAAAGGCTCCTCTGGAGTAGTAATGGAAAGGGGAAGTGGGAGCACAAAGACACTCCAGACCAGTGCTGTCCAGTAGAAATACAATGAAAGCCACACATGCAATTGTAAATTTTATAGTGCCACATCATAAAAGTCAAAAGGAACTGTTAAGATTAATTTTAATAACATACTTAAGGCAGGGGTGCCTGGGTGGTTCAGTCGGTTGAGCGTCCAACTCTGGGTTTCGGCTAAGGTCATGATCTCATGGTTCATGAGTTTGAGCCCCATGTCAGGCACTGTGCTGACAGTGTGGAGCCTGCTTGGGATTCTCTATCTCCTCTCTCTCTCTGCCCCTCCCCTGCTCATGCTTGCTCTCTCTCTCAAAAATAAATAAACTTAAAAAAATAATATATTTTATGTAAAGCAATATATCCAAAACATATAAGCGATATGAAAATTATTAATGAGATATTTTATACTCTTTTTTTGTACCAAGTTTTTGGAATGTGTGTATTTTACGCCCAACAGCATGTTTCATTTTGGATTAGCCACATTTCAAGTGTTTGGTAGTGAGATTTGGCTGATGGCCACCCTGTTAGTGCAGCTGTAAAATATGCTCATGGTTTCAGATTGTTTATCTGAGTGAGGAGGAGGAAGAAGGCAATAAAAAAAGCATGCCACTGCACACCGGAAACTCTTTGTTTATTTTTGAGAGAGAGAGAAGCTGGGGGGGGGGGGCAGAGAGAGAAGGACAGAGAGAATCCCAAGCAGGCCCCGCACCATCAGTGCAGGACCCAAGGTGGGGCTTGAACTCACGAACTGTGAGATGATGACCTGAGCCAAAATTGGGCGCTTGACTGACTGAGATACCCAGGCACCCCTGAACCTTTTTAAAGCAGCATCATTACAAAAGCAATCTATTCTGATCTATTCCTATTCTAAATCAATAAAAAGGAAAAAAAAAACTGGCTTTATCTCTAATTCCTCATTGTACACATAGCACCATTTATCTAGTAGAATAATCCCAGGAGTAGAGTAATGCACGAAAATAAGAACTAAGATGACCTATAACAAATCCTTATATAGATTAAGGTTAGAATTTAAGACCTTTGACAATTATATCTCACTCATAAACCCTGCTTTATGGACACTGAAGAATCCTTGTGGCTTTAACTTTGAGGGTTCTCTAACAACACTGCCATATCTTAATAGTCCTGTTCCGTGTGGTGGAAAACTGCTAACCACCAACAGACATGTTAGATGAGATCATTTCCAAACAGGATACAGCCTTACAACAATCTGCTGTATTTATAGCAACAAATTGTTCACCCTTCTCTTATCCTTCACCAAAAAGAAAAAGCAGCTAAAATGCTCGATGGTTTTAAGTGCCCCCTATTGTAGATAATCTCAGTAGTTGCTATAAACGTGAGCTACATCATGTAATTAACTCATTTCATGAAACTATTTGGAAGAAGTGGCCCAATGATCTAATTCCCTTATGGTAAAATAGAGACAGAAAATAAAAACAAAACTTCAATTCCTGTGTTGGAAATGTCAAAGTTTCTGAATGTATGAGAGAGATGAGGGAGAAAGGGAGAGAGGGAAAAAGGGAGACAGAAGGAGGGATGGAGAGTGGAAGGGAGAGAGGGGGGGGAGAGAGAGAGAGAGAGAGAGAGAGAGAGAGAGAGAGAGAGAGAGAATGTGTGTATACATCTCCTATGATGATGTGTTAGTTGTAAGTAAATGCCTCCTGAGCGTTCACAGTTCTTAATGGTATTTTTACTATTAAAAAAGACATAATGGAATCATAAAACCAAAATGAGCTTTTAATGTCTAGTTCATTTGTCTACTAATAGGACAGCATTTATTTACTAAATAACTGAAACAGCATATAAATTATTCCAGACCTAGGATCATTATTAACAATAGTAAAAGCCAATATTTATTAAGTAATGCATTCCACTTGGGTTTACAAATTAAAATGAATCAAGTGTCAGTCATTTAAAAGACATTCCCTCAATCTTCCCATATATCACATTTTAGAACATGAGTGTTCTCATTATCAGATGGCTGTCCCTCATGGGTAACCTACATTTCTTATGTTACAGTTGAGAATATTCCTGCAAGTAATATCTTCAATGGAGTTAGAAATACCATTCAAAAGTCATTATTGTGTCTTCCCAGACCTCTCCTTTCAAGCTGAGTGCTAACAAATATCTCTAATATTCTTTGAAGTTTTTATTTTTCAACCCCATACTTAACTTTTTTGGATCCCCTCTCACAGTACTCTACAACTCGACATTTCTTAAGTCTTATGCTGGGCTTATTTCTCTCTCCTTAATTCTCAGCATATTTAATATGACCTTATTTTATACCGCAGGCTGCCCTCACCCCTCCACAACCAGCAGAATTGAGCCCTGTTAATCTGCTCCACTGTTTTTCCATAGGACTTATTTCCTTCTATCATACTATATAATTTACTTATTTATTATGTTTATGATTTATTTCCTGTCTCAACCATTGGTCCCTAACTAGAATATAAGTGTCACAAGAACAGGGATCTTTGTTTTGCTCATTGTTGTATCCCAGGTGCCTAAAACAGGGCTTGGCACATAGTATATGCTCAATAAATATTTGTTTAATAAATGAATGTAGATCTGATCAGTGTTAATCCACATGGTTTCTAATTAAATGAATGTATAAATATTCATTTAGACCCATGTTTCTAGTTGATTGATAAGTATCTAAATGTCTAAATTAAAATAAATGTTTATTACGACATACAAGAAAACTGAGTTATACTGGCAATATTTATTCTTTAAAACGTTTGTTATTTTTCAGTATCAAGGACTGGGAATACTAATTATTTTTGAATTATTCCTACTTTTTTCTAATTATAAATTAGAGTCCACAGATCTAGAATATTCAAAGCTATGTTTACTCGCTTCTCAATTTAAATATAGGTATCAAATATTAAATATGCTTTAGGCTGCTGACTGACTTCTTTACCTGTTTTATAAATTAGATCTTATAATTTTAGATTTTAAAATGTTGTGACTACATGCTATCTGGAGGAAACTGACCTGATGGCCAGTTTTTCAAATGGACATTCTATTGATGTGAGTTTACCTTTGATCCCCATTTTATCTCCAATGCTTATTATGGGACCTAAAGTATAGTAGGGACCCTAAAAATTATGAATGTATGTATGTATGTATGTATGTATGTATGTATGCATTTATGTATGTGTCTACTTCTTTAATGAAAACCAATTCTGGAAAACTTGGAAATTTTTACCAAGGACATTTGAGGAAAAAGCAACAAATACAGCATAGTTTTAAAATTTTAAAGCTAGGAAAAAAGTGATAATTGATTGATGTAGAACTGATAATATCACATTTCCACCGAAGTTATTAGTCCCATGGCCCATTCCCTATCATAGATTCACTCACTCACAGAACATGGGTTGAACACATTTTATGTGTGAGTCACTGTGAGGAAGGCTCTGAATACAACGGAATAAGATTTGGTTTATGGGAGTAAAGTCTGGTGTGGGAAATAATGATCCCACCTTTTGTTCAGCACCATGTCCCTAGCATCCCCAAACAACCACATGGCAGATGCTTCATTTGGTAAATTTTGGTAACAAGAATGCATAATCGCCCATAATGCAATAAAGGGTGTAACAAATGTTATCAGAAAAAGCCAAGAGTCATGGGAATTCAGAAGAGGAAGGAGTCCCTCTGGCTTGGGATAGCAATGTCTCCCTGGGGCAGGGAGCCAGGGAGACAAGGACAGGTTGAACTGTGGCAAGGAGCAGGTGTTCAGGGAAAGGGAAGAGCACGATCCATAGAATGGAGGCAAACCACATAGAACATCTAGGACCTGTCCTTATCAAACAGCATTTCCTGTTTTTGGACACTCAAGCTATGAATCTTCAAACAAAATACAGAAAAGTATGTATCACATAGTCTCACTTTGTAAAACCTCAGTGACAGAACCCCCCCCCCCCCCCCCCCCCGTAATGTATGTGTGTATATATGGAGAAAAACATGGAAAGATACACACAGGGTTTTTAATATTGTTTACGCAGGAATGGAGAGAATGGGAGGAGAGAGCAAGCAAAACAAAGGTCTGGGACGTCTGGGTGGCTCAGTCAGTTGGGCGTCTGGCTCTTGATTTCAGCTCAGGTCATGATCCCAGGGTTGTGGGATCGATCCCTGTTTCAGGCTCTGCACTGAATGTGGAGTCTGCTTAAGATTCTCTCTGTTTCCCTCTGCCCTTCGCCCCTGCTTGTGCACACTCTTTCTTTAAAAAACAGAAGCCTAGCATTTATGATATGGTCAAATTTATGCTTTGTATACAGTTATGTATATGTCATATATATATATTATATATATTTATATAATATATATATATGATACATAGATGACAGATGTGAATTTTTTAAATAAAAAATGGGGAAACATGGGGCACCTGGGTCAAGCTCAGTCATTTAAGCATCGGACTTTGGCTCAGGTCATGATCTCACGGTGAGTTTGAGCCCCACATCAGGCTCTGTGATGACAGCTCAGAGCCAGGAGCCTATTGTGGATTCTGTGTCTCCCTCTCTCTCTCTGCCCCTCCCCCCGCCTCTCTCTCAAAAATAAAACATAAACTTTTTTTTTTAAAGGGGGAAACAAAATTTGTCTGAAAATACCATTTGGCTCATTAAAACCCTCTGCTCTCTGCAAATCTGTCCTCAGCGTACCTACGTTTATCAATGCCTCTCTTCCTCCACGTGATCCTGGGTAAATTCTCAACCACCCTGTGTTCGTATCTATCAATGATGTCTGTGGAGTACGTGGTCTCTAAGATCCTTTTATTTGATCCCTCTGGTTCCCATGTCACTGGGTTCAAAGAACATAAGCCTACGTTTGTATTTCCCTAGTAACCATGTAGACCACACAAACAACCAAAAAGGATCAGAAAGCAGAAGCAGGGTACATCTCACTACCTAATTTCTGTTCTGCCCATTCTGATTTTTTTTTCCTGACTGGGCAATCAAGCCAATGCTTATTTTCATGGTTGTGTGAAGCCATCCCCACAGTGTGGAAGCAACGCTCACTTGCTGTGCATTGCTGACGTGCTTTGCAATCTCATTCAATTTCTGTTGGGTGGCTGCTGGCCACCAAATAGGCATTTCAAAGGAAGGTCTGGGTGCCAGTTTCATGAACAGCATGGTGAAAACTCCACTGTTCAGGAGGTAACCAAGGTCTGGAACAGTAGAGGGGACAGCTGGGTGGGTGTGTGCAAGGCAGTTTGCTCTCACCTTTGCCACCCTTTTGCCTCATGGCTTTTCAGATGATAGTCAATCAGTGCCCACGTACTCCTGCACATCAGAGCCTTAGGAAACTGGAACCAGAGTCAGAACTTCAGCAAAGAATGAGCTAGGGGGTGACATGGAGGGGGCAATGGTTAGGTCAGCACAAGGACTGTAGATAGCATAGAAAGAGAGAGAGAAAATAAGAAAAGGTAGAAAGAATAGGCCCTCTCATGAATGGCTAAAAATAAACTGAAGAACTGCAGTGTTGGATGCAGTTGGAATTTGAGCTGTAGAGTTAATGAGTTAATACAGGCCATGGTTGTAGGCTGAGGGAGCCATGAGGAGGAAGATGAGCCTTGAGGGGCATTTGGAGATCCGCAAAGCTATAGGCAGTTGGGAGTACGCAAGGGAATTAGAAAGCACACGATCCTTAGGTATAGAACATGGGGAGGGAGATGGGAAAGACAAAGAAGGCGAATTCCTCAAATTTCCAGATTAAAACATTTTTTAAAATTTTTAAACATGCTAAAAACTTCAAAATACTGGGACACCTGGGTGGCTCATTCAGTTAAGCGTCCAACTCTTGGTTTTGGCTCAGGTCATGATCTCACCGTTTCTTGAGTTCGAGCCCTGCGTTGGGCTCTGTGCTGGCAGCACAGGGCCTGCTTGGGATTCTCTCTCTCTGCCCCTCCCCCTCTCATGCTGTCTCTGTCTCTCTCAAAATAAATAAATAAACTTAAAAAAAAAGAATTAAAAATTTTTTTTCAAAATATAAAATCAACTTCAAAACATTATAAAATTGTGACTTAGATATCGCCATGCTTAATTATCCTCGGACATCATGAAAAATGTTTTATTAGGATAGAAAATAAAATTTAAAAAGACATGAAGGCTGTTTATGGGACGATATTACAAAAATTGATGTGTTACTTTATGAAAGTATTTTTGATATTAAAAATAACGATATATATTAAACATTTACTGTATGCCAGTCATTGTACAAAGTACTGTCACATTACTTCATGTAGTTTTCATGAGAACTGTTTGGGAAAACTAAAGAGTAACAAGGGTCAATAACATAGTTCCTAGGTTTGAATCCAAAATAATCTGATTCCAAATGTAAAGCTTATGACCTCCACGCCATAACACTCTCCACAAAGAGAAAATTCATCTGAAAAATGTACTGTCAGGTTTTGGAGAAAGCTTTTTGTCTGCTGAAAGCTTTTCTCATGAAGAGACATACACTGGATGTCCAAATAGTTTGTGCCTGCAAACCTTTCACTCATGCAAAGTCTATGGCTCACATTCCCCAAAAGTGCATTGGTCAAAGTAAATACTGTAGCTCTTATTTTCAAGGATTTTCTAGACCAGTGGTCAGCAAGCTTTTTCTGTAAAAGGCAAATTAGTAAATACTTCAGGCTTTGTAGGCTTAAAGGTCTCTGTTGGAGCTAGTCAACTCTGGCATTGTATCTCAAGACTAACTCTAAAATTCACAGGTGAATAGTATGGTCATTTTCCACATAAAAACAGGTAGCCAGACTTGGTCAGACTTGGTGAGAGAGAGAAGAGAGAGTGAGTAAGGTATACAGACCATACTTTGCCAACTCTTGCCCTAGATCTTACATTCTTCGGGTCTAATTTTCCATGTTACTCCTTCACAGAATCCTTTCCTTGAGCCAATCTAAATCAAGCCCTTCTGTTATAATGTTTTACATACAATATCTCAAGTTCTAATTATATTTTCTCTTTATTACTACTAGCTTTTTACCTCTAACAAGGCAGGGATCATATCTAATCTACTTTGTACACCACTGGATTCCCAGCACCTAGCAAGTGCCTGACATACAAAAGCTGCTCAGTAGGTATTACTTGGCACAGGAAGGGAAGGATGGAGAGAGGGAGGAAGGAAGGAAAGAAGGCAGGCAGGCAGGTGGGCAGTTCCTCATACTTAACCTGGTTCTGTGTCCAGGAGTAGAGTTAGTGTGTTTCACAAAGCCACCTTCGCCAGCACCTCTTTAACTAGCACTGTGTAGTCTTATGTTACCATCAGAAACCAAGTGTTCCAATGTCCTTTAATGTGAAAGAAAAGCAAATTTTCTCCTCTTTCGCCCACAGGTGCAAGGGCACCCATGGTTACTCTGCCATTCAAAGAAAGGAAATAATGACAAGGTTCATGTGGTCTTTCTTTGCACCAAGTCAACATCAGACCATGCCAAGGTACATATTGGAAAATCACCTGCAGACCTTCTCTTGGGGCTGCTTGTTTATCCTTAAATGCTCCTCCTTCCCAGCTGACATCAAACCCTGTATTGTGATGTGAAGTGATGGCCAACCCTCAGAATGGCTGATCCTGGGTCTCCTGATCCTGTTCACATCACTTCCTACTTGGTGCTCAACCTTTCATCAGGTTTATTAATTTAACATTATGTGCCTCCTCTAAGGAGCTCCAAGAACTTCATGTTCAGTAGTTGACTTACCTCATTTCCACAATATTGTGGTAGGTATTATTGGTTGACTTGTCTAATGTCCTCTGCCTTCTGAAGGCTTGAACACTGAGGCAATTCCCCTCTCCTAACTCATCAGTTGACCTTATCATCCTCTGGAACTACTGATACTTTTTTAGAGGGACAAAAAGAAGAAGGTTATTTTTGTTTTCATTCTGGCAGATAATGGAGCAGACTTGAGACTTTGTCTCTGTTACTCTGTTTTTCCTTCTAATACTGTGATGCATGTAATAGATGTCACTCAGAAGCTCTAGCTGAGTTCAAATTTAGTTGTTAGTAATTTTGAACTATAGATTCAATTCCTACTTTGAATTAAATAAAACTTCTAGAAGCAAGCAACTACAATTGGGATTTCAGAATCAGGACCACCTGCATTTACAAGAGACACTTTTGCCTTTTGAGGCAAAATAAAATATGCCTGACCCTTCTTCCACGTGACGGAAGATATTTGAAGACTTTCCTCTCCTCAGTCATTGTGAAGCTGCACATATCTGGTTTTCTCAGAATACAACCTAATTTCCGGACCTCATACTATTTAACACTTCTCTGAACACACTCTAATATTGCAGCAGCAAGAACACACATCTATGTATGAATAGAGCTTAGCTATTTGATAGCTCTGTGACATTACACAAATTTCTTAATTTCCATGAGCCTCGGTTTGTTTGTCTGAAAAATGGGGCTAAAAATTACTTCTGCTTAGTATTGTCATAGGGATTGAAAGAGCATACATATATCAGACACACAGTACATTACCTAGTATAGTCACTCAAAGACTGGTTACTAGTATTATTACTTTCTAAAATCCCTCTTGAAATGTGCTGGGGAAAACTGAATGTAATCCTTCAGCTGCCGAGCTCTTAAACACACATCAGTTAGGAGCATGGGCTTCAGGGTGAAACATTGAGGAATTCAGTTCTAAATCTACCACTTGATTAATTGTCCACCTCCTACACAGGTTCCTTTACCTGTCCAAACCTCAGTTTCTTCAAGACAACACTAACCCATATGACCATTGTCAACCTTAGCACATGGCACATGGTAAGTGCTCAATAAATATTAGCAATGTTAACCACTATTTTACCATTACAATTTACAATCATATCTCTGCAAGTTATTACATACAAAATATTTCATTTCCATTTTCTTCCTCTCTGAGCTATCTAATAATAGACACTTTACACGTGCATTATTTTAGTTCATGAACAAATGTGACTTACACATTTGAATAGGGTAGGATTGGAAAAAGATACCTGCCTTGGAATTATTCTAGTAAGCTTCATGGAGGGGATAGGGATCCAGAAGCCACTTTAATGTGAGAGGAAAAGTCTTTCATTCACAGAGGTGAAGAAATGTTTGTGTTCTTCTTTTGTTAAGTTACTTATCCAAAAGTGATGACATTAAAGTTACAGTTACCAATGTGAGTCTAAAGGATCATGTATAAAGCAAAAAGAGATATATAAAAGATAATAAGGATTTTTTTAAACAAAAGAAGGGATGTTTAATGAGGCATAGCCAGCAAAACCATTCATTTAAATAATGACATAATAATCACTCTGCCTGGCCATTCTTGATCAGAAATCAACTAGTAAAATTGATATTCACAAATCATCCAAATAATAAGCCCCAAGTGCTGTTTTATATCAAGAAGAAAGACTAAGGGTGCCTGGGTGGGTCAGTTGGTTAAGTGTCTGAATCTTGGTTTTGGCTCAGGTCATGATCTCAACAGCTGATGAGATCAAGCCCTACATGGGGCTCTACATCATCAGCACGGAGCCTGCTTGGGATTTTCTCTCTCCTTCTCTCTGCCCCTCTCCTGCTCTCTCCCTCTCTCTCTTTCTCAAAATAAATATACTTAAAAAAGGAAAAAGAAGAAAGACTAAACAGGAATGACAGAAAGTGATGAGGAGCAAGAGAAAAAGTTGTAAAATTGATGCACCTTTGGAGAAATGGAAAATAAGCAAAAAACTGTAAGGTATTCAAGGACGAAAGTGGTGTCTTTCAAGGAAATGCCTTTGCTGTTAATACTAGTAAACTGGACCCTCCTCCAAAACACTCTGAATAGCTTTGTTAATTATTCTTACCCTTTCCAGACACTTCTTCAAATAATCACCCCCTCCCTATGCTCTTTCACTCAGTTAAAAAATAAGAAAATGTATGTATGCTTACTATACCCCAGACCTGTTGTTAGAAGCAATAGTAGAAGGGAACTGGCCTGGTCTCTAGGAGCTTCCAGTTTTAAGAGTCAGACAAGTAATCAGTCAAGGATGATATAATACGGTTGGTAGTGTGATGGAAGTAATAACAGAGAGGAAAGAAGGAAGGACAGACAAATGCACAGATAGAAAGAAGAAAATCAGAGAAGCTTTTATTTAACCCTGACAAATTAAGGAAGGCTTTCCAGGGCAAATGACATATAAGCTAAGGCCTTCAGAAAACTGAACTAATGAGTCCCAAATGAGCAACTGGTCCATGATTTATTTCTAAGGTAGAAAGAAGCAAAAGGCAGTAAAAATAGTGTAGTAATTATACGTTATGTTCTTTGGAGGAAGACTAAGCAGGCAAGAAGTACAATTTCAAGAATATAATGTGTAACTGCCCATTTAGCCCCAATCGTTACCTCTCTATTATAATATTTCAATTTCAAACCTGTTCCCTTCTCTTCAGTTATCAAATTTACATTTCCAGGAACATCTTAATGAGGCCATAGGAGACTCAGATTCTTGACTTGGTAAAAGGAAAAATGGTATGAATAGAGCAGTACTGTATTCATTGAAAATCGCCAATTTTTTTCCTGCACTTGGGGGAATATGGTGGCGCCTGGCTGGCTCAGTCAGTGGAACATTCGACTCTCAATCTTGACATTGTGAGTTCAAGCCCCACGTTGGGTGTACAGATTACTTCAAAAATCTTAAAAAAACAAAAAATAAAAACCACCGAAGACGGAACTACAAAATCAGAAGAGAAGCCAGAGATGGAAAAAATTTAGACCATCCTCCCAGTCCAATCATCTATGCTGGGAATTTCCCTATGCTTCATCAAAACCAAACTGAACCACAGATGTCAATCAACCTACCTCATAATTAATAATATTAATGATATTTAGAACTCGCTGGCAATCCTAAGAACATTTTGCTTCCAAGGCATCTATGGAAGAAATCATGGAAGTTTTGCATTTGTTTTAGCCAACCAGAATTCAGTATTTCTTTTCCGTCCTATTGTTCATCCATCAGCACACAAGTGGGTAAACTGGCTCATTTTAAAGACAAACACAAACTACGATGACCTGTATCTGCATAAAAGATATGGAGCACAGTGTCTGTGCTGATGCAGTGATGTCAGTGAGGCTGGCAAGGGAGCTGGGGTGTAGCCCCCATCGCACACAACACGACACACACACATACATACACAACTCACATATGAAAAGTGGTCCAGCTGTAATACTGAATGTCTTTAATGAATGGCCTTGTTGCAAAATTCTGTGGTTCGTGACTAGGGCACACAGTGCCAGGAAGTACAGCTCACTCTGGGTATGTTAAGCTTCCTCTGACAAGAAGTGCTAGACGGATGCAAACTACCTATGTTGTTGGCAAGAATGACTCATTAGCATTGCCTAAAAGGAGTCTATGGCTTTGCTGGAAGGCTTTGGATCTCAAAACTTGAAAATACCTAATCTGATCTGGTAAAGAGTGACAAAGAAAAGAAGAGGAAAGACCTTTAACTATTATTCTCCCCACAAGGGACTGAAGAAGGGAAGGACAATAGTTAAGATGTGTTATAGGAATGCATCTACCCTGATACACCATGCTCTCTGGAACAGAGACACTGCAGGCTGGGCAAGAGCTGACTTGAAGAGAGATGGAAGGAGGTAAAATGATGTTCCTGGTCTACTTCCCAGTTGTTATTCCACCTGTCCTTGAAAGTTAGGAGAAACCAATTCCCCAAACTCTCCACTACTGATGGAATGGGTGAGCCTTACAACTGAGTCTTGTTTACAGGCAGTGGCTGTTTGGTTTTGGTTTGTTCTCCGCCCCCTGCACACCCACACCCACCACCCCGTCCAGCATCTAAGACAATGTTATGGATATGGTAGATACTTAATAAAGGTTCTTTTGTTCCAAATTTTGCCTATCTCATCACTTAAGGTGTCATTTATCCCTGACACACGGGGGAAACTAGAAGAAAGATGATTGTCATTAATCTAGGCATTCGGACAGTCTGGGCAGTCCTCTAATTTCTATGGAAAGCTGGGGAAGGAACAGGGAAGTACAAATAAAGAGAAGTCTCAGTTCTTTTCTTTGCTGGTACTTACATAGCCCATGCCCTGATCTCCCACAGGAAAGGGAACTTAGGAGGGAGTAGCCTGGTCTGAAAGTGGGTGTTATGATGTCATTGCTCCTCCCCAACTTCCTTCTCTTTCACCTCCCTTTCTGATCCCCTTAGAATAGGAATGTCCCACTAACAGCCAGATGGTGATCGCTTGAAGCATAATTTGTGGTCTTCACAATAAAACACTAAAAAAAAAAAAAAAAAAAAAAAAAAAATCAGGTCAAGTCAGGACTTTCCCCCAGCAATAAGCCAATATAGAAATCCAACCAGCATAAGAAAATGCTGAAAGGAAGAAAAAATAAAGGCTAAGTACTTAAAACATAAGGAGATGGTAATACATAAGTACCATGAATTTTCAATCCCACCCCGGCAACACACCCCACAAAATTATTCTCAGCTGTATATTTGTACAAGCCAAGAAAATTGACTTTGGAGAGCATTTTTACAGTACACAATCTACCACAGGAAAACACATCTGGGTTAAGGCACAACCTCATGTTTAAAAGCAGAGAAAAGACTTAACTTCTACATCTCAGTTGCTGCTTTAATTTCAATAAATGTACAGCAGCTCACTTCCCACTCAGGTACATACTACAAAATTAAACAGGCTGGTGTCGAGTTCAGTAAGAAGTGACTCACCTGACATCATGTGGGCCTGAATAAGGAGTTGGATTAGATTTTTCTTATAGCAGCTAGTCAAATAATGGATGCACAATAGGTGCTTAATAAGTACTTGCCTATTGAGAAGCCACGTGGTGCAGTGGGCTAGATCGAGCATGGGCATTGGAGTCACACTGCCTGGGTTTAAAATCTTGTATTAGTCACCAGCTGTCTTCCCAGCCAGAATCCTGGTCTATAAGATGGGGATGATAAAAACAATAGTGCCTACCTCACAGGATTGCTGTGAGGATGAAATGAGTTAATACTGTGGTTTTCCAAGTATGGCTCCCAGACCAGGAATATCAGCATCAGCATCACCTGAGAACATGTCAGAGATGCAAATTCTTAGGACCCAACCCAGACCTAGTGATTCAGAAACTCTGGGGATGGGGCCCAGCAATCTGTGTTTTAACAGGTACTCTGATACCCGCAGAAGTTGAAGAATCACTGATTTAATCCCTGTGAAGTGAACAGCACAGTTTCTTTTGCTTCCATGCCTGTGCGAGCACCCAGGGAGCCCTCACGGACGGTTAACTATTACTACTGATCTATATAGAACTTAAAGGCAGCAGACAGGTAACTCAAATTTTTATATCACATGGTTCCTGCCCTCATCAGGCATGGCCACTGAGATAGCTGACCAGCAAGGGAAAAAGACTAAATAACTTTTAGAGGTATTGTTTCCCTCTGGGATTTTATAGCCATCTCTCAGTTAGAGGTAGAAGATAGTAATGGGGCTCAGAACACGCTCTCCCCAAATATGGCACCTCAGCATATTGAATTTCTAAGCTGGAGTAGTTTGAGAAAATGGCAGAAACTGGAAGATCTCCCTGACCTTCTCTGACCCTTATCCCCCAAGTGAGAGGTGACCTCCTTACACCTGGAGGAAAGGAGCATCCTTACATCCAAGACAGAGGAGCACCCAGAAGAATCTGAAAACCAGGCCTTACTAAGCTTCCCTCAGTTTACTACACTCAGCTCATACTCTTTGGCCTGTCAGGTCTTTCTACAACTTGCCATTCTGCAGCAAAGCCAGCATAAAAACACTCAGGTGTAATTGTTGCTTCAGGTCTTCATTTCTTTCTTTTCTTTTCTTTTTAATGTTTATTTATTTTTCACAGAGAGAGAGAGAGAGAGAGCGAGCATGAGCAGGGGAGGGGCAGAGGAGAGGGAGACACAGAATCCAAAGCAAGCTCCAGGCTCTGAGCTGTCAGCACAGAGCCCGATGCAGGGCTCGAACCCACGAACTGTGAGATCATGACCTGAGCCAAAGTCGGACGCTCAACCGACTGAGCCACCCAGGCACCCGATCTTCATTTCATTATAAAGGCTCCCATGTCTGTTAGACAAATGTGTATGCTTTTGTCCTGTTAATCTATGTTTGTCAGTCTGATTTTCAGACCCAGCCAGGGACCCTAAAAGGAGTGAACAAAACTTTCCTCCCCTACAATAGTCAGAAGGAGAGGACACAGGCAGAAGGGGAGAGAGTTATTTCATCTTAGTAGAGGAGATCATCCACACACTCAAACTCAAGGTACAGCTTGCCAGAGTGAGAGCTTTTATATGCAATTATATAATGCAGTAGAAAAGAAAAAGGCTCACATTGGAAATGCAAAAGTCATTAAATAAATATTTCTCAGTTGTAGTTGCTATTAGAATTAAGATTGTCTTCAAAAAGGTAATTCTATGAAATTGTGGTACTCTACAACGCATAAATAAGTGGTTTGATTTTACCATTTAATGGCTAAGTACATTGTGCCCATTCACTATTTTAAGCTATTTTATTTAACACCACTTTAAACACTGATTTCACATTATAAAAATCCTAACTCTCGGGGCGCTTGGGTGGCTTAGTGGGTTAAGCATCCGACTTCGGCTCAGGTCATGATCTCCAGGTTTGTGAGTTCGAGCCCCGCGTCAGGCTCTGTGCTGAGAGCTCAGAGCATGGAACCTGCTTCAGATTCTGTGTCTCCCTCTCTCTCTGCCCCTCCCCCATTTGCGGTCTGTCTCTCTCCCAAAAATAAATAAATGTTAAAATTTTTTTTTAAAAAATCCTCTCTACCAGGAATGTGATTTTAAAAAAATAAAAATTAAGTTGCTTAAAGAAAAATGCCTTACATTTGAGAGGAAGACTCGGCAGCAACAATGGCATAACTTTGAAGGGATGCTGGTTTAAAACACAGATTTCTGGGCTTCTCTCCTCAGAAATTTGGATTTAGTAGGTCTGGGGGAAAGCCAGGGAATCTGAAATTTTAGCAGTCTCCTCACCTCCACCCTGACCACAGACTCCTTCAGAGCAAGTGGTTAAAGAGATCACATTTGAAAAACATGTTAAAAATCTTTGTGGACACTCTTAAATGAATAAGGGCTTCTGATTAAGCAAAGTTTTCAGAGCACTGAGGCTGAACCCTTTATATATAGGAAGGGTTTGAGTTATATTTAATGAAAAGCTTTTAAACTGGAGTCCACATTTCTCTATCATGTCACAAGTAGCATACAGGGTATAATTTAACCTTGATGCCTGAGACTTCTTCATTATTATCATTATGGCTGATATGTGCTATAGCTGCAGAGAGCATTCAACATACAGTTGACTGAAACACTGATTCCTAAAGTGGCCCTGGAACTTGAAAACTTTCTGAATATCAATCAGCTTTAGCTTTTCAGCCTTTCCCCCAAGGCCAAGGTGGCAAATGTGTAGCGTCCAAACCTCAAGGGCAATGCAACATGGTTGCAAAAGAAACTCAGGCTTAAAAGAGGTATTAGGGACAATTAACTTTTCAATACCATTTAAATTTTATCTATGGGTGCTCAGCAGTATGGTCGGCTCTGTACTTTAACCAGGCCTCTCACTGGGAAAAAAAAAAAATTCTGGATAAATTACACTGTGAATCCTATTTTTAAATACCCTGATGAATGTGCTGGCAGTAAAGTAAGAAATCTGTTTTGGGTTGAATTGTGTTCCCCCAAAATTCCTGTGTTGAAGTTCTGATCCTCAGTGTCTCAGAAAGTGACCTGAGTTGGAAATAAGGTCATTGTAGATGTTAACTAGTTAAGATGAGGTCATTCTGGAATAGGTTGAGCCCCTAGCCCAAGATGACTGGTGTCCTTAGAAAAAGGTAAAATTTGGACACAGGCATGCTCAGAGGGAAAATGCCATGTGAAAATGAAGGCAGAGATAGGAGTGATGTTTCTAGAAGGCAAGGAGAGAAGCCTGGAACAGATCCTTCTCTCACAGCCCTCAGAAGGAGCCAACCCTGGCAACATCTTGCTTCGAAAACTGTGACACAAAAAAATTATGGGGTTTGGGGCGCCTGGTTGGCTCAGTTGGTTAAACGTCCAAATTCAGCTCAGGTCATGATCTCAGAGTTTGTTAGTTCGAGCCCTGCATTGGGCTCTCTGCTGTCAGCTCGAAGCCTGGAGCCTGCTTTGGATTCTGTGTGTGTGTGTGTGTGTGTGTGTCCCACCCCTGCTTGTGCGCTCTCTCTCTCTCTAAAAAATGAATAAACTTAAAAAACATTTCTTTTTTAATTTATGGGGTTTAAGCCATCCAGTCAGTGGTAATTTGTCATAGCAGCCCTAGCAAACTAAGACAAAGCCCCAACACATAAGCCAAGCCTTGAAACTAGGCTTAGAAAAGTGAAGACGTAACATACCCAATGCCTTTAACCTAAACCTTAGGCCAATGACTTTATGCTACCCTTTACATAGTCTCCGGGATGCTGGGTACTCCCAATCCATATGAGGTGCTCAATTAAATTGCAGAAACCACCCACATATACATGGTTTTAGACCATTACAAGGAACATTGCCTGTGTCAAACCTTGGCACTGAGTAAAGGAGATAAACACTTCCCCTGAGAAATCATATTCATAAGCATGTTCCCACAACCTTTATGGCCTAAATTCACATTAGCTGAGTGCTCCAAATATCTAGTAGTGCCCTCTAGCATGTGGTGAGAAGAAACACAAATCCTCTCTGGAGGAATTCACCTTCAGTTGGCCTCAATGAAATATGAGTTTACCATGAAATATCACAAAGTACACAAGTTAATAAGGTACCATGAGCAAGAACAAGCAGAAATAAGAACTAGCAGAATACAACCCACAAAGATCTCAGATAATGGAATTAGCAGACACGGAATATAAAGTATGTTAAGTTTAACACGTTTTTAAAATAAAAGAAGGAATTAGGGTATGTGGGTGGCTCAGTCGGTGCGTCTGACTTTGGCTCAGGTCATGATCTCATAGTTTTTGAGTTCGAGCCCAGCATTGGGCTCTCTGCTGTCAGCACAAAGCCCGCTTCAGATCCTCTGTCCCCCTCTCTCTGCCCCTCCCCTGCTCACTCGCCCTCTCAAAAATAAATAGACATTAAAATAAAAGAAAGAATTAAACATGTGAGTAAAGAGAGATGGTTTTAAACGACTATTCAGATTAGAAAAAGAATGAAAATAATGAAATAATAAAAAAAAGTATGACAACTAAAAAATAAAACTCAACGAGTGTAACAGCAGATTAAATATAACTGAGGGGAGCCTGGGTAGGTCAGTCAGTTAAGTGTCCGACTCTCGATTTGGCTCAGGTCATGATCTCACAGTTGGTGAGATCGAGCCCCATCCACGTTGGGCTTTGTGCTGAGTATGGAGCCTGCTTGGAATTCTCTCTCTCTCCCTCTCTGCCCCTCCCTCTGTCACACTCTCTCTCTCTCTCAAAATAAATAAATACATGTTTAAATATAGCTGAGAAAAAAGATCTGTAGAAACTTTTCAGGAAAAACAGAAAAAAAGATGAAAAATATAAAATGTTTCTATCATATGTATCTTATCAGATTTCTTCCAAAGAGAAGACATAGAAAAAATGGAGAAAAAGAGATAACGTCTGAGAATTTTCCCAAATTTATTAAACAGTAATCCACAGATTCAGGAAAACCAACAAATTTCAAGCGTATAAATCAACAGGAAATCCACAGCTATGGCACGTGAAACTGCAGAATGCTGAAGACAAAGAAAATGTATTTCTTTAAGTGAGAGATACATCAAACTACTTTCAAAAGAACAACAAATCTCTTACCTTCAATGATGGAAGCCAGAAGATAGTGGAATAAAATATTCAATGTGGTGACAGAAAAATAACTACCACCCCAGGATTTCTCATGTGGTGAAATATCTTTTCTGAACAAAGAGGAGGTAAAGACATTTTCTGATAAACAAAAACTAAGAAAGAATGAACCCAAACTAAAGGAAATTCTACAGGATATAGGTGAGGAAGAAAGAAAATGCTTCCAGATAGAAGGTCTAAGAGGCAAGAAGAAATTGTGAGCATAGATAGTGTAAAAATGTGGTAAACATTAAAACTGTATGAAACAGGGGCGCCTGGGTGGCGCAGTCGGTTAAGCGTCCGACTTCAGCCAGGTCACGATCTCGCGGTCCGTGAGTTCGAGCCCCGCGTCGGGCTCTGGGCTGATGGCTCAGAGCCTGGAGCCTGTTTCTGATTCTGTGTCCCCCTCTTTCTCTGCCCCTCCCCCGTTCATGCTCTGTCTCTCTCTGTCCCAAAAATAAATAAACATTGAAAAAAAAATTAAAAAAAAAAACAAAACTGTATGAAACAGCAATAATAATATATTGGAAAGTCAAAATAAAAACATTAAAACTGTATGAAACAGCAATAATAATATATTGAAAAGTCAAAATAAAAAGATAATTAAAATTCAAGTCAACAATAGCCTATAAACTCTGCGGCCGGGGCGGGGGTTGGGGGAGGATGTTACAGGAGTTAGTGTTCTAAGTTACTTGTATTATTTTGAGAGAAAGTTGAGGATGTTGATTAATTTTTGAGACGTTAAGTTATGCAGGATAACAAAACAAATAGAATATACACATTTTTATTGTGCAATACTAATCTAGAAGAAGGGAAGAATGTAGAGAAAAGAAAACAGAAAAAGTGAGATATATGGAAAACACAAAATAAGATAGATTTAAAACCGAAAGTATAAGAAATTATAGTAGATATAAGCAAACTAAATGCTCCATTTAAGAAACTGTCATGTTTTTATTAAATGGATATTTGTGTAAGCCATGAAAAAAATAAAATCAGTGTTGCTATATTAATATCAAACAACATAGACTTGAAAACAAATAGGATTAATGAAGATAAAATGGGTCATTTCATAATGGTAAATGATTCAATTCACAGGAAGCTAAAACAAATTTTAAGTAAGTATCCATCTAGTAACATGTATATGTTACAAAATATGTAACAAAATATAATCCAACAATGAATAGAAGTGGAAAAAATCTACCATTCATGGCCACTTTCAAGTGGCAGATTTTAACATACCCCTCTTTAGTAACTGATAAATTTAGCATAGTTAGAAAACAATCATTAAAAAAAAAAAAAGGACTGGAATGACACAAAGATACACTAAAGGTAACAGACACATACAACTGTAAAATGTATAGAAGTGCCCATGGAGCTTTTTAGGCTGTGGGCCCCCTCCCCCAGAACACCACATACAGGCCATAAAACAAGGTGCAACCAATTTTAAAGAATATCAGACAGACCATATTTTTTGTCTGCAGCACAATTAAGCCAGAAAACGATAATAAGGGGTGCCTGGGTGACTCAGTCGATTTACGTGTCCGACTCTTGATTTCAGGTCATGATCTCACAGTTTGTGAGACTGAGCTCTGCATCAGGCTCTGCACTGAAAGCACAGAGCCTGCTTGGGATTCTCTCTCTCCTTCTCTCTCTGCCCCTTCCTTGCTCACATGTGTGCTCTCTCTCGCTCTCAAAAATAAATAAGCTTAAAAAAAAAAATAAATGCACAATATATAGTTGGAAATTAAGGAACATAATTCTAAGTGACTCAGAAGTTAAAGAAAAAATAATAATGGAAATCAGAAAATATTTAAGTCTGACGGTGAAAAATGAAAAATACTGCAAAAATAATAATGAGGGGTGCCTGGGTGGCTCAGTTGGTTGAGTGTCCGACTTCAGCTCAGGTCATGATCTCACGGTTTGTGGGTTCAAGGCCCACATCGGGCTCTGTGCTGACAGCTCAGAGCCTGGAGCGTGCTTCAGATTCTGTGGCTCTCTCTCTCTCTGCCCCTCCCCAGCTTGCACTCTGTCTCTCTCTCTCAAGTAACATTAAAAAAAAATGATAATGAAATATCATTTCACATCCAAACTTGTAGATTAAGCTAAAACAATACGTAAAGGGAAATTTAAAGCATTTATACTTATATTAGAGCAGAAGAAAGGATGATGATTAGTGAGTATACTAGTTTTTCTATTGCTATAAAAACAAATTACTCCAAAAGCTAACGACTTTCAATAGTGGTACATATTCATCCTTTCTCATAGTTTTTGTGGGTCAGGAACTCTCTGGGTGGTGGCTTGAAGTGTTTCATGAGGTTGCAGTCACATTGTTGGCCAAAGCTACAATCATCTGAAGGCTTGACTACAACAGAAGCATCCACTTCCAAGGAAATTTTACTCACATGCCGCCATGTTGAGGCTGGCTGTTGGCAAGAGGCCTCAGTTTTGTCCACGTGGCCCTCCACAGAGCACTGCTGTGTGTTCTCACTAGATGTGGCCAGCTCTTCTCAAGCAAGTGACCCAAAAGAGAGAAAGCCAGGCAGAAGCTATTCTTTTTGTGACCTATTCTCAGAACTCAACATACTACTACATCTCACCTCTATTTGTGAGTCACTAAGTCTGGCCCACATTCAAGAGAGGGAAAATTAGGTTTCATCTCTCTCAAGGAAAAGGTGTCAAAGAATTTTCAAGCATTTTAAGACCCTCACAATAAGCTAAGTATCTACCTGAAGAGATGAGGGGGGTAGGTATGGGGAACAACAAGCGAAAGAAAGCCCAAGGAAATAGACAAAAAGGCAATTAGAAAGATAACATCAGAAATTCACCTAATAGAAAACAAATATGCCATCATCTGCAAAATCCAAACTTGTTTCTTTTTAAAAAAAAGTTGACAATTGACAAATTTCTAGTAAGACTGACCAAGAAAAAAGGTGAGGAGATACAGATCAACAATATTAGAAATAGAAAAGGAATAACTACATGGGGTGCCTGGGTGGCTCAATTGGTTAAGTATCCAACTCTTGATTTTGCCTCAGGTCATGATCTCACAATTTGTGAAGTCAAGTCTCACAGGGAGCTCCATGCTGATAGCACAGAGCCTGCTTGAGATTCTCTCTTTCCCTCCCTCTCGGCCTCTTCCCACTGTGCACATGCTCTCTCTCTCCCTCAAAATAAATACATAAATAAACTTTATTTTTAAAAAAGGAGAATAACCTTGATGGCAAAATGTCATTGCAAAATTGCAGGCCAAATAAACTCAACACTGATGTGAACATCCCCTGAGATATTAGCAAATCGATTCAAAATTATATTTCTTTTTTTTTCAATATATGAAATTTATTGTCAAATTGGTTTCCATACAACACCCATCAAAATTATATTTCTATAAACCAGCAACAAACAGAAAGTGTTCATAGCAGCACTGTTAGTAACAAAAAATGGAAACAACCCAAATGCTTATCAAGAGTAAAATGGATACTAGAAATTATGGTACATTAATACAATGGAAAATATTTTGCCATGCAAATCAATGAAATACAGCCATGAGCAATAACACAAGTGAATCAATGGAGTAAAATATTGAAAAAAAGGAAGTCATGAAAGAAGGTGTGTAACAAAATTCCACAAGATAAGGTCTAAAAACATGCAGCATGATTAAATATGTATAATAAAGCTATGAAGAAAAGCAAAATACAAAATCTGGGATGGTGCTCCCTCAAAGGGAAAAGAAGGTAATAGGATAAGGGGGGGGGGGGGCACATGAGAAATAACAGAGGTGATAGTAATGTTCTTTAAACCTTTTGCATACTTCATAAGCATTCTTTTATAGGTAGTCAATGTTTAATTTAAAAAAAAAGAAAAAAACTCCAGGGGCTCAGTCGGTTGAGTGTCCAACTTTGGCTCAGGTCATGATCTCGTGGTCTGTGAGTTCAAGCCCCACATCAGGCTGACAGCTCAGAGACTGGAGCCTGCTTCAGATTCTGTGTCTCCCTATCTCTCTGCCCCTCCCCTGCTCATGCTCTGTCTCTTTCTGTCAAAAATAAATAAACATTAAAAAAAAATTAAAAAAAAAAAAAAAACAACTCCAAACAACTAATAGAATGAACAACAGCCCCAACATGGTTCTCTTCCATCTTACAAGCTCCAAATTCGTTCACAGTATGGGAAGGACAGTGGCTCCCCATCCCATGACAATAGGTGAGACTTTTCTCCAAGCCCTCTTGCATGTTGATTTTAAAAAGAAATATAGGGGCGCCTGGGTGGCGCAGTCGGTTAAGCGTCCGACTTCAGCCAGGTCACGATCTCGCGGTCCGTGAGTTCGAGCCCCGCGTCAGGCTCTGGGCTGATGGCTCAGAGCCTGGAGCCTGTTTCCGATTCTGTGTCTCCCTCTCTCTCTGCCCCTCCCCCGTTCATGCTCTGTCTCTCTCTGTCCCAAAAATAAATAAATGTTGAAAAAAAAAATTTTTTTTTAAAAATAAAAAGAAATATAGGGGGCGCCTGGGAGGCTTAGTCAGTTAAGTATCCACGTTGGCTCAGGTCATGATCTTGTGGTCTGTGAGGTCAAGCCCCGTGTTGGGCTCTGTGCTGACAGCTCGGAGCCTGGAGCCTGTTTCAGATTCTGTGTCTCTGTCTCTCTCTGCCCCTCCCCTGCTCATGCTTTGTCTCTCTCTCTCTCTCAAAAATAAATAAACATCAAAAAATAAAAATAAATAAATAAAAAGAAACCTAGGAATATATGCCAAATGGAGTTCTTTTATAATGTTGATTACACAGCCACGTATTAAAACAGCCATCTCATTTGCTATATCATTTCCATCTTACCATATTCCACCCACAAGTTAAAAAAACAAACACAAAAACCCTTGAAAGTTAGTCAAGCTTTGCCAAAATCAGTCATAATAACATCAAAAACTGTCCAGTAATTTTGGAATGTACCCAGTCCAAATAACACAGACAAATAACTTCACTTGAATTAATTTCAACTCTCTGCTTGTTTAATCTTTTTTACATTTGCTCCAATTTGTCACCCTTGGCTACCATCATAACACAACCTTTAGAGCTTCATACCAAAATAACCAGTTGGTTCATTAGAAGTAGGAAGTGGGGAGGGCGCCTAGGTGGCGCAGTGGGTTGAGAGCCTGGCTCTTGGTTTCTGCTCAGGTCATGATCTCATGGCTTCATGGGTTCAAGCCCTGCATCAGGCTCTGTGCTGACAGTGCAGAGCCTGCTTGGGATTCTCCCTCTCTTGCTCTCTCTCTGCCCCTCCCCTACTTGCGCTGTCTCTCTCTCAAATAAATAAATAAACTTTAAAAAAAAGAAGTAGGAAGGGGAGGTGAAGAGCAAGAATCAGTGGTTTCACTGAGGTGATAACATTTGCTGGACAGGCCAAAAGACATGTTCAACAGTAGTTCCATGGCAAGGTAGCTTCAGGCAACAGATAAACGGAAGACTATATACATAGGTACTGGTGGTGATAAATGCTAAATGGCTGAGAGAAAACACTTCTCGTGATTCTAGTCTCTGATGGAGACCTATTCTTTCAGTATCAATTCTTAGATTGTTTTTGAGAGATTTGAGTAATTTAAGGGTATCCATAAGTATAAATAATATGAATGAAACACATTTAGATCTATCATTTTGGCTTTTTACTTTAGTTTTATTCAGGTGCAAAACTGACATATAAAATTATAAGATATCTAATAGGTACATCTTGGTAACTATGTATATACTACATATATATATGTGTGTGTATATATATATATATATACACACACATATATATGTGTGTATATACATATATATACGTGTATGTGTATACACATATATATGTATATATATATATACTATATATATATACTATATATACTATATATATATACTATATATATCCATCTTTAGTAGTGGAAAGATTCCCCGTCTAGTTAATTAATACATCTATCACTTTATGTACTTATCTCTGGGCGGGGGGGTGGTTAGAACATTTAAAATTCTACTTTTTTAGCAAATTTCAATTATACAAAACACTATCAACTATAGTCATCATGTTTTACATTAGATACTCAGACCTTATTCATCTTATAGCTGAAAGTTTGCCTTTTACCAACCTCTCCCTATTTCCCCTACCCTACAGTCCTGGCAACAACTTTTCTACTCTGTTTCTGTGAGTTTGACTTTTTTTTTTTTTTTTTTTTTTTTTTAGATTCCACATATAAGTGACACCATGCGGTATTTGTCTTTCTCTGTCTGGCTTATTTTAGGTGTATTATTTTTAGACTATTCCAACCCATGTCCTCACAAGCAGCATAATCTTCCTTTACAAACCAGCTTTTATTTATTATATATAAAACCATATATAGTTTTATCATACACAAAATTTAACCAGTAAACAAGCTACATTACCAAATATTTTATCTTCAGAGCATATCTAAACTAAAAGATACAGTTATGTTTAGCAGGTGCACAATATACCGAGTTAAATTCAGATAGAACTACTTATCAAGAAACCAGACATAACCCACGTTTGGGTCATGCAAATGTATCATAAAGGTAGTCTGATTTAATAGTTTTGTGTTTTAAAGGACCAAGAGATGAAGGAGTCTTCTAAAAAGTAATGCTGAAAAGACAATAGATGTCAAGGACTAGGTGTCAGAACAACTAGTCCTCTACCACTAACCAGCTGTGTCCTTGGGCAAATGATGCACTATTTGAGCCTTATCATAAATGAATTCTGGTGGGTTAGAATAGGTGACCACTAAGGTCTCTTCCAAAGTCAGCTTTGTATAAACAATAAGCAAGGGTCAGAAAGGGGGAAGTGATAACTCCTTTAGAGAAAATGGCATATTCACAAAGGGACAGAGAAATATTTGTAATTTGTACAGCATTCACTGTGTGAGGCAAAGAGCACAGACTAAAACCAAGGAGAGAAGGTCATCTCCAAGCGGGGAGAATCTTTGGGAAGAATTTCCTTGGGTCAGTCCTATGAAAACTGGAAACTGATATCTAGTTACTTATTAAACAGTAATTTAGCAAGCATTTTCCTTTATGGTGTATATAGGTTTTTATGCATTGCAACAAAAGTACACTGCAGAATACCTTTTATAAGTAAAAGCATGCAAAGAGATGTTTATTAAAATTGTACTTATATTTATGTATGTCCAAACATTCATCTCTAATAAAGTGTCCAGAAGATCCCATGCATAGTTAGAATTTTCTGACACAGAGATAGGTGTGTCTGTAAATATAAGTATGTGCCACAAATTCTTAAGTATGTTTTCATATATAACAACATAAAATGCATTGTACAGTTTCAGTTAAAACTGGTTGATGCCCACATCAGACACTTAGTCCCTCAAGTAATGAACTTGTTTCACAGGTGATAATAGGCTGAGGAGACACTGCTCCAAGGAGACGTTAGTGAAAACAGATCCGAGATCCACTGGTGAGTACTGGAGAGCATGAAACGTCATGTTCAAATAAACACACCAGAAAGGGTTTGCTGTATTTACTTGAATCATAAGATCCTTTTCTGTTTTAAAATTCAGTTTAATTCAGCAACATTTACTGAACACTGAAAATGTGCAAGTGTCAAAACCAAATCTAATAGAGGCGTTTGATTTGACGTGGGATTTCTGGGATAAGAGCTCAAAGCAGTCAATCCTGACAGCAACCAATTCCAAAGTTTAATCACCGTGACAGCTTCACATTCAGCCTGACTCACTCCATTACAGGCACCCTGGGATGTCACAATTGTCATAAGTGATTGAACAGTCTAATTTGAAACAGAGGTTTGCAGGGCATCATTACATGATTCTGCTCTTCTTCCCCAAATTCTCTGGGCTCTTCTTTTATACTAACTTTTCAACCCATGTGCCCTCCTGCTTCCCAGATAGTTCACTCTCCCCTCTTTCTTAGTGTTCAAGATGATGAAGACAACAGTGTCTGGTGAGTGGCAATCCTGGCTGTCCTTCAAGCTAGCACAGTACCGTCGAAGAAAACTTTGCCAGCGGTCCCCCTCCTTTCCAGAATCACCATTCATCCAGCGACGGTGGCCTTCTAACATCAGACTCTTTTGTTCCTCAAACCCTTTAGGCTTTGTGTTGACAAATTCCTTCAGTCACTCATGCCAGTGTGGTTTTGAAATAGGCCAAGCCACATTTACAATTATCATCTCTAAAATCGCACTTCAATTCTGAAGTCAGCTTTATTTTAGCAGTAAGTTATTAATTCATTCATGTCCTTGAGCCATTTTATGAAACACAAGATACTTGCCTGAGCACTGCATGGGGATACAAGGGTGACACACGATTTCCCTTGAGGGACTTGAAATAGAGGAAGAGAAATAGGACAAGGAGATGTGAAAATGAACAATGTGAGGCAAACTATAGACAGTTTCCAATCAGGGGGGCAGATAACAGGTGCTAGAGAAGTTAACCTTGGGGTCTTCATGGCAGGGGTCAGATTGAAGCTGGTTCTCAAAGGAGCAAGGAATAGGGAGAAAGGAGGCATAGGTATTTGAGGTATATGCAAAGCCAAAGGTATCCAAGTAACACTCCGATTCAAAGAAGGCGGGAGGAGTGAGGCAGCAAGATTGGGAGAGAGGTGGCTTGTGCCCATGGATACAGTAAATCGGCCCCAGCCAGCCGCCTTGGAATGAAATGTTTCATCTTTGTGACAATGGCCATGCCCACTGAAGGATTTTAATCAAAAATTGTGCTTACAGGTGATTTATCTGACTGTTACCTATAGAAGGAAGTGGCAGTAATTGGAAAAAATAAGATCAACCATAAGCCTCTGGGAATGTTTTTTATATATGAGTCCCAAAGCAGGTTGGTAGCAGTGAACTTGAAATAAAATATAGAACAGACACTGGCAGTTAAGTATGTATCTGTATGAAGAGGGTGAGTCAGACAGCCTAACTGAGCCACTGAATTTCACAAAGGTTTTATATTCCTGATGAGCTTGCTGCCTACAGGCTCAATAGTAAAATCACAGATCCACGTAGTGAGTGAATAAAAGCACCAACCCATTTCACTTAATGTTTACAGATTTTACATACAAACATTTTTAAGCTGCACCAACATACATGCTCCATGCTTTTTCACACATGAGCCTATTTGTAACTACCAAAGGATGAAGGATTGAGATATTTACAGAGCCTTTACCGGACACCAGACCCTTGGACAATTGCTGGCAATGCGGATACATAGAAAAAAAAGCCGGTCTCCTTTTGAGGGGCTGGCAAACCACAACCTTCCTACAAAGCCAGCCACAGCTTCAATGATGGCACAAAGATTGCTGATTTCCCCAGATTGTCCTCGTCTCCAGCCCTGTCCACGTGTCTGTCTATGAGACTTCCTCACCTGGATGTTCATGGACTTTTCCAACTCAGCATCTACAACACTGACTACATTACCTCCTTCCCTTGGAACCTGCTCCTTAGGCAAGGCTGCCGTCTCAGAGAATGGCAGCAGCTGACACTCCTCCCACTGCCTCACTCTCCACACCATCTAACCTCAAGTTCTGTCCATTTTGCTTCCTGGATATCTCTCTTATCCAGCCACCTCTCACTATCTCCATTATCAGCTCTCTGGCGCAGGCTACCCCCATCCGTTGCCGGCCAAAGCTTCCTAAGTGGTCTCCTGGCATCCCAGCCTGCTACTCTCCCATCCTCTGCCCACACAGCAGCCAGTGTGACCTTTCTAAAATGAATATATGACTGAGTCACTTATCTGCTTGAAACCCTTTAAAAGTTTCCTTTAGCTGTTAGAATAAAGTGCAAATCCCTTAATATCTATTGCAAAGCCCTTTATAGCCTGGATCCTGCCCATCTTCCCATCCCCACTTGGATCCTCTCTCCTCTCTAAGCACCAGCCACACAAAATTCTTTCACTTTCTCTAATGATCCATGCTCTAACTCTCTTCCTGACCCTCCACGCATACTATTCCTCCCGCCAGAAACACCTTTTCTCCTTCCTGCAAATTCCTATGCCAAGGAATCATTATCCTGAGCTGAAAAGACAGGCTTGCATTGATAATGATCATTATTCCATGTCGCATATGTACAACTCTGTATTTGTTAAAAGAGTTTTTAACTCTAACCCTATAACTACAATGACCAGATTTTTCAAACTAAAGTTCTAAAGAATAGGACAGGATTGTGTTAGAATACCTTGGCTTTATGTAAGTCTCATTTTATGGAAGTGGACATTTAGTACCCTGACCTTCCCTCACTGGGGACAAGGGATTGCAGTGTGATTCCAAAAGGACAGAGGACAGAAGTTGCTCTGGGCACATAATATGCAATGGGCTTGATATTTAGGCCAGTGTGTTGGAGTGGGATGTTCTGCTGAAGAATAATCTTGTGGAATGTTTTTATGCCTGCTCAATGAAGAGGTGCCAAAAACAAAACAAAACAAAACAAAACAAAACAAAACAACACACACACACACACACACACACACATACACACACACCCCTACCTTTATGTACCTTGGGAGTGTAAATAATATTTGAGGAGCCCAGAAGCAGCTCCCTCTCTTGAAGGAAGAAGGAGCAGAAAGCCCTCTGTCTGCCCCAACCTACTCTAAGACATAGCTTTATTGTCCAAGAACCAGGTGTCGAGACTGAATCTGTCAAGACAAATCAGGCCCTTTGTTGAGATTAAATAGGAAACACACCCACCCCATAAGGAGTAGTAGGAGAAGTGGTTCTGGATTCAGAATGAATGGACAAGGATACCTGGACCAGTTTGAACCCAGAATTCCTGGGGCAAGTGGGCTGGGTTGTGGTGGTATTTGAGCACCAAGGGAGGTATCCTAGGAATTCCCAGTGGCAGACATCTTTGGTGGAACTTACCACAAAGGCAATGAAATGATCTTCCTTCAAAGATTCCCTGAGGGTATTATGCTTAGTGAAATATGTTAGACAGAGAAAGACAAATACTATATGATCTCACTTACATTTGGAATCTAAAAACAAAACAAAACAAAACAAAACCAAGTCATAGGAACAGGCATTAGATTGGTGGCTGCCAGAGACAGGAGGTAGGAGTCAGGGAAAGGGGTGATGGTGATCAATCAAAGGTATAAACTTCAAGTTATAAAATAAATAAATTCTGGGATGTAATGTACAGTGTAGTGACTATAGTTAACAATACTGTAGTATATATTTGAAAGTCACTAAGAGAGTAGATCTTGAACGTTCTCATCATGAGAAAAGAAGTTGTAATTCCATGAGGTGATGGGTATTAACTAAACTTATCGTGGTGATCATTGTATGATATATATACATACATATATCATAATGGACTAATGGTATTGGACCAATACCATGTTATGTCAATTTACATTTCAATAAAAATGAAAAAGAAAAAAGAGGGGCACCTGGGTGGCTCAATCGGTTGAGTGTCCAACTCTTGATTTCAGCTCAGGTCATGATCTCACAGTTTGTGAGTTTGAGCCCCACGTCGGGCTCCATGCTAACAGTGCCTGCTTGGGATTCTCTCTCTCTCCCTGTCTCTGTCACCCGCCCCCTCAAAATAAATAAACTTTTTTAAAAAAGGAAAGGAAAGGAAAAAAAGATCCCTGAAGACTTGTGAGTGGACAAAGTCAATGATGGCCCAGCACCAGCTGCCTGAATATCTCAGACCTAGTTCTCAACAGCGGCATGTTGTGGCCTGACAGCCAATGGAGCAGAGACAGCAGGCTGACAGCCCTACTCTATTTGCCTGAGAGTGGAAATCATGCCGTCCCCTTAGGGTTTCAGGCGCCCATCATGGCCCTAATTTTACATCTATTTCTGGACTCTTCTGGTAATTACGGAAAAAAAGAATGGTTCACTGTTCGTGAACCTCTTACAGGTTTACTCAAGATCACACAGTGAATAACAGGTAGAGGTGGAAACAACAAAAGTGAGTCAGTAAAGATGGGTGGTACATTGTGCGGTCAAAAACACAGAAAGACAAGTGAGGAGGGAAAGACCTGAGAGCTCACTGGCCCATGGCAGTCAAAGACTGTTCCTTACAATGTTCTGATGGTCTCTGGTCCTGCCTGTGGCTACAGGAATTTCTGCCACATCACAGCAAGTCTGCATAGAGCCTCAGTGAGGGAAAGTTGTTTATGGACAGAGGACTGTGACATAAAATGAGAGCAAGTGACTAGACCTTGTTATCTTAGTGCCTTTGATAACACGGGAGAGCAAAGTTAGGTTTTGAATTGACTGAAATCTTCCATAAATGGAATCTGAATGCAGGCTACATCACATCCAAAAATTCCCCAGGGAATTTCCTATTATGTACATGGAAGGGGGAATGAAGCAAGTCCCATCTGGCGAGGCAGAGAACATTTTCTGCTGCGTGAAACTGCACGGTTCGCATGGTTAGTGCCAACGGCATGTTCATACTAGACCAAGGCCCTGCACACAGAGGTGTGAGTGTGTTGAAAAATGAGCTAGATGGAATGGGCATTGCTAGGCAATTATTTGTCTCTAAAACATCAAAACCACAAGGCAAGATATTAATAAGGGTATCGTTCTTATAAAGTCCCTAACCAGTTATGAGCCAATATTGTGACCATTGTTACTCAGAGTTGCTATAGCAAAATAGAGTGACATTATTTTTTCCCATAGCTTCCTACCAATACACGAGCTAGAATCAAGAACAGACCAACAAACATCACTAGTGACTTTTGCTCTTGAGGACTGACATTCTCAGGGAAACCTCAGAACTCTAAAGAAAATATACAATGACATTAGCCTTATTAGGAAATAAAGGCACTGATGGATAAGGTGACTCAATTCAAAAGTCACCCGCTCAAAAAGACCTCCTCTGACAAGCCTCAAGTCCTGAACTCCATTCTTCACTGTGTAGTAACACCCCATTACTCTGCAGCACATTATCAAGTTATCTTGTGAATTTGTGCTCCTGTGGTCCTTCTTCTGTGTTTGAATATAGACCCAGAGAGAGAAACTCTGCACGGTTCATGACTCTGTTCTTAATACCTATGGAGGCTGACACAGGGTACATCCTCGGTGATACTTGACTAACTGCCTTTCCAGCGGCCAAAGAACAAAAAGATTAATTATCTGTAAATGAAGACTTCATGGAGTCCAGAAAACCCCGCATTCACATCAATTCATCAAAAACATCCCATAGCACAATGAAAAGTCTTTTTCCCATTATAGACGTGATACTGATTAAATCCATACCTAGGAGCAAAGTGAAGCCAACATTACTCCAGGTGTGGCCCACGACCAGCAGCATCAGCGTCGCTCGGCAGTTTGTTAGAAAAGCAAAATCGGGGCTCTACTATACATCCAGTGAATTAGAATATCTGAGGGTGGGGCCCAAAAATCCGTGGTCAATAAGTTCTCCAAGTGATTTTGTGTACCATAAAGTTTTGAGCAAGTTATTCAGATACAAAGGAGAGAAAAAACAAGAAATGTCATAAGGACTAAATTTGCCAGGGACAGCTGGCACATCCTTGCTGTCATTTCAGCAAGAAACATCAAGAAAAAGGAAGAGGATGGATTGTGCACAAAATTATATGGATAAGTACGGCTCACACGTGCCCTGCATTCTGTTTCATGGAGGCTTCCCAGACCTGACTCAAGAACCAGCAAAGTGGAGGCGCTCCTGGGCTCCAAACTCCTGCTTTCACTTGACTTCCCCTCCTTTCAGGGGCCAGCACAATGGTGGCTCTTTCTAGGAATCATTTGAGAGTAGGCCCCCTGAGAAAAAGCAGCCCAGCTGCAGATGTGAGGACAGCCATGTCATACCGTGATTGAGATGTCTGATGCAGTCACTCAGGAGAGCACTGAACTTCTTCTGCTCGGCGGCCTCGTGGAAGCAGAAGTAGCCGTGTCTGAGGAATGGCTGCCACAGGTACACCGGGAATTCCTTAGGCACGACCACAAAGGGCTGAGCGTTCTCCTTCTCACTGGATGCTAAAGAAACATTGAAAACACAAAGACATTTTAAAACGTGTTATCTTTTATTTAAAATACTTACTTCAGGAGGCACCTGGATGGCTCAGTCTTGGTCTGACTCTTGGTTTCGGTTCAGGTCATGACCTCATGGTTTGTGAGTTTGAGCCCTGCATCGGGCTCCGCAGCTGGCAGCACGAAGCCTGCTTGGGATTCTCTGTCCCTCTCAATCTGCCCCTCCTCGTCTTGTGCGCTCTCTCTTTCTCTCTCTCTCTCTCTCTCTCTCTCTCTCTCAAATTAAATAAACTTTAAAATACTTATGTCAGCCTGTGAGGGAAACTCTTTGGGGCAGGCTGTGGAACAGAAGCATGAAGCAGATGTCTTCACAGGATGGTGGAAAATGGCAGTTCAGGTTCCTCTCACTCCACCCACCAGCTCTACCTGTCTCGCTCCAGCAGGTGGCCTCACCTGCTACTTGACAAAGACAGCCAGGGCCACCAGACATCCTCTTTCTCAACTTCCTCATAGCAATGCTCCACAGAGTCTGCACATCCCCACTGGCCTTCCTCAGGCTCACCTGTCCACCTGTGCAGATGCTCACACTCCCGTCCCTGCTCCTCCCTACCGCTGCCAAACCAACACTTGCTTCTTTGAGCAGCAACCCGATTCTCACCTCGGTCTGGTTCCTGCCCCACCAGTCCTGAAACCCCAGTGCCGAGCTCACTGATGTCATCCTAATGGCCAACCTGGGGCTTATTCTTCATTACCTAAGCCTTTCTTTTTTTATATTATCTAAGACTTTTTTTTTTCATTAAAAATTTTTTAAATTTTTTTAAATATGAAATTTATTGTCAAATTGGTTTCCATACAACACCCAGCGTTCATCCCAACAGGTGTCCTCCTCAATACCCATCATCCACCCTCCCCTTCCTCCCACCCCCCATCAACCCTCAGTTTGTTCTCAGTTTTTAAGAGTCTCTTATGTTTTGGCTCCCTCCCCCTCTTTTTTTTTTTTTTTTTTTTTTTTTGAGAGAGAGAGAGAGAGAGAGAGAGAGAGAGAGAAAGAGAGAGCACATGTGAGCAGGGTAAGGGCAGAGGGAGAGGGAGGGAGAGAATCTTAAGCAGGTTCTACGCTCAGTGCAGATGGGTTCCCATTTTATGTAAGAAAGGAACAGATCTCACAACTGTAGGATCATGACCTGAGCCAGAATCAAGGGTCAATGCTTAACTGATTAAGCCACCCAGGTGCCCCCATTACCTAAGACTTTTTAACCTAATCTGAAACATCTGTTGCTGCTGCTAACTACCCCTTCTTTGGAAAACATTCTCTTCTCTCCCTTTGACCTGTAGCATCACCTCTCTCCTGGTGTCCTTCGTGCTTTTTAAAAAATTGTTTTTTCTTGGCCAGCTTTACTGGTTCCTCTGTCCCTTCTCTCCATCCCCCTGTGAAGTGTTGGTGTTTGCCCTGTTCTGTCCTGGCTTCCCTCCACTCTCACTAGTCTCTGCTCTCCTTTGGCGTGGTCATCCATTCCATGATATCGCAGGTAGCTTCTATAGTTCCTATTACCTTTTCCTCTTTCATTTCCATCTAGAAAATCCTTTTGCCTAGAAAATCCTCATTCATCCTTCAAAAGTCCATTTAAAAGTTTCTCCTTGGGGTGTCTTTGTTGGCACACACCCCCACCACTGTACTGCTAGAGACAGAGTTGTGTGCTCCCTATGTTATTCTCCCCAAATATTGCAGAGATCTGTTTTCATGTCTGGCACTCACACTCAGGGTGGAGGGCACAGAATGAGATGAGCTCCCCACTGGTTCTCACACAGTTCCCCTCCCCAAGAAGCAGTACCACTGCCCTGGAGCTCCCAGAGGATGGAAATTGCATCATACATATCCTTGCATGCTCAACCCTTAGCACAGTCATGGAACTGACTAGATGTTCAACTACAGTTTGCTGAGTAAATGTGCTATGTTATCTTAGGAAAGTTTAAAAGCTTTAAACAGTGGACTTTTACCGCTTACCTCAAAATCAATTCTAAGAAACTCATGTTAAACCATGCTACTATTCATATCCCTACCCAAATTTTATTTCCTTCCATGCATTCCAATTATATATTACGCTTGGTTAAATGACCCCCAGCTTATTAGCTCTGTGCTCCCTGCCTACATAAAAAGGGCACCAATCTCAGGGAAGGGGAGGAAAAAAGAACCCTCTAAGAGGCCACTGAAAGCACTGGGCGTACCCAACAATGGATCAAAGCCACTCCAAAACAGAGTCTTGCTACTGGCAAATTAATAAATCAAGACTGGATAAATAAAAAACAGATTTCCTGGGGCATATATGGGGACTCTATTTCAATGTCCTGAAAGCTGAAGGTAACAAAGTAGAATGCACTAGAAGCACAATCTTTGGCCCACCAGGACCTCGAAAACTACCTGGCAGGCACTTAATATAAGAATGAATCAATGTATGAACAAACGAGTGAATGATGAAATTTGGTAGCACAGACCTCTAACAGTAACACATTATCTATTTTCCCCGTCTTTCTTAGTTATAAAATCCCTAACTTTCAGTTGAGCAAGTGACTGCTTAAGACAAAGACTATGTTGCCAGCTTCCATTGCAGCTTGGTGTGCCCCAGCCACTATGTCCTGGTCAATGGGATATAAACTAGAGAGGTAGCGAAACTTCCTGGAAGTGTCCTTGAAGAAAGGGAATGCCCCACCTCCTCCTTTTTTCTCCTTCCTGCTGTCTGGAATGAGAAAACCCCTGCCTGATGCTCCAGCAGCCCCCTCAGACTATGTCAATAAGGGCAATGACCTAGAGACAAAGGGAGAAAAAGCTAGAAAGGGTCCCTGACATTTATGGAACTGTCACACCAGCCCTGGACTTGCAATATCCAAAAATATTTTTAGCAAAATAATAAAGCTTTATGTATTTGAGCCTTTTGTTTTGTGCACCAAATGAGATTCTAAATAACTGTCAAATAAGTGAATCACCTTAGCCAAATAGGAAGGCATTATTGATACATCATCTTGGTAGAATAGCATGTAAAGAAGACATATTCATTCATAACCTCCAGTGCTTTTCCCAAGTGGGGTTAATGCTTCCCATCTTTATTGTGCCTTTATTCTATTTCCAGTTGAATTAGTATCACACAGTGAGTCTTTCCCGATTAACATGGTTTTATGAAACCATTCCCCTCACTCTTTCCAAGATGTCAGTTTTATACAAATAAGTCAAAAGCAACACTGACCCTTTGCATTTAAAAGCTTCAGCAAGCCCCTTAAAATTCACTCCTCTTAGCCTCTAGTTGTCTCCCATTTAACAATGTACAACAATTTTCCAGAGGCCATTGGTCTGCATTTTTTCTGAGTTGAGTTACAAAGATATCACAAATGATCTACTGTAGAATATTCTATTTTTAATACCCAGAGAGCCACACCATACAATAAAAAAAAAGTCACTGAAATACCGCAAACTGAAGCCTTGGGCCAAACAGTGTTAGTCACACAGGACTTGTGTTTTTTATTCCTTTTCATTCCTTCTGATATGATTTCACCAAAAAACCGATAAATGTATTGTCTATTCTGACTGATTTCATTGGAAAGTTCTGCTGGAGAGATTCTGAAGAGTCATCAAGTTGGTATTCCCATTTCTAGTGGCAGCTCCAGAGCCAAGATGACATACAAGTAGATGTTGAAAGGAAATATAATAATATGTACAGTACACATAAAGCATTGTTTTAGCTTGAATTACTTAGTAATAGTTTGTTAGTCTAGGTTTATGGTCCATGTACTAATCCTATAATAGTGCTATTAAAAACCCTATGCTAAGCATTCTGCACCAAAATAATGATTGATAAAATAATTATAATTTTCTCCATAAATTCTAATGATATGATTATACCCATTTTAAGAACCAGGTCTCTCTTCAAGAAACCAAGTAATTACTGTGTGGTGTGATTTACACAAAGCCAGATGGAATTGTTCTCCACAGTTCATGAATCTCTATGAAACGTGCTATTTTGTCTACATATTATCCATCACTTTTTCTACATGGAAAAAGTGGAATAAATGAGAATCATAGTATGTTAGAGCTGGAAAGATCCTTCTAGATTTTTAAGTTCAAGGACCTAGAGTAGGAGAATCGGAAACCACAGAGGATCAGTAACAGCTAGGGAAAGCACTTGATAAGTGTCACAGAACTAGATAAAAATCCAGCCTCCAAATTTATCGTTCAATACTCTTTCCATGGCAACAATCAGCTATTACTTACAGATTCGCTGATTAATGCAATGCTATTTTTAAATAGTACCTATGAGTGACTGCAACGTTTGTTTAAAGTACTTTGTCAGTTTAGGATATTTTACTGCATTATCATCCTAAAATTGTAAAAATAATATTCCCAGACAGGTCTGGACTTGTTTGCTTAATGGTGGTATTGCATATTGCACAGACTGGACCCTACCTATTTATTTTTGCCACCCTGTGTATTGCTGTTAAAGCTGGCATATATTCCAAGGCCTTAAGATGCCTGACAAATGAATGGTACATTTTCCACGGGCTAGAAACACGGGGACTGACTTGTGTATTACTGAATGTGATTTAAAATAACAGAAGTGGTAAAATGTTTACTCAAATTAGAGAAATGACATCTTCCATTTGTCTACAGAGAATGTGTGGCTAGCCCAAAATTTGTCAGCCTCAGCAACTATTAATATTTTATGACAGGTAAGTCATTGTCAGGGGCTGTCTTGGGCATTGTAGCATGTTTAGCAGTGTCATTACCCTCTATCCAACCAACAATGTCTCTGGACACAGCCAAATGTCCCTGGAGGGTGAAATCCTCTTCCCCCATTGAGACCCACTGGTCTAGCTAAATAAAACAAGTTTAGGAGTTTTGTCTTGAGAAAGAACGCTCAGCAACTCACCAATAGGGTCTGGGAAAAACCGATCAGATAACAAATTATATTCATCTTCTGAGGTTAATACCCTGCCACCAGCTGGAAGAATTCGGCTTTTAGGAGCTGCTCCTCTCTGATAGGCCTGGGGAGAAAAAAAGCATAAATAAGTGATTTTTTTTCTCCATTTGGATTTTTGAAAAATATCAGTGATATTAGACATAGACATAGGCACACACGACTCAGAGATAGCGACTCCTCCACTATGTCATTAAGAGCCATATCTTTTAAAAATAGGTTTTGCATACCTGTTCCTTGCAAGGTATTACTTTAATACTTTCACGTGATGGTCACAACATGGTAAGTCAGAGTCTTTAATCCCAGGAGATTCACCCTAGCTATGTTTCTCAAGTGGGGAAAACATAATCTCAGTAACTTCTCGAAATTCTGCACCACACTTAACCATTTCAGACGCTGGCACCTGAATCATTCTTATTAACCACAAGAGTGAGGATGCATACAGACACTTACTGCACAAAATGCTTAGGGACTGACGACTAGTGAGATACGGGACACGTAACTGCAATTATGGTTGCCACGGATTTTCACCAAAAACATAAAAACGTTGCCATGATAAGACATGCCACTACGTGAGACTATTTTGCAGTGAAATGGTCTGGGATGGAAAGGTAACATCATGACATCAGAACAAAGTCTGGCCAGCAGACGAAAAGCTCTGTGGTTCGGGAAATGTCAAAGAGGTGCAGAGGATTGCTAAGCCCACAAGCAGTTTGTGGGCAGATCCACTCGCGAGGACAAAAAGATAAGCATGTGCATCTGAGGGGAGGGCTTAAGTCAGGGCAAAATTTTGAGATGAACAGCCTAAACGCAAATCAGGAATGGAACCAGGAAATTGTAGTTCTCCAAATCTAGAGGGTAGTCTTGGGGAAAAGGAAAATGGTGTCGATCAGGGCAACAAAATCACAATAACAATAACATATTCTGCATCAGTAGGATGGCGAGTGAAGAGACCCAACAAAGCAAATGCTTGCACGTCTAAGAAGGTTTTCCAGTTTGTAAGAACCACTCATCAGCTGCTTAAGCGCCTCAGGGACCCAGAGCATAACAGAGAAGAATCTGAAATGGCGACTTTGAGAAAGTCTAAGGAGCATTTCAGTTAAGACTGGCCTCAAGACTGAATTGTGTTATTTGTTATAACGGCCCTAACCTGGGCTTTTATAAACATGGTGTTATTTAATCCTCAAAAGAGCGCTATGAATTAGTTATTATCTCCATTTTATAAATGAGGAAAATGAAGCTCAAATAAGTTGCCAGTAGCCCAGTGGTAAGTTGGTGACAAATCCAGGAATCACACCCCAGTCTGTCCAGAAAGTGGACAGGAAGTAGGGCCTGATTATCAAATGAGAATGCTTCATTTTCTCCTGCTTAATTACCTGCCAAAAATGGACTCTCAATGAATAATAGGCAATAGGCAATTTATAGGTACTTAATATATAACTCTTAGGTATAATTAAAAAAATTTTTTTTTTTACATTTTATTTATTTTTGATAGAGAGAGACAGAGCACAAGTGGGGGAGGGGCAGAGAGAGAGGGAGACACAGAATCCAAAGCAGGCTCCAGGCTCCGAGCTGTCAGCACAGAGCCCGACGTGGGGCTCGAACTCAGAAACCGCAAAATCATGACCTGAGCTGAAGTAGAACACCTAACCGACTGAGCCACCCTGGCGCCCCTCTTAGGTATAATTTTTTTTAAAATGCCCTTCTATAAATTAAAAAAACAGGATATTATTAAAACCTTGAGGAATTATGGCAAACTGCATGGGCATTTTTTAAATTTCCAAGTTTTAAAAAAATATGTAGTTATTATCAAATTCAGTGACCGTATCTTAACAAACTGAGCAAGTTTATTTAAAAACGATGAAAAAAAGGGGCGTGTGGGTGGCTCAGTTGGTTAAGCGTCTGACTTCGGCTCGGGTCATGATCTCACAGCCCATGAGTTCAAGCCCCGCATGGGGCTCTGTGCTGACGGCTCAGAGCCTAGAGCCTGCTTCAGATTCTGTGTCTCCCTCTCTCTCTGCCCCTCCCCTGCTCATGCTCTGTCTCTCCCTGTCTCAAAAATAAAAACACTTAAAAAAATAACAAAAATAAAAACTATGAAAAATAATTTTTTAAATAAAAATAAAACTAAACACGATGAGCAGGGACACCTGGGTGGCTCAGTCGGCTGAGTGTACAACTCTTGATTTTAGCTCAGGTCATGATCTCACAGTTTGTGGGATCGAGCCCTGTATTGGGCTATGCATAACAGCACAGAGATTGCTTGGGATTCTCTCTCTCCTTCTCTCTCTGCCCCTCTCCCACTCCCACTCTCAAAATAAATAAACATTTTTTAAAAATGACAAGCAAAGCAAAGAAAACAATGCAGTCCATAAATCGCAAGTGGAAGGGGCAAGCTTGAAAAAATGAAAAGAGGAAGAAAAAAAAACCACCAAAATCTGATCCAAAATTAAAATTTCAGTTAGCACCAAATGTGGTGAAAACCCTAATAAATCCAAGAGCAAACTCTATTGTGTTTTCTCCCAATTAGTTAGCAGTAATCAAACCGCCACAGCCCTACATTGGGCTCTGCCAGTGCCTGGCCATATGTTAAGTGCTTCAATGCATGCATTTGTTTGATGCTCACAACAACATTGTGATGAAGGGATCATGCTCACCATTTTACAGATGAGAAAAATGAGGCTCAAGGAGATGTACAATTTACGCAAGGACACATATCTAGTAACCGGCAAAGGTTTGATTCAACGTGCATTATATTAACCATGATGCTATAACTGCCTCTTCTCAAGCTTCCCTGAAAGAACATTGTAATGCGCCATCCAAAATATGAGATGATTTGTTATTATTATCATTATTGTATGTAGTGCATTGACAATGTGCTTCTGAGAGCAAATCAGGTGTTGAATAAAGTCCTCATATAGATAAGCAATAAGCAGAGAAGATATTAGCTTAATGAATGTTGAAAGAGTAAGACTACTTAAGAGAGCACTTGAGCATTGCCTGGTAGCCTGTGGAATAAGTTTGAACTGTATTTTATTTCTACTTTCCATCAGAAATGGAAAGGAAACACATTGACCTGTCAGTCTAAAGCCTCTTCCTAATGATTTAGCATCAGAAATATTACTCAAAGTATCCATGGAGGTTGTGCCAAGTACTCTTGAACTGAGTCAAGAAAGCAGTTTTAAACCTGTTACTACCTTGAACTGTTTGAACAGTAACCATTCATTTCAAAAGGAGCTTGAGGATCGATGTAAACTAAAAATGTGTACAGTGTGAGATCTGGAAGGAACCAATGGGATCATTCAGCCTGACTCTCCACTTTAATTGAGGCCCAACCTAAACTTCAGTTTTTCAAATTCACTGCCCAGGGTTCTTTCCTCTTAGGCCAAATTACATCCTTCCATGGGGAAAAAAATGGGAACCAATAAAGACTGAAGTCCTCTCACGTGCTAGGCGCTTTACACGTTACCTCATTTTCTCTGTAGTTTACAGACATATTATATTAGCTAATAATCTAATTATTTTATAGGAAAATAATATGATAAGCAGAAAAAAGTTAAACGAAATCCATTAAGTGTAAGCGGCATAAAGTATGGAAATGTCTGAATTCTTAGCAACCAGGCAAATTCAGTCATAGTCTTAGTAAGTTAACTCCTCAGACACTTGTCACATAGGAGGCTTAACAGTAGGAAGATATGGAGACACTGAGCAGAGAGGGGGAGATATCAGGCAGTGACTGAAAAAGATCTCGAAGCTGAATGATCACAGTAAAGGCCCCTGCATTGGTCATTCAGTGTAACTTATCTTCAGGCTCACTTGCAATTACTTGTTCCAAGTCTACCTTGCCCACTAGACTGCATGCATCTTTCTCAGCTGCTGTTATATGCTCAGAACCTTCTAGGACACTGGCATATACCAGGCATTCAGTAAACATGTTAACTGAAGTGAGTATCTGCATGAGTGAGTGCTTACTGAACGAATCAGTGTCAAAGGAGAGGGTATGTCAATCAACCCGGCCCATGTTTGAAAATGGTGCAAGAACCAGTGAAAACTAGGAAATATTTTACCTCTTTGTTCTCATAGCTCTCCACAGCAAAATCATTTTTAACCACAATGTACCGCTCCTTCCACTTCTTTATGTCTTCAGCAAACTGTGATAGCTCTGCTTCATACAGAACAGTTCCAGGCTCCAGTGGTGGCTTTAAATAAGGTGAATATGATTAATTATTACAACAAATAACACAGCATGCTACCAACTAAGTCTGTGCATGGCAGTTCAAGGACTATTTTAGGAAACTATCTTGTGATAGTTGAGATCTTGTGAGATCCTGAGAAAATTGTTGCTTCCCCACCTCCCTCCACACTTCCCCTTCCTACTCCCTCTGACCAAATGCAAATATTTGTCTTATTGATATTTTTGTGACTTCCATTTCCCTCCATTAGGCTACAAGAAGAGAAGTAGATGGTAGAATCGGGATTATAGGAATAAGGTTGTGCTTTGTATATATGTGGCACTTAATGAATCTGTCATAAACTCCAGAAGAGAGGGAGTGAGGTAGTTAAGTGTGAGTTGTGGCTATCTACCCCAACACCTTGAACATGCCCAAAAATAGGAGATTTAAAAGGCTGCTCCCCTATTCATCACACTGTCAGGTGTAATCTTGAGGGTCAGTGTTCAATGGGCTTCCCAGATCCAAAAGCCCTGGGGATCCTGGCTGTAAACACATCCCCATGCTCCTCAAGGAGACCTTGTTTGCCCTCTGGCTGAAGATCGAGCAGGCAAGCCAGCAAACCTCAGTTCTACCTTTGTACTTAAGTAAAAAGTTTGAGGATTTATCCTTAACCCTGGTGACATATGTGCTGTAGGGGAGTCTCTGTTAGATTCTTAGTTAGGTCTCCCTTTGGGTTAACTGTGTAGGGAATAATTCACATCCTGTCTCATGGTATAATTCCTGTATTATCTCAGAATATAGGAATGGGCCTCCTGTCTTGCACATGTCACTGAATTTACATCTATTTTCCCTTTATTAAAAAAATCAAAGTGCCTCTAGAAACGTATCCCTCCACTTTCAAGCAAAATTTACATGAACCGTATGGAGAAGATAGATATGCTAATCTTTGTAAGAATTGGCTAAGGGATGAATTAAATTGCCTTCTGAATTTATTCTGTCCTGACAGATAAAGAGGCAGTTTCCTATCTTGCCTCATTAACAGGTAAGAGAGAATCTCACTTTTCTCTTTAAATGAGATTGAACCGATATATAGGCTGAACTCTATAGTTTTATGTGCATTTTTTTTAACCTGGGCCGCTTAAATCAATTGATATGCTTGTTAAAATGTGGCCTTACTCTAGACTTACTATATCAGAATCTCTGGGGGTTATGGACCAAACTTTGCGTTTTTAACAAACTTCCTACATTGTGAGTAACAAACTCCCTAAAAATCACTGTTTTATGGGGATAACACTCAGTTATCCCTACACACTCATGTGGCTAACTCTATTGGTCAATTCACTCAACCTCTCAGCAGTATCTGACCTGTTTATCACTCCCTCTTTCTTGTAAGCCCTTCTTCATTGGCCTTCTGGCACATTCCTCTTTCCTGATTTTCTCCTCCTGCACAGACTATTTCTTGTCCGTCCACCTTGCTGGATCCTTTTCCTTTTCTAGGGCTTGGTTGTGGAATATCTTCTTTTCTCTATTGATACTCTCCCTTATTATGTCCCATGGCCTAATACCAGTTATAAGCTAACAGCTACCAAATATCTATTCTTTGGTTTCTACCTCTCCACTGAGCTGCAGATGAGAGAATTCAACTACCTATTCAATATTTTCATGGTTGTAAATCAAATAACCATCTCAAACTTACATGGTCAAAAGAGAACTCGTGATTCCCAAGTCCAGTTTGCCTTCACCCTTCTCTTGCCCTGCTACCGGCTCCTCCTTACCAGTCTCCAAGTTCCTTTCTTATCCCTCTCCATAGTCTATTCACTGCAGAGACGCCAAAGAAGTCGCCTAAAATTGTAAGTCACTTTGTATTCAATACCCTCCAATAACTTCTCTTCACATTTAAAATAAAAACACTTGGGGTGCCTGGGTGGCACAGTCTGTTAAACATCTGACTCTTGATCTCGGCTCAGGTCATGATCTCACAGGTTCATGAGTTCAAGCCCTGCACTGGGCTGTATGCTGAGGGCATGGAGCCTGCTTGGGATTCTGTCTCTCCTTCTCTCTGCTCCTCCCCCACTTGTGCACTCTCTCTCTCTCTCTCTCTCTCTCAAAGTAAATAAATAAACTTAAGAAAAAAAAAAAAAAGAAACCCTTATCACAGTCTACAGCTCCTACATGGTCTGGTCTTTCCCTTTCACTCTGTAGTCATTTATCATCCCTTGTCTCTTGCTCACACTGCTCTCAGCACATAGCCTTCCTGATGTGCTTATGGCTCCTGCAGGGCCTTTGCACTTGTTGCTCCTTATCCCACAGATATTCACCCAGCCTACCTACTCTTATTTCACTTGAGTGTCTGCTCAAATTTCACCTCCACAGGGGGCTTCTCTGACCATCTTCTCTAAAATAAGACTTCTGCTTTATTTTTCTTGGAAGCATTCATTAGCACCTGATATCCCCTGATATAGGTTTATTTATTTGTTTACTGTCTCCTACTTTTGAATATAAACAGGAAAGCAGAGAATTTGTCTTGATCCCCAATTTTAGAGTAGGGCCTGGCACATAGTAGGTTATCAATACATATTTGTTGACGTGTAGGTAATTATTATGATGGAGCAAGGGAGAAAGAGTAAGTTAGGGGATTAGAAGAGAAGATCACGGTTGATCAATGACCAAAACAAAAATGCCCATAGTCCAAGGCACTGAAATTATGACTTTTTTTTTATTGAACTCACTACAGCAAGTCCAATTTCCTGATATTAAAGCATCAGTGTGGGAAAAACAATAAAACTGACCATGCTAGGTTTCTTTTCGTATGGATTACACCATCAGCAAGGAATCACACATTCTAACTTCCAGGCAAATAACGTTTTTTGAGCATGAAATGATTTGAGAACAGATTTTTTTCTTAGGGACAGATTTTTTTGAACTGCCATTCAAATTACTATTTATTTCTGAAACATGGTATGTTATAAAGCATTCTTCAGTGGGGGATATTTGTCAACCAAATGTCCACGGGTTACCTTGGTCTTCAAAAATTGTGATGTTAAATCTCTTTGCTGTTCCACTTCACTGCGAACATGATTGCAGAAGGCCACAGAGTACTGACGACTATAGAAGGGACTAAAGTTTTTGATGGTAGCCTCAGTTTTCCCTAGAAAAAATAAGAAAATTAGAATTTAGAAATGTGGCATCTCTTACAAACTAGACACATATCTACCCCACTAGTACCACTGTTTACCAGGGATTTGTCAGTTCACATTTCCTGAGAACTTTGCAACATGCCATACGTGCCTATATCTCTCCCTCCCCTTCTGACGTCATCTTGAGAGTCTGTGCTGTCCCTAAGGACCATCCATCCAGTAACCAATAGAATTTTTCTTCATCTTACATCAACAACCCATTGCCTTGGCTATAAACTCAGTCATCCTTCTAAATCCCTATATGACTACCATTCTACCTTATCCGGCTCTCCACTCCAGCTTGTTCTTCACTCCCCTCTACCTCCAGTCATCCAACTCCCACGCAGTAATCCCAGGGGCCACCATTTCAACTCTGCACACACATCATTCCATTCTTCCTTCGATCCTTGAGGTTCCATCTCATCTCACTGACCCACAGCCCAGGATAAAATCGACCAACTGTTTCTTCTAGTTCTGCTCCTATGTTTCTGGTTTAAATTTTTTGTGTGACTCAAAGCCTTATATAATTACTATGAGGTAGAGGAAAACACTTTAAGAGTCCAGAGACCTGAGCTGTGGTCCCAATTCCAGGGAGACAGAAATCAGCTGGATGTCCTCAGTCAAGTCCCTCATTCTCTCCAGGCTCCAGTGTCCCTAACTATAAAGGAAAGTACTCACTAGTTCATGCTTTTCTTGAAATCTACATGACATTGAAGTACAACCCTGGAAGTACAGCTGCCTTACAATAGTGACCAACAACTGCATTATGATGACTTAGCACCAGAAGAAAATGAAGCTTAGGATCAATCATGGGGGGAAGAGGGGTAGTTTGAGGACTCAAGATGGAGAAAGAGGAGGGTCAGGCACTAGGAATATTCTTGAACTTTTCCAACCTGTGCTTATTAGCTTTAGAGAGTAGGTTAAGTTGCAAAGGAGGGAAAGGAGAAAAAGAAATAGGGGAGAAAAGGCAAAGGAATATTCCCAGACAGATTAGAAATCCTCACCTTTCAAGGACTTGCTACAAAGTAGAGAAATAAACACGGGTCTCACTGGCTGTGCTTACAAGCTGTTAGTCCTTGGAATAAGATATTATCTTGAGAAAAAAATTAATGTGCTATAACAATTCCAAAATATTTTAAAATATTTTCATGCGAGCTTTGCATAATTTTTGTTTTCAAATTTGATATAGTCACAGAGAAATATTAAAATATACTGGCAAGATTTGTTTAGAGCTATTATGCATATAAAATTTCAAAAATAAGTGAAGAGTTCTAACCACATAGATTGAGATACTCAATATGAGAACCTTGAATTCATAGCTGCCAACTTCTATATGTATGGAATCATAGCCCCAGACACTCATAGTGTATGAATACTCTTTCTATAGAGAATCCTACTTTAGATCAGGCATTTAGATCTACTCTGTATGAGGAAAGGGGGAGTTCTTCCTTATTCCCTCAATAAAATGATCTTTTTTGGTCATACTTATGGGCTTTAATAACTATTACTTGAAAGGTGTGTTGAGACCCACTAATAATAGGTTCTGTAGAAATGCAAATAAAAGCTCCTATAATTTGAATCAGCATGCTTTTGCTTGCTCTGTGAGTCTATGGTATTACTATTAATCAGTATTTGCATAATACTTTAATATACTTAGACTTTATAATTATCTAATTGGTTAATATTTTTTTAGCTTTTATATAGTGCATAAGAAATAAAATTCTATATCCTTGTCTATAATTTTCTTACATAGGAGTGGGATATCTTTAGGAATTCCCACAATGAGAATGAGCCTCACCTCACCGAAACATAGAAACAATTAACAAAATCTGCCCTTTGGGTCCAAGTGACCACTATTTTGTCTCGCAGAAGGGCAGCCTGCTAATTTATGACACTAATTTTTGCACTCTTGCAAGCACTTGGATTTAAATGAAAGAAGGTGGATGCCATTTTATGATGAGCTCTACAAAGCTTTGAAACTTGATTTCCTGCCACATCACAAAGCCTCAGTCAAGGATGCCCTGCCTCTACTGAGGTGTTATGATGCCACCACTCCCTCCCAATGTATGAGAAAAAATGCTTCTGTGATTTGAGTACCAACACATCTTCCACCAGGCAGCATTTATAAAAAAGGGACTACAGCTTTCTATGGTAATTAACCTAACGACTGGTTCAAAATGTGAATGAAACAGCTAACTATCATTAAGTTCTAGGGGGAAAAGAACCTCAAGTGATTCCCAAAATGTATCTCGATTTTAGATTAAGCCTATCTATTTTTTTTTTATAAGTTAATTGATGGGAAATTTTAACGTTTATTTATTTTTTGGGACAGAGAGAGACAGAGCATGAACGGGGGAGGGGCAGAGAGAGAGGGAGACACAGAATCAGAAACAGGCTCCAGGCTCTGAGCCATCAGCCCAGAGCCCGACGCGGGGCTCGAACTCACAGACCGCGAGATCGTGACCTGGCTGAAGTCGGACGCTTAACCGACTGCGCCACCCAGGCGCCCCTAGATTAAGCCTATCTAAACCCAAACAAAGGAACACCTAAGTAGGGATCTTGACATTTAAATAAAAGCCTGGTGTTGGGGCAAAACACCACTGTGGTTAGGAAAATGGACTCTGGAGTCAGACAAACATGGCTTTGGGTGCCATCTCAGCTACTCACCAGCAGTGGGGACTTATACAAGTTAACTCCCCTCCTCGTATAAAATGAAGACAGAGGAGAAATCTCATCATATTACTGAGAGCACACATGTACATGAGCAGGGGAGGGGCAGAGAGAGGAGGAGACACAGAATCTGAAGCAGGCTCCAGGCTCTGAGCTGTCAGCACAGAGCCTGATTCAGGGCTTGAACCCACAAACTGTGAGATCACGACCTGAGCCGAAGTCAGAGGCTTAACTGCCTGAGCCACCCAAGCGCCCCTGGATCTTGTCACTTCTATTCCCACAATATTTGTTGATCCACCCTGTTGCCCCCACCCAAACTAGTACAGCTTCAACACCATAAAAGTCTCTTAATCTGCCCTCAGTATTAATCACAGCAGAAACAAAACAAAACAAAAACAAAACAAAAAACTACCAAAAGCATACTAGCTCTCAGCTCCAAAAGAGGAACAAAAAAGTCAAAGGCAGAGTGGGAGTTGGGAATGCCAGTGCTGATACACAGAGCCTGGAGGATTATGGGAAATAAGCCAAAGCTTGGTCAGTGTGGCCAAGACAGATTCTGGGGAGTGGCCAGAGTGAGTCCAGGGCTGACGGAGCAGAACATGAGAGGCTGAGTCCAAGCTGGCCACCATGGTTCCTCTCACGAGAAAGCTAGCACAAGTTAACAAGGCCCAGACGGTAGGGTAGGAAATTGTCCTTCAGATCCAAGTCTTGCCCTTAATGCTCCCAGGGAACTCTTGAAAACCATAAGAGGCATTCCTCATAGTCATAGAGGTACAATCCTCTTGGTCCTGGTCTGACAAGTTTCATTTGACACGTTGCTACAAGATCATTGTCACTACCTTCATAAAAACTTCAACAGTTCCCCATTGCCCAGAGTAGTAACCACTTAGCCCAGTACCAAAGGCCCTGTGATCTGGCCCCAATTGTCTTTATTTTCTACCTCTCCTACTCAAATGAAATCTCCTTGTCCCCTGTACACGCCTTCACCTCTCCTTTCTCCCGCTAAACGCCCTGCCAGTCACTTTCAGATCCTTCAAGCCCAGATGGAAATTCCAACCCCAACAGAGGTTTTTTTGGCTCTCCCCAGGTGGAAACAATCTCACCTTTGTTTGTGTTCTCCCAAAACTGTGCTCCACTTTGCTACAGCTGTTTAAATATAGCTTATCTCTCCTCCAAGGGTATATACTGTATTTATGTACTTAGCAAATATTTGTTGAATGAATGAAAGAATGGTTGAGTAAATATTTAAGAATAAAGCAAAGTACAATGCATCATAATCTTGAAACCCATGCCAATGTCCCCAGAAAGGAGAAAGGCCCAATTCTCAGCTTGAATATTTGTTATTAAAAATATACACTTTCAAAGCTCAACTCATTTGTTTTTTCAAAAAAAATAAGACTCTTACTGATTAACTCCTTTTCAAAAAAATTTTTTTAATGTTTATTCATTTTTAAGTGTGAAAGAGAGCACAAACGGGGGAGGGAGAGGGGGGCGGGGAGAGACACAGAGTCAGAAGCAGGCCCTGGGCTCTGAGCTGTCAGCACAGAGCCCGACAAGAGGCTCAAACTCATCAATCATGAGATCATGACCTGAGCCAAAGGCAGATGCTTAACTGACTGAGCTACCCAAGCGCCCCCTGATTAATTCCTTTTAAACTTTTAGATGAATTTTGTCCATGAAATTAGATGTGGAGAATTATTTACGAGCAAACACCTTCCTTAGTTTGTTTATTTTTCTTGACCAGTCTGTAATCATGGGAAGTATATAAGTGTCTAGGTAAAACTTACATGAAGTCTGAATAGATTTGTATATTTTTTTATTCTAGAAGTTTTTTTGCTAACCTTCCAGATCTGTAGTAATTCAACTTAAATCTAGTCTTTATCACTAGTTTTCTTTCTTGAAAGATACTGTTTACAGTGGATTATTTCTAGTTTTCCCATCATCTGCACTGTCAATACAACTATAACCTGTTCTAAAATCTTCTCTGAAATATATTTATCCCTGCTTCAAATACTTTTAGAAAAACAGCTGATAGGTAGTGAAAGATATAAACAATCCAAACATTATTTTGCCATATTTCCTTCTAATATTTTTTATAATTATTTTTTAATAGTTTGAGAATATTATATTTTGTGCCCAGTTTTATTTACTTAACATTTCATCTTTGGTTTTTTTCCCTATATTACCTTCCAAAAATCGCTATTTTCAGATGTCACATTTTTATTGTTACTATGAAGAAGAAAAATACAAACATTTTTAAAAAATGGATTTATTTTAACAAAGTGGCTATTTCCTGAAAACCGAGCCAAATCCAGACATTAGAAGAGGATTAATTAAGCCTTTGACACATTTTCGTAAACACTGTTGAGGTTTCTGGTGAAGATTAATTTGGAGGGGGGGGACACCTGGGTGGCTCAGTCAGTTAAGCATCCAACTTCGGCTCAGGTCATGATCTCACGGCCTGTGGGTTCAAGCCCCGCGTCGGGCTCTGTGCTAGCTCAGAGCCTGGAGCCTGCCTCGGGTTCTGTGTCTCCCTCTCTCTCTCTCTGCCCCTCCCACACTAGCACTCTGTCTCTGTGTCTCAATAATAAATAAACATTACACACAAAAAAAAGATTAATTTGGGGGAATAAGAGAAGTAGCTCTAAAAAATATTTTAAATATTTATAAAATAGAGTATAATACCCACTATTGTTTTCCCCCCAGAGTTTCTTAAATTATAAAAGTTTAAAAGTCCTGATGAATTATAACATCAGTTATAGTCTCAGGCTTCTGAGCATCATCACTGTGCACCTTAGGGTGGAGAAATCAGAAATCCCAATTCACAATACAAAGGTGCAAAAATCTAATTACACAGAATAATGCCCAAGGACTCTCTCTTCCAGTAAATGCCTTAGAGAATGGGGATAAATTGGATTCTCCATAATTGAACTAAATGGTGTGTGTGTGTGTGTGTGTGTGCGCGCGCACGTGTGTGTGTGTGTGTGTGTGTGTGTGTGTGTGCTTAAGCACAGTGATATTTTTGAACAGATTCCATAGGAAAAGTAAAAAATTCTTCATGGGCAGCCTTAATCCCATCAACTCTCTGAAATTTATCTGGCAGGAACTCTACTTTGTGTTAAAAACAAGAAATATATAAACCAACTTATGTTCTCTACGATTTACTTCAGATATTAATCCACAGAAGAGAAACATAGAACTCTCCCAAGAGCTTATATTAAATATTTCAAAATCATGCCAGGACCTTCTGGATAGAAAACAGACATGCTTAGGAATAAACAAAGAACAGTTTCCTCATTTCCAAAACTCATAGAGATCCAAAACTCTGAGTTAGGCTTGCAATATACTTGCCTTTGCACTGAAAGACCTTCAATTTTTTGCAATCCCTGTTCTAAAAATGGGCCCAGTATCTTTAATACGGCCACAAAGCTTGACCTATTAAGAGGATTCCATGAATCCACATGTACTTACAGATGCTATGTAAGGGCCAGACACCAACTCCAGTGGGTGAACAGTGTGAAAATTCAAAAAGGAAAACCTAACTAAAACGGAGTCAGGAGGTTTGGCAGGGGAACTCTCACACCCTACCACTTTTCATTAATTGCAAATCCAATAGGAATAGATGGACCTAGCTGATAGATACTACTTTACTATCCCAACAGGAAGAAGAAAAACTTTCCTCCTCCCCTAGCAATAGCCCCGCCAATGGGAGAAAGTCACAACTCAGCCAATGAAAAACCACTCTACTTCCACTCCCAGTTTACTCCAATGGATTTTTTGTTTATGACAGCCTTCCCAACTTGCCCTTTACCTATATAAAAAAGTGTTCCTCTCCCCTTTGTTCAGTGGATTTGCTTATGATTTTGCCATAGCTTGCTTGTCCCAGATTGCAATTCTCTGCTATTCCTGAATAAAACCCATCTTTTTCTGGTAAAATAACTGGCAGCTTTATTTTGAAGGTTAACAGCAGAAATAAGAACAATGTTTTCTACAAATGGCCACAGCACTGAAATAAATTAAGGTGCCCATCTATACTAGGGATTTGGTAGAACAATACCCTCACAGGTTAATAAAAGTAAGAGAAATGGAGGAGACACCAAGAAAGGGAAAAACACTACCGTGCTATACATTCCAATGCCCATTACCTTATCCAAGGGAAAATTTAAAATCCCTGTGGTCAGCTATTCCAGTGAACAGCTTTCTAGAACTTTGAGACCTTAAGTCTGCCCTCCTCTTTTTTTAGAGGAAGAAATTATAATAGTATTGTTGGAAGATAGATATGTATATAAATATACCTGTATTTTTATGTACGCATTTTTCTTTAGCCATAATTAGATGAAAACTAACTTTAAATTTCATTTCATTTGGAAAAACGTGCTTGGAAATTTTCAAGATTATTTTGCCATTACCTCACAGCATGCTTCCAATTTTCCCATGACACATCTGATGAGAATAAGTCTTGTTTATTTTGCCACTTCTCTAAGCTGTCTAATGTCCCCAAAGGAAGCTGCAGATTGGCTGTCTTTTTCTTCATAAATGAGAGGAAAGTGTGTGAAAAATAAAATTAAACCCATCTGACACAGCTACTTTTTCAGAAAGCATCACAAGAAGTATGAATTCAGAAGGAATCATGGTTGCCCATTAGACAGCCTTTTTTGGTTTTGAAGAAATACATAGCAGAAATTCACAAACTGAAATGAGATTTCCTTTGCTCCTTTTGAGTCTAATTATAGTTATTAAAATTTTTTGCACATATTTTATCAGAGGCTCTCAGATTATTCCAGAATCCTGAAAATATCCTTTGCTTTGAGATTGCGACCATATAAATGAACACGATATGCACATTAAAAGAAATCAGGCCAGACTTAAAATAAACCAGGCAACAAGCCTAGGAATTTTACTAAGTGATTCCCCCTTCCAACACAATAGGTCCTGGTGTCTCTTCCAGGTTTCTCTTTATTTTCCTAATTATATTCTTTTTTTCTTTCATTCCATTTTTCTTTTCCTCACACAGAAGTATATTTGCTTGAAATGCTTTCTACTATAGTTTCTACTTCTCTCTCAAGAATCTACACCATTCGTGTAAAAAAAAGTGCATTTTTTAGAGAACTGTATTTGGGGCCCAGATACGTGTTTTGTTAGTCTGGGTATATGGGTAACGATAAGTAGGAGTGACTTGGCTAGGAAAATGAAAGATGATAATGCTAGGCTTAGGAAGGTGCAGGTAGAACTTCATAAACTAGTCAACATTTCTGTAGGCTAGCTAACTTTCTGAAACTATTTACAAGGCAGATAAAGTACTCATTAGTGAAAATTATTTTAGCATGCTCTAACTTATCCTCATAAGAATTTAAGAACTGCCAAAATGGTTCTCATTCCTATCCACTTAATTCAGTCAGGCACTGTGTCCTCTGAATACAATTTTCTTGATAACAACCCAAGTATCTCCAATAATAAAGTCAGATCTAGCACAGTCTAAAATACAGCTCATCACATGCTTTTTTGACAATCTGTTGCCAGCAAAATAGTTAATCACGAAATTAAAATATTCTTGTGTAATGTACATTAGTGAAAAATTATCCAAAGCGATTATATGTGATGCTCTAAAAAAGGAGACAGAAAAAGGCCCATTAACTCTCTAATAGAAATAACTATTTAGATAGTATCAAGTTCTATGGAAACCCCATTTTTTTCTATGGAAATTGCTCTTCTATAAAGTGATTTTACATGGTCCTTAACAAATGTTCTGAAACTTTCTAAGTTTAGCTCTGTTTGGAGTCCAGTCCTCACAGGTGAGATTCATTTACTCTAAACTAGTCATTACAGGCACCAAGGAAATTAAATATGAAAAAGAACTATAAATAACTGGGACTGCCTTCCACAATATCCCTAAGAAAGCAACTTGAGTTCATCTGGACGGTAGCACAGATATGCCAATGCCAATCACATTCCAACTTCCACATATTAATGAAAAGATCAAAGTTACAGACCTCCAGAGCTAGGTGGGATCATAATAATAAATTCCAACGTTCTATTTTCAGATCAAGAAATTAATTGTCCAGTAGTCATAAAACTACTGAGTAACAGAACATTTGTAAAATGTTTTTTTAAATCAATGTCAATTTTGGGAGGCACCTGGATGGCTCAGTCTAAGCATCTGACTTTGGCTCAAGTCATGATCTCACGGGTTGTGAGTTCAAGCCCCACGTCAGGCTCTCTGCTGACAGCTCAGAGTCTGGAGCCTGCTTCGGATTCTGTGTCTCCCTCTCTCTCTAACCCTCCCCTGCTCACCTCTCTTTCTCTCTCAAAAATAAATAAACATTAAAAAAAGTTTTTTTAAATAAATCAATGTCAATTTTTAAAAATGTTTTATTTTATATTTGAGAGACAGAGAGATAGTGCAGAGGAGGGGCAGAGAGACAGAAACAGAATCTGAAGCAAGTCCCAGGCTCCAAGCTGTCAGCATAGAGCCTGATGTGGGGCTCGAACTCATAAGTAGTGAGATCATGACCTGAGCCAAAGTCAAACGCTTAACCAACTGAGCCACCCAGGCACCCCAGTCAGTGTCAGTGTTTTTAGCAGTTTTTCTTTCTACTAAATACTACATTGATTTTTATAGAAGAATTCAAGCACTCCTTTTTTTATTAATGGAGGAATGTAAATAATCTTTGGTAATAAAAACCATATTGTCAGGAAGCCTTGTGAAATGATCTTAAATTTGAGTAGAAAGATTTTTGTTATGGCCAATTGTGTGTGTCAACTTTACTGAGCCATGGGGTGCCCAGATACTCTGGATGTGTTGGTGAGGGTGTTTCTGGATGAGGTTAATATTTGAATAGGTAAATAAAAAATGAAGATTGCCATCCCCAATGTTGGGTGGGCCTCATCCAATCAGTTGAAAGCCTGAATAAAACAAAAAGGTTGAGCAAGAGGGAATTTCCTTCTTTCTAGCTTCCCTGAGCTGGGACATTGTTTGTTTTTGGTTTTTTTTGTTTTTGTTTTTGTTTTTGGTTTTGGTTTTTGTTTTTTTTTTTTTTTGCCTTTCAACTTGGACTGAAACATTGTCTCTTCCTGGGCTTCTAGCATGCTGGCTTTCATAGTGGAGCTAGCCTTCAGCTCTTCTGGGTCTCCACCTTGCTGACCTCAGATCTTGGGACTCATCAGCCTCCATAATCCCATGAGCCAATTCCTTTCCTTATTTCTATTTTATTTTTTTCCAAATTCCTTATTTAAAAAAATATCTCTCTCTTTCTTCTGTTGGTTCTGTTTCTCTGGAGAACCCTGACTAATACAGATATAACCAACCAAATACATTATTGAGTCCCAAAACAATTACTAATTTATTTCATTTAATCTATACATATTAAACCGTTGGGTCAGTAACAAATTAAAAGCAATGCAAATGTCTAGTGCTTCAATATAATGAGTTCTAAATTTATCAGTACAATCAGCATGCCAATGTCTTTCAGAATACATTCGGAAATACATGGAATCTGTATTTAAAACATTCCATTAAATGATTTATGAAGGACAGTAAAAGCATTTGGCTCAGATACATCCCAATTGGCAGAAGTTGCCAGCAAGAAGGCAGAGACCCAACAAGGCTCTGGGCACAGGGGAAACGAATTGACCTTAACTGAGCACCCCTTAATCTCATTCAGGTGTTCCAATTAAATGGCATCACTGTTTCAATTAAAGCTACAGTCTTTGCTGACTAATAACATAAGGCTCCCTGGGAAATGCACTAATTAGGTAGATTTTCTTATTTACTGATTAAGAATGTGTTTTGTACCAAATCAAGGTTAAAAGGTACTGCTGTGAACCAGGCCTATCATCCACATGATATCTGAAATGTCTTCAACAAAGTTTTTCTGCTCTCTTCTCTGTTTCCTACTTTATATGAGTCAAGAGATGAGATGTGTTGCCACTAATAAGAAGGTTTTGCCTATGTCTGTGTTTTCTTTATGAACTATTTCAAGCATATAGAACATGAAGTGAAGAATATATATTCCTACCATCCAGCTAAACAAAATCTTAACATATGCCATATTTGCTAACAAAAGATTAAACAAAACATTACAGCCACATCTGTAGCCCCCTCTACCCTGCCCCACAACATGACTAGGCACCACTATACTCAAAGCGGTATTTATTCCTATAAGTCATTTTAGATTCTTACAACATAGGTAAATATCAATACATATATCCATGTATAACTAATAGCATTGTTATGCATATTTTCTGACAACTTTGCCTGTCATTCTGCAGCTTGCTTAAGGCAGATAGGTAGATCACGTATATGTCATGTATATGTATATCATGTATATGTGTGATATGTATTTCTAGTGTATTCATTTTAACGGATATCTATACTTCTAACACATCTCACGATTTATCTGTCTCCTTGTTGATGGGCCTCTCACTTATTTCTTCTTTTGCTCTTCTAATCAATGCTGTTGTGAATGTAAATGGGTCATAAGTATTAGTTTCTCTAGAGTGTATGTATAGAATATTGGGGCAAAGTGCGAGCATCTTCATCTGCACTTGATATTGCCAAATTTCTCTCTGGGGGGCGGCAGCCGGGGGGGGGGGGAAGCTGTGTAATTCACACTCTACCAGCAGCGTATAAGAACTTCCTTCCTCCCACATCTTTAGAAACTCTAAGTATTGTCCCACTTATACATTTTTGTCTATTTTGATCTGTAGAAAATGGTACCTTAATTTACATTTATCAAAGTAATAGTGAGTTGAGCACTTTTCCATATATTTATTGGCCAGTCAGGTTTCTTATTCTATGAATTCACATCCTTTCTCCATACATCTTCTTCTTACTGATACATAGGCATTATCTGTCAATTTTAGGTATGAATCCTTCTCAGATAAAAACATTTCTGTTGTCTTTTCCCCATCTGTGGCTTGTCTTTTCCCTTGGATTACAGTGTTGAAGAACAGTTTTAAAGTTTAATGAAGTCAGATGTAACTATCTTATTCTCTCTGGTTTGTGTTTTTAGTGTCTGGTTTAGGAAATCCTTCCTTGCTATTGTCTTCATAATGATATTCTCCCTCATGTTCTTCTAAAAGGACGTTAGCACAAGGCTTTTTACAACCTGGAATTAATTTCTGTGTGGATTATGAGCCATGAATCCATACTTTACCCTACAGATAACTAATTATTCCAGCAATATTTATTTTGCATTTCTTCCAACATGTGCCTATTTCTGATATATTCCAAGTTTGCATATTGGAATAGGTTGCTTTTGAGCTCTCTAGTCTATTCCATTAGTCTATTGTCTATCCCTGTGCTATTGGTACCATACTGTCTTAATTATTATAGTGTTAATACGAATTTCTGGGGGCACTTGGGTGTCTCAGTTGGTTAAGCATCTGACTTCAACTCAGGTCACGATCTCACGCTTCGTGAGTTCGAGCCCCATGTTGGGCTCTGTGCTGACAGCTCAGACCCTGGAGCCCGCTTCAGATTTCTGTGTTTCCCTCTCTCTCTGCTCCTCCCCCACTCTATCTCTCAAAGATAAATAAACATTTAAAAAAATAAGAATTTCTGCCATCAGGAGTGTAAAGTCTTCCCACTTGGTTCTTCTTCAAATTGTCTTAGATATTCTTTAGCCAATGCTCTTCCATAGAGTGAATTATGTCAAGTCCCACAGAAAAACAATGTCAGGATTTTGATTGGAAAAACAGTGAATCTGTGATTATTATGAGGCTGATAGTTTTATGATATAATCTTCCCATCTAAGATTGCTGCTAGCCCAGACAGCATTTACATGCAAACTAGGAAAAGCTACCCTTTCCTACAGCCAGCCTCACATGAGTGAATAATGCAGCACAGGCTGGTTTTGACCTCTGCTAACCCTTCTTTAGTTAGGAGCCTCCTGCTATGAACATCCTGAGTCATTGTAGACAGCAGCCCTGTTCTCATTCATTAGCATGGCATATCTCTTCATTTAGTCAAGGCTTCTTTAATGCTCTTTGATGACATTTTGTCATTTTTATTCATGAAGATTTTTGCACATATTTGTTAGATTTATTCCTAAACCCAATTTCATATGGATTTGTCTTGTTCTTATGAATGGAATCTTTTTTCTTTTACATTTTTAATTGGTTACTACCAGCTCTTAACTTCGATATGTTTGCCTTATACCCAGAAACTTTATTTTTTTATGTATGAAATTTATTGTCAAATTGGTTTCCATACAACACCCAGTGCTCATCCCAACAGGTGCCCTCTTCAATGCCCATCACCCACTTTCTCCTCTCTCCCACCCCCATCAACCCTCAGTTTATTCTCAGTTTTTAAGAGTCCCTTGTGGTTTGGCTCCCTCCCTCTCTAACTTTTTTTTTCCTTCCCCTCCCCCATGGTCTTCTGTTAAGTTTCTCAGGATCCACATAAGAGTGAAAACATATGGTATCTGTCTTTCTCTGTATCACTTATTTCACTTAGATAACACTCTCCAGTTCCATCCACGTTGCTACAAAAGGCCAGATTTCATTCTTTCTCATTGCCATGGAGTATTCCGTTGTGTATATAAACCACAATTTCTTTATCCATTCATCAGTTGATGGACATTTAGGCTCTTTCCATAATTTGGCTACTGTTGAAAGTGCTGCTATAAACATTGGGGTACAAGTGGCCCTATGCATCAGTACTCCTGTATCCCTTGGGTAAATTCCTAGCAGTGCTATTGCTGGGTCATAGAGTAGATCTATTTTTAATTTTTTGAGGAACCTCCACACTGTTTTATACCCAGAAACTTAAAAGAAAAAAAACTCTTTAAATTAATTTATCTTTAAATTATCTTGGATTTTCTATGTACTCAATCATATCTTCTGCAACAAAGTTTAAAATTCCTCATTATACCATGCAATTGCCATTCTAGAGTTTATTAAGTACCAACATGAAGGCACGTTTTAATTACATGTGAGAATTAAATCAAATGGGTTATTTCAGTTTAGAAAAAGACTTTAGATTCCTAGTTAACAGATCTGGAAAATATATGGATAGAGTAAATTGATTTTGTTTGCCATTTTTGCCCCCAACTATAATTAGTCCATTATTAAATAAAAACATCGGGGCGCCTGGGTGGCGCAGTCGGTTAAGCGTCCGACTTCAGCCAGGTCACGATCTCGCGGTCCGTGAGTTCGAGCCCCGCGTCAGGCTCTGGGCTGATGGCTCAGAGCCTGGAGCCTGTTTCCGATTCTGTGTCTCCCTCTCTCTCTGCCCCTCCCCCGTTCATGCTCTGTCTCTCTCTGTCCCAAAAATAAACGTTGAAAAAAAAAATAAAAAAATAAAAACATCAAGATTTGTGTTTCATTAAGGATTCATTAAATTAGTGTGGTTCAGCTTGAGTTTCTGTACCTTTTATCAAAAGCCTTCCTTTTAAAACAATTTTTGTAGTCACTGCAACATATTCTTTTTTAAAATTAAGGGATCTAGAAAAATAGAAAATTCTATTCCCTACCTCAGACCCACTGAATGAGAATGTACTAAGACTGAATGGAAATCCTGTCTTCTCAATATATTCTTCCAGTTGAGTCTTATGATCAGGACAGTTTGGTATTTAATAGCATCCCTGCAGGCGTCCCAACAGTGCAGAAGAGAGAGCAAAGCTGTCCATTTGGCTCCACTACAAACAAATGAGCTCCAGACTGGGCTGGACTCAGCACTATTTAGCAAGCCTTTTCTCATGCTCGGTGACTGCCTTGTCCACTCTCCAAAGCAACTACTGCACCTTCATCAGTATCCTCAGGCTCCCTTCCCCGCTCTCCCTTTACTCCCAGAAGACTTCTTCTTTCCAGAAAATAAAGATACATCTTAATTCTCTCCTATCCATTCTCAAGTTCATCCCTTGTCCACTATACTTTTCCTTTTTCCAGCCTGTCTCAAAAGGAAGACATCCCAATCCACTTCCTCCAAACGCTTACCCCATCAATGATGCACCTTTTCTTGGATTGTCATTATCTTCCTTTTCACTGGGTTTTACTTCAAGCCCCAAAATGTGGTCAAGTTCTGAAGAAAAAGAAAGTACTCACCTACCTGTCAGGCAATTGCGCTCTTTTTTTCCCTTCACCATCAAACCTCTTGAACAGTATTCCAGATTCCTCACCTCCTATATGCTTCTTAATCAGCCACTCTTTCTGGAAACACAATCCCACTGCACAGGCTATATACACCCCAATGATTCTCACATGCGTGTCTGCCATCCCAACCTCTGCTACATTCTGTCACAGATTTCCTACTGTCTATTGCTAAATAACTCCATAGCTCATTGAAAGTGCATTTCTTGTCCCTGACTCCTAAGAGCCTAGAAAGGTCAGTACCAGGCACATAGTATGCCTTGATAAATATCTGTTAGATTGACACTGCAATATTAGCAATATTAGTTCTATACTGGATGCATTTTCCCTGCCCATCTTCTCAATCTCTACCACCTGTTCTTAGTCTCTTCCCAGGACTAAGGGGAAAGCAGATGGGAAATTAGTTTGCCAAACAAATAGAACATTTATACCAACATTTAAACCTGTAAGTACCTTTATAATTCTTTAGAAAACTCTATTCCAAAACTGTTTCTTTCATACTATGAGTTTATTTTCCCCTCAACAGGGGACCAGATAGGCTTTCAATAAATAATAATTTGTCAGAAAGCAATATATTTAGCTATATACTGATTAAGTATGAGACAAATTGCAAAAAAAATTAAATAAATAGGTAATCTTAAGCGTTTAGATATCTGGTACAGGGGCACCTGGCTGGCTCAGTCAGTAGAGCATGCAACTCTTGATCTCAGGGTTGTGAGTTCAAGCCCATGTTGAGCATGAAAGCTACTGAAAGAAAGAAAGAAAGAAAGAAAGAAAGAAAGAAAGAAAGAAATCCTACAAATAGATAATAGATACCTAGTACAAATTGGACTGTCCTCATCTGTTGATGATCAAACTAACCCCACAGCAGCCTGGGGCTCACAGCAGGAACACTTTATTCCTTTTCTCTAAATCCAATCTGAGCTTTACTGTTCCAACGGGAGCAAATCATCAAAACTATACATTTACAAAGAAAGTTGTAAGGTAAACATATAGATTAAGACCATGCTTACATGTCACAAAAATAATTGGTTGATTTAATCCAACTCAGCATGAAGGGGGAAAGAATTGAGTTTAAACAGCGTGAATATTGGAAATTTGCTACCTATTAGAAAAACAAAAGTTTCAAATTTATGCTGGAAATAATTTTAAAAGAAAGACCATTAAGAAGAAAATTAGTGAGATATTTTGTCATCTGTTTTCCTGTTTTCTGTGCAGGGTGTCTGTGGTGCTTGGACTTGTCTATATTTGGGTAATGGCAGCAGGTGAGGTGTACAAAGCAGCTGCCTTTGAACTTCCTGGGGGGGGTGGAAGACATTCTGTAAACATCCTAGGTAATGAGCATAAAATATATCTGAATACACAATGCCTTCTATGAGTCACAGATTCTTTAATAATCTTTAGATAAACAAATAAATAAAACAAACATTAAACAATAACCAAAAAACAATTTTTTAAACCACACATACTCAAAAATAATCTCCAGATGGAAGGAAATTCCCTTAGGAAGGAAAAACGAAAAGTTTTGTCTCAGTTATGCAGGACTAGAAAGAAAGAAAAGAATATATACACATATATATATCACACATCTTATATATACCATATATAGTTATTTTCATATATATATATACATATATATGTATATATATATATATATGTATATATATATATTATGGTTTTAAATAAATAAGACCTGCCAACCAAAGCCAGGAAAATGAATGGACAGGAAATGAGGCAAACTTGAAAGAGGAAGTGGTTTTGAGCCGTCAACAAGAGGGGATTGAAGAGTAGGAAACCCACAAGATGGGTAAAAATGGAAAATCAAGAGCTTTATCTTAAGAAAGAAACTCAGCCCATGACTAGATTATCACAAAGATGCATAACTCAACCAATTAGTCGTTTATGGCTATTTAAAGAGACTGAGAAGATAATCAAGAGAGAACAAAAAGAAAGAAGTTGTATTTCCCCTCAAAATATTTGTAAATCATTAAATCATTAAAAATATAAAGGAAACATTTTATTTATTTTTTATTTTGTTCTTAATTTTCAGGTTTGAAATAGAGTGTGAGTGGGGGAAGGGCAGAGAGAGAGGGAGACACAGAATCCCAAGCAGGCTCCAGGCCCTGAGCTGTTAGCACTGAGCCCGACACGGGGCTTGAACTCACAAACTATGAGATCATGACCTGAGCCGAAGTCAGATGCCCAACTGACTGAGCCACCCAGGCGCCCCTAAAGGGAAACAATTTAAATGTAAAATAAGAATATCTTTCTTTTGATTATATAACCATCTGGGATTTTAAAAAATTCAGTACTTTGACCTTAGATATCTGAATTGTTATAAAACTTGGTAGTTTATCTGCTACTTTAAAGTTATATAAAAGTTGAAGCAAGTAAAAATTTTCTTCCATAAAAAAGTAATGTATTTCCTGATCTTAGAAATAAAGTATGGCATATTTTAAGTTGAATGCAAACATTAAAATATATTTGTGAAAGGAAACTAACATAGCATGTAAAAATGCACATCATAAAAGTAAGCAACACCAACAGAAAAGTGAACATAGACTTTTATAGAGAGATCACAAAGAAGTTAAAGAAACAAAACCAGATGGGCAGAGAAAAAAAGACTGGAAGGACCTATATTAAACCAATAACAGTGGTTACCATTGAATAATAGGCCCATGGATGAAATTTTTCCCTTCTGTTTTTATAAAGGGCTATGCTTTGTAGACATACTGTATTTTTAAATGGGTAATAGAGAAACTTTCTCCAGAGAAACAGTACAGACAAATAATAACCTGCTTAGTAAAGGTTTAGAAACCCTGGGTAGAAAGTACACAACTACACATATAAAACCATTCTGCATTATTAAACTAGTATTTAAAAATCAAGGCAAATAGGTGTCCCATTAACTGCCAGAGCATGGCATAATCAATCCAATCATTTTAAGAGTAGTAGTAATCAATAGTAATCCCTGGAAAAGCATCAATTCTGCCATCATTTTTGAGAACATTCAGACAGTTGAAATAAGCAATTGATTTAGCTCAACTATAATTCTGTGCTTGGGTTATTTTAAACACGTAGTCCCAATTTTAAAGAACCAGTAATTACATAAAAATACCAAGTTTGGCTTAATTATTTTTCTCATTTTTTTTGCTTCTATATTACAATTTTAACACATGATTCTGTCAAAATATATTACATGTTTATTATGTGCACACAATTGTAATAAATGAATTGATGCAGGTCAAAGTAGAAAAAGGAACAGGCCCCCCCACTCTCCATCCTCACTGATTACCTTCTTCACTCCCTTATTTTCCCCAGGCCCTCGCTGCTGTCCCACTCCACCTGCACACGTACAAGTAACTGTCACTGTGGAAAGATCTCACACATACTGGGAAGTATAATAAGCATGTAAAATACAATGACACAAAATCATTTCCTTAACAGTTCGGTGTAATGTAATTTCTGCTCCCAACTATGACCTTGGTGTCATGGGTTGTCTATAGAAAGTCCCCTCCTTGGAATTCTAGTGAGTCCTTTCTAAATCCCAAAATACTTTACTCTTTTAATCAGTGTTATTAAAGCATAATTTGCACGCAATAAAATTCACTAATTTCAAGAGTACAATTCAATGAGTTTTGACAAATGTTTATAATTGTACCACCACACTTGATCATGATATAAAATACAAAATATTTTTAGCATTCCAAAAACCCAATTAAAAAAAAGTCAGGCTATCTAACAAATAATTACTTTTATTCCCTTTTAAATATTCAACTACCCTAAAATCATAATATTTAAAATGTTTCTGGGCACCTGGGTGGCTCAGTTGGTTGAGCATCTTACTCTTGATTTCAGCTCAGGTCATGATCTCTCATGAGTTCGAGCCCCACACTGCACTCTGCATTGACAGTGTGGAGCCTTTTTGAGATTCTCTCTCTCCCTTTCTCTCTGCCCTTCCCCCACTCATTCTCTAAACAAACAAACAAACTTTAAAAACAAACTAACAGGGGTGCCTGGGTGGCTCAGTCGGTTAAGCATCTGACTTCGGCTAAGGTCATGATCTTGAGGTTTGTGAATTCAAGCCCCACATAAGGCTCTCTGCTGTCAGAGCACAGAGCCCACTTCAGATCCTCTGTCTCTGTCTCTCTCTGCCCCTCCCCTGCTCTCTCTCTCTCTTTCTCAAAAACAAAAAAACATTTAACAAACAAACAAAATATATGTCAGTTCCATGAATGCTTAGTCAAAAGTGTTAAAGAGTATACCTGCTAGATTAGATTATCACGAGATGCCAATAGGAAGATTTGTCTCACTTGTACTGAGCATTGTGTTTGGTGTTTAAAACACCATCACTTTTCATCTTCTAACTGGCTGTGAGACCACACCCCGCAGATGAGAGCAGAAGCAAACCTCCAGAGATAGCAATAGGAGTAATATTTAAAAAACAGGAATCAAGAACTCTTCCAACCCCAAGAGAAGTCCAGGGAACATCCACAGGATCCGTACACCCAGGTCCCACTGAAGTTGTCCACTTTCATGCTCAGTGACCAAAGCCACAGCTCTATCTCTCTTACACTTCGTCTCCTGCAGACTTTTCAGGACTATCCAGTTTTCTGGGCCTTTCTTTATCCTCTTTCACAATGTCCTGCTCAGTGTTTGTGTTTTTGTTTTTTAACCAGTAAGTGGCTGGAGGAAAAGGGGTAGGGTAAAAATCAAATATATCCATGTTTCAAATGATCCGCAATGAAATAAGAGTCTTCAGAGATGAAGTTCTAGACAGACTACTGAGAGGAAAGTTTGAGTTGCATTCAATTTAGAGTCAAGGCTGCCAAAATATAGATGTATCTATCAACCTTCCTCCTGGACGATAAAACAACTGACAGTTTGATTTCTCTTGGCAGGTTTCCCACATCTCTGTTTGTGGGGATATACTCTGCAGTATCTGGATGCCTGAAATGAGCGTGCTCAAAGTGATAAGAATGAAACTGACTCGGGGGGGGGGGGTAAGTTATGTGATTTCAACACAGGTTTTCCTGTATGTACACGGAAAGATATGCTCTACTAAATGAGGACCGGCAAGAAGTCAATCAGACAAGAAAAGCACAAAACCATCCATTGAATAAACTCCTAACTGGTGCATATTATGGGTGGAAGGGAGCAAGGGCAAATTAGGTGTATGATGCCTCTACACATAAATATACAGGTACCAACTTGGGAAACAAAGTTTAAGGGTATGGATGCTCAGGGCTTCAGCCTCCCTCCTGGCCAAGCTGTTTGGTAGGAGGAATGTGGTCACCAAATGTACACGATGGTTTTAGGACATATGTTAATGCACATCAGCAAAACAGAACCATAAGGGGATGTGACTCAACTAATTTAGTCTTTAGTGATAGATGCAATACTTCAGCAAGAGGTAAGAGGGTCTCTGGCCACGTTTTGATGTAAATGTGCTTCCTTGCTCCTCAAATGCACATTTTCTCCACATTTTAACAATTCTACATTGGGAGTGTGTCTTATAATCAATGGGGTCTTACAACTGTCTGCCATGAAGTTGCTATTATGACCTGGTTCCACGAGCATGAACTTGGTCACAGCCATTCATTTTGCAGTCACCTTAACTGGGCTTTGTTTTATAGCTAGTGTTGGATTTCATTGCCATTTTTATATGTCTTTAAAAGATTATACTGATTCAACATCAAAACAAAAATTATTGTGTAAATAGAAAGGCAGGCGAATGGGGTTGCAGGATAAATTTAACATTAATGGAATAAATATTTAACTTTGGAAAAATAACCACAATTCCCTCTTTGATTGCAAAGCAACAGTTAATGGTTGTATGGGATCTAAACAAGAGATAGGGGAGGTTGAGTTGCATTTTGTTAGAAAGATCCATGAAAAGTACTGTCTACCACATGCCAAGCAGTACAAGTGAAAGCAGGCAAAAGGGCCAGATACCTCGGAAGAGATGCAAGAAACGTCAAAGCAATGATAAGCCAGGATGGTCAATTCAGGTGTAATGCAGGATGATTGTTAAACATCGTTGGCAGCACTTTTTTTCTTAATGGTACATATGACCTTATAATTGAGGTCATATGCAAGTCAGTGAAATACCACAGTCAAGTTTGTCTTCAGCACCCTTCTCTCCAGATAGCTCAATACACTTCCCAGGTGATTCTGCCTCTTAGTATCACCTCTCTCAGGAATACTAATATTTGAAATACAATACCTAATTATAAAATGAAATATGGACAACACTGCTTCAAAACCCTAAAACTGTTTTGCATTATTCCTTCAAATAATCCAGCATATGGAAAATCATAGGTTCAAATACACTTGACTACTTTATTGGTGGCTACAGATCACCAATTTCATCCAAAAATCATGAATTCTTTCCTCTTGAATATTTGGCTTCTTTGACTTGAATTTTATGATTTGTCTTTCAAGAGTCTTGAAAGCTATTAATGTTTGGTATAGGATTTAAGAAAGACAGAGTCTGGGCATAATCAAAGAAAAACTTATCTGCCTCTCTATTCCTTCTTAGCACCAGTCTCTTTATATCTGTTTTCTCTAGCATATAGAAAAGGCATCTCTTTATACATACCAAGGACTGCCCAAACCCTTCCAACAAAAGTAGAAACACATCAGATGGCAATTACAATGGGAAACTCTCAATAACCCAGAAAACATGACAAAAATGCTCTCCAAAATTTGTTTGGACACAGAGGAATTTTATTTATTTGTTTGTTTTATTTTATTTTATTTTATTTTATTTTATTTTATTTTATTTTGAGAGACAGAGAGAGTGGGGCAGGGGCAAAGAGAGAGGGAGAGAGAATCCCAAGCAGGCTCCAGACTATCAGGGCAGAGTCCAATGCAGGGCTTGATCTCATGAACTGAATCGTGAGATCATTTCCTGAGTCAAAATCAGGTCAGACACTTAACTGAGTCACCCACGTGCCCCTACACAGGGGAATTTTAAAAAGTAACTAGACTGGAAATGCCTGGCTGGTTCAGTTGGTAGAGCATGTGACTCATGATCTCAGGGTCGTGAGTTTGAGCCCCACATTGGGCATGAAGCCTACTTAAAAAAAAAGAAAAAAGTAACTAGACTGAATTAAATACAAACTGCCAAGTTTAACACTGAAAACCCTTCCAATACCCGTGAAATATTCCCAGCTTACATTTTACTCTTACTTCTACTACTTCCCTACATTCCCATCAAACTAGACTATTGTTCTGCCACCATGACCAGTACCTTCCCATGTCCCTCTACCTAGAATGCCCTTTCTCCAAGTCCATTTCAACCCTTCAGAATCCTAATAATCCTTCGAAGTCCATTAATTCAATGGATATTAAACACAGTCTATGTACACAATACTAAGGATAAAAAAAGTAATTTGGAAGGTTCCTGCCCTGAGGAATCACCAGTCTGACCTATCTTAAATATATCTTCTGCAAAGCCCCATTAGATCCCCTCAAATACCTGTGATCTCTCTTTCCTGTAAATCTTCTTCTCTTGTATTATTTCAACTAAAGAATCTTGTACTAATCTCCCACTATATACCAGAGATAATATTGGGCACATTTGCATACATTTACATTACGTAACCCATACAAGAGCTTCACCAAGTAGAGTCTCCATAGACCCACAAGGCACATAAGAAAACTAATGCTCATAAATTCACATTCATGGCAAGTGTCCTGTTCAGCATCAGAATCAAGGTCTATTGGTTTTTGTATCCAGGGCTCTTTACATCAACATTTCAACAGCATTTATGTGATTCTATTGTTTGTGTGATCATTTTGCTTTTTTTTTTAATGTTTATTTATTTTGAGACAGAGGGAGACAGAGCGTGAGTGGGGGAGGGGTAGAGAGAGAGGGAGACACAAAAACCGAAGCAGGCTCCAGGCTCTGAGCTGTCAGCACAGAGCCTGATGCGGGGCTCGAACCCACGAACCGTGAGATCATGATCTGAGCCGAAGTTGGACGCTCAACCAACTGAGCCACCCAGGCGCCCCCATTTTGCCTTCTTAATGACAATATTTTATTTTTATTTATTCTCTATTCTTTATTTTCTATTTTTCATTTTTATTTATTCCTGTTTTAATAAGAATCGAAACTTATTCTAATGTATAGTTTGAACACCAACTATATGAAATATCTGGCTTAGAGCAAGTGCTCGAAACTTGTTTACAAAAAAAATGTGTTCCAAGTATTCTGGTGAACGCCAGCCAATGCTGGTTCATAATGATGCAGAGATGAGGGTCTAAGAGCAGCCTCCTCCTCGACATTGTGAGAAGTGGGGACATTGAGAACTCACTGGCCCATGAAAGGGTAAACAATCTATGTTGACCTGATTGCGACTGAGGCCTAAAGTAAGCAACGAGCTGGTAATGTATTAAAAGAAAAAACATATGAAAAAGAGAAGAGAAGTTTGCAAGAATTCAGACTGGTCTGATCATGCTCTGTTCACAAATGCTGGGTGAGATGTAAGTACCTAGGACCAAAGAAAGCCTAGGTAGGTAAATTGCAAAGTCCGAATCCAAGGATTCCAAATTAGTCAAGAGCTAAGGTTGTTTTTTAAGCTTTGACTGGGACCTGGGGTCCAGAAAGAAAAACATTCCTCCTTCTCTAGGAACTTATGTAGCTGAGAGAGAGCTCAGCTCTCGTCTTGAAGGAGAAGAAGCTACACAGGGAGAAAGGCTACAGGCTCACAGTTGAAAGCAAACACAGACTAACCAGAGTGACAGGATTTCAGAGTTGGAAGGAATCACAGCTATTTCCTAATCAAACCTACTCTTGTGATAGACACAAAAACAGGGGAGTTGAATCTATTTAAAGGTTACACTTAGGCTAAGCTAATTCAATAACGTGAGCTTGCCCAATTATAACTGGCTTCATCCAAATATAGCTGTGCTCCCAAGATTCCGTCACCAGGCAGTGAAAGCCATATGCACGCAAAAGGAATGGATATATGCACTGCCTGAGCCGTGACAGACACTGGGAGCAGCGGATCATGGGAGAGAAAAATCACTGGAGTGCTCACAGATTTGGGGAGTACAGTTCTAGAGGCAGACACTCTCTATTTTTGATCCCCTGGAAAGTGAAAGTAGAATGCTCTCCGGAGTAAGTGGGATGAAGAGCCACCCCAGGGAGCTCTCTGTTTGTGGGGTCTCATATTTATCATATTCCCAGACTGCTGTCTCTCACTATGTACTAGTTTCCTGCGGTTGCCGTAACAGACTACCAAAAACTTAAAAATAATAGAAACGTATTATTTGCTTCCAATAATAGAAACGTATTCTCCCACCATCACAGAGGCCAGAACTCTAAAATTCGTGTCACTGAGATGAAATCAAGGTGTCATCAAGGCCACACTTCTTGTTTGTGTGTGAGTGTGCGCGCACGTGCGCGTGTGTGTGTGTAGGTGTGTGATCTCCCTCTGCCTCTCTCTTATAAGGACACGTGTGATTGCATTTAATCACCTCCTCTCAAGAACCTTAACTTAATCACATTTGCAAAGACCCTTATTCTAAATAAGTGAACATTTTACAGGTTTCAGGGATTAGGGATATTCTTCAGTCTCCCAAGTCATGTTAACAAAAGTCCACCCTTAATATAAAAACATTTTCTGTTAATGTAAACTGTTAACGCAAAAATATTTTCAAATAAAGAAACTCACAGGAAGCCACACTGTGAGACTCTTCTCCATCCGATTCCTATTCCTCCTGTGCCCCTTTGTTACTTGCATAGGGACATTTCTTTATAAGGACTGGGTTTAAAATTTTCTCTAATGTTTAAAAAAACATTTTGGGGGAAGGTGGAGGGGCAGAGAGAGAGGGAGACAGAGGAGCCAAAGCAGGCTCTGCACCGACAGCAGAGAGCCCGATGCAGAGCTTGAACTCATGAACCGTAAGATCATGACCTGAGCTGAAATCAAGAGTTGGACGCTTAAGTGACTGAGCCACGCAGGTACCCCAAGGAATAATTGTAAGTTGACCTAAGGAAGCAATAAATGTTAGGCAGTACAAACATTCAAAAATCTAATAAAATCATGTAGGTCTTCATTCCTGACTTCTTTCAGCAGCAGATTTAAAGCTCCTTCCTAAGATGGTTCTGGAGGTCCTCCAAAAGCCCTTCTACTTCAAAAAGTCACCATCACTAGGTCTCACCTTCTTCAGCTTCTCTATACCACCACACTGAAAAGATCAAGTGAGATTATTTGCTCCCAGACAGTTAGAGTTTGTATATTGTTTGGATACTGTTTGGTTCACTCATTATATCAAGAAATATTTCTTAACTGCCTGTCATGAGTCAGACACTGCATTAATCCTTGGAGATAGAGGAAAGGTGGGCTGATGTTCCCAGTAAGTGCAGACGTACCTGTGATGAATGCCATAACAAAGTCGACACCAGAGTCAGGGGAAGCTACAGCAATAGAGGGAGGTGTAGCAGAGAGAGCTCAGGCTCTTGAAACACAAAGAATGGGGTTCAAATCCCAACTTGCCACTTAGTGTCTTACTGTGTGACCTTAGGCAAATCACTTAAGCTCCTTGGGCCTTACTTTTCCTACCTGTAACAAGGGACACAGACTACCCACTTTAAACAGCTATTGGGAGAACTAAGTAGTATAACATTTACTAAGCTCCTGCAGTGTGGTGAGGAGCATCTGAGCCAGCCTGAAGGAATTGGGGAAGCTTGACAGAGAGGTAAGGCTTGGACTGAAACTTGACAGGCACGTAAAGGTTTGTCAAGTCGGTCCCGGCAAAAGCTAAAAGCTCAAGGTAACTGGAAAGAAGGTCATGAGGTGGGGCTAGAGAGGTGGGCAGGTGTCAGTTATAAGGTTAACAGGGAGCCTTTGGTGAACTTCTAACAGGGAAGTGACATGCTCTGATTTACACAAACATGTCAAGAATGGTTTGGGGTACACACAAAAACAAAAGTTAGGGAACTCCGTTACAACCTGTAACGATCCTGGCAAAAGCTCACAAAGGCTCGAAGTCAGACACTGACATGGAAGAGGACAAGACAAGAAGACAAGACATTTTGGAGTTAGAATTTTTTAGTGGGGGGGGTTGTCTGTGACAGGTAATGGAGAATAAGAAGATCAGGATGTCTCCAAAATTCTCCAGTTACATCTGTATGATATCAAAACAACTATGATTCCTTCCTTCTTTCCTTCCTTCCTTCCTTCTTCTTTCCCTTCTTCCTCCCCTCTTGCCCTCCATCTGTATCTCTCTCTGTTTTCTTTCTTTCTGATAAAATCAAATGAAATCTTTCCTTTTGAACCGAAACAGAAATTCAAACTGGGACATAAATACAAAAGTATGTTGAACGTATTTTTCAGCTTTCAAGTGGTTGTTTTGACAGAACAAAGTCAGTATAAATGTATTTTTAAATCCTGTTAAGCTTTTCTCCATAAAAAATGTAAGGATTCTGGTGGAGTTCTAAAGTGAAAACATTCTTTTCACTAATGAGAAATGACAGAGTGCTGACAGGCCCCAGATGTCAAATATAAATGAAATTTTAGAGGGAGAATTTCAGGGTTCACCCCAGTGACCACCCCAGTAATCCTGACTACTGTCTGTGGCCAGCTAATAAACTGTATCTGTAAAAGTTAGCTGCGACAGGGGTGCCTGGGTGGCTCAGTCAGTTACATTAAGCACCCAACTTCGGCTGGGGTCATGATCTCACAGTCTGTGAGTTCAAGCCCCGCGTTGGGCTCTGTGCTGACAGCTCAGAGCCTGGAGCCTGCTTCGGATTCTGTGTCTCCCTCTCTCTCTGCCCCTCCTCCTACTTGTGCTCTGTCTCTCAAATAAATAAATTTAAAAATTAAGAAAAAACTTTTTTAAAGTTAGCTGCAGCAACCAAATCGAGTTACTCAGAGTGGGTTACATTATCAGATATCTACTGGCTTATTTACTCCTGAAATAAATTGACTCCATCCCATCTGACAAGGATTATGGATTATTTTTATTCAACTTTTCCAATAATTTTACTTCTCTTGACCTGATTAACAATCATTCAATATTCAGTAAATGTGTAGTAGGTTACCATTAAATGTAACTGTATGAGAAGCCACAGAATTATAAAGAACACAATTTGGTGCTGAGACAGAGGTGAGATACAGCACGCCCAGTACAAGGCAGACTGCCCTGGGACCACCTAACTGTTATAACAAGGTTCTCAGAGTACAGAGGAGAGTTACACTTCCCAGGGAAATAAGTGATGGCAGAGATGAAGGTAGAAAAAAATCTCAGGCAGAGAGAACCACATAAACAGAAAGACAGAAAGTGATCAGCTCCAGGCTTCTCCTTTATTCATACCCCACCCCCCCACCAACCCGTCAGAGCATGCTTCTCTTCTCACTGAGGTTCCTTGGCCCATAACACCTCCTTCCCCTCCTTTCTCCTTCTGCTGGTCTCAATTCTAATATTACTTCCTCTAGGAAGCCCTCTCTGACCTTTTTAGGTAGAATTTAAAGCTTCCTTTTTGTAACTCACAAAAGCTCTCTGGGCACATTTTTAAATGCATATATCACACGTTATTTAAAAATGGCTACTGGGATTTAAGTCCCTTACTTTTGCCCCTTGACATCCAAAGGACTTTAGGCAAGCTACTTAACTTTTCTGTGCTTTGATTGGCTTAGCGCCAAATCTACCAAGATCAATGTTCAATAAGTGCTGGCCACTGTTATTATGGCATATTTAGAACTCTTGTCTCCCACACTTGACTGTAAACCTCTGGCGGCTAGGGATTTATCTTATTCGTCTTTGTATCTCCAGACTCTAACATAGAACTTGGGAAATGCTGAATAAATTAAAATTTTCAGTGCCCAAGTCTGCTTCTGGGAGTGTTTCTGAGAAGAGCTTCAGGAGAAAATACCCGGTATGCAAATGGTAATTCAGAATTAGTGCTTGGAAGAAAATCATTTACATTAATGTGACCATTCGAGCGTTAGGTATACAATAGTGATGTCAAGACGTGGAATGCAGGGACAGATGTGAAGGATAACAAGGAAGCATTACAGTGAATAGATTCCTCCCAAATTACTCTTACAGGCCTCATAGTGACTTGGAACTTTTAAAATTCTTCAAATCATGTAGTATCACAAACTTCCCCCACACCACTCAGCGGCAAGTGGCTTAAAAGTACAGGGAAGAAAACAACTCATAATGTACTGCATTTAAATGGTTTTCTGAGGAAAACACTTGTAAGTATATAGGATCTTAATTAGTGTAAATTCAAATACCCTAATTTATTTTATTTAGGGGCTAGGGAGAGGACTACCATTGTCTTAAAACCTTTCAACAATAATATGATTGATATTAACTTACTCATTAAAGCAAGCATTTGGCAAGAAATTTAAACTAAACATTTGTATAATTTTAAAAAAATTTGTTCTTATTAGTTCTGTGAGTAAATTGCTTAGGTATATTCTATATTCTTAATTAATACACAAAATGGATAATATTTGTGAGAAGGTCCCCTCTATTTCTGGATGGAAAAGGTACAGAAAAACCATGAACATGTCATCACTCATTCTGCTTGAGGGTTGCATGAACTGACTTCCTACATCTAACTGGTTAAAAGGGGCAATATGGTGGGGAGCCTGGGTGGCTTACCGTTTGTGAGTTTGAACCCTGTGTCGGGTTCTGTGCTGAAAGCTCAGAGCCTGGAGCCTGCTTTGGATTCTGTGTCTCTCTCTCTCTCTCTCTGCCACTCCCCCACTCACGCTCTGACTCTCTCTCTCTCTCTCTCTCCCCCCCCTCAAAAATAAAACATTAAAAAATAAAAGGGGCAATATGCTGCAAACACAGATACAACAGAAAAGGACCCACTTCTATCTACCCTTTCTTATGTGCCAATTATTTTCTGGTTCACATTATGGGAAAACTTCCTAGACATTATACAGACTCTGGACATCACTTAGAACAATACCCAAATGACTGGGGTTGGCAAATACAAGAAGGAAAAAGAAAGGAGACAAGAAATTGAGCCCAGTAGGGGTGCCTGGGTGGCTCAGTCGGTTAAGCATCCGACTTCGGCTCAGGTCACAATCTCACAGTTTGTGAGTTCGAGCCCCACGTCAGGCTCTGTGCTGACAGCTCAGAGCCTGAAGCCTGCTTCACATTCTGTGTCTCCCTCTCTCTCTGTCTCAAAAAATAAAATAAACATTTTTAAAAAAATTTTAAAAAAGAAAAGAAATTGAGACCAGTAAACCAAAGCCAATTGAAACTCTTTGGCAGCCTTTTCCCTCTCAGCTCTAACAAGCCTTGTTCTAAATTAAGCAAGGTAAACACCTAAGATGTCAACACTTTTATTTAAAGAATCTGAGAGAGATTCCATGGACCTCCTGAATTCAGATGGGAGAGTGGCTTAACACATACATCTTAACAATACCAGTTACTTTATTCTGGTTACTAAAAACCAATTAGAAGTGTTTCCCTATGTCTCATGCTAAAGGGTAACACAGATTGGTGTCTGGTGTCATGTTCCTGCAACATTCTCAGAGATGCACCTGTAATTGGGCTTGAGGAACAAGGCAGCCACTGGGAGGTGGAGGAGATCGTATTTGCTCTAATTTGTGGTAAATTCTGCAGCCATCTGCAGCTTTCTGACCTCACACTGAATTAGGGTCTTGTCTCCCCTAATGAGTTGTATAAAGGTATCCATTCCATCATAAACTGTGTCTCTAAGACCTGGGAAGATGTATAGTATTGTAAGTGATGATGGACAAGTCTGTAATTGAAGTGTTTGAGGTTACGAGTTGGGTTCACAGGATCAGTTACTCTCACAGGGAAGTGCAGAGGGCAGGTGAGTCTCTCACAGGAGGGACATTCAAAGTTCTCAGGAGAAGAGGGAAGTTTTCAACCATGAGGGAGGATATGAAGACAGATCAAAGATAGGTGATGTTAAGGCAGAGAAATGACCTTGACTTATCTTCCCACAGCTCATAGCCCAATGACAGAAACTGTATTCAGACAATGTATAGTACATAATAAAGTCAGTAGTTTAAAAAAAACAAATAAAATAAATAAACAATAAAAATTAATTAAAAAAAAAACAAATTAAGTGGTACCACTTAGTTTCTTGAAGTCCCTGAGTTATCAATGACTCAAATACATAAAAATTGTTGACCTGTAAAACAATTTCTCAGGCAGCCAATACAGCTCATAACGAAAGCTATATAGGCCATGAAATACAATAATGAAAAGTAAATAAATAAGTAAATAAATAAATAAATAAAAATTTAAAAAGGGACACCTGGGTGGCTCAGTTGGTTAACCATCCAACTTCGGCTCAGGTCATGATCTCATGATTTGTGAGTTCAAGCCCTGCGTTGGGCTGTGTGCTGACAGCTCAGAGCCTGGAGCCTGCTTCAGGTTCTGTGTCTCTCTCTCTCTCTCTCTGCCCGTCCCCCACTCACACACACACACACACACACACACACACACACACACACTTTCTCTCTCTCTCTCTCTCTCTCTCTCTCAAAAATAAACATATAAATAATTTATTAAAAAAAATACAATAGTAAACTATCAGAAAGAGAACATAGTAATTACTATATCTTTCCACTTCCTGTGCACATTTAAGCTATGCTTTCTTTCGTCCATTTAGCTGTTTTCAGTTGAAAAGATGAGATGCATTTTGTAGGTTATAAAATACAAAAACACTTATCTTTGGAGTAAATCTGTAGCATAGCAGGAAGAACACAAATGAAATAGACTGAAGCCTTGAATTTCATCACTTATTTGAGGAAATCTTTGTATTTCATGGGTAGACTTCAATATTAAACGTAAGAGCAGTAAAACAAAAACAAAAACAAAAAACTAAGAGCTGCCATTTTTTTTTAATTTTTTTTTTTTAACGTTTATTTATCCTTGAGACAGAGAGAGACAGAGCATGAACAGGGGAGGGGCAGAGAGAGAGGGAGACGCAGAACACAGCCTGAAACAGGATCCAGGCTCTGAGCAGTCAGCACAGAGCCTGACACGGGGCTTGAACTCACGGACCGCGAGATCATGACCTGAGCCGAAGTCGGACGCTTAACCGACCGAGCCACCCAGGCGCCCCAGGAGCTGCCATTTTTAAAAGAATCCCGTTTCTCCTGGATGCTGTACTGATACGCCTGACTGTCCACATTTAGAACCACGGTAATGACTGGTGGCAGCAGCATCTCACACTCAAACTTTGGAACTCTGTGCATCATCAAAACGGTCAGCCCCTGTGATTTGTCAAATCACATCTGAGAAAGGCACCTCTATGTGACTTGAAAATCAACGATGCTTCAGAAAAATCCTCAACCCAGAACAGGAAAAAGAAACATGCAATGATAAGAACATCAATGAGAATGAGCACTATGTGTTTTGTTTATTTTGGAGAGAAAGTGATACTTTTTCGTGTAATCTGTCTAGAAAAATGGTTCAGCTTTTTGGAAGCCCCTTTAATAATATGTTGAAAGTCTGGGGTTCCAGAAAAATGTATATAGACATAAAACCCTGCCAATTCAAATTCCCTGACCCCCAAGTCAAGACATTTTGATTTAGATGTCTGTAAGGAATCTTTCTGCAGCTAGCAAGACTGATATTCTCAGTTACAAAATTAGATCAGAATGAGTTCTGTGGGAAGCCTGTATTGGCCAACACGTGGAAAAACAACGGGTTTTTCCTGAAAGAATAAAGGAAAAGAGGAGATTACATCTAAGCTTCATTAGTGTTTTGGTTCAGACATAAATTCAATTTTCAAAATGGTAGCTCTTTGAAATTAATATAGGCCCCAGATCAGTGCAACTTTAATCACCAAACCATCAATGCCATTTCTTAGGGAGAAATTTTCATTTTCTTAATAGCAGAAGAGAGGCTGGACTTGGGGCTTATTAATGAAGCTAGCAAAGGTTAATGATGAAGGACACACAAAAAAACAACCATATTGTTTAGAACTCGACCATGTATCTTACTGCTTGAATATCTGCAAGTTGCTAAGGAAATGTAGTGCAGCAAATCAGAACCAATAATTCAGCAACTGCAAATTACCATTCAAAAAATGACTTCCACAATATTTGCTCATATAGTTAGTGGGATCTTATAGGAAATGATTAACTTAAGAAATCTCTATCAAGTACCAACTTATCTAGAGCACTACACTAGACACTGAAGGTGATATGAAAGAGAATAGTTCACTGTGGAAGAATATGCCCCAAAAGGAAAGAAGAAAGCTCAGGATTTGAAGCTTATCACAAAAATTGAGAAGAGTGGATAGGATGATCTTCTAAAAAGAAACATGAAAAAATCATGTGCTACATTTATCCCTGCCACATTGTACAGCACCCACAACACAGTTACCTCTATGCATACTGCCAATTGCTATCTTTATGCATGTGGCACATCAAGGAGTTACATCCAGAAGGTACCCAAATACCACAGGAATAAAGGAAGCTACTGCCCTGGGAAGGAAAGGGTGGGGAATGGTCACCACTCCTTGTTGAGGGTATTAAGGGTCCTATGAAGATAAGATTGGTCAGTCATACTTCTTGTCCATCTTTCTGGTGACTCATTCTGGAATATCATAGTCTACTGAAACATACAAATCCCCACTAGCCCATGATTCAGTCCTTGGATCCTCTTAGGAATGAGTCACATTGCTAGAAGATAAAAGGAGCATCATTTGTATCTAAGAAGTCACAGGCTAGAGACTAAGAGACCCAGGAGCACAAGTGTGGTTTTTATGCCTCTTCGCCTCAATGGTTAGTACTTTGGCAAAGTGAAAAGACTGGAGAAGTGAGAGATCTACTATGAAGAGATGATCGGTAAATGGGATGCCATGTTCTGTTTGCTCCCTTTACTTGCCACAGTGATGGCCTTTGGGTAGGGCTGGAGGACATCTCATCAGGAGAGAGAAGAAAGTCTTCAAAACCATTAGGCAGTCTTTAACTTGAATATGGAAGGGGGGGGGGGAGCAATGCTCATGTAAAACCATGAAACTAGTTGCCAGAAAGGTCTTCAGTCATGTCATGGGAAAAAGAATAATAGTTCAGAAGGAGCCATGAGACTCCTATAAGAAAACAATTGGGAAAACTTCCCAAAATGATACTCTCAAGGGTCTCATAGTTGTATGATACCAGTACACAGCATGGGAATTTGAGAATAAAATGGTAAATACCGTCTCATATTAATTACTCGAAGTTGGTAGAATTCCAAAGAAATATCTGTAAGGAAGGGAGGTAAAGAAATATCACTTATTATTTGTGTGAAAACCCATGAACCTAGGTGGTAAAGGATGATGAAGACATTCAAATAAGGATTAAATGAGAGCAAAAGACATTGTTTTGTTGATAAAATTGGTATCAACAGACTATCAGTCCAAATGGATAGTCTGGAAGAAATGGATGATGTGTTCCTAATTTAGTTTACAATGCTGGCAAGAGGCACAAAACAGTTGTGATGGGAAACTTCAACTACCCAGACATTTGATTGGAGGCTCTAAACTAAAAGCAGAATGTCTGACAAGTTACTGCCTGGACTGGATAGCAACTTTATTTCTTTATAGACAGAGGAAGTAACTGGGGAACTTCCTAATTATATCTAATTATAAACAACAAAGATATCAGCCAGTGAAGCGAAATAAAGGCATACCTTGTTGTACTGCACGTCACTTTATTGTGGTTCACAGACATTGCACTTTTTACAAATTGAAAGTTTGTGGCAACCCTGCACTGAGCAAGTCTATCAGGACCATTTTTCTTTTCTCTTCTTTTCTTTTTTTAATATTTATTTATTTTTGAGAGAGAGTGTGAGCAGGTGAGGGGTGGGAGGGAGGAGGGGGACAGAGCATCCCAAGCAGGCTTCATACTGACCGCAGAGCCAGACGCGGGGCTTGAACTCACCCACCATGAGATCATGACCTGCACCAAAATTAAGAGTCACAAGTTCAACCAACTGAGCCACCCAGGCACCCCTCAGCACCATTTTTCTAACAGTATTTGCTCACCATGTGTCTCTGTGTCACATTTTGGTTATTCTCCCAATATTTCAAACTTTTTTGTTATTATTATTTTGTTATGTGATCTTTTCAAAAAATTATTTTTTAATGTTTATTTTTGAGAGAGAGACAGAGACAGAGCACGAATGGGGGAGGGGCAAAGAGAAGTCAGACACTTAAGTGACTGAGCCACTCAGGCACCCCTGTTATGGTTTTCTTTGGTGTTGCTATTGTAATTGTTCTGCGGCATCATGAACCATGCCCACATAAGTTGGGCAACTTGATTGATAAATGTTGTATGTGTTCTGACTGCCCCATTGATGGTCATTCCTCCATCTTTCTTCTTCTTGGGCCTCCCTATTCCCTAAGACACAACAATATTGAAATAGGCCAATTAATAACCCAATAATGGCCTCTAAGCGTTCAAGTGAAAGGAAGTGTCATATGTCTCTCACTTGAAATCAAAAGCTACAAATAAGCTTAGTCAAAAAGTTGAGACAGGCTGAAAGCTAGGCCTCTTGCACCAAATAGTTAGCCAAGTTGTGAATTCAAAGGGAAAGTCTTTGAAGGTAATTAGAAATGCTACCTCAGTCAACACACATATTATAAGAAAGCAAAACAACCCTATTGCTGATACAGAGAAAGTTTTAACAGTCTGGACAGAAGATCAAACAGCCATAGCATTCCCTTAAGCCAAATTCCAGTCCAGAGACACATTCTGTTCTCACTTCTATGAATACAGAGACGTGAGGAAGCTGCAAAAGAAAAGTTTGAAGCTAGCAGAGATCGGTTCATGAAGTTTAAGGAAAGAAGCTGTCTCTGTAACATAAAAGTCCAAGACAAAGCAGCAAGTGCTGATGTAAAAGCTGCAGCAAGTTATCCAGAAGATCAAGCTAAGATAATTCACGAAGGTGGCTACACTAAACAACAGATTTTCAATGTAGACAAAACAGACTTATATTGGAAGAAGATACCACCTAGGACTTTCATAGCTAGAGAGGAGAAGTCAATGTCTAGCTTTGAAGATTCAAAGGGAAGGCTGACTCTCTTGTTAGAGGCCAGTACAGGTGGTGACTTTAAATTGAAGCCAGTGCCCATTTACCATTCCAAAAATCCTAGTGCCCTTAAGAATTATGCTAAATCTACTCCATCCATGCTCTAGAAATGGAACATCAAAGGCTGGATGACAGCACATCTGTGCACACAGGGTTTACTGAATATTTTAAGCCCACTGCTGAGACCTACTGCTGAAAGAAAGAAAGAAAGAAAGAAAGAAAGAAAGAAAGAAAGAAGAAAAGAAAAGAAAAGATTCCTCTCAAAGTATCACTGCTCATTGACAATGCACCTGGACACCCAAGAGCTCTGGCGGAGATACACAAGATTAATGTTGTTTTCATGCCTGCTAACATAACATCTGTTCTACAGCCCATGGACCAAGGAGTAATTTCAACTTTCAAGTCATATTCTTTAAGAAATACATTTTGTAAGACTCTAGTTGCCACAGATACTGGTTCATCTGATGGATCTGGGCAAAGTAAGCTGAAAACTTTTGGGAAAAAGACTCATCATTAAGATGCCATTAAGAACACTCATGATTCATGTGAAAAGGTCAAAATATCAACACGAACAGGAGTTCAGAAGAAGTTGACTCCAATTTTCATGGGATTTTGAGGGGCTCAAGATCAGTGGAGGCAGTAACTGCAGATGTTATGGAAATAGCAAGAGAACTAGTCTTGGAAGTGGAGCTTGAAGATGACGTTGACTTGCTGCAGCCTCACGATAAAAATTTAACAAATGAGGAGATGCTTGCTTCTCATGGATGAGCAAAGAAAGTGATTTCTTGAAACGGAATCTACTCCTGGTGAAGATGCTGTGAACGATGTTGAAATGACAACAAGGGGTTTAAAGTATTACCTAAACTCAGTCAATAAACAGTGGCAAGGTTGAAGAGAATCAATTATAATTTTGAAAGAAACTCTACCCTGGGTAAAATGCTATCAAATAGCACCACATGCTACAGAGAAATCATTCATGAAAGAAGATTCCATCATTGTGACAAACTTCACTGATGTCTTAAGAAATTGCCACAGCCATCCCAACTTTCAGCAACCACCACCCTGATCAGTCAGCAGCCAGAGCATTGAGGCAAGACCCTCCACCAGCAAGAGGATTATGACTCCCTGAAACCTCAGATGATAGTTAGCATTTGTTAGCAATAAAGGATTTTTAAGTTAAGGTATGTATGTTGTTGTTTTTTTTTTTTTGACATATGCTATTTATAGACTACAGTATAACATAAACATAACTTTTATATGTACCAGGAAGCCAAAAAATTCAATTGACTTGCTTTTTAGCAATATTCGCTTTATTGCAGTGGTCTGGAACTTTACATTATCTCTGAGGTCTGCCTTTAATGAAACTTGGGTGGAAATGATGTCACTATATGTCACATATGACAGAGCCCTCTTAACGGTCCGCCACTTATGCAAGGCTGTCACAAGTTTTGTAAAACACACTTGCTGATGCATAGGGACCCAAGGCTCAAGTTCAACAGATTACACTCTAGTACCTCTGCTTTGCCTGCCACGTTGTGTGCTTATCAAGTGCCTGCTGCATTTCCTTCCAAAGCTATCCATGCCAATCGTACTGGATATTGTGGATAAAGAATTTAAGTTAAATACTGTACAAACTGACTAATTATTAGTGGCAAAAAGAAAAGAATTGTTAACTTTGCTAAATGTTTTAGAGAATTTTGATAAAAAATTCTAACAAGAAGTGTTAAATTAGGTGTAGGTAATTCAACACAAAAAAATAGAAATATAGATTCAAGGTGTATGTGTCGTTTTATGATTTGCCACTTTAGCTGTCTTATTATTAATTGTCCAACTCCATTCCAACAGCAGCAGACAAAAGGCTTCTATCACGTCATTTTTGACAGTCAGGTAGGGGGTGGCTGAAAATGATGATAAAACCTAGACTTCAGGAAGGCAGACTTCAAAAAGGTCAGCAGAGAGGCAGCCAGCTGGCGCAGGAGGTAGAGCAGGCAACTCTGGATCTCAGGGTCGTGAGTTCAAGCCCTATGTTGGGCACAGAGCTTACTTTTAAAAAAGAGGCGGAGGGGAGGGGTGCGATGGAAGGGTGCCTGGGTGGCTCAGTTGGATACATGTCCGACTTCAGCCCAGGTCATGATCTCACAGTTCATGGGTTTGAGCCCCGCATCGGGCTCTGTGCTGACAGCTCAGAGCCTGGAGCCTGCTTCGGATGCTGTGTCTGCCTCTCTCTCTGACCTTCCCCCACTCACACTCTCTTTGTGTCTCTCTCTCAAAAATAAATAAACATTAAAAATTTAAAAATAAATAAATAGATAAAATTTTTAAAAGGTAGGGGATGAGCAGAAACAGAGCCATGACTGGAGCAAGAGACTCTGAAGAGGGTTGAGTGGCACCCATCTGTCCACATCGTCTGTAATTCTATCCATACAATCTTAGGTTGGGATTCCACCAAGGGAGAAATGATGGGGGCTCCTACATCGTTCTCCGGGGCCTCTGACTTCAACAGACTAGAATAAAAATTAGAAAGAAGGGCTCCCCAAGAACAAAGGTAAGAAAGTGCTGGAGCTCTCTGAAAATAGTGACATATAAATTGGGACTTACAATTTATAAGAACAACAAAAATGTTCATTTAGCTACGTTAGGAACCAAAGGGATGCCAGGAAGAGATAAGTGAGAGAGTTGGCACCATGACATAATGTTGCTGAACTAACAAAGAGAAAGAAGAACTACACCACTATTATTTTTGTCCTGTCTACTCTTCCAAGAAGAATGATTTCTGGACTTAAAATAGTAGACCAAATATGGTCGCAGCAAACGAAAGCCCAAGATTGGTAAAGAGATTTAAAGTGAGCAGCGGGAGGCTGTAAAAGAACCACAATCCGGTGCACTGAGAAAACGCATAAATAAGAGCGCTCAGCTTTGCTGAACAATGGAGGTACTGGCAGAGTTGAATGAACACATGTAAATCTGATGTTCAAAAAAAGAAAGGAGGAGGAATGGATGCAGATTTCACAATCCACAGGCCTTTGAGCTTCATTTTTATACCAGGAAAGATTATAGAACTGATATCAATGGGATGGTTTGAAATTTTGAAGGAAGTCGTAAATAGTATTTTTCAAACTAAAAGCAACTATCAAATTTATTAGGGAAACAATAGAGGCATTTCTTTTAAAAAGCAGGATCATAATCAGAATGACTACTACTGGGGACGGGGAAGACACAAATTCTCCCCTCTTCATATTTTCATGAAAGGAAATCTGGCACCACAGAAAGAAGAAATTGCCCACAGAGGAGTTTTAGAGTTGAAGACAAAGAAATGCATTGTTTCTCCTGACTTGATTTCTGTTGAAGTAACCGATGTGCAGTCAAAGCCCCTGAGATATTTGTAAAAGTGTGGCAGCTCTTGGAACTGAATGAGGTTAAGAAGTTTAAATAGACAAAATGCATTTGTGATAGAAAAATGATGCTATGAAGGTAAGGTGCCAGTAGCAGATACAGAAGGACAAATATTGTATGATTCCACTTATAAGAGGGACCTAGAATAGGCAACTTTATAGACAGAAAGTAAAATGGAGGTTATTTAATGGGTACAAAGTTTTGGTTGGGAATGATGAAAACTTTGGGGTACAGATAGTGGTGACACCTACACAACATTGTGAATGCATTTAATGGCATTGAACTGTACATTTACAAATGGCTAAAAAGATAAATATTATGCTATGTATATTTTACCATAATAAAAAAATTAAAAAGGCTCTGACCAGAGAGACCTGGGTTTGAATCCCAGATTCGTATGGATTGAGTTCTCTTCTTATACACACCTGGGAGCCTGGGTGCTGACCAAGGACCAGAGACCTGGGAGGGTTGGCTGAGTCTGGGCAAGAAGTTGTGGCAGAGGGCCTGGTCCAGGAGCTAAGTGTGAGCCAAGAGGCAGGCATAGAAGCTGGGAAGAATTCAGTTCTGGCACAGTTCACTAAGAAAGTAACAGTCCATATATGGATAGATTGGGTTTAGGAGATAATGAGCTTTATGTCACTAGAGATATTGAAAACTGCTCACCGGCTTATAAGAACATTCAAGCATAAGACGACCTTTAAATTCCCTTCCAAAGGGGTAAGCAGATGACGTTTATTCCTTTATCACACCCTCCTTACACTAGGAGACATATACAGTAGTGCCCCCAAATAGTGGTGAAGTAGAAAAATAATGGGGGTGGAAAAAGAACTCTCAGATTATTTGGTTATTCAACCCACTCCTGGACAAGCAGAATCAAGATATTCAAGAACATGTGGCAAGAAGAAAGGATCCCTAGAAATAAAAATTGTCAAACACAATAGTCACTATTAAATATGCTTATGGAATTTTTTTCAAGAGATCCTTAAGGTATATTTGGTACTTAAAATGGGCTAATTCAGTTATATTTCTTTCTGAAAGAGGTCTAGATTCAATGAACTCCAGTTCAAAGCAATTATTTATTCATTCATTCGATGAACAAGTATTGAGGGCAGATTCATGGAATCCAAAGGTGGCAGGAAAACCCGGAAGAGAAAACTGCTGCTACGGTGAACTCAGATTAGTTACTGTGTGCTCCAGGAGGTTCAGAAACTCAGTGAGACTGAAACACTGCACATCCACTATGCCTTTCGGTTTAAAGCTATTAACTGTTCAAGTTGTTCACACTCTTTGACACTTAAGAAGAATTTCTAAGAAAATAATCAGACAGGCACATAAATATTTATGCATTAGAATGCTCACTAAAATATTTTTTATAATAAATAACTTGAAAATGACCTACAAGCTCAATAAGAGGAGGATGGTCAAGTAAATTGTAGGATATACAGAACATAGCATCCTCCATAGCCAATGAAACTTATGCTTTAGAAGAAAGAATATTTAGTGGTAAAGGTATTGTTTGTGATATAATACAGAGTAGCAAAGTTCTCAGTTTCTAATCTGGAAACTGAGGATGACAGTATTTATAGAAAATTATGTAGAGCTGTGTTTGGGTCCCTGCTCTGCGGCAGACCAGCTGTAAATAAGGTTCTTGCACTACGAAGCAGACAGCAAATATCACCATCACTACTGCTCTCAACACTATTGAATGGAAGCCAAGAAAGAAGCCATAAAGAGATCATTCAGGGGGCGCCTGGGTGGCACGGTCAGTTAAGCGTCCGACTTCAGTCAGGTCACGATCTCGCGGTCCGTGAGTTCGAGCCCCGCGTCAGGCTCTGGGCTGATGGCTCGGAGCCTGGAGCCTGTTTCCGATTCTGTGTCCCCCTCTCTCTCTGCCCCTCCCCCGTTCATGCTCTGTCTCTCTCTGTCCCAAAAATAAATAAACGTTGAAAAAAAATTTTTTTTAAATAAAAATAAAAAAAGAGATCATTCAGTGGACTGTTTATTTAAAACAATTCAATCAAGGTAATGATTTTTTATCCACTTTATCTTCAAAATAGGTTTTTTTAAAATCAAGAGTTATAAAGGTAAGGACCCCACTCACCCCAACTCAAGTGACTGTATTAGCCCGATTCACTAGTGCAGAGGAGTCTTTGTTAATGTAAATTGATGGTTTTATGTTGATCACCTGCTAGCTGGACGCTGAACAAGGAATCTGAGCATGTTGGTGGCAAGGTAAGAAATTTTTTTTTTTTTTTTTGCAGGCCATCCAGGATTGTTTAGCCTAGTGAGATGAAATTTGCAAAAGGTAACTGAATAATGAGGAAGAGCTAATATAATTTATTCCCCACTGTAATTTATTCCACATTCTTAAGCAGGCAGGCCCTGGACACACTGCCTTTTTGCTCTGTCATTCTCCTGCTATGTGATAGGGGCCATTAAACTAGGTAAGAAGATGAATTGCTAGAGATGATTATGCATGCCTTCAGCAGCCCATGAAATGTACCTGAGAACAATAAAGATTTCTGATGACCTGTCAGGGAGATGCTTATGCAAATGAGAACATCATGATTATACTTCTGCTTGTTCATCTAAAGGCTATCATGATATATAGATAGAAAAACTTCCCTTGCTCAGTAGCATCACAAATAAGAAGCTAGTTTCAGATTAGGATATGCTAGAAATGAAAATTCATGGCCAAGTGCCTAATTCGGCTATAAAAGAAGACAATAATGGACACAGGATCAGCATCCAAGTTTATTTCCTTTGGAAACAATAATTTCATCAGATGACACTTCTTACTGCTCTTCTGAAATTATAGTATTTGGCACTAAAAAATATGTGCAATCCTCAGAAGTAAAATATGTTATAAATATATGTCATCAGCATCTTTCTGCTCTTAATAAATGATACTTCTTTGTTTAATTTTTTTTAATGTTTACTTATTTTTGAGAGAGAGAGACAGAGACAGAGCGTGAGCAGGAGAGGGGCAGAGAGAGAGGGAGACACAGAATCCGAAGCAGCTCGAACCCATGAGCCATGAGATCATGACCTCAGTTGAAGCTGGACACTCAACCGACTGAGCCACTCAGGCGCCCCAACAAGTGATACTTCTGACCTGAATTCAACAACTTTTAAGGTGTCCATGAAAATTAAGACAAAAAGGGGTAACTGAGGTGAAGCCCAAAGCAAACTCCTTTTGAGAGCAGCCTCCTCTTCTTGTGGCTCTACAGTGACATGATAACAGCAGGGCTCTGGCTCCAGGGATAACTCCATCCACTAAATGTTAGTAATTTGACCTAAGCACAGATTTACTCTTCCTGAGCCTCAGTCTTGCTGTCTGCAAAATGAGCACGATAATAGTACCTATCTCAGGAATTACTGTGTGGATTTAAATGAGGTAACATATACAATTCTTAAGTGCCTGGCAGGTAATTAAAGGCCTCATTTAACAAATAGCAGTTATGATTATGATTATGAATCCATCTGCCTATTTGATATCTCCACTTGAATCTCAAACTTAGCATGTCCAAGATGAACTCTTCATTGTCACCCTCACATGTGTTCCCCCAGTCTTCCCTGTTGCAAACAGTGGCAATTCCATTCTTTCTGTTGCTCAGGTCAGAAATCCTGGAGTCATCCTTCAAGCTACTTTTCTCCTCCTATCCCACAGCAAATCCTGTCAGCTCTGCCATTCAAAATGTATTTGTGACCCAAACACTTCTCACTACCTCCAGACCTCTAGCCCTAGCCACCCCTGACCTGGATTATATAGCTCTAACTTCTTAACTGACTTCCTGCTCCCTCCCTTGTTCCTCTTGCAGTCTGTCTACACAGCAGTCAAGAGAAATCAGATTATGTCACTCCTCTGCTCAAAACTCCCCATGGTGTCTCTTCTCACTCAGAGTAAAAGCCCAGGTCCTTACGGTGGCCTATAAATCCCTCCGTGATGTGACCCCTCTTATCTCCCTGCCCCTCGTCTTCTCATAATATCCATTACTCACTCCTCTCTAACCACACTGGCTTTCTGCTGTTCCTAAGACAAGACAAGCTCCTTTCCAAATTCAGAGGCTTTGGATTTGCTATTTCCTCTGCCTGGGAGGTACTTCCCCTAAGTACTCCTATCTGGGACTTCATTCAAAAGGTAGAGAGGGCTTAGGGGCACCTGGATGGCTCAGTCTCTTGAGCGTCTGACTTTGGCTCAGGTCATCTCATGGTTCTCGTGAGTTCGAGCCCCACATGGGGCTTGCTGCTTGTCAGTGCAAAGCCCACTTTGGATCCTCTGTCTCCTCTCTCTTTGCCCGTTCCCCACCCCACCTCACCCCCGCCCCCCACAGGCTCACGTGCGCTCTCTCAAAAATAAATCAAACACTAAAAAAAAAAAAGTTAGAAAGGACTTCCCTGACCCACATCTGAAGCTGAAGCCCTCATCACTCTCTTTCCACTTCCATGCCCTTATGTTTCTTCATAATATTCATTACCACATCCTATCTCACTATTTACTTACTATTTACTGTATTCCCCCCGACCCGACCTCCATGATGAAGTCTCTGGAGAGCAGTTTACTCTGTTTTATCTCAGTTCATAGAACAGGGAGTATCCTCTTTGATAACTAGAAAGAAAAACATGCAACGAATGCCTCACTATAAGAAGTGGATGTATTCCATGAGGTTTTATAAATCTATCCTAAGTAGGATTCTCTGGAGAGACTTCATCAATTAAATGACTTGCTTCACTAATGAGAAGACTGAGGCCTAACCACAAGCCCAAAGTCACATGGTAAGTGTTAGAATCAGGACTCAAATAAGTTCTGCACCATTTCAAATACTTGTGCCTAAAGTCCCTGCTTTCTATTGAGTTTGGAGCATGCGGTAGGCTCCATACCATAAATTTTAAAAACTGGATAGAAGTTCAGTTCTGGTTCCAACTGGTTGACTGAGGATAGTTTTTTTTACTTAAAAATTTTTTTTGAATGTTTATTTTTGAGAAAGAGAGTTGGGGGAGGGGCAGAGAGCGAGAGTGAGACACAGAATCCGAAGCAGGCGTCAGTGTCTGAGCTGTCAGCACAAAGTCTGACGCAAGGCTTGAACTCACAAATGGCAAGATCATGACTTGAGCTGAAGTCGGACGCTTAACTGAGCCACCCAGGCGCTCTGACTGAAAATCCAGACAGAAGAGATTTTATTTGATGTTCAGTTTACTTAAAATGTTTTACTTTGATTTTAGAATGAATAAGGTATACAATTGTAAATGCTAAAACACCTAACCATTGTGAGAAGACTTGTTCCTATCTCAGTTTTCAGTACTTTACAAAAATTAGCAAAATGAACCCTTACGACCTGGGGTGGTACCCTTATCCATTTTACAGTGGAAGAAACCAAGTTTCAGATGACTGGCAAAAGGTTGCACAGTTAGCAAGTGACGGGGCTTCTTGTGTTGACTGCCTGCAGGGCTAATGTTCTACTGAGTCAAGAAAACTGCACAGTTAGCATTTCATAATGTTTTGTAAAGATTTATCTGCTCTGTACATTCGTTTTGTCTGCTTTTCTGAAAATGGAACACATGCATATTATATAAAAATATCATTTTGAAAGTTTTTATCACAAACCTTAATCAGTCTTATACTCATTTGCAAAAGACATCATATGTATATATTTGTCCTTTTAACGAACAATGGAAGGTTAAAAAAAATCTCTGGAGAACTGCGGAGCTTGGCTATCAACACATCCCAGGGCATCACATATTTTCATAAAAACCATATGGAGACGAGCAAGGGTTTGTGCTCCCTCTCTCAGACATCCACTGATGTCAACAGCTGTGGTGATCCTAAACAAAGCAAAGTAGTTGGTTATGGTATGCCTCAAGAGTTTCTCATGAAAGTGCCAAATAACGATATTAACGAGAAGAAATGTCAAAACATGAAACACGTTGGTAAGAAGATCACCAAAGTTACCATGGATCAGGATGCAGTCCTTATGGCTCCTCTTGGAACTTAGAATTCTAGAGACCACTGGAAATGTAGGGAAATGCAAGTGCAAAGAAACATGGGACATCCCAGAGTGTAGGTGGCATATCATCTTTATCAGAGAGTGCTGAGTAAGGTAACAACATTATTTCAATTTCAGCAAATTATATGATTCAAGAAGCACCTGTATTATTTAAAATTCCTAAGAGGAATTGGCAATACGTTATTTAAGGCAAGCATTTTTTTTTTTTTTAATTCTAAACTCATCTTAAATATTACTTAAAGACACAATGGCCCAAATGTAATCCCATGAAAAGTGGTGCATTACAGAGGGAGAATGAGTTGGAGGGAGGAAAACCTGTGGAAAGGAATATTCGAGAACAAAAAGGTCTGTAAATATTCCAGACATCCTCATAAAGTTGTCCGTAGGGTCCATTATAGCAGCAAAGAAGAGAAAATGGAAGAAAGGAAAAGGAAGTCCATCATTTTTTTCTTTTTAATTGCTATCCACTCTGCCATCGCCTGGCTGGAAGAAAGGGGTGGTGTATTAAGAATACTAAGTTTCCACAAGTTTCCATCCCTTTAAGACAAAATCCCAAGGACATAAGAATTAACATTTCTTTATGAGCTTAAACTATTCAACAGAGGGAAATGTGGAGACCAGAAACAAAGAGAATGACCTCAGGGCTTCTTTTTTCTGGGATCCCGAAGGAGTCAATTTCCGGCCAGTGTGTCTGCTCACCTGTGCCTGCAATTCTTCAGTAGCAAGGGAAAGCTACACTTAAGTTTTAAACCTAAGGCTGAATAATACATCAGATGAAGAAAAGACTTGCCATTGTTAGCGTTTGTTTGTTTTTGTTTTTGTTTTTGGTATAACTCTGAATTAGAGCATCTTCTGGTTTAGACTGAAAACTTCAAGCTCGGAGATTTTTGATTTGGTTTGGTTTGGTTGGAATACCATAGCTTATGAAGAGAGCTCTGTGCCAGGAACGTGGAGATCTGTGTTCCCATCCTATATCTGCCGTTACTAGCCTTGCAGGCAGGAGCCACTCACTCGGTCTCTCTGATTACAATAAAGGGGTTGGATTAGATAGCTATCCGAAGGTCCCTTGCAGCTCTGTGAATCTTCTATGAATTTTTATTCAAAAGCAGGAGTCTGTAAGAAATATCATGTGAGCCACAGATGTGAGCCTCATATAATTTTTTTTAATGTTTTGTTTATTTTTGAGAGACACAGAGAGAGACAGAGCGTGAGCGGGGGAGGGGTAGCGGGAGGGGCAGAATCTGAAGCAGGCTCCAAACTCTCAGCTGTCAGCACAGAGCCAGACACAGGGGTCAAACCATCAGATAATGACCCCAGTGGAAGTCAGACACAACCCACTGAGCCACCCAGGCGCCCCGAGCCTCATGTAATTTTAACTTTTCTAGTAGCACATTAAAAAATTTGTAAAGAGATTACACTGATTTTAAATTATCTTATTTACATTTAATGTATTTATATATTTATTTCGCCATTAAGACCTAAATATTATCGCTTCAGTATACAATTGCCATTAAATAATATTTTTTAAAAAAAAATTTTTTTTCAACGTTTATTTATTTTTGGGACAGAGAGAGACAGAGCATGAACGGGGGAGGGGCAGAGAGAGAGGGAGACACAGAATCGGAAACAGGCTCCAGGCTCTGAGCCATCAGCCCAGAGCCTGACGCGGGGCTCGAACTCACGGACCGCGAGATCGTGACCTGGCTGAAGTCGGACGCTTAACCGACTGCGCCACCCAGGCGCCCCACCATTAAATAATATTGATGAGATATTTTGCGTTCTTTTCTTTGCAGACTTCTTTGCATTCTTTTCTTTGAAGACTACTAAGCCTTCAAAACTCAATGTGTATTTTATGCTTGCATCGCATCTTAGTTTGGATGAGCCACATTTCAAGCGCGCAATAGTCAAGTTTAGAAGGCTTGAACTTTTCTTACCTAAAAATTAACATACAGCCTGCCTTTCAAGTGGGACTACATTTAAAGTAGAAAAGCTATTCATTAAGATGTAAGGGTGATGTTGAGGGGATGTAAGGGAAGAGGTGATCATAAAAGGAGTATGACTTCTGATAGAAATTGCCAAATGAAGAGATACAGAAGGAAGCTGTGTCATGTGGAAGGTTGGAAAGTTGGACAGAGATGATGTGTGCACCTCCAGGCTTGGACGATAAAACGTTTGCCCCTAGTCTGCCACTGACCCTCTTATCTGCAAACATAAGCAGAGTATCTAATTGAGGTCTTTGTCCCCACCCCCAAAAATAATGGAGCCCCATCAGGGGTTCCTAATCTGGGGTCTGTGGACCTTTATGGAATCTGCAGATGGAATTCAGGGGTCCAAAAGTTGAATGGGGGGGCTATAACATATTTATTTTTATTAAACTTCCAACTCAAATTCAGCATTTCCTTCAATTATGAATGGAGACAACAGACCGGTAGAATTTACCGGTACTTGTGACATTTTTTTCCTGTTTTACTTCCGTTACAGATTTCTTTAAAAAATTTTTTTAATTCCAGTTAGGTAACATCACAGCATAATATCAGTTTCAGGTGTACAATATAGTAATCAAGACTTCCATACATCACCCTGTGCTCATCACAAGTGCACTGCTCAATTCCCATCACCTGTTTCACACATCCCCCCACCCCACCCCTCTGGTAACTTGTGACTTTATCATCCATAGATATCACAGATGTTTTCACAGCACATTTTATTAGCTGCCCATCTTAAGATAGCACTTCATCAAAGTAACGGCAGTTATTAGGCCCACCATGAGACTTTGCCACTGAATGTATTAGTAAAGAAGCACATGTTTATTACATCACCGATTTTTAATACATTTTGATATCTGCATTTCTTTTATTTTTAAAATTTATTTGAGAGAGAGACAGAGAAGGAGCGTGAGTGGAGAAGAGGGAGAGAGAGAGAGACAGACAGACAGACAGAGAGAGAATCCCAAGCAGGCTCCTCACCAGCAGTTTAGAGCCCGATGTGGGGATTGAACCCACGAACCATGAGATCATGACCTGAGCTGAAGTTGGACACTTAACCGACTGAGCCACCCAGGCGCCCCGATATCTGCATTTCAGAAAAAATTGGTTTCTTTTGTAATTCTGTGTATTTTTGTTTTCACTTAAAAAATGTCACTCTGAGAAGGGATCCATAGATTTCATCAGACTGCTAAAGGGGTCCGTGCCACAATGCCCTAGATGGAAAGAGTATGGGTTCCTGAATGACCCACTCCCCTTCTCTATCCCACATGGAATCACATTGGATTGTGCAATGACTGGAATATACATCGTTATCACGTCGAGCCATGGAGATTGGCGGGGGGGGGGGGGAGGGGTGGGCAGGTATTAGTTTCAGCAGTTAAGCCCACTCTGCACTAATGTATAACTGAAATCTGACTTCAGGCCCTGACAATGGAGTATGAATATAACTAGATTCCATATACTGAAGAGAAGGGCACTGGCAGTGATGTGCTGATAAACTGATCTAAGAACAAAAAACAAAACAAAACAAAAAACCCATCCAGCATGGCTGATTTCAAGCTACCAACATGACATCACTGAACTCTGAGTAAGGAGGGGATGCCCAGATTCAGCCAGTCAGTGTCAGCCAGCTCCGGCACACCACTGGGACTCCTCTCCCATGACAGATCCTAGAAAGGTGTCTTGCTTTGTCTTCCCTTGGTTTGAGGGGAGGTGTGTGTGTGTGTGTGTGTGTGTGTGTGTGTGTGTGTGTGGAATTTTGAGACTAGTTGTTGAAAGGCTCCTATGGAAACCATTGTGTCTGACTCTTTCAAAATGAATAAAGAATACCTTAGATGCAGTAATTTGTGAATTCAAAATGCTGTAGAAAAGAATCTAATTAGTACTAATTATAATACTAGAGTGTCCCAACAAATTATAATGCCATTGCTTCTGTAGAGGCATTTTGTGTTTAAACACTTTAAACATTAATTAATCCTCAGAACAAATGTGTGAGACAGGTATTATATGGCAGTGTCTGAAAGCCAATTATTTACTCTGGGAAGGCCTGGTACCCTAACTGATAGTAAAAACAAATTAGCATACGTGTAGGATTGGGAAATCCAAGAATTAAATCACCTTCATTTATGACCTCCTTTTATCTTACTGGCCATTACTGCTGGGCATTTTACACATGGGAAACTGAAGGCAGCCAGCGGACACATCCAAAATCTTCAGAGAATCCAACTTCAGATTCGACAAGTCCTCAGGAGAGGATCATGCCTGTTTTTAAAATGTGAAAGCTCCATTTATGAGTCTTTTGAGCCTTGTTTCCCAAATATTAATATTTTCTTTAATAATGAAGAAGTTGCCTAAGGTACCATTTTATTTAAAGTTAATTACAAGTGACCTACTATTCCTGCTTCTACATAAGCTCCACATTATGTTTTGCTAACATTTAGATGAATTTTAATTTCTGGACTATGCTATGTATAATCTTATCCACTGGAAGTACTCACTTCGAAAACTAGTCATTTAGAATTAAGATATGGAATCAAGGGTTTAGTAAATGTTTCAGTTTCTACCGAGAAATAAACTACCAGTTTAGCTCATTTAAAGTGGACAAGACACTATTCAAATCCTATCAAGTCAGCACTCCTTTCCATTAAAGAAAAAGCTTTGTGGGGGCACCTGGATGGCTTAGTCAGTTAAGTGTAGGACTCTTGGTTTCGGCTCAGGTCATGATCTCGTGGTTCGTGGGTTCAAGTCCTGTATCAGGCTCTGCGCTGGCAGTGCGGAACCTCCTTGGGATTCTCTCTCTCTTCTCTCCGCCTCTCACTCTCTCTCTCAAAATAAATAAATAAACTTAAAACAAAAACAATTTTTTTTAAGCTTTGTGGACAAGATCTGGAATTTCTGGAAGAACATTTGGCATCCTATTACCTTTTTTCTGAGACATTCACTTGCCGGGCACATAGCAGACACTCAATAAATGTTCGTGTTTACAGTTCTTTTTATCATTATCATTCCTCAGACCAGGGGTTACCATTTTTAGTTAAGAATCAACATCCCAGTTGACAGGCACAGGTCTTAGCCATGCTCTATAATTCTTACTTACTTTAAGTAGCACGTTTCAATTAATGTCACTGATTAATTACTTTCCAACAAAAACATTTTAAATATTTATACTACAGATATTACACATTTGCTATTATTGCTAATAAAACTTATCTTCATTCCAACTCCAAGCCTGTGCCTGTTTTGCTCAGGCATATCAGGCATATTTGCTTCAGGCATATCTATCTAACTCATTCAAGCATGACTTACATAGGAAATAATTTTTTAAACAAACATGTTTAATCCAAACTGGGGGGGGGGGGAACCCTCTGAATTCTTGGGAGCTAATTATAGAAATTGTCACTTGCCCTGTGTGAGCCCCAGAAGTAATGGCACATGTCCACTACTAACAGTGCCCTTTTTGAAAGAATAGCCATAATTTCCCTTCGTTTCTGAGTTGACCCCTGCTCATCTGTCCAGGACCCAACCCAACCCCATGTCAGCAGCTACTCATGCCGATCTGCAATCTGCTCCTCTCCCAGGTCGACTGGGAGTGTTGGTAGCAGATAGTTCAGCTACATGTTCCAACAGATGTCCCAACAGACTTCAAAAACATAGTAGTCATATTGCTCTTTCCTAAAGACTGGAGACAAGAATCATTTTTTATATCTTCTATTTCCCTTCTCATCATGTTCATGTTTTCCTCTGCTTTAGCATATGGAACATATTTATAAAAGCCGTCTCAACATCCTTGTCTTCTGATTTCATCATGTCTACAATTCCGAAGTCAGTTTCTATTGATGGATTTTTTTCCCCTTAGAGTCATGGATATTTTTATTTGCCTGGTAATTCTTGATTGGATGCTGGATATTGTGAATTTTGCATTGTTGAATGTGTATTTTTTTCCAATAAAATAACTATGACAAATTCTTTATTCATCAACCAACCCTTACAGAAAATATGAGAACTCATATTGCATGAAACAGAGTCACTGAGATGAATAAAGGAATCCTTAGTGATCACCTATTCCTTAGTCAACTTTAAAGTTCCCACACTGAGATGATACCAATCCAGACACCAACACAGAAAAATACTTCAATTGGAGTTCTCATCAGAAGACTCCAACTAGAAACAACTATGTATCTCTATTCTTTTTAAGTTTTTATTTTAATTCCAGTTAGTTAACATACAGTGTTATATTAGTTTCAGGTGCACAATATAGTGATTCAACAATTCCATACTTTACTGGTGCTCATCATGACAAGTGTAACTCCTTAATCCCCATCACCTATTTAATCCATCCTTCCTCCCCGCCCCACTCTGGTAACCATCAGTCTGTTCTGTATAATTAAGAGTCTGTTTCTTGATTTCTTTCTCTCTCTCTTTTTCCTCTTTTGCTCACTTGTTTTATGAATGTGTATTTTTTTTTGTATTTTTATAAAGAATGTTGAACTTTGTTTAGGCATGCAGTTAAGTTACTTAGGATCAGTTTGATCCTTCTGAGGTTTGCTTTTACATTTATTATTAACGCAGGTCCAAATCAGTCTTGCAGGGTAACTTCTGCTCGCTACTACTGAAGACTCTGTACCCTATGCGTCTTCCTATTTTTGTGGGACTTCTGTGAGTCACATATTAAGGTTTTTGGATTGACCTTTTAATTTTTTTAAGTTTATTTTTTTTGAGAGAGAGAGAGAGACCATGGGAGGGGCAGAGAGAGAGGGAGAGAGAGAATCCCAAGCAGTCTCCACACTGTCAGAACAGAGCCTGATGTGAGGCTTAAACCCACAAATTGTGAGACCATGACCTGAGCCAAAATCAAGAGTCAGATGCTTAACTGACTGAGCCACGCAGGCACCCAGACCCTTTAAGTATTTTTTTTAATATTGTCATCATTTGATCTTTTTGTTCTATTTTCTGCAAGATCCCCTCAACTTTTTTTTCCAAAGCAACATCTGGGTTTTTAAAAATTCTGATCATCAGATTTGTAATTTCCAAGAGCTATTTCTTATATAGTACTTTCATTTCTTCATTGCATCCTAAATTTGTTTTGTAAACTCAACACTTACCTTATTTTTTAGGATATTCGTTGAAATTTTTAAATGTTTTCAACTTTCATTCATTTATTAAGCAAATAATTATTGATAATAAACTATGTGCCAGATGTTGATGCATTTGCTGAGAATAGAGCAGTGAATGAAAACAGAGGCCCTGATTTCAGGGAGCTTACATTGTAGTGATGGCAGGCAAGCAATAAAAAATTAACAAATAAATGTATCATACGTCTGTTAGTAATAAGCGCTGTGCGGAATCCCCTCCCATCAAACTCTTCTCCCTCTTGCTCACTACACTCCAGTCATTCCACCTGTTCTTCAGGACCTTCAAGTTCCTTCTCCTCCATCCCCTTCTATATACCATTCTCTCTACTCAAAATATTCTCCCCCTGGTTCTTCACGTGGATAGTAACTTATTACCCTCCTGAGCACCATAACTTAAGCATATCTCATCTCCTTGCCCTATCAGTGCCATTAGTTTTCTGTCCCAGTACCCTTTTAATTCCCTTCATGATATTTATCAAAACTCATAATGTTGGTTATCTGTCTAATAGCCATTCATGCTTATTCCTTGGTAACTGAACCTCATTTTGTTCAGTTATCCAAGATCCTCCCTATAGCCATGTGCTTCAGAGAAGTTTGACTCTAGCCCTGGTCCAGGGGTGAATCTGGATGAGTCTAACCAAATCATGATAATTCCATACACTTGTCAGTGATGGCTTAGGAAGGATTGTGTGACCCAAATTCTGATCAGTGGAATATATAGAGGAGTCTCCTAGTAAGCCATGTGGGAAAGGTTTTCTCATATAAAGAAATTCACAGAATAGACAGTCCTCCTTTTAGTCTCTTGATTTACCTAAGAATGTGATACTTTCTGATGCTCTGGTCATCTTTTAACCATAAGGAGAACTAGTGCACAGAGAGTAGAAAGATACAAACAAGCTGACTTTTGGTGATACCACTGATCCACTAAATTAGTATGTTGTCATTCTTTATGTTTCCATGAGCTCTTAAGGCATCTACTAGATAATGAGTCTCAAACACCAGAGAGACGTCAATATAAGGACCAATGTATTAAATAATACTTACTTGTAAAACAAGAGTAAATGAGAAAAGAGAACATAATACTTATATACTCTGACGTAGTAAAATAATAAAATAAAATTGGAGGAGAATTTGGATAGCATATACAAAAACTGTGTTACTACTTCTTAAAACAATTTGTTCAATCATTTTCTACAATCATAACTGGTGGTGGTAGTATTTGTGTTGTCTGAGGTTATTGTTTGTATTAGGGGGAATGCATCAAATGAGAATTTGGGGATATTTAATTCTATAATCTTGTGATAGAATTGAGAACCAAGGAAAAGAATAGATAGGAAGATAATGTAGAAAACACTTTTTCCTAGTTCTATTCACTAAATAGGCACAGAAACAATGGCCAACCTGTCATCGCAATGAGCTTTCCTAGGCCCAAACTGTCATCTTGAAATACCATTTCCCACTAAAATAAATCAGGCTTCTTATAGATATTGCATATTCCAGGTACAAGGTAGGATATAAACAGGATGAGCTTAGAACATCTTGATCTACCAGATGGCAAGGAAGCTATTAAATACTACTAGGGTAATTTCAAAAGGATTCAGGAGCCAACTTGAAGAGGTTTTCATTCCCAATGATGGGAAATTCAAGCTTCAATAAGGATAAGAATTACAATGGAATTCATGAGTTCACAATAATATATATTTTTTTACTTTAGAGAGAGCAGGGGGGAGAGAGGCAGAGGGAGAGAGAGAGTCTTAAGGAGCCTCCACACTCAGCACAGAGCCTGGTGCAGGGCTCAATCCTAAAATCCTGAGATCATAACCTGAGCTGAAATTAATATTTTTCTAAATTAACTGATCACTGAGGTGCCGGTAGGCTCAGTCAGTTGAGTGTCCAGCTCTTGGTTTCAGCTCAGGTAATGATCCCAAGGTCATGAAATCAAGCCTTGCGACAGGATCTGGGCTGACAGTATGAAGCCTGCTTAAGATTCTCTCTCCCTCTGTCTCTCTCTCCTGCTCTCTCTATCTCTCTCCTTCTCAAATAAATAAAATGAAAAAATTTTTTAAATAAATTAATTGATCATCTTTGGGGAATGACAGGAAAACAATAAATTATCTTGAAAATGGTAAATAAAAGGGATTAAGTTTTTATCCTGCCTTTCCTATACAAACTATAACAAGGGGTAACAAAACTGTAGATTACAAAAAGTACCATTCTATAAAATGATTCCAGCTAATAGATGAGAACAAAATGACATAATTAGCATATAACAATTTTTCAAACCCCAGTGAATTCATGGGTTCTGGCAATGAGCATCAATGGTTGCTAGCATCACAAGAAGAGACAACCAGATGTTATATACCTCCAAATGAAGACCACAGCACAACCCATAGTCTTGACAAAAGTCTTTACTCTGAGTCTGATCAAGTCTCACTATCACTCTGTCAATGTGTACAAAATCTAGAAGAAACGTGTCGACCTGCACCAGGAGCAAATTCCAGACCATAGAAAACTCTACATTTCAAATAGCCTGGATCCTCCTACAGATAATTTGCAAGTAAAAAAGTTACAAGGGAAACCTGTAGATTAAAAGAGATATTTTTAAGTGGCCAGGACTAAACTATAGAGTTTAAAAAGGCATTGTGGGGTGATAAAACTGTAAGGAAATGTAAGGAACTCATTACTCTAAAGTCTAGGATTAGTGGTGTGGTACGTAGTCTATTATGGAAGTAATTCTCTGATGAAGCACAACTCACGTTATTCATGACTTTGTGGAGTCCCCTCCTCTTTAATCTGGGCTAGTCCCAAAACTTGCTTTAACCAACAGAATGTAGCAGAGTAATCCCATGCCATTCCAGTCCAAAGCCTTAAGAAGCTCTGGCAGCTTCTAGAAGCCGTAGCACCCTTGAAAACCCTGACCCACCATTTAAAAAGCTCAGTACCTTAGTGGCACCTGGGTGGCTCAGTTGGTTAAGAGTCCGGCTTCAGCTCAGGTCATGATCTTGCGGTTTGTGACTTCGAGCCCCGCATCAGGCTCTGTGCTGACAGCTTGCTCAGAGCCTGGAGCCTGCTTTAGATTATGTCTCCCTTTCTTTCTGCCCCTCCCCCGCTCACACTCTGTCTCTGTCTCTCTCAAAAATAAATATTACCAAAAAAAACAAAAACACAAAAAAAACCCCACCTCAGTACCCTACAGGACAGACCATGTAGAAAGGCCACCTAGAGAGAAAGAAAGCCTTCCCATTTGAGTCTGGCCACCAGCCCATCCACCAACTGAATGCAGTCACAGGAATGACCACTTGTAAAATATAAGATGTACAACCACCCAGTTGAAGCCAGGGCAGATAGCAGAAGTGTGAGCAAATTAACCGTTGTTTAAAGAGCCAGTATCTCTTGGGGGTAGTTTGTTAGGCAGCGATAGAGAACTGAAAATAGTGGTCACTGTGGGAGAAAACAAAGTGATTTAGGATTGGGATGGAGTATGTGGAAGCCTCTGGAATGGCTAGTGAAGTTCTTTCCATTTCTTGACCTAGGTGATGGCCACATGGATATTTGCCTTAAAGTGATTCACTATACTATACATTTGTTTTGTGTGATTTTCTGAGCTTGTGTTTTATGTTAAAATAAAATAAAATAAATAAAATAAAAAAATAAATAGCTTTACAAGAAAAAAGAAAATCCAAATCCACATGGTTTGGCACAGAGATATTTACTCTTCTTCCAAAATTCCTTCAGATTGTGGACTTTTTAAAAATTGCTTAGGAGCTCCTAGTTAAAACTCTTAATATATTCTTATCCTACAGACATAAACATCTAAATAATAGCAAGCACAGAAATATAAATTTCTTTGGGTCCCAGACCTTGCAATTTGCAAAACTGAATTAATTGCTTTCATATCTCTAAATCTTTTCCCCTCGGAGTGAGAAAAACTATGTATACAAAACTATGTATACTATGTATACAAAAAAGAAGAAGAAGAAGAAGAAGAAGAAGAAGAAGAAGAAGAAGAAGCAGCACTTTTATAAGCTGGCCTGCACTTTCTTATTGGCAGCAACTTGCTAGTCTCTTTTTAAAATGAATTTTCCAGTTTCAAAGGAGAAAATCTGTATTGCACTTGTGTGTGTGTGTGTGTGTGTGTGTGTGTGTGTGTGTGTGTGTGTGTTTTAGTTTGGAACTGTCAGAACTTTAGCCCTTGTGTCCTATGTTTTTCTAAAGTGCTATAAACAGACTGTAGCATATGAATTCTGTTTTTTATTCTTTTGTCTTTACTTCTGACTTCATTTTACATTTACCAGTGCACATTGCTGCATGTACCTTTCTTCTTAGAATGATGTCACCTAGCTTTGCTGACAAAAAAAAAAAAAAAAAATTAAATTAAATTAAAATATCTGGGGCACCTGCGTGGCTCAGTCAGTTGAACATCCAACTCTTGATTTTGGCTCAGGTCATGATCTCACCATTTGTCAGGTTCTGCCCTGACAGCGCGGAACCAGTTTGGGATTCTCTCTCTCTCTACCTCTCTCCCTCCTCCTCATGAGTATCCATGCTCTCTCAAACTAAACATTTTTTTAATTAAAAAAAAATAAAACCATAAAATACCTAGGAATAAATTTAACCAAAGAGGTGAAAAATCTATACACTGAAAACTATAGAACGATTATGAAATAAATTGAAGAAGACACAAAAAAATGGAAAAAGATTCCATGCTCCTGGATAGGAAGAACAAATATTGTTAAAATGTCGATACTACCCAAAGCAATCTACATATTCAATGCAATCCCTATCAAAGTAACACCAGCATTCTTCACAGAGCTAAAACAAATAATCCTAAAATTGGTATGGAACCAGAAAAGACCCCGAATAGCCAAAGCGATCTTGAAAAACAAAACCAAAGCAGGAGGCATCACAATCTCATACTTCAAGCTATACTACAAAGCTGCAATCATCAAGACAGTATGGTACCGGCACAAGAACAGACACATCAATGGAACAGAATAGAGAACCCAGAAATGGGCCCACAAACGTATGGCCAACTAATCTTTGACAAAGCAGGAAAGAATATCCAATGGAATAAAGACAGTCTCTTCAGCAAGTAGTGCTGGGAAAACTGGACAGCAACATGCATAAGAATGAACCTGGACCACTTTCTTACACCAGACACAAAAATAAACTCAAAATGGATGAAAGACCTCAATATAAGACAGGAAGCCATCAAAATTCTCAAGGAGAAAGCAGGCAAAAACCTCTTTGATCTTGGCCGCAGCAACTTCTTACTCAACACATCTCCGGAGGCAAGGGAAACAAAAGCAAAATGAACTCGTCAAAATAACAAGCTTCTGCACAGCGAAGGAAACAATCAGCAAAACTAAAAGGCAACCGACAGAATGGGAGAAGATATTTGCAAACGACATATCAGATAAAGGGTTAGTATCCAAAATCTATAAAGAACTTCTCAAACTCAACACCCAAAAACAAATAATCCAGTGAAGAAATGGGCAAAAGACATGAAATAGACACTTCTCCAAAGAAGACATCCAGATGGCCAATTGACACATGAAAAAATGCTCCACATCACTCATTAGCAGGGAAATACAAATCAAAACCACAATGAGATACCACCTGACACCTGTCAGAATGGCTAACATTAACAACTCAGGCAACGACAGATGTTGGCGAGGATGCGGAGAAAGAGGATCTCTTTTGCATTGTTGGTGGGAATGCAAGCTGGTGCAGTCATTCTGGAAAACAGTATGGAGATTCCTCAAAAACTAAAAATAGAACTATCCTACGACCCAGCAATTGCCCTACTAGGCATTTATCCAAGGAATACAGGTGTGCTGTTTCGAAGGGACACATGCACCCCCATGTTTATAGCAGCACTATCAACAATAGCCAAAGTATGGAAAGAGCCCAAATGTCCATCGATGGATGAATGGATAAAGAAGATGTGATATATATACATACAATGGAGTATTACTCGGCAATCAAAAACAATGAAATCTTGCCATTTGCAATTACATGGATGGAACTGGAGGGGATTATGCTAAGTGAAATTAGTCAGAGAAAGACAAAAATCATATGACTTCACTCATATGAGGACTTTAAGAGACAAAACAGATGAACATAAGGGAAGGGAAACAAAAATAGTATAAAAACAGGGAGGGGGACAAAACAGAAGAGACTCATAAATATGGAGAACAAACTGAGGGTTAATGGAGGGCGTGTGGGAGGGGGGATGGGCTAAATGGGTAAGGGGCACTAATGAATCTACTCCTGAAATCATTGTTGCACTATATGCTAACTAATTTGGATGTAAATTTTAAAAAATAAAATAAATAAATAAATAAATAAATAATCTGATTAGGAGATTAAAATTCACTGCCATAATTCACACTGGGTATTTTGTGAAATTTTCACGGTACATTTATTTTAATTGGATTAGGAACCATTACAAATTGAGCTCTGGCTGTTGCACTTTCTACCTGGGAACCCAGTTCAGAATTTCCCAAAGATTACAATAGAGTACAACTACAATCAATCAGTTCAGTAGTCCAGCAAAAATAAATAAAACAATAAAAAGAATCACCATTGTCATTTTAGTAATTACCATTACTACAGCACCATTGACGGTGTAGTCCTCTCACTGCCAGTGTCCATAGAAAAAAAGAAATGTTTCATTGACACCAGATCTTGATTCAGTGTTTAACTATGAGGTTCATCAAGGCATGAATTGGAGCCCAGGAGGGAAGGTCACTGTTTCTTCCACAAAAATAGGAGAATATGTTAATTTGTCTCAGTCTAGTGTTTATTTTTGATGACTTTAAGAAACTCTCAATTCATACTAAAGAAAGACTAAAGGTAGTAGAAAGTTATTGTTGCCACTAGAAATTACCAATTGGCAATAGTTTTCCTAATTAGAAACTCCTTCTAGCTTTGTCAGTAGGTTGGCATTCATTTGGCATGATTTTTTGTCAAAATATAATGTGATCAGCATATGTTTTTGTGTTATTTACACTGGGCACCCTCTCCTTCTTTCTCCCATCCCTGCTATTCCCACCTGGGCAGCTGTAATTCCACACTTCCCAGGAGAATCCATTCCCTTCTACAAATTAAGAACTAACACCGATACTAATGGCAGAATCTTTACTGACTTCCTACTTTCTTCTGATTAATTTTTCTTAAAGGGACTCAATAAGGCAGCACTTAGTGTGCTGGTTATGACATTTGGGGGCACAAGTACTAGAGACAATCAGAGTAAGATGTGTCTGTGGAATATAGTAATACAGATAACACTGGCTTAAATAAGATAGAACTTTATTTCTCTCTTATGAAGGCTCAGTGCTGGTATGGAGGTTCTACCACGTGAACCTAGGCTCCTTCTGTCCACTGACTCCATGCTGCATGAACTCCTTCTTAAAAGGACACCTCATAGTGAAAGACGCTGTTCCAGCCACCATCACCATCTAGCCAATAGTATGAAGGAAAGGACACAGAAGGGCACACTCTTTCTCTTTAAAGTTACTTTCTGGAAAGAGCATACAACATGTCTACCTATACCCCTTACCAAAACTCAGTTACATGACCCCATCTAGTTGAAAAGACGCCTGGGAAATATTTTTACTCTGGAAGTTCACATGGCCAGCTAACATTTAGAAGTTCTAAAGAACTTCTAGAAGTTTTTTTTTAAGTCTATTTATTTTGAGAGAGAGCAGGGGCTCATGGGCAGGGGAGGTGCAGAGAGAGAGGAAGAGAGAGAGAATCCCAAGCAGGCTCTGCACTGTTAGTGGGGGAACCCAATGTGGGGCTGGACATGGTGCTCCACGTGGGGCTCCATGCGGAGCTCGAACTCACGAACCATAAGATCATGACCCGAGCCCAAATCAAGAGCCAGTTGCTTAACCAACCAAGTCACCCAGGCACCCTATAGAGGTTCTATTATTTTTAAAAGTAAGGAAGGGGCACCTGCCTGGCTCAGCTGGAGGAGCATGCGACTCTTGATCTCAGAGTCATGAGTTCAAGCCCAACATTGGGTGTAGAGATTACTTAAGTAAATAAAAACTTAAAAAAAAAAAAAAGGGAAGAATGATATTGGGGGATAACCAGCACTCTCTACCACCCCTACTCAAAGAGGATTTAGTATATTACACAACAAAAAGTATGCATGAGTAGGACAGAGAGGCGATCAGCAAGGTGTGCCCAGGCTCTAGCTTCTCTTCTCTGAGACTACGTTGGCCTGGCAGTGCTCCAATGGTGGCTATGTCTTTGAGCTAGCTCCCTTCCCACTTAGTTTCAGGCATCACATTCAAACGCAACAAAGTCCAAAAGAAGAAGGAAAGGAAGAATATGTCTCAACCCTTTGTCTCCTTTTAAAAAGGGAAGAAAACTTTCTTAGAAACAGCCAGTCAACCTCCCTTCAAGCCTCACTGGCCACACTGCATCAGAATCCCATGCCGCATATAATCACTGGCAAGGAGAACACAGCACCGTGATAGGCACGGGCCAATCTGCACCCACCCCTCAAAAGCCGTAAGTGGGGCTAGCCTCTCTGGAACACATGGCTTTACAGAAGGGACATTCAGTCCCCAAATAAAAGTGCGGTTCTGTTTGAAAGAGGAATGGGGAAAAGATGTTGGGTTGATGTCTAATCGTGCCTACCCACGCTCCATATCCTAATTACCCATGACAATATACTGCCATTTCTAGCGACATAAACTGGACTCTCAGATTACACTGTCATAATATCCATATAAATCAGACCAGTTCTTATGCCCGTCTCCTACCCACAAATTACGACCGAAGAACAGGCAAATGTGTAGACTAGTACTATATACATCTAGATTAAGTAGACTACAAACATGTACAGTTCTCCCTATCTTCCATTCATCCTGTCTGTGGAGACATCACTCCAGACACTGTTCTGAGCATAAATTTCATATACTGCCACCCATGTGAACCCTTATGGTACAAGTATGAGAAAATCCCCCTATGAGAAATACAAGTTGTTTTTAAGCTGAAACTCATTTTCTTTATAAGCATCAGATCACCGATAAGCATTTCACTGGAAGCCATTGGGCCCTTACAGGTTAACTGGGACTCACTCTGCAGTAAGTCTAGGAAAAGAACGGTTTTCCTGCCACTTGCTGCTACCAGGCCTCCACGTGTCTGCCAGTCCCCACCGAGACCCGTGTCTCCCACAATTCTCAGCTGTGGCACTGATTTTCCAGTACTTATTCTGACTCTACGCAAGGATTTAGGAGGGAGTTTTCAGGTTCTTTTTTGTTTTGTTTTGTTTTGCTTCATTAACAATCCAGTGGCAATTTTTAAAAGGAAATATAATTATTTCTCAAACAGGAAGGCATTGTGTGTTTTGAAGCTATAGTTCATTTTTGCATATCAAAGTTTAAAAAGTAAAAGGAAACGTGGCATAAAGAGAGCAAAGTGCCCTAAGTTGATCACCGGTGCCTGGATAATTTATGAGCTTTCTTTCTCATTGAAAGAAGACCCTTTTAAGTCAGTGCTAAAAGCAACACTGAGGGCTAACAGATAACACTGTCCCTATGATTACAACCTGGTCTTAGAATTATTTATTAATTGAAACATCGTATCAAGTGAAATTACTGAAAGTTTCCAGAAGCAATCCTAAGAATGTATTCTGTGCCAGGAAACATGAGTGTGGTAATAATTTTCAAAGCATCTTTAGAAATGAAGTAACTCCTCAATACTTCTGATATCCCTTCGCCTGGAAATTCACTAAATCCTAAGAAATAATGTATTTTCAAAACAACCATGTGATGAGCATCACTGTTAACACAAAGTTTCGATGCACACAAACTGAACGGCAGCTGTTAAACGATTTGTCTAAAAGCAAATGCTGATTCAGACTCATTAGCATACCAGAAGTAAGCTGCTTATAACACATACAAGATTAAGTTAACAAAACTGACTCCAAATATACTGACTAGTTATTCTCCATATGTTAGCAAAGTTTATCAAGCTTGAAGGAAAGTTATTGAATCAGCTACAGGGGCTTTCAAATCTATAATATTTCACTGGCAGCTCCTTTATGAGAAATAGGTCATAAAATTGTATTTAAACCTTACTGTCATATTTTCGATTGTTCTGCTTATAATTAAATCAAAACTTGAGAATATTTATGGGCTAAAGGATGGGCAAATCAGAGAAGATAGGACCATATGTATACATATATATATATATACACACACATATACGTGTATACATGTATACATGTATATATGTATATACGTATATATATACATATATATGTGTGTATATATATGTATACATATATATGTGTGTATATATATGTATACATATATATGTATGTATATATACACACATATATGTGTGTATATATATTGTGTGTATATGTGTGTATATATACACATACATATATATGTGTATACATACATATACACACATATATGTGTGTGTATATATATACACATATATATAATTTTTTTACAGGGATCTGAAGCTTCAAAACCATCAGGAAATCACAGCCTCATGACCTTCATGTGCTCATGCACTAACAATTCACAACACCATGCATTTTTCCAATGCTCTTTTCTCTTTTGGCAAGACTAGTATTCTCAAATGAGGCAACGTCTCATTTTCTCTGGAGGTATTCTAACTTTAACTCTTCTCTTCCCTCTGCCCGTACATAACTTGAAAGTGTCCTCCCAAAGAATAAGGAGATAAAATTGAACAAGACTTGTGGATGTAATGACTGTCACACACTCTGCTATAGTTTTATGCATTCAGAACATATTCATTACAAGTCCTTTCTGTGCACTAGCCGTCTCATACTTTTGTGAGGGTAATAATTTAAATTCACAATAAAATAAAAGGGTAACACATTTTCTTTTCACATGAATACAAGACTTGCACCAACTGTCATGACCATGAAGTCTTTAAGAACATTAATCCCTTACATTGCTGGACTTCCGATGATTACTGTAGATGGCCATGATTCAACTTTAGGTGTCTCTAAGCTTTGCGGTGAAAGGAAGTCTTATAAAATAAATGGCATAAACATATTTTGCAAATAACTAAATGCAACCCCCTCCTCACTATGTTCTACTACATTGTTCTTTCAGTCCCTTACACACTGGTGAAAATAAGCACATGGCCAAATTTGTAAGACTAAGGCAGCCTTAGTTTAGCTGTTTAACTAATATAAATAAGCCATCCATCTTTCCCCCATTTTAAATAAACTACAGCAAAGGAATACTTGACCAAGATTTATCCCCTGACAGAATGGGCTGTCGATGATCCTCTCTGCCTCCACAAGCACCAGAGCAGGAATCTGGAAAGTCAATTACATGGCTCTCAAGTGCCCTGATTTGATATCCTTTTAAAATGATTTTAAATGTTGTGGTGACTGAAAACAAATATGGAATAAGGACACTAAATAAGTGCTTTCCTATCAGGAAACTTCAGGGGGCCAGAAAGAGAACTTAAACAGGAAGAAGTTAACCATTTCTTTACAGAATTAGGGTAAAACGTACAGTTCAATACTTAGTTTAGAAGGTATTTCTAAAGCCAGAAAAATACTAAATTCACAAGATAACTAAATAGGTAGTGGTTGTGGGCAAGGTTTGCTCTAGAATAGAGAGATGGGGTCAAATACCCCCAGGAGATAGAGTCACCATTTTCTGCAGTTTCCATTTAGTCTGGGTTTTTGTTTTGTTTTGTTTTCTAAAGTTTTTTTGTTGCTGTTGTTGGGTTTGTGTATGTTGTTGTTTTGTTTTTCTGCCTCAGACTCTCCAGTGAGTCACTATGTCTGAAAGTCTCCCCAAATGAATTTCTCCCCATCTATTACTTTAGCTAACTGTTACAAAATATGCCAATGTTCCTCTTTTGTACCCCCCCCCCCTCCCCCGTCTCCGGAGAGGGAAAGAAACCGTGTAACCTGGGAGCATAATGACACGGTCCTTTCTGCCTCTGATGAAATCATCCACAAGTGATCTGAAATTCCAGTGAAGAGATGTGGCCGACGCCGCGTTTTACAAAAACAGGCCAAAGTTACCAGGAGGGAAATTCTGCTGTATAGGCCGGGAATCCCCGGGGAAGTCTGCAGAAACGAGGGATATCCCCGTGGCTCTCTTTGGGCAAGTTCAGAAAGAGCCCAGAACTGAGGCGAGGGTGAGGTGTTTCTGGGCCAGGTGCTGATCAGACCCCAAGGCGGGCTGAGCGGAAAAAACGGGGTCGTGCCCCCACCCCTCGGCCTGCACCTGCCTCCCACCACCGTGCCGCGGCGCTTCCCAGAGCATCCCCCGCCGGCGGGCCCCCGGCCGAAGCGCAGCCCCGCCCGAGCCCAGGCATGCGGCCCCGGAGCTGGGAGAGAGCTGACCCCGCGAGGCGCCGTGCGCTCCCGAGGTCCCCACGCCCGCCGGTAGCGCGCCTCAGGTGTAGGGCGCGTCCGGCACCGGCTGGCGACGCGCCCTCGGGGGTCAGGGTCCGCGCGGCGGTGCAGGCCCCCCCGGGCGGGCGCCCCGCCCCCGGCAAGCCCCCCGCGCGCGCGTACCTCGGATGTAGGTGCACTTGCCCTCGTCCAGCAGGCTGGAGGCCGAGCCGCCCATGGCCGCGGTGCGCGCGATGCACCCGGGGCGACGCTGACGGCTCCCGTGGGCGCCCGCTGCTCGCTCCTGGAGGTTGCTGCGACGGCGAACCCGGCTCTGCAGTTAAAGGACAAACTTCCTCCGAGAGGCGCCGCCTTCTGGGGCGCCTCCTCCAGACCCGCGCGCGCCCTCTGAGGATCTGTGGGCTGGCCTGGGGCTGTCTTCCCGCCCTGGCTTCGCTGGGGAGCTCCGAGGGGACGTCCAGTCTGGAAAGACTGCCCGCTGGTTCCTTCTCCTCGCCGGCCTTTGCTTCTTTCCCCGGGTTATGGGCAGCCGAGAAAACACCGTGGGGTGAGTGCACAATTTCCCTAGTGACTGGAAACCTCTGTGAGCTGGAACCTTCGCCACTCACATGTCACGAGGTGGAATTAAAGACGTTGCTTTGCACGCCCTTTGGTACTAGAAGCAGCAGTTCGCAAGCATCACCTAAGAACTTGTTAGAGATGCAAAATTTCAGCTCCCCACCCCTGTGTACCCTCTAAACACACACACACACACACACACACACACACACACACACACACACACACACACCCCGCGCCCCGGTTAGAAACTCCAGGAGTGGGCCCAGCAATCTGTGTTTTTCTCAGGGCATTCCAGGTAATTCTGAGGCCTGCTAAGGTTTGAGAACCGACAGTAAACTGTAACTTCCTTCAGCCATGATGTTAGACCAAGGAGTGGGTGGGGAATGAAGGGAAAAAAAGAAAGAAATGGAAAACCAGGGAAAACCTAAGGCTGGGTCCTGCAATATGTTCCTAGTCCTGAAACTTCTGAAAACCCCATCAGAGTCTGTTCCTACACCTTTAGGTCCAGTTCTTCCCCTCAGCAAACTGGAAATAGTTCATCAGAAAGGGCATCTAGTCTTTTCCCACAACCACTATTTAGCTTGGCAGCCTCTCCCAAATAAGACTCCACTGGGGCAGAAGGGTCACCATGCATTTCTTCCTATTCTTAGTAATCAGAGTTTCAGTGACTCCTATTGACTTAACCTCCAAGGTCGAGTGGCCTGTACACAGAAGAACCAGGCCTGAGCAGGACTCAGAGGCTCTGCCCTCAAAAGTAAATTAACTAGCATTTTAACACAAAGATTTCTCACACCTCACACCCAATCTCTCTCACCCTACACTCTAATCCTTCAATAAATCCTCTCCTTTCTGCTTTCAGAATATATCCAATATCCAACCATTTCTCACCCCCCACCCCCCACTGCTGTGACACTCATCATTTCTCACCTGGATGATTACACTAGCCTCCTGACTGGTCCTCCTCCTTCAGAGAAAAAGCCCCAGTCTGTCGTTGACACCAGGCCCCCCTTGCTCTCTGCCCTCACCTACCACCTCTCTCCCCTTTGCTCTCTGGTTGGCCCCATTGGCCTTTTTGCTCTTCTAGGATACACCACCGTTGCATGTGCTCTTGGTTCGCCTGGGATGCTCTTCCCTCAGATATTCACCTGGTTCACTCTCTAAGTCTCTCATTTTTTTTTTAAATTTTTTTTTCAACGTTTTTTATTTATTTTTGGGACAGAGAGAGACAGAGCATGAACGGGGGAGGGGCAGAGAGAGAGGGAGACACAGAATCGGAACCAGGCTCCAGGCTCCGAGCCATCAGCCCAGAGCCCGATGCGGGGCTCCAACTCACGGACCACGAGATCGTGACCTGGCTGAAGTCGGACGCTTAACCGACTGCACCACCCAGGCGCCCAAGTCTCTCATTTTATTCAAATCTCCGCTTAAATGCTTAACACTTCAAAAGAAGCATTTTTTTTTTACCCCATTTATACACCAGCCCTCATCTCTCTCCACTCCTTACTCCACTCCACTTCATTATTATTATTCATTTCACTTAGCATCATCTGATATGCTTCTTTATCTGTCCCCACTGAAACGGAAACTCCATAAGGTTGGGGATTTTCTTTGTTGATGTTGTTTCTTGTTTCTTTTATATGTATATTATTATTCATTTTTTTTCTTTAAGGGCAGGGATTTTTGCTCATGTTCTCTGATGTATCTCAAATGCCTAGACAGCACCTGGCATATAGGTGTTCAATAAATAACCATTGAATAAGTGAATGAGTGAAATATATAATATAGAATCTGGACTCAATGAAAGCTGTGAATCTCAATGAATAAATAGCATTTCCAGGTAACTACTCAATAATTTAAACTCTTCAATGTTCAACTTTTTTCTCAATATTTTAAGTTAGCTCTTAGAATTAAGTATATCTTCCCAGGGTAGTAATACCTTTTCTTGTATAAATAGCTATAATTGTGCATCAGAATGCTGTTATTGTTGTTGAAGAAAACTGATTTGGATCTTCTGCCAGAGTTTTGGCTTGTCACCTCTGGTTTGGGAACAATCTGAGAAAAGACTGATTATTCTCGTCTCTCCTTTGTTGCTCATTTGTAGCACTCACAGATGGAACAGGTAAAAGGAAGGATTTGTATGTGTGTAGTAGCAACAAGCTTTGTAACCACAGTCTCAGCCTCAAATCCTAGCCTGATAACTTAGTCGCCATGTGACCCTGTCAAAGTGCTTAACTTACTTGTTTCAGTCTCTCTATCTATTAGACGGAGCTTATAACACTTCCCTTATGTGCTGTCATCAAAATTACATCTGACCAGGTCTGTGAAACACTTAACATATTCCCAGGAACATAGTAAGTGTTCAATAAATGGAAGCTAGGATTGTTACTATCAGTAACAACAAGAGTGGTCAAGGCAGCAAGTCTTTAGAGAAAGTGGAATTTTAATTAGACCTTGCAAATCATTGATATTACATTAAGAAAGAACTTCTGCTCCCATTTTTTTTCCCCAAACAAATAAAGCTCCTTTTCCCAAACCAGTTTACAGGAAAAAATAAGGAATTCATTATTTTAGTTACAGTATTTAATATTTGCAAATCCTATGTGGGCACCATTTTATTAATCACACACTAAAAATGAGTCTCCAAGCAATTCACTAACTTTATGAAGCAGAGTCAACTTCATACGATTCAAATCAGCTAGTTTAGAAAATTTCCTATGCAATGTTAGTTTTTGTACTACATTAATGTATTTTGTATTAAAATACTCTTTTTTTATTTAAAAAATTTTTTAAGTTTTATTTAGTTATTTTGAGAGAGAGAGAGAGAATGAGCAGAGGAGGGGCAGAGAGAGGGAGAGAGAGAATCCCAAGTAAGCTCCGTGCAGTCAATGTAGAGCCTAACACAGGCCTTGAAGTCACGAACGGTGAGATCATGACCTCAGCCTAAATCAAGAGTTGGATACTTAACCAACCGAGCCACCCAGGTGCCCCTGTATTAAGATACTCTTAAGACCACTTCTTTCAGGTCAAGAGCACATATTAAAATGATTACCCTTGAAACATCTTAATTGAGATATAATTCACATACCATAAAATTCACCCAGTTAGATTACCTTTTTCAAAGGAGCAAATTAGATTAATAGACATTTAGTACCTTTATTTATTTATTTAAAAAATTTTTTTTATGTTCATTCACTTTTGAAAGACAGAGAGAGACAGCACACAAGCAGGGGTGGGGCAGAGAGAGAGGGGGACACAGAATCTGAGGCAGGCTCCAGGCTCTGAGCTGTTAGCACAGAGCCCGACGCGGGGCTCAAACTCACGAACCATGAGATCATAACCTGAGCCAAAGTTGGACGCTCAACTGACTGAGCCACTCAGGCGCCCCAACATTTAGTACCTTTAAAATGTGCATGTGTTCGGGGATTCTCTTACATGTCCTAGAACTATGAACCCCTTGTTTGCCATGTTCTCATTTGAGTAAGTGACATCTCTCTATGTGGGCATTTAACTGCCTGCACAGCAGGGACAATCTCACACTTCTCTGCATTTCCCCAGGGAGCCTGTACTGCTGTGTAATGTAGGGGCAGGAGCTCTGTAATTACTTGATTGTATGAGAAGTACACATGGTAGGTCGTACAAGTTATCTAGCTTCATCTTCGCAAAAACTGATTGAAGTAGGCACGTTATTATCACCATTTTAAACACAAGAGAATCAAGGTTAGGAAGTTTAAGAAATCTGGGGTGTCTGGGTGGCTCAGTTGGTTAAGCGTCGGACTTTGGCTCCGGTCCCGATCTTGTGGTGTGTGAGTTCCAGCCCCGCATCAGGCTCTGCACTGGCAGTGCAGAGCCTGCCTGGGATTTTTCTCTCTCTCCCCCTCTCTCTGCCCCTTCCCCACTCTCTCTCTCTCAAAATAAATACACTTAATTTAAAAAAAGAACTTTGGGGCGCCTGGGTGGCGCAGTCGGTTAAGTGTCCGACTTCAGCCAGGTCACGATCTCGCGGTCTGGGAGTTCGAGCCCCGCATCGGGCTCTGGGCTGATGGCTCAGAGCCTGGAGCCTGTTTCCGATTCTGTGTCTCCCTCTCTCTCTGCCCCTCCCCCGTTCATGCTCTGTCTCTCTCTGTCCCAAAAATAAATAAACGTTGAAAAAAAAATTTTTTGAAAAAAAATAAAAAAAGAACTTTAAGGAATATAGCAAAGGTCATCTGTCACCTGGGTTTATCAAACTCCAGAATTCACCCACTTAACTGCTGTACTACCACTTTTATATTAAATCTTTTGTTTATTTACATAAATAATCCAGGTCTTACTATAAAAAATTAGAAACTATTGACAAAAAGAAAAAAGGGGGGAAAAGCATGCAAATCCCAACATCAAAATCTTTAGGTAATCCCAATCACCATTTTGGTATAGATTCCTACAGATTTACACAACATAAGTGCAACTCTAATTTATAATTATATAAAAACTTATTTATAGTTACTTAATAACCAAAATGAGGTGATGCTCTTTATGTATTCTATAATCTGTGTTATAATTTTTCATTTGGAGTATTTCCATTTAAATAAATGTCTAGATCTAGGTCAATAATAGTTCATTGTATAAATGTAACTTAAATCACCTGTCTAGCAGCAATGTATGCATGCTTGTTTCCCTGCTTCTCAGTCACATTGGGTATTTTCATATCTTTTTTTAATTATCATCATTATTTTCATTAGTCATTTAAAAAAATATTTTTTAAATATTTATTTATTTTTGACAGAGTGAAAGAGACAGAGCATGAGCAGAGGAGGGGCAGAGAGAGAGGGAGACACAGAATCCAAAGCAGGCTCCAGGCTCCGAGCTGTCAGCACAGAGCCCAACGCAGGGGGCCGAAGGTCATAGGACCTCAATAGACATTTTCCAAAGAAAATATATAGATGGCCAACAGACACATGAAAAGGTGTTCAGCATTACCCATTACCAGGGAAATGCAAATCAAAAGCGCAATGATATATCAGCTCATACCAGTCAGAATGGCTAGTATCAAAAAGACAAAACAAGTGATGGTGAGGATATGGAGAAAAGGGAACTCTCACGAACTGTTGGTGGGAATGTACAAACCATGAGCCGAAGTCAGATGCTTAACCGACTGAGCCACCCAGGTGCCCCTCATTAATCATTTAAATATTTGGTAATTTAGGAGCCAAAATAAGTATCACATCCTGTGATTTAATTATGAAATGCTTAAAGAGAAAGATTCATTGTTTTTCCATGGACTTTCTGGCTATACAGGTTATTCTGATACTTTTCTGTTTTTCTATTGATTTTTTTAAAATGTTTATTTATTGGTTTTGGGAAAGAGAGAATATGTGAGCATGCACACGTACTCAAGTTGGAGAGAGGGAAGAGAGAGAGAATCCCAAGCAGGCTTCTCGCTATTTGTGCAGAGTCCGATGCGGGACTCGAACCCACAAACTGGAAGATCATGACCTGAGCCAATATCAAGAGTCAGTTCCTTAACTGAGTGAGCCAACCAAGCACCTCTTTATTTTTTATTCTTATTGATTTGGAAGAGTTTTTTATATATTAAAGACATTGACCCACTTAGTCTAACACACATTGCAAATTAAACACATTTTGCTTATTAAATGTACTTCCTTATGTTCTTTATTCAGTTATCTTCTTTGAAGATTGGCCAACCATATACAAATTGTAAAATCAATTACATTGGTCTTCAGCACCCTCCAATCTTCCCTTAACATTCCCTTCTCATTTTTTTTTTTGTTTAATATATATTTTTTAATGTTTATTTATTTTTGAGAGAGAGACAGAGCATGAGCAGGGGAGGGGCAGAGGGAGAGGGAGACACAGAATCTGAAGCAGGCTCCAGGCTCTGAACTGTCAGCACAGAGCCCGACGTGGGGCTCGAACTCACGAACCGGAAGATCATGACCTGAACTGAAGCTGAATGCTCAACCGACTGAGTCACCCAGGCACCCCATCATTTTCTGAGGAACCTCCATGCTGTTTCCCACAGTGGCTACACCAATTTACATTCCCACCAACAGTTCATGAGAGTTCCCTTTTCTCCACATCCTCACCATCACTTGTTTTGTCTTTTTGATACTAGCCATTCTGACTGGTATGAGCTGATATATCATTGCGCTTTTGATTTGCATTTCCCTGGTAATGGGTAATGCTGAACACCTTTTCATGTGTCTGTTGGCCATCTATATATTTTCTTTGGAAAATGTCTATTGAGGTCCTATGACCATTTTTTAAGCTGATTGTTTCTTTAGTGTTGAGTTGTATAAGTTCTTTATATATTTTAGACATTAACACTTAATGGATAAATCATTTGCAAATCTCTTCTCCCACTCACTAGGTTTCTTTTTTGTTTTGTTTATTCCTTCTGTATTGGTTTCCTTTGCTGTGCAAAAGCTTTTTATTTTGGTTATTTTGGTCTAGTGCCAGTAGCTTATTTTTGCTTTTGTTTCCTTGTCTGAAGAAACATAGCCATGAATATGTTGCTAAAGCCCACGTCCAAGACATTACTACCTATGTTTTCTTTTAGGAGTATATGGATTTAGGTCTTAACATTTAGGTCTTTAATCCATCTTGAGTTTATTTTTGTGTATGGTGCAAGGAAGTGGTCCAGTTTCATTCTTTTGCATGTAGCTGTCCAGTTTTCCCAATATCATTTATTGAAAAGACTGTCTTTTCCCCATTGTATATTTTTGCCTCCTTTGTTGTAGATTAATTGACTGTATAGGTATGTGCCAACGTACTTTTCAAATATGAATCATCACAATTTTATATAGCTCTCTAGCATTGTATAATATCTTAGTCATTAGAAGTACAAGTATTTTAACAGAAACTAATGGAGGCTTAGAACCAAGGATGACAAACTCTAGAACCAGGGGGGGCATTTAGATGTTTAGGTATCCATCTTCAAATGTGACAAAGACCAGACCAACACAGTTGCCCTTGTATAAGCAATAACCTATTATTGCCATAGATAAGCAGATTCTACTGGTTCTGAAGGCAAGACTCTAAACTCCCTTGTACTTGGGCAAGGTGTTAGTTTAGTACTAGTGCACAAAGGGAAGAGTGCCACCTGCTGGACCAGCAGTGATACTCCGTGTGGGGTGAGGGCTCCATGGCAATGAGGAAAATGACAGACTCTGGTCCAAATCAAATTCCTGTGCTTGCACTTAAATTAGTTTAGCAGTCATTTGGCATTATTCACCTATTTCTTACAAAGTTCTTATGCTCATCTGACAAATGAATTGCTTTTCCAGAATTTTCCTGTTGAATTTATTTGGGGTGCTAATTCTATTATTTTATTATATAAGCTTAAACTTACTGCTTATAACACACATTCTGACAGTAGTTATAATCTATTTTGTAAAGCAGCCTTTTGATTTTTTCCTCTCGGAGTCACAGTTCACTCTTTATAGTGCAAGTCACGAAACACATTAATTCTTCTAGTCAGGTACCAATAGTTGTGAAAAATAATATTTCAGGGCTCTGACTTCTATTCTGGTGTGCTTGAACGGAGAGATGGAAGGAAGAATTGGCGAAGCACCCCAAGGGGATGCAGGAACAGTGGGACTGGTCCATTAGGGTGGGGAGGGGCACTACATCACTGACATCGCTTATAATTTCTGTATGTGATAATTTAAAAAAATGAAAACTGACTTAGTTTTATTGCTTTTCTGTTCTCTACAGACAACGCACCCCTTATGACCTGAACCAAGGGCAGACCACTCACACAGAATCCCCCTAATTCATCCCCAAATATTTGCGCTCGTATATCGTATGGGTAGCAGGGCAGAGATGTCCAAATTTATATGCCTCGTGTATGGAAAAAATACACGATGACTTACACCTGATTAAAGTAGTCTTCATCCATAATGCATTAAATGCCTTCTTATTTTGACACTGAGGCAATTATTAGTTCATTTAGGTTGCAAATGATAAAACTATCATATTAAATACCTTAAAGTGAATCTATTTAATCAGATTACATCCTTTTAAAATTTAGCTAATATCAGCTCACTGAAGGGATAGCAGTTTTGCAGGAGAAAAGAGTAATCTAGGAACATGAGGGCCTTTAAAATATATTTGGTTAATCTGTTTCCCAACTGGGAAAATCAGGATCTTGCCCAGGATTATTCTATTAGCAACTACTGAAAAAGACTGTTTATTTCCCCTAAGGTTGATGAACTGGGAGGATAGTAATCCTGAGCTGCTACCAGATATTTGTCTACCAAAAGGAGAACCCCTGATTGAGAGAAAATAAATCTCAGATGACATCACATTCATTGAGTCCTGGTTTGCACAGTTCTGTGAAACAATAGATCCTTCCCATTTTTGTTTGTTAAACAAATCTGAACTGGATTTCTGTCCTCCTTCCTAACCAAAACCATTTTGACCAACATATGACCTTAAATGTAGTGCTTATATGCAAGAATAAAACGTGATATAGCTATACTGTATCCCTTTGTAGAATTGATTAAAGCAGGTATAAGTAAGCATTACTTTCTATGAGCGATTTGCGGTGTATGCCAACAAATGGCAGCACAATATATAACAATTTACTTTTCTCAGTCATTTCTTATTCTCAGTAGTCAGTTTTGAAAGTGATTTATTTTCACTCTAGATGTTTGATTAATTACTGGCCCTACATATACACTAATTCCAATTCAGATTTAAGATTAGCTGTCTCAAATTTTGACATGAGAATTAACAGTCCTTCTGCACTTCATGACCTGAATATGTATGAATATAGTCCCTTATTACTCTCATTTTATTCATTTTTTTAAAAACTTAATTCATAAAGTTTGAAATTTTAGTTCAAAGCATGCTGCAGTTAAATTGGGAAGCATGGCAAAGGTTGGATTAGAACCAAATCAGGGGCTCCTGGGCGGCTCAGTTGGTTGAGTGTCTGACTTCGGCTCAGGTCATGGGTTCTAGCGCTGTGTAGGGCTCTCTGCTGACAGCTCAGATCCTGGAACCTGCTTCGGATTCTGTGTCTCCCTCTCTCTCTGCCCCCTCTTGCCTGTGCTTTGTCTCTCTCTCTGTCTCAAAAATAAATAAACATTAGGGGCACCTGGGTGGCTTAGTTGGTTAAACATCTGTCTTCAGCCTAGGTCATGATCTTGCTATTCCGGAGTTCAAGCCCCACGCCAGACTCTGTGCTGACAGCTCAGAGCTTGGAGTCTGTTTTGGATTCTGTATCTCCCTCTCTCTCTCTCTCTCTCTGTGCCCCTCCCCCACTCACCTCTGTGTCTCTCTCTCTGTCTCTCAAAAATAAGCATTTAAAAAAGTTTTTAAAAATAAACATTAAAAAAAATTTTTTAAAAGAACTAAATCAGATTGGCAGAAATTCGGCAACCTTAATAGCTTTGTTTTACATGGTGCTTATTAAAGTTATAGCCACATAAATTCTATCACTTAATGCTAGAATTCTTGGAAATTAACTACTGGAAGAGCAATAATAAATTTGAGGGAGCCCAGGGTAGATAAACTAAGTAATATTAAGAAAGTGAAATATCAGTAGAAAAACTGCTGGAGGACAAGGATAGTCTCAACTTTCTGAGTTTGTTGAGACTGATGCGCTATAATTTTGATGGCTATGACTTGACCTCCGGTGCCTACAACAGTGCCAGGCTTATGGTCAGCACTCAGTAAAGGTTTGATGAATGAATGAATAAATGTTCTACAATAGATACAAATCTTTGGTGCAATAAGGTTTTTCCTGTAATTGCCATAAGTTATAAGGCATAGTCATTGTGGACTGAGCCAGATGGAATTTCAGGTGACCTTTCTTTTAAAATTTCTTCATCGTATGGGCACCTGGCTGGCTATCAGTCAATAGAGTGTGCAACTCTTGATCTCTGGGTTGTAGGTTCAAGCCCCACATTGGGTGTGTAGAGATTACTTTTAAAAAATCTTTAAGGGGGCTCCTGGGTGGCTCAGTCAGTTGAGTGTCCAACTTTGGCTCAGGTCATGATCTCATGGTTCGTGGATTCGAGGCCCGCATAGGGCTCTGTGCTGACAGCTCAGAGCTTGGAGCCTGTTTCAGATTCTGTCTCCCTCTCTGTCTGCCCTGACCCTGCTTGTGCTGTGTCTCTCTGTCTTTAAAATAAATAAACATTAAAAAAAATCTTTAAGTAAAAAGTTTCCTCATCTTAATATTGAAGGAAGTGAGATCAGAAGAGGTAAAAATGATTGCCCAAAACAGAGAGTAGTAAATCAGTTTACAGTAGTAAATCAGTTACCAAACATTTATGGAGTACCCACTACTAGGTAAATGTTTGGCATTGTTTCAGATAATGGACATACAGCAGAGCCTAAGACATCAAGGTCTCTGCCTTCAAAAGAGCTTATATTCCAGTGGGGAGAGAGGATTAACATGTCCATGAGTAAATAGTTTCAGGTCCTGATAAATGATGCCATGAAAACACTAATATAGAAAATTGTAGTGGAGAATGATGGAGGGTGGGAAGAGACCCATTGAGTTAGCATATTGCTCAGCACGGGGCTCTCTAAGAACTCTCATGTGAGCTGAGCTTTGAGTCATGAGCACATATCCATGCAAATGTATGAAGGAAGAGTATTCCAAGTGCAAGTGCCAAGGTCCTGAGATGGGAACAAGCTTGGTGTGCTTGACGGGGGAGAAAAACCCAGCTATGGTGTTTCACCTGGAAGGAAGAGAGGATAAAATGGACTGAGATGAGGTTAGGTGTAGAGGAAAAGGAGTTGGGTTTTATTACAGAGGGTGATGAGACACTGTACAGAAGGTTTCAAGGAGAGGAGTCATATAACCAAATTTTCATTGTAGACAAACCACTCAGGCTGCTATGTGGAGAAGGGGCCAGGGTGGGAATGAGGGGAGGCTGTGAGCCCCTTGGAAGGCCGTCCTGGTAATCCAGGCTTGATGGTGGTCACTTGGACTAGGGTGTAGCAGTGGACAGGGGGCCAGTGGCCATGCTCAAGCATGTTTTTTTTTGTTTTTTTTTTTTTTGTTTTATTTATATATGAAATTTATTGTCAAATTGCTTTCCATACAACACCCAGTGCTCATCCCAAAAGGTGCCCTCCTCAATACCCATCACCCACCCTCCCCTCCCTCCCACCCCCCATCAACCCTCAGTTTGTTCTCAGTTTTTAAGAGTCTCTTATGCTTTGGCTCTCTCCCACTCTAACCTCTTTTTTTTTTTTTTTTCCTTCCCCTCCCCCATGGGTTCCTGTTAAGTTTCTCAGGATCCACATAAGAGTGAAACCATATGGTATCTGTCTTTCTCTGTATGGCTTATTTCACTTAGCATCACACTCTCCAGTTCCATCCACGTTGCTACAAAAGGCCATATTTCATTTTTTCTCATTGCCACGTAGTATTCCATTGTGTATATAAACCACAATTTCTTTATCCATTCATCATTTGATGGACATTTAGGCTCTTTCCATAATTTGGCTATTGTTGAGAGTGCTGCTATGAACATTGGGGTCCAAGTGCCCCTATGCATCAGTACTCCTGTGTCCCTTGGATAAATTCCTAGCAGTGCTATTGCTGGGTCATAGGGTAGGTCTATTTTTAATTTTCTGAGGAACTTCCACACTTCAAGCATGTTTTGTAAGCACCTGCAAGACTTGCTGATAGATGCATGTGGGCAGTTAGGAAATGAGTGTGCCATGTACAATGATGGGGAAGGCTCTGGGAAGAATTAATTGGGAGGAGAGGGGAAATGAGTAGTTCTGCTTTGGACATGTTAAATTTGACATTTTTTCTTTTAAGTAGACTCCATGCCCAACATGGGGCTTGAACTCATGACCCCAAGACCAAGAGTCACGTGCTCTCCTGATGGAGCCAGCTAGGTGCCCTGGTTTGACATTTTTATTAAATATTGACATGGAAAATGCCAAAAGGTCATTGGATGAATAAATTTAGGCCTCAGGCTAGAAGTCAGGAGAGGAGGTATGGATTTAGAAATCATCAGTAAATAGGTGAAAATTAAAGCCATGGTTCTAGAGGAAAGTGGAGGTAGAGAAGAGAGAACTGAGGCCAGAGCCTAGAGCACTACAGGAGGCCTGCAGGAGGAGGGGGACCTGGGAGAAGGGCTGAGAAAAAGCTACCAGGCAAGTCAGGGGAAAATCAGAAGAGTATGGCTTCCTGGACGTTGAAGCGGGCAACCTTAATAAGCACTCTTTCTCATTGATATGGGGGTGGGAGAATGGGGGGAATGAAAGCCTGGCTGGAGTATGGAGGTTAGAAGGGGAGATGAAGACAGAAAAGCAGCATGGCTTTCAGAGTGAGGAAGAGAGATGGAATTGTGGCAGGAGTGGGGATGGAAGGCCAAGAGACTGCTAACGGAAACAATCCAGTGAATGTGTTGGTAAAAGAGAGCAGGGGAATAGCCATGTGGAAGGACTGGCCTGAGGCCTTGGATAGAGCAGGGATGCCTCTCTCACTGTAACTCAAGGGAAAGACAGGTACCTGGGTTCAGATGCAGGTGGGCTGCAGGATTTGGTGAAGAGCTGGAGTAATTCTTGGCCATTTTCCATCGGTTTTCCCAAATCCTACTCCAGGATATAACCACACAGCCTCCATTAGACTTCTGAAGGTGTAACTCCTACTTTTAACTGATTTGCAGTATGAAAATATTCTGCTAACCTGATCATCTAAGTTTAGCGGTACAAAAAATCATTGTCTAATTAAGTGGAATTCTTGTAATACCAAGCTTATTTTGAGTACAACGTAAAAGAGACACAGCCCTTAGTTTTTAGTCTGAATAAAAGAATAGAGTTAACAAACAGAAAAGTGGAAGGAACCTAGGTCCTTGAAATCATTGTTGAACCCTTGAATTAACCAACTCTGGAATGACCCTACCACAGATTTCTTTTATGGGAGTTAATAAACATACTAATTACTTAAGCTGTTTTGTTGGTTGCCACTTAGAGCTGAAAGCATTTTAACTGGCACAGAATTTCATTGAGATACATGGTAACCATCAGGAAAAATAAAGCTCAAACTTTACACAAAAATTGACAAATCAAAATATAATTTAAAAAGTACTGGCAAAGCTATGCAATTCCTTTCCAAGTATGAAACAAAACCTAGAGGCCCCATGTAGATGGGATAATTGTTGAATAAACCATTATAATTTAAGACATATTGCAATGTTGATATGGAAAAAAAAAGAGGATTCACAACATGTACATGCTACATACACTTTGTATAAGATTACAGCTCTATGCCCATTGGGTTTGTTTTTTATTTTACTATAAGGTTCTTCGATTTCTGATTCATTTTAAAGACGTTGATTTAATTATCAGTATAATGCAACATTAAAAAAACCCTCAAGGCCATATAAGGAAATACTGGTAATCAAAAGACAAATGAAAAGTTGGGAAATTTTGCCATTTGAACCTGGGATTTAAGGCTAATTTTCCTAATAAAGAGTTCCCTTAAGCCTATTAAAAACACCACCACCAAATAGGAAATGATACAGGATATGAATAGTGCATGTTGACAAATGAATGGCTCTTAAATATGTGAAAAATGCTCAACTTACTCATAAAAAGAGAATTTCACATTAAAACTACACTGAGTTACTATTTCTTGGGTCACCTTTTCAATTGGGGAATGTGTGGGAAACAGGCCTTCTCATAAATTGCTGGCCAGAGTGCAAAGTGATACAACTGAAGAGTAATTTGACAACATCAATCAGCATTACAAATGTGTAAACTCCTCAAGGTAGCAATTCCACTTTAGGAATGTATCCTATTGAATTATTTGTATACTTGTAAAATGATATTTGTAGAAGGTTATCCTTTGTAGCATCTCTGGTCCACGAGGGTCCAGTGAAATAAATTTTGGAGCAGTGATAAAACTGAACACTACTGTAGCTGTAACAACAACAAAAAAGAATGAAAATTTCCTTTAAATTCTGGGTGCCTCGCTGGTTCAATCAGTACAGTATGTGACTCTTGATCTTGGGGTGATGAGTTTGAGCCCCATGTTTGGGATAGAGCTTACTTAAAATGAATGAGTGAATGAATGAATGAATGAATCTCAAAAAAAAAAAAGGAAAATTTCTTTAAATTTTGTTATGGAAAGATCTTCATGATTTAGTGTTGTTAAAAGAAAAAAACCACACCAGACACAATATGTATAGTATGCCATCATTTGATATAAAAAGTATGGATAAATATATGTACATACTTGTTGTATATACATAAAATATCTCTGTAAGAATATACAAGAAACTAATAACATGGGTTACCAACGGCAATAAGGTTGGGACAGACAAGAAAAGAAAATGACCTTTAACAATTTATTCTTTTATATGTATTGGATTATAAAGCATATAAATATATTATACATTTTTTAAATAAATTTTTAAACACTGCAAATTATAAAAACTAAATCTCTGGGGCACCTGGGTGGCTCAGTTGGTTAAGGGTCCACTTCAGCTCAGGTCATGATCTTGCAGTTTATGAGTTTAAGTCCTGCATTGGGTTCTGTGTTGAGCCTGGAGCCTGCTTCAGATTCTGTCTCCTTTTCTCTCTGCCTGTCTCTCTCTCTCTCAAAAATAAACACTAAAAAAAATATTTTTTTTAAAGAAAAACTAAATCTCTTATTAAATACTCAAAATTTGAAAAAACAAAATTATTTTTGTAAAAACAAATGTTTGGGAAGAAAATCAAATGTCCAAAAACACCTAGAATTTCCTAAGTGGTGAGAACGATAAAGGTGTCTTTTTTTATATTAATGAGTAACTTTGGAAAGCCCTAGGTAACCAAAGGATGGGACTGGTTGCCAGGGGAGTCAACCCTGTGATCAGAAGGTCCCACCCTCACCACCCCCCCCCCCCCCAACCCCTGCCTCCACCCCGCACACACACACATTCCCATCCTCCTAGGTTGGGAGGGAGAGGGACTGGAGATTGAGTTCAATCTCCAGGGGCCGGTCAATGATTTAATCAAACATGCCTATGTAGTGAAGCCTCCATTAAAACCCCAGTGGAGAGGGCAGAGAGCCTCTCAATCAGTGAGCCCGTGGACATGCTGGGAAAGTGGTGGGCTCTGGGAGGGCCTGGAATCTCCTGGCATTTTCCCCATGCCTTGTCCTATGCATCTCTTCCAAATTAATCAAACCTAAGGAAAGGGTCATGGGAACCTCTGATTTAGAGCCAGAAGTACAGGTACCAATCTGGATTAGAGATTAGCTTCTGAAGTGGGGGGTAGAGGTGGGGTAGTCTTGTGGGACTGAGTTCCTAGCCTGTGGAATCTGATGCTATCTCTTGGCAGACAGTGTCAGAGTTAAGTTGAATGGTAGAATGCCCTGCTGCTGTCCCAGATGTGTGGGGAAACCCCTTCCCACATTGAAAATGGGTCCCAGAACACTCTTCAGGGGCAATCAGAAATAGGCAGGTGTCCCAACTATCTGGCATAAATATTTGGGGACCTTGGTCCTGTACACTCTGACTCCTTCACTCTACTTATTTCTTGTTCATTCACTCCAATTGCCTCTCCAGTCTCAGTGCCTCTAAATAAAGCTGCCCCGATCACACAAACCTTAAATAAGCATAAATATACATATGCATTTCCAGACACCTGGGATGTGCGTGCACAGAGAAAAGGTCATGCGAATAGGCAGTAAGAGGGTGGTCATCTACAAGGCAGAGCGAGAGAACTTCCAGCCTCCGGAACTGTAAGAAAATAGATGTCTGTTATTAAAGCCAAATAAATAAATAAATTTTTATATTTTATTAAGATCCTATATTATATTACATAATTAGTTCCGTTTCTCTGGAGAATCATGACTGATACAATAGCTATGCCATTTGCAACAGATCAAAAATAAACTAGTACTAAAAAGATTGAAGTATGAATGCCTGGCTGGCTCAGTGGGCAGAGCACATGGCTCTTGATCTTAGGGTTGTATGAGCCCTACGTTGGGCATAGAGATCACTTAAAAAAATAAAGGTAAAAAAAGTTCTTACCTTGAAAAAAAGAAGATTGAAGTGATTAGGAGCTGGTGTCTCTCCCTTTGGTAGCATTTACTCAGAAACATAAATTCCAAATCTGCTTTGGAATCCTACAGTCTCTAATTATGGTACAAAAAGATCCACCATTAAAACAATAAAATTAATTGTGGGTCATTTTAATTTTAATAACATGTGACTTATTGTTTTGAGAACGTGCTAAGCCATCATTAAATGAGACAATGAGAAAGTGATGCAACTTTAAATACTCTGAAGGAGCACTAATTTCAGGGATTTCCCTAGGATTTTTTTTTTCAGTCTCATAGCTTATATCCAGATTGTGTTGCAATATCTACCTTTGAGATGTGTCCCAATAAGTTTAAAAACCTATGAAATTTGGGGTGCCTGGCTGGCTCAGTCGTGAGAGTGTACGACTCTTGATCTTGGGGTTGTGAGTTTGAGCCTCACGTTGGGTGTAGAGATTGCTTAAATATAAAATATTTAAAACAAAACAACACAAAAACCTCTGAAATCTGAACAAACAGGAAAGCACCTGGAGCCGCCACAAAAAGCAAGAGGGACATATAATTATAACAATGCTCTGAGTGACTGGGTGACAGCCACTGAGTAAATAGCTAAAGCAAAGAGAGAATAAAACATAAAATGAATTGACCTTGCTGAAAAATCTGTGAACCCCAAGTGCTGAAAACATGTCTAGTTCTCTGGAAGTTTACATATGCAGATATTGGCGCTTTCTAAGGAGCACCGACCACAGACCCGGTGGCACACAGGATCCGGACACAGCCCCCACATCTAAGATTAGAGTCTATTGGGGGAGAGCATTAGACAAGTAAACAAGTAACTACAAGGAATTGCAATGTGCTTTATAAAATGATTCCATTTACAGCAATTTCCAAGAACACCTTCCCTAGGCAGGAAGGACGGCAGGTTATTCTGCTAAAGAGAGGAGACTGATGGCAAAGAAAAGGTAACAAACAGCCTGACCAAGAAGCCAAACTTCCCACCCAGGTCTCTGAAATTGAAAGGGCAGAGAATTTGAGGGTAAGGACAACAGAGACTAAAGCAAGGAAATTCATCCCCAAATATCGCAGGCAGAAGGAGATTTTCCGAGACACAAGAGTCAAATGTAGTTTGGCTTGGCTGTGGGGTATGTGGTGGAGCATTGCCCAAGGTGAATGAGAAAGACTGGGCTTTGTGAGGGACTAGATGTGGGAAATGGAGTGTCCAGGCTGGGAAACTGGCTGGTGGAGAACAGAAGGCTGATGACGTACAGAAGGAAAAACTGTCTATGAGAAGAGGAAGATGAGTTCAGTTGGGGGGTGATGAAATTAAAGAGCTGGAGGAATATCCAGGTGGAGATTTCAAGTAATCACTCAATAACTGGGGTCTAATGTTTGGGAGAGAATTTAGGGTAAAAATATACGTTGAGTCATCATTAGCAAACTGGATGAGACTCCCCAGAGTTAGAGGGCAGAAAAATAAAAGGATCAAAGGCTGCTGAGCCCTAAGGCAGATGAAAAGGGAGCAAGCAGCCCTGCAGGCACTGAAAAAGGTCAAGGACATATTATTGTGCTGTTTTGTTCTGTTGTGATCAGTTATGCATGACATGAAATTTACCATTTTAACCACTGTTAAGTATACAATTTGGTGGCATTAATTACAGTCACCATGTGTGCAACCATCAACACGATATATTTCCAAAACTTTTTCATTACTCCAAACAGAAACCCTGTAACCATTAAACAATAGCTCCCCAATGCCGTAACCCAAGCCCTCAGTAACTTCTAGTCTACTTTCTGTCTCTATGAATTTGCTTATTCTAGGTACTTTATATAAGTGGAATCATACAATATTTGTTCTTCTATGTCTGGCTTATTTCATTTAGCATAATGTCTTCAAGGTTCATCTATGCTGTAGCATGTATCAGAATTTCATTCTTTTTTATATGGTGTGCCTTTTTGTAGTCACGAAATAGGAACAGGAAGAATAGCAATTGTGGGTGTACTAGGACTGTTATTAAGGCTCACATGCTGGGGCTTGCCAGAAGTACACAAATCAACTGGTAGGCCAGAATTGAAAATTAAATGCAGAAACCATGTTCCATTAATCAGGAACTCTATAGAGCAGACAGGCATCTGAGAGTTGGAGGATGCTAGGCGAATCTTCACCTGAGAAAAAGATAGCAGAGTGTATCCAGACTTATAGATGAACCCAACACAATATTCCCTTCCTCTGATGGGAGGCCTGGTAGCAAATGGGTCTGCCTGAATAGTTCCACAGGCCCAGGAGGGTCACAGGGGTACCTCTATACACAGTTACTCTCTGAAGGAGAATAAAGAGCATGAGCCAGAGAAGCACATCAAAAGCAGGTCATCAAGCAAGGGAAGCCAGAGGAGCTGATGGGCGGCCCAAGTCAGATGATAGAAGAAGGGGAATATTCAGATGGAATGAGTGAAATACTCGGAAGCCAATGTTACATGCTATATTCTATTAACACAAGCTTTATATGATCGAGGTAGCTTCTTTGGAGGCACTGAGACTAGGCAGATAATAGGAATGAATCCAAGAAATGTAAGTAAGGAGAGCAACAGGAGTCAAGGTATATAGGACTAAGTCCCCAAATATTTATGCCAGATAGTTGGGGTACTTGCCTATTACTCCTGATTGTCCTCATGTTAATATTTTTGCCCTGAAAGTTTAAAAGTTATCAACTTAACCTCTGATCCCCCCCCATAAAGGTATTCTGAATGCTTTTAATTCTTGTAGATGAATCTTATGCATATCCCATTACTCAAATGATTGTTACTGAGTGGAAAGTTAAGCTTCTCATTATACATCATTGATCTCAAATAATGTTTTATGTTATTTTGCCTTGTAGAAAATGAACTCAGTAAACTTCTGAATCTATAAATTTATTAATTTCGCTGAATTAAAGAAACAAAGAAAATACAGAAGTCTATAGAAGATCTGAATAACATTAATAAATGTAATCTAATGGACATATACAAAATACTCTACCCAACAACTGTAAACTACATGTTATTTTCCAGCACACAAGAAATATTCACAAAAATTCTCCATATACTAGTCCATAAAGCAAGTCATGACAAATTTCAAAGGACTGAAATCAGGTGCAGTTGTGCCAGAAAGCAATAATAAAAAAAAGGTAACTAGAAATTAAGAAGTATACTTGTAAATAATCCATGGATCAAAAAAAAATAATTATGGAAACTTTTAAATTTTATGAATCATGAATCAAAAATTAAAGGATCCTGCTAAGTACCCAAAGGAAAATGTGCAGCTTTAAATGCATAAATTATAGGGGCACCTGCGTGGCTCATTCAGTTAAGTGTCTGACTTGGGTTCAGGTCATGGTCTCACGGCTTATGAGTTAGAGCTCTGTGTCAGGCCTTCTGTTGTCAGCTGGAGCCTGGATCCTCTGTCTCTGTCTCTCTCTCTTTGTCCCTCCCCCACTTGAGCCCTCTCTCTCTCTCTCTCAAAAATAAACATTTAAAAATAAATAAGTAAATAAATTATAAAATACAAAATGCTAGAAATTTATGAGCTAACTAGACTTCTCAAGAAGTTGGAAAGAATTACAGTAAAACAAATCTAAACAAGGAGAAGGGAATAAAAAACTAAAGTAACCAAAAAATAGTGAAGTAGAAAAAAAAAATAGAATAGAATGTCAACAAAGCCAGATGATTCCTTAAGAAGATTTAAAACTGATAAACCTCAGGGCACCTGGGTGGCTCAGTCAGTTGAGTGTCCGATTTCAGCTCAGGTCATGATCTCACAGTCCGTTAGTTGGAGCCCCACGTCAGGCTCTATGCTGACAGCTCAGAGCCTGGAGCCTGCTTTGGATTCTGTGTCTCCCTCCCTCTCTGCCCCTCCCCTGCTCATGCTCTGTCTTTCTCTGTCTCAAAAATAAATAAAAAACATAAAATTTTTTTTTTTAATTTAACAAAGATTTGAATAGGCATTTCTTCAAAAAATATATGAAAATGACCAATGAGCAGATGAAAAGAAGTTCAATATCATTAGTCAGTAGGGAAATGGATCTCAAAGTCACAATGTCATATCACTTTACACCCAGCAGGATGGCTATAATAAAAAAGATAGACAATAACAAATGTTGATGTTAAACTGGAACCCTTGTTTATTGCCAGTGGGAATACACTGGCACTGGTAGTTCCTCAAAGTCTTAGACAAAGAGTTACCATATGGCCCAGAAATTCTACTCATAGGTATCCAAGAGAAATGAAAACACAGGTCTACATGAAAACTTGTACATGAATGTTTATAGCAGTATTGTTCACAATAGCCAAGAAGAAGAAAAAAAAACCACACTTATGTCAACTGAATAGAAAATAAAATGTGGTCTATTCATATAATGGAATATTATTTTGCAATAAAGAGAAATGGAGTATTAAAAAGCATTACTAAACATGGGTGCACCACCAAAATGTTATGCTAGGTGAAAGAAGCCAATCACAAAAGACCACATAATTATAGAATTTCTTTTACATGAAAAGTCCAGAAAAAGCAAATCTACAGAAGCAGGAAGTACTTTTGTGGTTGTATAGGGCTGGTGTGGAGGGGTGGTGGTGGTCAATGAGAAGTGACTGCTAATGGCCCAGGGTTACTTTTGGGGTGATAAAACTGTTCTAAACTTAGATTGTGGTGTGTTAGCACAACTCTGCATATACCAAAAACATTGGACTGTATGCTTTAAAATTTTTTTAATGTTTATTTATTTTTGAGAAAGAGAGAAACAGAGTGTGAGTGAGCAAGGGGTAGAGGGAAAGGGAGACACAGAACCTGAAGCAGGCTCCAGGCTCTGAGCTGTCAGCATAGAGCCTGACATGGGGCTCAAACCCACAAACCACGAGATCATGACCTGAGCTGAAGTTGGACACTTAACTGACTGAGCCACCCAGGTGCCCATGGACTGTATGCTTTAAATGGATGAATTTTATGGCATGTGGATTCTATCTTGTTATGAGCTGAATTATATTTCCCCAAATTTTGTATGTTAAAGCCCTAACCTCCTGTACCACAGAATGTAACTATATTTGGTGGTAGGGTTTTTAAACAGGTCATTAGGTCACACTGAGGTGGTTAGGATACACCCTAATCCAATCTGACGGGTGTTCTTAAAAGAAGAGGAGATGTGAGTAAGATATGTATTGGTTTTGTTATGGCAGCCCAGCAAACTAACAATATCTCAGTCAAGATCTTGGGAAAAAAAAGTATTTTGTCATATAGACTTGCGTCTGCCCTAGAAGAAATTGTGTATTCAGCTCCCCAAACTATTAGGATTATTTAGGTCTCAGATAGGAACTTCCTTCTTTCTTTAAAAAAACCTTATTTCCTAAAATTCTTGCTTGGATTCTTTACTTTCACATCCTTCGTAATGACAATAGACTTCATTAATATAAACCATGGTTTTTAGGGACTGCCTTATTGATTTAGTAAAGGACTGGGTAAAAAAAAAAAAAAGTCCACATATGAAATTGCAAAAACTAACCTTCTACAAAAGCAAGGCAACACATGATTCAAAAGCTCCCCCTGGTGCAGTATATACCCAACCTAATGTGAAAATCCAAATTCGGGCAATATCAATTCACTGACCCAGCCTTGGGAACTAATACTTTCCTACATTTACATTTCCTCAAAGTGGAAGAAATAACTTAAAATATATAATTTGTGAATTTGCCAATTGTTTTTTATTTAAATAGCATTATGCAGTAAAAGTTGGATAAAAAACAATTTTAATGGATATAAATTTCATGAAATAAAGGCCACCTGTGTATCTGTAAATAATAAAAAAATAAACTGAGATAATATTATGAACGCCTTTATGGCAAAAATTTGAAAATTTAGGTGAAATAGATAAATCCCTAAAATATTACAGAGAAAAAGACAATTTAATGATATAATCATAATCATTTAAGTGGATTATTTCTCCTAGTAACTCTTTGAATATGCAGAAATATATTACTTTTGAAGCTTCACCAAAACCAGGAATACTTTCCCTGTATAGGAGATGAGAGCTGGGGTCATCCTGCCCATTAAAATACAGAATGGATCAGCTCAAATATTCATTGCCCTAGTATAAAGTCCAATATCTTCCTCAAGATTCCTGAAAACTTCCAGGGAGATCCTGCTCATGTGGTCACCTGGCTCTGACAAAATTTACCCAAACTTTTTAGTTAGGCTCCTCTGAGCCCTCTTTTCAACTGGGCCTAGTCTTGGCCTGGAAGGACTGCAACTTTCGGTATAAACAATTTCATGTCTCTCCTACATTAAAAGACTTGAAGAAACACTACCATGGTTTCTGACAGCTCAAGGCTTTGTCCCTAGAATGATGACTCCGGTCCCTTAAGTTCCTGCCTGAGAAAGCTCAATGCTGCTGAAAGAACTTAGTGTTTGTTTCCAGACAATACCTGATTATAGGCCCCTGACCTTCCTTATCTTAGGACCCTGACTTAACTTTAGAAAGGCTGGAAATGTAAATCCTTTCTCAGTCTTTTTGAGATGTGTCTTCTGCAACCTAGGAATGCCTTTCTCAAGGACCTGAGAGCCATCCTTTTGAAATGTAGTCACCAAGAAAGATAGGACCCCTGTCTCCCAGACTCTGTGGGAGAACAGGAGCCTAAGCACCAGTTAGCAAACTCAGCCTAATCATACACACTAACCCTCCCCCACTGACATCCATTGGTACTTTCCCTTTTATGCGCCTCAGCCTTTAAAAGAGTCTTCCCCCTTTTGTTTTGGCAGAGTCCAAGTTCAGGATATACTCAGGTCTCTCCTCTACTGCACTGGTACTGAATAAAATCTGTCTTGTTGCAAAATTTTTCTTTTATTTTGCTTTGAACTTTTGCTCCTGGTGAATTAATTCAGGTAATGGAAGGCCTCATTGTCCCACATGTACCATTTCTGTTCCATGCCGTGTGGATCCTGTTGCAAAACCCATTGGTCTTCCCTAATTTCCTTTAAAAAACAAAAACAAAAAAACACAACATTTCCACAGGTAATTAGTGTGAACAGTCATTTTTACTGAAAGTTCTGGGAGACAGAGAGATTTTATATCACAGAAAAGCAAATGGCTTAAAACAGAGTATCAGAGATCCTTCTAAAAAATACTTTACCTCTCTGCTATGTTGTTCAGTCATTCTCTCTCCTTCCTCTCTTTGTCCTCTCCTAGCTTTTCTGGACTCTGTTCCTTTCTTGTACTGAGCAATATGCCACTTCTTTTGTTCTCTTGTCTCATGCTGACCATGCTGAGATTCTCACCTTCTCCCACCAAACGGTTAATTAAAGTATTTCCTAAAGTAAGACAATTCCCTCCCTAAGATAAGTTCCAGTGCCACTTATTACAAAGAGAATTTTTCACCTTGCTACAATTCACATATATCTTCATATTTATCTATTTGCATATCGTTACTGATTCCCCTATCACCACGCTTATAAAGGATCATTGTAATACCAGTGGATACCAACAAGCACATAAATGTTCTCTGCCTTATCAGAGAAGCAAAACCATCAACAGACAGGGGAGAGATTTCACTAAATTAGGGACACTTACAAGTGGCCATTAGTAAGGACATTACTTCACACATCAAAAAGCACTTAAATAACCATTTGCTTTGCCGCATAAATACATAAAAATAAAAATCATTTAGCTAGTTAACAGATTATGAAGCTATTAAATGAAATATATTAAAGGCTTTAGCACTGAACCATGTCTGCAAAACTCACAAAATTCACTACATGTATCTAATGCTGTTTCTCATTTTCAATAAATGTCAGCCTTGAAAACAATCCATTTTCTCAAAATTCTCCAAGAGTTATTTTTTATTCTACTGCCCTTGGACCTTTTGCCTCCATTTTTTCTTTCCTTCCTTCCTTCCTTCCTTCCTTCCTTCCTTCCTTCCTTCCTTCCTTCCTCCCTCCCTCCCTCCCTCCCTCCCTCCCTCCCTCTCTCTCTCTCTCTCTCTCTTTCTTTCTTTCTTTCTTTCTTTCTTTCTTTCTTTCTTTCTTTCTTCCCTTCCATCTTCTGGAGCCTGGCTTGGTTTACTGTTTGTTAAAAATAAAAAACTACAGTGTCTGCTTCACACTTAATAGTATCTTCAGTGAGAACGACACATTGTTATAACTAAGCAAATTAAATTATAGAAAGTCAAATTATGAGTCCAGAATAGCTAGATAATTATAGATAGAGTCACTAGTCTATCTACCAAAAATGTGCTGAATAATCAAACAGGTAACACTTATTAGCCCTCTAGTATGTCTAGTTATTTCCGATACATATTCTCCTTTAAACCGTACACCCTGGCTGCAGCTCTATTTTATAATTTAGGAAATAAGGCTGAAGGAGGTCTAAGCAACTGTCCCTTGCCCCCAAATTAAACAACCAGGAAATGACAGAATTGGATACAAGCTCAGTGATTTTTCAGACTCAAAAGCCTATGCCCTTAATTCAGTGAGATTTTGTCACGCATTACTGCTTTTCACTTTAATATACACATTTGCAGTCTGGGTATTTTTATCTGTAATTAGGAATTAAGGCAGCTTCCTTGTTGATACTTCGGCTTAGTCAGCCGAACAGATACAATTAAAGTGGTATTAGGCTACTGACAAAAAATGTGCCACTGGTTTTAAGTAATTTTAATACTCCAGGGAAAATTTAAGTTGTTTTTCAATAATAACCTGATTTATGTTTTAGTTGGTGAGTTATACATATTTTCTAGAACTTATTTACTGAAACCTGCCAGGTTTTTATTTCTCTCAAAACATAAATAAATATGCAAAATATTTTTTAAAAACTCTTTTCTTAACAATTATTAAGAAAAGTTTCACATTTCAAAACTCTTGTTTTCATAAGTCTTATTCATACTATACAATAGCACTCCTGTCTTCTGCTCATGCCCCTACACATGTAAACACAGACCCAGGTCCACAAACACATGAAGAGTCCCTAATGACTTTATGTCTACAAGAAGGTTAAAGGATAGTGCATTTTTTCCCCTTTCCTTTATACAAGGAATTTCAGATATGGATTAGTCAAAAGTCTCCTGACCTGCCGGGTAATGGTCTTTGGCTGAGCAATGCTACTGACCTGAATTAAATAAATTTCAGGGACTTAACATGAAAATTTTAATATAAATTTGTCTTTGTGATTCAAGACAAGCTAATGCTAAATAGTCAATGAATTATAATTAATGCAATATTTCTTATTCTTTAAAGTTTTTATTTATACATTTATTTAAATAATCCCTGCACCCAACATGGGGCTCAAACTCCTGGCCTCAAGAACAAGAGTGGCATGGTCTTCTGACTGAGCTGGCCAGACACCCCTGCAGTATTTGCTATTGTATGAGGGACTGATACCAAATGAAGGACACCAGGGGCTGCAGGAGAGGAGTCTGAGCTATTGAGGTCTGCTATTAGATTGACAAAAAAAATTTTAAGTTACAGTATCCATTGTGGGGAGGTGTCAGGGAAACAGTCACTTATATACACAATAGGTGAACATATAGTTAATATGGTTTTCAGTTGGAAAATTTAATAATGTTATCAAAAACTTTAAAATGTTTTAACTCTTAATTGACCAGTATTTCTTCTTTAAGGAGTTCGTACTGTAGAAATATACACTGTTTTGTGTTTTGTTTTTTTTTTAATTTTTTTTTTTCAACGTTTATTTATTTTTGGGACAGAGAGAGACAGAGCATGAACGGGGGCGGGGCAGAGAGAGAGGGAGACACAGAATCGGAAACAGGCTCCAGGCTCCGAGCCATCAGCCCAGAGCCTGACTCGGGGCTCGAACTCACAGACCGCGAGATCGTGACCTGGCTGAAGTCGGACGCTTAACCAACTGCGCCACCCAGGCGCCCCAGAAATATACACTGTTAAAGAGTTTCAGGTGTAAGGATGTACAAAATTTATGTGTAAGGATGTTTACCATAGATTGTTGATACAAAAAAATCCTTGAAACAACTTACATATTTAACAATGGGTCATTTTATTAATTGGCATATTGACATGATGGCACACAAAAGGAAAGGCAATATAATATGCTAGTTACAGGATAGGCTTTCAAATCAGAAAAACTAAGGTTTAATCCTAACTCCATTAGATACTTGCTGTGTGACTTTAATATCTCCTAGACTCAGATTTTTCATCTGTAAAGTAATGACAATAGGACCTACTCCACATAGATATTATGAAAATTAAATGAAAGAATGTATGTTTCTAAACACATATTATCTAACACTTCAGAATTATTCTTTTCTGTCCATTACAAATTATGTTTTAAATATTATTTCTGAATATGGGGAAATTCTTACAATTTAAGATTAAGATTGAAATTATATACAGATAATTATTGTAATTATAGTATAATTCAAATAGTTCTACAACCTATTGGTATGAATATATTCATGCCAGACTTTTCTTTCTCATTAGCCCCTTGCTGGGTAACTGCAAGGCCTCTGCTGTGTCTCCCCAGTCTTCCCCAGGCATTTCTGGGAAGCCCCTGGGTAAATCTCATGTGCATTCCAGTCCCACAGCATCCAGGCTACTCCTGGTAGGACCTTGTCCAGAGCAACCAGCTGAAATTTTTTCAGCCTCCCAAACCAGTTCTATTGCTAAATGTGATCTGAAATATTTTGCACTTCTTGGCTTTGGTACCTGAACTAAGCTGAAATATTCTTTAACTGTCCATGGAGAATTAATGCTGCCTGACTTCTACTAACTTTCCTAGTAATTATTCTCTTTTGTTCATTTTTTTTGTCATTTGTACCTCACAATCAACATCTTATTAAATGATGCCCTATTTTTAAATTGTTCTTCTTTCATAGATATAATTTTGCCACTTACTGTCTTGTTTACTGATAGTGACTTAGTATCTTCAATTAGATTATAAAGTCCTTAGGAGAAGAGACTAGGTTTTCTTTTTCTTTAGTATCCCCCTATAGCACAGACATGAAGTATGAACTCAGGAAATTCTTATTAATGCAGCCCCAAAGATGCAGTAAAGAATAAATCACGTAATAGATAGCTATGGCTCAGCAATAAATTATTTTACGCTAATAGGATGGTCCCTTGTATGTTTATTTCTTCCCCTCTTGCTCCACACTACCACCATCCAAAAGTCAGCCTAAAGTAATGGAAAGGCAGGAAACCTCTGGTCTCAGACCTGACAAATTCCTCCCCGACATGGGCTGCTGAGGCTGCTGAAGCAGAAACATGCTTCCATAAGGAGCAAAGCAGGAGGAGACACTGGGATGCTGTATTCAACATGCACTATCCTATATCCTCGATCAATTCCATGTGCATCCTTGCATCGGTTTCTTTTTTGGTTTCAGGTGAAAGTGAAAATAATCTCATTCACATCAACCCTTAAACCGGGATCAGCTTTTGTGGTATGAGCTAACTCATCAGATACAATGGGAAATCCTTTATCTCATCTAACCCTCCAGCACAAAGGGTGATGTGGCAAGACACTTGGTGCTCACCAACGACTCCATAACTTCTTTCCTAGCTTCCCCTGCAGATAGGTTGCGGCCATATGACTAGTTCTGCCCACTGGACTAAAGAGAAAGGACAAATGTCTCTTTGGGGTCAAGGAAGTTAAAAACAGGCATGCCTCCTCCATCCCTCTTCTGTTATAATGATACTGGACTAGGAGCCATTAGTCACAAGAGGGAGGACAGCTGCCAGATCCACACTGGAATCTATGTGAGCAAAAACTAGGTCTTTGTGTTAAACCACTGAGATTTCACAATTTGGTTTTTTTTTATTTTATTTTAGTTTTTAAATTTTTTTTTTCAACGTTTATTTATTTTTTTTTGGGACAGAGAGAGACAGAGCATGAACGGGGGAGGGGCAGAGAGAGAGGGAGACACAGAATCGGAAACAGGCTCCAGGCTCTGAGCCATCAGCCCAGAGCCTGACGCGGGGCTCGAACTCACGGACCGCGAGATCGTGACCTGGCTGAAGTCGGACGCTTAACCGACTGCGCCACCCAGGCGCCCCAAGATTTCACAATTTGTTATTGCGGCATAGCCTCTTCTGTCCTCATTAACAATAGATGATATTCAGAATATTTGATAACTGGTAGAGAATGGGCACTGATCTATCAGAATAAATGCAATGACCAATCAGTACAGGCATTGGCTCTGAACAGCTGGTATGACTATCTGAATCCATACTAGTTAATAGCCCAGAAAACAACCCTACAAATTTGTTCCAATTTTATAGTTGATGAAATTGAAGTTCAAAGATCAAGTGACCTGCCAAAAATTAATGTGTTTTAAGTGATATTCAGTCCAGCTCTGTTTGATACAAAGCCCCACTCTCTATCTCAGCATTCTGCTTCCTTCTTGTTGAATGATGCCTAAGTTACCTCAACAACTCATTGGAAGTTAGGCTGCAAGAGAACTATCTAAACAGCTTAATTATTTATCTAAACTATGATGGGATGGCCCAACAGTATAGGTTTATTACTGTATTTTCTTTAACTTGAACCTAATCTTGTCTCTGTATAGAATAACACCATTATATCTTGCCTTTTAAAAAAAATTTCCCGTTTGTTCTTAGTCATCGTTGACCCTGGAACTGTATTATTTAGGTTGATACATCCAACTTTATGATATAACATATACATTAAAAAGGCAAGAGAAAATTAAACTGGATGAAATTCTGGCTTTTGGCACGGTTCTTTTGCTCCTGCTGCTCATTCTTCATTTAAATTCCTGTCTCTTTTCTCCATGACATGATCATCATCTGCACAGCAACTAACTATTATATCACAAAGGATGGTGCCAGTGAGTGAGAACTGATCAGCAGGAGCTGAGCAACGCTTAAGCAACAGTAATTCTATTTTATTACAAATATCTCTAATTATAATAAGCCAAGGAAGAAATAGAGCATTCCCCTCTTACCCTCACCTCTCAAGTACAAGCAGCACTCTCACTCCAATAGTTTCTCACAAAAATATTGTACTTTCACCCAGAGTTGGCTTTAAGAGCATATTCCTGTGTAGAGATGATATCACCTGTTATTGCAAGGCAAACATGTGTCTAGACTGAAAAGTAGGTACAAATTAAATTAAAATCACACAGATTACTGTTGTGATTTAAGAGTAGAAATCAAAGCAGGAACTGCATTTTACAGATTGCTAAGAACATTCAAACAAACAACAAATCAAAACCTCTTGAAAAGTGAAAGGAAAGATACAGAAATAGTTACTTGGCAAGAGGACAAGTATTATTAGAGCTTCTCTTTCTAAAGAGGAAATTTGGGGGGTGCCTAGGTGGCTCAGTTGGTTAAACATCGGACTCTTGATTTTGGCTTGGGTCATGATCCCACGGTTGTGGGATTGAGCCCCGCGGTGGGCTGGATGCTGAGCATGAAGCCTGCGTGGGATTCTCTCTTTCTCCTTCTGCCCTTCTCCCCTGCTCGTGCTGTCTCTCTCTAAAAGAAAAATATAAATAAAAATTAAAAAATAAAGAGGAAATTTGGAATGGGAGTGGTGGTCAGGAGCTTTTATAGGTGCTAATCACAGCAATGATAACGTGCATTAAATTTGAAAGGGATTTGCATACTTTACAACACAATCTTAAGGTAGCACTTTGACTGGCATGCAGAATTCTCCAGGGAAGCTAAAAACCATAGTACATCCTGATGATGGAGTCTAAGAGAACAGTGGATGATTACTGGATGCTGCCCAATATCCACTGTTTTTATATTGGTTTTACAGAATTTGAAGTCAAATTGTATTTATAATCTATAATATACAATCTTATAAGTGGAATGTGTTGTTTGAAGAATATCAGTCTTGCCTCTCCCATTAGATGACAAGCATCTTGAGGGCAAGTTCCATGTCATACATGACTATCCTATGTCATATAATGGTCAAGACAATCCATGATAAAGACAATCCATGATAAAGATGATTGTCCTTGGATAAATCCAAGACAATCCATGTCTCAATTTAATATTAAAATAACAAGGTCCTCATTCTATATTACAGTAGAAAACATACTATTGAAGTTGACCCTGTATCTGCTCTTTTAGCCCCAAAGTTCAAATGAGTTGGGCAGTAGCATGACCCACCATTCTGGGTTCTGTCATCACTGGAGCCCTCCCCCATACTCAAGCCCATTAGTCTCCTAATGCCACTTTACCCTTAACCTGGATTCCACTGTCAACCATCCCAAAGAAACACCCTCCCAGTACCTTAAATCTCTAGCCTGTGCTCTTTCATTATCACATCTGACCTTTCTGGATCATCTCCATTGTCACTTTCTGTGTGTTTGAGAATTATTGCTGGAGACTTGTTGCTGGAGGAAGTCATGGAATTTTGTTTGACGTGGCTTTCTCTAAATTTCCACTTTTCACCTCAGTAGGCCTTCCTGGGAATCCTGTAGGTCATCTCTTCACTGATTCCTTAACACTGTCCACATATTCAAAAATTTTAACTAGTATAGCAGAGGCACTGACCTTGAACTGATACAACAGGGTCCGAGAGAGGCTCTTAGCTGCACCCTGGATTTACCCTTTAATTGCTGACTGAGGGTCCTGGGAAAGAAGCCAGGTTGCCTGGGCAGATGTTTACCACCTGATACAAAATGATGACAATATTTTGAAAAAGTAGTACAATAATGTGGCTTAGGCCAACTGAATACCAGTTCTGTTTTCAACTATAACTCTTCTGAAAACTGTCTCTTCCTTTTTCTTTCCCTCAATTCAACATTAACTTTGGTACGTATTCATTCAACAAATATTCATTGAACACCAGACATCATTCTAAATAAACAAAAGAGACAAAAATCTCTTGTTCTGTGGCCTTACATTCTAGTGGGAAGTGACAGATAACAGAAAACTAATACACCAAGTACATCACATAGTGTATTTAAAGTGATCAGAGCTATGGAAAAAAAAGAAAAAGGAGAGGGAAGGGGAGTTCAGGACTCAGGGAGCAGGTGAAGATTTTAAATATGGTGTGAGGGTTGGGCTCATTGAGAAGGTGACTTGAAGATGATGAGAGATAAACCATGTGATGAAGAAAAAAGTATTCAGGACAGAGTGAACAGGCCATACAAAAGATTACTTTCTACAAACTCCACATTATCCAAAGATAATTTAACCTTCAACCTCTTGCCTTCAATAACTCAAAGTTATTGATTGGTAAATGATCTCTGTGGCCTTTCCTCCTTTCCATTTCTAAAACATCTTTATATTTTCTTTTTTCCTTCACATTTTAGATAAATAAGTGTTCCTCTTTCCAAAGTCTTCTGCTTTCCTATATCCTCCCCCAGGAGGATCTTCCTCTACCCTCCTCACCTCATTTACCCTTCTTTCCATCATCTACAATCTCTTTTCATTCTGTCTCTTCAGATATGCAGAAGTATTTTCTGAATTAAAAACACCATTATCACGGAAATGCTTCTTCTAATTATAGGCTATTTCTTTCATTTAAAGTACCTTCAATTTCCTCACCACATATATTCTCTTTAGCCTTGATTTCTGCCTTCTGCCCCCTTCAAACAACTGAAACTCATCTCTTTTCCTAAAATCCAACTGTACCTTTACTTTACCCTGTTCACAGCACTGTCAGTTGATAACTGTCATTGTTCAGAGAAGACTGGTTTGTAAAGAAATACAACTACTTGTACTAAAATCAGTATTCAATTTGTAAGTTTTAAAATTTTAAACTTCAAATACGCCCTGCAATTTAGCTCTGCTTATCTGCCCATTTAGTTCCCTCTGTCATAGAATGTTTCATTCCCTGCCTGCCCAAATCCTGCTTATACTCCAAGATCTAAGGTTCAAATGCTCCTTATTTGAAATGGTCTTCTTTCTGCTCTCCTATCATTTCACTTATATTACCCAGGAAAATGCCTTTACTAATAGCTATGCATATGTTTATCCCCTTCAGAAAACTATGAGCTCATTTGAGGACATATACTATGTGGTATTTTTGTTTCTGTGAGACAGTCTTGAGAAACCGAGAATTCCTTATTTTCTTGACTTTCTGTTTTTCAGATATTTTGGGTGGTCTTTTGTGTGGCAAAGTGTTTTTATACAAGTATTAATGAAACATTCAGTCGCTCACTCTGCACTAGCAGTGCTAAGGGGCTTCGAGATTGAATTCTTGGCAAAAATACTACATTGATGCTAATAATTGTATTGATAAAACTGCAAGTGCTTTCCTAGCACAGAACTGCTGTGGGGCAAACTGTAACTTCTAGTGTCTGGTGGTGGCAACATTTTCCTCACTAGACCTGTTCATGGGACATGGATTTGGGCATTCTTCCTAAGGCTTAGCCTTGGGCTTACTGTTCCAAATATCCCAACCATTTTGTGAACTACCTCATACCCTTTAATAAAATTCCTTTTCTACTCAACCAAAGGTAGCTTTTGTTGCTTATAACTAAGAACTCTGACTGAAAGATATTTTCCTTAACTCCCCATAAACCAACTCAGTATCATAATATTTAAAAGACTTTAGTCATAGGGATAATACAATGAGAACACAACATTGAAAGTAAACTACCACAGGCTCCCAGATATTTGCTACTCTCAGGGTCTACAAGTCTAGTCTATCCTCCTGAGGAGAGTTTCATTGGTCTCTGCACCTAGTTTCTGACAAGGCTACATGTGCAGAACCTAGCTTTACTCATACAAGGTCCAATTATCCTTAGGCCTAGTGCCTAGGGCCCATAATATTTTGTGAAAATGTTTTAATTTTAATTTCTTAAAGTGGAATTTTTTAAATGGATATAATAAATATAATGTATATAAATTATAATAAAAATATAAGAATGAATCCAGCCTGGATTATACAACATAGTAATAAGTGTGCGTGTGTGTGTGTGTGTGTGTGTGTGTAGAGAAAGAATAGTGAAATAAAAAATTTATCCATATACATACAGTCAGCTGAATATTACCAAGATGCCAAGTCAATTCAATGAGATAGGGAATTTTTTTTAAGTTTATTTGTATTTATTTTGAGAGAGACATAGTAAGCAGGGGAGGGGCAGAGTCAGAGGGAGACAGAATACCAAGCAGGCTCTATGCCATCGGCGCCCGATGCGGGCGTGAACTTACCAACCGTGAGGTCATGACCTGCGCCGAGATCAAGAGTTGGACACTTAACTAACTGAGCCACCCAGGTGCCCCAAGATAGACAATATTTTTCAACAAAGGGCATTGGAACAACTGTAAAAATGTACGGAGAAAGTAAACTTTAAGTACTAACTTTGACAGCACACACATATACAAAAATTGAATGATATAGAGAATATTAGCATGGCCTTTGTGCCAGGATGACATATAAATTTGTGAAACAGTCCATATGTAAGAGTTGACCTTAAGTATTTTCACCACACACAAAAACCTTATTGTATTTGTGGGGTACCGGATATGTTAACTAGCTTGCTTGTGTTAATCTATTTACAATATGTATCAAATTCTTACATTAGAGCAATCTAATTAAATAATGATCAACAACATAAGTAGAAATTTCACCCCAGAAGATATACAGATGGCAAATAAGCGTATGAAAAGTAGATCAATATCATGTCATTATACAATTGCAAATTAAAATAACAATGAGATATTACTACATATCTATTAGAATGGCCAAAATCCAAAATACTAACAACATCAAATATTGGCAAGGGTATGAAACAACAGGAACTCTCATTCATTGCTAATGGGTATGCAAAATGGTACAGCCACTTTGGAAGACAGTTTGGCAGTTTCTTACAAAACTTAACATTCTCTGACCACGTGGTCTGGGAATTGCACTTTTTGGTATTTACTCAAATGAGTTGAAAAGTTATGTCCACACAAAAACCTGCACACAGTTTTTTATAGCTGTTTTATTCACAATTGCCAAAACTTGGAAACAACTAAGATGTCCTTCAGTAGGTTAATGGATAACTAAACCACAGTATATCCAGACAATGGAATATTATTCAACACTAAAAAGAAATGAACTATCAAGCCATGAAAAGACATGGAGGAACATTAAGTGCATATTACTAAGTGAAAGAAGCTAATCTGAAAAGGCTACATATGATTCCAGCTATATGACATTCTAGAAAAAGCAAAATTACAGAGACAGTAGAAAGATCAATGGTTGGAGTGCCTGGGTGGCTCAGTCGGTTGAGTGTATGACTCTTGACTTTGGCTTGGGTCCTGATCTTATGGTTCGTGGGTTTGAGCTCCACATTGGTCTCCATGCTGATTGATGGTGTGGAGCCTTCTTGGGATTCTCTTTCTCTCTCTCTCTCTCTAAATAAATAAATAACTAAATAAATAAATATGCTTAAAAAAAAGATCAGGGGTTGTCAGAAGATGAGGGAGAAAGCAATGAATAGGCAAAACATAGAGGAATTTAGGGTATTGAAAGTACTCTGTATGATACTACAATGGTGGACACACATCACTATACATTTGTCCAAACCCATTGTATAACACCAAGCATGAACCCTAATGTAAACTATGGAGTTTGGATGATAATGACATTTCAGGGGATAATGATGTGTTTGTTGATTGTAGCAAATGTACCACTCTGGTGCAGGGTGTTGACAGTGGGGGAGGCTATGCATATGTAGGGGCAAGAGGTAGATGGGAATTCTCTCTACCATCTACTCAATTTTGCTGTTAACCTAAAACATATCTAAAAAGATAAAATCTATTAAAAGATGTAAGCCATAAACTGAGAGAAAATATTCTTAATACATAAAGAACTTATACAGTAATATATAAAGGACTCTACAAATCAAAAATAAAAGGGTAAAAAAATTTTAAATAGGCAAAAAACATACATTTCACAAAAGTAGCTTTGTAAGTGGCCAAAAAAGCACATGAAAAGATATTCAGCATCTTTAGTCATCAGGGAAATATGAATCAAAACCACATTGAAATTCCACTTCACACACACCAAAATGGCTAAAACTAAAAGACAACATCAATTGTTGGTGAGCATGTTGTACAAGTGGAACGCTCACACTGCTGATGGAGTATAAAATGATACAGTCTCTTTGGACAACTGTTTGGGAGCTTCTTTTAAAATTATATACCCACCTAATGACCCAGCAGTTCTACTCCTAGGTGTTTATCAGAGAGAATGAAAATTGACATTCACAAAAACTTGACCAGGAATGTTAATAGCAGCTTTATTTTTAGTAGCCAAAAACTGGAAGCAAATACAAATATCCATCAACAGGATTATGGATTTTTTTAAATGGTCTGTATGTATACAAAGGAATATTTGTAATAAAATGGATTAAAGTACTAGTACAACAATATGGGTGAATCTCTAAAACATTGCACAGAGTAAGAGAATCAGACACAAAAGAATACACATCATAGAATTCCATTTATGTGACTTTAAGAGCATAATAATCCATGATGATAGAAATCAGAACACAACTGCCTATCTGGGAAGGGAGACTGACTAAAGAGGACATGAAGGAATTTTCTAGAGGTGATGGAAGTGACTTATGTCTTGATTGGGGTGGTAGTTATCTGAATACATACATTTATTAAAACATATCCAGGGGCCCCTGGGTGGCTCAGTCGGTTGAGTGTCTGACTTCAGCTCAAGTCATGATCTCATAGCTCGTTGAGTTGGAGCCCCGTGTTGGGCTCTGTGCTGACGGCTCAGAGCCTGGAGCCTGCTTCAGATTCTGTGTCTCCCCCTCTCTCTGCCCCTCCCCCGCTTGCTCTCTCTCTCTCTCTCTCTCTCTCAAAATAAACATTTAAAAAATTTTTAAAAACTTCATATCCGATTGTACACTTATGGATTACATCTTACATCAGTGCATTTCATTGCATGTAAATTTTACCTCCATAAGAAAGGAATGTTATCATATAATTACCTTAAGCTGGGTAAGCAAAACATACCATTTACATGTTTTTCTTTTTTTTCCCCCTGATGCCTAGAAGTATCCAGAACACAATAACTGCTCAATACTTGTTTGAGGAAAGTTAAATAAAACAACCGATTGTTTTGGCAGTTTATAGACCTACAATGAGACATTCAGGTAGTTTCTTTTAAGCACGTGTTTAGTTTCCTACTGCTAACTCCTTATAGAAAAAGGGACCTTTTTTGTATGGTTTTCTTAGGCTGGCAATGATCGCTCTAGCTTTGAGCAAATAAACTCTTTGGCAGGCAGTATACATGTATGCGTGCCCACGTGCATGTCTCCATAGTATAATCAGTTGTCTTGAGTTGTTCTCCTGTGATAGAAACTGTCTAAATTGGCTACTCGTTTTTTTTTAAGTATCTGATCAGATAAGTGTATTGTGAAAATAAACTGAAAACTATATCACAAGTACTGGTGAGAAATACATCATTGCTCAACTAATAATTTTCAAGGCAATTTCCCTTCAAAAATAGAGGAACAACTGCAAAGTTGTTCCATTTTGTGTGTTCTTTTGTTCCAAGACTGTTCCCAAACTAAAGCATTTATTATGAGAAATGTTTTCTCCAATAATTTTAAAGTTTAAAAAAATAAAAAAGATTACGTAACTATAGGTAGATTATTCATGTTAGGCTAAGTCTTTTTTTTTCCCCCCTTAGATGTACATCATTAAAATGCAATTACTTTCAATACTTAAATGTGACTTGAAAGAATAGATTTTTTAAAACTTCAGTTAAAAAAAAGCAGATGGCAGACAAAGATGTGCTACTGCATTCTAGCTATTAAAGTTTGATATTTAAATTCCAGGTGAGAATGAAGCAAATAAGAATGTGTAAATTTTAATATTTACCTATCAGAACTATATTTTCCAAAAATGTTTTGCTTTAGATTAAGCAAAAGTTACTCAGAAAATCTTAGGTCTTTCTCAAATAAAAATAATTTTATTTCAAAAGCCAGGAGTTTCAATAACTTCCAGATTAAGAAATGAAGTCCCAGTTAATTTGAAAAGATGGTTGGAGAACTTTTATTTTATTATATAACTAGCATAAAAGGAAACTTCTGAACCACCACCAAGTTCTGATTCTCTACTTTCAAATTGAGGTCACATTCCTCTCCCTTGTCTGTCTTGGGCTAGCCTCTTCCAGTAAGCATACATCTGGTTTAAATTCCCACCATATGTGATAACTCAATGCATAACAGATAATAAATTTAGAAGACTATATTCCTATCGGTTTTGGCTTCTATTCTCTTAGCTTTTGCAAGTCTGATGATTTTTCCATCTTAGCTTATCTATGTTACAGTAATAAGAGAGGCCCAAAACACAGAATGTACTTTGGGACTAAAAACTTGTCTCCAAAGGCAATCAGCAGGAAACTTGAAATGATCAATCCTGTATCTTTATGAGCTTTGAAAAACTGAACCCAACATTTCATGACTTCTCATACTATATAGTCCTTTTTATCCAATTATGTTTAGTAAACGGGGATTATTACTAAAGCATAATGGATATTCACTATTTGGATTATTCGTATATTCTTTTATTTCAGTACAAATATTTTAAAAACCTAGTACCATTATTATTAGTTAAAGCAGGGTCACCAATTATGAGAAGGCAGTTTAGAACAGTGGTTAAGGATATGGATTTGCCCACCCTATTTACCACTTGAGGTGACTTAGGCAAGCACTGAAATCCTTTAAACCTATATTTTCTAATCCATAAAATGGTAATAATTATGGTAACTTCTTCATAAAGTTGGTGTAAAGATTAAATGACATGATGCTTCTAAAATACTTAGCACAGTACTTGACACATACAGAGTTTATGAGGTTGGCTATTAGCACAGTTGTGAACTTACCAACAACTCTTCTCATTTTCAGGATTAAAGCTAATATTACCAATACTGGAGTCCTGTGAGAGGTGCTGTTCCATAGTCTGTAATTAATAATGGGCCTCTAGGAAGAATTATTCCTATTGCCTTTCTCTTATTGGCCTCATTACATTTGGTATGTGTCTGTGTACCCTACAAGATGCTAGGTTCTTTAAGGCTAGGGTATAGGGTCTATGTCTTATGTGTCTTTGAATTACTGAGTCTGGTTAATTATAGACTCTTGCTGAGGGAATGTATAAATGAACATGCATGCAAATACACTTAAAACATTAATTTTATACTTAAGTTATTTATGTGGTTTTAAGTAATCATAGAGTAATTTCTTTTAACTCCCTTGGGTCTATAAAGCAATATAGTATTATAGCTACAAATAACAGTTAAAACTTACATATTGTATTGTTCTTTGTTTACATTTCAAAGAGGAGATCTAGTTTAGGTATTGTGTATTTGGGATATCTATTAAAATTTTATTTCAGTATTCATTCATGTATCTATTTATTTATTTTAGAGAGAGAGAGGGCACGAGCAGGGAAGAGGAAGTAGAGGGAGAAAGAGAGTTTAAGCAGGCTCCATGCTCAGTGCTCAGTGCAGAGCCCAGCACATCCCATGACTCTGGGATCATGATCTGAGATGAAATCAAGAGTCAAATGCTCAACTGACTGAGCCACCCAGATACCCCATTAAGACATCTATTAGACATCCAAGTAGAGGGGCTGAACAGGAAGTTGGACATAAGTTTGGAGAGGTCCTTTCCAAAAACTTATAGAAGTCCACAAGTTTGGAGAAAATTGAGAGTAGTCAACATATGAGTAGTACTTAGAGCCACATTACTGAATAGGATCCCCCAGAGAGAGGATATAAATTAAAAGGGGGAAAAGTCCTAAGACTAAACCCTGGGACATTCCAAAACTTAGAGCGTGGGTGATGATGAGAAGCCACAACAGAGACTGAGCTGGAGAGGGTCGGAGGGTCAAAGAAATTATGAGAACCAAGAGAAAGCCAATTATCACATGTTCAGCTCTCATTGTCTGTGGCTCTTGCTCACATCCATCTTGGGAGCTTTTTGCAAATTCAATATGCTATTTGGATATGTTACAGTTTTCCGAACTAACCCTTGGTTTCTCACAACCCTCATTCAATACTCTGTTCTGCATGTGTCTTCAACCAGGCCCACCTGAAACTTTAGGATCCAGAGGCAAGGTCAAAGGTGTCCTTTTGCGAGTCTCAGCTAACACCAGCCATGTTATACCTCACCCTTATTCCTCACCTCACTTGTCATCCTCTCGTCTGGTGAAGGAAAGATAGCTACCTTGGTGATTTGGCTTCAGACCCCCTGATTCAGCTTTTAGGTGAATGTGTTGTACCCCCTTAAACTTATCTTGTGCCCCGCTTTCTTGGGCTTCCTCCTTGCTTGTGATTTGTATTCTTGCTCCAGCTCTAGGCATTTGGCCACTTTGGACAAACAACCTGTTTTTTTCAGCCAGTCCCTGAGTTCCTCTATCTCTGTACAACCCCACCCCCACTCTACCTCAACTGCAGTGGCTAGTGCTCTTGCTGTGACCCTTTGGGTCATCTGAGCCAATTTGGAGAAAGATCAAGTCTCTTGAATCCAGCCTAATACATTGCTCAAGCTTTTTAACCATACGGTGATCTCAAAGAGTCTAGAAAATAAAAATTCCCTGGAATAGATGTATATATATATGAATGATGGAAAATTCAAATATTTCATTCTCAATCTACAATTTGTACTTGTTTCCAGCAATCACAAGCTAAATTAGTATGAATTTCTGGAGGGAGTACTAGGAGTCTAATTAGCAAACAACACCTGGTATTTCCCCTAGAGACGGTGGGATATAAATTAGTAGCAGAAGAACAGAATCCCAAGATAATTATATAGGTTCTAGAACTCTTTTAAACAGTTGCTATTTGAGGGTTCTGTAATCATTGGTTGGTGCCTGTTTAGCCTAAATTCTTGCTAAATAGGGTTAGGAATGTTTAGGGGAATGGAAATTGAGGTCTAGTAGTAAGACATTCGAATCCCTGATTTTCAAGGCCACTACACAACTAGATCTCTAGAAACAAAGTAAAGAATTTCCAAGTTCTAGTTTTTCTGTTTGTTTTGGCTAATGATGCCTGATCTAGAATAGCTTTTGTCTTTACCTCAGTCCTTCACGTAATAATTGGTACATATATGCAGAAATTTCACTCAATTTCATTAGAGAAGTTTACTTTTCATATGTAATTGCATCTTTACTGCTTTTATGATAAAACACAATGTTGTATGTATGGAACATGCAAACAATACAGAAATTAAAAAAATAATTTAGAAACTGAAAGTCCTCAAAAGTCCTCCTTTCCTTGAATATAGTCCTTAAGTTTGGTGTATATTCTTTTGAATTTATATTATGAAAATGGGATATATGGTATATATTGCATATATTGCTGAGAAACTTGAATTAAAAAAAATTTTTTAATGTTTATTTTAGAGAGAGAGAGACACAGCGCGAGTAGGGGAGGAGCAGAGAGAGAGGGAGACACAGAATCCGAAGCAGTCTCCAGGCTCTGAGCTGTCAGACAGAGCCCAATGTGGGACTCAAACCCATGGACTGCGAGATCATGACCCGAGCCAAAGTTGGACACTTAACCAATTGAGCCACCCAGTCTCCCCAGAAACTTGATTTTTTACTTGATAATATATTATTGATATCTTTCTACATCAGTACTTATATAGCTTTACCTCATTCTTTTTATTTTTTTATTTATTTTTATTTTTATTTTTTTTTACATTTATTTTATTATTTTTTGAGAAAGAGAGAGAGATAGAGCACAAGTGGGGGAGGGGCAGAGAGAGGAGACACAATCTGAAGCGGGCTCCAGGCTCCAAGCTGTCAGCACAGACCCTGACGCGGGGCTCGAACTCACAGATGGCGAGATCATGACCTGAGCTGAAGTCGGACGCCCAACAGACTGAGCCACTCAGGCGCCCCTACCTCATTCTTTTTAATAGTTATATGATATAGTACTGTATAGAATACTAAAATTTATTTAGCCAAAAATGTGAATTATATCCAGGTTTTTACAAACACAAGCAATGGAAAAATTAACATCCATGTATATATTTCTTGGCACACTTGTGTGTGTACTTCCATAAGATATATTCCTGGAACTGGATTTCTTAGGCTGAAAGACATACACATTAAAATTTTTGCCCTCTTAGGAGGTTGTGTCATTTTTCATGCACATCATTAATGTATGTGATATCTGTGTTCATAAACACAGGCCAACAATTAGTATTATGATTGTGGGAATATGGGAGGTAGAAAATATACCTGTTCAAATTTTCCTTTTCTAAATATTGTTGCAATGATTAAACACTATTTGTAAAATATACAAAGCAAGTATTTTTAGTGACCTCTTTTTAAAAATTGTAGTTATTTTCTGGGGCGCCTGGGTGGCGCAGTCGGTTAAGCGTCCGACTTCAGCCAGGTCACGATCTTGCGCTCCGTGAGTTCGAGCCCCGCGTCGGGCTCTGGGCTGATGGCTCGGAGCCTGGAGCCTGTTTCCGATTCTGTGTCTCCCTCTCTCTCTGCCCCTCCCCCGTTCATGCTCTGTCTCTCTCTGTCCCCAAAATAAATAAACGTTGAAAAAAAATTAAAAAAAAAAAAAAACAAAAAAACAAAAAAAAAAAAAAATAAATAAAAATTGTAGTTATTTTCATTACTTAAAGGCATGCCAGATGTATCTTAAGAACAAGGCATGTGTATATACATACATATATAAAATATATATATATATATATGTTTAATGCTTATACATTACATTTTGTCAAGTACTGAGGCCCGTTTACAGATGAATAATGACTGGTGTTGAAACATGAATAATGACATTGTGCCCTCATGCTACTTTCATTCTGGTGGGTGGGTAAGGGGGACATATTTGCATACAACTAATTTAGGCAAGTGAATGGAGGAGAAAGATGCTAAATGTGGTTTGAGAACTAATCAAATTTCAAGTTCCATTTGGAATATTAGGACTAACGTATATTAAACTTTTACTTTTGGTATGAAACATTACTGTGTTTTGACAGGACTCTTCAAAATCAACATCCAAGGGGCACCTGGGTGGCTCAGCCTGTTGAACGTCTGACTCTTGATTTTGGCTCAGGTACGATCCCAGGGTTGTGGGATCCAGCCCTGTGTCAGACTCTGTGCTGAGCAGGGAGCTTGCTTGAGATTCTCCCCCCTCCCAACCCCCCACCTCTCTCCCCTGCTCATGCTCTCTCTCTCTCTAAAATAAATTTAAAACAATTGTTTTTAAATCCCACAAAATCAACATCCAAATACGGTTCTACTTGAAAGTCCACCACAACAAACTTTCCTGTTGGTCATTATTTTGTAGGGGGGAGATGGCTGCAACAATATCGCATGACATTCCTAACATGGGTTCTCCTGACCCAAGATCATTCCTGGAGTATTCAATACCAGAGGTAGCAACCTCATTGCTTCTCTATTCTTTTCTACTAAAGAGCTCTGAATTTTCCACATTTGTTGATAGAGGTGGGTCTTTTTCTGTACCATGAATGCCACAGTGTTTACAGGTTACATTTGACATCTTCTTGTAATGCAGTTTTCATTCACTATGTGTCAAGCCCCAAGCTAAAGGCTGGGATAAGAATATGGTCAAGCCTAATTAAATAGCAAGTCAGGAAATGAATAGATTGGCAAATAGCTGAGAACTGGATCATGTGGAAGAAGGGACAGCTGTGTTGAGGTCAGGCCCACAGTCATCCTTTATATTTTAGGAAAGGGTTAAACCAGGACACTCTTGAATAATCAAATTCAAGAGTGAAGACTAGAGGCTCCAAGGATATGTAAATGTCAAGAAATCAAGGAATTGCCAATACACTAAGAACATCAATACTGTCTTAAAACAAGAACTAATTAGAACAGAGGAGTAAATGTTGGAGAGGGACACACTAGGGCAAGTTTGGTCACCCATATATCCTTAACAGGATACTATGACAAGAAGGTTCTTTTGCAGGGACACCTGGGTGGCTCAGTAGGTTGAGTATCCGACTCTTGATTTCTGCTCAGGTCGTGATCTCATGGTTCATGGGATTGAGCCCTGTGTTGGGCTCTGCGCTATAAACAGAGCCTGCTTGTGACTCGCTCTCCCTTTCTCTCTGCCTCTCCTGCACTCGTGCTTTTTCTCTCTCTCAAAAATACATCAGTTCCAAGGCATAATCTCTTCCCTTGCAGTAAACATTTTGAAAGGAAAAAACATACAAAGTTTATTTGCATGGATAAACATTTTTCATACTAGGAAACTTAAGCCAAAAATAAATAAGCTTAAAAAGAAAAAAGGTTCTTTTGCAGCCACCTCTATGCCATCTTACTTCATATGTGACAGACTTCATAATTCTTAGGGGAGAACAGTCAATTCTGATCTTATAAGCATGGTCTGTGAAATGTGTTTATTTAAAAAATGATAAAACTTTTCTATAGACAGATTAAAATCCTTAGAAAATATCTCTTCCTGGATGTAACACATAAAACCTCATTATTCTGGGTTGACCAGAATCGTTTTCAGATTTACCTGAATTAAAACCTACTTTAGTATCTAATTCAATGTACATTTAAATATGGCTTGCTTCTGTAGAGTATAAAATGCTAATGACTCAGCAGATGGATACTGCAGGGGTTTCCAGATCTTGATGTAGTCTAAAATAAAATAAAATTTTCTTTGTATGGGTGGGACTTGGCAGTTCTTTTAAATTCTTTACTAAAAACATTTCCAAGAAATGTGTTAGCTAAAGATGTCTTTACCGTCCACTCTCTCACCCTACAAAAAACAATTCTAGAACCACGCTTGTTTTAAGTGGAAAAAATTAAAATGTCCAGAAAGGCGGTTGGAGTAAGCTGTAATTTGACTTAAATATTTTGCACTCTTCTACTGTACATCCCCACAAAGATTTTCCAGACTTCTCTTCCAGATAAATCTCCATTTTAGTTCTGAGTTTCAATCTTCATTATCTATTCCTTGCTAGTTTCCAGGATGATTCTTGGTGTTCCTATATCAGTGCCAAGGCATAAATCTCTTCCCTTGCAGTAAACATTTTGAAAGGAAAAAAACTTATATGGTTTATTTGAATGGAATAAATATTTTTTCATACTAGAAAACTTGAACCAGTAATTATTAAATCATATTTCAATTTATATTTGAAGTTGGATATCACAATAAAATCTCCCATTTATATGCTCTATTATTCACTACAAAGAAACAGTTGGCTATTTGTGCTGCATCAGAATGAAAACTTTATTCATTCTTTTGACTTTTCAAACACATGCTAGTTCATTATTTTAATAAAATGCACTAACAGATGTTAGGCAGAATGTGGCCACATCTGGGACACATAAAATACATTCCAACTCTCCATAGGAGGGAAATAGTAATATTGTTTAGTTCTTCCCAAAAGTCTCACTAGCCCATCTCATTTAATCTGTTTAACTCCTTCAAGTTGAACAGTTAAGGGTAGCACCAATTATCTTGGTTGTCTTGAGAATATAAAAAGGAACATTGAACTAAAACGCCAAGTGAAGCATCACAAAAAGAAATACGCTATGTTGAAATACAAATAAAACTTCACTAAGGCCTGTGGCTAGAGCTATATTTTTTCAGCTGAAGAGGCTGTAAATCTTGAGTTGCTTGCTTCCTGAAGCCACCTTGAATTATAGGTCTCTTTAGGCCTTTCTACAACGTCTCTACTTAAGTTGACCCTTTCAAAGAAAGCACAACACATCCAAAAGATGGCAAATAAAGATTTTGGTAGAAGATATATTTTGACAATGGTATTATATACATATACATATATATATAGTGATTAAATCCCAAGCTATTTCTGTCTTCTAACCTAACTTTTAATTTTGTTTCCTTAAAGCAAGTTTTCTAAGAAAACAGAAACAAGACCTGCTGGCTTTCTGTCAATGGATCAGGTTTATATACCGTTACATTTAGCATCATCTCTAATTTCTTAAAAAGACCACACTTAGGATTGGAATACAAGTGTTGAAAGAAAGCTCTGGAGATGTTTTTTTTATATGCTGCTTACCCATTAGAAAGAAGAAAAATGCTGGAGTTGTCTATGCAGCCTTGAGTGGGAAGGCACATGTGGCATAAAGGAAAATATCCTTGGACTTGAATTCAGATGACCTGGCTTTGAGCCTCTGCTCTTCCACTTATGAGCTCAATGTTTGGGAAAGCTAGTTAACTACAGAAGTCACATTTTCCTTGTCTGTAAAGTAGGAATAATACCTTGGAGGACTGATCTGAAGATTCAGTGAAATAATTAATATAAATGTGTTATATAAACTGTGACACAAACATAGCTTATTATTAACAGGCTATTGGTGTCCTGAAATCTTTCATTTCAGAAGAGCAGATAACAATTGGATATTTGGAGAACAGCTAGAAAAGATATCCATGTGGTGTATATAGAATAGGCAAGCATAAATTTCCATTTAAAACACACTGCCTAAATAGAGAAAGACTCTGGAAGGACTAACTGCAATCTTAATAGAAATTTCTGCTCTTAAGTGATAAAAGTGAGGCAAACCAAGCTCATTTGGTACTGTGCTATTTCATATACACACTGGGATCAAAGATTCCCAGTCTTTCATTCTCTTAACACCTATTTATTGAGCATCTGATATATGTGCTAAGCATTGCACTAATCTCTACATAGACACTGATAGACAAGATTTCTGCTATCAAGGAACTTATGACCTAGTCGCATTAATATCCTTATTCCAGAAACTTGGAAAAGTTTTGGCACACAGTACATGTTCCATAAAAGTTGGCTGGACTGAACTAATCTAATTTTGTAGAATTACCATAGCAGAAAGCTAGTAGAGCCATGAATTTTGTGATCAGACATGATTTTTTGTGATCTATTCACCATGTGGTTTACAGGGTCTTAAGTTTAGAGGGAAAATAATCTTTCATTTTAAGTAAACTCTACTCCCAACATGGGGCTCAAACTGACACCCCCAATATCAAGAGTTGCGTGTGTACTGACTGAGCTAACCAGATGCCCCAAAAAGAATCTTTTTAACTAGAGTGCATGCAGTCATCTACCTATAGTATGATATTTGTATTATGTAGTGTTACTTTAATGTTTTCTATTCAAAATATGATTATCATTTCCAACTAGTTCATTTAACATGGGAGCAGAGTATTAGTAGAAAAATTTTTTAAGGGTAATATCCCTTATGTCAGGTCAAAAAATTAGCAAAAGGAATGCAGGTTGGATATGTCAAATCACTATACATAGGCTGACACTGATTTAATAAACAATTAAAACAAAGGGGAAGTAAATGGAAAGTCCATTTATTTACATGATAGCCAATTCTTAACAAGTACATAGAGTTTACTTTTGAAAGCACAACTTCCAGTGTTATGGAATAAAAGTTCTTGGAGTTTTTCATAATATACAGGAGCTCACTGGTGGGGTCAGGGTGGGTGACATTAGTATTATTCACCAAAATCCCTACTTCTCCTCACTTGGTTCAATGACTCAGTCTCTTTGCAGATGGGGGAGGCTATGTAACTAGTTTTGGCCAGTGAAATGAGATCAGTAATTTGCTTTTTTCCCAATCTAAGGCTGTGATTCTTTAGTTACCTCCTCTGCCACAGAGGCTCAGTTGCTGTGATCTTGGTGATACAGCTACAAGATGGTGGACCCTCTGCAATCTGGGTCCTGGAGTGACTCAAACAGAGTGAGTCTGAGCCATATGAAGCATGAAGCATGAAGAAAGCAATAAAATTTTTGTTGTGTTAAGGCATGGAGATTTTGCAATTTTGTTACTATTCCATAACATAATCTTTCCTGATTAATGTAGTCAGGAAAGGACCATAGTACTCTCAATGCCAAGTTTTTGAGTAAGAGATAAAAGAGATAATATGAGTTCCATTAATTTGTCAGTAGTGTCTTTCATATTAAGGATGCTAGCCTGAGGTCTAGCTTTTTAATCACATTTAATCCAGATATCCCATAAGTTTCCCATTTTCCCACTAATTCTCCTGTGAATCTTTTTTAAGTACTATATTTAACTTTCATCCATAAAGTTCCTGTGCTTTCTACAAATGATCACTTTTTGCAACATCAATTGAATTTCTTAATCTAACCACACATCATTATCTTCACAGGCATAACTGGAGCAAAAGGTTCTGAATTATGAACATCCTTAATTGAACTACACATTCAGTTGTCATGAATAAAGAAGGGGGATGGTTCTGCAACTGCACTCTCTCTAGAAAGCAGACCCTTAAAGGAAAGGAAAATCAGAAGCAGTCCCTGATTACAGTTCTTTCTTAAGACACGGTTATGTCCCGATGATCCAGCAGAAGTTGAAAATATCTTAAGTTAAAAATCCATGTAATACACCTAACCTACTGAACATCATAGCTTAGCTTAGCCTACCTTAGACATGCTCAGAACACTTACATTAGCTACAGTTGGGCAAAATCATCTAACACAAAGCATATGTTATAATAAAGTGTTGAATATCTCATGTAATTGAATATTGTACTGAAAGTGAAAAATAGAATGGTTGTGTATGGGTACAAAGCGATTGTTAAAGTATCAGCTGTTTACCCCCTGATCAAGTGGCTGACTGGAAGTCGTGGCTCACTGTTGCTGCCCAGCATCACAAAAGTATCCTACCACATATAGCTAGCCCAGGAAAAGATCAAAATTCAAAATCTGAATTATGGTTTCTGCTGAATAGTAACACTTGCAATCATTTTTAAGTTGAAAAGTCATATATGGAACTGTAAGTTGGAGGACCGTCTGTATTTTGATTTTTTGACCTTGAGGGGCTTTGTAGAGTTTGAGAATTGTCATTTTTTCCCCCTTTTAAGTGGGCTCCACACTCAACATGGGGCTTGAACTCACAACTCCAAGATCAAGAGTTGCATGCTCTACTAACTGAACCAGCCAGGCTCCAAAGAATGGTCATTTCCTATTTAAAGCTACAGATAATAGGTGAAAGTTTTCAAGTCACTGAAAAAGAGTAATGAGTTGCTCTTGTTTTGCTCGTTTACTTTAATGGATTTGCTAGGATACATAATGTGTTGTCTTTACTATTTTAGCACCTGTCCTTTTTCTACCCGTTCCAAACTGCCACAGTCCTACTCAAATCCTAGTTCCTTAGGAAATTAAGTCCAGAGAAGTTATGCAATTGACTTATGTCGTGTAGTTAGAGACACATTGGAGGCTATAAACTTAGTTTCCCCAATTCCCAGTGTGGTCCGTTTCTTTATGCCACAAATGCCTTCATATTTACTATCTGTCTGATATTGCTGGTTATCTTCAAGAGAACATGACATCTCACCAATGATACACCTTGAGGTCAGGGAACTCTCACTTGTTACTTCTTCAGCTTATAGATTATTCGCATTTTATATAATTTTTTGGTAGACTAATTGGTTGTGTTTCAGGAAATAATTACATCTATTTAATCCATTCTTATATCTTCAAGTTCAGAAGAGAATACTGGAAGGGGCCAAGGAGGTAGGGATAAAATAGCAGCAAGGTCTAATAGAGCTGATGAAAACAATCAGAATGCTTACAGACGTCCAACAATATAAATCTAGAATAGAAGGTCATTTTCCCTGGAATAATGAGATTTTGTAGGTTCACTCGGCCAGGATGGTTTGTGTTTGTTAAACGGGGAGACAGGATGCCAAAGTTCAGGTGAAGTTCTAGAGTTGAATGCCTAATGAGGATTTCTACCGGGTGGAGGGATGGGTGTAAAAACAGGAGGCAGTCACACAGGGCAGAACTCTGAGCTCCAACCCCCGCAGCCGGCCAAGGAGGTGTAATGGGTGGGCCGAGGCAGGGGCACTAGAGCTCAAGGAGGCAGAACTGCGAGGACGAAGCGGCGCCGTCGACATCCGGGCGTTGCCCGGGGGCTGCGTCGACCCCGCGGAGGGCGCCGGGGGGGCGGGGCCGGCCGGCTCTGGGAGGGGCGGCTCGCGTCCTCCAGGCCAGCACGCGGCGGCGCCCCCTCCCCTCGCACCGCGGGCCTCCCCGCGCCGTGCACGCCCCCGTCCCGCGCCTCCGCCCCCTTGCTCACTCGCTCCTTCCCGCCCTCCCCGCAGCGCCGGCCGCGCCGGCTTCCCCTCAGTCTCTCATGAATATTGAGCGGCCCCTGTTGTATTTCCCGAGCTCCATTGCGGAAGCCGAGGCTCGCCATATTGTGCGGCGGCGCCGGCGGCCGCGGCGGCTTGTACCTGAGTCTCGGTCTGGCCGCGGCCAGCGGCGTCCCGGGCTGGAGCAGGAGCCGGTGAGTGGGGCGGGCGGGGAGGCGAAGGGAGCGGGAACGGCGGGCCGAGACACGCGTCGGCTTGGTCGGGCAGCGGGCGGCTGACGGCGGCCCTGGGGCCGGGGGTGTGTTGCCCGCGGGGGTGTGAGGGGAGATGGCGTCGTTGCCGCCCCCGGCCGCTCTCGGGGCGGGGATGGCGGGGGAGGCAGCTCCTCATTGTTCCCGTTTCTTCGAGGGTCTCGGCGGAGGTGGTGGGTCCGGTTTGCGGAGGACCCGGTGGGCGAAGCTCGGGGATTGGATTCCTTCCTTCGCTGGGAGTCCCTCACTCTCCGCTCCTCAGCGCGGAGGCCGGGGCTGCGTTGCGGCCCCTTCGTCTCCCGGGGCTGGGGCCCCATCCTCTCTGGGGGCCTCTCTTCGGAGGCCAGCGGCGTGGAATGTGGGGGTTTTCCTCCGGACTTCCCCCTCGCTGCCGGGGGTATGTGTCTGCACCGTGGGGGTGGGGTAGGGGCGCTTTGTGCAAAATACCCCCTTTCCCCCGCGGTGCTGGAGTCGGGGTTCGGGTATGGAGGCGCTACTCGGCGTCGGGGTATCTTGTGGGCTTGCGGAGAGACCCCCTCACGGTTAAAACATTCCTGGAGTGCCGCCTGCCTCCCCGGGAGTATCTGTTGCTGCTTTCTAAAACCGCGAGGTTGCCCCGGAGGAGAGTCGTGGGGGGAGGGGGTGTCTTGGTTTGTTTCTGATGGAAGCTTCGCGTTTCGAACCCTGTCGTTGACGCTGAGATGTTTGGTACCGGGTGTCGCCAGGGAGCGGTAGTGCCGGTTGTCAGGATCTTTACCCTCCTATAGAAGTAGCCGCCTTGTTTCCTTCCAGAGATACTGTTAGTAAAAATTCGTCTTTCAAACTTCGAGATTCATTCCGATTATTTGCCTGTTAAGACCATAATGGCTTTATAGTCTTATCTCCTTCAAACCTTTTTGGGTATGTACTGCATGGCTGTCAGAAGTTTGAGAGAACGTGTGCCTTTAAGGGGTAAAGTGGTTTGAAATTGATAGGTTTCCTTGAGGTGTGTGAAGAAATTTGTTTGCTATGAAAAGGATAGGTTTGCATTCAGTGTTTTGGTAATAGGCTTTACTTTTAAAAACTAAAAATAAGTGAGACACGGCTTTAGTGTTTTAGACTGAGAATTATGTTTAAAACTAACATATGAGTGATTTGCATTACATAATCTACTTTTGGTGAGTTCCAAGACGGTAAGCTGGAATACTTAGTGTAATTGGTAGATAATCTCCTTTCCCCACTTGCATTAGGGTATAATTGTTGAATTTTTTAATAACTTAGATTGATGTCAGATCCAGCTTCTTACAGTGAATATTTGACCCTTGATTTACAAAGAATTTAAATGGAAGCAGTAAGACTTTTGGTTATTCCTTTTTCACCCTGAAACTTGTTTGTCACAGGCAACAGGTATCTTTTAAATCTTGATTGTACATTTAACGTGCTTTTTTGTAAAATAGTGGGTAGTTACATAAGACTCCATTTTCCAGAGATAGCACAGCAAATATGGCCCCTCACTTTTTCTGAGGTTTTGAGTGGTTTCCTTCAGGTACGCTTGTGGAATCCACATTTGAGGTTAATTATAGTAGGTGTGAGAGTGAAATGGAGAATTTTATGAAGGAAAACTGCCTCAGTAGGCTAGTCTGAGTATTTAAAAATATGCTGGTGGTCCTCAAATGTGCTACACAGAAAAATTTCAAATTAGAGCCATTAACATTATGTGAACAATGCAGACATTGAAAATACTGAGACATTGTGAGAATTTTGAGTTTCTCTCTGCCTGTATTGAATACCCAGACAGCTAGCTCCCAGGTTTTTGTGGACATGGATACTGTGTACAGCAGGTCAGCAAACATCTTAGGAATTTCATTTTTCCATTACTGACCTTCAGTGTGTAGTGTCAGGTCTATCTCTTTAATCTGATTTATTCATGATTTGTGTTTATATTATGCGGTCTTTGGAGTAAAGGTGATGTGTGTCTGATGAATAATATATGTTTTAGTGACAGTTTCTATACATTATCAAAGAAGCATAATTCCTTCCAGCAAGAGAAGTGAGTTAATATTAAAATGCACTTTATTAAAGTTATGGACACATTTTTAGTATGACTTAAAGTACCTCATAATTTTGTAGCAACTCATTTATTAAATCTGGAGAAACTAAATACATCAGAGTTTGCCATTTTTAAAAAAGGAAAAATACTGTGAAATTATGCACATTCTGCCCACATACAGATCTACACTTGATTAATTAGTGTTGTTTATTACATATGATGTGAAGACATTGTCCTTAGACACCAGTTATTTAATTTCCTCATTTTTTTCCGTTTTCTGAAATCTTAGTTATCGTAGTAACTTGTTGAATATTTATTTGCATCTGACTGAGTAGATCCCCCTATAATTTGGGGGTACAAAGAGGTACAATAATATTTGCCCTTTCCATTCCCTCTCTGTAGGTCAAAGTATTCTTTTATCCCCACCCTGTAGTCTTCCACCTAATGTGTCAAATGGGTCCTTTGGTGTTTCTTGTTGTAAGGAATACATTTTGGTTGATTTTACATGGACATACTGACTGTGGTAATCAGACTCTTGGCACTTAAGTAGAAGCTGGTGTTAGTATGTTTGTAGCAGGAGGTGGGTAATGAATATAACTGACTTTATAGATGTAGATGGTAAGTGGGGGGAGGTGGTCTGCTATCCAGTTTTATGCTCTGTGGAACTGGCCATGGACTTTTAAGTTTAAAATTCTTTTCACTTCTGTTTTGTTTTATAGATGTTAGGCACCTGAAGTGGACTAGTATAGTTTGTCTGGGCCTAAGCATACTCATGTTGAAAGCTCAGCAGCGATGTATGCGTGGCTAAAATCCGAGAAAGAGTGCTGTTGCTTGAATTTGCTTTCTCCCATTTCATTTAGAGATGGAGTAACAACATGTTTGCTGCTTCTACATATCTGCCATTTTGTCATAATTGAAAAAAATAAGTACAATAATAAAACATTTTTGAAATTAACCTGAGGTTAAATTGTCTAATGACATTTAATTAAGTGAAGTAACAGACCATATGAAAACTTATCAAAGCATTTTGGTCATTTATTTTCAACAGATGTGTTGATTATGGACCCTCCTTCAAGGGAGATTTCTTTTTGTTTCCACTGTAGAGTTGTATTTTATGAAGAGGTTAGATTCTAAAGTCTATGCGTAAAATGAAAGTCACATGTGGTTAAAAAAAAAAACAACAACAATGATGCTTGAAGATCTGTAGGGAAGGGAGAATGCTGTACCAATACATTCAGCTCAGCTTTAGTATTTAGAACAGATTGCTGTTTCTTTTGTTGAACACTGGATAAAGTTGCCTTTAGGAGCCATGTTGAACAACAGCAAAAACATGTATTTATTTATTTTTAAAAATATTTTACTTGTTTTTTTAAGTAAACTCTGCCCAATGTGGGGCTTGAACTCATGACCCTGAGATCAGGAGTTGCATGCTCCATTACTTGAGCCAGCCAGGTGCTCCCAAATGTATTTATTTACTGTAAGAATCACATTCAGCATGGTATTATGCTTTTACGAGGAGAGGCTTGTGGGAGCTGAGACCTTTGAAGAACAGCAGATCAGCTCTACCATCTCACATTTTCCCTAGGATATGTGCTCTAGTAAAAGGTGATTGTGTGTGCTTGGAATAGCCTGCACTGTTGAAATATTTCTCATTTTCTCTTTTTCTTTCCATGTTAGACAGTTTAAAAATTTTTTTAATGTTTATTTTTGTGAGAGAGAGAGAGAGAGAGAGAGACAGAGAGACAGAGAGACAGATGGGGGGGGGGGGGTTGCGGAGACACAGAATCCAAAGCAGGCTCGGGCTCTGAGCTGTCAGCAAAGAGCCTGAGGCGGGGCTCGAACTCCTGAGCTGAGCTTTGAGATCATGACCTGAACTGAAGTCAGATGTTCAACTGACTGAGCCACCCAGGCACCCCTCCAAGTTGGATAGTTTAAATCACAAAAGATAACGATTTTTATGCTGCAACTCAACAATTTTTTAAAAAAAGATTTTAAGTAATCTCTATGCCTACCTAACGTGGGGCTGGAACTCACAACCTGAGATCAAGAATCGCATGCTCTACCGACTGAGCCAACTAGGCGTCCCACCCTCAACAAATTTAAAGGGTTTTGAGTTATCTATTATAGAATCTAGAACAGATTTTATCTCTCGGAATAACACCCAATTTTCTTTACTTTTCCCTTTCAGTGAAGCAGTAAGATCTCTCAAAGGAGAGCAGTTGGAATCACTGTTGACGATATATTAGTCCTGGGTAGAAAAAACAGACTTCAATAAGGATTTCAACAGAGGTGATGTAATATAGGGAGTTGGTTAGATGGTTGTAAGAGCAAAAGAGAACAGTACAATATAATTGATTTAAGAGCTCAGAAAGCAGATTCCATTGGTCTGGTTCTGAACCTTTGAGGAGGTCATCTTTGTTCAGCTGCTGATCAGGTTCTGGAAGTACCCAAAAGTACCCAAAGAAGCTGGAGTCTGGAATCAGTTGCTGCTGCCAGGAACTGAAAGGAAGTCCTCTTCCTGCTTTCCAGCCTCTTTTTACTACCTCCACTGTCAAAGCCTAACAGGGAGCTCCTTGGAAGAGCTGGCAGAAGAGTCCTGAGATACAGTTGTACAGTCCTAGCCTTGTCACCATAGAGCAGAGTCTAAAATGGTGGTTTTGGAGTTGAGAGACAATGAGTAAATGATCTGCACAGATTAGTGTAGGTTAAAATACAGTAGTTTAAATAGGGAATCTTGTCCTTGCCTGTTCAAAAAAAAATGTGTTGGTTATCTTCTGTGTGCCAGACCCTATGCTAGGGATAGGGATAGAAAAACGAATTGAACAAGGTCTCGGTCATAGAGGAATTTACGGTCTAAGTGAGGATGACAAATAAACCATCTTACAGTGTGTTAAGTCCAATAACAGACGAGTGATGTGCTTTGGGAACCCAAAGGACGTTGCAACCTACTTGCCTCTTCTCTGCCTGGCTAAACTTAATGACTATTTTTATTTTGTATCTTGATCGAATCCAACTTCATTCTCTGCTGTGTTTAGCTCAACTCCTATGAAAGCTGTTTCTCTGAGATGCCTCAATTTTGTTATGTAATCATAATTATTAGTTAAGCGTATCTCTGTGCCTTATTGATTTAGGTTGTAAAGACCATTACTTTCTCTGCACTTTTAGCGTAGCCTAGTACTGTGAATATATAAGATGTTTGAGAAATATTTATTTTTGCAGTGGATAATGGGAATTAAAATGTTCATTACTTTTGCAAGCATTGTTCCTTCTTCCAAGGTCATTAGAAAATAGTTTACGTTGGGGTGCCTGGGCGGCTCAGTTGAGTGTCTGGCTCTTGATTTCGGCTCAGGTCATGACCTCCTGTTTCTTTGGTTCAAGCCCTGCATTGGGCTTCACGCTGAGAGTGCGGAACCTGCTTGGGATTTCTTCTCTCCCTCTCTGTCTGCCTCTCCCTCCCTCTCTTTCAAAATAAATAAATAAACCTTAAAAAAGAAAATAGTTTAAGTAGTGTTGTTTGATTTTACAGATGTGAGAATTGAAAGTTTAAAATAATCGGTTAACTCAAACTGTATGGTACCAGCAGCTGATCTAGAAATATGACTGGGTTTTTTGTTCCAGAGCCAGAAATTTTGGCAGGGATTCATTTAGCGGCTAAGTAAAATCCTCTTCTACCTCTTTTATTGTTATATAGCCTAATGTTCTGAAGTCTCACAGTTACTTCTGAGGGAAAGAAAAGACAGAAGCCCCTCATTTTATTTCCTAAAAATAAAAAATATCATACAGTGTCTCTTTACACTGTTCTTTTTAATTATCCATTCTTTGTCTCTGTTTTTCCTATTCCCTGTATTGCTGACCACTACTTCTATTAGCTATTGTAAAACTTGCATATCTGTAGTATTTTCATTTTGACTTCTTTTTAGAAGAGTGTTCTGTTTGTTTCCACCATCATACTTACACTATTAACTTAAACCAACTTAAAATCGACTGATTCTTCACTTTTAAAAAGATGTATGCCTCCATGCCAGTAATTGCATTAAACCCTCACTATTTACACTATTTGCTATATAGAGTCCAATTCAGTCTGGGACTGCTGTCTTGGAATCCAGCCAGATGTTTTATAGAAGGCTTTACTGTATTACAGAAGGGGTAGTGTTGTGTATAGTGGAAAGAGTTTCAGAATTGAAGGCAGGAGTCTTGGTTTCTAGGTCTGGTTTCACTGTAAGCAAGATTATTGGCCTTTCTGTTTTCTATTTAAAAACAAAAACAAAAAAATCCCACCCTTTTTGACCTCACAGGTTATTTGTAAAGACCCTAAGAGGTAGTGTAGGTAGGAGGTTTTGTAAACAGCAAAGAACTTTGTAAATATACGGGGTGTATGAAGAAAGACTGAGATGGATTGATCTCTTACATGGGTCCTGGTTATAGTTCTGTGCCTACTTTAAAAGGAGTTTTCATGTTTAAAAGTTGTCAGGGTGGAAATGGAAATGGGGTTTGGGAAGAGTTGTGGACATCTTACAACCCTACTTTGCCCAAGTCTGGTTTACAATATAGTATTTCTATCACTTAAATAATTGTATCTTAAGGTTGACATTCCTCGTTAATTTCTTCGCACCAGGGTTAAATATCTTGCTTATATCATTAGACAGTAGTACCCCAAATTTTACTTAAACATTAAGAACAAAACTACCACTCTGTAGATTGTTTAAATGACTAGGGCCTGGGGGAGTAGGGAAACCAATGTTATTACTATTTTGACTGGAAATTAACCTATTGTGATTTTGTTTTACTTCTATGTTATTTTATGATATCAATTACAGAAAATACCTGCTTTTAACATTACACTTAACAAAATTAGAAATTATATCTGTTGTTACTTTTAATGAACTTACTTAAAAATGTTAATTGGCATATTTGTGAAGAAAACATGCCTCGTTGAATTAGTGGAAAGATGCTTTTTTCTAGTTTTTAATTTTTATGAGGTAGTGTCCTCCAAGAACTGTTGTCTCATGTGACTCTGAAGTAATGGAATAGGATAAAGGCTCTCTAATAATGATAGTTGAGCATTGTCTAAAATATTAAGACTCCATTTCTTTGTCCTTAATTTTATTATAATTGATTACATTTGTATTTAAACATAGGTCTCATTGCCAGTTTTGGTTAACCAGTATTTACTTACTAGTGTAGCCTCCTGAAATATTTTTTTTCCCAGAAGCCTCCGTAACTTTTTGAAAGGTAATATTACAGCTATGTTTAATATAGATAACATGATCATTAATGCCAATTTAATATATTCTGAAACTTTTTGGACAGTATGTTGCATAAATGATTCAGAAGTGTATTTTTTTTTTTTAATTTTTTTTTTTCAACGTTTTTATTTATTTTTGGGACAGAGAGAGACAGAGCATGAACGGGGGAGGGGCAGAGAGAGAGGGAGACACAGAATCGGAAACAGGCTCCAGGCTCCGAGCCATCAGCCCAGAGCCTGACGCGGGGCTCGAACTCATGGACCGCGAGATCGTGACCTGGCTGAAGTCGGACGCTTAACCGACTGCGCCACCCAGGCGCCCCTGTTTGTTTCTTTAAAACATAGTTTTAGTTGTATTTTATATATAGACCTGAGTTTATGTGTGTTTTTTAAAGTTAACTTGATATCACAAACATTTTCTATGCCATACCAGTTTGGTAACATTTTTGAAAATGGCATAATACTTCAAGCGGATGTAAATAGTGGTTGGATCCTGAGGTTCCTTTTAGCTTTGTATTTACATTGTGGTAGGGAGGTCCAAAATTCACTGTGGCAGCCAGATGGAAGTGATTAACAAGCAATACCTATTGTCTCCATAAGTTTACCTTTGCAGGAACAAATCTGTAATTGTTTTCAGTGGCAGTAGCTTGTTACAGTATAGCTGATAAAACTGAGAAGGATTTTGAGATAGCCTCTGGTTTTTCTGTTTACGTTTTGGAATTCTTTTTTAGAACAAGTGTTCTTGGTCTTCAGTCCTGGGATCTCTTAAGGGACCACGACTTTTCTGAGATTTGGGGCGTGTGTTCTTTTGTGTGGGATCTCCCCCGCTTCCTGCCTCCCCAGCCACCAAGTAAGAGTTCTTAACTTTGATCAGATTCTCAGTGGGGGTGTGGAGTCAAAGTTAAGAACCGTACGTAGACTTAAAGGATTTTGTTAAAAAGTAGTAGAGGGAAAACTGTATGAAAAGTGCCTGCAAACAGTATCTTGTATTGAATTAATGTCAGTTTTGGTTTTTGTTAATTGTTTAATAATATAAAATCACTTTCACTTAGTAGTGAATGATTTCACTACTTTAGCTACTTAAGTTTTTATTTTATTTTTTTAAGATTTTGTTTTTAAGTAATCTCCACACCCAACATGGGGCTTGATCTCACAGTCCTGAGACCCAATAAATAGTTGTGTGCTCCCCTGACAGAACTGGCCAGGCACCCAAAGTTTTTCTTTATTATGATTATGGTTTTCTGTTTTTACCATTATTTGAAGAACTCCCATTAAGTTTGTCAGAGTTGAGTTGCTAACAAGTAGTTTTTAAAAACTATTTTGATATATACATATTTAATTATATAGATTTTTGTTTCTAATAAGAACTCTGTCTTAATGGACATTTTACATATGTGTGTGTGTGCGTGTGTATTACAGCTATTTTTCACCTAAAACATACTTGTTTTGTAAAGAGGGTTAGATCTGGGGTGCCTGGGTGGCTCGGTCGGTTAAGTGTCTAACTTCTGCTCAGGTCATGATCTCGTGGGTGAGTTCCAGCCCTGTGTCGGGCTGTGTGCTGACCCCTCAGAGCCTGAAGGCTTCTTTTGTATTCTGTGTCTCCCTCCCTCTGCCCCTTGCCTATTTGGGCTCTCTCTCACGCACATGTGTGCTGTCTCTGTCTCTCTCTCAAGTAAATATTTAAAAAAAATTTTTTTAAATAAAGAGGGTTAGATCTATATATTGACTAACTCAAAATCATACTGATTTCCAGTGTCTATATGAGCTGTGTCAAATTTTTGTTTGCTTTTTTCATGGACCTAAAGATTTTGCTAATCTTTGGATTTGTTAGAGCTATATATAAAAACTTCTATCTTCAGAGTTTCTGTTTTTTTTTAATTTTTTTTTTAGTGTTTATTTTATTTTTGAGAGAGAGAGAGACTGAGAGAGAGAGAAAGAATGTGAGTGGGGGAGGGGCAGAGAGAGAGAGAGAGAGAGAGAGAGAGAGAGAGAGAGAATCAAAGCAGGCTCCAGGCTCTGTGCTGACAGCACATGTTCCACTGATTTGAGGCTCGAACCCACCAACTGAACCGTGAAATCAGGACCTGAGCTGAAGTCAGACGCTTAACCGACTGAGCCACCTAGGTGCCCCAGAGTTTCTGATTTCTTTTTCATTCTTCTAAGACCCTGGGCTTTGATACCCCGGGAGCTGCTTTTTTCAATTTAAAACTTTTTTTGATGCTTTTTGATGCAAGTTGCAGAAACTAGGAGATAAGAAAGGCCAAAACAGAAGAAAGGTTAAAAATGTTTATCTTTTGGAATTGTTTCAAGAACCCCAAATGAAAATTGGGGTTTCCTGAGTCCCAGTCTGGCTGCTACTATGGAAAATATATAGGGACATAATTGTTTTTCTTCTCTTTCTGCAAGAGAAAATTTATGCTGTGTAGCAAAGGGATACCAGAAACACATTCTTTACTCCTTTGTTCTTATCTGTTGTTGTCTTTAAAAAAATTTTTTTTTTCAACGTTTATTTTTTTTGGGGACAGAGAGAGACAGAGCACGAACGGGGGAGGGGCAGAGAGAGAGGGAGACACAGAATCGGAAACAGGCTCCAGGCTCTGAGCCATCAGCCCAGAGCCTGACGCGGGGCTCGAACTCACGGACCGCGAGATCGTGACCTGGCTGAAGTCGGACGCTTAACCGACTGCGCCACCCAGGCGCCCCTCTGTTGTTGTCTTAAAACTGTTAAAATCTGTGCTTATTGTTTTGGGAGTTGAAAAATGGAAACCCCCTCCGCAAACTCTTAAATAACTCTGTTACCTTTTAGAACATAACTTTTACATAACTGCAATTGTAGCACAGATGCAAATTAGTGCCTCTGTTATCACTTTACCTTGCAGGTATTACTAGTCATTACATATCACATTAATAATTGTTATTTTTAATGGTTGAAGAAATTTCCTGATGTTGATGTTGCAAATGCCTCCCTGCTGTTGGTGATGGTATTGAAGTATTAACAGTAGTGTTTGGTATGGTGGTTAAGGGTATGGCCTTCTTAGTCCAACAGACCTAGGTTTGAGTTTTGCCTTTGACATTTACTGTGAGACCTTTAAGTAAGTTGCTTGCTTATTTATTCATTCATTCATTCATTCATTCATTCATATTTTGGCTCAATTTCCTTATTTCTTAGATGAGGAAAATAATAGTACCTACTCATAGGGTTGTTAGGAGTAAGCAACATTTCATGGAAAGTAGTAAACACTTAGTAAATGTTATCTGTTATTAATAACATTATTTCCTAGGACTGGGTAAAAGAATACAAATGTTGGGGCGCCTGGGTGGCTCAGTTGGTTAAGTGTCCAACTCTTGATTTCCTCTCAGGTCATGATTTTGTGGTTGTGAGATTGAGCCCTGTGTTGGGCTCTGCGCTGACTGTGGAGCCTGCTTGGGATTCTTTCTCCCTCTCTATTTGCCCCTCCCCGGCTCACGCTTGTTCTCTCTCAAAACAAAAACAAAAAAACACGTTTTTGTGTCTCTGGAAATGAATTGCCCTCACTGCTTTCTGAAAGGGTTATTCATTCCAGTTGCTGTTGAAAGAGAATGTGGTGGCATCGGCCTTCAGCTTTGTCTTACCTTTCTTAATCTAATCATTTTCTTTTGTCATTGTCTTACCACAAATTTAATTTTTCATCAGATATGCTCTGGCTGCAAACGTAGACCCTGTTGCTATATTTTCGTAACACAGGAGTGTTGCTGTGATTTCCTACACTGTTACTTGCTAAAGCTAATGTATGTGTTTTTTGGCACTTTTGCTTCTGGCAGGAATCTACACTTAATGGACATTTCTCATCCCAGGAAAGGATAATGACCTTGGTTTACCACTTTTCAATAGTTAACTTCTATTCTGGCATATGGGGCTTTGGACTAAAAAACTCCGTAGTTACTAGACTTTTTAGCTTTGTCATTAATGATAAACTTGTCATTAATGATAAACAAAGTGTAAATTTTTAAGCATTGCTTTATGTTTTAGTTGTGTTTGACATCTTCCTCTCAAAAGTAGAGGTACTGATCTCTCTGTGTCGTTAAATCTGCAATGTTTTGGGGTGGCTGACCATGTATGCTGATGATACTGAGCAGCAGTCTACAGCCCAATAGTAACCTGGCTACTGTTACCATATCAGTATGGTCCCTTGTTTAGTTTCCTGTAATCTGGGGAGGGATGTGAAAGAAGTTGGTAACCTACCTTGTTCTACTTTAGGAACTTGATTTTTTCTGCTCTGCTCAGGAAATTATCAATGTCTTTTGTGTCTCTTGGTCTTAGGGTACTGGGAGAATGAAAAGTAGTCCCTCTCTAAGAATGTGGTTAGTTTGTGGTATGGAGTTGGTGTGTGTACAGGGCTGAGAGCCTAGATTATGCCAAAGTCTGAGCTCTAATTGCTAATGAGTCAGTGGTTTGGCAGTAGGTCACTAGATTCGAGTAATTGGATGAAGCAGATTGGAAACCCCTTAGGCAAGCAGAGGTTGAGACTTTAGAAGAGTTATAAAATCTAGACTGGCAGATGAGAACCAGGAGGTGTAGCGTCAGTGTGAGGAATGTCTTGACAGAGGGACAGACAGTTAATAATTCAGGAAACCAACAAAAATGGAAGGTTTTGACCAAAAGTGGCAAAAAATAAATAGCACAAGAGAAAAAAAAATCCCTCAGGTTTATAGTACCTTGGATACTAGTTTCAAAGAAAAATATATAGCTACATCATTGTTTAAAATATGTGTGCAAACAGGCCAGATGGATGTGGAGAAGTAGGATATCAGCTATTTTTTTTAAGAGAAGGAAAAATAGTGCAGATAGCCTTGGTTGTGACTTGGAATGCTAGATGTGTGAACAATATGCCTCTTTTGACCTGCTTTGAAAAGATGGGAGGAAACTGGTTATGATTGGGTGAAGTATTCAAGTTGAAAGAAGTTCTAAAGGTAGCGTACCTTTGTAGCTTAAGAGGACAGTACTCCAGGCATTGTACTTGTTAAAGGACATTTAAGCAAGCTTTTTGATCTACAAAATATTAGGAGTTAAGAGGGCTCTTGATAATACTTTATTTGAATTCTTAAATTTACAAATGAGGAAACTGGATCCTCAGCTAAAATGGGTAGCCCTAGTTTACCATTGGAGAATATTTGTAGAAAATTTATGGCTACTCTTATTTCAGTAACCAATATTCCTGTTATCAAATTGTCTCCACCTAGTGGCAACAAATATTTTGCAAAGCTGAGTATAAACATGGGAAAAACTACTAGGGGAAACTATTCATCACAGCTTTTGAGGAAAAGTTAGTCTTGGTGACAGTTGTAGTGCTTTTGCAAAGAGAAAGGAGGAGACAGTGTGCCTGATGATTACTTTCATATTCCATAACCTTATTAAGGAATTTGTAGATTCTGTATACCTTAGTTCGGCAGCACATTCATTGTTAACTGTAAGAAGTTAGTATGTTAAGCTTGTATTTTAGAATTTTCATATATACACATCATATAAGCATATATGAATATACCCACATTTATACATTTTTTTTCCTCCATTTTTTGTTATGAGTTAAAATGCTAGCATGGTAACTTCGTCAGTGGAAAAGAGATAAACTAAACAGTAAATGATGTTGCCAGTTAGTTACATGGTGGCAGGGAAAGGAGTGCAGTTCCTGAGTTCTTAAATGTAAAAAATGAAACTCTGAAAATATTAGAAGAAAGTATGGGGGGGTGGTTTTAATAATTTTATAGTATGGATTTAGAGTGTGGCTTAGGTTTCTAAAGAAGCCATAGAGGAAAAAATAAATATGTTAAAAAATAAATACGAAATAGAACCTATGGCCTTAAGAAGTCAAAGCAAAAAGACAGAAAAACAAATTGGGAAAAAATATTTAACTGTCATGGACAATGGGTCACTTAACAAAAAGACCAATTTCCTTAACAGAAAAAGGGTTTTTTCAAATCAGCTTTAAGAAAAAGGAATAGAAATGGATATGTAGTAAGTAACTGACAGACCAAAAAAAAAGACCAAGAAAGAAATGAAAAGATACTTAGCTTCACTCATGATTGAAGCCTTGCAGGTTAAAGCAGCAATGAAATATCGTTTTCCTACCCATTAGATTGGATAGGCTTTAAAAAAAAATGTTGTTAATTTAATTAGTCGAAGGGTAAATTGGTATAGCAATTTAGCAGTATTTGTCAGAACAACAAAATTTACCTGCCTTTTAATCCAGTAGTTTTTACTTTTGTAATTTACTTAGGCAACTTCTTACCTAGGATAACTTTTCGTCAAAGGTAAAGTTAGGAAAACATACATGAAACCCATGAATGAATGAATGGTGAACCTCATCTTTTGTGGGGACAGTTTCAGGAACTTCTAGTAGTATTTTGAAATGCCATGGGTTTCTTAGGTCACTAAAAACCAATCTTTATCTAGAACAGCAAGTTTTCAACTGTGGCTGTACATAAAAACCACCTGGCTAACTTTCTAACAATAGAGCCCCAAGAGTTAATGATTCAATTGGCCTGAAATGGGACCTTGTACCAGAATTGTTTAAAAGCTCTCCAGTTGATACCTATATTCAGCCAAATTTGAGAACTTATCGAGGGGAAGACTGTTTTTCTTGTGGATGTGTTTTTCTTTTGGCAGAAGCCAAGACTCCATTGGGCAAGTAAACTGATGAACTTATTTTTTTTTCAATTTCTCTCTCTGCCCTTGGCTTCTCATGATAATATGGTTCACCTGGTATGTTAGTTTCCTATTGTTGCTGTAACAATTTACCACAATATAGGGGCTTTAAAACAACACAAGTTTATTACATTACAGTTCTGACAGAAGCTGCATTTCTTCTGGAAGCTCTAGGGGAGAATTCATATCCTTTCCTTTGTCGCTTGTAGTGAGGCTGCCAACACTTCATGGCTCCTGCGTCCGTCTTCCATCTTCGGGCTAACAGTATAGCATTTTTGATTTTGCTCTTGACTACTATCCCTTTGTCCTTTATCACATTGCCTTCTCCCTTATAAGAACTCTTGTGATTATTATATTGGACCAAACTCAAATAATACAGGATAGTATCCCCATCTCAGATTCTTAATTTAATCACACTGGAAAGTCCTTTTTGTCATGTAAAGTAACATAGCCACAAATTCTGGGCATTAGGCCGTGGGCATCTTTAGGCCCCATCATTCAGCGTACCACAGTTGGAGACTTAATTCAGAAGGCCACTAAAAATTTATAAATGGAATATTTTAGTGTATCTTAAGTTGGTATCATAGCCCAAAGTGTAAATTAGCTCTATATAATAAATTATGATTCCTGTTTATTATCCCTCAGGAACAATAACACAGTTTTTTTCTTTGTTGTTAGAAATGTAGGTTGGATAGGTTAGGCTGCATTGTCTCATTTTTACTGTAACAAGAATAGCTATCATATTCTTCACGGGATCCTGTGAAATAGGTACTTTATTTGAGCCCTGGCAGGATTTTATACTTTGATTTTTGTCTTGTGTTCAAAGAATAGTTTATATAGCGGGGTTGAGGGACACAAATAGGTTTCTTCCTGTTGAGTAGTATTGCTGATGAGGTGTTTTGAACCAGATGCAGATAATTCATAATATTGATATGGTGGAATAATTTTGAATAGTACTCTTCTTATGCCTGTGAGTTCAGTTAACAAGCCCAGAGTTTTCTTTGATTCTTATTCCACTTTTCTTTTCATACTTCATGTTCTTTTCTCTTACAGTTTTGACTACTATAGGGTGAAATTTTCCACCAGAACCTTTCGTGCTTCAGATGTGTTAACTCTTATAGATGACCTGTGTATACCTTATCGTATGCAACAGATCCAAAACCGAATTCAACTTTTCACCCCTTCCTAGAAAATGCATACCATTTCCTGTTTAAAAGCATTTTAAAAATCTTTTTTATGTGGTAAAATACATATAATATAAAACTTGCCGTTTTTAATTGTGGAATCCAGTGGCATTAAGTATATTCACATTGTTGTATAACCATCACCACTCTACATCTCCAGAACTTCTTCTTCATCCCAAACTGATACTCTATATTTAATAATACGAATTCTTCATTAGCTCCTCCCCCCAGCTCCTGGTAACCATTATTCTACTTTCTTCAAATTTGGCTATTCTGGTATTTCATGTAAGTGGAATCGTACTATCTTTGTCCCTTTGTGTTTGGCCTTTTTTTTTTTTTTTTTTTAACGTAGAATAATGTTTGAAAGTTTCATCCATGTGTAGCGTGCCTTAGAACTTCAGTCCATTTTGAAGCAGAATAATATTTCATTATATGTGTGTACTACATTTTGTTTACCCATTAACTACTGATGGGCATTTGAATTGTTTTTACCTTTTGGTTATTGTGAATAAATGTTAAGAATATGGGTGTACAGATACCTGTTTTAGTCCCTGCTTTCAATTCTTTCAGATATATACCTAGAATTGGAATTGCTGGATCATATGGTAATTCTGTGTTTTTTTTTTTTTTTTTGAGGGACTTGCCATACTTTATTCAAAAATGGCTGTGTCATTTTACATTCCCACCAGCAATGCACTAAGGTTTGAGTTTTGCCATATCTTCACCAACACTTGTGATTTTTCTGGTGTTTTTTTGTTTGTTTGTTTGTTTTTGATAATAGTCCTATAGCCATCCTAATGGGTGTGAAGTGTGATGTCTCGTGGTTTTGATTTGCATCTTTTTATTTTTAATGTTTATTTTTGAGAGAGAGAGAGAGAGAGCGTGTGCACAAGTGGAAGAGGGGCAGAGAGAGAGAGGGAGACACAGAATCTGAAGCAGGCTCCAGGCTCTGAGCTGTCTGTCAGCACAGAGCCCAATGCAGGGCTTGAACTCACGAACCATGAGATCATGACCTGAGCCAATGTCACACTCTCAACTGACTGAGCTACCCACCCGCCCCTGATCTTTCTCATGATTAGTAATCTTGAACATTTTTTTTTTCATGTGTCTATTGGTCATATGTGTATCTTCTCTGGAGAAATGTGTCTATGCAAGTCTTTACCCATTTTTTAATTAAAAATTTTTTTTAATATTTAAATTTTTTTTATGTTTATTTCAGTGAGAGAAAAGGAGTGTGAGCAAGGGAGTGCAGAGAGAGAGAGAGAGACAGAATCCAAAGCAGGCTCCAGGCTCTGAGCTGTCAGCACAGAGCCTGATGGAGGGCTTGAACCTACAAACCATGAGACCAGGACCTGAGCCGAAGTCAGACGTTTAACCGACTGAGCCACCCAGGCACCCCACTCATTTTTTTTTTCAACATAATACTTTATTTTTTTTTAAATTTATATCCGAATTAGTTAGCATGTAGTGCAACTATGATTTCAGGAGTAGATTCCTTAATGCCCCTTACCCATTTAGCCCATCCCCCCTCCCACACCTCCTCTAGTAACCCTGTTTGTTCTCCATATTTATTAGTCTCTTATGCTTTGTCCCCCTCCCTGTTTTTATATTGTTTTTGTTTCCCTTCCCTTATGTTCATCTGTTTTGTCTCTTAAAGTCCTCGTATGAGTGAAGTCACATGGTATTTGTCTTTTTCTAACTAATTTCACTTAGCATAATACCCTCCAGTTCCATCCACGTAGTTGCAAATGGCAAGATTTCATTCTTTTTGATTGCTGAATAATGCTCCATTGTATATATATATATATACCACATCTTTATCCGTTCATCCATCGATGGACATTTGGGCTCTTTCCATACTTTGGCTATTGATAGTGCTGCTATAAACATTGGGGTGCATGTGTCCCTTCGAAACAGCACACCTGTATCACTTGGATAAATACCTAGTAGTGCAATTGCTGGGTCGTAGGGTAGTTCTATTTTTAATTTTTGGTGGAACCTCCATACTGTTTTCCAGAGTGGCTGCACCAACTTGGCATTCCCACCCACTCATTTTTTTTAATTGAGTTTTTTTGTTGTTGAGTTTTATTCTTCATATATTCTAGATATTAATCCTTTATCAGATACGTGATTTGCAAATATTTTCTCCCATTTTGTGGGTTGCCTTTTCACTTTCTTGATAGTGACCTTTGATGTACTAAAGATTTTAATTTTTTTTTTTTTTTTTTTTTTATGTAAGCTCTACACCTAATGTGGTTGGGGCTTGAACTCATGACCTCGAGATCAAGAGTTGCTTGCTTTATTGAGCCAGTCAGGTGCCCCTAAAAGGTTTTGATGTAATAAATCCAATTCATCAATTTTTCTTTTATTGCCTGTTCTTTTGGTGTCTTACTAGAAAAAATTGTTAAATTCAGTGCCCTGAAGAGTTTCCTTTATGCTTTCGTCTAAGAGTTTTATAGTTTCAGTTAACATTTAGATCTTTGATCTATTTTGAGTTAATTTTTGTAAATGGAAGAAGGCTATGGTCTAACCTCATTCTCTTGCATGTGGGGATACCCAGTTTTCCCAGTACTTTTTGTTGAAAAAACTGACCAAGAATAGTCTCAGCATTCTTGTCAAAATAATTTACCAAGTAAGGAATTTTACTTCTGGGCTTTGTATTTTACTCCTTTGATTGGTCTATATGTCTGTCTTTGTACCAATACCAAGTTAGTTTGATTATTGTAGCTTTGTAGTAAATTTTGAAATCAGGAAGTAGGAGGCATCAAACTTGTTCTTTTTCAGGGTTATCCTGGCCTGTTTGGGGTTCCTTGAGATGCTATATGAATGTTACAATGGGTTTTTCCGTTTCTGCAAAAAAATCAGGATTTTGATAGGGATTACATTGAATCTGTAGATTGCTTTGTGTAGTACTGTCATCTTAACAATATTGAGTCTTTTGATATGTGAACATGGGATGGGATATCTTCCCATTTACCTATGTCTTTAATTTCTTTCAGCAGTGTTTTATTTTCAGTGTATAAATCTTTGCCTTCTTGGTTAAATTAGTTTGTTTTATTCTTTTTGATGCTTTTGTAAATGGAATTGTTTCCTTGGTTTCCTTTTCAGACTGTTAGTGTATAGAAATGAAACTGATTTTTGTGTGTTGATCCCCCCCTCCCCCAGCAATTTTGCTGAATTCATTTAATCAGTTTAGTTGTAACTTTTGTGTGTGGAATCTTCGGGGTTCACTATATGTAAGATCATATCATATGTAAACAGATACTTTTTCTTTTCCAGTTTGGATGCCTTTTCTTTTTCATGCCTAATTGATCTGACTAGAACTTCCAATATAATGAACAGAAGTGTCAAAAATACCATTTCCTGTTTTGCTCACTTTTTTTTCTTTTTTGCATCAGCATCTAAACAACCACAAGCTTGGAAGCTTGTGACTTTCTTCTCTCTCATGTCTTACACCCCATGTATTTTGCCTCCTAAGTATTTTGCAGCTCTGCCACTCCTAATTCATTCTTACTATTAACAGACTCACTATAGACATTTCTTACTTGGATTATTGCACTTGGATATAGCCCTTTAACTAGTATTCTTGCCTCCTGCAAGTCCACCCTCCGCTAGTACCAGAGTTGATCTGTCTCAGATGCAAATCTCACTTTGTCATTCAATTGTGGATTTTCCTGACACCTTTGCATGGCTTTTAGGCTTCCCCAATCTGGTCCACAGTTTAATTCTTTAGCTTTACTCTGTGCTACTCCCCCACCTCTCTCTTTTCACTCATTTAATAGTGAACTACTTAGAATTTCCCAAATACACCATACTGACTTGTACCTTTGCTTATTATGATGGTCTTTCTGGATTGCTTTCCTTTCCTCAGATGGTTAACTTCCATTTAACCTTGAAGTCTCTTTTTTCAAGGAGGGGTCTCTTTTCTCTGGGAAACTATTTCCGCTTTTCCATTTGACTGTTTTGTTTTGTGCTCTTATAACATTTACCAAATTATATTGAAAACATGTTCAGGGCCCACTAGCCAATAAACTCGGGGTGGGGGGTAGGGTCTCATTTCCTATCACATGGTAGTTCTCAAATGTTTCCTAAACTATTGAACTCATCTGTTTTTCTTTATGGGTCTATTAGCTTCTAATATGGATAGGCAGAGGGACAGAAGGAAAACAAGGCCGTTCCTGATGTAACTGATGTTGACTAATATTAGACCTTGATAGCTGCATTCTGAAGCCTGGGGAAAGACTTAATTAGGCCATTAAGAACCTTGAGGGAGTAGAGGTTGGGAAAAATGAAGGAGTAGTGTTAGAGGAGGTGAGATAGTGATGGGTGATAGGTATGGTAGGAGGGCACAGATCACATAAATAATCTAGATCTGCATTTTAATTGCTGTTTTAAAAATTCCTGAAACAATTATTTTCCCTGTAACAATAACTCAGTTATGTAAGACTAGAAAACATTTGTTAGCAATACTTACTGTTTGTTACCAATACTCGAAAACTTAAGATTGAATAATGAAGACTTGGTTAATCATATTTGAAAGGTTCCTGCTCTGTGCTCCACAATATGTAAAAGATATAATCCAATTAGGAATTTATTATATTACGTTTTTAAATAAAGATGCTATTATTGTTACTAAAATTAATTTAGGTGAGTATTCCAGATGTTTAGCAGAATGGCATCTTTTTCAATAAGGAAGACTTTCTTTATGTCTTTAGAAGCTTGCAAAAATTAATGTCTTACAGCTGTAATTTTACATTAAACTGCTGCAAGTGGTTTTTATGAGGTGATACTGCAGGTGTTATGATGGCAATTAGGTTGCTTAGTCAGAATTTATTATTGCTGTCTGGTTTGTTTAGTCTTGAATAAATTTCTAAAAATCAAACACCTGTATCCGGTAAGCAAGCAGTATTCTAATTAAGGAACAAATAATTTGCTCATTTATGTATTGTATAATGTAAGAGGAAAACAAAAATGCTAAAGATTGAGAGAGTTAATTTGATGTGACCTTTATTTACTGCATGTTTAGAGGGGACAATAACCGTGTAAGAAAAAAGATGAATTTCTTGGTTTTAAAATAAAAAGTTTCTTGGTTTTGTTTTATAGTGTTTAGGGAAACAAATCTCAAATGAAAAGTGCTTCATAGGAAGATGGGATAATGGTTGTATTTTCTGATATATATTTCTCAACTTAAAAAACAAATTAAGGAAACAAATTATAGAATAAAGACATAAATAAGTGTTGGCTGCAAGGAATTGGTTATACAGTTAAGCTTACTTTTGGCAAGTATGGTAGGCTGAAAAATGAGCCCCTAAAAGATGCCCACATTCTAATCCTTGGAATCTGTGATGTTATACTTTGGGGCAGGGGTGCACGCGCGCCTGTGTGTGTGTAAGTCTTTGCAAATGTCATTAAATTAAAGGTCTTGATATGAAGAGAGTATCCTGGATTATCTGGGTGGGTTCTAAATGTCATCATAAAAGAGAGAGGCAGAGGGAGATAACATACCCAGAAGAGGAGGCAATGTGGCCACAAGCATAGGAATGCCAGCTGGAAGAAATAAGGAACAGGGTTTCCCATAAAACCTCTGGAAGAAGCACAGCCCTGCCAACACCTTAATTTTGTCCCAGTGAAAGTTTTGGCCTCCAGAACTGAAGGAGTGTGGTAGTTTGCTACAGAGTTACAGGAAACAAATACAGCAGTCATTTTTTCATCTGTTTTTTGTGTGTTTTTTTTTTTAATGTTTATTCATTTTTGAGAGAGACAGCACGAGCGGTGGCTAGAGAGACAGAGACAGAGTCTGAAGCAAGAAGCAGGCTCTAGGCTCTGAGCTGTCAGCACAGAGGCCGACGTGGGGCTCAAACTCATGAACCTGTGAGATTATGCCCTGAGCTGACATCGGACGCTTAACCGACTGAGCCACCCAGGCGCCCCTACAGCAGTCATTTTTCAAAGTATAAATGGATATTTCTAAACAACCCCATTGACCTAAACTCATCTCCTTTTGGGGGTGTATATTTTATAGCTCACTCATATTGTCTTTAGTTTTATTACAGATATTCTTAGTAGACCAGGCAATTTTTATGACTAAAGCAACTGGTGAATATTTCTAGGCACAGAACTCTGAAGTTTTAGCTCAAAATATATTTAAAGCCCTCTTTTTTTTTTTTTTTTTTTTTTTTTTGGAAAATTGTTTTATCCAGTCTGGAAGCTCCCTTGTGGTTGCTCTGTTATAGCTATACTTTGGTAAGAGTACAGTTTAGACTCCTAAAATTTTATACCACAACATCAGCCTTTATGCCTGCCAATTTGGTATTTAATATGAATTCTTCTTTCAGCCATACTATAGAAAATGTACATGTGAGGCTCTTGTTGAGAATTAAGTTACAAGTTCACTGTGACCCAGAATGGTGCTGGGGGCGGGGGGGTCTCACTTAAGATTTTGGTGTATTGGGAATCTGACCAAAGGATAAAGGCCATGTAGGTTCTTAACACTTTTGCCCTGTATCCTTAATGATCAGACACTAGTGTACCTGGCCTGTATTATCTTAATCCCCTCAAAGATTGTGTTCTAGGAGGATGAGGGATGATTCAAGAAACATCCATTTAAAGGTCTTCGAATGTTCTGCAAAGCTCTTGTTCAAGATGCACTTCTTTATGTCATTTTGTGCCCCTTTTATAAAGATACCACAAGTTTCTAATGATTTATAGACCAGACATGTCTCTATCCAGTATTTCTTTTTTTCTTTTAAGCTTCTGGGAACTATACTTATTATTGAGCCACATACAGTGTACTAGCTGTAGACAACTGACAAATCTCTTTCTGGCAGTTTTTTGTTTGTTACTGAAAAGGCCTTATTAAAGAGTAGTCTTGGATTAATTGGCCTACTGATTGATTTTTTTTTAATCACATGAGGCACATAACCATTTTTTTGTTACTTTCTAGAAGAATTATTCTTGGGGCGCCTTGGTGGCTCAGTCGGTTAAGCATCTGACTTCGGCTCAGGTCATGATCTCACGGTCTGTGAGTCTGAGCCCCGTGTCGGGCTCTGTGCTGACAGCTCAGAGCCTGGAGACTGTTTCAGATTCTGTGTCTCCCTCTTTCTCTCTCCTCCCCCCTCATCCTCTGTCTCTTTCTTCTCAAAAATAAATAAATGTTAAAAAAATTTTTTTAATAAATAAAATAATTATTCTTTTTGAAAGGGGATTAATGTGCAGTTGTTAGTATGTTAAGGAGTGGCTAAGTAATTTTTCTTCCTAATCTTTTACATGTTGGGCAGCGGGGGGGGTGGGGGGGGTGGTTCTTAAACCCTTTCCACTTTATGACCATCATTTGTGGAATATGCCAGGTACTTTATATGAACATGTTATTCAACTTTGCCAATGACCTTGAAAATTTTTGTCGCTTTGCAGATTTAAAAAAAAAAAAAAAAAACCTCAAGAAATTTGGGTGTCAATCCATAACCAGTAGCTTCCAGCACTAGGATGCAAATGCAAGCTAATCCAGTTCCAAAAATCACTTACCGTGCTTTCTAGCTGTCTCATTTGTTGTACCATAACATAAAGACATCCCTAAAATATAAAGTTCTTTGCCCTTATTCTTGAGGAATTTATGGTTTAGTGGATCTATTTTTACTTCTAGGGGATCTAGAGAATGGTGTTGGGAGCAAATGTGTGGCCCACTCAGGGGATTTGAGGGTCTTGGGAGTCTCAAGAGTTGAATGGGAAACTGTATTTGTTTTCAATTTTTACATGAAACCTGTTCTTTGCCACATCTAATAACCTCTAATAGATTTGATTATGATTTTGTTGTACTCCCCTCAACCAGTGTAAAGATTGTAGATTAGGGCTGGGATTTAAAAAAATGGAACATTAGGGGTCCGCTACGTTATTTGCCAGGTACTATTAAATGAATATTTATGTAGGAACAATGTTGGGATTAATGGTTAGGTTTCTAGACTAGTCTTCAAAAGACGAATCCATAACGTCATTAAACCTAGTATATAAATACAAACTTTCCAATACTTCATACACTTCATTAAATTCATTAGTTAAGCATAGTATGTTTTTAGTGGAAAAGCTTAGAATGGAAATTTTAGTTTCTAAGTTGGGGACTTAATGTATTTTTGTCCTGAAAAAATAATTTTTACATTCATTTTTAAAAATTTATTTTTAAAGCTTGAATCACAAGACAAGTTTTATGAACGAAATTTTGTTCAAATGATAAGTTTTTAATGGCTATATTCATTCATATTATCCTGAAAGTAAACACAATTTCTGGGGCAAGGATAGATTAATTATTATAGCAATAACCCCTTTGCCCCAGTTCTTCCCTCTCAGAGTGATGCATTGAGACCTGGATGTTCATTTGGTAGGTAAGGAACCTGAAAAATATGAATTTGGGAGCTTGTAAGGTGTTACCCCTTCCTGAAAGAGGAAGGGAAACCTTTGTTCCTCAGTATAAACAAAACCTCCTCAGTTACAGAAGGGGAGGGTCCTAGGTTCTTAATCTTTGGAATGTAAATGAATGTGGGTAAGGGGTATGGACAGATCAGACATGTCAGAATTTATAACCCATGAATGTCTCTGTAGTCTCACACCCCCTGAGCTATCAACACATACTTCTAGGGAGGTAAATTTCTAACATTTCAATTCAGTTGTATTTAATTTTTCAACACTTCTTTTTTGAAGGACAGATTGGTTTGCTCAAATAGCCCTGACCATGCAGATACATTAAAAATATTTTCTTTATACATAGAAAATAGACCAACTGATAATTACTCCTTTTGTCTTACTTTTTCCCCATGTTAATTTGAAATATATGTTTGGTCATGAAAATGTGAAATGTTAAGATTGCCTCATTTGAGCTCCTTTATTTAGTCATCACCACTGTTAAGTTCTTCAGCGGATATTTATTGAGTAACTACTATATGCTAGGCACAGTGCAAGGTACTGGGGGTATTGTGGTGAATAAGGTAGATAAATACCCTGCATTCAAGGAGCTTAGAGGCTATAAAAGTGTTGTAGAGAAAAAAAGACATGAGAAAACAGCAAAGTTAGAATTTTGTTAGAATGCGTAAAGGAGCTAGCTATGGGAAAATCTTGAAGGGGAGGGGAAGAAAGCATTCTGTTCCAGATGGAAGGGATGCACTAGTAAAAAGATTCTAAAATGAGGGGTGCCTGGGTAGCTTGGTTGGTTGAGCGTTCGTCTTCCACACATCATGATCTGAGTTCGAGCCCCATGTCAGGCTTGGGCTCACTGCCGTCAGCCTGTCAGCGCAGAGCCTCCTTTGGGGCCTTTGTCCCCTTCTCTCTTCATCTCTCCTCAGCTTATGCTCTCTCTCAAAAAATAAAAGTTTTTTAAAAATTTTAAAAAAGATCCTAAAATGAGAATGAACTTGGTAAGATTGACAAAGAGAAAGGTGGCAAATATGGCTGACACATAGTGAACAGAACTCAAAATCACAAACCTACATTAGGTGTTTGGATTTTTTAAAATAGGATCATATTCTATATTTTGCCTTACAGCTTTTTAAAAAGTTACTGTTTGTTGTGTGCATATGTTGAATTCCATGTCAGTATGTGTAGCTACATAATACTGTGTGCTTTGGCTATATCCTAATTAGCCATATTCCTATTGACATATATATATATTTCTATGATTTTTTGCTATCACAAACAATGCTGTGATCACCATTCTTGTATATATATTTATTGCATACCTGTATGAGAACATTTGTTGGATAAATTTCCTAAGAGAACCATTATAAGGCCAAACTTAAGTGCATTAAACATTTTTGACAGATTCAGGCTGCTCTGAAGATTCAGCCAGTACAGTACAGTGTTAATATTTTGATTTGGCCAAAGAGCAGAGACCGTTCTTTTGGTATGTTCTCTTTCACTGGCATCTGTGTTTGACGGATACTGTCTTTTGATTTTATAACTATTAATTTAATTGAATTTTTTTTTTTTTAATTTTTTTTTGTTTTGTTTTTTCAACGTTTATTTATTTTTGGGACAGAGAGAGACAGAGCATGAACGGGGGAGGGGCAGAGAGAGAGGGAGACACAGAATCGGAAACAGGCTCCAGGCTCTGAGCCATCAGCCCAGAGCCCGACGCGGGGCTGGAACTCACGGACCGCGAGATCGTGACCTGGCTGAAGTCAGACGCTTAACCGACTGCGCCACCCAGGCGCCCCTAATTGAATTTTTTAAAAGAATAAGCAAATGAGATTAGTTTAGAGTTTAAGGTACCTATGTATGTTAGAATACATATTGTATGGAAGTTCCAAGCTAATTTGTCTATTATAACACTTCTAAAGAATGTGGATAAAATAATGATTATCACCAGTAAGTTCTTAATTGTATGTTGATCGAAAATAATAAATTTAAAAACAGGTGTGCGTTTCCATTTCAAGGCATACATTCCTAAGGCCAAATACTGTAAATCCTCTGTCCCCAAAACCATGCTGCTGTACACTTCTGGATTTGAGAATTCCTGTTTTCTGCATACTTTAGCACATACTGTATTATTAGTATCTTGATATTTGTCAGTATCATAGACAAGAAATGAGGCTTATGTAGATAAGAGTGTTTTGATTTGCAGTTTAGGGATTATTAGTGAAGTTAAGCACAATTATTTTGCTATATTGAGTTGTCTTTTAAATTGTCTTGGGAGAGGATTCAGTGTATGTTATGGATATTTGCCTGTATTATTGATATTGCAAATATTTTCTCCCTCTCGCTTATCAATTTAGTTTGCTTGTGATAACTTTCCTTGTTTTTGTATAGAAGTTTAAAAATTTTATGAGGTGAAACGTGAACTACTTTTAAAGTATTCTGGTATTGTGTCTTAGTAGCCTGCCTTCCTAATCTTAATTGTAGGCAGGCATTCTACCCTCATCTTATATAGATTTTATTGTATTGTATTGTATTTTTAAATTTACATCTAAGTTAGTTAGCATATAGTACAACAGTGATTTCAGGAGTAGATTCCTTAATGCCCCTTACCCATTTAGCCCATCCCCCCTCTCAGAACCTCTCCAGCAACCCTCTGTTTGTTCTCTATATTTAAGTCTCTTACGTTTTGTCACCCTCTCTGTTTTTATATTATTTTTGCTTCCCTTGCCTTACGTTCATCTGTTTTGTGTTTTAAATTCCTCATAATAGTGAAGTCATATGATAATTTGTCTTTCTCTGACTAATTTCTCTTAGCATAATACACTCTAGTTCCATCCACGTAGTTGCAAATGGCAAGATTTCATTCTTTTTGATTGCCGAGTAATACTCCATTGTACATATATACCACATCTTCTTTATCCGTTCATCCATTGATGGACATGTGGGCTCTTTCCATACTTTGGCTATTGTTGATAGTGCTGCTGTAAACATTGGGGTGCATGTGCCCCTTCGAAATTGTAGCGCTTTTTTTTTTGAATGCTTAATCCTTTTGGAGTTTTCAATTTATTTAGGTATGTCTGATTTAATTTTTTTAATTTAAGTATTTAAATTCTTCTGACTTAAAATATCTTAAATTACATAAATTCACATATCTGTTTTGAACCCTTTGTTTTGATGCGTTAATCTGATCTTTACTTCAGACCAGTGTTGCTTTTCATGAAACTTTAATATTAGACATAAGGAATGTCTCCCTGATTCTTTTTCAGAGTATCCTGAGTATTCTTGTGCATCATTCAGGTTAATCTTAGAATCATTTTATATGTTGATATTTTGATTGGGATTGCATTACATTGGATTTATGTTTACATATATGTTTATCCAATTCATGTTCTCTTTAATATCTTTCAGTTAAGTTGTAGTTTCGTTTGTCAATATTTCGTGAAATTTACTTCTAAATATTTTGTAGCTTTTGTTGCTCTTGTGAATGGTTGTAAATCAGATCACTAAAAAAATGCATTTCTAAATGTTTATTCCTGGTTTATAGAAATCTATGGCTTTTTTGGCTTGTTTTTCTCTATTGAAGCCACCATGTTGCTGTCTTTTTTTTTTTTTTTAATATAGTAAATTTTCATTTGATTCTGCTGGATTTTCTAGGTATTTATATTATCTACAGCTGATACTTTTGTCAATTCCTTTTCCAGTGTCCTGCTCCCCTATTCTTTGTGTGTGTGTGTGTGTTGGGGGAGTGGCATATGGAGGACTTCCAGCAGAAATGCAGTCTTGTTTTTTTTTCCTGACTTTTAAAATAGGAATTTTCAAAAGTTTTAACCTTGGGACTTCTGGTATATATATCTTCATCAAGTTAAGAGTGTTTTCATCTATTTCAGGGACACCTGGGTGGCTCAGTTGGTTCAGTTTTGGACTCTTGATTTCAGCTCATGTTATGATCTCAGGGTTCATGGGTTTGAGCCCCCATTGGGCTCTGTGCTGACAGTACGGAGTCTGCTTGGGATTCTCTGGCTGCCTCTCTCTCTGCCTCTCCCTGCTCACACTCTCTCTCTCTCAAAAAAAAGAATGTTTCCTGGGAATGCAAGCTGGTGCAGCCACTCTGGAAAACAGTATGGAGGTTCCTCAAAAAATTAAAAATAGAACTACCCTACAACCCAGCAATTGCACTACTAGGTATTTATCCAAGTGATACAGGTGTTTTGTTTCGAAGGGATACATGCACCCCAATGTTTATAGCAGCACTATCAACAACAGCCAAAGTATGGAAAGAGCCCAAATGTCCATCGATGGGTGAACGGATAAAGAAGATGTGGTATATATATATAATGGAGAATTACTCAGCAATCAAAAAGAATGAAATCTTGCCATTTGCAACTACATGAATGGAACTGGAGGGTATTATGCTAAGTGAAATTAGAGAAAGATAAATATTATATGACTTCACTTATATGAGGACTTTAAGAGACAAAACAGACGAACATAAGGGAAGGGAAACAAAAATAATATAAAAACAGGGAGGGGGACAAAGCATAAGAGACTCATAAATATGGAGAACAAACAGAGGGTTACTGGAGGAGGTGTGGGAGGGGGGATGGGCTAAATGGGTAAGGGGCATTAAGGAATCTACTCCTGAAATCATAGTTGCACTACATGCTAACTAATTTGGATGTAAATTAAAAACAAATTAAGTTAAAAAAAGTATTTCCATCTGTTTCTAACATATTAGAAGACTTAATTAGGAATAGTTGAATTTATTTGATATAAAGTAGAATATAGTCTAATTTTAAAAGTATAATAATCTATTTGTATGTGCATTTTCTTTTTTTCCTTTTGGTTTTGTGGGAAATTTATAGCATTATCTTTATCAAAGCTAATTAAATTTTGCTTCATGAACAAGTCCCATTATTTTTTATTTTTTAAGTGTTCTTTCGATTTGCTTTATGCTTTTATAATTACTTTTCCTTTTTCTAATTTTATATTGTAATTTCTAATGCTTTTTTCAGTTTTTATGGTTTTATTACTTAAAATTGAAGATCATAAATATTTCTGAGGGATGTTTTACTCATACATCCCATAAATTCTTAATCTCATTTGATTCTTGAGGTCACCTCTCTTTAGCTCTGTAACCTCTTCTTGTTTTCCTCTTTACCAGCCACGTTGACCTTTCTTTTTTTTTCCAGCATGTCTATTCTTTTTTTTTTTTTTTTAATTTTTTTTTCCTTAATGTTTTTATTTATTTTTGAGACACAGAGACAGAGCATGAGCAGGGAAGGGGCCGAGAGAGAGGGAGACACAGAATCGGAAGCAGGACAGCATGTCTATTCTTTTGAAAGTCCTTCCTCGATCCCCCATTTTGAAAAGCCCAGGATCCTTTTTTGAATCTTTTATATAGCACTTAAGAATTATTGGGGCGCCTGGGTGGCTCAGTTGGTTGAGCGACCGACTTCGGCTCAGGTCATGATCTCGCGGTTTGTGGGTTTGGGCCCCGCGTCGGACTCTGTGCTGACAGCTCAGAGCCTGGAGCCTACTTCGAGTTCTGTGTCTCCCCCTCTCTCTACCCCTCCCCTGCTCACGCTCTGTGTCTCTCTGTCTCTCAATAATAAATAAACATTAAAAAAAATTTTTAAAGAATTATTAACTTATTTTATGCATGTTTGTTCTCCTTATTGTTGGTATTCATAGCAGCTTGTACAGTGCATGGGGTGCAATAGATAAATCAATATTTGAATGAGTGAATGAATGATTTGTAATCTTATGAAAGGATTAGGGCAAAGAGAGAGACCTACGCGCAGATACATAGTCCTGTTCTTAGATGAATTTGGGTAGAAATACTTAAGGAGAATTGATAATATGTAAATTAAAATTATTTGAAAACTATCCTAGCCCTGTATAGCCCCCTGGAAAGCTTTTGTATAGGTCAGGAGTATATATACATACTCCAATTTTAAGATGCCTGGTTAAATCATGTAAGATCAGCTTTAGTAAGCAGTAATTCTTTACTGTTATATATCATTTAAGATTTATTTTTTCCTTTCTAAACATCTTCACTTATTTAACTTCTATTAAAAAGTGGGTTCATTTCTAGGTGTAGGGGAAAGTATTAAGATATATTAAGTCAATGGAGCAGACATGTAAGCAACTGTAATGCAACACAAGTCTAAAGCGCAGGACATACTTTGTTCTTTTTTTTTTTTTTTTTTTTTTACTTTAGTAAGTAACCATTTCCATTGGCTTCTTTCAGGAATTTTTTTCTTTATCTTTGAATTTCTGTAGTATGAAAATGATATGTCATGGTGTAGTTCTTTTGGCATTTATTCTGCTTGGTGTTCTCTGAGCTTCCTGGATCTGTGATTTGGTGTCTGACATTTGGGGAAATTTTCAGTCATTATTGTTTCAATTATTTCTTCTATTCCTTTCTTTCTTTTTTCTCTTCCTGATATTCCCTTTACATGTATATCACATCTTTTGAAGTTAACCCACAGTCCTTGGGTATTCTGTTCTGGGATTTTGTTGTTGTTGTTTTTTCTTTGTTCTTTTCCAGTCTTTGAGGATTCTATTGATCTGTCATCCTCTAGCTCAGAGTTCTTGCTGGAGGCATATCCAGGCTACCAATAAGCCCATCAAAAGCGTTCTTCATGTCTATAACAGTGTTTTGATCTCTAGCATTTCTAACTGGTTTTTTTTCCTTAGGATTTCCATCTCTCTGTTTACATTGCCCATATGTTCTTGTATGCTGTCTGTTTTACTCATTAAGAGCCCTTCACGTAGTAATCATAGTAGTTTTAAATTCCTGATGTGATAATTCCAGTACTATTTTGCCATGTCTGGTTCTTATGCTTGCTTTGTCTCTTCAAATTGTGTTTTTTGCCTTTTGGTATGACTTAGAATTTTTTTCTAGATAGTCAGACATGGTGTACTGGGTACAAGGAACTGCTGTAAATAGGCCTTCAGTTATGTGGTGGTGAGATGTAGAGGGAGATGAAGGGCTTTACAGTCTTGTAGTCTCAGTCTTTTAGTGAGACTAATACTTTGGACTGTGAACTTTACCACTAGTTCTCAGTTTATTTCCTCTTCCCTCAGGTGGGACAGGATGCCCAGAATGGGCTGGGATTGGGTATTGTCCTTCCCAATCAGTCAGGTTCTGATAATATCCTAGCATGTTAGGTTCTGAATAACTCGTTTTCCCTGAGGGCAGGCCTTGTTAAGAACAGACTTCTCTGGCAAGCATAAAGGGATTTTTACTGTTTACTGTGGGAATCTGGTGAAGCTTCTGGAGGTAAATTTCATATTTTGGAGCTACCTCTATGACTGGGTCTGCCTGGAGTTTTCAGCTATCAGACTTAGCTGCACTGAGTCTAGCAATTTAATTGTAATTCAGATTTACCTTTCTGACACTGGATCCTGTTGGAGTTTCCACTCCCGAGTTGCTCTGGTAAGCTGAGATTTCCTATATACTCTGTCTTTTCACTCTTGGGGACAGTGGTTTACCTTGCGTCCTCCCCTTGCTATGGGTCCAAGAAAAGTTGTTGATTTTTTTAGTCTTTTCAATTTTTTACTTGCTAGGGCAAAGTGACTAACATGTGGAACTGGAAACTGGAAGTCTAACCTTTTTCTTGTTTTAAAAAATATAAACTTACTAAATCTTTCTGTGTAGATGCACAGGAATTTTTCATCTTTTGCATATTCTGCTCTTTGTGGGTAGTCACTTTTGAAGGTGCTGTGTTTAAAAGCTTTTGAAACCACATTGAGCCTCTGTGAAAGGATTGCATGATCTGCCTGCCATAAATGTGAACATGTGCAAAGTCAGCATGAAAGTGCCAGGTATTTGTAGTCTCTAAAAGAACATCTAAATATTGTGTTGATATTTCTTCCTCATTGGTTGGTGATGCTGCAGGCTTTCAAAATCTGCCTGTAACTAGGTCTTTTATCAGATTGAGTTTCTGTTTTTGCCAAGTTATCTTGTCGTAGCTAATAATAACTTTTCATTTGTATATTCTCTTCACAAAAGTGAGAGCTTACTTTGTGCAGGAAACATTTCTGTTTTGTTGGGGAATCTCTTATTCAGAAGTGTAATTTAGGTGTGATAATTGGGGGTTGGGCCAGGTAGACCTAGATCTTTTTCTGTTGTCCTGCAAGGATCATCAGGCAGTAGTCTAGGTAGCACATTCCTGTTGCTGGAAAGAATCTCTAAGATTATTTTTTCTGACACCTCGTTTCTCATCTTCACTGGCTTCATCTCTATGCTCTGTCTTTCCAGTTTATAATCCTAGGTGATCCATTCTTATTTACTCTATGTATTAGTAGTATCTGAACATAGATAATTCCCAAATAATGTTCATTAAAATCACAATTCATTCTCATCTGAAAAACAAAAACTAAGTGTATTTCATATTCTTGGCTTGGGCAAGGGAGAACATCAAGACAAAAATGCAGCTTCTCACCAAATGAAAGTAAAAGAAGGGTTATATGTGTTTTGGGGGAAGGGTAGAAACTTTAGATTAAATTTAAATGACACAGTATATTGACCTGAAGCAAGAGGAGCTAATTCTCTAGAGCTTATCTGTTCAGTGACTGCCAAAAGTGGAGATTTGAGCTTCCTGTTATACATATGGATCGTGTCCTTCAGACCATGCATATGTATATGCTTCCTCTGTGTGTGTCAATTGTATCTTGAGGCCTCTGAAAATGGAATTTTTAATTCTTAGATCCCTGTTGGCCCTTCTTGGCCAGGTGACAGGAGAGGCCACTAAATATAACTCAGATCTACAGCGCTGATATGTTCTTAAGAATTGAGACGGTGGTTTTGATGATCAGCACGATTGTATCCTTTTTTTGGTCTCAGGTTTACCTGCTGCATTATCTGGTAAGATAGCATCCCTGCAGTAGCATGTAAGACCCTAGATACCAGAGAGAACATATGCTGTGTATTACAGATAGATATACACAGAGAGACTGGAAAACTTTTCAAGGCCATGGAGATCCTAGTTTTTCCAAATACCAGGAAATTCTGCAACTACAACTAACTTGTGAATTACTTCCTGAATCATGCTTGCCAAAGAAATACAAATATCTAAATCAGATACAATTTGGTTATATGGAGGAGAACTGATATCTCTACAACTGAGCTTTCAGCAGAAGGCTTTTATTTTTTTTGATGGTTCCCGTTAATTTGCTGGGAGAGCTTTGGCCCTAGGTTAGCAGTTACAGGTTGGGAGATGGGATTAGGATTTGGAATTCTTAGAAATTCCTCCTGAGTAATTGTAGTTTTCTGAGACATTCATTATGTTGTAGTAGGATTTATGGTACAGATAATGGCACATATATCTACAAGGAAACAAAAGGCTCAAGGAACGTTTGCTTGTTTGGGAGCCCACCAATTCTGGTAAATAAAATAAGTGAGAATACTGGAGGTAGACTCAGTGGGCAGCCTTGAAATAGTAAACAAAAGTCACAGCTTGCTCATATGAAAAGTTTGAACATAATTTATTTCAAATTTTTGCTTGGGCAAGGGAGAAACTTCATGTGGAGTGTGGTTTTTTTGTTAAAAAGAGACAGGTATGTAGAATTTTAGTGGTTAAATATAGTTTAAATTTCAATTAAGTGCTTTTGCTTCTTAAAGCAAAGTGGAGCTAATTGCCGATTGGGTGAGTTCTTGATAGCTGTTTAAATGGTATTTGCTGGAAGTGGGAAGTTCAGCTTCCTGGATACAGATAGGTCATGTCCTTCATTGTCTGCATGCCAGTATAGAATATATGATTTAAATATGCAGGTTGTGTCTTCAAGCAGGTGTGGGATTTTTCTGTCTAATGAACCACTCTACCTCAGTGGGCCATAAATAACTGCAACTCAGTATTTGTAGCCATTCCACTTATCTTGTTCTCTTCTTTTTTCTTTTAATTTTATTTATTAAAATTTATTTATTTTAATAAGTTTTATTTATTGAAATTCATTTGCTTTAATAAACTTTATTTATTAAAATTGAGAGGGAGAGAGAATCCCAAGCAAGCTCTGCAACGCAGAGCTTGAACTCACAAACCAGGAGATCATGACCTGAGCTGAAATCAAGAGTCGCTTGACTGATTGAGCCACGCAGGCACCCACACGTTCCTTCTGTGTTCTCCATCTCCTTAAAGGATAGTTGTTTTCCCAAAGTCATATTGGATCCTCCTCTCTTACATCAATGTCGAATGTATCACTAAGTCTATCTATTTTGTCTCTATGTCCATGCTTAACTGCTTTGGTTCAGATAGTTAACCAGGTTTTTGAAACAGCGTCCTCACTTTTCTTACTGCTAATTGCTCTTTGTTTCTCTACCTTCTGCAACTACTACTTGAGTTTCTGTGAAACTATTTGATTGCATCACTCATTTGAAACTTCCAGTAGCTCCTAAGTACAGGCATATTCTGTTTTCATGCCTGTCCTCATACATGGTGTTCTATTTTGTCCAGAACCCTCTTTCTTTTCTATTCCCATCTTGGTGTAGTAATCTCTTATTTTTTAAAGCTTACTCCATCTCTGCTGAAGCCTTCCCTTACTCCTCAAATTCCTTGATTCTTTTCTGAAATTCCATATTGTTTTTTTGATTCTGCTGCTTAGAATTTATCTTGTCAGATTGTAGTTTACTTATTTACATGATTTCCTTTTTAGGCTATGAATTCTGAGGCAAGGACGTAGAGCAGTTCAGGTTGGCTAATAATAGATACCTACTAAAAATGTTAATGCCTGGAGCCCCTTCTTCTGCCTGTTTTGGAGAGGAGTTAGTTTTCTAAGACCATCTTCCTCAGATGTATCCTAGATCCCATTCCCCTACTCAAAGACAAGCACAGAAATTGGCCTTAACGTTAAGTTTATTCGTAACCAGAGGAGAGAGGCAGAATTAATGTCAAGGTGGTGAGGAGACCTTGAAATAATGCAAATGGTGAGCAGTAGGAGGAACTAGAATATTTAGCCAAAAGGAAAGAAAAATCAGGTGGGATATGATAACAGTCCCCAAATATTTGAAAGGCTGTCATGTAGAAAAATTATTAGTCTTAATCATTGTGTCTCCAGAGGGCAGCTATAGAATGAATAGGTAGCATTTTAAGGCTCAGCGTTAGGAAGAGCTTTCTGAACATTATAAGCTGACTTACTATATCAGGTAGAGGATTTTTCATGAGTGGAACTGTGAAAGTAGAGGCAGAATGAGCATGAGTTTAAAGTACTATAAAGTAGATTTTACTGTGTCGGGCAAGAATTGACCATGCTGAAGACTATTACATTTTCTTTATTCAGTTCTAAATCATAGAACTAAATGTTTAGAAACTTAGTTATTGTTTAGGATTAAGAGAGTTTTCTGTACATTCAGTAATAATTTTAAGCTTTTTATGCCACCTGTAGAGCATTTAGAGTTCAGTGTAGTCTCTTGCTCTCAAGTAGCTTGTATTTTTAAATGAAAAGATTCTTGAGCTTTTCTTCTTTTTAATTTTTGAGGAGCCAGTGTGTAATTTCTATTTTGATTATTCTTAGGATTCGCAATTCCAAAAAATCAGTTTTGAGATTTACTTCCCCTTCAGATACTGAAATTGTTTTTCTTTCCTTTTTATTCCTAGCAATGTCTCAGGCTGTGCAGACAAACGGAACTCAACCATTAAGCAAAACATGGGAACTCAGTTTATATGAATTACAACGAACACCTCAGGTAATGTAGACTAAGGTAACTAGGGGGAAATATGACACATCTGTAAACTGGTATACATTTTTAGAAAATGAATACTTAAAAGAACATAACGGTGATAATGAATTTATATGCAAGCATCTTGACTTGGGTATGTTTGGTTTACACTTCATTCATTGATTAAACAAATAATTCAAGTGCATAGTCTGTACCAGGTCCTAAGCTTGCATAGTCTGTACCAGGTCCTAAGCTAGGCACTAGGTGAAGTGGTGAATAAAATAGTTGTGGCACCAGCTTATGGAGTTTATAGACATTAAACAAATATCCATAGAATTATACATTTTAGAAGTTGTGTAAATGGGGAAAGTCCTCAGTGAGGTAACAGATAATCATGGGAGGGGGCATTAAGGGAGATCAAGGAGGTGAAGATGGGGGGCACCTGGCTGGCTCAGTCAGTAGAGCGTGTGACTTTTGATCTCTAGGTTGTGGGTTCGAGCCCCATGTTGGGTGTAGAGATTACTTAAAAATAAAATCTTTAAAAAAAGGTGAATAGGGGAAAGACTGGGGGGGTTCCAGGTTTGAAGGAGATAAACATACTAAAAATTGAACTCATTTTGAAATGCCTGTAAGTCAGGCAGGCATAGATGCTAACTAGGAGTCTGGCCTAACTAAGATTTTGGGTGTGGTCAGCAAATTTTAAGCAGTGAGAATGGATAAGATAATCTGGAAACCTGGAGAGAGATGATCAGAAGGGCCCCAGAACTTCATCCAGGGGAGATTCAACATTTAGAAATGAAGTAATGGAAAAGAAGCCAGCAAAGGAAACTGAAAGAAACAGCCAAAGTAAAGAAAAATAGGAGAAAAATAGGGGATCAAAATCTAAGAGGAGTTGTGTCAAGAAGGAGGATGTAGCTACTGTGTTCAGTACTACCTAGAGGATGGGTAAAATGAGGATTACAAAAGTGTACTTTGAATGTGGCAACGTATACTTCATGACCTTGACAGGAGTAAGTTCACTTAAATAGATTGTACTGTGTTGAAGGGGAAAAAAGTGAAAATATATAGGCAATTTTTCAGAGAAGTTTGGCTGTGCAGAGAAGCAAAGAAGTGGAGTAAAAACTGGAGGGGAACATGGAACTGGGAAGTTTAAAATTTTGTTTTGTTTATAAGATGGGAGATAGAGGTGTACCAATGATATGCCCCCCGCCGCCCCGGCTCCACACTGCTCTAAGGTGTATCATTCATATTTCACTATAGATAGTAACCCCATGCAGATGCTACTCTAGGCTGGTTTAGTGGAGAGCCAGAGAATGCTGAAGCCTGAGAGCAAATAAAATAATCAAAAGAATATACTTGAAAAGGTAGGAAGGGATGTCCCTTTGATAGAAAGAGGCATGTTTTCTCCTTTTAGCAAGAAAGATGATGATGATTTAAAAAGATGTCGTAGAGGAGTGCTTGGGTGGCTCAGTCAGTTAAGCCTCTGACTTCAGCTAAGGTCATGATCTCACAGTTCTTGAGTTTGAGCCCCTCATTGGGCTGTGTGCTGACAGCTCAGAGCCTAGAGCATGCTTCGGATTCTGTGTCTCTCTCTGCCCCTCCCATGCTCGTTTGTTCATTCATTCATTCATTCATTCTCTCTCTCTCTCTCAAAATAAATAAACATTAAAAATAATTTAAAAAGAAAGATGTCACAGAGAGAAAATGAGAGAGCTCTCAATGAAATTTGAGGTAAGATAAGCTTTTCAGTGTTCAGGTGTAGGAAGTTCTGCAGATAGAAGACAAGGTATAAGATCACGTAGAAAAAACAAGTTTGTTACGAGAGAATTGCTGAGCTGTGTTGAACACCCATTTAAAACTGGTGAAATTTAGTGATACTAGTCTGGTTGTATGATTCCCCCCTTTTCTCCCACAGTGCTACACACCTGCACTGGTACAGACATGGAGAACATGGGTGGTTGAGTCCAGGGCTGGGATTTTACTAGGCAAGTTCTAAGGAGGAAGAGGACAGACTTGGTTACTAGCTGAGTCATCATACTTGGAGTGATGTTTCTTCATCAGAAGTTTGTGTGTGTATTAAATTAAGTAAAAGAAAATACTGAAAGTGCTATAGAGAGGTTGAAACATACTAAGACACTCAAAAATAGTGGTAGTTACTGTAAATGCATTTTACTTGAGTCCTTTATGGACAATATCTGTAGTTTTTGTTTTTCCTTGTAGGGTCATCATTCTTTGGCCCTGTAGAGAAAACGTGTATGGAGAACTAGTGGAAACAAAGTGTCAATAACATAGAAAGCTCTTTATTTCTTTCTGACCTTCCTCTTCAGTAGCCACCTACTGGATATCTTTCCTCAGTCCATAGGAATGCCTGGTTGTGACTTTAGAGCTAGGGAAATTTGTACTCAGTGCCACCTTGTGGGAAGGGTGGGTAGTGGTGGTGGTTATGAAGAAAGAAGTCACTGATTTCTCTGCAGCTGGGAGATGTGTTCTGGAATTCTACATTGGACCTCCAAATGCATTTTTGCATTGGAACATTTTTACACGTGACAGTTAGAAATACTAGTACTGGTACTATGGATTAAATTAGTTTGTAGATTAACCTGAGAACCTGAGCACTTTGTATAAAACTACTTTTATGGATCAAGACTTAAGGTTCAAGAAGTGACTTAAAATTTTTTTTTTTTAATTTTTTTTTTTTTTCAACGTTTATTTATTTTTTTGGGACAGAGAGAGACAGAGAATGAATGGGGGAGGGGCAGAGAGAGAGGGAGACACAGAATCGGAAACAGGCTCCAGGCTCTGAGCCATCAGCCCAGAGCCTGACGCGGGGCTCGAACTCACGGACCGTGAGATCGTGACCTGACTGAAGTCGGACACTTAACTGACTGCGCCACCCAGGCGCCCCTTAAAATTTTTTTTTTAATGTTTATTTATTTTTGAGAGAAAGAGCATGAGCAGGGGAGGGGCAGAGAGAGAGGGAGACACAGAATCTGAAGCAGGCTCCAGGCTCTGAGCTGTCAGCACGGAGCCTGACGCGCAGCTCCAACTCATGAACTGTGAGATTGTGACCTGAGCCGAAGTTGGATGCTTAACTGACTGAGCCACCCAGGTGCCCCTCAAGAAGTGATTTTAAAATCTATAGACCACTTTAAAATTAAGCAGGGATCAATAATAAAGGACAAAACTATGATTCAAGAATATATCAACAGATACAACAAAATATTTAGTCTTAAAAAGTTTAGAACTAAGCCAGTCACAATTCCACTTATATGAGGTATTTAAAGTAGCCAAATTCATAAAAACAGAAAGTAGAATGGTGGTTGCCAAAAGCTGAGGGGAGGAGAAGGAAATGAGTTGTTTAATGGGTACAGAATTTCAGTTTTAGAAGATGAAAAGGATTCTGGAAATTGGTTATACAATAATGTGAATGTACTTACACATTACTGTGAACATGTATATAAATTAGAGAATATTTGTATTGGAATCTTAAAATCTTTTAATGGATGGTGTGAAATAATATAATTTGTTAACAGAATGGTGCAATTTGTGAAGATAGAAGGATTAAATTTTATTTAGCCTTAGCTTCCTCATTTTGCAGGTAACAAAACAATGTTAAATTATTATTTAGAGTCACATTAATAGGTCTAGAACTAGAACCGAAGGCATCTGATTCCAAATTCAATGCTTTTTTTGTTAGGCCAAGATGATTTACCATTACTTATCTTTTAAACACATTAATATATTATTTTTAGCCATTAAAATAAGAGCATTGATATTATAACAGTGGTGGGGGGTTGAGGGGATTTGGGGGGAAATTATGGTAAAATAAGGTTGGCTGTGAGTTGACAGTGGTGGTAGCCGGGTCATGGGTATATAAATGTTCATTTTGGTCATATTTAGTGCTTTTGCATGTTTGAACTTGTCCATAATAAAATAGGTAGCATTTAATTTTAAAGTGACTCTTCTACAGGAGGCAATAACAGATGGCTTGGAAATTGTGGTTTCACCCCGAAGTCTACACAGTGAATTAATGTGCCCAATTTGTTTGGATATGTTGAAGAACACCATGACTACAAAGGAGTGTTTACATCGTTTTTGTGCAGACTGCATTATCACAGCCCTTAGAAGTGGGTACGTTGAAATGAGTTATACTGGGTACTTAAATTATATCAGGATGGTGCTTTATGGGTATTGAGAAATACATTCTCTAATAGGTATTCATTTGAGAACTAGAAATTCTTCTAAAGTCTAAGTTTTAATTATTGGAGAATCTTTGTTTTGAAACAGTTGATTTTACAGAATTTTAAAAGCTTTATAAAAGCATGAGTATTTGTTTTGAGGAAATTACAAAGCATGAAACCATGGTTTTTCTACTTTTGAATTATATAAAATAATATCCTTATGAATGCTATTTTAATAAAAGGATTGATACATAAATTAATATGTATTAGATTAGTGGGTAGCTTTTGCTTGTGGCATGGATATTGGGGAATTTATATTAACAAGAAATAGATTTTTATTTCTAAGATGATTGTATATAAATTATCATTGGGGAGTATTCACATTTTTCTTTGTTAACAAGTTCTGTTGAATGTCTCAAGTTTCCAAAATCTTGCTTACCCGCAAAGAAATTCAGGTTAAATTTCTGTGACTTAAAGGTATTGGAATAAACATAACTATCCAGAAATTGGATATTTTTGTCGTTAGCCCAAAGATACTGACATTGCTTACATTTTCTTTCCCCTCTTTTTATTTAGCAATAAAGAATGTCCTACCTGTCGGAAAAAGCTAGTTTCTAAAAGATCACTAAGGCCAGACCCAAACTTTGATGCACTCATCAGCAAAATTTATCCAAGTCGTGATGAGTATGAAGCTCATCAAGAGAGGGTATTAGCCAGGATCAACAAGCACAATAATCAGCAAGCACTCAGTCACAGCATTGAGGAAGGACTGAAGATACAGGCCATGAACAGGTATATGGAAAAGGAAGCCAGAGATGGTGGCCGTTTTTCTGAATACTTTTATTAAAATACTGAATTTACTTAACAGCCTCCACTTTGGAAAAGATAAAATACAATTGTAAATAGTAGTTCTGCATGGTTACCTTTCCATGTAATATATACTTTCATTTTTAATAGGGTATTCCATTCTATTCTCTCTTGTACCCACTTCTCCCTCCACTTACCATTCCTTTTCTCATTTCTATAGCACAACTGCTTAAAAAGTTGTCTGTGCTCATGGTCTCCAGTTCTTCTCACATTCTATTCTGAACCCCCTGTAGTCAGACTTTTATCACACCCTCCCCTACCCCCGTATCCCCTCATCAAATTTTCCAGTGACCTCCACATTGCAAAATCTAATTGCTGATTCTCAGACCTCATTTTTCCATCTTATTTAACAGTATTTGACACAGTAAATTTCCTTTTGAATAGTTTTCTTCACCTGGCTTCTGGGAGACGATAATCTCCTGGTTCCTTTTGTATGAATTAGCTATTCCTTAACTCAAATTTAACATGTCCAATACTGAACTTTTAATTTTTTTAAGTTTATTTATTTATTTTGAGAGAGAGGAAGAGAGAGAGTCCTAAACAGTCTCTGTGCTGTCAGTGCAGAGCCCTCATGTAGGGCTTGAACTCATGAACTATGAGGTCATGACCTGAGCGAAAATCAAGAGTTGGACGCTTAACTGACTGAGCCACCGAGGCCCCCATACTGAACTTTTTATTCATACCCCCTACTTTTCTTCATTCTTGATCATTTCAGTTGATGGCAACCTTGTCATTCCACTTGCTTTAGCCAAAAACTTTGTGGAGTCAGCCTTAACCTTCTCTTTTTTTTTTTTCTCACATTGTGCATTTCAGTCTGTGAACAGACTGAAAGTTAAGTCTTAACTTTTTCCATAATGTATCCAAATTGGTCTAGGCCACCACCATCTTTCATTTGAGTATTAAAATAGCCTCCTAATTGGTCTTTCTACTTTCCCTGCTTATCTTTACAAAGTCCATTCTCAGCACAGCAGCCAGAGTGATTCTGTTAAATTGAAAGTCAGATCATGGTTTTCCTTTGCTCTGAAGTCTCTAATATCTATATTCTATTCACTTTCAGGCTAAAAGACCATGATGATGGCTTCCAACACCCTGCATTATTTGGATACTTCTTACCTTCATTTTTGTTTCCTGACACTTTTTTTTTGTTTTAAATATAATTTATTGTCAAATTGCTAACATACAGTGTGTAAAGTGTGCTCCTGGTGTTTGGGGTAGATTCCTGTGGTTCATCTCTTTAAATACAACACCCAGTCGTCATCCCAACAAGTGCCCTCCTCAGTGCCCATCACCACCCCACCCCCCCCCCCCATCAACCTCAGTTTGTTCTCTGTATTTAAGAGTCTCTTAATGGTTTGCCTCCCTCCCTCTCTGTTTGTAACTAACTGGTTTTGTTCCCCCTTCCTTTCCTCCATGGTCCTTTCTGATACTTTCTCATGTATTTAGGCCTCAGTGGGAGTCCTCATTTTCCAAAGTAGGAGATGCCAATAAAGCCCTGTCCCAGTCTGATGTTTCTTACCTTGGTTAAACATCAGAATCACAGAAAGTTTTAAAATTCTAGGGCCTCTGGTACCATCCTAAACCAAGTAAATCAGAATTTTTGATTGAGGTTCAAGCATAGCTATTTTTAAAGTTTTAGAAGTCGTTCTGAAGAAGATGTGCTGCATTCTAACTGTATTAAACTGGCCTACAGCTCTGATTAACAAAGTAAAATAAAATGTTGAATGCATATATTTTATTTTTTTTAATTTTTTTTTTAACATTTATTTATTTTTGAGACAGAGAGAGACAGAGCACGAACGGGGGAGGGGCAGAGAGAGGGAGACACAGAATCTGAAACAGGCTTCAGGCTCTGAGCGGTCAGCACAGAGCCCGACGCGGGGCTCGAACTCAACAGATTGTGAGATCATGACCTGAGCCAAAGCCGGCCACTCAACCGACTGAGCCACCCAGGCGCCCCTGAATGCATATATTTTAAAAGAGTTATATAAATTTCTAAGACTTTGAGGGATTTTAATGGTTGTTCATTTTAGTCTTTAAGCAGGAGAAAGAATCCCCTTTGCAAAATTTTTATAGATTGTCCTTTGATTTTGCTTGAACGTTTCTAGTGGTGTGAGTACATGACAAGAGTTCCTTTCATTTGTTCGTAGCTTTTTACAGCTTCCTTGCTGTTCTTCAGACTTCCCCAGCATGCTTTTGTCTCAAGGCTTTTGTACTCTGTAAAGAACCCTTTTCCAGATAATCCACATGGCACTCTCTCTCACTTTCTTCAGGTTGCTAAGTTCCTATCTTCTACTTCACTCCATACCTTTTTACCCTCCCTTCTTCATTTTTCCCTACAGCTCTTATTCTCTGACATTTGTGTGTTACCAATTACACTAGAATAATATAAGCCCTTAGAGGGTAGAGACTGTCAGTATTATTGATTCTTATTACTCCAGTGCATAGAACCATGGTTGGCTTAAAGTGGCTGTTCATGGGGCACCTGGGTGGCTCACTCAGTTAAGCATCTGACTTTGGCTCAGGTCATGATCTTCAGTCATGGTTCGTGAATTTGAGCCCCGCATCAGGCTCTGGGCTGACAGCTCAGAGCCTGGAGCCTGCTTCAGATTCTGTGTCTCCTTTTCTCTCTCTCTCTCTCTCTCTCTCTCTCTCTCTCTGCCCCTTCCCCGCTCACGCTCTGTCTCTCTCTGTCTCAAAAATAAGTAAACATTTTTTAAAAAGTAGCTGCTCAGTAAATATTTTTGAGTATGAATTTTTTGAAGTTCTACCTTTATATTGAATTAAAATTAATTTCTTGTGTGTAGCAGTCTTGATCTTTGTCAAAATACTTCCTTTGGATTCTGTACTACTTCTACTAGTTCTTTAAATAGTAGAGGCTAAATATTCACATTCCTAAATACTTTTATGGTTCCTCCTATGACATTCAAGTGTGATGGTGTAGTTCTTGAAATGCTATTAGAGTAGTATGTAGTATTGTAGATATGATTTGATATATGCAAGATATAATCTATTAATCTATATTAACATTATTCTAAGAATGCTGCCTGAAATAAATTAATCTAGCTTTGTCACCTGAAACTTTTTTGGAAAGAAGTCTGGGATAAAAATACAGTAAGACAAGTAACCCTGTTAGATTACTTTACAGTCAACTGAAACAACTTTGCTTTTGTTTTAGTTGCAGATTTTAGGAAATGTTTAGGTATGGTCTTTATGTTTTCACTGGGTTTTTTTTGTTTGTTTCATTATTTTGGCCTGTTTGTTTCGAAATATGTTTTAAATTGTGATAAAAAATATAAAATTTACTGTCTTAACCATTTTTAAATATATAGTTCACAGTAATGTGTAAGTACATTCACATTATAACCAATTTCCAGAATCCTTTTCATCTTCTAAAACTGAAATTCTGTACCCATTAAACAACTCATTTCCTTCTCCTCCCCTCAGCTTTTGGCAACCACCATTCTACTTTCTGTTTTTATGAAATTTGGCTGCTTTAAATACCTCATATAAGTGGAATTGTGACTGGCTTAGTTCTAAACTTTTTAAGACTAAATATTTTGTTGTATCTGTTGATATATTCTTGAATCATAGTTTTGTCCTTTATTATTGATCCCTGCTTAATTTTAAAGTGGTCTACAGATTTCATAAGCAGGATTTTGTGTGTGTGCGTGTGTGTTTTGTTTTTTAAAAAGTGAAAGTTCTTGAGCTGTTTTCCCAAGCAGCGGGCTGTTATTTCCTTGTTCTGGCAGTAAACATGTAATTTTTTTCATATACAGGTTGGGGGTGGGCAGTGTGGTAGAATGTGTATCACATCCTAGCTCTAGTTCTGGCACTTACGAGCTTATAACCATGAGGCTTTGAACTTCATTTTCTTTGGTTTTCTCAACTATAAAATGATAATAACTACCTTGACTGTTGTTTTGATGAGTAAATCAGTTGTATAACCAGAGCACCTTGCCCAGTTAGTGTTGTTGTTGCTGTTGTTTAGTGTTTGAGCTTGTTAGACTGCTTTTCTATCCATACTTGTCATTTAGATACCATCTCGTTTTTCTCATTAGAATAATTTTATATTAGCAGACTTCGAGTGAGGTTGGCAGGGAGGGAGTGCTTCCCATTCATCTTAAATCTTGTTTCCTTATGAACTTCTAACTAACTAAAAAGGGGCACAAATATATTCCCTCAACTTTTAAATTTTCATTTCTGAATCATGACTTTAGATTTAAAATCTCATAACAAATGATCAAAATACAAATGGCAATAATTCTGATAGTAAATAAAGAAAATTCTTAAGTGAATATAAACATTTGTTTGAGTTATTCAACTATGTATATATGAGTGGGGTTCTTTAGAACTTTCTGGGACACGAGGGAAATAAATGCCATTATCCAACTTGAAGCAAATTATGAAGACTTTTTTTAGAATTCTGAAGTTCAGTAAACGTGTTTTAAAATTGATGTTGAAAAGGTCCAAATGTAAATTTTATGCAACCCCCTTATTTTTCCTTAACTAGATTACAGCGAGGCAAGAAACAACAGATTGAAAATGGTAGTGGAGCAGAAGACAATGGTGACAGTTCTCACTGTAGTAATGCATCCACACACAGTAATCAGGAAGCAGGACCTAGTAACAAACGGACCAAAACATCTGATGATTCCGGGCTTGAGCTTGATAATAACAATGCAACAGTGGCAATTGATCCAGTAATGGATGGTGCTAGTGAAATTGAATTAGTATTCAGGCCTCATCCTACACTAATGGAAAAAGATGATAGTGCACAGACAAGGTAAGTGTGTAGGTTAGCCTTAGATTATCTGAATTTATAATATTTAATTTGGAATTAAAAGGTAGTTTTACATAAGAAGTAAGGGCAGTATTTGTTATATCATTGATTGCCAGCGTTCACTTGGATATTCTGGCTGCGTAGATTGTTATTTACTTCCTTCCTCATGTGCTTCCCATCCACATTTGTGTATCTGAAAGGAATGACACTTCTAGGTAGAGGGAAGAAGAGTTATTTAAATGATACTAAGGTTACCAGTAGGCTCTAGAATTCATGCTGGCAAAGATGGCTGTTTTACCACTTATCTCCACACTGCTGTCATTGAGGTCAGATAAGTATCAAATACTTGTTCAATGAGTGATTGAATGGTATGCCATGCTTAAAAAAATTTTTTTTTCAAGGTTGGTGCTTCTAGGCTCTATCTTAAAAACCAGAAAATCCATCATTTCTTAGACAACAAGAAATTTGCTCATATTCTTACTATTCCTCTTGCTGCTGTAGATGACATAATTCTGCTCATTGGGGTTGAGGGTTATGTTCTTTTCTCCCTGCAGTTCTCCTTATATGTGTTTGTATTTGTCATTTATATCATTTTTGGATGATAAGGTAGGTAGAACTTTCATGTCCTTGTAGACAGATAGTAAGTTTGTACTTTCCGCTCTTCAGTACCTCTCAATAAAAAGGTTTAGGTAGTAGAGAAATAAATTTCTGATACTATTTCGTGAGTAATTGAGACACTTAACATTTTATTTAGCTTGTTAGAAATGTATTCTATAGTTTGAGTATGTTTTTATCATTAATGTAGAAATTAAATTTTTAATTTATTTTTCCAGATACATAAAGACTTCAGGTAATGCCACTGTTGATCACTTATCCAAGTATCTGGCTGTGAGGTTAGCTTTGGAAGAACTTCGAAGCAAAGGAGAATCAAACCAGATGAACCTTGATACAGCCAGTGAGAAGCAGTATACCATTTACATAGCAACAGCCAGTGGGCAGTTCACTGTGAGTATTTGAAAGAATAGCTATTAAAACTGGAAGCACATTCACCAGCTGAGACTGGCAGGTGGTTTGGTGGGGCCTAATCAAAATGGTTCAGGACCCTGAGACCCTGACAGGATGAGAAATTGCAATGGGGTAGTAGTTACCATTTTGATATCTTTTGGTTGTTCTTTTATGAATAGTATACGTGACAGGAAGTTTTATCCTAAGATTAAAAAAAAAAGGGCTTTTATGTTTGGTACATCTCACTACTGTGCTTTAAGCAGTTTCTAATTCTTTCTTTTTCTGTTTTAGGTATTAAATGGCTCTTTTTCTTTGGAATTGGTCAGTGAGAAATACTGGAAAGTGAACAAACCCATGGAACTTTATTACGCACCCACAAAGGAGCACAAATGAGCTTTTACTAAAACCAAGTCTGAGAATGAACTTTTTTTATAGCCTATTTCTTTAATATTAAAGATGTAACGTCTTTACTTTTATGGACAGAATCTTGGATATGTTGTTCAGTTTTCTTTCTGAGCCAGACTCGTTTACACTATTAGAATCTTTTCCCCTTAATTTAAGATTTCCTTTTTGGAAGGGACTGCAATTATTCAAGACTTCTTTCCTTTTAAAAATAATCTAAGTTGTATGTTTTCACTAAGTATGGTTCCATTTGGAGCACCCTTTTGACCCAGGAATTTTTCATAGTTCTGTATTCTTAAGATTCAGTTGGCTATTCTTTTCCCTCCCCTCCAAAGTTTTTTAGGCCTACAGAATGTTAAATAATACGTATTTTGACTTTTTTTCCTGGAGTCTTGTATATTTATAGTTTTCTATATAAGCTGTAGTATCTTCATGAAGACCAAGGCTCAAATTTACTGTGCTTAAAAGACAATTCTCATAGGATTATTATTTTCATGGTATTTTCTTCCATAAAATCTCATTTTTTAAAAAGGTTCTTTATGAACTTAGTGTCCATTGTCATGCAATGTTATTTTTTTCCATTTTTTCCCTCTAATTTTGGAATTTCTGATCCTGGGAAAGAGAAACAAAATGTCAAGTTCTGTGAGAACTTGGTTCATTTACAGATTTCACTGAAGAAAGAAAAATTGGTCTTATGTAGTCTTCAAGTGTATATTTAAAGAGGTCTTTTTTGTATTAGCTTTACTGTCACTTCAGTTTCTTTATTATGTGTGTTTGATGTTTTTTCCTATTAAAATATCAGAGATATGGAGATATTTTGCACTTTAGCCTTGATGAAAAGTACAAGATATGTTCAAACCTTCCCTAATTCTTATTGGTAGCCACGTAAGTTTCAAGAATAACATGGCGCATAGAACTAACAATTGAGGGGTGGGGGGAGTTTGCTTCTGTTTGAAAAGTGTGTTCAGCATTTTTGGTGGCCCTATCAGTTTATAAATTTGGTGCTCTGCTAATCACACTCTAGAGAAGCAAGTTAATGGAGCTTGAGCCCTGCCCTAGTGAAAGATTATTCTGTAGAAGAATGTCAGCAAGTAGGGTAAAGTCATTCTCTTCTTAGTTTTATATTGAGGGACAGTGTTGGGCTTTTGGAGCCAGAAGAAGGCTTTATGAAGACAGATCAGAAATATGATTGACCTTGTGTGTTACTTTCATCACTGTCCTGATTCCAGGTATGTTTCCAAGTTTATAATAATCACAGTATTTACAAATACTTTTGTTTGCATTGAGAAATTAACCCCAATGGGTTTTTTGTTTGTTTGTTTTTTGTTTTTGGACAGGGGTGAGTAGTCCTTCAGTACCATTGTAACTAAATAACCTGTCTAGTCATTGTATATATTTATCTGTCATTTTTGACAGATTGGGGCCAGCTTGATGTTTTGAATCTTTAGCCCAATATGAAACCTAAAGGCTCATTAAATTTTTTACCATTTTATTGAAAATATTTACAATCTGTTTTTACAGTTTTATTGGTAATCTGTGCCATGAAATTTGAAGACCACCATAAATCAAGGGAAATTTTGTATTCAGTTCCTTTTCTGGTGTAACGTTAAAATTGTATAGATTATTATTAATGCATGTCCACTGAATATAACCCTGGTTTTGTGATATAACTGCTTACATTTTATTGGTGATATTAGATTAGTGGTTGCATTAAATAACTAAATTCCCATTGTGATTAATTGAAATTTTGTCTTGTTGCAGAAAATTATTTGTGAATATAAGCTTTGTGCTTAGAGAATGTTTGTGTTTTGTCAGTATGGGAGGATGTAAACTTTGCATCATTAGTGAATTTATTAGATTTGTAATGCTTTGCAAAATATAATAGGTATTTGATAGAGCATTGAGTGTAGTGTGTGTGTGTGTGTGTGTGTGTGTGTGTGTGTGTGTGTGTGTGTTGGTGGCTTAGGTACTGTTTTACCATCACTACCAATCAAGGTTTTGTAAAGTATTCTCTAAGTAACTTCTATACCCACTCTTTCAGTTGAGGAACAGAAGGCTCACCAAATGTGGTAAGGGCCTTTGGATACATTCTCAATTTAAAATTTATTATGGCAAAATATGCATAATCAGATTTACAATTTAAACAATTTTTATGGGTACAAATCGGTGGCATTAATTTAAGTACATTGTGTTGTGTACATCATCACTGTCTAATTCTAGAGCTTTCTCAGTATCCCAAACAGAAACTCTGGACCCGTTAAACAATAACCTCCCTATTCCTTTCCCCACCGTGACCCCCCCAAGCCCCTGGTAACCTTTATTCTTCTTTCTTTTTTTGAATTTGACTATCCAAGGCACCTTTTATAGGTGGAATCATATAATATTTGTCCTTTGTGTCTTATTTCATTTAGCATAATGTTTTCAAGGTTCATCCATGTTGTGTTGATGTATATTTTGTTTATCCATTTTTCTGTTGATGGACACTTAGGTTGATAGACACTTTTGCTATTGTGAATAATGCTACTATCAACATTTTTATACGAGTATCTAAGTCCCTACTTTAAATACTTTTGAGTGTATATCTAGAAGCAAAGTTGCTGGGACATATGGTAATTCTATGTTTAATTTTTTGAGGAACCCCAGTTTTCTGCAGGGGCTGCACCATTTTATATTCCCACCAGCAGTGTACAAGGATTCCAGTTTCTCCACATTTTTACCAACACTTGTTATTTTTGTTTTGTTGTTTTTAATAGCTATCCCAATGAATAAAAAGTGTTAATTTCATTGTGGTTTTGATTTACATTTCCCTAATGGCTTGTGATACTAACTAAGCATCTTTTCATATGGTTATTGGCTGTTTGTATATCGTCTTTGGAAAAATATCTTTTCAAGTCTTGCTCATTCTTAATTGGGTTGTGTTTTCTTGTTGAATTGTAGGAGATATTAAAATCTGTTCTGGATATTAATCTATTATCAGATATACAATTTACAAATAATTCTATCCCATTCTGTGGGTTGCCTTTTTACTTTCTTCGTAGTGTCCTTTGCACAAAATTTTTCATTTTAATGAAGTTTAGTTTGCCTATGTTTGTTATCATTGCCTATGCTTTTGGTGTCCTATCCAAGAAAGAATTGCCAAGTCCAGTGTTATGAAGATCCTCCTGTATGTTTTGTTTCTCCTAAGAGTTTTAAAGTTTTAGCTCTTAAATTTATATCTTTGATCCATTTTGAGTTTTGTCCATGGATGCTATTTTGTTTTGTGTTTGGATAGCCACTTTTCCCAGCACCATTTGTTGAAAAGACTGCTCTTTGTCCATTGAATTGTCTTGGCAGTCTTAGTTGAAATTAATTGACCATATATATGAGGGTTTATTTCTGGGCTCTGTATTCCATAGGTCTATATGACTGTCCCTTTGCCAGTACCACACTGTTTTGATTATTGTAGTGTTATAAGTTTTTTTAATAAGTGTTATAATAATAATAAGTGTTATAATAAGTTTAAAATTATAATTTTAAATCCTTTGAACCTTGTGAAGAAGATGTTTCCCTTGTACATTTTAGGAAATTAAGGTTCAGGATTCTGATTTGGATAAATAAATATGGAATAATTGAAATGCAAGATGAGAAAAGGCATCTTTTTCAAATCCCCTCACATTTCTACTTGGAAATAGACTAAAACCTTGGTTTGAGAGCAAAATTTGTTCCGAAAACATGCTCTTAATCCTAAGCCACTCATATTATCAAAGCGAATTTCTAGAATCATTGGCTCAGTTGTGATCATGTGATGTTCAGTGTCACGTACTACTCATAGGGCAAGACATCTCTTCAAGTTAAAATTTATTAGAAATGTTTGCTTGTCTTGCGGAACACTAGCAGAACAAGTTACTCACAATTCAAGGTTTTACTATACTTTTCTAAATTTTAGAAACAGTTATAAGAAAGGAGTATTAGTGTGTAGTTGTTGTCACTGGAAAAATTACTTGAGAACTCTTCTCAATTCATGGAGTAAGGACTTCTGGAAATCTGCTTTCATAAAAGCAGTGAGAACATTGTAAACGTTGTCAAAATCAAGTTTTTTAGAATTCTAAAACTGAACCAAAGTCTGTCAGTAATCGAAAAAGCGTTTATTCAGTAAAAACTGTAACATAAATTTTGTAGCATTATAGATTGCCTTACCCTCCTTTCCCACGTTCCTGGGTTGCCTTGAAAAAGAATAGGCTTGCAACTATGGTAGCAGTGGAAACCAGCAGCCTTGTAGCCACTGGAAGGGGTTTACAGCTCCCTAAAAAGCCCACCCCCATAGAACTGTCATTATCTGACCTGTCTGGTTCTTCACTGAACAGCTCTAGTCCCAGAACTTGTCTTATATTTTGTGTGACTCTGCCTTACAGCCCTATCTACAACCTCTTGTTCAGAAACAGTTTCAGTTATTTAACATAGCAGCTTCTCTGAGGCATTGATACCAACTGGGACTAAAAATAAGCTGGCCAAAAAATAAAAGGAAAAGCTGAGGAATGACCTATCTCTGAAAAGCTTCAGCATATTTCTATGAATATAGAAGGCCATGTACATGTTCAAGGTTGTATGCATGCCCAAGGCGGGGAAAAAAAAGGAAGTCACTAATTGTACCTGTGGCATTACTTGAGGCTCTGCAAGCAGGAAGTGAAGGCGAAGGTAGGGTTGAAAAAACTGCATGTTGGGGTGTTGAAGGCATATCTCCACACATTTACAGAGCACTTCAGCAAGGCGAGGGGAGTTATGGGAGTTATTTCGAGTCATTTAAGGGAATTTCTGTTCAATCTTACCTCATCTGTCAGCTAATGAAGCAGGTATAATGGTCACATATAGGTAAGAATGCAGACTTCACAGAATTAGTCCAGGAAGGTCATTCAAGAAACCACAAACACAGTAGACCTTGAGGAAGTGAAAGGATTCTGTTCTCCAGAGTTGGCACATTATTTTTTTTTTTAAGTTTTAAATGTTTATTTTTGAGAGAGAGAGCGAACAGGGGTAGAGGGGGGCAGAGAGAGAGGGGGAGACCCAGAATCCAAAGCAAGGCTCCAGGCTCTGAGCTGTCAGCACAGAACCTGACATGGGGCTTGAACTCATGAACCATGAGATCATGACCTGAGCCCAAAGACTTTAAGTTAGCTTCTAAAAAAATGTGTCCAAAGAACAAAAAGCAACCAGATCTTAAAAACTAAATGTGAGAACAGTTTTTCACCAAATAGAGAGTAACATTAGAGAAATTATGACAAAAGAACCATATAGAAATTTTGGATTGAAAAAGTACAGTGAAATAAATTCATTTAAAAATTCCTGGGGTGCTTGGCTGGCTCAGTCAGTAGAGCATGCAACTCTTTGATCTCACAGTTGTGAGTTCAAGCCCCATGTTGTGCATAGAGCTTACTTTAAAAAAAAAAAAAATAGGCTCAACAGCTTTCAACTGGTAGAAATATTCAACAAATGTGAACACAGGCCACTAGAGGGTATCCTATCAGAGAACAAGAAGGGAAAACTGCAGAGACCTGTGGGACGCCAAGTGTATTAACTTACATAAAGGGAGTCCCAGAAGGAGAGGAAGAAAAGGGACTCAAAGAGTATTTGAAGAAATAATAGCTAAAAATTTTCAAAATTTGATGAAAAACATGAATCTGTACAACTAAGCTCAACAACTCTTGGAAAACAGCAAAAGGAAAGTGATTCATCAAATACAAGGGATCTTTAATAAGATGAACCACTTCTTTAAGTTCATTTTTGAGAGAGCACGTGCATGTGTGAGCAGGAGAGGGGTAGAGAGAGAGGGAGAGAGACTCCCAAGCAGGCTCTGTGCTGTCCATGCAGAGCCTGATGTGGGGCTTGATCTCACAAACTGTGAGATAATCACTTGAGCCCAAACCAAGAGTGGGATGCTTGACTGAACCACCCAGGCACCCCATGGTTAACAGCTTGCTTCTCATGAAAGTCACACAGGTCAGGAGGTTGTGAATGACAGAGTCATGAAAGAAAAAGTCAACCAAGAATATCTATATACAGCATTTACTCCTCAGAAATGAAAGAAATTAAGATACTCCCACACGCAAACAATGAATTTGTCTCAAGTATACCTGCTCTGTAAGAAATATTAAAGGAACTCCTTTAGATGTGATAGGATCTTAGATAGTAACATGAATCTACACAAATAAGTAGAACTGGTAAAGCTGACTACATAATTAAATAGAAGAGATACTATAAATGTATTTGTATTGCCTTGGGATGCTACAACAAAATACCATAGATTGGATGGCTTAAACATTACACTTTATTTGTCATAGTTCTGGAGGCTGGAAAGTCGAAGAATAAGTTGTGGGTAGGTGTGGTTCCTGGTGAGGGCCCTCTTCCTGGTGTACAATCGCCTTCTCACTGTTTCCTCACATGGTAGAGGGAGGCAGAGAGCTCTGGTTTCTTTCTGTTCTTATAAGGGGGCCCACCGTTACCGAAACTAAAACAAATTACCTTCCATAGGCCTAACCTGTAAATACCATCACATTAGGGTTTAGGGTTCACTATGTAGATTTGGGGTGGGGACATTCAGTCTGTAACAGTGCTTTGTTTACATTTCTAATTTAAAAGAAAACTGCATCAAGTAATGCAAAACTGCTGAATGGCTTATAATGTATAATTTTTGGCATAAAACATCAAAGAGAGAATGGAGCAATATTGGAGCAAAGGTTTTCTAGACTATTGAAATCAAGTTGGTATTAATCAGAGCTAGAATATTTCAGATTAAGATGTTGTGATCGATCCCTAGCACAGCCACTAAGAAAATAATTCTACCACAAGTATAGTAAAAGGAAGAAATTAAAATGGCATATAAAAAGGAACATTTAACACAAAGCTGTAGTGGAGGAATAGAGAAATAAGACATAAATAGCAAACTGTCAGATTGTAGATCTTGTTGCCATTAAGTATGTTAGATGTTAATGGGTTTAACGCTCCATTAAAAGGCAGATATTAGGTGGCACGAGGGTAGCTCAGTCTTTGAAGTGTCCAACTCGTGATCTCAGCTCAGGTCATGGTCTCACAGTTTGTGAGTTTGAGCTCTGCATCAGGCTCTGCCCTGACAGTGTGGATAGAGCCTGCTTGGGATTCTCTCTGTCCCTCTCTGCCCCTCACCTGCTCAGATGTGCGTGTGCCCTCTCTTTTTCAAAATACATAAATAAATTTAAAAAAAAAAAAAAGGCAGATATGGCAGAGTGGATTAAAAACATGATACAGCTATATACTGTCCGTAGGAAAATAGTTCAAAGAAACAGATTGGTTGAGAGTAAAGGCTAGAACATAAAACAATAACCAAAAGAGAACCAAAATAGCTATACTAATATCAGACAAAATAGACAAAAATTGTTAGAGACAGATACTTTATAATGATGAAAGTTCATCAGAAAAATGTAATAATTATAAACATGTATTCAAACAACAGGACCTTAAGGTACATTGCCAGATGAGGCAAAAACTGGTGTAATTGAAGGGAGAAATAGACAATTCAAAATGATAATTGAAGATGTTAATACCTATTGTCATAGAGGACAGTTCCAACTGGGCAGAACAATAGCAAGGAAGTAGAAGACTGGAACAGCACAGTAAAACCAACTGGACCTAACATATCTACAAAAAACTTCACACAATAGCAGAATACCTGGAATGTTTTCCAGGGTGGACAGGTTTACATTAAGCCTCAGTAAATTGAAAAAACATACAGATCTGTATACACACACAGCCAACATATGGTCTCTGGCTGTAATGGAGTGTGTTTAGAAATCAATAAAAGGAAGTTTGGTTAACTCACAAATACATGGAAATTAAACTACCAAAAAACTAGTATGTCAAAGAAGTCAAAAAGTAAAGTCGAAAATCTGAATGAAAAGATGCAGCATTCTGGAATTTACGGGATGAAGCTAAAGCAGTGCTTAGAGGGGAAGTTATAGCTGTGGATGTGGGTATGAACAGAGTATCTCCATAACATAACCTTCTAACTTAAGACACTAAAGAACTAACCCCAAACAAGGACCAAAACAAAAAAAGGAGTAAAATAGATAATAGGAAAACAGTAATCAAAACTAAAAGCTGGTTCTTTGAAGACAATAAAATTGACAAACTTTTAGAATGACAAAAATTTGCTAAAATCAGGAATGAGGAACAATTGCTATCACATTGTAGGAAAAATTATAAGGGAATAATGTGAACACCTGTGTGCCAACAAATTAGAAAATCTAGATCAAATGGACAAATTCCTAAGAAGACACAAGCTGTGAAACTGGCTTAAGAACAAGTTGAAAATCTGAATAAGAGATGGAATTAGTAATAAGACTTACCATATAGAAAAATGCTGAGGCCCAGATACTTGTGAATTCTATCAAATGTTTACAGAAGAATTAAAACCTTTTCTTTATAAGTACTTCCAAAAATAAGATGAGGCTCATTTTATGAGGCTAGTATTATTCTGGTACCAAAGCCAGACACCAGCATTACAAAACTACAGATCAGTATCTCGTGTGCATGCAGACACATCTGAAAAACAAAATCCCACTAACACGCCAAATCCATTAACCTAGAACAGTTAATACAGGACTTCTTCCAGGAAGATAGAGTAGTGTTCTCCCAGGCAGACAGAAAATAGTCATTGCCAAGGGTTGGGGGAGGAGTGAATAGGGAGTGACTGGTTGCTAATGGGTATGGGGTTTCTTTTTGGGGTAGTGAAAATTAGTAATTCTAAAATTAGTGGTGATACTTGCACAACTCTGTATATTCTAAATCCCTGAAATCATTCCTTAATACTTTAAAAGGGTGCATTTTATGGTGGATGCCTTCTCCCTCAATAAGATTATTTAAAAGTTTTTCTTTTTTCTAGAAAAGTCTTTTACAGACACAACTTTCTGTGCCATTTAACATACTCTGGTCTAACCATACTAGCCTTTTGGGTCCAAGTAAGTATTAGTGTCTAGAGTTTCTTCCAGCTTAAACATTTAATGTTGTATTTTCATACTTAGAATGTCTTTATACCACAGATTATTTATTTGGTGTAAAACTATGGTCTTTTTGAATATGGCGTTATATTTCTTTCCTGTTAAAGAAATTCTCCCCTAGTTGCTGTACTTTTGGAAGTTTAAAGCTGGAAATCACAAATTTCCTTTTCTGATTTTAATTAGGAATTGACTTCATAAGTAAATTAGTTGTGTAGCTAAACTGATTATTTTAGCAAGGTGTAATTGGAGAGTTCTCTTCAGTGTTAACGTTCCACTAAATTTCTTTCAAATGAGCCCCTGAAAACTTTTTTTTTTTTAATGTTTTATTTATTTTTGAGAAAGAGAGTGCGAGCAGGTGAGGGACAGAGAAAGGGAGACACAGCATCCAAAGCAGGCTCTAAGCTCTGAGCTGTCTGCACAGAGCCCGATGCGGGACTCAAACCCACAAACCGTGAGGTCATGACCTGAGCTGAAGTTGGACGGTTAACCAACTGAGCCATCCAGAACCCCTGAACCCCTGAAAATCGTAAGTGCTTTTTCTTCCAGTATATAACATTCAGTATCAGTCTCTACTTTCTTTAGGTGGCTATATTAATTTACTAGAGTTGCCATAACAAAGTACCACAGTTTGGGTGGTTTAAACAGAAATTCATTTTCTGACAGTTCTGGAGGCTATAAATCCGAGATCAAAGGTGGTGGTGTTTCCTTAGGGGCCTCTCTCTTTGACTTGTAGATGGCATTTTCTCCCTTTGTCTTCACATATTCTCCTGTGCATGTTGTGTGTTGTAATCTAAGGACACCAGTCCTATCAGATTAGTGCCCATCCCCAGTGACCTTTAATTACCCTAGCTCCAAATACAGCCACATTCTGTGATAGTCAAACATCTGAGTACTTAAACATGAATTTTAGAGAGACATCAATACTGAGGGGCCTAGACACATTTAGCAGGCAATTCCTAAGGTAAAGATGAAAGTACTGTATTATGCTAAATTAATCTCTTAACAAAAAATAACTAAATTTTATTTGGTGACCAGTAATAAGAATACACTGAAGGCAGTACTGCTTCCAGTTGGCAAAAGGTATTTTCTAAAAATGTACTTTCTCTGTTTAGTCTGTGGATTAAAATGTAAAACTTCCCAGTTTAAATTTTTTTTTTATGTTTTTTTAAATTTTTTTTTGAGAGAGTGTGTGAGCATGAACAGGGAAGGGGCAGAGAGTGAGGGAGACACAGAATCCGAAGCAGCTCCAGGCTCTGAGCTATCAGCACAGAGCCCAGCATGGGGCTCGAACTCACGAAGTGTGTGTGATAACATGACCTGAGTCGAAGTCAGAGGCTTAACCAGCTGAGCCACCCAGGTGCCCCCTAAACTGCGCAGTTTAAACCAAACACCACTAAGATGCCAAAGGAATACTTTTGGGTTTTTAATGAATAAATTCAGGTAAAAAAGAATTGTGGAGATAATGGGTGTTGTCAACATATTGAGAAGTGAGATGTTTTCACATGGACGGTGGTAACTGATTTAGCAGGTTGGAGGAAGATTGAAAACATCTACAAAATGCTTAGCAATTGGAGACTTTGGCTTGCCTTTCCAGCAAAATCGGTGTGAAAATGGGATAGGTTAATGGTGTATCTGAGGAGTATTTGGACCCACAGAAACTTTCCCTTACCACCAGATTACTCTTTCCACTGTTCCAGCAGCATAAGGGCAATTAGTTCTCTATAGAAAATGACCCAGAGTTGTGTGAGACTTGGGACACCAGGCATAGTGGAGGGGGCCCCATACTTCTGGTGAGATGACTCTGTTCCCTTCCAGCATAAAGTCCCTAGAAATGCTGGAGTTGTAGTTTGCCATGATTTTGCTATCAATCAAAAACTATGTTCTGGGAAAATCTTGGCAGTAGAAGATGGAAACAAAGCTGAAAGTGCTTTCCACATATGTATTGATAATTATTGAGTATAAGGTATACTAGTTAAAAGGGTTTCAGATAGAAAATGTGCAGGAGGCTAGTAGTTAACTATAATTTTGTAATAATTATGTATCAGAATTTTCTATGGGACTGCTTTTTTTTTTTATAATTACACTTTTTTTACAATTCCACTTTTGTCTTACATATGTATGTCTTTTGCTAAAGATCGATCATGAAGTGGCTAAAAGCAAGACCACTTCGGTAAGGCCTGGGGTTGGGTCCTGGTTCCTTCACCTGCCAGTTTTAGAATGGCATTGAATAAATTAATCTCGCTTAGCCTTGCTGTAATTTATAGGATATAATCTGTGTAGAAACAACACTGTGCAGTGCTAAATCTCATAAATACAAGCTATTGCAGTTAATATGCCACTTCCTAGGAAATATAGGAAATATTCCTATAAAGTAGGTTGAAGTTTACAGTTTGGGGATAATTCAGATTCAGTTTACTCACATTTCAAAGTTAACAGTCTTATCTACACTTGAGAGCTAGAAAAGGATCTTTAGGCTAGAAGGGGGGGTGTTGGTCCTTTCTGGGTGTGGAAAGGGTGGCGGCAGAGAAAGGGATCATATAGCTGTGGATGACAAGGTGTTGTAGACAAATGCAGTCACTGTTTTTTTTATTAATACTTTTCTAAAGTTATTTTGAGAGAGTATGCCAGCGTGAGCAGGGGAGGGGCAGAGAGAGAGATAGACAGAATCCCAAGCAGGCTCTGCACTGTCATCACGGAGCGTGATGTGGGGCTGGAACCCACAAACTGAGATCATGACCTGAGCTGAAATCAAGAGTTGGACACTTAATAGACTGAGCTGAGCCACTCCGGTGCCCCCACTTTTTTTTTTTTTTTTTTTTTAAAGATGTTCAGCCTTTGTAACCTCTTCCTGGGCTTTGTGAATTCCCTAAAGAGGAAAAATCAATCTCTGTATGGAGACTAAAATTGTGAGGTGCTCACTTTTCCAACCTCCCCTGTAGCTTTAAGCCTGAGATACTGGATAGAAAGTTTGTTCTAGTAAATTGGCTGAATTTGCTGTGTGGTGGAGTCTTTCAAGTGAGAGTAAAGATACTGGTCAGTAAACAGCAATATTCTTTGAATTGGAATAAAAATTTTGGAAAGATTTGGATGAATGAGTATCCTAAATCCTTAACGCCACTAACCCTCACTGAAAATGGAAGAAGCTCCTTGGATGTCTGCTGCCTTGGCAGATGACCCCTTAAGTGCACTTCAAGGAGTTAGTTATCTTGCAAAAAGCAGCCCGTTTGCTGTATAGGTAGCTACAATCCTTTATTGCCTGCAGGATATAGAGTCAGATCCCAGCATGTCCTTGGGGACAAGTACTAAGTGTGACCTGAAAGAATGCTTTTTTGATCATATATACTAATGATATGTGGAGTATACCTGTGGAAATAGACTATGTTGGGTCTTGCAGGAATGTAATTTTAAATTGGGTTAAATTATTGATATGGGTACACTTGTACCCGAAATTCTGGCTCAGTTGTCAGCTTGTGGGATGTTGTGGGATGTGGCTCTGTTTACTGACTGAAAGAAAAACTCAGGACTGGCTCATCTAAACTGGAGGGAAGATGCTAGAAATGCTGTGATATAATGTAGAGAAAGGAAATCAAAGACTTAAAAGGGGGAATATTGGAGAGAATGTATTATGTGTGATCTGCTCACCACTGTCTCACTATATATCTCACAAGAGCCTGGTCAGCTCTCTTTACCTAGGCTTGGGAAATACAGTGGTGAGCAGGGCATCCTTGAATAGTGTGTCAGTTGGCCAGGGATGCCTGTGGAAGATGATTATTCAGTGGACATTGCCCAAGCAGCAGTGTGTCAGAAACTTAGTTCCCTTAACTGCTGGCCCAGAGAGGTGTACATAGTTAGAGTCCTACTGTCAGCCAGTAGGACTGACAGGATGATCAGTATAGTCTGACATAGGATTTTTTTGGCTTTGGCTAATTGGTCATGTGATGTAAAGGGCCAGAGTGGCCCTACTTGATTTATATAACTGAAAACTACAGGTCTGACTTGAGCCACAATAGTTGTCATGATACCTTAGCAATTCCCAGGCCTGATTTAATTCGTATTTTCAGAGCACTTTGAGAAAGGACCCTGCCAAAACATCACAAGGCTATGATAGGTATTTTCCTCTTAGCCTTCTCCAGAGTAACCTGGGCCATTTGCCAGAGCAATTATGCACCGAGGAAAGAAATTCCTAGACCTTTTGGGATTACTGAACTGGTCTTAAGTTCTGATTTCTGGAAACCAGAACATCATGCATTTATTCAGAGTGGAGTCTGGTTGAACTCAGGTGATAAACGGGGTTTTAACCCAAATCCACCACGTTGGCTCCCAACCCCATTCCTTCCTTCCTTCTTCTATTTCTCGAGTGTATGGTTAGAGTAGTGACGTAAGCAGCTAGCAGAGTCAACATACTGGTTTCCTGATGGTAGAGTAAAAACTGGCTGCTTGTATTAATCAAAATTTAATGGAGCAGTACAACTGATACTATTTTACAATGCACTCAACATCTGCATGCCCCAAACTACCACAGTAGTTAATGGGGACAAGGCGCTAATGTAGCATTATTTGGAATTTTAAAAGTATTTCCTCTTTAGGTTGATAACATTACCTTAACAGAGTTCCTGACTACTTCTCACCACACCTTTCTTTGGAAAATCTGTGTATGTGAAATTAAAACACAACATATATTTTAAATAACAGTAATTTATATATTATTTCTCTATCAAATTAGGCTCCTGGCATAAAGCCCAACGTTATCACTGATCAAAATATGTCATGCTGATAAGCATTTGGCAAGATTTGAGACGGATACTCAATTTAACAATATGTACAGATGGTCCAAGCGCTGGTTTGCCTTGTGGATTTATAGTAATTTTTAAGTATATAAACAAAAAAGTAATAACTTTTATTTCTTTTTGTGCTCATTTGTAATAATTTTAACTGGCAAAAGTTACAGGGTTTTTTGGGGGGTCATTCTAGTATATCACTTGTAGTTCATCTGTTCGTTTATTTAAATACGATTCTACCAATGCGGGAAAACACATCCTCCTAGGACTATGCTATAATAACACAAAGAATTTTTTTTTTATTTCTGCTCATCTACTATGTTGATCTCACTCCCTGGATCTTTAAATATGTCATGGGTGTGCTTTTTTTCTTCCATAGTGTATTTAAAACCTTTTCAGTTATAACTCTTCTCCATCCCCCAAGCTTTATGCTCAGATAAAAAGTTACTTCCTCTAAAAAATAATTCAGGGTAAATATGGATTAAGTCCTTGAGACAAAAATCTAAATTTTATACCAAATCCTGTTATCCAAACTTTTACATTCAAATGAAGCAAGAACAAAATTTATTAATGGAGTTTCTACTAATTTTCATAGTCATGTTAGCCTGGGCTACTTCTACAAAAAAATGAGCACATACACACACCCAAAAACAAAGCAAATCTGTCTCCCACCACCCCCCCAAAAAATCCTTACTTCGTAAGTTCATAAGGTGGCAAGTTTTACTTCTGAGAGGTAGCACAAACAAGCAAAGGAATATTGTACGTGCATTAACTGAGGCACTTGAGATCACCCAATTTAATTTACAGCAAAAACTCTCCAGAATTTCGGTGCTTATGAACAACTATTAGAACAATGGTCTCAATTTACTTTGACAAACTCTTACTCTGACTTCAGTCACCTGACCTTAAACTTAAAAGAAAAACTTATTTCTATCTCAGACAAGTATTTAAATTCTCAAAAGCTAGTAATAAATTAAAAGATCAATGTGGAAAGAAGTATGATTTCTGAAAATTGGGAACACATTTTAGCTCTGTAATTGTGAAATAATGTTAGTGACATGAAAGGGCATTGTTCTATTTAGGGTAATACGTAAAAGGCTTTTGGCTTCATTTTGTGTGCTTAAACAGAAAGACATGAATCAGTTTAAGTAGACATGTGATTAAGAACAGTAAAGGATGGTTCCATAACATACATAAAATTCCAAACACTTTGCAAGTGAAAGTTTTCTGAGTTACTAAATGGTAGGGTGATCTCAGTCATAAACCTGGCTTCATATGAAATGTTTTCATTAAAATTTTAAGTTTTCTTTACAATAAGAAAAAACTGGAAAGCACAGCTCCCAAACTAGCTAAGTTAGAAACTGCTAATTTTCTGAATGAAAACAGCACTGGTTTTTATTTTTACACCACTGAATTAAAAGAATAGAAAAAGAACTACAGTTGGTATAGAGAACTACCAGGCCATCTAGACAGACATCTGGAGTAACTCTTGACTACATTTACCATCTTCTGCAACTGCTGGCTTCTGCTTTGTCGTTCATTGACATTTCAACCCTGTCAGCCACTGTATCCTCGGATGCTGGCTGGACGTGGCCCTCCGACTGTCCTCCCGTGTATGTAGGGGTGCTGTACTTTAAAAGGATCGATTTAAATTGCATCAGAGGTGCATCTGTACGAACACCCATTGGGTCAAAATGAGTTCGGCTCACTCGAAAGCCTGCTTGAGAAAGATAGCACAAAAACTTTTTCAACCTGCAGGAAGGAAAGGAAAAAAAAAGGTTCTGTATTTTTATGTAAATCACAATGTCATTAAAATATAACATATACTTTTTGCCATTCACTGGTTGTCTTACTTTGGCATATTCATTCCTTTAATGCTGTGTCTGTGGATGTTGTAATAAAAGGGAGGATGTTCAGTACTGACATCAGTCTTTTGCCTTTTGGCTAAAGTTGTGACTGTTTCATTACCTTTTCTTTTTCCTGAAACATACACATACAAAAAATCAGAACACCTTAATAATGACTCTTTTTGGCCTGATATTTTCTATTGTGAAAGATTTAAATATTGATCAATCTTATAATAATTTTTGAGAACCCATAGAGATTAGTCTGATTCTCTTTACATATAAGAACAGCTCAGATACTTTATTTTTTAAACTTATATTTTACTTTATTCTAAAAAGGATTTAAGACACCCCTGCTGAAGGTGAGTGGCCTGGCTGAGGTTACACAACAAACAGGAGTAAAGTGATGCTCTTAAATCCAATGCTTATTGCAATGTATCATAATGCCTTTACTCTCCCAACTGAGGATTAAGTAGAATTGTGAATGTTAGCAAATTAGTTGAAGATGCCAACTAAACATGACCATTGGAAGGAGCATTTAGTAGTTATTAAACCATATACTATTAAAATGAGTTGAAGTTTTCTTGGCTTTGAAGATCAACACTAAAATGTTGAGCAACTAATAGAAAATTGTAATTCTGTCCTTTGTCATTCACTGACATTTCAACCCTGTCAGCCACTATATCCTCCGATGCTGGCTGGATGTGGCCGTCCGACTGTCCTCCAGTATAGGGGTCATATTAGCCTGGGCTACTTACACAAAAAATGAGCACTTACACACACTGAAAGCAAAACAAATCTATCCCCTCTCCCCACCAAATCCTCACTTTATAAAAGGTGGCAAATTTTACTTCTCACAGGTAGCACAAACAAGCAAAGGAATATTGTACGTGCATTAAACTGAGGCACTTGAAATCACCCAATTTAATTTACAGCAAAAACTCTCCTTCAGAATTTCAGTGCTTGTGCACAATTATTACAACAATGGCCTCAATTTACTTTGACAAAATCTTACTCTAACTTTAGTCATCTGACCTTAAACTTACAAGAAAAATGTATTTCTATCTCAGGCAAGTATTTAAATTCTCAAAAGTTAGTAATAAAAGATCAATGTGGAAATAAGTATGATTTCTGAAAATTGGGAACATATTTTAGCTTTGTAATTGTGAAATGACATTAGTGACATGAAAGGGCATTGTTCTGTTCCTCTGTCTTAACACTATCTAGTTCTTTTTATTAGTATTCAAAACACATTTAGAATCTAAGCTTTTAAAGAGCAAAACAAAACCTTAGACATTAAGACACTAACATAAATCTTAAAATCCTTTGGATTTGAATTTGTAATCCCTAATACAACCATATTTTAAAGTGTGCATGCACACATCCCAAATTATAAGAAAGGCTATATAGTAAATTCTTCATGGCTAGAGAACAGGGTCTTATGGTTAGTTAATGGAATTGTGATGTATGTTGATGAGAAAGTTTAAAAGAATTCGAATAAAACTGAATCTTTATTACTGTATCAAATATAATTTGAGCTTAGTTTGGTTCACATGGTTCTTCAAGGTCTTCTAGTTCTTTCAAGGGGATCACCATATATTAGAGATGTGAACAAGTAAGTACATGTTAATAGAAATTCTGAACTGTGCAAATGCCAGATAAACAAGTTTTACTATAGTTATGTTGTCAGTATAATACGGTAAAGAAGCATTTTAAGAGCAATCTCTTCCTGCCCTTCTAACTGCGTTTTTGCACTAATACATACATATTTACATATATACACACGGACATATACATACCTTGTGCAATGTAGTTATCTGGTGTGGTATCATCTGTAGTTTTAATAAACACACCACATTCTTCTAAAATAAAAACATGGGAATAACAAAATATTTTACAGAATTACCTTAAGCAACAATTCAAACTTTAAATAAAAGCTTACGAAATTCTATACACACTGCTTTTATGAAATACGAGATTCTGTGGTAAAAACAGGCTACAAGGTTTACATTTTTAACTGCCTAACAATAGCTGCTGCTTTTAATGACTTAACTAGAATGTCTAATAGGCCCACCCTTGTATCAACAGCCAGATAAAACTACAAAAGCCTATTTTATACCAAAGAGAAAATAAAGGACAAAAAACAGTTGTAATGAGTGAAAGTGTATAGCTTCTGTGTCTCGATGGATATTACGAAAATTTTCGACCACACTATTCTCAGAATTACCCAAGGTTTCTCTCTGTATAAAGCAGGTATAGGATAATAAAACCACAACAGACTTTTAGTTCTTTTAGTCTACTAAAATGAGAAAAAAATATATGTATATTTTAATAAAATTGTTACTCATTTCAGGCCCTGAATGTAAATGTCACCTTGCTTGAGATTTGAAGGCGTAGGAACTGAAAACTGACTTTGAGGAGTACACTCTGATTCAAAGATTAATGTCTTTATTAGGGTCTGAATGTCATCTAAACCATGGTGAAGAGATTCAAATAGCATTCTTTTGAGGAATCCAGTATTGAAAAGGGAACTTGACCTGGAAAAGAAAAAAAAAAAAAAATACAGAGAACTGGCTTTGAGAAATGTCTATTAAAAATAAAAGTCTCAGGGCACCTGGGTGGTTCAGTTGGCTAAGCACTCTTGATTTTGGCTCAGGGCATGATCTCATGGTTCGTGAATTTGAGCCCCCATCAGGCTCTGCACATTGAGTGCAGAGCCTGCTTGGGCCTGCTTGGTATCATCTCTTCCTCTCTGCCCTCCACCACACATGTTCTCTCTCAAAATAAATAAACTTAAAAAAAGTCTCCATAATTTAATCACAACTAACTTAATTTATAGGATGGAGTAAATGCTGAAATTAAAGAATTTATGATTTATTTTAATGTTTACTTTTGAGAGGGGGACAGGGGCAGAGGAGAGGGAGACACAGAATCTGAAGTAGGGTAGGCTCCAGGCGCTGAGCTGTCAGCACAGCCCAATGAGGGGCTTGAGCTCATGAACCGTGAGATCATGACCTGAGCCGAAGTTGGATGCTTAACCAACTGAGCCACCCAGGTGTCACAAGAATTTATGGTTTAATTTAAAATTACTTTCTATTTGCCCACACCTTTTATCATGTTATTTCTCTAAGTTAGTGGGATTAGTTGTGGAAATTTCACTCACAGTAAATCAAAGAATTTATTGAGCCCTCAGGTAAGGTGTGAAAGACTACTAGCCCTGTGGTATATACGGGTGTGGAAGATATACCAACGTATAAAAGACAGTGTTTACCCTATAAAAGCCTATAAATCTAGATAGGACCTAGACGGGGGCACAGTGTGAAACATAAGTTTTCATAATGCATATTCTTGTCAGTAAATCTTAATCCACCTTGTGTATGGTAAAGTGGGGTGGGACAGGAGTAGGTATAGGAGAATTACAGTGCTGATGGTGATTCAGTTAAAAAATGGCACAAGGTAAGTCTCATCGACTTCCCATTTAATTTGAGAATGACCGGTATAATGGACAGAATATGAAATTCCAAGTCAGATAAACCTGAATTCACATGCTGGCTCCACCACTTACTATCTATGTAATCTTGAGTAATTACTGCTTTTGAGTCTCTTATTCTTCATCACAAAATAGAAAATAAAATTTTTCAGTCTTGTTATGGGAATTGAGATAGCACACAGAAAATCCTAAGTATATCCTCAATGAATGACAGCTATTACTATTTGGTTAGCAAATAATATGAAAAGATGTATGACTTTAAAGTGTCAAATGAATGATCAATGTGAGATTTACTAAAATGGGATTTAGAAATTTTGGGTGAAACACCGGAAACTTCAAAGAGGACACAATTTGAACTGGATCTGGGGAAAGGGGAAGAGACTGTGCATGAGAGTAAAGACATGAACAATGGCTCTGAGTGAGGAAATCTTTGCAGGTGAGTCCCATCTAAACAGCTTTACCTAAAACAAAAGCATGTACTTTCACATGTCCTTCACACTTAAAACTAATTTCTTGAAGACTTCTTATATCAGTTGACTCTTCTATAAGAAGTTACGGTGATCATTTCATAATCACATCCTAGTTCTGCAAACTGTCAGCTGAAAAAAGCCTCATTCTTACTAATTCGGAAATGAATGATCTAGTTTGCAGATCTGCCAGGCTCTTTTTGATCTCACCATCTCTTAGCAGTGTCACAAACTTGTGAGAATAATGGTATAGAAAAATCTGAAAACAGAAAACACTTTAGGTTCACAGGGGTAGAAGAATTATAATTATTTACCTAGACTTAAAAAAAAATTAAATTGAAATTTGTTCTTTTACCACACATAATAAATCAATATGTAAATCAATTTTGAATACTGGCCTTCCTTAACATAATTCCTATGACGGAATTATGTCTCGATAAACCCATTACAAGCTGAAAATGCATGTACTAGAACTAACCTCCCGAACATCATAGCATAACCTAACTACCTTAAACATTCTCAGAACACTTAAATTAGTTAACAGTTGGGCAAAAAATATTCAGCACAATGTCTATTTTATAAAGTGTTGATTATTTCATATGATTTATTGATTATATTGAAAGTGGAAAAACTGAACGGTTGTTAAGTGTACTGGTTGTTGATCCTCATGATCGTTTGCCTGGCTGGGAAGTGTGACTTAATGCTACTTGCCAGCATCATGAGAGAGGACCCATATTGCATATTGCTAGCATGGGAAAAGATTAAAATGCAAAATTTGAAATACACTTTCTATTGAATGTGTATCGCTTTTGCACCAGTATAGAGTCAAAAAATCCTAAGTCAGGAACCATCTGTATATTCTTATGCTTAAGCACATACCATAGAGGTCCAAGTTCTATTGCTGTCTTTCCAGGCATGCTTCCATGACAGTTACAGGGCAGCTGTCTATATGGGTTTTCTGTGAAAATATAAAAAGAACTCAAAGGAGAAATGACAATGTAAATAGTAATTGTTAATAATAATTTGCGGCTACTACATAATGAGGATCTACTATGTGCCAGGTATTATGCTAAGTATTTTATGCATTTAAAAAATTTAATCCTTACAACTCTCTGAAGTAGGTAGTGTTAAAATCTCAATTATCCAGATCAGAGAATTAAAACTTGAGAGGTCATAGAAATCCAGGTCAAATGGCTTATTAGAGGCAAAACTACTAGGGTTTAGTCACTATGCTACATGAAACAATTTAAGTAGGAGAAAGTCTAGAAGTCCACAAGACACTCATTTAAAATCAACTGATTGGGGTATAAATTATATGCAATAAAATTTATACGTGTTATGTGAAAAGGTTGAGTTTTAATAAATGTAACCAACATCCCATCAAAATAAAGACATTTCTCATTAGTTACTTCTGCATTTGGAAAGAAAACAAATTACTCCTTAGGCTTGATTCATATTCAGCCCCCCAAATAGGTTAGAAGAATCTTAATTCAGTTTAAAGAACAGTGTGAGACCTTATAATCACAAGGAAATTGGGGAAATACTAGCATTATTCTTAGTTTCCAAAAATGGGGCAATATTTTATTATGGACTATTCAGTTCACTTAAGCCCCAGAATAGTCATTTTAAATCAGACTCTCTCCAACTGACTTCCCCCAGGGCATTCCTAGGTTATCATCCACTTTCTTGGAATGGCCTGATCTGATCAATCAGTTCTAGATATATTCAGAACTCAGAATTACTTGGTAGGGCCATAGGTCTATAGCCCATTGCTATCCAACATCACTGTTACTCAACGTAATTAAATGCCATAATGCACAGATATGAGATCTTATTTTAGATTTACTTAAAGGCTTCTTCCCTCACTGTTTCTACTAGATCAACTTTTCAGTATTATTGAACTCTAAGCCTTATCATCAACATTAGATTTGTTGAGAACTATGTTCCAACGTTATATGAATATATTCAAGAAGTCTTTCCTGGAACCATTAAATAACTAAACTACAAAACTATAGGCAGTATTATCCAAATTAGGGTAATTTATATTTACAGTTCTTTCAGTTATACCCACTTACCACAGGCAGGCGGCAGCACACACATGAATTATTAGTTTGTTTCTTGATGCATCTACAAAATGCTCCCATCATACCAACCTATGTCTTTTCCCAAGCCCCTTACCTAGGATTTCTAAGTGCTAGGTCAGCAATAGCAAATTCCCTCTTTGACAGGTCAGGGCTATCATTTCAAGTTACTAGTAGCAAAAAACGAAGGAATAAAGAAAGAAAACTAGTTATGTCCAGGTCACTGGTATATAGGCTGTGAAGACAATTCTAGATGAGGAATTAAAAATATTTGGAGACTTCTATTTACATGCAATGGATTAAATGTGTACTTTATCTCTGCTGTCTCCTAAAGCATTATTAAAATGAGAACAAAGGAATAAAAATCGAACCAAACGATAAATAAATTGGGAGGAAGTAACAAGATGATGAGAGAGGTCAGTAAAATTTTAGAAGTGGAAATAAGGTACACAAGGGGATAACTGATTTAGCAGGCCAGAGAATGCTAAAGCCTAAGCCTGAAATGGGCAGACAGGCTACCAACAAAACAGCAAGCCCACTAGTGTTGTGGGACTCCAGAAAGAGCTGAGAATTGAAGGTACTGATCATCTCAAAAGATGGGTATAGGGTTGGTACTGCAAAAAAGAGGTCTAGCTAAAAATTTTGAAGGGGTTCAATTAAGACCCCTAGATTTCCTTCTCTAATACCCACAACCAGGCTCTGTGCTTCCTCATTCCAAAAGATGAAGTTAATCTTGGATAAGGCTGAACCAAGATTCTTGTGAAATAAGAATAGGACACTATTAAAAAAGAAATAATAAGAAAATATGAAGTAACTTTAAAAAAGACAAAATATGACAAAAATTTAAAAAGAGTTGGAAAATAACAATCAGGGATAGCTATAAAGGAGAACTAAATGCCAAAGAAATGAATAGGATTATTAAAATAAAACAGAGGATCAATCTAGAAGATCCAATATATAGCTAAAATTATTTCCTGGAAGACAGAAAAGAGACTTTGAGAAGAAAATTATCGAGGAAAAATAACGCAAAAATAGACACATAGATCAATGGAACAAAATAGAGTCCAGAAATAAACTCACAATTACATGGTCAATCTATGACAAAGGAGGCAAGAATATACAATGGGAAAAAGACAGTCTTTTCAAAAAATGGTGCTGGAAAAACTTGACATCTATATGTAAAAGAATGAGACTGAACCACCTTCTTACACCATACACAAAAATAAACACAAAATGGATTAAAGACTTAAATGTGAGACCTGAAACCATCTCTTCTAGAAGACCACACAGGCAGTAATTTCTCTGATATTAGCTGTAGCAACATTTTTCTAGATATTATCTCCTGAGACAAGGAAAACAAAAGCAAAAATAAACTATTAGGACTACATCAAAATAAAAAGCTTTGCATAGCAAAGGAAACAACGAACAAAAAAATTCAGCCTACTGAATTAGAGAAATATTTACAAATGATATATCCAATAAAGGGTTAATATCCAATATACAGACAGAACTTCTACAACTCAACACCGAAAAAAACCAATCTGAATAAAAAATGGGCAGAAGACCTGAACAGACGTTTTTCCAAGAGGACATACAAGTGGCCAACAGACACATGAAAAGATGTTCAACATCACTAATCATCAGGGAAACAAATCAAAACCATAATATCACCTTACACCTGTCAGAATGACTAAACTCAAAAGGACAAGAAATAATAAGTAAACTGGTATAGTCACTCTGGAAAACAGTATGGGAGTTCTCCCCCAAATTAAAAGTAGAAATACTATATGCTCCAATAATTCCACTACTAGGTATTTACCGAAAGAATACAAAATCACTAATTCGAAAGGATATATGCATCTCTCTGTTTACTGCAGCATTATTTACAACAGCCAAATTTACAAATAGCCAAATTATGGAGATATATGTACATCTCCATATCTCCACACACAATGGAACATTACACAGCCATAAAAAAGGACAACATTGTAGCATTTGAGACAACCTGGATGGACCTAGAGTGTGTTATGCTAAATGAAGTAAGTCAGACTGAGAAAGACAAATGATTCCACTCACAAGTGGAATCTAAAAAAAGCCCCAGAAATGAATAAACAAACAAAAAGCAGAGTCAGACCTATAAATACAGAGAAAATCTGATGGTTGCTAGAGGGGAGGGGGGGGAGGCTGGGCCAAATGGGTGAAGGGGAAAGGGAAATACAGGCCTCCAGGCCTTCAGTTATGGAATGAATAAGTCAAGGGAATAAAAGACACAGCATAAGGAATACAATCAATGATACTGTAATGGTGATGTACTGGAACAGATGGTAGCTATATTTGTGGCATAATGTATAAATTTGTCAAATCACTAAGTTGTACACCTAAAGCTAATGTAGCATTGTGTGTCAACTATACTCAAAAAAGAAAAAGTAAATTTTAAAAAAAAGAAAATGTGGTACATATATAATAGAATATTATTCAGCCACAAAAAAAGATTAAAATCCTGCAATTTGTGACGTGAATGAATCTTAAGGGCATTATGCTGAAAGAAATCAAACAGAAATACTTTATGATCTCATTTATATGTGATATCTAAAAATGTTGAACTCCAAAAAAAAAAGAGTACACTGGTGTTTGCCAAGACCTGGGGGCAGGGGAAATGAAGAGATGTTGGTAAGAGGCTGCAAACTTTCAGTTATAAAGAGAAGAAGTTCTGGGGATCTAATAATGTACAGTGTGGTGACTGTAATTAACAATGCTATACTATATAACTGAAATTTGCTAAGAGAGTAGATCTTAAATGTTCTCATCACACACACACAAAGGTAACTGTGAGGTGATGAAAGAGTTAACTAATCTTATTGTGGTAATTAGTTCACTATATATACATATAAAATCAATGATACACATTGTATATCTTAAAGTGACACAGCTTTTGTTAATTGTATCTGGATAAAGTTGGAAAAAATGTAAGTTCGAAAGGAAGGACCTCACCTATGAAAAGAAAAGAAAGAAAGAAAAGAGAACAGAAAAGAGTCGCCTGGGTGGCTCAGTCAGTTAAGTGTCTGACTCTTGATTTCAGCTCAGGTCATGATCTCACAGTTCATGGAATCAAGTCCTGTGTCAGGCTCTGCACTAACAACATGGTACCTATTTGGGATTCTCTCTCTGCCCCTCACCTGCTCACGAGTATATGAGCTCTCTTGCTCTCTCTTTCTCTTTCTCTCTCTCTCTCTCTCTCTCTCTCTCTCTCTCTCTCTCAAAAATAACTAAATAAATGTTTAAAAGAGAGAAGAAAAGAAATATTCCAGGGCTGGGAAGATGGTAGAGTAGGAGGAATGTTAAGCTCACCTCGTCCCATGGCTACAACTAGATAACAGTTACATCATAAATAACCCAGGAAATGACCTGAAGACTGGAAAAACAAACTCCACCACTAAAGGCAGAGAAGAGACCACACTGAAGAGGGTAGGAAGGGCAGAAATGCAGTGGGGAGCAAAACAGTGTCACCATCTGCCATGGGGAGAGGAACAGATGATTACACTTGGAAGGAAGCTCACTCAATGAAGACAGATAACCATAACGTTTGGCTTTGAATTTCATCAGTTCTTAAAACCAATAGTACTTAAAGCCCAGAATTTTAAAAATCAGTGGACTTGGTTCTGGGAGAGCCTGGAGGGCAACAGGAAGTGGAGTCCCTGCCCTTAGAGCATGGAGCCCTTAAAAAGGAGCCCTGTTCTTAAAAAAAGCCCATGGAGATTCAGTATAGAAACAGCAATTTGAAAATGCCTGGGACATGGGGAGGGAGAGTAGTTTACTCATTTTGGATCACGTCCTGGAGGAGAAGGGATTGCCAAGGGACTCCTCTAGGGTCAAAAGAGCTGTCAGGCACAATCTCCCTGTCCCACCCTCAGCATAAACACATGGCTATGTGGAAACCAGTGACATTCACTACATAACCTGCTTACACCACACCACTACCCCTCCAGCCGGACCTGCCTCAGTCCCAGGGCTGCAAGTACCCTCCCCTAGAAGACTTGTACAAACCTTGCAATACTAGGTCTCCTGACCCATATGTTTTGTGTGGCCTCAGTTTCAGTGACAGTGGCTACACAGGCTTTTTGGAAGCCTCGTGTACCTTGTTAAAATTGTGCGCTCCACCCATACATCCCTGGGTCCCTGCAGGTCTCATTTTGCAAACAGACTGCCATGCACCTTGTTAAAACTGCACACCCCATCCTGGGGACCAAACACTGCCCATAACAGGCAAATAGAGACTCAGTGGATGACTGGACTCTAGGGAAAAGCAGCCAGGACACAACAGCAGGGTGTGTTAACACACAGAAGACATGCCTTAAGCACCGGGCTCTGGTGAAGGGGGCATTACACTGCAGGGCACTACAGGACCTTTTCCTCATAAGGTAATTACTTTCAAGAGCAGGAGATGTAGCTGACCTTCCTAACACATAGACACAGAGACAAAACAAGGAGACAGAGGAATATGTCCCAAATCAAAGGATAGGACAAAACCACAGCAAGAGATCTACACAAAACAGATAGAAGTAATATTCTTAAAAGAGAATTAAAAATAATGATCATAAAGACAGTCACTTGTCTTGAAAAAACAGCAAAGGACATCAGTGAGACCCTTAACAAAGAGATAAAAAAGAACCAATCAGATATGAAGAACACAATAAATGGAATAAAAAATATACTAGATGGCTAAAGTAAGCAAAGGAACAAATTAGCAATCTGGAAAATAGAGTGATGGAAAGTAATCAAGCTCAACTGATGAGAGAAAAATAATTCTGCAAAATGAGAACAGACTTAGGGGACTTAGCAACTCCATCAAGCACAACAGCATTCACATCATAGGGATCCCAGAAGAAGAGGAGAAAAAGGGGCAGAAAATTTATTTGAAGAAAAAATAGTGGAAAAGTTCCCTAATCTGTGGGAAAAAGATATCCAGATTCAGGTGGCACAGAGATCCCCCAACAAAATCAACCCAAGGAGGTACATGAATACACACAGTAATTTAAATGGCAAAAAGTAGTGATAAAGAGAGAATTTTTAAAGTATCATGAGCAAAGAAGAAAGTTACATACAAAGGAAACCCCATAAACCTATCAGTGGCTTTTTCAGCAGAAACTTTGCAGACCAAAAGGGAGTGGAATGACCTATTTCAAGTGTTGAAAGGAGCAGCACCTGTGTGGCTCAGTCAGTGGCTCTTGATTTCAGCTCAGGTCATGATCACATGGTTCATGAGATGGAGCCCTGCATTGGGCTCTGCAATGACAGCATGGAGTCTGCATGGGATTCTTTCTCTCCCTCTCTCTGCCCCTCCCCTGACTGTGCTCTCTCCGTCTCTCTCAAAATAAATAAACTTAAAACACACACACACACACACACACACACACAGACACCCTCGGGGCACCTGGGTGGCTCAGTTGGTTAAGCCCTGACTTTAGCTCAGGTCATGATTTCATGATTCATGAGTTCAAGCTCCACATCAGACTCTCCGCTGTCAGCACAGAGCCCGCTCCGGATCCTCTGTCTCCCCCTCCCCCCACCCTCTCAAAATAAACTAAAACAACAAAACAAAACAAAACCCCTCAACAAAGTAGGTTTAGAGGAAACATAAAGGCTTTATACGAAAAACTCACAGCTAACATCATAGTCAGTGGGGAAAAACTGAGAGCTTTCTCCCTAAGGTCAAGAAGACAAGGATGTCTGCTCTTGCCAGTTTCATTCAACATAATACTGGAAGCTTTAGCCACAGCAATCAGACAACAAAAAGAAACAAAAGGCATCCAGATTGGTAAGGAAGAAGTAAAACTTTCATTGTTTGCAGATGACATGATACTATACATAAAAAACCCCAAAAAATTATACCAAAAAAACCACTAGAACTTGGTAAATGAATTCAGTAATGTTGTGGGATATAAAATGAATGTACAGAAATCGACTGCATTTCTATACACTTATTTAAGTAGCAGAAAGAGAAATTAAGATAACAATCCCATTTACAACTGTACAAAAAAAAAAAAATCACAAAATACCTAAGAATAAACTTAACCAAGGAAGTTAAAGACTTGTTCTCTGAAAAATATAAAACACTGATGAAAGAAACTGAAGATGACACAAAGAAACGGAAATCCATGCTCATGGATTGCAAGAACAAATATTGTTAAAATGGCCATATTACCCAAAGCAATCTACGGATTAAATGTGATCCCTATGAGGGCTTCTGGGTGGCTCAGTTGGTTAAAATGTCTGACTCTTGATTTTGGCTCAGGTCACGAACTCATGGTTTTTGACATCAAGCCCCATGTGGGGCTCTGCACCAACAGTGTGGAGCCTGCGTGGGATTCTCTCTCTCTCCCTCTCTCTCTGCCCCTCCTGTGCTCTTTCTTGTCCTCTCTCTCTCTCAAATAAATAAACTTAAAAAAAATTTTTTTTAAATATGACTCCCTATCAAAATACCAACAACATTTTCCACAGAACTAGAATAAACAATCCTAAAATTTGCATGGAACCACAAAAGACCCTGAGTAGCCAAAGCAATCTTGAAAAAGAAAAACAAAATTAGAGTTATCACAATTCCAGATTTCAAGTTATATTACAAAGCTGTAGTAATCAAAACAGTATGGTATTGGGAAAAAAAAAAAAAAAGACACAGAGATCAATGGAACAGAATAGAAAGCCCAGAAAAAACACCCACAAATATAAGGTAAATTAATTTTTAACAAAGGAGGCAAGAATATGCAATGGAAAAACAGTCTCTTCAACAAATGATGTTGGAAAACTGGATATAGCTACATGGGAAAGAATGAAAGTGGCCTACCTTCTTATATCATACATAAAAATAAACTCAGAGTGAATTAAGGACCTAAATGTGAGACTCGAAACCATAAAAATTCTAGAAGAAAACAGAGGCAGTAATTTCTCTGAAACTGGTCATAACACCATCCTTCTAAATATGTCTCCTGAGACAAGGGAAACAAATACAAAAATAAACTATTGGGACTACATCAAAATAAAAACCTTCTGCACACTGAGGGAAACAACCAACAAAACTAAAAGGTAACCTACGGAATGGCAGAAGATATTTACAAATGACATATATGATAAAGGGTTAGTATCCAAAATATATGAAGAATTTACACAACTCAATACCAAAAAAATCCAAATAACTCAATTAAAAATGAGCAGAAGACTTGAACAAACATTTATCTAAAGAAGACCTACAGATGGCCAACACATGAAAAGATGTTCAACATCACTCAGGGAAATGCAAATCAAAACTACAATGAGATATCACCTCACACCCATCAGAATGGCTAAAATCAAAAACTCAAGAAGGGCACCCCGGTGTCTCAGTCTGTTAAGCATCAGACTTCAGTTCATGTCATGATCTCATGGTTTGTGGGTTTGGGTCCTGCGTCAGGCTCTGTGCTGACAGCCTAGAGCCTATTTTGGATTCTGTGTCTCCCTCTTCTCTCTGCCCCTCCCCTGCTCTCTCTCTCTCTCAAAAATAAAGAAACAAAAAAAAAAGAAAAAGAAAAAGAAAAGAAACAAGTGTGGGCAAAGATGTGGAGAAAAAGGAACCTTTGTGCACTGTTGGTGGTAATGCAAACTGGTGCAGCCACTGTAGAAGACAGTATAGAAAGGGCGCCTGGAAGGCTCGGTTGGTTAAGCATCCGACTTTGGCTCAGGTCATGATCTCCTGGTTCGTGGTTTCAAGCCCATGTCGGGCTCTGTACTGAGAGCTCAGAGCCTAGAGCCTGCTTTGGATTCTGTGTCTTCCTCTCTCTCTATCCCTGCCCGCTCATGCTCTGTCTCTCTCTCTCTCTCAAAAATAAAGATTAAAAAAAATTAAAAATAAAAAGACAGTATAGAAGTTTGTCAAAAAATTAAGAATAGAACTATCCTACAATCACTCTATGATCTAGTAATTGCAGCACTGGGTACTTACCCAAAGAATATGAAAACGCTAATTCAAAAAGATATATGCATCCTTATGTTTACTGTAGAATTATTTACAACAACCAAACTATGGAAGCAGCCCAAGTGTCCACTGTAGATAAGTGGGTAAAGAAGATATGGTGTACACACACACACACACACACACACACACACACACACACACAAATGGAGTATTATCCAGCCATTAAAAAGAACAAAGTCTCACTATTTCCAACATATATGGGTTTACAGAGTACAATACTAAGTGAAATAAGCCAGAGAAAGACAAATATCACATGATTTCACTCATATGTGGAATTTAAGAAACAACAAACAAAGGGAGGAAAAAAAATGAGAAATCAAAAAAACAGATTCTTAGCTATAGAGAAAAGATGGTTTACCGGAGGGAAAGTGGGTTGAGGAGGATGTGTGAAATAGGTGAAGATTAGGAGTGCACTTGTCTTAGTGAGCACTTAGTAATGCATGGAACTGATAAATCATGCTATTGTACACCTGAAACTAATATAGTACTGTGTGTTAACTACACCAGAATTAAAATTAAAAATAATTTCCCAGAACTAAAGAACTCAAGTTCCTTAAAGGGCTCACAGATTATCCAGGCACAATAAATTTAAAAAGATGAATTAATACACATATTACAAAATTATTTTAGAATAATGGGTAAACAAAGGATGTTTTAAGAGCATTCACAGAGAAAAACACACAAAGGACTAGATATAAGAACAATAGCAGACTTCTCAATATTGGAGGCTAGAAGACAATGAATACAATAATACCTTACGCATTCTGAAGAAAAACGATTTATAACCTACAATTCTATACTTGGCCATGTGATTCTTCTCAGGAAGCTACAAAGTGTTCATTCAAAATGAGATAATAAACAAGGATAGTGGAAAAATATACAAGAGCCAAGATATAGGAGACTCATCAGAAGGAGAAAGCCAAAGAACATCTCCGAGACGCTGGTTAAAAGGAAGCCCCAGGACGACACCTTTCAGCGGACTTGCAAAACAAAGCACCCAGAGGAGAGTGGGAGCACTGTCTCCAGGGAGGTGACACTGGGACTGAAGATAGCCTGATGCACCTACCCACACAGGAAGAAGCTGTGAAACTGTAGCAAAGGGTTTAGGAATGGATTATGAAAAGTGCACATACACAAAAAAAGGAACAAAAACAGCTAATGATTAATTCCAGAGTTATCCAAGAGTTGCATTTACAAAAGGGAACATTATTACAGCATATTAACTGGTTCATCTGTGTTGGAAAAGACTTCTAAGATAGCAAATGACCTTGTCTCCTGGTTTTCATACCCTTATGTAGTTCCCCTTCTTAAGTGTGAGATCACAACATCTAGAGCTCATTTCTAATTACTAAAATATGGCAAAAATGATGGATATTATTAGACTAGGTTACAAAATATCATGACTTCTGTCTTGCTTTTTCTCATGCTCTCTCTGGTTCTTGCTGGATCATTCTGATGAAGCAAGCTGCCATGAGAAAGAGGAATGTATGATTAGGAACTGGGGAAGTCACTGAGCAGCAAGCAAGGTGCTGAGGTCTTCAGTCTAACAACTTACAAGGATCTGAATCCAGGGAGTAACTATGTGAATAAGCTTGTAGGCAGATCCTAACCCAGTCAGGCTTTGATTGCAGCCTTGGCAAACACCTTAATTGCAGCCTGGAGACCCTGAGCTAGTGGACCCAGCTAAGCCATGCCCAGATTCTTAACTCAGAGAAACTATGAGACAATAAATGTTGTTTTAAGCCACTAAATGTTGGACTAATTTGTTACATAGCAACAGATAACTAATACAACTTGTAAACAATAGTTTTATATTTATGGAAATATAAACACTGAATACTGATTTAGCCAACACTGGAGAAGGGAGGTACACGCATGTGACTAGGTTGGTTTAAGAAGCTGAATATTCTTCCATGGAAAGAAGTTATAGGTACTATAAACATGCCATTTAGAAATAGGGATGTAAACATTAGAAGAAATAGCTCTGATATTTTAGCTGGTAACTTTAGGGAGTATGGCAGGGGTCATTATTTTATTAAGACTTACGAAACTAGTTGACTTTTGAAACAATGTATTACAAGTTGATAAAATTATAGAAAATTCTGAGTGAACTGACTTCTTTGAAAGACTCATTTACACTCTGCAAGGTCTATATGATTGCAAGCAAAATGCAAAGATAAATCCAATTTCTTTACAGTAAATTAGGTCAAAAATCCTTTAAAATGTTTGATTAAAAAAACAACAACTACTGTAGATAAAAGTTCAAAAGCATAAGCAAAGGACAGCTACTAAAAATTTTAAAAAACAAGAATATAACCACAGAAACCAAGAAAATTAAAAGGAACCAATGAATACCACTTGGCTCAACTCTATGTAAATAATTTCGAAAAGCTAAAGCTAAAACTGTTCCCAACCACTGAAAAACAGGGCAAAGTTCCAAATTCCTTTTAAACAGACTCCAAAGCCCAACCAAAATTACTACTAAAAAGGAAAACTATATACCATCTCATTTATGAATATTAAAACAAAATTTTAAAAATTAGCAAATTGGGAGCCCTGGGTGGCTCAGTCGGTTAAACATCCAACTCTTGATCTCAGCTCAGGTTATGATCTCACAGTTCGTGAGTTCTAGCCCTACATGGGGCTCTGCACTGACAGCATGGAGCCTCTTGGTATTCTCTCTCTCTCCCTCCCCTGCTCTCTCTTACCCTCTCTCTCAAAATAAATTTAAAAACTTAAAAAAAATTAGCAAATAGAATCCATCTTTTTTTTTCCTGTTTATATATTAGCTTTTGAGAGAGAGTGTGAGCAGAGGAGGGGCAGTGAGAGAGGGAGACAGCGAACCTATAGCAGGTCCCATGCTGTCAGTGCAGAGCCCAACGCTTAACCGACTGAGCCACCCAAGTGCCCTGCAAACAGAATCCATCTTAAGAAAATACTTCCTGGCAGAGTAGTTTATTTTAGAAAGACAGAATTGTTCAATATTGGGAAATTTTATTATGATTACTCAAATCAGTAGACCTAAGGAGAAATACCACACAATCATCTCCACAGATGCTGACATACATGACAAAATTCAACATCTTGCTAAAATACAGTAAAACTGGAAATGAAAGATATTTTCTTGACATGATAAATGATAGGTATCTCATGCTTGAATCAGAAAGCACCACAGAGAACTAAAGGAACAATGACGGGATGCCTTCCATTCTCACTATCAATTAACACTGTAGCAAAAGTACTTGTGCAAATGAAAAGCATACGAAGTTATTAGGAACCTTGAAAACCACAATGATATCTATCCTCTTTAATGCAATCAAAATAACACTAAAAAATAGATGCCAACAGAAGTGATGAGAAAAAATATTTGCAACTCGTATCACTGGGGTTACACTCTAATATCTAAAGAGTTCTTAAAAAATGTGAAGGCTCTAACAGAAAATAATGGGCAACTGTTTCTATGTCCCAGAAAAGTAAAATAGAAACAGCATAAGCCTCATCTTTTTCTTTGATCCCCATGCCTGGCATATAGTAGAGTCTCAGTAAATGTGTTTACTGAATGAATTTTATAACTGATGGTTTTTGTATTCAGCCAGAAACATAATTATTCTTATAAAATTAATGATTTGAAACACCCAGACAAAGAGGTAATCTGACTTATGTTCCTAAAATTAGTGACAGTGGAATCTAAGTTATTTCTAGATGTTTCAACAGAGGGCAGGGCTAGAGAGCATAAATTGAATACAGCATGAGTAAATAACTTTAATAAACTCACACGCATGTCTTGTCTGTTGATGAAAGGAAATCCAGTATAGGAAATAAAGTTAGCACTGTAATCTTTAAAATCAAAGGACAACAACATGTATAATTAGGGATGTGATAAAGACTTATTCATTGGAGGCTTGTATATAAACACGATATACAGTCAAGAGAAGCTTGAATTTACCTTCCACCATATTACCATCCTTCTGAAAAATTCTCTCTTCACACCACTGACAATGGATCAGGTACTGAATCTTCTTGGCTGTTTCATCTGCAGAAGTAGGCCCCCTCAAAACTCGCACAACAACCAACACAAAATGTTCCAAAGCCACTGCAAACAGTACTTCAATGCCTTTGTTACATCGGGCTGCAGCTCTGCAAAAAATTTTTAAGTTATTTTGGGGGCTCATCATGTTTCTTTGGCATTTTTATATTGACAATATTAATTGGACAGTAAACTATGGATGGATTATGGGAAAATACGGAAAATTCAATTCTTAGTGGCAGTGTTTTTAAAAGATCATTAGTATAACCTTTACACAAATTGAAACACAGGAAATAAAGGATGCTTGACAGAATCTTTAGTCACTAGACATTTTCCATTATGGAAATAAGTCAATAAGACTAGTCAATAAGACTAGATTCTCAGGGTGCCTGGGTGGCTCAGTTGGTTAAGCGTGTGACTTCAGCTTAGGTCATGATCTCACCATTTGTGAGTTTGAGTCCCACACTGGGCTCTGTGCTATTAGCAGCCCACTTAGGATCCTCTGTCCCCCTCTTTCTGCCCCTCCCCTGCTCATGCTCTCCCAAAAATAAACATCTAAAAAAAAAAAAGACTACGTTCTCTGATTTTCAGTGTCAATTTGTTTCTTGTCATCACCACCACCCTTTCTTTTTATCTATTTTTTTTTTCTATAAAAGCTTCTTCTAAACAATATGATTGAGTACTACCTGCAGGATAGTATACCAGATGCTGAATGTTAAGTGAAAAATGAATAGGCAAAGTTTCTGACACTGTTAACTTTATAGACTTTTGGGTTAAATTCTAACTGATACATCATTTATGTAGTTTTCCCTTTGCAATTATATGTACTAAACTTATTTCATATGTATTAATTTCAACTTGTTGATGTTACATTATAAACATTTTTAAGCACATATACTAGGTCCTTGGTAGGTATACAAACTGAATATCAGAGTTTTCAGCTAATTAGGAATAACTCCAAAGGTCTATGAAGTTTAATAATCTGTATTATGCTAAGGTAGGAATTTCAATTTAACTGCTGTGAAAGCTAGTGTTGAGGCTAGTGAACAAGCTGGCTGATCATGCATTAGCTATGTTCTCAGTGTCAATTTATATTATATTGTTATATTCTTCTAGCATAAGTTTTTGAATAAAACTGGTGCTCAAAGAAATCTTCCTTGCTTTCTTTAGAAATCCTGATGAAAAAAGAACTTTGTTTTGTGGGTGAGATCACTTTGCAGAATCAAGTATATAAGCCATCATTTCTAAAATTTATTTATGTTTATTATTATTATTTTTTTAGTAATCTCTACACCCAATGTGGGGCTTGAATCCATGACTTCAAGATCACGAGTTACATGCTTTGTCAAATGAGCCAGCCAGGCGCCCATATAAGCCATCATTTTTTTCAAACTAGGTAAAGAGATGAAATGGACATAAAACTGATTTTTTTCTAAATCTAAAAACAACCTTTGCTTTTTCTTTTCACGGTGGTATCCCCACCTACCCTACGTTATTAAAATAACTGATTTGAAGTTAACTTTCATTCTTATCTCTTCTTTATTACTACTTACTTTAATAAAATTTTTAACTGGAGAGTAAACTATTCTAGACACAAAAGTTTTTAAATCAAATTGTAACAGATACGACATAAGATTACCAAACAAATCAAGATCACAGACATGAATACAGAAATTGTACCCTGTGAATTTTTTGAAAAATGCAACTGGCACTTTTTGTAATAGTAGCTCTATCACACAGCCAAACATACTAGGCACATTGCTATCAGTCTGGTACCTTGCCACTGCAGCTACAACAATTCTGGCTGCTAGTTCCTTGTAATACTCAGTTCGGACAATATTACAGCCATAGTGACGCCGGGCAACATGTTGTGCCTTGGCATATAAAGAACTGATATCTGTAGAAGTCACAGACACTATGCCAAGGTTTCTTATATTTCTGAATGCAGAATCTAGATAGTTCACCGATGTTCCAAAAGGGTCTAGATGTCTAAAATCAGAAAGAATACAGACATATTTAAAATCATACTAGTAATCAAAATGGTACCATTGTCATTATGTCTAATGATAAAATTCCATGGATTCAAAAGTATTTTACAAATCTATCTTAAACATATAATTCTGTTTTTAAATTATGTAAGAAAATGACCATATGATATGTTAGACATATAAAAATCAATCAGTTTTAGAGAAAAATTGTCATGCTTAGGAATTTTATTTCAAATGCTAGAAAATGTTCCTACTGCTTTCCTTAGGCCAATGGTAAAAAACTGTATTAATTCAAATAAACAACAACCATCTTAATTTTTAACCCCTCCAACACCCACCCACCCCCACCCCAATCCAGGCCAGTTTAGAAACTGACACAGCAAAGTTTTTCACTTACATGAAATCAAAGGATCTCAAATGCATTAGGACATTGGCATCCATTTTGGTCACCTTAATGTTACCAAGATTTTCTTCTCCTTCTTCAAGAATATCATCACTCTCTTCCTTTTCCTTACTGTCTACCACCACTTTCAACTTGTTTAAATGGCAATTTTCCTGAATCAGTGTCACAGAGTTCTCATTCAAGTCATTAATTGTAACCTTAACTGCATTTCCGAGATGTTTTGCCCATTGTAATCCCATTATCCCTTAGGAAAAATTTGAAGGAAAATGAATTAAAAAAAATTTTTTTTTAACATTTATTCATTTTTGAGAGAGAGAGAGAGAGACAGAGTGCGAATGGGGGAAGGGCAGAGAGAAAGGGACACACAGAATCCAAAGCAGGCTCCAGGCTCTGAGCTATTAGCACAGAACCCAACACGGGACTCGAACCCACAAACCATGAGATCATGACCCAAGTTGAAGTCAGATGCTTAACTGAATGAGCCACCCAGGCGCCCCAGAAAATGAATTTTTTAAATTAATTAAAGAATAAAAACACTATATAATAATAAAGTATATACTCTTTTATAAAAACAAAAACACATGTTTCAAAATCTTAGTATTTTCATACATAACTTTTTCTACTTACTCACTACAAAGCCTCTGAAGAAAAGTAACCACACACAAAAAATGTGTTGAGCAGATTTCCATTAATAATTCTTCCAAAACTTTTCTATAATCCAGATTCAAATAAAATTTTTGTTTGTTCTTTATTATGGGGAATAGGTTTTCTTTTTTAAAATTTCTTATAATGGAATGCTTTTTTCAAACTAAATCTTACAGAGAAAGCCAACATACAATGTGAGTAAGAGTGGAGTTACTCTGCTTGGTGGGTGGGAAGTTGGAACTCCTCCCACTGCTAAAGTTTACCTAATGCACCAAAATATGAAAACAACTTTACTGGACCAATATTTTTCCAAAACTGCACAATAGCATCACTGTGAATTGAAGAGAACAACTTTGTACATGTAAGCAAAGATCAAGAATTCAGACCAAGAAAGCCTCTTCTCATAGGCTCTCTATACCTACTGGATTAGAGTCAGAGGGGACATTCATTACAAAGGAGATGGTGACACGGGCCCAGCCACTGTGGATTAGAAAACCCCCATGTACTAAAAGTATAGACCAGCTTTTCCATACATGTGCCTCATAAAAGTAAATATTTAACATCTACTATGCACTACGGTCTTTACAAAAATTTTCATATTCTCATAACAAGCTTGTGAAATAAGTTCTGATATTCACATTTTAGAGATGGGGAAGCATGCAGACTAACTGCTATGAACGGATATAAATTTACAAAGGAACATTAAAAGAAAGGACTGAAAAGATCTTCCCCAAACATTAGCTTTAATGATTTCAGGTGAAAAAAAGAGTAGTTCATTTCAGCATTATTTACAATAGCCAAGACATGGAAACAACCCGTGTCCATTGATGGATAAAGAAAATGTGATATACACACACACATATACACCCACAATAAAATACTATTTGGCCATAAAAAAGAAGGAAATCCTGTCTTTTGTGACACCATAGATGAACTGTGGGGGCGCTATGTTAAGTGAAAGAGAGAAAAACAAACATTGTATGATTTCACTTATATGTGGAATCTAAAAATACCAAACTCATAGAAACAGAGATCAGATTTGTGGTTGCCAGAGTTGGGGGCAGAGGGTGGAAGAATTGGGTGAAGGTGGTCAAGAGTCCAAAGAAGACACACAAATGGCCAAGAGACACATCAAAACATGCTCAACATCACTAATCATGAGTAAAAGGCAAATAAAAATGAAGTATCACCCTTACACCTGTAAGAATGGCTAGAATCAAAAAAATCAAGATAAGTGTTGGTGAGGGTGCAGAGAAAAAGAAACCCTCATGCACTGTGGGTGGAAATGTAAATTGCTGCAGTCACTGTGGGAAACAGTATGGAAATTCTTCAAAAAAATAACAGAATTACCACATGAGCCAGTAATTCCACTACTGACTATTTACCCAAAGAAAATGTAAACACATTCAAAAAAATATATGCATGCATCCCTATGTTTACTGCGGCATTTTTTATAATAGTTAAGATATAAAAGCAACCCAAGTATCCACTGATAGAATAAAAATGGGGTATATATACAATGGAATACCTTTCAACCATAAAAAAGAATGAAATATTGCCATCTGCAACAACACAGATGGACTTAGAGAGTATAATGCTAAGTGAAACAGACAAAGATAAATACCAAGATTTCACTCATACGTGGAATTTAAGAAACAAAACAAACAAAGGGAAAAAAAGAGACAAACAAAACAACAGACTCTTAAATACAGAGAACAAATTGGTAGTCACCAGAAGGGAGCTGGGTAAGGGGATGAGTGAAATAGATAAAATGTAAAAAAAAAAAAAAAAAAAAAGAAAGGAAAAAAAAAAGAAAAGAAAAAAATGTAAAGGGTTATGTACAAGGGAAAATGCTGAAAACTAAATTTGGAAAAGTAGGTTGGGATCAGATTATGCGAGATATTAAATTGCTTTTAACCACTACTTTTCCCTGTGAAGAGGAACTTGAAAAGGAGAGCTAACTCACACTTTCATCCTTTTATTACAAACTTCCCAAGAATATACTCCTCTAACCTTTAAAAAGAAAGACTTGGATTAGGTACAGGTGGCTTCTTAGAAATTTTCTACTCTTCCATGATCGTTTCTTTACTGTTAAGTTCTTTTAGGAAAATGTTCTCAGTCTTTAAAATTTCACCTTACCCCACTGCCTAATGACTAGGCAATTTATCACATCACAAAAAAAGAGAGACAACCAAACATCAAATACTTCCTAATTGCAGTAAACAAGTATTCTTGAAAAAAAAAAAAAATCCTATTTGAATCTGATCAAACCTGAAGATTCAACTACCAATATACAGAAATACTGGAGATAACTACCAATATACAGAAATACTAGAGATAAAGAAACAGGTTTTATGAGCTATGATTTTTGCCATCAGCAAAAATCTAGACTCTGGAAAAGACAATAGACATATAGACAAGCTGTATGTCAACAAATAATCATCACACACGCAAACAAAATGATGGAAATGAATACAGAGCAAAAGGACACTTCGATATCTCAAACAATGAAAATGCATAGTCCTCATCTGAATTCCTACTTGATTTTTTAAGAAACTGTGAGATCCTAGCTCTAGCTATGTTTAGCATAGCTAAACATTTGATGATATCAATGTGTGATAATGGTATCAAGGTTTTATTTTTGTAAAGTCCTTATCTTTTAGAGATCCAACTGAAATATTTACAGATAAAATGACATATTTGTAATCTGTTTCAAAGTAATAGGGATGAAAGATGGTGGAGGAGGTATAAGGGTAAGTGCATGAGATACATATACACGAACAAGCATAAGTTGATAATTTTTGAAGTGAGTGACAGAGATACACAGGGATTCATTTATTATACTCTACTTTTGTATACATTTGAAATTTTTCCACAATAAAAATATTTACCTTGGGTCTTTACTTTTTATGTAAAAATATTCTGCTAGATATAATATCCATATAAATTTTCCAAGAAAAGATACTGCATAAATCTGATAATTAAAGTGGGATCCAAAAAAAGCTTCATTACTTACCAGTGGCTCCAAAGGCATCTAGACATTCCAAAGGTTTTCGTTCCTTGGCCAAAGCAGCCAATGTACAAAATATTAGCTGTCTAGAAAAAAGTATAATAATCTGAAATAATCTTACTGCATCATGGCTTCATCACTCTAGATTTTATTTAAGAATAGTAAGAATTAGGGTTCCTATTTACTATACAAACTATTTTGAAAGAAGACGTAGTAACATATTCTTTACCTAGTAGTACAAGAACTAAACATGTGTGAAATTAAACTATCAATCTAACTGGGTTCTATAAACAAGCATTCACCATGAATAATGGTTTCATAAATAAAACTTGCCCACTAAAGCACCAGCCTGTTCATTAATTATATAAAGGCAGGCCTATTTTACTGAGAAAGAAATTAGTTTGGTAGGAAAAAAAGAAAACAATCATTCTGAAAAATACTAAAACAGATGATTTTCATTCTGTACCCAGTTTTAAATTTCAATATATTAGAACATAAAAAGAAGGTCACATTTGTAATCATTTGAAACATCCCATAACCCTTTTTTCAATTCATCTTACCGATTTAGTTTCATTTTGGGATTAAAATAGGAATCTGTTTTTTGAGGTATAGAATAGTTAGGACAAACTTGTACATCTGTGTCTGCCTCTTTCAAAATTTCATTAGGTGGTTTAGCAGCAGAAGCTAAGATGAAAAACAAAGATTTCCAGTGAAATACAAAATAATTCTAAGTATCTAAAACAATATACATTAAAAGAAATAACTTTCCTTTATAATACTTTGTTAATGTAATCAACCAGGCAGATATCAAAGAAGAAAAACCCTAAAGTGATCTATCTGTTCAGTACTGTCTGTAGGAAAGAGTAGCATTCAATTAAGTATTTGGGCAATTAAAGTTTAAGTTAAAATCTTATCTGCCTAGAACATAATACATCTATATTATGAAACCTAGTTAAGAACAATTAACCTAACATAAAACCATTATAAAAATTCTAAAATACGTTTATTATTCATCAAACTACTATGCTGCATTTACATAGGTTGGCTGTTCAACATATCTTACTGTGGTATAACTGTTATAAAATTAGTATCTCTGTATGGTTTCATTCCATTAGCTATCATGAATGACTAAGAATCACTATACTTCCTGAGCATGCTAGATTTCAGAACTTTTTTTAAATGTTTATTTATTTTTGAGAGAGAGATACACACAGAGCACAAGCAGGAGAGGGACAGAGAGAGGGGAAGACACAGAATGGGAAACAGGCTTCAGGCTCTTAGTTGTCAGCACAGAGCCCGATGTGGGGCTCAAACCCGTGAGATCATGACCTGAGCCAAAGTCAGACGCTTAACTAACTGAGCCACCCAGGTGCCCCTTCAGAACACTTTCTTATGATTATAATTTTAAATCACAAATTACATTCAAATGGGTATAAAGTAACAGAAAAAAAAAGATTCTACATTTAGTATACATTAGAATCATTTAGCTATAAACCCAAATGAAATACTGATATATTTGTGTGTGTATATTTTAAATATTTAAGAAATGAGACATACATATCATGTGTGGGGAAAAATAACCGAGATTCTTTATGTTTGGATTTCTTGATAATATTACGATCAGAATGTTAACTACATGGCAACTATATCTCTTTCCTTCTTTTTTTTTTTTTTTTTTTTTTTTTTTTAGAGACAGAGAATGCACTAGCAGTGGAGAGCAGCAGAGTGCAGAGGAAGAGAGAGAGAGAGAATCTTAAGCAGGCTACATACTCAGCAAAGAGACCAACCCTGGGCTTGATCCTGCAACCCTGGGATCACGACCTGAGCCAAAATCAAGAGACAGATGCTCAACTGACTGAGCAACCCAGCTGCCCCCATATTTCTTTTTTTACAGTGCCAAATCATCGTAACCTTTCCTAGTGTTGCATTATATATTCTACGCCTACCTAAGTGGCATGTGACATATTTCACATGATCAGCCTTTCTCAAACCAGATTCTATTAGAAAATTAAGCTCTACAGAAAATTATTTTTTTCAATTCTTAAAAGGTACATAGTACCATTTTAGATGTGTCGGAGAGAAGTTAATTCATTACATACAATGGATGCCGTAGGGCATGATGTCTTAATTAATCTTAATTTTGAGAAGGGCTGCCTCAGTAATAATAACCTATTAATAACCTGATAGCACTTCAGGATAATAAATGATCTTTATATCACTCTATTTCCTTTTTCCAGTGTTTTTCAACAGTAAGTATAACATACTTATCTATAATCTTTCATTAAGATACCTATATTTACTTTGGCATCAATCAGTTAAATGTTACGAGGAGCCTCACAGAAAGAAAAGAAACCTGAAGTCATGGATTAGTAGTCAATTAAATGGTGAAGTCACTATATTTTATCTACTTGATGTCTGAAAATAATAACTGGACCATTATTTAAGAATTTACCTATTAATATATTGCTCAACTTACCAGCAATATACTTGGATTTCGTCTCTCCTTTATTCACATGTCGCCTAACATGTCCCAGCATATCGGTCCTTCTGGTGATTGTTGCTGAACAAATGATACAATGATAATGGGCGCCCATTTTACTGGATATCTATCAAACAGAGTATTTAATTTAAATATACAGGTAAGTTACTAAAACAATGAAACAGAAGTTTATTTAAGATTGCAAATTTAAGTATGTTAGCATATCTTGGGTTTAATGGTAGAGAAGAGAGTATTAATATTGCCATGGGACTTTGAAGGGATCTTTATTTCCTTATCTATATTTACATATGATTTTTACTTACTTTATAATAGACCACTAATTTAATTTATTTTGTTCATTCATTCTAATCAGCAAATAACTGTACCCTATTTTCTATAAGTAGCACTTACAAATGGTATAACATTAGCAGCACTGTGCTGGTAGATGTTTAACAATTGTTCTCCAGGAAAATAAAGCCCTGACTTAAAGTGTTTGCTGCTTTCTGTGGCATATATACTCTATCATGGCCAATTTCAAACTATGATTGTTGCAGATTTCAAGCTACTCATATGCTATCACTAAATGTGAATTTGGGAATAGATAGATAATATCATACTGGAAAACATGGCTACCAGGTGGATAATACAAAAATGTAGTAAAATAATTAGGAAGTGATGAGATTTGAATATTATTACCTTTGTAATATATTCACCTTAAAGTTTATACAATTTAATTTTTAATAATGGCCATATTTAACAATCAGCTTTCAATATTTCTAGAAATTTCAGTTAGTTTCAGCACATCACAAAATGTTAGAGACATAATAAGTCTTGGGGCACTTGGCTGGCTCAGTTGGTGGAATGTGCGACTCTTAATCTCAGGGTTGTGAGTTCGAGCCCCACGTTGGGTATAGAGATTACTTAAATCTTAAAAAAAGACTTTTTTTTAAAAGTCTATTTGTCCAAGTAAAAAATTCTCACTTGAAAATTTCTTTAAAATTTAGTTGAGAATAAAAAGACTACTCCACTGGCTTTTTCCTAGTTTTGATGACTTTTACTCTTAGATCTTCTAAGATCTTAGATCCTATTTACTTGGGATCAAACAGCAAGTTGAGAACACTGCAGAGTTCCTTATGGTACTGTGGTTATCATATTCAAAATGTCCTGGATAAGGCCGATGGGCCAAGCATTGTCCTAATTACTATGTAAGAAATTTTTGGGTTTTTTCTCCCCAGCACTTTACTCTTTTTAGTGACATGAAAAAAAATTAATAACGAGGCCTCATTAAGCTAGTATTCACTCAAGATAGCAGCACTAAAAAATATTATGTAATTTGTATTCCCCAAAATTCACATCTGTGCTAAAAATGAACACATGTACTTTTTAAAGAATTATTAAGATTTCAGAAAGATTCTTGATACTGTCCTTTGACAAATTAAAAGTATAGAGAAGATAAATATGAATTGACACAAAGATACTTACTAAGTCACAGAAATTGAAGGCTTTTATTCCAGAATCAAAATTTATTACAAAAGAAAAAATTTAATTTTTATTTAAATTCTCCATTCCAAAATTAGTAAATAGGTCAATTTCCCTTTTGAACATAAGAAAACAGTTTCTCTGACTAAAATTTAAAATTATAAAATGAAAAGTTCAATACAGCAACTCTTTTTTCCATATAGTTCATATTTTTCCTGCTAGGATAATCTGAAAGCACTCAGATACAAAATCTTAAAGTAAACCTCATTGCCAGATATGCCCATAGCCTTAGAGCAAGTAAAAATTGTGCTTTCTTTAAAGAGGGCAAAATTTAAAAATAAATCTAACATCTGATTACCTGTTCTCCAATAATGTTTGGTTTCACTGGTCGACAAGGTAAGTGACAGATGCACATCCTGTAACCTAAAGTGAAGAATGGCTGGTTGTCATATCACTGTTCACTAAATAGTCCATTATCATTAAAAATTATTAGCAAATTTTATAAGAATAACTGGAATTCTTCTTGTATTTATAATATTGTAATTTATTTGAATGAGACTGTTAGTTTTAGATATTTGTTATATAAGATATAGCATAAAAGCAAATATATGAGATCCAGGTTTGAATTCTGGTTCTGCCGAGACCGTGCATTGTCTTGGTTAGCTTCTTTGGGACTCAATTTTCTCATCTATTCTCTGTCATGTTGACTTTTCTTAGGCTTCATCTTCTTTGCCTCATGCTACATTTGCCATTACATAGCCTCTTCTTCCATTGATGATACGGCACTTAGTTCTCTCCCACCCTTCTTAATCTTCTTCACAGCTCCTCTTCCCTCTGTTATACTCTAAAACGCAGACTTTCTGTAGGCTTGCTCTGCTACATGACTGTTTTCCCTCGTTTCCTTGGTAATTTTAATGCCTTTTATGACTGCAACTATCTCCACTGGGGGAAGGAATTCCAAATTCTAGTTGTAGTTACTAACTCCTTACTGAAGGCCAGATCTCTATTTCTAATTGCCTACTGAGGATGCATGCCTGGGTTATCAGGTCAGCATTTCAAAATCTACTGTCATGGACTATAAATATATCATTTCCCCTTGAACCAGGTCTCTTTTCCACTTTTTAAATGAATGATAATGCCTTCCAGTTGCTCCTAACTTTAAGTGATCTCCAACTCCTTTCTTCTCATTCCTTACATCTAATTGTTTCTCTTACTTGTACATACGGAAGTATTTCCGGACTCAGCAACTTCTTTTTTTCCACTGATATGTACTCCTATGGTTATCCCATCCAGTCATATAGCTTTAAATACTATTTGTAGTCTGACAATTCCCAAACTTGTATCTCTAGCCCAGACCTTTCCCCAAACCCGAGATTCATATCTGGACAAGCTACTGACATCTCCAGCAGATGCATCTAAACCTTTGCATGCCTGAATCTGCGGTCTTGGCCTTCTTCCCCAGTACCTGGTCTTAATGATGAGGGAGGATGGGGAGAGCTGAGGGCAAAGTGAGGCTAAAAGCACCTCCCCCCCCCACCTGTATGATATTCCTTGGACACTCCTGGCTACCCAAAAAACAAATGGTCAAACTGATTAAGTCTCCACCAGTTTACTAGAAAAAGGCAATCCCATCAATAAACCAGAGTATAGGAACTCTCTACAGTCTTAATGTCTTGCTGGAGGGAAAAACAACTTTAGCTTAACTACAGCTAGGCCTCCAATAAGCCTTTAGCATGTGACAGTCTCTTTGGAAATTCCCCCTTGATTCTATCTCCCCCACCCCCTCCGTAAACTAGTTACCCCCCACACTTATAGTACAGCTCTTCCTGCCCACATGTCCTGTCCTCATGCTTTAATAAAATCACCTTTTTATACCAAAGACGTCTTCAAGAATTCTTTCTTGGCCATCGGCTCTGGACCACCAGAACTGGCTCTGGACCACCGCCATTCTTGGCTTTTTTCTCCCTCACATCTCACTTCTATCCCTTTGAGAGGTCTTGATGCTTCTACCTTAAACATATTTGTCAACTACTTTGAGACCTGCTTGCTAGGACAAAAACTATGACACTCGCCATCTACCAGATCACCATGTGAAAAAACCCAACTTAATGTACTTAAGAGAGTAAAGAAATACCAGGAGCCATTTACCAGAATAACTTGAAGGAGGAAGACTAAACCTAATGGTTAAACAATGGCTTAAATAAAGAATACAAAAGAGACCTTTTTAATTAAAATGAGACATTTCTCTTTTTTGATAAAAAGTCAACATGATTTACTACACATTCTTATGTATAATTAAACATAAAAGACAGGATGGCTTCTGAATTAAGTCTCTAATTCCTTCTTCCCTAAGGAACAAGTGAGAACCTTGTACCAGTTCCACTAAGAAAATAGTTCTGGCTTCTTTTCTGGGTGTCTCATACTGGCTATTTCATCCGGTTTGGTTCAAACTCCAGATAACCACACTTAATAACACCTATACTCACAAAATCATATTCAAATGTAAATATACATATGCTGAAGACTGATATTTAGGGCTTTGGGGGGGGTATTTTTGGTTTTTATCCAAATGTAGTATCACAAAATCTTCCATATATATTGTATTCAATTGCAGTTTATCATGGAAATCCTTCCAAGTAAGCTAGTACTCATCTAACACATACTTTTTACAATGCCTGCATAATATGTCATGGCACTTATGTACCATAATGTATTCAACCATTCCTTTTATTTTAGTTTCAAGTTTTTGTCACTAAGTACAAGCTGCAATAAATATTCTTGTATATCTATTCTTGCCTATTGATTCTTTTACTCCCAAAGGAGGGAGTGCCTGGGAGATATATACATTTTAAATTTTAAAAATGTTGCCAGATCTCTTTCCAAAAATGGTATAATTCACATAATTCACTCCAAAATCTAATAATAATTCATTATACTTAGGAAATCTTTTAACTTGATAAAACCTCAATTTTTAAAAATGTTTATTTATTTTACAGAACAAGGGGGGGTGGGGCAGAGAGAGAGAATTCCAAGCAGACTCCGTACTGTCAGTGCAGAGCCTGATGTGGGGCTCAAATCAACGAACTGTGAGATCATGACCTGAGCCAAAACCAAGAGCCAGACGCTTAACCAACTGAGCCACCCAGGCACCCCTAAGATCTCATTTTTTTGTCCTTCAACTTTATTCTTTATATGAGCCCTCTTGTTAAATTTAGTCCCCCAAATTATGTCATTTTTGTCATTATCACAATTGGTATCTTTTTCCTAATTTCCATTTATCTAGAGTAGAGAAAGGCAATCATTTCAAATATTTATCTTATATCCCACTACCATTCTACATACTCTAATTAACTCTAGTTTTTTGAAGCTATCAGCAGAAAAAAGATACTGTCTTCTCTTTTCCAATACTTACATATTTTATTTCGTTTCATAATCATTATACCTTCAAAAGAATGTGTCAAATGGTAGTCGTTCAACAAGTTATGGGGACCCCCCAGGGCCAAGCAAAGTACCCAGTGTAGAACAGATGCTTAATAAATGTTTGCTAAACTAAACTACACTTGCAACATACATCTTGTTGCCAGAGAGCTACATGGCCTTTTATTAATAAACACGTTAAAAGAGGGTCATTAAATCCCTCAGAAATTTTAAATGGAAAATATTTGATTATGTTCACAATAAAATTCCAAAACTGGTACTGAATCTTGAATTTCATTTATGTTTAGCAAGCATAAAACTACTAACCTTCAAATTCAACCGAGACTTTCCAGTGTAAATTTTGAAGGTGACGACGAAGCTTATGGCTATTACAAGCTCTGAATTTTTCCTTAGGGCACAATGGACAAGACTGTTTGTTTCCTGGCCAAAAAAAAACAAAAAACAAACAAAACAAAACAAAACAAAAAACCAATAAAGCACAGATATACTAGCTACTAATACCTTGACTTAGCTACAAAAGAAGTCATAGGGGACTCCCTCCACACAACACACACACTTCTTAGATAATGTCTATGTTAACGTTAGGGAGAAATCATCTCTGCCTCACCAGGTAGTTAACAATAACTGTATTAGCACATGGTCAGTGATTGATTTTTTACCCTAAAACTCTCCTCTCTGTGGCTGATATCCTTGTTGCCCTTGGGAACAGAGAGAATGAGAAAGTGATGAACTACATGATATCCCTCCAGCCAAAATGCCTGCCAGGGAGAGAATCAGGGGCAGCACTTGTCACACTCCCAGAGAGGTAGGAGCTGGGCAGGAAGCATAAGCACCTGCTGTGGCATTCTACTCTGGGGCAGCAACAAAAACAGTTAACAGGTGGAGTCAGAAAAGCGGGAGGAGTGGAAGGAGTACATGGGATCCAAAATAACTGCCATTCTGGGACAGGGAGCATAGTTAGAACCTGCTGTATCCTATTTGAGAATTTGTTAAATTCTTCCTTCTTTATTAATGAAAAGATATGGATCATAAAAAATACAAGTCTTATTTAATTAGAGATGTAACAGATCTCAAATATAAACTTTGATAGGGACAAAAAAACTAAAATCTCAAATTCAGGTTTAAAGCAATAAAAATATACAGAAATCATCAGTGACTTATTTTTTAAATCCATATAGCACACTGCAGGTATAGGCAAAATTAATTTTTCAATATGTTCTGCCTACTTCAAAAACCCATGAAGTGATACTGAGGACAGAATTCAAGCACTAAGGATGGCGAAGCAGAAAGAGAGGAGCTTGAGACAGTGACAGCAATGAGGAACTCTTGCACCAGCCCTAAAAATTCCCCACCGTGGGACTTCTTTTACATGACATAATATAAGCCTTTCTATTACGTAAGGCACGGTTTCTTGGGATTTCCGTTACTCATAGCCAAATGCAATTCCTAACTTATAGAATGGACAGCACTTATATATCATGAAATTATAATTTCCTCGAGGAGCAATGAACAACTTATTCCCATAACACCTGTGCATGTAGAAGGCTACCAATTTCCTGAATGAAAACATTTTATTTATTACTGCTCTAGTTCAATGGCAATAAACAAGTCTATTTTCAGCAATTTTTCATGAGTTGAAATTCTGATATAAATCAGAAATTAAGGGAGACAAACCCCTCCAAATATGGAAGTACCTGCATCAAGATTATCTGAGTTCAACGAACTGGCATGGTCAAAATCCCCTTCAGTTACGAAAGCTAACTTCTCTAGATCAGCAAGCTGCCTTTGAATTGAGATGTGTCTCTCTGAAAGGAAATTTTAAGAGTTAGAAGATTATGTTTTAACAATCTGAATTCCAGTTATTTGATCACGTCAACAGACTCCGACACTTGTATTTCCTGTAGCATGGCGTCCTGGTGCCTAGATGGGGAATACTGCTGCAACTCAGCTTATGTATGACAAGCGTGCCTCAGACTGCAAAAAGTTGGGTAAAAAAATGCCACTGTGTAACTTCACGCCTTTAAACTTTAATTATTCAATATAATTCTACAAAAAATGTTTTTACTCTGAACAAAATGCTGAAGAAACATAAGCCATCTCCCCTATCTTTATAAAGAAATTTCAACCAGGTGGAAGTCATATTAATATGTTAACCAACTATAACACAAGGCAGAATGAAATGAATACTGAGGTAAAGGTACTATGATGTGGGCATACATAGGAAGGGGGAATTAATTCCAATGACTGCCTCTGGGAATGTCTTCACTGAAGAGGTGGCATTTGACTGAGATGTAAGGTATGCATAGAATTTCAATAAGCAGAGATTTGGTGGCTGCCCTTATAAACTGAAGTAACCTCATCAACAAAGGCACAGGATGTGAAAAAAAAGAAAAAAAATACAGCCACCTCTATCCCGCCCCTGGCTGGAATGTAGTATGTTTGGAGAATGGGGTTGGTAGGAGAACAAGCAGTCAAAAATGTATAAAGATGATGGAAGAACATAAATTCTATGAAAGCTAGGCTGGACTTTCATCTTCAGTTAATTGTGAAGTCTGCATGATTTTGAGGAAGTGAATGATGTGATCTGAATGCATTTAAGGAGGTTATCTCTGGCTGCAGAACCTAAGACAGTAACTGAAGTGAGAATTAGCAATGGAAAGGTACAGAATAGATGGTTAAAAAAAAAAAAACCAGAGAACTTTGGATTTGAGAAATAACTGTGAATGAAAAGTAAGTTCAAGAATGATTCTAAAAAGATTTCAGGTTTATATAGTTGAGAATAATGGTACCATTAACCAATGAAGGAAGAGGAAAATATTTTGGGTAGAAAAGGAAAGGAGAAAAGGGAATTTAGTTTTTGACATAGTGTGTTTGAGGTAATACCAGTATTCATATTCAAGTTTAGTTTATGCAGTTGAACTGTTTTTGGAGCTCAAGAGGGATATAAATCATAAATACGCGTAAGGTGAAACTAGGAGCTTAAGAAAGCCCAAGGAAAAAAACATTGTGAAAAAAGAGAAGAAAAAGGGCAAAGTCCAGCCCCAGTAACACATTTTTAGGTTTCTCAAACATTATACATTCTTCAAATGTCATACTTGTAAACTTTGGAATATATGAATAAATCTTACCCAAGATTATTACCCAAAGATGCATTACCCAAAGCTGCTGTGAACCCTCTGCTGATTAGTATAAATAGATGCAATTTGGAAATGAGGTATGGAGAGATGCAGGTAACATAAGAGACACTAAGGAAAAACAATCAGAAGGGTAGATTCAAAAAGAATAAATGATAAGGAGAATCAAGATAAGATAGAAGCCAAGAGAAAAGAGAATGTAAAAGACAAATGTTCAACACTATCACAAATAGTTGCATAGATCAATAAAAGACCACTGGATTTAGTATTAGCAGGTCTCCAGTGACCTTTACAAAAAAGGTTCAGTGAGGTGTTGTGGAATACAATGGGACTAGAAAAAAAAACACAAAATATAGAAAACCATATAGATTACTTCTTTCAAAAAAGGTGGCAGTATAAAAAAGGAGATAGATGGGACTGTAGTTTTTCTTTTTTTTTTTTTTTTTTAAGGAGAGACTTGAATATACATATCTCCAAGGAAAGTAATATTTACTAAGTGGGAGCTTGAAAATACAAATACAAGACTAGGAGATGAAAATTGACAGGAAAAATCCCTAACTAGACAGAAAACGGTAAACCGTAGGGCTCGCTAGTAGTCATTATACAATTAGGTTATACAATTTAGAACCTTAAGCCTTTTAAATTCTGTTCTTGTCATTGCTACCTTCCTGCCTATTCCTCTCCAAGCTTCACTCCCACTTCTTTTTTTTTTTTTTTTTTTTTTTTTTAACTCTTCAGTATAATTTGTGCCCTTATTTGTCTCCTCCACAAATAAGCAGTAAGAAGGCAGGGGCTATGCCTTACTCAGTTTTGTAATGACTACGTGCCTAATACAATATCTTGCACACAGCAGGCACTACAGTTTGTTAAATATTTTTTAAAAATCATTAGTCAATTTTAGATGCAGTAGCATACTAAAGTCAGTAATTTTGGAATTCAATTCAGCACCATCAGATATTCCTACTCAAATTTATTAAAAGACAAATTTTTACTTCATTTTTAAAAGAGAAAAAGAGCAACGTATATTATTGGTTAACTTATTACACTAGGTACTGTTCAAGTGACTTTATGAAGAGAAAATTTCTATAAATAGGCAAAATTTTTTTCCCATTTGAGCAAAATCTTTTGTTAGATGAGACAGTAAGATTCAGGCAATGAATCCATGTGTATAAACCAATCCATTTCATTTGTAGTCATAAAGGCTTTTGGCTTCCAAAGTTCAAAGATCTGTGTATGTGAAACAAGATATACAGTACTATGTAAAGATATGCTTTCTGAAATCTTTCTAAGTAGTATAAAATAAGAGAAAAGGACCTGATAAGTTAGAAGAGAACAATGAAAATTCTGTGGTCCACTATTAGAACTCTCAAAGATCTGTCTAAAGATTCATGATATGCCTGAAATTACTTTCTGGTTCAAAATAGTAGATATCAGACAATCTGTAGTTAAATCACTCAAACTTTTTCTAACACCCTAATAATCCAGAAGTCAATAGGCAAACCTCCTGTTAAACAGATGAATCCAAAACGCTAGGAGGTTATTTTACAACTTCTGTTACTTTTTCCTCATTTTTCAATTCTATTTCAGATGTGTCATCTTCATCCTGCCTACTTAAGACTGATTTCAAATAACTAGACCGTATAAAAATAATTTTTAAAGTGAGATTAATATGTATTTCCAATGCATTTCAGATTTCTAAATCATTATATATTTGTCCCTGTAATCCATTTTCAGGTTTCTCAAACATCATACATTCCTCAAATGACATACTTGTAAATTCTAGAATATATATCTTCCCAAACTATGTTTAAAATATTGTTGCTGGTGGGGAGTTGAAGAAGCATGCATTCCCTAAAGCTGCTGAACCAATTCTGATTAATACAAACAAATCCAACCTGGAGGGAAGGGAGGCTACTTACTCAGGAGAATGTACCACCCCCAACCCCCAGCTGTAGTTGTGGGTGAAGAAGCAACTGTCCTTATCTTGTACCTAGCAGTTCTGATTTAGTATGAGGAGGAGGGGCCTACCAGAGGCACGCTGTCTTTGTCTTTGCTGTGATCAGCTCTACTCTTTAATCTACTATAACAATTTATATATGGCTTTAAAATTGCACAACTCTATTAAACTATAACTATCCAAGTGTTTTATAAACATTAAATTCACAACTGGCCTAGAAGTAGGAAAGAAAATGAATTAATTTAAATCATTTTGTTATAATTCAGATAGAGCATTAAGGGTCAATTTATGGCCCACAAAACAAAACAAAACAAAACCCTTAGACTTTACATTTAAAACATTCACAAGATTCTTGAGTGTTATTCCTTACGGTCCCCTAAATCACCACTTACAAAACATGCACGCACATACAGAAGCACAGTAATAATGGGCTAATAATTTTCAACAGTCGACTTCTGATGGAACTGGAGTACAAAACACAACTGGCATTTATGTCTGAGGGAAGACATCTGTAATTTAGTCGACCCTTTCTTAAACTACTTATCAGCCTCAAATTCTTTTTGGAAGCAAGGTGCTGAAGAAAATTAAATAATAAAAACTCATCTATTTGTGCGTGTCGAGCATAAAAGCTACTTGACAGCAACGGTTTCTAAATCTGGCAGCTAGGATCTACTACAGTAAACAGGTTGCCTCGGTTACCATGTCACTTTTCGAAGGACTTCGTGAACCATGGTAGACGGGGCTGAGAGGGAAACTACCAAATTAGGTGTAACTTCCTATTTTCCTATCAGAAAAGACCCCCTTTAACGAAAAAGCCCTCAACCTCATCATTTCCTTCTATCTGCAGCACCCCTGGCCTCCACAAATCCTCTACCATGATGTCCTCGAGGTTTGTGGAGATGCCTTCTCCCATTCTGTACCCGCTTCACCCACTACACGGGTCCCTCCTTCCTCCCCCCACATCCCTAAACCTGCCTTTCCCCATAAAAACCATCCCAGTGAAGGGCCTCCCCTACTCCCCAGCAAGGCGCACTTTCTCGCTTCTCTTGCGGCAGAAAGATCTGGGCCTCCTGCACTTACTGCTTTCAGCCTCGTCAGGGGCAGAGGCTAGGGACGGGGACAGGGCCGGAGCCTGGGCCAGGGCAGGGGCTGGGGCTGGAGCCGAGGCCGGAGTCGGAGCCGAGTCCGGGGCCGGGGCCGAATCCGGGGCCGGAGCTGGGGTCGGGACCTGGACCTGGGCCACCTCCACCTCCTCCTTCTCCTGGGGTAGCAGCTCCTCCTCCGCCATATTCTCCATAGTTACCGCCTCCGTGCCAGGCCCGCCCGGGGACCAGGAGGGGCTCACGGCGGGGTGAGAGAACTGGCGTGAAAGCCCAGAGGGCTGGATCCAAGGAGTGGGAAAGCAAATGGGGAGGGCTGGATGCGTGCAACAGACAAAAGATGAAGAACCAGTGACCAAATCCTGTCAGCAGAAAAATAAAAAGCCAGAGGCAGCAATTCGCGGTGCCGTCCGCTTCCCTTTCCCCGAGGCGTTACGACGCCACCACAGCCTGCGCAGTAACGTATCGGGGCGGCATCCAATGAGGTAACGGAGTTCCGCTTCCGCGGTGCGTCTCCGTTCCAGCCGTCAACCACGGAAGCGAACCAAGACTACAATACCCAGGGTGCAGCGCGCCACCTGGGGGCGGAGCCCGAGTTCCAAGTCCTTGGAGGAAGTAAACGCGAAACTAAACAAACGCTCGGAGCGTTCGAGTAGAGAAGTCTTGGTTCGAGCGCAGAACTACATTTCCCAGCGGGCATCGGGACCAGGGGATGTCCTGGGCCTCTGGAGTTGCCACCGTCGCGGGCGCGAGTAAGGTAACTGGGGCGCAAATTGACGTTTGGCTGGGCAAGTTCCCACTTCTCTCACACTGGTACCCTAGCGGATGGCCAGCTGGTCGGAGGATTCCGGGGCCCCTCGAGCCTGGGCGGGGTGACTCTGTGGGCGGATCCGGGGAATGAGCCAGCTCAGTGAAGGGTGTGGTTCTGGCTCGGGTCAGCCTCTCGAGCTGCCCCTCGCTCAGAGCAAAGGTCTGGTTTGTTTCTGCGGAGCCCGTGGGCCGCGTCGGTTTACGAGCTGCTGACGAGCTTGCCTGCCAGTCTGGTTGACTTGGAGTTGGGGTCTGCGCTTCCTGTCGCACCCTCATCCACACCGTAACCTGAACACTTCTCCTTTTGTCTTTATTTTGCTTTAACCTCAGATTCCTATTATCAGCACTGCCCTGTGGTTGTAAGAGTCCTGTGGGTAGGGAAGTTGTGTGTGTGTGTGTGTGTGTGTGTGCGCGCGCGCGCGCGCCCTACGCTTGTATTTAGACTTAATAACCAGAGCTCTGAGTGTGTTGAGTTTTAGGTCACTTGATTGATGCGATTCAGATTCCCCACAGCATTTGCCCAGTGAGTCCCCTGGCCCCAGTACTTGTCTTACTCTCTGGCCTGCTTGAGCCTAAGCCTCACTCATTCAGAACCACTGGGGCAGGCATAGGAAAGCTGGAGTTTTCTGGCTGCTCCTCCTGGGACTGGTCCGAATGTTATAGGCAGCAGGGGAGGAGAAGGAAGCCCCCTTTAGTTTCACACTTCCACACTTCGAGTTCGGTTTTCTTAGTTAATAAATCTGATACTAAATGCCTACTTATCTCATTGGTCTCCTTATTTCCTACTTGTTTCAGAGCCCAGGTGAGAGCAAGTGTGATTATTTGGCACTTTAAGAGTGTAATAGGAATTTAGTTGCCACCTGCCGAAGCCCCCCAGCCCGCCCAATAGTTAGGAAGTGTATCTGGAGGGTTGTTTTTTTTTTTTTTTTCCCTCCTCCCCAGTTTAATGGAAACAGTTGAACCCATGGATTAACTGTTAAAGTTATATCTTATAGGAATAAGTAGTGGCTAATTATATTTGTGCATCATCCAAACGTTGTTTTTTTTTTTTTTTTTTTTTTTTTTAATTTCTAAAAGGCTAGATGGTTAATTGAGAGCTTGATTCAGTATATCAGCTGGAAACCAGAAGATGGAAAGGGTTAGATTTTAGTGTGTGGACTCTGGGAATTTCAATAAGAGCTTTTAAGTGTGGTCTGTGCTCTTGAGACAGCTTAAAAAAAGAATCTTAAAAGTTGAAGAATTATATTGAGCGTATTACTCATCTATTGCTGCCTAAGTTATCCTAAAACTTAGTGGTTTAAAACAACAAGTGTTTATTACCTCACAGTTTCTGTGTGTCAGAAATTAAGAAGTGGCTTTCTGGGGTACCTGGTTCTGAGTCTCATGAGGTTGCAGTGAAGCTATCAGCCAGGGATGCTGCCACTCAAAGGCTTGATTAGGGCTTCAGGATTAGCCTCAAAGCTGGCTCACTCACATGCTTGGCAATTGGTTCTTTTTTGGCAAGAGGTCTCAGTTCTTCACTGGTGGGCCTCAATGAGCTACTTAAAAGTCATCATGGTATGGTGGCTGGCTTTCCCTAGGATAAGAGAAAGACAGAATCCACAGTGTCTTATATAACTTAGCCACATATGCCATATAGCAATTCCTATTGGTGACACAGGTCAGCCCCATTTATTGTGAGAGGACTACCTAAGAGTGTAATTACCGGCAGCAGAGATCATCAGGAGCCACCTTGGAGGCTGGCCAGCCACCTTTTTTGAGCTTATATTTTTTCATAAAACCAACGTGACTTTCACACCATTATAAATATGAAACATTTGTCATGGTAAACATGTAGGTGTTTTTGCTTGGATAGTCCATTATCTTCAGTGATTTTTTTTTTAATTGGGCTTATTTTTGTATTCAAAGCAGTGACATAAGACTAACTTGGGTCAGTTTAAATTGTAAAAGGTAACATTATAAGTAGTCCATTGTCTTGAAGCAATTCATTTCATGGAAGTTACTGTTTTTTATTATACCTTTCCCCAACATGGAATAGAATCCTTGGAACAAGAGAAGGAAAAAGGAGATTATTACTCTCATCTGGAAGCACAACTGTGAATTCAGTTATTGCCATACATTATCTTACAAAGCAAAATTTCTGGGCGATTTAGGATCAGTGCTTGGAAATCTATGTTGAATATGCTTTTGTTAATTTTTACTGTTAGCATTTCTGTTAGCTATCAGCATTTCCCTTCTTTCTCTTTACATTCATCAAAGCATTCTAAAAGTTTGATTTAGTATACTTGCATTATTTTATATAACTTCACTTACCATGGTCATGATTGACCATGAGTAATTGCAATTGTTTGGTTTCTAAAGCTTTTCTTATGTTCAGAGTCCCCATATGTGTCACTGTCAGCAATAAACTCTCCTTTGGGCTTTGCTTCTAGACTCCTGTCTATCTTCCCGTTCCAACAGACCTGATGATATTTCCAACCCCTAGGCTTTCTATTCCAGCACTGGAAGCTTCTGGTGCACACTGAGTTGAGTGTGGAGGGTGTGTCAGGAGAGTAAAGACTTAGGACTAACTGGTTTTGAGGTGTAGGTAAGGCAAAATACAGCAGTTCTGCAGGCAGTTGGAAAATGGTGGTCTGAAGCTTGGGAGAGAAATCAGGGCTACAGGCACAGTTTTGAGAGTCATTCCTAAAAAGGTGGTAGATGAAACTGAAGTAGAGGAAGAGATCATTATGAGGGAAACTATAAGTGAAATAAAGTGGAACAATGAGAGAATTCTGTTGTTTTGGGAATGGTTAGAAAATGGAAATCATTTTGTAAAACCCCAGTCTTTGTATAACTGAAAGAAGACGAATTTCTAACGTATTTTATGGTGGTGGTGGTAAAACACACGCACACACACACGCACGTAATGTGTTTTTAATGTTTATTTTAGCTTTTCAAAATGTCCAACAAAGAATCTTGTGGAAAAAAAGAGAAGTCTCGGAGAAAAGGCAGCACCGCATCACCCAACTTTGACGTAGAAGTAAGAATTTTGCTTTACTGACCCAAAGATACCTTTTTTTGCAGTTCACTTTTGTGTTAAGAAAAAAATACCTCAGTTTTAAAATGAGCTATGTAAATATTTTGTTTTGCCCTTCTGACACAGAAGTAATTTGTTTTTCCCATCCTTTTTTTTCACCCATTCTTGCATTATTTTATTTATTCCTCACAACTCTGTGAAGTAGGTACTTTATTATCCCAATTATACAAATGCCAAAACTGAGGCTTAGAGAGGTATGTAATTTGCCTAGCCATTCCTGACTTGAGTTCTAGGCCCTCCTTTACATAGAAATAACTCACCATTATACCTTTATTGTGTGTCTCCTTCTTCATTTACTCAGCACTGGATAAGATTATATGCTCATCAGTCAGAATAGGCTACCCTGTGCGGGGGAGGCTAAAGGTAGGGACGGCATGCTCACCATGTGCCTTTCTCTGTGACTCTCAACACATTACCTTAGGAAGTACTTAAAAAAAATTTTTTTTAGTATTTATTCATTTTTGAGAGAGAGAGAGAGCAGGAGAGGGACAGAGAAAGAGGGAGACACAGAATCTGAAGCAGGGTCCAGGCTATGCCCTGTGAGCACAGAGCCCGACATGGGGCTCGAACTCACAAATGTGATATCATGACCTGAGCTGAAGTTGTAGGCTTAATTGACTGAGCCACCCAGGCTCCCTGGAAGTTTTGTTTTGTTTTTTAAGTTTACTTATTTATTTAAAGAGAGAATGAGAATGAGTGGGGGAGGGGCAGAGAGAGGGAGACAGAAGATCTGAAGCAGGCTCTGCGCTGACAGCACAGAGCCCGATGTAGGGCTCGAACTCACAAAATGTGAGATCATGACCTGAGCCAAAGTTGGACACTTAACCGACTGAGCCACCCAGGCAAACTAGAAGTATTTTAGCAGATGAAATTTAGGGTGTCCCAACTAATTGAGTGAAATGTTATCTCTAGGAAACAAGACTGAAACATGATTTATGTGACCAAAACAAATGAAAACCCTGCAATTAGTTTTATTATAAACTCTCTGAATAGTCTGCTTAGTGCATCATCAGAATTAGACAATGTTTATGCTACATTACCATCCAAGATGAGAGACTAAAGTCTAGCAAAGGTGAATATTCACTATAGAAGTGATTTCTGTGGTAGCAGATTAGTTCATAAGGCTTTTACATCACCTGGATAAAGTAGACTAAGGATCATTACACTTTTTGATGTTTGTTCCTTTCTTACTATCTGATTACTAATTTGACCTCCCAGATATAGGGATAATTGGAAAGGGGACCCTGGAGTATGGCCTTACAGTACTATGGTATCTTTGATTTATGTATCTTCTATTTGGCACTGATCATTGGCATGCCATTTGCAATTCTCCTCCTATTCTCTTTTAATCTCCTTGAATCAGACTTTTTGTTGCCATCACTCCTCCAAATGTGCTCTCATCAAAGCCAGCAGCAGTGGTTTCCATGTTGCTAAATCCATTTGTTGCTCTTCAGACCTCATCTGACTTGAACCATCAGCAGTATTTGACATAGCTGATTCACTTTCTCCTTGAAACATTTTCTTCACTTAACTTTTGAAACACCATATTCTCCTGATTTTCCTCCACACTGGTGACTTCCTGGAAGTGTCCTCTGTTGATTCCTCATCTTCTTAAACTATAACCTTTCAAATGCCCAGCTTCGGTTTTTCCAATTTAGTAAGTTGCAATTCCATTCTTTCAGTTGCTTGGGGCAAAGTCCTGGTCATCATCCTCTACCTGCATCCAGTCTATCAGCTTTCTCTTAATAATATATTTAGAGCCTGACTACCTCCTGTGCTGTCACCTTGATCCAGACAATCAGCTTGCTTCTCCAGATTGTCCCAGTATTTTTCGTATTGATCTCCCTGCTGCCACCTTTGCCTCCTCATGTTCTCTTCTCACCAAGCTGCCAGAATGATCCTATTAAGATATAAGTCAGATCATGTCACTCCTCTGCTCTGTACTTTCTGGTGGTCTTCCATTTCCCCCAGAGTAACAGCTAAAGTCCTAGCTGGGGCCAACAAAGCAATCTGCTCTCCCCATCTCATCTCCTTTCATTCTCTCATTGCTTTCTCCATTTGTGTTTTTTTGCTATTATTCCAACAAGCCAGGCACATTACTGCCTCGGGGGCTTTGCCCTTGAACTGAAAGCTCTTTCCCTAGATATTCATGCGGCTTTTTCCTTCACTTCTTTAGGTCTCCAGTCAGATGTCAGCTTATCAGTGGGGCCTTTTTCTGACTACTGTTTAAATTTGCAGCCACCTGCACCCCCACCTTCCAGCCCTTCCTGCCTTCTTTCTCTGTTTTATTGTTTTCCATCGCATCATCCGACACTAAATCTATTACTTGTTTATTTGTAAATTCCTGCACTAAATTTTAACCTCCATGAGGGCAGGGGCTTTTGTTCATTAATCTGTCCCCACTGTCTAGAATGGCTTTGGTACATGGTAGGTACTCAGAGTTTGTCCCGGGTCTGCTGAGTTTTGGATCCACTGAAACATAACTGGATGTATGATTTTGCTTTATAAAAGACTGAATTCCACCATGGCAGCGCCACCTCCCCGTACCTTTATCTGAGCCATCAGCTGTCTTCTGCTGTAACACCTGTATCCTATCTCATCTCTAATTCAAGAGCATCTAGATCCTCTGATTTCTAGTTGTCTTCTTTCTGGCTGAATTTCCCTCCCTCTTACCAAAGGATGTGTGCCTTTAAACATTTCCCCCCCTGAAGGTTATTATTAATATAGAAAGAATATTAATTTATAATAACAATGGTTAAATAACACACTATACTTTATTTTGTGTCTTTCTTTCCTTTTTTCCACTTGGCATTCTTAGGATAAGAAAGAGAAAAAAGCTTCAAGTTCTCCTAGTTCAGCTTGCTGTGTAAGGTCTGTTTCATCAGAGAAGAGAAAACTGGTAAGTGTTCATATACTATAACTAACTCTAAACATTATTTATATTAAAGTTTTAATGTATAATTGGAAAGTTTATGATATAAATTCCCCCACGACTTTTTTACTCATATTTTCTTTATACTTAATGATAGCCAATAGAAAAAAAATAAACCAGTGTTTGGTTTTTTTCTTCCTTCTCACCAAAAAGCACTAATCAAGGCCTTCATTTCTTTCTGGAGATACAGGGCCTCAGCACAAGAGAAGAAAGAGAGAAATAGGATATAGTCCCTGTCCTAAAGACTTTAAAGAATAGAGAGAAGTAGAAGCACATGCACGGATAACTTAACGAAAGGACATACCTCAGTGTCAAAGCAGAAAAATGCACAATAAGTTGTAAAAGAATTCAAAACATCAATCACCAAGACTTGGAACATACTTAGGAAAAAAAAGGTGGACGAAATATATGCTAACGACTGAATATAGATGGAATAAAGATGAATGAGTTAAAGAAAAAAGGTTTTCTTGGCTAAGAAAGCTTGGGCATTCTAAGAATCTATAGATGACTGGAGTGCATTCAGCAGAGAGAAAATAAACCAGCCTACCTATAAACAGAAGGACTATTTTGAGGAAGAAAAATAGAACCTACCATGTGGGATCAGACAACATGGATATAAATTAAGATAGTTTTAAAAAGTCTTGTCCCATATATGATTATATTTGGCTTTACACTATTCTTGTGAGATAGCGATGGCAGATATGTAGTGTTTGTGTTTTCAGATCCAGAAATTAAGATCCAGAAGGTTAAGTGACTTTGTCCAGGGACACAAAATTGTTTATAGCGACAGAGCCAAGTCCAGAGTCACATAAATAATTAGAAACACATTAAGCTAGCTCAGGGGTGGTTAGTGAAGTGCTTAACTACATTCAAGTTGAAAGTAGGTGTATGTGGGGATAGCTACAGGTTTGCAGGTAATGAGAGAAAGTAGTTGTGAAAGTTGTGTGAATGTAGAATTCTGTTTTTAAGAATTTGTTTTTGTACAGTGACACTGCTATTTGAATCGATTGTTTCTATATTAATCTCCTTAAAGCATAGGTTTCATCATATTTCTCCTCTGTTGAAAAATCTTCACTCACTTTTTAGTCTGTCATTTAGGACCTTCTTAAATTCAGTCACACCTTAACTCTCCAGTTCTCTTTTTATTTCCTCAAAATAGTCCTTCTGTGTCTAGGTAGGTTGGTTTATTTTCTCTCTGCTGAATGTGCGCCAGTCGTCTGCAGCTTCTTAGAATGCCTAAGAAGCTTAGAATGCCTTAGAATGCCTAATGCCTTTCTTAGCTGGAAAAACGTTTTTTCCTTAATTCATTCATCTTTATTCCATCTATATTCAGTCGTTAGCATATATTTTGTCCATCTTTTTTCTTAAGTATGTTCCAAGTCTTGGTGATTGATGTTTTGAATTCTTTTACAACTTATTGTGCATTTTTCTGCTTTGACACTGAGGTATGTCCTTTCGTTAAGTTATCCGTGCATGTGCTTCTACTTCTCTCTATTCTTTAAAGTCTTTAGGACAGGGACTATATCCTATTTCTCTCTTACTTCCCTTGTGCCGAGGCCCCGTGTCCCAAGTACATAGAGAGACAAGGTGGGGGAGTAGAGATAGTGGCCACAGCTGGTTTCAGTCCTGGCTCTGCTGCTGACTTGCTGTGTGATGTTGAGAAAGATACTTTGCTGTATTTGAGCCTTGGGTACTTTATCTGTAAAAGGGGAATGATTATATTATCTATCTCACAGGATTTATTGGAAGGATTAAATAAATTGTTGTGTCATCCTATTCACTAACACATAGGTGTGGAAAAAAATGTTGTCTCCCAGTCTCTTTCCCCTGTAACTGTGGTAAAAGTGCACAATTTATATTTCCTAAATGATACATTTTTTTTTCTTTCAGAAATCGGATCATACAGACATTCTGTACTGTGATATAAAAAGACAAGAAGTGAAAAGGTAAATTCCCCCTTTTTACTGATATTTTTTACTTTTTGGGCCTTAGAATTGTGAAAGTAAATATTTTGATTTGCAAATTTTTTTTTACTTTGATTAGTACTGATTTGCATATAAATATTTCTAGCTGTATCACAGGTTATGATTTTTTAATTTTTTTTAATTTTTTTAAAGTTTATTTCAGAGAGACAGAGATAGCATGAGTTGGGGAGGTATAAAGAGAGAGGAGGAGAGAGAGAATCCCAAGCAGGCTCTTTGCTTCTAGTACAGAGTCTGATGTGGGGGTCAAACCCATGAAACTGTGAGATCATTACCTGAGCGGAAACTAAGAGACCGACGCTAACCCTTCATTATTGAATTTTCTTAATGTTAGTGTAGATTTAATAAAAAGTTGAGTGAAATAAAAAGTCTTGTCACAATTCTGTGCTTTCAAGTAAATGACCCTTTCAAGTAAAATGCTAATTTTTATCTCAGGTGATTTGATTTTGACTCACCCTTAGAAGTTTCATGACTTTGTTACATATAGTGATAGAAGAAGTTGTGTGGCTGGTTTAGAAATGTTATAAATTAAAGATGAATTACATATTACCTCTGAAGAGAATGTGGTGCATATTGAATTGGTATGGTTTCAAAACTGTGTTAATTAAAGAGGATATGGCCACAACTAGATAGCTTGGGGAAAAATGGTAGGAACCGTGGAGATTATTTTTCTTTAGTTTCTGTGTTCTTTGGATAAAAATTTCAGAGAATTTTGTGGTGAAGGCATTTCTTGCCACTAATAGGGTACAAATAATTATAAAAGTATGCATAATAAAAGTTGATGAGATCATAGTTTCTCTGAAAATAAGGAGTTATGGGAAAATGATAAAATGGCATTAAGTATATACATAAAATTTCTGCTTCACAAACTTTGCTAAAAACAAGAAAATTCAACTTGCCTCTAGCTTTTCTTCAGCTTTTTTTTATTGTCTTCTTTCTTTGTGATACTTTGCTTCTTATATTATTATCGGTTGAAGTACATTCTGTCATAAATTTCACATTACGTTGACTATTACTTTCTAAATTTTTTAAAATATTTTTTATTTTTTAATTATATTTTTTTAATTTACATCCAAATTAGTTAGCATATAGTGCAACAATGATTTCAGGAGTAGATTCCTTAATTTAGCCCATTCCCCCCTCCAGTAACCCTTTGTTCTCCATATTTAAGAGTCTCTTATGTTCTGTCCCCCTCCCTGTTTTTATCTTATTTTTGCTTCCCTTCCCTTATGTTCATCTGTTCTGTGTCTTAAAGTCCTGATATGAATGAAGTCCCATGATATTTGTCTTTCTTTGGCTGACCAATTTCGCTTAGCATAATACCCTCTAGTTCCATCCACATAGTTGCAAATGGCAAGATTTCATTCTTTTTGATTGCCAGGTAATACTCCATCAAATGTATGTGTGTGTATGTATCTTCTTTATCCATTCATCCATCTATGGACATCTGGGCTCTTTCCATACTTTGGCTATTGTCGATAGTGCTTCTGTAAACATTGGGGTACATGTGACCCTTTGAAACAGCATACCTGTATCCCTTAGATAAATACCTAGTAGTGCAATTGGGTAGTTCTATTTTTAATTTTTTGAAGAATCTCCATACTGTTTTCCAGAGTGGCTGCTCCAGTTTGCATTACCACCAGCAATGCAAAAGAGATCCTCTTTCTCTGCATGCTCGCCAACATATGTTGTTGCCTGAGTTGTTAACGTTAGCTATTCTGACAGGTGTGAGGTGGTATCTCATTGTGGTTTTGATTTGTATTTCCCTGATGATGAGTGATGAGGAGCATGTTTTCATGTGTTGGTTGGCCATCTGGATGTCTTCTTTGTTTTTTTTTTTTGTGTTTTGTTTTGTTTTTTTTAATTTTTTTTTCCACGTTTTTATTTATTTTTTTGGGACAGAGAGAGACAGAGCATGAACGGGGGAGGGGCAGAGAGAGAGGGAGACACAGAATCAGAAACAGGCTCCAGGCTCTGAGCCATCAGCCCAGAGCCTGACGCGGGGCTCGAACTCACGGACCACGAGATCGTGACCTGGCTGAAGTCGGACGCTTAACCGACTGCGCCACCCAGGCGCCCCTGGATGTCTTCTTTGGAGAAGTGTCTATTCATGTCTTTTGCCCATTTCTTCCTTGGATTATTTGTTTCTTGGGTGTTGTGTTTGATAAGTTCTTTATAGATTTTAGATACTGACCCTTCATCTGATATGCTGTTTGCAGCTATCTTCTCCCATTCTGTCCGTTGCCTTTTAGTTTTGCTGATTGTTTCCTTCGCTGTGCAGAAGAAGCTTTTTATTTTTATGAAGTCCCAATAGTTCATTTTTGCTTTTGTTTCCCTTGCCTCCGGAGGTATGTTGAGTAAGAAGTTGCTGTGGCCAAGATCAAAGAGGTTTTTACCTGCTTTCTCCTCGAGGACTTTGATGGCTTCCTGTCTTATATTTAGGTCTTTCATCCATTTTGTGTTTATTTTTGTGTATTTTGTGTATAAGAAAGTGGTCCAGGTTCATTCTTCTGCATGTCGCTGTCCAGTTTTCCCAACACACTTGCTGAAGAGACTGTCTTTATTCCATTGGATATTCTTTTCTGCTTTATCAAAAATTAGTTGGCTGTACATTTGTGGGTCCATTTCTGGGTTCTCTATTCTGTTCCATTCATCTGAGTGTCTGATTTTGTGCCAGTACCATACTGTCTTGATGATTACAGCTTTGTGGTATAGCTTGAAGTCTGGGATTGTGATGCCTCCTGCTTTGGTTTTCTTTTTCAAGATTGCTTTGGCTATTCAGGGTCTTTCTGGATTTTTTAGGATTATTTTAGGATTATTCTAGCTCTGTGAAGAATGCTGGTGTTACTTTGATAGGGATTGCATTGAATATGTAGATTGCTTTGGGTAGTATTGACATTTTAACAATATTTGTTCTTCCTATCCAGGAGCATGGAATCTTTTTCCATTTCTTTGTGTCTTCTTCAATTTCTTTCATAAACTTTCTATAGTTTTCAGTGTATAGATTTTTCACCTCTTTGCCTAGATTTATTCCTTGGTATTTTATGGTTTTTGGTGCAATTGTAAATGGGATCGATTCCTTGATTTCTCTTTCTGTTGCTTCATTGTTCGTGTATAGGAATGCAACTGATTTCTGTGCATTGATTTTATATCCTGCAACTTTGCTGAATTCATGAATCAGTTCTAGCAGTTTTTTGGTGGAATCTTTTGGGTTTTCCATGTAGCGTATCACATCGTCTGCAAAGAGTGAAAGTTTGACCTCCTCCTGGCTGATTTGGATGCCTTTTATTTCTTTGTGTTGTCTGATTGCAGAGGCTGACTTCCAATACTATGTTGAATAACAGTGGCAAGAGTGGACATCCCTATCTTGTTCCTGACCTTAAGGGGAAAGCCCTCAGTTTTTCCCCATTGAGGATGATATTAGCATTGGGTCTTTCATATATGGCTTTTATGATCTTGAGGTATGTTCTAGCTCTACTTTCTTGAGGGTTTTTATCAAGAAAGGATGCTGTGTTTTGTCAAATGTTTTCTCTGCATCTATTGAGAGGATCATATGGTTCTTGTCCTTTCTTTTATTGATGTGATGAATCACATTGATTGTTTTGCAGATATTGAACCAGCCCTGCATCCCAGGTATAAATTCCACTTGGTCGTGGTGAATAATTTTTTTAATGTATTGTTGGATCCAGTTGGCTAATATCTTGTTGAGGATTTTTGCATCCATGTTCATCATGGAAATTGCTGTATAGTTCTCCTTTTTAGTGAGGTCTCTGGTTTTGGAATCAAGGTAATGCTGGCTTCATAGAAAGAGTTTAGAAGTTTTCCTTCCATTTCTATTTTTTGGAACAGCTTCAAGAGAATAGGTATTAACTCTTCCTTAAATGTTTGGTAGAATTCCCCTGGAAATCCATCTAGCCCTGAACTCTGGTTTTTGGGGAGATTTTTGATTACTAATTCAATTTCCTTGCTGGTTATGGGTCTCTTCAAACTTTCTATTTCTTCCTTTTTCAGTTTTTAGTGTATATGTTTCTAGGAATTTGTCCATTTCTTCCAGATTGCCCATTTCATTGGCATATAATTGCTCATAATATTCTCTTATTATTGTTTTTATTTCTGTTGTGTTGGTTGTGATCTCTCCTTTTTCATTCTTGATTTTATTTATTTGGGTCCTTTCCTTTTTCTTTTTGATCAAAGTGGCTAGTGGTTTATCAATTTTGTTAATTCTTTCAAAAAACCAGCTTCTGGTTTCATTGATCTGTTCTACTGTTTTTTGGTTTGAATAGCATTAATTTCTGCTCTAATCTTTATTACTTCCTGTCTTTTGCTGGTTTTGGTTTTATTTGCTGTTCTTTTTCCAGCTCTTTAAGGCGTAAGGTTAGGTTGTGTATCTGAGATCTTTCTTCCTTCTTTAGGAAGGCCTGGATTGCTATATACTTTCCTCTTATGAACGCCTTTCCTGCATCCCAGAGATTTTGGGTTGTGGTGTTATCATTTTCATTGGCTTCCATGAACTTTTTGATTTCCTCTTTAACTTCTTGGTTAGCCCATTCATTCTTTAGCAGGATGTTCTTTAGTCTCCAAGTATTTGTTACCCTTCCGCATTTTTTCTTGTGGTTGATTTCGAGTTTCAGAGCATTGTGGGCTGAAAATATGCCCGGTATGATCTCGATCTTTTTGTACTTGTTGAGGGCTGATTTGTGTCCCAGTATGTGGTCTGGAGAACATTCCATGTGCACTGGAGAAGAATGTATATTCCACTGCTTTAGGATGAAATGTTCTGAATATCTGTTAAGTCCACCTGGTCCTGTGTGTCATTCAAAGCCATTGTTTCCTTGTTGATTTTTTTGATGAGATGATCTGTCCATTGCTGTGAGTAGGGTGTTGAAGTCCCCTACTTGTTATGGTATTACTGTCAATGAGTTTATGTTTGTGATTAATTGATTTATATATTTGGGTGCCCTCACATTTGGCACATAAATGTTTACAATTGTGAAGTCTTGGTGGATAGACCCCTTAATTATGATATAATGCCCTTCTTCATCTCTTGATACAGTCTTTATTTTAAAGTCTAGGTTGTCTGATAGAAGTATGGCTACTCTGGCTTTGTTTTGTGGACCATTAGCATGATAGATGCTTCTCCATCCTCTTATTTTCAATCTGAAGGTGTCTTTAGGTCTAAAGTGGGTCTCTTGTAAACAGCATATAGATGGATCTTGTTATCTTATCCATTCTGTTATCCTGTGTCTTTTGATTGGAGTGTTTAGTCCATTGATGTTTAGAGTGAGTACTGAAAGATAAGAATTTATTGCCATTATGTTGCTTGTAGAGTTGGAGTTTCTAGTGGTGTTCTCTGGTCCTTTCTAGTCTTTGTTGCTTTTGGTCTTTATTTATTTGTTTGTTTTTTCATCTTTTCTTCCCTCAGAGAGTGCCCCTTAAAATTTCTTGCAGGGCTGGTTTAGTGGTCACAAACTCTTAATTTTTGTGTGTCTGGGAAACTTTTTATCTCTCCATCTGTTTTGAATGACAGCCTTGCTGGATAAAGAATTTTTGGCTGCATATTTTTCTGATTCAGCACATTGAATATATTCTGCCACTCCTTTCTTGCCTGCCAAGTTTCTGTGGATAGGTCTGCTGCAAACCTGATCTGTCTTCCCTTGTAGGTTAAGGACTTTCTTCCCCTTGCTGCTTTCATGATTCTCTCCTTGCCTGAGTATTTTGTGAATTTGACTCTGATATGCCTTGTTGATGGTTGGTTTTTGTTGAATTTAATGGGAGTCCTCTGTACTTCCTAGATTTTGATGTCTATGTCTTTCCCCAGGTTAGGAAAGTTTCTGCTATGGCTTGCTCACATAACCTTTCTACCCATATTTCTGTCTCTTCCTCTTCTGCGACCCCTATGATTCTGATGTTGTTCCTTTTTAATGAGTCACTGATTTCTCTAATTCTTAAACCATGCTTTTTTGCCTTACTCTCCCTCTTTTTTCTGCTTCATTATTCTCCATAAGTTTGTCCTCTAGATCACTGATTCTCTGTCCTGCTTCACCCATCCTTGCTACTATAGCATCCATTCAAGATTGTAGCTCAGTTATAGCATTTTTTATTTCATCCTGACTAGCTTTTACTTCTTTTATCTCTGCAGAAAGGGATTCTAATCTATTTTCGACTCCAGCTAGTAATCTTATTATCGTGATTCTAAATTCTGGTTCAGACATCTTACTTGTATCTGTGTTGGTTAAGTCCTTGGGTGTCATTTCTTCCTACTCTTTCTTTTGGGGTGAATTCCTGCTGAATTCTGTGGTTCAGCTTGTGAAGATTGTTGTGTTAATCCTCAGATCAGTTTTCTAGGTATGCAGGATGGTTTATTGTTGGTCTGGCTGTGTTTCCTGGACATGAGACACACAAAAAACTTCCATGCTGTTCCACCATCTTGGCTCCTCCCTCACCTTCTAAACTTTTTGAACTGGATTTTTAATGCCTTTTATCATAGAGTATTCTTTTTTTTTTTTTAATTCTAAAACACTGCTTGATTTTTCACTAGTTACTTTTTGCCTCATTAAGGGCACATTTTGTAGCTCTTGATTTTTACATCTATGTTACAAGAGCATGAATAGACTTCTAATTTACATACTACCCCCTTAGCCTTGTCCACGTTGTCTTTAGGGGGAAGAAGAAGCAATATTGTTGAATTATTTTGAGAGTGGGATCCAAAGTATTCCAAGGATGCAATGAAGTTCACCTTGGCTTTAGTATTTATTCAAAATTTGGGGACGCCTGGGTCACTCAGTCGGTTGAGCATCTGATTTCAGGTCAGGTCATGATCTTGTGGTTCGTGAGTTCAAGCCCTCTGTTTGTGGTGCTCTCTGCTGTCAGTGCAGAATCTGCTTCAGAGCCTCTGTCTCCTCTCTCTGCCCGTCTCCCATAGGTGCACATGCTCTCTCTCAAAAATGAGTAAATGTTAAAAAAAATATATGCTATTTGGTTTTAGCTCTTGCAATGCTGAATAATTGAATGCCTACTGCAACATTTCTGCATTCCTGAATCCATGTGTGATCAATGATGTTGTGTGGGTTATCATTGTATCTACCGAGAGTAACAACATCAGTAATATGTGGCATATTGGATTTATTGTTAATATCTGAATATTCACTTTCATATATTAATAAGTACTCTAGATGTAACTTATGTGAAATTTTCTTTTGTCAGAGACAAACTAAATGTCACAGTAGGTATTTTAGAACGGTCTCATCATGTGTTTAAACAATATGGGATAGAAGCTATTATATATTGAAAATTTGGACAAAAGAAAGCTGTGTTTTGGAAACATTAGTATCAATAGTGCAGAACTTCTAACAACCATTGGTTGTCTGCAAAGAAAGTGGTTCATTTGCTGTTATTTATTTATTGGAAAAGTGAACAAACTTATTTGCCTCAAGATTCTAAGTATTTCTTTATGATATATGGCATCTTCTGTAAAAATCTCCCTATTCACCTATAGGGAAGGTCCCCAAATTGGTGGGACCTCAGTGAAAGCTGAGGTACAGATGAAAAAACAGAGAGAATTTTGTCATCCTGAAAGCCACTTAACATCATTCCATTACCACAATTCTCGATCCATGGTTGATGTATACATGGATGTATCAGCAATGAAAACATTAGCAAGGGTAACAATCTTAAGTTTGCTTTTGAAAGTTTCAGAAAGCATTTTTGTGAACAGTGCACTGTCAGTTTGTGGGATTTCTCCGGTAAGTTGCATCATCACTATTGACCAAATCTTTTTAAGTCCAGGAGTTGAAGAGGTGAGAAGTTGTACCTCAGTTACTATTAGATAGAGGGCAGTATTGCCACCAGCAGTGCCCATTATTGGCAGAATTAGCCAAAAAGTAATTTATTCTTCAATTGAGCTAAGTTGAAAGTAAGTATACAATTCAATATCCTGAAGGTACATCATGATCACCAACAGAGCAGTCTAACAGCTGCTAGTGTTGAGAAATTGTTTCTGTAGGATGTCAAATTTAAAATGGCTACTAAACTTTTACATAACACAAGTGTAATAATAGTTTTGACAGAATTTCACATTTATTCTTATATCACAAGAGTTCATCAAGAATGGTGTTTCAACTTCAGCTGAAAATTGATTTTACACTAAGTCAGTCATAAAAAAATAAGTACTTTAAAAAAATGAAGAGTATTTGCTCCATGTCTAACTTATATCTAAAAAGAGCTCAGAACTTTAGTATTTTGGGGTTGCAAGTATAAAACCGCATTATCACAGTATATAGCATTTTGCAAAACTAGTTGATAAGAGATGATTTTTAAGATTTAATTTTGTTGGCCTTTTAAAAGGTATTGTATTCAGTTTTCATTAATTATGACCATGTAGACCATAGTGCCTAGATTGCTACAAAAGATGCAGTACAGTGTTATGAAGAACAAATAAGGAATGTGAAAATGCTCAGAGAACTACAGGGTCCCATTAAAATTCTTGAGTTATGTTCTGTTTGTTGTTTTCCTGATTTTTCTTTAATACAGCCAGCATCTTAAACTGGGTATACCAGTAGATGCCAAACAAAGTCCTATTAAAATTAAAATTAAAATTTTATCATTATTTACTAACAGATAAATAATGATGTGTAGTCTTTTTGTAGGAGGAGATAGAAGATAAAATCAGATGAAGACCTAGGTGAAACTCCTATTAAAAACTCCGAGATGTTTATAGTTTGCTCTTTTGTAATGAATTATTTGAGAAGTCACCTATTTACTATTTCTTTTTCCCCTGCCAGGCTATAAGGTAATTGGGAGTAAGGACTCAGTGGATGTATCCTCCACTGCCTCTCCAGTGCCTAGCACAGTGACAGGCAATTCGAACGCACTCAAGGATTTATTGATATGAATTAACAGATTGTGTTTCATTGATTTTTTTTCACCTTTCTTTTTGACTACAAAGTAGTATCTACTTTTATTAAGCAGGAAAATATCACCTCTAGCTGTTGCTACTTCTAACATTTTAGTACATTTCTTTCAAGACAGTCAATTCGAATGGACTCAAGGATTTATTGATATGAATTAACAGATTGTATTTCATTGATTTTTTTTCACCTTTCTTTTTGACTACAAAGTAATACTACTTTTATTAAGCAGGAAAATATCACTTCTAGCTATTGCTACTTTTAATATTTTAGTACATTTCTTTCAAGACTTTTTATTATGCTTATTTAAATTGTTGAGACCACATTATATATACAGATTTGTGCCCTGCTTGATTTTTGCTGAATGTTATATCAACATGGTATATCAATATGTTTATATCAATGTTTTGCTGAATGATATATCAGTATGTTATATCAATATGTTTTGTTAGATCATTGAAAACTTTCATAAGTATCATTTGAAATGGCCATAATGTAATAGCATATTTCTTAGTCATTTCTAAAATTTTAGCATTTACTACCTTACTTTTGCTATTATAAATAATCCTGGATTTTAAAAAAGTTTTTAATCCATTTTTAATTTTTTTCACCTTGGTATAGATTTCTAAAATGAGAATTACTAGTAAGTCAAAGAATATGAACATTTTTAGAATTCTTAATTATATTGTCAAAAATTCCTTTGTGGAACTGTTACATCATTTTGCATTTCTACCATGAGAGAGTCCATTTTTCAACCCATTGCCAGACTTAATGCTATTTTAAAATCTTTGCTAATTTAGTAGAAGACAATGGTATGTCATTATCATTAGCATGTCTATGATTAGTAGGGAAGTTAAACTTTTTTTCTCAAATGTCCGTTAGCCATTCCCTTTTTCTCACCAGTAATTTTCTGCTTATGTCCTATTCTAGAGTCAGTACTTTTTGATGTGCTTTTTATTTACTAAGGTTGATAAGTGTCACATATATAACAAATACCATTTCCCAGTTTTAAAATTTTTATTATCTTTCAATATGCTAGAGGGTTTTTTTTTAATTACAAATAATTTTTTTAATGTTTATTTTTGAGAGAGAGACAGAGCATGAGTGGGGCAGGGGCAGAGAGAGAGGGAGGCATAGAATCTGAAGCAGGATCCAGGCTCTGAGCTGTCAGCACAGAGCCTGACACAGGTCTCGAACTCACAAACCATGAGATCATGACCTGAGCCAAGTTGGCTGCTTAACCGAATGAGCCACTCAGGTGCTCCAGTATGCTAAAGTTTTAAAGTAAATAGTCATTTTTTTAAAAGTTTTATTTAAGTAAGCTCTACACCCAGCATGGGGCTCGAACTCACCACCCCAAGATCAAGAGTTGTATGCTCTTCCAACTGAGCCAGCCAGTCGCCTTGTAAATAGTCATTTATGTTTATTATTTCCCTTTGCAATTTTTCTCACCGCTGTGAAGTTTAGGAAGTTCTCTATTAAGAAATCAGATAAATACTCCCTTTTTTCCCATATGGCTTTTAAGGGATTAATATGAAGTGTAGCAATTATGGTAATTATTTTGCACTTAAGTGTTTAATCTGTAAGGAATTCATATTGCCTGATATTATATGAAGCTATAAATTTGATTTTTTTCCAAATAGCAAACCAGTTATTCCAACACCATTTGTAGAGTAATTCTTTACATTTCATTCTTAGTGTAGTCATGTATTTTTTATGATGTTTGTGTCAAGCCAGTTCTGTCATTTCCGTAACTAAAATGATACAGTGCAACATTACATACAATCATGTGTAACTGTAATGTAACTTAGGTTTCTGTGCTGCTTTACAGATTGAATGTAGAAACCGACACTCCAGGAAGGAGACCAAAAATCAGTTCTTTATCCCCTCAAGGGCCTGTTAAACTCCAGGAAGCATCATATTCCGATGCTAATCAAATTGTCTCACAGAACCCTTCTTCACATGGGACTAAAAAAGATTTAACTAAATATGACAATTTTAAAGATATTAAATTGACAAATGTTAGGAGCAAGGCTGACCATGGAATTAAAAACTTTTGCGGTCCTAAGATTGCCAAAGATGTGAAACCAAAAACAGAAGGCCAAGCAAGTGAAAAACAATGGCCTCATTTACTCACTCAGGGGGAGAAGTTGAAAGAACTCAAGAAAGAAAGGTACAGGAAATTTAGAGACAGTTCTGAAAAATGTGTTTTGGGGAAACGCAAGAGAATCCATTTTTCTCAGGATTGTAATTCCGACAAGATAATCAAGGAATCCCTTGAATCTAGAAGAAGGAAGATCAGTTTCAAAATCCCAATAAAATCCCGTGATACTCTCCAGAAGCTTGTAGAAGAGAATGTCTTCAATTTAGAGTCTAACAATTCAAAGACTAAGCAGGAGAAGAAAGAAAGACTGAAAGGTTCCCAAGCTTCATTAAATTTGACTAGGCACAAAAGTGAACATTTATTTTCAGAATCCACGTATAAACAGTCTGTACATGAGTGGAAAGGAAAATATCATCATGAGCATCGAGAAAGTAATGATTCAGGTTTTGGTGAAAACCCAATCCAGGTAAGGTGGTACAAAATGAGAATGTCGGTTGTAGCAAAGAATTCTAATAACAGTCAGGTTTGAGTTTTTTCTATTATTAATAGTGATCACAGAGAGCAGATTCACCTTAGAAAGATATTTGTTGGTTCCTTTATTTTACTTTTTTAATTCCAACCTCCTTAGGAAGATAATCCCAGTAAGTATCAAGGATACTTGGTAATAGAAGGTAATTGTGAAAAGGTAGAAAGCAGCACTTACAGAGAGTCCTTTCAAAAAAGCACTGTGACCGTCTCTTAGGCTCTTCTCTAACCCTGGTTACCATGAAACATCCAGGTTACTCTTCTGAAGAGCTATTCCTTTAACGAGTTGTTTTGGAGTGCCACTACCAGGCACCGCAATCACAGTCTCTGTTTTCAGAGACTCCTTCATGTGAAGAGACACACAAGCAATCATCTTAAGTCTAATAAGTACTTATCACTTAACCTGGGAATACAGAGCCAGGGAATAATGGCCTTGTACACTGTAGAGGGGTTACTTAAGAAAGGTTTGCTGGACAGGGTCACATTTAAACTGAGAGCTAAAGAATGAAAAGGAGTTATTCAGGTGAAGCCAGGTAGGGTGGGATGGGAGAAGCAGGGATGTTCCAAGCAAACGGAACTAGTATACAGAGATCCAGCCTGGAAAGTTTGGCACATCTCTTTTGCCTCTAAATTATGCAATAAATCAACACGTGTGGACTAGTTGGAGAACCTAATCTCTCTAGCCTCGTTCCTGTGGCAAATAAAATTATTTATCTTTATAACTTTTTTTAATGTTTATTTTTGAGGGGCAAGGGAGGGGCAGAGAGAGAGGGAGACCCAGACTCTGAAGCAGGCTCCAGACTCTGAGGTGTCAGCACAGAGCCCGATGCTAGGCTCGAACTCAGGAGCCGTGAGATTCAGACCTGAGCTGAAGTCGGACACTTAACCGACTGAGCCACCCAGACACCCCTAGAATTATTTACCTTTAAGAGAACTTAAGAACTTTGGAATTTCACAACTTCCGACAGTCTGATGTTTAGAGACTGCTTATAAACAGGGGTAGTTGAGCCTACCTGCTTTTAGAAACGAAGACTATAAGATACTTCCTAGGAGACACAGAGGGATTATAACTAGGGAGGCTGGAAGAGCTGGAGAGAGTACTTTTCGTTCAGTGAAACTGAAAGAGTCCAAAGAAGAAAACAGTTGAGTTTGTTCTTTTTATTGCTTTCTTAAAAGAAAGCTCCAGTTTTCTGGGGTTACAACCAGTTCTCTAGAGAAAATGTGAGAAAGGAATTTGAAGTTGCAAGATGTTCAGTGACACTTTGGTGTCATTGCTTGATGTTCCCCCTGTACTGTGCATGTAAGGAACAGTACGAGAAAGCCCCACAATACACCTTACAGTCTCTTTTTGTCTCTAAATAGAATTACCACATAAATCAAAAGAGGTACTTAGCATGAATATTAATTAAGTTGTAGGAGAAGCAGTTTTTGCATGATTACTTTCCAGTTCTTGGCATTAAAACTCCTTATAAACTGTTCCTTTGATAGCAATCTAATCTGACTTAAAGTCCTTTAAACACAGGAGCAGCAAGTAAATATTGTTCTTATCTTAGTATATTCTCCTTAGCATATTATTGACAGTAGTTAATCTTCCTAACATTATGTTTGTTGTTTTTTCTCACAAATTCTTTAATAGATAATTATCTTCCTAAAATAATGAGTGTACTTCACAAGGAAATAATTATTATTTTCTGGACTTGGTAATCCTGTTATTTAGTAATCCCATTATGCTTTCCAAAGAGAAAATACCTTCTTTTGTTTCTTATATTTTATAGCCCTTTGATAGAGACCCCTTCATTTGCACCCTCCCCTCACCATTGAAAACTAATGGTCCAGAGATTTATAGTTCATAGCCCACTTTTATTTTTATTTTTTTATAGGCCACTTTTATAAATAGCATCCTCCTCCTACAGGTCTATGAGGTAGCAATTCAACAGTTTATCAAACATTAATTAAAGCTGCCTATTATGTATCAGGTACACTTCTAGTTTCTAGGGATTTAGAGATGAATAAGATGATCTTTACCCTCAAGAATTTCCCAAGGAGGCAGATTAGTAGACAAATACAGTTGCAATACAGTGAAATAAACATTAGAGCCCTAAGAATTGGGCTGGTGTTAGTATAAATTTGAGGGTGAGTTAAGGAAGGGCTGACAGAGTGGAGATTCTTGAGCTTGGTGTGAAGGGTGTGTAGAGCAAGAAATAAGAGTTCTCCCAGGGTGGAGGGCCAGCATGGTAATGGTAGCAAGTCATGAGATTGTCCCATGGCAGAGCATACATGGGGACTTAAGTTGTTCAGTATGACTAGAGTTGAGATGTGTAGAAAATCTGCATATAGGAGAGGGAGTGGGAGAGGAAGCCAGGGTCAGGCAATGGACTACTTTGTATCCCATGGGAAAGATTTGTTCTGTTTTATCTTGTGTGCCTTAGATGGTGTAGAGAGCCACTGAAATATAACCAGGGAAGCAGTATAATCTGGTTTTCAGTTTAGAATCACTCCAGTAGATAAAGCCATTGTTACTCTCATTATTGATACTCCTTTTTGTCATCCCCAGGGAAGGCTGTATCCCAGTTCATTTATTTAATAAAGTGTGGTAGGAGGAGGCAAACAAATGCCCACTGAGACTTTCTTTTTTTAATAGGGAGAAGTCTTCAGGAACAATTGACCTGAACTTTTTGGTTTGGAGAAGTGATAGAAAATTTATTAAAGTCACTGGAAGTGGCCTGTGGTCAAAGAGAGTGAAGGGTAGTAGTGACCTATGTAAATGAACAACAGGACTTTAAATATCAGGAGTTGTAGGAAATTCTGATAATATTCTCTGGCTTGTTTGGCACTTCCTAATGGAAGAGAACCTTAAGGATCTGGTGAGATTTAAAGTCAATTGGAGAGGGGCGCCTGGGTGGCGCAGTCGGTTAAGCGTCCGACTTCAGCCAGGTCACGATCTCGCGGTCCGTGAGTTCGAGCCCCGCGTCGGGCTCTGGGCTGATGGCTCAGAGCCTGGAGCCTGTTTCCGATTCTGTGTCTCCCTCTCTCTCTGCCCCTCCCCCGTTCATGCTCTGTCTCTCTCTGTCCCAAAAATAAATAAACGTTGAAAAAAAAAATTTAAAAAATAAAGTCAATTGGAGAAGAGATTGTAAAATCCAGAGTCATGACACAGTAAAGCTATAATGAGCCTATGTGTGTGATGTATATGGTGGTATAGCATGTGAAGACTGGCGTTGGGAATTTAGGATGAAAGCTGAATTCCCAGTAAAGCAACCTATGATATACTTGTTTAAAGGGAATATGTAATTTATACCATATATAGCTGCCTGTAAAATACATGTGAATTTGGTGCTATTTTGCAGAATTCTTAGAAGATGATTTAATTTAGTAGTGGCTTTTGCTGAATTCCCTATTACCTGTACATAGGGTCAGGTAAATCTCATCTGCTTAGCAAAAGTGCCAGTGGAAAATTGGAGAGATTTTTTACTTCTGTTGAAAGACAAAAATTAAAACACAGACCTCTGGTGCTCTACCCATGTATGAGACAACTATGCATTTTTCAGCTTTTCTCCTTCAGCCATATCATAATCTTTAGGTTCCCTTTGTTTGTCATGTTACTTTTATTTTTATTTTTTTAAGAAGATGTTAAGTAATCTCTACACCCAATGTGAGGCTTAAATCCACAACGCCGAGATTAAGAGGCACATGCTCCACCGACTGAGCCAGCCAGATACCCCTGTCATGTCACTCTTACAAGTGGGTCAGCTACTCCTGGGTGAAAATTTCCCACCATTGAAGGCCAGCTTGTTTACCTTGGTCATGGCTCTTTCTGTTTCTCAGGGTGGCATGTAGTTCTACTCTTATAATACAAGTATTTTTAGGTGAAGGAGTAAGCGTTAAACAATTTCAATCTTGTTTCATTGACTTAACCTTTCTTCTAAAAAAAATTTTTTTTAACATTTATTTATTTTTGAGAGACAGAGACAGAGTGTGAGTGGGGGAGGGGCAGAGAGAGAGGGAGACACAGAATCCAAAGCAGGCTCCAGGCTCTGAGCTGTCAGCACAGAGCCCGATGTGGGGCTCGAACTCAAGACTACAAGATGATGACCTGAGCTGAAGTCAGACACTCAACTGACTGAGGCATCCAGGTGCCCCTTGTTTCACTGACTTAACAGAATGAGGCTTTTTTATTTTAGGGGAAGTTTCTATCTAGGGACAATTTGCGTCTTAGGGGGGGCATTTGGCTGTTAAGTAGATAGAGACATATTTGATTGTCAAGATTGGGAGGGAGAGGTGCTGCTGGTATCTAGTGGGTAGAGGCAAGGGATACTGTTAAACAGCATAATGCACATAATAACCCCTAAAACAAAGAATTATCTGATGCCACGTGTAAATAGTGCCAACGTTACAAACCCTACCCTAGGTATATACTTCATCTTTAACTAATGAAATTACTTTTCATTTCAGAGTTTTGAAGCTCCATGTTCTTCAGTGTCCCTTGAAAGTATTCAAGATACAGATCAAGAGGTTACTGATATACTTATTTACTTTGAATATTTTAATGAAATTAAGTCAAACAGTTCCTATATTTATAGATTAAAAAAATGGCTATGAAAACCTTGATAATATGAAAATAACAGTGCTATCTCTACCTAATATGTAAGTTTGTGAAGTCATGAAAAACTAGCTGGAAAAATACTTAATTTACTTGATCACCTTTATGTCTTTGTTTTTAATAAGCTCTAAACTGGTTTGAATAAAGAGCATGGAGCCTGTGTCCACAAGTTATATGAATTCTCATTTAATGTTATCACACATTTGCATGCTTATACCTAGGCTTGCCAAACTGCAGTGTGATATTAACTTGTTGGCTTCATTTTTCTAATCAGCAATAAGATGAAAATATTATTGAAAATGAGAGTGCCTGCATTTTTTTTTTTAACCTGTTGGCTTCATTTCCCAGCTGGAATCTCCTGATTGACTCTCATGAAATTATTGCATAGAATTTTATGTTTCTTCGTCCTATATTAAAATTAAATTCGTGGAACACTTTGTTGCAGTTTCCTATTTGAAGAAGACTTTACAACCATATTGATTACTTCTTATTTGTGATGGTCAGTTGTATTTTTCTGTCTTGTAGGTCGGTGCTCCTTGAGAGAAGAAAGATTTCTCACCCTCTCTCTAAAACTAGATTATATTTACAGTCCTTCACATCAAAATATATCAGGGAGTTACTTCCCTGAAGTGAGAAGGGTCTTAAAGTCTAGATTTCAGTTTTTGATGGTTCATAAACAGTCTTAGAAATCGCAAGAAGAGGTTCATCATCCAGATGTAAACATATTTGGCTCCCAGAGTACGTTGAAGTGAAAACATGGGATGAGGATGAACTTATTTTGAAGGGCTACTAGGGAGTAGGTTTTGTGCAGGGAACTTCACATTATTTCAGTCCTCACAAAACTACTACCAGGAAATAGATATTTAACATTCCTATTTCATAGGTGAACAAATGGAGACCCAAGTTAAATACTTTGCTTGCCTAAGGTTACAGAAGTAGTAAGAGAAGAGCTAGTTTTAAAACCCTGCATTTTGTTTATAAATCTGTATTCTTTCATCTTGCGGCCTCCGTATTTTTGTAATTTTTTTCCCACAAACCATTTCATCTTCGGTGAATTAATTAGAATTAATAGCTTTCCAGCCTTTTTAATCTGCAGAGGAGATAATTCAAAATATTTTACTGTGGGTCTTTTGCTATTTAGATGCAGATAGTGGAAGAGCTCCATGCTGTACGTGTGGGGAAAAGTGTGGATTTACCTGTGGTTTTATCTTCCGGGGAGTTAACGAGCATGGAGATTGACTTGGTGGACGATGATGTACATTCCTCTCCTGGTATATCCTATATGTAGATGATGATGTTTATGATCTCCTGTACTTTCTTAGGAACCTAATGTGCGAACATTCAATTTTTATAATATTTAGATGAAAGATGTTAAGGTGTGCTCATTTGAAATAAGGAAGTATGATATATTTCTTCTAGCTATAGGAATCTGGTCAGATATTTGTTTATCATCACATTATTGGGCAGTTGGCCATATTTTTGCCAAGCATCAGTAATCACAGTTATCTATTATTGTGCTATCAATGATCAGAGTTGTCTTTTAGTCTTGGTCTTAATCCTAACTTTTGACAATGTCAGCTTATGTAAAGCACTGATCAGAAATAATGCAAATTGCTCAAAGGTATTATACTCATGGTTTTTTTATTTATGTAGTAAAGTTTTGATCAATTTTACCACTGGGAGAAGATAATGATAGATATTATCCAAAATCTATTAGCATACTGGTTTGAGTTGTGTTTATAAAAATAGTATTGCTACATCACAGTCACATTGCACTTTTCAGTTTGCTAAGTGTTTTCCTGTGCATTAATTTGTCTGATCCTCACAATGGCCCTGTGAAATAACAATGCTGGTGTTATCTGTTTTCTTTCACTTTCACGTGTTTTTCTTTTCAACTACATTTCACTCACCGTATATTAAAATTAGCTTATAAATTATAAGTGCACAGCTGCTAGTGATGCAGAACGGGGCGTGGGAGCATAGTTAACTGCCAGGGCAAATTAGTTCATGATTTAAAGTCCACTCAGAAACAATTCATGATGTTTTACTAGTAGATAATTAAACATTGATTACTGTCCCTTTAAGGATTAAACAGTTTTGTTTTTGTTGTCTAAAGGATTGCCTTGTCTTAAGAATACCATCAAAGTTCTATGATACCAAATTTTAGTTATTATACAAGTCTTTTATCAAGTGCCATGAAATCCTAACTTTACTCTTTTTCTCTAGCAAAAAGTGCTTCAGATAAAAAGCTTCTAATTGTTATTGACACAAATATTCTGATGAATCATCTCAAATTTGTTAGAATTTTGAAGACCACAGAAATCCCAGGTACTTATAAAACGTGATTCTGATTTTCTTACTTGAGTTGATATTTTATATCAACAATGATGTGGGTTTTTTTTTTTTCACAAACACGTTTCCACCTGGATATGCTATGAAGTATATATATTAATATATGTATGTTAATAATCAGCATAAATTAAAAAAAGAGCCTTGAGAGGTTAACCTAACAATCTAAACTTACTCTTCTTTGATCTCCAATAGTATTTATTTTTGTACAATTATTTGATTCTTGTATCTGTTTTTAATTTCCATTTTTTATGTGTTATCTCTTCATTAAAAAAATTTTTTTCATGTTTATTTATTTTTGAGAGAGAGAGCTAGTGCGTGGGAGGGGCAGCAAGAGAGGGGGACAGAGGATCCCAAGGGGCTCTGTGCCGACAGCTCAAACTCACAAACTGAGCCATGAGATCATGACCTGAGCTGAAGTCAGACACTTAACTGACTGAGCCACCTAAGTGCCCCATGTTATCTCTTCATTTAGACTGTGAATTCCTTACTTCAAAACTTCCAATTCTCCTAAAACAATTCGATTTAGTAACCAAATAAACATTTGTTGACTTCTAAGAAATCTTTTTTTATTTTTCAGGCTTTGATAGACTTGTGTTAATAATTCCCTGGGTGGTTGTACAAGAGCTAGATCGTATGAAGGCAGGAAAACTACTAAAACACGCCCAGCACAAAGCTATACCTGCAGTTCATTTTATCAATGACAGTCTCAAAAATCAAGATAAAAAGCTATGGGGTCAATCAATACAACTCGCATCTCAAAAAGTTTGTAAGTATGGTTCTCTCAGGATGTTTTCTGATTAAGGTTTATTTGGGTGCTGACTCATGATTGGAGGGAAGTGGTGCAAAATGTAAAAGAAAAATTTATAATTAGGCACCTGGTTGGCTCAGTCGGTGGAGCAAGTGACTCTTGATCTCAGGGTCATAGGTTCGGTGGGAGGATTACTTAAAAAAAAAAAAAATCTTTATTATTTCTTCTAAAATTTATTTATTTATTTTGAGAGAGAAGAAGAAGGGAGGGTGTGGGGAAGAAGCAGAGAGATAGGGAGAAGAGAGAATCCTAAGCAGGCTCTGCACCGCCAGTGCAGAGCCCGAAGCAGGGTTTAAACTCACAAACCATGAGATCATGACCTGAGCCGAAGTCAAATGCTTAACCAACTGAGCCACCCAGATGCCTGATAAAAACAACAGCAACAAAAAAAAATCTTAAAAAATAATTTATAATCATTGGAATATGGAATGGCCAGGTGTAGTGATGGTTTGGGATATTTGGTTAGGTTTGGTTCAGAGGTTTTGATTTTGATTTTTCTGCTTCTTAGGCTATGTCTATTTCACAGTGACTGTACAATTCTGTATGTATAGTTTTCTCTATTACAATACTTTGGATCTTTTTGTGTGTGTGTGAATATCATTGTTGAGTGATGAAGCCAGTAAGTGACCTAGGTTTCAAATCTGTCACTGTATGCAGTTAGTATGATGCAGGGAGAGGCATTGTTTTCCTCTGGTTTGTCAGAATCGGTAATAAGGGGGTGTTTGTATAATAAAGGTCCCAAAATTTTTTTTAAGTCATTTTTAAATCACTCTAGTCTTAGGACCTAAGTATATTCTTTATGTTTTTTATATATAACTTTGTGGAAAAAATCTGTGTGTAAAACAACACTGTTGTCTCTGCAGAGTTTATACATATATTTAGAGAATTTATTTCATTCTTTAAAACTTTGTTTCTTCTTAATTCATAATTATGTATATATTATGTACATTCACTCTATTTTAAATATCGTGGGTAGGGGCGCCTGGGTGGCTCAGTCGGTTGAGCGTCCGACTTCGGCTCAGGTCACGATCTCGCGGTCCGTGAGTTCGAGCCCCGCGTCAGGCTCTGGGCTGATGGCTCAGAGCCTGGAGCCTGCTTCCGATTCTGTGTCTCCCTCTCTCTGCCCCTCCCCCGTTCATGCTCTGTCTCTCTCTGTCTCAAAAATAAATAAATGTTAAAAAAAAATTTAAAAAAAATTATCGTGGATATGTTTTCTGCTATATTCACATACACCATAAGATATGAAAGAATTCATCCTATGATGAATCTAATTATGGTATTAGCCCTGTTAAGAGTTGTTAGTCCAATCTTTGGAGAGAAAGGGTCTCCCCCATTCATTCACTCATTCATTCCATTTACAAATGTTTATTAGCTCTTAGTATATATTCCATATACAATCTTTGTGTATTTTGAGCTTCATGTGGTATGTTTAAGAGCTTTCAAAGGGAAACCACACATATCACTTATTAGAGTTAAGACCAAAATGTTTGAACATTCATATTAAACCAAACATCTTAGATGGTCTTTTTTTTGAACTTTTCATTATGAAAAATTTCAAATGCAGAGGTAGAATAACATATGAATCCCTATGTACCTATCACTCATTTTCAGTAATTATCAGCATTTTGCAAGAACTGCTGCAGGAATTTGAAGCAGATCTCAGATTTATCATATCGTATCATTTTTACCCATAAATACTGTGGTATGTGTTGCTAACCGACAATACTTCTATTTTTAAACAACCACACGATTAACAAACATAACCCCTCATCCAAACCATCATGTCAGTGAAAGCCCAAACCTTAAAAAGAGATGGGAACTTTTTTTACTCTTAATCTTTTATTTAAAATTTTTTGGTTTGTTGATATAAATTATATTTTGTTATATAACAGCATGGATAAGGATGATAATAATAGACAACATTTATATGGCCATTATTCTCCAGGCCCTTTTCCAGGTGCTTTAACAGCTGATATCATTCAAACCATGTAGTACTTGTAGAAGATACTCTTATTAGCCCCATTTTAGAGATGAGGAAATTGAGACCTAGAGAGGTTAAGAACTTATCCTATATAGCATATCTATTTCTTCAACAGATTTGCTTTGAAAATTATTTTAGAGTTCACTTTGAATAGATATTTTGGCCACATTTGTTATTTATAGATGCTTAGAATGATTCTTTTGACTTTTCCATTTTCATGTGCTTTTTGATAATTTAACTTATTCACTCTGTGCTGTTTTTGATGATTAAGGAGGATAAATTATAGTAGTGGTCTCAAACTTCTGTGTTGTTTAAATTTCTGGGTGTCTTCCTTGAAATCCCTATTTCCCTTTAATATTTGAATGGTATTATTCTATCTTAGTTTTATTAAACTGCTGAAATTACTTTTAGTTATAAGGTTGTAGATATAAAATTAGGTTATTTGTGTAATTATCTATGTCAGGTATTTATGTCACATAAAGAACTTAATGTGTTTCTCCGTATCACTGTTTCCTTCAGACTGATCATTAAAAACATTCTTTGTATAAAGTACAGTGTACTTAATAAGTTTATTCTGTTGATAATGATTTTATGATATCCATTAGAAATATCTTTAGGCTTTTTTATCATAGTAAAATTACATTTTATATTCTAATGATGAACTAATATTCTTATAAAAAAATTCAGGATTATTGAGTAAAATTAAAGTGCTTGTTTGGAAAAAGGCAAGAACAAGTTGATCTTTTATTACACTTTACAAATGTTAAGCACGTTTGCAACCAACTCTAATAATTGCTAATTTGTATGTATTATATTCCTTTTATATAATCATTGAGTGTGATAACAATGCATTTTTGAACCCTTTTCAAAATTGTGTTTATTTTATATAGTGTTCAGTATGGTGAGAAGAGAATAGGATTTGAAATCTGATTAACCTGACCTGGAGAAAGTTAAAGTTGAGGAAACTAAGGAAATGAAGTAGGGAAAAATAACCTCCAGCTCAAAAAATGTGAAGATTTGTTGAGTTCATATATTAAAGTACTTGATGGTTTATGGCCTAGAATAGGCGTAATTCTCTTGTGTCCTTGTTAAATGGAAAGCTTATACAGCTTGACCAAAACAAAACAAAAAATCCCTTTTTCCAAAATGGACAAAGAATAATAGATAATTCACAAAAGAAGAAGTACAACTAGTCTGCTCCTTGTTCACTGCAAATATTTTCCTGTTTGCCATTTTTAATGTTGTTAATATCTTATGTATAGACATTTTTAATTTATATCTTTCACTTTTTCTTTCCTTATTTCTTTTTATTGCTTCTAAGTTTAGAAAGCTATTCTTTTGCATTTTAATCAGTGCTTCAGTGCTTTGGGAATATGAATTAGTAACTTTTCAGGAGAGCAATTTATCAGTGTTATCGAGAAGCCTAAAGATAAAATTCTCTTTCTAGAAATGTATTGTAAACAGATAATCAGATGCTTACAGTGATTTATATAATATTCATGACAACATTATTTATACAGCAAAAAAATTGAAACAACCTTACTGCCTAACAATTAGAGAAGTTACATACAATACTATAGCTATGTGAGAGAATATTACTATATTTCAAAAATGTTAATAACAAGATAGAATTTAAAAGAATAAAAAGTATCATCCCAAATTTGTTAGATTTATATAGATTATTATGTATACTTACAGATGATGAATATTGGATATATTTTAGCTGATGGAATTATGAGTTATTTTTAATTCTTCATATTTTCTGTATTTTCCAGATCTTCTATAATCCTTATTTTTATAATAAGGGCAAAATAATCTGCCACTCCCACACCTGACATTTTTCCATCACTTTTATATTTTCTTTTATGATCTTTTTGTTGATTCATTTATTTGCCAAATATCTGTACAGACACTGTTCTGGGGCTGCATCAGTGAATGACATAGACAAAGCCTGCTGTTGAGAAGCTTAAATTCTATTAAATATTAAAAATTATATTAACCATAATTTATACATAATTTTGTGGGGTTTTTGATATTAAGAGTAGAGGTCATTGCTGTTGTGCCATTTAAGCTGCATTTTAGGTAATAAGTTTATATTACTTAAAAAGCACTTGTTATTGCCATTTATTGGGCCAACTGCTTCATATTAATTTTATTACATTCTCCTGAGTAAGCGGTTTGCCCAAGATTACATACCTAGTAAGTGGGAAAGCAGGGATTCAAACCCACATTGGTCTGTTTCCAGAGTTTTCATTTTGTTCAGTTTTGAACAGCACCTGAGCAGGTGCTCAAAAATATTTGTTGAATAAATATTTCATGACTATTCTTGTAATTTTAGGTGTGTTTTCAAGCCCCACATATTCTAGAAAAAGTGAGGGAACAGATAATCTTGAACTTTGATGCCTTTAGAGCAGTATACTGTAACCTTTAACCTCCTTTCATCTTCTGAATTCGGTTGTTGCAAGCTAACTAATGTTTTTTGTTTTGTTTTGTTTTTCTTTTTGTTTTTTGCTGCCCATTTTGCCTTATTGTGGTATTTACTCTGGACTAGAAGAAGGAAAATAGGCTGCTGTAATATATGTCTGCTGGCTCACTGGTTCTCTGATAAAAGGACTGAATCACATCTCCCTCAGGCTTATGCTCTGCAATCATTTCAGTTCGGTCTAGATTTCACTATGAGATTGTCAACTCCTCAGGAGTTTGTATATCCAGTTACTTAGTACAGGGGCCTGGGTACAAATTCAGCCTTATATAAAATGTATTACTTGAATGAATGAGTTTTCTAATTTGAACGTTTAGAAGAGTAAGTAATGTAGGCTAAACATTGAGGTTAGGTAAAAAGGGTATAGTCTGGGAACAAAGTTGGAGCTCATTGTCTACTATGCATTGAATTTTAGTGTGTAAGAGACTTGCCAAGGGGTTTAATTGGTGTTTGTGTCTAGGCGCCAAAGGATGTGACCCTGAAATCTTAAGAAGCACCATAGGGAGTTTTGAGGCAGGCAGTATAAGGACCTAGGAAGAACACTGTCTTTGGTCCTGTTTCTACACATTACATTATTTTCTCAAAACCCAGACTTTTACATCATGCTTTAGGGCTTGCAGAATGCCAGCAGACACTCTGTCAGCCACTGACGCTTGTTAGAAATTACTTTTTGTGTTTTCTGCCTGGGGCCCGTATTACCTTTTCCTATATATCTCTGAATGTTAATTGCTTAGAGATTAAGGAAAAGCAGACACATGAAAATGGTTCCATTGCTGGTAGAACAGTTGTTTATTATTTTACAGACCTTTTTGTTAAGTGGAGATAATTTCAAGAATGATGTAATCATCTAACTTACTTATCTCTACGTGACTGAACTGAGAGACTGGAATTCATATCTTTCTTTAGGTTTCTAGTATGGCATTTAACTCACTGACCACTTTTCTTTCCTTTGCATGTATTAATAGGCATATCCTATTCCATTTTAGTAGTAAACTACATACTTTACTAAATATGCGATTATATGCTACCTGAATTCTAGATCCAGAATTTTTAAGGCATTGTTTTGCCGTGTTGTATTTTTCTCTTTTTATTTAAGAAGTTTTATTTCTTTTAGATGTTTTTGATTTGTAAATATGGCCTGGGCTGCTTAGATTTTTGGTGTGCTTATTGACTGTTGCTTTTGCTAAATTTGCAGATGGGCTGAGTGATGAGAACAATGATGATCGAGTATTAAAATGCTGTCTTCAGTACCAGGAATTATTCCCTTCTTCTGTTGTTATTCTGTGCACGTGAGTTTCATGGTCATTTTACTCTTTTTTAATTTTTTAATCTTAAAAAAAATGTTTATTTTTGAGAGGGAGAGAGCATGAGCAGGAGAGGGGCAGAGAGAGAGAGAGAATCCCAAGCAGGCTCCACGCTGTGAGCACAGAACCCAAGGTGGGGCTTCATCTCAGGACCCATGAGATCATGACCTGAGCTGAAGTCAGATGCTCAACCGACTGAGCCATCCAGGCGCCCCATACCAAAGAATTTTTAAAAGTCATAATGTACCCACCATGCTAAAGATGAAGAACATACATCATTTTCTAAATCTGCTAGTAAACATACTCAATTTTATTTCACATCCTCATAACGTGTAAGCTATAGAAGAATGAGATTTGAATCTTATAAAGTCTCATTTTGGTTTTATTTATAAGACATTCAGAAACCTTTTGTAAAAGCTGGGGGCAGCCAATTTTATCTTCCAATAAAATAGTTCAGAAATAAAATTCTGACAAATTTGTGGTCATGAGGCAAAAAGGTTAATTAATTAATTAATTTGTGGGGAAGAGGCAGTTTATGTTGCAGTTATGCCCCTGGTGCCTGTTAATAGAGTGAGGGCTGGAATGCCAGATCTCCCACTTACCAGCTTTGTGACCTGGGCAAGTTGCTTAGTTAGTTACCTCACATGTAAAATACAGGGGGGATATTAATCATAAAATGATCTCAGTAGGAATTTCCTCCTCCTCCTCCTCCTCCTCCTCCCCCCTTTCTCCTCCTTTCTTTCCTCTATTCATAACTTATTTCTAAGGTAAAACTAACATAATGTTAAACAAATTTGTATTCACTGTGTATGAAAAAAGGCTCTGAAGGAACTGAGAAGGGCAATTTTGTACTGCAGTTTTAGTCTGAATTTTTTTTCACTGAAAAATGGAGCTTTTACTCTTTCTCAATCATGCCTAAATTCACTATGAAATGCAGTGATGAGAGAAATGAATAGACCTAAGGTTTTTCTTGTAAGGGGGCTTGGTCAGTTATCATTTTACATATATGTAATTTTTCGAGGCGCCTGGGTGGCTCAGTCAGTTAAGTGTCTCACTTTGGTTCAGGTCATGACCTCATGCCTCATGGGTTCGAGCCCCATGTCAGGCTCCATGCTGACAGCTTGGAGCCTGGAGTCTGCTTTGGCTTCTGTGTCTCCCTCTCTCTCTGCCCCTCTCTGCTCATGCGCTCTCTCTCTCTCTCTCTCTCTCTCTCTCTCTCTCTCCTTCAAAAATAAATATTAAAAAATTTTTTAAATATATGTAACTGTTCCCTCACTGTTCACTACATCTAAAGTAATAAAACATTACATGTTAACTGTAATGGAATTAAAATTTCTTTAAAATGTAAAAAAAAAAATTCCCATTTTAGCTGTCTTCAAAGATGATGTTATTCTTTTCAGGATTAGAGGAAATACTAGAGATTTATGTCTAGCATATTTAAAATTATTTTTTATCTAGGGCATAATATATCATGGAGTTTGTGGAAGGTTGAAATAGATAATATGTTAATCATTTTGAAATGAGCTAAGCTAAATTTGAGGAATGATTGTTATGTAATTGTTTTTTTAGTTCAACTTAGAATGAAACTTAAATTGATGAGACTTTAACAATTCTCCGTTATTTCTGCAGTCAGTGTTTTGGGATTAACAGAGGTAACATTTCTTAGTGAAACGAAAGTTTGTAGTCAGACTGTACTTTTAATTCTAGCACTATCATGTTCCAGGTGAGCCTGTTTTTTCATTTTTATTTTTTCCTTTAAAGGGCTGTAATCATGCCTACTGAGTAAGTCTCACCTACTTACTGTGAGGATAAATTTGTTTTACTTAAATAGATAATGGTAATGATGAAAATATTGATAATGATAGAGCTAGGAGAACCCTTCTACTATACCTTATTTTAAGTACATTATTTTACATTTGCAACCCTGAGTATGGGCCAGCAATACCTAGTTCATATCTCTATCCATTTCTTTCTTCTAAATTCTAGACTAGTATATTCATTCTTATTTGCTGTATTTACTTGGATGTCTCGTAAACATGTGGGACCTGCCATCTCTAGAAATGAACTCTTGGTCTCTCCTTCTAAACTACTATCCATCTGAATAAAAAGTGCCACCGTTGGGGCTTCTGAGTGGCTCAGTCAGCTAAGTATCTGATTCTTGATCTCAGCTCAGGTCTTGATCTTAAGGTCATGAGTTCAGGTCCTGCGTGGGGCTCCGCACTGGATGTGAAGCCTACTTTAAAAAACAAACAAAACCAGGGCATCTGAGTGCCTCAGTTGGTTAAGCATCCAACTCTTGATTTTGGCTCGGGTCATGATCTCATGGTTTTTGGCTCGAGTCCTGCATCAGGCTCTGCTCTGCTGATAGCGCAGAGCCTTCTTGGGATTTTCTGTCTCCCTCTCTCTCAAAATAAATAAATAAGCATTTAAAAAATTTTTAAAGTGCCATCTTCCACCCATTTGCTAAAGCCAGAAACCTAGGAGTCATTTTTGATACTTGCCTCTCTGTCATAATTTATATCCAGTCAAGTAAGGGGTCCTGTGTGATCTTTTCTTTATCTTCCTTGCCAACCTGTGTCAACCAGGTTATTTTTCCACTGCCTTTTTGACTCTAAGACTGATTGTGCTGTGCACTTCCATACTTGCTCTCTTTCATTTATTCTTCAAAAGTAATGTATTTAAAATTTTTTAATTTTAAAAATAGTTGCATTATGGAGAATTTCAAAATACTTAAAGTGAAGAAGAGTTAGTAAACTCTTAAGTATGCAGCTACAATTTTCAAAATTGTTCCATTCTTTTATTATCTATATCTCCATTCACTCCCTGTCCCATGACAGGGAGTATAAAACCCATGAGTGGTTTTATACAGATTTTTTGTGTTTTGAGGGAAAATGTGCCATTTTGGAATGCATAAATCTTAACTATACAATCTTCACAATGGATACACTGGTGTAGCCCACACATTTCTATCGCCTCTTGATAGATAGAAAACTTCTGTCACCCCAGAAAATACTTTTATGCCCTGCCCCTTTGTGCTCTTTTTCTAGTTTCTTTTTATTCTTTTATGTTTTTATTTTATTTTTGAGAGAGAAACAGAGCACGAGCAGGGGAGGGGCAGAGAGAGAGGAAGACACAGAATTTGAAGCAGGCTCCAGGCTCTGAGCTGTCGGCACAAAACCTGACGCACAGCTGGAACTCAAGGACTATGAGATCATGACCTGAGCCGAAGTTAGATGCTTAACCAACTGAACCACTTGGGCACCCCTCTTTTTCTAGTTTCTTAAGGTGGAAGCTGAGATCATTTATTTGAGACTCCTATAAATTTCCCTGTAAGCACTGCTTTAGCTGTATCCCACAAATGTTGATGTTCTATTTTTTTCATTCAATTCAATTGAACTTACCTTTGACAATTAGATGATTGCTGTTTAATTCCAAATATTTGCACATTTTTTAATCTTCTTGTTATTAATTTGTACTTTAATTCCACTTTGGCTTGAGAACATTAATTTATATGGTTTCTGTTCTTTTAAATTTGTTAGTTTTATTGCCAAGAATATGGTCTACCTTGGCGAATGTGTTATGTGCACTTAAAAAGAATTTGTATCCTCTTGTGGGTGGAGTATTCTATAAATTTCAGTTAGGTCAAGTTGGTTGGTAGTATTGTTCAGGTTTTCTATAACCTTACTGATTGATTATTCTGTGATTATTGAGAGAGGAGTGTTGAAATCTCCAACTATAATTATGGGTTTGTTTAATTCTCCTTTCTGTTTTATTTGTTTTGCTTCATGTATTATGAAGCTTTGTAGTAAGATGCATACACATTTAGGATTGTTTAGGATTGTCTTCTTGGAGAATTGACCCTTTCTTGTTGTGTAATGTCTCTCTGTTCCTGAAGTCTCCTTTGTTTAGTATTAATACTAGCATTCCAGTTTTGTTTTCGTTAGTATTTATATTGTATATCTTTTCCTATCCATTTACTTTTAATCTGTGTTTTTATATTAAAGTAAGTATTTTGTGGGTAGTATATGGTCAATACTTTATTCTTTGTCCATTCTGAGAATTTCTTTGATAAGTTTATACCATTCATTTTTAATTAGATCAAAATCTACCTTTTTGCTAATTATTTTCTATTTGTTTCATCTGTTCTTTTTTCTTTTTCTTTCTTTTCTTGAGTTGTGTATTTTTTATGGTGCCATTTTATCTCCATTATTGATTTATTTATACCGTTTCGAAAAAACGTTTTAATGGTTGCCCTAGCATCTAAAGTTTATATCTTACTTGATCAAAATCTACCTTCAGAAAATATTATATTGCTTCGCGTTCCGTGTAAAGATCTTATAATAGGAAGTTTCCAGTTTCTCCCTTTTTTTGTACTATCATTGTAATATTTACTTTTACAGAAATGATAAACACATAATATTTTTGTTACTATTTTTGCTTCCATCATTTACCACTTAAAGCAGAGAAAAAGTGAGTATTTTAATCTTGCATTCCATTTTTTGCCTCTTCATTATTTATATAGATTCAGGTTTCTGTCTGGTGTCATATTCCTTTTGCCTAAATGAATTTCTTTGACATATGCATGCCTACTGGCACCAAACTTTTTGTTTTGTTTATCTCATAATTTCTTTATTTCTTCATTTATTTTTGTTTATTTTTTTATGTTTATTTTTTAAGACAGAGAGTTGGGAAGGAGCAGAAAGAGAGGGAGACAGAGAACCCCAAGCAGGCTCCGCACTGTTAGCTCAGAGCCCAACACAGGGCTTGAACCTACAAACCATGAAATCATGACCCCAACTGAAATCAAGAGTTGGATGGTCAACCGACTGAGCCACCCAGGCACCCCTCTTAATTTATTTTTGAAAGATATTTTTGCTGGATATACAATTCTGGGTTGACTTTTTTTTTTTTTCCTTCCAGTATTTTAAAGAGGTGACTCCATTTTCTTCTAGTTTGTATGGTTTCTGATGAGAAGTCCGATGTAAATGTTATCTTTGTTCCTCTATATGTAATGTGTTTTTTTTTTTTTTGCTCTCTGCTTTCAAGGACTTTTCTTTGTCCTTTGCTTTTTTAGCAGTTTATTTTAGCAGTTTTTAGCAGATATGTCTCTGTTTGTATATGTGTGGTGGGTTGGGGGGCTGAGTAGAGAAGGATTTATCCTGCTTGATATTTTCTGAGCTGCTTTGATCTCTGGTTTCATATCTGTCTTCAGTTTTAGATAATTCTCAGCCATTATTTCTTCAAATATTTTTTCTGCTCATTCCCTCTTTCCTCCTCATATTATAGAATTATACTGTGGTAGCCAGTGACCCCTGTGATCCCTGCTTCTTAGTATGAACGCCCTTGTATAGTCCCCTCCTGCATTGTACCAGGGTTGGCTGTCTGTGTGACAGACAGCATGCATCAGAAGTGATAGCATGTTCCTTCTGTGATTAGATTATAAAAGACTGGGACTTCCTCCTCGGGCACCCTCTTCCTTTCTCCACTCTCAAATCACTTGCTTTGTGGAAGCAAGCTGCCATGCCATAAACAGCCCTGTGGAAGAGGCCCACATGGTGAGAAACTGAAGCCTCCAGCCAAGAGCCAGTGATGGACTAAGGCCTGCCAATAGCCACGTGAATGAGTGCCAATTAAACCTTGAGATGGCTGCAACCTTAGGCAATAGCATATTACAACCTTGTAAGAGACTCTGAACCAGAACCGACCAGTCAAGCTGTTCCCAGATTTCTGATTCTTAGGAACTGTGTGAGAAAATAAATGTTTATTTTAAGCTGCTGAGTTTTGGGATAACTTGTATACAGCAATAGATAACTAATATAGGCACATATGTTAGACTGTTTGATATTGTTCCACAGCTTCTGGATTTTTTTTTTTTTTTTTAACTTGTACTCTCTTTGTATTTCAGTTTGGGTCATTTCTTTTGACCTGTCTTCAAGTTTGTAATGTTTTCCTTGCCTGTGTCAAGTATACTGAGGAACCTGTTGAAAGCATTCTTTATTTCTGTGACTGTGTGTGTGTGTGTGTGTGTGTGTGTGTGTGTGTGTATGTGTGTTATTGCTAGCATTTAGTTGCTTTCATTTAATTTTCATGATTTTCATCTGTCCTGAAATTGCCTGTCTGATTTTGCATGCTATTTACCTTTTCCATTAGAGCATTTAACAAATAAATCAAAATTATTTAAAATTCCCTATCAGATAGCTTCAACATCGGTGCCATATGTAAGTCTGGTTCTATTGATTGCTTTGTCTCTTGGCTGCATGTTATTTTTTTCTGGGCAGAATTTATATACAGATTTTAAGGTTCACTTGCTCTGTGGTTTCCTCCCTTCTTCAGCTCCTCACTTAACTCTCTATCTGCTCTGGCCGGCCCTGAACATGGTCTCTGACATTTCAAGTTACTGTGGCTGAGGCTTCTGTTGTAAGCCATTGATGAATTAGAGAATGACCTCGGGCAAAAAGGTAGAACCTTGTAGAACCTCTATGATGAAGATAGACTTCTCTCCAGCTTCTGCCCTCATTTTTCTGATCCCTAGTGCCTTCAGATAGCTTTTTTTTTTTCTTTTTTTGTCCAAATCTTCTGATTTTCAGCTGTGGAAAGATTAATCTGACCAAGCTACTGTGCCATTAACAAAAGCTGGAAGTCTGTTGGATTCCAGAATAGCAATTTAATAAACACAGATCTGATTATGTCACTTACCCACTGAAGCCCTTAAATGTCTTTCTATTTATTAATGCCCTTGCCTTAGCCACATAAACTGTTCTCATGCACTATGCTCTAATCATACTTTATTTTTTCAGCAAATAGCAAATCTCACCATTTGTCTTATGCTCACTCTGAGTAAATTTGTAATTGCCTGCCATGTGGAAATTATTTCTTTTACCATGGCTCTTTGTTTATTTCTTTTTGGATGATCATATTCCTGTGTTCAAATCTGGCTGCCGCTTACCAGGTACAATTTTGGGCAAATTACTTAACCTCTTTGCACTTCAGATCCTCATCTGTGGAAGGGGGATACAAATAGTACCACTGCTACATAAGAGGTTTATTGTGAGAATTAAATGGGTTGCGAACATATATGTATATGTATATCTATCTATAGACATATAGCTATCTATAGGGATATATAGTACTTACAACAGTGCCTGGTACCAGGGAAACATTCAATGTGTAGTAATTATTCTCAAAAGCTATTCTACTGTATGTTAATTCCTTTATCTTCTCTGTTTAAAAAAAAAATGTTATCCTTTGTTAATATACATGTTGAGAATCTCCAACCTTTGATTAAATCCCATGTGTTTTGAGTTACCATGTGATTTATCTTATAAAAAAAATTCTTTCCTCCTAACCCCAACCTTAGGGATGATAGAAATTTAAGAAACAAAGGCCTAATAAGTGGTGTGAAGTCACTCAGTAAAGAAGAATTGAGTGCAGATTTATTAAACTTATCTCCGAACACAGATGTATGTCATCAACCTTGTTTATCTAAACAACAATTGAAAGCAGGTAGTATTCTTACTGCAACTAATTTGAACTATATCTTCTTTTATGTACTGACATTGATAACAATTGGAATTAATAGTAAATTTCCATCTTGTACATTTAAAATAACATTGTTTGAAATACTTTCCAGCTTGTATATGGTAGAAATAAATGAAAATCATAATGGTAATCCAGAAGAAAACAGTTAACATTATTGTCTTCTACATACGCTTTTACAAATTAATTTGAATTTTTGTCCATACACTTAATGCATTTTTACATGTTTATAATCACCGTATATATACTATTTTGTGCCTTGTGGAGTGTATCTTTTAAATTAATAGTAACTATAGAAAATATTCATTTGAGGTAGGAGAAATTTTTGGTTTCTTTTTAATGTTAGCTTCCTCTTCATAACCTTCTATCAATGCAGTAAAAACTTAGTAATAAGAGAAACTTGAAAGATTCTAATAATACTTTAATTTTTAATTTTAAACTAATACTTAAGAAATTAATGGCAGTACCATTGTTTTATCTTTTTTTTTTACCAGAATAATCTGTTCTGTAGCTTGATATTTGATGGAATGTTGTATTAAATCTGACATAATTTAAAAATACATTCTACCTTTACCCCTGTGGGGAAAATAATTATTGAAATCTTTAATATCATATGGACTTTTTATATGTAATTGTATAAAAATTGACATATATACATGCTACTTATTTGACCCCTTTGGTACTAAAATTTCTTTTGTCATAATATTCAAAATGACATTTAGAAGAAGTAACAGGATATTTTGGTTTCTGCTTTTTCAGGGGTAATATGCTTTCAGTTTGCCCTTCGTATTACTACCACTTTAAGTCCTTAGTATTTGTAGAGATAAGCCACTTAATGTTTTGAGTTTTGCCATAAAGAAATTGCAGCTGCCTTCAGGCATCAAATTAATAATGTTAATGAAATGATGTCAATTAAAATAATAAAAACTTACTTTAAAAGGGGAGGGCATAAAGGTAGTTAAACCAGAGATTCTCGTCCTTTCAAAACAATTTACTGATGTGAGCTGCAATGGGAAGAATATACTATTTTTGGACGAAAGCACACTTTGATCCATAATTCTTCATTTTCTATTATAAATAGATGCAAAGCATTCTTTTAATTTTTCCTTTTTTGAAAATACAATTGAATTGTGGTTAAAATATCACACATTTCTTAAATTCCTATTTTAGTAAATATATTTACTTGCCTTTTGTCAAAAAGATAAAGCATTTGCTAATGTGATATGTTTATATCTAAAATAATTATAGATACATGTTTCTAAATACTGTTTGAAAAGTTGAGTATTGATTTGGTTTCTGTGTAATTTAGGTACTAAATTTATGTACATAAAATGCTTATTATTTATGGCCAAATGCTAATTTTAAAACAATAAAATATTTACTGTGAGTGTCTTAAATAAAGCCTGTGACTCTTTGTTTTAAAGAAGCGACACCATTAGAAGAGAGCTATAAGGGAGAATCTGTACATTCCAGACTACCCATTCTACTTGAAAGCATCATATCTGATCTTGAAAAATCTCTTGGAACAGCTTTATCTTCAATACTAGAAACAGAAATGAAAATTGCTTTTGGAAACCTCTGGATGGAGGTGATTATTTCAACTCTCTTAGTTGACAAATTTCTTTTTCGTTGCTAAAGATTTATGACCTTATCTTAAGAAATAGGACACGTATATGTGTAAGCTTCATTGTGATAATTTATATCCCATTATATTTTTTCATATAGTTTCTAAATAACTTCTTGAAAACTAAATGGTGGACATTTCCTATAGATTAAGAACTATATTTTGTCATTTAATTTTTTTTCAATGAGCAGGTATTTATTATGTATCTACTGGTGTCAAACACATTGCCCCCATGGAGCTTAAATTGAGTTCAGAAAAACTTCTCTCATATTTAGTTTATTTGAGTTAAAATGTTTAGTATAGGGAATCCCCATTGCAATGTGTATTCAGAAAAAGAAGTGTGTATTTTGGCTTATGTCATATAAATAATCAAAGTATATCAAAGTATAAATATCATATCAACAAGATATTTTGTATTTTCTAGATTCACATCTATTCTGCAGATAGTAAAACACCACATTTGGCAATAGTGGCCCTTTTAGTTTAGTTAATGTTTGTTTGCTGTTCATATGTATAGCTAGGAGGAACAGTCCCCCTCAGTTGTAGATTCTAATAACTTGTCAATATGATGTTTTTGCTGCTTGATTATATGATCAAGTCTTGAGCCAAGATGATGAGGAATGATCAAAAGATTCTAGGAGGGTTGACTTAAATTGGATATTTTGTAATAGAGTCTAGGAAAGTCATTGCATATGAATAATTCAAAAAAGGATGTGCTGACATCTTATAGTGCTAAATGATGAATCTCCTTTATAAACATGCCTTTGCAAGAGTGTAGCAAGTGTTAGTGCTAGCTGACGTCTTTTTTCTGTATAGATTTTCCCACAGCTATGTGAAATAATTAGATTGATTTCCTCCTAGAATTGACTATGTTGGAAAGTAAATTGAGTATCTTTCCTGATTAAAACTATGCTTCTTCTGATTAAAACAGTGCTTTCGTTTTGCACAGTTTCTGAAACTATAAGGATTAATACTAATCTGAATTTTACAAAAACAATTTGCAGTGGAATTAGAATTTTAAGATCACAATTGGCTTCTAATAGAATATCTCTTAGTTTAAAAAGAATTCAACTAACTATATTTTTCCCAGAAATATATATAGATATTTTTAAGTAATTCCTAAGTACTTTTTAATAATAGGAATAATAAATAAATTAGTAGGTAGTAATTTTTTCTGAATACTTTTTTAGATGCTGTACTTGAAACCACCATGGACTCTAATTCATTTATTACAGTGCTTTAGAAAACATTGGTTGGCTGTATTTGGATTAGTTATGGAGAAGAACGTGCTTTTAACCATTGAGAGCCTATATGAAAATCTCTGTAAAGGTATGAATTTTTTATTTTGTCTTTAGCAATGTTGTGTTAAAGTCAGACTAGCAGATATTTTCCATGGAATGTGAAGATGAGTTAATAAGAAATTGGTCAATTATTTTTTAACCATTTACACTTCTAATTACTAAAGGGAGTTTGTGGAAGCTGAATGAATGAAGTTCATAGAGCTCATGACCATTAATGGTATCACCACCATTGATATTCCTGGATATAGTGAATATTTAGTTTTTTATAATGTTTGAAAACTTTTAAAACCGTATTTTATTCAGGTATGAAAATAGAATTTAGACTTTTTTTTTTCATTTCTCACTGTGTTTAACACACAAACTTTGACCCCATTTCATGTACTAATTTTAGAAATAGTATATCAAAGTATGTATCTAAAATATATGGTTTAGGAAATAGAAAGTGTTTGTCTTTGGTATATAGTGAGTTCTAGAACCAGAAGACACTAGAGTCAACAACTTAGTTGGTGATTTTTAAGCCATGTTGCACAGAACCTTCTTGAAATGCCTCTGGAGCTGCCACAGATTGGAGATGGAAAGGCTAACTGGGAGCCTGGAAAGTTGGCGGGCCTTTAGCCCTCAACCCCAGCTTTAGCCATGCAGTTTTCTTTTATCAGTTTATATATGGAGAATCCATGTAGGTTTTGAAGAAAATGTTTCTCTGCTAAGAAAAAAAAGATGGGGAAAGCACTGATCAAATGTTACAAAAGCCCATGTTTTATAATCAGGTAAACTATCCCTAAGAGGTAAGTGATTTGTCCAAAGTCAAACTACTGGATTTTTCTTGCTATACCTTTAAAAAGCAAAATATGTGTAACAATTATTGGGATGTTCAGTTTGTTCTGGACTTTTTTTTAACTCCTCTAACATGATCTGTTCTGTTTATTATTTCCCTGTATTGGTTATATCCTGTCTGCTTTTGAAAAATAACTGTGAATATAGAGGACTATTAAATAACAACCTGAGTACTTGAGGATTTAAGCTAAGTTTAAAGGCACAAGAGCCAGGTAGTGAAGAATAAGATAATTTCATCATAAAACATATGCAAACAATTAATATAAAACTTGATTTAACACTAATCCTCCTGGAAGCTAAAACAAAACACAAACAAATATATTCTGTGGGAGGTATACCATGGCTATCTTTCCCTTGAAGTGTAACCTTTTGGGAAATGTCTTATATCTTTGGAAATTACTTTGGGGGATTTAAAGTACCTGGTCCAATGCCTTATGACTTTTAAAAGTTACCAAGTTTTTAAAAATCTTTATTTTGAGAGAGAGAGCATGGGAAGGGCGCAGAGAGAGAGAGAGAGAGAGAGACAGAGAGAGAGAGAGAGAGAGAGAGAGAATGAATCCCAAGCAGGCTCCACGCTGTCAGCACAAAGCCTGATGTGGGGCTTGAACTCACGAATCCTAAGATCATGACCCTGAGATCACTACCTGAGCCGAAATCAAGAGCCAGATGCTTAACTGACTGAGCCAGCCAGGCACCCCTAAAAGTTACCAATTTTTAAAAGACATTTTAAAAATTTAAAGATAATTTAAAGATAATTCTTTAACTATAGAAGATATTTATAGGTGGTATTATTATATAAGAGAAGAGACAGGGAATGACTCCCTGGACATGCCTTTAAACCAGTTTTTGTAAGACAGGGAATGACTCCTTGGACATGCCTTTAAACCAGTTTTTATAAGACAGGGAATGACTCCTTGGACATGCCTTTAAACCAGTTTTTATAAAACATATAGAAATGTCTTTCATATCTTAAGTAGAAGCATAATTTAGTTCTATCAAAAGAGAAAGCCCATAATTCATGTGTGAAATTGAATAAGATTTACTTTAAAGAATGGCATATTTAGTTGCCATTTTTCTCTTTTTCCAGGGGTGGGCAGTGTTTGTCTTTTGCACACAGCTTAGAGGTAGTAGGTAATAGGAGAGAATGAAGAGATGATGGCTGTTCCTTTTGCTAAAAAGTCTTTTTTGGAATCATTGTGTGCATAATTTATTGATCCTTGGTCTAGAAGAATCTAAGCCTAATGTGTACTGACTTGTGAAGAATATATAATAGAACTATAAAAGTGCCTTCTGCTCTAAAATAATTTTAAGAAAAGTCACAGTTTATGATTTTGTTTACTGTCTTTTAATAGTATACTCAGCTGTTAAATTATGATTGTGTTTAACTTCAGTAATCCCAAAGAATGTATCCTTAAATCAATTCATAGAAAATTGTGTGGAAAATGACTAGTAGCATTTCCTGATTTTGTTATCCATATTAACTTTAGTCAAAATGATTATTGACCTTACATAAGCATTAAAGTATTTCAACCATGTAGATTTCTTTTTATGTTGTGTCTAGGTACTGAATTTATCATTGTTATTTCCCTTCAGCACATTATCTTAGTAAAGACTTTTTGTGAGACAGAAATCAAATGATTAATTCAAGGCTACAAGCCTAACTGAACATTGACTGACTTGGAGAAGCACCCTTGAAAGAAATTGTGCCCAGTTTCTTTTCCTCAGGAGATTTACTAGGTTCATCAAATCTACATTCTGCCCTTTGTGTAGCATTTCTTATCTGTCTTTTCCCACAGGAATTTAAACTAGTCATTGACTTTAAAAATAACTAAGTGTTTTGTAAGGAAATATACTTGTTTGTTTTATTTGATAAAGGGGAAGCCAGAAGCCTGGCTATAGCCATCACATTAGATTAGAACTTCTGAATATTGTATAATTAATTAATTAAATCTACTTTTGATTTTTATTTGATTTTTCAGTAATTTCCAAGAAAATACTTGTTTTTGTTTTTGTTTTTTATATTAATTTATTTTTATTTAAATGTTTATTTTTTTATTAAAAGTATTTTTTAATGTTTATTTTTGAGAGAGACGGGGTGCGAGTGGGGGAGAGGCAGAAAGAGAGGGAGACACAGAATCTGAAGAAGGCTCCAGGTTCTGAGCTGTCAGCATAGAGCCTGACACCGGGGCTTAAAGTCAGGAACTGCTCGAACATGACCTGGGCCAAAGTTGGACACTTAACCAACTGAGCCACCCAGGCACCCCTTAAATGTGTGTTTGCCTATTTATTTAGAGAGAGAGTGAATGAGCACACATGCGTGTGAGTAAAAGAGAGGCAGAGAGGGACGGGAAGAGAGAATCCCAAGCAGGCTCCACGCTGTCAACAAGGAGCCCCACACAGGGCTCAGTCCCGTGAACCATGAGATCATGACCTGAGCCGAAATCAAGAGTCAGATGCTTAACTGACTGAGCCACCCAAGCACCACTCTAAGCAAATACTTATATAAGTGATACAGAGGAACTATTTACTTTTTTAAACTCATAGTACCAGTGAAAAACCATGCTGGTGTTTCAGAATATAAACCATGCTGGTCTCTCAAGTTTCTCTGAAACTGAGAACCTTAAAAGGAAACAAAACAAATACGTCATAGCATGGTTATTTTAAATGCCTTTGAAAAGTATGTGTATGTATATATGTGTGTGTGTGTGTGTGTGTGTGTATATGTATGTATATATATATATATACATATATATAAAATATATGGCACATGTATATTTTATATATGTGTGTGTGTGTGTGTGTATATATATATATATATATATATATATATATATATAATATATGGCACATATATATTATATATGGCACTCTACCCTAATAATGGAAAGAATTTTTCAGTTCTGGGCTTTGATGATGTTAGAAATTTGCTTAACTTCATTGCTCGTAACTTTTAAAATCTTTGAAATTATTGTCACCACCTCTGAGAACTTAATGTAAGTAATTTTAGTTGAGAGAAAATTGTTATACCTTTAAATTATTTCTTGTAGATTAACTCACTTTGCTAATTTATAAGGAAAAAATACTGCTGGCTTATCTTGCCCACAGCTGTTACTCAGATTATTTATATTTTTGCTAAAGTTGTGTTGAGCGAAGAGAGAAAATGTTATTTTCAATAAATCTAGTATTACATTTGATGTAATGGAATTTGAAGTTAAATCTCTATGTGATTAACTGAGTTGGTTATGAGAGGGACTGCATGTAACTTACCTGCTTACCCCGAAAATGTGACTCTTCTGATGCCTACGTAGCAATCTGTATATGAAACAACCTCAGTTTTGAAAATCTGTAGTTTAACTTGTTTGGTAATTATCTCTCTTTTCTGAAAAGTATAATGTTCTTTCACTTTAAAGTTTACTATGTTGAGGGAATCTGAATCCAGAATACCTGGATCAACTCCAAGAACTTTGTCTTTAGCTAAATTTAATTCTAATGCTTTTTACACCCAAGAAATAAATTAGGAGTAGGGTATAGGTGTAAATGCATACTTTTCTTAAATTTCATAATTAACTTTAGATTGGCTTTCCAAACACATTTTTATATTGTATACTCATTCTTACATATGTTTTCCTTCTTAATTTCTGTTACCAGCTAACAAGGCAGTGGATTTTACAACAGTGAAATTTCTGCTTCAGGATTCTAAAAGTTTGTTACATGCTTTCAGTACAAGGTCAAATTATGATGGTATTCTTCCACAGGCCTTTGCTCAAGTTAACAAACTACTCCAGACATTTGCAGAGGTAAGTTACCTTTGGAATGCCATTTAGAGGAGCTAATTACATGTGTTCTAAAAACGTATTAGCAGATAACAGAGATAAAGGATATTTTAATTGTAACTTACTTGAACACACTAAGGGATTAAGTATATCTTAAGTGAATTGAAGGAAAGTAAGCAATTTTTATTACAAGTTATAAAACACATCCTCTTATGTGTGTATGTGTTTTGTACATCACCAGTAAGGAAAGAACATACTTGCTTAAGAGAATATCTCATGAAGTAGAAGAAGCATCTTTTTAATAAACTAATAAGAAATATGTGATAATTCCTATGGAAAGAATTGTCTTAAGGGGTGAAATTATCTTTTGGATTAAGATGACCAAAATATTGGTAATTGTATTTTTCCATGGCAAATGTGACTTCGAGAATTATTGGTAGGAAAGAATGGACCTGGGAATTTAGGGGATTGCAGCTTGATCTCTGACTGGAGTTGCGTAGGGAAAAATACATTATCCTTTCCCATCACAGAACTGAGCCCTAAACCCTATCTTTAGTGAAACAAACATAGTGAACAAGATGGAACATTCAGGATACTCATAGGCTATCAGTCTGTGAATTAAGATTATTGAAAATTTAAAAAAATAGGATTGATTGAAATAAAAATAATAATGAATGTCAAGTTTTAAGTTCCTTTCATCAATTGGAAACCTAGAGATGGGAGTTACCATGAAAATGTGGTGTTAAAATTTAGTGCTGTTTATCAAATAATGGTATGCCTACTATATGTTGCCCACCGAGTGTTTAAAAATATTGAATTGTTATTTATTCCTGGATCCTGATTTTCCAGTTGCTACATTGGCAACAGATTCATGAAGGCCACTGGTGAAGAATCTATATCCTCATTAGTGCTTTTCCCTTAACACCTGGCATTAATGTGATTGCTGGAAACACCCTGTGATGTTTCCACAATGAGAGCTCTGAAGCATTTCTCCTTTATTTTCATGTTTAGAAACAGTTCACTGTCTGAGTCAGCCAGGAGCTTTGTGATTTAGCTTGGGCTTTTAACATATACTTTCAGGGGCACCTGGTGGGCTCTGTCTGTGGAGTATGCAACTCTTGATCTTAAGGTCATGAGCTCGAGCCCCACATTGGGGGTAGAGATTACTTTAAAATAAAATTAAATATTTAAAGTAAAATACACTTATGGTAGGAGTTGTTTTGTAGAGTGCATTAGATTTATTTGGTATATGACCTAAATACTTAGTCCTGTCTCAGTAACTTGAGCAACAAATAGATTACCTCCAGGGATAGGGTATCTGAATACAGTAACTGTAAAATAATAATAACAACAACAACAAAAATTAAAAAAATAAATAATCCCCCCCAAACTTTATTTACCAAATGTAGAAAATCAGAAAAATAGGGATATTCATTTGTTTGCTTCTGAGAAGGCTTGTGAGAAAACAAAATGGAAAGTTAACCAAAAGGATTATTTTCGAGATTTTTATATAAATGAGGTGGAACAGGAAAAGGAGACATACATTTTTCTTTTTTCTTTTTTAAGTTTATTTATTTAGGTAATCTCTGCACGCAACATGTGGCTCGAACTCATGACCCCGAAATAAAGAGTCACACCCTCTTCTGACTGAGCCAGCCTGGTGCCCCTACAGTATTCTTTTATAAGCCTTCCAACCATCAAAAAATAAATAAATAAGGCTTGCTCTGCCAGGATGTTAGAATCATGAAAGTCAGTCTTCTTAAACTTGAGACCTACATGCCTCAGGATCCCCATCCTGGCTAGTTATGTCTTTAACCTCTGGTTATTTAACCCCTCTGAGCCTTAATTTCTTCTTTTGTAAAATGAATATAATAATCTGTGTCTCAGAACTGTCACGAGAATTAAATATACATTAATACTTGTAAAGCACTTAGTGCCTCACACAGAGTGAGTGCTATGTAGGTGTTTGATAAAGGAATCCATCTACATACTTGCACACATCACTATTTGAGAACTGAGGAAAAGAGGCAGCATGTGATGATTTAAGAAACATATCTCAGAACAAAATATGTCTTTCATTCATGTATATGTTATAGTTCATGATTCATGTAAACCGGCAAAACCAGAAAGAATAACTTTCTTTTTGTCTTCCTGCACCCAAAGATAGAAAAGGGTAACATTTACTTTTATTTTGGAGAGAGATCATAACCTCATTCAGAGTCAGATTGCTGAAGGTCAAGTCCTGTTTGTGAGTCTTACCAGCTGTATGACCTTGCATGAGTTACTTACCCTTTCTATGTCTCAGTTATAAAATATGGATAATCATAGTATCTGTTTGATAGGGTAGTTGTGATGATTAAAAGAGCTAATAGATGCAGAGTTCTGGGACGCCTGGCTGACTCAGTCAATGGAGCATGAGACTCTTGGGGTTGTAAGCTCAAGCCCCACGTTGGGTAGAGAGATTATTTTAAAAAAATAAAATCTTTGAAATAATAGATACAGGGGCACCTGGGTGGCTCAGACACTTAGGCACCTGACTCTTGATTTCGGCTCAGGTCATGATCTCATAGTTCATGAGATCAGTCCCCGCATCAGGCTCTGTGCTGACAGTGCCGGAGCCTGCTTGGGATTCTCTCTCCCTCTCTCTCTGCCCCTCCCCTACTCTCTCTCTCTCAAAATAAATAAATAGACATTTAAAAAAAAAATGACTGGGTGGCTCAGTCATTCAGCGTCTGACTTCTGCTCAGGTCATGATCTCACAGTTGGTGAGTTTAAGTCCCACATTGGATGAGCACGAGCTTTGGGTGTGCTTGTGCCCTGCTTTAGGTGAGCTCAGGAGGGGTGGAGAGAGAGGGAGAGAGAGAATCCCACGCAGGCCCCACTCTGTCAACACAGGAGCCCAAACCCACAAACTGTGAGCTCGTGACCTGAGCTGAAATCAGGAGTCAGATGCTTAACCCACTGAGCCACCCAGGCACACCTCCCCCAAGGTGATATTTAAAAAAAAATTATTTGGGGGCGCCTGGGTGGCGCAGTCGGTTAAGCATCCGACTTCAGCCAGGTCACGATCTCGCGGTCTGTGAGTTCGAGCCCCGCGTCAGGCTCTGGGCTGATGGCTCGGAGCCTGGAGCCTGTTTCCGATTCTGTGTCTCCCTCTCTCTCTGCCCCTCCCCCGTTCATGCTCTGTCTCTCTCTGTCCCAAAAATAAATAAACGTTGAAAAAAATAAAATTAAATTAAATTAAATTAAAAAACTTAAAAAAAAAAAATAAAATAAATTATTTGAATCAATAGTATAGCACTTTATTCTGCTCAGTATCATTATTTATAAATATTTAAAATATTCTTAGGGGCACCTGGGTGGCCCAGTTGGTTCAGTATCTGACTCTTGGTTTCAGCTCAGGTCATGATCTCACAGTCAGGAGATCCAGCCCCTCGTAGGGCTCCACTCTCAGTGCTGTTTGGGATTCTCTCTAGCCATCTCCTTCTGCCCCTTCCCCTGCTCTGCTCGTGTGTGTGTGTGTGTGTGTGTGTGTGTGTGTGTGTGTGTGTGTGTGTACTCTAAAATAAAATATGCTTAAATATTTTTCATTGTCCATGCTATTTACTGCACTACCTCTTTCTGTCAACCACCAAACTTCTTAAAGAGCAATCTATAACCATGGTTTCCATTTCTTCACTCACTTCTTCCTTAATCCTTCACAAGTAGAATTTTACCTCCACACTCTGGTAAGTGAATTAGGTTATCATTTCCTTCTTAATGATCAAATGCACCCTTTTCTCACTCTTTCTTACTCTTTCTCACTCTTTCTCATTTCTCAACCTTTCTTCAGCACTTGATGTTGTCTACCCTTTCTTTCCTGAAACTTCTCTCTTTTGGCTTTTATTGTTATTGAATACTTCTGACTCTTCCCCTATCTCGTTGATCTCTTTTTTTCTTTTTGCTAATTCCCTCCCTCCTTCAATTCGTCTACCGTTGTCCTTCTTTTTTGCTATATTCTCTCCTCTAACAATCTCATCTACTTCAGAGGTTTGTCTCCCTTGAGAACAGTTCCCAACTGTGTCTTGTAGGCTGCAGATCTGCATATCCAATTACCTGCTAGCTATCTCTACCTAAATGTCTTTTTATTCTTCACACACAACATTCTGAACACAAACTTGTAGTCTGTTTCTCCTCTTTTCTGTAACCAGCCCTTCTTGGCTTTACTGCAGGTGGCCATAAAAATCCAGAAATACAGATAAATATACATTAAATGGCTTACTGCTATTGCACTATGTGACATGTTCAGTGTGTTTTCCTTCATCAGCAAGGCATAGTTTAATGTACTGTTTAAAACTGCAGTGAACGTGGCACATTAAAATAGCATTTTCATCACTTCTTGCACATGTATCTGTGATGTGTTGATGTGTTTATATGTTTGACTTTTACTGAATAAAACTGTGTCTTTATATTCTTTGAAGAAATAATAATCAAGGGGGTTTGATCTATTTCTACTTTATGGACACTTTATATTTCTATTATTTGTACCATTATTCTTCTACACATCCAGATTCAAAAAATCTTAGAGTCTCCCTGTTCCCTGAATCTAGACTTTAGCCAAGTCTATCTAACTTTGCTTATAGCATTACTTACCCCAATTTGAGAAGTCCAGGACAAGAATGCTAAGAGAATTGTCAGCTCTTAAAATTCTGTAAAACATTGCAAATTTCCACAAGTGTCATCTCCATTCCGCCTACACAGGAGCCAATGTCCCCAAACCATCCATTCCTAGAACAGAAGTGAGGCCTTGATGCCATATTCATCTCCGCCAACACCAGACATGTGGCCAGATTTCACAGGGGTGACCCGTGGATATACTGCCATCTTAGAAGCTGTGAGACCAGAGCAGACACAGGTGTTAAGTGGGAGCTGGCCCCACATTCCTTCAGACTAATCTGTACCTGAGCGACAGCTACAGTCTGATACTGGTGACAGCCATTAGCAGGACTGTCATACCCTGGAGCCTTGTTTTGAGCTTCCCTGTTATACTCCCAAGGCTTTGTCTAGGGACTGCATTGGGTGGAGGAGTTGTAAAGGTGGGGGAGGGGGAATGCAGAGGCCCTGTAGACTGGAACAGTGGAATGCATGCCTAGGGCATACAGCCAGCAGTCTCCTTTCCTGGAGGCTCTAGTGGAAGCCGTAGTATTTTTTTGTTTGTTTGTTTAAATTTTAGTTCACATACAGTGCAATATTGGTTTCAGAAGTAGAATTCAGTGATTGATCACTTATAACCTATAACACCCAGTGCTCATCCCAAGTACCCTCCTTAGTACCCATCACTCATCTAGCCCATCTCCCCACCTATCTCCCCTCCATCAACCCTTAGTTTGTTCTCTATCGTTAAGAGCCTCCTGTGGTTTGTTTTTCTCTCTCCTCTTTCCACCCCCACTCCACCCCAGTCTTCCCCCATATTCATCTGTTCTGTTTCTTAAATTCCACATATGAGTGAAATAACATATTTGTCTTTCTCTGATTGAGTTATTTTGCTTAGCTTAATACATTCTAGCTCTTTCTGGCCAAGTCTTTAAAAATGTTTCTTGCATGGGGGACCTGGGTGGCCAGTCACTTGAATGTCCAACTCTTTGATTTCAGCTCAGGTCATGCTCCCAGGGTCGTGGGATTAAGCCTCGCATCCAGCTCTGCACTGAGCATGGAGCCTGCTTAAAATTCTCTTTCTCTCTCCCTTTGTCCCTCTCCCCCACTCGTGCTCTCTCTCTCTCTCTCTCTAAAATGAAAATAAATATTTCTTGCAAAAGTTTTTCTTTTTCTTTTACTGCCTTTTCCTACTTAATTCAAGTTCTTAGGACTCCTCTTCTGAATCATTTTAGTAGCCTTCTGACCAGTCTTCATGCCTCTACTTTCTTATGTTCCCGTTTGTCTTAGAGTACAGTCCTGAATCTGTCACTTCCTAAGTTAGAAACCTTCAGTGGTTTCTTCAGTGACATAAGATTTACATTCCATTCTGATTTTTTTTTTTAATAATAGCCCTTTGCAATTACATTCTTGTTAATGGATTGTAAGGTGCTTGGAGGCTTGATTACACATGTTTATCATTGTATCTTAGGTGTTCTCTGTCTAGTTTAATGCCATACATGTAAAAGTGTTCAAACAGTATTCTTAAGTTGATATTAGCATGTTAGCTAAGAAACGTCACTATAGGGGCACCTGGATGGATTAGTTGGTTAAGCGTCTGACTTTGGCTCAGGTTATGATCTCATGGTTGGTGGGTTCGAGCCCCAGATAAGGCTTGCTGCTGACAGCTCAGAGCCTGGAGCCTGCTTCAGATTCTGTGTCTCCCCCTCTCTCTGCCCTTCCCCCACTCACACTCTGTCTCTCAAAAACGAATAAACGTTTAAAAAAATTAAAAAAAGATGTCACTGTAATAAACACATTGGAAATATTGTTTGATATAAGTGGGAAAGGAAAATATTTTTTCTAGCTCTGATGCCTTTCTGGGAATATTGTGTACACAGTCAAGGACAAAGAATAGTCAGCATTTCTCGGAAAGCTAGAACAATGTAAGCACAATTGACATTCTGTTTCTCTCATTTACTGATGAAGGACTAGCTGAAACTTATTAATTCTTATTTCCCCAGGTCAAGGCAAAACTTAAGCAAAATCCTTCAGAAACTACAGTGCGTAAAAAGCAAGAAGATACCTCGTTAATGAAATCTAATAACCAAGAAGTCACCATTTTCTCAGGTTCTCATCTTCCCCAGCCCAACAGGCATCAAAAAATCTGGTCTACCCTAGAGAATGTTTGGACAACATTATATCAGAACAGGTACTAAATTTCTAAGAATTTTTGAATTCTAGGGTTTTCCATCATTGCTGTTATTCATTGGACAGTTAGTGTTTGGGCTGTGAGTTGAATGCATTAGATTACCTTACTGAGAGGCTTTTACCAACTCGGTGCTTTAGAAACAGTGATGCTTAAATAGGGATGCAATCAGATTCACCTGGAGAGTTTTAAAAATATATATGCCTAGGCTCTGTCCCTAGAAGTTCTGATTCGGTCTGCTAAGACTGAGCTGACACTGCAATAGTGCATAAAAAAAAAAAAAAAAAAAAAAAAAAAAAAAAAAAAAATCTCTCCAGGTGATTCAGATGTGAACTCTTGATGAGAGGCATTTCCCATGTATGTCAAAAACCAGTGAAGGCCACCTAGATTGGCTGAACAAATTAGCAGGATACAAAGCCTTAGTAAAATTTATTTAAAAAAAAATTTTTTTTTAACATTTATGCATTTTTTGAGAATGAGAGAGACAGAGCATGAGCAGGGAAGGGGCAGAGAGAGAGGGAGACACAGAATCAGAAGCAGGTTCCAGGCTCAGAGCAGTCAGCACAGAGCCTAACATGGGGCTCAAATGCCTGGATCATGAGATCATGACCTGAGCTGAAGTTGGACGCTTAACCGACTGAGCCACCCAGACGCCCCTAAAGCCGTAGTAAAATTTAAAATAATCTAAGAAAATGTCGTTTTGGATTAGGGAAAATTCATATAAGGCTTTTTGAAAAGGAAGATAAATATTTTTATTCAAAAGGAAAAAATGCAGGGCGCCGGGGTGGCTCAGTCGGTTGAGTGTCCCAACTTTTCAGCTCAGGTCATGATCTCACAGTTTGTGAGTTCGAGCCCCACGTAGGGCTTGCTGCTGTCAGCTCAGAGTCCACTTCAGATCCTCTGTCCCACTCTCTCTCTGCCTCTCCCCTACTCACACGTGTGCTCTCTCTCTGTCTCAAGATTAAACATTTTTTTAAAGAAAGGAAGAAATGCTTTTATTCCTTTGATACACATGAAATACTGTGTTCCTGGTAAAATGAAAAGATAGAGACCAGTTGTGAGTAGTTCTTTAAATGCTGCTGGAGTTAGGGGCGCCTGGGTGGCTCAGTCAGTTAAGCGGCCGACTTCGGTTCAGGTCATGATCTCGCGGTCAGTGAGTTCAAGCCCCGCATCGGGCTCTGTGCTGACAGCTCAGAGCCTGGAGCCTGTTTCAGATTCTGTGTCTCCCTCTCTCTGACCCTCCCCTGTTCATGCTCTGTCTCTCTCTGTCTCAAAAATAAATAAACGTTAAAAAAAATTTTTTTTTAAATAAATGCTGCTGGAGTAACTTAAAAAATAATTTAAAACAACTGATTTTAAAGTAGGCCAACAGTCTCTCCCATACTTTCTCCCAAACCCATAACCTTTATATAATTTTATATATATTATATAATTTGCCAGTCATACTGTATGCGGTTTAGTGTGATTTTGGTTCAAGGGTCCAGTGTGACTGTTATTTTAGATTAATACCATCTGTCCTAGCAGCAAAGGAATAGGAGCACTCTTCTTAACCATCTATTCTCTATTTACAACACTGTAGATTGAGGGCCCATTTTTAGCCCTTGGAATTTTGTGTTTTCTTATAAAGCAAAGGTTTTGTGTGTTTGTTTTGTCCAGTCTTAACATATTTGTAATGTTTTGGCTAATCAGAGATTCTTGTTAGCTGAAAGTTACCATATATGCTAGGCAGAAATTATCACTTTCAAAATAAAATAGATTAAAGCCATTTGTAAGATGCTTTAATCTTCTCTTCATTTAGAAAATATTTGAATACTGCAGCACCTGTGTGGCTCAGTTGGTTGAGCATCCGATTTTGGCTCAGGTCATGATCCCAGGGTCAAGGGATCAAGCCCTGTGTTGGGCTCTGCCCTGAGCGTGGACCCTGCTTGAAATTCTCTTCTCCTTCTCCCTTTGCCCCTCACCCCTGCTCACACACTCTCTCTCTAAAAAAACAAAACAAAACATGGGGCGCCTGGGTGGCTCAGTTGGTTAAGCGTCCGACTTTGGCTCGGGTCACAATCTCGCAGTCCGTGGGTTCGAGCCCCGCCTCGGGCTCTGGGCTGATGGCTTGGAGCCTGGAGCCTGCTTCCAATTCTGTGTCTCCCTCTCTCTCTGCCCCTCCCCCGTTCATGCTCTGTCTCTCTCTGTCTCAAAAATAAATAAAACGTTAAAAAAAAATTAAAAAATAAAAACAAAACAATTGAGTACTTTTTTACCTTGGAGTTGACCTATAATATATATACGTTTGTGGTGGATGTTAGAATTCTGGGTAATTTCTGTGTAATAGACTTTACTTTGTAGTATTTCAGTACATGAAAAATGCTTATATTGCTTTATCAGTGCATGGTTATTAAAGCCCACTTCATTGCTTCTCATGCCTGATTGTGTACCAGAGTCACTGTATAATTTTCCAATATATTCATGCTTGAGCCTTTCATGCAGAGATGCTCATTTGAAGGTCTGGTAGGCCCTATGTATTTTATGCTTTGAAATACTTTTTCTTTTGGAAAGGTAAAGCTGTACTTATTAACAATTGCATTTCTTTAGATTTTCTAAGTTTTCCCTTTTGCAGACCTGTCAAAATGGTCACCTTTTTCATATATCACTTCTGCGAATGTGGAAAAACAATTTTTTGGTTCTTCAATGCATTAAATATATAATCACCATGTGACCCAGCAGTTCCATTCACAGAGCTATACCCAAATGAACTGAACACAAGTGTTCAAACAAAAACTTACATATGAATGTTCACAACCATTTGCTATAGCCAAAGTGGAAACAACAGATCCACTGCCCATCAACAGATGAATGGATAAACAAATTGTGGCCTATCATAAAATGTTTGTATCTATAAAATGGAATCTTTCTCAGTCATAATAATGTATCGACATCCATTATGACGTGAATGCATATTGAAAACATGCTAATTGAAGGAAGCCAGACACAAAGGTCACGTGGTATATAATTCCATTTATTTGAAATATCCATAGTAGGTAAATCTGTCGAGCTAGAAAATGGATTAGTGGTTACCAGGAACTGGGGGGAGGGAGGAATGATGAATGACTGCTTAATGAATACAGGATTTCCTTCTGGAGTGATGAAAATAGTCTTGATTAGATAGTGGTGATAGTTGCAGACAGTGTGAACTACCAAATGCCACTGAATTTGGAACACTTTAGAATTGTTAAAATGGTAATTTTATGTTTTACCACAATTTTTTTTAAATTTTATTTATTTTGAGAGAGAGAGAGAATGTGAGCAGGGGTGGGGCAGAGTGAGAGGGGGAGAGGGAATCCCAAGCAGGCTGCATGCTGTCAGCACAGAGCCTGATGTGGAGCTTGATCCCACAAACTGTGAGATCATGATCTGAGCCGAAATCAAGAGTCAGACATTTAACCAACTGAGCCACCCAGGCACCCCTATTTTACCACAATTATTTTAAAAAGTGCTTTGGAAAGTACTGTGAAGTAGGGGAGAAAATTCCCTTGAATGCTACTACCTAAAGGTAACCCAGTAGTTAACATTGTTACTGTTATGTACACCCAGCTTTGTTTTTAGGCATGTATATTAGTTTCCTGGGGCTGCCATAGCAAATTACCACAAGCTAGATGGTTTACAATCATAGAAATTTATTCACTCACAGTTCTGGAGGCTGTAAAGTCTGAAATCCAGGTGTCTGTAGGCTCTATTCTATTGGGAAGTTTGACTAAGATCTTAAGGTCACATTCTGAGGTTCTGGGTGAACATGAATTTGGGGGGCATGCTGTTCAACCCAGTACAGCATATGTTTTGACTTTTTATATGGTGGTTGTTATGTTATATAAATAAATTTTGTATACCTTTATGTTTCTAATGTATAGATGGCGTATTATTTTAATTGTTCTTTGTTATTATGTCAGGTGGCTAATTCACTATTTACTTAGCACTTTTTATATTGCTGAACATTTACATGATTACTAATTGTTTACCAAATGCAAAATTATTATTAACATGTGGTAGATTTCTAAAATTGGAATGATCAGAGTAAAGTATATTAACATTTATAACTTCTAGTTTCAGCAAACAGGTAAATCTGCATCTTTTCTGCATCCTTATGTACTGGAGCACTGACAATACTTATATACTGACCTGAATGTAGATCAATAGTATTACTTCCAGGGATGCCTGGGTGGCTCAGTCGATTAAGCATCTGACTTCGACTCAGGTCATGATCTCCCGGTTCTCAGATTGGAGCCCCTCATTGGGCTCTGCACTGACAGCTCAGAGCCTGCAGTCTGCTTCAGATTCTGTTGTGTGTGTCTCTGTCTGCCTGTCTGTCTGCCTCTCTCTCTCTCTTAAAAAATAAACAAGTAAATGTTTAAAAAAATACTATTACTTGCATGTCTTATGGTCTTTTGATATGAAACATTATTCCTATAGCTTTTACAGTATTACTTTAGATTAGACACATATAGTCATTGACCTAGATCCTCTGCATGAATGGTAGCCTGCACTTTTATTTCTGATTTAAATAAATCAGGATAATGAGAGAGGAGTTATAAATATTACCTTATTTTATATATTATAAATGGAAATGCTTGAGTTACAATAAATAGTGCATATTTTAAAAATTAAATAAATAATGCATATGTACTTATGAGTATCTTTTTTTTCCACTCTATTTTAGCATGGATGTATTTCAAAGATTGGGCTCAAATGCAGCTTTGACTTCTTCAAAAATAGCATCATTTGAGGAAGCATTTGTATATCTTCAAAAGTTAATGGCAGCTGTGAAGGATATTCTTGAAGGAATTCAGAGGTAACCACTAATTAATTTTGAAGTTTCATTTATTTTCTCTTTCTTCTAAGTTGACTAGCTTTCTTCTAAGAAATTTTGAAGTTTCATTTATTTTCTCTTTCTTCTAAGTTGACTAGAGGTGCTGGGAGCCTTTCAGCAAGATTTATAAGCTAATGACCTTTAGATTTCACTTCTCCCTCTCCTTTGCAAAGAATCCTCTATTTGTAGTTTGGACCACAAGAATGTTTCTAGTTTTTTCCTTTCTAGAAAAAACATACCAGGTTTGAAGCTTCGTAAAGAACTTTATTTTCATTATGGTGCATTCATTATGGTAGCTGTGAAAACAGTGCCTGGTGTATAATGGGCACTCAGTAATTACTTGTTGAAAAATAATGCTTAGGTAATTATCACTGCCCTTTAAATACAAATATATGTTAGTATTTGAATACAGTCTCACAGTACCACCAAATGAAGAAGTTTGAGACGCAACATAATCTTTTTTTTTTTTAACGTTTATTTATTTTTGAGACAGAGAGAGACAGAGCATGAACGGTGGAGGGTCAGAGAGAGGGAGACACAGAATCTGAAACAGGCTCCAGGCTCTGAGCTGTCAGCACAGAGCCCGACGCAGGGCTCAAACTCTCGGACCGTGAGATCATGACCTGAGCCGAAGTCAGACGCTTAACCGACTGAGCCACCCAGGTGCCCGAGATGCAACATAATCTTAATGATGCTTTGAGACTTATATTTATGTGATTATTTTAAATATTTGTGAGGCATATAGAAAACATAGTGCCAGAAAGCTGTAGAATGGACTATAACATAAAGTCAGATGTTTTCTTTTGCGGCAAGAAAGGAGAATACAAAGCTTAATCCTGCAATTATTTTGATATGTACCAAAATTGCTTGACCTGAGTTTAACATGCAGCTTGCTAACAGAAGACTACTCTTCTTTATAGATTAAAAAACAAAACCAAAAACTCAAAACTGATTTGATTTGATATTATGTCCAAATTTTAAAAACTTGGTATTTTTTAAAACAACAGTAGTTTTTGAGTTTTTTTCTTTTCTCTTAAGGGTTTTTGGAAACTTCATCTCATTGTTAATGCACAGAGCATTTGTACCACTTTTTGGATCACAGTTGGCTAAATGATTCTGAGAATAGCTTTTTGGGGGGCACCTGGGTGGCTCTGTCAGTTAAGTGTCTGACTCTTGGTCTATGTTCAGGTCATGATCTCACAATTCTCTGCACTGACAGTGTGGAGCTTGCTTGGGATGCGCTCTCTCTCTCTCTCTTTCCCAAAAATAAATAAATAAACTTTAAAAAAAAAGAATAGCTTTTTGGTACTCTTAAGTTACTAATGGATTGAAGAGGTGGAAGATCCCAAGGGCAAGTTAAATATTATCTCTAAGTACAAATAGCACCCCCCTTTTTTAATGTAAAGCAATACTAAATAAGAGTAGCTTTATGAGGGAGAAATATTCAATTTTTATTTTAGCTATGCAAAAGCTATTTCACATTCTAGGTTGCACAAAAGCCATTCTTGACACTACTTTTTTCTACAGAAAGTAGGGATAGCAATCTATATTCAATTACTCAAAAAATGTTTATCAAGTACCAGTTATCCTTGACATCATACCAGGCTCTGGGGCATCAAGGATGAATTCAGTGTGATCTCTGACTCCAAAGAGCTTGTGGAAATCACGCAGTCACGTTACAAAAGAAAATGAACAGGGGCTCCTGGGTAGCTTAGGTAAGTATCTGACTCTTGGTCTGGGCTCAGGTCATGATCCACGGTTTCATGAGTCTGAGCCCTGCATCAGGGTCTGTGCTGGCAGCTCAGAACTTGCTTGGGATTCTCTCTCCCCCTCTCTCTGTCCCTTGTCCCTGTCAGCTTGTGCTGTCTCTCTCTCAAAACAAAAAAACAAAAACAAACAAACAAACAAAATTTACAATAGAGTTGTTAATATTCTAATAGGAACATAAGCAGTGAGGAAGGAAAGGTTTGGCAGTAGATGACGTTGTAGGGGAATGTCTTGTGGGCCATTCAGAGCAGTGTCTGCTTTGTCCCATAGGCTACATGTTTAGATCTGTTAATTATGTGCCCAGACAGAAAGGTTTCTAATCCGAAAGCTTTGGAAATATTGTATACTACACTACTCTCTTGCAAAACCAATCTGTATCCATTTACATATTGATGGGTTTTATAAACCTTTGCTATAGAGAAACCTTTTTAGTTTTAGGAGCTTTAAACATACAGAATCTCTACAGAGATTCTGATGTGATTGGTTTAAATATGTGCCCAGCTATCAGGAGTTTAAAAATTTCTCCAGGTGATTCTAATATGTAGCCAAAGTTGAGAAGCACTAGTTAACTTTCTTAACCCGAGGTTCTCAGCAGGTACTGGCAGAATCAGCATCCTCATCACCACCTGGAACTTGTTATAAATGCAAATTCTCAAACCTTGCCAGACCCTACCAAGTGCAAAACTGTGAGGGGTGGGGCCCAGTTGTCTATGTCCTCCCGGTGATTCACTGCACATCAGAGGCTGAGAACCACTGGTTTAGTGGCTGACTATAATCATCTGGGAGCTTTAAACAAAGAACAGTGGCCAGCCTGACCCTAAACCTATTAAATCTGCTTCTCTGAGCATGGGACCTGGGCATAAGCATTTTTACAAACTCCCCAGGTGATTCTCATGTCAAGCCAGGATTGGGAAATTACAGCATGTAGTACTTACATAAACTGTGTCTAAAGAAGTAAATGTTTGAGTTTTAAGGATGATATAATTTTGTTATTCTTTCCTCCAAGGACACAATACCTCCAGGAACAAGAAAATATTAGTGGTTCTGCTACTTTTAGCACATTACCTGGAATAATAAATTTTCTTGAGCCTCTGTATTCATCTGTAAAAACGGCATAATAATACCTTTCAAAAGCTTTTCACAAAGTTCTTGTGCTTTGAAAGTCAGATGCTGATATAACTTACCAAACCAGCGATTCTCCACTTAATTGTTGGGGAACTTGTTAAAGATAGAGAGTTCTGGATTGTAGTGAAATCACAATATTTGTGGATATTTTTGTAGATGGAGGAAAGTTATAGTTTTAACAAGCTTTCCAGGGAATTTATAGGCCCATGGTGGGGGGACTGCATTAAAGAAACTGATCTAACTTCCTGTAATAAATATATTAGAACCACTTTTGCTACCAGTAGAGGGCATTGTGAATAAAAAAGTTTGCTCATTTCGGCATTCATTAATCTACAGGAAACTACTAAAATCGCGATGTTTTTCTTTTTTTAGCCCTTCAAACAATAGGCATTTAAATAAAAATGTAATAGAAGTGAATAATTATTTTTCAAGTGTATATGTAGTCTTAAAACCTTTAATAAACAATCATATTAAAATAAATTCAGTTAAAAATTTTGTGGGTGGCCTACTATGGGTAGATTTTTATATTTTTTAAACATTGAAAAATACACTCAACTTTTTTTTTATGTTAAATATAATTTATTGTCAGATTGGTTTCCATACAACACCCAGTGCTCATCCCAACAGATCACTCAACTTTGTAGTAACTGCATATTATTAGCGTTTTCTGATGCTTGTTAAAATGGAGTAGTTTCATTTGATTTTGAGATACATACCCAGTGAATATAGCCCAACTCTATTTTATCATAGCAAATCATGTATGATGTTACATTGGGAATCGGTGAGAAGGTGACCTGTTAACCAGGTCCTTCAGTTAAAGAAGTGAATGAAAATGTTTTTATTAAACTAAGAGTTTGGGCTTCTAGTTCCAGATTTATCCCTTTGTAGTTGACTTCAGGCTTGTCACTTACCCCTCTCTAACCCAGTTTCTCTCCTTACTGAGAATCCTGATGCCTTGTTTAGCAGAATAAATGAGATGATGTATGCGAAAATACTTTTTCAGCCATAACGTACTTACAACTGTTAGCTTTTGTTTTCTCCCTAAAGCTGATATGTTAAGTTTGAAATGTTCAAAAATATGTATTTCAATTTTAATGATGCTCTAAACATGATTCTGATTAAGGTGGAAAATATTGGTGGAGCAGTTGTCCATACGGTTATATAATGGGAGCAGAATACCTAAGTTTGCAAAAACTGAAAAAGAGGTGGGAATATTGATGATTCTTACACTTTCTGTATACTTTTTTCTTGGGTGGGAGAGTGAACTTAATTTATTTGCTATTGGTTTGGAAATTGCTTTTTACTTTCTCATCTTTCCCATTTTGTGTAGATAGGACCAATTTGAGCACTTTTGTTAATGGTTTCTTTATCTAAACACTAGAGAACCAGAGTCAGTACTCTTTCCATGTAGACAAAAGTGTATTAAGATTTTTTTTTTAGATCTGTACTATCTAGTGTCATTTTATGCTTTAGTAAGCATGATCAGGTTACTCTCAAGATCACAAAAACCTTTTGCTTGGTATATAAAGGTTATAAAGTTTCGTTTGAAGTGAAAAATTAATTGGAGAGTCATATGGCACATTCTAGAGAAGTTCTACTTCTATAGTAATCAAACAGCATTGTTAAATATTCGTGTACTTAGGGGCACCTGGGTGGCTCAATTGGTTAAGTGTCCTACTTCGGCTCAGGACATGATCTTATGGTTCGTGGGTTGGAGCCCCATGTTGGGCTCTGTGCTGACAGCTCAGAGCCTGGAGCTTGCTTCGGATTCTCTGCCTCCCTCTCTCTCTGCCCCTCCCCTGCTCATGCTCTGTCTCTCTCAAAAAATAAACATTTAAAAAATTATTTAAAATATCTGTTTGCTTAAACTGGCATCTCTACAAAGTTAACTAAACAGGTCATGTTCTCCAACTCCAAAGCATACCATAAATGTGTGTAGCTTTGGCTCAAAAGTTAATACTCAAAACAACAATGAAAGTGATTTAAGTATGTTTTCGTGTCTGAAGTAGATGATGAGCTGCCTGGTTTGGAAGCAGAGAGGAAAGTGGGGAGTGAACATAGGAAATTGCACTCTACCTAGATTTTATAATCATGTTTATGTGTTTCAACCTTTATAAAATAAGGTTGAAATTATTAAAAAAAAAAAAAAAAGAAAAGAAAAATGGTAGCATCTTGAATCCAAAATATAAGCAGATCGTGCCTCAATGTGCATATTCATTTTAACACTTGAGTGAACATGTAAAACTGTGCACTTCTGTGTTAATTTAATGAATTCTAGATTTCTAGCTCAGGTAGCTTTAGATGAAGTGTTTGAAATAATGTTTTCTTATTTTCATCTTTTGAATCATATGCGGGGCTGGGAGAGGGAGTTACTATTCATTATAAGTAACTTGTCACATTTTAGAGGGGGGAATGTTCTTTTATGAGAGGGTACTTCTTCTCTGGATAACATTTGTTTTTCTAGCTGTCATATTTGGTTTGGTTGTTTTTTGAGAGAGAGAGAGAGTGTGTGAGTGGGGGGATGGCGGGGGGAGAGGGAAAGAGAATTTTAAGTAGGCTCCAGGCTAAGTGCTGAGCCCAACTAGGGGCTCAATCTCTCAACATGATCAGGTGAGATCATGACCTGAGCTGAAATCAAGAGTTGGACACTCAACCAACTGAGCCACCCAGGTGCCCCTGTTTTGATTGTTTTTAAATTTTTTTTTTTTCAACGTTTTATTTATTTTTGGGACAGAGAGAGACAGAGCATGAACGGGGGAGGGGCAGAGAGATTGGGAGACACAGAATCGGAAACAGGCTCCAGGCTCTGAGCCATCAGCCCAGAGCCCGACGCGGGGCTCGAACTCACGGACCGAGAGATCGTGACCTGGCTGAAGTCGGACGCTTAACCGACTGCGCCACCCAGGCGCCCCTGTTTTGATTGTTTTTAAATGAGGATTAATTGAGTGCTAACTGATGCATTGGGCTTGGTCATGTTCTGGATGGGCTACATGCCTCATCTTAGAATATGATTTTGGAAAATGAGACTTGTGCTTGGATTTAGGAAAGGAAAATTGTTAATTTTTATCATCTTCAAATGCTTTAATGATCCTCAGAACTTTAGTAACCTCTGTTACAATCCTATGGCTTTGGTTTGAAATATTTTGTAGAGCTGTTTTTGTAAAGCACAATAATAATAATGAAGTTTGGGATTTTTTCAGTCTGTCATTCACTTATATTTTTATATTATTAAGCCTCTAGAAATGAATTTTCCTATTTACTTTCTTATGGCATTTTAACATTAGAGAAAAACATTTACTGGTGTAACCATATATGATTCCTCTGAGCAGGAGCCCTTAATCACAGAGGCTTCTCAGATCTGCAAATGATTTAGCCACGTCAAAGAATGTGGAGTTTGCATTTGCAAGAATATTTTATTAACTTCATAGTGTGTGTTTTGGAGACTGACCTCTTGAGGGTTTTTAGAAAGGTTATTTAGAAAAGGTCCTCCTTCAGTTGACACAAAGATAACACTCTTCAGGCTGTTTTATAGATTAAGCTAATTGTTCAAACAAAAGTTTCTCTTAGAGACACGTGTAGAATAGAATGACATTATAAAGTGACTTTTCAACATCTCAACTCACTGCAGTGTGCAAGGTGTTTAGCCACTGATAAATATTGTCCTTATCTAGAGTGGGGAGGTTTATCCGTGTTTATTTAGGTCTGACCTATTTTCTTTGAGTCTTGGCCTTTCTACCCTTAGATAATTGGACTTTACCTCTGCTCTCCCATTGGGGTTCCCACATATCGCTGCACCTCTTTATCAGACTCTTTTCACACCCCTAGTCCTGTCTATCATCAAGTGTATCAGTTACTGTGTTGAGTAAGAGAAAAATATAATACAACCTATTAATTAGAAATGAAAGGACTTACTTGCTTCACCCTCCATGCCATCATTTTTTTTTTTTTTTTTTTTGAGAGGGAGCGAATGAGTGAGCAGGGAGAAAGGCAGAGGGAGAAGGAGAGAGAGAATTTTAAGCAGGCTCTCCCTCCAGTGCAGAGCCCAGACACAGGGCTCAATGTCATGACCATAAGATCATGACCTGGGTTGAAATGAGGAGTCAGATGCTTAACTGACTGAGCCACCCTGAAGCCCCTCCATGTGATCATTTTGTACTTAACTTTCTTTTAATTTATTTTGTAATCAGCTCCATGGGATTGTGAATACCTTTAAGGAAGAAACTTCACTTATTTTCTTTGTTTTACTTTTGTATATCTAGATATATACCTGCATCACAATGACACATAGTAGATGGGGGGAAAAAGTATTGAATGAGTTCTCTATAGTCTTTCCAGTAGAGGGTAACTTCTTTAGGGCTGAATGCTACCAATAGTACTACATTATGACATTTGAGGAATAGGTGACATAGATATTTTAAAAGTGATACAGAAGAGAGAAGTGTAAGCCAAAAAAAGGAAACAGTAAGAAAAGGAGAAAGGAGAATGAAAGAAGAAGATTGAGGAGATAAAAAACAGTATTTATGTCTAGAACAGATGATGGAGCCCCCAGTAATTTTCCCAAATAGCTTTTGGGAGTCCCACGTTATCCTTGATTACTTAATCCTGGTCTCTCTATATCAACTTTATAATTAGGGTTAGTAGAAGGAAAAATGAAATCTAATGGGAGGGATTGAGATCCAGGGACTATAACCAGACCTTTCTTATATAAGACATATGTAATGTATTATATAAAACATAGACAGTTATTGTATAAGTAAAAACTTTTTTATGTTGTCTGTATTGCAGTTTGATAAACACTGCTCTAACTTAACATTTATATCAAATGTTATATATAATACATAATAAAATTTATATTCATTAACAAAATATGTGGCATCCACATATTAATCTGACTGAATTATCCAGCATTAGCTGATTTGTTTTAACCTGGCCATTTAATGCTACTGAAGACAACAGATCACTCATGACTTAATTTTTAGAATAACTAGATTTTATTTTACACATCTGAAGCTCTTACCTATGCTTCCCAGCATTTGTAATTCAGGGACCTTTATTTTTATTCTAAATAGCAGGGGAGTGATGCCATAGTTACTTCTCCCATCCCAAAGCATTTCTAGGTGTTGGTTTTTCTTGTTTTAGTGAATAAAATCCGGTTTTGGGTGACCGAGTTAAATATCTGCCATCATAAACTCCTTGATCATAACAGAATTAAGCAATCAAATATAAAGATTACTTTTGAAGATGACAAATATTTGAATTTATTTATGGAGTTGTTTTTATTTAAAACCAACATTCCTTTAAATTTGCCCTTTGTTTGTTGCTGGTTATTTCTACCTAATGATTTATTGATCTCATATTTGATTAAAATTCCCTGCTATTTAGGTCTTATGTTAAGAAATGCCAAATCCATTTAAAACTATGTTTTTCAGTGGAGCAGATGGGATAAATGACTGACCAAATTAGTGGGGTTAAACATTAGTAAAATAAATGAAAATGAGGGGAAAGTAATTAATTAAAGATGCTGAGGGGCGCCTGGGTGGCACAGTCGGTTAAGCATCCGACTTCAGCCAGGTCACGATCTTGCGGTCCGTGAGTTCAAGCCCCGCGTCAGGCTCTGGGCTGATGGCTCGGATCCTGGAGCCTGTTTCCGATTCTGTGTCTCCCTCTCTCTCTGCCCCTCCCCCTTTCATGCTCTGTCTCTCTCTGTCCCAAAAATAAATAAACGTTAAAAAAAAAAAGATGCTGAATAAGTGCTATTGTTGTGATTTTACTTAAATAGTAAGCATAGGAGATAAAGCAAGATGACCAGTTCTAATTCTTTCTTACAGAATAGTTGTACAAAGGTTTAAAGTTAGAGACTCTATGATTATTCCCATCTATTTTGAGAAATATCCTGTTGGGCCTCTGAAGACCTCTTAACACAGTGGTAGGTCAGCTGTCTGCCTGTTTTAAGAAGTGATACAATCAGTGTCCTCAGGACTATTTGTCCTGGATATAAAAGGTGGAATCCAAGGCACCTGGGTGGCTCAGTCAGTTGAGCGTCCAACTTCAGCTCAGGTCATGATCTTGCAGTTCGTGGGTTCAAGCCCTGCGTTGGGATCTGTCCTGACTGCTCAGAGCCTGGAGCCTGCTTCAGATTCTGTCTCTGCCCCTCCCCTGCTCGCTGTCTCTCTCTCTCTCTCTCTCTCTCAAAAAAATAAATAAACATTAAAAAAGATTTTTTTTAAACAGGTGGAATCCAACTCAGGACAGTGTTTTCTACATAGAAGACAATAAATATTATTGTACATCAGAAACCCCTGGAATTACCTAATGTTTTGATATGCCAATTCCTATTAATAAGGCATACTAAACCTTCTGGAATCAACATATACTTACCCTTAATAATGTAGCTGAAGCTATAAATTGTAAATTTCCAATTCATCTTTCTTTTTGCTAACATTAAGCTAGTTTACTTTGTGACAGCATTCTATGTATTTTCCCCAACTTATTTGTTGAGCTAAACTAGATTATGAAAATCACCAAAATTATATTTTCTATATTAAAGATGGTAATCTATGTAGATTTTATTTTAAACCCTTTTTTTTTTTAAATTTTTTTTTTTTCAACGTTTATTTATTTTTGGGACAGAGAGAGACAGAGCATGAACGGGGGAGGGGCAGAGAGAGGGAGACACAGAATTGGAAACAGGCTCCAGGCTCTGAGCCATCAGCCCAGAGCCCGACGCGGGGCTCGAACTCACAGACTGCGAGATCGTGACCTGGCTGAAGTCGGACGCTTAACCGACTGCGCCACCCAGGCGCCCCTTAAACCCTTTTGATAATATAGATTAAAAAGTGTGAGTACTTTGGCACATTAGTGGAGCATAAAGGAGTGTGAAGAATATACCAAGTCAGCCTTCTTCAAAAGGATTTGTGTCCATTTAGCAGGGCTTCTGTTAGCGTAGAAAAAGTGAAATACTAAGACTTTTGCGGGGGATTGCTAGATACTGGCTCTGAGTGAATACTAATTCTGGGGACCTAAATTCCACCATAGTTGGAGAAATGGTCAGTGAGACAAATCAACCTTGATTGATAAACAGTAACTACTGGTTCATTTGATAGCTTAGGAAAAACAAGATTGGAAGTTTGGTGACAGGGACGTCTGGAGAAGAGGTTTGTGGATGGGCATCTTGCAATGGGCACAGAATATGGGGGTGTTTGTGTCCCATGTGAATACTCATCAAAGGCTACCTACCGTATGCAGAGGAGACTCAGTAATCAGGTGGACCAGATCAGCTGTCCTGTAGATGTCAGTGTTTCCCTAGCCACCCCAGTGTTTGGTCAGTGAGCTCCTAAACAAAGGGACAATGGCAGTCTTAGAAAACATGAGCTCAAACGTGGGACTTCCCCTCAAGAAGCCTGCTCTGGCTGCTGCCACTGTTGAGAGCCCAAACTGTCAGCAGCAGAGGCAAATGCTAAGCAGTCAATAAGGCACCATCTGCTTGGAGACCAGTAAGCCACTTAGAGTGGCAGTGATTCAGACCCTTTCCATCATGAGGCAGTGATTTGTCCTCACAGGAATAGATACTTCTTTTGGATGTGGATTTGCCTTCCCTCATGGTAGTGATTCTGCCAGCAGCTCCATCTATTAATTTAAGGGATATATTGGCCACTCTCTTGATATGCCATACAACCAAGGAACTAATTTTATAGCAAAGTGCAGCTATAGCTATGTGGAATTCACTGTCTTTATCATACGCTAACCTAAGCAACTGACTTTGCAAAACACTGGAGTGACCTGTAAAAATCGTATTTACCATACCAGCTATAACCTGTTGAGTTTGGGTTCTGTCCTAAATAATGCTGTATATGGTGCCCTTTTCCCCTTAGAATATGTAGAATTCAAGAATCAAGGGAAGTAAGTGGTGATGGTTTCTCTATTATTATACCAAATAACTCTTCTCCTGGTAACAAGTACTGTTTCAGTCATTGCTTAGTCAAGAAAACAAACAACTCTAGATATTTTGGACAGAAAATTTAATGTACATACTTAATTTCAGTACTGTTGGAAGGACTGGAAGAGCAAAGGGGAGAATGTGGGAATATCTGGAGGTGCGGAAGAGGGTTTTTAATGTATTCAGAAAAGATCTTGTATCCCAGTGCCCTCTGTACCATAGGAGCACAATCGTGATTACTGATTGTTTTTTTAAAAAAAAAAATTTTTTTTTCAACGTTTTTATTTACTTTTGGGACAGAGAGAGACAGAGCATGAATGGGGGAGGGGCAGAGAGAGAGGGAGACACAGAATCGGAAACAGGCTCCAGGCTCCGAGCCACCAGCCCAGAGCCCGACGTGGGGCTCGAACTCACGGACCGCGAGATCGTGACCTGGCTGAAGTCGGACGCTTAACCGACTGCACCACCCAGGCGCCCCTATGATTGTTTTTTAAAAGTCAGCAGTTCCTACAGATTGCTTGGAAATAGTTGCAAACAATAAGAGACATGGATGTGATCCTAGGAAGTATTTCACGTGCAAAAAAAGAGCATTCTACAGTCCAGGGTGTTCCATTCAGTTAAGCTGTAATTGTTATTCTTGCTTTACATATTTAAGCTTAGGGCCAATGTACTAGCACCCATCTGCCCTCAAAGCAAAACAAAGAAAATGCAACTTATTTTCAGTGCCATTAGTCAGTAATTAGTTTTTTTCGTAAACGTATAGATTTCCAGAGAAGTTGAAGAGATATAATTGTGTTATAACTTGAACCAACATACTTTTCATACCCAGGCATTTTCAACTTTGTATTGAAACTCATTTTAAATAGAATTCCCTGTTCAGAAATTTATTGCCAATTCTTCAACTTAGACACTTCTGTGATGTAATGACTCATGGGAAAGGACCATTGTTTAGACACCTATTCCTTTAAAAATTTTTTTTTCAACGTTTATTTTTTTGGGACAGAGAGAGACAGAGCATGAATGGGGGAGGGGCAGAGAGAGAGGGAGACACAGAATCGGGAACAGGCTCCAGGCTCTGAGCCATGAGCCCAGAGCCTGACACGGGGCTCGAACTCCCGGACCGCGAGATCATGACCTGGCTGAAGCCGGACGCTTAACCGACTGCGCCACCCAGGCGCCCCTAGACACCTATTCCTTATCGATTTCTACACTCCGCCTCAGGTCTGTGTCTTTCCCGGGCTCTAGGGTCATTGGTTCCTACTGCCACTATCCTGTCTACCACCAACAGAGCCACTGATCTTTCTCTCTACATGAGAAATATTCTTACTTCAACCAAGATACAGTAGGACTTTATCGAGGGAATCTTCACTAAAAAGCTAATGAATATATGAGTAAGCAGAAAGAAAAAGGCAAAAGCAGTTCAGTTCTTTGTGGTGAGCCAATCAAAAGATTAGGTGCACAAGAAACTGCATACTTTGCAGTTTAGTTGGTGGTTGACTTCCCTTACCTCACCTGCCCTGTTCTGCTACATAACAAATCATCTCACAACTTATTGGCTTGAAACATTGGCAATCACTTATATTCTCTAATGGTTCTGGGGGTTGACTGGACACAGCTGAGTAGTTCTCATTTGGGCTCTCTTGTGCAGCTGCGGTCACATGGCATCTGGTGGCATTTCAAAGTCTGGCTGATGCTGGGTGTTGACTAGAACACCAACACGTAGCATCTCCATGTACCCTTAACTTCCTCACAGGCTGAAGGCTGGTTTCTAAGAGTGTCCAAAAATGCCAGGTGAAAGTTCTTTTGCCTTTAATGACATTGCCTCAGAAATTATATAGTGTCATTTTCCACGGAGTCACAGACCGTAGATTCAGGGAAGGGAACATAGACTCCATCTGTTGATAGGAGGAGGAATGTCAATATTACATTATAAAAAGAACATGTGAGATGAGAGATCTTGTGGTGAGGCCATCTTGGAAAATACAGTCTAACAGTCTGCCCTCTGGCCACAACAGTTTACATGCCTTCCCCTAGCCACATATACTCATCCCTCCCCTCAAGACCACCACGTTTTACCCCATTATGACATTAGCTTAAAATGTAGGATCTTATTTATTTATTTATTTAATATATGAAACTTATTGTCAAATTGGTTTCCATACAACACCCAGTGCTCATCCCAAAAGATGCCCTCTTCAGTACCCATCACCTACCCTCCCCTCCCTCCCACCCCCCATCAACCTCTAGGATCTTATTTAAATCAGGTCCAGGTGTGGTGAGGCAAAGCTTCTTGGGTGTGACTCCTTGGGTACCACTCCTCTCTGGTTTTACTGTGGACTAAAGAGACAAGTTAGTTCCCCTCATCTCCCAACACATAATAGTCAAGCGAGGCATTGGATAACTGCTATATACCTTCTCATTCCAAACAGGGGTTGGGGGCAGGGGTGGGAAACCAGAGGCACGCAGGATTCCTGGCAATTCAAAACTCCAGCTATGCACGTGTTACCACTTCATGAGGCCTCAGTCCTGGTGCCTGCGAATTACTTACAGCTGCTCTTAACTCTCTTCTCTGGGTTCTTGGCTTTAGCCTCTGAGCTTTTTTAACAGGAGAAAAGTAAGCTGCAACTGAGGAGCCTTCTCAGTCTGCTTCCTGTTCATAAAAGGTAGGCAGTACAAAACCTCTTTTCACTTTGTATTACCTCTATCCCATTTAGCCCAAGTAGTTGCACTTCTACCACGACAGCCTCCAAAACACTGTTTTCTGTGAATCCTACTGGGGTTCACTCCATTAGACAAAAATCACAACTGCATATTTCTTTAAAATAAACCCTTGCATTTAAACCCGACCTTGGGTTTCCTGTGAAGCTGCTACAGGGCAATGCCCTTAAGATTTTTTGGAAGTCCTGTTGCTCAACAGATTTTGTGAGCCACACTCTTAGGACCCTTAAAGGGCCTTTTGTGTGAAAGTTTCTCCAAGGCACCTTAGATCTTTCTGAGATGTCAGCTCAAGGTTTTACAGTAATGCTGTTACTGTTTTCCTCTTTAAACCATGTTTTCCTACCAAACCTGTTAAAGGTGAATATTGAATAATACTCCTAGAATAAATTTGGTTGTTACTTCAGGAACTTGATATACTCCAAGCTTTTGCAACTTGTTTTCTAGACTCACCGCTAGGTGTATCCTATCACTACCACCTTCCCTTCTGTATATGCTCTCCTTTTGTGATCTCATCTACTCCCAACCCTTTCATGAACTTATTTCAGTATTACCTCTCTCCTGTTAGTTTTTCCAATCCTCCTTTTATCCCACTACTTATTGGAAAGTTGCACATTTTATTTCTGTTTTATATTGTTATCCTTAAACTAATAAATGCATACTTGACTTATAAAGTTTAAAATATCAGGATTATTCAGATCCTGAGTAAAACAAGGATCTTAAGACTACTTACATTCTCCCTCCTCTCATCTTCCTTGTCTGTACTTCTTGACATTAGTTTCACATTGTTTTAAATCACCCTCCCCCAAATTATTTTTATATAAAATAGTTTTTGTTTTTAGCCCTGTCATATTTATTAGGTGTTTGCATTTTCTCATTGCTTTATTCCTCCTACTCTTTGAGGATTCAGCTTTCTATTTGATGAAGCAAATGTTTGACTCATTCTTGTAGCAAAGCTCTATTAGTGGTAAGTGCTCTCATTCTGACTCCAAGTGTTGCCTTGCCTTCATTCTTGATTGATCCTGAGCTGAGTGTGGATTCCAGGCTGAGAGCTGTTTTCCCTGAGCACTTCAAAGACAAAATTTCATTATCTACTATCGTCTTGGAAATGGGAAGTCAGCTGTCAGCATATTGTTTTTCCTTAGTAGGTCACCCGTCTTCTTTTTTCTCTGAATGCTTTCAAGATTGTCCTCTGTAACTTACCTGTTTGGCAGTTTTATCACAATATGTCTAGGTATGGGTTTTGTTTCATTTACTTTTCTTGAGATGTAGTATGCTTTCTTCAATCTGAAGACTTGCATTTTTGATTCCAGAAATACTCATTCATTGTCTCATCCATCATTGCCTTTCCCCCATTCTCCTTCTTCTCTTATTTTGGAATTTCTATTCCTGCCTCTCCTCATTCTCTGAGCCGTGTCTCTTAACTCCTTTTTTGTTTTTTGTTTTTTCATCTCTTTTATCCCTCTGTGCCATATTCTGAATAATTTCCACAGATTTATTTTCTAGTCCATCAATTCTTTTTTTCCCCAATTGTAAATAATTTTATTTAATCATTTAAAAATATATAATACTTTCACGTTGCTTAAAAATAATTCAAAAGGCAAAAAAGGATATATAGTAAATGAAAATTGTTCTTTCCATCCCTTTTACCTCAGCTACCTTGTTCTCTTCAAGGACAACCAACATTAGTTACTGAAGATTCTCTCTTGTTTATACTACCCATTTTAAAGAGAGAATACCTGGTAAGCTCTTTAAGGGCAGGGGCTCTTTTGATTTTTAATATATCCCCACTCCACACAAGGGTTAACATGTGATAATCAATAGTTGCAAAAATAATAGGAAATACCTGGCTACCTGGATCTTAATGCCATGATTCCATAGTTACTGGTGTAGAGAGTTCAATACCCAAATTTGCAAATTTAGGAATTTTATCAGTTTACTGTGAAACCTTCTCAGACTCAACCGTAATCAAATTTAGAACAAAGTAAGCTGATATATCAGTATGCTCATTTATTTACATTGAAATCAGTAACTGAACCAAAATATTTATAAACTCCTAAAGGAATGTTTACATTGCATACTAGATTATTACCAAGTTTTCTTGCTGTTCCCGCCCCCCCCCCCCCCCCCCCGGGGGTTGTTGGCCTCCAGCTAAAATAGTCTCTTTTCTACAATAGAGCTTAATCTGCCCTTCAGTAAGGTCACCCTTTCCCCCATGCAGGGAAATTCTTTTTCTTTAATCCCTTTTTCCAAGTTCTATATAGACTATTACTTTCCTTCATCAACTATGTCAGTCTGATTGTTATCTCAAAATCTGGAAGCACAACTGGACAGACAGACATCAGTGTTGTTGTTTACGTTTCTTTCATTACATTCCTGTTTCCTAAGGAGATATCTTGAGGTCTTTGATTAGAATTGGATGATCCTTAAGGTTCTTTCAGCTGTATATTTGCAAACCATATTTTAGGATGAGTATTCACCTCACGTGTTGCGTATATCTAGAGGCATTTTGTATAGTGGGTAGGAACATGGACACTGGAGCCATCTTCCTTGGGTTTCAATCCCTACTCTTTGACTTTTCAGACTGACTCCAGAGAGACTGAGATCATAACATAGATACATACATACAAACATATATTTATTTATTGAGAAAGAGAATTTTAAGCAGGCCCCATGCTCAGCGCAGAGCCCTATGTGGGGCTTGATCCCATGACTCTGGGATCACAGCCTGAGCAGAAATTGAATCAGATGCTCAACCGACTGAGCCACCCAGGTGCCCCTAACCATTTTATTATTATGCTTAAATGCCAATGTATAAAATAAACTGGAGGTACAGGTTAATGACCCAGATAAAAGTATACGGATATATAGTATTTTAACCTTTCTATGAAATTAACAGAAAGCTGTAGTATTTATCAGTGTATTTTTATTGTATGTGTATATGTCTTGCATATAAGTAAACCATATAGTCTGTTCCTTTAACAGAATTATATTTTGCTTCTATAGAATTGCCTTTATGATTAAATTACAAACATAGTCATTAAAATTACCTATAAACTCTTCTTGTCCCACCACCAACTTCAGGGGGAAAAAAAAAAAGATCGCCAGTATTCAGAGTAAATCAAATTTCAGTTATTAATTTTGACTGTTTATTTTTTTATTTTTTTTTTTTTATTTTTTTTTTTAAATTTTTTTTTTCAACGTTTATTTATTTTTGGGACAGAGAGAGACAGAGCATGAACGGGGGAGGGGCAGAGAGAGAGGGAGACACAGAATCAGAAACAGGCTCCAGGCTCCGAGCCATCAGCCCAGAGCCTGACGCGGGGCTCGAACTCACGGAGTGCGAGATCGTGACCTGGCTGAAGTCGGAGGCTCAACTAATTTTGACTGTTTAAAAGTTCCTATATTTAATACTTGTATCTAATTAGTATAATCACCTTGCAGAGTTCTTTATCTCTGAAGGGAAAACACGAACATAAAATAATTTGTCTAATTTGTTTAAATCATTTAATTTTTTTCTTTTTACCAGTTTCTTAAAAATTTTTTAAAGTTTATTTATTATTATTATTTTAATGTTTGTTTTTTAGAGACAGAGTACAAACAGGGGAGGGGCAGAGAGAGAGGGAGAGACAGAATCTGAAGTAGGCTCCAGGCTCTGAGCTGTCACCAGAGTCCGATTCGGGGCTGGAACCCACAAACTGCGAGATCATGACCTGAGCTGAAGTCGGACACTTAACCGACTGAGCCAACCCAGGCGGCTTTCTTTTCACCAGTTTTAATTATATATGGTTATTCTTTCTTTCTTTTCTTTTTTTTTTTTAATTTTTTTTAATGTTTATTTATTATTGAGAGACAGAGCATGAGCAGGGGAGGGGCAGAGAGAGGAGGAGACAGAATCCGAAGCAGGCTCCAGGCTCTGAGTTGACAACACAGAGCCCGACGCGGGGCTCGAACTCACAAACCACAAGATTATGACTTGAGTCGAAGTCAGACACTTAACCGCCTGAGCCACCCAGGCATCCCTAATTATATGTGGTATTCTTTCGAAATTTAGCACTGATAGATATCTCATACTTGCATAGCAGATTTCACCAAATTAACTATGGAGAACATATAATTTTAATTTTGTGTGTAATAAGTAACCCAAAAAGTGGGGGGTGGAGAGTGTGCTCTAAGACCTAAGACTTTTTTTTCCTGGTTGAGTGTTTCCTCATTGTCAATGAGGTCAGTTTTTACCCAGTTTATGAGTAATACAACTTAAATCATCAGCAAAATCCAGTTTGGTAGTATTGTCCACATATGTCACTATATTAAAATGAGAAGAGGGGTGTCTGGGTGGCTCAGTCAAGCCTGCAACTTTGGCTCAGGTCATGATCTCACAGTCTGTGAGTTATAGCCCCCTGTCGGGTTCTGTGCTGACAGTTCAGAGCCTGGAGCCTGCTTCGGATTCTGTGTCTCCCTCTCTCTCTGCCACTCCTCTGCTCATGCTCTCTCTCTCTCTCTCTCTCAAAAATAAACATTAAAAAAAAAATGAGAAGAGCAGAGCTTTGAGAGAATGATCAGCAGTTGAATCCTAGTTCCATCAATTTACTGTCACCATTAACCTCTTCGTATTTGTTTCCTAATCTAGAAAATGGAGTTTATGATAGTTCCTTTCTTAAATTGCAGAGATTAGAGACAGCATTTGTTCAGTTCCTGGCACTGGTTAGATGCTGAATAAATTACATTATCCCCAATAATGAAGTAATAGTGGCTCATAATAATAGTTGAGCCTTGAGTCAGTTCTTACCATAGAGAATGTAAAATAAGTGTTACAAATAATGCCACAAACATTTTCACTCTGTAATTACTTTTTTTAAATCTGATTTGCTTATTTTGGTAAAACACACCATAAGTATATTTTTAAGTGTACTTAAAAATGTGTTAATGTGGTGTTAAATATATTCATAATGCACAGCCATCATCACCATCCATCTCTCTAACTTTTCATCTCTATAACTTTCATCCATCTCTGTAACTAAAACTGTATTCCCCCTCCCCCAGCCTCTAAAAGCCTCATTTCCCCCTCCCCCAGCCTCTGACAGCCTCTACTCTAATTATATATACAAAAGTATTGAAAACAGGGTCTCAGAGACGTATATGCACACCCATGTTCATAGCAGCATTATTCACAGTAGAGAAAACATGGAAGCAACCCAAGTGTCCATCAACAGATGAATGGATAGGCATTATGGTGTAATACATACAATGGAATAGTATTCAGTCTTAAAAAGGAAGGATGTTCTGATTTTGCTACAACATGGATGAACCTTGAGGACATTGTGCTAAGTGAAATAAGCCATATAATTATTTTTAAATAAACTTATTAATTTTTTCACTCTCAAAACTATTTAAAATATTAATGTAAAACTTTGTCTTGCCAGCAGGGAACATAATTTATTCAGTTCTGTGGTATGTAAGTTATGATTTATAAATATCTAAGAACATGCTCTCTCTTCTTTTGAATGTCTAGAATTAGATATAAAACTTGAATATTCTAGACTTCTTTTCCCGCTCCTGAGTCTGTTGCTTTATTTTTTAATGTAATTAGAAGAGTTTTGTTTCAGTTTTCAAAATTCTAACTTAAAAATTAGTCCACTTTAGTGCATTGTTTGATTTTTAATTTCAGTCAGGTTATTCTATTAACTTCTGTCTTTTTTTTTTTTTTTTTAATGTTTATTTTTTAGAGAGAGCACAAGCAGGGGTGCGACAGAGAGAGAGGGAGACATAGAATCCAAAGCTGTTAGCACAGAGCCTGATGCAGGGCCCAAACTCAGAAAAAGTGAGATGGTGACCTAACCCAAAGTTGGATGCTCAACTAACTGAGCCACCCAGGCGCCCCTTAACTTCTGTCTTTTTAAAAAATTTGAGTGGATAGTCTTTTTTTAAATTAATTAAATTTTTTTTTTTTAACATTTATTCATTTTTGAGAGAGAGAGACAGAGCACCCACGGGGGAGAGGCAGAGAGAGAGGGAGACACAGAATTGGAGGCAGACTCCAGGCTCCAAGCTGTCAGCACAGAGCCTGACATGGGGCCCGAACTCAAGAAAAGTGAGATCATGACCTGAGCCAAAGTCAGACATTTAACCGACTGAGCCACCCAGGCGCGCCCCTCTTTTTTTTTTTTTTTTTTTAAAGAGATGTATTGATATTGGACAAGATGGAAATGAAACTTGTGTAATTGAGATTAACATGTTGCTTACTTAATGATAATTGCTTATAGATAAAAAGAAAATTCAAAGTGCTTCTGTGGTTAAGTGTCAGGACTTTTGTTGAGTGTTGGTTCTGGTACTAACTTCCTTTGTGGCTTTGAGAAAACCAAAACAACTGCAAAGATCAAATGTTTGAACATACATAAAACAGTTTACCAGAAGCATTTGGTAAAAGGCAAATTAAAGCGTTTCTTTGCTTACATTTAAAATTCTTTAGGTGTTTTATTTTGATTTTATTACTATTATTTTTTAAGTAGGCTTCACGCCCAGCACAGAGCCCAGAGCAGGGCTTGAACTCAACCCTGAGATCAAGACCAGAGCTGAGATCAAGAGTCAGACACTTAACCTACTGAGCCACCAAGGCACCCCTCTTTAGCTATTTTAAAAGAACTTTAGGGGCGCCCGGGTGGCTCAGTCGGTTGAGCATCCGACTTCGGCTCAGGTCATGATCTCGCGGTCCGTGAGTTCGAGCCCCGCGTCAGGCTCTGTGCTAACAGTTTGGAGCCTGGAGCCTGCTTTGGATTCTGTGTCTTTCTCTCTCTCTACCCCTCCCCTGCTCATGCTCTGTCTCTCTGTCAAAAATCAATAAACATTAAAAAAATTTTTTTAAAAAACTTTATTTCATTTGATTTTATAAAATCATTTAAGGGCAAGAAGATAGTGGTGGTTACCCATTTTATTAGTGGAAAAAGCATGGGCTCCAGAGTCAAACCAATAGAGAGATGCTTACCACCACTCTGTATAATCTTGGGCAAGTTTTTACCACTCTCACCCTTGATTTCTATATCTGAAAACTGGTAATATTTACTACTTTCTCCTCATTCACAGGTGAGGAGTGGGGGTGCAGAAAAGCAGATAATTTGATCAAGGTCATGTAACTGAATTTGTGGTTGTAAAAGAATTAGAGATGATGTATGTAGTATGTAAAACAGCGTCAGTCTCTAAGTGTTCAGGAAGACACTATATGTTGTTATTGATGCTGTTCTAAAAGAAACTCAAGTGCATTCAGATCAGATACGGGTTATAAATAATCTATGAGCTGAGAACTGCATCCTGTTTCCGATGTCTGTTCCCCAGTTCTGATTCCAGAATTCCAAAGTGAAATTTCCAGGTTGTAAACAACTTGAAGATAGGCAACCATGTTTTTTAATTTTCTCTTCTATTCATAGCTAGTATTATTTTAGTAAAATATCCACTTGAGAAAATAGTATGCATTGGATAAGTACTTATTGATGATTGTGAATTTCTCTTGAAAAGACAAGTGTGGACATTTTTATAAATTAAAAATGGCCATTTTCTGAAAAAGCATTTCCTTTAAGAGCTAATTTCTTCATTCTGTTATTTTAAAAAGTTGCCACTGGAGGATAATTTTAGGACTTCCATTATAAGCGTCTTTTGTTTTCACATTGATATAAGAAAAAAAAAATGAGAAAGCTATAGAGAAAGCTGACCTCTGAAGAATTTCTGTGTGGGGAATTAACTAAGGCATACAAGTCCATAAACCGTTTTTCTCCATTTAGTTTTTTTTTTTATTTTCAACAAACTGTACTTCTAGTTAGTGAAAGTTGGCAGTTCTTTTAGTATCAGGCCAAATTCCATTCTCATAAACTCAGAGTTCATAGGACACAATGAAGTCTAACTTCAACCCTAAATTGAATGTATTTTAATAAAGGTTGTCCATTTAGGGCTCAGTTTACCTTAAAACATTCTTTAAGAATAGTAAACTTTAAAGGGAAAAAGAATAGTACATTTTATAATGAGTCTCGTATATCCTAGTTTAAAAGAATGGTATGTGTAGTTTTAGTCTGATAAAAGTAATATATCTGTGAATGATGCTGACATACCAGTATACCTTTCTTCATTAGAATATAATTTTGTGATATTTAGAGATAATCAAATCTTTATATTTGGAGCAAATGACTTCTTCCTTAGAAACTTAAAATTCCTGTGTTTCATCACTAGAAACTTGTTTGTTTACAAGTAGCAATTAACAAGTGGAAAGAGATTGTCAAATGCATAACAATGAGATATTTTTCTTCCTTCATTATCTTCCTGTGCTTGGTCAGGATTTTTTTTCTTTCACAAGCCCTTTAGAGTTCTGATGCATTGGTCTACCATGTGTCTTTGTCTTTTTGTTCGCTGATGTATCCAAGAGCCTAGAGCAGAGCTTGGCTCGTAGTAGATCCCAAATATTTGCTGAATGAGAGAATAAAGGGTCTCTTGTTCTGCTTTTGGGCATCTTTGGTATGCATCTTGCTTTTTTATACTTACCAAATACATTGTGGGGTTTAGCTGTTATCCACTAGATTTTGACTCATCCACTGGACTCTGAATTATAGTGTGATATCATTTATAGTCACAGCTGTGCTTTGTAATGATAAGAGGGAGAGAACTTACAAACTGAGAAAACAATGTAGTCCAAAAAGTCCACACTGTAAGGACAGAAGGTAGATTAGTGTCTGCCTGGAGCTGGGATTGGAGGCGAGAACAGAAAGTGACTGCACGTGGGCAGTAGGAAACTGTTTGGGGTAAAGGAAATTCTGAAATTGGATCGTGGTGATCGTTGTACAGCTCTGTAAACTTACTAAAAATCATTGAGTTGTTGAATGAGTGAATTTATGGTATGTAAACTGTACCTCAGTAAAACTGTTGAAAAGAAAATAAAACCAAGTTGAGAGTTTAAAATTGTTTCAGTTTGTTGCTAATTAGAAAACTAGGATGATGTAATTATTTTCTTTATTTCTTACTTTGGGTAGGACTTGTTGCTATAGATAAATGACTAATTTACCTAAAACCAGTTTTTCTGTGAAGTATTTCAGGACAAAGAAATGTTCATTTTATTCTCTGGTAAAGTACTTTCTTCTGTGATATTGGCTTGGAATTTTTAAGGCTTTTAATAAAAAACATCTTGTTTCATCTAATTTTCTTACCATCTTTATTGGAAATAATCCAGAACTATAAAATGAATAGATGTAAATTATTCCACATTGCTGATAGTTTGTTTATATTTGGTTACAGAAGTAGGACATGTTATTTTCTTCCGTTGCCTTTCTGAAAGATTAGTTTATTTAGATTGCTTTGTTTTCATTGTTTAAAGGAAATTATGGACTCTCCCTCACGTACTATCCTTCTCTCTCCCCACCTTTTTTTTGGTTAGGAGATTATTTGTATTTTAAAATTTGTTTATTTATTTTGAGAGAGAGAAAGAGCAAGTGCAAGTGGGGGAGGGGCACAGAGAGAGAGAGAGAGAGAGAGAGAGAGAGAGAGAGAGAGAATCCCAAGCAGTCTCTGTGCTAACAGCAGACATGGGGTTTGAACTCACTAACCGTGAGATCATGACCTGAATGATCTGAAATCAAGAGTAGGACACTCAACCAGAGATTATTTGTATTTTAAAATTACTTGTTGGGAGAAAAGTTTTTTTCCATGAAACTAGTATTCTTGTGCAGATTTTTGTATTCTGTATGTATCTCCTCCAGAGTATAGCTAGCCCCTTTAAAAATTTGTACCCTGAAAAATGATTTATGAAAGCTTTCCCACAAGTCTAATAAAAGCCAAATCGTGTAAAGATCTGATTAAGGTTATTGAGATCAGTTAACTCTGAAGTCCGAAGGTATCAAGCGTTGGCAAGGATGTGAGGACCTCAGACATTGTAAGTAAAAGGCACTTGGATTTTAAGAATTAATTGAGGTAGCTTGATTTCTCATTAGTTAGATCATTGTGCAGTTACTCTGTGGCCTGAAACTATTAGATGGTAATAGTTATGTTACTATTATAATTGATAATATATATAGTGCTGGCTGTCTATCAGACACTGTTATAAAGGCTTTTTTTCTTAAGGAACTCATTTAATTCTGATAAGAATACTATGAAGTGAGGACTATTACCATCCTCATTTAACACATGAAGGCGAAGAAGTCACAACTCCCCCGAGGTCACACAGCTAGAAAATGTAGGCAGGCAGGCAAGGCCCATCATCACTATACCATAATGAAAGGACTGTTTTCCTTTTTTTTTCCAGAAGAAAAAAAAAGGCTTCAACATGAAAGGGTTCAAAAATCCTTAGTATAAAAAAATAAGAATGAATACTTTAATGCTAGATGGAGAAACATGTTCATTTCCTTCTTTATTTTTATTTTTCCCTTGTTCTCTGTTGTTTTTATGTTTCTGTTATTTACATACTTTTATTTTTATGTTATTTATGTTCCTTTCCATTGTTACTTTATGAATCAGTATTATTTTAAGCAATGGACATACTCTGATTACTCATGCTTTTTCATAGAATACTATGCTGATAGTTCAAATAGTATTATTTGACTTTAGTCAGAAATATTTTATTAGGATTTATGTGCCTGATAGTTTAATCAGTTGTCCACTTGGGTTGGTTGAACATTTCTGTGGGAACTCTTCAAGCGTTACCTGCTGCTTAGAAGGTGTGGAGTTTAAATGCACCTTCCATTTCTATCTACCTTTTGAGAAATATGTATTATTGTAACTCAAAAGGTAAATTTCATGTAAGAATGCTTATGGCTGTTGATTAAATGGTGATGTAAGTATCAATATAAATAAGCAAAAAAATTTTAATAAAGTGATGTGTTGAATTAAACTGATGGTTTTATCATTTTTAGTAGATAAATAAAAACCAAAAAGTTTGTGAACATTTTAATAAGCTTATCCTACAATAAATTATCTCACAGTATGGATATATTTTGAGGAAAAGTTCAAGGTGTTATTTTTTTAATCATTCATTCCCATTCCTTTGTTTTTATTTTATTTTTTAGGATTTTGGCCCCTAACAGTAATTTTCAAGATGTTGAGACCCTCTATAACTTCCTAGTCAAGTATGAGGTATGAGAAATATTTTGACATGTTTATCGTATTTCCACCATAAGCAAGTTTTACTATAAATAAACATGGTAGAATTCTAAAATGTGACAGAATTCTATTTAACTGACATTTGCTTTACATTCTTAAATACCACAGAAGTTTGTCAAAGACCTATTAAACTTTTTCTTTCACTCTTGAAGTAAAAACATAGAGTTCTATAATCCTACACTTTGTCCAACACAGAATTGTTTGTCATTAGGGGTGCTGTTGACATTTTGGACAGGTCATTTCATCATTGTGTGGAACACGGTGGGTATTTAGCATCTCTGCTCCTCAGCTGCTAAATCCCAATATCTGAGTCATTGTGAGTACACCTCACTCAGCTCACATACACCAGCGGCCCCTCGCGAGAAAGCATCACCCCTGTTTGAGAGCCGATGATCAGGGAAAAGGAAAGCTATAATTTCGTTTCCTCTGTAGCAGCAGCATAGGCCCTGGTGGTGGAGCTTAGAGGTGTGACTCTGATGTAGTTTGTCACGTAACTTGAAGGCTTTCCCCATCAGTGCTGATCCAGGGAAAGTATTCTGTAGATCTTCAGTTTGTTTGCCCATGTTCCTGAGTGTTCTTTCTTTTCGTGTGTGTGTGTGTGTGTGTGTGTGTGTGTGTGTGTGTAAATTTTTTTTTTAATGTTCTAAGTGAAAGAATGTGACATTCAAGTCTCACATCTCTTATAGAGTTAAACTTTTTAAAATATATTCCCTTTTATTTCTGGTTTGCTCTTTATTTAACTTTTTGGATGTAACATACAAAGAACACATACTGGGATCAAACTACCTGTGTTCAAATGTTGGTTCTACCCCTTATTAACTGTGTGCTCAAAAAGAGTTATTTAGTTCTCTTTGCCTTAGTTTCTTCATCTGTAAAGTGGGAATAACATCAGTAGATAAATTATAGATATTCTTGTAAAGACTAAATAATTTAACATATATGAAGTGCCTCAAACGGTACCAGACACAGAGTAAGTGTTCAATGGTGTTACCTATTTTATAGAAAGAGTTGTGTTTTCCATCACTGATTCACAATTTTTGAAAATTTAGGCACTGTGCTATTTGAGTTATCTGAGAAAAAGAATCTCTCGGACACCAGGGTGGCTCAGTCTATTAAACATCCAACTTCAGCTCAAGTCCTGATCTCACAGTTCGTGGGTTCAAGTCCCGCATCAGGCTCTGTGCTGACAGCTCAGAGCCTGAAGCCTTCTTCAGATTCTGTGTCTCCCTTTCTCTCTACCCCTCTCCTGCTTGTGTTCTTGTCTCTCTGTGTCTCTTTCTCTCTCTCAAAAATAAGTAAACATTAAAAAAAAAAAAAAGAATTTCTATTAATTTCCAGATTCTGGAAATTTCCAGACTCCCTGCACATGAGTAGAATATAGCCTAAATCAATAGTAAGCCTCAAAAAATATAGAATTCAGTCACTGACTGTGTGCTCCAAGTGTGTCATGACTAATCTTTGTATGATCAATGACTTTTGTATTTATAGTATTGTAAATTATATCTGAATTATGATATTTGTGAACTTAAACATATTAGTTTAAATATATTATTAGTTTAATTATTAATTAATATTAGTTTAAACATAATAGCTTGATAGTGTGAAAAAGACATTTCTTTAGAAAATGTAAATCAAACTTTTTCCTAAATAGACCTTTCCCAACAGTTTATAAACTTAGTATTTAAATGAAAGTGAAGGCTCTTCAGTAAGGGTCAACTATAATACTCAGGTATTGTTAGAGTTGAATAATTTTTTCTTTCAGCTTGAGTTATTTCTAATGTTCAGGATATAAACAAGATACGGTTGCCTCTACTTTTAAAATAGTCTACCTTGCAGGGGGGCGGGTGGCGCCCCGGTGGCTCAGTTGGTTAAGCAGCCGACTTCGGCTCAGGTCATGATCTCATGGTTCACTAGTTCGAGACCCGTGTCAGGCTCTGTGCTGACAGCTCAGAGCCTGGAGCCTTCTTCGGCTTCTGTGTCTCCCTCTCTGTCTGCTCCCCCCACCACTCTCTCTCTATCTCAAAAATAAATAAATGTTAAAAAAATTAAAATAAAAATGTCTACCTGGGGCAACTGGCTGGCTCAGTCAGTAGAGCATGAGACTCTTGATCTTGGGGTTGTAGGTTCGAGCCCCACGTTAGGTGTAGAGATTACTTGAAAAGTAAATAAATAGTGGTGCCTGGGTGGCTCAGTCAGTTAGCATCTGACTTCGGCTCAGGTTGTGATCTCCTGGCTCATGAGTTTGAGCCCTGCATGGGGCTCTCTGCTGATAGCATGGAGATAGTATGGAGCCCGCTTCAGATCCTCTGTCCCCCCTGCCGCCCTGCACTTCTCCCACTTATGCTGTCTCTCTCTCTCAAAAATAAAAAAAAAAAAACCTTAAAAAAAGTAAATAAAATCTTTAAAATAAAATAGTCTACTTATGTGACCCCAAATCTGCTTCAGTCCTTTATTTTATTTTTTTTTAATTTTTTTTTTCAACGTTTATTTATTTTTGGGACAGAGAGAGACAGAGCATGAACGGGGGAGGGGCAGAGAGAGAGGGAGACACAGAATCGGAAACAGGCTCCAGGCTCCGAGCCATCAGCCCAGAGCCTGACGCGGGGCTCGAACTCACGGACCGCGAGATCGTGACCTGGCTGAAGTCGGACGCTTAACCGACTGCGCCACCCAGGCGCCCCTGCTTCAGTCCTTTAAATAGAATTATTTTAACTTCTTTAAAAACTTGTGCTTTTTTTTTAGAAAAGAAATATTGAATGTCTGCATTAGAAATCTTCTAAAATGCTAGGCTAGTTGAAGGCTGAATCTATTTTTTTTTAAGATGTTTATTTATTCTTGATATAGAGAGAGAGACAGAGTGAGAGTGGGGGAGGGGGAGAGAGAGAGAGAGAGAGAGAGAGAGAGAGAGAGAGAGAAACAGAATCTGAAGCAGGCTCCAGGCTCTGAGCTGTCAGCACAGAGCCTGATGCAGGGCTTGAACCTGTGAACTGCGAAATCATGACCTGAGCTAAAGTCCGGTGCTTAACCAACTGAGCCACCCAGGCACCCTGAAGCCTGAATCTATTGATAAGAACCAGTAGTAGTAGAATTTAGTGTTTCCAGGAGAACACATTTTTTTCTTTCCACTTGATCTACAAAATGATACTTAATTCTAATACTCAATTCCACTAACCCCAGAACCATAGATCACTTCTGGTTCTTTGAACAGATTAAGTTGTAACTACAGGACTAGTATTTTTACACATAGTTCGGTGTTAGCCTAGCATTGTGATCACCAAACTTCTGATTGTTCCTGCTGTTTTTATGCAAACGCTGGAAACTTGACATTCTCTTTCAGAATATGGGTCACTCTAATTGTGCTCTTTCTGCTCATTTGACTTCATATGCGTTTTAAGTAACTACATCTTGGTTCTTTTCAGGTGAATAAAAATGTCCAATTCACTGCCCAGGAACTTTATGATTGTGTCTCACAGACTGAGTATCGGTAAGTCCCATCTGTATTTAGATACGCTGTTGTCATCAGCTTTTACCGTACATGGCTCCACTTGATGTGTTGGCAGAGGATTCTCTTTATGTCTTTACTACACTCTGATTTTATTTTACCTTTATTAATATGAAATAGCTCATACATACAAAAGAGCTCTGTGTGTGTGTGCGCGCGCATGTATAAAAGCAGGTATAAGGTTTAATGTGGCTCTCAAATTTTTTGGCCTCAGGACTCCTTTATATTTTACAAAATTTTGTTTTGTTTATGTAGGTCATCTCTATCTATATTTGCTGTATTATAAGTTAGAATTGAAAATTTTTTAAACATTCATTTCAAAATAATAACTAATTAATTATGTGTTAAGATAGGAGCATATAATTATGAAAATAATTTTTCCCAAACAAAAAGAGTGAGGTTCTACACTTTGCAAGTCTCTTAACATCTGGTTTAATTGAAGATAGATGGGTTCTCATAGTTGCTTTTGAATGGAGTTTGCTTTGATGATAATGTCATGTACCACTGGAAAACTGTTGCACATTCTTGCAAGAATGAGAATGCAAAAGGCAAATCATGTCTTTGTCTTATTATGAAAATAGCTTTGACCCCTTTGACCTCACAGCCCCTTATTTTCCCCACACCATGTTTCAAAGAATAACTAGTATAAAAACTACTCACGCCTACCCTTCAGTTGACAAAACAGACCTTTACCCATCTCTGTGTATATCCTCCCTTTCATCCTCTCCTCAGAGATTTGTGTTTATAATTCTCATCTTTATGGGTGTATGTATCAGTAAATATACGTTGATCAATTTCATCTGTTTATGTACATAATAGTACCATATATGTTCTTTTAAAAAATAATTTTGTTTATTGCATTCATGTGTAATAAAGGGGAAGGAGTAGAAAATCTGATTCTTTAATATTCAAGATGTATATGTGAAGCCCTCCAATCCTGAGCCCCGGCAAACAAATTCATGAGGAGCAAAAACTCACTTAATGCCATTAGTGTTGCCCTCCATCTTATACTCCCTGCCCCCCGTCCCCTGCTATTATTTTTTGACTTTTGAAAATTATCCGTGTTGAGGCATGGAGCAGTAGTTGGCTTGCTAATAGTCAGTTCTATTATGGCATAACATATTCATTCCAAATGATCACCTTTGTGCCATGCAAAATCAAGCAAGAAAAGGGCTCTTGGGAAAAATGGGCTGAGGCACATCACTCAAAAACTTAATAAGAAAGCCATTTGAAAAAAAAAAAAAGGTGGGGCGCCTGGGTGGCGCAGTCGGTTAAGCGTCCGACTTCAGCCAGGTCACGATCTCGCGGTCTGTGAGTTCGAGCCCCGCGTCAGGCTCTGGGCTGATGGCTCAGAGCCTGGAGCCTGTTTCCGATTCTGTGTCTCCCTCTCTCTCTGCCCCTCCCCCGTTCATGCTCTGTCTCTCTCTGTCCCAAAAATAAATAAACGTTGAAAAAAAAAAAAAGGAACCTAATCAAAGTCATATCAGTTTTACACCTGTTACGTGGTTAAGAAATATATGAATGTGATAAAAAAAAAAAAATCTGACTTTTTTCCTTGAAAAAAAGCTGAGGTTTGCATGTGGAAGTGGTCCTTGGAAGGGTTGTGGCTTGTGGGTTCATGCAGTGTGGTGGAGGGAGGGTTGTCTGAAGTTGAATGTAAAGTTGCCACACCAAATGTGAATGAGGCACTGGTACATGTTTAAAGTGTGTGCAGGTGTGTGTTTTGTGTATTCCTAAGTAGCTTGGTTTGGCTGAGTACAGTTTTCTCTGTTCATCACTGTTGGATATAAGAAAATGTGAAATTTGCATCATGCTCAAATTCTTTAATATAGCAGTGGTGTTGGAACAAATTCGTGTGTTCAAAACAAGTGCTGTAGCAAAACTGACTGTACTTTCACTGCTGTGTAATATGCCATTTCTACCACTAAGCCAGTTTATTTGCTAGCTTTAACTTGCACATGTACCTGTGTTGTTACAAAACTTCATGAGCAGGTGCAATGACAGTGTTAACATCAAAGTAGTTTTTCCAAGAAAAATTATTGGGCATGTCCGTTGTAGCTGGAGGTGGGTGAAAACAATTTTTTTTCTAACTTTAATCTTTAGAGTGTCAATCAGTTATACTCTTATGATAGAACTTCACAAATAGGCCACAGAAAGGTTTGTGTACATGACATTTGTGTCAAAAATATAATGTCTGCAAAATTCAATACTTTAAGAAAAATCATTCACTACAATCAAGTAGGATTTATTCTTAGGTTCGGAGGGTGGTTCAATATTCACAAATCAATCAACATGATACATCACACCAGTAAGAGAAAGGATAAGAACCATATGATCATTCCTTGTCAGGAACAAAACAGGGATGTCTACTTTTCTCACTTTTATGAAACATAGTACTGGAAGTCCTAGCCAAAGCAATCAGGCAACAGAAAGAAATAAAAAGCATCCCAATCAGTAAGGAAAAAGTCAAACTTTAATTATTTGCAGACAGCATGATACTTTATATAGAAAACCCTAAAGATTCCACCAAAAAACTTCTAGAACTGGTAAATGAATTCAGTAAAGTCACAGGATACAAAATCAGTATACAGAAATCTGTTGCATTTCGATACACTAATGATAAGAAGAAAGAGAAACTAAGAAAACCATCCCATTTACCGTTGCATCATAAACTATGAAATACCTCTGAATAAACGTAACCAAAGAGGTGAAAGACCTTTCCTCTGAAAACTATAAAACAGTGTTGAAAGGAATTGAAGATGACACAAACAAATGGAAAGACATTCCATGCTCCTGGTTTGGAAGAACAAATTTGTTAAATGTCTATGTTACCCAAAGCAATTTATACATTTAATGCAATCCCTGTCAAAATACCAATGGCATTTTCCCTAGAACTAGAACAAACAGTTCTAATATTTGTATGGAACCACAAAAGACCCTGAATAGCCAAAGCAATCTTGAAAAAATAAAAGCAGAGCTGGAGGCATCACAGTTCCTGACTTCAAGGTATATTACAAAGCTGTAGTGATCAAGACGGTATGGTGCTGGTACAGAAATAGACATACAGATCAATGGAACAGAACAGAAAACCCAGAAATGACCCTACAACTCTGTGGTCAATTAGCCTTCGACAGAGTAGGAAAGAACATCCAATGGGGAAAAAGTCTCGTCAACAAGTGATGTTGGGAAAACTGGACAGCGACATGCAGAAAAATGAAACTGGGCCACTTTCTTACACCATACACAAAAATAAACTCAAAATGGATTAAAAACCTAAATGTGAGACAGGAAACCATTAAAATTCTAGAAGAGAGCTCAGGCAGCAATTTCTCTGACATTGGCCTTACCAGCTTTTTTCTAGATATATCTCCTGAGGCAAGGAAAACAAAAGCAAAAATAAACTATTGGGACTACATCAAAATAAAAAGCTTCTGACAGCAAAGGAAACGAATAAAACTAAAAGGCAACTTACTTGGGAGAAAATATTTACAAATGACGTATCTGATAAAGGATTAGTATCCAAAGTGTATAAAGAACTTCTAAAACTCAATACCCCCCAAAACAAAGAATTCAATTTAAAAATGGGCAGAAGACAAGAACAGACATTTCTCCAAAGAATACCTCCAGATGGCCAACAGACACATGAAAAGATGCTCAACGTCACTCAGGGAAATGCATATCAAAACTACAGTGAAGTATCACCCCACACCTGTCAGAATGGCTAAAATAAATACAATAAACAACAGGTATTAGCAAGGATGTGGGGAAAAAAGGAACACTTGTACACTGTTGGTGGGAATGCAAACTAGTGCAGCCACTTGGGAATGCCACATGGAAGTTCCTGAAAAAGTTACGAATAGAACTGCCATACAATCCAGTAATTGCACTACTGGGTATTTACCCAAAGAATATAAGAACACTAATTCAGAGGGATACATGCACCACCCCTATGTGTATGGCAGCATTCTTTACAATAGCCAAGATATGGAAACAGCCTAAGTGTCCACTGATTGATGGATAGATGAAGAAGATGTGGTGTGTGTGTGTGTGTGTGTGTGTGTGTGTGTGTGTGTGTGTGTGTGTGTCCTTTCATATATATATGAAAAGGAATATTATTCAGCCATAAAAAAATGAAGTCTTGCCATTTGCAATGACATGGATGGAGCTAGAGAGTATAATCCTGAGCGAAATCAGTCAGTCAGTCAGAGAAAGACAAATACCATATGATTTCACTCATGTGGAGTTTAAGAAACAAATGAGCAAAGGGAAAAAAATGAGAGACAAAGCAAGAAACAGACTATTAACTATAGAGAACAAACTGATGGTTACCAGAAAGGAGGGGTGGGGGATGAGTGAAATAGATGATGGAGATTAAGGAGTGCAGTTGTCATGATGAGCACTAGGTGATGTAATGGATTGTTGAATCACTATCTTGTACACCTGAAGCTAATATAACAGTGTGTTAACTAGAATTGAAATCAAAGCTTAAAAAATATATAATGTCTGTCAACCTTGGACATATTTTTGAAGGTAGAAAAGTTCACTGTGGATAACTTAGAAGGCAGAGTTCCTTGCAGGATGGTTCCAGTCAGGTGTCTAAAATTGTTTTGACTTCACTTTACCATTGGAATAGTTGGGAGTTCTTTTTTATGGGTTTGTACTGGGGTCAAAGTTGAATGTTCAGAGTTAAAGTAGTTGTACCTATTTTTTTCTTCTAAGTCTTCTTATGCCAGGGATTTGAACTACAATATTAATTAATAAACTCCCTCTTACAGCCAAAAGGATAATTTTGAAGAGAAATGGAATATATCCAATATCTTGAATGCACTGAAAAGTGGTGGTTGTTGCTTAGAAGGCTTTGGGTTAGTAGCTTTTAGAGTTGTTACTCTGTGGTTTGTTTTGAAATTGCTGTCTCTACAGTGATCATTAGCTCTCATACTAGCCTCATATGTGCTCCACAGCTCACAGTTTTTAAATAAGCTGCCAAAAGAGAGAGGTTCTTTCGGTTTCCGTGGTTCATACTAGACACAGAGCCAAATGCACCAGATGAAAGGAAGCAGAGTTTTCCTGGTAAAAACAGAAGGATTTAACTTGCATATAGCTGACCACTTTCTGGAATGCTGAGGAAAATGATTACTTACATTGCCTGAATTTATTAATCTGTTTTTTTCATTTATAAAGTACTAATTGCAAAGGAGGACACTGCTGATGTACCCCTTACCACACTTACTGCAACAAGGAAGTCATTAAATTCCTTTTCAAGAACAGAAAACTATTTCCTAGGTTCTGATAAAACAAGGAGTTAAGGTTTCAGATTGAAAGTAGCTTTGATCAAAAGTTGAATTCCATGACACGGCAGACAGAACCTTGGTGTTTATAAATAAGTTTATAAATATGTTTGTGTTTTATCTATAGATAAGTTTGTAGAGTCTTCAGCAGAGCTTTTGGGCTTGCCAGTGAGGTGTGAGCGTTGCTTACCCTGAGCAGACGAGGAGCCTGCTCAGAAAATCCAGGATGGTAAATTAATGAGATTATCAAATAGATGACCAAACAGATATCCTGGGTGATATCTTTTATATGTATGAGAAATAAGGAACAGCATGTAGTTCACTTTGCCTTGAAAGCTCTTGGGCAGTGTGTTCCAGCATGTTTGCGAGGCAGGCCTCTGTGGTCATTTTGTCTGTATGAAATGCAAATTAGTTTGCGACATCAGCCTCATAAAGTAACTGGCATATCCAAACAATATCCTGCCTAACCTAGCATCTGGGTCAGAAGCTGTTTTTTTCCCATGGGGCAGGTGCTTTTGGGAATTACTGCTTTCTGATGCCAGGAATCAACTCCGTGGTAGTATCTTCCAGATCACATTAGAATTGTGGTTCACACAAGCATGGTTTCTTAACTTGAGTGTCAGCCTCACCTGGGAACTTGCAAGAAATCAAACTAGTAAGGCTCTACTGTGGACCTTCTGAATCAGAAACTCTGGGGTGGAGCCCAGCAATCTGTGTTACCCATCCCTCCAGGAAACATTAAAGTTTGAGAATCCCTGCACTAAATTAATGACCTGGTCTGTCCAAGAAGCCTCAGATAGAAAAAAGCCTTAGAGAAAAATCTCAAAACCAAATTTACACCTTTGATGCTTCTGCTTTAATTAGAAAGGGACGCTGTTTTTTGTGTCTATTGATTCAGTAATACTTTGCAGTAAATTTGACTCATTATTTATGACAGAAGATATTATAAAATAAATGTATAGTTTTTTTTCTTTTTTTAATTGAGATAAAATTCACATAATGGAACTAACACCCATTTTAAAGTGTACAATTCAGGGGCAGTTAGTGCATTCACTGTGTTGTGCAATCCTCTCTAGTTCCAAGACATTTCCATCATTCCAGAGGGAAATTCAGTACACATTAAGTAGTCAGTGTGTGTTCTCCCTTTCCCCCAGACCCTGGCAATCTCTAATCTGCGTTCTGTCTCTATGGATTTCTCTATTCTGAATGTTTCTTATAAGCAGAATCCTACAACATATGACCTTTCGTGTCTGGTTTCTTTCACTTAGCATGATATTTTTGAGGTTCATCTACACTGTAGTATTTGTCAATCAGTACTTCACTCCTTTTTATGGCTGCATGATGTCCCATTGTATGGACAGACCACATTTTGTTTATCCACTTGTCTGTTGATGGACATTTGGGTTGTTTTCACTTTTTGGCTGTGGTGAATAGTGTTGCTATTTGTGTACAAGTATTCGTTTGAATTCTTCCAGTTCTTTCAAATTTTGGGGGTGTATATCTAAGAGTGGAATCCTGTGTTTAACTTTTGGAGGAACTACTGCCTTTTTTTCATAGCAGCTACACTATTTTTACCTTCCCACCAGTAATATAGCAGTAGATGAGGGTTCCAGTTTTTCCAAATTTTGACAAAATTTATTTTCCTTTTTTTTTTTTTTTTTTTGATGAAGGCTGTCCAGATGAATGTGAAGTATGCTCTTGTTGTGATTCTTATTTGTATTTCCCTAATTCCTAATGATGTGGAGCATCTTTCATGTGCCTATTGGCTGTCTGTCTTTTCTGGAGAAATGTCTACTCAGGTCTTGTGCCCATTTTTCATTGGGTTGTTTTCTTTCTGTTGTTGAGTTATAAGAAGTCTTTATGGGGAATCTGGATCCAGGCCAGAATCCTATGTGCGATCTTTCACGCCTGCCCATAGACAGTTCTAAGACTTTGTCTGGCAGGCTCCTTTGGGAAGCTGCCTTCCCCATACCAAATTGGGTATACTCTCTTCTAGAAGAGTGTACTGCACTCTTCTAGAGGCAGCTGCGGGCAATGCTCAGACCGCCTGCCCGTGAGCCTCCACGCATGTCTGCATTCCTAGCCTGGGCAGTTTTCATTTGGAGGCCACCTTATTGGGGACGTTGGCTGAGGCACCTCTCAGGCACTTCAGCTGCGACTTTTGGAAGCCTTGGCCGAGGTATTTTTCCCCATTCTGACTCCATGCTTTCCTACTCCTCACTCTTCTCCTTTGCTATGTTTTGAATGTTTATGTCCCCCCACTCCCTAAAATTCATATGTTGAAATCCTATTGCCCAATGTAATCTTCTTAGAAAGTGGGGCCTTTGGGAGGTGATTAGGTCATGAGGGTAGAGCCCTGATGAATAGGATTAATGCTCTTCTAAAAGAGGGCTCTCACCAGAGTGTGACCATACTGGTGCCTTGATCTTGGATTTCCAGCCACCAGAACTGTGAGAAATAAATCTCTGTTGTCTCTAAACCACCCAGTCTGTGGTGTTTTGTTACAGCAGCCTGAATGAACTGAGACCACCACCCTCCCTGCCCCTTAGCCCCATGGGTCCGTGAACAGGCAGGAGCCTTAGCTTAGGGATCCTTAGCAGCAGTGAGATGATAGCCCCTGTCTGCCCTGCGTATCATCTGACCCTCACCCAGTGCCATTCTACGAGAAAAAATGAGTACTAGGGAGCTGGCACCTTTAATTTTGTCTCTGATTTGCAGTGTTGCAGTAAGTGAATAATGTTGATTTTACTTTCAGTTTGGCTTATTGTCCTCATTAACCACCTTGGCACCTGGCAGCTTGACATGTCACACGTTCTGAGTACTAGACCCTATCAGATGTATAATTTGCAACTATTTTCTCCCATTCCGTACATTGTCTTTTCACTTTTTTGATAGCGTCCTTTGACACACACACGTTTTTAACTTGATGAAGTCCAGTTTATGTGTTTTTTCTTTTGTTGCTTAGGCTTTTGGCATCATATCTAAGAATCCATTGCCAGAGCTAAGGTCATGAAGATTTACCCCAATGTGTTTTTCTTAGAATTTTATAGTTTTAGCTCTTACAGTTAGGTCACTGATGTATTTTTGAGTTAATTTTTATATATGTTGTGAGGTAAGGGTCTGGCTTAATTTGCATCTGGATGTCAAGTTGTGCTAGCACCAAATGTTGAAGAGGCCATTTTTCCCATTGAATGTTCTTGGCACCCTTGTTGAAAATCAGTCAACCATGTAGGTGAGATTTATTTCTGGACTTTATTTCTGTTCCAATGGTCTGTATGTCTGTCTTTATGCCAGTGCCACTGTTTTGATTAAAGTTGCTTTATGGGGCGCCTGGGTGGCTCAGTTGGTTGAACGGCCGACTTCAGCTCAGGTCATGATCTCACAGCTCGTGAGTTCGAGCCCTGTGTCGGGCTCTGTGCAGATGGCTCAGAGCCTGGAGCCTGCTTCGGATTCTGTGTCTCCCTCTGTCTCTACCCCTCTCCTGCTCGCGCTGTCTCTCTCTCTCTCTCTCAAAAATAAACATTAAAAGAAAATTTTTCTTAAAGTTGCTTTGTATTGAGTTTTCAAAATTAGGAAGAGTGAGTCCTCTGAACATTGTTTTTCTTTTTCAGGATTTGACTATTTGGGGTCCCTTGCAATTCTGTGTGAATATTAGGATCAGTTTTTGCAAAAAAAAAAAAATATTATTGGGACTTTGATAGGGATTGCATTGGCCATGTAGATTGCTTTCGGGAGTTATTATCATTGTCCTCCAATCCATAAACATGGGATGCCACTAATTTAGGTCTTTAATTTCTTTTGGCAATGTTTTGTGTTTTTTAGAGTATACAAATTTGTGCTTCTTCAATTAAACTTATTTCTGAGTATTTTAATCTTTTCCATGCTATTATAAATGGAATTGTTTTCCTAATTTCCTTTCCTTTTCTTTTTAAATTTTGTTTATTTTATTTTGAGAGAGTGCAGGCAAGCAGGGGAGGTGGAGAATGGGACAGAGAGAGAGAATCCCAAGCAGATTCCACACTGTCAGCACAGAGCCCCACATGGGGCTCGATCTCATGACCGTGAGATTATGAACTGAGCCAAAATCAAGAGTTTGACGCTTAACCAACTGAGCCACCCAGGCACCCTCATTTCCTCTTCTAATTGTTCATTTCTAGTATATAGAAATACAACTGATTTTTTGTGCGTTGATCTTTTATTTTGCAACTTTACTGAATTAATTTATTCTAACAGTTATTTTGTGGATTCTTTAGGATCTGTAAATAGAGAATTTCACTTCTTTGTTTACAGTTTGTATGCTTATGATTTGTTTTTGTGCCTAATTGTGCTCCTAGAACTTCCAGTACAGTGTTGAATAGAAGTGGTGAACATGGGCGTCCTTGTCTTATTGCTGATTTTAGGGAAAAGCTTTTAGTATTTCACCATTGAATATGAGGTTAGCTATCATATACTGTTTTTATTTGTTTTTATTATTATTATTTTTTAGAGCATCCACAAGAGCGGGGTAAAGGAGCAAAGGGAGGGAGGGAGAGAGAGAGAGATAGTGATAGCGAGAGAGAATCTTAAGCAGGCTCCATGCTTAGCACAGAGCCTGACGTGACTCGATCCCACCATCCTGGGATCATGACAGGAGCTGAAATCAAGAGTTGCATGCTCAACCGACTGAGCCACCCGGGCCCTGTACTGTTTTTATATTAGCATTACATTGTATTCCACTTTTCTTTCATTTGAGATACATACAGCAAATAAATAGAAAAGTTCATAGAGCTGTAAAACATATCCATTATAGACTTTCTTCTTGTACCTAGAAAGAATTTTAGAAAAACTGCATCAAATATTGTAATTAGATCACTGAAGTTCGCTACTGCCATGCTGTTTTGACCAAATTAGACATGGAAATGAATCAAATAACCACTGAAAATATTTTTAAATTGATTTGATTGAATTTCCAGTTTATTTTGACCTGAGATTTGGTCAAAGCAAGTTTGATACTATGATAGGACAATTTAGAGAAATAGAAGTTTTGCAAAAATCTCATGAACAATATAGAATCACAAAACTAGAAGCAACCTCCAGTCTTGATCTCTGTTCCAGAACCTATTAGGAGTTGGGATTGTTTAGTTTGCAAAAGAGAAATAGGATCACTGCAAGGGACATAAAATATTTGTGCTGTTAGATAATGACTTTTTTTTTTTTTTTTAACTTAGGCCACTCAGGTCAGAAAATGGAGATTTTTTAAGGCCTAGTGTAAAGGAAGAACTTCCTAGAAATTAAGAGCAAATATGAAATGGGCTACCTTTCACGATTGTGAGCATTGTCACAACTTGGTGAAAGCTAACATGATATAACTCACAGAAATGCTGCAGAATGGCACAGAAAGGTGTTAAGGTGCCCCCACATCTGTTATTCTGCCCTTCTCCATAAGCCCTGGGGAAAAGGAACTTAAGAATTCCTATCATAATATAGGAAAAACACATGGTACTTTTCTCAGTAAGCAATGACAGCTCACTGCAGCAGAGAGAGTCTGTAAGGTGATAATCCACAGAAAGCTGACCCACAGAGATGAAGATCAGAAGAGGAGACAGCTCACCTCTTAACTGTGAGAGGAGGGGAAAGAAGACAAGAGACACAACTAGATTCAAAGTCTAGTTATTAAAGGAGTGTTTCCCCCCACCCCCCAAATGTGGAATAAATCACCAAGAGCAGGAATGGGGCCTGCCATTTTTGTTTCATTTTTAAGTTTATGAGAAAACATTTACATCTCTCCTCTTTTGGGATCTCTTAGACTCTTCCAGAAATCATCTTCTGAGTAGTTGTGAAGAATTGAAAGCAACACAACACTAATTTTAAGCACTGTAAATATAGGAAACAGGACTAGAGTAACACAAAACCAAAAGTCAGGTTTTAGTCAGTGTCAGAGAAACCACACATCTTGAGGAAGTGAGGCTGCTCAGAATATGGGGTGTTTACTTGTGCCATCCCTACTACCTCTCATCCTAATCCCTGAGTTCCAGCTGACTTCTTTTTCCTTTGTATCCTACATCAAAGGATCCATGGGGCAGGGGGACAGTGCAGGGAGGTGGCTAGTGGTCCTCCCCAACACCATGGAGATGGCCCAGAGATGATCTTAGAAGCCAAGGAAGTAATAACAGTGTAATTTACACTTAAAAACCTGTCCTTTCTCAAACACCTAATGTGCCACATGCTTGCTAGATGCCGGATATTCTTCGTGAGCGTCTATAGACCATCTCCCAGTAGATTTAAATAGTTTTGCATGACCCTAGACACCAGATGTAATGGATTGGTGCTCTGATGACTTACAGATCCCACGGTTTGTGAGCTCAAGTCAGCTAATGACAGACCAGCTAGGCTTAGTCTGAAGTAAAATTTTGAGTCAGCCATTACTCCCTGTGTCCCATCGCTGCTTGAGAGTAATTAGTTAATATTCATTTGTTAGTTTAGCAGTTCTTTTTAAGAGTTGAAGCTCTGAAAATATATATATAATAAAAATAAATAAAATAGAAAGTTGAAGCTCTGTCAATTTCCCATTGCCGCTCCATTACATCTCGTAGTATCCTCCAGGCTACCTGTTCTTTAATTCTCAAACCAAATAAGACAAAGATGTGTGATCTAGGCTCTAGCACTGCTTTACCCTTTGGATTAGAACCCTGGAACATCACTCCATCTCCTGCTGGGACAATCCTTCAGAGACCATACTAAGGACTATTTTTTTTTTTTTTTTAATCAGTAAAGTTTTTTTTTTGTTGGTTTTTTTGTTGTTGTTGTTTTTCAATATATGAAGTTTATTGTCAAATTGGTTTCCAAGGACTATTTTTCGGCATCCGACTGCGCTTGTTGGCAGCAGGTCTGCCATAGGAACCCTTACTCCTGAATTCTAGGAATTGCACCAAGCTCGCCATGTTGGCTGTCTGAGAATCTGTGCTACTACTGTGTGCTTATCTTCTCATGTTGTTTTGTCTGTGCTAAGAAACTATAACTCTCTTGGTATTTTAATCTCTCAACTATCAAAGAATGTATTTCAAATCCATGTTATCCTGTCGTGTCAAGATTTTTTCATCTATCTGACTAGCCGTCTTGCAGTGATTTAACATTTCTTTATCCTCTAGGGAAAAGTTAACCATTGGATGCCGCCAGCTGGTCGAGATGGAAAATTCCATGCAGCAGTGCAATGCATCTGTCTATATGGAGGCCAAAAACAGGGGATGGTGTGAGGACATGCTTAACTATAGGACCTAAATCCTGATTTATAACTTAAAAGGAATGGCATTTGTCTTCAAGAACAATAGAGTGGCTATCAACCTTTTGAGTCAAACCCAAGTCTTGTAAAAAAAAAAAAAAAAAAAAAAAAATGTCTCATAGGTGCAAGAAGGTGATTGCTTATTGTTGAAAATCTCATTGAGGTTCTAAAAAGCCTAATGCATCCATTGTGGGATAAACTGTGTACTCAACTCATTGCAGTTGACAATACCTCCCTACCTCTACTCCTGACACTGAGCCAATCTGTCTAAAGAAGGGAGAGCTGTCTTTTTAATCTCTTAGGGCAGGAGCCACTTTGGCATCTGTGGAAGGCCCAGGGGCACAACTTTAGCATCTCTCTCAACCCTAAACATGAGTACATGGCCAGAAACACTTCCAAACCCCAAGAAAGAAATAGGACAATTAGGACATGGCCATGCTCACCATGCTCCACAAATGAAATCTTACCCTGGGCTGTTTTATGATCACACTGTCTTCCATTTAGACCTGGTGAACGTAACATACATCCCTTCCACTTCCCCCAAGGTAATAAAAGTAGAATTTTGACTTCAGCTCCTACTTACTATATAGTTTCTTTTCTTCTACCCTAGGCTTGTCACTTTTCAGTGCATTTCTAATGGAAAAAGCAGAGGAGACCCCTATAACAGACTTCCCTTAAATGTGAAAGAGGCATGGATTTATGGGATTAAGTGGCAGTGACTAATGTTTGCCCCTAGCTAAACCAAGTGTTTAATCAACTTATTTAGTTATACATTGGAAATCCTTGTTTAGTAGAGTATATTATGCTTTTGTTAATACATTAGACTAAATCTAATTTGGTATTCTATGATAAATGTTAATTTATTTTTTACAAAAAAGCAATAAATTTTATTTTTAGTAAGGTTTTGCTTTTCATTTTACTTCCAAATTGTGTTTCTTGAACTGTGTACAAGGTATGATGATAAAAGTGACCCTCTCCCAATACAAGATAATCTATGCCGGATTCTCAGTGTCAATCTGTGCAGGGCCCCGCCGAGCTTTATGTTTGCAAAGGAAGCCACAGCTCTACCTAGGGCTCAAATGCCATCAGGAATATGAGCCGAGCCCCGTGGGAGGAGAAGCTTCCAGAGGATCTCTGCTCTCTTTCCTTTTCTTCCTGGAGGAGCCAGAAAAGCATCGCCCTCCCCACCCCTCCAGGTTTTTTTTTTTTTTTTTTTTTTTTTTTTCAGATTTTTATCCTTCAACTGCTTCTGGTTTGTTACTGGGTTTTGGTTCTGCTTTGTAAACTCCCTCTCCTCTTCCCTCTTTTTATTTAAAAAAAAAAATTTTTTTTTTTTTTTTTTGTTTGAGAAACAGCATGAGCAGGGGAGGGGCAGAGAGAGAGAGAAGGAATCCAAGCAGACTCTGCGCTGTCAGCACAGAGTCCAAGGTGGGGCTTGAACTCAGGAACGGTGAGATCATGACCTGAGCCAAAGTCAGACGGTTAACGGACTGAGCCACCCAGGCGCCCCTCCCCCACTTACCTTTTTAACATAGGTTGTGATCTTTAGGAAATTTCACTCCTGTCACCTGTGTGCTTCCACACATTTCACTTTTTAAAAAAAGTTTGAGGGGCGCTTGGGTGGCATAGTCGGTGAAACGTCTGACTTTGGCTCAGGTCAGGATCTCAACTTTGTGGGTTCTAGCCCTGCATCAGGCTCTGTGTGGACAGCTTGGAGCCTAGAGCCTGCTTTGGATTCTGTGGCTCTCTGCCCCTCCCCTGCGCGCACTCTCTCTCCCTCTCAAATATAACATTTTAAAAATGTTAAAAAAAAAAAAATAAAAAAATAAAAGTTTGGGGGGGTGGAGGGAGGGGCAGAGAGAGAGAGACAGGAAAGATTCCTAAGCAGGCTCTGTGCTGGAAGTGCAGAGCCCAAGGCAAGGCTCGAACCCATGAACCATGAGATCATGACCTGACCTGAAAACAAGAGTTGGAGGTTGACTGAGCCACCCAGGTGCCCCTACACATTTCACTCTTATGCATGTAGACTTTATCTTAGTCTGTATCTTTTACGGTGTACATTAATTTGTCAATTACTTCAACCTTTTTCATTTTTTGAGATGTGAAGATGTTGACTTTCTAGTCTTCTTTCTTTTGATTTAGAAACTTTCTTTTAAAAATGTTTAATGTTTTTTTAAAATGTCAGGTTTTTCTTTGTTGCTGTCTTTTCTAATCTTAATTTTATACTTTCTAATAGTCCAATGCAGGAGGTGAGGGATCCCTTTCCCCCACCCTCTACTCGTTTTCTGGGTCCTCCACTCTGGAGTGAAATAACTCAGCTGACAGAAGGATCATAAGCTCCACCTTGTAGAACACATTTGTTTTAATGGAAGAATTATTAGATCCTTATGAGAGGAACTTACAGTTCTAAAATCTCCATTCTTCAATATGTATGTATGGCTATCATATTTTGGGCGGAAGCCATCATATGTTTGCCAGTAGGAACAAATGAGCAAAGTCACACCAGGGAAAGGGCTCCCTTGGCCTTAGGAGTTGGTGATAACTTCATGAGGGCCATCCAGGAGTATTATTCCAGCAAAGTTATGGGCACTATCTTACATTAGTAGACTTTTCCAGCTTACTGTTACAAAACAGAATCTACTTCCCTCCTGAGAGGACTAGGGAGGACCCTTCGGGTGTAGCCACCCCAGCAATTCCAGCATTCTGGGCCAAAGGAATGCTGGCTCTAAGAATTGGGGCTGGGGGCTCCTGGGTGGCTCAGTTAAGCATCCAACTTCACCTCAGGTCATGATCTCACGGTTCCTGGGTTTGAGCCCTGCATGGGGCTCTGTGCTGACAGCTCAGAGCCTGGAGCCTGCTTCAGATTCTGTGTTTCCCTTTCTCTCTCTCTCTGTCCCTCCCTCACTCATGCTCTCTTTCAAAAATAAACATAAAAAAAAAATTTTTTTTTTTTTTTTTAAAGAATTGGCTTCTGTTGTGCCCCACTGGGAATGTTAGGACCTGTAGTGGGCAATTGGGACTGCACAGACTAGAATTTGACAGATGAATTTCACTTTCCCATTTTGGACTTTGTCACCTGAAAGACAGGGGACATAAAGCTCATTTCCTTTATCTTTTGACCATCACCTTCAGAGAGAACAGAAGTCTTTTTACCTTTTCAGGGTTGATCCAGGTTTATTTAGATGGTGTCTTGGTCAGAGCCTAGATCACTGTTCATACTCCTTTTGACAGCTCCACCCCAGCCCACCTATCTGTTGGAGATCCCCCCCCCCCCTTTTTTAACATTTAATTTCAGAGAGAAAGAGCATGCACACCAGCATGTGAGTCTGGGAGGGTGGAATCTCAAGCAGGCCCTGAGCTGTCAGCCCAGAGCCTGATGTGGGCTCAACCTCACCAGCCGTGAGATCATGACCTGCACCTAAAACAGGAGCTGGACACTTAACTGAGACACCCAGGCACCCCTGGAGCCCTTTTCAAGCATATTTTTTTCATTCCATGAGGATGAATTTACCTCTTCTTTAAGAAATAGATTTCACTTTTGAATAATCAAACACATTTTCCACTCTCAGGAAGTGATGCCACCCAAAGCCCTTTGCTGATTTAGACAGGCCAATGAGCCTCCCAATTGATGGCTCTTTGGCTATCCTGCCCAAAAAAACCCACTCCAGTGAAAACAACCCCAGTTATCAGCTATGAAACTGGAAGGTGAGGTGGTAGACACCCAGACCCCAGCTAGTTGTTTGGCTCAGTTCTGCTAACTCAAACTGATGTTAACATCCTATTCTTTAGGAGTTCTAATCTTTACTTAGCTTCTGCAACTCTACTGTAGACTGATGGTCATGGGCTAAACTACATTAGGTCTCTATATAATCCTTGCCAGTAGAATCAATGGTTCCCTACTGGGATTTCTAGGGAGGTAAAATACAGGTATCTTAGTCCCCTTTTTAAAGCCTTTTCTTTTAAAAGGTTTGGCACCCTTTTGGTTAAGCTAGAAAGATAAAACCTTTTTAAGTGCAGTTTTGAGTTTTTTCAGAATAATCACCAGCTCTCGTGCTCTTTTGTAGTCAATTCCCATCCACACCCCAGGAAGCAATTCAGGTGTCTGCTATCGCTGGTTTCCTCTTTTCCAGAATGTTATGTAAATGCCTTGAGGTTGGCTTTTCACTTAGCATAATGCTTCGGGGATGCATCCATGTTGTTTTTAATCAGTACTTCATCTTTTTTATTCCTAGGTAGTATTCCATTGTATGGATGCACCAATTTATACATTCACCAGTTGGAAGGCTATGTTGACTTATTTTTGGTGACTGAATAAAAGCAGCTACATTCACATACAGGTTTGTGTGAACATTTTCAGTTCATTTGAATCAATTCCTAGGAAGGGTGATTACTGTATCACAGGGCATTTAATTTTGTCAGAAACTGTCAAACTTTTCCAAAGTGACCTTACCATTTTGTTAATTCCTCCAGCAGTTTCTCGGCATCCTAACCAGAACTTGGTATTTTTCATAGGTAGGTCATTTTGCTTTTTACATTTTCCTACTGATTTATGATAACATCTTTTCATGTTTGTTTTGAAATCCATTTATTTTCTTTGGTGAAGTGTCATGTTCAAATCTTTTGCCAAATTTTTTTTTTTTTTTAAAGTTTTGAGTTCTGGGCACCAGTCACTTACCAGGCACATTCTTTCAAGCCTGTACCTTTAAAGACTTGGTACCATTTTTGCTTAAGATAGAGACAAAGCACTTGCTTATTGCAGGAGGTAGATATTACTTTGATTTGGGAGTAACCTTACTAGATACTTGGCCCTGCTAATTACTGGACTAGTTGCATTTGGTAGATGCCTTTCAACTTTTTAATACAGCCACTCTCACTCTGAACTTGCTGTAGGTGAGTTCATCTCTGGGTCATTCCCTCATTTCTTTCATTCATCCCAGCTTGGTATTGTGTGTGCCTTTTCTCCAGGCTAAAATTTCTTCCTTTGCTCACTGTGAGCAAATGTGTAGCCATGTACCCAGACGTAGGTCCTTCTTAGATTTCCACATGATTATCAACCCTGTACACACTGAGGTTTTTGCTTCTCTCTCAGTCAACCCCCAGTGAGGCATGGAGCTATTAATAGTGAAGTTTAAATATTTTGTGGCCACTATTGCTGGTACTTGTTGCTAAGCATCATTTTACAACTGAGAATGTTCTGGTTTTATTATGAAAGAAACTGGTTCTTCATAGTAATTACTTTTTAACCTACAGAGGATTCAACTTTTTTTCCTTGATTTAAAAAAAAATGAATTTGATATTGTGTAAGGTGTCCAGCTTACTTTGATACATTTATATATTGCAACATAACTGCCAGCCATGGAGTGATATTTATCACATTACATAATTATAGCATAACATTATCTATATTCATTATACCATGCATTAGGTCAGGTTTATTACTTCTTACAAATTTGTACCCTTAAATACCACCACTCCTCTCTACCTCCCTCACCCCTGGTAACCACCATTTTACTTTTTTTTTTTTTTTTTTACATCTTTAACTTTTTTAGATTCCACATATAAGTGGTATTCATCTAGTACTCATCTTTGACTTATGTTGCTCAGCATAATGGGCTCAAGATCCATCCATGTTGTTGCCAATATTGTTGCCATCTTCCTTTCTCATGTACAGTTTAACTTTTTTAACACGTCTCTTGTTTACAGGACCAAATTTGTGTTGTGGCCTTATTAAATATAAAGATTCATACACTGGTGTCTCCTTGTTTTTCTTTATTTTCACCTAGTTAATTTACTGTGTATCTTATGCGTCACTCTACGAAAGACTCAACAAATCCTTTTTTGGAACCAAGTGGGATACAAATAAATGACTAATATTATAGAGACAAAATCTTCTGTGATCTCATACTCTTCCAAAGGCAACTCTGGAGTTGCAGAAATCTCCTCCAGGGACTCTTTCTGTTACCTACTTCAAGTTTAAGACTTGTACGATCTGGAGAAATCAGAGTGCACACCTAGAATACTAGACAAGGATTCTAGAACTGCATCACAATCCCAGATCCAGATTTCCCCCTAAACTATAAGGAATTCTAAAACATGTTGAATGGATAAGTATATGTGACAAACTAGAAGCCAAAAATCAAAACCCTACCTTGAAAGTCACAGTAAAAGTCATACCTGAGTATAACCAACTATTGTGAATTAAAGCAGGTCATTTTAAAATTTTGCTGTTTTAGGAATCTAGTATGTTTTATGTGGTATTACAACTGACCTCAAGGGTAATTATTACCAATGGTATTTCTAAACTACTCCAAAACCTATACTAGTGGTAAAAACTTTATGTTGAGGCTATTCACATTTTCTCCTTCCCTCAAGAGGTACCTTTTAGATGCAGATAAATATAAACAACTTGTGACTGAGCACTGTTTTTTTCCCTTGATGGGAGCTTTTTATATTTAAAACATACTTGAAAAACATACTTTTCACCACCAAACTACCTGTTTGGCATTAATAGAATACTGGAAAACTCTAACCCAAAATATTGACACATATTTGCTTAATGCCACTTAGGAATCAGCAGGTTACTTAGGAACTGAGAAGTAATTTCAAGGATTTTACTGCTGAATCCTCAACTAAAATTTTATTTCCTTGAACTAAATAAAACATATGCAGATCCATTTAAAAAAATAGTCACCCTGTGAGGCAAATTCAAATCTGCCAACCTAGTTTTAGTCTAGAACCAAACCAGCAACAAATATAGTCAGCAATACAATGCTACCAGGTTAACTTTCACGATGGTTCTTTGTAGAATAAATGAGAGAAATACGGCGTCAGAGTACCAGTGGGAACAATTTTCTTCCTAACCCAAGTCAGCCACTGGTAATCTTGTCCTAGTTGGCTCACTAGATTCCTGTGTGCTTCTTCATCTTCGAGAAAAAAAAAATCTTACCATCAGCTCTTATTTCAGACATGTCAGGTAACTATTTTCCCACAAATACTTTAAGCTCATCATTACTGGGAAAACAAAAAAAACTGTCCCCAAGACTTTTAGTAATGAATGAGTACACAAACAACATCTGGATATTAATTCCATGGTGCAAGGATTTCCTGCAAAGTACCTTTAATATGTTTGCATCGGCAGCAAGCATTAGGATGTGCTAATTTTGGCACCATCGGTTATATGTGTAGCACTACACATTCGATAAAGTCACCCCAACCAGTATTTATCCATGTGAATAGAAAAACTGAACAAAAACATAGTTCTGATAAACGCTGAATTCTTAAACCCAATACAGTTTAATTTTCTTCCACAATCGAGGGCTGCTATTTAGGATTGTTTTGTTAATGATAAATAAAGACAGGAATTATTTAGAAAATAAAGTACTTCACCGTTCTTATATATTAAATGTCTTGCTATATAAAATATACCCTCAAGAAGTCAAAGTATGTGAAATCAGTGTTTCAAATAAAAATCACAGCTATGTTACTGTTCAGCAACTCCATTCAAATAAACATCAGTACTGTATTCTCAAAAAGAAAAAAAAAAACCTAAAAACCAAAAAAAAAAAAAAAAAAAAAAAAAAACCAGTAACTGAGGCAAAAGCTTTTAAGTTTGCATTCTGGGTGTACAACAGAAACCCCTCACCCTGCATCCTTTAAGACCGCCAGTCTGCTTCAGTAATTTGAATCTGCCACTTCTTCAATATGTAAAGCACTGTGCTGAGAATATAAAAAGTTATAAAAAGGCAATCATAAAAGATTAAATCTTGGTAGGCATGTCAGCTTTCTTTTAATAAAAACAAAAATAGTCATTGTCATCTAGTTAAATAAGTCTCTTTTGTATAGTGTTCCAGTTATTGAAAAAGGGCCCTTAAAAAACCCAACTGCCTCGATCTTAAACCTTACCCTCTTGCCCCATAATACATGTTTGAGGGAAGAGTCATTAATGTGCAAATTGGCAAAACAAATGTGGAGGAGAGGGGACTTCTTGAAATGACATGCCCGATCAAGTCTTGGTTTATTCTTTTACAATATCAACTTCCAAAAAGTAAAATAACCAAAGTAGTCCTAAAAATACACAAAACAGACCTTCATCTTTGCATTCCTTTCCCAATAAACACAAAAAGTATGTACAGCATGTTTAATAATATGCAATATGCAAAAGCTTTGTGTTGCTGTTAGCAACATCTATACCCACCCACCCTCCTTATTCACAAGTGTACCTCTACTAAACACAATTACATCACTAAGCCTGTTAGTTTGTTAAAACTGGAAAATCTTTGTATAGGGGCTCCACTCATTTGACTCAAAGTTATAGACTTCCACCGTATTCAGAAATTCATTGCCATCAAAGCCTCCCACTGCATAAATGGTGTTCCCTACAGTTGTAATCCCAGCGTTGCTCCTTGGTGAAGTCATGTTTCCCATCATCTTCCATTCATTTCTAGTTGGGTCATACATCTCCACACAACTGATGGCATGAGAACCATCAAAGCCACCACCTACAAACAATTTTCCTAAAAGAGAATGAAACAAGGTAAATCTAGAGAAGGAAAAAAACTCCTAAGTCTTTTTTGCTAAAATTGGTGGTTCTTAGTAGAAATACCTGCTCATTCTACCAAAAGTCCTTGTTAAATGCCTTCCTAACGCGGCAAGTAAACCCATTCATAGATGGAACTCAGGCAATTTACAAAGAGAGGGGCAGCCTCTAACTGAAGCACAATTCTCACAATTCTTTGCGGTAACTGCTACTGCTGCCATTTCACAGATGAAATGAGGTGCAAAGAAGTTGAACAACTTGCCTAAAGAAGCAGCTAGTATGCAGCAAGCCAGAGTAGTTCTGTGCACTGGAGATTCTGTACTAGTCCAGTGCCTCAGAATTAAGATTCAAAAAAAAGTTATAGAAAAGCAGTTTTCAGATACTGAACATTTTCTTGAGCTTTCCAATTCTATAAAATTAGTTTAGTACAAAAACTTCTTGGAAACAGACCAAGAGTTATTACATTTTCAAATATATATGCAGAGCAGTTAATTATTTTCAGACACATAAAATGTCAGCATTAAATACTGTGTAGTTTTAAATTTTTTTTAAAAAAAACATTTATTTAGCTTTGAGAGAGAGCGCATGAGTGGGGTCGGGGCAGAAAGAGAAGGAGACACAGAATCTGAAGCAGGCTCCAGGCTCTGAGCTGTCAGCACAGAGCCCGACAAGGAGCTCGAACTCACGAACCGTGAGATCATGACCTGAGCTGAAGTCGGATGCTTAACCGACTGAGCCACCTGGGCGCCCCAATACTGTGTAGGTTTAAAAACTTCCATCCTCTTGGGGCCCCTGGGTGGCTCAGGCGGTTAAGCATCCGACTTCAGCTCAAGTCATGATGTTACGGTTCGTGAGTTCGAGCCCCGCATCGGGCTCTTGTGCTGACAGCTCAGAGTCTGGAGCTTCCCCCTCTCTCTCTGCCCCTCCCCTGCTCACACTGTCTGTCTCTCTCTCTCTCTAAAATACAACAAACATTAAAAAATAAAAACTTCATTATTTTCTCATTTGATTGTCCAAAATCTATCTACAACCACATATTTACAGAAGAAATGACAAGGCTCAGCGTGGGCTGCGGGCTACTTGCTGGCATGTCTACACATCTATACGTTCAGCAGGTGAGCCATAAGCTTAACTAAGAGTCCACTTTGTTCCCAAGACAATGCTAATTAAACTCATTATGATAATTATATAATTAAACATGTAAATCAATACAATGAATGTGAAAAGAAAGCTGCATCCATATAAAACTAACTTTGGAAAGATCTGTTAAAAAAAAAGCCTTAAGTTTTCCTTCCGATTAGGTATGGAGTAGACAGAAGAGACTAGAATCTAGGTGATTTGCACTTATTTTGCTTTGCAAGTCAAATCCATTAAATTCTTGCTCTAAAGGAACAAACTGGAACTCTAAGATGATACATTTTGCATATGGTTTATGGAAGGAAAGGACTTAGAGAACTTCATTCAGTGAACCCATCAAAAGACTAGTGTGTTAATATATTTATATTATTACTTCAAGTACCGAGTCTGATTAGAAATGACTTCTAAAAGATAAACCACCAATGCCCACTGCATCAGAAAAAATGTCTGCTTCTGACTTCTTATTATACAAGTGTTTAGTTATCATGGACATTCTCTGGGAATATTAGAACAAACTCTTGCCACTCCCTATTCTTCACCTTTCCAAATCTCAACACTCACCATCAAGAACAGCTACACCAGCTCCTCGCCTTGCCACGTTCATGGGTGCAATTAAGGTCCAGGTGTTATTTTCAGGATTGTAACGTTCTACTGTGTTCAGACAATTCCAAGACTCTGCACCTCCGATTATGTACAAAAAACCACCAAGCTCACAGACTGCAGACTGGTGTCTACCTATAAAATCGAGTCAAACCAAAATTACTTTATCTCCCAAAACTTTAAGTGCGCATACTACACATAATTGATTTTGAGATCTTAAAAAAACAAAAAAACTTGAGGGGAAAAAAACCCAAATCAACTCACGAATGTTAAGAGGAGCACAGCTTGTCCATGACTTTGTTATAGGATCAAATACATCACAGTTTTTCAGTCCTTTTTGACCATATGGATCAGAGCCACCAACAATGTATAATTTCCCATTCAGAGCGCATACTCCTATATGAGTATAAAATAAGGTTATATATTGATAATTTAATTACCATATTTAAATACTGATTATCTCAGAAGGAAAGTAATTTTACCTGCGTTACAACGGTTAGTTCTCAATTCTGGAACAGGAATCCAGTCATCTATGTTTGGATCATACATCTCTCCACAACTCAGGTCATCCGAATGGCCATTCGATCCACCTACCACATAGAGCTGGCCCTAAGTCAAAAGTACAAGATCAGAATTTCTGCCATTCTGAAGTTATGAGAAACAACTAAACATGGATTGCTTCTTCCTTACCATGAGTACAGCCATCTGAAATCGAGCTCTTGGTGTTCTCATGGGAGCAAGAAAGGACCAGTGATCTGTACGTGGATCATAGCATTCAACTGTTCGAAGACATTCCTCTCTGTTATAGCCACCTGGTAAAAGAACCATCAAGATTCATGTTTAAGATCTCAAACCACATGAGGGTTTCTTGTCTAGAATGATTTAGGTAATCTGCACAAAGAGAAAAAGAATTTTTATCCATAAACCTATTAAGGTCCCATTAGGTGATGTTTTAACTCAGGGCTTCTAACAGCCGAACAACATTATCAGTATGAGTAAATTGCTTAGTCTTGGCTTGAAAATTAGGATGGAACAATTTAACGACTTTATAGTTTTTTAAGAATTAGAAACAGACATTAACTTAAAGGATAGGCAATACAATAGTATTTACTTTTGTATTTCTTGGTCTTTTTAGAATGTGGTAAAGTAGAATGCCAAGGAAGAAGGCATATTAAACCCTCCCTTTCCAAAGTTCACATCAAAGCAAGCACAAATGTCCATGCAGGGGCTTAGCCAGTTGAAACTTTCCAATAAGAAAACACTCATCCTTCTGTTCTTACCTGCTGCTATGAGCTTGCCATTCATCTCTGCTGTCCCCAGACCAGACCGCGCATACTGCATGGGAGACATGGGCTTCTCTATCAGCTCATCTGGTTGCATCTCAAAGCTTAAACTTTTAATTAGTTTTGGAGTACTTGTTGGTGAGCTCTGTGGGCTGTTTCGCCCGTGAAGGAAAATTACACAGAATATACCATCCAGCACAGCCAGGCACAAGTAAGTGTTATCTGTAAGCATAAGAGTTCTATGTTTAAGATGCAATTATTACTACTTTTGTTTGCTGTGTGATCCTGACTTGGATTCCGGATCCCAGACTGGAACGATCTGCTACTGTTTTCCAAATCTAATGGCTTCTGAGTTTTTCCCACAAATAGTCAACTTCAAAGTTATTAAATGGTTCCACTCAACACTCTTCTTTAAAAATAAGTCAAAGACAATCTGATGAGTGTAATACACTTACTTGAAGTCTTTTCCGAAGCAACGATTTTCCATTCATGCTTAGGGCTTTGTACTGTAGCATTTGGAGAAGAGAGACATCCAGTGGAACTGCTACTTATCGGCTTATGGCCATTCTCACGTGGTGGCTTTTTCTGCAAAATCAAAAGGTAGCTACAGAAACCTAGCCAAAGACCATACCTGGTGTACCTCTGTTCCTGAGCTATTCCACAACACTGAAAAAACACCTAGAATCCTTCACTTATGTATGACATTTAAAGCACCCTAAATTTAACACAAACCAACACTTTCCAATTGACACAAATTACTAGCATACTTCCATCTTCACTTATAATGAAACAACTACACCTACACAAGGAGCCTGGTCAGGAAAAGCTCAATTTAAGCAATTAAAAAGCAAGTTGTAGATCAAGTATGAGAATACCTCAATGGAAAAAAAAAAAAAAAAAAAAAAAAAGAGAGAAAAAAAAAACCCTTAATCTACATAAGCTCAAAGTTCACATACTCTTTATATGGAGTATAGAATCATCTTTCAAAAGAGATTATTAATTTAAAATGGTATGAATTATCTGAAAGATTACATTTAGCCCACTGTCTCCAAGAAACTATCAAACCTAATTAAATCATATGTATGGATATCCTTCATACAATGCCAGCAAAAAGTGAGCAGACATATCCAGTTCGGTCCCTCTGAAAAGTATCTCTCAGGACAAAAGTTGCAGTTACAAGAAACACTTAAAAGCATATTTCTTCAGGACCACCATATAGGTATTATAGAGTGCTTTTCTAGACAAACCATATCAAAAGACAAAATATGGTAATCAGAAATAAAACAATAATACTAAAAGAACCAAACATTCACAAAAGTAGTATAGGAACACTCAGAGGGAGAAATAGGCAAAGCTACAAATTTTCAAATGATAATAAAAGAATTATATTGTGTTCTTGTGTAGGAGTTCCCTTTGATGGTTTTCTTATGTTATTAGTCCTTGACACTTTTAAAGTATATGATCATATGGCATTAGAAGAGTCAGAGACATCCTAAGAGGACCTACCAAATGAACAGGTACCACCCCCACTTCAGTACCTGACGCCAAGTGTGCCGATCCACTTCTTTTGATCCCCAGGGCCAAAGCCACATGGGTAGCTAAGATTTATAGTAGAAATTTGTTTCTTATGGAACCAAAAAGCTATGTTAACAACTTAGAGGAAAAAAATTTGGTAGCTACTTAAAGCTGTGAAAAAACTATCAGAAGTTTGGTGTGGGCCAGTCAACAAGCATGGTTATAGCATATGTTGGCTATTTTGAGAAAAGGCAGAGAATGTACCATGTTAATGGTTACCATTAAATTCTATTTTGACATTTATCATATACCTAGGTATAATTAGGCACTTTATTCACCTCATATCTTTTAATGGAGTAAGGGCAATGCTGTTAATCCATTTTATCGATAACAATAAGAAAAGAGATGTATTGCCTAAGGCAATACAACTAAAAGAATAGAAATTCTGAGTATAAAGCCACTCTTTTTATACTATGACAGATTTTTGTCTCTGCTACTAGAAACTCCAAGGTACATAAAACCCCATCCCAACCTGTGGGAAGAAGGGATCCAAAGTATCACAAATTGATGATGCCATCAAAGGAACTCCTATACAAGTACACAATGTAATTCTTTTATAATCATTTGAAAATTTGTAGCTTTGCCTATTTCTCCCTCTGAGTGTTCCTATACTACTTTTGTGAATGTTTGGTTCTTTTAGTATTGTCTTATTTCTATTTTTTATTTTTGTCTGATATGGTTTGTCTAGAAAAGCACTCTATGATACCTATATGGTGGTCCTGAAGAAATACACTTTTACGTGTTTCTTGTAACTGCCACTTTTGTCCTGAAAAATACTTTTCAGAGGAACTGAATTGGATATGTCTGCTCATTTTTTGCTGGCATTAAGAGCTTTTATTATAGTAACAAAACTGTTCTAACGTATGGATTATAATTGAAAAAAATCAATGTGAAAGAGGAAAGCATGATTAACAATGAAGACTACTAGTGTTTTATAACTAACAAGTCATACAGAGGTGCTGGTTAACGCCTTTATATTCCTTCTGGAACATTTTCAAATACAATCCCTTCCTCTCCCTTGTCTTCACTTTCCTGTATTAACTCCTCCCACGCGCTACCCACTGGCCCCACTTTCTTTGCCTCTGGCTCCCCAGGGAGTAATCTCCGGTGGCTATTTCTTTTTCAACCACTATTACTTCTCAAGCTAAGATATTCTTAACTTTACACTCTTTGGAACTTATACCCACTAAAGGTTACCAAGTGCCCTCCCAAAACCAGTGAAGAGATACCCATAACCATATTTTACATGACCTCCAAAAGAATGATCTGACACAATTTAGTCTTCCTCTGTTCAAACTTTCTCTGCTTATGTTAGCTAGCTTTCTAACATAATTTGATTCTAATCTTCTCCTTCCTAATGGCTCCTCAACCTCTTTTCCTATTTCTCAAGCCTAATGTGTCCCCTCATCCTATTTTATTCATGATCTTTATCCAGGGAACCACCTTCTAATGAGTCACATCAGAATCCTGCTTTCTCAAATTCTTCCTTTTCCTTAATTTTCTTATTCTAAACAATCACTAAGGACTCACTCAACCTTTGAAACTATAAATGCTTAGAGTCCACTTTTCCTCCTTCATGCTCCTGGATCAAGCCCTCATTTTTTTTTAACTAAACTACTGCTTGTAGTAATCTATAAATTGGTCTCACAATTGGGTCTACCCTCTGTACTTGGCCAGAAAAAGAGAAGGGCTTAACGCAATCATTTAGTAAAGAAAAACAAAACGCAACAAACCACAGATCAGCTGGAGTCCCATGACCCAGAGATTGCCACCTAATAGTTAACCACGGGTCTAAAATGATTAAAGTACAGATCTTTGCTGTACAGAAATACAGTATTTAACCAATGCCCCTACTGTTGGAACTACTGCTCAGTTTTTCACTATTATTAAAGTTGTGAAATATATCTGTCCAGGGGCCCCTGGGTGGCTCAGTCAGTTAAGCATCCAACTCTTGACTTTGGCTTAGGTCATGATCTCGTGGTCATGATGTCAGGCCCTGTGTGACGTCAGGCTGTGAGCACAGAGCCTACTTGAGATTCTCTCTCTCTCAAAATGAACATTAAAAAAAAAAAAAAAGGAAATAGATCTGTTCATGTCACTCTACTTCCTTGTCTACAATTCTTTGAAAATTCCCCACCACCTGTAGGATAAAGTATTAAGCCCTAACCCAGTGGCATTTACCTACTTTCCCAATCTTGTGACCTCGCACGGGTATTTTTTGCTATCTGACACACTCTCATCTGCTTTGCAAGCTCTTCTAAATCCTAAGACTGTTCACATGTTGCCTCTTCTGTAAATTTCCTTAGTTTCTCTCCTCTTGGCTCCTCTATCCCTTCCCCTTTATGCCTTTTGTAGATCCCTCTTATAAGACTGTACGGTTTTCATCTACTGCTATAGATGGTTCTGCAACCAGAAACTGTCTCTTACATATTTCTGTGTCCTAACATCATGGTCTGCCATTTTACTCAACGGCTGCTTACTGAAAAACAAAAAACAAAAAAAAAAAAAAAAACAAAACAAAGTATCTTTAGAGTATGAGGGAAAATATCCTAAATGTTCAAAATGCAAACTATGAACAAAGTTCTCAACTAATTTAAACCCAAACACTTTTTGTAAAACATAAAAATACTTGGCCACTACTACCACAGAATACCTGACAACTGCCATTCAGGTCACTTCTGAGTCTTATTTACCTTCTAACTGGTAAAGAAAACACCCCTTAAAACTGGGTTAACTCTGCCTACTTTATAGTTTATCCCTCACAAATACAACGTTGAAGCTAAAGGTCAAACAAAAAGAATGCATACTGTATGACCATTTATATACATTTCAAAGGCAAACTAAGCTATTGTTTCAGAAGTTAGAATAATGGTTTCCTTTAGGGCTGTGTAAGGACATGACTGGGAAGAGGCAAGGGAAAGCTTCCCAGGCCACAGAAATCTCTTCTGGAGCCAAGTAGTGTTTAAACTAGTGAGTTCACTATTTGACACTTACGATGTGTGTCCTTTTCTCTAAATTTTTGTCTAGAAACTAAAAAATTTTTATGCCTGACATTTTTTTTTTAATTGGGTCTAACAACACCCATTCCCTGTTGCAAACAATTTTTTGTAATCTAACAAAAAAAAAATCAATTTCTACATTGCTTCATCTTATTGGCCTTGTTTTCTTACTACTTGTAAATCCTATTTCATTGAGAAAAAATCTAAATGTGGTTTCCTAATTTGCTGAATTTTTATGTGGAGAAACAGTAGTAAATCTAAGAAAGATATGCTTGTTTTGTCCTGAAAATGTTTCTGTTCAGATATACCAATGAAATTCTTCCACTTTCCTTTCTTAAAGGAAAATTTCAGTATACTAGAAAATGCTCTAATCACATTTTAACCTGAGGTTACCTCAGATGTGCAATGTGTACCTGCACAAACTGAATGTGGTCATCATCACTGCCAAACACCTCAGCCTGTCCATCTAGTAGGTTCCCATCAAGCAGCTTGTGATCAGCTGAGTAGTACAAGGTTTGAACCTGCAAAACAGCAACAGAACACCCATGTGGCTACCGTCTCCATGGCTACTCCACTAGTATGCAGATCACACAAACGCCTCAAGGTAACCTCCAGTGTGCTTCTTCAACTTCTTGACATCTTGCTCTGGCAGGATCCCGAAGTAAAGAAAATACATGTCATGGTTGTAAAAATTTTAAAAACAAAAATAAAATACAGAATCTTCTAACACTGGCCGAAGAGTCCTTGGCTTGATTGGCTTGAAAGAAATCTTCATTTTTCCATAGCTTCTATTATATAGCATTTTAAAAAAAAAAGGCACTAATACAATATATGGGCTCTTAAAGCATATACATATTTACAGTAAAATTTGGACTATGGTTTACACCTTTGAAGTGCTCTGATTTGCATTAACATATTTGTCCTGTAGGCAATGTCAAGAAAAACAGATAAAAAGCAAATGCAAAACTCAAAACAAGCTGTAGAGACACCTCCCTCAGCAGATGCAAACACATGGTCAATGCACCTGATTTTCAAGTGGGAAATGATATAAAATGTAAAAATCACCTGTTAGCCTTTTTAGAAGATAATGCTAACAGTATGTTTCAAGACCTAACAGATCTGGAATGCCTTTCGTGGAATGACAAATTCAAAGTCACTCCACTGCTCCATCTGCATGTGTTTAATTCCCACCATTTCTCCATCAAGTTTGTCTTGTGGTATTTTTCAAAAGTTAAGTGAATGTACGTATGAACAACACCATTGAAAAAACACAAAGCTTTAAAGATAAGAATCCTGTAAAGGAGTAAACACCATTAAATCATCATCGTTCTCTGCCCACAGCGGATTTTTCTTAGGAGAACTGGGGCAGGACTGCTGCTTCTTTACGTGTCAATACACTTGAGGTTTCTTCTTGTTTCTTCAGTCTTGGGTATCCTAGTTTTGTTAATAAACCTATGGGGAGATAAATCAATGGGGAGGAACAACCATTAGAAGCTTTTACCTACTTATCAAATTTAAAGCAAAAACCTGTGAAGAAAAATTAAGAATCTACAGAAAATTTCAGTACCACCTCCCATTTCTAAAGCAAATTACATGCTACTTTAAAGGAAGTTAACAGCACATAATAAGCAAAGAAATAAAAAAGAAAAGCAGAAGACCAAACTGAACAGTTCATTCAGCTCACCTGGACACCCCCCCTGTTTCTCAGCTTAGGGGTACCTATAGCAAAATTTAAATTCTTTAGGGTCATGGTTACAAAATAAAAGTGAAAGGGAATCCTTCATTGTTATAGCAAAATAATTTTTAAGAATTGTTGCATCCCATTTACTTTAAAACTAACCTCTTCCATCAGCTCTTCCAGACTGTCTCCATTCTCCCAGATGCTACGCTGCACCCAGTTGATTACCTTTGTATACAATTTGCCATTGCTGGGCAAGCAAACATTATCTTCAAGCATTACCTCCAACTAGAGTTAGGAAAAAACAATGACACTTAGATCAGTGTTGAGTCTCTTAATTCTCAGCTTAATGCGCAATTTCCTAATAAAATGGTCACAGATGCCCAATCTCATCCCATACATTTATTCTCATTTGTAAGAAAACTGTAAAAACAAACCAGTAGGCAGCAAACTGTTACAATGCTAAAAAATAACAGTATCATTTCAATGTACTTTCTCACAACCATGCTTGAAACATGGACAAAGATTCAGCAACTGTAAGTTAGTGTATACATACATATATATCTTTATAGATTTTACCCCTTACCTTTAGCCGTGGAAGTTTAAGAAACTCTTCCTCTTCTGAAATTTGTAACAGATGCTCCTGAATATAGGCATCAACTTTATTCAACAAACGGGTGTCTCCCATACAACTTGCAAAATTTCGGTAAGAGATGCAGCTGGTAACATCCATTCTAGATAGCAAATAATCACCACAAACCTGGGAAAAGAAATACACAAGTGACAACACTTACATATATTTTATTTAATGAATATTTAATACTCAATATGTAAGCATTCTGTGAAGATACAAAGATGAATCAAACACCACTGCCTTAACAGAACAACGTTAACTCTGGGAAGAATAGATGTATGCAAACAATAAACATCAAAGAATGCCGTACAAATGTCTAAGTTGTTTACGGAAAGATGCAACAAACTGAAATGCCATATTAACGCATATGCAATGTGCAGATAAGTATCTCCAATTAGAATAATTAGATAAGACTTTATCATGAAGACAGTATCTGAACTGGGATCTATACAAGAGATGATATTGAATGCAGATAGAAGTAGGGAAGAAGCTGGGACCAATTTAGTTTGGCTGGAGCAAAAGACAAGTAGGAAAACAATTTTGGAAACACAGCAACTACATTAGGGAAAATGTGCAATGCTAACTTGAGGGGTATGTGCTATAAACCACAGAAGGATTTTAAGCAAAGGAGTGACATTACAGAAGGGGCCAGGAAACTTCCTCTTAAAGGGCTTAGGCTTTTGGGCCATAATGTCTTTGTCACAACTACTAAACTCTGTCATTGCAGGTGGAAGCAGCCAGAGACCCTATGTAAATAAAAGCTGTGTTCCAATAAAACTTTATAACAAGCAGTTGGCCTGAGGCTTTGCAGTTTACTGACCCCCAAATTAGAGAATTAAATGCTTTTTATTCTATGAATTATTAGGCAGTTTTCAATGGTGCTACATTCTAGAAGGAGTACTTTTACAGAGGAACTTCCAAGTGTAGAACAGTGAGCTGAGAATGTAAGCTGTGTGATTAATTCTTGAGAAAAACAAGAATATTTTAAATGTTTATTTTTTTGAGAGAGAAGGGGGGGTGGGGAGGGAGGGAGGGAGGGGGTGGGAGGAGGAGGAGGAGGGGGGGAGAGGGAGAAAGAGGGAGAAAGAGGGAGAGAGAGGGAGAGAGAGGGAGAGAGAGGGAGAGAGAGAGGGAGAGAGGGAGAGAGGGAGAGAGGGAGAGAGGGAGAGAATTCCAAGCAGGCTCCAAGCCCAGTGCGGAGCATGACGGGGTGGAGCATGACAGGGGGTCTGATCTCACCGCGAGATCATGACCTGAGCTAAAATCAAGTCTGATGCTTAAATGAGCCACCCAGGCGCCCCAAGAATATTTTAAACCCTGCTACCAGTGACCAACACAGCCACCCAGCTAGTGAAGACTACTGGAAAGGCAAGAATTTAGCTCAAATTATCTGAGAGGAAGTTATGACCTTGCTACATTACTACAGCTAACTGGTTAAAATCACATTCAGTTGTCTAGGGGGAAGAGGGGCCATTTTCAAGTTCTTGAGACTAACAAATGTCTTATGACAAATTATGCATCTTAACTATGTAAAAGCAGACTTGCTAGTAACAGCCCTCCTTATATGTTACTTCTGGTACTCTACCTGCTTTACTCGGTCCATCTTCAGCTTTTTTGCTGCAGAATAAACATCTTTCACTAATTCCTTATCGGCTTTCAACCTGTTAAAGAAAAGTTATTTATCACTTGGATACCAAGGCCTTAAAACACAGATTCTACTTAATCCAAATAAATCAAGGCTTGGAATTTCCTGGTGACATCCCCTAATTATACACTTTATAAAGTACTTACTGAGCAGTGTAGGCATAATTCAGTAAGACTTCAACAGCTTCTGGATTGAGATCATCAAATTTAACATGAGAAATTCCATGAGGATCACTATCACTATTAAAGATTTCAAATAAGTAGGGACTGCAGCAAGCCAGAACTGCTCTGTGTGCTAACATCTCATGGCCACAGACCTGAAATTGTGAGGAATTACAATTAGAAGTACTGTGGACTATTTATTTCTCTAGCTAATTACCACATCAGGTCCTTTATCTAATATTTATAGGTAAATCATTGTTTTTTCAAGTTATTTCATCAAATGCCTACCATGAAAAAGAAAATAAGCATATCCAAGAACTTACTGCTTTTAGAAATAAAATATTAATTTTGTACGTTTCCAAATTAAGTTTTAAATACCTGGAGTCGAACATCACAGAACTGGCCACTTTTCCTCAGGGCATTTAATTTGGCAACAGAAGACTCAATAAAGTTTTCGTCTTCAAACATTAAATATCCATTGGGAATCATTTTTCCTTACAAATTTGGCTAAAGAGCACAAAAAAAGCCAAGTTATTTTACTAGTGAACAATGATTTTTATAATTATACCTTAAAGAGTAATACAGTATCTTTATTTTCAAATTCCATCCTATCAACAACACAAAAATTTTATTACACAAAAACACTGCTGAAAACACTGGCACTGAATGTCCAAGTCTTTGTACAGCTATATTTTGGTCCTCAGTCTTTTTAAGGATTCATACAGCAGTGACTATCTCAACACTTTTGCCCAGGTTTCCCTGAACATTCATTGGGAAGGGAAAGAAATGTAAACCCACCCTGCCCAAACCCATACAATGAGCAATTTAAGAAGCCTGGAAGGATGTAATGTGGTCATCACTTCTAGGTTTCCTTGATTTGGGTTGCTGTCATTCCTTTACTCCCAAATGAGAGAAATGGATAAATAGGCAAACTTAAATCTGTCCCCTCTGCAAGTTTCAGATATTCCAAATCACTTATCTCCTAGGAATACATGCTAGACACTTAATGTTCTTTTAAAAAATGTCCATTTCACCTTGTGAACTGACTAATGCCTATACAAAGCCATCATTAAAAAGCAGTAATAGATTTTAGTTTGCCCTGATTTAAATTCAAAAGTTTACAAAAAGAAAAAAATAGAATTTTTTTTTCTACAAATGATTACTGACTTCCCCTTTAAAAAAATTATGAAAAGGCTATTAGTGTACTGGCATAGTCTTCTGAAAAACAATGTGTCTTAATGTTTCATTGGGCACGAATATTCACTTACCTACTGAACTGGTGAGAAATGTATTTCTGAGATGTCTTAAATAATCCAAGGACAAAGGAGTGTTAAAACTTAGCACTTCCTCAAGGTATGAAGACGGGTGGTTGAAGTGAAGGCAGAGGTGTCTTAAGCTCTAATGGTGATTCCAAAACTATCAGGCTTGAAATGATGTAATCAAGTCCTTAAAAGCTATAGACATGAATTTCTTCTGTGATAATCATGCATCATAATCTGCAATAATGACAAATTTTAGATACTCAGAATGATCAAAGACTGTCATTGATCTAAGTGGATTATATCATACAAAGTCCTTATCTGAAAGAAATGTTGATGTACATGGCTCTAACACAGAAAATAACCAAGACAAATGCAATTATACCTAAACATTTTTCACTTAACCTGCAACTATTCAGGTGATCAAAAAACAAAACACCCTTCCCTGGAAGACAGAAGCTAACAACGTGTATCAATAAGTGAGATATGTAAGCACAAGATTAGAGAACAAATATAAATATTGGTTAAATCTAATATTCTTTACTATTAGATTCCTGTGCATTTTTACCGGCCAGCAAGCAACCTTTGGGCATCATTCCCAGACGTGTATACAATGTTCCAGTCAAACCAGATATACTATTTCCCAAAATGTGGTCTGCTCTTCCCAGTCTCTGTACCTTTGTTCAAGTTGTTCTCTGTTCTTGGAATACCCTTAACCCAACCTCTGCTAGATAAAATCTTACCTCCATAGAGCCCTTCCCAATCCCCCCAGTGGAGAGAAGTTTCTCCCTATCTTCCACATACTAAACCTTCTCTTGTGTCATCTTCCAGCTGATCTGCTCTGGTTTTGGCTTCTGTGGACCTCCTTATCTTCCTTGATTTAAGGTCCTGGAAGGCAGAGCCTCTGTCTTGCTCATCTTTGTATCCATCCCATCTCCCCACTACCAAAACTAGCCTAGAAACATAAATATAAAGATGAGCACTTTGTTGAAGTGAACTAAATAAACAAAAGGGAAAATACTGATATCTGTTCTCTATATGGCCCTTTTTCTCGTTTACAGTAATAAACTCTCACTGGAATAGTTCTGGTCCAAACCAAATCTGCAAAGTAATCATATTCAGTCCTCCTACCTCATTTTCAAGTCATCAACTACAAGTGTCAAATTCAGATGGTTCTTATTTTTTAATCACCTGAACTGCTATGTCACCACTGTCTAATTCAGGAAACTAGAACTAAGTAAATTATTTGAAAGACATGCATACTTTTTAAAACGGACATCTTAAAATTACCTGGATTTTCCTTATGCATCAATCATACACAGAATTCTAAATCTAACAATTGTATTTGGGTGAATGAGTAATCACTTAACCCAGAATCCACTGAAGGCTGGTCCAACTCTAAGTGAACAAACTGTCGTGTTAAGTTCAACACATGCACAATCTGTAATGGGTCTGACCCATATGTCCTAACTGGTTTCTCCATAACTTAGGTTCTATTTCAAAGAAACCTGAGTAATTCTGACTCAGGTTGGGATTGTTGTCAATGCTTACCCCTGCAATGAAACTGTATCATACCATTATGTAATATTGGTTTCCTCTGCTCTACAGTTGCACCTACATTAGTTTGTTCAGCTTTTAAGAAATCAGTTCTAATAAATGATTCCCAATTACCACACAATTCCATGTACACAGAGAAAACACACTATCCTAAGGAAACCTTCAAACATTTTCAGCCAAGACCCAGCTCAAATTAAGAAGATCTTTATATATATGGTATATACTGGGTAGCCAATCCACAGACATAGTTGGTAACTCCTCACTTCAGTTCCCTAAGTTGCCTTTTAAAAAGAAGGGGAAATGGGATGAGGAGGACAGAGGGAGCTTCCATGCAAATTATGGCAATATATTTAAAATGTGCTTTCTGAAAAACCATAAACATTGTGATACAGAGATTTAGAAACATTTTAAACGCTGACCAGTTTTATTCATTATTCAGTGTTTTTCTGTAAAGTAGTCTTGATCTAACCAAGAATAAAAATGGCATCTATTTATGTTTGATAATTTGGAAGCTCTACCTTAAATTTTGAGGGAAAACAAGACATGGTTAAAATCACTTCAGTCCACTGGGAGCAAACACTGGAGAACTTCTAGAGCAACTCTTGGCATACGCATTTGTACAGTATTATTAGTTCTGCAACAGAGTGAGTTCTACATTTAGTATTTGATGACCTTCTAGTATATCAAGATCTTAGTATGATCCTTATCTCTTTAATGATCAATACAACCCTACTTGATTTTAAGAGCTAGCCCAAGATCATGTGACATTTAAGTTAATGCAGCAAACTTATTTTACTCAATTACTGTCCTCACATACTGTAGGCCCCTACTCTCACCTACCCCTAAGCTGGAGGAGGTCTTATCAACTCCTGCCTACAAACCATGTCTTTGAGTGTTCACATTCACTCTCACTAAAGTAAGCATTGGGCAAACTGAGTTTCAAACTATTCTAAAAATGTACAGAAGATCTCAGTTTGGTCTATGAAACTCAAGCTCAGTAACTGGTGGAATAAAAATGTGAGCAGATTTTTTTTCTTTAAAAAGCCTAACCAAAAGCCCCACCATCCTAGAGTTATATAAAAGAATAAAACTTAAAATCTTCTTTGGTATTTAAAGAATACGAAAATACTAATTCAAAGGAATATATGAACCCCTATGTTTATTGCAGCATTATTTACAACAGCCAAACTACAGAAGCAGCCTAAGTGTCCACTGATAGACGAATGGATAAAGAGGATGTGGGGTACACGTAAACACATACACATACTCACAAAATGGGGTATTACTCAGCCATAAAAAAGAATGAAATCTTAACATTTGCAACAACATGGACAGATCTAGAGAGTATAATGCTAACCAAAATACACCAGAGAAAGACAAATACATGATTTCACTCATATGTGGAATTTAAAAAACAAATGAAGAAAAAAAAAAAAGAGAGACAAACCAAAAAATAGACTCTTAACTATAGAGAACAAACAGATGGTTACCAGAGAGAAGGTGGGTACAGGTGAAAAAGTGAAGCGGATTAAGGGTACACTTATCTTAATAGCACTGAGCAAAATATGGATCTACTGAATCACTATATTGCACACCTGAAACTAACACAACTACACTGGAATTAAAATTAAAAAATTTTTTCTTTGGTATTTAAAATATACATTCCATTAATCCACTTTTAAAATTAAAACTGGGTCAAATACAATACATTCTGGTAAATACACTTCAGTTCCTTAGTATGGCCAGTGCAAGAAAAGGGAAACAGAAGACTCATAAATGAGTAATTAAACTGCTTTAGTAACCACCAGAAGCCCACATGTTATGTTACCACAGACCCCCAAAAGATTAACTTAACTGAAATACAGTTCAACAGGTCTTATCCAAGAGTTGTAAGAAAGGTAGGCACAATGTGGCCTCCCCTCCAAATTCTTTTCGGGCCTTCAGTAAGTGGAAGATAAAATGTTATCACCAAACTTCCAAAGCATCCTTAAAAGCTCAAGGAAAATTACAAATATTTAAGTTTCAAGGCAATGTTTTGAGGGCAGCCCACTCACAAAATAAACTCTATTTTTAAAGGACAGACTTTATAATAATACAAAGTAAATCTCTGTAAGACCAGAAGTTACAAATTCCCAGTGTCACCTCTGAAACTACTGTCACCATCATCTATATCAAAACTCACCAAACTCACTCACTTGCTCCATCCTCATTGTTCTGAACTCTTATACATCCCACAAACATTTATGGCACCAAACATATGGCAGGCACAATATGGAATGGGATGCTCATAATACCAATGGAGTTAACGCCATTCTTCAGCCCTGAATACTTCACAGACCAACCAAAAAAGACAGGTAAATCAAGCAGTGAAAATAGCTCAAACAAAAGAGGAAAGGGGTATGACAGCATACGTATTCCAGAAACTGCAGCTATTAGCATGCATATGGTAAACAGAGCGAGAGGAAGAAAGAAAGATCAATGCTAAGGGTTAAACGATGCTGGAGAATAGAAAAGGATTATAGCAAGAACATTCTAGCAGAAATGTGGGGGATGTTCTGGAGGAACAGGTAAAATACGGAAGCAGGGACATTAAGATATTATATACCCCTGCTTATCCTAAGGCAGTAAGGATATTTTAGCTTGGATATGTGTGGTATCCTTATCAAAATTAGTACCAAAATTAGAATTCCAAAAAACACAACAGTTATCTTTAGTTTGCTGCATGCTCAAAGTTAGGAAGGAAGAATAAGAGGAATTTGCTTTTTATGCTAAGGTACCTGTTGGGTATCTAGGTTGATACCAAAAGTGTAAGAATACTGATCTGATAGGTGGAAAAATACAGATAGGTTTAGAAATCATTTACAAGGTGGTGATTCAAGCTTGCAAACGAAGATGAGCATGTATTTTCTGTGCTTCTAACAAAAACCCAGAGATCACTTCCTTGTTCATAATTCCTCCATTCACACTCTCTAGCACAGTAGGTAGGAGGATCTTTTCAGCCTCTAAGAGATCCTTCAAGGCGGTTCAAAATCATATTGTTGAAAAGTCAATGAAATGATTTTCAGGGGTACTTCATCTTAGTATTCAGTGATTAAGACATTTCCTCAATAAGAGAACATTTTACATTAAAAAACCACACTTGTAAAATGACATCAATTGCCATCTAAACTATATCTCAAGCAAGAAAAACAAAACCCCACTCCAAAGTAGCCAAAAAGACACTAATTTAGGAGTGCCTGGGTAGCTCAGTCTCCGACTGGATCTCAGCTCAAGTCTTGATCTCAAGGTCGTGAGTTCAAGCCCAGTGTTGGGCTCCATGCTGGGTATGAAGCCTACTTTAAAACAAGAACAAAAAGTAAAGAAAAGGGGGGGGGGGGGCAAAAAGATGACAATAAAACTAAAACCAAAACCTGGGATCCTCTGTTTTGGGGGGTAAATTTAGAAAAACAGAACTACAAATTAAGATGAATTAAAAAATTACTATCTATTAATTACAGTGATTTCATTTATTGGAAAAACACAGAGGAAAATCATTCTGGTTCTCTTTTAGGTCAATGGTTTTAATCTGGTTTTACCACCAGCTACCAAATTATAGACACTTGAGAAGTAGCCTGCCAGATGGCATTAAATGATACTATTGTTAATCCAATTCTAAATAGTCAGTGTTTGCCTCATCACCAGATATGCAAATACAACTACTCTCCTCAGCATCTTTAAGACAGAAGTTACAGCAGGATTATGCCCAATGCTATTCACCAGTATTTTGCTATCCTTAAATCAACTGCTAGTTCTAGAATTATTAAAAGAAAAATATGGCTTCTGATTAGTCTAGTCCATGCCGTACTTGTTCAACTGTTAATAGTACTAAGCTTCCAGAGCTGTTACTTATTACTAGACAGAAGATCACCACACACAAAGTCCTCAAAGAACAGCTTGATACCACGGTATTCTAATCCCCTCCATCACTGGCAACAGACATTAGGAAACCAGGTCTTCAGGCATCTGATTTCTACTTGCTATAGGTTTTGAAATGTCAGATGTTTCAAACAATAGATTTGTCTACTATGTATTGGGGAAAAAAGTAAATCCATTTCTAAAATATTTGCGTCTAAGTCTTCTTACATTCTCAATCTGATATTGCCTGATACTTTCCTACCACTAAGAACTTATAAACACCCTTTTGCCAGATGCGTATAAGGACAGAAAAAGAGCAAACCTCTCCGCCGATTGCTTTGGTAAAAAGGAAAGTGGCGACGGCCCCAGAGTGACTGGAGTGTCCTGTAGCCCCAGGCCTTCCTCCCCGCGCGGCCTGGCGGGCGCCCACTACTCCCAAGGCTGGAAGGCAAGGCGCCCAGCGCTCGCACACCCCCGGCCGGGATTGGCCGGCCAAGCAGTCATTCAGAGCCGACACGTCAGGGCAGCCGCTCCCTCCCTCCTCCCGCCCTCTTCTCCCCGCGCTTGGCAAGAAAAGCGGGCAACGTGGAGCGGGAACAAAGGACCCCGCGGCCCACGGCGATCTTGGACGCGGTGCCACCCCACTCCAGGCCCCAGGCACAGATGCCGCCTTGGACCGGCTCCCGGTCCACATGCGCCGGGTCCTGGGAGGTCTCAGGGAGGAAAGTCGGGACCTCGGTTAGACCCAGACACTAGGAGTCGATTCCTGACAGCGGGAATACAGAGATTCCCGCGCCCTCCTTCCGGTAGTCATCCCTGCCCCGTGGCGCCCTGACCCAGGCCCACGAGGTTCCCTCGAGCAAGAACTCCCGCCCTACTTCCTATGCCCCAGCTGTCTCCGAGGCGGCCGGCACGCGCCTCAGCAGCCGACGCGACCCGGCAACCATGGCAGCTCCAGGAGCGCGGGCCCCGCGCGGCGCCGGCTCCTCGCACCCAGAAAGCCGCGGCAGCGACTTGGCGCGTCCTCCCCCGGGACCAGGACGCCGCTCCGCGTCTCGCACCGTCTCCCCCAGCCGCCCGCGCCATCTCTCATCAAGGACTCCGGTCGCACCCTCTTCCTCTTCCACCGTCTAGGACCTGCGCGTATTACCTGGTTCATCTCTGAAGAGATGGAAAAACTCATGTCTGGTGCTTCGATGGGGAGTAGGAGGAAGCGGGCGGGAATCGGCGCAACGGAAAGCGCCTCGAGGCCGCGGAGGGGGGGAGCGGTCGAGCGGGAAGACGAGCGGAGGCTGCGAGGAGGGGGCAGGGCCACCGAGGGTTCGTGGGGACTCGCTCACTCGCTCGCTGGCACTGCCGCGCCAAAGCAGCAGGCGGAGAAACTGCCGAGCAGCTCTGAGCGACCGACCTCCACGCGCGTCCCGGAGACACTGCTGCCGCCGCCGCCGCCGCCGCCCGCTCGCGCCGCACCCCCTCGCACGTCACCACGTGCCCCGCCGCCGCCTCAGCCAGTGCCTCCAGGCTGCTTCCGGCTCAAACCGTCAGCGAATCACAAGCGAGCACCAGAAAGCTCCGGCTCGCGGCCCCGCCCACCGTTCGCCCCGCCCCGTCCCGTCCTTCTCCGTCGCCCCCTTGGGTTCGTTCCCTTCCTGCTGGGCTCAAGTAGGTCAAGGCAAGGTGATCCCAGGGAGACAGGCAGTGCTTGGGGCGCGCCTCCTTTTACTTAGCGCCCGGTCGTCTCCTTTCCTCGCCTCGCACCCTCACTTCACCCTTTCGGACTGTGCCGGAACTGGTTTGTTCCAGCCGCCCTCACCTGTTCTGCCTCCCCCTAGAGGCACAACAGCCGGAGATCGGACGTGGGAGATTAGATTTCTCGACGTCAAATTTACATCTAGGCAACCGCCCTAGACTGGGGCTGGCCACAGTGGACCCGAAAGTCTGCGGTCGGCCGTGGGCCCCTACCTTTGTTGGAGGGTGGTGGTGAGTGAGGAGGGGGCGTGGAGATTGTGAGTGAGAAGAGAGGCACGCTGGGGGAAGAAAGGGTGAGAGGATTCAGTAATAGAAAAAAACCATTGGAGGGGTCAGAGAAGGCCTATTCTATTAGTGTTGCTATAAAAACCACCGGATTTCTGTTTTGTCCGAGGGCGGCTATCCCTTCGGAGAACAGTCCGTTCTTTGCTGGTCTTGCTCTCTTTTGGAAAAAGAAAATAGCCTGGAGAATCTGCAGTCCCTATCCTAACCTTCTGGGGCCATTTAGACCTCATACCAAACCTAGTTATCCACCCTGCCACTTTGCCCCCAAGAGGCAAACCCGTTCCAGGGACACATGAGGTATACTGGGCTCTGACGGCAACTTCATGTGACTGAAGAGCATGCTGGAAAGTTTCCTAGATTAAAGGTGAGGGGATTTACTGAGGTAAAGTTGTTTAGAATTTGGCAGAGGCTTCCAGGCTAATGTCCTGTTAGTTTATCCTGATTTGGGGAAGGCACTTAAACGGTCTAGATCTAACCTTGTTTGTATTTGACCACTCAGCTTAATTTGTAGGCATTTCTAGGAGCCTAGCATTCTTTTAAAAAAAAAAAAGTAATGTTTTTATTTATTTTTGAGACAGAGAGAGACAGAGCATGAGCAGGGTAGGAGCAGAGAGAGAGGGAGACACAGAATCCGAAGCAGGCTCCAGGCTCTGAGCTGTCAGCACAGATCCCACGCGGGGCTTGAACTCACGAGCCGTGAGATCATGACCTGAGCCGAAGTCGGACGCCAAACCGACCGAGCCACCCAGGCGCCCCAAGGAGCTTACCATTCTTTATCATGAACTATTTATGTTTATGGGAGCCGGAAAAATAAATGTTGGGGCTCTTCAGCTGCAATAGAAGCTTTACAACATTTCATTCTAAAATCTTGAGGCAAGGAGGCTAGTTTCCATTTCTCCCCCCTATTCAATTGTGGGAAGAAACAGGAACTAAGATATCTATTAAAATGATTCTTATATCTTATGGAAAAAAAAGAGTGCCATTTGCCACTGGCCTCTTATTTTTGTCTTCTGATAATTAATAACCAACAACAGTGTTCACTTATATTGCAAATGAAACTATCAGAGTACATGACTCCTAAGCTCCTTTAATACCAAGGGCTTCATTCTTTCAGTGAGAGAGTATGAATTGCTTACTTGGGTTAGGCACATGACTGTGTGGCCTGCTGGACACATGGTCCCTCTTGCTGTACTCTAAATAGTGCCTTTGTGACCTGAAACAGTCAACACGTTTTTTAAAGCTACAGTGTGATCAGTCAATGCTTTTTTGCCATGTATGGAATTTCACATTTACATATTACATTTTCTATGGACAGTGGCATAATTAATTAATTCCATTTGTCTTCTAGGCAACTCCAGACTCGAGCCTATCCAATTACTATATAATCCAGATGAAAACTTCAAAATGGAACACTGGCAATTTCAACCCTATCAGGTAGCAGATTATAAGATTTTGCTCCTAATATTTAACTTAGACAAGACATATTGGAGAGTGTCTAATAAAAATAAAAACTATCAACCCCTATTTTATGTCAGGTGCTGAGAAAGATAAAATTAGGAATCGGTGCTAATCTGTAATCTTTCCATTTTTCTCTCTGATCCAGCTTTAAATGTCCCAGTGCTAAACTCTGACTTGTGTTTTATTCTTTATGTGTTAGTTTGTTAGGGCTGCTGTAACAAAGTACCACAAACTGAGTGGCTTAAGCAACAGAAATTTATTGTCTCACAGTTCTGGAGGCTAGAAGTATGAGATCAAGGTGTCTGCAGGGCCATGCTCCCCCTGTGGGAGCTATGGAAGAATCTGTCCCGCCCCTTTCTCCTGGCTTCTGGTAGTTCTTTGGCTTGCATGGCATTTTCCCTGTGTGCCTATCTCTTGGGTCCAAATTTTCCCTTTTTATACAGACAGCAGTCCTACTGGATTAGGGCCCCACCCTAACCCAGTATGACCTTATCTTAACTAAATCTGTAATGACTGTTTCCAAATAGGGTCACATTTTGAGATATTGAGGGTTAGGACTTTAATGTATGAATTTTGGAGGGGACATAATGTAACACATTAGTTCAGTGTTTCTCAGCTTTGGTCCACTGACCATATTCATCAAAACCACCTGGATGTTCTTATTAGAAATGCAGTCCTTAGGCTTCACCCTAGACACCTCACCCAAGGAGGAGAAGAGTGATTTTTGCCCCTAGGGGACATTTATCAACATCTGGAAAAAGGCCCAGAGAAATGATGTTATGAGTATCTAGTGGACCTGAAATGCAGCTCAGCCACCTACAAGGCACAGGGAAGTTCCCACACAAGAAAATCATCTCACTTAAAATATCAGTAGTGCCAAAATTAAGAAACCCTACTCTAGAACCACTAAATCAGAACCTCTGGGAAAGGGGCCTGGAAATCTACATTTTGACAAGCCTCCCAGCAGCTCGGACCCACCTTCAAGTTTGAAAACCACTGCAGATACAGAAGCCTTTACTAGGCATGTGAACACGTGCCCTTTTGCTCCAGATATTAGTCACCTCTCTTATCAGCCATGCTCACGATGATAAACTAATTAAATTAATTAAATACTACTTAGCAATTCACACGATTTACAAGTCTTACTCTAATGTTGATTTTAAACTGGATGCTTATGTACATCTTAACACTTCTCTACCACATTATATTATTTTTAATCAACTATCTGCATATTCTGGGTGTCCTTTGCCTGATGAAAAAACCATTGCCAATTTATGGTTTGGCAAAGCAACGTTTTGCCTCCTCCAGTCCACTTAATTTCTGTTGTATTCTGAGTTACTGACTGACTTGTCTGTTTCATATATTGCTTTCATCCCTTGTCGGCCATGCTTGCTGTTCTCTCAATTCTTTTTGGCAGTTGAAATATTTTTTTAGTACATTAGTGATGTCTTAAGAGCACGAACAAGAAAATGGTAGCATCACAGGGAAAAATCCTAGAACTTCCATTAAAATAGGTCATTGGAAATTGTTATGTATTGTAGTATATAACAAACTGAGAATTTGATGCCTTTCTAAAAACATTGTTTTAAGTATTCCCTTTTGGAGAGAATCTTCTGTTTTCCTGGTAGGACTTCCATAGAGGGTTTGCATCATAACAGGCAAACTGTTCAGGTATTTTTTTTAATCCACAGATTATAAAATCAGAATATTTTGGTCCTGTATTAGCCTCATTGGCTATTACATTATCTAAGCCAACTGTTTTACTAATGACCTTTTGCTAGTTTTCTAAAGTCATCACTGCTAAAATTTGAGAAAATTCTAGTCTCCTCTTCCAGTAATTAGAATCCCCTAATACTTTCTTTGTCTTTCAACAATTTCTTAGGCATTAAAACTTCTCATGTCATTCAGATGTTCTTCCAGTGACATTATATGACCTTCAAACCTGCTACCTCTTTGGACTACGCAACCAACACCTGTATAGTCAGCTCTTGAATTCTAATGAGTAACCTAAGCTTTCCTAAGCCTTCATCCAAAACACCTTAAAAAAAAATTAACTTCATTGTTGAAAATAAGCAAGGCATGGAATAAGTAGCCTTTATACTAAGCTGAGTTTCTGATGTAAACATTAAAATCAAATGTATAAACAAAAGTGTGGTAACACATAGCACAATCCATACAGTTCAATCCAGGAGAGATCTTTTGTTGTGTTCACATGCAAAACTTGATATCTGATAGATGAAAGTTACACACTATAGTTCAGTTTGACTAGCAGCCAACTGTTGCCAGTGTAAACTGATCACTTAACAGATGATGTCAAGACTTCTTTAAAGAAAGAAACAGAAAAGACAGAGTAGTGGGTTATAACGTCAGTCTCCCTTTTTCTATATAATGTTTCCTAGTGTCTGGAAGAGACCAGAATGAAGGACAGTGAGAACATGATGGAATTTTATGAGTCAAGTGCACTGGGCTTTCTAAACTACTGAAGACAGAAAGTCTTAAAATTGTTATCTAAGGGTTCCCACCCTAAGAGTGATCCCTCCAGGCTGTGCTCCTCCAAAATTGGTACCCTCGAGAGCAGAATTGTCAAGTAAGATGTTTTCTTTCCCAATCACCTCTTCTCTAATGTCTTACTAGAGAGAAAAATGTGGAAGACAGTCTGTGGTGGCAGTGGGTCCCAGTAGTACCCTTCAGGGTGACCAGGTCCGTGACACCCTTCTCTTCCTTCCACACTTCTCTCAATGCCTTGCTCCTATCTCTCTTTCAAGACCCAGTTAGCACCTTGCCATGTCCAAGAAGTGGGCTAGTATCATGGGAAAAGTGCTGGACTGAAAGGTCTAGGCCCAAATCTTGGCTCTGTTCCTTAACTATTTAAGGAAAATCTCTTGTCTTCTTGATGACTGTGTTTTCTAATCCTTAAAATGGGAACAATAATACTTGCTTCACAGCATTGGATACTTGGCATGTGGTGGGTGGTAAGTAAATACGTATGTATGTATTTATTTAAATGCCTCCGCCAGTAACTCCAGCATACCTAACTTCTCTTCCATCTTCCCGAGCCCAGGGCACATCACTTGTAACACTCACTTGTCACCACCACGGGATAGTCTTGTACTTGCAGACTTAAGAGATGAGTGGTTTGAATCTTTGAATACATAACAGCACTTCAGACTCTTAAGCAGGGTGTTCCTCTGTCCTCAGACATCTTAGAAGTGTTGGAAGAATGAATATCAAAATCCCATGTATCTTTCATGGCTCTTTCTGTCAAGCTGATGTTTCCAAATAATGAAGGTAAGTGGTGGAGGTGTGCTGGTGTGATAGAGGAGTAGGAAAATAAGAAAGGGAGTGGTTATTGAGGCATATCAAATAGCAGAGGGAGTAAATGTACTTCAAATGACTTAGAACTAGGGCACTGGATCTCCCTAGCTAATATCCCTTCTCTTTCTCAAAAAGCCCTCAAATATGCTGAAGGGAATGTAGGATTGTCAACTCAATCTTTCCCTAGTTTCTTTCCCTAGTTTTCTCGTAGTCCAGATTCAAGGAATGTTCTATTCCATTAGTGGTGGGATCCTGAAAATCATACTGTTACAGAGAGAGGGTAATCTGTTCTGCTTTGTACTTAGCTCTATGGGGGTCAGGACCATGGTTCATTTTGTGTCTGATCATAGCACCTACCTTTGTACTTCTGTGAATGATTTTTGTCTTCTAAAAATATGTATTAGGTGAACTTTGGGAAATTCTTTTCTTTGTGTTGAATAGGAAATTTGAGGAGAATTTTCTCTCTGCAAAGTACTAACATTTTCTTTGCTATTAAGGGGATTCTATTAATTTTTCAACATCTTTCTTCAATAACTTATTATAGTATCTTAAATGATTTAAAGTCTGCCAAATCATAAAAATTTTATTGCTTTTCCTCTATCTGGAATGAATTTATGAATATCAGATTTGCATATTAACCATAAATGAAAGAGAAAAATCCTTTAACTATATGCATTTTTTAAAGGTACCACATTGCCTACTGAGAAATTAGCTTCATTAATTGGCTACAGTGTCACTGTACAGAAATTCCTGTGTAATCTCTTAGTGTTGCGTCAATTCTTATTCATCCCATTAAGTTTATGAAATGTGATGAGCTCTCACCCAAAGGAGTAGTAATATAGATATACCTTATAATTAATCCAAACTTCTTTGAGGGTCTACATCAGAGAAAAAATTAAATATGGATTTTAAAAGTCTTCAAAGACACTACAGAATCCTGGTCATTTGTTTACTGTGTTATTTTTAAGGTGCTATAAAGAATTAAACCCAAGTTACTAAAAGGTTGAGCACTTGTAAAGAATTGAAAAATTGTATGTATATATACATATATATATATACATACACACACACATATATATATATATATACACACACACACAATACAGTATACTGCTTCCTGTGTTTCTTCTAAGTGGAAAAGTCATATTATGTAGCTATTTCTCACATTTTTACATAAAATTATTTTCTACGATGACAAAATGAATCCCATGTTGTTCTTGTTGTTGTTGTTTTCCTCTGCATTTCCTAGAAAATTAGGAGAAGCCTATGAGCTGAATCATCATAGTAGGGATCAAGGTTCTTCACTGTATGTATGTATGTATGCGTGATACAATATCTGTACCTAGCAAATCTTGTCTCTCATGTTCCTTTTCAGCCATACCGAATCCCTCCCTTCCTTAATATACCATGCCCTTTGGATCTGCTGTTTGCACTGACTAAAGCACCCTTCACTTGGTTAATTTCTACTCATCGTCTAGGCCTCAGTGTAGAACTCACCTCCTCCAGGCAGCATTCCCTCACTGGCTGAGGCTTGGTAGACTGTCCCCTCCTATGAACTTACATAGCACTCTGGGATAGCTCTCTTTGTCATAGCATAAATCACATAATATGAAAATTTCACTTGTCTGTGCCCCTTCTGTAATGGTATACTCTAGGAAGACAGATGCCATCCTCTTCATCTTTGCATCCCCTGTGCCTACCCTGGGTGAGGCATGTAGAGATCTTCAGCAGATCTCTACAAAGGAAGGGGGGACTGGATAGTGCATTATTACTATTGCGTTGAGCTTTGAAGACACACAGATGTAGAGAAAGTGACTTATGTCTGAGTTTTTGTAGTGTGATGATCAATTTGTTTTAGGTTTCAAATTCTAACCTAAAGTGCTGTGTGATGTTCACAAGTAGTCGAGAAAGTACCACGTAGGTACTTGTCTGTCACTTTTCAGATAAATGTACCAGTGGGGCCATTGCATGCCTTTCATGTGACCCTATTTACCTACATGGGGTAGCCCACATGTCAGTGTTAGTTACCAAACAGCAAATCAAGCACACGGATTCTTAACAGATTGAATCATTCCATTTTCTGGAAGAGAATGTAACTACAATTTTGATATCAGTCAAGGGAGGTATCGTTCTAATGTTACACATATGCAAGACCTTTCCTATGCTACAGAGCTATTTCTGGGTTTCTTAAGCCCCTCCATTCCATCACAAGCTTCTTGCATGTCTTCTTGAAGCTTTAACAACCACAGTGTCAAGTATGGTGCCTAGGACGTTACAGGTGCTCTGGGAACAGTGAACAAATTACAGAGTAACAATTTTGAGTGTTATACAGGCATACGGTCACTTTTCATGTTATATTTAATTCACTCCTCACAGCAGCACCAAGAAGTATTAATTGTGATCCTTATCTTATGGAGAAGGAAATGGGGATTTAGAGATGCTGTAAGTGTGCCCAAGGTCACGTTACTTCAATGTTGGGGCAGAAGTTCAATCGAGGAGAGTCTGGTCTGTAGCCCACCCCTGTTCCACCACTATACTCTGCCTTTCATTACATGCTTACTGAACCAATTTATTAATAATTTCCATAGGAGACAAATTAATCATCCGGCACAGCTAATTCATCTGGAGGAGGGGTGGACAGGAAGTATGTTGATGGGTTATATAACTGAACTTTTGTCTTTGAGACCAGTAGAATTAGCTATTAAGGATAATCAGAAACACAATATAAACAGTAAGTAGAGCTGTGAATACACTAATGTGGCATGCAGACGTAGGAAAGGGAGTAACTCTTCTTGATAAAAAGCATCAATCTAACTTCACCCACAGGTCTTTAAGAGAAACAAGATAAGGCAGAAATGGCTAGTTGACCATGTCTTCCATCCATTCTCCCTTTCCTCCTTGGAAACACAATACTAAAGGTCACAGCTCCTAACCTCCCTTGCAGCTAGTTTTGGTACACTGAATTGTGTGAGAACTTCACACAATTTTCTTCAGAGGGAAGTTTCCTTCAAAGGGAAGAGGAGTACCCTTCTTCCTTTTTCCCTCTGGCTGGGATGCAGATGTGATGGGTTGAAATCAAATAGCCACTGTGGATTAGGAGATGACAGGCCCAGAGTTGACCAAAGCAGCACCATAGGAAGAGTCTAGTTTCTGATGACCTTGGGGCAGCCATTTCTGCTCTGGATTGCCAAATTCTAGACTTCTTCTATGTGAAAAGCTAACGAACTGTCATCTTGTTTAAGCCAAGAATGGCAGTGGAAATAGCCAATTTAGTGATTTCCGTCATTCAAAAAGTGTCCCTTCTGCGTGTGACTCTGTTTGTATTCAATTTATTTCATCTTACAGTACTGCAGCTGTTCATATTTCCTGGACACCAAGTGTGGTGCACAATAATACTAGCAAGCAGCAATATCATTACTGTGTCATAGGCTGTTTGGGTATTGATCCTATCTAACAAGTTCACAGTCCTTTGAACTTCAGAGTCCTTTGTAGGTGACTGATTTAAGACCAGGAGGCCACATGTAAACCCTCCAGATGATCTCAAATTTTTCATTATACCATTTAGAAAATTAGGCCCTACTTCGGCTATCCCTGATCTGACCATTATCCAATGCCACATCGTTTCCCCCCCCCAAATGGCATATTATATACTACTTGATACTTAGCAAATGTTTACTGAGTTTACACATAATACTGTGTGAAACATTGTGTTGTATACAGCAAATTCACAGACGGATTGTAAAAGGTTTTGAATCTTTTAGAAAGTAATCAGTTTATTGAATGAGGTAAACTCTGTGGGGCACACATAGGAAATGGCTTTATTTTTCTCTAACCTTCAAACATGCACTTTCTCATTCCTGCCCTGTAGATAACCCCTCACATAGATCTCCTTGCTTTTCAGCCACGTTAAGTAAGGTTTACTTACTTGTCAGGTATTAAAAGACAAGTACAGTTCAGTCTAAATCCAAACCCAACATCTAATTCTCTAACCCAATTATATCTTATCTCACATATAATTCAAAGGTTCCCTTGGCTCCTCCAGCCCCCAGCCCAGGCCTGCTCCAAAGCTCAGGCACCCAGAGTAAGCAGGGTGTGTTCCCTCCCTCTTCCATTACTCTCCACCCATTGTAGTAAATGCAACTCCATTCTAATCTCCACCCTTTATTCCTGCCACATTCCCTCTTGCTCACTTCTCTCCAGTCCCGCTGGCTCCTTTCCACCCCAGAAAATACTGTAAACATGTTCTTGCTAAGGGCCTTTGGATTTTCTAGTCTCTCTGCTAAAACACCCTTCCCCCAGCTACCTGCATGCCTTGCTCCCCCACCGTTAGGCCTCAGACCAAAAGTCCTCTGATCCGTGAAATCTTCCCTGACCACTCCCATCTCAAATTACACACACCCACAGCGATCACTTACTCTGCTTTATTTTTCTCACCTCATCATCTGATAAGTTACACTTCTGCTGGGAAACAAGGTGCCTGTCTCCCCTTCTGCAGATACCTTTCCATCTTTATGGGGGAGGTTGGGAGGTAGCACAATTTTCTCTCTGTGTGAGAAGAGGAGGAAAAAGGGTCAAAACACTCTCCACTTCTTTGAATTCCTGTTATCCTTGACTTCTTCAATGATCTTTAACAATTTGGCCCTGTCATATTTTTATGTGGAGGTGAGGGTTTCATAGATACTGAACTGATTTGTTTTCTTTTATGAAGTTTGGCCTGGATGTTTCAGACACTCTACTTAGAATGGGGTGGGGTGTGTGTTTGTGTGTAATTGTCTCTTATTATTCCCGGCTTTGGGACTTTAGCTAAAAACAGACAACATGCTGAGTAAATAGGAATCTTCTCACAAACGAATGTACTCTATTACAAAAAGAACATTTGAATTTGAGTTCACCATTATGATATGAACAGATGGTTCCAAGAATTCAAGATGTCCAGTTTTTAGGAAATAGGAACCTAGGCATTTCTAGAGCTCGAAAGCAATATAAAATTGTTTATGCATCACTATGGTAGAAAGCTACTGGTTCTGGCTGTGTAGGGTTCATTCTTCTTTCTTCTTGGACTAACACCCTTTGGCTGCAATGAATGTTCATGGATGAACATGTGACCAAATTTGGTCCAATTAGAACAAATACTTGGGTGTGGGCTGGACAGGAATCTGGAAGATATATGCCTAGTGCTGCTGGGGACCTCCCAGGGAGAGAACGTGCCTCAGAGTGAAGGCAATAAAAAGGGAAGTGAATGCGAGGGATGGAAAGAGACCAAGGTGCAGTCATATTGCACTGGATCCAGCCATGCCTGCAGTCAATGCCTAGACTTTTTATAGGAGTCAATTAATTTCCTTTTTTTCATAAGCCAAGTGGTTTGGCTTTTCATCACTTGCAGCCCAACTGTCCTGGTTGTCATTCCATTTATTGACTTTAAACCCTTGCCTGTGCGTTGTCTTCAGAGCTGCTATGTCCCTGGCGTATTTTCTCAAGATGGACTTTTTCCAGGGAGTGATGATAATTGCAAGGACCTATTAATGTCCCATTCTGGGATTCTTCTGGCCACAGGGCACAATGGAAGAACTATTGTTAATAATTATTTTGACAAATACAGTAATGTTATATTTGGTTGCATAGTTGTGTTTATGATTCTGAATTTTTCTGTTCTATGTATCCCTGAAGAAGTTTTCTTTTCTTATTCATTTCCCATAATAGTTCAACATGGAAGGCTTAAGCGTGCCTGAGTGGCTCAGTGGGTTAAGCGTCCAACTTCGGCTCAGGTCATGATCTCACTGGAGCCTACTTCAGATTCTGTGCTTCCCCCTCTCTCTGCCCCTCCTCCTCTCACGCTCTGTGTCTCTCTCTCTCAAAAATAAATATTTAAAACATAATAATTTCACATGGAAGGCTTATATTCTTTTTATTCATCATTTTTATTAGTTAATCTTTAGAGAAACTCTACAAATATCTTTAGGTTACTAATCTTTTATGTTCAAGTATAAGTTGTATAATTAACTCTAAAGGTATCAGAACTCTTTAAGAAATCTAAAATCCTTTAAGATCTAAAAAAATACATTCTCCCTAGTGCCTGAGACATTCTTCTAATAAGGAGATTTATAAAGTAATATATACCCCAGAGTGGTTTACATCTTTGAGAACTTGTAGCAGTGTTATTGTTGGGAAGATTAATTTTTTTGGACAAAATTAGAAATTATCCCTAATATCAAGATTTTATACACCCATTAAGGATCTAAGTTTAATTTCCTCCTTTAATATTAAAAAAATGTTAATGTTTATTTTTGAGAGAGGGAGAGACAGAGTGTGAGTGGGCAAGGGGTAGAAAGAGAGAGACAGACAGAATCCGAAGCAGGCTCCAGGTTTTGAGTTGTCAGCTCAGAACCGGACACAGGGCTCAAACTCATGAACTGTGAGATCGTAACTTGAGCCGAAGTTGGAAACTTAATTGAGGAGCCACCCAGGTGCCCCTTTCCTCTTTTTATTCTTAACAGAAAACATTTATGGAAAGAAATATCAAAATTTGAGACGAGATTTGAAATCAAATTCATTATAGATTCAACCAAAAGGAAGAACTTTGAGCACCAGAATCCATGAAATGTTATATGGCATTTGGTTTTGGTTTTATCCTTCTAATAAGTATGTGGAGAAACTGGAGAGGTTCCTAAGAAAAACAGGAAAAGATTAATGGGTAGAACATGGGATAGGTAAGGAAAGAACTGTTCTTTCCTTTCCCGAAAAAGGGAAAGCTGACCTTAAAATTCCTGTGTTTGGGGGTGCCTGGATGTCTCAGTCAGTTAAGTGTCCGAGTTCAGCTCAGTTCATGATCTCATGGTCCTAGTTTGAGCCCCACCTCAGTCTCTGTGCTGACAGCTCAGAACTGGAGCCTACTTCAGATTCTGTCTTGCTTTCTCTCTGCCCTTCCCCCGCTCGTACTCTGTGTCTCCCTCTCTCTCTCTCTCTTTCTCTCTCTTTCTCTCTCTCAAAAATAAAAATTAAAAATTTTTAAAAGAATAATAAAATGTTTATTAAAAATATACTTGTGTCTGCTCACTTATTAATTCACTAAGCAAATATTTATTGCATGCTTACTGTATACTAGGCACTATGGTAAGTTTTCATCCTATGGGATGGGAAATAGATATAAAAATAAATCATACAAATTATGAAAAGAGCCTAAATGTCCATCAACTGGTGAATGGATAAAGAAGATGTGGTTTATATATACAATAGAATACTGCTTGGCAATGAGAAAGAATGAAATCATGCCATTTGCAGCAACATAGATGGAACTGGAAGGTATTATGCTGAGTGAATAAGTCAGAGAAGGACAGATATCATATATTTTCACTCATATATGCATCTTGAGAAACTGAACAGAAGACCATGGGGGAAGGGAAGGGTAAAAAATAGTTAGACAGGGAGGGAGGCAAATCACAAGAGACTCTTAAATGCAGAGAACAAACTGAGGGTGGATGAGGGATGGGGGAGAGGGAAAATGGGTGATGGGCATTGAGGCACTTGTTGGGATGAGCACTGGGTGTTGTATGTAAGCCAATTTGACAATAAATTATATTCATAAAAAAATAAATAAATGGCTATAATCACTAATAATGTTAAGTAAGAGAGAGGTTCCAAGTACTATGGGAATCTGGAAGAAGAGCCGGTGAACCTGTGAGGGCAGTGATCAGGGAAACTTCCAGTGGAGGTGGGGTTTGACCTTGAGGGATGAGCATGAATTTTCCTAGTGGATAGGGAAGATAATTTCAGGAAACGTGCAAAATAAAAACAGTGAGGATTCCCCGAGTAGATTACAATGGAGAGGGAAGAAGGCAGGAGTGGACTGGATAACAAAAGAGACAAAGGTAGGCAGGGAGGCAGGGGCCTGGCTATTCTTTAGAATTTGGAGCTGTCTTAAAGGCAATGGGGCATGGTTGAAGATATTAATTTAGGGAGGAAAATTATATTCGTGTTAAAAAAAGCCTTTGTGGAGGGTTTTCAAAGGAAAAAGCTAATGAGTTCCCCATATCCACAAGTGAAAGAATAACATGAAAAAAGCTGAGATGGGGAGGACTGAATTTTTGCAAGAGAGTGTATAGTAAAACAAAGAACCTTGACCTGGTGGGTGATCAGGCAGAGCTTATGAAACCTGGAGATGTTTTATTAAAGGATGGTCATCTTTTACATTTTATGTTTCTGGGTGAGGCAAGAGGTTAGATATGCTTAGAGTTTCTAAAGTGTGTTCTTTAGAAGACTTGTTAATAGATGTTTCATGAATAGAAAACAAAGTTTCACTGCTTTCTAGAAGTTTCTTCTGCATAACTGGATATGACTATTTACTGTAAGACTTTTTTTTTTTTTTTTTTTTTTTTTTTTACAAACTTTAACATGCTAATGTGCCTTGTGAATCTTTGAGTGAGACATTGAATTTAGGGTTTCCAAACTTAATTGATCACGGGATCCCTTACATGGAGTGCTTATGTCCTGTTCTGAGGAGCACATTTAGTAAAATACTGAAACGGATGCCTTTGATTCTCTTAACCAACTCTAAGATTTTCCCCTTAGGTTCTGAAATCCTAAAAAGTATTTAAAACTTGGAATTACTTTTTTATAGTATTTATTCATTGCAAGTGAGTTATCTTAGAGTTCTCAAGCAAGTCTGCCAATATTAAATAACAACTAGGCAATGATTAGCATTTAGAGTCCTTAAGTTAAGGTTGGATAAATCAGATAAAATGTGAACATTTTTGTTGGCCTTAAACATAAATTCAACTAGAATCCTATGGACCAACTTAGTAGACAATCTGGGAAAGCAAAGGTTTCATCTTAAAGAATTAAAATAGAAAATAGAAAATCTGTTCCTTATCTTCCCACCTGAAGTTATTACCTGATACAACTCAAAACTCACAATGAGAGTTAGAATTCTAGTTTGTTTAAACAAAGAGAGATGGAACTTTTGAGTCACCTAATGCACATTACCATTGGGAACGTGACATTAGGTTACCAGACAGAAGATTAGGGGTGTTTAGAGAAATCTCTCAAGAATAGTTAGATTTTCTAGTGATTTAATTTAATCCTGGGATTGCAAATAGATTTCAATTTAAATGTCAATTCCAATTAGTTGACTGTGTTGCTTGTAGTGTTGGACTGTAAAGAATCAAGACTAAATCTCAATGCAGTGGAACAAGTGTGGCAATTGATGAGAAGTATCTATTTGCCTTCTGTGGGGAATAAGAGTGAAGCTCCCAATCCTTGGTTGCCATCTCCCTATTAAGTTATACCTGGAGGTATATTAGGTCACAAAGGGAGCTGTTGAACTGGATTGGTTCAGAAACAACTATTTGATGGGGTGCCTGGGTGGCTCAGTCTGTTGAGCGTCTGACTTCGGCTCAGGTCATGATCTCGCGGTCCGTGAGTTTGAGCCCCGCGTCGGGCTCTGTGCTGACAGCTCAGAGCCCGGAGCCTGCTTCAGATTCTGTGTCTCTCTCTCTGCCCCTCCCCTGCTCATGCTCTGTCTCTCTCTGTCTCAAAAATAAATAAAACATTAAAAAAAAAAAAGAAACAACTATTTGAGAAATACAGGTCATTAAAAAATGATTCAGAAGACCTTATCAAATCACTTTGTGTATAGCCACATAGGTGTGAAAGGGAATCATATTACACTGATTTGAGTTAGAAATGTGAACTTTTCGGAAATGTGGTCCAATACCAGACCCCATAGGAAGAGGTCCTTGACAAAGAAGTGTACAAATCTTTTAGCATATGGAGGTGTAATTCCTGTTAGGAAACTACATAGTTGGTCTTTTCTGTGAGTACATCAAGTTCATGTTCATTATTATCTGTTTTGCCATGTGGCACTGTAAATCCTTAAAGGAATTCTAAATATAAAGAGGAAAGAAAATGGGGCCTCTGTTACTCACAGGGATCCCAAAGTCCCTTCAATGGGTGACACGCAAATCAAGGGATACTCAAATCAAGGAAAATAGTGACGTGTCCTTGTTGACCATGCTGCATCCAGACAAATCCCAGTCCACAGCTCTTGGTGGGGCTTGTCCCGTTGGTGGATGAGCTGCTGCCCAAGTCTGGTGACGCACCTGGTGAGTCAGGGACCGTGACAACTTCATACCCAGCTTCCTGCCCAAACCTGAGCCAATTTTGTTTCTTAGCCAAACAACATACAAAACAACTTGAGGAAAATATAAAGTTATGCCCTTCCAAGACAGTCTGTTTCCAGTAGTGTCTGGTCTGTGGCTAAAATTCTAGACTTGAAATTAGGGGAGCTCAGAACTGTTGACAATTCTGCTTCCACAGGCCTCTATTTCCTCATATCTGCAATTGAGAAGAGGGGGAATCTAGGGGAAGGCTAGAACAGTGCCTGGAAATTTATTTGATCTTATTTATTTATTCATTTATTTTAATTCAGTATAGTTAACATACAGTGTTATATTGGTTTCAGGTGTACAATATAGTGATTCCACAATTCTACACATTACTCGGTGCTCATTGTGATAAGTGTATTTTGTTTTTATTAAGTAAACTCTACCCTCAATGTGGGGCTCAAACTCAGAACCTGCTCTACAGACTGAGCTAGGCAGGTGCCCCTATAGGTGAACTCTTAATCCTCATCATTTATTACATCCATCCCCCCACTCACCTCCCCTCTGGTAACCGTCTCCTTGTTCTTATAGTTAAAAGCCTATTTTTGGTTGTCTCTTTTTTTCTTTGTTGATTTGTTTTTTTCTTAAATTCCATATATGAGTGAAATCCCATTGTCTTTCTCTGACTTTTTTCACTTAAACATTAAATTTTTAAATCCATCTATGTTATTGCAAATAGCAAGATTTCATTCTTTTTTATAGCTGAGTAATATCTCATTGTGTGTGTGTGTGTGTGTGTGTGTGTATCATATCTTCTTTATCCATTCATCTATGGATGGACACTTGGGCTGCTTCCATAATTTGGCTATTGTGAATAACGCTGCAATAAACACAGGGGTGCATATATCCTTTTGAATTAGTGTTTTGTATTCTTTGGGTAAATACCCAGTAGTGGAATTACTGGATCATATAGTATTTGTATTTTTAATTTTTTGAGGAAACTTCATACTGTCTTCCACAGTGGCTGCACCAGTTTGCATTCCCACCAACAGTGCATGAGTGTTTCTTCTTCTCCACATCCTCACCAATACTTGTTCTTCCTTGTATTTTTTTATTTTAGCCATGCTGACAGTTGTGAGATGATATCTCACTGTGGTTTTGATTTGCATTTCTCTAATGATTAGTGATGTAAGCATCTTTTCATGTGTCTGTTGGCCATCTGTATGTGTTCTTTGGAGAAATGTCTATTTATGTCTTCTGCCCATTTTTAAATTGGATTACTTATTTTTGTTTTTGTTTTGGTGTTGAGTTATATAAGTTCTTTTTATATTTTGGATACTAACTCTACTGGATGTGTCATTTGCAAATATCCTCTTCCATCTCCCATTCAGTAGATTGTCTTTTTGTTTTGTTGATTGTTTTCTTTGCTGTGCAGAAGCTTTTTTTTTTCTTAATGTTGCCCCAATAGTTTAGTTTTTGCTTTTGTGTCCCTTACCTCAGGAGACATATCTAGAAAATGTTGCTAAGGCCAATGTCAGAGAAATTACTGCCTGTGTTCTCTTCTAGGATTTTGATGGTTTCCTGTCTCACATTTAGGTCTGTAACCCATTTTGAGTTTGCTTTTGTGTATCGTATAAGAACGTGGTCCAGTTTCATTCTTTTTGCAGGTAGCTCCCCAGTTTCCCCAGCACTATTTGTTAAAGAGACTGTCTTTTTCCCATTGCATATTTTTGATTGCCTGTCAACTTAGTGGTCCCCAATAGACACTGAATGAATGAATGAAAGAAGGGAAATGTCTGCCTTTGGTTACTGAGTCGTTTTTGGCAAGGTGAAAATGAAAGGCTTTGAATAGTTTCAGCATCCCCTTGAACATAATGATTGGCTTTGTGGACTCTTCATCTTGCCCCCTTTTTGCAAACTACATTGGCAAACAGAGAGCACAGGCTAGGATTCCTGCCCTTACTGAAGTTACATTTGAATTTGGGTGTTGAAATGCAGTAAGGTTAAGAGGCAGGTGTCACTCATGTTTCTCTAGTCCTATTTCTTTTTTTTTTTTTAATTTTTTATTAACATTTATTGATTTTTTGAGAGTCAGAGAGAGACAGAACACGAGCACGGGAGGTGCAGAGACAGGGAGACATAGAATCAGAAGCAGGCTCCAGGCTCTGAGCTGGCAGCACAGAGCCCGACGCGGGGCTCAAACTCACAAACCGTGAGATCATGACCCGAGCCGAGGTCGGTCGCTTAACCGACTGAGCCACCCAGGCGCCCTCTCTAGTCCTATTTCTATTACACATCTTCTTACAGGTTTCTCAAAATTTCCTTGCAATTATAGATATATCTGAGCATAGAACTCAGGCCTGCAGGAAACAAGCAGCTGTCAGCGTGGGATCTGCTAATTTACTTTCAGAACATATATGTGTATATGTAATTACTTGCTCCTTCCCTTCCGTGGAGCCCTCTGGAGCCAGAGCTCAAGGACAATGAGGTCTTCAATGTTTGCTGATAGATCAAGGCCAAGGAATTCAGCTTATATTGTGTGAAACTTCAGGGCAGCAGGAGCACAGCTACTCTGAAAGAAGAAAATATGATGTCTCCTGAGAGAGTTTCAATATGTTGGATTTATTTTTATGTCATTTTTCACTGGCTGTTTAAAAAGCCAGATCATACCAATCATTTCAATATATTGAAAACATGTGTAGTTAAAAAAAAAAAATGTTTCCTGAAGGAAAACTGTATCAATGATAGAGCCTCTCAGTTTTTGTTTTTCATGGCAAGTTCAACACTATGAACAAGTTCTGTGAGAGTGAAAATGCAGATAGAACTTTCCTCCCAATTGTTTATTCCTAACGGTAAGTCCCTGTAGGGCATCCCAGCTAGGGGTTAGCTCTTAGCTCCCTCTTGGTGGTGTGTGTGTGTGTGGGGGGTACTCTGTGAGATACTGTAGCCCCTCATTGAGCCATTACAGACAGGGGGTCATGAATCTGAGCCACACAGGCACGTATCCTGACCCCAAGGGAGGAGGACCTCGGCAGGACATCACTGTGCTTGTAATTAATTCACAGGTGAATGATTCAGATTTCACATTTCAAATTTGCATTTATACTAGTGAAGCAAAGAATCCTTTGTAAAACACTAACTCAGAGGGCTTCCTTACCTCTTGCCTGGGTTGTTGTCATTGTGTCCTAACTGGTATATCTGCTTCTGTTCTCAGAGGACTTGAACACTGATTAGAATCACCAGGTAAAATACAGAAAGCCCTGTTAAATGTGAATTCCAGATAAGCAAAATAATTTTTTTTTGGTATAAGTTTGTCTCAAAGGGTTTAGTCAATTTTGCCCCCAAATATTACATGGGATCACTTAACATATGATGGACTGACTTATCATGAAATCTATTACAGTTTTTTTTTTTAATCTATCAGTGCCTACCACTTCCAAATCTGTGTCCAGCCTTATCATGTGCGCTAAACTGAGTATCTCCATTGTGATGGCTTGCAGGTAGCATGTTGAAATCTAAACTCATTATCTTCCCTGCCCATAATCTCAATTTCAGCCATCCATCCCGTTGCTGAACTGCTCTGGACCATTCATTTGCCCTTAAAACCATTAGGTGGGTCCACAAGCCCTCTCACAGGCCTCTTTGTTTCTCTCTCTACTCTAGTCTCAGCAATCAGCGATACCTTTAAAAAGATTATAGCATATTCCCTCTACTGCTTTCTCTCTCTATTTTTTTTTATGTCTTTCCTTTTAATCAAGTGACTTTCAAAGTTTGGACAATCTCACATACACACACACACATGCACACACACACACACACACACACACACACACACCCACGGGTATATGAAGGTACAGAATCAAAAGTTCCTTGTAACTATACTTACCCTTAAAACCTGAGGGGCATTCATAAAACCTGATTTTTTCTATTCTATTTCATTTTTTAAAAAATTGCAATCTGGTGACCCCCTGAATTGATGAATCATGACCTGTGGCTTTAAAAAACCACTACTGATTCTATTTTATACATAACGATCTGACAGTCATTATAAAACATTGAACAGATTGTGTCACTCTCCTGCTTAAAATCTTTCAATAATTTTCCATGCATTAGCCTTAAGAGAAAGTAGAAGATATGCTCACTGTGGCATTAAAAGCCTCTTTTCTCTCATCAGCTGGTCCTCTTGTCTGAAGAGCACTCCTCCCTTTTACCTAGTGCTAATGCCCACAATAAACAAGTTCTGCAGGCTCAAATGCCATTTCTTTAGGAGGCTTTCACTGAACTTTTAGCCTGGGTGAATCCCTTTCCTAGATGGTCTTCCATATTTAATACTTTCTTTTTTTTTTTTTTTAATTTTTTTTTTTTCAACGTTTATTTATTTTTGGGACAGAGAGAGACAGAGCATGAACGGGGGAGGGGCAGAGAGAGAGGGAGACACAGAATCGGAAACAGGCTCCAGGCTCTGAGCCATCAGCCCAGAGCCTGACGCGGGGCTCGAACTCACAGACCGCGAGATCGTGACCTGGCTGAAGTTGGACGCTTAACCGACTGCGCCACCCAGGCGCCCCCATATTTAATACTTTCATAGCAGAACCAACCTTTATGAGTATTGGTCAGTCCCTCAATTGCTCAAAATTCTTCAGAGGCTCTTCATTTCATTCAGACTAAAATCTAAAGTCCTTCCAGTGGCCTACACAAACCAACATGATCTTTCCTCCCACCTCTTTGACTTTATCTCCTACTATGCTTTCTCCTTTTTTTTTTTTTTTTTTTTTTTTTTTTTTTTTTGCTTTCTCCTTATTGACTCTGCTCCAGCCATTCTGGCATCATGATCATTATTCCAGGTTGTCCAGGTATCCTCCTACCTCAGGACCTTTGCATTTGCTGTTATTTCTACTTGGAACACAACACACCCTACAATATTTACTGGACACTCTCTCATTTCTACCAGTTTTCTCAAATGATACATTGTCAGTGAGGCCTTTTACAGTCACTATATTTAAAATTGCATCCCCTATTCTGGCACTTGATTTTCTTCTTTATTTTGTATTAATTTATTTTATTTATTATATATCTCTCTCTGCTAGTATGTAAACTGTAAGATGATAGGGATTTTTTTTTTCATTGCTAAAATCCCAGCACCTAGAATAGTATTTAGTTTATGTAGGTGCTCAGTAAATTTATTTGTTGAATGAGTGAGTCAATAGGTAACTCCTGTGTATCCATTGGTTGTTGTTGTGTTATCTACTTTCAAATCATTGTTTTCTTACAGGAGGATATACCTGTTCTGTTCACCAGTTGTACCCAGCTTATTGCCTGGCACATATTAGAGTCTCAAAAAACGATTTCCTGAATTAAATTCATTTACATTGAGAGTGATAACAATAGAGAGAGAATAGTGTGTGCCACTTTAAGAATAGTTACATTTGTATTCATAGTGTTTATAACCGGACATTACAGCTCTGTACACAATCCTTAGAAGAGAAAACTATTAGTACAATGTTTTCACTTTTTTTTGCTGGAAGGAACATTAGCCTTATACTGTTTGCAAACACCAAAAAATTTGAGGAGCATTTTATAGGAGAACATGGTAGAAAAAGAAGTCTGCTGACTTCAAACTAGTGGCACGTACACAGTCCCCCTTTGCTGTAATCATAATCAAATAGAACATAGGTCCACAGTTCCTCGCTGAAAACCTTTAGGACCAGCTGGATTCAGGACTCATGTTCTCCCCCCACCCCAGGTCTCAGAAGGTGGATGTGCTCATTCATTACATACACAGCAGACTCTGGGGCAGTGCCCCATAATTAACCATGTCAATACTTCTGCAGAGAAAAGTACAGTTGGCCTTTGAACAACACGGGTGTAAACTGCATGAGTCCACTGAAATGTGGATTTTTTTTGGATATATACATTATTGTAAATCTATTTTCTCTACCTTATGATTTTCTTTTTTATTAAAAAATTGTTTTTAATATTTATTTGTTTTTGAGAGAGAAAGAGCATGAGTGGGGAAGGGTCAGAGAGAGAGGGAGACAGAATGTGAAGCAGGCTCCAGGCTCTGAGCTGTCAGCACAGAGCCTGATGTGGGTGGGGTTTGAACCCATGAACCGTGACATCATGACCTGAGCTGAAGTCAGACGCTTAACCCACTGAGCCACCCAGGCACCCCTACCTTATGATTTTCTTAATTATATTTTCTTCAGTTTGATTTATTGTAAAAATACAGCATATAATACATATGACATACAAGATAATGTGTTAATCGACTATTTATGTTATCAGTAAGGCTTCTGGTCAACAGAACTGTTAGTAGTTAGATTTGGGGGGAGTCAAAAGTTATACACAGATTTTCCACTGTGTAGGGATTGGCATCTTAACCCCTTGTGTTGGTTGAGGGTCAATTGTAGGACTAGTGACACTTGGTAAGGTAAAGACAACAAATAGCCTACATCCATTCCATTCTAGTTTTTCCACGGAAATGAGCTTTGATGCCAAAAGAGTGTAAAAACCTTGGTTTTCAGAGCTTTTGAGTTGTTCTTTTGGCTTTGGGGTATTATTTATTGTTGCTGGGTGGTAACACTGTGTGCTGCATGACCAGAGGGCTGTTGGCCTCAAGAAAGTTCCTGTTCCTTTCTCAGTTTCAATGCTAGTGATAGAACAAATGATACATGATTCTGATTGAATGGCAATTCAGTGTCATCCAATAACCCAATTGTCTAATATTGAATGAATTCATCTATAATAATTCAAGTAAATAGACGCAGGAAGAAAAATGTCCTGTTCCATTCAATATCCCAGAACCATGACTACAAGAATGTAGTCCCATCATTAGTTATGAAACAAACAAACAAACAAACAAACAAGGTTTTGATTTGATTGCCTCTAGAGTTTGAAATCCTTAAGGCAGAAGCTCTCAAAGGTTGGTGTTCAGACTCTGTAGTAGGAGTCAGCAAATGTTTTCCATAAAGGGACAGACAGCAATATTTTTGACTTTGCAGGCTACATATCTTCCCTGTCTGTGTGCATATTCTCAATACCTCCTCTGACTCACCACCTCTATTGCCTGCCCAGAAAAGACTGCCTGACCTTGGCCCTGTTATCATGTTTGGATAAAACTGTCAGAAGAAAATCCTGTTGGCATTCAGCATTTGGATTAATAAAGTGTTTTGTAGGAGTTAGCCTTGATCACATAACCACTTTTCTCCAGTAGACGATAACCAAATCATTTCTTGCTTGTGAGAAAGTAGCTTCTCAATGAAAGGGCATTTTTCAGAAGAGATTCACTTCCAGCAGGAGGTGGCCCAAATGAAGATCGTGCTGCCATTGAAAGGCTGGCAGATGTCATAATCTGCCTTGTGAGTTCTAGGTATTTTTTTCTAGGACACTGTTTGGGTATCCCTAGCTGGATCCGTATCATCTAACTAAACAAAAGTCTGACTTTTCACTTATTAAAATTTAACTGCCATGGGGCACCTGGGTGGCTCAGTTGGTTGAGCTCCCGACTTCAGCTCAGGTCATGATCTCACAGTTCGTGGGTTTGAGCTCCACATCGGGCTCGCTGCTGTCAGTGCGGAGCCTGCTTTGGATCCTCTGTCTTGCTCTCTCTCTGCCCCTCCTTACTCATGCTCTCTCTGAAAAATAAACATATAAGTAAATATTTTTTAAGAAAACCCAGCAACTGCCAGCCTGGGATATGATGATGATGATGATGACAATTAAAAGGTGTTTTTATTGACACCTAAGCATTTTACATCCATTCTTTTGAGTAGTCAGTATCACAGCCCTTGTAGTAAGTACTATTAAGAAACCAAGACTTAGATCAAATGTTTTGTCCACGGTCAGCCAGTTAGTGTCAGAGCTGAGTTTCTAACCCAGGTCTTGCAGAGTCAGCCCTGTATTTTTGAGTATGATAGAGTATGACCTCATAAGTATATATAATTTTTGCATAAGAAGAGGCAAGTCTTATTATTTATGCCTTGATGCTTGTGTAGATGACCCTACTGTGAGAAATATTTAAAAAATTGTTTTTGCCCAGGTGTCTGAGTGGTTTAGTTGGTTAAGCTTCTGACTTCAACACAGGTCATGATCTCATGGTTTGTGGGTTCCAGCCCTGTGTCAGGGTCTGTGCTGACAGCTCAGAGCCTGGAGCCTGCTTCTGATTCTTTCTCTCTCTCTGCTCCTCCCCCACTCATTCTCTTTTTCTCTCTCTCAAAAATAAATAAACATTAAAAATTTTTTTTAATTGTTTTTGTGTATAGTATAATGGATGCCGTTCTTTTTGTCTGAAGAATGGTGACATGGACATTTCTTTTTTAGGGATACTGGCTTCTTTTTAGCATAATCTGGCAGGTTGTTGAGTTTTTCAAATGTGGTTTTTAAAAAGTCAGCTTGAGGGGCGCCTGGGTGGCGCAGTCGGTTAAGCGTCCGACTTCAGCCAGGTCACGATCTCGCGGTCCGTGAGTTCGAGCCCCGCGTCGGGCTCTGGGCTGATGGCTCAGAGCCTGGAGCCTGCTTCCGATTCTGTGTCTCCCTCTCTCTCTGCCCCTCCCCCGTTCATGCTCTGTCTCTCTCTGTCCCAAAAATAAATAAACGTTGAAAAAAAAAAAAAAAAAAAAAAAAAAAAAAAAAAAAAAAAGTCAGCTTGAATTATGTCACACAGATGTTATTTCCAAGGGAGTATTAAAACCTTTGTGACATTTTTCCGTTTAAGTAATTAAGATGGTTTTAATAAGGTTTGAACCTTCCCTAATATGCATGGAAAACAGTGAAGAAATAGAAAAAATTAGTTAAATTAGCACCTATGGTATGACTAACAGTCTTTTCTCAATTAACTTATGATGAAAGGCTTTACATTTCTTGTTCCCCAGGTTTTCTGTATCTAGAGGAGCAATATCAGGGGATTATTTTAAGCTCATTGAAGGCTTTAGGAGTCTGCATTTTATCAGTAGTGCATGGGCTAAGGGCTGTTTTTCTCATTACAGGAGTGAAGCCTGACTGAACCTGGAAAGGCAATAAACCTTCCTTTGGAGACTTTCTCCTAAGAGAGGAGGTAAGAGGCTGTATCACAAAGGTAATGCAGTAATAAATGCCCTGATGGAGAAAATGATGAAAGAGAAAGAAAGAGCGTCTATGTTCCTTATGTCTTTTGTGTCAAATACTGGGAACTCCGGGTATCAAAACCGACAGAAAAGTATTTTCTAACCAAGCCTCCTCCAGAGGCAACTATTTTTAGCTCTGCTGCTAATTTCTATTCTTGATTTATCAATTCTGGGCGATATGTACTGACTCCATGCTGTAAAGAATGGGAAGAATTCTCATAGAAACTTCTACCTAAATTACTGTCTTTGACTCCTGATAGTTGTTACCTCTAACAATATATTCAGTTTAGTGGTTGCCTTCATTGAGTAGACAATATAGACGGCCTCTATTTTCTGACTGATTTTTAGACGTACCTATTGACTCCAGCTATGAAAGTTGAGGAAATTAGCATAGGTATCCACCATTCTACTCTTTTCCTTAGTTGTGTTTTTATTTTTATATTGCCATGGCTTATAACATTCATATTTAAAACATGCTTCCTTGTCTTCTAGCAGCTCTATCAGCTCCCGATTGCCCTCAGGATAAAGTCCAAATTTTCTACTGGAAATGAAATCCGTAACTACCTAGCCCATCTTATCTCCCTGGCCTAATCTGCAGCTTGGGAGTTCTCACTGTCTATATTACACTGTGGCTTTTTGTCTTGCTGGGACTTTGCACACTTGTTAACTCTTAACTCTGGAAATCCGGCTCCTTTTCTTCCTGGTAAATTCTTGCTCATGCTTCAAGACCCAGCTCCCCTATACCCTTCTATGGAAGCCTTCTGGACTCCCAGTTTCCTGGGTGGTCAACTCCATGGACTCCCGTAGTCCTCTTCCTACCTCGATTATAGGACTTGGATGTTAAACTATGATTTCAGCTTTATGCATCTGCGTCCTCTCCTTACAGGTTAACATTAGATTGGGCATTCCATTTCTGTGTCCTTAGCATTCAGTGTAGCGTCTTTACACTGAATGAATGAATGAAAGAATGAATAAATGGATGAGAAAAAGCCTTCAAAAGAAGTTCTAATCCCAAACAATGCATTCAGGGTTTTCTTTCCTAAATCGATTTTAGTCAGCAAAATTTACAGTGGTTCTTTCCTGGTCTGTTTTATATTTTTCTTTACTTTGAATACTTTATTTACATTCTTATGGGGGGAATAATTGAAGGAGAAAATAATTTCTGCTGATTGCTGGTAAATACTCACCTTTGCTGCATTGAGCTCAAAAGCGAGGAAGGAAAAGAGAAGCTTATACACCAATACTATTTTAGAAATTCAAATTACCGAACAAAGAGAGAGTAAAATTACTTGGAAAGATATTTACTTATTTTCCAAGCCACTAGTATTTGATTTATCTATTTTTTTTTGTATTTCTTTAAATTTTAATTCCAGTATAGTTAATATATAGTTATATTAGTTTCAGGTGTTAAAATATAGTGATTCAACAATTCTATACATTACTCAGTGCTCAGCGTGATTATGTGTACTCTTAAATCCCCATCACTTATTTCACCCACCCGCCACCTACCTCCCCTCTGGTAACCATCAGTTTGTTCTCTATAGTTAAGGGTCTGTGTTTTGGTTTTTCTCTTTTTTTTTTAATTTGTTAATTTGTTTTGCTTCTTAAATTCCATATACAAGTGAAATCATATGGTATTTTTCTTTCTCTGACTGACTTATTTCACTTACCATTATATTCTCTAGGTCCATCTATGTTGTTGCAAATGGCAAGATTTCATTCTTTTTTATGGCTGAGTAGTATCTCATTATACATATTATATATATATATCTCATTATATATAATATGTATGTAATGAGATAAATCTTCTTTATCCATTCATCTATGGATAGACACTTGGGCTACTTCCATAATTTGGCTCTTGTGAATAACGCTGCAATAAACACAGGGGTGCATATATCCTTTTGAATTAGTGTTTTGTATGCTTTGGGTAAATACCCAGTAATGGAATCATTGGATCATATGGTATTTATATTTTTAATTTTTTGAAGGACCTTCCATACCGTTTTCCACAGTGGCTGCACCAGTTTGCATTCCCACCAACAGTACACAAGTGTTTCTTCTTCTCCACATCCTCACCAACACTTGTTGTTCCTTGTATTTTTTATTTTAACCATTCTGACGGATATGAGGTGATACTTCATTGTAGTTTTGATTTGCATTTCCCTGAGTGATGTTGAGCATCTTTTCATGTGTCTGTTGGCCATCTGGATGTATTCTTTGGAGAAATGTCTATTCATATCTTCTACCCATTTTTATTTATTTATTTATTTTTTCAACGTTTTTTATTTATTTTTCGGACAGAGAGAGACAGAGCATGAACGGGGGAGGGGCAGAGAGAGAGGGAGACACAGAATCGGAAACAGGCTCCAGGCCCTGAGCCATCAGCCCAGAGCCTGATGCGGGGCTCGAACTCACGGACCGTGAGATCGTGACCTGGCTGAAGTCGGACGCCCAACCGACTGCGCCACCCAGGCGCCCCATCTTCTACCCATTTTTAAATAGGATTATTTGGTTTTTCTTTTTATGTTGAATTGTATAAGTTATATCTTTATTTTGTTTTTTTGTGTTGTTTAAATTTTTTAATGTTTATTTCTGAGAGACAGAGAGACAGAGCATTGGGGGAGGGGCAGAGAGACAGGGAGACACAGAATCCAAAGCAGGCTCCAGTCTCCGAGCTGCCAGCACAGAGCCCAACATGGGGCTCAAACTCACTGACTTTGAGATCACAACCTGGGCTGAGGTCAGACGCTTAACTAACTGAGCCACCCAGGTGCCCCAAGTTGTTTCTTTATTTTGGATACTAACCCATTACTGAATACATCATTAGCAAATATCTTCTCCCATTCAGTAGATTGTCTTTTTGTTTTGTTGGTTGTTTCCTTTGCTGTGCAGAAGCTTTTTTATCTTGATATAGTCCCAATAGTTTATTTTTGCTTTTGTTTTCCTTGCCTCAAGAGACAGATCTAGAAAAATGTTGCTGTGGCCGATGTCAGAGAATTTACTGCCTGTGCCCTTTTCTAGGATTTTTATGGTTTCAGGTCTCACATTTAGGTTCTTGATGCATTCTGGGTTTCTTTTTGTGTATGGTGTAAGAAAGCGGTCCAGTTTCATTCTTTTGCAGTTAGCTTTCCAGTTTTCTGAACATCATTTGTTGAACAGACTATCTTTTTCTCATTACATATTTATTCCTCCTTTGTTGAAGATTGACCATATAATCATGGGTTCATTTCTAGGCTCTGTTCCGTTCTATTTATCTATGTTTCTATCACTGTGCAAGTACCATACTGTTTTGATTACTACAGCTTTGTAGTATATCTTGAAATCTGGGATAGTTATACCTCAAGTTTTGTTCTTCTTTTTCAAGATTGCTTTGGGCATTTGGGGTCTTCTGTGGGTCCATACAAATTTTAGGATTATTTGTTCTAGTTCTGTGAAAAATGCTGTTAGTATTTTGATAGGGATTATATTAAATCTGTAGATTTGCTCTGGATAGTATGGACATTATAGTGATATTTGTTCTTCCAATCCATGAGCATGGAATGTCTTTCCATTTCTTTGTGTCTTTTTCAATTTCTTTAATCAATGTTTTATAGTTTTCAGAGTACAGATCTTTAACCTCCTTGGTTAAGTTTAGTCCTATGTATTTTATTATTTTTATTGAAACCATAAATGGGATTATTCTCTTAATTCTCTTTCTGCTACTCCTTTATTAGCTTATAGAAATGCAATGGGCTTCTGTATATTGATTTTTGTATCCTGGGACGTTACTGAATTCATTTATCAGTTCTAGTAGTTTTTTGGTGGAGTCTTTAGGGTTTTCTATATATAGTGTCATGTCACCTGAAAATAGTGAGTTTTACTTCTTCCTTACCAATTTGGATGCCTATTATTTCTTTTTGTTTACTGATTGCTGTGGTAGGACTTCCAGTATTATGTTGAATGAAAGTGGTGAAAGTGGACTTCCTTGTTTTTGATCTTAGGGGAAAAGCTCTCAGTTTTTCACCATTGAATATAATGTTAGCTGTGGGTTTTCATATATGGCCTTTATAATGTTGAGATATATTCCCTCTAAACCTACTTCATTGAGGGTTTTTATCATGAATGGATGTTGTACTTTGCCAAATGCTATTTGTGCATCTTGAACAGATATCTATTATCAAGTATTCTAAATGAAAATAATTTGTTTTTTATTTTCACTTTTTTTTTAGTCTACTGAGTCAATTTTTTTAAGAGTTACAAAATACACATTTGAGAAGGAAACCATTTCCCAGAAATAGTATTTATTTAAAGCAATTCCTTAGAAAGTTCTGTAACTGCATGATCTACTTTGAGTAAACACTGCATGAGGCCCCAGGTTCTGTTGAATTGGCATAATTTTAGTTCTCTGTTGACTAAAATCAGCCCACATGTTGATCCTCATACACTTGTTAGATTTGTTATGCTCTTAAATCCTACTGATGTAAAATTGATTCATAGGTTAAAAGCTGCTAATGAATTGAACACCCAGATATAATTCTGTGTGGCCTGAGATGGGTAGGTAGGGTGCCTGGGTGGCTCAGTCGGTTGAGCATCCAACTCTCGATTTAGGCTCAGGTCATGATCTCATGGTTCATGGGATCAAGCCCCATGTCAGGCTCTGCACTGACCATGCAGAGCCCGCTTGGGATTCTCTCTCTTCCTCTCTCTTTCTGCCCCTGCTCCTCTCTCAAAAATAAATAAATAAACTAGGGGCACCTGGGTGGCTCAGTCAGTTAAGCATCCAACTCTCAATTTCAGCTCAGGCCATGATCTCACAGTTCCTGAGATTGAGCCCCACATCAGACTCTACGCTGACAGCATAGAGCCTGGTTGGGATTCTCTCTCTCTCTCTCTCTCAAAAATAAATAAACTTAAAAAAAAAAGGGGGGGTATTACATGAATCGCTTTATAAAAAGAAGAGTGAAGTGGTAAAGATCTAGAGTCTCTCTGATTAGAATCCTGGCTCTCTAGGGGCACTTGGGTGGCTCAGTCAGTTAAGTGTCTGACTCTTGACTTCAGCTCAGGTCATGATCTTGTGGTTTGTGAGTTTGAGCCCCACATCGGGCTCTGTGCTGGCAGTGCAAATTCTGCTTGGGATTCTGTCTCCCTCTGTGTCTGTCCCTTCCTTGCTTGCTTTCTATATCTTTCTCAAAGCTAGAAAGAAAGAAAGAAAGAAAGAAAGAAAGAAAGAAAGAAAGAAAGAAAGGAAGGAAGGAAGGAAGGAAGGAAGGAAGGAAGGAAGGAAGGAAGGAAAAGGAAAGGAAAGGAAAGGAAAGGAAAGGAAAGGAAAGGAAAGGAAAGGAAAGGAAAGAAAAGAAAAGAAAAGAAAAGAAAAGAAAAGAAAAGAATCTTGGATCTCTATTGCTTTCTACATACATGACCTAGAGAAAGTTACACAACTTCTTTTGAGCTATCTGCCAAAAGGGGAATACCAATATGACAATACATAGAATGAGTGTAAACAGTGCCCAGCACCTCATAAACACCCAGCAACTACTAGCAATTATTATTTTCATTGTAAAGAATACATATAGGAAAAAGCAAATGGCCATTTCCCTCTGGTAATCACTATAAATTGGTTAGAATATATCCTGTTGGAGGATTAAATATGTAATTTTAAACAAGAACACAGCATTGCAACAGGAGTGTTAATGCTATGTTTGCAATGACTTGGTTCAACAATACCTAAATGTATAGTTTACAAACAGTTTTTCTATGGAAATTTGCTTCAAAACCTGGTTTCTGTATTACTTTATGGTTTTTCAGTAGTAAGAGAGATACTGGAAGAAAATACAAGATGATAGAGTTACTGAAGAATTCATGATCAAATGTATTCAGAATTCACACACAGTCATTATGAATTCAATATTCATGACAAGCATTCTGGGTGAACAGCCAAACTATGGGGCTGAGTTTCTCTTTAACTTTTTATATATATGGATATTGTATTTTAGAAATTGCCCTTCTATGTATTCTATTTCTGGTCATCAAGAGGAAAGCTGTTGCTTAGCAACCAGTGGTTCCTGCTTGGCTGATGTGTAAAATGCAAAGCCATGCAAATAAGAGGCAAATAATTCTGTCCATTAGGAGTGCTGTTACTGTTTTTTTTTTTTTAATAATTTTTTAAAATTTTTATTTTAGAGAGAGAGTGAGTTGGGAAGAGAGGCAGAGGGAGAGAGAGAGAGAGAGATAATTCCCCAACCAGGCTTCATGCTCAGCGCAGAGCCCATCATGGGGCTTGATCCCACAAGATCAGGATCACCATCTGAGCCGAAATCAAGAGTTGGATGCTCAACCAACTGAGCCACCCAGGTGCCCTGCTGACTTACTGGTTCTAACAATTAAGTTGTGTCCCAACTTAGTTTATGATTCCTTGTGTGGAACATATAAATTTTGAGACAGAAGCTGTATCATTATATTTACTAATCATCAAAAAAAATTTTTTTAATGTTTATTTATTCTTGAGACAGAGACAGAGTATGAACAGGGAAGGGGCAGAGAGAGAGAGGGAGACACAGAATCCAAAACAGGCTCCAGGTTCCAAGCTGTCAGCACAGAGCCCAACGTGGGGCTCGAACTCATGAACCATGAGATCATGACCTGAGCTGAAGTCGGACGCCCAACCGACTGAGCCACCCAGGCGCCCCTGCTAATCATTTTTAAAGAACACAGATTGATTCACAAGATTAACTTAGTGTATAAAAAAGGAATAATTCAAGGATAAAAATTTACCTATATTTTGAAGTATATGTTTAACATTTCAGACAGAAAATATTTACAGCTTAAAACAAAAAGGAAGAAAACCAAAATATATATACTGAATTCTGGAGATGTAGCCAACAACAAAAGATATGTTTATACCCTATAAAACTTCCAGTATAATTTTGAATGTATTTTCTTCATTCATTTAGGCTTTTAGCAAAGATTATTCACCAAGAAAAGAGAGGTTATATCATATGTGATAAGAGATTACATGGTGGTGAGAGTCCCTTGTCTGCTGCTAACAAATACTCTCCTTAAGCCAAAGAATATTTATTGAAACAAAAGAATTTTCTGCTGCTGATGGTGTACTCAGGATTGATAGGATATTGGGGAATAAAGCTTGAAAGTGGACTGATACTTTAGGCACTTTGGAATACTTCTTGTGGTCATTGCTGTTTCCTTCTGTCTTTCTTATGTTTCAAAAGCCCAGGGGAGAGCACCTGATGGCTAATTCCTCATATGCCTGCTCCTTGCCTGGGGTGATCTGGTCTTTTCAGCTTCCATGGAGGTATGCAACTCCTCCTCAGTCCTCAGTAGGACTGAACACTACTCAGGAGACTTCTCTTCCCCAAAAGGAAATCTGGGTGCTATTAGGAAGAAAGAAATGAAAGCGGGAGATGTATTCATGGGTATAGACATATATGTATATATAGTGGAAAATGTTATGTAAGAGTTACTTATAGTAAGTCTCCAGGGACTACAAATCAATTCATCTATGACCTAATTGCTTCTGTCTTCTGATGTTCCTTACCTCTAAAATGATATAAAAATCATCAACTCCACATATTTATTGGGTACTATAAAATTATCATTTAGTTAGTGGTATCTGAATCATTTTAGAGGGGTAATACACAAGTACAGTTAGAATTTATAAAACAGTAATGTTTGCATATTTTCATATGCAATTTAAGTCAAGTTAATTTTTATGATTTGAAGCCTTTTTTATCTTTATACTGTCGCTGAACATCAAGCACACTGAAGAAATCTATAGAATCACAGATATTAAACAAGAATTAAATTAAGAATAAAATTAAACCATGCTTATTGAATCTAACTTTTTATACAATGTAGAAGCAAAACAAAAAAGGCAATAAGCCAAATAATTACTTTATGTAACTGGATTTTTGATTCAAAGGAAAAGCTCATTAGATGGTGAGTTTACAAATATTTCTCTGGCAAAATATTTTGGCTTTTGCTTACTGATTATTAACAATATTCCTGTCCCTTAACCTAAAAAAGTCATCATTACAATTTGAATCTGTCAGTTGGACTCTTTTGGTAGTAGGCAATGAAAATAGTCAAGGTCCCTAAATCTACTGTCTGTGTCAGGACACGAGGTCAGCGGCTAAATCAAAGGTCAAAATAATGGTCTCAAACAAGATAGAAATTTGTTTCTTTCTCCCAAAATAGTCAAGCTTAAGTAGACTAGGGCTGAGTTGGCAGTTTCACGGTGCAAGGGACTAGTTACTCTGTCATCATCAACATAATACTTCCATCTTGTGGTCTGATATGGCTGCCCTCGTACCTTGTCACATATCTGCATTCCAACCAGTGGGAAGCAAAGAAGGGCAGAGGGAGGGCACATATATCATTAGCCAGAACTTAATCACATGGCCATAGTTAGCTGCAAGAGAGGCGAGTAAAAGAGCTCTTAGTTGGGTAGGTAAGTTCTATTGTTATAAAAGGGTAGAGTGAAAGCTTTCTGCCATACATCTCATCACAAACTTATGACTATCTCATTATGCTAAAACCAAAGATGTCTACTTAAAAAAAAAAACAACCAATAGCAACCCAAATGTCTATTTAACAAACTCTAAGCAAAATTAAGTAATATTATGAAATGGTGAGTAAAATTCTTTAAGAGTATATCACCTACACATAAATTAAACTCTTGTCTTTCAATCTATTAGGGTAATATATATTGTACAAAAGACTTAATTAGCCTAACTTCTAATATCCTTCGAGAGTGAGTGATTAAGGGCATCTTAGGTATAGTTCTGCCACTTTCAGACTCCTTATATCATTGACATGTTGCTGAAATACTATATAAGTGTTTTAAATGATCCTCAGAAAAAGACATGGTCTTATATAAAAACCCTTAAAATACATAATCCCTTTGATCCAGAAATTCTACTTTTAGAAGCTTATCTTAAGGACAACATTGAGGATGCAGAAAAAGATTCATCTATAAGGATATTTATTGCAAAGCTTTTTGTTGTAGAAAAAAAATCAGAATAACCTAAATGCCCCCCCCAAAGGAAAGTGTGTATGTAGATTGTTATGTCCATATAATAGAATAGCATGCCACCTTTAAAAATGATAGATGAGGGGCGCCTGGGTGGCTCAGTCGGTTAAGCGGCCGACTTCGGCTCAGGTCACGATCTCACACTCCGTGAGTTCGAGCCCCGCGTCGGGCTCTATGCTGACAGCTCAGAGCCTGGAGCCTGTTTCAGATTCTGTGTCTCCCTCTCTCTGACCCTCCCCCATTCATGCTCTGTCTCTCTCTGTCTCAAAAATAAATAAACGTTAAAAAAAAAAAAAATTTAAAAATGATAGATGAGATATATTTATTGACATAGAAATGTGCTCCAACAAATTGTTAAGTGAAATATATGGATTAGAAAATAGTATGTACAGTGTTATCCAAATTAAAGCTATAGATTTTTATAAAGTATTATAAATGAAAGCTATAAATATTCTTGAAGAAGGCTCACCAAAACACAAAAAGTGGTTATTTCTGGGTGGTGGTGGTGTCGGTCACTGTTGTTTTATTCTTTTTGCTTCTTTGTATTTTTGAAATTAGGAAAAGAGAATACATATCATGTGTATAATTACAGTTGTGTGGGGTTTTTTTTGTTTTTGTTTTTTGTTTTTTTGTTTGTTTTGTTTTTTAACATAGAAAGAAATTAAAAGCTGTGTTCTCTTAACTCTCAGCCAGACTCAGAATGGTGCAGGAAGACAAACATTCTCCCAGCCTGATCTCCAAGGAGGCTCTTGTTCTGGAAACAGTGTTTCCCCAAAGACTCTTGGGCAGTTTTTTCACCCCAGGAGAAGTCACATCTCCCACAGACAGAGGCAGATTTTAGATGACCTTGAAGTCCAAAAGCTTGAGTTTTATACTATAAGTAATGAAACACACTGTAAATTTTAAAGCAATGATACAGGATAAGGATATATTTCCTCCCTCAATCTATCTCAAGATTTTCTACATAATAGGTCCTTAGAAAACCACTGTGGAATGAATAAAGGAATGATGAGAAAGGGCAAGATAATGAAGAGAAGAGAGAGTATTGTGATACCTAGAACATATGATCAGTGGAAATAAATTGGCAGGATATGGCCAAAGACTGTATGGAAGAGAGGTGGTATCTAAGACAGCTCTGGTTTTTGTGTTTAGGGACCAGGATGAATGACCAAGAGAAACTGGAAGTCAGAAGGATTAGCTTTGGAGTTAGAAAGGATTAGCTTTGGAAATCCAGTAAGAGGACAGAGATATTTATGGAGAATTAAGAATTATGCTACAGGCAGGCTGGTTGAAATTTGGGGGTAGATTCTTAGAGAGAAGGGTTAGGGAGATTAAGCTGATTTGCATTTAGCCAGGAAAGAACATAAGGAGGGACTGATGAGGCAAGAAGCAAACAAGGAGATTGGCCAGTGAGAAGGACCCTTGTGCTCCTTCCTCCATGCCTGAGATGGCTGTGCTCACATACCTCTACTGCATCTGGTACACATCCTATCACTCAATTCTTCCATAGAGATGTAAAATACTAATGGGGAAATTTTCAAACATAGTCAAAAAATTGAGAATAAGATAATAAACACAATGTACTAATCACCCAGTATATCAGAGTTCAATAAGTAAAGGAGAACCAATAGGATGTGTGTGTGTGTGTGTGTGTGTGTGTGTGTGTGTGTGTGTGTTTCTAAACACGGGTTTCCCCAGCAATTCAAAAGTAGAATTCCTATGAAGCCATTCACAAACCAAAATGGTGTATAAAGCAAAAAAGCAGTTGCCATGAATTTATGTGGAAAAATTTTTGAGTGTTCCCAGACCTAAAAAATAACCCCTCTTAGGCTTTTCTGATACCTTAGCCACATCTTGCCAAAGGATGCACAAAATAAAATCAAGAGAAATCACAGATGCTCACAGACACAGTTCAAACCTATGGCAGCTTGATGCTGAGTGTGGTTCCCCAGGGAAGGAGCTTAGCGGTGCCGCTCTCGCTGCTTGTGGTGCACACTGCCTCTGTAATGGCTCCCTGAAAAACAAACCCTGAACATTATTTTTGCTTTTTGCCTTTTTTTTTTTGTAAAAGCAAAAATCCTCTTAGAATTTCTTTTGGTTAGAAAAAATAGGTACTAATGTAGGTCTTTTGTCAAAGTAAAGTGGTATTACATACACTTTCAAAAGTGGGGGATACCTGTGTACATATATATGTGTGTATGCTTGTACATATGCAATCGTGCAATAGTGGGACATGGTTAAATGGTGTTTGTAAGGCTGGAATTTGAAGTGCCCAGGGCAGGCAGTGAGGAGGGGAAGATGGGTGTAAAGTGGAGGAAAGCAAGAACAAGATGGAGCTGGGAAGGTGGAGGATGGACTGAAACTCATCTTGCCTCTGACCTTGGTAGTGTGGGTGTCCTACTGAACTCGGGTCTCTTCATCACAGAGCTAGATACATGCACCTTGCTCTGGAGTTGGAGAAACTGGAGGGAGTAGGTGGAACAGATGCAGGCCTATCCACTGTCTCATGCTTATCTGGTAAATGAGCAGATAAATGACAATATGTATGTCTATAAAAATAACTGCAGCTTTACTTCCCTTCCCCGTATTCCACACAAGAATGGTTCCTGTGGGTCACCCTAACCAGAAACACAGAGAGAAGAGAATTCTGGGAAATGAAGTTCAGTCTAGCCAAGTTGACACATTGCAAAGCCACCACACCTCATTTCAACAATCATCATCTCATGGTGAGCCTTATTTCATCACTTCCCCCACCCCCTTCCTGTCCCCCATCCATTCTGGGGGAAGAAAATCCTAGGCACCCTATCATTTTATCTTCTAACCATGTTGTACTTTAAAAGTTGAGGTTTTCTGTCTCTTTCCATAATGAGCTTCTTGAGAAAAGGATCCTTGTCTTACTTAACTCACCTATATACTCACCTGTATAGGTATCTTATAAATGCTTGTTGACTGAGTGATAAATGCTATTCACGTGAAGGAACAGAAGTTTAGCAAGAACAAGTTTGATGTTATAAGGCTGTCTTCACCCTGAGGAACAGGGTACAAGAATTGCTACCTCCATAAAGTCAGTCCTTTCTCTCTTATGCCTCCAGCTTGAAATACCCACTCCTTTGTGCCCCATGGTGCACATTGTCTGTACTCTTACCCCAGTATTCATATACTTTGTTTTTAATTTGTTTATATGTCTCCCTCTTCTATTAGATCTAAGTTTCTTGAAAGAGAGAACCAGGCTATGTGACCTCTCTGGCTTTTATCTTTTAAAATTATTCAACGTAAAACTAAGAATATTGGCCTCCCTCACCAAGATTCCTGTGAAAATTTCTCCTGAAGGGAAAGAGTTGGACTTTTCTGTTTTTATTTTTCTACTGCCTTGGGTTAACAACAATTACTTATATATAGTTTTCCATTATACCGCATGTCTTCAAGGTCAGTGTGTGGTGTAATATACACAGGGAGTTAGAAACTCTGATCAGGACAGTGGAGGTATTGCTCTTCTTGCAAGAATTACTAAAGGATTATGAGTTCTTCTGCCTTTCAGAGTAGTCGGGACTCTTGGCTGCAAGTGACAGACTCTAACTTGGACCAGAGTAGACAAAATGGCAACCATATTCGCTCATATAATATAACTAACTGCCAGAGAGGCAGGAACCACAGAGCCTGCCTGGGGATTTGATGGCACAAGGACTCACATCTCCCTTTACACACCATTATATCTCTTTGTATGCTAATCTCATTCTCTCAAGCCCGCTTTCCTCACAAGGCTGACATATCCCCCAGCTTCTCTCCCTGAAAGAAGCCTCATTTCTCTAGACCTTAGTTAAAAAATCCTGAGAAAGGGGCTCATGTCTGTGGGAAAGGTAGGGAGTAGTCTGCGTTATGTGATGGGGTACTGTGATTAGCAATCAGCATCAGAACCACACAGTTGGGATGAGGTAGGAGCAGTTCCCCCAAAGAAGTGTGGTATGGGGTCACCAAAGCAAAACACAACTTCTGCACCTGTGTACCTTTTAACTGCAAAGAGATTAGAGCAGATAGGAAGGGAGAAACAGCAAACAAAATTCTGTTGCTAATTGTACAAACACTTATCACTGTACTAGGTGCCACAAAAGAAATAAAAATGAACTGTTATGCCCAGAATTCGTGATCCCCAAAGACCACTAGGGAGCCGAGTCCGATGCAAAAGCAAAGAGCCTTTATTCGAGCTAGCTCGAGCTCAATCCCCTACCTGCACCGACGCAGCGGTGAGATACCAGGGAAGGAGAGCGAGTTTCAAAAGGACAAAGGTTTTATTGGGGCCTGGGGGCAGTTGGTGAGGTAATGGCTATGGCCTCAGCCGATTGGCTGGGGAAGGGTCCTGGGGAAGGGTCCGAGTCCTGTTAGGCAGGTGAGGGGGGTTTACTCAAGGGGAGGAGGTGTGGTCAAGGTGAAGGACACGGAACAGGATGGAGTCGGCCGGCGTAGGCCCGCCCTTTCAAACAAGAAATAATCTTTGCCCTTAAGAAGTTTATAAGACATGGAGGGATTAAAACGTGCTTAGGTAGGGGCGCCTGGGTGGCGCAGTCGGTTAAGCGTCCAACTTCAGCCAGGTCATGATCTCGCGGTCTGTGAGTTCGAGCCCCGCGTCAGGCTCTGGGCTGATGGCTCAGAGCCTGGAGCCTGTTTCCGATTCTGTGTCTCCCTCTCTCTCTGCCCCTCCCCCGTTCATGCTCTGTCTCTCTCTGTCCCAAAAATAAATAAACGTTGAAAAAAAAAAAACGTGCTTAGGTAATCATGGATTCAAAAGAGAATAGTGTTATCACCAAAAGCAAAGGAAGTGCTATAGAAAGTTCTGTGCAGAGGGAGAGACCAGGTTGATCTGAACAGAAAAGGCTAGGTAGTTGGTTTGGACCTCATGGAGGATCAGAGGTCTGATAAACATAGATGGAACTTTGGATAGGTGATGAGCAGATACTTTTTCTGGCTGAAACCACATGTGGAAGTCTCCCACTTGGGAGAGGTGTGCAGAAGGTGCTTGGGGACCTGCAAGTAATCTAGTGGGAGGCATGACTTAAAGTCATATTATGGAGCCCCTTGACTGCTGAACTAAGGAGTGTGTGTTGTTAAATCCTATGCTTTCTCTCACTGAAACCAATGGGAGCATCAAATGAGTCCATGGAAGAAAAAATTTGATCTCTGGATATGTCTCACTGCAGAACCCTAATAGAAGAAAGCATGGCAGTATCTAAGAGAAACGGGTGTCAGCTGTGCTGTTATTGCCAACATCTGTGATGTTAGAATATGTACAGAAGGCCTATGAAAAGTTGATGACATACAGCTTGAGGTGGGGAAATTAAACAAGAAGATAATTTTTCAAGCATTAGATAGCAAGTGGGACCTGGTTAAGCTAGTGGTTCTCAGAGTGTGAGCTTGGGACCACCAGCAGCAGTAGCAGCATTACCTGGGAATTTGCTAATAATTCAAAATCTTAGGCCCCATCCCCCACTTATTGAACAGAAACTCTGGAAGTGGGTTTCAGCAATATGTGTTTTAACAAGCTTCCTAGATGATTTGATAAATGCTAAAGTTTGAGAACTGTGTGCTAGGCTGAACATGGCACCCCAAAAAGATCCACATTCTAATCCCTAGCACCTGTAAATATTACCTTATCTGGAAAAAAAGGGTCTTTGCAGATGTGATTAAAGATCTTGAGACAAGAGATTATCCTGGATTATCTGAGTGGGACATCAATGCCATCACAAGTATCCTCATAAGACAGAGACAGTTATATTACGCAGAAGAGGAGGCTGCTATGTGCCCAGGAGGCAGACACTGGAGTGAAGGAGCCAGGAGTGAAGGAATGCCTACAGCCACACAGATGTTGGCAGACCAAAAATGGACTCTTCCTCAGAGCCTGTGGACGGGGGGCCAGGATGGCTTTGATGACACTTTGATTTCAGCTTGACAAAATGGTTCTCAAATTTCTGGTGTCTAGAACAGTAAGACAACAAATTTCTGTTGTTTTAGGCTACTAGGTTTGTGGTAATTTGTTACAGCAGCCACAGGAACTAATACACACTCAAATAAGAAAAGACTGTAGGATAAAGTACTTAAAAATTCACTAAATTCTTATAATAAGAAAATATGCTTGCTATTATTTTAAAATTCTAAAACTAGTTATTCTTTTGTGTTTAGTAAAATTTGCCACACCTGAAACATTTTCCTAACAGTTTGTTATTGAGTGTTAATGTGTAATAATTTTCATAATGTTAGCATCCAAGATGGCCTTTACATACCTTGATTTTCTTGTGATAGCTAATCCTGCAGGAAATGAAACAAATCCTGTTGGGTGGAAGAAAAATAACAACCAGGAGATATTTTGCTTATAGGTAAGATTTGCATGAGATTACAGAGCTGTAATAAATCTTCCATTATGGATAAAAAAAATGCTCTTGGAAAGTACGTATTCCTGTTTATTTACGGGAAACGCTTCAGAATAAATATGAGAAGATTTTCTATCTGTAATCTATGCTACTTGATAAAAATTTAGAGCTCTTTTTTATAATACCTGGGACATCGTAATACTTGTAATAACTTATTTCTCTTGCGCACAATGCTTCTCAGATCACTTTCATATATATATTTATTTTCATATATATATATATATTTTTCGTATACATATATATTTGTGTGTGTGTGTGTGTGTGTATATATATATATATATATATATATATATATATATATTTTTCATATATATAGTAATCCCGCCTTATCCGCGGTTTTGCTTCCACAGTTTCCATGAGCCATTGCTGGCAACAGCGGTCAGGAATCCGATGATCCTCCTTCTGGCGAATCATTGGAAGGTGAATAGTAGCCTAACTTTACATCACAACACCTGCGTCTGCGTGGTTCACTGTTCACTTCGCTTCGCTTCATCTCATCCTGGAGGCATTTTATCCTCTCCATCATCACAAGAAAGGTGAGTACAGTACAAGAAGATATTTTGAGAGAGGGCACTTTTACATAACTTTTGTTAACATGTTGTTATAACTGCTCTATTTCATTGTTGTTGTTAATCTCGTACTGTGCCTAATTTAGGAATTAAACTTTATTATAAGTGGGCATGTAGAGGAAAACATAGTATATATAGGGTTAGGTATTATTCATCGTTTCAGCATCCACTGGGGGTTTTAGAACATATCCCCTATAGATAAGGGGGGGGCACTGTATTTACATTTAATCCTTAACAGCTACTAGGGGAGCTTGGCCGCACAGGTGTTTTTTTCTTATTTTACAAGTAAGAAAAAAAAATGATGCTCACAAAAGTTAAATGACTGACTCAGGGTCACCAAAAGGGTAACTATTAGATTTGAGATTAGCAACTGCTAAAATCTGCTGTATAGTGCTATTTCCATGGATCTGGGTTTCCTCAAAAAGGTGTGTTAATATTTGTGGTTGATTATGCGATGGTTAATTACACTGTGGTTCAAAGGTCTTGTGGTCTGTTTAATTCCATCGACCACTTGCTAAGCATCTTTTGCATGTCTACAATGGTGCTAGTTAATATGGGTCTTTGTAGAAAGGGCTGGACAAAAGTCCTTGCCCTCAGAGAATGCAAGTCATTAATAGGGAGGAATACCTATGCAAATGAAATGAGTAGTCAGAGAAAGAATAAACTCAGAGGCCACGATCTGGGAGACTTTATGCAGAAAAACTTTGAAGAATGGATCTGATTCAGAGAAGTGAAATGTGGAAAAGCATTCCAGGAGGCAATAGGTGTGTGCATGTGTGTGCGTGTGTGTGTGTGTGTGTGTGTGTGTGTGTGTGTGTGTGTGTGGCGGGGTGAGAGCGAATGAGCAAAAGTGTAGATGCTGCAACAGCATGTGGACCTGGGGGAAGCCATAACCTGAGCTGTCAGAAGCACAGGGTCTGTGTGCTGAATAATAGGAGCTGGCTTGCCCACCGGGCTTCAGAATTACATAGCAGTCAAGAATCTTTAATATTTCCAGTGAGCAGTACACCCTAGAAAAGTAAGGGAAAGGCCATACTCCTACCAAAAAATTAAAACACAACTTAAAAACCTCTCTTTCTTTCTGTTAAGTTCTCCTATTCTAGTTCTATAGACATAGCTCCTGGGAACTTATAGCCCAGCTCTTGTATTTTCTGAGTATCACAGGTGTGTGTGTGTGTGTGCACGCACGTGTGCTCATCCAAGTGTGTAGGTGTGTATAAATGTATTTGAATACCTGCTCATAAAGTTCTTCTTAGGACAAGATGAAGACAAAGTCTGCAAATAGACAGGGAAATCAAAGTAACACTTACATAATAAAGGGACAGAATTTAGGGGAAGGGGCTAGCAGGAGAAAGAAGGGGAGGGAGGAAGTAGAGAAGAGAAAGCAAGAGCAGAGGCCAGAAGCTGAGGAGAAAGGACCCCAGGTAAGAAACTTCTGGGGTGAGGGTGATTGAAGGGCTTTTAAGAACAGAGCTATTTAATTTTTACTTAATTTTTTTTGACATTTATTCATTTTTGAGAGACAGAGACAGAGCGTGAGTGGGGAAGGGTCAGAGAGAGAGGAAGGCACAGAATCTGAAGCAGGCTTCAGGCTCCGAACTGTCAGCACAGAGCCTGACCCGGGGCTCCAATTCACGGGCCATGAGCTCAAGACCTGAGCTAAAGTCGGAAGCTTAACTGACTGAGCCACTCAGTTGCCTCTATTTTCACTTTTAAATGATTTTTGGTGCTTCCATGTAAGTCTTCTCCATTGCCTTGAATCTTCCATAAAAGTTAGTTATATCGAGAGCCTTGAGTCAGTGATATTTGGGAAGGCACATAAAGTGAGGGGTGTGTGTGAATGAAGCAGGGTCATGTCTAGCATGAGGCAACGGCAATGGTAGCTCTTCTGTGGTGGTGAGGTGGATGGCAGACCAAATTAAGTCAGAGCCATCTAGGTACCTTGTCCTCCTTCCCTGCAACCCCAGGAGAAATTGGGCAGGATATTGGGTCTTCCATTCCATGTAGCTTGGGGTTCCAGCCAATTTCATTTGAACCATACAGGACATGGTAACCCTTGCATATATGTGGATTATATCAGCTCGTGGTCAGTGACAGCGACGCTTTCATCTCTGTTTCATTGGGCTCTTCTGTCACCAAGGAAAGACCTTTCTGTTTGCTAAAAATTACCAGGCAAGTTAGCCAACTCCTGGAGGAGGAGGTAGAGTTAAATGGGCTAAGGGTAGAGTCTCCAGAGAGTGACTCAGGTTTGGCTTCTCTTGGCTCCAGAGCCTATTTTCTGTTTACCAGAGGATTAATCATGGTTTCCAAATTGGTCTGCCAGGACGCCAGCAAGACTGGTTAAAGAAAGCAGAGGTGCTGAGTTTGGGATTTTTCCACGCTGTGGTCAGTGATTTTCATCAGGAAAATGAAGGGATGGGATTCCTCCTTTATAGCCTCACAATGAATTATTGAGGTCCCCGTAACTGATCTGATTCTGGTCATCTGTCTCAGAATAAACTCACCAGGTTTATAGCAATTGAGGTGAGATGCCTGACGTCTTTCATTTTAGGTCAGCATAAGAGTGAATTCGTAGTGTTTGATTAACCAGATTTGGTAGATATTTGATTTAAATTCAACCTGGCAATTATTTAATAAAGAATCACCATGTGCTATGCTGTAGAAGCCTAAAGCTGGTATTTACAGGGAAATCAAGGAGGGTTTGGAAATATATAGAAAATAAATAAACGAATGAAGGAATGAATGAATAAAAACATTCATATATACATATATACATAAATCTTTACTCCTCATAACAGGGTTTCAGCCATTTGCTATATTCATTACAACCCTTTTAGGATATGCTTTTTCATTATATTCATATATACGCAGTGCATCAACATCATATCTTCTGGTGTTTGACGATGATATCACGGGAGAAGTCTTTTTAGAAGTCTTTACAAGCAGTAATGGTCTTGCTCTCATTTGTTGCGTTGTTTACCATAGGAGGTCGTTTGATTGTTTTGGACTGTTACTACTTCCACAGATACTCAGGCAGATCCTATTTTCCCACTGAGGCCACAGAAGCTCTTGAAAACATCACAGATCATTTTCAAATGGAGAACTTGTTTTTCCACTAGCTGAAATTACTTGAAGTAATTTGTGATAATTATACTTCGGGATTTACTATGGAGGTGTTTATTTATCCTTATATTGACAATAATAACCTCTAGCTGGGGAAAGTTGTATTAATCTTACAAAAAGACTTATATTGTGAAGTAGATTGGTAAAAAGAAATATGTGACAGGTCTGTTATGGTATTTTTTGCTTTATAAGTTTTTCTTTCAAATTAGAAAAAAAATTAGGATAAAGAAATAGCTTACCATATTATAATATTGCTATTTGGGTCCTGATTAATTTGCATCCCTTCAGCTGTTTGCTTTATATAAATTTGCTTTTACGACACATAGGGACCAACGTTATTGTGATACATGCTGTGATTAGAATGTAGACAGGTTGGTAGACAGACAGACAATAGTGAAGTACTCTTGCTAACTTAGTCTCCAAACCCCACTGATGTCTGAAATCCCACTTACTCCATAGTGTTAGGCATAGTCTCTTTCAACAGTATTTTGTGCATATTTCCAGACAGTGATGTTACCTTAAAGAGCACTAATCAGCAGGAAGTGTGGGATATTTGAGGAGCATGTTTCCACCTTTTCTCTGTGCCATTAATCTGGCACTTATTGGGCAAGAATGGTGATAACCAAAGTCCATTCAGTATTCCCCACTGACAAGATGGAGAAAGAGCAGCAATGGTAAATATTGGGATAATCATTCTTAGACTCGCTTCTGGATCTGACTTATACTTGCAGAGATCAAGGACACCCAGCAAGTGAGTACAAACGTGGCACATAAACTTGAATTCCTGAATTCCTGAGAGTTAAAGGGTCTAGGTTCCAACCACTCTGTAAACTTCCTGAACCATGGGCCTCTGTGATGACCAAGTGAAGTGAGGATGGGATTACATCAAAGTTAGGAGGTTCCTAGGATGCATTCCTTAGAAGCTATAAACCGGGTGTTTTAATCAGGCTGTTTGGAAAAGCTTCAAGAGTTGCTTGCTGTAGAAGTAGCGTCCATGGAGGCAATAGTTAAGTAGTAATATTCAGTTAAGGCAAAAACTTTTAAAAATCATTTTGAAGGGGCACCTGGGTGGCTCAGTCAGTTGAGTGTCTGACTCTTGATTTCGGCTCAGGTCATGGTCCCAGGGTCATGGAACTGAGGCCTGTGTCAGGCTCCACACTGAGCATGGAGCCTGCTTAAGATTCTCTCTTAGGGGCGTCTGGGTGGCTCAGTCGGTTCATTAAGCATCCAACTTCAACTCAGGAGATGATCTCATGGTTCCTGAGTTTGAGCCCCACATCGAGCTTTGTGCTGACAGCTCAGAGCCTGGAGCCTGTTTCGGATTCTTTGTCTCCCTCTCTCTCTGCCCCTTCCCTGCTTGCACTCTGTCCCCCTCTCTCCCAAGAATACATAAACATTAAAAAAAATAATAATAAAGATTCTCTCTCTCTCTCTCCCCCTACCCCTCTCCCCAACTTGTGCTCTCTCTCTAAAATTAAATAAATAAATAAATAAATACATACATACATACATACATACATACATACATAAATACATAAATAAATACATAAATAAATAAATAACAAATCATTTTGAAATCTAGAGTTGGAAAGGCTTTAAAGGTCATCTGATCTACCTCCCCATCTGCCCTAAGAATGCCTCGATAGCATCTCTCAAGAGTTATCATCCACTTTCTACTTGACCACCTATCATGACATGCAATGTATTTAAAAGTACCCATTTTGGTAGTAGCCTTTCTGGGCATATTTACATTTTCCACTCACATATTTAAAATCTTTTAGCAATATCCCCTTCAATGTGGTTGGCAAGTAAACTTTTCCTTCTAGATTTCCCTACTTTTGTGCAGAAGTACATGCTAGATACTATAGAGAGAGTACAGGATTGAATAAAGAATAGAATCCTGGCTTTAAGGACATTCCAGTCTAGTGGAAGAATTTAGGCACAGATACACTTTGCCTGAAAGGAATAATCAGGGAAATTTCAGAGAAGAGATTGCATGTGAGCTTAGCCTTAAAGTGTGAGTAAAATGTGAAAAGACTTTTCCAAGAATGGCCTAGAAAATAAGCAAAATTCTATCACATGGAGAAATAATGCAGTAGAATTCAGATTACTTGCTTAAGGACTCTATTTCCCAGAAGACAGCAGTAGGGACTTTTCCATTAAAGGATTTGCTTTGGGAATGTATTATTGCACCCTTTGATTTTTCAAAGATGTTAGTAGTTCTCTTTTTCAACAGAAGGTTCCTACTAAATCAGATTTCCTGTCCCCAGAGTGATGTTCTACTGAATGGAGGAAGTAAATAGAATTCCAGAAAGCAACTTTAAACCATAGTTATTTTGAAAAAATGTCCAGAGGAGACTTTTTTTAAGGGAACTTTTTTTAAAAGGAACAAAAAAAGCAAGTAGCCCAGATTTTGTCCTATAGAATCCAAAGATCATCTAAGAGGGAGAGCCTTGGCATACACAGCAGAGGTTTGAAGTCTGAGGGTTTTTGATTTGCATTCCCTGGGTGTGCTATTTGGGTTACTCACTGCCTGAAAGTAAGCTGTTTTGTTCATCTCCCCCTTCCCTGGGCTAGTCCAGACCCAGCTCTGCTATGTCTCTCTGGGTTTGCTTACTGAGAACAGAGGAGGGATATGGTCAGTGGCTAACCTTCAGGATAGAATGCTGTCTCTTCCACCACTGACTCATAAGGTGATTGGGCCAGCTCACTTCCCCTTCTGATGTTTCTATTCCTTTGTGTCTAATGGAGCCATAGCAATCCACTTTGCTTTGTTCCATGGAAATAAATGTATATATTTGTGAGTGTTATTTGAGACAATAATGGAAAGGAGAGTAGGCAAAGCACAGAGACACTTTTAATTCTCTTACTGTTGCACCAACAGCACCCATGGGATAGCCCATCAAGGGTAAATACCAGCTTTCTCAATGTTGGCTTGTTTATTGCAGGGTAGGAACAAAATCTTGGGCTAACCAACTCACATCCCCATGTTGACTCACTTCCTTACCTTCCTCCTAGCTGCTAGGGCAACAGGGCTAGTTGCCAGAGGGCTTATTTTGCCTTCCCAAATAGGGTTAGTGTTTCGTTGTTGAGTTCAGTGCACAAGATAGATTCTTACTCTTCTACAGATACAGAGGTGCATTGCTTCATGCTATGGGCTGTTTATAGGACGAGTTTGTTGAATATGAAATATTTGCAAACAAATCAAATTTCTTCCCTGATACTATTCCAGAGGAGTTTCTTCTTTATTTTGAGTTGACTTCTCAACCTGGCAAAGTGGGAAGAGTGTAGGAATAAGAAATAGATTAAGCTACTTATTCTGGTTGTGCCCCTAATTAGCCATGTGACTTTGGGCAAATGGCACTCTAAAGTCACACTAGTTAATGATCTGGCTTGTGGGGCCTCAGTTTTGCCATTCCTAATATTCCGGATTCAGATTAGGTGATTTTTATGGTCTAAATATGGAATTCTTTAACAATTTCAGTAACCTATGATTTTGTCACTTTAAATGTCGTGTTTTTAGGCTTTTCTTAAGGAATTTATAGCACCAATTATCTACTTTTGAGAACTGATTTGAAAGATGATAATATTAAGGTTAAACAAAAATACATTTTATAAGCAGGATTCCTATTTAAAATGATGACTTGTCTTTTCTAGCAAAATATTGGACCATATATATGTAGCAGTTTGATAAATATTCTGCATTACCTGGGCCCTGCTTAGCTCTCCAGTCCTCAGACTTCTCTCCGTACTCAGTTCCTTAGTGATTTGTATACCTGTGGCTTTAGGTACCGTCTATTCATTGATTCCAATAGATTTACATATCCTGCTCAGGCTTCTCTCCCAAAATCCAGACTCATATTCTACTGTGGGTGACATTCTCATTTGGATTTCTAGTAGGTATCTCAGACTCAACATGTCCAACACAGAATGCCTGATCTCCCCCACCTCCCCAATTGCTCCCCACCCCCCACTCTCCCCATCACAGTACGCAGCGACTCAGACCTTCCGCTTGCTCATGCTACAGTTTTCTTGTCATCCTTACGCCTCTCTTTCTGTCGCAATCCACTAAATGTGACCTAATTGGTCTCCCTGCTGTCTGCCCTTGTTCACTTATGAATCATTTCCCAAACAGCAGCCAGTGTGATCCAGTTGCAAACGAAGTCAGAAGTCAGAAATTGTGTCACTGCTCCGCCCAAAGCTCTTTAACTGATCTGAGTTAGTAATTGATTCTTGATCGCTCAGAGCACAAGCAGAAACTCAGGGCCCTGGTAGCCTTTTCAATTTCATCTCTGCTTCTCTTCCATGGCTCACTAGGCCATATCACTCTCCTTGCTACCCTGGAGTTTGCCAAACGTGTTTGTTCCAGAGGCCCTTGCATTTGCTCTTTCCTGTCCTGCGATGTTCTTTCTGTAGATATCCTCACAGCACACTGCCTTGCCTCCTTCAGGTTTTTGTTCAAATGTTATATTCTTATTGCATTCTTCCCTGAACTGCCTCTGTGCCCTGCCCTCCTATGCCCTGCCCCTGATTTTCCCTATCACCTTTCTCTACCTTTTTTCTCCATAATTCTTGTCACCACATAATACAGGGTTTCTCCACCTTGGCACTGTTGACATTTTGGCATAATTCTTTGTTATTGGGGATTACTCTGTGCTTTGTAGGATGTTTAGCAGCATCCTTGGCTTCCTACTCACTAAATACTAGTAACCCTTTTTTTTCCCTCCCCAGTTGTGACCACCAAAATTATCTCCAGACATTGCTAAATATCTCCTAGGGAGCAAAGTCATCCCTGGTTGAGAAACACTGATCTAATACAATATATGTTTTACCTGTTTATTTACCTTCCTTTTCCACCATTAGAATATAACCTCCAGGAGAACAGGAATTTGTGTCTCTGTTGTTCACTGCAGTAATTAGATTAGAGCCCTGTGCATAGTAACTGCTTAGCAAATATTTAATGAATGAATGAATAAATGAGATGGGCTCCTGTCCTGTCTCTCTGTCCTCATTAAGCTATAGTCATACCCTTTCTTCTGCCTTTTGTTCATCCTGAGCTCATCCTCACCTTCCTGTCTTTTTCTTTCAGTTCCTGCTTCTGGAAAGCTCTATCCACAAGTCATCACAGGGTAGACCCCAGCTTGTTACTCAGGTTCCTACTCAAATGTCTCTTGCTCAAAGAGGCCTTCCCTGATCACCCTACCCAACATGACTCTCCCTGCCTGCAGAGTTTATCATGTTACTGTGATTTCATTTCTTCATTACATTTATATCTGAAATTGTTCGTTTCACATATTTTGAATTATTCTTTGTTTACATGGTGAATTTCTGTCTTTCTCTCTTAAAAGAATGCTCTCTGAGCCCTCAACCTTATCTGCCTTATTTATCATGGCAGTCCCATAATTAGAACAGTTTCAGGCCCATAGTTTGTGTGCTGATTGAATGAATAATCCTATCTCCCAAGCAATTTCAGCATGGAAGAGATTCTCAGTAGTTAGGAGTTAAGGGTTGTGTCTGTCAGGGTTCAGTTGCAAAGAATAGAATCCATTTTAGCTGGCTTAAGCAGAAAGGGATTAACTACAGTATGTGGCTTACAGAATCCCTGAGAGGGCTGAAGAAACAGCCTCCAGGTTGAGCTTTTAAGAACAACCTGGAAAGCCACGCACTGCCTGGACCACCAACGGAGAGACTGCTCTTTGCTCAGGAGACCTCTTTCCCACTGCACCAGGAAGCTGAGGTGCCAGCTGCTGGCTCTGAGACCAAGCCATCACTGTCAGGATCACAAAGCTAGCATGAGAAGAAGGTCAGCACTATCAGGAGCTGTCACTATCAGGAAACTGCCCCAGAAAAACCAGATATGGCCATCTCAGCGTCCGCCAAAAGAAAGAGCAAAACGGCCAAAGCTTGTGCTCCAGCTCACTTGATCTTCCAGCTCTTGTGCCAGTACTTCTGATTAGTGGAACGAATTAGAACTAAAACTTTGGCTGCTGGGTGGTCTGGGAGATGTGGCTTTTCACTTTCCAGTCTCAGAAACACAAGAAGGCACTTTGGAAGGAGGTGCGAGTCAACGTTGAGGGCCAGCTGACCTATAACCCAGGTGTGGTGGTAAGGTAGGGTGGAGAGACAAGTGATAACAAAGTCGGTGAATCTTCAAGTTTGTACCTGCCAGGCAATAAGGTCACACTAAAAAAACGGCCAAATAGTTGAGAGTCTTTTGTACATGGTACTAATGGGTAGTGTTCATACAACTTCAGAAATAATTACTTTTCCCCAAAGATGCGGTAGCATGTTTGCTACTGTGAATAGCATCACAGTCCTAAAGCATCAGTCTCAGACAAACCAAGCTCAATAAAGCCATGATCTGAGATCTCCTGGAGGGCTGAACTGTTTATACCTTACAGCTCAAAAAACGTGAGATTGCTCAGCTATGTTTTTCAAAGCTGGCCATGTACATTTATTTCCAGCTTAGGGCAGTGGTTAATCCCAAGTCCTAGAAAAGGCTTAAATTACACAGAATCTCAGACTGGCAATTTTGGTGTTGGCTAAGCAAGAAATCCATTACTTAATTTTTTTTTTTATTTGAAATCCATAAGGGTGTATTTATTTGAATGAATCTATTTTTATAAAATATACTGTGTACATTAACCATCTCATACAATGCAGTGAATATATATATGCATTATTGAATTCATTTTATTAGAAGAATAAAAACCCACAAATTCTTTTTATTCTTAAGTTTACACCTGCATGCTTTCCAGTAGTTAAAGAAAGCCTCATTGCAGTGATAGGTGCTGTTGATTTATCTGTTTTACATGCTTAAAACTCTAACTTTAAATAGAATCAGTATGAAGTGATAACTAGGGAGCCCTTGCTCAACTAAAAATGCAGAGATACAGAAAAACCTGAGCAAAATTTTAGAATATGCTTTTAAGAATGATTTTATCACATTTAGGAAACTTAAAAGTCTGCAACTTTTAAATTCTTCCTTTTAAGTACTTCACACTTAAAGATAGCTTAAGAATTTCTTCCATTCTCTCCTTTCAATTTTCTTTGTGAAGTACTTTTCAAAAAAAAAATTTTTTTTAATGTTTTTTATTTTTGAGAGAGAGAGAGAGAGAGGGGAGAGAGAGAATGTAAGCTGGGGAGGGGCAGAGAGAGAGGGAGACAGAATCTGAAGCAGGATCCAGGCTCTGATTTGTCAGCACAGAGCCTGACATGGGGCTCAAACCCACGGAGTGTGAGATCATGACCTGAACAGAAGTCAGACGCTTAACCGACTGAGCTACCCAGGCACCCCTCTTTGTGAAGTGCTTTTTTAAACAGCTGCTCTTTTTGAGTACCTTCTGTATACTAGGTCTTGAACACTGACTTAATCCCCAGAGCTTCCCTTTGAGGTGTAGATATTATTTCTGTTGTGCCAATGTGGACACTGAGGCTCAGAGAAATTGCTTAATTAAAGACACCTGGCTATAAACAGGCAGAGCTGGGATGGCAAACTGGGATTTGACTGTGTATCTCCCTAAGTCCAAAGCTTACTCTTTCTTCTGCAACATTTATTTATTCACTCACACATTTATTCATTTATTCCATTAATGCTGCTCTAGTGCTTACTATGGGCCAGGCATGTACTGTTTGCTGGGATTAAAATGATGAGTCAAAAAAGGGGCGCGCCATCCCTGCCTGTGTGAAGCTGAGAATCTCCACTTTCTCCAGGTTAGTTCCTTGTTCAGGATTTATAGATGAGGATTAACTTCCCGCAAATACAGATGAGAATGTAAAGATTTCCTTTTTTGTTTCAAGTAGGTTTTTGACCATTTTATAAATATTCCCATGTGAACGAATATTAAAATTGATTGCCAGCCCTAGGTTATATGTGTTTGCCTAGAGTCCTTGATGACTTCAAGATTAATGAAGCACAGAAATTAATTAGAGAGGCTGAAACTCAAGAAATCTCTGGAGAGGAAAATAAGGTTTATCTGATTTTTATATGAGGCAGAAGCAACGACAGAAATTGAGTTCCTGTCACGAAGGATCAAGTACTTAAGACATGGTTTAATAATGTTTTCCGGGGTGCTGGCAGCCTGAGCACATTGGAAAATACTGCCAAATTCCTGAGTAAACCCCAGCCATCAACTAGAAATGACAGGACCTATTATGTGTGTCCAGACTTCAATGACTAGAGGGTCCAGTTGGCTGTGTACTGAGTGTGAGGGCCATGTGTATTAACCGGTGGGAATATTCTTCACTTCCACACACAAAAATGTTTTCTCCTGTTGGTAGATCTTTCATTTTGTTCCTTCTGAAAGACACATAGATATAGGGAACATTTCACTTGCTAATTTACCATAAGGAAAACAACAGCCCAAGTAAGGGTAATAATGAATGGCTGGTGTTCAGCCTCATTCAGGGGGAGTAGTGTGGAGTGCCAAGGCCTGTGGGACCCTAAAAATAACATGACTTATCTAATGGGGAAGCAGTTACTCAACTCCTGTTGACTGTTGCCATGGAAGAGGGCATTTCATTTTTTAAAGAGAAGCCAGAAGTCTTGATTTTTCTGAGAAACCACCTGACATCTGCATATTGGCAACTTAAAAAACCCTAAACTTCTTGGGCCAACATATTTGTTTTTGTTTTTTTATAGGCTTATTTTTTTATTTTGAGAGCGCGAGAGAGAAAGAGCACATGTGCATGTGCACAAGTGGGGAAGGGGCAGAGAGAGAGAGGGAGAGAGAGAATCCCAAGCAGGATCCATACTGTCAGCACAGAGTCTGGTGCGGGGCTCGATCTCATGAAGTGTGAGATCATGATCTAAGCTGAAATCAAGAGTCGGATGTTTAATCGACTGAGCCACCCAGTGCCCTGATGGGCCAACATTTTTAATTGGGTGACCAATCATCCTGGTTTGTCTGAGACTGAGCTGTCTCCTGGAACATGGGTCTTTGAGTGTTAAAATGGGGAGAGTTCTGGGCAAACTGGGATGGTTGGTCCTTCTAGAATGTGGAGGATGAAGAAAACATGTCTGTAGGCTGAATAAAGTCTGCAGATGGTCAGTTGTGACCTCTGATGAATAGGACAGCAAGCTAGAATAGGGTTCACATGGTCACATTTTCAAAGGAGGGGAAGATATTTGACAAATAGAGGAGGATGACATATATAGGAACTAGAGATGTACAACTGTTCATTTCTGTTTTCATGGTTCTTCTGGGATGGTCATGACCAGATTAGAAACTCCTATAATAAATGATTGCAGTGCTATAGTGTTCTTTTTTTTCAGCTGTTCATCCTGAAATTTGTTCAATCAAGGAACCCACTGGGGAGAAAGCCCTTCCTTGGAGAGTAGGAGATCCAGAGGGTGGAAGGAAGAGACTGTGTTCTCTGAAAGGACACAGACAATCAAAGGACATGTTGGAAGGTTATCTAGAAGTGTCTTGGGTTAGACTGTTTTTATTCTACTTAAGTTTTGTAACTTTAATTTTAAGGGTTAATTTTTCACAAGCTTTTCTTTAAAAATCATTTTGGGGAGGCATTACAGAATATTACCACAGAAAGGAAACTTAAACAACATGTGGCCCAAAACTTGCAAAGTTGGGGAAACTGAGGCTCAGTGTCCCATAGTTAAGTTAGTGGCAGAATGGTTCAACCTGAAGCTGTTTGGAATGGTGTGGATGGGTGCCAATAGGTTGATAAAGGAAGGCAACCCAGCTTCTCTATGTTGCATTTCCAGCAATTAAGGAAGTGTTATGGTATAAAGAAACAACCATTAAAATTTAAGAACAGGGTCACCTGGGTGGCTCAGTAGGTTGAGCGTTGGACCTCGGCTCAGGTCGTGATCTCATGGTTCGTGGGTTTGAGCCCTTGTGTCAGGCTCTGTGCTGACAGCTCAAAGCCCGGAGCCTGCTTCGGATTCTGTGTCTCCCTCTCTGTCTGCCCCTCCCCCACTCACACTCTGTCTCTCTCTCTCTCTCAAAAATAAATAAACATTAAAAAATTTAAAATCTAAAAATAACAAAAGTCATTTCATACGCTGCCTTTTGTTAATGAAATTAAATGATAATGAATCACTGAATGCTCATATTTTTGAAACTCATTTCAGATTGTTTAAGATGAAGGACAGTAAAATAGAAGAATCCCCTATCAAAAGGGCTACTAAATTGTATCTGGGTCATTTCATGTGGGCAGCATGCATTTCAAACTAAAAACCTGTGATTTGCAAAACATAGACAAGGAGGTTTAAAAAAAAAGTCTTTGCAACCATTATTATGTACTAGCGTATATTTAGCTTCATTCTTCAGTTCCGAATGCATCACTTCTTCACAATAGAATTTGCTTTGAAGTCTGAGAATGAGCTCTGTGGTGAGCATATGCCCCCAGGCCCATATGGAGCAAGTAAAAACAGGCTGATTTTTATCTTATTACGCTGGTATTCTGGAGCAGCCAAATAAATTAATGGTCATATTTACAGTCACAAAGAGGTAAGGTGAGGTCCAAAGATTCACAAATTCCTTGCTTGAATGATTAGAATCCTTTTTGCTTCCTTTCAGGCCAAAATTAAATAACATGGTTCATCTTTGGCACCTTTTTGTGTAAATTAGAATAGGATAGAGATCATGGCCCAATAATATGAATGTCCAGCCAACAGACCACATAGGCCAATATAAGTTCCTTGTAGACTCTAAGAATGTCCTAGAGACTGGAGATCAGTGGTCATATTGTCTTTTATTGTGGGTAGATTCCATGTAGATGTAGGCCACTTTAATATAAGCTTGGTAATAGATCAGAGTCAGAATGATTTGATATGGGGGGCCAACACTTAACAATGAGTTAATGGTTAAAGACCACATTCCCTGCTGCCCCAGCACTTACCATTACCCTCCTGATTAGATCCAGGAGGGCAGTGACAAGGAAGAGGTATGTTAATTCTTGATAACCATTTGGGGGTTAATGGAATAGGAGAAGGAGTCAACAAAATACAATTATAAAACATTGTTTTGGTGTCCAGGTCAGATTTCCTTCCAGGGCAAATTTCTGAGGGAGTGGTTTGGGTACTCTATTTCAGGGGCAAATCCTAGAAGTGTTATTGCTGTTGTGTGTGTGGAAGCTGAGTATAATGAACATTATTATCTCACATGATTTCTGAGGGACAGGAATTTGGGAATGGTTTAGCTGGGTATTTCTGACCTAGGATCTCACATGAGGTTGCAGAATAAGGGTCAGTCAGAGCTACAGTCATCTTTAGGCTTGACTGAGGGCTCCAGGGTCTACTTCCAAGATTGTGCATCATTGGGTCAACATGGCTTATTCACATGGCTATTGTTTGGGGGCTTCAGATCCTTCCATTTTGCCTTCAACCTGTCTGTGGGCCTACTTGAGTGTCTTAATGATAAGGCAGCTAGGTGCCCTCAAAGTGAGCAATCTGAGAGAGAAGGTAGGACTGTAATTAGTGTTGCTTTTGGAATTGGACTTTTGAGATTTACAGAGTCATGGTACCACTGAGTTGCTTCATTTCTTCATACCTCTAACAGCCACTGTAGTTGGGGATAGTATGGATTTCCCAAGGGCGACTGACTAACTTGCCTTAACGTAGAAAGGAAACGAGTCTACATTGGAAGACGTGGAAGGTAGGAGGTGGCTATGGCACTGAAATTAGAAGCCTTTTATTTTTTTATTTTTTATTAAAAAAATTTTTTTTAGTGTTTATTTTTGAGAGAGAGAGATAGAGAGAGGCAGAGAGAGAGGGAGACACAGAATCCAAAGCAGGCTCCAGACTCCAAGCTGTCACCACAGAGCCTGACGTGGGGCTTGAACTCACAGACTGCAAGATCAGGACCTGGGCCGAAGTCAGACACTCAACCGACTGAGCCACCCAGGCACCCCTAGGAGAAACCTTTAAATTTTTTTTTTTTAACGTTTATTTATTTTTTGAGACAGAGAGAGACAGAGCATGAACGGGGGAGGGGCAGAGAGAGAGGGAGACACAGAATTGGAAGCAGGCTCCAGGCTCTGAGCCATCAGCCCAGAGCCCGACGCAGGGCTCGAACCCACGGACCGCGAGATCGTGACCTGAGCTGAAGTCGGATGCTTAACCGACTGAGCCACCCCGGCGCCCCTAGGAGAAACCTTTTAAATAAATGACTGTTATGCATTGCTGAAAGCACTGGTAAATTAGCCTTTTTTTTTTTTTTTTTTGTTTTGAAAGAGAGAGAGAGAGCATGAGCGTGAGCAGTGAGGGAGGGGTAAAGGGAGAGAGAGAGAATTTTAAGGCATGACCTGAGCTGAAATCAAGAGTTGGATGCTCAACCAACTGAGCCACCCAGGCACCCCAAATTATCCTTTTTTTAAACATTTAGAATGGAAGGATTTGAGCAAGTGTTTAGCCCAAACCTTTCGTTTTAAAGATGGAAGTTGAGGGCATGAGAAGTGAAATTCTTCATAAATATTTGAGTGTATATATTTAAAAGAGTCATCATCTTTAATTTACCTTTGTGGGTAGATTATACGGTAGAGTATAGATAAACTCTCTGTGGACTTTTCCAAGCTCATAAGAGAATGTTTACACTCAATGACGTAGTGATGTGATTAGTGCTTTAATGTGACAGAAGAAGATGATCATTTACATGAAGAAAGCCAAGATAGTGACTAGCAATGAAGAAACCAGAAATGTGATTCTCAGCAACCTTTGAAGCATGTGAATTTAAATGTGGGTAAAGCATCAAGATCATAAACCTAATTGCCCCCCACACAAATGGGACAATGGGTTCTTGGGAAATTGTAAAGAAATTTCTTCTTCTAGGCCTCAAAACTTTAAGGAAAAGGAAAGGAAAATCTTGAGTAACTTGCTTAATCCTGCTGAGACCCATTTCCTCTTCTGTCAAATTAGGCTTTTGATAGCAACTTTGTGGGATTATTGTGATGATTAGAAATAATCTAATACTAAGTGGGTGCTCAATAAATGGTAGCTGATTCTATTGTTGTTACTATTATTATCAGTATATATTTTTTCTTCAAGGCATTAAGCTCATAACCAGTGTGCACTCATTCTTACCTAGAACTTTTATTCCCTTGGTTCTCAAAATGACATTGAAGTATCTGAAAGGTGACGGTTGGAGGAAGGTATGATCCTCTAGTACCCTGCAGCCTTGTTAGGTAGTGTTTCCCCTGAGGCCATTTGCAGCAGAATTACCTGGTTGTTTGTTAAAAATACAGATTCTTGGATCCTGCCACAGATCTACTGAGTCAATATATCTAGGGATGAAACCCCTGTAATCTCCACTAAAATTTGAGAACCACTATATGAGGTGCTTTGGAGACCTTGTGGGGCTCACAGAGGGCAAGGCAGCTGACTTGATCTTGACCAGAAGTTTCCAAATTTCCTTATTATGTACCCCCATTTCTTTATAATCCAAATTTTATTTATTTATTTATTTATTTATTTATTTATTTATTTATTTATTTAAATTTTAGAGAAAGAGAGAGAGGGCATGAGTAGGGGAAAGGGGCAGAGGCAGAGAGAGAGAGAATCCCAAGCAGGCTCCATGCTCAGTGCAAAGCCTGACACCGGGCTCAATCCTATGACCTGAGCTGAAATCAGGAGTTAGACACTCAACTGACTGAGCCACTCGGGAGCCCCTATGTACCTCCGTTAATAAAATCTTTTATATAATGTAATACTAATGTTTATATGTTTATACATGTATTCATAAATTATTTACATGAGCCACTATGTTAAGTATCATATATAGTATAGAAGAAAATAGAAATTTTAAAAAGATGACAAAAATTTTATGTAAAAATTTTAATATTTTCTTATAACCTACTGGATCGTATGATATACACCTAGCCTGGTGGATGTCTCCCAGAGACCACTGGCCAAACCAGAAGTGATCACTATGTTTGTGTTTATTCAATTACTTGTTAAGTAAACATTTACAAAATTCCTTCCAAAGGCTTCAGGGCCTCACTGTGAATGATCATCTCTTTCTGTTATATTGAAGCACTAATAACATCACTACTTCATTGTGCACAAGGTTCTGTGGGTAGGAGGGTTCAGTTCATCTCCTTCAGGTAGTAGAGTGGTGCGGCATCTAGTTCAAGGCTATACTGAAATCACAAATCTGTACCTTAACAAAATATTTGGGATTGGAAGAAAGTCCAAGATAATCTTGGTATGTCATTAAGAATCTAAGAAACAAAGTGAAACAGATAAATGGCCCTCACTGAATTAGACAGAGCACCCTCTTTGGGAAGGCTGTGTGGTACTGTGGGAAGAACACTCAACTTGGTTTTGGAAGACCTACAGGTGGGCATGTGTGTTCGTGCTTCTTTCCTTACTGGCTGTGTGACCTTCTGTAAATTATTTACTCTCCTTGTGTTTCTGTAAACACTCCTTTGTAAGACAAGGATAATAATGCCCTTTCTGCCTACCAGACATAATTGCTAGCACAATCAAACTGTTCTCTTTTTGATAATGATCTTGTAGAATTCCAGGCTTGATCCATCAGCTGTCCATTGTTATACATTTATTGAGTGCCTGATGGATATTCCAGAGTCACCAGGTAAGTAGAAACTCACTTACCTTGATTGTGCTAGAAAAAGCAAGTTTTTATTCTCCTGAATTCAACAACTGCTCACCTTCTATCTGTGACACTTCTGTGCTCACAGAGGTTAAGAGAAGAGACTTCAAAGCCTGGCTTTAACGCTCTGACATTTCATTTCCTTAAGCCTTCATTCCCTCATCTGTAAAATAATGATAATGATATTTATCCCCCAAATTACTCTGAGGAATATCTGAGATAATTTATGTGAAGTCCTTGGTGCAATTGAAACATAATAAAAACTGAATGATGTTTATTACTTAAATGGCAAATACAGTAGGGTACTCTTTCAACATTTTGGTAAATACAAATGGCAATATGATACAACTGTTCAGACTGGATTTCACTTGGTGCTTCTAAAAAACCAAGTGATTTGACCTTACATCTTCTATATGATTACCTTTTTCATACTGGTCGTTGCAAATGAAGTTAAAAGGTTTCTTTTAACATCCAGCTGGATAGAATAGAAATTTTTATTATGTTTTGGGCTGTTGTAGATTTGAGAACTGCTTCCAAATGAAGACTTAGTATTTCAGACATAGAAATAAAAGGAAAAAATATTTCTTAAAAAAAATTTTTTTTTAATGTTTCTTTATTTTGTGAGAGAGAGAGACAGACGGAGTGTGAGCAGGGGAGGGGCAGAGAGATAGAGGGAGACACAGAATCCGAAGCAGGCTCCAGGCTCCGAGCTGTCAGCACAGAGCCTGATGCGGAGCTCGAATCTCAAAAGCCGTGAGATCATGATCTGAGCTGAAGTCAGACCCTTAACTGACTGAACCACCCAGGCACCCCCAAAAATATTTCTAATGTAATAAGATGTAATCATGAAATCATGAAGTAATGAGCCGGTAGTTTGTATGTACCACAACAAAGTTCTGATCTTGATTTTTAAACTATGTGGCACAAATCTTACCCTAAAATTTAATAACAACGGATTTTTTTTTTGTTGTTACACAAGCTATTGACATAGCTTAAGTGACTCACTAAATGACTCATGATGCAATGGACTGGCATTTCCTTCTTCCTTACTTAAACAAAGATGATTTGATTATACAGGCACATTTTGGCTGACCATAGCTTACCTTCATAATAGGCCTGCAGCTTAAGAAATGCCCCCAAAGATTGACCAGTATTTATTTCTGAGTTAATTTAAATGCAGTTTTCCTAAATGTCCTAAGTATAAACCTAATCTTTGAAACAGGGGTCTTCTATTGCCTGAGTTTGAGGCTGATCTTCTGTGTTGTAATTTGTCTTGGTGTCTTACTCTGCTTTCCTATCACTGTAGGCTCATAGTGGCATAGAGTATTAGAACAGGAAAGAACCTTTGAGATCTAACTCTCCTGTCTCACTTACTACATGTGAAAACTGCCATCCAGGCAAGTCAACCATTTTCATCAGCTTCAGAGTAGAGAATAGACTCTAGGTCACAACTCTGAGCTCTCTGTTCGTGGTTTATTTCTACCCAACTCATCTTCTTTCAATTTCTCTGACTCCTGACTTAATTTTTTTTTTTTTTGGTTCAGTTGTATAAAAGTGTGGGAAAATTGGATTAAACTGAAACATTATGTTCAATCCCTTCTCTAGAATAAGCCTTGATGTGTGAGTGGAAACACTGGTATTTCAAGGTTCGCACTATTGAAGTGTGGCAAATTGGCCATGGACATGCTATTGGATTTGGCTGTACACATCCTATTATATCTTTGGCACTGGGGCTCTTATAAACTGCATACAAAATTGTCTCCAATATTAGTGAATATTCACATTGAGAAATCATGCTTATTTCTCCTTTTACATTGCAGTGTGACTTTAAGTATTCCTTAGCGAATTAATTACACTGCAGTTCCTGAGCCAAATTCAGGATTTTATATATATTATAAAATATTGACTAATAAATTATATATTAGACCCAAAAATCATTATTGAGCTTTAGTTGAAGAGAGCTGATCTGATATCCTGAGTTGTAAACATTGTATAGTAATAGCGTATTTCATATTATTGTAACAGAAGATGATTATTTAGCAAAAATAAATAAAAAATTTAGCAAAAAAGGCAAAGTAGGTGTATGAGTATAGCATCAGATTGGTGTAAGACAGGATCCTAGAATTATGTGTTTATAGAGAAAAATGGTATCATGGAGATTTGGATATATCAGATGAACACAGTCTAGATGTTACAATTTCAGGGCAGAAAATTGTGAACAAATAAATAATCCCAGAACCAAATATGCATTATTACATATCAAGGAGCAGTGTAAAGTGTGAGGAATCTGAAATTTCTAGAAAAATGTAGATTGTATCCACTACCTTATTGCTTCAGCCTCTGTACTGAAGTTTCTACTTCTTTACTCTTCTGAAACTATTTTCAGGAAAGTCACCAATGAGTTGCAATTTGCCAACTTTCTTCTTCAAGGAATATGACGTTTGACACGATTGTGTACTTCCTCCTAAAAACCCTCTTCCTATTTGCTTCTGTGATGTTGCTGTTGCTGTGGAATAGGTTGCTGCTGCTTATTTCTTTCCTTCACTCATAAACATTGATATGCAGTATTTCTTACTTGGTCCTTTTTTTTTTTAATAATACAACAAGAAATCATGAACGTACAAAATGAACCAAATTACATGTGTCCATAGAAGACACTGCTAATTGATTTTGGCAATTTTCTCTCATCTCTGATGCTATCCTAAGAATTCTCAAAAATGCTTTAGGAAACCACCAAACTATCAGAGTTCACATATGAGAGGAAAATCTTTTTTCCACTCCTGTTTTATATATCCATCTCAGAGGAGCTCATCTGTAGTCATGACTTTAATTCCAAAAATCCTGGGGCTTATTCATTAGTGTCTCTGGTACCCCGCACAGTGCCCGTAGAGCATGGTTTGGGTTGAATAAATATTTGAAGAATAAATGATAAAATGTTTGATAAGCTAACAATGCCTAAGTATGTTCTGACATATCTTGGGTGCTTGAATGTAATTAAAATTGAATTGTAGTGAGCATAGAGAATATACAAAATAGTGATGATATTACAATGAGGTATGTACATGTTGAGAAATTTTATTTCTGAACAAAAATCACTTTCTATACAAGAATTTATAATTATTTTCAAATAAGTAAACTTAAGATCTGTTCAGTACTAAGAAACACCCAGGGGAGATGTGAAAGCTTGCATTGGGGGTTTAAAGAGATAGTAGTAGGCTAGTCCAGTGGGATATTTTCCTCAAAGTTGTAAATTCTAGTCCAGTGGCCAGTGAGAATAAAATGTGCTTTCTATTTATTCCTAGCCGAGCTTAAAGTAATAACACATAATTTTGCACTGTACTTTGTAAACTTGTGAGAGAACTCTAAATCTTCAATAATCAGAATTGCGGCCTGATTTTTTTCTGAACATTAATAATGTAAATAAGTCACTAAAATGCTTACTATGAAGATGCTTCCAATAAAACATGTTTAAAGGAGGAGAATAAAGTGTTGTCAACTTGGATCCTGCTTTTTCTCTTTTCTCATTTTCTCATTTTTAGATTGATCTGTAAAGGAGGATTGTTATGCAGTAGGGAGTATTATTCACTGAGGTCATATTGCCTAAATTTTATTTATTTGTATTCCGCCTCTACCATTTTTTTTCTGTTTTATGAAAGCACAGTAGTATTTAGCACATGGTAAATAAGTGTTGGATGTTACAATTATATATTACCAAAGATGCTTGGCTTGAGTTGGGAGTGTGAAGTGTACATTTTTCAAGGCATGTGATAATGTGGTAGTTCTTGGGGGCTGGGTTTGAAGCCCAAAGGGTGAGCCACCAACTCATACTGCATTTATGCTAGTGTGCATTCAATTTCAGGGTGTAACCAGAAAGTGGAAGCACAGAGGTGGGGTAGAAGAGCCCAGGACAGGAGGGCCAACTTGTGTATGATTAATTTTCTAGTGGAGGTGTTTGCAGACTTTTTTGCACAAATCAATATTTGAGGCTTTGTAGGCCATATGATTTCTGTTGTAATTACTCGACTCGACTGTTGTAGTGCAAAAGCAACCACAGACAACACATGTTCCAATAACATTTAATAAAAATCAGTGATGTCCTAGATTTCTTCCAAGGGTCATAGTTTGTAGACTTCTACTCCAGTGGTGTGGTTTTGGTGATCAATTAGTTTTAAGTCTACATATTATTTTTAATCTTATTTTATTTTATTTTATGCTCTGTGTGTGCCTATGTGTTTGCCGTTGCTAAGTCCTTAATTTCTACCTTTCTCATTTTTAACGTGGACTGAACTTTAGTTTGCTCTGATGTAGGTGCATTCTTCTGGACACTTTCTACCTCATCTGAGATTTGTTTCTCCTCTATTCAGAGCATGGTTTATGAGCTGTCTAATGAGATTAGAACTACATGCAGTCTATGGGAAGACCTGAGCCCCATTCTCTCATCTGAGATTTTGATAAATTTTCTATACTAAAGATCAGTCAGACTGGTTGGGAGTGCATTTTATTCCTGGACAGATTCTCTCGATCTTTAGTTTATTTTCCAGTTCTTCATGGAGTCCTGGAAAATGGTAAAGCCTGAAGTGTTAACTCCTCCTGAAATTACCTGTGCACTCCATTGGTTCACATGTCTCTAAATTTTGGGGATGGGGTGGGGTGGGGAGAGAGGAGAGAGGTGTTGGCAAGACTTTTCTGGATTTTTCTGACTCAAAGTATTAATTCAATATTGCTTCTGGGGACTAGGAACAGGATTAGTAGACACTCAATTTCTTTTATTTCTGTTTTTTTAGATTTTTCTTTTCCTTTCTTTCTTTATTTTTTTTGATGTTTATTTATTTTTGAGAGAGACAGAGTGTGAGCAGGGGAGGGGCCGAGAGAGAGAGAGAGAGAGGGAGACACAGAATGGGAAGCAGGCTCTAGGCTCTGAGCTGTCAGCACAGAACCTGACACGGGGCTCAAACTCACTTTAAGCGTGTGTGCAAGATTATGACCTGAGCCGAAGTCGGAGGCTTAATCTACTGAGCCACCCAGGTGCCCCAAGATTTCTCTTTTCAAAGTTTATGGCATAAGCTTAGACCCTCTCCTTGTTTGGTAACGGACGGCTTTTTTTCTTCTTGCTTTTCACATTGCTTATGTGCCTATTTTGTTTGAGAGCAGAGTGGTATGGTAGCTAAAGACACAAGCTTTGGATTTAGACTGGTTGGGATTAAATCTCAGGTCTACCTGAGCTTCAGTTTCTACATCTGTAAGTGGGGATAATAGTGTTGGTTTTCAAAAAGATGTACTATCAAGTGAGTTAACATGTATAATGCCCTTAGAATAATGCCAGGTTCATTGTAAGCACTATTCATATTTTAATTATTGATACATATTTTTGATTTTTATCTGAGCTTTCTCAGATACTGAGATAGGTGATTGTGCTAGTTGGTTTACTCTGCCATATTGGCCTTCAGCTTGACTATTTTTGAAGCTCTATAGTCATTCTTTATTAGAAATTAAACCTAAAAAGCTGATACCAAACTATCATAATCACTTATGGACAGAAGCAGCAGAAAGATAAAAGGGCCTTTAGTACATTTAATAGACAACTAAATTGGAAAGGGTTAGCCTTACAACTGTTTATAAATGAGATTGATTCATTTTCAGCTCTGTGTAGCCTTGATTTATTCTGCTGGCCTGGCTCATAAGTGACTTGACTTGTTTCAGAGCATATACTTCCTATTTTGTTTTGACTGTTTGTCTCACATCAGGCTCTTCCAAATCCCCTCCCTGACCTTGTCTTTTGGCCACAAATGCCTCTTCTCATCTCTTGCCACCTGGAATGATGTTGGTTCCACTCTTTCCACTACTTTTCATGTAAGGAAGTGTTTGTTTTCCTGGGTCTAAATGTTAGGCAGAAAGATTGGTCATTGCTTGCTATGTTTTCACCCAATGTGTTAGATATAGACTGGTTCCTTCCTTTACTTAGATTGTAAGGTTTAAGGTGAATGGATCCTATCAAAATCAGAGCTACAGGCTTCTTAGAAATCTCTTGGCATTTAAGGACTGGTGGAACATTTTCAGCAGGTTGCACTAGGGACTTGGGATTTACGGATAGGTTCAGTTTTTGTTTTTGTTTTTAAGTAGTAGTAAAAATTTTAATTTTTTTATTTTAATATTTTATTTGCATATAATTGACACACAGTGGCTAGAACTAGTTTTGTATAGATTGTTTAGAAGTTCTTCTCTCAGTCCTCTTACAGTATGAGTTTTTGTAATCTTGAAATTATATTGCAACAAAATTGAAGTAAACAACCCTATTTTTTCTGATAATCAGCTTTATTCAAATGTTTTCAAAAATTTACATCTGAGAAGAGTCAGTGCAAAATTTCAAATCTCCCAGATACTCATACTGGCTATAGGTGAACTCAAACTTCCTTTTAGTTAAGCAATGCCCTGGGTCAATTGCGTGCTCTACATGCATTCCTTAATCTTCACCACCACCATCCCCACTGTGATCCAACAAATATGCCTGTCTTTGTGAAGCTTACATTCTAGCAGGGAACAGGAAAGGAAAGAAAGAAAGGAAAGGAAAGGGAAGGGAAGGGAAGGGAAGGGAAGGGAAGGGAAGGGAAGGGAAGGGAAGGGAAAAAGGAAAAGAAAAGAAAGAAGAAAGAAAGAAACAAAGAAAGAAAGAAAGAAAGAAAGAAAGAAAGAAAGAAAGAAAGAAAGAAAGAAAGAAAGAAAGAAGGAAGGGAGGAAAAAAGAAGTCTATTTTAATAAAAGGAGCATGGCTGAATGGGGATGAACAGTTAAATTAATTTTTTTTTGTAAAATGAAGATCAAATAGAAACTCATTTTTGTCTCAATCTTTGATGAAAATATATCTCAAAAGTATACAGCTACTCTCCTACTTTAATATTGAACATGCAAAGGTTAGCTTGACTCACTGCTGATCCTGGGACTAATCTGAAAATCAAAGAATATATTTGATAACAACATTTTTGTCTTTGTTTTCTCCTAAAAATTGATTTCTTTTTTTCATGAAAGAAAATGTGTTTCTTGAGTTCTGATTAATTGAGGGTTTGATATTTTTCTCTCAGCTCTTGTTTATATGTTACCACAGAATGAGGTGTGACGCAATATTTAGTCAGTCTGGGTCACAGTGGCTCGTGAGGTCGGGAACGTGAAGTTAAGGCTTACTATCTCCAAGTTTCTGTGTATCCAGTCTACGTGAGACCCCAGTGATGAACCAATTTTTTAAGTTCTGTCTTGCTCCAGTATATTAATATGAATATGTCAAAAATTGAAAGAATATTAACATGCTTCTTTAAACAAATTAGGCAACATTTCAAATATTCAGAGTTATTCTGGAAATAATGTAACAGACTCTCAAGTTCCTTCAATCCAGATTTACCACAGGATTTGAGGACTTTTAAATCCTTAAACAAATTAAGTGTGAAAGGTAGATGTGTCTGTCTCCCCTTAATACTCTTCCCTTCCCTCTCTCCTTAGAGGTCATTGTTCTGAAAGTGGGATAGGCATCACTCAGCTATTGCTGTGTGTAAAAGTCACTCTAAACAGTGGCTTAAAACAACAGCCAGTTATTATTGATCATGAGTCTACACGTCAGCTGGGTGGTTCTACTGACATGAGATAGGGCTCTCATATTACGGAGGCTTGCTCATGTGTCTGTGGTCAACTGGCAGGTCAGCAGGGAGTCGGCTTGTGATGGTACGGCCTTTATCATGTGTTTGGAGGTTAGCTGATTGTAGGCTGAAGTGATGGGATTGGCTTGCCATGGGTTGCTCATCATTGATTAAGCCAACTCAGCCTTATTCACAAGGTAGCAGAAAGATTCTAAAAGGGAAAATAGAATGGAAATGTGTAGGGTCTCTGGCAAAACATTGCTTCCATTGCATTCTGTTGGTGAAAATGAATGTCACAAAACACCAGATTGAAGAGATGGGAAAATAGATTTTGCTTCTTGGTAGAAGTAGTGGTAAATATTGTAAGGGGAATGGATTTCAGGAGGGGAGGAAGACTATGTCTTTTCTGTGATCGGCTACATAGCATGTGTATTTTTTCCATGTATGTGTCTTAAATTTTTACTAGATGTGTTTATATTTGTAAGTAATATTTTGTATTATTATAAAAATTAGTACATAGATATTCTATTCAATATATGACTTTTCACATTGCTTTTTAAAAAAATTCACAATGATGTTTTTGAAATTTACTGTTATAATGAATTTAATGTATATGATATCACAATTTATACATTCTCTTGTTGGTGGCCATTTAAATTATTTCCCATTATTTTTTGCAGTCACAAGCAAAGCTGCAATGAACATGCCTGTATGCAATTTTGTGTGTATATATGAGAGTTTCTCCAGGTACATATATATACATATATATATATGTTTTTTTTTAATGTTTATTTATTTTGAAAGAGAGAGTGGGTGAGAGGCAGAGAGAGGGAGAGAGAATCCCAAGCAGGCTCCATACTCAGCATGGAGCCTGATGTGGGCTTTTATTTTAAGAGTGTGAGATCATGACTTGAGCTGAAATCAAGAGTTGGATGCTTAACCGATTGGGCCACCCAGGTGCCCCTCCAGGTATATTTCTAAAAATGAACCTATTAGGTTGTACCATACATAACTTTTCAGCTTTATTGGATATTGCCAAATATTTCTCCAAAGTAGTTAGACCAATTTACATACCCCATCAGGATGTGTAAGTTTCATTTCTTCCTACATCCTTATGAGTTACACTTTGTTATAAGAAATATTTTTATTTTTTGTGGAGCCAGCTGAAGAGTGCTGTCATTTTAATTGCATATCATTTAGTAATATTGAACATATTTCATATGTACACTGGCCAGATAAATTTCCTCTTCTGTAAATTAATTGCCTATTCATATATTTCAACATTTAAATTTTATTTTAAATATTAAAAATGTTTCCATTGGATTATTTTATTAGTGGTAGTTAAAAATATATAAATACTGGAAACCCATCCTTTTTCAATTATATATATCATCTTTTTGATTGTGACATATCTTTTAACTTGATTTATCATGTTTTCTGCTATGCAGGTGCTTTTTAATGTTAATATAATCAAACATTTCAGTATTTTGCTTTAAGGTTGTGCATTTTCTCCCTTTTTTAAATTTTATTTTAAGTTTTTATTTTAGTTCCAGTTAGTTAACATACAGTGTTAGATTAGTCTCAGGTGTACAATCTAGTAATTCAATGCTTCCATATATCACCCCATGCTTTTCACTACAAGTGCCCTCCTTAATCCCCATCACCTATTTCACCCATCCTGCTACCCACTTCCCCTCTGATAGCCATCAGTTTGTTTTCTGTTATTAAAAGACTGTTTCTTGCTTTGTCTCTCTCACATTGTTTTTCCCTTTGCCCATTTGCTTTGTTTCTTAAATTCCACATATGAGTGATATGGTATTTGTCTTTCTCTTATTTTTCTCTGCATTATACTCTCTAGCTCTATTCCTGTCCCTGAAAATGGCAAGATTTCATTCTTTTTTATGGCTGAGTAACATTCTATTGCATATATCTATACCATCTCTTCCTTCTGTATTCATCAATCAATGGACACTTGGGCTGTTTCCATGTTTTACTATTGTAAATAATGTTGCTATAAACTTAGGGGTGCATGTATCCCTTTGAATTAGTGTTCTTCTGTTCTTTGGGTAAATACCCAGTAGAGCAATTACTGGATTGTAGGGTACTTCTATTTTTAACTTTTTGAGGAAACTCCATTCTGTTTTCCAGAGTAGCTGCACCAATTTGCATTCCCACCAACAGTGCATAAGTGTTCCCTTTTCTCCACATCCTTGCCAACACTTGTTTTTTCTTGTGTTTTGATTTTAAATATTCGGACAGGTGTGAGGTGATGCTCATTTTAGTTTTGATTTGCATTTCCCTAATGATAAGTGATGATGAACATCTTTTCATGTGTCTGTTGGCTGTCTATATGTCTTCTGTAGAGAAATGTCTGTTTATGTCTTCTGCCTATCTTTTAATTGGATTATTGTTTTTTGAGTGTTGAGTTTTATAAGTTTCATTTATTTTATTTTATTTTTTTAATTATTTTTTTAGAGAGAGCATGTGAGCAAGGGAGAAGAACAGAGGGAAAGAGAGAGAGAGAAAGAGAGGGGGAGAGAGAGAGAGGGAGAGAGAGAGAGAGAGAGAGAGAGAGAGAATTTCCAGCAGGATTTACGCTCAGCATGAAGTCCAATGCGGGGCTCAATCCCATGACCCTGGGATCATAACCCAAGCCAAAATCAAGAGTTGGTCGCTCAACTGACTGAACCACCCAGGCACCCCTGTAAGTTCTTTATATATTTTGGATACTAACACTTTATGAGATATGTCATTCACAAATATCCTGTCCCATTCCATAGGTTGCCTTTTATTTTTGTTATGGTTGTGCATTTTTTGTCATGTTGAGAAAACTTTCCCTACCAGGATGTCATAGATATATTTTCTTATATTTTATTCTAAGGTTTGAAAGTTTTTCTTTTTGTGTATAGCCCCTTAATCCCTCTGGAATTTACTTTGTGTATGATGTAAAATAGGCATCTAATTTTATCTGTTTCCAAATAGAAAGCCAATTTTTCTGGCACAAGTTATTAAATAATCTTTTCTTTTTCAATGATTTGTGATGCTAATGTGTCATATTCCAAGTTCCCATGTAGACATGGGTTTATTTCTGGGCCATTTATCCTATTTGACTGGTCCCATTTCCATCTCTGTACCATTGCTATACCCTTTTATGACTGTAGCTTTGTAGTAGGTTTTATATCTGGCAGGGGCTCTCCTTTGCCCTTGCTTTTTCCTATTAAATTTAAGGGCAGCTTGTCAACTTACAGAGTGGAAAATTCCATGCAACAAGGAAAAGTAGAATAAGGTAAGGGGGATTGTGAGTGCAGGGGAAAATGTATGGTATTAAGTAGGATGATGTAGATAGGCCTCACTGAGAAGTAAGACTTGAGGAAACACAGGAAATAAAGAAATCAGGCAAAAAGTTTTATTGGGGAAGAGTCTGATGGACAGAAGGAACAGTCAGTGCCAAGGTTCTGAGCCAGATGTGAGTGAGAAAGAACAAGGAGGCCAGTGAAGCTGAAGGAGAATGAACATGGGGAATAGCAGGAGGAGTTGAAGTCTTGTGGGAACCGTAAGTGCTCCTGGGGAGTGCTTATGAGGGGCAGTGAGCCACTGTCAGGATACTGGCTTTTGTTCTGTGTGACATGGGAAGCCATTGCAGCATTTTGAGTGGGGTTGTGACATAGTCTGCCTTAACATTTAAAAGAATCGCTCTGGCTCCTGTGTTGAGGATTAAAAGTAGGGAGTAAGTGCAGGAGCAGGAGAGCAGTAATGGGGCTGTGGCAGTAATCCAGAGGTGGCGTGGACCCAGCTGCCTGCAGTGTCGGCATGAGAAGTAGCTGGATTCTGGTTCTATTTTACAGGGAGGGCCAATAGGATTTCTTGGTGGATTGGGTGTTGGGGTGTGAAGAGAGGAGTCAGGATGACTCCCAGGGTTTTGGCATGGGCAATTGGAAGAAAGAGTTTCTGTTAACTGGTTAGGGTTGTGGGAGGAGCAGTTTTAATGAAAGATCAAAACTCAGTTTTGAGCATGCTGAGTTTGAGATGCCTATTAGACATGTAAGAGGAGCTAAGTCTGAAGTTTAGGGGAGAGGTTCAGGGTGGGGACATAGATTTGGGAGTCATCAGTATACATCTGATATTTAAAATGTGAAGACCAGATGAGATCATCTAGGGTGGGAGTATAAAAGAGCAATGGTCCAAAGACGAAGCTCCTGGCTAAGAAGTCAAAGAAACACTACACAAGGGACCTTTTTAGAGTGATGGAAATGTTCCAAAATTGGATTGTAGGAGTGTGGTTGTGTCACTTTAAATTTACTTAAAAAAAAAAAAATCACTGAAGTAGACACTTAAAACGTGAAGTTTATGGTATGTAAATTATGTCTGAACAGCCTTAGCTGTTAAAAACATACATTTAAAAAAAGTAGTCAAATGGCTGAGGAGGTGCCACTGAAGAGTATTTGGGAAGAAGTGGCCAGAGTTAAGGGAAAAAACAAGGAACCATGGAATTCTGGTGAACAAGTCTGTATAATCTTCATTCTTTGTGTTAATCCCTCTTTGTATCCTTTCTCTACTGTATTTTTCCTAGCTAAAATTGGGTAAAAGAAATTAAACATTGTATAGCTTGCGTTTGCTCAAATACGTACTTAATCCAGGTTGACATCCTTGTTCTGCCAGCCTTTTTTGGAGCAAGTACCACACAAATTCCCTCAGATTAAAAAAAAAGACGGATTAATATTGGAGGAAAGGGTTAAGGGGGAGAAGGGGTGACTTCACCCTGAAGCATCATTGCTAAAATGGTTTCTACAGGTGTAGAAGGAACAAAGGAGGGTAGAGTGATCTGGGTCTGAGTTCCAGAGCCCTGGGCATCCCCCGTAGTGGTGGTCGGCTGCTTTGTAAGTAGAGAAGCAAAGTTTACAACAGTTTAAATGGACATGAAAGAAATGCAGAAAGTTCCACGGCAGTGACTTTTCCTGCTTTTATATAGAGCCTGTGACCCGTAGGTCAGGCTTTGTGACTTTGGGAACTGATGGGATAAGAGGCACCAGCAGATACCTATCTTCTTTCTAATGTAAGGGCTCCGGTGGTATTATGCAAAGCAGCTCGGGTTTTTTTAATCACTGTTCCAGTGGAAGCCTCCACTTTAAAGGGTGCGGTATGTATGAAGTCATTTCTTAGAAGTGTACTTAATAAGGGAGGATTAAAGAGAAGCAAATACAATTCTCAGGATCCGAATAACCTGCAAGCAAGCACAGATTTGAATTGTTCGTTTTTTTCCATGTGAGAAAGTATGCAAAAATCTGAGGCCCAAATAGGGAAACTCAAAAGTGAACTCAATATTTTTGAGCATAAAATGTAATAGGTGAAGAAGCAACCATGTCACAGATGATAAAATAAGTCAGAAGAATTCATGCCAACCTTCTACATCTTCTACTAGATATTAAGAGTATGTTTCTGGATGATGAAAATAAAGGAGATCTAGAAAATAAAGATCTAGAGCAGGACCTGGATAAAATACCTACATTTTAATAGATTGGAGTTTGGAGCATTTCACTTTCACTGCTATATTAGCATGAAAGATTCTATTTATTTTAGCACATCTCATTCAAGAAGTTCAAAACTAATTATGTGTGGATCATTTTGGTTAGAAAAAAACATTTGTTGCTTTTTCTAATAAACAGCAGTTTATTAGAAATCACTACAAATCACAGAAACCTTTTTTTAATTAAAAATTATTTTTAACGTTTATTTATTTTTGAGAGAGAGAGACAGAGCGCAAGCAGGGGAGGGGGAGAGAGAGGGGGACACAGAATCCAAAGCAGGCTCCAGGCTCTGAGTTCTCAGCACAGAGCCTGAGGCGGGGCTTGCGAGATCATGACCGGAGCCGAAGTTGGATGCTTAACTGACTAAGCCACCCAGATGCCCGTTGTTGTTTTTTTTTTAAAGTTTATTTATTTATTTTGAGAGAGAGAGAGAGAGTGCGGAAGGGGCAGAGAAAGAGGGAGAGAGAGAGAAACCCAAGCAGACTCTTGCTCTGTCAGCACAGAGCTCGATGTGGGGTTTAAACTCACGAACCACGAGATTGTGACCTCAGCCTAAACCCAAGAGTCCGATGCTTAACCGACTGAGCCACCCAGGGGCCCCCAAATCACGGAAACCTTTTAAAATTAATTGAAACATATGGCCATTTTATTGCTTTTAATGATTATTTTTGAGAGAGAGAGTGAGAGAGTGAGAGAGAGTGAGAGCAGAGGAGGGGCAGAGAGGGAGGGAGACACAGAATCTGAAGCAGGCTCCAGGCTCTGAGCTGTCAGCACAGAACTGTTCGATCATGACCTGAGCCAAAGTCGGAAGCCTAAACCGACTGAGCCATCCAGGCACCCCACATATTGCCATTTCATTTTATCTGAAGAAGATCTGCCATCACAGAGGAGTAGGAGAGCTGGTCTACTGGGCTCTCAGGCAGGGTCTGTCTGCATGGGGGGTGGGCAAGAAGGAGAGGAGGGTTTAAAATGCCCAAAGGTGTTTCTAATAGGAAGGTGATAGTTGAAGAGAAGGGGTTCTGTTTGAAGAGTGGTAATTTTTTTCCCATTGCAGTCCTGGGAGGGACAGTTCTGCAACTGTGTCCTGTGGCAGCATAGGAACCATCCCGAGAAGTAACTGCTTTGTTTCCTAGGGGAGTAGTCTGTCTGGGGGCACTCAACTGCTAAGTGAATTTCTCCTCTACGCCAAGCCCTAGGGACAATACCCTCCCCTCCCCCCAGCCCCCCCTATACAGGCTGCACTTGACGGTGAGTGAGTTGTCTGCAACAGTCAGTGGGATTAGGCAGCGCAGAGTGGCCTGGTGGTTGCGGGTAGCCATTTCCTCATCTATCCACTTAGAATGTGTTATTGAGTGCCATCTGTGTGCCAAGAACAGTGTTAGAAGCTAAAATACAGCAACAATCCAAGTAGACACCTGCCTCCATCACTTAGTAAACTCATATATAATTAGGACTTGTGTTGGGGTGTTGACAGCGCAGAGCCTGCTTGGGAGTCTCTCTCTCTCCCTCTCTCTCTGCCCCTCCCCCCCCCACTCTCTTTCTCTTTCAAAATAAATAAACATTAAAAAAAGAACTTGTGCTAAGTAATGCAAAGGAAAGGCACAGGGGTCTGTGATAGAGCAAATGGGGTGAGGTGGCAGGACAGGAGCCTAGGGAATAGGGTGGCTCAGTGTATAAAAGGGAAGAAGAAAGGCACAGTGAAGTGGCCTTGTGGCCAGGCAGTTATGGTGGCATTGCCCAATTTCCCAGGAGGAGGCCTGTCCCGAAGGAGCAAGAGTCTAAGAGGAAGGGCCACTTTGAGAGTGGAAGCTTGCTGGGGTTAGCATCAGAAGGAGCATGGGATGGGGGTGGGCCTGAGGTCTGCACAACACAGCTCATGTATAAATGCACGGGGGAGGGGGGTGCTGCCATTCCTGCGGCCTAGGGGTGTTCACACCCACTCCCAACCCCATCCCCCCCATCCCCCAGGGGGAAGGAAGTTTAGTTGTTTTTTTTTTTTTTTAATTTTTTTTTTTCAACGTTTATTTATTTTTGGGACAGAGAGAGACAGAGCATGAACGGGGGAGGGGCAGAGAGAGAGGGAGACACAGAATCGGAAACAGGCTCCAGGCTCTGAGCCATCAGCCCAGAACCCGACACGGGGCTCGAACTCACGGACCGCGAGATCGTGACCTGGCTGAAGTCGGACGCTTAACCGACTGCGCCACCCAGGCGCCCCAAGTTTTTTTTTTTTTTAATTGCAAAAATAGTTACATAGTTAGTTGAAAACAAAAAATCCCCAAACTCCAAAAACAATATACAAATGTGCATAAAACAATAAATATTTAAGTTCTCAAAAATAAGTTTTTGAGAATTCAATACTCTTTCGAGGATTAACAGGTGTTAACTCACTTAATCCTCATGATAGTGCCTCAGATACTACCTTCCCTTACCCCCAGTGTGGGCATATAAGGCAGACAGAGAGAGAAAGTAACTTGCTCAACACAGAGCAAAAGTGGGAGTTGGTATTGGAGCTCAGGCAGTTTGTACTGGTTACAGTCACGCCATATTGCCTATTCTCTTGTCCATTCTTGTCTCCAAAGAAGAAATATGTTAAAAAATACATATTTCTGGGCCTTACCCCGGAGCTACTGAATCTGGATCTTTAGAGGTGGGTCCCAGGAATCTGCATTTTTAACTTGATCCCTTGTAGTTTTTTCTGTGTATTCTACAGACCAGCACTGGGGGATAAAGGATAGTAGGAAACACTTTTTCAGCTAGGGGAGTAAACCCTTATAATTTAATAACTGGTTATTAAGTAAATTCAGTGGTCATCTGGAAGAAGCCTGTAGATGGACACAGGTTTTGTGTGTGTGTGTTGTACGTTACTATATACGTACATGTGAGTGTACATATACATGTGAATAGTATCCAGAATCAGAAAACAGATAAAGACATAAATACCCTGAAGACAGTAGATATGAGATGCTACAAGGCTACCTGTGGCCAGAAAGCTGGGTGGTCAGAACTAAAATGTATACCATATCAGTTATTAGTTGAGATATTTATAGCTAATTGTGTAATAAATTTAGTTTATTAGTTTGCCTAGAGTGTGATTTAACAAAACAACATCACTAAGTCATTTGTTTCCCCTCGTCATAACTGAGTAATACCACTTAGGGATAGAAGAAATTCCTGATCCATTCAGGGTCTGTGATAGGGCCTGGCTGGGAACAGCTACACAAGGTCACTGCGTAGGCAGCTGTAGCACAGCACAGGGCGAGTTACAACACGGCCATGGAGAGATGCAAAGGTTACTTTGTTTCTGTTCCCTTTCATTGGGTTCAGGATCTTCTATTCAATTTTACACATTAAAAAAAAAATCCAGTTCACGGATTCGCTTAGGGTGAGCTCCTGAGGCCAAGATTTAAGTCCAGATAGAAATGAAGGGCGCCTGGGTGGCTCAGTCAGTTAAGTTTCTGACTTGGGCTCAGGTCATGATCTTGCAGTTCATGAGTTACAGCCCCGTGTTGGGCTCTGTGCTGACAGCTCGGAGCCTGGAGCCTGCTTCGGATTCTGTGTCTCCCTCTCTCTAAGCCTCTCCCCTGCTCACACTTTGTCTCTCTCTCTCAAAAATATATATAAACATTAAAAAAAAAAAAGTCCAGATAGAAATGAGTCCCAGTGTCTCTCTCCCTGCATGATGCTGGGTAAACATAGGTACACTCAGATTCCTGGGTTATTGCTTTCTTTGACTCCTCATGAGCCACCATCCTTCAGTTAGACAATTTATACTTACCATTAAAACAAATACTGGCTTCATGACTCTGTGAGGCAATTTTTAAAAGCCAGGAGAAATGGGCAGTAACTTGAAATCATTTATTTAAGGAGAAGGAATTAAAGGTTAATGAACAAGAAAGACCCCAAAAGGACATCATCCATACTCATGATGGTTTTGCTTTTTGTTCCTCATTTAATTCTGCCTGGTTTTATTTTTGGAGTAAGCTTCTAAGATTTTCTTAACATTGTCTTTTTTACTTTAAACCCCCCTCCCCCTTCAACCTTCCTTCCCAATTTTCATTAACTGTCATTTTTATTTATGCCTTTGGATTGCAAAACTCAGTGGGGATGTTTTCTTCTTTATTATTTGGGTATTGTGCTGTGCTTCCATCTGTGTCTTATATTTTCTCTTATTTTTCATCATTTGTCTCAAATTCCGTTGATACCTCAGGCCACTGAGCACTCTCCCATTCTTCTTCCTTTTTACTTTTCGAGTTTCCACATGAGATTCCACCACCTGCCCCTCCCTCCCCCACAGGCAGCTGTGGCACAGCTGAGTTTTTCATCACGGATGCCAAAGAATTTATCCGTCCTTGAGTGGCGGCTCTCCTGATGGACGGTGGCCCTCTTGTGCAGCTCTCCTATCTCTAAAATGCAGGGTGAGGCCATCGTTTTTCCCATATTTTATTGACAGATAAAGTGATAAAGATTAAATAGCGTTCCCAGGAACAAGCAGTGAGTCAATAATAAGTGTTTTGCCAACTACCTGCCTATTAGAAGTTGGTCCGTTGACAATATTCTCCTTATATAATAAGTCTCAAACATAATAAGTACTCTTCTAAACACAAATGACAGCCTCATGAAGACCGCATTACAGGCTCCTGGGAGGATTCCCTGCTTCTCTGCCCTCCAGCCACCAGAAGCATTCTCTCTTTCCTCAACAGGCTCAGATGCTCAGCCCACTCTCCTTTCTTCAAGATTTATTTAGTTTTGAGAGAGAGAGAGTGCAAGTGGGGAAGGGGCAGAGATGGGGGGAGGACAGAAGATCCGAAATGGGCTCTGCACTGACAGCAACGAGCCCCTTGTGGGGCTCAAACTCACGAACTGTGAGATCATGACCTGAGCCAAAGTTGGATGCTCAACTGACTGAGCCACCCAGGTGCCCCAGCCCACTCTCCTTTCTAAGCTGAGATCCTATGACCTACTTTCTCCTTCCCTTTAAGAAAACAAGTATCAGATATTAGAGTTTCCCAAAGATTACTGAGCACTTAATTTGTTCATGTACATTTTGCTGAAGGTGTCTGTTATCGCCAAGTTATACATGTTTAATACCGTATTTTAAGACCAGTATCAAACCCTGGAGCACCATCTCTTGGTTCTGTCTGTTCAGCCTTTGAAAATCCCGTAGAATATGCCTCTGGGTTCACCTGTTCCTAGTTTAGATGTCTTGGATGTCTGGCGGTGCCATCAGTGTTGTGTGTGGATGCTGGGTATTTCTTTGTGACTAGATAGGAGCGTTGCCTGTGGAGTGGACAGGTCTGCTCTCCAGCATCCCTGGCGGCTTCATTCCTGCAAATGTTTTGCCCTTTTGCTCCAGGAAGTTTGGCGAAGAATGGTCCCTTCTCTGTTCAAAATGCCAGATCTATTTCTGCTATGTGTCAGTGGAGCTTGTTTTATAAACTTAAAAATAGCCTCTAGCTTTTATTCTCATTCTTCTTCTCTTCTCTTCTTCTCTTAGCAAGTCATTGTATTTGCTGAAGGATGTAGAAGTCCCAGCATGGGGGTGGGGGGGGGTGGGGCATGGCACAGTGAGGAGGTAAAACTATAAGTTAGAAACACAGCAGCAGAATGGAGGGAAATGAGGACAATGCTTTCCTCTAGAAAACAAAACTGTTTCAAGTTTTTAAAATTGATCAGATAGCCATGCTTATTATTTATTATAATGACATAAATAATAGCAAAACACCATGTGCTTTTCGTGTACTAAATCCTATACTTATGACATGTCCTTCATTTTTTTTTTAAACCTCATTTTACAGGCGAGAAAACTGAGGCTAGAGAAGTTATGTACCTTGTCCAAGGCCACACAGCCAATAAATGGCACAGCAGGTTTCAGACTGAGGTGAGGATGGCGCCCCAGCCCCTACTGTGCCACTTCCTGCACTTGGATGTGGTCTGAGAGGTCCAATGGGAAGAACTTGTTGCTATAAAATAGAACATATACAATAAATGCACAGAATCTGAGCAATCTGATTTCATGTACAATAAATGTAGATGGCGGCACACAAATGACTTTAATTATTAAAATTATTTAAGTGTCACTCTTATGCAGTCAAATCAAGTTTTTGCTGTTTATTTCCTCATTTTGTGAGTTTTCAAATATCTTCAATTACCATCAAAGTGAATACTTTCCCTGATGCCTGGAAGGTCATTTCAAGTCTTATGCAGTGTGGATGTGGTGAAAAGTCAAAGGCTCTCTATGTTTAGGGGATTTGGTGTTGTCAGGCAGTTCTCCATTCATCCTTTCCAGGATCACACTGTAAGAAAATCATCATTCCAATCCACAAGTATTCAAAGTTTGTCATGCTACTAGATTTTTACAAGGGCATTGATTCAGTGGTTGAGCTTTGGCATTTCATAGGCCATTGCTTACAGTTCCTTTTCTGCCATTTGTAGTTCTGGGACCTTAGCTGTCTGTGTTCTCAGCTTTGTTTTCTCATCTTTAAAATGGGTATACCAAGAGTGCTTAGTAGGGTTATTAGGATTAATAATGGATTAATGGTTATTAGGATTAGGTTATTAGGATTAATTAATAGTTAATAATGAGCTAAAGTTGAAAACACTTAATACACTCCTTGATATAGTAAGTGCTCAATAAGTGTTAGCTGTTAGTATTAAAGGTAAAATACTAATCATGCACTTTATTATACAGTGAAAGAAGATAAGAAATAGCTGAATGGATTCCCTGAACTGTGTGATATTAATTTAGGTTTTTTAAGGGAACAATGTTGTAGTCTATAAATTCTGTAATGAAATAGAAGTATGTATTCTGAATGGATCCTTCTGAATTAGGACATTAAAAATTGAGGGCACCTGGGGGGCTCAGTCAGTTAAGTGTTCGACTTCCGCTCAGGTCATGATCTCGTGGTTCATGAGTTCCAGCCTTGCATTGGGCTCTGTGCTGACAGTGCAGAGCCTGCTTGAGATTCTCTGTCTCCCTCTCTTTCTGCCCCCCCCCCTTTTTCTCTCTCAAAATAAATAAATAAACATTAAAAACAGAGAGAGAGAGAGACAGAGCATGAGTGGAGGAGGGGCAGAGAGAGAGGGAGACAGACTCTGAAGCAGGCTCCGGGCTCTGAGTCATGAGCACAGAGCCCAATACGGGGCTTGAACCCAGGAACCGTGAGATTATGACCTGAGCCAAAGTCAGATGCTTCACTGAGCCACCCAGGTGCACCTAAATATTTTTTAAAAATGTATGTACATATATGAACTCATCACAATGTACACTTTATCTTACAATTTTATTTTTCAATGATACCTTTGTAAAGCTGAAAAAAACACAAGAAAGTAAATATATGGTTATAAAAAAATCATCATGTTGTAAACTTATATACTGCAATTTTATTTGTCCATTATGTCAATAAAACTGGGGAATAATAAATGATAAGAGAAAAAAGAAAGAAAAGGGAAATCAAAATGAATTGAATCTACCTGAAAGCCATTTGCTGATATTTTTATTTCTTTTTAAAATTTAATGTTTATTTGTTTATGAGGGAGAGAGAGAGTGCACATGCATGGGGGAGGGGCAGAAAGAGAGGGGGACAGAGGATCCAAAGTGGGCTCTGTGCTGACAGCCTAAATCAAGAGTTGGATGCTCAACCTACTGAGCTAGCCAAGTGCCCCGATGTACGTTCCTATTTTAAAATGATTACTACAATAAGGTTAATTAACACCCCTGTCACCTCACCTGGTTACCTGTTTTGTGTATGTGTGTGTGGTAAAAATGCTTACATAAGATCTATTCTTTTAGCAACTTTTGAGTATACAATACAGTATTATCAACTGTAGTCACCGTGCTGTGCCTTAGCTCCCCACAACTTATAACTGGAGGCTTGTGTTCTTTTACCAACATCTCCCCATTTTCCCTCCTCTTCAGCCCCCAGGAGCCACCATTCTGGTCTCTGTAACTATGAGTTCAACTGTTTTTTCATTTTGTTGGTTTGTTTGTTTTTAGATTCCACATATCAGTGAGATAATAGTGTCTGTCTTTGTCTGGCTTATTTCACTTGGCATAATGCCCTCTAGGTTCATCCATATTGTAAAAGGCAGGATTTCCTGCTTTCTTATGGATGAATAACATCCATTGTATGTATATACCACGTTTTCTTTAGCCGTCCATCCATCAGAAGACATTCAGGTTGTTTCCATGTCTTGGCTATTGTGAGGAATGCTGCAGTGAACTTGGGGTGCACATAGCACTTTGAGATCTTGATTTCATTTGGATAAATACCCAGAAGTGGGATTGCTGGATCATATGGTAATTTTATTTTTAATTTTTTGAGGAATCTCCGTACTGTTTTGCACAGTGGCTACACCAATTTATATTCCCACCAACAGTGCAACATTTTTTTATTTTTTATTTTGGGGGGGGGTGTTGACAAGTATTTTGATGTGGATATAAGAAGATTTCAAACTCAAACTTTAAATCTGGGTGAGCACTGCTCTTTCTCCCCAGAGTTTAGGTTAACATGAAGGGAAACTTTATTCTCCATTCTGGATGGCTTTTTTGGAAATATCTTCAGGCTTGTTTCTATGTTTCAGAACCAACCACAAAGTTTGTCTTTCCATTCTGACAAACCAGCAGACGTCATCTCCAACGTCATCTCTAAACAGGGACCTAGGGGACAATTTTGGTGAAAAACTAAGCCCAAAGTATGTACGAGACACATGTGGAAACGTACATGAAACTTTCAGGATGGTAAAGGAGGACTTAAAACACGAGACTTGGATGTCTAAAGCAATCAGAAGGCTGTGCCTTAAGCAGAAAGAGAAAACGCTGTTTTATTTACTTGTTTTTTAAAGTTTCTTAATTTTGAGACAGAGAGAGAGTGAGAGGGTGCTATCAGTGCAGAGCCTGATGGGGCTCAATCTTGATCTTGCAAACTGTGAAATCATGACCTGAGCTGAAATTGAGTTGGACCCTTAGCCAACTGAGCCATCCGGGCACCCCAAGAAGTCTCTGTTTTAAATTGTACTGATTGAGGGGTGCCTGGCTGGCTTAGTCAGTGGAGCATGAGACTTTTGATCTTGGGGGTTGTGGGTTTGAGCCCTATGTTGGGTGTAAAGGTGGCTTAAAAATAAAATCTACAGAAAATAATGAATAAATAAATTGCACTGATTGTTTTCAGTGTTCTTTTAATTATACTGTCCCACTCCTTATGTCATCTCCTAGTTCTGCAGTCTGATATCTGGAAACAGTCACTGTAGGAATATTTGTGTCTGGTAAAAGATCATAAGGCCCTTGAAACTATCAGGAGGGCCTTACTCATGATAAATTGATTCATAATTTAGTTGATTACCTTGAAGATGTTTTTAAGGGAACATGGGAAAAAGTACCCTGTAAAGTTATGAATAACCCTTAAAATAAACTATATAAGGGTCTTACCCTTAAAGGAGTGATTCTGCTTATTCTGCATGGCTTTACAAAGAGTGCATCATACTAATGGGAGAGCAAAGGTGGTGTGGCAGAGGGAGGATCTCTCTAATCACCAGTGATGTTTTGGGTGAGCAATGGGCTTTCTTGGGAACTAGTGAGTTTCTAGTCACTGGGCATTCTCAGTGTGACCTGTGCATCTACTGTCATGGGTGTTGTAGAGAACCTTGACAAGATTAGTGATGTTTTTCTCTGTCTTACAAGTGTAGGGGACGAGTTTTTCAGAAGATACATGATTTGTGATTTCACAAGTGATTAAATGCAGACATACATATGAGAATCCAGCATCTAGCTATCTCCCATGAAAGTGGGCATTACAAAAAGATTTGTAAAAATGTGAAGTGAGGCCATTCTTGTAACTAAGTTTTGTTTTGCAAGATTGTTATTTTTCATGAAAATGTTATCTATGTCAACATGAGCTGTATTTATTACTGTTTTCAATGAATTACTATATAAATATTTTTAACATTCCTCAGTTTTAATCTCTAATAGGGTAGGTACAAATAGTTATCATTCACTAAGGAAACCATCAAAACCCTAGAGGAGAAAGCAGGAAAAGACCTCTCTGACCTCAGCTGTAGCAATTTCTTACTTGACACATCCCCAAAGGCAAGGGAATTAAAAGCAAAAATGAACTACTGGGACCTTATGAAGTTAAAAAGCTTCTGTACAGCAAAGGAAACAACCAGCAAAACTAAAAGGCAACCAACGGAATGGGAAAAGATATTTGCAAATCACATATCGGACAAAGGGCTAGTATCCAAAATCTATAAAGAACTCACCCGAAAAACAAATAATCCAGTGAAGAAATGGGCAGAAAACATGAAGAGACACTTCTGTAAAGAAGACATCCGGATGGCCAACAGGCACATGAAAAGATGCTCAACGTCGCTCCTCATCAGGGAAATACAAATCAAAACCACACTCAGATATCACCTCACGCCAGTCAGAGTGGCCAAAATGAACAAATCAGGAGACTATAGATGCTGGAGAGGATGTGGAGAAATGGGAACCATCTTGCACTGTTGGTGGGAATGCAAATTGGTGTACCACTCTGGAAAACAGTGTGGAGGTTCCTCAAAAAATTAAAAATAGACCTACCCTATGACCCAGCAATAGCACTGCTAGGAATTTACCCAAGGAATACAGGAGTACTGATGCATAAGGGCACTTCTACCCCAATGTTTATAGCAGCACTCTCAACAATAGCCAAATTATGGAAAGAGCCTAAGTGTCCATCAACTGATGAATGGATAAAGAAATTGTGGTTTATATACACAATGGAGTACTACGTGGCAATGAGAAAGAATGAAATCTGGCCCTTTGAAGCAACATGGATGGAACTGGAGAGTGTTATGCTAAGTGAAATAAGCCATACAGAGAAAGACAGATATCATATGGTTTCACTCTTATGTGGATCCTGAGAAACTTAACAGAAACCCATGGGGGAGGGGAAGGAAAAAAAAGAGGTTAGAGTGGGAGAGAGCCAAAGCATAAGAGACTCTTAAAAACTGAGAACAAACTGAGGGTTGATGGGGGGTGGGAGGGAGGGGAGGGTGGGTGATGGGTATTGAGGAGGGCACCTTTTGGGATGAGCACTGGGTGTTGTATGGAAACCAATTTGACAATAAACTTCATATATTGGAAAAAAAAATACTAAAAAAAACCCCAAATAGTTATCATTCACTTAAACACAGACTGAGGCCTCTTATTTATTATCTATTGCTGTATAAAAAAATTACACCAAAATTTAGTGGCTTAAAACAACAGACATTTATCTACTCACAGTTTGTGTGGACTTCTGGGTCTCGTCAGATTGTAGCCAGGATGTTGATTGCAGTTGCTGTTACCTGGAAGGCTTAACTGGGCTGGAGAACCTATCTCTAGGAAGGCTCACTGGCTGAGGGGAAGAGGCCTCTGCACCTTGCCTTGTGTGTCTTCATAACACGACAACCAGCTTCCTCCAGAATGAGGGATCCATGAGAGAGAGAGTAAAATGGAAGCCACTTCTTATGACCTTTTATGACCTAGCCTCAGAAGTCACACATCACCATTTTGCCACATTCTATTCATTAGAAATGAGTCATTAAATACAGCCCGCACTCAAAGGGAGGGGAATTAGGCTCCATTGAAGAGATGAGTATTAGAGAATGTGCAGACGTATTTTTAAAACGCAAAGTCCTCTTTAAGAGCCACTGGAATAGATGATCTGTCAAGGGTATTTTTAACCCTGAGTTTCCATGGGGAAGGGAAATGAGGTCAGTGTTTAGGTCAGAATAAAGATCCAAGGGGCCCTCTTGAAAGGATTTCCCTCATTACCTACCTGGCAGATTTCCACAAATTCTTTGAAACTAGGTTCAGAAATCACTTCCTTCAGAAAATGTCTAGGTCCCTTCCTCTGTATACCTCTGTTCCAACGTATACATCTGTGATTATGCTTGCATGCTGTATTGCAATTATTTTGTTTTTTATTCTCTCTTTTTTATTAGACTGTGAGCTTTGGAGGTCAGAGATGTTATTTTTTTCTCTAGTACCTAGCACTGTGTCATTCTTATGATCTTCTGAAGCCACATTTAGTCTATGTTCATTTATTCTTTCACACTGTTCCATCTTTAGTGTCACACACTGTGTTAGCATTGGGTAAGATTCCTTTCATGGTGTATCTTAGTAGGAAGACAGACAATAAATAAACAAACAAAAAAAGGTAATTGCAGAAAGGGATCCATGCTATGGAGAAAATAAACACAGACTGAGGTGGATTGTGGTGAGTTCTGGGTATAGTGGCCTTAGGGCAGTCAGAAAATGTTCAAGGTGCCATGGACAAGTGAGAAACAGATCTGAAGTGAAGAATCTGTAGGGTCAATGTGGCCAGAAGTGCCACATGTGTCACTTGGCCCGTGACCATATCTATAGACAGAAAAGTTGTTTGGGCAGAAATGTGTATACAAAGGAGGCTGGGAATTACCCAGAATCTACACAGAATCCACAGCAGGTAATGGAGTTGGGCCTCAAACCCAGGCCATGGGTTCAGTACAATTACATGATGGCTGTCTCCAGTACACTCCAGAACTTGTTGGAGGGAGATGAAGTATGCCTATTTTAAAGAACCAGAGAGCACAGGTCGTGGGTGTCATTGTGGTGCATGTGGGCCACGGAAACGCAAAGCAAGGAGCTGGTGAGTGTGGCAGAGCCGGTTCGGCCTTTCGTGTTTGCACTTGTTCCTTGCTTCTTTGTTGTCCCATCCCTTCAGGCCCAGTGCCCTCATGCAATTCCACCCCCACCCCCACCCCATCCAAACCTGCTCTCGGGGAAAATTCCCCAGTCCTGGAAACCTGCAGTTGGTGCATAATAAAGGTGTGGTCCAGCTGGCTTCCACATAGCAGAGGTGCTGTGTTCAGGGAATCTAGCTGGGGAAACATTGCTGTAGGTTTCTCTTGACCTTGCAAACATTTGCAAAATTAAGTCTTACTATCCTAAAAACAAGCAATAAACAAACAATAAAAGCCCCCACATCCTCAAATGTTGACACCTCCATGAAGCTTTCTCTCCCTTTTATCATATATTATGTATTGTTTACAGGTCTCTGTCTTTTGAGGGCAGGAATTCACCTTTATTTACTTTTAGTATATTTTAAATGGGTAGATACTCAATAAAGGAAAAGTGGGAGAAAAAAGGAATCAAAAACTATGTACACTAGGGTACAAGGGGCTGGTTTTGCTTGAGATATTGTCCCTTCTCCCGACCATATAAATATACAGTAATAGGAGGGTGCTTGAGTGCATGATGTCTTCCTTAAGAGAATTTCTAACAAGGGAAATGCTTATGTTATAATGTTAAGTAGAGATAGAGCGGACTGAATTTTTTTTTGTTTATTTATTTTTGATAGAGTGTGTGCACACGAGCAGGGAGGGAGACAGAGCATCCTACACAGGTTCCATGCCGTCAGTAGCACAGCCCTGACCCTGATATGGGGCTCGAATTCACACACTGTGAGATCATGACCTGAGCCAAAATTAAGAGTTGGGATGCTTAACTGACTGAGCCACGCAGGTGCCCCAGAGCTGATTGAATTTAATAGAATGTGTAATCATGCATGGGAGAAGGATCTGGAAGGAAATGAACCAGAATGTTTAAATGATGATCTCTGATTATAGCATTACCAGTGATTTTAATTTTTACCTGTCTAATTATCTGAAGTTTCTAGAATGAGCATGTATTAATATATATCAGATAAAGAAATTTGGTTTTTCCTCAAAATATTTCTCTCAGAAAAGAGGGAGTTGCCTTACATTTTGATCCTTCCAGAGTCTTTTGCATTATGGGATGCTCTTTCTGACTTTTTTTTTTTTTTTGAACCACAAGTACTATTTGGGGAAAACACATTAGCTTGAAATGACATCAAGAAGTCACGAACTTTTAGATGATTATGGTGGTCTTTTGGTTAAAAAAAAAAAAAAAGAGTAAAGGAATTTAACATGAATTTAATGAATTTATTTTTTGGGATAAGATCCCTAACTTGCAAGCCTTAGGTGTTATCATAAACCAGCTTTCTGAAAATCCCTTACATAGCGATACTGTAAGTGGTTCCTCTATGAAAATCATGAATATACGCTCATAGGATGAATAAAACAAATCATTGTCTTAGTGTTTTGTGAATGGGTACTTGTGGCTTGGGATAAAAACTTCAGTGACAGCATTATGGCTAAAAAAATACAAATTATATGGAAGAGAGAATGATGTTTTCCATCTGGAAAACTGTCAGATGACTCAAAAAGTGTCTCTAGAAATATGGAGAGCGCTTGCCACGAGACATAGAGGCAACTACGAATCAAATGCCTTCACGGAGTGCAAAAGTAGGAGAAAACTATTTCTCAATCGAATCTTATTTTATATAATGTTATTTTAAATATGTATGCTTAATTAAATTAATAAATTAAACATTGAAATTAGGTACATAACTATTTCATTGGTGCCCCTCCCTAAAGGTTTATATTTAAATTGGTTGAATAACATTTTTTTTTCTCTTTGGGAAAGTGCCCTTACAGTTAGGGTCACTTTCTATTCCTGCATACTTTTATAATAAGAGCAAAATCAAAAGTACAGAGTTGTTATCCCTTCTAGGGGCTCTTAAAATTTAATAGACATTTATGCTTTTATGTAAGTAATTAAACTTTAATGAGGAGATCCTAGGCATCAGCCAGTGGATGGGGGAAGTACTTAGGGAAGCAGCTAGGTCTCTGTGCCCTTAGAGGGCATCATCTTAAACCGGAGTGAGGCTAGCTTTGCAGGGGAAGTTTTCACCAGGGAAAATTTCTTGGAGGAGTGACTTTGAAGTTCAGACTACAAGTAGGTGGTAGACATATTAGGTAGAAAGGAATAAAAAAGCATGAGTTAGTAATCTACTGCTGCTTTACAAACCACCCAAAACTGAAGGGCTTAAAGCACCACTCATTTATTTGTCACTGTTCTTTGGCTTGGCAGTTTGCGCAGAGCTCAGCTAGGATGGCTCATCTCACTCTGCATTTGTTTGCAGTTGTGGGTGGGTCAGCTGGTCATGGGTGGTCTTGCTCACACCCTGGAGCTTCAGTAAAGGATCCTGAAATGGTCCTCTACATGTGGTCTCTCTCATTCTCACAGGCGGCCACAGAGTTCAAGGAGGGTGAAAGCGGGAGGTGCAGGGCTTCTGGAAGCCAAGACTTGGACGTCATAGATGACACTTCTGCCACATTCTGTTGGTCAAAGCAAGTCACAAAGTCAGCCCAGATTCAAGGTAGTGGGGAAATAGTTTCCACCCTTTTATGGGAAGTCCTGTAAAAAAAATCGGTGGCCACATTTAACTTCTTGCATGGCGTTTCAGACGGGGAGGACAGCTTCTGGAACGGAATAGAGACAAGAAAATGTAAACTCCGTAGTAGAATTTTTAAGGAGTTCAGCCTGATTAAAACAGAGAAGGCCTCTTGGTGAGCAACTGGAAATCACACCAGGAAGGCTGCCTGAGAGAGGCCTGAAGGCTGTAAGCTTGGACCCAGAACTTCGATGTGAGGGTTAACAAACCTCAGTGCATGTACCCTGGCCTCAAGGATTGACTTTAATTCATTTTCATTATTGTTTTTATTTTTTAAAGATTTTTTGCTTTGAGATCGTAGAAGACCCTGTGTCATTAAAGTGCCATGTCCAGAAATGGACATTACCAAAGCCTTTGTGACTTTCTGAAGACAAGAGAGCACAGAGACAATAAAGGACAGTGGTTAAGCACCTGAGCTTTGGAGCCAGACAGACTTTGGTTCAAATCCTGTCTCCACCACTTGGAAGCCATGTGACATCTGATTAGCCACTTAACCTCTTTGGACCTCAGTTTCCTCCAGTATCATATGGGGCCGAATTAGCACCTTTCCTTCAGGTTGACTGTGAGGAATGGATGATACACTCATGGATTTACCCTAGGGTCTTAAACATTAAATACATAATGTCAATTAATGTCAGCTGTAATTACAGCCTTTGGATTTTAATTCTGCATCTGTGAAATGAGGTACTACTGCTGAAATGCCAGGGTCTCATTTTAAAAATAGCTTATTTTTAAAATTGAGCATCAGGAAATTTGCAAATTAAAGGGCTATTCCCATTCCCAAGGATAGAGTTCGGTCTTATGATTTGCATCCAAAGAAGATCTTTTTCTTTTCTTTTAAAGTATTTTTTTAGTGTTTATTTATTTAGTTTTGAGAGAAAGAGAGGGGCAGAGAGAGAGGGAGACAGAATTCCAAGCAGGCTCTGTGCTGTCAGTGCAGAGCCTGATGTGGGGCTCCAACTCATGAACTGTGAGATCATGACCTGAGCCGGAATCAAGAGTTGGACACTTAACTGATTGAGCCACCCAGGTGCCCCAAGAAGGTCTTTTTCTTTTTTAAAAAAAAAATTTTTTTTTTTACGTTTATTTAATTTTGAGACAGAGAGAGACAGAGCATGAACGGGGGAGGGGCAGAGAGAGAGGGAGACACAGAAACCGAAGCAGGCTCCAGGCTCTGAGCCATCAGCCCAGAGCCCGATGCGGGGCTCAGACTCACGGAAGTCAGACGCTTAACCGACTGAGCCACCCAGGCGCCCCAAGAAGGTCTTTTTCAAAGCTAAATGCTTCTCTTTTCTGAAAGAAAATTGACCCTTGGCAAGCATATCTTACAAGCAGTTGATGCTTTGAGGAATAAATGCATTTATTCTCTATGTGAATGTATTATTTTAAGACAAATCAGGATGCTGGAGACTGTTCACTTTAAAACATATTTTTTGCCTATATAACACAAATTGTAAATCTCCTACTGGGTTATAGATTCTGTGCTAGGTATTGGAGATATAATGATGAGTGAAATCAACATTAATGCTCTCAACAGTTGCTTTTAATATTCTGCATCAAATAAGGCCTAAGTAAAAATACCCATATTTTTTTCTAGGGAATGTAGACAAATAGGGTGCCTAATTTTTTGCTTTTATTCCTGAGCTATTGTTCTTATTAATTTAATAGAAATACTTTCATCTGTTTTGAAAAAAAATTATTTTGATAGATAATTCTAGAGCCAGTCCTAAGTCAGATGGTCCATATGTCTGGCAAGTAGAGTGAAAACCACATTGGCTAATAGTGTAGGGCTTTTCCAGAGAAAGAGAGGTTTTCCCAAGGTTGGTTGGACCCCTCATAGAACAACATCAAGTGAGGGAGATTTAAAAACAGAAAAAAAATTTAATGTTTATTTATTTTTGAGAGAGTGAGCAGGGGAGGGGGAGAGAGAGAGGGAGACACAGATCCGAAGCAGGCTCCAAGCTCTGAGCTCTCAGCACAGAGCCCAACATGGGGCTCAAAACCCATGAACTGCGAGATCATGACCTGAGCCGAAGTCAGATGCTTAACTGACTGAGCCAGACTGAGCCACCCAGGTGCCCAGGAGATTTTTTTTTAATGTTTCTTTTTTTTAAGTTTATTTATTTATTTTGAGAGAGAAAACGTGAGTGGGGGAGGGATAAAGAGAGAGGGAGAATCCCAGGCAGGCTCTGTACTGTCAGCATGGAGCTTGAACCCATGAACCATGAGATCATGACCTGAGCTGAAGTCAGATGCTTAATTGACTGAACCAGCCAGGTGCCCAAGTATCTTTAAACACAAGTACATTCTAAAAAAATACTAATATGTACCAATTTGGGAGGAATTAATGCTTCTCAGACTATGTTATTTGGGACTTATCCTTGGCTGTCTTCACATTTTTCATATCTCTACAAATGAATAACCCTCTGGCTCAGTAAGTAGAATGTACATAGTCATGTATAAGGAGGTCCACTTTGGGTCTTAAGAGACTCAAACTAAGGCTAAATATAAATAAAACATGAACCATTTGAGAGATTATGGAAGTAGGTTCAGCAGAAGAACATGCCATGTTCTGGCTTCATTTCTAGCTCAGGAAAGTGGGGGATACATTATAGAGGATGCATCTTGGCCTCAAACAGGAGGTCACAATCAGAGAAAAGTGCCCCACATCTTTTTATTCTGTTCAGAGCATCTGCGTGAGGCATGAGAAGAACCCTGGCCTCCCCACTGAGGCCCACTCTCAGGTAACTTTCTAAGGCCCTGTTTGGAAGCATATATTTTCCACTCTGCCTCTCTCCCACTCTTAATTCACACCTGTAATTCTTCTTTCAACCATTTCCCAGGAAATAGTTGAATCCGTCACTGTCTTATGTCCTATGCTTTAATTATAATCCAAAACGCAGGTAATGGAAAGTATTGGCACACTACTAATTATAAGACAAAAAAGCAATGTTTCTTCAAACGTGGTGAATAGAGTATCAAGTAACCTACTGTCAATTAACTATGAGTGTGCCCATCCCAGCATTTTAAAAAAGAATCCCTCAAGAAAACTGAAAAATGCATTTTTAATGGAGCCACCTGTGCCTCTAGGCCTTGAGAACTTTAACAAGGATCAGTCCATGAAAAGAGTTGCTATAAGACTGTATAATAAATTAAACATAAATTTTAAATTATTCATTGCATCTTCCTAAGAGATTGAGATGCTGTAGGGATAATGAAAATGCAGTTTAATAAGCAATCCATAGTGATTTTAAAAGGCAAGTAAAAAAAAAAGGGTCCATTAAAATTTCACCTTTGTGGAAGAATGAGCTAAAAGGATAAGTTTAAATTAATGGTACTAATTAATGTGAACCTGCAGTGCAAGACATTACTTTAGTTTTAATTTTATTTTATTATTGTTAATTAAAATATATTTGATGTATAAATTGTGTAAGGTTAAGGCATACAACATGTTGATTTGACACATTTGTATATTGTAGTGTGATTGACACTGTGGGCATTAGCTAATGCCTTTATTATGTCACATGGTTATTTCTTTCTTTGTTGTGGGAATAATTAAGATCTAATTTCTTAGCAAGTTTGATGACGATAATACGATGTTGTTTATAATCACTATACTGTGCATTAGATCTCTAGGATTTATTTACTAATTGCAAGTTGTACCCTTAGACAATATCTTTCCTATTCCTCTACTTCCAACCCCTGGCACCCCCCATTTACTACTACTTTATTTTGTACTTTAATGGAATTTTATTGGTTTATAGTATTACCAGTTTAATCATAGGGTAGAGCTTGGGGAGAAAATAATAATAGTAATAAAAATGATAGATACTGTTTATGAGTTGCTTTGTTGTTGTTTGTTGTTGTTTTTTTTAAAAAAAATTTTTTTTTTCAACGTTTATTTATTTTTGGGACAGAGAGAGACAGAGCATGAACGGGGGAGGGGCAGAGAGGGAGGGAGACACAGAATCGGAAACAGGCTCCAGGCTCCGAGCCATCAGCCCAGAGCCTGATGTGGGGCTCGAACTCACAGACCGCGAGATCGTGACCTGGCTGAAGTCGGACGCTTAACCGACTGCGCCACCCAGGCGCCCCTGTTGTTGTTTTTTAAAGATTATTTATTTTGAGAGAGAGAGGGAGAGTGTGAGCTGAGGAAAGGCAGAGAGACAGAGGGAGAGAGAATCCCAAGCAGGTTCTGTGCTCTCAGCATAGCCCAACATGGGCTTGATCTTTTGAACCATGAGATTATGACCTGAGCGGAAATCAAGAGTCAGATGCTTAACTGACTCAGCCACCCATGGGGCACCCTGTATTGCCTCATGAAGATGAACCAATGAAGAGAAGTAGCTGAGAGCTCTGGCGTCAGAGTTTCTGGTTCAAACACCAGCTCTTCCTCTTTCAAGCTGTGGCACCTTGGATAATTAATCTAACTCTTCTGTGCTTCAGTTTCTTCCCATTTATAGTCCCCTTAATGGTTCTTCCCTTAATAGTTTCTTCCTATTAATAATACGAGGATTAAATGGAAAAATGTAAAAAAAGCAATTAACCCAGTACTGGCTCTGCAGTAGTGGGAATTCAATATGTGGTACAGTTATCGCGATTATTGTTGCTGTTACTGAAAGTAAAGAAAAGAAAGAAAGAATAGTGTGGTTGCAATAGATGACAGACAGCCCTAAGTAGTGCCATACGTTTTTGCCGAGTCTGGGAGTACAGCAGATTACTCTTTGAAGTCATCAAGACTGGGTGATCCCTGTTGGTCTCACTCATGGCCTTCTGTCCATAGTACCTAATGCATCTAACTTAATGGTGTGCCTCATCTTGCACCACCTGGTGACAGTGTAGGGGACCCCTCAGCCTCCTTTGGGTACTGTCATGACAGGTTCATGTTCAAGCTTATTTCTTTCCTTTGTTCATTTCCTCCTTGAGCTAACCCCAGCAGGGAAATCTTTGACAGGTTTCTCCATTTTGAAATCTCTCTTCCACGCTTCAGATGTTTTCTCTTCAAAGAAAACCTGATTTAACATTGCTAGCTAAATCATAAAACAACGGCTTTACCCTTCTGTGGCTTTTTAAATTCCTTTCTGAAGACAGGAGGATAGTGTGATGGGTTAAACTGTGTCCTTCCAAAACGCATATGTTGAAGCCCTGACCCCTGGCACCTCAGGATGTGACTGCATTTGGATATGAGCCTTTAAATAGGTAATTAAGTTGGGGCGCCTGGGTGGCGCAGTCGGTTAAGCGTCCGACTTCAGCCAGGTCACGATCTCGCGCTCCGTGAGTTCGAGCCCCGCGTCGGGCTCTGGGCTGATGGCTCAGAGCCTGGAGCCTGTTTCCGATTCTGTGTCTCCCTCTCTCTCTGCCCCTCCCCCGTTCATGCTCTGTCTCTCTCTGTCCCAAAAATAAATAAACGTTGAAAAAAAAAAAATTTAAAAAAAAAAATAAATAGGTAATTAAGTTAAAATGAGGTCATATGAGTGAGACTTAATACAGTATGACTTGTGTCCTTATAAGAAGAGGAGATTAGGACATATGACCATGTGAGGACACAGTGGACAAGGCAGTCTTCCATAAGGACAGAGTAATCAGAAGAAAACAAACCTGCCAAGATCTTCATTTAGCCTCTGAAACAGTAGGACATTTCTCTTGTTTAAGCCACCCAGCCTGTGGTGTTTTGTAGGGGCAGCCCTAGCCACCTACTGCAGGTAAAATGCTCTTCAGGTGGACTTGAGGCAGGAGATTCTGCGCTCAAGGCCCTCAATAGTGAAACCTGAGTCAGAGGAAGAGCCCTCACTGCCAGGCTCCTTAGGACAAGAGCTCTGGGTACTTTGAAGGCATGATATTTATCTTAAATATCTTTCTCCATAGGTCAGAAATTGTATCATTAGCAATTTATATGGAAGGATTGAACCCCTTTTTTAGTGTGGTCAACCTAAAGGTAAGTGATTCAGCTAGCAAAATTGAGTTTATTTGGGAAGAGCAGAGGAATCACAATTCACGGTAAGCAAACCATGGCGAACCACAGGCAAGTCCAGAGAACAATGGAGGAGCCCACCCTTTTATAGAGGAAAGGGGGAAGTTGGGAGGGGTTGTTTTGAACAAAAGTTAATTGGAAGAAAATGAGTTTGGAGGGGTGGTGACTTCTCGGGCTGCAGGCGAGGGCAGCTAGCTGTTTCTGGGCAGAAAGAAAACCTTCGTTCTTCCTCCTGGAGACAGCAAGCTGTGATGAGTGGTGTGTGAGAGCCCCCGCTCCTCATGGCTTTCCAATTCCAATTCTGAGTTAGGTGTCCTTAGCACATTTTCGCAGTTCAACATCCCATGGTAAAGTGAGACTGTGCTAGATCACTGGGATGCTGTTGGTGGATGGTGAGTGTGGGATGTAGGTTTTGAGGGATTCTAGGAAAGGAGCAGTGAAGGAGAGCATGCAAAGTCACAGATTCAGATCCTTTCCCTCCTGGCTCTGCCCAGAGCCAGACTGGAAGAGTCTCTGGCTGGTTGGCGGGAAGAAGTTTTTATTTCTTCATTGGTGGTTCCTCCTTCCCAGAATGTGAGCCTTTCCGGGCTTGGGTACAAGGTCTGTGGTGATTGCTTCATGGTTCAGTGGTTGAGATAGCTGTGCTCTGGGTCCCTTCTTTCAGCCTTTTACTTGCAACATTTCCATCAGAAATTTCTGCTTTAAGTGTAAGGGATATGGTGCAATTGGGGAAGGAAGTTTGGAGAATAATTGAAACAAAACCCTTGTCCTGTTCAGTAAAACAGAACCCATTCCTGTCTCCCGCCGTCCGCCAACGTGTTTAACTTTTCCTCTATTTTTCCCTTACTTCTGACTCTATTGTGGTGTAGTTTACAACTTCCGTATTTTTATTTGTCATCACTTTGCTTTAACCACGAACACAAAGGACTCTTCAACAGCAGTAGAAGAAACTGAGTAGCTGGTAGAAATGCTTTTGTATTTGAAGTCAGAAGAAAGTTTTTGCCCAGGAAGTTTTCTGCTCCTGCCTATTCTCTCCTTCCTTCCCTGGGCTCCTTCCCCCAAAACTGTAGCCTGTTCCCAAACCCTCAGGATAGTAGTAGTTTTCAGGGGACAAGATACATTCTCTTCTTTTGGTGAGATTGTTGAAGACCGGGAAAAAAAAAAAAAGGCTTTAAGACTCCCTAAAATGAATTTCTAAGGTTTTTAAAATGAATTCCTGACCAGTGGGAGAGATTTTGTGAGGCAGAAAACCCTCCCAAAGTTTCTAGTAGGTTGGTCTCTCTAATCTATGAGAGTTCTGCGTGTGAATGAAATAGAGGATGGAGAAACACGGTTGACATCTAGATGAATGGAACTAGAGCTTGCCTCCTAGAAACACAAGAAACTTGCATCACACGTTATCCTAGGTCACGTACAATGTTACATATTATAGGAAAAAATTATATGGGTAAGTATTTTTTATACCATTTCATTTAAAGTTTAATTTTATTTGAGTGGTGCCTGGTGGCTCATTTGGTTAAGGTTTGGACTCTTGATTTTGGGTTGGGTCATGGTCTCATAGTTCATGAGTTCAAGTCTCACATTGAGTTCTGTGCTGGCAGTGTGGAGCCTGCTTGGGATTCTGTCTCTCTCCCTCTCTCTCTCTCTCACTCTCTCTGCCCCTCCCCTGTTCACTTTCTCTGTCTCAAAATACATACATACATACATACATACATACATACATAACTTTTAAAAAGTTTAATTTGAATGAATGATAGTCATTCTTTCTTCTTTTCTTTCTTCCTTTCTTTTTCTTTTCTCCTTCTTCTCTTCTTCTTCTTCTTCTTCTTCTTCTTCTTCTTCTTCTTTTGGTTTTCTTTCTAGGCATGGGAGTGGAATGTATGTCAATGTATGGCCCCTAGATGGGGAGTGGTCATAGGGAAGGGTGTGAAAAATGCCCATCTCAGTCTCAGTGTCTATACTCATGGGTGGTAGAGAAATAGCCATTAACAATATGGAGGAAAACAGATCCCTTCACTAAATTGCGTGTCATTCCTTGTGATGTTGCAGTTTCCTTTAAATACATAGCCTCAACACTTCCTCGAAGAAATTGAATGTATATCTGTCAAGGATAATTAAAACTGTGGATCAAACACAAAAATAATGCTTTGGAAGAAAATCTTTTCAGAATCTGCACCATACTCTTTATTTTATTATTATTTTTAAAGTATTTATTTATTTATTTTAAAAAAGAGAGAAAGAGGGGCGCCTGGGTGGCGCAGTCGGTTAAGCGTCCGACTTCAGCCAGGTCACGATCTTGCGGTCCGTGAGTTCGAGCCCCGCGTCGGGCTCTGGGCTGATGGCTCGGAGCCTGGAGCCTGTTTCCGATTCTGTGTCTCCCTCTCTCTCTCTGCCCCTCCCCTGTTCATGCTCTGTCTCTCTCTGTCCCAAAAATAAATAAACGTTGAAAAAAAAATTTACAAAAAAAAAAAAAGAAAGAGAGAGAGAGCATGAATAGGAGAGGGGCAGAGAGAGAGAGAGAGAGAGAGAGAGAGGGAGAATTCTAAGCAGGCTCCACACTCAGGACATGGGGCTTGAGCTCATGACCACAAGGTCATGACCTGAGCCAAAGTCAGAGAGTCGGATGTTTAACCCACTGAGCTACCCAGGCACCCCTGCACCATCCTCTTTTTAGTCTCTGGTCCAAATGACAACAATGAACTTTGTAAATGCATTTATGTGGGCCTATGTATTGGCAGTCAACTTGTTGGACTTACCTTGGCTACCTAAGTTGGACACAGTAAAAGAATTGCAAATTACTCATACAGGAGTATAAAGGAGAGTATATCTTTAGGGGCCTTTGGCCAAGAGAAGCCCATGGTATATTTTTATCTAGATAGTTTCCTCTGTAGCATGTTTTAGACATTATAATAAAATAGATCAGTATGGAGTAGATTGTAGTTTCTGTATAGAAACAATATTAAAATTGAACTTTGAAACAAATGAGTCATTGACATGGTCAACAGTATGTTATAAAAGGAAGCACATAGTATTCAAATAAGTAAATGTATTTTAGAAATACTAATAAAATAAATTTAAGTATAGCATATATATTGATTACAGAAGAGGATATGATATAAAGATATATTTTTACTGTGTCAAAAATTTATTTACTCACTAGAATTAAACATTTTATTAAGGACTGAATTTGTTATCCAGAAATTTATAAAGTCCCTTTTGGATGCCTTGGATCTCTTCAAAAATAACTTTAAACAATTTTCTGCAGAAGATGACTTACCACCCCCACCCCCGCCCTGTGTTATTATACTCTCCTTAGCAAGCAAAAGCACATAAATCATTCCACTGATGTTAGCATTACTCTTCAGTGGTACTTAACAACGTGCTTGTGGGCAGGAAGGTTAGCAATGTTTTGTCTACCAGAAGTTTTTATTTTAAAGGTATGTTATAAAACTAATACATATTCATAGTATGCAATTTAAAATAAGCAGAAAGAAAAATAATGCCTCATAATTTTGCATCTCAGAGATAATCGCTGTTTCCTAATGTGTATGTTCACAACCTTATAGCACCCAATTTTTTCATCTAAAAAAAAATCACCTTGTTGAATATTCATAGCATCATTTAAAATAGATGCAGCTTATTTCATCCTATATACCATGCTTTATTTAACCAACCTTCATTTCTGGATATTTCAGTTGCTTTCATTGGTTTTGCCATTATGCTTGTAGCACCCACACCTGTGGTTTCATGGAGTGTTTGCTTCATTCAGGAAAAGGGGAAAAGCTTGAGTCTGGGTTACAGGTGGCTCTGTTGACACAGATGGGACATGGACTGCTGAGGTGCCAGCAGAGCCATCGACTCTGGAGGATGAGGGAAGCCCTCCCAATGGACATCATTTTGATAGTCCACCTTGTGTTCCATTTTGCCTGAAAGGAGAGAAGACTGGAGGACTGATGGCAAGGAGGTTAGATGATATACTTGCACTGGGCTCTAAGTTATGTCCTGCAAGAGTACTGATCCAAGAGCATCTACTCCAGAGGTGACTCTCCACAAAAGGGTGGGCATGATGAACTGCTCTGTGGATGTCACACAGCTTCCTCCCCAGGTATCTTGGTACTTGTCTAGTGTTTTGTGAACAAAGTAGGAGTCAGGGCTGGAGGCTGTGCATGCATTCCATTCAACAAAATTTTCCCTTACAAAGGCTAACTTGGCCATTAGCCTCTTTGAGTGCCAAGTTTTCTAAGCAATGCCCAATCCAGGACGTTCATATGGTACCGTGTGCCAAGTGAGGTGTGGAGGGATGAGTCACCTCTTTGGAACCCTTCTGACCCAGCAGCACCAATTGTGGAATACCTGTATCACTTTTTGGAAACAATAGCAGAAGTCAGTGAATGGGGCAGATTGTATTTCTAGGAGAAGTTTACCTGTTGCCCTGATTGATTCTGCTCCAGAGAACCATTCATAAAGCACTTAAGCACTTTGAAGAATCCATGGTGGGTTCCAATATCATTCCCTAGGTCTTCTGCACTAAGTGAACCTTGATTGGTAAGCCTAAGAGATGAGTGTTCACCATCGTCTCCTATGGGTTTATATTTACTCTTTTCCAGGTCCACCTGTGTGGGAGCAACCATGTGTTCCTATAAAGCATGGGTAACTAACTGTAGAGATGTCTTAAGCTGTGCATATGTTCTTCCTCAAAGAACAGGCTTGGAGGGACGCCTGGGTGGCTCAGTCAGTTAAGCATTCGACTTTGGCTCAGGTCATGATCTCACGGTTTGTGAGTTCGAGCCTCGCGTCAGGCTCTGGACTGATGGCTCAGAGCCTGGAGCCTGCTTTGGATTCTGTGTCTCCCTCTCTCTCTGCCCCTCCCCCACTTGTGCTCTCTCTGTCTCAAAAAAATAAATAAACAAAATGTAAAAAAAAAAAAAGAACAGGCTTGGAGGACAGGGAACTAGTTGGTTTCTATGGAAGGCTTTGTTCTTTTCTAATATGCCATATACAGTGCTGGTTCCATTGCACATTAATGACTTCTTAATCCAGGAGATGGTTACATATTCTGTGGCTTAAAATGATTTTTATTGTAGTAATATATATAAAACAAAAAAATTATCTTTTAACAATTTTTAAGTGTAGAGTTTTGTGGCATTAAGTCTGTGGCTTTTGCTTCTAAACTTGAGTCCACCTCTATTTTCTACGGAAACTCCATTTTTTTCTAATGCCATGACTGTATTTCCTCCAGGCCAAGATGCCATTAATTGTACAACAAACTACTATATTAATAGCAACATTTTATTTAAAAGGCTATTCCAGGCAAGTTTCCTTGGATGACATTTTTAAGCCACATTCCTGTTTCGGAAGTATTAATATGTAGAAAATGTGCGTCATTGAATTGAGGAAGTGTGTATCTTCTCTGTGTCCTGTGGCAATGGCAGGAATTAAAATGTTTTCTTTTTTTTAAAGATTTTTATTTTATTTATTTTTTTAAGTAGGATCCACACCCAACATGGGATTGAACTCACAACCTGAGATAAAGAGTCACATGCTCCACCAACTAAGCCAACCACGCCCCTCATGGAATTAAAATGTTTCTGAGAGGAGAGTCACTTTCCATGTGTTGTCCATGATGACCAACCTGGAAACACATACCTTACTGGACAGTCACAAAACTCATGACACTACCTGTGCAGGAGGTCTCTGAAATAAAATGCATATTAAGGAGACCTACAGGGTGTCATGAAATTTCAGAAAGAAAAGTTTTGTTGAGGACTAAACAACCACTGCCAGAGGACAGGTCTTAATATTTTTGAGCATCTACTATCTTCTGAGAACTTTATATGTATCTCTCACTTTAACCTCAGAACAATCTTGAGAGGTAGGTTGGAGCCACATTTTACAGAGGAAGATAAGCAGGCTCAGAGTTTTTAAGTAATTGACAAGATCTGATGCCTGGCAAGGAGTGGAGCTGGAGTTTGATACTTGGTCTGTATGACTCCAATGCATGGGTCCCTCTTCATCATACCAGTTACACACTGTGCTTTAGCTGCACCGTAACATTATAGAAACAACTGAATTCCCTAGTTTCCAGGCCTTGTTTTTTAAAAAAAATTTTTTTTAATGTTTATTTATTTTTGAGAGAGAGGGCGAGCAATTGAGTAGGGGAAGGGCAGAGACAGAAGGAGACACATAATCTGAAGCAAGCTGCAGGTTCTGGGCTGTCAGCACAGAGCCCAGTGTGGGCCTTGAGCCCATGAACCGTGAGATCATGACCTGAGCCGAAGTCAGACGCTTAACCAATTGAGCCACCCAGGTGTCCCACAAGCCTTGTTATTTTAATATGATTTCCTTCTCCTTAACCCCCTATGGTGGCCATTGCCTGTAAAATCGTGTGTTTCTAACCATGGACTACATTGTGATGGGTTTCTATTTTTTTAACCAGTACTTAAAGCTTTGTTATTTAATATTTCACATATTTATGTTCTTTCTCCTCAGTAGATTCTAAGCCCTGAGAGGCACTGACTTTGACTGTTGTATCTCCCCCAGCAATTTATAAATCACTGATATTCAGTTATTACCTATTGGTAATTTTAATGAGTATTAGGGAGACATTTTCTGATATAGCTGTTCCAAAATAAAAGTCATAGTCAAGATCATTTTAAAGCATTAAGGTATGGTTCATGGGACTTCTGACAATGTCAAAAAGTAAGGGAGACTGATGAAGGCATAAATAGAATTTTAAAATTTGAGAATAGAGTTTTCATTAAGGATTTCTATAAAATATTTTTACTACTTTAAATCTTTACTGCTAAAATCCCTTTAGATTTCCATAAAAATTCTCATTATATTTATGTTTGTCCTCAATCAGATTGTAGTTCACCTCCACCAGAAAAACTTCCCCCACCCCACAGACTACCTTATTGTTTATACCTCTTTTAAGCCATAGCTTTTTGAATATTTCAGAAGACGAAAACTGAAAATTTTTCATGCAGAAATATCTATCCACATCAAAAGGCAACAGGAAGACAAAAGCTAATTTCATTCTGAAGATTCTCTTTTCTCTTGGCCATGGTGATGGTTTCCTTCTTGAGTCACTTCCCCTGAGAGGGTAACACTGGACAGCAGCCTCCAGAGCCGGTGAGAATCGTCTCAATGAACAACAGAATATATAAACAAACTTTCTTTCAGTTCACGGTAGTACTTATTTTACATTGGAAAGTATGTGTAATTCAAACTACTATAATTCCATTTTCATGCCAAATGTAATCCTGGAGGAGGCTCTTGCTGGCATGAGGTCTGGAGTTTGTACTGCCTCAAAGCTAGTAGCTTGTTTTTCCATCTAGGCTAGGCACAGAGCTTGCAAGCTTTTTTTCTGAGTTACTCATTCTCTGGTAAATTCCAGTCTTGGGCTACTGTAGGACATATGCAAGGCTTTGCCCCAAGAGTTGGAAATGTAATATGGCCCTTTTTTAAAAGTGTTTTGCTACTGGAAGTACAACTAGTTCTACTGAGGTTTGTGTTGGCCACCTCAGGCTTGTGGGTTCAGTTCAAATTTTTTACTTAATTCTACAAGGTTTTATGGGTTGGCTACCTGAGAGACTGGCCCTCACACTATTCCTTCTTCCCAAGCTGGGAATATTTCTTGCAGTACTTGGCTAAAGAGTTCCAGATTTTACTTTGGAATAGTCATGATGATGGTTCAAGTGTTTTTGGAGAGTGTTCATATTTGGAATTTCCCTATCTGGTCTGACATGACTCTAGTTGTTGGCTTCTCCTGATGGGGCGGTGTTGAAGGACTTGGTCTTGAGAATACACTATTTGTTTCACTGAGTTGATTTATATAGATTTTAGGTTTGGAGGCTGTATTAGTTTCCTGTTGCTTGCTGCAACAAACTCCACAAATGTAAAACAATGCAAATCTATTTTCCTGCATTCTGGAATTCAGAAGTCCAAAGGAAGTCTTGAGAGGCCAAAATGTAGGTGTCAGCAGGGCTGGTTCTTTCTGCAGATCACAGGGAAGAATCCGTTCCTTACATCTTCCACTTCCAGAATCCCCCAACAGTCCTTGGATACACACTCCAGTCTCTGCTTTCATGATCACACCGTCTTCTCCTCTACTGTAGTTAAAATTTCTCTTCTTCCCTTCTATAAGAATTCTGTGATTACATGTAGAGCCACCCAGATAATACAGAATAATCCTCCTATCTCAAGATCCTTAATTACATCTGGTAAGTTGATTTTGCTATATACAGTAATACAGTTTCCGAGGATTAGATTATGGACATCTTGGGGGATCATTATTCAGCCTACCATAGAACTTGATACATCTGAATTTGAGTTCTGGTTCAAACATTATTTTATACTTTCTAAGCCTTAGATTGCTCATGTCTAAATGTTGATAATAATGCTTATATCTCATTAGGTTGATATAAGATTCTGATGAATAAAGTATGTAAAGCATCAAGGACCCCATAGATGTTCAGTTAATGTTAGGTTTTTTTCCCCTGCCTTCTCTTATACTATCTGAAAAGTTAAGGATTTCAGTTTGAAGGCAAGTGAGACTTCAAACTTTATAAATATTGCATTACAAATACAAAATACTAAAAACATTTCTGCTGAAGAGATTATCACACAAACACAATACTGGTTAATATTCAGATGGGGATCAAGTCAGCATGAAACTGTAATGTAATGCAACAAAGAATGTATTATTGTATTTAGAGATGTAAGTATTATAATATGAATGGATTAGAGGCTTCCTAACTCCAATATGATATTGAGAATTTTCTGCTTTCAATATCTACTCTGCTTTGTTTCAGCAAATCAGATCACTGTGTTTGGGGGATAGGGTGTGAAGAGAGGGAGGCATATCATTCTTCAAGTTTTTATTTAAGCATGGAATACATTAAAGCAATGGCAATTTACAAATTAACAAATATCAGTTAAGCTTCTCTATATATCAGACAGTGCCCAAGATAAAAGCCATGGTTCTTACCTTTAAATGGTTTATAATTTAATGGAGAGACAGAAAATAAATATATAATTGCCATAAATTAGAATAAGAATTTTAATGGGTATGATGGACACAAAGGGGAAGAAGTACTAAGTCTGTGGGGAGAATTGGGTAAGACTGTGTGGAGAAGAGATGGTCATTCTTGAGCCAACTTTTGAGGGAGGGGAAGGCATTTTCCAGGTGCATGTGGGGATAGGGTGATCCAGGCAGAGGAAGCTGTGTCTGGAAATATGTGAAGGACCACATTACTATATGCTCACGGGACCATGTATGGTAGGAGCAGACAGGCATAGACATTTATTTTGAGAAACAAACATACCTGACATTGAATTCAAGGATGAATTCAGGTTCTTTTTGTATAAGGAACCCTGCATAATATAATGTCTAGTTCATTTACTCAACAAACACTTCTTGGGCAGCTACTATGTGCAAGAGAAAGTGTGCAAGGCTTTGGGCATACAAAGTTCAGAAGAGTCGATTCTTGCCCTCCAAGTCCTTAAAATCTAACACAAGAGCTTATAATCAACATGTTCAAACTCTAGAAATTTGAAGAGTTTGCAGTTAAATACAAGTGGGTATTTCTTGTGCTGAGCTTTTATGGAAGTTGAGGGCTATGAAAATTGGAGTTAAAACACTATTTAAAACCCATTCATTTTATTATCTAATGGCAGTAGCAATGTTGACTCTTCACCAAAGATTTGCACTTCTCTTCCATAGTGAAGAGTGGTTACTAGACAGTGACTTTTTGGCAGTGGCCAATGACTGCATTTCCCGATTATTATACTTCAGTGGGAGTATATAACTAGCTCTCACTTTTGGAATCTGGCACACATAACTTGTTGGCTGAAGTGGTTAAGAAGCATCTTCTGTTTCTTCTCTGATTTCTGGCTGGATTAACAAAACCCCAAACAAACCTCCATGTTTTCTGAGGATGGTGGAGGCACAAGAAAGAAAGAAACTGGGTCCTTGTATCACTGCATGCAGGAAAGCTACCAGTCAACTAGAAACAGTCTCATTGATTAATACGAGTGAGACATAATATTATATTGCTTAATGCTACTAAAAATTTGGTATTTATTTCAGCAGCTTTGTGTTACCTGAGTTATCACATAATAAAGATTCCATTATGCAGATTCCGTTAAGCATACTTACCAAGCTTCCTGGGATTGTCTTCATTGTACCATTAATAGCTAGTGCTTTTATTCACAAGTCTAATGATTAGAATTATCTTCTCTTAAGCTAATACATGATTAAATTCTGTCAGTTTTAGTCAATGATCTCTAGAGCAAGGCCAGGTAAGAAAATGTGTGTTTCTGGTATGGAAGAGCTTCCTTATTATGGCATTGCAGAGAGAAGAGGGAAGTTTCTGAGGCCAGCTCAAGCTGGTTGGTATGTTACCTGGAAAGGAACTTAAGAAAACATCATGCTGAAGATAGTGTGGTCAGAGGCAGAGATGGTATCAGGAGGGGTTACCTAGAAGTTCTAAGTGAGCCTACAAAGATCAAGAAGATCCTTGTGTGATAAAGACCATGAGGACTGAGAGTTCAACATCTAAATCCAATAATAGGCCTGAGAGGCTAGATATATCTTTCCATGCGTGGTGGTAGGAAGCTTGTTCCCTAGAGGAACCAGAATAGATGAAACAGGAGTAAGAGAAAAAAATTTACCCCTTTCTTTGTGTTCTTCAACCTAACCTAACCTTTCTTTCTCTTATCTTCTTAGTTTATAGACTTTATAGAATTCTTTTCACTTTCCTCTGGGTTCGTTTTAAACTGTGTAGAATTAAATATAGAATTTCGTGTGTGGCCAGTTTATTGCCAAGCTTGGTGAGTTTGGTTATTCTAATATATGAAGGTTATACATAGGGTAGGGTGTTAGGAGGCTGGGCTTTGAAATGAACTAGATTAAGTTTGACTTCCCAGTTTGACTTACCAACTGGGTGATTTGGGGTACAAACTTTTAGTTATAAGATGAATAAATTCTGGGGATCCAATGTACGGTATTGTGACTATAGGTAATACTGTATTGTATATTTGAAAAGTTGCTAAGAGAGTAGATCTTAAATGTTCGCACTGAGACACACACACACACACAACTTGGTGAGTTGATGGATATGTTAACTAACCTTTTTGTGCTAATTATTTCACAATGTATATGTATCTCAAATCATGTTATATACCTTAACCTTACACAATGTAATACATCAAATATACTTCAATAAAGCTAGAAAAAAATCAGTTACCCAAATTTCTATATCCAGAGTAAACTACTATTAATATATTGATGTTTTCTCCTTCCTTCCTTTTGTCATTCTTTCCTCCCTCCCTCCTTTCCTTCCTTCCTTTCTCCCTTCTTTCCATCTATCCATCCATCTATCCCATCATCCTTTCCTTCCTTAATAGAAGAATGCTGGATGTGAGGGTGATCTGGCTGCGACATCTGTCACCCCATTGATCGCCAGGGTTGATTCGGCTGATCTGGCTGGCTAGGCGGGTGTCCCCTTCCTCCCTCACCGCTCCATGTGCGTCCCTCCCGAAGCTGTGCGCTCGGTGGAAGAGGACGACCTTCCCCGATAGAGGAGGACCGTTCTTCGGTCAAGGGTATACGAGTAGCTGCGCTCCCCTGCTAGAACCTCCAAACAAGCTCTCAAGGTCCTTAATAGAAGAATGCTACCCATACTGTTTTATAGCTTCTTTTTTTACTTAATTATTAACATATTTCTATGTTATTATTCTTCTAAAAAGTAAAATGAATATTTTTCTACAACATCATTTTTGGTGGCTGCATACAACTTTGTTTTATTAATGTAGCAATTTATTTAGCAGTTCTCTATTTTGGGGCCAGAGTTGGAAATACCATTGTTTTGACTAGTGTGGCATTTACCATGTACTTATCAGTGAAGCCAGGGGAATATTTTGATAGAGTTTGTGTTTTCTCTGATCTCATCTTATTTTCTTCTACATTCTCAACATCATTGTTCCCCCCGCCCCCAGTTGAGGTAACCACTTCCTTCCCTTTGCTCTGAGCATATACACTGGAGCATATCTGAAACTCAGTGGGCATTATAAACTGACTAAATTTAGTTTTAAAAAATCTGGCTGGGCCCACGGATATTACTTTCTTTCATAAAGGCTTTAATATTTTTGTTAATTTAGTTCAATATCATTTGTAAGCTATAAGTTCTATTCATGAAATGGGTCATCAGATGGAGGTCATCAAGTGGCTTTATCATTGTACTCCAAAGCCCCCGAAATCTTTTTGTCTCTGAAGAGGCAATATATAGGCAAATACTCTAGTGAATACGTAAGCATATCAGTTAGCATTTGTGTTATGATGGAGTCTGCCACTGATTCCCAATGTAAAATTGTTCAAGGGAAAGGAGCTAACATTTATTAGGAACTAGATACTGCACCTGAATTTACATCATTAAATCCAAACTACAGTTTTGTTGAGGTTACCCGTTAGCACTCTGATTTTCAGAATATACCGAAGCTAAGCAATTAATCAATTTGCCTAAAGTCACGTAACTGGTACAAGGTGGAGTGGAGATTGAAATACAGGTCTGCCTGGCTCCAAAACATTTGGGCCACTCACGATCATTCCTGCCCTTGTAATAGTTCACTAATCAATGAACTCTTGGTTCAAGAATATACCTTAAATGCCAAGATTAAGCAACAAATAAATGTGCTGTTGGATAATCTATTTCTATATCTGAGTGGTTAAGGAAACCAAAGTAGGAGTACAGTTGCTTTGTGCTTTCTTCCTATGTCCCAAGATTAATGATGGTCAGAAAGATTCAGGAATCTGACTGCTCCAGTAATTCTTCCTATGTAGTCTCCAAGTTTCTGGTAAAAATGAATTAATACTTGGTAGCCACAGATTTATGGTCCTAGAAACACTGGCCTGAATAGGTCACCTAATAATCTCACTCTTAATTTTTAACACACATAACACTCTAATGGGGAAAAAAATAGACCTTACCAGAATTCTTTGCGAGACATAGTTCTTGTATGAGACAGTAATGAGGCAATGTCTGGTTTTTATTAAAGGTCATAAATTAATGATTCATAACCCAAACAAAAGTATAGACTTTGTCATAAACATTATTACTAACCAATGCATTGTCAGTGGAACATGCTTTGAGAAACATGAAATGAGACCTATCTTCATATCTTATTTTACTTTAGTTGTCACTTGAATGTTTCCTGACAGTTTGTAATCCAACCTATTTTAAAAAGCTAGAGAAGGAGATACATTACTCACATTGGAATGAGTTGCAAAAGACATTTATCCAAGGATCACACCAGGAAGGGACCAGTGTGTGTGTGTGTGTGTGTGTGTGTGTGTGTGTGTGTGTGTGTTTGTGTTTTAATAGATGCATAGTTTTGTCTCCATAGAAGTTTGAATTTCATGTTCAGGATTAAAAGTAGTGAAGTGCCAGCAAACATGAGTGTCTTTGGAAAAGCTACGTAAGATTTCATATTTAAACCTTGTGAACATTACTCCTTTATTGTTAGACTTAATCTGTTTTCCCCTCCTTTGGAAACTAGGTTTTGTTTTGAAATAGGAAATAGTAAGAAATTGCTGCAAAGGGAAACAATAGAAAATAAATATGTTATTTTTGATGTTGTTTATTTGTATGAGTATAATGTGTTTATCATTTTTAAGCTAAGTGTTTTTCTTACATGCTTGGAAAAATTAACTTGTCTGTGCCACAGTGAATTGCTTGCTAGTGTTTTATGGAGCCAGATATATGCATTGCTCAGTGATTTTCGGCGGCGGGGAGGGTGGCATGGATGGAGGATAAGAATCTTATGGAAAAGACATATACAAGGTAGCATTACATGAAACTTAACCATAAGTAAGGGTCTGAGAGACAACCTGACATTATGGAAAAAAAATTATGGATGCAGAGTCAGAGGATTAGTGTAAATGTGGGGTGGTTGTGTTGGATTCACTCTGGAATATTCTCTGATAGGAAGTGGACTCAGGAGAGGAAGGAGGGACTGTAGGAGCTTCAGAGCAGGACGGTGGAGGTAAAACAAAAAGTATTGTTCTGGATAAGCCTCTGTGGTGCTCTGTCTTGGGAAAAGATGACCACCTGGGAAGTATATGACTAAACCTCAGGATGTGACTTTGGAACCCTGTCTGGTTTTGGTGAGGAGTACACTTGGTTAGCACAACCTAATTTCTGACTGGAATCATCCTTGATTTCCTCTTTAAAGCCTAAGAAGCCTAGTCAGGGGTCTATACTCTGCTGGTGGTAGTGACTGGAACCTGAGACTTGGGTGAAATCGCCTGGGAAATAAATGTAGGTAGAGAAAAAGGAGAGGATTCCAGACCACTTCAAAGTTCAGATTGGGTAGAAAAAAAGGAGATTAAGAGTGGGGAAAATAAAGGGCCAGTGAGGTAAGAAGAAAACTAGGAGAGTAGGTGACACTGAGGCCAGGAGAGGAAAGTGTTTCAGGAAGTAGGGAGTGGTCGATAATGCTAACAGGTCCAGTAGGATGAAGGCACAGATGTGTTCATTGGATTAGGCAATGTCAGGTCACTGGCAACCTTGACAAGCAAATGGAGGAATCAGAAGCTTGACTGGAGTGGTCAAGATGAGGACACAGACAAGGTTGAAAGGATGGACATAGGACTGTCGGATCCAGACTGGAGGGAAACACATGGATGAGTGATAGGGCCTGAGTGTTCAGAGAGTGGTTGAGTAGAAAGGGAAATGGGCATGAAAGGTTAGTCTTGATGGCCTATTTTGAGGTAAGAAAGTGGAGATATAGTTACTCTTTTGAGGTTTTTGCTATAAAGAGTGGAAAAAAATAGGTTGAAAATTACTGGATACCTTGGTTCAAAGGGGAGGTGATTTTTAAGATCAAATAAACTAGATCAGATGAGACCAATTCAGAAGAGTGGGAGGAATAGAAGTGTAGGAGAGAGGGCGTAACTGCAAGCTAATAGGACATGGATTAAGATGTCCCAGTGGAACAGGTGGGCCTTACTAGAAGAAGGGTCATAACTTCTTGTATCTGTAGGGAAGAAGGTAGAATGAATAGGTACAGAAGAAAGTAGATGTATAGAAAGATGAGGGCACTCACTTTAAATTGCTTCTAATTTCTCAGGAAGATATAAAGTAAGGTCAAGGGTAAGGTGAGACAGGGATATTTGAGAGGAGAGCAGAAAGTGTGGAATGGTTGTCCATGGGAGTCAGACAGCAAAGGTACTGTGGACGTATAAGTAGTTGTCAGGAAGTGTTAGATATCCTTGTGACTCTGCGTCATGAATTTATTGTGGAACTAGTTAGGAGTATTTAATGGTTTCATCAAACTTCAGTTACTAGAATATGGTTAGAGTTGAGTTTAATCAGGTTTGGAGATTTTCTAGGCAAGTAGGAAGGAGGAAGAGAGAAGGAAAGTAATTACAGGAGTTTGCACGTCAGTGATTTTCTGGGCATGGAGGGTAGTGAGGACATGAAGGGTGATAGGTTGAGAAAAAAATCATCAGTAAGAGGGGGAGTGATCTGGAGGTTGTCATATGTGATCTACACACAGGTGGAAGTAAGTGAATTGTAGTCTGATGGTATAGGCTTCAAATGAGCTGCATATTTTATTTTATTATTATTTTTTTCTTAATGTTTATTTATTTTTGAGAAAGGGAGGGAGAGAGAGACAGAGAGTGAGCAGGGGAGGGCAGAGAGAGAGGGAGACATAGAATTCAAAGTAGGCCCCAGGCTCTGAGCTGTCAGCACAGAGCCTGACATGGGGCTTGAACTCATGAACCATGAGATCATGACCTGAGCTGAAGTCGAATGCTCCACCAACTGAGCCATCCAGACGCCCCTGGGCTGCATATTTTAAAGAAGGTAAGGCAGATTAAAGTTTGAAAGTAGCACTGGAAGCTGGGGGGACAATAACCAGGTTCTAAAATTCATGGGCCTTAAAGAAAACAGCAACATTTTCTTGTGTCCTTAGGAAGACCAAGGTTTCAATTAGAGAAAGGGGATGAAGGAATCATTCAGAGAAGGTGCACACTAGAAGTTCTGTATGGCTTGGTACGGAGGAGGTGGAGTAAGATAGAAAAGATGAACATAGGATTATGGGATCCAGACTGGAGGGAGACAGCTGGATGAATGAATGAGAGTGATTGAGTAGAAAGAGGATATAAGTCATGATAGCCTTGATGGTCAGCAGTTCAGATCTCAGTCATAAAACAACTAGAAGGAAGAGGGAACTGCAGACAGAAGGGTGCTGTATGGGCTTCCTTGAGATTTCTGGACTCTCTTTGGGTTCTTATTGCCACTGACCAGCTGTACATTCTTGGACAAATTATTTTCTGGCTCTCACTTTTCTTCATGTATAAAGTGACTCACTTCCAGCACTCATGTGCTGTTTTCATTGTCTGAAGTGGTCCTTTGCTAGCCTGTTGAAATCCTAGCCATTCTTTAAGAATCTTCTCAGAAGCCATCTCTACTATTAGGCTTTTCTTATTTAATCACCCATTCCAAACCAATGTGACCTTTCTGTTCTCAGAATCACTGTAACACGGATTCACCCTGGTGACAGTTATCAGTCTTCCAACTAATACATTTATTTCTGTTTATCTCTTATCCTTGTCAGAAAATCCATGAGAACATGAAATGTGATACATCTTTTTGCTTAAGTAGATGCTCAGTAAATGAATCTTTTGAATGAACAGTGAAGCATACTTCTGGAGGACAAAGGAGTAATGAGAGAATAGATATTATTAGGAAGAGAAAGTGAAAAATACCCTGTATTATATTTCAAATTTGCATAGGACATTTAGGTACATGGAAAATGTAATTTTATTAGGTCTAAGAGTTGTTTGTATGGCTTTTGCTACAAACTTGAAGCAGTTACAGATATAATAAAGCTATTAGTAGAGGCTTGATTGTGTCCTGCTGAGCCTGGGGCCTGACCTCCCTGGGCTTCCCTTACTGACCACACTGTTTCCCTCTTTCCCCTGCTGATTGTATTTTGCCTCAGTAGGTGCATTCTCCTCCAGGGTCTCATTAGATGCTCCAACAAACAGGGGCAACAAAAAACACACACTCTTCATTCCTGTTCCATGATAGATTCTGTACCCCTTTGATCACAAGCGTTCTTGAATACTGCTGTCCAGAAAAGAGAGGACCCTCAGGAGTAGGCTGGACATTGGCCCCCAAAGATAACAGATCTAATCTCAGGAACTTGTGTATGTTACCATATATGGAAGAAGGGTCTTTGCAGATGTGACTAGGTAAAAGATCTTGAAATGGGAGATTATGCTGCATTTTCTGGGTGGGCCCTAAATCCAATCAGAGGTGTCCTAATAAGAGGCAAAGGGAGATCTGACACAGAAAATAAGGCCATGTAAACAGACACAGATTAGAGTGATGTGGCCACAAACAAGGAATGCCAGCAGCCACCAGAAACTGGAAGAGGCAAGAATAGATTCTCCTCTGGAACCTCTGGGGGGCACAGACAAATTAATTTTTCCAAGCAAGTAAGAAAAGAGCCTCTGGGGGGCTCTTGGGAAGATGGCTCAGTGATACTAATTTTGAACTTCTAGCCTCCAGAACTGTGGGAGAATAAATGCCTGTTGTTTTAAACTGCCACGTTCATGGTACTTTGTTACAGCAGCCACTGGAAACTAATACAGCCTCCCAACTGTTCCTTCAAATGACTCCTAATATCTCTATTAAGTACTCCATGAAAAAATAAAGGGTCCCTAATAGCATTTCCCCACCTCATCCAGTGATCTATTTACTTGATCTTCAGGAGAAAACCCAAATGTTTATTGGTTTTCTGTATCATGTTTGCTCTTGATTTGTTGTAAGCTAAAAAGTGGAAGGGAATGGTTCATTCACTCTGTGAAATGTCCAACCCAATGCACTCTAGATGCTGTTTTAATGGCAAAGACTTTATATGGAAGACTTTAAAGGAGAAAGAATTATGATAATAGCAATTTTAACAAAAATCTCTCCTCTTTCATTAAGTATGAATTTGGGATTAGGATGCCTTGACTGTCAGAGTGGCAAATGGGAAGTAAGCAAGGTTATGTTTTTAGTATAGGAAGCAGAAGAGAGGGATAATGTATCCTATCAATTCTCATTCTATGACATTCAGAGTTTTCTGATTATCAATACAATCTTCCCTGCAGATAAATACACTTTAGCATTTTATTATATTTAGGGTTTACTTACATCCTTCTAGTGATCAAGTTTATCTTAAATTTGTGTCTATGCTTTGGGATACAGATCTTTGAAACTGTTCATTTGCATCCCAAAGATTTGGTTAGAGTCGTAATTCCTAAAGAAGATAGATACATTTGCATTTCTAATTTAGGATGTAATTTCATCTTTTTTTCTGTTTAAAAATGCTTCAATTGGTAAAATTGGTGATAATTTGGCTTTTTTTGTACCCCTAAATCAATTTAGAAGGAAAAGAAAAGTCAAAGAATATGTAGTCAATATACAAGACAGTATTAAAATCAGTTCATTTAAAAATTTTTTTAATGTTTTTTTATTTTTTTTTGAGACAGAGAGAGACAGAGCATGAGCAGGGGAGGGGCAGAGAGAGAGGGAGACACAGAATCTGAAACAGGCTCCAGGCTCCAAGCTGTCAGCACAGAGCCTGATGCGGGGCTCGAACTCACGGACCGTAAGATCATGACCTGAGCTGAAGTCGGAAGCCCAACCTACCGAGCCACCCAGGCACCCCTAAAATCAGTTCATTTTAACATCAACATTGATAATTTTATATTATCAGCAAATAAGACATGTTTTATTTTTCTCAAATCTGGGCTTGATAAATGGCTTGAACACATCCATTACTCTGGGTGAACTCCTCTCAGTGTGAATTCTCACTCTTACAGGAAGGGAGCCATTGGTTTATGGTACATTTAGAGTGGCTTTACCACATGTACAAAAAGTCTTTCATAAAAGAATGTTAACTCCGAATGTTAGGAAACAACCCCAAGTGCCTGTTAATAGAAACTGATCAAATATATTATAAATTCATAAAATGGAACACTTCACATACATTAAAAATTCAGTATCTATACTTACAGAATGATTCTCAAAACCTATTTAAAAAAATTTTTTTAATGTTTATTTATTTTTGAGAGGGAGAGAGAGACAAGAGTATAAGCCAGGGAGGGGCAGAGAGAAAGGGAGACACAGAATTCGAAGCAGGCTCCAGGCTCTGAACTGTCAGCACAGAGCCCAATGTGGGCTCGAACTCACAAACCGTGAGATCAGGACCTGAGCTGAAGTCAGATGCTCAACTGACTGAGCCACCCAGGCGCCCTTACCATTTGTGTTTTTAATTAAAAAATTTTACTTTTCTGGGGTACCTGGGTGGCTCAGTTGGTTAAACCTCAGACTCTTGGTTTCAGTCAGGTCATGATCTCATGGTTTGTGAGTTCGAGCCCCACATCAGGCTCCACGCTGTCAGTGAGGAGCCTGCTTAGGATATACTCTCTCTCCCTCTCTCTCTGCCCCTCACCCACTCTGTCTCTCTCTCAAAATAAATAAATAAACTTGAATTTTTAAAAATTTTACTTTTCATCTTGAAATAATTCATACTTTATATACTTGCAAAAATAGTACAAAAAAAGTCCTATTTACCTTCACTTAGTTCTCCCAAAAGTTAACACTTTATATAATTATATAATACAATGCTCAAAACTAGGAAATTAACATTGATGCAATTCTGCTAAATAATCTACATACTTCCTTCAAATTCTTTTTCAGATGTCCCACTAATGGCCTTGAGCATACTTTCGCCTGGGACAGCTCCTCCAATTCATTAGTCTTTGCTTTTTTATGACCTTGACACTTTTGTAAAGTAGTCATCAGATATTTTGTAGAATGTCCCTCAACTAGGTCTTTCTAATGTTTCTTCATGATTAGACTCAGATTATAATTTTTTTGGCAAGAATATCACAGAAATGGTGTTGTGTACTTTATGGTTAAGTATTGGGAGATACATGATGTTGGTATGTTTTATTGCTGGAGACATCAACTAGAACATGTGCTGGAGACATCAACTAGAACATCAACTAGATGGTGTCTGGGTTCTCTATGGTCGTTATTGCCTTTTCCTTTTATAGGAAAAGAAGGAAAAGGTCTATAGGTCATTATTATCTTTTCCTTTTAATAATTATCTTGTGGGGAGTTAATTTGAGACTATTTAAATATTTTGTTGACATCATGCTTTTTTTCTACTAATTTGAGCATCTATTGGTGATTTTTGCCTTAGCAGTTACTACTGCAGTGTTTTGTGTTTTTTAAATTTTTTATTTATTTTTTATTGTTTAGTGAGAGAGAGTGTGTGAGTGAGGGAGAGGGGCAGAGAGAGAGAGAGAGAGAGAGAGAGAGAGAGAGTCTTAAGCAGGCTCCAGGCTCCATGCTCAGTGTGGAGCCCATCGCAGAGCTCGATCCCATGACCCTGGGATCATAACCTGAGCCGAAATCAAGAGTCAGATGCTAAACTGACTGAGCTACCCAGGTGCCCTCATTTGTGTTTTAAAAAGTGATATACATACCTATGTCTGTCACTGTGTAGAATAGCTTGGGAATGATTTATCAGAAGCTGGAAAATGTGATTAGCTCTGGGGAAAAAAATTGGGGAAGAAGGCAGCTAGACAGCCAAGTCAGGGAGATGTTTTACCATGTAACCTTTTATGTCGTGTGAATTTACTAGGTTCATATCTTATGATTTGGTGAGGGACAGTGATGGAATGAAACCTGTTGACTTAAAAAATAAAATAATCTTTTCAAATGACACAAGAAAAGGGGCACCTAGGTGGCTCAGTAGGTTAAGTGCCAGACTTTGGCTCAGATCATGATCTCACGGTTTATGGGTTCAAGCCCTGCGTTGGGCTCTGTGTTGACAGCTCAGAGCCTGGAGCCTACTTCCATTTCTGTGTCTCCCTCTCTCTCTGCCCCTCCCCTGCTCACACTCTGTCTCTCTCTCTCAAAAATAAACATTAACATTTTTTTTTAAAAGAAAACAAATGACACTAGAAAACAATTTGCTATAAAAGAAATACATTTATGATGAAAAATATTGGGAGAGGAGAGAAGCTAACTTCTACTTAACAGAAAGGATTTTGTTGTTTCTTTAGATAAAAATCAGGGACGATTTCTTTCTTTTCAAATGTTTATTTCTTTATTTTGAGAGAGACAGAGAGTGTGGGTGGGGGGAGGGACAGAGAGAGAAGGAGAACAAGAGAATCCCAAGCAGGCTCTGCACTGTCATCATAAAGCCTGACATGGGGCTTGAACTCAAGAACCCTGAGATCATAATCTGAGCTGACATCAGGAGTTGGTTGCTTAACTGAGCCACCAAGACGCCCCCAAATCAGGGACTATTTCATTATATTATCTGAAAGCACAACTACTTGGGTTTGTGATCCAGAACTGTAACTAGCTGGTTCATTCAAAAATTATTTATTTATTAAAATTTTACTTACAATTTGTGATAGATTTTCAGATAAGGTCTACATTTTATAATGTGTCTTTTGGCATAAACATTAAATTCTAAAGAAACATCAGTTCAGCAAGAGAGTCTGGAATTCTTACTATTGAAAGAAGCCATTTTGAGCAAGTATACTAGAATTTTATTTTGAAACATTATATTACTTTTCACAACTAAGAAAAGATAATTTCTTTAAAAATTTCAAGTCATACGTAACTGTGACTTCTTACCATAAGCATTATTCTGAGAGATATTTTGGAACAACTCAGAATGTTTTGGAAGCACTGACTCTCCCTGAGCCACACTTGTCAAACATGATATGTCTTTGCTACTTGTTTTTTTAATGTTTATTTTTTGAGAGAGAGAGAGAGGCAGACTGCAAGTGGGGGAGGGGCAGAGAGAGAGGGAGAGACAGAATCGGAAGCAGGATCCAGGCTCTGAGCTGTCAGCACAGAGCCTGACGCGGAGCTTGAACTCATCAGCCACAAGATCATGACCTGAGCTGAAGTCGGACGCTTAACCGACTGAGCCACCCAGGTGCCCCAATGTCTGTGCTACTTGTAAAATTGATAGGATGCCATTCTTGCCAGCTTGCAAGCACAGTGGGTCACACTGATATTTGTAACATGAAGGTCTATCCCATTTGTCATCAGAGGGTCCCTCCTTTAACATGGGAAAGTAAGTAGGAGGCTTAATCTTACAGATCTCTGAAGTATCCACACAGAAGTTTCTTCAGTACCTTGTGGGATTTCCTACCACTCCAAGTCCCTACTGAACCCCAGTGGTTATATTGCTGTTGCTTGTTCTGTTTCTCTGCTGCTGTCCATGGATGAGATGATGCTCTCCTCTCTAGAACCACTGGAGACAGGGTGAAGGGAATTTGTGTGTGTGTGTGTGTGTGTGTGTGTGTGTGTGTGTGTGTGTGTGTGTATGTGTAATATTACACTAGTTTGTTTCTTTAACTTTCCTGAGACTTGTGTAGGTTAAAATAGCTGTCAAATAGAACTTTTCACAGTGATGGATTTGTTCTCTAGTTAGCACTGTCCAGATAGAGTAGTCACTAGCCATAGGTGGCTGTTGAACACTTGAAATATGACCAGTACAACTGAGAAACTGAACTCTTACACTGTTGGTGGGAATGCAAACTGATATAGTCACTCTGGAGAATCGTATGGAGGTTCCTCAAAAAGTTAAAACTACAACTACCCTATGACCCAGCAATTGCACTACTAGGTATTTATCCAAAGGATACAAAAATGCTGATTTGAAGGGGCACATGCACCTCAGTGTTTATAGCAGCACTATCAACAATATCCAAATTGTGGAAAGAGCCCAAAGATCTATTGACTGATGGATAGTTAAAAACACACAAAATGGAGTATTACTCAGCCATCAAAAAGAGTGAAATCTTGCCATTGGCAACAATGTGGATAGAACTAGAGAGTATTGTGCTAAGTGAAATAAGTCAGAGAAAGACAAATACCATATGATTTCACTCATATGTGGAGTTTAAGAACAAATGAACATAGGGTAAAGGAAGGAAAAATAAAATAAGATAAAAAACAGTGAGGGAAACAAACCATAAGAGACTTTTAACTATAGAAAACAAACTGAGGGTTGGGCTACAGTGGGTGATGGTTATTAAGGAGGGCACTTGTGATGAGTACTGGGTGTTACATGTAAGTGATGAGTCATTAAATGCTACTCCTGAAAACAATATTACACTATATGTTAACTAACTTGAATTTAAATAAAATCTTGGAAGAAAGTAGATATAGATAGATAGATAGATAGATAGATAGATAGATAGATAGATAGATAGATAAAAAGGTGCACCTGGGTAGCTCAGTCGTTTGAGCATCTGACTTTGGCTCAGGTCATGATCTCACAGCTCCTGAGTCGAACCCCACGTTTGGCTCTGTGCTGACAGCTCAGAGCCTGGAGCCTGCTTCAGATTCTGTGTCTTCCTCTCTCTCTGCCCCTCCTCCCCAACCCTGTGCTCTGTTTCTCTCTCTCTGTCTCAAGGAAATAAACATAAAAAAATTTTAAATAAATAAAATTTAAATAGTCACGTGTGGTGAGTGGTTACTGTATTGAGCAGCACAGGTTGAAAGCCTAGTTTCTGGAATCTAATTGTTGCCAGCTGTGTGACCTTGAGTTGGCCCCTATATTGCTCTAGGCCTAATTTTCCTCATTTGAGGGATGGAGATGATTAGGTACCGACTTCCTAGGCTTGGTGTGAGGATTAGATGATATGCAGTTGTCCCCCCTCACCCACTCAGTTTCCAATTCCCTTTCTTCGTTTCAGGTACCAGCTGTCAGCTGTGGTGAAAAGCGGAGATTCTCCTTCTAAAGAACCCTGAGGTTAGTCGCAGCCCAGTGCTACCTCACAAGGCTGCATTGTGCACTTTGCCTCATCTCATTGCATAGGCATTTTTAAAATTTTTTTTTAACATTTATTTATTTTTGAGACAGGGAGAGACAGAGCATGAACAGGGGAGTGTCAGAGAGAGGGAGACACAGAATCTGAAACAGGATCCAGGCTCCGAGCTGTCAGCACAGAGCCCGATGCGGGGCTCGAACTCACGGACTGCGAGATCATGACCTGAGCCGAAGTCGGACGCTTAACCGAATGATCCACCCAGGCACCCCTGCATAGGCATTTTATCATCTCATGTCATCAAAGAAAGGTGAGTACACTACAGTAAGATATTTTGAGAGGGAGAGACCACATTCACTAATTTTTCCTATAGTATATTGTTATAGTTCTATTTTATTAGTTATTGTCAATCTCTTAATTATGTCTAGTTCAAAAATTAAACTTTTATTGTAGTATGTATGTATACAGTATATATAGTGTTTGGTACTATCCATGGTTTCAGGCATTCATTGATGGTCTTAGAATGTATCTGCTATGGATAAGGGAGGGACTACTGTGTGTAGAACGAAATGCTTTTGAACCCTCTAAGAGAAGGGCTCAACGACTCCTAGTTGCTGTTTATTATACAAATTACATGGCTCCAATCCACTCCATTGGCAGGAAATGTCTCCTCTTTTTTTTTTGAGATTACTGTTGTAAGTATTTCTAAGGTTTCCTTTGATGCACACTGTGGACATGAGTTAATGCTTTGTTTTTTAAAAGATTTTATTTAAGTTCCAGTTAGCATACAGTGTAATATTGGTTTCAGATGTACAATATAGTGAATCAGCACTACTAGGTATTTACCCAAAGAATACAAAAATACTAATTCAAAGAGATACATGCGCCCAATGTTCATAGCAGCACTATCTACGATAGCCACATTATGGAAAGAGCCCAGGTGTCCATCGTCTGATGAATGGATAAAGAAGATGTGGTGTATATATACAATGGAATATTAGCCATAAAAAGAGTGAAATCTTGTCATTTGCAGTGAGATGTGGATGGAGCTAGAGAGTGTTATGCTAAGCAAAATAAGGCAGTCAGGGAAAGACAAATACAATATGTTTTCACTCATAGGTGGAATTTAAGAAACCAAAACAGAGGAGCAAAGGGGGAAAAAAGGAGAAAGAGGGAAACCAAGAAACTATAACTATAGAGAACAAACTGATGGTTACCAGAGGAGAGATGGGTGGAGGGATGGGTTAAATAATTGTATGGAAGTGTTCATGCTTTTTTAAAAAAAATTTATTTTGACAGAAAGCGTGAGTGGGGGAGGGGCCGAGAGGGTGGGTAGTGGAGAGAGGGATCCTAAGCAGGCTCCTCGCCATCAGCACAGAGGGGCTTGAACTCATGAAATATGAGATCATGACCTGAGCAGAAATCAAAGTTGGGGACTTAACTGACTGAACCACCCAGGCACCCCTAATCAATTTTTTTAAAAAGTGGTGATATGTGTATTTCCAACAAATGTTTTCTGAGGCTTGTCCCTCCAAATGCTCATTTGAACAAAGAAGTAATTAGCAGCTCTTATTTTATATAGGAGGATAAAAAATTAAATTCTTTGGGATATGCTGTATGGAGAAGCATTCTGAAACTGCACATTAGTTTTACTAGTGCTTTAAACACTTCTTCAACAATAAAACAATAAATTAAAAAAATTCTGCTTGCAAGGTAACCCTAATAATATAAAAGTGAAGTATACCGAAGGAACATTAATAATCCCTTAATTTTTGGCTTGATATTCTTTTGAAATTGTCTTTATGTATTTTGATTTGATTTCATTTGTAGTATTCACAATTCCTGGGTTCACGAGAAGGAGGAAGATTTTGCAAATAAAAGTTAATATTGCTATTTCAAATGAGAACCATTATTAAATTAAAAAAATATTGCTAAACCCCAAAGCACCTTTATTTATAGAGGAATATATAGTCAGAGCTAGACTATGGGTGGTAGACTATTTGCCATTAACACCTCCTGAAACCTGGGGATTATTAATTAATTGTGATTAGTTGATATAATGTTCAGAAAGTCATAGCCCCTGATATGTGACAACAATTTTGTTCATTGTATCACAAAGACATTATTTTTCATTGCCGTGGTCATAACTGATTGAAAAGCGAAATTAGCAATATTAGTTTTATCTATTATTTTAATGGGATGTATTGTTCTATGTGAGTGAATTTTCTAGATAAGTGAAGTTCACCACTTCAAGCACGGATATTTTTTTCAATAAGATTGTAAGTTTCACGAGGACAGGGACCAAGAGTTATTTACTGTATTTAAAGTACATTTCCGGGGCACCTGGGTGGCTCAGTCGGTTAAGCGGCCGACTTCGGCTCAGGTCATGATCTCACGGTCCGTGAGTTCGAGCCCCGCGTCAGGCTCTGTGCTGGCAGCTCAGAGCCTGGAGCCTGCTTCAGATTCCGTGTCTCCCTCTCTCTCTGGCCCTCGCCTGTTCATGCTCTGTCTCTCTCTGTCTCAAAAATAAATAAACATTAAAAAAAATTAAAGTACATTTCCTAGTGCAAGTACTATTGGGCACAGGCACTTAAAATATACCCTTTTGACTTTTACATAGTTTATTTCTTAGAGCCTCATTAAAAGCAGCAGGGTCGGGTGGAAGGAATCACATTTGCATACTCTGGTACACTTATTTGTTTATATGTTTTCATGCTTTTGTAGACACTTAGCTTCTGTTTAGTTCACCTCTGTATCCTTGGCAACAGTGCTGGTGCCAGCTCAGTGGCTCTCACTAAGTGTCAAATGGCTTGACCTGAACTACCTTAGAGTTAGAATTTCTGAGTGTATATTTTTACTTTGCCAGTTATTTTCCTTGAGTCTCAAATTTCTCATCTGTAACACAGAAACAAATGAAAAGTTGTTATGAGACTCATATAAGGTGATTCATGTGTGTGTCCATAACCCAGTGTCTGGCATATAATGGGAGCCCAATAAATGTCTCCTCTCTTCCCTTCCTTTCTTTACAGGGCAGGTATTCATTTTCCTCATTTTATAGATGAAGTGTTCTAGGTATAGAAAAGTTATGCGACTTATCAAAGTTCACTTTTGCATTTTAGTAAAAGCACCAGAATTAGCCTCTATCTCTTGACCTCCTACCCATGCTTCTGCTATTAGATCATGCTGTCTCCTGTATTTATCAAATTCCATAGGTAATTATTGGATTTGGGGGGGCTCGAGCCCAAATGAAGAAATAGATAAGAGAATAAAATTCAGACTAAAAGACAATGAGAATTTTATTAATTTATACAACAAGTGTTTCAGTAAAAAGCACTAAGTTTGGTCTTATGTGAGATTCAGAAACCTTATGTGAGGTTGAATGTGGCAAAGTTGTTGCCTTAAAGAATCTGTAAGTGGTAGGAATCAAAAGACATGAATCCAAAGAATGATAATCCAATGCAGTACTTAATAAGAGCCTCATGAGTGATATAAAGTGCTAAGGGAATTCAGAAAGGTGGGAGAGATCACCTGTAGAAGATAGCATGTTTGGGGAGGTGTTATGATCCCCCATCACCATGGTGGTTAGGGTTTAAGGGAACTTGAGTTATGTTTATTCTCAAGTTCTTCTGCCAATGTTACTCCTTGTTTTAGGTACTGTCATCATAGGAAAACACCTGGATTTGGATTTGAAGACAAAGCTCTTTATAAAACCAGTTGTGCAATTATTTCTGCTGCATTGTCCCTTTCTATGTAACAGCTGTTCTGGAAAGTATTGTGTTTGCTTTCCACATTTAATTAGCCACTAATGACCAATATGGTCTATAAATCAGTTCTTTGCTTATTGTTTGTTGATGATTCAGGTCAAGCACGGCAGGTGGTTCTTTATGCTGGATTCTCCAACAAGCATTTATTACAAGATGGATGCATCAAGTTCAATAAAACAGCCAAGCACAAACAGTTTGAAAATGGCCAGGTTCCTAGCATGGGGATATTTCACCACAGGATACTTTACCACAAAGTTCAGACTTCCTTTTGAAGCAGACCTTCCTATCTGCTTTCTTCTTATTCCTTCCCTCCTCCCTGTCTCCTTCCTTCCTTCTTTCTTTTTTTTTTCCTTGTTATTTCTTGTGTTCCTACCCAAAGGGAGTATACGAAAGAAATAGAAATTACAACTTCTTCCCAAGTGAAATTGACAATAGATTTAGGGAGACAAATCTGGAACACGAAATGATATGTGAATATAGATATGTGTAGGGTGTGGTAGCCCAGCCTGTGAACTTAAGGGTGGAGAGAATTCACAGTGAGTAATGATCCGTTTGAGGTAGGGTTTGCCAGGAAAATTTCTGGAAACCAGTTTGCTTTTTCTCTTCTGCCTGCACCAAAGCAAGTTACTTCAGGTGCTGGTCTTTTGATTCCATATGGATGTCATTCTTTATTTGCATTATCTGCACAGCCACATTTTTAAATTATCCAATCCAAACTGACTAATGTCCCGTTTTCTGATTTCATTTCCCAATGTTCATATAGTGTTCAAACTTAGGGCCAATTTGTATTGAGCATGGCCTTTTTGTCTTCCATATATCCTTACATTGGTGTAGCCATAGCTTCCAGTGGGATTGCAAAAGTGGTGTACAGGTAATGGTAATAATAAGAGAGGTATTTTTTTTAATGTTTATTTATTTTTGAGAGGGGGGGTGAGCAGAGAGAGAGGGAGACACAGAATCTGAAGCAGGCTCCAGTCTCTGAAGCAGGCTCCAGTCTCTGAACTGTCAGCACAGAACCCTACGCAGGGCTCAAACTCACCGTGAGATCATAACCTGAGCTGAAGTCAGACACTTAACCAACTGAGCCACCCAGGCACCCTGAGAGTTTGTTTTGATGACAGTTTAGTTCTGTATTCCAAATCAAAACTTCCCATTGGTCAAACATTGCCAGGGAAATCCTTGGGAGTGCAAAGGAACATAGCTAATTTTTTTTATTTTATTTTTAATGTTTATTTATTTTTGAGAGAGAGAGAAAGACAGAGTGCAAGCAGGGGAGGATCACAGAGAGAGAGGGAAACATAGAATCCGAAACAGGCTCCAGGGTCTGAGCTGTGAGCACAGAGCCTGACATGGGACTTGTATTCATGAGCCTTCGAGCTGTAAGATCATGACCTGAGACGAAGTCGGCTGCTTAACCAACTGAATCACCCAGGAGCCTTTTTCTTTTTCTTTAAAAAAAGTTTTTTTTCTTTTCTTTTCTTTTCTTTTCTTTTCTTTTCTTTTCTTTTCTTTTCTTTTCTTTTTTTTAGGTATAGAGTTAATTTACTCAGTACATGCTATGCTGGATACTGTGCTATGTATTTTGGACAAAGCCACCCAATTGTTGCCCACAGTGTCTTAGGTTATGGGTGAAGGAACTGAGGTTCACAAGGTTAAGTCCCTTTGCTTAAAATCATACAACTGGGATATGATGAAGCTAGGATTCAAATCTAGGTCTCTTACTACCAAATCCATGCCTGTTCCACCCTACTAAAGAGCTTACCTAATACAGAGTTTGTAAAGGATTTCCAGTTGCCAGGAATGCAACAGAATCCAAGACGTGCCACTGCCACCAAAACCACTGTCCTATTGTGGGAAGAACCCGAGTCAGGGGCTCCTGGTGCTCTAGGAAATACTATGGAAACTAAGAGATGCGTGTGAAGAGGGGGCTAAGGTAAAGGAGAAGGTAAATGTGTGAAAGATGTTCCTCTGTCACCAGTTTTATGTTCAGCTGTGGACTCTGAACTAGGGAAGGTCTGCGTTCCCAAAGTTACAGCTCCGTAGTAATGTTGGTCTCTCACCTTACCTGCTTGTTCACAGCTACTTTGGCGAGAGTGCCAGTGCTGTTTCTGTGGAGTCTAGGTGGTGTCATTCACCTGTGGATTCAGAACCAATGTCTGCTCTGACCATCTTAGATCAGGGACCAGCCGTCTGGTTCAGTCTCACTTAACTATTAAGGTATCTTTTCTGTTCAAGAATGTCACTGTGTTTTTTTGTCATCCAGGCTTGAACAAAGCCAGTTCAGTACATCCCATCAGCTCTTACAACTTTAAATACCAGGAGAAATACATAGTAATTCTGCTTTCTTTCCCTGAGAAAGCTCTGCGCTCTATGCAAATTGCACACCCCATTTCCGGACACCTTCACACTTACTTCTCAATGGTGTGAGGAAAAGGGGACTTGCCCTTAGCTGCTAAATCCTGGAGCCTAGTCTCTAAGTCACTCAAAAATGACCTCTGTTTAATCTTAGAACTAGAGTAACCAAATGCATGCTCCTTTCTAAACAAGATGGCAATATTGTCTGGGCCTAGGTGTTTCTCAAGCTCAGCCCTTATCTTGTATTTCCTAACTTGCCCATCCTGTTACCATCCATGAACCAAAACCAACTGGAGTACAATAAGGCACTAGTAGGACCTAAAGAACAAAATACAGACAAACAGAAGCTGAAAGAGGGGGTGCATGAAGAGGGATGGGAGTGAAGGAGTGAATTTCCATTACAGAAGAGTTGATTTAAGGCAGATTTTCCTTGTGACAGGGACAGATAGACTAGTTGAAGCTAAGGAAGCTTAAGCTTCAGGGCCCTCAATTGAATGAGACCCTTCCAAGGCCCTGGGAGAGAGTATAAATTTTGATGTGTAATTTAAGACTCTTTTTCTTAAAGGGATTCTCCACCTACCTCCAATTGTATGAAATTTAGGCTCCACAAAACTTGAATCCATTACAGCCCTTTAAAAATGGTTCTTATTGGGGCACCTGGGTGGCTCAGTAGGTTGAGCATCCGACTTTGGCTCAGGTCATGATCTCGCAGTTAGTGAGTTCAAGCCCCGCGTGGGGCTATGTGCTGATGGCTCCAGAGCCTGGAGCCCACTTTGGATTCTGTGTCTCCTTCTCTCTGCCCCTTCTTCCACTCATGCTCTGTCTCTCTCTGTCTCTCAAAAATGAGAGACATTAAATTTTTTTTAATGTTTATTTATTTTTGACAGAGAGACAGAGCATGAGTGGGGGAGGGGCAGAAAGAGAGAGGGAGACACAGAATCCTAAGTGGGCTCCAGGCTCTGAGCTGTCAGCACAGAGACGGACGCAGGGCTCAAACCCACATACTGTGAGATCATGACCTGAGCCAAAGTCGGACGCTCAACCGACTGAGCCACCCAGGTGCCCCCCCACCCCTGCCCCAATTTTTTAAAAATGGTTCTTATTAACACAGAGGCCAATCCTAGCTAGGCCAGTCAAGAATTGAGACCGAATTGGTGATTGGAAACCCTTGGATGAAGAAACTGCTTAGTGGAAAGAGGCAAGCAGTAACTTCTGGCATCCCACTTTTGTTTGGGCTAGGGATGTTAAATAATGTCCATCTCAATTTCAGTCATTGTAGTGGCTGTGTTGAGAAGGATTCTGAAGTCAAATCCAGGTTCATGAGATTCAAGAATTAGTGATGGCTGCCATGGATACCCATCCAGTACGAGCTCTGATTTGGGTTTGGACTCCATGTCTCTTGCCCAACTGGGAAGCAGCAGTATAACAAATGTGGGTAGAAAACATAAAGAGCAAAGGGATGGCTTTTTCTTTGGTAAATTTTCTTTTAGAATATAGAAAACAATTCTTTTTGTAATCTCACTTCAAAAATTATGCAGCATGTTGGGACATGTGGCAAAGAAAGAACCTGGCTAATGAACTGTCCTGGCTATACTGAACCTGGCTAATGGCTATCCCCTGAATGCAGAGCTGGATGCTGAACAGACAGTGAGCTAGACTCCAGAGCCTCTAAGTGCTTTCTGTCTCTGCCATGGGCTTGATGGATCACACAGAGATCTAGTGGTCATTCTCTACATGGGAATCTTAGCACATTCTCGGTGTTCGAAGATCAAAACTCGTGGCTCATTAAATAGTTAACAGATTTATAATGTGTACTTTTCCTAAGTAGTGTGTGTTATGGACTGAATTGTATCCCCCCCAAAACTGATTCTGTACTCAGACTGTGACTATATTTGGTGATATGGTCTTTAAAGAGGTAATTACATTAAAATGAGGTCATTAGGGTAAGCCTCAATCCCATATGACTTGTGTCCGTATAAGAAGAGGAGATTAAGACATGGGCATACATAGAGGGAAAATGCCACGTGAACATGAAGATGGCTTTCTCCAAACCAAAAAGAGAGGCCTCAGAAGAAACTAAACCTGCTGACACTTAATCTTATATTTCTAGCTTCCTGAACTGTCAGAAGTAAATTTTCTGTTGTTTCAACTACCCAGTGTGTGGTACTTTGCTATGGTGGCCCTAGGAAATGAATATAGTGGATATGCAATATTCCTTTAGAATTTTGTTCTTATCCGTATGCTGTAGCATTTCACATATTTTCTGGTTTCTGTTTTATTCATAGTTACTGAAACGTTTTCTCCTCGTTTTTCCATTTTTTTTCCTTTTAACCATGCATGCTCTTGGCAGAACATTTAATAGTGGTGATTTTTGCCACAAGCCAGCCTGACTTGATGATATTCTATTTAAACTGCCAGAAAGATTTATTGGAAAGCTGGTAAGAAAGGAAGACAACTCAAATTAATTTCACTGAAATGTACTGGAGGATGTAAATAACTCATGGCTTGAAAATCTGGTTAACAGTCCTGTCGGTCCAGAAAAATGTTGCTGGAGAGAGAATAGCAGGGAAGGCTATAAAAGTACAGGCTTATCATGGAAGAGGGTGTTTTGATCTATATTTTGAATAACATGGTTGAGGTCAGTAATATGTTTATTTCAGAAGTAAGATGATGAATTTCAGTAATTATTTGGTGTGTATTCATATCAGCCATAGAGTCATCAGATGATGTGCACTGTAGGCCTCAAAGGCTGGAATCACAGGAAACCACATCTTGATTAGCCATAACTCATTAACCAGAGTTCATCTCCAATCTTTTCTTAGGAGAAAAAAAGTATGCTAACAAAACACAATCAGGTAAGGCATGTGAGAAAGTAATCAAAATTCTAAAGTATAACCTGGGATTCAGTATAAATTCAGGCCAGTCTCATGGGTCATTTACATCTCTATCCAAATGTCCACTTAATATGGATTATTGGCAAGAATTAAGATACTGAACTAATGCAAATCTCGTTGCCAAAACATAATTTAATTTTGTTCACCATATAGCGTCTAGTAAAAAAAAGTGATCTGATTATATTAAGGAAGTATCTTCCATAGCAAGAGTAGAATCAAATGAGAATTCTTACTTGTCATCTAAGTAGAAATTCCAGTGAATAAACCTCAGCCCTTAAAAACGGAGGGATTGCTGTGGTTCGAGTTTCACTGGCAATAGCTCTTCATATCAGTCACCACATGTAAACATTGACTATTGGCTTCTAAGACTTTCTGATACTTTTGTTAAAGATAATGAATATTTTTAAAAAATTCATATGACTGTCAACCCCTGACACCCCCTCCAGAAAGTGCTGGATGGGCAGCCATCTGTAGGGGGTATTTTTTTTACCACAGATGCCATAACCTCCTGGTCTGTGCCTCCATCCTTTCTTGCCTGAACCCCTGCAGTAGCTTCTGATAGAGGCTACTGGTTTCTCCCCCTTGATCCTCTACAGTCTGTGCTCAACACAACAGTGAGCCTGAGAATTTAAAATACCTCTGTCATTTCATGCTTCTCTCTAGTTCAAACCTCTCATGACTTCCTGTCTGTCTCAGAATGAAAAACAAAACACTAACAATGGCTTTCAAGGTCAGCCTGATCTGCCTGTACCTCTGCCTCTTCAACTCATCTCCCTACTCTGGCTGTGCTGGCCTTTGCTATTTCTCAATCCTGCCAAGCCTGTTCCCTCTGTCTCCTCTTTCTGCAGGAAAAGGCTCCTTCCCTCACACCTTTTGGGTTTTGGTTCAAATGTCATTGTCTCACTGAGACTTTTCTTTCTTTGAAAGAGCCATCCCTCTTCAGCAGCTCTCCCCTCTCCCTTTCCCTGATTTGTTTTTCTTTATCACCCTGATCACCATTTGACATAGTCTCTACTTACTCCTTTTATTATCTCTCTTCCTTCACTAGGATGTAAATTCCACAATGACAGAGATTTTGGTCTGTTTTGTTCACTGTCTAGAATCCTGTCTGGCCCATCAAAGAGCCTGTAAATACTAGTGTAATGAATGAATGGTTGATGGAGACTGTTTCCAGCACCTTATTTACCTGTTTGCAAAAGGGCTGGCAAGAGAACTAGAAAGAAGTTAATGAAATTCTAACATTGGGTTAGGGCTCAGAAAGCAGAATGGAACACAAGGAAATAGCCAAGCATTCTAATGCCATCTTGCTTTCTGTGGGATTTGACAATAACATTCAAAAGCCAAAGGAGATAGACTGATACTTCCATAGTAATGTCTTTCTATATATTTATACCATAAAATAAACAGCTAGGCAATATCAAGGTAATGTTGGTTCTTTCTTTGTTTTCATTTTTTGTTTGTTTGCCTAATCATATATGCTATAAAAATTAATGACACTCTATTTAGAGATAGGACATTTTCCAGACTTTTGACAAGTAAAAGTCCATGGATGCCTTTTTTGTTGTTGCTGTTGAATAGATTTTTAAATGAAGACGTTTAATTACTTGAGTTTTGTCATTACAATCATCTGCTGATTACAGCTGTTCCTAGGAAGTAGATTAGAATACACTTTTTTTACATTCTCCTCAAAGCAAAACCTGCCATAAAAATAGCCATTACTAATTTGAAGATGATGATTTCACCATTTCACTATTTTGACTCCCAATTATTTAGAGTTTCACCCAAAAGCGCTTGCTTGTTTGTTCATTGGCAAAGAAAAGTTGGTTCATTTAACCAGTATAAAATGGTGGGGTAGAATTTACATATGTTCTCAAAAGAATAGCCTATTTTTTTGGTGAGGATGACTTTCATAATTTTTGTTTGTTTCCAAAATATATGTTTCTTCTTCAGATAGTGATATAGGATACCTGAGTTTCCTCACAGTGTATATTCTTGTTTTCTCCCTCCCTCTATCAGCTGTAATATCTTTCAAAAACCTGACTAGGGTAAGTAATATTTAAAGAAATATGAGAGGGGCGCCTGGGTGGCGCAGTCGGTTAAGCGTCCGACTTCAGCCAGGTCACGATCTCGCGGTCCGTGAGTTCGAGCCCCGCGACAGGCTCTGGGCTGATGGCTCAGAGCCTGGAGCCTGTTTCCGATTCTGTGTCTCCCTCTCTCTCTGCCCCTCCCCCGTTCATGCTCTGTCTCTCTCTGTCCCAAAAATAAATAAACGTTGAAAAAAAAAATTTAAAGAAATATGAGAGAAGGGAAGGAGAAGGCAGTGAGTATTTGTGCATTAATATTTTTTTTCCCTAACACAGAGCACAATTTCTTATAAGTTGTGTTTCCCTTTTTGCTTTGGCTGCTAGGAAGCTCCAAGCCATATTTATTAATAATTATAGTAACTAAATTAGCACTTGAGGCTAGCATATTTGCTTCTTTCAGGTATGCATGGCTTTGCTTTTTCCATTTCCATTTTAGTTATGGTGTACTGACATTATGTATGTCTATGGTAAACACCTTCGTATCCTTCTATAAAAGATATGGATTACAAAAATATTAGAAACTTAATTCAACCCTAATGGCTTCTTTATCCCTTTTCTCCTTTTACCTATCCCAATTCCAGCAGCTTGATAGAATATGACATAATGAAAAATACCAAAATTGCTTTGTTTGGAGTACATTATGATGTAAGCCTATGTAATTAACAGTACTGATAATATTTAAAGGGCTTTTATTAACTAGATTATTGTATTGAATTACTGAATCATGAAGGCAATTGAAGCAACCAAATTTAGGTTTTTTTTCAGTCTGGAGGGAATTACTAAAACATATAAATAAAACAATATCAGCAAATTGCAGTGTGACTATAATACTGTGTTCTCATGTTCATGAATCAGAAAATCAAATCCTAGAATGTGAACTCCATGAGCTTGTTAAAGGAGCTTGTCTGTTTTGCTCACTATATCCCCAGTGTTTGAAATATATTGTAGGCTCAATGAATATTTGTTGATGACTATTGATAAATGTAATTTTCTATAGATGATGTGTATATAAATTGTACATATGGAATTAAGCCTTGTTCAGTTGTATTTCTAAATGGGACATGGACTGAGTGGTGAGGGGAGGGAGGAAATAATGGAGAAGTTTCTCTCCAGACCCCACATAGTTACCACATTTGGTGCTCTCCTTCTTTTGATAGCTCTGAATTTCCATTTGGTACTGTTTTTCTTCTGCCTGAGGGATTTTTCCCTTAACATTTCTTGTAGGACAGGTTTGCTATTAATAAATTCTTTCAGCATTTGTATGCCTGAAAATGTCTTTATTTTGACTTTATTTTCAAAAGCTATTTTTACTAAGTATAGAATTCTAGGTTTACATTTTTTTCTTTCTGTACTTTAAAACTGTTGCTCTGTTGTCTCGATGTTGTTGTTTGCAATGAGAAGTCCCTGTACGCCATGTGTCTTTCCACTGGCTTCTTTTTAAGATGTTCTCTTTATCGTTGGTTTTAAGCAGTTTGGCAGCAACACGGCTTGCTGCAGTCATATTCATGCTCTTCATACTTGGAGTTTGTGGGGCTTCTTGGCTCTGTAGTTTAGTTGTCATCATATTTGGAAAATCTCAGCTATTATTTTTGCAAATTATTTTCCAGTCCCTCACCTTCCCTTTGTCACACTATTTACGTAGATATTAAGCTATTTGAAGTCCTCTCATGGCTCATTGATTGCTCATTTTTCTCCGTCTTTTTCTTCTGAATTTCATTTTTGATAATTTCTACTGCTGTGTTTTCAACTTCACTAATTATTACTGCTGCATTTAATTTTCTATTAAACACTTCCCAGTGTATTTTTCATCTCAGAAATTATATTTTTATATCCCTAGAAGTTTCACCTGAGTCTTTGTATCTTCCAAGTGTCTGTGAAACTTTAATCATACCGGTCTCCTCTAACATCTTGAACAAGTGATACACAATTTTAATAACTGTTCTAACATCTTTTTCAAATTCAAATTCTATGATCCACGTCATTTCTTGGTTTTGATTGATTGATTTTTCTCAATATGGGCCTTATTTCCTGGTTATTTGCATGCTTGGTGTAATGGGTTGATTGTGTCCCCCTAAAAACTCATATATCGAAGTCTTAACTCTCAGCACCTCAGAATGAACCTTATTTGGAGACAGGGTTAATGCAGAGTTAATCAAATTAAAATGAGTTCATTAGGGTGGGCCTAATCCAATATGACTGTGTCCTTATGAAACGGGGAAACTTAGACACACACACACACATACTCACAGAATCAATGACACAGAGCCATCTATAAGCCAGGGAAGAAGGCCTGGAATGTGCCCCTGCCCCCTGTCTTCCCATCTCTCTACTCCTTAGAAGAAACTAACCCTGTCAACATCTTGATCTCAGACTTCTACTCTCCAGAACTGTGAGGCAATCAGTTTCTGTGAGGTCACCCAGTTTGTGGTATTTTGTTACAGCAGCCCTAGCAAACTTAATTACTTGGCAAATTTTGATTGGAAGCAGAAATATTGAATTTTACCTTGTTGGGAACTGAATATTTTGTATTTCTAGAGGTATTCTTGATATTGGTGCTGGGATCCAATTAAGTTACTTGGAAGCTGTTTTATCCTTTCAGTCTTGCCTGTAAGTATTGCTTGATGTAAGCAGAGCAGTATTTTCTCTAGGGCAGGTTTTGTCCCATTACACAGGCCAAGCCCTTCTGGGTATCTAACCAGTCTGATGCCTCTTGAATTATTAGTGTTTCCACTTCAGGGACTATTGCTAGCTTTTTGTGAGCTTTGAAAATTGTTTTCTCTAATCCTTTTGAGTGGTTGTTTCTCAGACAGTGGATACTCTCTTCACATCATTACTTAGCTGAAGACTCGGGTAGGGGGTTGCTCTGCAGATTTCCAGAGCTCTCTGTTCTCTGGTATTTTTTCCTCGAAAATTCTAGATTTTTTAGGCTTCCTGGACTCCCAGCTCCAGCTCCTTAGCTCAGGGAAACTGCCAGTCCCAGCTGGAAAGTTTTGGCTTTCCTCCATACATCTTGTACATCCACCCATCAGGCTAACCTAGGCATGTTCTCATGGTTATGGCAAAGGGGCACGACTGGAAAGAGCAAGTTCATTGGTCAAAGAAAGTTACACGGGTGAACCCAGGACTATTTCTGTGATTAATTTCCACAACCAGCTTTATGATCCTTGTTACATACTATGAACTTATTCTTTAGAAAGAATATACAGTATTACCAGCAATATATATGTATACTTATTTTTTACATTATCTGGCCAGCTTTAGGTTTTACATTTTTTATTTATATTTTCAGTGCTTGGTTTTATACTTGGTTTTTCTTTTTTATTTTTTTAATGTCTATTTATTTTTAGAGAGAGAGTGGGAGGGTGGGGGAAAGGGCAGAGAGAGAATCCCAAGCAGGTTCTGTGATGTCACTGTAGAGCCCGACGTGGGGCTTGATCTCATGAACTTGAAACCAAGAGTTGGATGCTTGACCATCTGAGCTACCCAGGTGCCCGGTTTTTCCTCTTGAGGAAATTGGTTCCAAGCTATTTTGTAACGTATTATTCTTTTCTGACTCTTGTTTCTGAGTATATATAGTATAATTTCTTCATTGATTTTTCTTGCAAATAATCATCTAAAGTCCAGAAATACTGATTACAGTATATATTTTTCTCTCTCAATGAAATTATATTAATGGTTTAGGATATCTAACCAGTACTAGCCTTTATTTTAATGGGATATTTCCCAAAGTCAGTTTACTTAGAAATAAGTGTGATTGAGAAACAAAATGGAGGTTAGAATTGGACTTAGAAGCAAACACATTTAGAACTGCAAAGGGGTAGAGATTATCTGGTACAGTGTGCTCTTTAGAGATATGTGCAAATAGGAAAACTGGGGCATAGAGCAAGTTAGTTAATTGTCCAAAGTGAAAAGCCCACCAGTGATGCAGAGTCTGGTACATAATAGGAATCTAAAAAGCATTTTTTGAATGAATAAATAAACACAGGACTGGAATTTACGTCTCCTGACTGTGTGTGCCACTCTCAAATGTATCATTATAGAAGTATAATATTTCTAGGATTGAAAATAACCTAAACTGGGGCACCTGGATGGCTCAGTCAGTTAAGTGTCTGACTTCGGCTTGGGTTATGATCTCACTGTTTGTGAGTTCGAGCCCTGCATTGGGCTCTGTGCTGACATCTCAGAACCTGGAGCCTGCTTCAAATTCTGTGTGTGTGTGTGTGTGTGTGTGTGTGTGTGTGTGTGTCTCTCTCTCTCTCTCTGCCCCACCTCCACTCACACTCTATGTCTCTCTCTCTCTCTCTCTCTCTCTGTCTCAAAAATAAATAAAAATTAAAAAAAAAGAAAAAAGAAAATAACCTAAACTATAGGACAGAAACAAGCAAATTAAATTAATTTAAGGAAACACAAACTTTTGGAGTCTTAAAAAAATCTTCAGTAAGATGGCTTCCTGTAAACATACAAGTAGAAGAGACCATACCATTCTCCAGAGGTGTGGAGACCAGGGGGTGAAGATGTGAGGGAGGTGGAAGATCACTCCCTAATGTTAGCAAGGGTGATACAGCTTCCCAAGGCCTTAGAGACTTAGACTGGTTTTTGGGGAAAAGACAGTGGTGCAACTCGGGCCTCATGAATTCATCTATGTGAATAATAAATAGATTGAATGCAAAGAAAGTATATCCATTCCCAGTGTGATGTAATTATCACTAACATGGAAAATGGTCTATTTTAAACGTTGCAGTGCTTTTTAAACCTAGGACACATGCTCATCAGGAATGTCTAGTAAAGCCTAGGATATAGGCTCACCAGGAATGCCTCATGAAGCTTTTTGTAAATTATCTCTTTATCAGGTTAAGTCTTAGAATTTTTTTACTAAATGACTTATCTGGTATGAGTTACAAGCCTGAGGTCTTGGTGGTATTTCAACATAAAGTGATGAGAAAGACATTCCTCAGTTGTTAACTACTGGCTTCCCGTAGGTTGAAAAAGGTCATCGCTTGACCCAGCTGTCAGACTCCTGGGGACACGGTGAGATGGGGTGAGGGACTGGGCACGGTGGTGGTGGTTATGCAGGAATGAACGGCCCAGCTCCCCAGGAGCTGGACTAAATCTCCCGCAGCCTTATTTGGGAAGGACTTTACGGCTGACTGACTTGCAAAATCTGTTTTCCGTGGTCTGTTGGTGCTAATCATTAACAGGTGTTGCTGGGCAGCTGGCCTTACAAGAGTATTGCAGACAGAAGCAAGACACAGTGGTCCTGGGAATTTGGCAACTGCAGAGATAAGAGGGGGAGAAACTCCTTTATAGATGTGATGTACATTCTTTAGTTCACAACGATTAAGGTTGACAGGATGTATAAAGTTTATAAAGTCACGAAGAGGTAAACACAATGGCGAGCGGTCCAAGGGAAGGGGCTCCTTGGTTTTGTGCCCACCTGAAGACGTTGCATTTTTATTTCCTCTTCCTGGAATGTGCATGCTTGCTTCAGCTCTCCGCTAAATGTTGCCTCCTCAGAGAGGCCTTCTTTGATAACTCCATCTAAATTAATTTCCTCTGTACTCACTTCACTCTCTCTTGCACATCATCCTGTGTGATCATCATCATCTGTAGACAGGTGTTTGCTTAATTGCCTGTGTCCCACGCTGGCAGTAAGCACCTTGAGAGGAGAAATACTGTCTACCTTGCTCACCGGGTTTCCAGAGGTCAGTAATTGTTTGGCGAATGATTAGAGTAAACGTGGCTTCTTCAGTGAGTCATAGAATCGTGGCAGAAGTACTGGGTACATCTTGACACTGAAAGTTAGTCTTCATGTTCATTAAAGATATTCTAAAAAACCTATAGAACTTTCTACCCACAAGGGCATGACCTATTTGTGAGTGATCTATTAAAGTTTAGTAAAAGGCAGTAAGGACTGTGTTTTGCAGCTGCAGATGTCTTTTACAAAATAACTTTTTCTTTTTTCCTCTCAGAAAGAGGGTACTGTACAGAATTGTTTGCAGTCTGAACCAGAATAGTGTTTTGTTTTGTTTTCTGTATCATATCTTTATTGGTGACCTCAGAGAGAGGGCATTCTCTCAGCTAGAGATTTGATAAGGTAGGGAGATTTACATCCGGGAATCTACCCAATTGTGGTGACACCTTGGGGCTCTTATCAAGCAACATTTATTTGACATCAGAAAGCATAAAGAAGAATAAGGAGGCAGAAGAGGAAGCGGGGGGGGGGGGGGGGAGAAGGAGGAGAAGGAGAGGGAGAGGAAGGAAACGGGCAATGGTTTCAAAAGGATTTATTTCACCTGAACACACACCTTATAAGAGACCAATAGATGCTATGTGGCCTGAGATTTCAGTTTGAGCAAGGAATTGAGGAAATTTAGCAAATGGTGATGGCTAAAACCACACACTGTCCAGATTTGAATCCTCAGTCTATCTCTTATAACCTTTCTGAGCCTCAGTTTTCTCACCTGTAAAATGGGGATAGTAATAGGAGCTACCTCCTAATTTTGTTGTGGATGTTAAGTTGGTTAATACATTTGAAGTGCCGAGGCTGGAATGAGGCCTGGCACATAAATGTTAGTTCTGGGTTTTTAAAGAAGTCGCCAAGAGTATAGGAACTGAACGGGGAAGAGTCAAGTGTTCAGCACCACAGAAAAGGGTGTTAGGGAAGAGAGTTCAGAAGAAGGCAGAATGGGACTAGCCTTCTTGCTTGTGAAGCCTGAGGAGGCTGGTAGAGGAGGCTGACAAAAGGTCTGTTTCAGCCTATGGAAAGGCAGCCTTGGGTTTGGGGTCTTCAGAAGCCTTTGCACATGAGGTTCTCATGGACCCAGAAAAGCCACAGGGACCTGAGTCCCGGGGAGCGGGATTGTAGAATGCCTAGTTGGCAATACACAGTGGTTTATTAGAGCTTACCTAAAGCGCTTTTCCTCTCAAGCAACTGAGTGCTTCTCTTGTTTGAGGGACCATGTTGGAACTTGAGACTCAGGAGTCAGCAGCCCTGAGCCATGAGATCAGATAGGCATCGAACACTTGGAAGCAGATAAAACACACCTTCTGGCAGTATGTGGATTATTTGCCTCAAAGCCAGATGAATTTATAAGCAGCTTTATAAATTACAGGGCAGGAAACTCTTCAGAAGTTTCCTAATGAGCATGGAGTGCTAAATGGAAAATACTACCACAGTAGTCATAATTGCTCTTTTAAGAGGCCTGAATGTCATCAATACTGTTTTTATTTAGCAAATTTTGTCATGGTTTCATTTTACTGAATTTAAAACAGTTCAGGTGTAATGATGCCCTCAGCTTCCTAATCCTGTTTTCCCCATAAAATCTAAGTTTCTTAATTGCAGATTTTCTTACCCTAGAGGCTTTCAGAGACTGGAGAAGCACTGCCATGCCATTATTACAGATGGATCCTAGGTGGGTAAGCTGAGAGGTTTCTCCGCAGGCATTTCAGTCAAGTCTTAGGAAAGGAAAGAACTAGCATTTAGTGTGTACTAACTGGGTGCTTGTTACCAAAGCACATTAGGAACTTTATACATATCTCGGTTTTCTCTCACAGGAATACTACCTATTAGGGGGGATTATTCTCATTTTACAGGAGAAATCGGAGATCATAGATACTAAGTGACTTAATAAGGTGATATTGTCAGGGTTTGAGTCAGAGATGTTGATTTCCAGAATCCTTGTTCTTCCTTCTACACCATTTTCCTTCAAATATTACTTTGATAGATCTGATGAGAAGGGTGGGTGGAGATTTGTGGTGAGAGAGGAAGAAAAGGGAGACCTGGAAACAACATCTGGCATAGAAGGAACAACTTGATAAAATAAAGAAATTAGAAAAACTCATCCATTCACAGTTACAAGTGAGCTCTTATGTTCAAGACACTATATAAAAGTTAGTTGACTCGTGGGGCGCCTGGGGGCTCGGTCGGTTAAGCGTCAGACTTCAGCCCAGGTTGTGATCTCGCCGTTTGTGACTTTGAGCCCCGAATTGGGCTCTATGCTGACAGCTCAGAGCCTGAGCCTGCTTCGGATTCTGTGCTTCCCTCTCTCTCTGCCCCTCCCCTGCTCATGTTCTGTCTCTCAAAAATAAATAAACGTTACAAAAAATTAAAAGAAAAAAGTTAGTTGACTCATGAGTTACAGACTGTTAGGGGAATGTTGACTGGCTGGCTGGAGGGTAAGGATGGGAAATTGTTTGGATAACTCTGGCCTGGAAAGGTGGGTGAGAAGGAAAACTTTGAGGGCCTTGGGAGTTCAGAGAACTCTAGCTGTGTCCTAGACTGGACACATTTTGGAATTCATTTGGTCTTCTCTTGATTTTGTGATCAAAGGCAAGCAGGGGACTCATGAGATTTTCTGAGATAGTTTCAGTAAGTTTGAACCTTTTACATTCAAAATGAGGTTTTTCTCGGAGAGGTAGGTGGGCTTCCTGGAAATGGTGAAGCTTGCGCTTGTCTCTCTCCGTTTTTAAAATTTTGGGTGTTATGACCAATTGATGAATCAATTACTACATTTCCTTAATGAAAAATAAGTAGTTCTAAAATGTGTTTTTCAAGCAAGCAATTAAAGAATGGTTGCAGTGACCTCACTTACTTTGCTGCTAGCACTGCTGCTGTCCCTTCTAGCTGTCTAACATTTGCCAGAATGATTAATAGTCTTTGGTGCTTCTCTTGAACCCACTGTTTTCTCCTCTCACTTTTATTATAGCACTCATCACACTTTAGCAAAATTATCTGTTCTATGCGTTTATCTCCACCACTTGATTGTTAGTTCTGGATGGCAAGGGGAGTTTAATCACTTCTTCCCCAGCTCAGTGCTCATGCATAGTAGGCATTTACTCAATGTTTGTTGAGTTAATAAAAAAATTTTAGGGGCGCCTGGGTGGCACAGTCAGTTAAGCATCCGACTTCAGCCAGGTCACGATCTCGCGATCCGTGAGTTCCAGCCCCGCGTCAGGCTCTGGGCTGATGGCTCAGAGCCTGGAGCCTGTTTCCAATTCTGTGTCTCCCTCTCTCTCTGCCCCTCCCCCGTTCATGCTCTGTCTCTCTCTGTCCCAAAAATAAATAAAAATGTTGAAAAAAAAATTAAAAAAAAATTTTAAACTCTCAGAAGCAGTTTATTGATATTAGTGAATAGTGCAGGACAGCCTATGCTTCCACTATACCTAAGTCTGTTTTAAGTCCTAAATAGCAAAATATGTGCCTGGTTATATCAGGCAAATGATCATTACTCCCTGCAGCACCTTGTCCCTGCTACATAGTCCCTAGATGTGGAAATGCATTTGTGGCTCATCACCTTCATCTGTACTCGTAGGCTGATATGATAGTATCCTTGTGACTTTTAGTGGAATTTTCCATTTAATGAAGAGACACCTATGAGCCTTGGAGAGGATGTTTTCACTACTGGGCATCTCACACAGGGAACTGGAGCCTGTTTTGTACTATATGTATCCACAACTTTGTAAACCAATGAACTGAATACATGTGCAGAGTCCTCTGATGTTGTCTCTAGGAAAAACAGTCTGCCTCAAAGTTCAAACTTGATTGGGGGGGGGGGGTTGGGGGGAGGGTTGTTTTCTTTTTGGTTTCAAAAATCTTATTTAAGGGAGTCAGCTAGATGTAGCTTTTTATTATGACTAGAAATTTTGCTTCCAAGTTCTGGCCACCAATCTTTTGGAAATTTACTGCCACGGGCCTCAAGTATGTTTCTCTTTTCGAGTGGTAATTGAAGAGACTCCTTCTTTTCTCTGTGGAAATTTCAGAGGTCCTGGAGATTTGGGTGTCAGCAGCATCTCGGCAAAGAAAATGAGTATCTGACCCAAAGCCTCAATGATTCTTTTTTTTTTTTTTTTAACGTTTTATTTATTTATTTTTTTTATTTAAAAAAAAAATTTTTTTTAACGTTTATTTTATTTTTGAGACAGAGAGAGACAGAGCATGAACGGGGGAGGGGCAGAGAGAGGGAGACACAGAATCGCAAGCAGGCTCCAGGCTCTGAGCCATCAGCCCAGAGCCCAACGCGGGGCTCGAACTCACGGACCGTGAGATCGTGACCTGAGCTGAAGTCGGACGCTTAACCGACTGAGCCACCCAGGCGCCCCCGTTTTATTTATTTTTTTTAATTTTTGAGACAGAGAGAGACAGATCGTGAATAGGGGAGGGGCAGAGAGAGAGACACACACAGAATCTGAAACAGGCTCCAGGCTCTGAGCTGTCAGCACAGAGCCCGACGCGGGGCTCGAACTCACGGACCGTGAGATCATGACCTGAGCCGAAGTCGGACGCTTAACCGACTGAGCCACCCAGGTGCCCCAAAGCCTCGATGATTCTTGATGTAAAAATGGTTTTGATATTTGACTATATGAACCCCTAAGTCCAAATGGATCATGTTTATAGAACAGAAACACCTGGGTAATTTCTCATAAGAGTAGGTATCTACATAGATCCACTGGAAGTGATACCGAGAAAATCTAGCATTTTCCATTTCTCCCTTGAAGAGTCAGGAACCTCAATGACTGGGTAGTTTGGGTGGTAATTTTGTTCTTTTTTTGCTTACTTAAACCATGTAACTAAATAATCAGCAAGCATTTGCTCTGGTAAAGTACTGCACTAGAAAGATAGATACAGATAACTGGATGCTCTTCTTAAGCAACTACTTACAATCTAGTTGAGAAGGGACATTTGAAACAGTATAGATATCACAAGCGTTGTCAAGGGACACATGTAATAACTATTTGAAAAATGAAAGGAGCCGATATAAATGTCAGATTTTAAGGCAAGACATGATGAATGGCCAAGTTGTGCCTTGAAGGAAGTATAGGACAAAGGGCAAGATGGGAAGGATATTCCCATGTGGCCTCTGGTGAGGAGACAGAAAAGCACCATGCGACTGCTTAGTAAAGTGGTCAGTTTGCCTGATGTGTATAAAGCAGGAGTCCTATCCAGAAAGATGTCCTCTGAATTTTAATCCATGAGCTCAGGGCCTTCCCACACATAGTTACTTCTACTTTTGAACCATGTCCTTACCTATTCCCTACCTTTCCACGTGGCTAACCCTTGCTCTCATTCATAATCCATCTTAGACCTTCCTTTCTCTTGCCGGTAGTCTTCCAACCACTTACATTAAGTGGTTTTCTTGAACATTTAACCAACATGAACTTCCTTTAAATTTCAAATGTCCTTTCTCTTCAACTGGACTGTTAAGTTCTAATGTTAGGCCATGTGTCTCCAGATCCCCAAATATATGTCTCTTTGTATTGGAATTGGCTGTTTACTCATTTCTATTCCTGCAAAGACTCTAAGCAGCCTGAAGATGGGATCAAGTATTTTCTTGACTTTTTTTGGCTCTAGACTAAGCACAGTGTCTGACACCTGAGCTCAGTAACTGGTTGTTCAGTAAATTAAGCAGTGAATGAATAGCTGAACAGACTCAGTGGACTGAAGATGTAAATAATCAGAGTGAAGGTATAAGTATCACCAGTACAAAGAAAATGGGGTGCCTTTGCTTCTCTGGAAACTTTGGTGAAAATTTTGGGGGCCGGTGATTAGGGAAATGTGGGATGGAAGAACGAGAGAAGAGAAATGATCAGAGGCTAAGAATGTGAGGAAAAGGGAAGAGGAAGGATATTGCATCACACCTAGTGTCTAGTCACTTACCATCTTAATAGTTTCATTGTGATGACAACTGATTTTATGTCAGTCATCTCCCCAGCATCAGCTATTTGGATGCTGATTTTAGATTAAATTGTATTTAATGTATTCACTGGTTAACTCATTTAATGAATATTTGAGGGTCTCTTCTATGCAAAGTTCATAAAAGCTTTAGTAACTGCATATGTCTTGTGAAATGCAGTAGAAAACAAAGGTTTTTTTTCTAGCTGGGCATAACGATTTAGATGGGAACTCCTAGCTGTTGTGAATAGTGTAGTGATGGTAATATGAGTAAGGCCCTTTAAAGTCTTTTATACTAGATTACAGGGTGATTTTTTTTAAGTTTATTTATTTTGAGAGAGAGAGAGAGAGCAAGAGAAAAGCAGAGAGAGAGAGAGAGAGAGAGAGAGAGAATCCCAAGCAGGCTCTTCACTGTCAGCACAGAGCCCAATGCCGGGCTTGAACTCATGAACCTCAAGATCATGACCTGAGGTGAAATCAAGAGTTGGATGCTTAACCAACTGAGCTACCCAGATGCCCCTAGGTTAAGGGTGATTAAAAAAAACAAAAGTCTTGGTCAGATTCTCCCTTATCCCCACCTCTTTTACTTATTACCAGGAAATAAATGGCTGAGAATTCAAAGTACCAAGTATTGCTTTCACATTGTGCTAATCTCTAACAATTTTTAAGCAGGAAGAGGAAACTGCAAGATGGATAAAGGAACTCCCCCCCCCACCCCCCGACTCTTGTCATTTTTCAGTTCTATATTAGAGACAAGCAAAGAGTTTTACTCTTCCAGTTAAGTCATTTCAGGTGCTTCCCTTAGCATTAAATGATGCACAGTGAGTGTGTGGGGGCTGCCGCAGAAGCCCGCTGTGGTCTGAGTCTGTGTTACAGATGAAGCGGAACACACACACCCTAACAAATGACTAGAATGATGTCAGAGTTTGCTGTTTCCTATGTTCACTGCTACACCTCAGTAAATGATGCTACTTGATATAATAGTAACGGATGTTATTCTAGTAACACTGGTATTATTTAGGACTTAGGAAGTCGCTAGAAAATCCAGCTAGTGACTACTGGATTGTCGTCAGTGTTTCAAATTGTCAGACAAATCAAGTTGGCGTAACTCAGAATGGTGGGTTACCTGTTAAGTACGAGTACACTGATGGAAAGATATCTTGAGAGAGATGTTTAAAGTGATTCACACATGCTTAACATACTTCCCATGGTCGCTCCTGATCTGGCCCTGGAGCACTCCCTCTCATTCTCTTCTGGCAAATTCTGCTGTCATCAGGTGTCAGATAAACAACTTCTGCTGAGACGTCTTCCCTGACTGTCTTGTATATATGTCCACTGCTTCTTCTGCTTACATCTATTGTAATTCTAATTGCATTGAATTTTTCCCTCCAGACTTCCCTCCTTCCCTCCCTTCCTCCTTCCTTCCTTCCTTCCTTCCTTTCCTTCTCCTAGCTCCATTTTTCATAAGTCAAAAAAGCTTAGATATACTATGTCTCTAGGTAGAATATGAACATACATTAATCTAGTTTTCTTCTTTTCACTATTTTTGGAACTAACCATCTAATGGCCAAGTGAAATGGCCTCTTTTTATATTCTCATCCTGTCTGACCACTTGGTGGGAGTCCTGGTTTCAACTTGACCTTCCTATCTAATCTGCTTTCCCGGTTCTTTGATTAATTCTAACAACACTTTTTTGTTTATTTGTTTCCTACATTGCCCCTCTTCTTCTGCCCACCCTTCGAATGGCTCTATCAGCTAAGATTGTTTTTGGCCATACATATAGAAAACCTTATAATAGTGCTTAATAGATTGGAATTTATTCACATCAGTGACAATAAGTCCTAGCACAGTTCTTTTGCACCTAGCAAGAACTGCCTTGATTTGTTACTCCCCCCAATATAATGTAGGTAAAGAAACACCCATAAAATATAAACATGCAGGTTATTGAATTATAAAATGAATACTTGTGTAACCATCACCCAAGTCAAGAAATAAAGTGTTGTCAGTATTCCCCAGAGATATCTCATTACCCATTCCAATCCCTAACCCCTTTTCCCATTCCTAAGATGAACACTTTTCTAGTCTGTATGGTAATTGCTTCCTTACATTTTCTTAAGTTTCTACCACTTCTGTATTATTCTAACTATACTAACTAGAGTTGAGTATACTAACTAGAGTTGAATTTTACCCATTTCTGACCCTTTTATGTATGGAACCATGTAGAAATGTATTTTGTGAGTTTAGTTTCTTTTGTTCAACATTTATTTGTAAAATAATTTCATCCATATTGTTATGCATGGCATTCATTGCTATACGAATTCTATTGTATGAATATGCCAAAATTTATTAATCTATTTTACTTTTGACGATCATTTTGGGTAGTTTCCAGTTTTTGGATATTATGAATGAAGCTGATAGGAATATTCTCATCTGTCTCCTGATGTCCACGTGCATGCATTTCTGTGGATATGTACATAGGAGTGAGATTGTTGAGCTTCGTGTCTTTATTTGGAAAGAGTTCTCTCCAGTGATGTGACAGAACCAGGAGGAACACACCCAGCATGACCCACAGAGTCACATCCCTGAACTGATTCCATCTTGGAGCAGAAGAGTGAAAGTGAGGCTGACCCGTTGCGGGGGGTGGTGGTGGTGGTTGTGGTGCAGTTGTCTGGCTCATTTGTTTGTTGGGAAAAGTAGCTAATCAGAAAGTGAGGAGGGGGTCAGTTAGATGCTAGTGGAGGAATTTTTCTACCTCTTGGGGATGCAGGAAATGGATGGAGAGGTTTGGGTTTGGCGGTATTTGGAGATCTCTTAGTTGTTTACCCACGACTAAATAACATCAGTGGTAATTTAGAATCAGAAATTTGGGCAGATGGTCATGGAAAACTTCTCTCAGACATTTGAATTTTGAATTCTGAGAAAATCTGAATTTTGAGAAACAGTCCATAATTTTCGGGAAGAACATTCCAGTGAGGGAAGGGCATGTACAAGTGAGGACACATTTGGAGATGTTAAGAAACCACAGGATTGCCTCAGGAGCTCAGTGGGCAGGAGGGAAGTGGGGCATGGTGCAAAATGGGGAAGGTAAGTTGGAGGCAGAGCCCCTTAGGGCAGATGGCTCATGGTAGGGAGTTAGTGGGCCTCAGTAGAATGGAAGGAATATTAAGTTAGATGGTAAACTGATTTGGCTCATGTTTGAAAGGGATTAGTCTGGATGGATTTCGGTCATGACAAGAGTGGCAGCAGGGAGACCAGTGGGGTCTGTGCCTCCGGAAGAGATGACAGTGACTGATTGATGGTGGAGAGATGAAGGGACTGAATGTAGAAGAGAAGTTGACTGCGTTATTATGGCTTGAACAACCGAATGGATGGCGGTATCATGAACCAAGACAGGAAGTTCAAGGGTAGGAATAACTTAGGGTAAAGGGAAGAGAAGGCAATTGTGGGAAAGAAAGTTCTGGTCTGTCCATGTCAGGTTTGAGAAACCTATTAGATATTTCAAGGAGACCTTTAGATACATGAATTCAGAACTGAGAGGAGTGTTCTTTATAGATTGTGAGCAAATCTTTATATCTCTGGGCTCTATCACATGGCCTGGTATCTGGTAAATACTCAATGCATAGTTGATGAATGAATTTCTTCAGCAAATATTTATGGAGGTCTTACTCCATGCCAGGCACTATTCTAGGAGCTAGGGACACAGCTATGAACAAAACACAAAAATTCCTTCTTTCCTAGAACTGAAAATGAATGCATGCATGAATGAAAAGTGTATATAGAAGTAGATATTTAATAAGGCACTTCTTATTTTTTCTTCTATGTCTTAAGTCTTTGAAGATATTAATTAAAAATGGAATTCTCCAATGGGATTAATTATAAGAATAGTGTCTAGAGAGACTTCAGTATAATAACCCATTTTTCTCCTTCTTTTACTTGATTTTTGTTACAGTATTGATGCGCTCGAGACCTGTGTATCAGTTGGCAGTAAAGTTAATTGTGGTAGATGGGTGTTTACAGTTAGTTGCTTTGGAGTCGATTTCTAATTTTCTCTTGAAAAATGTTATTTACAGGCATCCTGCTTTTTCACTAGCAGGTGTGAGATGGCTCTAGGCCACATGGAGGAGCAAAATGTCACTTCTGAGGTTTGTGATACGATTGTCTGATAGATTCCCCAGGCGGAGTGAGAGACCCTTCTCGGTGCCGTCACACTCAGTGCTCTCAAGGCTGAGAAGCCGAAGGGAAAATCTGCGTGCGTTAGTGGGGTGTGCCTGTGGTCTCTCCACTGTGCTAAAAATAGTTCCTAGAGGTTTTGTGTTCATTAATATTCTGTAAAGGTAATGAGCGTCTTCTGAGCTTTCGGGGAGTTTGTAACTTGGAATAACCTGCAGTAATTCTGTTTTGCCCAGAGAGTTACCTATTAAATGCTACAAATATTTTGTTTCAGTTTAATCCTTTTGCATTTGGATGCTTATGTATTAAATATCAATGTTAATACCCAGAACAGATGATTCAGTTTATACACTGAGTCCTACCAGTGTAAACCAGTAAGACCTACCAGCTAAAAAATGTATTTTCTTCTGACCCAGGGTTTCATTGACAACAAAAAAGGAAGGTAAGTAGTAGGTCAGTCATATTTTGTCTCATCAAGAAGGTGGATATTTCTCAGAAAGTTTGTTTTCAATTGGAATTTTCCTTTTTGATTGCCTTAATCGGGGAAAAAGACTACCTTTCTTAATGAAATACCCCCAATCTCGCCAGAATTAGGAAAGGCAAATAGTTGAAAATTTAAAAAGCCTGAACTTAGAAAGAAGGTAGTTAAAATGCTTACGTATTAAAGGATATGTTCATTAATGTAAGGTTTGTGCTTGCAAGAGACTTTATAGATTCTGACTTGGGAGAACTTAAGAGCTTTTGCGAATGTACATTTCATGATTTAATACACTCTCTCCACTTTTCTCCCGTGTTCAGTGGATCCCCACTTGGATATTTTGACTCCATGTACCAACTCCTCTAAATCAAGACTGAGTAGTGGCTTCAGAGACACCATAATCTGCAAAGAGGACTCTGCTAGTGCAGGGAACAGTGGGCGGGGAAAGATGAGCTGCAAAAGGCAGTTAGATTATGTAGGGTGTGGAATCCATGCTAAAGATTGTGACTCATTTTCTGTAGCTGAGGGCAAACATTTGGAGGATTTTAGAAGAGGAGGAAGAGAAACAAATTGGTCTTTTAGAAATCTGACTGGGGGGTCTTGGGGAAGAGGATGGTGAATGGGCCTGAATCTGGGAGCAGAAGGCCAAAAGGATATCATTACAGGAGTTGACCGTTTTCCACTCCCATCCCAGCTTTGTGTTTAGTGTTCTCTGAACAGTGGCTTAGGTCTCTGCTTCTAGCAAATAGTTTGGCATATAAAGAAGTTACAACAGTTGACAGAAACAAAGCTAATTTATCATCTTCATTCTTTCTTGCAGCCCTGGTCCCATTTCTTCTCAAGGTTTGTAGGAAGAAAATCTTCACTGGTACTGCCTTTCTCTATATTTGTTCCAGGATCAGTTATATTTTACTAATACAAAGTTTAGTGCCCCCCCTTTTTTTTTTTTTAAATAATCAGCATAATCTCAGTTTGGAACATGGCCTGGCCCTTCTTCATAAGCTGTTCCTCCAAGCAAACTTGACTAGCTAATTAAAATCGGCATGGAGAGGCTCTTCTGTGACACTTCCTTTTGTAGCTGAAGTGTAACAAAGGCAGTGTGTTTCCAGAACTTGACTGTGTTCCCCTAGCAGGTAAAACCTGCCTTTACTTCCTGGAGCTCTTGGTGCCTTCATAGGCTTCCTGGGGAGGGCCTTGAGGGGTTTGGCCTGACATCCCGGGTGTGGAGTCTTCCCTAGGGTCAGCTGGCTCTTGGGTTGGAAAAGAAATGGAATTTTTGGTGTATACAATTCTCTGTTCCTCAGTTTCCTAATCTTAAAAATAGAATACTTACTGTATTTGCCTTATGGGTTTGTTTTGAGGATTAAATGAATCTATAACCTAAAGGATTGTTAGGCGGGCTGAGTAAATTAATATATAGGAAATACTTAGCACCATGTCTGGCATACAGCGAACATCATATAGATGTTTGTTATTTTTTCACAGCTCATTTTTCCATTACTCACTGGCTCCCACCCCCTACAGTTGAGCCTGCTGTTGCTGCCATGCCTTTTTCTGCATAGTTTTGCCTCATGCCAGATACCGGCCTTCTTCCTTTATTCTCTTGAAGGCATTGAACGCATAGGTAATGAGTAATAATAACCCTTAATAATACTAGCTAACATCTACTGAGTGCTAACCTTGTGCCAGCAATGTTATAAGCACTTAATATCTATTAGCTTCCTTTAATTCTCATGCCAGCTCTATGAGAGAAATATCATCATCATCATCTTACAGATGAAGAAACTGGGGCAAAGATAGGTTAAATAACTCATCCAAAGTTAGTAAAGAGTGAAGCTAGGTTTCCAAGTATGGTTTACTTACCATTATTCTCTGGGCCCTTGGTTATCTAAGGAAGCATCTTTTTTTCCCCACCCCCTTCTTACGAAAGATATCCTTTTATTCTCCTTTAGGAGGGAGGTCAGATTCCTTATCACCACTATCACTGCTAAAAGGGGTGGGGCACAGAAGGAGGGAGAGGGATTCTTAGTGTGTAATGATAAGCCTAAGGAAATGTCTGGAGTATACTGAGCCCCAGCTGTGTGCCAGCAATGTGTGAGGCCCTCCACGTATATTCTCTCAGGGAATTCTCACAACCATGCTTAATTACTATTATTGCCATTTTACGGGAGAAGGGACCAAGTTTCAGGAAGGTGAGGACTTGACTTCAGGTTATACTGCTCATAAGCTGTGAAGAAACAGTTTGAAACCAGGTCCACCTGGCTCTGGCTCTAGAGTATTCCAGAGCATGCTTTTTTTCACCACACCAACTTGGCCTCTTCAGACTCAACCCTGGGGCTTTCTGCCCTCTAGCACACCATGCTTTGAATTAGTTCAACCAGTGATTTTCCTTTTTTACCTCTCCAATTTAGCTTTTCTTTTAGACTGCTTCAAATATAGGAACAAGTATTTGAGTGTCTTGTTAATGTTAATGTGAGGTAGGATTAAGGATGCTTATTGAAATATTTAACCTTATCATTCCAGGGGACCATAAATGTGATACCAATAAGTATCATTAAACTTTGTTCATATCAGTAACATCTTATAGTATTATTAGATGTTAAAGTACAGCCTTTAACCCTCAGGTGGGAGGAGTGTGTGTGTGTGTTTCACATGGGTACAATTCTCATGAAATTCTTGTGGAGTATGACTATCAGGACCCTATCTAGGTCAACTCTAAGCAGCTACCCTGTCAAGCTGCTTTATTTGCTATCCAACATTATTCTGGGAATGTGTTTTAAGGGTTTGTATCAGATATGGATTTGTATCACACAATGAAGATAATCTACAAGCTTGAGTTTTTTTTCATGGCCAGTCAGCTTAATTGCAAGGCAGTTATTGGATTCATGTTCACATTATTGCTGATGTGCATGCTATTACTGGAGAACTCTGGATTGCCTGACTTTAAGCCATACACTTACCTGTTGGGTTTCCAGAACTTACTGCTTGGCAATGGTCAGCTTCCAGAAACTGATGGATTGCAGTCATTTCTTTATGTTAATGTGCTCTAAAGGTGACTTTCTTTAAGCTTTTTGATTACTATGTGGGGAAAAAAAAGTGTTGAGGCAACTGCTCTGTACAAATTACCACAGATTTTATGGCTTAAAACATCACCCATTCATTGTCTCACAGTTCTGTAGTTCAGAGTCTGAGCAGGCTTGACTGGGTCCTGTTCTCAGAGTCTCACAAGGCTGAAATAAAGGTGTCATGAGAGATTGTACATGGGAAGTATTTTCACCTCTCTAAGCTATAGATTGCATGACCATTTTAAGGACAATCCAATACTACTTGATGTTCATATTAGACAATTTATCAGACAATCTTTATAAAGATTTGAGAGAATGAGCATTTTGATATTCCATTTAATTTAATATAAGCAAGAGGCACAGTTCCTTCTTGTAATCAACCAGCAGGCCATCTTTTCCCTGACGAAAGCACTGTATTGAGAGCATATTGGAGTTTCAGTCTGCTACTTGTCCCTCTCAAAATGACATTGATACTACTCAAGTATATTTCATTTTGCAAAATACATGGAGGCCCAGTGGATGTTATAGAGCTTTTGATCTCACTTTATTTCTTCTGAAGCCGGTGTTCATCTCAGATTTTTACGCCAGGAGAAGTAACCTCTTTCCAAGTTGGCTGTGCGTGCCTTGTCCCTTCCTTCCATCAGTCCTTTGGATACCTGGTGCAATAACATGTAACATTTGCATTTCACTTTCCAGTCTCCACAAATGTGAGAAATAAATTTCTGTTGTTTTTTTTTTTTTTAATTTTTTTTTTTCAACGTTTATTTATTTTTGGGACAGAGAGAGACAGAGCATGAACGGGCGAGGGGCAGAGAGAGAGGGAGACACAGAATCGGAAACAGGCTCCAGGCTCTGAGCCATCAGCCCAGAGCCCGACGCGGGGCTCGAACTCACGGACCGCGAGATCGTGACCTGGCTGAAGTCGGACGCTTAACCGACTGCGCCACCCAGGCGCCCCTAAATTTCTGTTGTTTTTAAGCCACCCAGTCTGTGGGATTCTGTTATGGAAGCCCAAATGGACTAAGGCAGTAACTTATCTGATTCTTTCTAAAATTCTGTGAGGTGGATATTATTATTGCTTCTGTTTTACAGATAGGATGAATGAGATTCAGGACTTAAATCATTTGTTCAAATTCACCTAAGAAACGGAGCCAGGACTGGCACTTAAGTTTCTAATTTCAAATCTAGTGCTACTTATACCTCACCTCAGCTAAGTACTAAGAGGACAGAGAAGCATATATGGACCCAGCCACATGTAAAAACGATGTAAGATATGAGAAATAACTACAGTTTGGGGTCATTGTCCTTCTTGTGCTGTTTCAACTCTAAATTTTGGCCCTTTTGATTTTTCTTCTCACACTTCTTTTTCCAGAATGAAATCAGCATGCTGACATTGTCCTGTGTGACTGTTTCTACCCTGGGGCACAGTCTTGCTTGATGTGGAAGAAAATGACTGAGGGCAAAGGGCTATATAATACTGCCTCAATGTCAAGTCCTGCTGTTTCCATTTTGGCCTTAAATGTTTATAATTCACATGTTTCAATTGATGTGTGAAAAGGGAGGGAACAGGTATATGGACTTCTCTAAGATTCATATCTTTGAGACTCTGTGTATCCCCTAACAGAATGATTGGCATAAGAATTTATGCATAAAATTTTCTAAACAAATCCAGGAATTTACTTGTCCTTAGCATTGTCTCCTAGTCCCATATCTAATGCAATTATTCATGTATTCATAAATTCCACTAAATAGTAAATTGTAAATAGTAGATTGTAATAGTATATAGTAAATAGTAAATTGAATAGCAGTGTAGAATAGTGAATAGGAGGTGGGACTCTGAATTCAGTCTGGCTCAGTTGAAATCCAGACCCTGCCATTTAGGAGCTAGGTGACCTTGGTAAGTAACTTAATTTCTCTGGACCTCATCTATAAAATTGGGATGATAATAGAGCCCACTTCTTAGGGTTGCTGGGAAGATTGATGAATTATTAAGTGTAAAACCCTTGGAACAGTGTCTGTCTGTGGACATTTCTCAAGTGACCCTCAAAGATGTCCTGCCCTCATCCCCAGAAACTGTGACTATGAGGAGACCCCATGATCCTGTTGTGTAGGCATATTTGACCTTGGATGAGGAGATGATCTGGTGGGCCTAAGCTAATCACATGGGCCCCTTCAAAAACAGAGCTTTCTCTAGCTGATGGTGGAAGAGGAGGTCAGAGAGATTTAAGTGTGAGAACGACTTGAGATGCCATCGGTAGCTTTGACAATGGAGCAGGCCAGGTGAGGGGCAATATGGTCAGTTTTAAGGAGCTAATATAGGCTCCTGGCTAACAGCCAGCGAGGAAATGGGGGCCTCAGTCCTACAGCTTCAGGGAATTAATTCAGCCAACAATGTGAATGAGCTTAGAAGTCGATTCTTCCCAGAACCTTCCAATAAACCCCGGTGACTAAAATGTTGACTTCAACCTCATGAGACCCTGTACAGAGAACGCAGTCAAGCATGCCTGGACTTCTGAACTACAGAATTATGAGACAATGGATGGGTGTTGTTTTTAGCTCATGGTAATTGGTTATGCAGCAATAGAAAACCGATACAGTTACATAAGTACACAATAAATATTAGTTGTAATTATTACATTTATTTTTTGCACATGTTCAGTAAATGGTGTACTGTGTACAGCCCTGGGGAAACAGTGTTGAACAAAATATAGTACTGGCTCTCAAGGATTTCTAGTCAGGAAGATAAACCATTTCATTTTTCCTGATGTCCAGGCTCTATGAGTATCAACCATGATTGTATCTTGTATACATTTCTGCTTTTCTTCCTTGCTTTGGCTCAGGTCTTTTACTATAAATGTACATTTTAAAATTTCTCTTGTTTTCATCCAGTGGCTAGATGATGTTTAGCCACCAGCAGCAACTGTTTGCCATGAGAGAGTTGGGACCAGGATTTATTGGTTGTCTCCCGTGCAGAACCGTTAGGAGCTGTGGGAATCTCCTAGCATTTGTGCTCAAATATTGTAAGGCGTACAATGGGGACGTCTGTTTCTAACAAAGGATCTATATAATCCTTTATCTCTAGAATCCACCACCTGGTGTTCTCAACAGCCCTGAGCACAGAACAATTCCCAGTTTAATCAAACTGGAATACAAAAGGAGCAATGGGGACTGCAGTGTGTGATCCCCTTGAAGTTGTTCCAAGGGAAAGGGACCTTTTGTTACAGAGACAGCTCATTTTAGAGTTCAGTGGCCTGTGACACTTCCCCAGCTGGCAGCTCAGCAGGGACCTTCTGATACTTTCCTACACTCAAAAGCCATTTTTGGTGGGCAGATCAGTGAAACTGTCATTAAGGGCTCCTTGGTGGGAGGGTTTGGGTAGGGGGAGAGAAGGACAACAATAAGGGAACAGTGGTATTAGTGAATGTGCCCGCCGTGATTTTATGATTTCTGTTAAAATATGAGCTGTCTTCATTTTCTGAGTCTTTGCTCTATGATAAGGCTGGTGGGTGTTTGTATATATTTAATAAGGGCAGTGGGGATATTATCACAGGGTTTTTGTTTACATTCATTTTAAAAGTCATTGGACTGGAGTTGGGGTGGGAAGAGGGAACTTAATTTGTTTGTTGCCCATAATAATTTTGAAGCATCCAGTTCCCTTCTTGAACTAGAACCTAGTTTCTCTGTACTGAAAATTTTCAGAGGTAAGACATGAAAAATTCCAAAAGCTATTCTAATATCAAAATACATTTTATAGAAACCTAGAGTTATAAAGCTAGGAAGTGTCTCGGAGTCAGCTGGTGTCACTCAGCCTAACTGCCCATTTGGGCAGGAGTCACATCACCATGTACCCAGGGGGGATCATCTAGCATTTAAACAGCAAGGCACTTCTTCTGGTCCATGAGCATCAAAGCACTTTAAAGAATAGGGCCTTGGGGACAGACAGGTTTGTTTGTAGATCATTATTCTATTACTTTCTGGCTGTGTGATCTTGAGCAAATTATTTGTCTTGCCTAAGCCTCGGTTTCCTTATTGGATAATGGGGATAACAATATTTAACCTTTAGCCTAATAGTGAGGGTTAAAATAAATAACTGATGTAAAGTGGTACCTAGTAATTTTGTTCCAGTAATATTTTAAAATATCCTGTGGTATCAAGTTATTACAAGAAATGACTTGGGTAGGTCTAGTCTGGAGAGGCTAGAGGATAGGGAAAAAGGAAGGATATTAGACTAAGTCCCTGAACTCCAAACTCTGTGTCCAACTATTTATTTGGTATCTCCTCTCGGGGGCCTGACAGGCCTCTCAGACTTAACATATTCAAAACCAAGATACTATTTTTTTTCTTCAAAGCTGCTCCTAGTCTTTCCATGTCAATTAATAACAACTCCATTCCTTCTTCCCATTGCAATGGCCAAAATTTTGATGGCATTTTTGACTCCTCTCTTTATCTCACCCATTCAACCTGTCAGGAAATTCTATTCACTCTATCTTCAGTTTATGTCTAGAATCCAACCACTTTCCACCATTTCTGCTATTTCTGACTTTAGTCAAAGTCATCAGCATTTTTCAACACAAGTGTCAAGAGTGATTCCATTAAAATACGTCAGACCAGATAACTCTTTGGCTCAAAACTTTTTAATGGGCTCCCTATGTCCCTAATCAGAAGCCAACAACCTTCTAATGGCCTACAGCAATGCTCCTGAAGTATGGGACATGGACCTGTGTCAGAATGTAAATCAACTATGTCACTAAACGCACTGCTTAATTTGTCTGACATTTTGTTCTTACAAGACTTTCTTAATGAAGGAAGCAGTGTGCTTACTGATTGACATTCTGGTGCAAACTCCTCATCTGCCCATAATGTTTTTTCCCTGACCTCATGTCCCATTCTTGAGCCCCCTGTCTTTCTGTTCTTAGTCATGAGGGCCTGCTTGCTCTTCTTCAGACACATTGGCTCCACTCCTCCCTCTGCACAAGCTACTTTCTCTGCCTGAAATGCTTTCCCCCCAGATGCCCAAGACTTATTCCCTGGCCACCTTCAGGTCTTTATTCAAATGTCACTGCTTCAATGAAATCTTCCCAGATGACACTGACATTCTCTCTCACCTTTCTGCTTTATTTTTCTCTATAGCCCTTATCATCTTTCAAAATGCTAACATAATTTACTTATCCATTAAAAAATTATCATCCTTGCTCTACTGCAATGTAGATACGATGAAATGAGGAACTTTTAAATCTATTTTGTTTTCTTTTACTCCTGGCATCAACAAAAATGTTGGTAAATAGTAAACACTTGGAAATGTTAGGGGATAAATGAATGCATTTGAAAGTAAATAATGAAATGGGTTGACAGAAACTACATTTTTGTTTGTTTATGGGACCATATTTTTAAAGCTTTAAAAAATTGTCTAGGGGTATTAGGGTTTGAACCAGGAGTATGTGCTGTCAGGCTGGGATGGAACGTGGGGTGTCCAGGGAGGCAATTAAAAGACTTATGCAAATCAGCGGCATCTGGCTGGCTCACTTGGTAGAGCATGTGACTCTTGATCTGGGAGTTGTAAGTTTGAGCCCCATGTTGGGTGTAGAGATAACTTTTAAAAAAATATTAAAAAAAGAGACTTCTGCAAATCAAAGACTTGGTCAGACAGGCAGTATTGACAGTGAAATTTATGAGTACTGTTTTTTCTCTGGTTGCTCATCATTATTTGGTATTATTATTCCTGCCATTTTTGCTAATGGTTGGGTAAAAATGATATTCTCTTACTGTTTTAATTTGCTTTTCTTTAATCACAAGGATGATTATTCTATATTTTTGCTTCTTTTAAAATTTTGTTTTGTAGAGTGTCAGTATTCATTTATCTTTTACTTAGTGATTAGTCTTAATATTTTAATATTTAATTATCAACTTATGTAAAAGTTTCTTATATAAGGATATTAAACAGTGCTAGGCTTTTGTATTTGGTCATATTTTTTGTCGGATATTTATTATTGTTTTTATCTCTAACGTTTGTACAAAATTTTGAAATTTTACTTAGTTAAATATGTTGATCTTCTACATTTTTATTATCTTCTATCACTTTTGGGTTTAGAATTCAACCCTCCTCCAGACTTTTAATTTCCAGTTTTTATACTTTTTATTTTGAAATGCTTTTTGATTTACACAAAAGTTGCAAATATAGCATAGAGGGTTCCTGTATCCTTTCACCCTGCTTCTCCAAATTTGACATCCTGCCCAATCATAGTACAATTATGAAAACTAAAAAATTAACTTTGGTAACATGCTATTAACTAAACTTTGATTTAATTTGCATTTCGCCATTTTCCACTAGCATTCTATTTCTGGTCCGGGATTGAATTTGGGATCCCACATCTCCTCTCATTTAGCTGTCATGGCTCCAGAGTCTTCTCTGATCTGTTAACATTGTTCCTTAGTCTTTCCTTGTCTCTCATGATGTTGACATTTTTAAGAGAACTGGTCACTTATTTTGAATAATGTGCCTCTGGATTGTCTGATTTTTTTCTTCTCTCATCAGCAGATTGGGGTTATGTGTTTTGGGCAAGAATACAAGAGACTGAATGTCAGTGCCCTTCCCTTCTCTGTAGATCATAACATGGGGTTCATGATGTCACTATGTCTTATTACTGGTGATATTCACTATGATCACTTGGTTAAGGTGGCATCTGATACATGCCTCTTCTGCAAAGTGACTATTTGCCTCTTTGTAATTAATAAATACCTTGGGGGAGATATTTTGAGACCTTGCGTGTATCTTGTTTCTCCTCAAACTTCTGCCCACTGATTTTAAGATCTATCTTTGGATCTTGCCTGTAATAACTATTATTGTGGTGTTCTTTAAAAAAATTTTTTTAATGTTTATTTTTGAGACAGAGAGAGAGCATGAACAGGGGAGGGGCAGAGAGAGAGGGAGACACAGAATCTGAAGCAGGCTCCAGGCTCCAAGCTGTCAGTACAGAGCCCGATGCAGGGCTCAAACTCACGGACCGTGAGATCATGACCTGAGCTGAAGTCGGACACTTAACCAACTGAGCCATCCAGGTGCCCCAATTGTGGTGTTCTAATGGTGATTTTCTATTTCCCCCGTTTCTTCTACATTCATTAAATGGAATTCTGTAAGAAAGAGCTGTCTCTTTGCCTTTGTTTACTGATTTATGTGTGGACTCATGGATATTTACTTTGTTCTTATGGGTCATAATTAAATACTATAACTGTTTTGTTGCTCAAACTGTTCTAACTTAGTACTATTGGCTCATTTCTATATGTCTCCATTCTTTTAAAAAAAAATTGTTTGGGTTCTTTTTCCTCCCCTAACTTTATTTTAAAAGTATATCTGTTTCTATTGGGTAAATGGTGAGAAATGATGCGGGTTGGTAGGGTCTCATGGAGGCTCAAGTGTCCTATTGGGTCTTGTGGCTTTCTGAGACTCCTTTAGGATAGAAGTATCCTTGGACACAGGGAAGCCAACTGCCCTAAGTCATATGGTTGTTGCTGTTTAAATCGTTTGCTATGAGTAGGGTCCTAAATGTAGCCTTAATTCCACCTCTGGATGACAACAGGCCTGACACATGCCATCTCAATGATTCTGAAATTAATACATGTTAGCAGAGATAGGAATCCCAACTTCGTATTTCCTCCAATCCAGTTTTTAGAAAGCTTAAGGCTGACTTCTGAGGATATGCCATCTGGTTGTCTCTCAGCTCAGTGGATTTTGAAACATGAGGAAAGACTGAGAGAGTGGTGGCTTCCTAGGCGTGTGTAGACTTTATTAAACTGATAATTTTCATTCCTGTTTTCATTGGAGAAGGCAGTGATACTGCCAAGTAGTGAGTGCTTAGTGCCTCAGATAAAAATGGATGTTCACGTTAAGAATCTTGGTGTTGGATTGCCTTCTTGGCATCCCAGCACTCAGCTGCGTTCTTCTAGTTGTCACCTGATATATCTGGCTGAACAGTGTCTGATGTCTAATCCCTGTGCTCTTGGCCGTGACTAACCAGTGCTTCTCTTGCTGGATTAGTCTCCAGGGATCACAGGACAGCTTGGCTTCTTCCTTCCTGGAGCGATGCAATGTAGTGTCAATGCCAACCGTGGGAGCTGGGTGTAATGTAATACAGATACTTGGAATTGCTGAGTCACTTCACAGTGATGGCCATGCCATGAATGTGAGTGAACAGCATGGAAGCAAAACAGTCTTTTAAGGACATTATTAGACTTTTTTAAACACTCTTGTCTCTCCCACACTTGTGTTAAACATTTGGCCATGTAATGAATTCAGGTTAAGTCAAGACAAATTTTCTGATACTAAGCGTTGAGATAAGTAAAAGGTAATACCCCTGAGATCATATTTGTGAAAGTGGTTGAGATCAAATGAATAGCCCTTTAGTTCTTTATTGCCATATAGACTTTTTTCTTTATTATTTTCTGTTTTGGCAGGCCATTCATAATTTGAAAAATACATCTACTTGTTCACTAGTTGGAGATTGATAAGCTATGAGTTTGAGCCGGTGCTAAACTGTCTCAGTCTGACAGTTTAGACCCTATCTCATAACTAAGTGTATAAGGCCGGGAGAAGTTCTGGTACCCATGGCAGGTAGAAAGCGTGGGATGCTGGAGGGGTGAGCTACAAAACTTCTTTATCTTTAGTTGTTTCTCTTTGGTTCTTCTTTTTCTGCAAAGAAGAATCCCAGGCTTAAATCCCAATTGTCTAGAAAAACTTTTTTTTTCAAAAGAATATTCATCAAGCTAGTTACTGTGTATCAGGCACTGTGCTAATATAGCTGGGAATACACTCATAAACAAGATGGCCTTGACCTCATGGAGCCTAAGGTCTATGGCAGCGCTGCCCAAAAGAAATATAACATGCACACATGTTGTAATTTAAAAATTTTCTAGTAGCCATGTTAAAAAAAAAAGGCAATACATTTCACTTAACGTATCTGAAATATTATATATATTTAAAATGTAAAGATGTAACCAATATAAAAATAATTAGTGAGATATTTTACATTCTTTTTATTGCATTTGGTCTTCAAAATATGGTAGTTTATACTTATAGCACATCTCAGTTTGGGCTAGCCACATATTAACTGCTTAACAGCCTCATGTGCTAGTAGCTACTGGACCAGGCAATGCAGATTTGGCACCCAGAATCTCCAAGTCATGAGTTGGAAGTGACCAGGTATGAAGGAAGGTAAGAGTGCTCCAGGCAAAGTGTGCAGTGGTGTGTGATGTCTTTGAGTGAAAAAGGAGTGAAAAGGAAGCCAATATGTTGAAATTTGTGAGTGAGGGGGAAAATGATGGTACTAAGAATAGGAAAGGAGAAATCATCCAGACAAGAAGAAATCTAGTTTTAGAAGAAAGTTAAATTTGATATTAAGATGTTGACTTTCAGGGGGGCCCCTGGGTGGCTCAGTGGGTTAAGTGTCTGACTCATGGTTTCAACTCAGGTCATGATCTCACAGTTTCATGAGATTGAGCCCTGTGTGAGGCTCTGTGCTGGCAGCGCGGAGCCTGCTTGGGATTCTCTCTCTCCTTCTCTCTGCCCCTCTCCCACTTGTGCTATCTCTGTCTCTCTCAAATAAATAAAATACAACTTAAAAAAATTGATTTTAAAATGTTGACTTTTAAGGGGCATCTGGGTGGCTCAGTGGGTCGAGTGTCTGACTCTTGATTTCAGCTCAGGTCATGATCTCACAGTTTTTGAGTTCAAGCCTTGCATTGGCCTCTGTGCCTTCAGCACAGAGTCTGCTTGGGATTTCTTCCCTCTTTCTACCCCTCTCCTGCTCACACTCTCTTGCTCTCTTTCAAAATAAGTCAACATTTCAAAAAAAAATGTTGACTTTCAGCTGCAAAAAGCAGAGATGTGGAATAAGGAGGGTGGAAGGACTGGAGGTTTAGCCTTTAGAGTTGATGGAGCTGGCAAGATGTTAGGAAGTCCTAATGTCTGAACTTCTTTTCAGGTGTCACTTGTTAGGTAGGCTGGTGACCATAATGGGGAGGGAATCAGGCATATTGGTTAAGTAGATCAGCAGGCAGAAGTGACAGCATAAATTGTGTTCTACAGAAGGTCAAGGGTCATGATGGGGAGATTAAGCTCAGTGGTGAAGTCTTGGGGCCAACAGGAGAAGGAATGAAAGATTAAATCGAAGGGGTGGAAGCCTGGGAGAGGGGGAATGGAGTGGGGAAACAAAAAACAAGCGGAAATGAGTCAGCAGGTCAAAAGTGATTGGTGATTCTTTAGTTGGTTGCCAGTGGCACAGCAGGTGGTGGGTGAGCCAGGTTTAAGGTGAAGGTGAAGGGTCCAGGAGACATTTTAAATAACTGTCATGTTACTAATACTTGTACAAACTGGCAGTTTCAGAGGAAATGACCCAGAGACTGAAGAGAGGCCCTGGAAAATGGGCTAATCCCTCTAAGAGCCAAAATATGCCTCTAAGCCTGGACAGAAATCTTACTTGCTTGGGCACTGTGGGAAGCCTGCTCCGACTGTTACCTCCCTTGCTCTTATAATCTGGCAAGTGAGGTGTCTGTAGCTCTCAGCAAATCTTAAAGAGATGGTGGTGATGAAACTGATATTTATCTTTTGGATGGGGAAGTCTCTTCTCCCATCACTGGGAGAAGTCAGGGTGTTCCTAGATCACTAGGCTTCTGGTCAACAACCACTAACGTTAAAGCTTCAGCTTCATTGTAAGTCACTTAGAACTTGCCGTGTCCATGCAGAGGTCACACAAAGAATCTTGATTCATCAGCTCCCAGAGTTTGTGTTTCTGACTCTTGCACCTGGAATGCTGAATCAGTGGTGTTTTCCTGGCAGCTGTGAGAGTGAGAAAGCAGCAGTTGGTAAGATGGGCAGTGAGCCTATTTGAAGACCCAGTCACGAGCCGGGCACTGACTACAAGTGCTGCAATTAAAAACAAAACAAAACTATTCTGCAGACCGAGTCCCTTTCAGCAGGGAAAGTTGTGGTGTTGTGTTAGAAGAATATGATGATGTTCTGCTATAGGAGTGATCCTGGTTTTCAAGAGCAGACGTTTGCTCCGCTGAGCAAACATATGTGGAACATTTGTGGAAATGTTAATGTCTACTTTCTAGGTTGTAGCTCTGACCGTACTCTCCCCTCATAACCCTAGATACCTAAGAATGACAGGTGCAAAGGGTGCCTGGGTGGCTCAGTCGGTTGAGTGTCCAGCTCTCAATTTCAGTTCAGGTCCTAGTCTCGTGGTTTTGTGGGTTCAAGCCCTGCATCTGGCTCTATGCTGACAGCACAGAGACTGCTTGGGACTCTCTCTCTCTCCCTTTCTCTCTGACCCTCCCCTGCTCACATTCTCTCTGTCTCTCTTTCAAAATAAGTAAATTAATTAATTAATTAAAAAGGATGACAAGTGCATGAATAATAAGGAGTAACAATGTATGTGATAGAGTAATCATAAACCAAGACTGGAAGAATAATTTTTAACCCGGGCTTGTCAAAATAACAGTGTATCTACATTTATTGATGATGTTGCTTCAGCAGTGATTAAGAGCTATGTTACATTATTCTGGAACAGTGCAGACTTGGAAAGAATTTAGTAAATTAAAAAAAATAGGATTAAGTCTTTGACTGTAAGCCAATCTCTTGGATGACATTTAATTCAGGCCTCTTGTGGATGGGAAGGGAGAGAGCAAGGGGAGGTGGTAGAAGAGTTTGGAAGCTGCTAGAACCAGATCATTCAGGGTTTGGAAGTCATCACAAGGAGTTTGAGTTTTATTCCAAGAGTAATAAGAAGCCAGAGGAGTGTTTTATACAGAGGAGCGTTCGTTCGCAAGATCCGATCTGTGTTTTTAGAAGCTTACTCTGGCTGCTTTGGGGTCCAGCCACGTTGGATCTAGAGGAAGAGTAAAATTCCTGTTCTAGTTCTGGTCATGTAGCTGGCAAAAGGCCTGATTCCCAAGTGACAGTGTTAACCATCTGAAATGACTCACAGAGGCAAGAAAGGAGCAGGACAGGCTACCCCACTGCCCGCATTCCTTATAGGCTTACAAATGCAGCCGGGGCAAAGGAAATCCTACATATGAAAGATGTCTTTAAAGCTTTGTTTGAAGAGAGGCCATGCTTAGGAACGGGTTTGAAAAACTTGAAAATGGGCTGATAAACATCTGGCTTGCCATGCTTGAGGGGCTGGCGCATATCAGGTGTGCTGCACAGACCACCTAGAGCAGGCCCCAAAGATGTTCTCTTGTGGGGTTTGTCCAATACTGCCTCTCCAGGGCAACTCCCGTCCTGCAGAGGAGTCAAAGGGGATTTACCTCCAGAAAGACCATATGAGATTTCAAGGCCGCCTCTTTCACTCCTTATTTTAACAGGCTTCTTCCACCTCTGGGCCACTGGCTCTTCATCCCAGTGGACCAGTATCTGTTCTCCCCTTAGCTAGGACTCTGGGAGGTATGGGCACACTGTGCCCTCTTACGGTTGACTGTGCACAGGGGAGATAGAAGGTTCATCTTTGTCAGCTAATTTTAGTGCAAAAGTGCCTTAATTACTAAGAGGCAATTTCAGGGCATGGATTGCATGCAATCCTTCTTATCCTCCTTTGCTTGGAGTCTGTTAACAAGAAGCCCCTAATTTTGCCCCCTGCCCTGGCTGAAGTCAGGGCACATTCTAGTAACACCTCTGTATAAGCCTGAATAACTGACCTCTTCCTTTCTGTTGAACCCTGACTCCTGATCCTTCCAGAGCTGGACTGGACTGTTTCAGCTGACCTGTTTCTCTCTCTCTCTCTCTCTCTCTCTCTCTCCCTCTCTCTCCCTCTCTCCCTCTGTCCCTTTGAGGTTTCTAGAGAAGCAAAGTCCATTTAGGTGTGGGCTTGGACTTCTCTCTTCAGCTGCAGGCTGGGGTGGTTTCTCTTGAAGCCACATGAATCCTCCAGGCAGTTAGCTGTCTCTGGATTTTGCCCTTGGACCTTGCCAGGCTCACTTTTTCTTTGCTATTCTTGGTTGAGCCTTCTTTGTCTGCAAAGCCTTGGCTTTCTCCTCTACCTTTCTCTGTTGAACCTCATTTCTCTTTACAAGACTTTACTACCTAGCCTTCCAGATACAGCTTGGCATGGCCCTTCCTGACATCTTTTACATCTCAAGCCCTGGGACCTGATACATGTGAAATGAGCTTGCTCTTGGGTTAAATCCCAGGGCCTTGATGCAGTACATTTTACAACTTTAGTAGATTTTGAAAATGCAACTCAGTCATTTTGTAAAGGTCATATCTGTGGAATTTTATTAATCAGATTTCTTTTTAAAGTTTTCTAAAAGTTACTATTTTTAATCTCAAAATTTTTACACTACATACAATTTTCTAAGTATCTGAATCCCCAAAATTATTTGTATCTCTCTTTATTTTTTTAATGTTTATTCATTTTTTGAGAGAGATGTAGACGGAGTGTGAATGGGGAAGGGGCAGGGAGAGAGGGAGACCAGAATCCGAAGCAGGTTCCAGGCTCTGAGCTGTCACTACAGAGCCCAACACGGGGATTGAACCCACAAACTGCGAGATCATGACCTGAAATAAAGTCAGACGCTTAACAGACTGAGCCACCCAGGTGCCCCTTAGTATCTCTCCTTAAATTTTTTTTTTTTTTTTTTACATTTTTATTTATTTTTGAGAGACACAGAGCATGAGTGGGGGAGGGGCAGAGACAGAATAAGACACAGAATCCGAAGAAGGCTCCAGGCTCCAAGCTGTCAGCACAGAGCCCAATGCTGGCTCAAACTCACAAACTGTGAGATCATGACCTGAGCCAAAGTCGGACACTTAACCGACTGAGCCCCCTTAGTATCTCTCTTTAAATGTCTACTGTTTTTTTTTAAAGAATATTGTGTGCTCTCTCTCTCTCTCCCTCTCTCTCTATATATATCTAAAGTTAAATGGTTTTTATAAAAAGCACTCAGAATAATTTTAAATGTACATTATGAACTTTAAATTGAGATGTGTCAGGCCTTCAGTAATTACAGTTAAAAGTAGTTTTAGCTCAATTTTTGAAAGAAGTAAATCCTAATAATGATGTCTCTGAGTGCATTAGGAAAGATGGATACCGCTATTATTGTAAAAAAAAGGTTCATTGGAGTTGCACTTGAGCCTGGTATTCTGGCTTGGTTATAAGTGCACAGAGGTCCAAGGTGGTAGGGGAGAGCTGGTTTGGTAAGTGCTTCACAGATCCAGGCTTAATGGGCTGGGTAGGGGAAGAAACAGTTTGCCTTGAATCTTGCCTGAGTCAAGCTTTGGGAACTACACCGACTTTTTAGAACTTAGAGAGGACAACCCACTGACCATTCTTGGATCTATTTTTCCTAGTTATAAATTCTCTCATGGCTTAATTATGTATGAAAATGTAAACATAGAAGGGTCATTAAGCAGCCTATATAACAAGGCCAAAGTGCCTGTAGATTTTGCACCTGCCTTTTGTTGGATTACATATTAGTGTTTCCTGGTAATGCACAGTGAACTAATCATTCAGAACCTTTCAGGACTCAAACAGAAAAGTGTTTGCAAAGAACCCAGTATGATTGGCTTTGAAGTGGGCCCATATGGACATCTCCCTCCTTTTCTTCCCTAACTCGTGACTCAGAAAAACAGGTGACTTTACGGCGATCTTTGAGTCCTGGCAGAATTCCATGTCTGCGCTCTTTGCTTCACCTTGATCTGTGGCTTTTAATAATTTATGCATCAGTGGAGCTTATTATGGGTGTCTTTCCTTTTTAAAAAATTGAGAACAAAGGGAATACAGTTTAGATAATTTTTTCCTTCTTTCTATTCATATGCCTCCCACTTGTCACTGTTTCCATCAAGATGATTTTTTTTTTTTAATTTATACAAGCACTCCATGTGCATTTTGGAAAAATTAGAAAAATACAGAATAGGTGAAGAAAAAAAAAAAGTTACCCCAAATTTCATCACATGGAGGTGACTAGTTTGGTTTATAGCAACTTTGTCTTTGGGATCCACTGGTACTTCAGTTTCTGTGACCTCTTCATGGGATTGCTGACTACTGTGGGTCTATGTATAAAATTTACTGTTACTAGAACCACAGAGAGACAAACTGTTCCTGAAACTAAGTATAGCAGGATAATGAGAAAGCAGTAACACCACAGCGTAATGTGCAATTAGTGCCCAGGGAAGATGGCACCAGCTGTATGTTCACCATCCTGTGGAACCACTTGGCTTTGTGAGAACAGAGAAGGCTCTTGTCAGAGCACTGAACACTTTGGCTCAGACTGAACTTCATGGCACACCAAATACTGTGGGACTCCTGTGGGCTTGCTTAGTGCTTTTTTTTTTTTTTTCCTTGAAAAAGTCTTTGAATTCTTTAAGTGGCCAGCCTGACTGATAATTCAGGAAATATTAATGGGAACAACTCTGAGTTCTACCACTGCTTCTTAATTAACAAGAAGTGACTTGCAATGACAAAATGCAATGCTAATGGAGGTGTGGGAGAATAGATCTATTCAAAGGGTGCTAGTGACTTTGAAATTGTTCCAGTCATTCTGGAGTGCATTTTGTCCAATTATAATAAGAGCAATAAAGCTGATTTTGTGCCCTTTTACTCAGTTATCACTCACATTATGGGATATAGCTTGAGGAAATCATCTAAAAAAAAAAAGAAAGCATTTTACATAAAGATGGTTATAGTTTAAGTTATGGGTAATCAGGAAAACCATCTTCAAGAGATTCCCCTTGTATTTTACCATCCTCAGAAATGTGTTTTATGCGCTTAGGAGAGCTTTTCTAAGTAATGAAGCTTTTGAATGCTGACTGAGACTGCAGAGGGGCAAAGCCTCCTTTGTTTAAGTGGAAGTATGTAGTTGGTGACTTTCTGCCCAGAATAAGCAGCTTGTGGATTTTCTTTAGTCCTACCAGATTTTCCCAGTATATACATGACTGTTGATTTGGCAGATACAAGGATACAGAATTAACATAGAGGACATCTTATTTAACTCACTAGCTGAGATAGGTATGTTCTGTAATTATATAGGCAGATGTCTGGTCATTGCTTGATCAGCTTATTACTTCTTGGGGCAATTTGTTGGAAGCTCTATTATTTAGAAAGCTCTTCCTTATGTTAAAACAAAATTGACCTACTTGCAACTTCCACCTGTTAATTTCATTTCAGCCTTCTGGGGACATGTAGAATAAATCTGGCTTTTTCTAAGTCTTTTCTTTTTTTCTCCTCGGGCTGAAAAGACTTAGCTCTTCTAGACTGTCCTCAGATGTTCAACATATGTTCAGCATATGGTTATTTCTTTTCTGGAGGCATACCAATTTGTTGATGTTCTCCTTAAAGAATTCAGAGGAAAATGACCGCAATACCCTGGGTGTAGTCTAAACATTGCAGAGAAGACCTGGTAGGATAGCTCATTCTTGACACCACAGTTTTAAGAGTATTAAGACCTCATTAGCTTTTATCCATGCCATTTACCCCTATTGTGTGTGTATACAACTAAAACCTGCCAGTATTTTCATCTGTGTGGCTTGGGCTCTTCTCTGTAGAATTGCTTATTTGAATCTAATTGCAGTTCTTCACTTAACTTATACACATGATCTTTTTGATGAGGAAAAATCCAGATACAGTAACAAGCACTAATCTGAATTTTTGTGTATATAAATACCCTCTAACCACCACCCAGATCAACATATAGAATTTTTTCAGATTGCAGAGGTTCTCTCTTTTTCTTTCACAGCCAGCAGCTCCCCAAATGTAACCATTATTGTGACTTCTATTACTCTGAAGTAATTTTGCCTGGTTGAACTTCATGTAAATGGAATTGTGTGATTCCAATTCTCACATTGGTGTTTGTGAGTAAGGCAGAAGCTTCCTCTTTTTATTGCTATGTAGCATTTCATAGTATAAATTATACCACACTTTAGTTATCTATTCGGCTCAGGTTTTGTTTTTGTTTTTGTTTTAAATTGTTTTTTAAGGTTTATTTATTTTTGAGAGACAGAGCATGAGTGGGGGAGGGGCAGAGAGCAAGAGACACACACAGAATCTGAAGCAGGCTCCAGGCTCTGAGCTGTCAGCACAGAGCCCTATGTGGGGCTTGAACTCACAAACCGTGAGATCATGACCTGAGCTATAGTCAGATGCTTAACTGACTGAGCCACCCAGGTGCCCCTGTTTTTTGTTTTTAAATGTTTTTTTAATATTTATTTATTTTTTTAACGTTTTATTTATTTTTGAGACAGAGAGAGACAGAGCATGAACGGGGGAGGGGCAGAGAGAGAGGGAGACACAGAATTGGAAGCAGGCTCCAGGCTCTGAGCCATCAGCCCAGAGCCTGACGCGGGGCTCGAACTCACGGACCGTGAGATCGTGACCTGAGCTGAAGTCGGATGCTTAACCGACTGAGCCACCCAGGCGCCCCAATGTTTATTTATTTTTGAGAGAGAGAGAGTGCAAGCAGGGGAGGAGCAGAGAGAAAGGGTGACATAGAATCCAAAGCAGGCTCCAGGCTCTGAGCTATCAGCACAGAGCCCAATGCTGGGCTCCAACTCACAAACTGTGAGATCTTGACCTGAGCCAAAGTCAGACCCCCAACAGACTGAGCCACCCAGGTGCCCCTCAGCTCAGGTTTTTTTTTTTTTTTTTTTAAATAAAGCTACTGTGACAATTCTAGTACATGTCTTTTGGAAGAGATAAGTAATCCTATCTGTTGGTTATACACTTAGGAGTAAAACTGACAGGTCATAGAGTATATACATGTATTGCCTAGTACATACTGCAAAACAATTTTCCAAAGTGCTTGTACCAATTTATGCTCTCACTAGTAATGTACAGAGCTCCAGTTTTCCATATCTTCTCCAGGACTAGTTACTGTGAATCTTTTCATTTTTATCCATTTTAAAGAGGTGTAAGTTGTTATCTCACTAATGCTTTGATTTGCATTTTTCTGATGACTGGTTATCCACATAATTTTCATATAAAATTGATAGTATTATTATTTAGCTCTATTGAATTCATTTTGGATTGCTGCTTGATTATCGCATGAATTCACTATTCTATCTAGCTTCTTTCTACCTCATTTTGTTTATGTCATCTCTCTTCCAAGTCTCCGTGATACAGGGATATGGAAGAATGTGGTATCAAGCCCTTCTAAGTTGATATCAATGCTTTGATTGGTATCCTTGGGTAGGCCATTCAGCCAGTTCTGAAATCAAACCAACTGTATGATTATCAGCCCCCATTTCACCATGCTTTCAATAAAGTTATGTAGATGTACTGAAATTCACATCTTTGCATGCCTATAATGTTCTTCTGACCTAGCAGTCTAGTTGGTACTCCTGTCAAAAAATGCTTAAGTTGGTGTTCTTTGTAAATCCAAAATGGCCCCCATTAATCATTTACTCCCTCTCTATGAGCTCACAAATTGTCCTTTTGATTTCCTAATGGTATATATAAATGTAGGGCAGCATTTGCAACTTCCGTGTTATTTATTTTTTTTTGTAGTTTTATGGTTTTATTAACACAAATACAACATGCACATAAGCTGTCTGTCTATTCATTTTCTTCGCTGCACAGCCTGGCTTTGGGATGGCCAGCTGGGCTGCTCTTTCCATAATGGCTTTGTGGTTCTTAGTGGAGACACTGTGAGGAATCTCCGCACAGTAAGATATGTTACCCATCAGCAGCACTTCATGCTCCTTGACCCTGTGGACTAGGAACTTCCAGAAGCCACTGGGCAATTGTGCTTTGTTTTCTTGTTACTCCCATATGTAACCAATATTGGGCATCAAGATCTGGCCCTTGAATCTTCTGTGCACCCTATTTTCAATGCCTTTGGGCTTCCACCAGTTGCACTTAATTTTGACCTGTTGGTTGGACTGGTGCCAAGTGAACTTCTTGGTCCTCTTTTTAAAAATGTTGGACTTTAAGGGCACTGAATGGCTCAGTTGGTTAAGCCTCATGGTTCGTGAGTTGGAGCCCCACATCGAGCTCTGTGCTGACAGCTCAGAGCCTGGAGCCTGCTTCAGATTCTGTGTCTCCCTCTCTCTCTGGCCCTCCCCCACTCACACTTTCTCCTTCTCTCTCTCTCTCAAAAATAAACATTAAAATAATTATAGAAAGAAATATTAAAAATCTTGGACTTTACCAGAGTTCTGAGAGCAGCCATGATGATGAGTAGGACATGGCTGCCACCTCCCCAGGCAGCATGGAGGAAGAGAGAGCATTTGCAACTTCTTACTTGAAACAGAAGTTTACAGCAGTCTCCTTGTTTCATCTGACTGCTGTGTTTTAAATTGATTTTCTTTTTTATGAGCTGAATCCTTCCTTAAAGATTTTAAGAGCTCATGAGTTGACAACTATATAATAAGTACTTTTTTGGAGAGGATGAGCATCAAGAAGTATTTTATAATGCAAACAGTCATTCATTGATTTATCTCTAAACTTGGATTTCTAATTATCTGACTTTTCCTAATCACATGGACACTCATGTTTTATTTCTGCAAATGGGCAGAATTATGAAAGTGATGGACAGTGGTAAAGATTTATTTATTTTTTTTTTACATTTATTTATTTTTGAGAAACAGAGTGAGACAAAGCGTGAGTGGGGGAGGGGCAGAGAGAGAAGGAGACACGGAATCTGAAGCAGGCTCCAGGCTCTGAGCAAGCAGTCAGCACGGAGCCTGATGCGGGGCTTGAACTCACAAACTGTGAGATCATGACTTGAGCCGAAGTCGGACGCTCAACCGACTAAGCCACCCAGGTGCCCTGATAAAGATTTTTTTTTTTTTTAAAAGAAGATAATTCAAAACTATGAACTGCTGGAGATCATTTAATTAAATTATCTTGGTATATTAAATAGGATATCAGTGGGCTTAAAGAGATAGTCAACTTTTAAAGTGTCTTAGGCATTAAGCAAATCTGGTTTAGTCTTGAGAGATCTAAAAGCAATGACAGAAATAACCAGTCTACATGATAGGACTAGGTGCTGGTTATATTTCTTTGTGATTTAAGCAGGAAAAATAAAGTTTCGTGGAATGTATCCAAATTGGCTAGAATAGCTTCCCTAATCAACTGGAGATTTTTTGGCCACCCATAAGCCCTAACTGGCCTTATCTTTCATGCTTCTCATTATATTATGTAAATAATAAAATATTTGAATTAAAGAGAAACTAAAGGTTACCTAGTTTAGTCTTTAAAATTTATCTATGAAGAAACTAAGACCCAAGGAAGTTAAATGATTTACTTAAGTTTTACCATCTGAGGACTGGTTGAAGAAGCAGATAGATAAATGTTTCTGCTCTAATGAAGATCACATTTTAGTTGGAAGGGGACACAGAAGAAGCAAAGCACACATACTTGAAGAACAAAGTAGATGGTGATAAGTGTTACAGAGACTGGGATACATTATACCAAGTGGCCAGATCTTTCCCAATTTAGTTCTCTTTCTGCTTTACCAAAATGCTTTCTGAATGACTGTTTGGAAGAAATAGAGGAGGTAAATGACACAGTACTTTGTGGGTATACTGAATGTCAAAAATAAAATTTCTTTTTTTTTTCAGTCAACTTATCCCCATTTGTTCTTTAGGAAATCATAATTTAGACAGTATTTTAAGAATGAAGATCCTATGTGTAAATGAAAAATATACTCAAGAACATCAGAAAGTCCAGCAGTGTAGCCTAGGACAAGTGAATCATATATTTTCATCTTCAAGATTATTTGTTCAGATATATTGATTAAAGAGAATCTTCTCAACAGGTTTTGATGAAATGATACTAGAGCATATCACTAATCTAGAGAATATTTGTTTAATTTTTTCTAAGATTGAAAAGATGTTCTTGGAGGCCTACTTCAATCCTTGTTTTTTTAATTGAAGTTGTCTCAGTGTATACTTCATCTAATTTGGCTGTCCTTCAACTTTCTTGCCAACAAATAGGGAAAACATTTAGCACCAAGAAATGTATAAGACTTGAGGGAGATTAAAAAAAAATGTTGAAATAGGACCCTGGCCCTCAGGAATGCCATACTCTAATTAAAGAGAAAAGATAACAGTACCAGGCAGTAAGAGTGTTGAGCAATTGTTAGAGATAAGAGGCTTGATAGAGAAAGAAATGTCTTTCTGTGGGTGGAAGGTTTCTTTGGAGGAGTTATAAGTTGGTCTGGACTTTGCAGAATGCATGCTCTGAAAAAGAAAGCTGTAATTATAGCAGTACTTGAGGAAGATTTTCCAAATTAAGCTTTTGCAGGGAGCAGGGGACCAGGTTATTACAGTTCCCCAATGACAAAGATATAAAGTCTATTGATGACTGACAAAGCTGGTGGCTAGATGAGGTGAATGGGGTGAGTCAGAGCAAATCAGGAGGTGGAAGATGACCTTGCAGTCCGAGTCTGGGTAATAGATACCTTCATTCATAGGATTAAGGATGTCTGAAGGGAGAGCTGGTTTGGGGTAAGGCGGCATTTGATAGTGGCATACCAAGATGTTGGCAGCAAATCTGATTGAAAATCTCTATCAGAGAGTAGCAGTGATGGACCAGGGGCTAAGACTGAGTAATGGTAGAGTTAAAGACTCACATGTGTGAGCCCTGGTAAGGGAGAAGGGAGGATGTGGGAACTCTAAAAGGAAATACTGACCAAAAGCCACTGATTCTTTTCATGGGGGGTCGGGGATTTCTAATTGATCTCTGAGAGTTAAATGATTCCTTGGCAGCTGAAGGGAGCTGACAGTTATTGAACCAATACAGATCTCACTCAATGTTTGATGTTAATGACAATAAGTAGGATAATCTATATTCCCATTCCTGCTTATTGATTGGATAAAATATATACGCTATATGCTATCTCTACCTTTATCTATATTATATAGATATTTATACAGACATATGTCTATATACCTATCTGTGTATCTATCTGTGTCATGTAGTTTGTCATCCAAAGCAGGATATATTTGTGGGTGAAAGGAGGGCACAATTAAATCATGCTAGGGCAACATGTGTAAACCAGGACTGCCGCAGGCAAAGCACTAAGTAAGGGCATCCTATATATATATATGTATCAAGAAAGTATAACATAATGGCAGAGAGTATAAGGGAAAAACAGAATAGCCTCTAATGTTTTATTAGCTACATGATCCTGAACAAACAACTCAACCTGTCTAAGCCTTGGTTTTCTCAACTGTAAAATTTAAGATAATATCTTTTTTCCTCTGCAGTTCTTTTTAACATAGCAGCCAGAGTGATCCCTCCAGCATCACATGAGTTCTGATTACATGGGTGAAAGCAGGGGGACCAGTCAGAAAAGTGTTGCAATAATCCAGACCAGAGGTGATTTTAGTTTGCACCAGAATGGTAGTAATAAACATTATGAGAAAAGGTTAGATTCTGGATATAATTTAAAGGTAGAGCCTATAAGATTTTTTGGTGAGAGAATGAGATGTTAAGGATGACTTTAAGGGTTTTTGGGGCTGAAAGAATGAAACTGCTGTTCCTCAGGTTGGGAAAACTATGAGTGGAACAGAATTTGGAGGAAGATCAGGGGTTCCACTTTGGAAATGTTAAGTTTGAGGTGTCTATTAAACATCCAAAAAGAGGTATTGAGTAAGATGTTGAAGTCTGTAGTTGAGGAGAGAGTTTTAACTGGAGATGGGCACTTGGAAGTCATCAGATGAAAGACATGGGACCATATAATATCACCAAGAGAGTGATAGTAAATGAGAAGAGGAGAGAGATCCAAGGGCTGAGCCCTGCCCATTACAGCTAAAAGAGAAGGTAAAGAGAAGGAAGGAAGCAGCAAAGGACATTGAGAAGGAGCACCTGGAGTGGTAGAAGGAAAACAGAAGTACCTTGGGAGAAAACAGATTGATATTTATTAATATGAAGAGGATGATCAACTATCTCATATACTGCTGATCAAGTCAGATGAGGACTTGGAATTGATCATTGGGTTTAGCAACATGGAGGTCATTCGGGAGTAGTGGGTGCACAAGTCTGAAGTAGAAGGGTTTAAAAGAAGATGGGAGGAGAGAAATAGTGACAGCAAGTCTAGATAACTCTTTTAAGAAGATTTTCTCCAACAGGGAGAAAAGAAATGAAGTGATAGCTGGAAAGGAAAATGGATCTAAGAGCATTTTTTCCCCCAAGGTGGACGATGATCAACTAGAAAAGGAAAAAAAAATGGAAAATATAGCAGTGAGAAATGAGATTTGTGGAGTAATGTAAAAAAGGAATAGAACTAGCACACAAATTGCTTATAACTCAGGTAGTTCATCTATGATAACAAAAGCACATGTCAGTAAGTAGGTGGGGGGGGGGGTTAATGTGAAGAGAAGTGACAGTCCCTAGTTTGTTCTGAGTGAGCCTGAGTGAGCTAATGTCTGCCCAGTGATGATGTGGCAGAGAGCTGTCCACTATGGACCTTTTAACAAGGCTTGCTAAAGTCTGATATATTACTGTGAGTTTCATGCTTTCAGTGTGCTTTCATTTGGTGCTTTCATTGAACATCTGGGATTTTCTCTCACTTCCATGTACATTTCCCAAAGTCAAGACATTTCTTGAAACTTTAGTTACTTCATCTGTTGAGGAAAGAAAGAGAAAGACAGGGAGAGCGAGAGAAAATACTTACCTCAGTCTCACTGCTCTCCCTAGGAGTGATTATTGTTATCAGCTTGGTATGTGTCTCTCCTTTTTAAAAAGTGGCCTCTGGTGTTGTTTTTATCAGGGTAAAAAAAATAATATGTTGTCATTGTGAAAGGAAAAAGAACAAAGAAAAATCAACCATTTATTATCTTACTACAAAGGCATAGATATTTTAGTGTATCTTCTACTAGTCCTTTACGCATATGTTATAATAAACATATTTTACATAATTGTAATTTTAGTGCATATACAGTTTCTTCAAAAAATTTTGACATTATATCATAGGCAATTTCCCATGATACTAACATTTTTTTAAGAAACATTTTTAATGGCAGCCTATTTCTGTAGTGAGACATGGTCCATAATTTAGTTAACCATTTGCTATAATATTGGAAATTTCCAATGTTTCTGCAATTATAATGTTGGGGTAAATTACCTACTTTATAAGATGAGAATATTCCTTTTTCTCTTGAATAGTATGTATCTTCCTTTGTTGACCCCACTGAGTGTTTTTGTAGGAAGAGAGACTAGGTACCATGTTAATTATTGAATCTCATTATCTGGGTAAGTGCCTCACCTCTACTGAGCCATTTATATCAAAAGAATAATGGTGGGGACAATAATGAGCATGTATCTTTGGTTACTTATTTAATGCCATCTGCTCGGTAAAACATTAATGAGATTTTGACCCGTTAAAAGTGGTTTTAATTATAGTTCTTTTCTTTGACTTTTTGCTGTTTGATTCTACCAGACTGCTGGATCCTTTGAACATATTGTCCATTGTTTGGAGTGCCAAATGAGCTCTTTGGTTTTGGACTGACTTAAACATGATGATAGAAAAACAATGATTAAAAGTGAATATCTCTCTAACCTTTGGACATTGCACTGAATACAGGATGATTGTTATAGGGGTTAAGAATTCCCACAGTCTATTTTGTTAATTAAAAAAATCATGGGGCATCTGGGTAGCTCAGTCGGTTAAGTGGCTGACTTTGGCTCAGGTCATGATCTCGTGGTTTGTGGATTCCAGCCCCACGTCGGGGTCCGTGCTGACAGCTTGGAGTCTGGAGCCTGCTTTTGTTTCTGTGTCTCCTTCTCCCTCTGCCCCTCGCCCACGCATGCGCCCCCTTCTTAAAAATGAATAAACATTAAACAATTTTTTTTAAATCACAAAACTTTTTTTAAGTTTATTTATTTGTTTTGGGGCAGAGAGAGAGAGAGAGAGAGAGAGAGCGAGCACGAGCGAGCAGGAGCATGGGAGGGGCAGAGAGATAGGAAGAGAGAAAGAATCCCAAGCAGGCTCACCACTGTCAGTGAGCAGCTAGAACTCACAAACCACGAGATCATTATGTGAGCCAAAAACAAGAGTCAGAAACTTAACCCACTGAACCACCCAGGCGCCCCCCCCCCCACCAAAAATCACAGAACTTTTGAGTAGTAGACAATCACTCAGGATTACAAATGAAAACAAATTGTAAAAATGATCACCTAAGTAGTAATCAAATAAATAAAAATAACTACTAAAATTAACCTCTCAAACCTATGAAATTAAGATTTTTAAAAATGAAATATCCAGTTTTATCAAGGATATAGAGAAATAAGTATTCATAAAAAGTTTATTGGCCAGTGGGGATGTAAATTGATTCCATTTGGTCAATTTGGAAGTAAACATTAATGCCTTAAAATCTGCCTTTTCTTTGAGCCAGTATTTATACTTAGAGAAATATATCCTAAATAAATAATTATTATGGTAGGACTCCGGTAGAGGTTAGCAACAAAAATGTTCATTCAGCACTTTTTATACTAAGAAATAAAGAGACATAGTCTCAATATTAATTTATTCAGTAAATACATGTTTATCCAGTCCTGTTATATGCCAAATTCCATCATTCCTCAGAATCTTTGGGTACAGTGGTGAACAAGGTATGGTTTTCCTATCAAATACCTGTAGCCCAGATCATACATCCATTCAGTGGAATTCTAAGGCCCTCATTAAGAATGATGCTGTAGACTTCTGCTTCAGCCAGGATGGAGTTACAGAGTTTGGATTACCATACTACATTAACTGGAAAGTACCCAAGAAATTCTACAAAATAATGTTTTTCAAGCATTGGACAACAAACAGTGTAGGACTGAAAGAAAGGAAATTAACAAGATGAGTACTATCTAGAGTCACTATCTAGAGGAAATGTGGCTGGGGCCAGGGGATGTCTCTGCTAGTCTTGCTGAATTGAAGAGATGAAGATCAGACATAGGGGAATGTCAAGGCTGCCAGATTTTTCAGTGGAGTACTGAGGAGACAGAACTCCATAAAGAGAGAACTCCAGAGATCTCTAGGGGGATCCCCTTGAGTCTTTGGCTAAAAAGTGATCTGCGCACATGTGAGAGGAAACTGTCTGAGGCCAGGGAAGTGACTGCTAGAAGGATGGGCAGAACAATATTTGGAGCACACAGGACTGGCAAATATTCATGTTGTTACCAGCTAGGGCATAGAGATTTCATAGAGCACAATACTTGGAAAGTTACCACTTTAATTATGGAGATAAATTGGACTTGAGTAAAGGCTGCTCTCTGGAGCTGCCCTAGTAAAGCTTGAAGGCAAGACTCAAAAGGATGTGACTGATGAAAATAACTGTGCATCAGAAAAAAAAAATCTAACAACCAGTGATGTAAAGTTTACTCTCCCTGGCAATTAATCAATAGTCAGTTATTCACAGGCCACTCTCCAGAATCCTGAGTATGAGCTGAAGAGGGCCGGCATTAGGTCAGACGTAGGCATGCTGGAAGTATGAACCACTTGCTCATGCAATTTATGCTTTTAGAATGTATTTGTGCTTTGAAACCTGTAGAAAAACACTTCGACTTGATGATAATATGCTCCAGGGTGTACTCAATTTGTGGTGAGGCAGATGAGATAACCCAGTCACAGTGGTCATCTGGTGTCCCGTGATTTGACAGTTAGTCTCTGTCAGAGTTCAGCAGCAAGGTGTTTCTCTCAAGGGAAATAATGACTTGCTGAAAAGGGCATAGCCTTCAGCCAAACCCCTAAGGGCTGCCACATGACTCTTGCATCAGGATTTGCCATGGACTCTATTCAGCATCTGTATTTGCCTCATTTGATATTTTAAACACTTTGGATCTGATGACTCATAAAAGCCATGTAGTGGAGCTGCTTGAACAATGGTTCATACCAGATAGAAAACTCTCTATTGATTTGTGCCACTGCTCAAAGTGAGCAGCTTTTTAGGTCCAATCAGTGGGTCAAAAAAATATGCTTATGGGAATGTTGCCTTCCAATTCCAGAAGAGAGCCATGAAAATCTTTTGCTTTTTTTTTTTTTTTTTTTTTAGCTGAGGAGGGATACAAGGCTAGTAACTTTACCTGCACTTTGGGCATGCTATTTCAACTTGTCCAAATCAGTGAACTCCCCGAAACTTTATTGAAGTTTCAGATCCTGACATCATCTTGGATTTTCTTCTTTCTTTTTATATACACTGTCTTAGCAAGGTATCTGTTATAACATACTTCTTTTTGTCATATGGAGGTGACATGGTGTTATTAAGGGATCCATTGACTAGATTTTAGCACAGATCCAGGAAATTGACATGAGTAAAGAAACATGAAGATAGGGATTTTGGTGTCTGCATACTGAAGAAAAGAAGAAAAAACATTTTCTTGATTAATAGCTATATATTAGGTTCTAAGGACCATGTTGATTTGCTTAAGCAACATACTACCTCTGGAAGAGATGTACAGTAAGAGATGCTATTTGGTTAAGTTTATAATAATCCACTGTTATTCTGTAAGATCTATCTTTCTGCTACAGTGATGAAAAGGTAAGGTAAATGGGGGCACCTGGGTGGCTCAGTTGGTTGAGCTTCCGACTCTTAATTTTGGGTCAGGCCATGATGCCAGGATGGTGGGATTAAGCCCTGTGTTGGGCTCCATGCTGAGTGTGGAGCCCTGCTTAAGATTCTTTCTCTCTCTCCCTCTTCCATGTGCATGCACGCTCTCTCTCTCTCTCTCTCTCAAATAAAATTTAAAAATTTTTTTCAGGGGCGCCTGGGTGGCTCGGTCGGTTAAGCATCCGACTTCGGCTCAGGTCATGATCTCATGGTCTGTGAGTTCAAGCCCCGCGTCGGGCTCTGTGCTGACAGCTCAGAGCCTGGAGCCTGTTTCAGATTCTGTGTCTCCCTCTCTCTCTGCCCCTCCCCTGTTCATGCTCTGTCTCTCTGTCTCAAAAATAAATAAACATTAAAAAAAAAAATTAAAAAAAAAATTTTTTTTCAAGAAGATAAGGTAAATGGAAATGTGGTAAGAATCACCACCCCTCCATCTTTCATCTTTGCTGGTGGAACTAGTCTTTGTATTATTAGCAGTTGGGTGGTCAAAGAGCTTTTACTTATCCATTTCTATCACTCCACATTTCAGGGAACGAATGGTAAATTCTGCCTACTTTTGGGTCTACATATTCCAAGTATACACTCGACTTGGAATATAATCACATGATGGGTTTATGGTTACATTGGGCCTATGAGTAGGTGGGCGTCTCTGATATTTTAATCCCTAACCATGAATGGTGTACCACAGGATGGGTCTCTAGGAATTAGCATATTTTAGAGCCAATGTCAATAAAGATTCAAAGCACTGGATATTTTCCTTTCTCCAGTGCATGGTTAATCTTGTCAAATGGCCATACTTCCTGTATTTTCCATAAGAAAAGCTAGAAGGAGGATAAGCAATACTTTTATGTGGTTGCAAGTTTTTCCCTCAAAGGTGCCTTTCTGTACTTTTCCAGGTCCGTGATTTCAGATCAGAGAATTGGATTAGGAGAGTACCTTTCTTATAGTGCCTCAAATCAGCCTTTTATTTGCCACACCATTAATACCAAGTGGATTTTTATTGTATTCAGCCACAAGCAGGCAAGGAAATGGATTATTCTCTAGAGCCTCCAGAAAGGAATGCAGCCCTATTGATACCCTGATGTTAAGGCTTTTGACTTCCAGAACTATAACAGAATAATTCTGAGTTGTCTTAAGCCACAATATTTGTGTTAGCCTATTATAGCAGCTAAACACTAAAGCTGATTCCTAGTTTTTTTTTTTTTTAAGTTTATTTATTTTGAGAGAGAGAGAGAGAGAGAGAGGAAGGGAGGGAGAGAGAGACAGAGCGAGAATGAACAGGGGGGAGGGCAGAGAGAAAGGGGGACAGAGGATCTGAAGCTCACTCTGTGTGGACAGCAGACAGCTAGATGTGGAGCTCGAACCCACCGAACTGTGAGATCATGACCTGAGATGAAGTCAGACACTTAACCGACTGAGCCACCCAGGTGCCCCTGATTCCTAGTTTTAAGCACAAGAAACTAAATGGTTATTTTAAGTAGTAAAGGCTTATTAAAAGAGATTTATCAAGTAGCTCACAGAACCTCCAGGAGGGCTGCAAGGCAAGCCCCAGAGGCTCCCTATCAGAAGCTATAACCGAGTCTTCCTGCAGACAAGCTTCACTGACCTGCGGCAGGCCCCTTGGGGGCATTGTATTGTTGACAGCAACACTGGACCCTAGGCCTCAAACACTGTTGCTACAATTGCAACCTCTCAGGAAATTGGATGTAGATGCTGTCATGTATCATCCTCTCTAGAAATAGATTGTGTCCAGTCTCCACTTCTTTAGGTCATTAACTTCTAATCAAAAGCTGGAATCTAGGGGCACCTGGGTGGCTCAGTCAGTTGATCATCCAAATCTTGGTTTGGGCTCAGGTCATGATCTCACAGTTGTGAGATCAAGCCCCATGTCAGGCTCCATGAAGCCTGCTTAAGATTCTCTCTCCCTCCCTCTCTCCCTATGCCCTTATCCCCCCATCTAAAAAAAAAAAATAAATAAACAAACAGAAAACAAAACAAAACAAAAAATCTGGAGACTATATTTCTGATTACCCTGGCTTGGCATTTATGCTGGCACCATAGTTGCAAGGGAGGTTAAAAAAGTGAGTATCTGGTATATTTGGCCTCCTCTGATCTGCTTTCAAGATGGTGGAGTCCTCATATAAGAAAGTGATGCATATGTTGGTTACTAAAAAGAACGAGTAACATCTACCATGGCACCTATAATCCCAGAAGAGGAGAGATTGTAATTGGCCTGGCTTGGGTCCTTTGCTGTACTCTTTATGGTGAGTAGGGAGGTTCACTGATCAGCTGGTTTGGGTGGGGATCCTTGACAGACACAGCCTCTTGTGGAAAGGTGCAGGCACCCAAAGGAAAAGTGGCTCTATTATCAGAAGAAGGGGAAAAGGAAAAAAAGCAGTAGTGTGGTGAACAGAGCTTATGATTGTAGCTAGGTCACCTTGAATCCCAGCTGTACTGCTTGCTAATTTGCAAAGTCGAATTTGCTCAGAATTACCTGCAGTTTACCAAAGGAGTGAAGAGTCCTGATTCTGGTGCCAGTTGCCTGTTGTAAGTTCAGGTCCTGTCACTTAATAGCTGTGTGATTTTGTGTTTCAATTTTCTCATTTGTAGAATGGGTATAAGAATAGTACCTACTTCATAGAATAGTTGTCATTAACACATGAGTTAACAGTTGTAGTGAGTTTAGTGCCTGGTATATAATAATAGCCATCATTAATTATTATTATTTTAATGTAACTCAGGCATACAAAGAAAGGAACTTAAAATTATTTTTATATAACTGATCTAATCTAGTTTTTAAACTCTTACTTCTGCTGATGGTGGTGGGGTGTGGGTTGTGGGAGGGAAACTAAAAATTACTAGTAAGAGGGAATTTATTTATTTATTTATTTTTAAAAATTTTTTTTTCAACGTTTATTTATTTTTGGGACAGAGAGAGACAGAGCATGAACGGGGGAGGGGCAGAGAGAGAGGGAGACACAGAATCGGAAACAGGCTCCAGGCTCTGAGCTGTCAGCCCAGAACCTGACGCGGGGCTCGAACTCACGGACTGCGAGATCGTGACCTGGCTGAAGTCGGATGCTCAACCGACTGCGCCACCCAGGCGCCCCAGTAAGAGGGAATTTAAATAGTGTCTTTTAAATATAAAAGCAATCGGTTTAAAATTGAAACTCCTTATGAAGCTGTCTCCTCTCTGTCATGGGGTCTCACTGCCCCCCCCCCCCCCCGTTTCCTTCCCCAATATGACTGGGTACAAGGACAATTAGATTATCATGGTGGCAGGATGGCACTTGGGCTGTCTCTTTGTCTTCTCTGATGCCTGACGGGTGTGACTGGTCACATCTTGTGCCTAGGTGTCACTGAGGTATGGCTGATCCTGCCTGCTTTGGGACATCAACTGTTATCTTCCCCTGAAGAATGGGAGTCCTATCACAGCCTCTAGACATGGAGTCCCTGCTCACTGTGGCCCTTCATCCTAACCCCAGGCTGCTTGGCTTCAGTTTTCCTGGGATGCCCAGGAATTCCATCTTTTTGCTTTCTATATATTATGGTGTGAGATACCATCCTACACTGTTCCTACACTATTAACCCAGCATCATGTTGAATTGGCATGTAAAATGCTAGTCTTCTTTAAGGAGTTGGCATTTTAAAAAAGTTATTCTATTTTTTAAAAAAAATTTTTAATGTTCATTTATTCTGAGAGAGACAGAACATGAGCAGGGGATGGGGCAGAGAGAGAGAGGGAGACACAGAATCAGAAGCAGTATCCAGGCTCCAAGCCGTCAGCACAGAGCCTGACACGGGGTTCGAACCCATGAGTGAGGTTATGACCTGAGCTGAAGTTGGACATTCACCTGACTGAGCTACCGAGGCTCCCCTAAAAAGTTTTTATTTTGAGAAATGAGGAATGAGTCCCCCGATACTTGGATTCCTCTAGGCCTATTTGGGTGTTTCTATTCCCATTTGCATCCCCACCCAGGGTTTTGAGCCTTGGAGGACAGTCCGGATACCTGAGTCTGAACTCCTTCATTTTTTCCTCACTGTCTCCTGTCATCTCTAGTTCCCTCAGTGACTAAAAGGTATTTTTTTTCTCCTTCCTTTGAGTTGAGAGTTTTATCATGTCCTGAGTTCTTTCTAGCTTCATTTCTCTGCATTCTTTCAGGCTCTGGTTCTTAGTATTTTAAGAAAAGCCTTTTGAGTTTCCTTTCTTTTCTTTTCTTTCCTTTCTTTCTTTCTCTTGCCAGAAGTTTATTGAGTGCCACAAACATGTGTCTAGCACCTATATGCTGTGCTGGCTGCTTGTCATATGATTTTTAGTTAGTTAGTTAGTTTTATTCTTTTTCTTTTATTTTTTAAATTTATATTGAAGTTAGTTAGCATATAGTGCAACAATGATTTCAGGAGTAGATTCCTTAATGCTCCTTACCCATTTAGCCCATCCCCCTTCCCACACTCCCTCCAGTAACCCTCTGTTCTCCATACTTGAGTCACTTATGCTTTGTCCCCTTCCCTGTTTTTATATTATTTTTGCTTCCCTTCCCTTGTGTTCATCTATTCTGTGTATTAAAGTCCTCATATGAGTGAAGTCATATGATATTTGTCTTTCTCTAATTTCGGTTACCATAATACCCTCTAGTTCTATCCACGTAGTTGCAAATGGCAAGATTTCATTCTTTTTGATTGCCAAGTAATACTCCATTGTATATATATATATACACACATACACACACACAACATCTTCTTTATCCATTCATCCATTGATGGACATTTGGGCTTTTTCCATACTTTGGCTATTGTTGATAGTGCTGCTATAAACATGGGGGTGCATGTGTCTCTTTGAAACAGCATACCTGTATCCCTTGGATAAATACCTAGTAGTGCAATTGCTGGGTCACAGGATAGTTCTATTTTTAATTTTTTGAGGAACCTTAATATTGTTTTCCAGAGTGGCTGCAGCAGTTTGCATTCCCACCAGCAGTGCAAAAGAGATCCTGTGTCTCCACATCCTTGCCAACATCTGTTGTTGCCTGAGTTGTTAATGTAAGCCATTCTGACAGGTGTGAGGTGGTATCTCACTGTGGTTTTGATTTGTATTTCCCTGATGATGAGTAATGTCGAGCATTTTTTCATGTGTCAGTTGGCCATCTGGATGTGTTCTTTGGAGAAGTGTCTATTCATGTATTTTGCCCATTTCTTCACTGGATTATTTGTTTTTGGGGTGTTGAGTTTGATAAGTTCTTTATAGGTATTGGATATCTTTATCTGATATGTCGTTTGCAAATATCTTCTCCCATTCTGTTGGTTGCCTTTTAGTTTTGCTGATTGTTTCCTTCGCTGTGCGGAAGCTTTTTCTTTTGATGAGGTCCCAGTAGTTCATTTTTGCTTTTGTTTCCCTTGCCTCCAGAGACGTGTTGAGTAAGAAGTTGCTGCAGCCAAGGTCAAAGAGGTTTTTGCCTGCTTTCTCCTTGAGAATTTTGATGGCTTCCTGTCTTATATTGAGGTCTTTCATCCATTTTGAGTTTATTTTTGTGTCTGGTGTAAGAAAGTGGTCCAAGTTCACTTTCCTGCACGTTGCTGTCCAGTTTTCCCAGCACCACTTGCTGTAGAGACTGTCTTTTTTCCATTGGATATTCTTTCCTGCTTTGTCAAAGATTAGTTGGCCATACACTTGTGGGTCCATTTCTGGGTTCTCTATTCTGTTCCATTGATCTGAGTGTCTGTTTTTGTGCCACAATTTCCATTATTTCTTAACAAAACCTGCAGATCAAAACTAAAAATGGAACTAACAAATACAATTTGCAAGTTAAAGTTGAACAATAACTTCTTTGTTCTTTATCCCTTCTCTGAAAGTGTTAAAGCCTCTTGGTTTTACTGGGTGAGGAGCCACAAGTCCAGTATACCAGTATAGTATTTTCAAAATAGTATCCCTGCTCTACCAGCTCTGCAGTGGATACTTGATTACAAGCTATTCTTATTATTTTATATAACTATACCTATTCAAATGAAGCCAATAAGTAATGCTTAACTTTATGCATAAATATTAGAGTTGCTCAGCAGTATACTAGAGCCCCATACCATTCACTCATTCATTCAACAAATACATATTAATAGCCCACTATATTCTAGGATGTCCTAAGGAAATTCTATAACTTTTTTTTTAGAGTTTAAGCAAAATAGGCAAGATCGCTTTTAATAGTGACATCTTCTACAAAGCATTTCCAAGTTCTTTAATAACTAAGTTGGATATGGCCCCAAATGGACCAGAGATATACCAAATGTATCCATTAACAAATAGTATAATTTTTCAATATAGTGTCCCAGTTCAATGAGATTAAACTACTACCTCTGTCACCCAGTTAGTATTAGCTAAGTATGGAGCGAATGATCAAGTTGTTGCTGAGAGCAGCATGAATCTTTCTGCTTGACCAAACCCGGCCCATTGAGACCAGCACATTCTTGGATCTGTTGGGTTTTTTTTTTTCCTTTTTGCCCAACCCTGGCCACAAGGTCTGACATCAGCCATGGCAGTGATAAGTTATACTGATTCTAAGAAAGAGATCCTTTTAGTTCACTGATTTGTGGAATGGAAAGCCACTGGTAGGATAGAACTGGTGTCTGTTACCAAGGAGAAAAGGCATTATCCCAAGTAGCACAGTCCTGACTACGTTTTTGACCCTCTGTTTTCTATTTTCATGTAAATTATGATATGATTAGACTTTACATGGTGAGGTCATTGAGAAAGCAAGTGATTGGAAACATCTTGGTTATACTATTTATCATGTGTAGGTCATATTACCAATAGCTAGTTAATAAGATAGTATGTAAGTCTCCTATAAACTATGTAACTTAATTTTAACCAGTTCTCAGTAATGATAAAAATATAACCAGTTTTCCAGAGACATATGACTTTTTTGTACGTGTGAGGGAGATTTTAAGTGTTTTGCTATATGTGAAATGGCATTTTTTTCATGTGCAAAATCAGCTTTTAAGAAGATAGCAGTAGATATGTCAAGATGAAACTGAAGATGCTTGCCCATGCAGGAAAATGTCATACGTAGCTAGATTGACTTGTGAGTGCAAAAGCTTCTTACAGCCTTTTTAATTCTCTGAAACCTGTGTTTTCCTTGTGTGCTAAGAGCACTCACATAGGTAGCTCACCTGTAATAAGGACTATTTCCTTGGAAAATGATCTCAAGTTACCTATGCTTCTGAGACTATTGGGTCCAATGTCTGTGAGATTCTTTGGAACCAAGATGGCTACGACATTTTCTAATTTTTGAGCTGAGTTCTATGCAGCATATATGTTCCTAAAAAGCTATTTTAAACTATATATTTGTACACCTCATCATTTTCAGTGTAATAAAGGATCTTATTATCTAGAGGACCTCTCAAACGAGTGTGTAATCATCTCGTACTCTGAGTGAAAGTACTCAGAGTGAAAATCATCTTGTACTCTGACTAATCACAACACAATTTAGCTATTTTTTTTTTCTTAAAAACAGGACATACCCACCTTACAGTTAACGTATTTGAAAATGCTGGATTTTTATTTGTTAATGTATAAAGTGCACAGATCTTAATGATACATTTTGATAGGTTTGACAAATGGATGTACCTATGTGACCAACATCCTAATAAAGATGGAGAACATTTCCACAATTTGTGAGATTGCTTTATGTACCTTTGCACTGAGCCCCCTTCCTCTGATCCTCCCCAGACCAACTATTGTTCTGATCTCTGTTACCATAGTTCAGTCTATTCTTGAGCCTTCTACAAATAGAATAAATGTCCTCTTGCATCTAGATTCTTTTACTCAGCAAAATGTTTTTGAAATTTGAGATTCATGTTGATATGGGTATCAGTAGCTCATTTTTTTTAATATTACTGTGCAGCTTTCCATTTTATGATTATATCACAATTTGACCATTCTTTCATTGATAGACATTTTAGTTTCCAGTTTTGGGCTATTATGAATAAAACTGCTATGAATGTTCTTTTTTTAAATTTTTTTTTCAACGTTTATTTATTTTTGGGACAGAGAGAGACAGAGCATGAACGGGGGAGGGGCAGAGAGAGAGGGAGACACAGAATCGGAAACAGGCTCCAGGCTCTGAGCCATCAGCCCAGAGCCTGACGCGGGGCTCGAACTCCTGGACCGCGAGATCGTGACCTGGCTGAAGTCGGACGCTTAACCGACTGCGCCACCCAGGCGCCCCGTAAACTGCTATGAATGTTCTTGTAAAAGTCTTCGTGTAGACATGTTTTCACTTTTCCTGGGTAAGTGCCTTGGAGCAGGAAATTTGAGTCATAGAGTAGGGATATGTATAACTTATAAAGAAACAAAAAAGTGATTGTCTGAAATGGTTGCTGCATTTTTTCTTTCCCACCAGAAATAGGAGAGTTCCAATTTGTTTCCTATCTGTCCCAATATTTATATTGTAAGTTTTTAAACTTCAGCAATTTGAGTCGTATGTGGTAGTATCTTGTAGTTCTAATTTGAATTTCCCTGGTGATTAATGCTGTGGAGCACTTTTCATGTGCTTCTTTTTTAAAATATATTTTCAAGTTTTGCCTATTTAAAAAATTGGGTTGTCTTTATTATTAATTTATAATAGTAGTTTATATAGTCTGGATACCAGTCCTTTATCAGATAGGTGTAACAAATATTTCTCAGTTTCTGGATTGTTTATTCATTATCGTAATGTGTTTTTGATGAACAAAAGTTTTTAATTTTGATGAAGTCAGCTTGATTATTTTTCATTTATGATTGACACTTTTTATCAAACTTGTCTAAAAAATCTTTGCCTATCCCAAGGTCATAAAGATAGTCTCTGAAATTTTCTTCTAGCAGCTTTATAGTTTTAAGTTTTATGGTAAATTTCTAAATTTTTGTATGGTGTAAGAAGTTCAGACTGTTCTTTTTCTTTCTTTTTTTTTTTTTTTAATGTTTTTATTTTTGAGAGAGAGCAAGACAGAGTGTGAGCAGGGGAGGGACAGAGGGAGAGGGAGACACAGAATCTGAAGCAGGCTCCAGACTCCGAGCTGTCAGCACAGAGCTGGATGCAGGGCTCGAACTCACGAACTGTGAGATCATGACCTGAGCTGAAGTTGGACACTTGACTGAGCCACCCAAGTGCCCCAGACTGCTCTTTTTCATATGGATATACATGTTTTTGTTGGCACCATATGTTGAAAAGACATTTTTCCCCATTCAGTTGCGTTGACACCTTTGTCAACTATCAGTTTTCCAGCTAGCATGGAAATTTTGAGGTCTATTTTATTCCTCTGATCTATTTGAATATCTATACACTAATATTAAACCATCTTAGTTACTGTGGCTTATACTACACCTTCAAATCAGGTAGTATAAGCACTTTAATTTTGCTATATGAATCTTATAACCTGAAACCTTGCAAAATCATCTATCTGTTTCTTTATAGATGTCTTAGGATTTTCCATGTACAAAATGAAGCCATCTACAAATAAAGACAATTAAATATTTTCTAACATTTATGTGTTTTGTTTTTTTTTTTCTTCATTGCACTGGCCAAGATTTCCAGTTTAAACTTAAATAGAAGAGCCATTCTTAGCAGAAATTGTTTCTAATCTTAGGAGAAATAGGTTAGTCTTTCACCGCTAAGTATACTGTTAGCTGTGTTTTATATAGACGCTCTGGTAAGTAATAAGATATATTATTATTATATAATCTGCCACCAAATCCTCTCATAGAGCTTTTAAAATCGTTGTAATCTCCTGAGTGATAGGGATGCTAAGAGCTTCTTGTGTTCTATATTTTGTCTTTGACCCCAGTTCCTAACGCTGAGTTCCTAAATCCCTTGGAATTTCCTGGGTGATAGTCTTTTGTTCTAAAGAAGTGATGCTTGGTGGGATAATTATCCAGATAACTTTAGGATGGGGTCTGTTTACCAGAAAGACCAACCCATGATTAGTAGCTCGGAAGTTTTAAGCCTCCTCTCCCATCCTCCAAGGAAAGGACAGTGGTTAGGGATTCAATTAATACTCCATCGTGCCTATACGATGAAGCCTCCGTAAAAATCTCTAGAATACAGTGTTTGGAGGCTCTCTGGATTAGTGAGCACATCCATGTGCTGAGAGAATGGTATATCTTAACTCCACAGGGAAAGAAGCTCCTTAAACTGAGGACACTTCTAGACCTCACCTTGTGTACCTCTTCATCTGGCTGTTCATATGTATCCTTTATCATATCCTTTATTATATGAACTGGTAAATGTAAATGTTTCTCTGAGTTCTGTGAGCCATTCCAGAAAATTATTGATTGTGAGGAGAGGGTCATGGGAACTTCTAACTTATAGCTGCTCAGTTACAGATACAGGAGGTCCAGAGTTGCATCTGGCATCTGAAATTGGTAAAATCTGTGAGTCTGAACCCATAACTTGTGTGATTTAACACTAAGTCCAGGTAGATAGTGTCAGAATTGAATTGTAGGACACCTGGCTGGTAGCAGATCATTGGTTGGTGTGGGGAAAAAACCTACACAATTGGTGTTAAAAGTGTTGGTGAGAGCAAAGAGAAGAAAACCATAGTTTACTTTTATGATTTTTATCAGATTTAAGATGTTCCCTTTCTATTCCCAGTTTTCCCAATTTATGGGTTTGAATTTTGTCATACTTTATGCTTTAAATGAGATACTGTTACAATAAATTGCAATGAATGACTAATCTTGCATTAACAGGAAAGAGCCTATTATTGGTCATGATGCATTATACTTTTTATATATTACTAGATTTAATTTACTAATATTTTATTAAGAGTTTTTACATTTATATTCTTTTCTTGAAATGTTCTTGTCAGGTTTTGGTATCAGGCTTATCCTGGCCTCATATAACACTTTAGGAAGTTTCTTCCTCCTTTATTTTCTGAGTTTGCATAGAACTGTTATTAGTTCTTCCTTAAATGTTTGAGAGAAATCACTAATGAAATTATCTAAGCCTTGAGGTTTCTTGATGGAAAAGTTTAAATGTTCCCATAAAGTTAAATATCTTTAACAGTTATAGGAATGTCCAGATTTTTAAATTACTTCTACTGTCACTTTTCATAATTTGTGTTTTTAATGGACTTTTCCCATTTCATCTAAGTTGGAAAATTTATTGACATAAAGTTTTTTATGATATTCCCTTATCCTCTTAAGGTCTGTAAAGTCTGTAGTGATGTCTTTATTCCATTCTGATATTGGTAACTTGTGACTTTTCTTTCTTCCCTTTTTTTCTTTTTTATCTTGATCAGTCTTGACAGAGTTAATCACTTAAAAAAATCTTTTTAAAGATCTAGATTTTGGCTTTTCAATTTTATCTATTCCCTATTTATCATTTCATTGTTTTCCATTCTTTTATGTTTTCTTTAATTAATTAAGTTTAATTAGCTCATCTTTTTCCATCTTCTTTATATGGAAGTTTAGGTCATTATTTTAAAATTTGTTTCTTCTTTTTTAACATAAACATTCAAAGCTAGAAATTGCCTTCCAAACACAATTTTAGCTACATCCCACAAATTTTGACTTCATTAGCATTTTGTTTGAGGTATTTTCTAATTTAAATTTAAATTGTTGCTCTGACTTATGGATTATTTAGAAGTAGGTTTGTTAATTACCAATATCTATTGGTAACTGATTTCTAACTTAATTCTGTTGTAGTCAAAGAAGTACTGTGTATAATTAAGTTCTCTGAAAAAATTTTGAAATTTGATTTATGCCCTATCATATGGCCCATCTAGATGTTTATTCCATGCACATTTGAAGAAAGAGTATTTTATGCAGTTGTTGGTTGTGTTTTATAAAAATCAAGTATATCAAGTTGGTTTTTAGTATTGTTAAATCTTCACTATCCTTACTGATTTTTCTCTGTTTGATACATTAATATCATGACTGAAAGGAAAATATATATTCTGTGTCTGCCTATGGATTTGTCTCTTTTCCCCTTCAGTCATGTCAGTTTTTGCTTCATGTATCTTGAAGCTCTGTTATTAGGTGCTTATGCATTTATGGTTATCATATGTTGTTAATGAACTGAACTTTTTAACAATATGGAATATCCCTCTTTATCTCTAGTAATATTCTTTATCTTGAAGTCTACTTTGTCTGATGTTAACATAAACAATAAGAGAATAAGAGACTTTAAAATGCTTAATGTTTATTTCTCTTATCTGCCAACCTCCTATTCCTCCTGCTGTCCTTTGCTGGGCAGTGTTAGCACATTGGTGGAGTACAGATGGGGTCACTATAGTTTTCTTAAAATTGGGCTGTGTTGAGATTAGTGCAGGGAGACAGCACAAGTAGTTTGTTGGTCTCAGGCTATATAAATAGGATGACTTGGCTTTCTCTACTTTTGGAAATGTTTTTGATTTTTGCTACCATTAAGCTACTAGAGGCATTATTTTGCCTGAGAGATCAAAACTGAAAAGTATCTTCAGGTGGTGTCAGCTTGCTAAGAATTGTAGAGTTTCTTTTCTTTAATTGTCTTCATTTTCAATATTTTTAGATAATAAAAGAATTCTATGGCATTTTGATTTGAAAAGTTTGAGATTCATACACTGAAAGTTCCAGTCTGGGAGCCAAGAGAATGGTATTTTTGCTTGTTTAAAATTCCAAACATATGACTTAAGGCAAGTCCTTTAAAAGTTATCCCAAGAAAAAACAAAGATAGTGATGTTTATCCTAATCTACCACTTACGGAATTTTATAATTGGATATGACCTTAGGGATTATCTGCTTCTACCTGGTAATTTTATGTGTACAGAGACTGAGGCTTTGAGAAGCTCAATGATTTGCCTAAAGACATTCAGTGTGTTCATAGCAGACTGGAATTTTACATATATATATGTAAAATTTACTGTCAAGTTGGTTTCCATACAACACCCAGTGCTCATCCCAACAGGTGCCCTCCTCAATGCCCATCACCCACTTTTCCCTCTCCCCCACCCCCATCAACTCTCAGTTTGTTCTCAGTATTTAAGAGTCTCTTATGGTTTGCCTCCTTCCCTCTCTGTAACTTTTTTCCCCCCTCTCCTCCCCCATGGTCTTCTGTTAAGTTTCTCAGGATCCGCATATGAGTGAAAACATATGGTATCTGTCTTTCTCTGCCTGACTTATTTCACTTAGCATAATACTCTCCAGTTCCAACCACATTGCTACAAATGGCCAGATTTCATTCTTTCTCATTGCCAAGTCGTATTCCATTGTATATATAAATCACAGCTTCTTTATCCATTTGTCAGTTGATGAACATTTAGGCTTTTTCCATAATTTGGCTATTGTTGAAAGTGCTGCTATAAATATTGGGGTACAAGTGACCCTATGCATCAGTACTCCTGTATCCCTTGGGTAAATAAATTCCTAGTAGGGCTAATGCTGGGTCATAGGGTAGAATCTATTTTTAATTTTTTGAGGAACCTCCATACTGTTTTCCAGAACAGCTGCACCAGTTTGCATTCCCACCAACAGTGCAAGAGGGTTCCCGTTTCTCCACATCCTCTCCAGCATTTATAGTCTCCTGATTTGCTCATTTTAGCCACTCTGACCGGCGTGAGATGGTATCTCAGTGTGGTTTTGATTTGTATTTCCCTGACGAGGAGTGACATTGAGCATCTTTTCATGTGCCTGTTGGCCATCTGTATGTCTTCTTTAGAAAAGTGTCTATTTATGTCTTCTGCCCATTTCTTCACAGGATTATTTGTTCTTCGGGTGTGGAGTTTGGTGAGTTCTTTATAGATTTGGATACTAGCCCTTTGTCCGATATGTCATTTGCAAATATCTTTTCCCATTCCGTCGGTTGCCTTTTAGTTTTGTTGATTGTTTCCTTTGCAGTGCAGAAGCTTTTTATCTTCATGAGGTCCCAATAGTTCATTTTTGCTTTTAATTCCCTTGCCTTTGGAGATATGTCGAATAAGAAATTCCTGCAGCTGAGGTCAGAGAAGTTTTTTTCCTGCTTTCTCCTCTAGGGTTTTGATTGAACCCTGGATTCTTCTTACTAATCTAATGTGATTTGTTTTTTAACTCAAATATGATGAATTTAGAGAGCATTTAGAAAGATTTCAAGATTCCAAAATAATGAGTCTATACAAACCATGACTAATATAATGTGTTATGTGATATAAAACATTAAAAAATGCTGTTACATGAATTTCAAAAAGCAGTATTTATTTTTATAGCTGAGTTTAAACTCAAATATCTTAGAAGAGCCCCATAATTTCTTGTCAAGTATCAAATAACCTGATTTAAAGAAGATATTATTTTCTTCTTTATTATCGACATACAATATCAATTTGTATAGCTTTCAAAGATTAAAAATGTTTCATTTGATCCTCACAAACAGCACTGTAAAAGTAATTGCTAATTATTATTGAGTGTTTACTATGCACCAGGAACTCTTCTAAGTGCTTTCTACCTATTAACTGCACCCTCAAAACAACCCTAGTTAACTATTATTGTCCTCATTTTATAGATGAGGAAACCCAGGCACAGAGAGGTAACTTGTTCTGCCTTGAGGCTGAGTGAGGACTGGCTCTAGAAAAGATGCCTTTAGCTACTTTGCCACAGAGCTTATGTGGGCAGGACAAAGGTACAGATTGTTCTTTATCTTTTTCCCCATGGCTTTTTGTTTTGTTGTATTCTTCCAACACTGCTATTTACACAGAACACTTTACCTAAGTACCCCTTCCAAAGCCATATGATGCATTATACAATTTGGCACTGGACATGTCTAGGGCATTAGGGAGAATGTTTCTCAAGGTATTAAAAAAATTATGATAATTTTTCTTATAACTAAAATGAAATAAAGTCTTTAGTTTTTTTACTTTTCTATAGTTGAGGCTTCAAATTACAGCAGTTAAACCCTTAGACAATATATCTTGTTTTATACTTCAACTTTTATTACAAATAGGTCTTTCCTCTGTTACACTGTTCAATTTGCAAACTTTATTTCAGGAAAAAATTGTAATTTCATATAATTATTTTTCTATATTATACAAAAAGAAGAAAATCAAGAGAATGACAAGACAAGTCACAGACAGGGAGAAAATATTTGCAAAAGATACATTTGATAAAGAACTGTTACCCCAAATGTACAAAGAACTCTTAAGACTGAACATTGAGAAAACAAACAACCCATTAAAAAATGGGCCATAGACCTTAAATGACACCTCAAAGAAGATATACAGATAGCAAATAAGCATATGAAAAGATGTTCCATGTCACTTGTCATCAGGGAAATGCAAATTAAGGCAGCAAAGAGATACCAGTACACATCTATCAGAATGGCCAAAATTTGAAACACTGACAATCCCCATTGCTAAGGAGGATATGGAGAAGCAGGAACTCTCCTTCGTTGCTGGTAGGGATACAAAATGGTGTAGACACTTTGGAAGACAATTTGGCAGTTTCTTATAAATATAAACATACTCTTCCCATATGATCTACCAGTCACATTCATTGGTATTTACCCAAAGGAGATGAAAACATGTCCACACAGAAACCTGCACATGGATATTTATAGCACCATTCATTAATTGCTAAAACTTGAAAGTAACCAAGATGTCCTTCAGTGAGTGAATGGATAAACTGTGGTACATCCAGACAGTGGAATATTATTTAGTGTGAAAAAGAAATGAGCTATTAATCCATGAAAAAACATGAAGGAAGTTTAAATGTATATTACTAAGTGAAAGTAGACAATCTGAAAAGGCTACATACTGTATGGTTCCAACTTATGGCATTCTGGAAAAGACAAAACTATGGAGACAGTAAAAAGATCAATGGTTCCTAGAGGAAGGGATGAATAGGTGAAGCACCGAGCACTTTTAGGGCAGTGAAAATATTCTATACTGTAATGATAGATACATGTCTTTATTCATTTGTCCAAACACATAGAATGTACAGAAACAAGAGTGAACCCTGGTGTAAACTATTGACTTGAGTGATTATGGTATGTCAGTATAGGTTCACCAGTGGTAACAAATGTACCATTTTGGGGATGTTGATAATGGGGCATGCTGTGCATGTGTAAGGTCAGGGAGTATATGGGAACTCTCTGTACCTCCCTCTCAATTTTGCTGTGAATCTAAATTGATATAGACAAAGTATTTAAAAGAGAAGATAGAAGAACAGAAATGAATGGAACTAAGTGACCCATAGGAATAATAGAGATGGAGAGAATGAATTTAGGAGGATGAGACTGAGTGAAAGACAAAGATTTATAGGTGGAGATGATGAGTTCAGTTTTATATTTTATAATGTTTATTTGTGGAGCACTTACCGTGAACCAGGTACTGTGTGAATATTTTGTAAATTAATCCTCAGAACCACCTAATGAAGTAGATACTCCCTGTACATGTGGGAATAGAAGCTTAGAGAGGAGTTAGCAACTGAAGTTTCATTACAAGCAATAGACAGAGCTGGGACCCAAATCCCAACGGATCTGGCTGTCTAGGGGATGTGCCCCCAACCACCCTGCTATACTCTTCTGAGATGCTTGTGGAACTGCCGTGTAGAGATGTGCACCTAGACAGTTTTAAATAAAAGTCTGAGATCCAAGATTAGCCATGAATGCATAGGTGACTAGAATGGGAGTGGCCACTGAGGTGGAGATTAACTGAAAAGAAGACAAAGGATGACTTGCCCCTTTGCACGGGTTTAGGTGAGAAATAACTTCATGACAGCGAAGGCAGGGAAATGCTGGTCATGTCATTGGTGCACTGGCCTAGGGACATGCTTGTCATCTGTTATGGGTGAGTTTATTGCAGTCAGGTCTACAGTCAGGGGATTGATTAGATTGATGAGATTCACAATTTAGGACTTTTAGGAAAATCGGTATTAGCAAATTATCAGCATCAATCATCAGTTAGGATTTATGACAGGAACTAATAATAATCAGAATACCCTTAACAAACAACCCCATTGAAGGAAGCCAACTTTGAAAAAGACTTCTCTTACGTTCTAATCAGGTATTTATGACAACTGTCACAGCAGAAGAAATGGCTTTATTTAGGGTGATTTCATTATACCCAGTAAACTTGGACTGTACCTACACAGCTATTCATCTCCAATCAGATGGACCACCCTAAAACAAGTATAACAGATGGGATTGTTTTTCTTTTCTATTTACGGTTGTCCATACTTTGCAGACTGAACCTTTAGTGGTCCTCTAAGCCATCTTCTGTCCTTTGGGAATAATGCTGTGGCAAAATACTGTGGGCCCTGTAGTTTGAAATGGACAGACACTCTATGTGTGCCAGTGCTGTGTAGAAGATGTAACATCACGGTCATTCCGGCTGAAAGCTCAGACCCTGTTTTCAGCTGGGATCAGGACTCTGTAGCCTTGATTTTAAGATGGATAAAAGTGAAATGTGAAAATAAAAAATGCATCACTTACCTGGTTATGCTACTTTAAAACTGTTTAGTCTTGAAATTCTGTGAAGCCCCATATGGTTTTTCAGATTCCTACTCCCCAGTAAACTAATCTATCTAGTTTTCTTCATTTTTCTTTTCTGTTGGCTACTTATACAGAGATTCGAGACGCTAATCAAAAGCAGTATCCACATCACATTTTTTCATCTATTCTGTTTTTTACTCTCAAGAAATGTTTACATACAAAAGTATGTAAATTTTCTGTTTCCAAGAAACAACCTTAAATGAAGACTTTGACCTTCTTCCTTTCCACTTCTTGGAAACAGCTGCCTTGGATCAGAGATTTCTAGATTTCATCGTAGTTCCATCAGGGATGAGCCCTGAGGCAATGGGCAAAGTATTCAGACACATTGGTCCTCAGTTTCCTTATCTGTGAAATGAGAATAACACGTAATGCTTTAGAATGTGAAGATGCAATGAGACGTATTTTCTGTATCTAACAAGTTTCTTGGTCTACGGTAGGCATCCAATACATACTCGTGTCTCTCTTGTCCTCTCCCCCTCTCTTTCTAACTTACACTCCTTTCTTATCCTCCTGCTGGAAGGGAGAGGACTGAAGACAATAATTTTGTGTCTAGATAGGTCTTCAGTAACACATGGGAAAGATTTCCCTCTGATTCTACCTTTATACACTTTCTTTGCCCCCCTTTGCAGCCAGCCCTGGCTAAGCCTCCTGGCTTGAGGTTGTACTCTGCTGTTTGTGTATTTCTCTCAAAATCTCCTTTCTCTTGCTTCCCCCATTTCTCTACTTTTTGCAGCAGGCTCAGGGATTGCTACCTGTAAGAGAGGAAATATAATATATAAAGACCACTCAAAGGGTGGGGTAAAATTGCCCTCAAAACCCTCTGCTGCAATTCTGTGTGTGCCTAGAAACTGGGAAGTGCACAAGTGTATCACTCAATCTTTACCTGGTGAAGTAGCTCCATAGGATGGAGGTCTTTAACCTTCTTTGTACTGGGCTACACATCTGAATGACATTCTCATGCTCCACATACTTCCTTGGAGGCAGAGATTTGATGGGTTATGGGTTATGGACGACTACAGCCTCTAGCTATAGCCGTACCTTCTCCCTCCACCTTCTCTCCTAGGAAGGAAGTGCAAGTGAATTTGGGTGAGATTATTATGGGCACAGCCTTTAATCTATCCTTGTATATAAGAAAAGTGAATCACGTTTACTGCTTAGTGCTTTTTATTAATAACAGTTTACTGCCTCAAACTTCACAACTGGATTGTACCCTGGGTCTGAAAATTACAGTTGGTTGTAAATTGCTGCTTTAGAAAGATGTTAATCATCTGGGGTGCCTGGGTGGTTCAGTCAGTTAAGCATCCGACTTTGGCTCAGGTCATGATCTTACGGTTTGTGAGTTCAAGCCCCACGTTGGGCTCTGTGCTGACAGTTCAGAGCCTGGAGTCTGCTTCAGATTCTGTGTCTCCCTCTCTCTCTGCCCCTCCCCCACTTGTGCTCTGTCTCTCTCTCTCTCTCTCTCTCTCTCTCTCTCTCAAAAACGTTAAAAAAAAAAAGAAACATGTTAATCATCTATAAAGTAAGATAGTTGGGTTTGGTGATTTTGAAGGTTGCTTTGAGCTTTTAAACATACTAATTCTTTACATTATGCCACAAGGTCCCAGACCATATTGGTAATAGATGGCCAGGTTGCTTCTGAAAGACCTGGTGACGTGGGCTGAGTTGTGTCTCTTAAAAAGGTATGTTCAAGTCCTTACCCCCAGTATCTGTGAATGTAATATTTAGAAAGGGTTTTTTTCAGATGTAATCAAGTTAAGATGAGGTCATACTTTATTAGAATGGAACCTAATTCAGTGATTGGTGTCCTTCTACGAAGAGGGAAATTTGGACGCAGATGGGGAGAGAACACCATGTGACAGTAGGGGCAGAGATTGGAGTGATACATCTCCAGTCCTAGGAACACCAAGGACTATTGCAACCTCTAGGGACTAAGAGGGAAACAGAACAGATTCTCCCTCAGGACATCTAGAAGAAACCAACCCCGATGACATTTTAATTTCAGACTTCTGTCTTTCAGAGCTGTTATGTAATGCATTTATGCTATTTTAAACCTGTTTGTGGTAATTTGTTATGTCAGTTCTAGGAAACTAATACACCTGGCAAACTTGGGCTTTAGTTAATCCTGACCTATGTTTAAAGTTTTGTGTTCATGGGGCGCCTGGGTGGCGCAGTCGGTTAAGCGTCCGACTTCAGCCAGGTCACGATCTCGCGGTCCGTGAGTTCGAGCCCCGCGTCAGGCTCTGGGCTGATGGCTCAGAGCCTGGAGCCTGTTTCTGATTCTGTGTCTCCCTCTCTCTCTGCCCCTCCCCCGTTCATGCTCTCTCTCTGTCCCAAAAATAAATAAACGTTGAAAAAAAAAAAAAAATTAAAAAAAAAAAAAAAAAAAAAAGTTTTGTGTTCAGTCATTCCTTTCACGTGCTCTGCAACAGGATGTGTCTCTTCAGCAGGCATGTGCATGAGAACCTGGTCTGTGGGGCTTCTTCATCTGGCCTCTTCCCATGAAAACCCTGCCATCTGGTCTTTCTAAGGTACTTACTTTTTAGTTTCCTGGGAAGTTGATTCCTATGGATTCTCTTGACCAGTTTCTACTGGGATCCTTCTGTGGGATTGACTTCAAACCTAGATTGGAACTGAGAAGAGATTTTAGAAAACCATTCTTGACCTCCCTTTACTGGTATGATTTTAATGTATAATTTTTATGTCAAGGTGACCACCAGGAAATTAAAACAAATTTTAAATGTTTATCTATTAAAAAAATTTTTTTTTAAATTTTTTTTTCAATGTTTTATTTATTTTTGGGACAGAGAGAGACAGAGCATGAACGGGGGAGGGGCAGAGAGAGAGGGAGACACAGAATTGGAAACAGGCTCCAGGCTCTGAGCCATCAGCCCGGAGCCCGACGCGGGGCTCGAACTCCCGGACCGCGAGATCGTGACCTGGCTGAAGTCGGACGCCTAACCGACTGCGCCACCCAGGCGCCCCTATTAAAAAAATTTTTAATGTTTATTTATTTTTGAGACAGAGACAGAGTGTGAGTGGGGGAGGGGCAGAGAAAGAGGGAGACACAGAATCCGAAGCAGGCTCCAGGCTCCGAGCTGTCAGCACAGAGCCTGATGCGGAGCTCGAACTCACGAGCCATGAGATCATGACCTGAGCTGAAGTTGGACACTTAACCAACTGAACCACCCAGGTGCCCCAGAATTTTTTTTTTTAAAGACATTATCCAACAGTCTCACAAGAGTGTCATTTTATGCTGATGGGGTAATTTGTCCCCTTAGAAAGAGCTATTTCTTGAGTAATTACTTTGGGTACTAAGTGACAGGCTCAGACTATTTTAGGTCTCCAGGGCCTTGTCTCATGACATGCATTTACCTTGAGGATAATGCATGTGGCAGGTATTGCCTGTGACTCATTGCTCTTCCAGGAGCTCACCTCACTGTTCAGGTCTTTACCAGACAGCAGCATATGATGGGTTGGAAGATTTGCTGCCAGTTGGCTGCTCATGTAAGATTGGCATAGAAGGTTGTCCTTGTTCCTGACTAAGCATCTTTACACTCAGAGTAGATGTGTGACAGCCCAAGAAATTCACTAGACGTGAGAGAATTTGTGATAGCCAAATATTACATTTGATAGTTTTATGTAAGTCTTCCAATTTGAAGCAGCCTCACTTAAACTAATATGGGTTTACATAAAGTTATTTTTTTGTGCTCCCTAAAATACAGACTTAATAAGCTATATGTTGATTTGTACTAAAAGGTGTAAAGAGACATGAACTATTTAAATTAATTTAAAAATATTTAGAAAAACCCTTCCAAAATTTATAAAACACAAAGTATTTTCAGAGTGATAATATGTATTAAAGTAACATTCACATCTTTCAACTTCCATTTTGTCCCCATTTTCCTTAATGTGATTAACATTGAGTCTGTTGTAAGTCCCGTCTTATCTTTTCATGGCCTGGGTTGTAATTAGATTTTACACACATTCTCTGTTTCAAATCCATAGCTAAAGTCTGAGTGCCAAAGTTGTTCAGTGCTATCCTAGTAATACTGCCTTTTGAATTTCCCAAACTCCATGCAGACGGGGATAAAATGTTCATTGCCTACCGTGTCCAACAAGGGTGTGAATGTTCAGATTTATAAGATAATTCTTATTATTTCCATTTTATACATGAGGAAATATAGGTTCAATTACTTGCTCTCAAATATATAAAACAGCAGCAAAATAGGAAGATTGTTCTGTTCCAAAGGCCCACTGATTTCATATCAAGGGTTTGAGAATCCGCTCTCACAAAAATATTCAGACAAAATCATACAGTGTAATGTAATCTCATTACTGGATTTTATTTATTTTTTCCCACACACAATTTAATTACTAGCCTTTAGTGACAAACTTTTTGGCTCCTTTGTGGTTTTAAAATAGGAGGCAGACCTCAAGCCAAAGACCCCAAAGCAAAACATACAATTTTTTTTCTGATGATGACATTTTTCAGACATGGTTTTTCCTGCTGTCAGATATGATAAAAGGCTTGGTTTATAACTTGACCTAAGCCTTACCTGGGTCTTTCCTGGCAGAAATATGTGTTTCACTAAATTAACAACAGATCTCAAAGTAGAAAGAAAACTCAAGCTAATCCCCAGTCAGTATTTTGTCCCTATAACCTGCAGGTGTACGAGAACCACAGAAATCAGTTTAACATAGTTTTCCATTTTTGTCCTTTCAACTTCTAAGATGGCAACTGTTGGTTTCAGTTTGTCTGGAGATTTCACGTTACAGAGCTGTCAAGAATTCTATGAGCTACAAGGAGAGAGCCCTGAAGATAAAGTTCATTGATTCATGACTACACTCATATAAAACATGAATGGAATTTTCAATGGCCAGAAACATAAGGATGTGTCTTACATTTAAAAAAATCAGAATTTGTGTATAATGAGAAAACACCTAATATTACTATGGTACTTTTCAGTTCATAACATGCTTTCATTTAATTCCTGTAATGATCCTATTAAGTAGTGGAGTTGTTGAGTTACAGTAGTACCCAGAACACACACACACACACACACACACACACACACACACACACACACAAACGTATACACATACAGGCATACATATATGTTCAGTTTTCTCTCATATAAAAAAATACCCCAAACACCACCATCTCCTCAAACTTTATTAATCTCACACTTTATTAATTTCTAAAATTCTTGAAAGGTAAAAGTGTTCCTACAGCTGCCTTCAAGTCTTTACTACTACTCCATGAAATCACATTTAATCTTTACCATTATAGAAAATCTCTCTGCTATTAGTGAGTTTCTTGTTGCCAAATCTAGTGGATTTTCTTTTTTTTAAAATGGTTATTTACTTTGAGAGGGAGAGAGAGAATCCCAAGCAGGCGCCATGCTGTCAGCACAGAGCCCAACTCAGGGCTCAATATCACTAACTGTGGGATCATGACCTGAGCCAAAACCAAGAGTCAGATGCTTAACCATCCAGTTGGACTGAGCCAGCCAGGCACCCCATGGCTCTTTTTTTTTTATTTATCATCCAAAGCTGTTTGTAGTTTTGGATTCCATTGATCAACTTCATCTTTTCCTGTTTGGTCTTTCTTTTAAGTGCTCCTTACCATGGCTTCTACAGCAATGTAGTTTTCCTCCCACTACTCTGTCCATTATCTCTCAGATGTCTTTGCTGGGGCCTCCTCCCTTTCTTCTGGAAAATGTGTACATTCCCTAGGATTGTGCTTGTGATTCTTTTTTCTTTCTGGTTCTCTCCTGTCAATCAGGGGACTCGGGAGCCCACCCCTTCCTCCCCAGCAGTAATTTTACCTGTTTCTGTTCATCCCCCTCATCTACTTTCTACTCCTGCTATCCAGGTTCCACCCTGGCCCCTTCCCTCTCTCCTGATGACTGTGTCCTTCCTGTACTGACAAAGCAGATCTGGAGGCTGTGAGCCTTAGCTTTTTGTTTCACAAAAAGTTGACCTCTAAATGAACTCACTGTGACCTCCTGACTTTCAGTTTATGAGGGAAAAGTGTGCCTTTGTCTGTTCAAGACCAATCCTTGTTCATGATCCTATCTCATTCTGTCCTTTCTGGGAATAGAACCTTATTCTAGTAATTATTTCTTCTCTACATGATATTTTCAACTTATCCCTGTTTATTGTTTGGAGCCTACACACATGCTCAGGTCTCTCCAATCCTTAAAAACGTCTGCCTCTGTTCAGTGTTCTCTCTAGCTACCATCATCCTATCTTGCTCTTTCCCTGCAAAGCCAGGCTTCAGTAAGGAAGAGTCTATAGATGCTCTATTTCCTCTCTTTTAACTCTTCAGTTCAGGTTCTAATGTCAGCTTTCTGCCCCTACTCAGGTCTCCAGGGACATTGAATTGCCTCACATCACTCGTGTTACTTAATTTCTCAGCAGCAATTGACACTGCCCACCACACCCCCTTTTTGAGACTTTGCTCCCTTGGTTTCCTGATCATTCTTTTGTCCTGGGGGCCCTCCTCCTTTCTCATTCCTCAAGTTGTTGTTTTTCTTCCCATCCTTCCCACTGCCCTCAATCCCCCTCTATATTCTCCTCCTCCTTTTTTCTCTTTCCCCATTGATTCTCTCCCTTTGTCTACAAGTTTAAAGCCCATTTTTACAGCATGGTACAGATAAATGGCAGATGTTGTTCACAAGCTGAACACCTCCTATGGGAGTGTCCACGTTGCTGGCCTTAATGTCTTCTTCAACATATTGAAAGGCAGGTGAGTGGGATGGTTATTATAGAGATAACCTTCGATCAGTTTTAATTTCTGAAAAAAGTAAATAATTTGCAAGCTTTAGTACTTTAACCTTTATTAGTGACAGATTACTGGAGACACACCTCATGATGGATTGGAACGCAATAATGCTATGATAACATGATTGGGAAAGGCTGATGTTAGGTGTTTACATGACTATTGAATTGAATTTAATGTTAGTAACTATAGAGTTACTTCTTGGAAAATTTTGAACAGAAAATTTCATTTTGAATCTTCTAAGAGACTCATTAAGTTACCTGTTTATCCTACAAATAGGTAAAGGTCTTATTCAGTAAATATATGGGATTGGGGGGCCCCTAGTCTCCAATACTTGGAATTGAGCAGTGTGCAGATCGTTTGCCTGGGTCTGGTTGTAGGTACCCAAGAGTCCTATATTATGACAAACAGCCTCTGAGGGAACTACAATGTTAACATTCAGGTTTTAGAAAGAACTTTCAAGGATAGGGTCCTTGGAGAAGGAAGTTCCTGGGAGCTGGAAAGGATGAACTGAATGGAATACCACATATTCACTTGACTTGCTCTGTTAAGTTACAATATCTTGAAACCTGGATAGGAATAGTTTAGAGATTTATGTGAATCACGGCAGCTTAAGTCCTGAAATATTGTATATATTCTCACGGTGGCTTTTAGAATAACTTTAAATTTTACGACCTCAGTGAGTATAAAGTTTGCATGGAAAGATAATGTTTATAGCAAGCACATTTCCAACTTTATTCTTACAACCGTTTGAAGTAAATACTTCCATCATGATGAACTATTAAATACGCTTTTCCCTTAATATTTAAGTCTTCAAAGGCCAAAATTTAACCTAAAATTTACATTGACCCAGTTCATGTTTACTAATAATACCTTTTCCCCCTCTAGCTGTCCCTGTCTACTTCTGTTTTTAGCCGATTTCAGTAACTATATACAACAGCCCTCTGACAGCAGACACAACCGATTTACCTCAGCAACGTTAGATTAGAAGCTTTTTAAAAGGCAGGAACCATGTCTTATTTTTTCATTCCTGAAGTGCTTTGCACACAATCTATGTGTAATAAATAATTTTTAGAAGTTTTTGTTCCACCAGCAAGTAAAACCTTTCTAGGAAATATAGATTATTTTTTAAAGAAAAAATAGTTCATTATCCTGTTAACCAGAGATAATTACTATAAGCAGCTTAGCATTAAACCAGAGGTGGCCAACTTTTTCTGTAAACAGACAAATAGTAAATATTTGAGGCCCTTCTGGCCTTACAGTCTGTGTCGTAACCACTGGATTCTGCATTTGTGGAGTGAAAGTAGTCATAGTCAAAGAAGACAAGACAATCTGTAAATGATGCATGTGCCTGTGTTCCAATAAAACTTTACTTATAAAAATAGGCAGGTTAGATTTGGCCTATAGGCTATAGTTTGCTGACCCCTGTACAAACTATTGTTTAAGCTCATATATATATAATATGTATGATAATGTATGTGTATAATAATATATACATGTAGCAGCTATATTTCATATAGTGGTTTTACAACATGGCATCCCAAAGAGATTGCTTGATATCCTTTCAGGAATACTGGACCTCTGGGGATTGTCTGTCCTATAAGGCAAGGGCTCTCAATTGCTCCAACAAGGCAAAAATTGGTTCTTTATGGATGGAAAAAATTCCTAGTTATTAGAATGGTTTGTGGCTTTCAAAAGTTCAGTTTTACTCAACAAAATCTTATTCTTTGATATTTAGTTTGGTAGTAGGGAGAGGATGAGGTAAAAATGTCTGAAAAGTCTGCTTTGGAAAGTAATAAAAAAAAAACTGAGAAATACTACTTTAGGGAAATGAGCTTTTGTCTTTGATTAGGGCTGTTTTTCCACTCTGTACTTTGTGGATAATGGACAAATTAATTATGCAAATAATCCTTGTCTATAGACTTGCAAATGACCTGTGCACGCTGGAAAGATACCCACCCCAGACGCCCATCACCAGGAAAAAGCCAGTCTTGTGTCCATTTGTAATTTATTTCAGTATTCATTTATTCCATGTAAATTTGTGGCTCCTTAATGTCCTCTTTGAATTGGTTGAGACATTTGCCTGCTTCCCTCATTTAATGATTGATAACAAATTGAATAAAAATCTTTAACAAGTGTTTCTTTATTTCATAGTCATTTTACCTTTTGAAAAATACGTAATTTAATATTTTTCATCAGTTTGTACAGTCTTTGACATTATATTAAAAACTTTCTATGTCATTATGTCTTTTAAATATTGTAAATATTCTGTGAAATGAATACACCAGGTTTTTTTTTTTAAATGTATCTCTTATTGTTAAGAACAAATTTTTCATGAATAAGCATAGATTTCTTTCTTAAAAATATGTCAAATGTGTAAAGTCATGAAGTGTGTCAAAAGTCTGTTACTTAATTTTTTTGGCACAGTGCTTGTTTGCTTTTAGTTCTCGTTGATTTTTTTTGAGGACATGGCCAGTGGACATGAAGGCCAATGCTATTTTCATGGCTCTGTTGACAGAAGGTTGCATGTGTTGCTGCTATGAATCTAAGATCATTTTGGGGAGAGCACTGTGCTCTGGCCTCATCAGAGGTACACAGAAAGTATAGGACACTGAGTATGCTTTGATGCTTGCTTTGGCTCAATGTGCCTGGTCAAGATTCTGGGTTGGCTTGTGTTTCATTTATTTCAGGAACATGGAAGGGCCGCTGTTTGTTTAAGCTTTACATTTTCTTTGCCAACTTCTCTTGCCTTTCTCTTTACCCTCTTAATGCACTGAATCTAACTTCTAGCTCCTGCATAAGTATTTTAAAGACTTTAAAACTGCAAAACTGGGGGCGCCTGGGTGGCTCAGTCAGTTAAGCCTCTGACTTCAGCTTGGTCTTGATCTCCTTGGTTCATGGGTTTGAGCCCTGTGTTGAGGTCTGTGCTGACAGCTCAGAGCCTAGAGCCTGCTTCAGATTCTGTGTCTCCCTCTCTCTCTGCCCATCCCCTGCTCACACTGTCTCTGTCTCCATCTCTGTCTGTCTCTCTCTCAAAAATAAACATTATTTTTTTTTAGAAAACCCTGCAGAACCAAAGCCAGAAGTTAAGAAATGAATTTTCTCAGTTTATCTTGAAAATTGTGTTTAACTCTTTTGTTAAGCCTTCCTTCCTTTGTTTCTTCCTCTTGCCTTCTTCCTGAGCTTCTCTCTTTGCAGTTGGTAAATGAATGACTTTGGGCAGCAAGTGCCAATTCTCAGAATAATGTTCTTAACTTTCAGGAAACCAAATAAATAAATGTTTCATGCACAGAGGGGAAGACAAAAGATAAAGTGGATTTTTCAAAGTGGATACTAGTTTTAGGATCAGAGTAATGAGATGGAAGTCACCTCACCTAATGTCCTATAAGGCAAGCCCATTGTTATAAATCTATGTATATCCGATCTGTTAGTATTTTTCTCATTCTGCTACGAGAGATATAAAAAGTAACACTTTTGAGATCAGCCAGTATGTTATAAAGCATGCTAAATTAAATCCAGAGGCAAGAAGATAATCTAGATCTTTGATTTTTAAACTGAAGAACATTGTAAGTTTGAACTTGTGGTAAAATCTGTTTAACATTTGGGGAAACAATCTTTGGTAAGTGTCTGCAATTCTTAAGTAATCTTTCTGCCTACATCAGTGTCTAAATTAAGCAATTGCTTTTTTAAAAAAATATGATAATGGATTTTATCTTTGTTACATACATATATTTGAAAATTAATACCCAAATGACGATTCCAATGTTAAAAATCAGCAAAGAAACTAACCCGCCATTCAAAATGCAACCCAGTTGTCAGTATTACAAGCATAATCATTCTCACTAATAAAACAATTGCCGTCTGAAGTATGTGTGTATTTTAACATCTTAACTATTTTTTAGGTTACAGATCAGTGACAAAAAATACTTACACTTTGTTGTTCAAAGTCACCACCATCCATCTCCAGATCTCTTTTCAGCTTCTCTCCATCCCCTGGCAACGAATGATTTTCTGTCTCCATGAATTTGACTACTCGAGATACCTCATATAAGTGAACTCACACAGTATTTGTGTTTTTGTGACTGGCTTATTTCACTTAGCATAATTTCCTCAAGGTCCATCCATGAAGTAGCATGTGTCAGAACTTCCCTACTTTTTAAAGCTGAAAATATTCCATTGTATACATATGTCATATTTTGCTTATCTATTCATTTGTTGATGGTTAGGAGTTGCTTCCACCTTTTGGCTCTTTCGAATAATGCTGCCATATGGGTATACAAATACCAATTTCCTGACTTTAATTATTTTGGGTAACCTGCAAGTGGAATTGCTGGATTATATGGTAATTCTGTTTTTAATTTTTTGAGAAACCGCTACACTGTTTTCTACAGTGGCTGCACTAGTTTGCATTCCCATTAAGGGCACACACAGATTCCAGTTTCTCTATGTCCTTGTCAATACTTGTTATTTCCTGTTTGTTGTTGTTTTTTCTCTGTTTTTGGTTTTGTTTTGTTTTGTTTTTGACATCCAAAGCATTTCCCTAATGATTAATGATGTTGAACATCTTTCCACCTGCTTAGTGGCCATTTGTATCTCTTTTTTTTTTATTTAGCTTTTTAAAATTTTAACTTGTTTTATTTTTTATTTTTTAAAATTTACATCCAAATTAGTATATAGTGCAACAATGATTTCAGGAGTAGATTCCTTAGTGCCCCTTACCCATTTAGCCCATCCCCCCTCCCACAACCCCTCCTGTAACTCTCAGTTTGTTCTCCATATTTATGAGTCTCTTCTGTTTTGTCCCCCTCCCTGGTTTTACATTATTTTTGTTTCCCTTCCCTTATGTTCATCTGTTTTGTCTCATAAAGTCCTCATATAAGTGAAATATGATTTTTGTCTTTCTCTGACTAATTTCACTTAGCATAATACCCTCCAGTTACATCCACATAGTTGCACATGGCAAGATTTCATTCTTTTTGATTGCCGAGTAATACTCCATTGTATATATATACCACATCTTCTTTATCCATTCATCCATCGATGGACATTTGGGCTCTTTCCATACTTTGGCTGTTGTTGATAGTGTTGCTATAAACATTGGGGTGCCTGTGTCCCTTCGAAACAGCACACCTATATCCCTTGGATAAATGCCTAGTAGTGCAGTTGCTGGGTCGTAGGGTAGTTTTATTTTTAGTTTTTTGAGGAACCTCCATACTGTTTTCCAGAGTGGCTGCACCAGCTTGCATTCCCGATTTGTATCTTTTTTGGAGGAATGTCTATTCAGGTCCTTTGCCCCTTTTTAAATCAGATTGATTTTTTTTTTTTTTTTTTTTTTTTTTTTTAGTTAAGTACTGGCATTTGTATGTAGATTTTGGAAAATTAAGTTTAACAAACTAATGACCATAGGAATTTTTTTCACACGATATCCAGATAAATCTTTGGGTTTACCCAAACCCAGCTAATGATATTGGGAGAACTCCCTTGAAGATATAAAAACAATGAATGTTTTGTTTGAAGATGAGACTCATTTATTTCCAACCAATAAGATCACCAATACTTAAAATTCATCTGACATCAACCAAAAGAACATCAGCCACTTAAAAATATAGAGGCTAATTTATAACTAACTTTTGTGACTATGGATAGGTAATAGTTGACTAAAATAATTCTATAACACATCAGGTAAGTATTACCAGGTGTTTAATGAAGGGCAAGTTCTTGGATGGTAAAGAGATGAGACCTCTCAGTTTACATTTCAGCAAAGGGTCAAGGATTTGTTAGTGTCCTAGTGAAGTATGCTAAAAGTGCTAGCTTGTCCTTAAGTTGTGGAAAGAAAGGTTGAGAAATGGGTACTAGAAATCTGGGCAGGCTTCAGGGTGATCCTACAGGCCAGATAGCTTTGGCTTTAAGCACAGGAGCTTAAAACCTAAGCATCAAAGTCCGTCATATTATGGTCTCATCTTGTTTACCTGCCCTAACTTCTCATTCCCTTCTCAGATTATTCTTCCCAGCCAGGCCAGCCTCCTCTTCATTCCAAGAGCACATTATATTCCTGTAGCAGGTGCATCTCAGACCATGAGGTATGCAATTCATGTGACTATTTTTCTTTTTTTTTTTTAATTTTTTTTTTCAACGTTTATTTATTTTTGGGACAGAGAGAGACAGAGCATGAAAGGGGGAGGAGCAGAGAGAGAGAGGGAGACACAGAATCGGAAACAGGCTGCAGGCTCTGAGCCATCAGCCCAGAGCCTGACGCGGGGCTCGAACTCACGGACCGCGAGATCGTGACCTGGCTGAAGTCGGACGCTTAACCGACTGCGCCACCCAGGCTCCCCATGACTATTTTTCTAATAGTTCCACTTCCGTTTCAAGCCATGATTCTGAGGGGTTATGGAAACTCAATCTCAGTAAAAACAGCATTTCCCTGTATCCAGGCCCTAGAGGTGTAAGGTGAGCCAAGGCATCAAGTGAAAAGCCCATAATGCCTTGGAATCTTCTCTCCACTCTGTCCTCACCTGTCTCTTTCCCCCAAGGCTGGAGGATAATTCTCTAGCTCCAGAATGGAGACAGTTTGCTTTCACTCACCCTAGTCCTTTTCTCCATGGCATGACTCCTTCCCCTTCTATTAAGAGCCTAAAATTGTGAAAGTCAAAAAACAAGAGACTTTTTTCTTTCTCTTGCTACATACCTTTCCAAAGGCAAGGCATGCATACCAGCGGGCTGACTGCCTGAAGGAAATGGTGAAGCAGGGGTGGGGGTGGGGTGTGGAGGATGGGGATGCAACATTTCTGGAAAAACAATCAGTTAATATTTAAAAATGTAACTTCAACCCTGTTACCTTTGATCAGTTTGTGCTTCCTCCTCTTTTTCACCTATTTTGCTCTACTTTCCCTTCAAGCTTTGGTTTAATTCCTTCCCTCCTCAATGTACTTGCTCATATTCCTTTACTATAGGCCTTATAATTCATACCACACAGTCTTCTGTTGAATGTGTTATAACTGCTGCAGGACTGAAGGAAAAGTCACCTCGCCCAAAGTCTTCTGCCAGGTTAGAATTGCTAAGGCATCCCTTCCAAGTGTTTTGTTTAATCCAGTGGTTCTCAAAGTGGTTCTCTGGACCAGTAGCATCAAATGGGAACTTGTTACAAAATGCAAATTCTCAAGTCTCTCTCTAGATCTCCTGAGTCAGAAACTGTGAGGGCGGTTCTAGAATCTGTGCTTCCAGATTCAGAAGCCACCCAGGGGATTCTGATGCACACTGTTTGAGAACCACTGGTTTTAACCAGCATTAGCCACTTGAAGGAGAAGTTAGCTTAATAGTAGTGATCTTAGTGTTTAAATGCCTGTTGTCTGTGCTTGAATACTCCTACATGATAGGGCACTCATAACCTTAGAAAGCAGCCCCGTCAACTTTGGAAAACTTTGACCTATATTGGTCTGATCTCATAACCATTGGTTCATATTTAGCTTCCTAGAACCATAGGGAAGAAGTCAAATCTCCTATCCACATGATGGGCTAAAATATCTCAAAATTACCATCGTTTGCCTCTCCCAGCTCTTCTTATCCAGGCTCCAAGTGGCATGAGTTTTGAGTCCCTGAAACTGTCTTTTTTGCACACTGCAGAACACAATCCCATTTGTTTATAATTCTCTTTAATGAGCTCTGCACAGAATTGAAAGCTGTAGTTTAGGGTCTGACAAGCTACAGTGAAGTGATTATCAATTCCTGGCTTGTGATACTGTACTCCTAGGAACATAGACTAATATGGGCTTATTTGGGTTTTGGGTGTTTTTTTGTTTGTTCGTTTTGTTGTTGTTGTTTTTTTGGTGGCCACATCGTTAATTCATACAAAGCATATTGTCAGCTGAAATTCTTTGCTATTTTCTTGGTCTTTTTTTTTTTTTTTTTTTTTACCTTTATCTTGGTCTTTTTTACAGATACAAATGCTATATCATATAGCCTCTATTTTATACCTGTAGGGGAAGTTCTTTGGATATAAGTGTGTAGTTATGCCTATTATATGTTTTGTGATTAGTTCTTTGATGATTAACTGACACAATTAGCTTTTGGGGGAAATATGTATCTTTTGTCCCTTGAAGTATATCCCAGATGGTATAAGAAGTACTAATAGATACTTTAGAAATTTGTAATTGTACTGATAGAAATCTCCAATGCAAAAGAAAGTCATCTTTTTCTTGAGTTTTATAAAAGGTATTCATTTGACACTAGGTTTATTGCTTTAAGACCTACAAGTTGTGACTGAATATAAAGTAAAAACACCACTTGCTTTTCATAGCGAACGTCTAGAATTTATATATAGTGCTTTTCAAAGTTGTCCTATTGGATGATTATATTATCAGCCTGTAATCTGTCAAAATAATTTTATAGTTGCATCTTGTATTTAGAATTGCTTCCAGGAGCTGTTTTATGAATCCCAGAAGAAAAGTTTTCTCATTTTATAATGAATTTTTTTAAAATCAAGTTGGATTTCTTCATATTGATACCCATCTGAGCCTCTAGTATTATATTCCAAAAGCCATGTGTGTGTGTCTATATAAGGGTAGTACTTGGCAGAAATTCTGTTAAAAACTTTTCAAAATGATTTCCAACAATGGCAATATCCTTGTGAGGTGCAACTAATGTATAATTAGATACATACCTTTATGTGTTTTCCTCTTATGGTGACTTTGCCTCACACATTTGTTGCATCAAATGTCTCCACCCTAACAGAAGAAACAACAAAAAATATATATTTGACCTCATAAAACAGAATTCAAAAATTTGTGAATCAAAGTAACCACACCCCCTAAAATAGTAGAAAATAAAAATATATTCAGTAAATATTGTAAAATGTACCCAACTTGATAAGACTAAGAACTCAATCATCAAACGAGAAGAGGCATGAGCTTGCTTATGCTACAAAAGGAATTGTGCTTCTTATATATAACGTGTGGGATAAGAACTAATATTTACTAGGTTCTTGGGATATGCCAGTCATTTTACATTGAGTCCGCATGAATTAGATCTGATTATTCTGTTTCACAGTAGAGAAAACTGAGGCTCTGAGAGGATAAGTTGCCCAAGGTCACGTATCAAATAAGTAGCCAAATAGGTACTTGGACCCAGGCCTGTAAGGCTCCAAATTCTGTTCCCTTTCTGCTATTTTCTATGAGGAATACTAAGAACTGAAAGATACAGTTTCTGTCCCCATGGAGCTCAGAGAACTTTGTAGAAAAATATATAAAGATATGGATTTTTTTTTCATTCTCTGTGCAAGTCAAAGAAAGCCAAGTTAAAATTAAAAATAAATTGATTGAATAAAAATAATTTTAAAATGGCAAAGTTTAATTTTTATAAGAATTGATTAAAATCAAGACTTTTTCTAAAAAATGGCTATTTTGAAAGAAATTTAGCATATAGATCAATATTTATACCCTTTTGTATATTCTTTATCATTAATTTATTTTTGTAACCTCAGCCTATGACAACATTCTAAATTCATAAAAATGGAGTGAAAGTATTACTGGCTGAATTGGTAAAAACCCTCCTGTGTTTCTCCTTTATGCCCACACTATTATTACTGCACTCACAACACTTCAATTCTGATACCAGATCTGTGGGTTTTCCACACATCAAGCAATTCTGTGTTAGACCAGCTGGATGTCCTATGACTCAATTCAATTCTGACACTGTTTACCTGGAGTTAGTGTCAAATTCGACAAGCGCTCAGTGCTACAAGACTGCCTCCACTTCAGATGTGAATCACAAGCTCCAGGTTGTCCCCTGTGTTCCTGACCAAGCATTTACAAATCACAGTTCTTAACAACCCTGGGTATGGATAGAGAACCAGATGAAAACATATATAGGACAAGGTTTCAATGGGTCCCAAGATGAAGAGCTCTGTCCCCATGGAGTTGACTTACATTACCCTCCTGGCATGTACATGTGTTCACCAACCTAGAAGCTCTCCAAACCCATACTTTTGGGATTTTTATGGAAGCTTCATCATGCCGGTGCGATGATCATTAACTCAATCTCCAGCCCCTCTCCTATTATTTGGAGAGGGTGTGGGACTAAAAGTTCCAAGCTTCTAATCATGGCTTGGTCTTTCGAGTGACTAGCCTCCATCTTGAAGCTCTCCAGGAGACTACCAAACGTCATCTCATTAGAACAGAAGATACTCTTATCACCAGGAAATTCCAAGGGATTTAGGAGCTCTGTGTCAAGAACGGTCAAAAAACCAACTATTAAAATACCAAGATTCTTCTAGTGCTCTTATCACTTGAACCTTTACAAGGGTTTTAAGAGTTCTGTGCCAGGAACTGGGGGCAGAGACCAATACGTAAGTATTTTCTATTATTTTATGCTAACAGTATTAATTAAAAAACAGGAAAGAATTAGGAACAGCCCATATATCCAATTTATTACCTGAATGGTAGGTAAACCAGTTTGGTCGGTCTGTGGGATATTATGCCACCATTAAAATAATAATTATAAGACTGTAGCATTATAAAAATGTTTTCATTATAATAGAAAGTCACATTTGAATATATAACAAAGCAATTACTTATGATTTATGTTGTAAGAAACAGAACTATTGCATAAAAATGATGTAAATATATGAAATACTGATGTATTATGGTGATGGGATACTTTTAGAAATGGCATTCTTTTTTCAAATTTTTATGAATCTCTATTAATTTCATAATGAAGGGAAAAATCTGCAAACTTTCCTGGTATTCTTTGCTATTGCAAGACAAACCACACTCTTTGTTTTCTAAACTTATGCCTTAGCTCCAATAAAACTAGGTTTTTGTAAACCAGTTTTGATTATGGGATAAATTTAATCAAATATTGGTAGCTCAGTCTTCAATACTTGTCAGTAAGGGAAAAACAACATATTTGACAGTTAAATATAACTGTCACAGCCTCTCTATTCATTGTGAATGTGTACAATTAAAATTTTGAAGTCACTATGGCTTCTAGGATTAGTGGTTGAGATTGGGATGCATGTTCAGTGTCTAGGTTTCCAAAGAAAGTACTTCCTTTCATTGGGCCCTGGGTGTGTGTACATTGTGGGATAGAGAATAGGCGTTTAGAGAGCTTGCTATTGAGATGCAAATTCTCTTTGGCTCTGGTCAAGGCTGTTGGGACTTCCTTACATATTTTTGAAAGAAGTATTTTGAAAGAGGAATGGTTTCTTAGTTCTACTGGGACCTCAGCTCGGGAGTTGGTGACTCTCTGGTGTCACATAATGAGGTAGGTTGCTGAGCCTGCATGGATGACTGGACAGGAACAAGGACCTCACGTTAGATGTGGGCAGGCATGAACTCAAGGCCTGGGGAAGGAATAAGTGGGATGTGGGTTTGGTGAGAGGTGGGTGGGCTGGGGAGGGTTGGGTGCTAGGGAGGGGACAGGGTAGAGCTCCATCAGGGATGGAGCTGGCTCAAAATAAAAGACATGCTCACAGAACCAAAGGGTGGGCACAGACTTGAGCATTAAGCCTCATCAAAGAAAGCAAAGGCAAGAAACAGGAGCCAGGGATGATGCTGGGCTGCAGCCCAGGGGAAGTCTGTTGCTGCACGTAGGAGCAAGGGAAGAGCAGTGCCCAGGTGGAATCTGGGGGGGGGGGGGGGGGGGAGAGAATTCTTTCCACATCCAGCTGCCTGTTATTACTACTCATACTCTCCAGGTGCAGAGGATCCTGAGCCCAGAGTTCCCCAAAGGAACTCAATAGCTTCTGACTAAATGCCAGATGGGGTTTTTTTCTAGTGTGGATAGAATCTAGTCTCTTAGCAAGTTTGATGATTATAATACAATAATGTCTATATTCCGTATACTGTGTATTAGATCTCTAGAACTCATTTATCTACTAATTGCAAGTTTGTACACTTACACGTCTCTTCTCCCACCCCCCCACCCCCAGCATCTGGCAACTACCATTCTACTCTTTGATTTTTATGAGTTCAGCTTGTTTAAATTCCATATATAAGTGATATATCATAGAGTACTTGTCTTTCTCTGATTTATCTCACTAAGCATAACATCCTCTGGATCCATCCATGTTGTTGCAAATGGTAGGATTTCCTTCTTTCTCATGGCTGAATAATATTCCATTACGTGTAGATAGATGTTAGATGGAGGTATATAGAGAAGTTTATCCCCATTGCACCTCAATTATCTTATTTGAAAAATGGACATAACAATACTGATCTATTAAGATTATGAGGAATAAGTAAAGAAACGCTTGCAAAAATGCTCAGGATGTTACAGTAACATAAGAAATAATATTATCATTTTGATGGAGTTACCCAATGAGAAGAAATGTTGGAATATTTTACAAGATTAACTGCTATTTAAAAGTATGTTTCTGGTGTTAGAGATATATGGTCAGCATGGACCAGATCTTTTTCTGAGAAGAACCACTTGTTGACTTCTTCTCAGAGATATGAATATTTGTATGGTAAAACCATACCTGTTTATGTAGCAAGATGGAAATGCTTACACTGCAATCAACAAAAAGAAAAACAGATGAATAGACAATAGTCAAGTATTTATGATTCATGTATAAGATACAGTATAAAGATGAAGAAAATACATGAAATACAGATATATTATGGCAGTGGAATAGGATTTTATTTGGCCGAACAATACCAATACTGTTCTTGGTATACAATGGTTGCTGGTTGGAGAGTGAAAGCATATTTCCACAAGATGCCATGAAACTTTTAAGAATAAAAAGATGAAATCTTCATTCTTCCCTTTTGGGGTTCAATAATGTTAGAACATCTCTGACCTCTGGGCTGAGGTAGTTCCATCTGAAGTCATCAGTCAGGGGAGACCAGATTTCTCCCACCCAGGAAGGACATCCCTATGAGAAGGGGAAGGGTCTAGGCTTGTACGCATGTTACATACAAGGGCCTAAATCGTGATAGGGGAAGACTGGTTCAGAGTTGCTCATTGAACCCTCACAAAAACTGTATAAGGTAGGACCTAGTGTCACCCTATTTTTCTCACTACAAAATTTAGGCTTAGAGAGGTTAAGAAATTTGCCCCAAGTGAGAGTGCTAGTTGGGGCTTGAGCTTCATCTGTCTCTAGGGTCCTTGGATCTCACTGCTGTACTCTCCCTGCGATTAAGATCTTTTCATGGCTTTTCTCCTCCATAGCTGACAAAATAAAGAAATGCAAGTCGGGGTTAAGGATTAGGACAAATACTGCAGTGAGGAAGGTACTGGTAATTACAGGAAGAGAACCTAAAAGGGCTTTGAGGTTTCCTGGCCGCCTGCAGGAGGGTGATGATTATGTGATGTAATCCACATTCTTCCCTGACTTTTGGAAAGAAAACCCAAGAATTTTCAAGATGATTGCCGAAGATTAAAGGTCATTCTGTGGCCATGTAGAGATTTTTCTTTTTTTCTATGCAAACTTGATCTTTTGGAACCTTAATGATCTCATCTGTAAAATAAGAGGGTTGTACTAAGTCATTGTTAAGGTTCTTTTCCTGCTCTGATGTTTGTGAGTCCAGGAATTTATAAGCTTTTTCTGGTGTTTAACTTTTGCCCTTAGCCTCTTTAGCACTATGATCAAAACTAATGGACTCAATTTAAAGTTTATGTGGCAGGTAAGAAAGCCAGGACAAAGGATTTAAGGAAGGTTCTGAAGCAGGGAATATGGCAGCAAAAGGTTTTACAGCTATGTGTTAAATGGAATTGCAAGGATAGAATTCGGGATCTCAGAAATCATTAGGTAAAGCATAAAAAGGCTGAAGCTCAGACAAGTCTTTCAGAGGATTGATTACATGGAGAAATGGGTAAGATTTGGTCTTGCCCTGATGGTAGCAGGTTGTAATTCGATTGGTCAATTTGGGTTAGAGGAAAGGATGAACCATCACAGGGGCACACTGGCTGTCTGGCTCCCCATCTCATGGCCCAACTCCATCTCTCTGGAGCCTCTGTTCTGACACCATCACCAATAATTCTACTCCCAACCGTGCAGAGCTTTCTTAGTTTTCATTCAGGTGAACCAAAGAATGGATATTAATTAAGTAAAAGAAGAAACACAAAAACTTACAAAGGAGCAAATTTTACAGAATATAAATTTCTGATTCTTTTTTGAGAGTAACCACTTTCTTGTCCTCTCCTTCCTCCTTTCTTCTCATTTTCCTTCTCTCTGGTTCCTTTTCTTCACCTCTTCATTCTTTTCTTCCCCTCCCCTGGCACTTATTGAACTCCATGTTTAAATGTCTGTGCTGGGCACTGTGACCAAGACAAGACAAACACAGTTCCAGAGTTGCTCCCAAGCAACGAGGAAGACAGACACAGACAAGACGCGGTGATAAACCACATTTATAAGAATCTACTCCCAGGTTTCTTTTCCTCACCTCCACCCTGTTCATGCAGCCCTGTCCCCACATCAGCTGGTGTTGTCTCCTCCTCACCTCTCCTATTGTCTGCTCTAAGGATTAGCTGCCTATTAGCTAAAGGTTTTCCCTCAATTGGGGAGAACAATCTCTAAAATTTCACTGTGCCTTATCAAGCACATTCCGGATGTATGTTCACTCAGCTGCTGGGGCATCCTCCTCTTTTTATTAAGATAGTTTCACAGAGTGTTTTCAAAAATAAGTTTTAGCATTTACTCTTTTTAATTGGTATTTTCAGGACTTTTATGGAGTGCTCTCATGTGTTCAGTACTTGTATGTTATTTCTAATTCTTGTATTATTACTCCTATCAATTCATAGATGAGATAACTCAGGAAGGTTGAGTGACTAGTCGAAGGTGAAGCAACTGGAGATGGAAGTTGAACAAGTCTAACTAAAAAACCCAAGCTCTTCTCACTACCTCTGTGCTTCAGTTACAAAGGGCAGGTTCCATACCATTCTTTTTATTTCTCTCCAGAGGAGTTCTACTTCCAGGGTTTTTTTGTTTGTTTTGGCTGTGTTTGGTTTCTTAAACCTACTCACAAGGTAGAGTGTATGTTTAAAGCTAGGCTGTTAGCTTTGAGATACAAATTGGACCCCTTTGTAGGTTATACAATGAGTACAGGACCTGTTTTTGCCATCAGTTGTAATCTCTACTATATCTCAGTAAAAATTTAATAATTAGGAAAATTCCCTGAGTGGGATAGTTTTTTAAAGTTAAGACCTTTTCCTCTTCAAAATGAATTCATGCTTAATTTCTAAAAACACATGTAGTCTTATTTGTGTAAAACACACATGGACTTATAGGCATTAACAAAAGCAAAAGCCAATTAGAAGTGATTTTACTGGTTGGTGTTATATACAAGTTCAATGTACATTTACTAGATTTATAGAAGCTTTCAGGAAAAAAAAAATCTCACTTTAATATCGTAAAGCTTAAAAGTAACATTGTGAATTTTATAGCCAATTTGGTTCAAAAGACTATAAGAGAAACCTAATGGATTATTAATGTTTTGTATCTCGGCATTGATTGCATTCTTGCTGCATTAATATTAATTTGCCATAAGCATTTTATGCCAATATATTTCTGTTGTTACAAAATAATGATCAATAGGGGAAAATTTAGCATTGAATTGAGATGAATTTTAATAGACTGTGACATTAATTTGTGCTCATTCTGTCATAATGAAATTTTTATTGAATTGGTGAGCCGATGCATGTTGTGTCCATATTACAGTAGCCTCTTCATCATGTCTACATGGTGCATGGATATTAGCAGCAGTGTTCAAACATAAGGCGTTCCTGTAACCTCCCTGGGTGTCAACTTTTTCATCTGTCCAAATTATATTACATCCAAAGAGAGCCTGGCACATAACTAACATTTAGTGTGGGTTTACTATTATAATTTATGAATTCTATTTTAAGAGCAGGTAAATTATTAATAGTGTTGCCTGTAGCACCTGTGATTGAAGCTAAACCCACCAGGGTCAGAGATATTAAACCTGCTTAAATGTGGACCTCTGGTTTCTTACCTAATATAGCTTCCAATCCATGAGGGAGATTTGGAGAGGACCTTAACAACATTTGAGGGGAGAGGTTGGAACAACATTTCAGATATTGGTCATCAATTAAACTCTTAATTTTCAAGTTTTTCCATACAGTGATTCCAGTGCAGGCTCATGGAGAAGCATCATTCCTTCATCCAAACGAGCTTTTCAATCACTGTATAACATAACTTTCATCTTGGAAAGTCACATTTACACATTTATACTTTGTAAAGGCCTAGAGATACCATACACAAAAAAAGAAGCCTGTTTTAATTTCAATTCACCCACCTGTTCTCAAACTAACTTAACAATGGAACCCTTTTAAAAATATACCACCCCCAAATAACCTGTATGATTAGTGTTCCATGGAATACATGTAGAGAAATGCTGATTTAGAGAATACTTAAAACTCAGCTACTTTTCCCTTTTTAAAACTCATGGCTTTGAAACCAATTGTGTTGATAAGTGGCCTCCCAAATTTACTTTTTCATACATATTTAGGTGTAACAAAAGCTTATCAAACATGTGGTAGATAGTGAATTCATAACACCCAGGTAAGGAGCTCAAAAGGCATGTATATGCCAGATATGTCTCTATTTAATCGATTTCTAAAACACATTTTAAGACTATATAATTGTGTTAATATTCCCATCCCAATCTTCTGTGGACAACAAAGATAATTTGGGGGGAAATTACCATAGGGAAAAAGTCACATGTTATAGCAGGATAAATTTGCATCAAATGATCCAGGCTTTGATGTTACTAAGTCTTACTCAAATACTATTTAGTGCTTTGTGCGAACAGTGCTTCGTTTGCTCTAGAAATACTTGATAGTCATATACTTTATAATTTATGCTTTAAAGCTAATTCATTTTCTGTATGTTATTAGGTGTCTAGTTCTACATAACAAATTACTCCTAAATTTAGCTTCTTAAATAACAAATACTTATTATCCAACATTTTTGGAGCCAGGCTGCAACAGGGTGTTGACCAGGGCAGCACTTATCTAGTTACCTGGAGGCTGGATGAGGGGACAGTCCACTTCCAAGCTCAGCAATGTGATTGTTGGCAAGATTTAGCTCCTCGTGAGCTGTTGGACTGAGGACCTCAATTGTTCACTGATGTTGGCTGGAGATCTCCCTCAGTTCCTTGCCATGTGCACCTTTCACAGGGTGGGGTTCGGCACGGCCACTGGCTTTCATCAGAGTAAGCAAGTGAGAGAACAAGGTGGAAGCCAGAGTCTTTTTGTAACTCCATCTCAGAAGTGGCATCCCATGATATTTGTCACATTCTGTTCGTCCCTGGGCCCAGCCCACACTCAGAGGGAGGGTATTATACAAGGGCATGAATTCCAGATTGTGGGGATCACTGGGGGCCACTTTAGAAGCTGCCTATCACATACAATAAAAATTGGTGGCATGGGGATATTGTTCCATTAAATGGGTCTGGTACTTTGGGATATGTTGATATTAATCTGATTCACAGGTTATGAATCTATGCATTAAAATCCAACACAATATTGAGTGATGAGATGGAGAAAGTTATATTTAACTTCAATGCCTACTAAAGAGAACACTGTATTTATTTGAAAGGATGCCTTGATAATCCCCGGTTAGGGGGAAGCAGAGGTCTAGAAGGCAAGGGTCAGTTCTTTGTGTCCAGGGTGATACTGTGGAAGTGACAGGGCTCTGAGTAGAGTCCAGTATATCTAGATGTTAGAAAGATAGGGCCTGCCACTGATACCTGAGTACAATTGTTTGCCATACAGAAAATTAAAAATAACCTTGGAACTTTAGATTTTTATTTAGACCCCAGTGATGAAAGTACACACTGGTATTAGTTACCTATTGCCGAGAAACAGATTACCCCCAAACTTAGCAGCTTAAAACAACAAAAGAAGTTTTTAGCTTATTGTTTTCTATGGGTCTGAATTTGGGAATGGCTTAGCTAGATGGTTCTGGCTTAGGGCGTCTTTCAAGGTTTGACTCAGACATTAGCAAGGGCTCCCGTCATCTGAAGGTACGACTGGACTTCAGGATCTGCTTCCAAGATGGAAGCACATGGTTGTTGACAGATGTTCCTCACTCCTGGTGAGGACTAGGACCTCTCTGTAGGACTGCTTGGGTATCCTCATGATGTCATCTGGCTTCTCCCAGAGTGAATGATCCAAGATAAAGAAGCAAGGAGGAGGAAGCCACAAGGTCTTTCATGATTCAATCTGGGAAGATATACATGATCACTTTTGCCAAGTGCTTTTCATTAGAAGGTAGTCATTAAGTTCAGCCCACACTCAACAGTAGGGGAATTAAGCTTCACTTTTTTGTTTGTTTACTTATTTATTTTGAGAGAGAGCACATGAGCAGGGGAGGGAGGGGCAGAGAGAGAGGGATAGAGAACCCCAGCTGGCTCTATGCTGTCAGCGTAGAGCCTGACACGGGGCTAGAACCCATGAACCGTAGGATCATGACCTGAGCCAAAACCAAGAGTTAGACATTCAGCCGACTGAGCCACCCAGGCACCCCTAAGTTTCAGTTCTTTTTTTGTCAAAAAAAATCTGTGGACATATTTTAAAACCATTACAACACTCTAGATGCTTTTCTTAGGAAAATAAACCATCAAAAACAAAACAAAACAAACAAGCAAAAAAGCAAATGGACTTCCTAAATGTAAATAGTCTTTGTCATTCATTAGAATACATTTAAGAACAAATTTATCTATGTCTCCTCTCATTGACAAACAAATTATTCACAAATATTCAAAATAAATACATGCCTGAGAGTTTGAGTTTCAGGATATTGTATTTGAAGGTTAAGTATCAAAAAGCAAACTTAGCTTACTGACTCTGGAAAAATTGAGAGGACACATAAGATAGAACTTCTAATTCAGCAGTATTTATAATAAATAGTTCTTAATAATTAAACGAATCAATGTGACTTTCGATATAGTATTTTAAAGGTCTAGGTCCTAAAACTTTTACTTCATTTCCGAGGCACCATTCTGTTACACTGTTTTGCCATGGAGCACATAAGAATCACTGTAAAATAAACAGAGGTAGCAAACAGGCAAATACCAATACCAAGCAGAATTTGAACTAATCTGCCATTTCACTACCTTTCAGGAGTTCCTAGCCTAGAAGTTAGTCTTTTTGCCCTTTCCTCTCAATTCTTGGGATGAAACACAAAGGCAGAATGAATAAGAAATGCTAATAAATGCTGGGTAACTTTGTTTTTAAAATCCTTCCTTTCTTTTAGGGTCAACCTCTATTAGGACTGCTTCTGAAGTCTTAGGTAGTCTTGAATTTGGAACACCCTCCCAGATGGGGGAATTCATATCTTGCACAGAAAGCTTCTTTTCTTTTTTTTTTTTTTAATTTTTTTTTTCAACGTTTATTTATTTTTGGGACAGAGAGAGACAGAGCATGAATGGGGGAGGGGCAGAGAGAGAGGGAGACACAGAATCGGAAACAGGCTCCAGGCTCTGAGCCATCAGCCCAGAGCCCGACGCGGGGCTCGAACTCACGGACCGCAAGATCGTGACCTGGCTGAAGTCGGACGCTTAACCGACTGCGCCACCCAGGCGCCCCAGAAAGCTTCTTTTCTTCATCTAAGCACTTTGAAGACATATCCTATCCACAAAGAGGTTTGGAGATGTAGAGAGATGTTTTTGGTTGCCATCATTGACTAGGAGTTGTTCTTGGCTTTTAGTGGTAGTGTGCAGGATGGTCTCACCCCATAAATAATTGGTTCAAATGTCAATAGTGCCTCCTGTTAAGAAACCTTCCCCCTCCTCTCTTAGGTCCTGCCTCTGGTTTAGGTTGTAAACTCTGGGAGAGAAGGAATATGGTGGACCCTGTTTCGTACCCTAATCTCAGTGCCTAGAAGAACATCTTGTAAATAGTGATTGCTCAGTAAATATTTGTTGAATGTAGTGCCACTTGTAAAGACAATGACTGTTTGGTGGACAATTAGATATAGTAAAAACCTGCTGACCAAATTGCAATTTCCTCAGGCCTTAAATAGAATTTTCTGGTGTTGGCATCCTAGATACAAGTGCTCTTCAAATAAAGTCTCTGTTAGATTTTGTATATGTCAACTTTAAGTTTATCATTTTGAGGGGTACTTGCTCTGTGTGCCATAGTTCACTGTAAATATGGAATGTGAATGTAATCTCAGAGAGCTGTGAGGAATCATGGGCTTAATTTTATTTTGCATATTTGTATTTAGGGGAACTTAAAGTATAATATATTCTATTTGAGTAACAGTTTAACACTAAATTTATAAAGATATTAATTTGAAAATACGGTTCCCTCGATTCCTGGAAAAGTTTCAGAATCTTATAATTAAGCTCTTGAAGTCATGGAGTCTGTTTTTTAAGTTTGTAAAGTACAATATTCAAGGTTAAAAGGGGGTAAAAATAGGTTGTAAGGCTTTGGGTAGATGTGATTCTTCTTTCTGTAAGACTTTCCGAAAAGCAAATAAATATGTGACTGTGTTTCCTAACCCAGAAGCTACATTAAAAGACTTTTTCCTCAGTATTTCTAAGAAAAATTTTCGTGTTTACTTCATTTGTCCTTTCTCTTCTTTCTTCTCAATGTTAATTTTATTATCATTAAGCATATTCTATGAAAATCACTCTCTTGATTAGCATTTTAAAAGTCTGTTCTCTGGGGATGTCTTTGTTTTGCATTTCTACTTATTTATACTCTCCAAGAACAACTTTGAAAAACATTAGCTTTATCACAAAACAAGTATTTACAAATTATTTTTCTTATGGCATCAAGTACGCATTTCACCTTCTCACCTCCTTCTGCATTTATAGTATATTCACACATCGATCATTTAACACTTTCTTTGATTCCACAACTGAGCATCTCCCCATCCCCCCAGACATCTAATTAGTGTTTTTGTCACAACAACAATTTTTTTGTGGCATAAAATTGCACGCTTTTTTTTTTTTTTTTTTTTTTTTTTGTACTGGAAGGGGGTGTTTTAACCAAGGGAATGGACTGACTCTGTGGACCTGTCTTCTAGGCTGGGTTCAGAGCAACTATTTCCATCATGGCCCCTGATCATTTCTAGCCTTCAATTTCTTTTTTAAATGTAGTACCAAGTCTCTTGAAAAATAATGGTAACCAAATAAAGAAAACCATTCCTCCTACGGAAGTACCACTTTCCTGGGAGTAATTGCCATTACTTATAGGCTCTTATTTGTCTGGTTAAGTTGCTTTTACCAGTGTAAGCAACAGCAAATCTCATCAGAATCTGTTCTCCTAGGCGTTTCTTCTCCCCCTCAACCTGCAGAATCATTTCCTTTTAGTAAATATTTGGATGTTCTGAAGCAAGCTCAGTCAACCGTGCTTTATTTTTGAATTGGAAATGGTTGAGCAGTGTTGTGTGTCTGTGTATGGTTAGGGTGTTCTGCTCTTTTCTTTCCTCTGAAACCACCTTTTTGAAAAAATGGTGAAAAAAACCCTTAAACAGGGAGATTATTTGGAGGAGGAAAGTATATTCAGAGTGTCATTTCTGTTTTAACAGGGAAACATATTTCAAGGCAGAACCTGTAGTGGGAAAATAGAGAATGATTCCAAGAAATGGCCATGGAAAGACCTTGAGTTGGAAGATGTTTTTGCTGAGATGGCCATGGATGTATCTATACAACACTCGATAAAGGATTTTTCTGATTTTATAGGAAAGAAATAGCACTGACCAAAATTAAACATCTAGGTTCTTGTCCTTTTGTATCACAAAGGCCTGAGAAATATGAGATTAGTTCTACTTTTCTTTTTTTCTTAGCTAGAGTTTTCTCAGAAACAAAAGATTAAAATGGAAACATCTCTACTGCTCTGAGTCTCTAGGTGTGGGAGGAGGCAATCCTCTGTCTAAATGGCTTCCTTAAGCCCCTCTGCCCCCATCTGTTTCTTTGCCTCTGGTCCTATTGCTTTAGGATCAGAGTGCTGCTTTATCAGGGGTTGAGGAGTGCTCATGGCCAGAGAATCAGGAGCCTCTAGTCCTCAGGGATTGGTCTAAGGGGCAAATCTTCTTTATTAGAAAGATCAAAATAAGTGCTTCTTGGCTTAAATCAACCAGCCTAAGGGTGAAGGAAACAAGTTGAGGGGCTAGGAATAAACTGATAAAACAGAAGAACAGTAAGTCATTAAAGGTCTTTTATCTGATTTCTGCTCATAAGTTCATTTCGGTTTCTTGACATTCCAGCAGCACTGAGACGTGAAGTTCCTGCAACCATCGTGCTGCCTGTTATCTCTTTGGGTAGGAAGGAACAGAGCCTTAAATCTCCCATAGTATTGCATAAAAATGGAAGTTACCTCAATCATATTAGTGTGCCTACCAGTTACTAAAAGCCCTACTGACTTTTGGGTGTCTTTGAGTGAGGGTTCTCTTTGCCCTGCACTGAGGAAGACATGCTTCTGTGTAGAAGTTTGGATCAAAGCTCTGTTTTTCAAACCATGGCTTCCAGACAGGTGCTTCAGGAGTTCTGTAAACACTTGATTCAAATATTATTTCCATGGGGCGCCTGGGTGGCTTAGTTGGTTAAGCATCTGGCTCTTGATTTCAGCTCAGGTCACAATCCCAGGGTCATGGGATCAAGTCCTGCATTAGGCTCTGTGTGTGCTTGATCTCTCTCCCCCCCCCCTCTCTCTCTCTCTCTCGCTGTCTCAAAAAAATAAACATTTAAAAATATTATTTCCATGTTTACTTTAACCATTCTATTAATAAGAGGAAATAATGTTAGCTGTAATGGCAGATTCCCAACCTATGTTGCTAAACACAGTAAACATTTTCTTCTTGCTATTCCAAATCTATGAAGGATATTCCTGGTCTACAAGTGGCCTTCTACATGGACCTTTGGGAATACAGGCCTCTTCCATCTCGTGGCCCTGTCTTCTTGTCTGGATCCTCAGAGCACTTTCCACAGACAGCAAACTGTTGAGGAAAGGGTTGATGCAGTGCCTGTGAGGGGTTTCCAGGTGCCAGGTCTGTTCCCATTATTGGCTAGATCTCAGATAGATGGCTACAAAGAAAGCTGGTAAATGTGGTTGAGCTGTATACTAAGGTGGAAAAGGAAAAAGAGCTAATTTTTGTTGAGAACACAGCTGTCTTTACCAGAATTAAAAAAAAAAAAGGATCTTTTAATTCTTTGAATCACAGCTTCTTAATATGTTGCCACTGGTGACTTGCTTTAGTGCAGATTTTGGAATTAAACTTATTTTGCTATATTTAATTAAAGAATATCCTGAAGTCGCAAGAAAAGCTGTTAAAAAAAACCTCTTTGACGATGTGCAGGGATTTATCTGTGGGAATCACTGTCATCACCCTCAAAAGTAGTTGCAAAGAAAATACTAAAATAAATTAGATCCTAAGACTGATGTAAGTCCGCAAATCATCTATAAATTCTGATCTCATTCATCCAAAAAGGCTTCCTTGTTCTCAGTGACTGACTTTATAGCCTTTAGCAGAAATGTGAACTTCTAAAATAAATTTATATCGAGAAGATGTTTCTTTCATCTGTTTTCGATCTATTGAAGTTGCATATAAGATTTATCTCTTTAAAAAGATTTTTATTGCTTAACAAATTAAAGAACAGTGATGTCTACAGTCTCTTCCAGCTCTAACATGTATAATGCTTTCTATTTTTATGTATTAGTGAAAGAAAGAGTAACTCTTGATTGCATATAAATGGTGTAGTGCAAATTACTCAAGTTGTTTTCCTTAGTTGAAAAGTTAAGTTGCACTTTGCAAACTATTGCACAATGTGCTTCCCCAAATTGTCTTTAATCAATTATTTAAAAAATTCCTAGAGGCTTGAAATCTCCAGAGGTTTTTACTAGCTGATAATTGATGCTAATAGTTTCCAGTTTATTTGATGTTTTGCAATTGAAACATGCTTTTCCTTGTCCATAATCAAGCTCATCTTTCTTGTAGTAACTATAATGTCAAGTCAGGGGTCTGTTTAATTAAAAAACCACAGGCCTGCATTGATTCTCTTCTCCCTTGGATTTCTTCTTGATTAGGTTTGGACATTTGCTTTGGGACTTATGGGCTCCCCTGCTGTCCCTTTAATGGAGTAGCCCGTTGCCCACCTCACTCCAGGGCTGCCTCAAGCCTGAAACATATAGCCAAGCAACTCAGCCATAAATTAGATGTTGTTGAGGCTGGAGGTGCTGTGGCTTTTGTTTTCAAGGCTTGCAGTTTGAGGGGAAGGTCATAATTCCTGTTCCCATGACTGCTGGCAGCGGCTGCAGGGTTGCTAAGGGAGCAGCCACAGAACTGAGCGGATGTGAGAAATGAACTCAGGTGACCCTGCCTGCCTTGCATAGATGAAGCCATTTTGAGCTGTGCCTCCAATGGGGAGTCCTTGCCTAGGGCCAGGCTCCTAGATCTATCACTGCCCTCTGCTGGATCAGTGTAGGTGTCCTAGTGGGGACTTGTGATGAACAATGTTAGCCTTACAGAACTGAGCTCTGAGGAAGTGGAGACCACAAAACTTAGTCCTAATTCTGCCTGCATGCAATCAGCCAGCGACTATGGCTTGCTTGGTTTTGACATCTGCTGGTACTGAAACTAGTCATATCTGTAAGATCTGCTCAATGTGGATTCTACTTGATCTGGTACACTTGCAAAAAAGTTTTGCATTGGGGTTTGAAAACAGATATATTTAGATGAGACACAAGAAAAGACAAAATGGCTTCAGGATGCTGAAGAGGGCCCTGGCAACCTTGAAATAGTGTTTTAATTCAGGGCTGATTGTGTATGCCACAGCAGACCCGAGGAAGTCCCTTAAAAAATTCCCTTATAAATTACTGTTATTTCTATTACTCTCAATCTTTAATACACAGAGCAGTATGGAGCCTATTTTCTTCAGCCCCCACGTGTGTCCTATATATGGGAATATATGAGGGGCCAATCGGTCTTCATGATAGTCTTTCTGTAATGTCTCATTTTCTCATTTTTCTCTCTGTTTCTTTCAATCTTTTTTTTTTGACTCACACCCCTATTTTACTTTTTATCCAACCCACTGCAGAGACTGAAAAAAATGGAACGCCACGGGGGGAGAAATTAAAGCTATGAAATGCATGGTTGTTCGACGTGCTTCATTTTGAAAAAACAAAAAAAAAAAAACAACCCAAATTCAGATAAGAAAAAAAAAGGAAAGTGAAATAATGCTGTTTGTTCCTCTAGATACCATCTTCCTCTAGCCTGTTGAGGGCCTGGGAGGCTGACCTGTACCCAAACGCTGCTTTGCCTTCTGACTTCCCCCTGAGTGTTGCCAGCGTGCATGAAGTCAGGCTGTTTATTTCCCCAGGTTCCTCCCTGTGAGGCTGCCAGCTAGTAGTGGGTCTTGGATACAGGACACAGTTCTTGTCTAGCAGCCCTTCAACCCAGTTTTCCCTCTACAGCTTCAGGAAACCACCCCCCTGACCCCCCGCCTTGGCAGATAATGGGGTTTACCCAGGCAACCTGTAACATCCTTCTCCCCCATCTTACAAATAGTCCCTTGATATACTCTCCTCAAATTACTTGGTGTAAGAGTTTCATCTCTTGCTGAAAACCCAGGTAGTACAGTTATCTTCACTACACAGAGATAAGCACTGATGAGCATTTGGGTGTATTTTGTATTTCTTCACCTGCCTTTGTTTATGATCTTATGTAGAGGCAACAGATTTAGCATATTTGGTGTATACATCTTTATATATTTTCCTCATTTATAATTACTTATGAAAGTGATACGCCGTTCTTAAAATCTTCCATACCCCAAATCATGATTTTTATTGGGTACACTTTGTTCCACTGCATGGCTATAACTTAAATTTATTTTAGGATTCATGAGCAGTCTTGTCATCTACCTTCTCTTCATTTCCTCAAATGTAGTTGCTCCCTATTTCTCACGTGTATTTATTTCACAGTTCTGCTTCTCAAGATAGAAGATTGGACCGGTCAGTGTGTCACTACTCATTTGGGAAGGCCCATAGTGGGCACAGTCTTAAGCCATGTTTCCTTATGGACGATCACCTTTTTTAATGTTCAGTCTTTCCTCATGTCAGTGGTTGGTTGGTTTCTCCAAGGTTCATCCTAGTAACTTGGAGAGGTGAAACTTGAACCTAAGCTTACCTGCTCCAATAGGTTGTATTTACAGATTTGCAAAACTCAAACTCTACCTCTAATCATGGAAACCACTGTTTTAAGTTAAGGAAAAATTTTAATTAAAAAAAATGTATGGTTCTGGGGCACCTGGGTGACTCAGTCAGTTAAGCATCTGACTTAGGCTCAGGTCATGATCTCATGGTTCAGTTAATGAGTTCACCCCTTGTTGGGCTCTTTGCTGTCAATGCAGAGCCCATCCACTTCAGATCCTCTGTTCCCCTCCCTCTATTGCTCATGTGCTCTCTCTTTTTTTCTCTCTCTCTGTCTCAAAAATAAACGTTTTAAAAAATAAAATAACTTTAGATATCTTATATAAAATGAGTACATGTTCATTGTACAACATATAAATAAAATTTAAATATGTATGGTTCTAGGTGTGCTTGGGTGGCTCAGTCTGTTATGTGCCGGACTTTGGCTCAGGTCATGATCTCACAGTCAGTGAGTTCAAGGCCCACATCGGGCTCTGCACTGATAGCTCAGAGCCTGGAGCTGCTCTGGAATCTGTATCTCCCTCTTTCTCTGCCCCTCCCCTGCTCATGCTCTGTCTCTCTCTCTCTCTCTCAAAAATAAATAAACATAAAATTTTTTTTAAATAAACAAAAAATGTATGGTTCTAAATAAATGAGCTATCAAGCCATGAAAAGACATGGAGGAAACTTAAATGCATATTATAAAATGAAAGAAGCCAGTCTAAAAATTCTACTATATGAAATTTCAACTAAGTGACATTGTGGGAAAAGACAAAACTGCAGAAACACTAAGAGAATCAGTGGTTGCCAGGGGTTGGGAGGGACAAATAGGCAGAGGATGGGGAACTTTTCCTGATGCTATTTCAATGGTTGGATACATGTCATTGTACATTTGTCCAACCTATAGAATGTACAACAGCAAGAATGAACCACAATGTAAACTCTGAACTTTGGGTGGTATTGATATGTCAATGTAAGTTCATCAGTGGTAACCAGTGTATCATTCTGGTGTGAGATGGTAGGAGAGATTAAACCTGTGTGGAGGCAGAAGGTATATGGGAACTTCTTCTTGTCTTGTTCTTTGAAAACTTAAATCTACTCTAAAAAATCAAGTCTATTTTAGAAAATACAAGGTTCCTTTTAAATAGGTATAGTATCAGGGTGCCTGGGTGGCGCAGTCAGTTAAGCGTCTGACTTTGGCTCAGGTCATGATCTCACAGCTTGTAGGTTTGAGCCCCACATCGGGCTGTGTGCTGACAGCTCAGAGCCTGGAGCCTGCTTCAGATTCTGTGTCTCCCTCGCTCTCTGCCCCTCCCCTGCTCACACTCCGTCTCTGTCTCTCTCTCAAAAAATAAATAAACATTAAAAAAATTAAAAAAAAATAGGTATAGTATCAGTTTTCAGTGCCAACAGATTTGCTGTGTCTGGCTAATTTTCCTTTAACAAAAATGACCAATTTTCCTCTTGTTTCACAAATACCTGCAATAAATTGACATTCCCATCCCTGGGGATTTCTCCGTGGAAATCAATTTCCCTATTGTTATTTTAAAGCAGCATAAGCTTTGGTCTCCCATATTCAGATAGTGTAGGCACATAATCAATTATAAGATATATCTAGCTCTGAGGATGTTTTCCTGCTGGAGAGTTTTATACCCAAGTCTTACAGAGAAGATATAAGAAATCATTTTTATTTAAAGTCATGGAGACTTAGAGGAATAAACTAGAAGCTTAATTTGAGACTTTCAAAATTCTAAAATCTATCCACGCACCCATCATATAGGACAGAATGATTATACTACCTCCAGAATTAGATGCACAATTGTATGTATGCTCCGTTGAGTTAATCTGACTCTCAATTCTAATGGACACTCTATATATCTTTTCTTCAATACATCAACGAGTACAGAAACTTAAAGGTCAGAGCTTTGAAATGCTGATGCATTCATTTCTTTTTATTTAAACAGTATAAGGAAATGTTCTTTTTTTTTCTTATAATTTTTTCAACGTTTATTTATTTTTGGGACAGAGAGAGACAGAGCATGAACGGGGGAGGGGCAGAGAGAGAGGGAGACACAGAATCGGAAACAGGCTCCAGGCTCTGAGCCATCAGCCCAGAGCCCGACGCGGGGCTCGAACTCCCGGACCGCGAGATCGTGACCTGGCTGAAGTCGGACGCTTAACCGACTGCGCCACCCAGGCGCCCCAAGGAAATATTCTTTATTAGAAAGGACCATAATGAACATGTGGAGAGGTTGCTCTGTTGGTTGCTCAAAAACTAACAACTGAGCCCAGAATGTAAACAAGAGTCTGCGTACACACATTTTCTGAGATTGGGGGATTTGAGAAATGTGTGAAGGATCAGTGACTAATTAGTGTTGTGTGAGTCATATTATGTGTACTGACCATTCATGCTTCTAGAGTCTCCTTCCCATTGAGCAGGAGTTATGGCAGTGATGTCTTGGAAATTTGGTCACCTCCTGGTTTGTAAAATTGGGATGCCCTGAACAGAGAGTTTTGTTTTTCCTTTTGTCTTCTGAGATAGATTCATAGGCAGCTTTTGTTATTTACGCTGAACAGGGAGGAGAGAGCTGTAGATGTGATCAAATTGGATCATCCTAAAATTACTTTTATTTGGGTTTAGAATTCATTGTTTGTTTTTAGACAGCAGATATACTTTCTTAATCTCATTTTCTTTGGCCAATCTTAAAAATTCTACTATCTGAGCATACAGTGATAAAAGACAGCAGAGGCATTTCTGAGACATGAGAGGTGCCAGGGGAAGGGAATGAGATTTAAAGTTCGCTATGGGTATTGCCATATGGCTTATACACACTTAGATAACGTAGTTCTGTGATATTTGCCCACAATGCTGTCTCTTTAAAAAGTCATATAGTAATTAAGGAATAAAATTAAGATTGTGATTCTGCCTTCACTTGGCTGTGAGTGGAGTGACCACCCATCCCTGTTTGCCTGGGGCTGAGGCGTTTCCAGGGATGTGAGATTTTCAGTTTTAAAATGAGGATGAGTTGTTCACTTTAGCTCAGGGGAGTAGCTGTGGCCACGGGAAGGGTGGGTTCTCCTAGCAACTTGGTTGCCAAGTATACAGCCCTGGGGACAGTGAACACAAATAGTGGATCAAGGAAAGGGCCAGAGCAGAGTTAGGTAGAGAGGCTGAAGGTAATGGCCAAGTCAGAGTGTCAGACAGTGAGCGTGGGTCCTTGTGTGGAGCCATAGGAAATTTGAACAATCTGGGTCCATTCCAGGTGGATAATAAGGAGTGGTTCCTCCAAGAATTCCAGAAGAATTCTTGCTGTAAGGTTTCTGATAGAGTCTTCCATTTAGTTTCTTCTGCTACAAGGACAGGCCTGTCTAGGCACTTACAAAGCTCATAGAGGAAGCCAGTACTGTCCTTCAGGGGAGTAGGCTGTTTCTATCTTATACAAGAGATAACTAAACTTTTCTTTCTAGTAATGAACTCTAGTTTCTTATTTCCATTGAAAAAAAGTACTGAGTATTTTATTTTATGAATGTATAGGAGAATTGGGTGATATTATATGATACTCCAGAATGCACTCCCTAAAAGTTACATGCCCCAACCTTCACTCCATGGATGAGGTGGTCTGACAGGTGGTGGCGGTCTGATTTTAGTGTACTTTTTCTCTACAAGGAGAAATTTCTTCCTGGATCTAAATGGGTAGGATTTTTGTCCAGCCTTAGTTTGATATACTTGCTTCTCTCCAGCTATGAGCAGGAGAGGTGCTGCCCTGAACTCATTGTACTTTTACTCAGGGAACAATATACTAACATTCCAGAAAATTTTTTTAAATGGGAATATTTGAATGCACAGAAAAATAGAGGTAGGGAAATAAAGAATCCAGGATTATTTTCACAAAATGCATACTGAGAAGTTCTCTGATGGATGGACGGACAAAGGCCATAAATTGGCTCTGTGCCCAGAGAGAAACATGTTTGGTTACATGAGTCAGTGTCCATAAAATAAGAAGCAAGTGACAGAAGAGAAGCACAATGCTTTTTTGTAACAAGGTAAGAGGGCAGTTTTTCAGTGGGTCTACATAAGGATTCTTTGAAATATAATGAGCAACATTCTCAATAGTACCTTGATAGTTTCAGAGAAGTGTTTCCTATAATGTTTCTCAAAGCCTAACATTGTAGCTTCATAGCTCAATTCAACAAAAAGTTCTATCTTAAAATTTTTTATGTTTATTTATTTATTTGGGGGGAGAGAGAGAGAGAGAGGGACACCATGAGAGAGGGAGAGAGAGAGAATCCCAAGCAGGCTCTATGCCCAGCATAGAGCCCAAGGCAGGGCTCGATCTCACGACTGTGAGATCATGACCTGAGCTGAAATCAAGAGTCAGACGCTTAACCAACTGAGCCACCCAGGCACCCATCTATCTTAAATTTTTTACAAAACAAAATGAAGTGTAGATGTATATATTTTAAAAGAAAAATAAAAGTTATCAGAAGATGGGAAGAACTAAATGAGGCATGCTAGATATGAAGATCTCTCCTGGCTTGGATCATTCCAACAATAGATTATAAAGTATGCAAAGGAATGTCTGGATTTTCTATCCTTCAGACAATTCTGCATAATGATGGTTCCCAATAAGCATCTGAAGTATTGAAAGCAAGCAGTTTGATGAGATTCGGCCTGACAAATACCTCCTGGAATTCACTCTGCTATGTGGCCTATTATGTCTAGAACTCATGGGATAGAATTCTTCAGGAATATGTTGAGAATTCAAACATGGATGCCACCTGCATAGAGGCCCTTTATTTGCGGGTGAGCCAAGGAGTGTTAGTGGCCATGCCAAAGCCCTCCTTACAACTCTGATTCTGTTCCAACACATGGATAAATGGAAGAACCCCAACATTCTCTACCTTTTGAACAGTATAAGAATCCAAGTATGCAAAAAAAGTTAAGCTCTTCTTGAATTCTCTGGGTCCATGGGGAATTGCGGTCCTTTTATGACTAGGCTTCAGGTACATCTCTTTGGCTTCATTTTGACACTGTTCTAAAATTCACCTCGGAATGGTAACTGGGATCTCTGCTTAACTTACTTTTTGACTTTTGCTTTGGTTCTTAGAATACTGTTGAATGTTCCCAATACTGAGCAGCTTGGCCTATGTTTTGACCAGATCTCTCTATTGTCTGTCTCTCTTTCTTCTCTCCCTCCACCTTTCTGTCCATCCATCCTTTTCTTCCTTCCTACCTACCTTCCTGCTGCTACCACCCCCCACCTTAGTTCTAAATTCACAGACTCTTAGAGCTTTTAAGTAAAACTCTGTCTTCACCTGCTGCTCAATCAATCTGGGTGACCTAGAACTCCAATTCCTTATAGAGTTTCTGTTACTTTCCTTAATGAAATTTCTAGGCCCATATTTTTGCACGATTGTTTCTTAATAAACACACATGAACACAAACGTGATTGTTTACGTCATTTATTTCAGTCCAATTACTCTGTTATCAGCCAGTCTGAATACATCCCCAAATTAGTAATGTTTTTCTTTGGGGGGGGAGTAAAACTCATTTTTATTATACTATGTTCTAAAATTGTATAATCCCATTAGTAATTTTATCTTGGGTTGCTAATCACATTGCGCACAATGTCCTCTTGAGATTTCTAGTGTTCTTTTTTTTAATATGAAATTTATTGTCAGATTGGTTCCCATACAACACCCAGTGCTCATCCCAACAGGTGCCCTCCTCAATGCCCATTACCCACTCTCCCCCCCTCCCACCCCCCATCAATCTAGTGTTTTTATAATCCATGCAAGCTGTATATTGCCATGTTATTCATGAAAAATTGATACTTGGGAAAATAGTTTTATTTGACAGGTTTCTCAGAGATAGAGATCCTTTGAGCCCTATCAGCCATGAGACATTTCCTTTACCGTTGCAATTTTTGAGGAACCATTTTATTGATACTCCACACTTTGTGTCTAATTTTGTCCACAGCCATATTCTTAGGAGCACTTTTGACCAAATTTCTGTTGTTCTATTGATAACCATGAAACAGATCTCTTTCCTATTCTGGAATTAGTGTTTGGCACCTATTAAAACCAAAATGCCACTTTCTATGTTAAGCAATATTTTTCACTTCTTTGGCATTTCTAGCTACTCTTTTTTTTTTTTAATTCTGTCCTTGGGGTAGTCATTTATTTTGGATCTTAAATATCAAACCTTCAACATTTGTCCTTTTAAAGACTATGTCAGGAGGCTGAACTCTAATATTTGAAAATGATTAGTGTTTAACTCTTTACACCTGTTTGCACCATTTATCACCTGCTCTGCTTCCTGCTTCTAGCTTGTTCTACAAATTCAGGTGTTTAGTACCTGAATGCATCAACATGTTTTCAAGTATTTTAGCAACTAAACAATCCAGGCAATGAGGAAGAAGTTCAAACAACTTGCTTGTGGTTATGGTTGTCAAGGAAACCATTTCCTTATATAATGTTTGACAGTAGCTCTTTTGGTTTTTTTAATACCATAAAAACAAAGCTTGTCTGGTGCCATGGAGAAGAAAGTACACAATAAAATGAACCACAACCCAGCTGAAAGTTATAAGCCTGCACTGTATGAAAAATGCTATGTATTAATTGATGTATTATTGTATAATATAGAGGGATAATATGTTGAGAGGTACGGCAGAAGTAGGAGTAAAATTTCCTTTTTGAAGCAAGTCCAGGCTAACACTGTATTCTCAAAATATGCTATATGCATTGGGGAGGGGGAGTGTTTCATTAAACAGACAGACGATCTCATCTTTGCTATATACAAACTCATGGATGGAATTTTAAACAGATTTGAAAACATAATCAGTCAGAAGTTTGCATATATTGCCCAGTGATCGACACCACTGCTACAGACTACAGGGGCTGCAGGAAATGAAAACCTTGTCTTTTGGGTTTGTCCAATTTACGCTAGGTTTTGCTTTAGGAGAGAAGGAGTGAGTTGTGGTGCATGGTAATGCTAAAGCTCCCTATGAGAAAAAAAGATCCTAAAATGTTAATGAATGAAGTCTTTTAAAATTCTTTTTAGCTCTTTCCCAATGTGTATACATATAGAAGAGGACTTCAAGGCAGGAAAGATGATGTTGGTTTGGACACTATTGCTTTTGATTCTGAAATTCGGGGTTTCCATTTATCAAATGTGAACATAAAGTTTCTACTTATGAATGTGAGAAGATGCAGTGAAAGTTGCATTGCAAGGTGAATGATTTTACAGTGAAAAAGGGGGAAATTGAACCTCGTTCAAAGCTAACCAACCTATGAAAAAGGAATATGTTAAGAGATATGTGACTTGAAATGTTGGAAGTCATATGAAAGTCCAATTGGAAGACATAATTTCTAAATAGATCCTAATGTTTAGAAGAAATTGTTTCTTCCTTGATTGAGCAGTTTCTTTCCTTATTTTATAAACCATGAGACTAATTACTTATGTAACAAAAAATTAAGTTTATACCTCTTCCTTCCTTTACCTTCAGTGTATACCAATAACTGTAGTCATATGACATAGTATAATATTCACATTTTTTTTCTTTACAATTTGCTACAAAGGAAATGTTTGGATGACTTAAGATGTCCAAAGATAGAGCCAGCTCATCATTGCCCGTGGCCTCACATTTAAGTATATTTTATTTCTAAAAGACTATGAAACACTTATCTCATCCCATTGCCATTACACATTATTTTAATAAATATTTTAGTACAAAAGAAAAGGAAAAGCAAAATAGAATTAATGTATTTTAATCACAAGATGACTGACCTCACAAAAGGGAATGCTATAAGAAAGTAAACGGGAAATGAACTGGAAGAGGAGAATAAGGCGCCATAGAATTAAGTGCAGATCCCTGTGGCATTTAAGTTTATATAAAAAGGGCCTGATTTAGTTCTTAACATGTAGGTGATTAATTTTTCCTTTTCCATTACCCATGTCCCCCCACCCATTCCTGCCAACCGTATTTTTTAGGTTTCTTATATTTTAGGTTCTCTTAGAGTTTCCATTTTTCAGTCAGTCAATCTAAAAGCATGACAATGACAAAAGTAGTGAAAAGTCTGGAAATCATATATGAACCTTGGTTAAAAGAAAAGGAGGGCATGCATTGGAAGGGCTGTCATATGGAAGAGGAATTTAACCTGTTCAGCATGGTTTTCATAGATGGAACTAGGGTCAGTGGTAAGCAGGTATATCAAAGTAGGTAAGTCAGTTTCTCAGAGTTGCCAAGAATGGACTAGGCTGCTTTAAGATGCAGAAAACTCACCATTATTGGAGGTGCACTTAGCTTATTACCTACCCTGTCTTGTACCTTAGGTCTCATTTTGGAGGGAGAGGGGCCCTCTAGGGTTTTCACTGTATCAGCTATCCCCTTTCTTTCAAATGACTTTCGCTCTTAGACTAGATTTTCTCAGATCTCTCCTAATCTGAGTTCTTCTCCTCCTAATTTCCTTATCATCCATTTAGTCCATCTAAGTGATGAATGGCACCAAGATCTATGGATTTGATCTCCCCACTGTCTTTCGAGCCTGCCCTCTTCTTTCCACCCACCATTCCATCATAGTTTTTGTCTTCCCCTTGAGAGGTAAGTTTTTGAGGACCTGGGTTGCTTTTTATTTATTTATGTAATCCCTCGTTAGTTAGCACAAGAGGTGAGCACGCAGAAAATTTATTTAAGAATGAATACGTGACCATCAATAATTTACTGTAAGGCACCTTCTTCTTTAAGTTGCAGGTTGATCTGTTCATTCAGTGTATATTTTTTGAGTATCTACTATGTGCATTTGGGATATATGAATGAGTAAGACCACAGTAGTTTTTCCCCAAAAGATCATAGCCTAGTTCAGAGGAAAATATGTAAACAGAATTTGACTTTGCTCAGGCAATGTTATAAAAAGAAATATATACTTGACCAACTTAACTGGACTTCTGGAATATCACATTCCCACCACTTTGCAGGAGCCCTGCAACTGACTCAGGCAAGTGTTCTTTGAGAAGCCACTGGCAGGGTTTGCGTTTCACAGAGCCAAAGGCAGGTCCTCCCAGAGGTAACAAAGGACACCAGTATCTGACTGGGTGAACTAGCAAGTTCAGGAGGACAAGCCATAGGTCTGGCTCTGACTACCGGTCTCTCCTTGCTAGAAGCTATCCTCCCCAAGTCTAGAGATTCTAACATTTTCATTTTTCTACTTGGGCCTCATCTGTTTCCATAGCACATTCTGTTCCATGCTGGTTCACTGACAAACTGGTCACTGCATAGAATGAGAGTGTTCATAGTGCCCCAGAGCTTTAGATTTTTCCATCTGCAAGTGTTTAAAGCTCAGACTTTCTGCTTGGCTTCACAAACATAGTTAGCTGTTTTATGATCACCCTAGTTATTTATTCTCCTGTTTTCACTTTTATGGATCCAAGAAAATGCATAAAAATGTTAGACATGCGAAGCCCCTCCAATTTTATATATTCAGTTAACCAGTTCATTGGAAGTGCTTTAATTCTCTGTTCCTTCCCTCTTTAGTTAAAGTGTCTTCTGCAGCTTCAGTGAGAGTGGTTTTATAGACCATGTGGATTAGGAAGGAGAGGAAAAATTCTTGGCCGAGTGTGGCCTGGAAGACTTTCCCTCATTACTCAGAGAAATGCATCTGAGTCTGGTCTCCATCTAATAAATGTCCCCAGGCTATATTCTTCCTGCAACAAAATGTGATTTTGTTACTTTATCTGTTTCATGCTCTTCCTACATAAGCAAAAATAGTTTTTATAACTTCAATAAAAGAAGAAAATAAGTACAAGAATGTGTATGGATATATATAGATATAAATAAGTATACATATGTGGGCTTATGTATACAAGAAGCAGAAGAGTCAAGGGAGAAAGATCAAAAGAGGCAAGAAAGCGAATAAGTTTTGTACAATAAATAAAATTTGGTGTTCTGTATTTGTGACCTCAAACTTTCCTTTCCTTTTTTTCAAATTCACATTTCCTTCCATCTAATCTCTAAGTGTTCTGACATTCAGAATGCCAGACATTTGAAATGAGCTTTGTCTCAGGAACTCTGATTCCAAGCTCTGTAGTCTGAGTGGCCAACCCCATTTTGCAACCTGTGACATATCTAAGCCTCGTGATGCCATCACATCACAGTCAAGTGAGGAACAGGTGAAGTGTAAAGCATGCAAGTGGAATCAGGAAAGATACCCTCAGGTTACTTTCCAAAAGCATTTGGCCTTTTAAAATGCCTGCATTCTGATTTTATTATCTAGCCAGTTACTCACTAACCAAAAATGCATCATATGCCAGTGATGTAAAACTTATTTACTTAATCAAGTTATTTCATTGCTGCCTTGTAATGATTGGGGCAGTGTGGGGTGGTATAAGAAAACCAAAAATGACATGTTCGATTCTTTCCAACTCATTTAAGTTCCAATTAGTTTGACAGGAATTTTTTTTGGTTATTACTTTCTAACTCTTGAAATCTTCTATCCAAGTGCCTATACTATTTTGTGTTTCTCTTTCATCTTTTTTCTTTTCAATCAGAATTAAAGAATTAAATTCTGCTGTTATTCATTGCTCATTCTCTGCATATCAAACTCAGTATCTCTGGTGGTTTCTGGATTCACAGGAACAGAAGTCCCCTTGAAAAAAAAAATCACCTTAAAACATTTTGTTCATGGAAGTCTTAAATCCACAACTTACTTAGACCTCTTGGGCTCAAGATAACATAGATTTTTCCCTCAGTAGTTCATTCCAGAATCAGATAATAAAGAATTACATGTGTTAGACAATAATGTAGCCAATTCCAGATTAAGAAAGAAAAAGATTTTGGCATGAATAATCTCAACCTTAAAATATGTCAACTCTATAATGAAAATTAGGCAGAACATTTAAGTCAAGCACGAACTAATCATCTTTCTAAAGTTATCCAATGCTCTCTGCCAACTCCTGATTATGTGGGAGTTGCTGATCTGTTTTTCAGATTCTCTAGGGTCTTCTGAGGTCATATTCTGTCCTAGGATTCAGGTTTCTATGCTTAGAGTCCCACATTCTAGGCTGCTACTTCTACCAAGTGGAGGAAAGAAATCCCCCAGTCCTCTGAATATTGAGAGCCTGGTGTAGGGCCAGATGTACTTGGGATCAGGTTAAGTGGCAGCTAAACTGCTTTGACTTTGGACGTCTTCCCGAAAGTACCACCATACTTGGTCTGAAAATCTCCTTTAGTGTATTCCAGGTGGAGACCATTGTTTCCAGAAAACCATTGTTAAAACAGATGAGGCAGGGCCAGAGCTTGTCATCCCTCTGTAGCATATATTGAGAAATTGACTCCTGGCTTGTATCATTTGTCCAACGAATGGACATTTTTTTGTGGGCAAAGAGAAGTCCTGATTTAGTTGATTGGATCAGCTAAATTGATTAATATGAATAGACAAAGGTTGTGACCAGAGAGAGTATGGCTGGAGGAAAACACTCATGAGAGGCAGATGGTAATGGGAGCTAGGCTGCACACCTGAGTACAGATGCTGAGAACCCCTCTAGAAATACTGAATCAGATCTTTGGAGAGTTAGGCCCAGGAATTTGTATTCCCCTCCACCCACCCAAAAAACAAAAACTCGGCAGGAAATTTAGACAGAGCCATGGTTGGGAATTATTCCAACAAAAGAAAGTTTCCTAGAATGGGTTTGAATGTAGTGTTTTCTGGATACATGGAGAGACAATAGATGCTTATGAAATGCCTGATTGATTGAATGAATAAATCAGGGATTGTGTGGAAGCTGAGTCCTTAATGACACGTATAGTCTTGCTACCCTTATTGCATCCAAGCTCCACCTTTTTCGTGGCACCTCCAGTTCCTCAGCTATAATCAGAGGATACAAAGAATACAGGAAGAGCAATGAGGAGACAAGCAAAAGAAGTTCTGGGGTACATTTGGTCTCCCTTGCTCCCCCAAAAAGAGGAAGATTGACATCCCATCTCCTCCAGCCAGCTTACGGCATGTGCATGATTGAAAGTAATTTATGACTCCTTTTCAGGCTCAGCCTCCAAGCAGGAAAGCTGACATTAAAATGGTGCATGTGACAGAAATGTGGCCTTGCGGGAGCCCCAGAGGAGCTCCAAATCAGATCAGCTGTCCTTCATCAATCAAAAGTTGGCTGTAGCTCACTCCTCTATTTGGAACAAGTCTAGTCTTCCATCATTATGGCAGAATGGCGGGCTCATGAATAACGTTTTAGCATGAAACTTGGTACACACTTGTTATCATAATCTCAGCTTGTAAAATGAAATGTCTCAAGGGTGAATCAGCCTCATCATCTGCAGTACCACATTTAGGATGTCTTTGTACATTCTTTTTTATTCTTGGATTTCTCCCTCCTTCTTCCAATGCAGATGTGTGGCCAGTGCTCAGTGAGTGTGTCTTTATGCATTCAGCTGGACTTGCCAACTATAGGTCAGGACTGGGGGCAGTCTGCAAGGAAGAAGCACTGGATTAGGGGAAAATTTGATCCCTGTGCCATTTGACTAAGCACTGTAATAATTACTCTGCAGCACAAATTCATTGAGACATGATATTATTATCTCCACTCTGTGGATGAGGAAACAGAGATTCCACGATGTTGAGAAATTTGCCTAAACATACACTTGCAATAATGTAGGCTGATAGTCAGGAATAGAGGGTGGGGCTAGAGAAATGGAGGGGAAGGCACACAAAGACAGGGCATGAAAATCTCAGTCATAAAGCAAGAGGGAGAGACCAGGTGGAAAGGAATGAGAAGAGGGGTTAAATGGGTGCACTGGTTTTTGCCGTACCCTACTTACCTGGAGTTCAGTTATAAATAATTTGAAATATAAGCAGTTATCTGTATACTCACTATTGGTTTAGTCTCTTCTCTAATAGCATAGACACAGAAGCCCAGTAGGGGAAATTCTTTGGGCAGAGCTGACTTAAAGGTCAAGCACACTGGGAATTAGATCTGACCAGTGGGCCAGACATTCTCTACTGCTGGTATCAAGTAAATGTGACCCAGTCAGAGCTCTTACCTGTCCCAGCTGTCCTCTCACATGGCCAGCAGGCACGAAGCATGCATGCTCCAGGAAACAAGTGGTCTGTGTCCTCAGCTGGTCATTGCTCTGTGCTTCTCGCTTCTCAATGGCAGCGGGTTGTACCCTGAGTCCTGTCACATCACATGATGGCAGTCAGGAAAATAAGCTCTCTGATAAATGTTCATGTAACACTCAGCATTCTCACCTACAGATAAAATAAATGTGGCAGAAAAGTAGTTGAATATTAATGATATTTTTCTTCTGGGTGTTTTCTTGTACTCTTTGGACATTAAAGGCAACTTTAAAATAGCTGTGTTTCTTATACTCCTGGACTGAGAGTCACTGCCTGTTAAATAATGCTTAGCCCTTGAGCAGAACTTGGTGCTACATCCTGTGAAACTTTTAAAATGAACAAGTCTAATAATTCCAGAAGCCTGATAGTTATGCAAAGATTAGAGGGGATTGTAGTTTTTTTGTGGTACCTTTACAACTCCCTGGAAAGTAAATATTAAATGCATGTTTTCCATTAAGGGCTTTGCTTGAAGAGATCATCAGGGAGCTCACTGTTCACTTAATACAAGTTTGGGAATTGCCACCGCTTGTACTTCTACAGAAATTTTTGTCGTTTGGGAGCACAATCGTGACAAGAGACTAATATATGTTCTTAAGAACAAGACACTTAAATCTAACTGCATTATGATTATTTATTTATTTATTTATTTATTTATTTTTGGTGTCAGGGAAGAAAGACTCAGAAATAGCTCTTCTTAAATTTTTTTAATGTTTATTTATTTTTGCGAGAGAGACAGAGACAGAGAGCAAGGGAGGGGCAGAGAGAGAGGGAGACACAGAATCCGAAGCAGGCTCCAAGCTCTGAGCTGTCAGCACAGAGCCCGATGCGGGGCTCGAACCCACGGACTGTGAGATTATGACTTGAGCTGAAGTCAGCCACTTAATCAATTGAGCCCCCTAGCCCCCCAGAAATAGCTCTTCTAAGAATGGGAGTTTGTATTGTACTATTCTTTCTTTTCTCTTTTTTAAGTGATTACACTGTTGATCACAACATTGCTCTCTGCAGATCTCTTCCATCAATCCTGGTAACTCTCTGCTTTGATGAGAGCCAGTTAAGGGACAAACTGAGTCAGAATTCTGGGGACTATGAAAAGCACAGCAAAAGCTGTGTAATTTAATACACCCTAAATAAAATCAATCTTTTATAAATAATAGCATGCTAGTATACCTGGTACTGAATTAGTATAGCTACTCTATGGGAGCATTTGAAATACATTTTATGTTTCTGGTCCCTAGACTTTTATCTTTCTGAATTTTTAATGTCACTTGAAACATCACTAGAATATCTATACATGCTTGCTTCAAGGATCAGTTCTCCAAAATAGTCCAATAAACTCTCTTAACTAAAACAAGCTGGCTAACCATTCTATGGATAGAACACTATAGCCATAAAGACAGAATGCCCCTCTGTCCCCCAATGCCTGGCACTAATAGGCCTCTGCCTTTTGACTATGGTTTCCTGTCTATAAATGGAATAATCCAGCTTATTTTATTTAAGAGAGTTTGTATGGTTATTTGGGGGAAGCTTTTCCAAGTACTATGATCTACCCATCTGTCCATCCATCCAATAAATATTTACTAAGCATTTAGTGTATACAAGCTATTGGACATATAATGGTGAAAACCAGATAGATAGGCTTGACTCCAGAGAGCTTACAATAGATCAGCAAAGAGCCATGGGATATACAGTAAAACACATGATGTGGTAGTGAGGTGGGGGGAAGGTGTCAGAGAAGCTCTCATAGAAGAAGTGATGTGTGAGCTGGAACCTGAAGGCAGAGTGAGAAGAAGTTAGCTAAAGAGCAGGTGGAGTAGTTTCCTGGGCAGGAGAAATAGCCAAGAAGGAAAGAGGGCAATGGGGTCTCAGGGGAACTGAAATATTGGTCAGGGAAAAGAGTAACAGGAAGATGGACTTGGAGAGGTAGGGAGGTGTCTTACCAACCTCTTCTGAGGAGCTTTGAAGGAAATGTTAATGAGACTGGACTTGTTCCTGTTGTGGGGTTTGGAGTGGGGAAGCCACATGATTAGATTTCTCCTTCACAGGATTATCTTGGCTGCAGCCTAGAGAATGGAGGCAAGGCTGGAGGACCACTTTGCCATAGTAGTCTTGACAAAGGACAGAGGTAGCCTGGGCTGGTGTAGCGGTAGTGAGAATGAAGATACACAGGAGGCAAAATAACATGGGATTTAGTGGCAGACTCCATGTAGTAGATAAGGTGACATGATGAATCCTTATTGATGATGAGCATGGATTCTCAAGGAAAAAGATGTGAGGAGAATGAAGTGGGGAATTTTTCTGGATCTTGGAACCAACTGTTACTCTGTGCATTTGATCTTTTCCTTCCTAGATGAGAAACTCCAGGAGGATAGAATCATGCAGTCTAGTTTCTCTCTACCTATTTGGTATCATGAAAGAACTCACAGAACAACTGGGGTTTAACCCTTGCCCTGCAACTTAGTAACTTTGAGGTATTAGGCAAAATACTTAATGTCTAATCAGAGCCCGCTTCAGGCCCCAGGAAGCTACAGTGAACAAGCGTGGAAAATCTCTACCTTTATCAAGCTCTAGCTGAGGATACAAACAATAAGCAAATAAATAAAAAAACTAGATAATAAAATTGTGCTGAGTGTTATGAAGGAAATAAAAAAAGTTGATGAGATGTACCTAAAGAATAAGAATTGATCAACCACTTGAGAGTTGGGGGAAGAACATTACAGGCAGAAGGGACAGCATGTGCAAACAAAGCCTGCCCATGGGAAAGGGTTTGGTAGGTCAGGTAACAGGTGCTCCATGGAATTAGACCTTGAAGCCTCTAAGGAGATTTAATTTTATTCTAAGAGCAACAGAAGCCATAAATGAATTTTAAGAAAGGAAATCAGCATGCCCAGATTTACATTTTTACAATGTCATTCTAGCTACCGAATGAAGAAAGAATTGGAGAGGGAGAAAGTGAGGACAGATTAGCAAAGAGGCTATGACAGTTGTCCGGGAAGGATAAAAGTGACTCAAATAATAATGCATCTATAGCACTTATACTCTTGTAAGCATTTTTAAATTATATATTTTGGGTAAGTTTTAGACAAAAAAAAAACCCACTGAAAAGATATTACTCAATTTATAATTTTATATCATTTTGTTATAAAAATACAGAAAGCTTTAAAAAGTTTTACACAAATTCCCACCACCAAGATTCTAGACTTAACCTTTTACTATTCTTGCTTTGTTGTATATACATCCCTCTAATTATTCCACTATCAGGCCATCTTATTTTTTTTTTATGCATTTCAAAGTAAGGACAGGCATCAGCACGCTTCACTCCTAAACACTGCAGCATGAATATAATTAACTAGCAATCTGTATTTTTTTAATGCCTTTTTTCTTTTGTCATAAAAACATACGTATTTGAAATGCATAAACTTAAATGACTAATTGATAGGTTTTCAGTCTTTTTCTCCTCTCCTTTTGAGACACTTTATGAGACTTATTGATATTATCCCACAAGTCTCTAAGTCTCTGTAAATGTTTTTCAACTTTTTTCTGTTATTCGGGTTGGATAATCTATTGATCTCTCTTCAAATTCATTTTCTGCTGTCATCTCCAGTCTGTTAATCCCATCTAGTGAATTTTTAAAATTTTCGGTTTGTATTTTTTTAGTTCTATAATTTCTTTTGGTTATTTGTTATAGTTTATGTTTCTCTGCCAAATTTTCTTTCTGTTTTTCATTATGTATATATTTTTCTTTATTATATTGTGCATAGCTATATCTGCTCTGTTGAAGTCTTTGTCTGCTAATTTGAACATCTGAATCATTTTTAGGGTTAGTCTCCACTGATTGTCTTTTCTTTTGAATTTGGTTCATATTTTTTCTGTTTCTTTGTGTATAAAGTAATTATGGGGGGGGTTGTATCCTGGACATGTGGACAATATTCTTTGTAGACTCTGCATTCTGTCAGGTTCTTTAGAAGAGTGTTGATTTTTTTCAACTTAAACTAAAATAGGAGTTCTGATCATAACCTAAAAACTCCAGTTTCTGTTGTTAGCCATTTACATATGTTGACTGATTACTTTTCACAACCATATCAATCTTATAAGATAGACCATTTTATAGATAAGGAAACTGAAGCACAGAGAAGTAACTTGCCCAAGGTCATGCAGCTAGTAAGTGGAGAATCTTCATAGTCTGACCTTCAGACACACTTCTTGAAGTGGAGTGCTAGCAGTAAATACAGAATAGGTGGACAAATCTAGAAACTACTAAGGAGTTATTAAGGAGTTAGAATTTCTCCAAGACTTGGAGAGACTAGGTATGAGAGGGTGATGGAAAGAGAAGAATCCAGTAGCATTCTGGAGGTTTGGCTTGAGCAATGGGATGAGCAATGGGATAAAATTTACTGGTGTAAGAAAAACTAGAGGAATACTTAGATTTTTCTGTTGTTGTTGTTGTTGTTAGTATTATTTTAGATTTGTTGAATTTGAAATTCTATTATGCATCCCAATGGAGTTGTCCAGGAGGCAGTTGAAAATGAGTCTGGATCTCAAGGGGTGGTTTGGCTAGGGCTGGAGACACAACTTTGGTAGTCATCAGAGTGTGGGTATCTTTTAAAACCATTGGATTAGATGAGGTAACTAAGGCAAAAGTATAGGGAAGAGCTGATGGTCAGAAAAAAAATCCCAATGCACATAAACACTAAGAAAAACGGGTAGAATTTAGCAAAAGAAAATAAGAAAAAGCAGTTAGCAATGGTAAAGGAAATCTAGGAGAAATAGTGCCATGGGAGCCAAGAGAAGTTAAAGTTTTCAGGAGGTAGTAGCATGTATGAAATGCTGTTGGAAGGTTTAGAAAGATGGGGACAGAAGAGTCTCTACTGGATATAGCAAAGTGGAGGCCAATAGAATAAGGTTGGAATATATACTGGAACGAAGAGTCAATCAGTATTTGGATGAAGAAGTGGAGACAGCAAGTTCTGAAAACAATAAGTTTTGTTGTGACTGAAGAGCAGAGGAATGAAGCAAAAATTTTTATGTAGGTAGAGATGATACAGTAGAATGGGAGACATTTGTCAACATTAATCAGTATTCAGGTAGCTGATTTAGCTAATTGGATTGTTTTGAAAAATCACATGGTTTCTGCAGAACTGCTCTGTACACTATTAAATCACTTTCAGAATGTTTTCAAGACTTTATTATTTCTGGACTTTGTAATTTCTGTTGGTTTTTCTGTTTACAGTAAGTTCCTATTGATCTAGGCCCACATTGGTTTTAAGTTCTTTTGTGTTGTGTTACATAAAAAATGATGTTTAGTGAATGCTTTTTTTAAATCCTCTCTTTTGGAGTTTTGACTAGTTGTTTTACTCCCCTGCACCTCAATACTCCTATTTTGAAAATGTATGATAAATGATGAAGAACTACATTTATTGTTAGGGAAGTCCAAACATATTGCTCAGTGGAAAAACGGTTTTAAAAACAACAATTATATAGTGTATAATTTCATTTTTACAAAAATATATACATATGTCAATTCCATCCAATTATTTTCAATATATTTATTCCATTCATTTATTTCATATATCGACATCTAAAGTATTTTTAACAGAATATCAAAATGAAACTCTTTATAAAAATTTAACAACATTAAATAATAAAACTAAATAAGATAAAGAAAACAAAACCAAACAAAAATAGATATTTTCTTTCCCAAGGTATGCCAATTTTATCATTTGCAAAGGGATAGGTATCAAAACCCTGGTGGGTTACAAGGAGAGAAATCCAGCTCGATTTATTTGAGCAAGAGCCCATAAAAGGATCATGTTAATGTTGAACTTCCTACTATGCCTAAGTGAAGTAAAAAAATCAGCCTGAATCCAGGTGTCTTTTGCTCCTTCCAGTTTCCCATTTTTCTATAAGCCATTCCTTCAACATAACTTGCCTCTGTCTATGCTTTGCTAATAGTACCAGCTCCACTTCCTGACCCATTTCTGTAAGTGACTTATTTGGGTTCTGGCTTTGAAGATTTTATTAGTTGAATCCTGCATCCTTCCTTTTATTCTTGGCTTTATCCAGAGAATACTGGGTTCCAGCTCAGTGTCAGTTTTGGAACCCAGATTTCCTGCCTGGCTCTGTAGCACCAATGCTACTCTGCCAGTGTGTGTGTGTGTGTGTGTGTGTGTGTGTGTGTGTGTGTGTGTGGCTTTGTTCCAGTATATCTGCAGTGGCCAATAGTAGGCATCATGTTCTGGTGCCCTCTGACGCAGTCTGCCACTTGCCCAACTACACCTTGGCTTACATCCCTGTGTTCCAGTGTTCTTTGTGATTGCCCTTTTTGAATTAGATGTGTTTTATAAGAAATTGGTAACTCTGCTTAGTTTTGACTGCTGGGAAATGAGTCTTAAAAGCCTTGATCCTAAAAAAAAATACATCTTATAATTTTTCCAATAGTTTTTTGGTTTTTTTTTGTTTTTTTTTGTTTTTGCTTTGAAAGGTTATCTAAAGGTGAAGGAGTTGAAGGACATTTTCTTGGGCTGTTTACTCTGCTTTAGAGGCCCTTCTTTCTACTTATCTAGTACAGCCTTACCTTCAAGGTCCTGCTGAAATCCCAGCCACTCTGTGAAACATTCATCATCTCTGCTTTGGGGATCTGCCCTTTGTGTTCTGGTATCCCAGAATATCTGCGCTGTTTTGTTTTGTGTTGCTTTTCCAACTCAACTTGTGCTGCCTCTCTGTTAATTATAAGCTTTGTCTTTCCAATTAAGCAATCAGCTTTGTACTTTTGCTCACTCATTTATTCCAGGTACAGGCTCTGGAATAAGAGTGCCTGGAGTTCTGGCTCTGTCATTGGTTGGCTATATTACTTTGTTCGAGCCACTTGCCATTTCTAGGCCTTGGGTGGCTTCTCTGTTTGGTATGACAATAGTATCCATATTTTGAGGCTGTTGGGATGGCTAAATGAAATAGTACATGAAATGTGTTTAATACGGTGTCTGTAGCTGGTGTCCAATAATTTGTATCTTTTGTATTCTTATTGTTATTTAACTCCTCTGCAATTAGAAGAACTGGAGAAATAGTTACAAAAACAGGCAATATTCTACAGAAATGGTTTCTGCCTTAATAGAATTTACATCCTAGTCCTTAATAACTCATTACTCAATTATTTATCTAAATTCTACTCGTTTTTTTTTTTTTCAACGTTTATTTATTTTTGGGACAGAGAGAGACAGAGCATGAACAGGGGAGGGGCAGAAAGAGAGGGAGACACAGAATCGGAAACAGGCTCCAGGCTCTGAGCCATCAGCCCAGAGCCCGACGCGGGGCTCGAACTCACGGACCGCGAGATCGTGACCTGGCTGAAGTCGGACGCTTAACCGACTGCGCCACCCAGGCGCCCCTAAATTCTACTCTTTTAAGAAGTACAGGGTCGAGAGAGAGGGAAGATGGCGGCGTAGGAGGACGCTGGGCTCACCGCGTGTCCTGCCGATCACTTAGATTCCACCTACACCTGCCTAAATAACCCAGAAAACCACCAGAGGATTAGCAGAACGGAGTCGCCGGAGCCAAGCGCAGACGAGAGGCCCACGGAAGAGGGTAGGAAGGGCGGCGAGGCGGTGCGCGCTCCACGGACTGGCGGGAGGGAGCCGGGGCGGAGGGGCGGCTCGCCGGCCAAGCAGAGCCCCCGAGTCTGGCTTGCAAAAAGCGGAGGGGCCTGACGGACTGTGTTCCGACAGCAAGCGCGACTTAGCGTCTGGGAGGTCATAAGTTAACAGCTCTGCTCGGAAAGCGGGAAGGCTGGAGGACAAAGGGAAGGAGAGCTGCTGAGCCCCCGGACGACAGAGCTCAGTTTGGTGGGGAACAAAGGCGCTCGCCAGCGCCATCTCCCCCGCCCATCCCCCAGCCAAAATCCCAAAGAGAACCAGTTCCTGCCAGGGAACTTGCTCGCTCCGTGCGCAAACACCCAACTCTGCGCTTCTGCGGAGCCAAACCTCCGGCAGCGGATCTGACTCCCTCCTGCTGCCACAGGGCCCCTCCTGAAGAGGATCACCTAAGGAGAAGCAAGCTAAGCCTGCCCCTCTTGCCCCTGTGCACCTTGCCTACCCACCCCAGCTAAGACGCCAGATCCCCAGCATCACAAGCCTGGCAGTCTGCAAGTAGCCCAGACAGGCCACCCCACCCCACAGTGAATCCCGCCCATAGGAGAGGGGAAGAGAAGGCACGCACCAGTCTGACTGTGGACACAGCGGTGGGCTGGGGGCAGACATCAGGTCTGACTGCGGCTCCGCCCACGAACTCCAGTTATACACCACAGCACAGGGGAAGTGCCCTGCAGGTCCTCACCACGCCAGGGACTATCCAAAATGACCAAGCGGAAGAATTCCCCTCAGAAGAATCTCCAGGAAATAACAACAGCTAATGAGCTGATCAAAAAGGATTTAAATAATATAACAGAAAGTGAATTTAGAATAATAGTCATAAAATTAATCGCTGGGCTTGAAAACAGTATAGCGGACAGCAGAGAATCTCTTGCTACAGAGATCAAGGGACTAAGGAACAGTCACGAGGAGCTGAAAAACGCTTTAAACGAAATGCATAACAAAATGGAAACCACCACAGCTCGGATTGAAGAGGCAGAGGAGAGAATAGGTGAACTAGAAGATAAAGTTATGGAAAAAGAGGAAGCTGAGAAAAAGAGAGATAAAAAAATCCAGGAGTACGAGGGGAAAATTAGAGAACTAAGTGATACACTAAAAAGAAATAATATACGCATTATTGGTATCCCAGAGGAGGAAGAGAGAGGGAAAGGTGCTGAAGGGGTACTTGAAGAAATAATAGCTGAGAACTTCCCTGAACTGGGGAAGGAAAAAGGCATTGAAATCCAAGAGGCACAGAGAACTCCCTTCAGACGTAACTTGAATCGATCTTCTGCACGACATATCATAGTGAAACTGGCAAAATACAAGGATAAAGAGAAAATTCTGAAAGCAGCAAGGGGTAAACGTGCCCTCACATATAAAGGGAGACCTATAAGACTCGTGACTGATCTCTCTTTTGAAACTTGGCAGGCCAGAAAGAATTGGCACGAGATTTTCAGTGTGCTAGACAGAAAAAATATGCAGCCGAGAATCCTTTATCCAGCAAGTCTGTCATTTAGAATAGAAGGAGAGATAAAGGTCTTCCCAAACAAACAAAAACTGAAGGAATTTGTCACCACTAAACCAGCCCTACAAGAGATCCTAAGGGGGACCCTGTGAGACAAAGTACCAGAGACATCACTACAAGCATAAAACATACAGACATCACAATGACTCTAAACCCATACCTTTCTATAATAACACTGAATGTAAATGGATTAAATGCGCCAACCAAAAGACTTAGGGTATCAGAATGGATAAAAAAACAAGACCCATCTATTTGCTGTCTACAAGAGACTCATTTTAGACCTGAGGACACCTTTAGATTGAGAGTGAGGGGATGGAGATCTATTTATCATGCTACTGGAAGCCAAAAGAAAGCTGGAGTGGCCATCCTTATATCAGACAAACTAGACTTTAAATTAAAGGCTGTAACAAGAGATGAAGAAGGACATTATATAATAGTGACAGGGTCTATCCATCAGGAAGAGCTAACAATTATAAATGTCTATGCACCGAATACCGGAGCGCCCAAATATATAAAACAATTACTCATAAACATAAGCAACCTTATTGATAAGAATGTGGTAATTGCAGGGGACTTTAACACCCCACTTACAGAAATGGATAGATCAACTAGACACACGGTCAATAAAGAAACAAGGGCCCTGAATGAGACATTGGATCAGATGGACTTGACAGATATATTTAGAACTCTGCATCCCAAAGCAAGAGAATATACTTTCTTCTCGAGTGCACATGGAACATTCTCCAAGATAGATCATATACTGGGTCACAAAACAGCCCTTCATAAGTTTACAAGAATTGAAATCATACCATGCATACTTTCAGACCACAATGCTATGAAGCTTGAAATCAACCACAGAAAAAAGTCTGGAAAACCTCCAAAAGCATGGAGGTTAAAGAACACCCTACTAACGAATGAGTGGGTCAACCAGGCAATTAGAGAAGAAATTAAAAAATATATGGAAACAAACAAAAATGAAAATACAACAATCCAAACGCTTTGGGACGCAGCAAAGGCAGTCCTGAGAGGAAAATACATTGCAATCCAGGCCTATCTCAAGAAACAAGAAAAATCCCAAATACAAAATCTAACAGCACACCTAAAGGAAATAGAAGCAGAACAGCAAAGGCAGCCTAAACCCAGCAGAAGAAGAGAAATAATAAAGATCAGAGCAGAAATAAACAATATAGAATCTAAAAAAACTGTAGAGCAGATCAACGAAACCAAGAGTTGGTTTTTTGAAAAAATAAACAAAATTGACAAACCTCTAGCCAGGCTTCTCAAAAAGAAAAGGGAGATGACCCAAATAAATAAAATCATGAATGAAAATGGAATTATTACAACCAATCCCTCAGAGATACAAACAATTATCAGGGAATACTATGAAAAATTATATGCCAACAAATTGGACAACCTGGAAGAAATGGACAAATTCCTGAACACCCACACTCTTCCAAAACTCAACCAGGAGGAAATAGAAAGCTTGAACAGACCCATCACCAGCGAAGAAATTGAATCGGTTATCAAAAATCTCCCAACAAATAAGAGTCCAGGACCAGATGGCTTCCCAGGGGAGTTCTACCAGACGTTTAAAGCAGAGATAATACCTATCCTTCTCAAGCTATTCCAAGAAATAGAAAGGGAAGGAAAACTTCCAGACTCATTCTATGAAGCCAGTATTACTTTGATTCCTAAAGCCGACAGAGACCCAGTAAAAAAAGAGAACTACAGGCCAATATCCCTGATGAATATGGATGCAAAAATTCTCAATAAGATACTAGCAAATCGAATTCAACGGCATATAAAAAGAATTATTCACCATGATCAAGTGGGATTCATTCCTGGGATGCAGGGCTGGTTCAACATTCGCAAATCAATCAACGTGATACATCACATTAACAAAAAAAAGGAGAAAAACCATATGATCCTGTCAATCGATGCAGAAAAGGCCTTCGACAAAATCCAGCACCCTTTCTTAATAAAAACTCTTGAGAAAGTCGGGATAGAAGGAACATACTTAAAGATCATAAAAGCCATTTATGAAAAGCCCACAGCTAACATCATCCTCAACGGGGAAAAACTGAGAGCTTTTTCCCTGAGATCAGGAACACGACAGGGATGCCCACTCTCACCGCTGTTATTTAACATAGTGCTGGAAGTTCTAGCAACAGCAATCAGACAACAAAAGGAAATCAAAGGCGTCAAAATTGGCAAAGATGAAGTCAAGCTTTCGCTCTTTGCAGATGACATGATATTATACATGGAAAATCCGATAGACTCCACCAAAAGTCTGCTAGAACTGATACATGAATTCAGCAAAGTTGCAGGATACAAAATCAATGTACAGAAATCAGTTGCATTCTTATACACTAACAATGAAGCAACAGAAAGACAAATAAAGAAACTGATCCCATTCACAATTGCACCAAGAAGCATAAAATACCTAGGAATAAATCTAACCAAAGATGTAAAGGATCTGTATGCTGAAAACTATAGAAAGCTTATGAAGGTAATTGAAGAAGATTTAAAGAAATGGAAAGACATTCCCTGCTCATGGATTGGAAGAATAAATATTATCAAAATGTCAATACTACCCAAAGCTATCTACACATTCAATGCAATCCCAATCAAAATTGCACCAGCATTCTTCTCGAAACTAGAACAAGCAATCCTAAAATTCATATGGAACCACAAAAGGCCCCGAATAGCCAAAGTAATTTTGAAGAAGAAGACCAAAACAGGAGGCATCACAATCCCAGACTTTAGCCTCTACTACAAAGCTGTCATCATCAAGACAGCATGGTATTGGCACAAAAACAGACACATAGACCAATGGAATAGAATAGAAACCCCAGAACTAGACCCACAAACGTATGGCCAACTCATCTTTGACAAAGCAGGAAAGAACATCCAATGGAAAAAAGACAGTCTCTTTAACAAATGGTGCTGGGAGAACTGGACAGCAACATGCAGAAGGTTGAAACTAGACCACTTTCTCACACCATTCACAAAAATAAACTCAAAATGGATAAAGGACCTGAATGTGAGACAGGAAACCATCAAAACCTTAGAGGAGAAAGCAGGAAAAGACCTCTCTGACCTCAGCCGTAGCAATCTCTTCCTCGACACATCCCCAAAGGCAAGGGAATTAAAAGCAAAAGTGAATTGCTGGGACCTTATGAAGATAAAAAGCTTCTGCACAGCAAAGGAAACAACCAACAAAACTAAAAGGCAACCAACGGAATGGGAAAAGATATTTGCAAATGACATATCGGACAAAGGGCTAGTATCCAAAATCTATAAAGAGCTCACCAAACTCCACACCCGAAAAGCAAATAACCCAGTGAAGAAATGGGCAGAAAACATGAATAGACACTTCTCTAAAGAAGACATCCGGATGGCCAACAGGCACATGAAAAGATGTTCAGCGTCGCTCCTTATCAGGGAAATACAAATCAAAACCACACTCAGATATCACCTCACGCCAGTCAGAGTGGCCAAAATGAACAAATCAGGAGACTATAGATGCTGGAGAGGATGTGGAGAAACGGGAACCCTCTTGCACTGTTGGTGGGAATGCAAATTGGTGCAGCCGCTCTGGAAAGCAGTGTGGAGGTTCCTCAGAAAATTAAAAATAGACCTACCCTATGACCCAGCAATAGCACTGCTAGGAATTTATCCAAGGGACACAGGAGTACTGATGCATAGGGGCACTTGTACCCCAATGTTCATAGCAGCACTCTCAACAATAGCCAAATTATGGAAAGAGCCTAAATGTCCATCAACTGATGAATGGATAAAGAAATTGTGGTTTATATACACAATGGAGTACTACGTGGCAATGAGAAAAAATGAAATATGGCCTTTTGTAGCAACGTGGATGGAACTGGAGAGTGTGGTGCTAAGTGAAATAAGCCATACAGAGAAAGACAGATACCATATGGTTTCACTCTTATGTGGATCCTGAGAAACTTAAGAGAAACCCATGGGGGAGGGGAACAAAAAAAAAAAAAAAAAAAGAGGTTAGAGTGGGAGAGAGCCAAAGCATAAGAGACTGTTGAGAACTGAGAACAAACTAAGGGTTGATGGGGGGTGGGAGGGAGGAGAGGGTGGGTGATGGGTACTGAGGAGGGCACCTTTTGGGATGAGCACTGGGTGTTGTATGGAAACCAATTTGACAATAAATTTCATATAAAAAAAAAAAAAAAAAAAAAGTACAGGGTCCTATGAGCATGTCTGACTTCCTCTGGAGGGTTTGGGAAGGTCCTCCTGAGGAAGTGATAATTTAAATTAGAAAAAGGGATAGATATGAATCAGGTTAATGTCACAAGGAGTTTCAGGAATGAGAGAGTCAGGAAGGCAATGGGAGCAGCGTGTGTGGGGACTCTTAGCTGGAGAACAACCTGAAGCATCTGAGAAACTGAAAGAAGGCCAGTGTAGCTGGAGCTCAGTGGTCAAATGAGGAGATAGTTCCCAGACAGCCACACCTGGATTATAGGTCTCATCATTTTCCTAATATTTTGTGCCTACATGTTAAGGGGCCCAATTAATATTTGCTAATGATTAAATCTATGTGGATAAAGCTAGTTCAACTGATTCTTTTAGACACCCAAAGAAAATTTCTCTGGGTAACTGGTGTGTAAGTAAGGGTCCAGCCAGGAAAACAGAAACTATGTTGGGCATTTCAACACTGAGAATTTAACATGAGGAATTGGTTACATTGGCATCCACCCTTACTCTCTGAAAAACCAAAGGGTGACATTGAAGTAACAAAGAAGGAGTAATTACAAGAAGCCACTACCTCACCAGACCAGAATCTTAAGCTTGTCTTGATTGTATCGTACCCCTACATCCAGTCTCTCATGAAGTCCTATATTTATAGCCCAGAGGAGCTGGAGCTCAGGACTGGAGAGAGTTTGGGGGAGGTAACAGAGGGAAGGGGAAGGGGTCTGTCTGGCTGCTTCCCAGCAGGTGCTGGAAGGACTTTCCAGTTAGTGCTGGTATCTGCATCTCTAAGAGTGAACCATTCAGGTTAGTTCTAAGAATACTGAAATTAAACAGGAGACCAAGCCCAATTGTCCATCCCAGCCTGGAGGGCCATTGCTAAGACAACAGTGATACGAAGAGAAAGAAAGCAGGAAGAAGCCTGACTCCTAGTCTTTTCTCTATAGCCATGATTGGTGGAAACCGATAGAGAATCGGAAGGTAAAGCAGACACATGATTTGCAGTCCCAGCCTTAGTGTCACATAGCAGATTATAGAAGGATACATGGAAGTTTTTATTTTTATAATGGGTTTATAGAAAAAGTACAGGGGATAGAGAGATAAGAACAAAGGAGAAGATAAGCATTGTTCATTGGATATCAAGGGTGATATAGTCTTGCTTTGGATAGCATCTGATTTTCTGATTTCTGACCTTCAACATATAATAAGTTACTTTAAAAGACTTTGCAGAAAAAAATATTTCATTAACTCTTTCTTTGGTAGCATTAAGATGAATTATAATGCAGAGCCATAGTGAAAACCTCTTTGTAAGTTTATGCCACTCTCGTCTGAGTTGGAAATGTATGTGCGTATGTATATATGTATATATGCACATGTGTGTAAAATATACAATACATATATATACATCCATATGTATACATCCATATTTAAGTATACGGTATTTATTTAAGTATACATTTTAAATTGCCGAAAAAGAACAAACTTTGTAAGCTCTCATTCTTGGGCTTAAAGCTGTTGAAAACTAGCATTCATATTCATTCAAAGGAGACTACAGGTGGTTACCTAGGTCACTTTTAGCTCCTAAAGGTCTTGTACATACCAGATCTCTTGCCTGTACACTCTAGGGAAAACTCTGCTTCCCTACTGTTTCCTTGATAGCTGATTATAGACTCCCTGGGATCCAGACAATCACATGTGCCTTTTCTCCCAGCTTATGGCTTAGGTTTGTCTGGTGAAGATGAGCAGGCATCACCCAGAGACCTTTTTATTACTCCCCTTGCCCTGAATCACCTGGTGTGGAAGATTTTATCACCGAAACTGCAAATAATAGGTTACAAATAATTTCTCAATGTTTATGAATAAAAATATTCTTAAAAGTCAACCACTATTTTGACACTCAGTTGACTAAATCCCAATCACAAGCAAATAGATGTTTGGGTCATCCCAAATAGTTCCAACAAAGACAAAAATGTGATGTTGATTAGATATTGTAGAATATTAAAAATAATGATTGGATCTCTAACACTACTTTTAGGTAACTAAGACAGATTTAGGTATAATTAATTTTTCCTATGTGTACTATATTACAAGATGTGTTTGCATGGAAGGTCTCTTTAGTACAGAAGTGTGACTTGACCATTTCCTCTTGGTCAATGAAAATACTTGAATTCAGGTCTTAAGTTCCTTTATTTCAACTCTCATGTTTCCCCAGAGAATTAGCAAAATAAGTACTTTGGTGTGGAAGGAACTGACGCTACAAAAATTTTCATATAAGAGGAGGATTGAAATGTTATTAATCATTCATATTGACTCATCTGTCTCAAACATTCATTTCCTAGAAATAATCTTTTGTTATTGTCTGTAATAATTGAGACCTTCTTATTGTATTTCACATGTTTTTCTTGTTCTGATTTTCAGCATTAGAAAGCAATAGTAACCTTGGTAAAGATAATTCCTGTGGATCATTATACCATGGCTAGTCCTTGCTGGCCATTAATCCCTCAGTAATGCCACATTGATTCTGTTAAGTCAACACAACCCAGAATTACTGACAGTCACAAACCAAGGTCTGGTAATTCAGTGTTCAAATGTAAAACAAAATGAAGTTTTTATCAGAAATACAATAAACAGATAAATGTATTTTTCAAAAATATTGGTTTGTTACAGAGACCTAAGTAATTACCCAGATATCAATTTTTTAAAATAAACTATGCATTATTTATGTGTTTGTTTTCCTGCTGGTAACAATATTTATGTGAGAAACGGGGAAAAATTCACAGCGCAGGCATAACATAAATCTTTGATGGGGTTTAGAATTCTTACCACTTTTAATCTGCATGACATTTGCTGCCTCTTCACAGGATCCATTATGGGTTTGAAAGACCAGTCATCAAAACTTAGCTCATTTATTCTGGATGCTTTGCTTTTCATTAGAATATGTTAGCACAAAGTGCTGGGTAGTGCCTGGATTACATTGTAGAGTTGCATACTTTAACATTAATGCATAAAAATGTAATCTCACTAACATAGTAAAGCATAAGCATTGGACAGAATTATGAAACACAATTATTATTTTTAAAGTAAGTGACAAATTAAAAACAAGATTAAACCTAAAGACCTAGGTCCATTTCTATACCTTTGTTAATGATCCTTAGCTGTTGTCTATCAAACCTCAGCTCTAGTCTCTTTATAATCCTGAAAGAAACTGCTCATCCTCAAGTTGGCCAAAGACCTTCTGGGGGCTTTTCCACTGTACTGAGATTTTTTAATAACTTCACCAGGTAGTCATTTACTAGTACTATGAAGTTAACTTCCTCATTGATGCAGTCTTCTGATTGTCTTCAGCCGCTTCACTTACTGCTACTTAGTTCTCTCACCATCCAAGTTCCGTGTACCCAGTCCCTTCCTTTCTCCTAAATAGGGCAGAAAATTGTCCTTCTGATTCACAAGGCTGCTCTTGATGGAGAGAAATTACAGATATGATGTGCTTCTCCCAGGCAACAGCACACCTAATTTAACAATCACATTTTCCCCTCAACTGTACGAAGACTTATTAGCTTCATTTGTCCTTTTTTAAGGAAAACTGCTCTGAGCTTCTTTTCTCCTTTCTTGGCAAATTGCTTGGTTGAGTCCCTTTAAAATATCCCTAAATTGCTTAGTTAAGTCCCTAAAAAATATCACATCAATTCCATAGCAACCCTCATATGCAATATCTAATATGTTTTCTTTCTGGTCTTAAGGAAACCATATACTCTAAGTTAAGAATGTAGGTAATATCAGAGTGTGGCTTTGCAACCCACATTGAAATTCTTCCAGAGAGCAAACAAAAGGTACAAAGTAATTTTAGGACAAGTTCAAATATTGGGGAAAATAGCAACTATGTGTAATGATAGCTTTTGTGGCTAGATTAAAGCAGCTCCCCCACAATAGCCGTGGTAGGCAGAGCCCATCTTTGGGGAGGAGGTAGGAAATTTTGCTTAGGAGCCAAGGAGATTTCTGAGACTGAAGAATCAAGAACCTGACCCCATCCCTTTTGTTTCAGTGTTATTAGAGTATCGTCAATAGAGGGAGTTGATGCTAACTGAAGTATGCTGGCAGAAAGAACTCCAAACACTCCTAAGAAATGTGCAAAACTTTGGGGCACCTGGGTGCCTCAGTTGGTTAAGTGCCCGGCTGTGACTCAGGTCATGAGCTTGCAGTTGGTGAGTTTGAGCCCCGCATTGGGCTCTGTGCTGATAGCTCAAAGCCTGGAGCCTCCTTTGTATTCTGTGTCTCCCTCCCTCCCTGTTCCTCCCCGGCTTGCACTCTGTCTCTCTGTCTCTGTCTCTGTGTCTCTCTCTCACTTTGTCAAAAATAAGTAAAGATTAAAAAAATTTAAAATAAAATAAATGTGCAAAACTGGTATCTCAGTTTTGATACCAAGGTTTGCATGTTAGGGGCCTATATGCATAAAATACAGATATGATAGAAACTACTCTTGGCCAAGCCAGAAGTGTGCTTGGGCATGTTTTGGATACAGCGACTGAATATTTGATCATCACTTAAAAGAAGTGCAGCAAGCACCAGCAAAGAAATCACTATAAGTGGACAAACATCCACTGGGCACCTAATGCACAGTAGCTATGTGATGTGGCTGCTATAGAGCAATTACACCAATGGTCTCGTTAGACTTCCTGGTTCTCTTTACATGGAATCAGAAAGTAGGACTGACCACTTCGGGCTGAGTAAACCTAAAGAAACTTGTATAGTTCAAAGCAAGTAGTGTTTCCTAAAGGCAAATATAGGACTTCTGGCTAATGAAGTAATTAGTTGGTATTATAAAGGAGGTGTAATCATCTTTGTGTTCTAAGCTGGATTTAAAAAGGTAGTATCCGTAAAGTATGTTTGAAAATGTTAAGAGAGTCAAAATTTATTCTGAACTTTCAAAGAATTTGTCTTACACCATGTTTGTTATGTTAAAAATATTTTTGCAAAGGTGTTATCTCTCTCTCCAAATTTTATTGAAGGCCATGACTTTAACTCTGGCTTTACCTCCCATGGAGTACAGCAAAGTGCTTTATGGAAAATAGGTGTTAAATTGCCTAAATCACTATTAAATTATGGAATGAAAGCATAAATTTGGAACACCCAGACTATTTCAAATACAGAGAGATTACACACATTTTTAATGGGTAATATTTATTTTATTTGAGAAAATGATTTTTTTTACAACTAATGTTTGAAATAATGGCTATGGCGTTATTCACAGAGAAGTGGTTTGCAAAGATGAGTTTAGGTGAAAAGAAGAATTAGCTCTCTGCTAATTCTGATTTCTATTTGGAGTTTGCTGTTGGATATTTTTGGAAAGTCCTTTAGTCTCAGTTTTCTAATTTCTTTGTCAATTTGATTTGTCATCAAATATTTTATATACTGTATTAAAGTGTGTTCCAGTGGATTTATTCTCAGTATTTTATTTTTAAAAGTTTACATCCTACTCTCTTAAAAAGCCTGTTTCTTGTTTGTAATGGTGGTTTATGTGTCAGCTTGGCTGGTCCACGGTACATAGATATGTGCTCAGACATTATCCTAGATATTCCTGTGAGGGTGTTTTTGGATAAGATTAATATGTAAATTGGTGGACTTTGAGTAAAGTAGACTGCCCTCCATAATATGGCTGGGCCTCATCCAATCAGTTGAAGGCCCGAATAGAACAAAAGACTGACCTCCCACAAGGAAGAGGAAATTCTGCCAGCAGATGGCTTTCAGACTTGAATTGCCATGTCAGCTCTTCCTGGGTCTCTAGCATGCTGGCCTACCCTTGCCAGTTTCCATAATCATGTGAACCAATTTCTTAAAATCTATCTCTATCTATCTATCTATCTATCACCTATCTATCTATTTATCTACCTATCTGCCTTCTATTGGTTCTGTTTCTTTGGAGAACCTTAACTAATACAAAGTTAATGAAAGAAACAAACACATAAACCCTAGTAGAGCAGGATCATCATATACAACAGTTTCATTGAAGAAATGGATTGTCTGGTATTCTTTTTAATTTTGATGAAATGTAGAAAAAAGAATGTGTTCAGTGACAGATATGGGGAACAGAATAAGACATTAGAGTGTGATACTGTCACTAATCATACTTTCATATCAATTCTTATTTTAGTAACAGGATCCCATTTCACATCTTCATTTACAGCTGTGTGTGGTCTTATGTCTAAGCTCTGTCTGATGGTGTATGCAATAGACTGAATGTTGGCTGCCCACCAAAATTCATATGTTGAAATTCCTAGCCCCAGTGTGATGGTATTTGAAGATAGGACCTTTTGGAGATGACTAGGAATTAGTGCTCTTATAAAAGACCCTGGACAGCTCCCTTGCTCCTTCTGTCCTGTGAGTGTTCAGAGAGAAGATGACCATCTATAAACCATGAAGCAGACTCTCATCAGACACTGCATTTGCTGGTGCTTTGATCTTGGACTTCCCAGTGAGAAATAAATATCTGTTTTTGATAAACAACCCAGTCAATGGTAGTTTGCTATAGAAGCCTGAATGGACTATGATAGAATGTAAATGAAAATTTGCAACTTTCTGCAAGTATACCTAAAAAGAGGGGTCAGGTTCTTCTTCCATTCTTTTTGTAACAACAGTTGGAACCATCTTGGACAAATAACTAAATTTAGGAATAGAAGCCTAGTTTCGGCACTGCAGGGTTCCAAACCAGCCCTAGACTATCTACTTCTAGATTTTTACATGAAGAAGAAATAAACTCTTAATTTGTTTTAGGTACTATTATATCAGGTAGTCTTATTTCTTCTAGCAGAATGTACTCTCAATTAGTATATATAGTTATTAGAGATTTGGAGGTTGATGCTCACGTTTTCTCAAAATGATACTCTTAATTTTGTAATTTGGGATTCTCTTTTGAAGATCTCAACCTCCAGATTGGGATATGGTGTTCTAGTTGATGGAACTGAAAGCTAATGCATAGTTTGGGTAAATTTCTAATCTTGTTACTTAAGATTCTTCATCCACACTATAAGAAAAAAGTAACAAATATAAAAGTGATAATTATTTGACTTCTCATTTCTGAACAGAAGTATCTTTTCAAATTATATCTGTACCCCATTCCATTTCAAATTGAAGAATTTCTCAAGTTAATTTAGATTTTGTATTTTCTGTATCTTAAGAAGATACTGGTTTTGCTTGGATTTACTTAGAATTAAATTTAAATTTACTCTACCTAACATATTGCTTTGGGACCATTCCTTTTTTTTTTTTTTTTAAATAATTTCTACCTCAAACATCCATGAGCCTAGTAAGCAACCAATAAAGACTAGCTGTGCTGATGAATGGATAAGGAAGATGTGGTTTATATATACAATGGAATACTACTTGGCAATGAGAAAAAATGAAATTCTGCCATTTGCAACAACGTGGATGGAACTGGAGGGTATTATGCAAAGTGAAATAAGTCAGTCAGGGAAAGACAGATATCTTATATTTCCACTCATATGTGGAATATGAAAAACTTAACAGAGGACCATGGGGGAAGGGGAGGGGAAAAATACTTTGAAACAGAAAGGGAGGCAAACCCATAAGAGACTCTTAAATACAGAGAACAAACTGAGGGAGGGGGGAATGGGTGATGGGCATTGAGGAGGGCACTTGTTAGGATGAACACTGGGTGTTGTATGTAAGCAATGAATCACGGGACTCTACCCCTGAAATCAAGTGCACACTGTATACACTGTATGTTACTCAACTTGACAATAAATTATATTTAAAAAAAAAGCAGCCATTAAACCTTTAAAAAGAAAAAAAAAAGACTAGCTGTGGATGTCCCAAAGTTTCTTGAGCTAATTGCTTCAGACTTTTTACTTGTTAACAGCATGCTGTGTTATTGATTGAACTCAAGTGTTGTTTTTATGGCTTCAACTTTAGCATTGCTATTGGCCCTTTGGAGTGGGTATTCATAATTGGTTTTCATGGCATCTTATCATTGATTTACTCTAAATGATATTTAGCTTGTTTTTACTTTCTATCATTTCCATCCTGAGTGGCTTAACCAAAGTTTTCCCTCTGTATCCTTGTTGTTGATGAGGCAGGAATAGTCATTCTGGGAAGTGGGGAAGGAGTTGGAAATATGGGGAAACTTGGCCATTTTGTCACAAGACTCACTTTTTCTTTTGAGAGAAGATTCATAGCTTTCATCAGATGGGGGACAGTAGTAGATTTTAGGTAAGGAGTGAGTTGATCAGATATATATCTTAAAATACGATTTTGGTGGCCATATGGAGGCTGGTGTCAGGGAGGTGGTATCTTGAGAGTAATAATGGTTAGTGGTGATTATAACAGTCTGGATAAGAGATAGTAAAGCCTAAATTTAAGAACTTAGCAATGATTATGAATAAAAGAGAAATTTAAAGAACTATTTAGGGCATAGAGATTAAAGGACATAAAAATCAGATGTGTTATGAAGGGGAAGTCAAAAAATCTAGAATAATCCTTGTTTACTCACTTGAGAAATGACTGAGATTGATCTGTTCCCAGAAATGGCAAAAAAGGTAAAAATATAATTTAGGAGGAAGATAAGAAATTCGGCTTGGGTTATTCTCAGCTTGAGAGCCTCTGAACTATTCATATGGGGCTAGTAGGCATTTGAAAATACAAATAAGCAGGTCAGAAGAGAAGTATGGAGTGGAAATCCCCAGCAATTGAAGTCAGGGAAATGAACCAGATTACTAAGGGAGAGCACAAGCTAAGAAGAGATGAGTTCTTGATTAAGGATAGAGTCACAGAGAATACCAAATCATGAGGTAAAAGAAGAGAATCCTCAAAAGAGTGAGAGAGTAGTAAGAAAAATTATGAAGGAAAAAAGAACTATGTTGAAAAATACCTTCATTTCAGGAAAATAGTTTAAGCAGCTGTGGCAGACATACTGCTCTGTGTTCAGTCCTCTCTGTTTTTCTCTGGGACCAGGAAGACTGCATTTTTCAGTTCCTCAGCGCACGTCAGTGGGACTATGGGACTGACCACTGGCCAATGGAAAGGAGGCCAGAGGTGGAAGTAACATAGTCTGCCTCCAAGCATTGTCCCTAAAACATTGCAGGTGACCATGTGCATGCTCTGTTTTTCCCATCCATGGGACTGGATGGAGACCCATACAAGAGAGCCTCCTGATCAGAAATATCTATATCAGACTTTGCCTGACTGAGAAATAGACCTTTACTGTGTTAACCTACTGAAATGTTGAGATTACTTATTATAGCAGTTAACACACCTTGATGGATACAAGAATTAAAAAAAATATTTTTAAATGGAGATAGGCAAAATAAGTGAAGGAGATTAAGAGGTACAAAATTCCAGTTTTAAAATAAATAACTCATGGGAGTGAAAAGTACAGCATAGGGAATGTAGTCAATAATATTGAAAAAAATGGGGATATGTCATTTTAAATTGTAATTTTGGTATTGCTGACACACTTTAAAAGCACAGCCCTCTTAACAATATGCATCTTTCAAGATACCTTATTTGCTATGTTTGGAAGCAAGGATGTAAGTTTCAGGGTCATTGGAATGGCATGAAACCTTAAATTTATGTTTAAAACAGACTAATAATAGATAGAAGAACAAAAGGTTAGCACACACATATACACTTAATGATCGTGTCCTGATTATGTTGTAGCCTGTCAAGGGCACAAGTAAGACTTTTCTCAACTGCTTTCCTTGGGGTCATCAAACCCTTACAGGGCAAGGTCTAACAACTAAAATTCCTAGTGTCAAAGGGCCATGACATTTGCATGTAATTTCCTTGAGTAGAATGTCTAAGCAATGGTTTACTACCACTTTGGAAACATCCTGGTCCCTGAATTATGAATCAAATATAACATGTACCTGAGTGTAGAAAGCAACAAGGACACAGGAGGAGCCCCTTCCAAGTTAGTCTTTAAGGCTAATAGAAAAGGTTTCAAAGACAGCTTGAGGAGTTTTGAGTTCCTCAGAGGGGTATGTTCAAGAAAATAAGTTCAACCACACAAAGGAATTTAGGCAACAAAATTTATAACCTTGGGACTATAACCCAAAATATAAAATGGGTCCAATACCAATTTAAATGACTAAAATGGGAGAGAAAAGCCAAATCCCCCATAAAAAAAAATCCAAGTAATTTATGTAGAGACTACCCCTTCCAAGAGGTGGAATAGAATTTTTCACCCCTTATGTGTGGACTACTACACTTAGTAGCTTGCTTCCAAAGAGTATAGAAAAAAAGGGGGGGAAATAACTGTATAGTGGAGAAACCTGGTAAGCACTGCCTCAGCCAGACCATTAAAGATAACACCATCAGCAGTAAGTCATATTGATAGCGTGTACCCTTGACATGATGTGATAAGAACAACACTTCACCTCTATGGTCTTCCTCCCCAAACCCGTAATCCCAGTGAAATCATGAGAACAACATGATTTTTTTTGGGGGGTTTTTTGGGACAAAACCCAAAAAACCGAAGTGGGGGACATTCTACAAAACACCTGACCAATACTCCTCAAAGCTGTCAAGGTCATCAAAAACAAGGGAGGTCTGAGAAACTATCACAGCCAAAAGGAGTTTAAAGAGACGTGACAGCCAAGTGCAACGTGTCCTGCATGGGATCCTGGAACAGGTGAAAACTCTTTGGAAAAACTAGTGAAATGTTAATAAAGCATTACTTAATTATAATGTATCAATATTGGTCATTCATTGTAACAAATGTCATAGCAATCTAAGATGTTAACAGGGGAAACTGGGTGTGGGGTACGTGCCAACTTTCTGTACAATTTTTGTAACTTCTAAAAATCTAAAGTATTCTAACATGAAAAAAGTTTGTTTTTAAGAAAAAAGGATTTAGAAATAAAGCATTTGCTTTTTTCTTTTTTTAATGTTTATATTTATTTTTGAGACAGAAACAGAGCATGAGCGGGGGAGGAGCAGAGAGAGGGAGACACAGAATCCGAAGCAGGCTCTAGGCTCTGAGCCGTCAGCACAGAGCCCGATGCAGGGCTTGAACCACGAACCATGAGATCATGACCTGAGCTGAAGTCGGATGCTCAACTGACTGGGCCACCCAGGTTCCCCAGCATTTGCTTTTTTCTTAGAGAAGAAATCTAAGCATCTAGTTCACAGCAAATCCTCTTTCTTTCTTCTCTAATTCTTCAGCTCTCTGAAACTCTCTGGTGGACTCTCCCTCTCCCCAAATCCACATTGATTCCTCATCTTAGTCTGTCTTCGTGGTCGCCTTCTTGTTTATACTCTTCCCTAAACCCATCAGACATAGCCCAGTAGAAATTTAGTTGGTCCTCTGTTTTTACTGTTTTTCTTAGTGACCAGGCTCTTGTCCTCTGCACCCTTTCTTTTCTTTGTTTCAGTTCTGGCACAGGACTGGAGTAAATTGGACATGTTGATCATTCTCAGTCCCATTACATGCACAGATGACAATAAATTAGCAAATTAAGGGAAAAAGGAAATCTCTTTGTTTTAGAAAGCTACTGCTAAATTAGCATAAGAGGAAGTAAAGGTAGGCCTTAAGTACACGCTTTTATATTTATCCCCAAATATCACACATTTAATTAAAATCACTGACTACAAAATTTGAAGGGATTTCAATGAATATCTAATTCTGCATTCCCAAGTTACACATTAGGAAAATAAGGGCCAGATGGCTTTTGTGACCAGCCCAACATAATGCAGTTAGTGACCCGAAGATCCATGACTATTCTCCCCCTCCTCTTCATTTTTCTTGTTCTTCAAACACTGAGTTCAAATTTTTGTCACAATTCAGGAGAGTTACAGGTGTTGATGTGGTAATTCTTTCCTGTCAAGCAGGAAACATGGAAGGAAATAAAATAGCAAATGAATACAGTAAAAGGATGAGACTGACCAAATACTATGTTACGTTCCCTTTGACTTAAAGACCTATCTAGAGATTTGTGTTCAGTGAGAAGGCTTGAATAAGCAGCTTGACAACCTGCTTGGTGATCTAGCCTCTACTGCCTTACCAGTGCTTGGTCTCCAGAACTATTTCCAGTAGATTCCTCATTAAATAACCTGCAACAATTGTTTTTATTTAAGCCTTTGATAGCTTAGAAAGTGCACATTTTGTTTAATTACTCCTGTCTTTGTCACTTCATTCAGGTAGTCATTCACTCGTTCATTCAGGCATCCGTTCCTCATCCATCTAATGTGCCAGACTCTGAGTTTGGTGCTGGAAACACAAACCTGTGTAGGCATCATCCTTAATGTCAGGTGCATGCTCTCTAGTTGGTGAAGAAAGCCTAACAATGTTTCATGTAAAATCTCTATGGAATTTCTGACTTACTATACTCATTAAATGTTTGTGAGAAATAAGCCCACCGACCCCATCAAAGGAGGGACACGGAGACTCAGAGCAGAGTGAACCAAGGCTTTAATCAACAATCTTGCAAGAGTGGATGTCTCATGGACAGTCTCACTTGGGGCAGTTACCGCAGGCAACTTATCTCCTAGCATGCAAGTCCCTGCCCTGATTCCTCATTGCCTGAGTACTCCAGAGATTATAGCCTTACCTGGATGTCGCCTATGCCCATGTAAGGCAAAAAATAGTCTGATTTAAATAAGTGTACGTTCCTTGAGGTGACGCAGGGACTTCAATTTTTTGGCGCATGCTCATTGCAAAACCCACGAAAATAAGCCTGTGAAATGAAGAGGGGAAGCAGGAAATGAAGTGTCTAAGGGCTTGGGACGCCATTGTGTATGTGTTGGGGGTGGGGTGGGGTTCATGCATTTTCCAGTAGGTTGTAAACCTATTGTTAATTAGACAGCATAGCTTTTATTTATTTGGTACTTCTGAAAATGAATCATCTCCCTTACTTCTCACAATATTGAACACTATTTCACGACCTATTAAAGACTCAGATGGTGTCTGAGTGAAACAAGTGAAGAATTCTTAAAAACTAAAGAATTCAAGAAAAGAAATTTAAATTGCACATTGTTTCTTTTCTCTCTTTAAGTGTATTTTTCACAAATACATACACGAAACAATTTCAATATGTTAATCAAAAATTCAATATTGGAAACATGTTGACACATTATCCTACCAATAAGTATTTTATAAAATTGTATAAATTTATCAAGTCTTCTGTTTCCCTAGTTCTTGGTGACTTCTGGGTTATCCAGTGATGATTTCAGTATTTGAATGTCCTTTGTGCAACCATGGGCTACCAGGGCTATCTCAAGGGTGAAATCAAGCCCAAACACTTTAGCTTCCATTTATAACAGAAATCAAGAAGTATTTTCTCACTCAGTTACACACAAAGTAAGGGATTGAATACACAGCCCAGGTTGAAGAAGGAGTTATTAAAGAATGACGTTATTTTATTAACTTTATAACAAAGTATAACTAACTATAATGTTTGGCACATTCTTGCAACACTTATTTCTTTCATTCACCACATACTGATGTTTATCTATAAAGCTCAGTGTTATAAAGAATTTTATTGTCCCACCAAAGAAGAAATATTTCAAAATTATATAATGCCCACACTAATCAGTCTGTTCCCATACCATGCTGTGTTCACAGTTGCTTTAGAAAATTGCAATTTTTTGCATAGTCTTTGGTGTTAGCCATGTTACTCAGTCAAGGTGTAATGAAAACAAATTCGTTTATTGTCAGTTACTGTTCAGAGTCAGAGACAAAAAAAAAAAAAAAAAAATTGCTGCAGAAATGTTCCAAACCAGCTAACTGCCTAAGTTCTAGGAGACATTCTATGAGAAACTCTTCATGAGAATAAAAATAGCAATAGTAAAAATAGCTAGCATTGTGACATTTACTTTGCGTGCATCATCTTATTTAAACCTCAAAAAAAAAAAAAAACCCTATGAAGCAAGTGTAATTGCTACCCTCATTTTATAGATGAGGCTATTGAAGGTTCGAGAGATAACTTGAAGATCACACACCCTATAAATGGTGGAGTTGAAATTAAAATTCAGAGTCTGTTGCCCTTGTAATCATTCGTTTTTAAGGAATTTATATTTCAAAGAGAATTCTTTAAACTTTTTAAAAAGCTACTGTTTAGCTTTAGAGCAAGCTCTAGATCGGTCATAGGAGAGTTACAAATAAGAGCGACTCATTGGACTATGCCCTGAGTTTTGTTTTCATTGCTGCTGTTGATCATGATATAAGTCACTTACATTTGTCTACACACATACATATATACATATCATTTACCAGGCTCCTATCTTATCTTTTTAAATTTCAGGCTTGAGTACGCTAAGCTTTCTTGTTTTCCTGGTTTTGTTCATGATCTTCTCTTTATTTGGAACATTCTTTCTCCCTTCTTTACCTAGTTAATGCCTTCTAAAACCTCCAGGTTTGATCAGTTACGTATAATCCTCATAAGCAGTATTTTAAACTTTCACCACCTTCTACTGAACCCTCGTCTTATATTAGTTTTCTATTTCTGCTCTAACAAATTACCACAAACTCAGTGACTCAAAACAATATGAATGCAGGGAACCTGGGTGGTTCAGTTGGTTAAGCACCTGACTCTTGATTTTGGCTCAAGTCATGATCTCGTGGTTCATGGGTTCGAGCCTGCTTGGGGCTCTGCTGACAATGCTTGGGATTCTCTCTCTCCCTCTCTTTCTGTTCGCTTGTGCTCTCTCTCTCCCACAAAATAAATAAATAAACTTCAAAAAAAAAAAACCCACAAATACATTATCTTGCGATTGTGGATGTCAGGAGTCTGCAACACTGGGCTAAACACTGTGGATGTCCGGAGTCTGTCTCACTGGGCTAAAATCAAGGTGTCAACAGGGATATATTCTTTCTAGAAGCTCTAGGGGAGAATATGCTTTGTCACATTTTCCAATTTTTAGAGACCTGCTACATTCCTTGGCTTGTAGGCCCTTCCTTCATCTTCAAAGCTAAGAGTAGAGCATCTTCAGATCTCTCTGTGATTCTCACCCTCCTGCTTCCCTCTTTTACTTACAAGGACCCTTATGACTTCATTGAGCCTACCTAGGTCATCCAGGATAATCCTTTCTATCTCAAGGTCAGCTAATTAGCAACCTTAATTCTATATGCTACCTTAATTCCTCTTTGCCATGTATAATAACATATTCACAGGTTTGGGGGATTAGGGCATACACATAGAGATATCTATATTCCCATGTTCATAGCAGCATTATTCACAATAGCCAAAGTATGGAAATAACCTAAGTGTCCATAATGCATACATACACACACATACACAAACTGGAATATTATCCAACCTTAACAAAGAAGGAAATCCTGTCATTTGTGACAACATGGATAAACCTGGAGGACATTAGTTAAGTGAAATAAGCCAGAAAGTGAAAGATAAAGATAGATATAGATATTTTTTGCATACTTATAGATACAGAGAGGAGAAAAGAGTGTTTGCCAGGATCTGGGGAGTGGAGAAATAGAAGTTGGTAAAAGTATGTAAACCTTCAGTTATAAAATGAGTAAGATAAAGTCTGAAAATCTAATGTATAACATGATGACTATAGTTTATAACACTGTTTTGTGTAATTGAAATTTGCTAAGAGAGTAGAATTTAAATGTTCGAAACAAACAAACAAGTAAGGCAGATATCTTGAGGTGATGGATGTGTCAGTTAACTCAGTGGAAGTAATCCTTTCACAATGTATGCATATATCAGATCATCACATTGTATACTTTAAACATCTTGCAATTGTATTAGTCATTTGTGCCTCAGTAAAGCTGGAGGGAAAAAAGAAAGAAAAGAAACCTTCCTTGATTCTATGGCCTTTTCCAGTCACTATTCTGTCAATCCCTTCTTTTTTTTTCTTCAAGTTTTTATTTAAATTCCATTCAGTTAACATATATGGTAAAATTGGTTTCAGGTGTAGAATTTAGTGATTCATCACTTGCATACAACACCCAGTGCTCATCCCAACAAGTGCCCTCCTTAATAACCATCGCCCATTTAGTCCATTCCCGCCCTCTTCCCTCCATCAATCCTCAGTTTTTCTCTATTGTTAAAAGTCTCTTATGGTTTTCTTCCCTCTCTCTTTTTTTCCTTCCCCTATGTACATCTGTTTTGTTTCTTAAATTCCACAGATGAGTGAAATCATATGGTATTTGTCTTTCTCTGACTGACTTCATTTAGCATAAATACACTCTAGCTCCATCCACATCATTGCAAATGGCAAGATCTTGTTCTTTTTGTTCACCAAATAATATTCCATTGCATAGATATACCACATCTTTATCCATTCATCAGTCAATGTTGATGGACATCTTTCCATAGTTTCAGTATTGTTGATAGTGCTGCTATAAACTGTCATTCCCTTTTTGAAATACAGTTAATATATAGACTTTGTTTAGTTCTATATAGTCTATTTTATGGGTCTCAATTCTGTTCCAACAATGTCTATGTATATTCTTAACACCAGTGTCATACTATCTTTATTATTATAGCTTTAGAGTAAGTCCTGAAGATAGGTAGTATAAATCTCCTAATTTTTTTTTTCTGTGCAAAATTGCTTTGGCTAGAAAAAGAATACAGTAAATCTGAGAATGTAGAATATAGGAATAATAAAAATAAGAGCAGATAATAACTAAGAGAAAACTAGATCCATAAGTGAAAAATAACAAATCAGAAGTTGGTTCTTAAAAAAGGCTAATTAAATTAATAAGCCTTTGAAGGTCCTGATCAAGAAAAGAAGAGAAAAGAAAAAAAAGCACTATTAGGAACAAAAATAGGAACCTACATACAATGTAAGTTATACGAATAATAGAGAATATTATTAATAACCATATGGAAAAAATCAAATTGAAAAGTTATTTGAAATAGACTGTTTCTTGGATAAAAATAAAACTTACCAAAACTAATTTAAGAAGAAATTAAAAACTTGAATGGTTCAATAAATATCAAAGAAATGAAATTACACAGATGAATAAGTTTAGATCATTTAAAACATGAATTCTTCCAAACATTCAAAGAATTTCATAGTAAATTTTGAGCATATAAGTAAAAAAGAAAAAACATCCTAAAGGGCAAAAAGGTATATTTTGGTAAGAGGAACAATAGACTAAGAAAATATTGAACCAATAGGGATACAGACCAAACTACATGAACTTGAAACATGGAAAGCATCAGCAACAGTGGCTTGAAGTAAGTAAATTACCAACAGTAATGAGAGATTTTATTATACTTACCTCAGAAATTGAAAATAAAGCACATAGAAGTAAGCAAAATGCAGAAAATCTGACTGATGTGACCAAACATTTCAAACCAGTTGATAATATGAACCGTCTGTTGTGGTCCTGGATAGTGTATTAAGACAAAATAAAAGAAATGAATGTATAAGGATTTAATGGAAGAGTTGAAACTGCCATTGATTGTAGATGATACACTCATCAATAGAGAATACCTCATACAATCAGTAGGTAAACTATTAGGACAATTATAAGAGTTCTCCAAGTTTGTACAAGATCAAATTTAAAATTAAAATGTTCCTCTACAATAGAAATAATCAACTAAGTAATTTAATAGCAAATAAGATATATCAGCAAAATATTTATAAAGTGTCTAGCAGTTGATAAGATAGAGAATGCACAAAGTCTTAATGGAGAATATTTTAAAACTAAACATACAAAAGAAGACATTGCTAAATAGTAGAATACATCATACTCATGTATGGGGAGATGTAAGATTTTAAAGATGCCTTTAAATTAGGTATGTACTCAATGTATTGTTAATGAATTATCTGAGGATTTTTAAAGAGCTTTTGACAAATTGATTAAAAAATTATATGGAAAAATAAAGGTTCATGAAAAGATAAATTTATTAAAAAAGAGAAAAGGGGGATATTTTATCATCTATGAGTAATCTATAATAAAAAATAAGGTCTGAAAAAAAGGTCTGTCACAGAAACATACACTAAGCCAATAAAAGAGAGAGAGAACTCAGAACATCTCATTTGTGAATGGGAAATTGGTATGATAGAGGTGATATCTCAGAAATGAGAAGAGAAAGGATTATTAGTAGATGGTATTAGGAAAAACAGTCTCATTAAGTGGAGAAAAATAAATCTGTATTCCTAACTCATACTATATATAAAAATAAAGTTTGAATGGACTGAAGACCCAAAAAGTGAAAGGTAATGCTCTAAAGCTTATAAAGAAAAGATGGAAAGATATCTTTGGGTTTGAATATCTTATTTCAACAAGATAAAAAGAGAAAAACACGAATTTGCCTGTAGCACAATTAGGATTTCTGTTCCATAAAATTGGGATAGATGGCTGGGGACAATGGCAGCATCTAACAATGATGAGGGATCACTATCTAGATTATATAAAAAAAATTTTGAAAACCAATGAGAAAAAGAACACATGATAGAAAAATGGGAAGAGGCTCTGAATTAGTCACAGGAGAGGAAACTCCAATGGTTAACATGTATAAGAAGTGATGTCAATGTCAGTAGTAATTAGATAAATGAGAATTACTGTTAAAAACCTCCTAATTATACATCAGATTGGCAAAAAGTATGGTACCAAATGCTGGCAAGAATAGAGACTCTTAATACTCTCCAAGGAAGTGCATACTACACAGCCATTTGAAAAAGCAATCTAACAGCATGAAGGGAAATTTGATCTGTGTGTACTATTTGAGCCAAAATGTATATGTCTTTGTGTTTATAGAAACCTACTAGGGGTCATGTATTAGAATATTGAACCCATCCTGTTTGTGGTAGCAGCAACCAAAAGTCTGTTACTAGAAAATAGATAAAGGATACATTGGAAGCATATATTGGACTCCACTTTAGTCAGAAGTAGTGACTTAGATATACATACAGCCACATGGATACATCTATAAACTCAGTGTTGAGTGAGATATACATACAGCCACATGGATACATCTATAAACTCAGTGTGGAGTGAAAAACGAAAGAAACAATTTAAGCAGTGGTATACTGCCATTTATATAAATTAAAATGTGTAGGGACACAAAATAATATTATGTCTATATTTGTCAACTCAGACTGCCATAACAAAAAACCACAACCTGGATGGCTTAAACAACCAGAATGTATTTTCGCACAGTTCTGGAGACTGGAAGTCCAAGATCAGGGTGGCAGCATGGTAGGGTTCTGGTGAGAGCCTTCTTCCTGGCTCCAGATGGCTGCCTCCTTGCATGGGACAGACAGAGATATAGACAGAGATAGAGATTCTTCTTCTTATAAAACAATGGTCCTATTGGATTAGGGCCCTACCCTTATGACCTCATTTAATGTTCATTACCTTTTAAAGACCCTATCTCTAGGTACAATCTGGGGATTAAGGCTTTAACATATGAATTTGGGAGGGACAAAGTTCAGTTCATAGCATTCTACCCCAAGATCCCCAACCCAAATTCATGTCCTTATTACGTAAAAAATACATTTATTCCATCCCAATAGCTCCTCAAATCTAATTCATCTCAGCATCATCTCTAAAGTCCAAAGTCTTATCTAAATATCATCTAAATAAGATACGGTTGAGACTTGAAGTATGATTCATCCTGAGGAAAAATTGCTCTCCAACTGTGAACTGTGAAACCAGACATGATATGTGCTTCCAAAATTTAGTGGTAGACAGGCATAGGATAAACATTTCCATTCCAAAAAGGAGAAATCAGAAGGGAGGAAGGAATGACAGATTCCAAGCAAGTCTAAAACCTAGCAAGGGAAATGCCATTTGATCTTAAGGCTCAAACATAATCCTCTTTGATTCAATACTTGGTAAGACCCCCCACACCCAAGGCACTGGGCAGAGTCATGTTGGTCCCCTGAAATTGGAGAGATGACTCCACTCTTTAAAATGGAGGAGAAAACATCTTTGCCCCTGGACCTGTGGTGGGTGTGAACGTGACACAATTTGGTATTGGCAGTGATTTTGTAGAGATACATACATATCTGAGACATACTAAAAAAAATAGAGTGAGTACCTCCAGGAATGAGAAAAATGGGAATGTGAATAAAGGATGAAGAGAAGAAAAATATTAAACAAGGATGAGACCTTTCGCGAAGCTGTGATCACGGTGTGCAATAAACAGAAAGGTAGGATTAACTCACTAACCGCACTTAAGAAAAAGAAAAATGAAGAAAAGAAGAAAAAAATGAATCTAGCTTCCCTCTCTTTAACCTTGTACCTGAATAATTAGTTACAGCTCATAACAATTCTGTTTGGCTGACGTTTTGCCATGGAGATTGAGAAAACAACTCCTATGTTATGTTGAAGCCTTGGCTAGATTTTTACTTTTCCAGATGAGCCTTAAGAAATAAGTAAATTTATTTATGGTGAAACAAATTTGTTTTGTGTGTGTTGTAAATACACACACACACACACACACACACACACACAGATGTTAATTAGCCCAAAAGGAAAAAGAGGTTAAGAGAAGATTCTGTCTACAGCTGAACTCATTTGGTTATCTGGCAGGAACTGGGAATGGCAGTGGGGAAGGGAGAGTAGGATTTCCATTTGGTGACTGGTTCCTCAGGGTTCACCTTGCTCTGCATTGTCTTATGGGAGGCGTGTTTAAGTTCTAGTTTGACACCCACGCCAGAGATGTCTATCCTGCGTTACAGTCCTGATCTGTGGGATGTCCTTGAGTACCTTACTGAGCACTTGGCTAGAACTGAGCACTTTTCCAGGAAGCCTTGGCTGTACCTGAAATTACTATAGGAGCAGCATCTGAGTGAGTGTGGGTGGCCTCTAGAACGTCAAAGATGAGTTAAATGCTCTATATTCATAATAAAGTACCATCTTAGTTGAATTCCAGCCTAGTATCTAGAGCGTATACATTTTTCTAAAAACAAAGAAGGATGTCTGTGTCTCTATTGGCTCCTAACACACTAACAAAAACTTTTCATATAAGGTTCTAATCTTTTATTAATGCTTAGACTCTTAATTTCATTTTTGTAGTGTAAGCTCACCATATTTGGGGAGTCAGTTTTTTTCATGGCTCTCTTTCAATTTGAAATCCCTGCTTTGTTTGGTCTGAGGAAGAAGTATCTTTGTTTCTCATTCTGAGATTAAGACATACTGATGTATTTCTGTGGCTCATGAGGGAATTGGGATTTATTTCTTTCTTAATTGCATACACTGTTCATTAACTTCTAACAAGAAACATAAGGAAGAGGCATTAAACAAGAAATTTAATGGCATAATATTATTTAGCAACCGTGCTTATTTGTGTTTAGAGGCATATAAACGAATGTAAACATTATTTGCTAAGAAATAAAGAGTGGTACAGAAAAAAAATAATGAAATTTCTGGAATAGGTTCAGGACAAGCCACCTTTTTTTCTCCAGACATTCAGTTATAAGTGTTCCATGCAGTTCTATTTGAAGAGAATTATGTGCCAGGATTTTATATCTGTGATCTAACTCTCTAATCTTCTTACTTCTGAATGGGAACTAGAAAATTATGTGGCAATAAACAAAAGTTGGGGCTACAGGTTGAAATTCTAATTTTCTTGGATTTTAGAATTATAGCATATTCAGAAAGTAAAGAAATGGACACAAGAGAATCTGTTTTCAGTAAGAATATCAGAAGTTTGATTTGAGGGCATATGGAGCTTAAGGTGTCTCTGGAATCTTTGAGTGTCCCTATGGTTAAGTATAGCAATTGGCTCAACAGGACAGAAGTCTGGAATAGAATTTCTATTTTGGGAGTCATTGGTATGGTTTATTGAGCTATTATTACATGCCAAACAGTATTAACACATATATTAATTCATTTTACAGATGAGGAGACTAAGGCACAGAAAGGTTGAATAATTAGCCTGAGATTCAGAGCTAGTAAAAGGCAAGCTGGGAATCAAACCCAAATAGTTACTGAGAAGCTGTGTAGTTATCCATGAACTTGCTGGAACAAAAGAAATCCTAGAGGGACAGAACACAGAGGATTGAATTGGATGTTCTTTATTTTATTTTATTTTATTTTATTTTATTTTATTTTATTTATTATTATTATTTTAAATATATGAAATTTATTGTCAAATTGGTTTCCATACAACACCCAGTGCTCATCCCAAAAGATGCCCTCTTCAATACCCATCACCCACCCTCCCCTCCCTCCCACCCCCCATCAGCCCTCAGTTTGTTCTCAGTTTTTAAGAGTCTCTTATGCTTTGGCTTTCTCCTACTCTAACCTCTCTCTTTTTTTTTTTTAAAGTCTACCAACCTGCGCTTTGTATTTTGTTCAATATTTAAAATGGGAGCAGTTTCAGCCCCTGGGTGGCTCAGTTGGTTGAGCATCTGACTTCAGCTCAGGTCATGATCTCACGGTTCGTGGGTTCCAGCCCCGCACTGGGCTCTGTGCTGACAGCTCAGAGCCTGGAGCCTGCTTTGGATTCTGTGTCTCCCTGTCTCTCTTTCCCTCTCTTGCTCTCTCTCTCTCTCTCTCTCTCTCTCTTTTTCTCTCTCTCACATACACACACTCTCAAAAGTAAACATTAAAAAAAATTAAAATGGGTGCAGTTTCTTAAGCTCTGTGCCCTGTGGTGACAGTTTGAATGAGAATGTATTTTATTGAGCTACTGAAAGGACAAGTGAAATTTAGGAAGTAAAAGGGCTCCAATATGAACTCCATACAGTAGTATGTAATCTTGACATGCATCATCAGAGAAATTTCCTAAATCAGATTGCTGAAATAAATAAGGTAATTCTGCAACTTGAACAATAATGCTTTCTCCATGCTGTTGATGTTTGTAAGGTGGTATTGGTGAAAAATTCACCTTTGACGTTTGCATGAGTTCATCAAGTTTGTAAGTTTTAGGTGAATCGGCTTTGGGGCCATATCAGCCCTTTGAATGTGCCTTGGATCATTCTGTGGCAGATCAACAAATGTAACTTTTCCCTTTTCTAAACTTTTGGAAGAAATATTCTAAATACCTTGGAGCCTAGTATCTCACTTCTACCTCTGTCTTAAAGACCTCCTTTAGCCTACACTAGGGATAGGAAGCAAGCCTCTTTGTTCCTCAGACTTTTGTTATTGTGGTTGTTTTATTTGTCTCTTTTTTGGCATGCACACCAATGCATTACCAGGAAGGGCTGTACAATGTCATTGAGACACTGATAAGGACCTGTAGTGAACCAATACATGCTCAAGAGCACTACAGTCACTATTCAGGATTCTGCATTCTACTTGTTTCAAGATGAGATATCTCTCAACATATCAATGCTAGGCCACAGGCTGGGGAATACTGGGCATTTCTGTTCTGGGCTAAACAGATGAAAGATCTATTTGGATACTAAATCTGTCTCAATTTTAGGAGGAGTTGCTACCAATTGCTCTTCAGTGGATTTTTATAGTTCTATTGCTGGCAATTATTACTTTCTGTTTACAAAAATCTTAATCACTTTTGCCAAGAATTTGAGAATGAATAGGTCTTCTAGATAATATTTTTTAATAACACTTATAAGTAAAAGCCCAGTTTAAATCACTGACATGTATAGTAAAAGAAACTAAGAGCATCAAGATAATAACAGAAATCAAAAGGCACCAAAGCCTCTGGCCTACATAACGGTACTAAAATAAATTCAGCTTAGTGATTTTTACCAGATTCACAGTTGTTCAGCTTTATGATTTCCAATATTTCATTTTTTAGAGAATCTAATAATAAATACCTTAACAGAAGAAAATATAATTTTTCTCTTTTTTTAAAAATTGTTTTAATGTTTATTTAGTTTTGAGAGAGACAGCGACAGAGCGTGAGCAGGGGAGGGGTAGGGAGAGAGAGGGAGACACAGAATCTGAAGCAGGCTCCAGGCTCTGAGCTGTCAGCACAGAACCCCATGTGGGGCTCGAATTCATAAACTGCGCGATCATGACCTGAGCTGAAGTTGGTCACTCAACCGACTGAGCCACCCAGGCGCCCCAATATAATTTTTCTCCTAAAGGATCTTTAGGCTTTACAGAAAACTTTGTACTTCTGGAATCTCCATTAGTAGTTCTGGATAGTGCAGGAATATGATTTAAATAACAGTAGCAATATGGAGCACCTGGGTGGCTCAGTCGGTTGAGCATCCGACTTTGGCTCAGGTCATGATCTCACAGTCAGTGGGTTCGAGCCCGGCGTCGGGCTCTGTGTTGACAGCTCAGAGCCTGGAGCCTGCTTCGGATTCTGTGTCTCCCTCTCTCTCTTCCCCTCCCCCACTTGTGCTCTGTCTCTCTCTGTCTCTGAAAAATAAATAAATGTGAAAAAAATTTTTTAAATAACAGTAGCAATAACATTTTTAATATCTCCTAGATTCTATCTTTCCAGAGAAGTATACCTTTCCCCCACATTCTCTACTTTGTTAGTAATTCTATTCTCCATTCCAGATTTGTAGCTGTGATGTTTTCCCTCTGCACCATTTAATTTAATTTTAACTTCAGAAGTTAATAAAAGAAGAGAAAAATAAAATGTTTATTATTGCTAAAATGGACTTAGTGCTGGGGTGGGTGACATGGTTAAGACATGTAATCTAATTGGAGAGAAGAGACGAACCTGTCCGTATTAGTTAAGGTGGCTTGTCACAAATAGATCAGAGTGTTATGTCTCAAAAACGACAGAAGTTTCTTTCCTCCTCAAGTAACTGCTCACTGTTGGTTGCTCTGTGAGGGTGGAAGACCAGTCTGCTCCATGCAGTCATTCAGAAAGCTAAGCTGATAGACCCTCTGCCATCTTCAACATATTGTTCTGGTCATCTTTGCCACCATTCAGCCTTTGGGAAGGGGGGATAGGATTGAAGAGCTAAGGAGGTTTTCCCAGTCTAGCCCATCATTTCCACCCTTTTTCCATTGGAAAGAACATAATCCTTTAGCTACCTAGCTGCAAAGGAGTATAGGAATCATGGAGGAAAGGGAGAATGGATTTTAAGGGACAGTTTCTGACATGAAATCTGGGAAAGGCAAAATAGTGATAAAATAGCAGATGAGTACATACCATGTGGAGGGTGGAAATAATTTTTGTTAAGTGTATTTAGGAGTTCAGAGAAGGTAGATATCAGTATGGGACAAAGTCATTGGGAAGAGTTTGATTCAAAAGATGGAACAGAAGATAAATTGGTTAAATGAAGATGAAAGGTGACAAGAGGGGGAAGGGATGTCTTTCCTTTGTTTTCCCAATCTTCCTCCTTTTTAAGGAGAATCTTTTCCTTTACAATGTCTTTAATGACAATATCATAAATCCTGTGACTATCAGGATTAGTCACTCATCCCACTCAGACTTTCCTAATTTCCTCCTCTTTGTTTTTCTTCTCCACAAATTATTACACACACACACACACACACACACACACACACACACACACACACACACATTTACCTTGCAAACCTTGCCTTTTGTTTTGTGCACTCTTGTGATCTCTTCTTGAGTATCTATTGCCTAATGATTAAAACAACTTCCATTAACTTTTACATGCCAAGTGGGCACTGTATTAGGAACTTTGGGTACAAAGGTAAGTAAAACAGAGTTCTTGCCCTTGAGAAACATGCAGCAAGGAAGCTAATTACCTAATTCTTAAACATCATCTAATTTGGATCCTTAACTTTAATTTGTGTGTCTAATAAGGTACATATTATTATTCTCATTTTGTTAATAAGGAATTTGGATACCATAGTTTAACTGATTTCCCCAAAGTTAGGCAACTATACAGATGGTGATAGAACCTGTTTCCCCTACTGGATCCTACCCTGCTACTGTTCCAAGTGGGTTGGAACTTCCTCTTTACGTTGTCTGTGTTAGTTCCTTACTTATTTCTACCTATAATATATAAAGTAATTAAAAACTATATTTCTTAAAGTCAGTCCTTATTTCTATAAATTCACTCTATCCTTACATTTTCTTATATTCTCAGGTAAAGTATTTCTACTTTAGTTTTTAATTAAAGCAGAAGAATACATGTAAAATAATCATATTTAAAAAGTAAAATATGAAAAGATGACTTCTGAAATAGAAACAATATTTATCAATTGAGAGCTTTGTGAAAAATTTAGGAGTTGGGAATTTAGTAGAGAAATGTATTCTTGCCAAAATTATGAAGTAGTGAAATTGACTCACTTATGTTCCCCCTCTGTTCTTAAAGACAGGCATCTATCCATTTTTTCAACAACACAGTTCTTGTGGGCCCTACTATATGCAGTTACTATTTGAGTGTTGAGAATACAAAAACAGAGATTCTGCCCGGGAAGGGGAAGGCAACTGAACCAAAAATTACAGAACAGTATCCTTCTGTTGTTCAGAGTCTCTTGTTTCAAGGTCAGAGCTAAGTCTGATACCCCAGGACGGTCAGTAAGCCAGGCCCCAGATCTTTCCTTTCCCTGCTTATTTATCTGTAAAAGAGAAATGATTTTTCTCTTATATGAAACATAGAACTCATTATCTCAAAAGGTGTCATAAGCTAAAACTAGAAACAGCCTACCAAAAAAGGGTTAAGATAAATTCATGTATGACATCTACAGTTGGCTCCAAATGGAGACTAAGACACCTCTAACTTCTAAAGTGATGCCAAGAACAACCATGTCCTTCCATGTTCCTGTGGAATCACTGCCACCAGGAAAATATTGTGTGGTATGGAGAGGGACAAGAGAAAGAAATAAATGAAGAGTTTTGACTACAGTTTAGCCTGTTGGGCTTCCATATTGGGAAACTTAGCTGACTTTTTTTCCCCCTGGTTGTGATCTGGGGACACTTTGAAATGACCATGGAGAGAAAATTATGAAAAAAAGAAAAGAATCCTTTTGAAAAAAATTGCAAGATTGCTTAATTATCTGAAGTATGCATAGACTTGAATAGTCTCTATTATTGTCTCTGAGAAGGGAAATAAAATCTAAACCAAAGGATGAAAAAAGGGATGTAACTGGACAGATAAATCTTAAATGCGAAATGATGACACAACATAGCCTTAAAAAGATTGCTTCCTCGTAAAGCCGTAAGTTTTTATAGTTAGTTGAATGTCCTGTTAGTGACACCTGGACCTCCCAGTGCCTGTGTGTACATTCCACTTGACTAGATTTAAAATGCTAATGGATAAAGCTTTTGGATTCTGGACTGGGCAGGCTATTTTTCATCTTTCCTGATAAAACATTGAAAAACACCTCCAAGGTCTTCCAAAATAGGACACACGGTAGATGCATTCCATTATCTGCCACATTGCAACAGCAATGAATGACTAACCGTAGCATAGATCAGTTTTACCATCCTGTACTCTATCCAATGTTGTTGTTGTTGTTGTTGTTAAAACAACTTTATGTCCGGGGTGCCTGGGTGGCGCAGTCGGTTAAGCGTCCGACTTCAGCCAGGTCACGATCTCGCGGTCCGTGAGTTCGAGCCCCGCGTCAGGCTCTGGGCTGAGGGCTCAGAGCCTAGAGCCTGTTTCCGATTCTGTGTCTCCCTCTCTCTCTGCCCCTCCCCCGTTCATGCTCTGTCTCTCTCTGTCCCAAAAATAAATAAAAACGTTGAAGAAAAAAAAAAAATTAAAAAAAAATAAATAAAAAAATAAAACAACTTTATGTCCAAAGAACTGTAAAACTCATGTCATGAGACCTGTGGCTATGATAGTGAGGTCCTAGTGAATCAGAAGCCACCGTGTAAGTTCTAGGATTTGAAGAGGTAACTCTTCATAGTTAGCTAGGGAATATAACAGTATACTACACTATTTAGGGATATGGACAAACTAATGGGTTTGGCAGTTTTCATTTTCCCCCTTGGTCAAGTTCTAAATGCAAATAAGAGGTCTTGAAGCAGTCTTGAGACCCTGAAACACTGCATGTGGAAGCTTCCTAGCCAGCATAATGGCATATGTGTAGCATAATGGAACAAACCATCCTGTTTCCAAATTCTATCTGGGTTGTTCAGAATTTGACCCCAAATGCTGTTTGTTTGGTTTTAATTCTCTCTGTACCAGGTATATCAGGGAGAATGGGAGATTCAGAATGAAGCAAGCTTGAATTTCTGCCAAATAATGAATCAGTAACTTTTTTGGAAGCAAATTTTGAAGGCCATTGATTATAAGAGGAGAAGAATGATATGCCAGTCATTACGCAGATATTTTACCAAACTCCAAACAGGGCTTTCTCAGCTCTGTTTTTTTTTTTTTTTTTTTTTTTTCCTTTCATGCAAAGCCACCATTTGAGCTTCATTACCCAGTGTTTAATCTCTGTCCTTGAAGTTCACAAATTAACTTGCTCTGTGATTTCCTCCTTGTGACAGCCTCTGGCTGTGTTTTTACTGCCTTAACGGCTACCGGCAGGCAGCTTGTCTCCCACATTCACAACAAAGTAAACAGGAATTTGGTCCCAGGGTAATTGGCTGCTCTCCAGCATAAGAATGCAAGTTATTCATGAGCATTGTGGACTGGCTTCTGCTTCCACCCAGACTGTTTTCACTAGAGAGCACAAGGACAAAAAGAGTTGTGGCGGTTTTGAATCTTGAGGATTATTCCTTTCAAATACATGATAACCTGTGATTCTTCTCCCCAACTATTTGCTAATTTTCCCCCACCTCCTCTACCATCTTTCATGTCATGATGACTACCGGAAATTTACCAAGGAAGCTGCCATGAAGTTCTGTACTTTTTTCAGAAATGTAACTGATTTAATAAACACATATGGGTACACTGTATTTTGGAGAAAGAATATGTTTGCAAAGCTTTCAAAATTAAATCTTCATGGGATTATGGGGATAAATGCCAAATGAATTTGTGAGCACCTAGTTTAATGATAATCCAAAACAAACTTTAAGAAAACAATGAAGAAAAAGACTTGTGGTTTCAAGGATAAGAGTAAATATACTTTAAAATTTGAGTTAGTGAATACTAGATTCAGAGTTCATAAAAAATTAAGAGATTTACGCAAAATCAAAAAAGGCAAAAAGAGTCCCCCCATTCATCATGGTTGGGAGAAAGTAAAAGTAAGAATTCTAGGCCCCTCTAAGGTAGGATACATAAAACACTTTTGTGTTTTATCTTACCTGAAAGTTGATATTTTACACTGAATACCATGCTTTCTAAATTCTGCCATGAAAGACACGAACTACAAGACTCCAATATTTGATATTATATTTGTAAATTCTGTTCAGCAGAGACACTAGCAAGTGTTTGAGATTTGAGAAAAAGAAAAATTTGCTAATTCCTTTAGTTCACCCAAAGCCATACAATGAATAGCAAAGGACAAAATATTTAATACATTATGCACCTTGAATTAGTCAAATATTCATTATTATTTGCTGGAAACTTGAATATAGAAAAGTTTTGCTTTTTTTGAAATATAATTTGTAAGTGGATCAATTCTTTAATTTTTTCAGTTTCCAATCAGTGTATGGTATAATTTCTCTTTCCTTGATTATGTGTCAACCTTTGGATTGGCACCTGCTAGTTGTACTGTGTGTTGAACCTTCTGAAATAGACACATGGAGATCTGGAAAGGTCTGTTTTTATTAGATATGTGGAGTATTATATTCGTTAACTTCAGTTTGCCACCTGCAGCTTTGAAACCCAGTATATTTCATAGATCAATACTTGCATTACAGATATTGGAGCTCTAAAGTTGAATGCCATATGATTTTTGCCGTCAAGGAGTCCTCAGTCCAGTGGAGAATGTAGACACACAAAAAAGCATTGAATATAAGAGTGATAAAGAGGAATGTGGTAAACTGCCATTGAAATACCAATGAAAAAGCAATTTATTCTGAAAGGGAGATTGGTGAAGGCCAGTCTTAGAGAGAAGGTGATACCTGAGCAAGGTCTCGAAGCATGTGTTGGAAGAAGATTGGAGGAAGAAGGTGCAGGGGCAGTGTGGATTAGTATAAACCAATTATTCCTTAGAGATTGAGAACGTTCTTAGTAACTGATAACCTTTTGCCATGCAGTATATGAAGAGCAGGATTAAACTAACCAGGTTTAGGGGTACCTGGTGGTTCAGTTGGTTAAGCATCTGACTTCAGCTCACTCATGATCTTGCAGTTCATGGGTTTGAGCCCCACATTGGGCTCCATGCTGACAGCTCAGAGCTTAGAGTCTGCTTCCTATTCTGTATCTTCCTCTCTCTCTGCCCTTCCCTCCCTGTCTCTCTCTCAAAGATAAATGAACATTAAATTTTTTTTTTTTTGAATTGCTGGGCAACTGACAAGAGCTCATCAATACATGGTAATTGCAGAATTACTAAGCTAAAGTTTATCAGTGTTGCTTTTCACTGTCAGAACTAGGAATCTAGAGATGGAAATAGAAAATGTGATCCTTTGCCCTTTATTCCATCTAAGAAGAGCTGTTATTGTTGAGTACAAATATAAAATGCTATGGGTTTTTGTTTTCAAAATATGACTCAAGGAAGAATTTAATATAGAAGTCATTTTTTCAGCGAGGCAAAATTATACAATCTTTCAAATTATGTTTTCTGTATTTTGTCCTTTAAAGATAACATTTTTCAGGGATAAGGGAGCACAGAAAACCTGGAATGCTTGTTCCTAGTTCCCTTCTCCAATATCTAAAGCTTAATCTTCCTTTCAAGAGTGAGTAAAGAGAGGATCGTTTGTCTCCTTCAGATCCATGAGATACTGAAGAAACTAAAAAAGTACACCTGTTTGTCCACCATGTTGCTGAGCATTCAAAGACATTATTTAGATTGAGTTGAGTTATTGCTTTAGTAGTGTTGAAGCTTTAAAAAGGGGTGGAATACAATTAGTTTCATATTAGATATAGATATATTAAAAACCCTGTCTTGGTTTATTCACTGGGTTAAATTGAATCCAGTATCTGTTATTTGTTGATGCAAGTCTTGTTACATCTCCTAGGGATTATCTCAATGGCTTCTATCTCATCTTTCTCTAAATGGCTGTTGATGCTCTAGCAGTGACCCGAGGGGGCCGGAACAGATGCAGGTCTCAACCAGCCATGGTTTCTTGCTTGCTAAGCAGTAGATGGCAGAATTGAGCTTGACTTTTGTGATTTTTCTCACCTGTCTTCATTGGTGAAGTTCAAGTATTCTCAAGCAACTCCATAAAATAGCTTTGTTTTTTAATCAAAAGCAATTTGATTTTTTCTTTATTCTACTGGAATCTCATATACTGCTTACTGTATAATGCTTTAAAAAAAACTTGTAGTAACCCTAGTGCATTTCTGCCTTTCACTTTGAAGTTTTCTACTCTAAAAAAGGCACCATCCCTACTTCTGTATTTTTTCTCCAATTTCATTAAACTTTTGTTTACATTCTCCTTCTTCACGTAGTAAATCCAAAGATCAAACCAGATTATTTTATTTCTGTCCTTCAAATCACTCAAAGAGGTCTACAAGTCATAATAATGAAAACTGCTTCCACAATATGTGAATATTCCACAATATTTGAGAACTAAAGTATACTATGTTGAAGGAGGAAGGACCCTTTTGATATAAATGTGGTTTTGAGAAAGCTAGTGTTTGAAAGGACCTACAACTTAAAGCCAAGGAGAGACCCTCAGGACAAGCTACAGGAGTTGAGTGAGGAAGAATAAATAGAACCTTGCTGAAACAGGAATCTGAAAGCTGGATATTTTGGTCAAGGGTAAGAGTACCATGAAAAAGCCAGAAGCCAATTGATTCCATTTTGTTAGAAAAGGCTAAAAAGCAGAAAAGAGATCGTTTAGAAAATCTTCCACTGGAGTGTAGAGGGCAATGACTGGGAGTTGTGTGTCCCCAAAAAGCAAGAGCCAGCCAAACCAGTTCTCCATGAGAACTTCTTGAGATCACAAGGGCTTAAAAATCAATGTATATTCTAGAGAGACTGTTTAACTGAACACTTTATTACTTTAGCAATTAGTAGAACTAACTGAAACTTTTAAATTGGTTTAGGGGTAGAATAATGGATAGAAATAAATTAAACTGAGTTAAACTGAAAAAAAATTGTCCGTTGGTTTACTTGTCTATGTAATACATACCCTGTATTTCTTCATGAGTTAAACTGAAAAAAATCGTCAGTTGGTTTACTTGTCTATGTAATACATACCCTGTATTTCTTCATGCCAGTAGAAAATATGTGCTTTGCAACTTATCTGACTGATGAAATATTTTATGAAAGACCTCAGGTAGGAAGGGTATTTGAGGAAACAAAAAGGTGGAAGACACAGTTATCAAGGTGGGGAAAGCCAAAGGACTAGAGAGCCTTTGCTATGACACTGCCCAAGATACATATTTCTTCAAAAGAATTTACATGAAAAATCCAAAATTAACAAATTCCACTGCTTTCCTTCCTTCCTTCCTACCTTTCTTCCTTCCTTGCTTTTTTCCCCTTCCTTCCTTCCTTCCTTCCTTCCTTCCTTCCTTCCTTCCTTCCTCCCTTCCTTCCTTCCTCTCTCTCTGTGTCTCTCCTTCCCTTCATAAATGTGTGTATATTTGCCAATAGAGACACATGGAATATTAAAACTTAGTATATACTCTTCACATTTCCCTTTCCAACATGAAAAGTTATTGTTCATCAATCAAGCACACTGCATGTCTATACTAAATTATAGTTGAGAGAGACCCTTCATAGATGCTGCCTCATCTATCTTTCCCTCCATCCTGTTGAGGCAGGCAGTTGTTGGTTCTAGTTTTTCACATAAGGAAACTGAGGCTCAGAATTACAAGATGACTCATCCAAAGTTTCACAACTGATAAATGACTTGACTTCTGCTTGAGCTTTAGGCTCACGTACCTAATGGCCGGCTGGTATTTCTATTTGAATGCCTGTTCACATCACAATGTGATGTGCAAAACAGAAGCTTTCCTCTTTCTTTGTCCCCTTCTGCAGTTTCTTCCTGCTCCAGTTTTTATCACTCGGTAAATCCCGCTTCATTACCCAGTTGCCCAAGCCATAAACCTGGGAGCGTTCCCTGACTCTGCCTTTCTTTTCTCTGACCTCCTATACCTAACCTATCACCAAGTCCTCTGGGTTCTACTTTAATATATATCGCTAATCCATTTCTACTGCGTCCACTCCAGTTTGACACTAGGTCCTCCTGCAGTTTTTGTTGTTTTTTTTTTTTTTTAGCCATATATCTTTAATCCTATTTCTGTATTCCCACCAGAGTAAGCATTCATAAAAATAAATTTTATCATTGTACTTAGAATCCTTTACTGCCTCAGTAATTTACTGTCTAACATGCCCACAAGTGTCTGTTCTATCTGAGCCTGTTTATATCTCTAACCTCCACCCTCCTTTTTGTCTACCATGTTCTAGCCTCATGAACCTCTCTGTTGTTCGGTCATGCCAAGCTTGTTCCTGCTTTAAAGCCTTCACCATATTGTTTCCTTGATCAAAATATTCTCCACACCCCACCCCCAGCTCTTTGTTACTCAAGTGCCTGGCTAACTCATGCATAACCTTCAGTTTAAATGTCACTTCCTCAAGAAAGCTTTCCCTAAACCCTCCAAATTGGTGTACATCCCTCCTGTATTTTTATTTATTTATATATATTTTAGGCTTTATTTTTGAGAGAGAGAGAGAGAGCAAACACAAGTGGGGGAGGGGCAAAGAGAGGAAGACAGAGGATCTGAAGCAGGTTCTGTGCTGACAGCAGCAACCCTGATGTGGGTTTCAAACTCGTGACTGTGAGATCATGACCTGAGCCAAAGTGCACACTCAACTGACTGAGCCACCCAGGTGCCCCTTCTACATTTTAAAAGTATACCTTGTTCTTTTCCCTATGGTACTTATTATAATTGCAATTAAATATGTGATTTTTTTTAATGTCTTACTAGCTCCAAGAAGGCAATTAGTCTGTTTTGCCCACAACTATATCCATCCAACTGTAGAGATGGAAAAGAGTTTGGCATAAGAAGGCATTCAATACATGTTTTGAAAGAAAGAAAGAAAATAAACCAAATCCCAGAACCAAAGCTTCTAATTCTGAGTTCAGGGACTTTTCCCTGATGTTACCCTGTCCTGGGGAGCCATCTTCACATTTTTACTGTTTCTGAGTTTCACTTTTATAAATTTAATTTTTTATTACCCAAATAAAACATGATTAACTCTTTTATCATTAATATTCTCAAGTGTTGCATAAAAGATTTGAAAATGACTGTACCCTGAAGGGTGGTTAAGTCAGTGAAGGCAATTTGAGGCTCTTATTCATTTAAAAAAATATTTTTAAATGTTTATTCATTTTTTTGAGAGACAGAGACAGAGCATGAGCAGAGGAAAGGCAGAGAGAGAGGAGACACAGAATCTGAAGCAGCCCCCAGGCTCTGTGCTGATGGCTCAGAACCTACTCAGATGTGGGGCTTGGACCCATGAACTGTGAGATCATGACCTGAGCCAAAGTTGGACACTTAACTGACTGAAGCACCCAGGCGCCCAAAAGCTCTTATTCTTAAGGCAATAAAACCTAGTCCATATTAGACATTTTCATTCTAATATCACGAATTGGTGCCATAAAATAGAACCAGGTATTTTTCATACTCATAGACTGAACTACTAAACTTGGCCATTCATTTAACAATGGCCTACATTTGTCCTGAAGAAATGCCTGATTAGATCATTAATATAGTAGAAAATCATTAGCAAAAATTCAGGGAGCACAACCTAAGAGTAGAGGCTATGACTTGTATGAAAGACATCTAATTATTACTGCAGAATCATAGGAAGGTTGATGCAGCTTCTTCTACCCAGATAAATGCTGTTGAAGAGGAGAAAAATTTTCTCTGCTGTTTAGATTCTTAGGCTGGGAAATTGAAATAAGACAGAATAGCAGGAGAAAAACAAATTTAATTCTATACATATGGGAGTCTCATAAGAATATGATATCCATAGGCAGCCAAGCAATTGAGGTGTATATGCCATCCTGAGCTAAGGAGAAGGTGGTAGAGGTCTGAAACTTCAAAGTGGAGGAAGCCAATCTATAGGAAGATGGGAAGAACAAAAGTTTGGGACACAAGTGTTTGTCATGTCTCACAGAGACAATGGGAAACTGAGGGGAATTTGATCTCTAGGCCCTGCCAAGCTTTCCCTCAGCTTACCACACTTAGCCCACACTCTGGTGATAGCTCTCTTCCTCGACCAGACCCTCTTCTAAAGTCTTTTAAGCAGTTCAGGGGAAAGTAAAAGGCCCTTCCCGAGTCTTTTGGGTCTTGATTGACTTTGGCTGAAAGTAATCCCCATGCCAATATGGCACATTTTGGGGAGGCTCAGTCTGACCCCTTCAATGGCAAATTTAGTTTGCCATTTAGTCAGCGTTATTTACCCAAGTATTCAAGTATATTTCACAGATTCCTGTTTGGTTGAGAAATAAGTCTCCTAGGCCTAAGATTATTTCTTTTATTTCTACTTTCTTCTGTTCAATCTTTGAGTACTGCCCATTGTGCGTATTCTGTACCCCAGTTTTTGGGAAAGCTAACAAAGGAAAGTCACTCAGTTAATTCATTCTTGCCTTTTAAAAAATCTTTGTTAGATTTGCTCAGGTAGACAAAAGGTTGATTTAAAAACTTTTTGGTACTGAGGTACAGGAAATGGCAGGAAGCCTAATCTCCACCCCTTTTCTGCCCCTAATTTCTGTCCTTTTGCCACTACTCCCAGAGGTTCTGGAAGGGGTGAGCTGCCAAGCTCTTCTTCCCAGAAGTATTTATGGCTTGAACTTCAAATATTAAAATACTTTAGATCCAAATGGTAAAGGTTATTCTTCATAAAGCTAGTCCATAGCTGCAGATTTATGCCTGGCTATAGAAGGACTTGCTGAAATAAAATAGACATGGCATTGTTTGATGTCAACTAGATGGTCACTGATTCTCATGTACATCTGGGCATCTTGTTGTTCTTCGGATTCTGGGGATGAGAATCCCAATAGGTCAGCATTTTTATTTCACATAATTTCTCCTAACTCTTTTTTAGAACAAAAATGACAAAAAAAGGAAGATTCCATTTTTAGGATGAATAATATTCTTCTCTACAAACAAAAATGTTTGAAAAAATATGCTATTTGGAATGTGTGGATTCTGAAGCTTCTTTGAATTTATTACAGGTCTCAGAATATAACTCATTCCCCATGAAACTTGGAGAACAGCTTGGCCCTCATAATAACCCTTCAAAGGTACCCTCTCAATGTCAAACTGCAAAGAAACTGCTCTTATCAGATACACTGAATGGTTTCTAGATTATAGAAATAGAAGAAAGGGCAAGAATTTCATGCTAATCTTCTATTTAAATCTCATCTGGAAGAGATAGCTTATGTGTAAGTGAAAAGAAAATTAGTGCCTTTTTCCGATAAGTGCCAAGGTACACGAGCCCTTTGTTAGCAGTAAAGACCAGAGAAACAAGAGAACCACAGCCAGCTTGATGGCAGGTAACCAGCCCTGTGTAATTTGGCTTTCTTTGAATTTTCCTTTCACATAACTGCTTTTAAAAACCACCCCAGCAACTGTGCAACTAAATTGCCACTGCCTTTCTTTCTTGGACAAGAATGACTTCTGGTTCGTGTGACAGTCATGAATAATAAGGGAACACATTAGGCATACTTAACTCCCATGAGGACACTTTATCAAATAGCTTTACAGATCATGATCAAGTTGGGCCAAAGAACATCTTTCCTTTCTTTGCTCAGTGACACATTCAGCAGTGTATGAGATATAGTTAGGTGATGGGCAGTGGAGTTTGTGTAATTCTCCGTGTTGGCCCTAATATAATTTATATCACCAAAAGTCCAGAACTACTCTACTGACCAGAGTTCTTAAAAGACATAAGTCACACGGGAAAAACTGCAGTGTCTGATCTATCCATCTAGAAGGTATTACTATATGTCTGTGAGATATGAGAAATACAAGTATTGCATTAACATAATATTTATATCCCTCACTGAAATTACCCTAATGGAATTAAAGAATTTTAAAACAGGAAGGGACTTTGGATATACAGCCAAACATGGTCGTGTTTATGAATAGATAATCTGATTAATACCAGAGTATTTAGGTGTGACTGTCAGTCTGCTAATTAGCTGTGGAGCCCAGTTGAGACTCCACAGGATTTTTAGTTATGGGTACAGAAGTGAACTTTGGATGATTTAGGCAGAAAAGAGATTTATTTAGAAGATACTGGTTAGCTCACAACATCTCCAGGAAGGCTGGAGAACCAGGATCAGAAAGGGGTGAGTGGCTGGTGACACTGGGCATTAGACATCATCACACTTCCCAACTAGTTCTGTGAGGTGGCTGCTGCAGCATTGCTAATGCCTGGACTCTGTGGGGTATGCGAGGCTAGTGGCACCACTTGCCTTGGAAACTGGGTTTCAATCTGGCCTCCCTCTGCTACCAACATGGTAGAACCTCCAGGTTCTCTGCTTGTCAGTGTCATAGTGTCCTAATTTGAAATGTGATTGGAGAAACTGAGGCTACCAGGGGGTTGGGGAAATATCTAGCTTTATACAAAGGGACATTCTTTTGAGGTGCCTGGGTGGCTCAGTTGGTTAAGCATCTGACTCTTGAGCTCAGCTCAGGTCATGATCTCACAATGGTGAGATCGAGCCCCATGTTGCGCTCGGCACTGGGCATGGAGCCTGCTTGGGATTCTCCCTCTCTTTCCCTCTGCCCCTCTCCCCTGCTCATGCTCTCTCTGTCTCTCTCTCTCTAAAACAAAAAAATTAAAAAAATTAAAAAATATATACAAAGGAACATTCTTTAATTACACAAAGGGTTTAGATGATTGGAGACCAAAACATTGACCAATGTCCACCATATCAGGTGTCTTGTGTTATAGTTTGCCAGAGCATATTAAAGTCAACTTCATACTTTTATGAGTTCATTCAACAAAATTTAGTGAGCCACTAGAGGGTCTTGAGCATAAAACCATGACTTTGGTAATCTGTATTCTTCAGGATTTCACAGGTTATCAAATCTGTATAGATGTAAATTATAATAAAATAGGAAGAACATAGTAACTTAGTCCATTTGGGCTGATATAACAGAATATCACAGACACTTTTAACACTTATTTCCCACAGTTCTGAAGGCTGGGATGTCTAAGATCAAGGTGACTGCAGATTTAGTGTCTGGTGAGAGCCCACTTTCAGGTTCATAGATGGCATCTTTTCTTCATCTTTTGTCCTCACAAGGCAGAAGAGGCCCAGGAGCTCTCTGGGGGTCTCTTTTTTAAGGGCATTAATCCCATTCACGAACGGTCCATCCTCATGACCATTGGGTCATCTCTCAAAGACCCCATTCTCTAATGTCATCAAATTGGGGGTTAGGATTTAACATATGATTTGGGGTGGGAGCACAACATTTGGTCTATAGCACACTGTTATGAGCAAATGTCTCAAGAAATTTGCCCCTAATCTAGTCAATAGACTATATTCTTCCTCCTACCCAGGAAATTAAATAATTCTAGAATAATTTAATGGGTTAAAGTATGTTATGTAGTTATTTGTCTGCTTGATGGTGGTTTAGAAGTTTTTCTAACAAAAAGAAAATAAAACTAGAGGGACAGATTATGTTGTATCCTTATTGGAAATAAACTCATTTTTGTCTCCAGTAGAATGAACTTCACTACATTTTTTCTTCTTCTTGCCTAGTGAACATTTAAAAAGCCAACCTACTGTTGTACTGAATTTAACTCGGTTTAAAAATAGTACAAATTTGGACTTAGTTAATTCTCATTATGAAGTTCAATAATAAAAGTTGAAAGCCACTTTTATTTTTTTTTTCTGTACAAAAGATATATGCATAATAAAGTTTTCACCAGTTGTGGTCTTTGCCCAGACATACTTATTAGGAACAATTTAGAAATAAGATCAGGTATGTTTTTAATACAGTGAAATAAAAAACATTTTATTTACTCAAGACTGACCCATGGGAAAATTGTGAAGAGAAGTTTGCTTTTAGTGCCACTGTCCACCCACCTACCCCCACTTTTAGAAGCTTTCTCTCCCACCAGGCGCCATTCCCTGGTGCCCTGTGTCCTAGGCCTGACCACAGTAGCTCCAGGGGTCTCTCTCTTAGGCAGTGTTTGCTACTCTTACTACCAGTATTTTTATTTAACCAATTCCATACTTTCTCCCCTGAGTTGGGCTTAAGGTGGCATTTAGCTGAACTGATAAACATATTAATTTTGTAATAAATAAAAAGGGGGGGCCACAGGGGAGCTTCTTAAAGTAATTATGCTCAGTGCTCTTTCTTCTGTCTTCTGATAATAATACAATTTCCTCAATGTTTCGACAACTTGCAAAACCCTTTATGATTCTTACCAACCTCTATGGAAAAGAATTGTCGTCAGTGTTCCCACTGTACAGATTCATGAACATTACATGGCTTTTTAAAAATCATACAGATGGCTCTGAATTTTAAATCTAGATCAGTAGGAGTGAGGAGTTAAGATCGCAGAGAAGTAGGAGGACTGGAATTTCCCTTGTCCCTCAAACACAGCTGTATTGAGGTCAGAACACTTGGAATACCCAGGAATACATGCTGCAGAGTGACAGAAAAATCTCCACAGGTGAAAAGAGACAGCTTGGTGGGAAGGAGATACATGTACGTGAATTGGGAGAGATAAAATGGGTGGCATAGCCGGGGGGGTGGTGTGGGAGCCCCTTCAGTGAAGAGACAAAAGGAAGAGAAAGGGAGGCTGTTAGATTGTATTTGAACAAGAGAAAAACCTCTCTGGGCCACAGACTGGGAAATGAGAAATAGGGAGAGAGCCAGTTTCTACTTTGCAAACAGTCTTAGGAGCTAAAGATTGGAATTTTCAGGGGTGCATGACTTTCTCTGGACCAGAGCCTCTACTGTGTGTGCTGGGGACAGGGAGCTGGGCCCAGTGCAAGGTAGCAATCTTGGGGGTGCACTGGAAGAGAACAGTCCCTTCCCTTGAGTACTGTGGGAAAAGGGTGTATTGCCCTCCCCTCCAAGGACAAAAGACCCCGCAGGTGCCAGCCAGAGGCCCTTTGTCAACTGGACGGAGTGGTGCTACTCCATAACCAGGTCCATGCAGAGTGGAATCCTTTAAGATAGTGGATTTTGAGCACACCTAAAGGAACTAGAAGCAGAACAGCAAACACACCCCAAACCCTGAAGAAGAAGAGAAATAATAAAGATCAGAGCAGAAATAAACAATATAGAATCCAAAAAAACAGTAGAACAAATCAAACCAAGAGTTGGTTTTTTGAAAAAATAAACCAAATTGATAAACCTCTAGCCAGGCTTCTCAAAAAGAAAAGAGAGATGACCCAAATAGATAAAATCATGAATGAAAATGGAATTATTACAACCAATCCCTCGGAAATACAAGCAATTATCAGGAAATACTATGAAAAATTATATGCCAACAAACTGGACAACCTGAAAGAAATGGACAAATTCCTAAACATCCATACACTACCAAAACTCAAATGGAAAGAAATAGAAAATTTGAACAGACCCATAACTAGTGAAGAAATTGAATCAGTTATCCAAAATACCCCAACAAATAAGAGTCCTGGACCAGATGGCTTCCCTGGGGAATTCTACCAGACATTTAAAGCAGAGTTAATACCTATCCTTCTCAAGCTGTTCCAAAAAATAGAAAGGGAAGGAAAACTTCTGGGCTCATTCTATGAAGCCAGCATTACTTTGATTCCCAAAGCAGACAGAGACCCAGCAAAAAAAAGAGAACTACAGGCCAATATTCCTGATGAATATGGATGCAAAAATTCTCAACAAGATACTAGCAAATCGAATTCAACAGCATATAAAAAGAATTATTCACCATGATCAAGTGGGATTCATTCCTGGGCTGCAGGGCTGGTTCAATGTTTGCAAATCAATCAGTGTGATACAACACATTAATAAAAGATAAGAATCATATGATCCTGTCAATACATGCAGAAAAAGCACTTGACAAAATACAGCATCCTTTCTTAATAAAAACCCTCCAGAAAGTCAGGATAGAAGGAATATACCTTAACATCATAAAAGCCATCTATGAAAGGCCCACCTCAGGTGGGGGAGAGGGAAAATGGGTGATGGGCATTGAGGACGGCACTTGTTGGGATGAGCGCTGGGTGTTGTATGTAAGCCAATTTGACAACAAATTATATTTTTTAAAAAAGGCCCACCATTAATATCAGAAAAAATGAGAGCTTTCCCTCTGAGATCAGGAACCCAACAGGGATGTCCACTCTCACCACTGTTGTTTAATATAGGGTTGGAAGTCCTAGCCTCAGCAATAAGACAACAAAATGAAATAAACGACACCCAAATTGGCAAAGGAGAAGTCAGACTTTCACTTTTTGCAGATGACATGATACTTTACATGGAAAACCTGAAAGACTCCACCAAAAACCTGCTAGAACTGACACATGAGTTCAGCAAAGTCACAGGATATAAAATCAATGTACAAAAACCAGTTGCATTTTATACACCAATAATGAAGTAACAGAAAGAGATATCAAGGAATCAGTCCCATTTACAATTACACCAAGAACTGTAAAATACCTAGCAATAAACCTAACCAAAGAGGTAAAAGAGTACGCTGAAAACTATAGAAAGCTTATGAAAGAAATTGAAGAAGACACAAAGAAATGGAAAAACATTCCATGCTCATAGATCAGAAAAACAAATATTATTAAAATGATATACTACCCAAAGAAATCTACACATTCAATGCAATCTCAATCAAAATAGCACAAGCATTCTTCACAGGGCTAGAACAAAGAATCCTGAAATTTGTATGGAACCACAGAAGACCCCGAATAGCCAAGGTAGTGTTGAAAAAGAAAACCAAAGCTGGAGGCATCACAATTCCGAACCTTAGTCTCTACTACAAAGTTGTAATCATGAAGACAGTATGGTATTGGCACAAAAACAGACACATAGACCAATGGAATAGAATAAAGAACCCAGAATTGGGCCCATGAATGTATGGCTAACTAACCTTCGACAAAGCAGGATAGAGTATTCAATGGAAAAAAGTCTCTTTAGCAAACGGTGCTGAGAGAACTGGAAAACAACATGCAGAAGAATGAAACTGGACCACTTTCTTATACCATACACAAAAAGAAATTCAAAATGGATGAAAGACCTAAATGTGAGACAGGAAACCATCAAAATCCTACAGGGGAAAACAGGCAACAACCTCTTTGACCTTGGCTACAGCAACTTCTTACTTGATACATCTCTGAAGGCAAGGGAAATAAAAGCAAAAAATGAACTGTTGGGACCTCATCAAGGTAGAAATCTTCTGCACTGCAAAGGAAACAATCAACAAAACAACGAACAAAACTAAAATACAACCAACGGAATAGGAGAAGATATTTGCAAATGACATATCGGATAAAGGATTAGTATCCAAAATCTATAAAGAATTTACCAAATTCAACACCCAAAGAAACAAATAAATAATCCAGTGAAGAAATGGACAGAAGATATTAATAGACACTTTTCCAAAGAATACATCCAGATGGCTAACAGACTCATGAAAAGATACTTAACATTGTTCATCATCAGGGAAATACAAATCAATACCACATTCAGGGGCACCTGGGTGGCTGAGTCCCTTAAGCATCCAACTTCGGCTCAGGTCATGATCTCATGGTTTGTGGGTTCAAGCCCTGTGTTGAGCTCTGTGCTAACAGCTCAGAGCCTGGAACCTGCTTTGGATTCTGTCTCCCTCTCTTTCTGTACCTCCCTTGCTTGAGCTCTGTCTCTCTGTCAAAAATAAATAAACATTAAAAAAATTTTAAAAACCACATTGAGATACCACCTCACACTGGTCAGAGTAGCTAAAATTAACAACTCAGGAAACAACAGATGTTGGTGAGGATGTAAAGGGGAACCCTCTTGAATTGTTGGTGGGAATGCAAACTGGTGCAGCCACTCTGGAAAACACTGTGGAGATTCATCAAAAAATTAAAAATAGATTACTCTCTGACCCAACAATAGCACTACTAGGAATTTATCCAAAGGATATAGGAGTGCTGATTCACAGGGAAACGTGTACCCCAACGTTGATAGCAGCACTATCAACAATAGCCAAATTATGGAAAGAATCCAAATGTCCATCAACTGATGAATGGATAAAGAAGAGTGGTGTAGGGGCGCCTGGGTGGCGCAGTCGGTTAAGCGTCCGACTTCAGCCGGGTCACAATCTCGCGGTCCGTGAGTTCGAGCCCCGCGTCAGGCTCTGGGCTGATGGCTCAGAGCCTGGAGCCTGTTTCCGATTCTGTGTCTCCCTCTCTCTCTGCCCCTCCCCCGTTCATGCTCTGTCTCTCTCTGTCCCAAAAATAAATAAACGTTGAAAAAAAAATTAAAAAAAAAGAAGAGTGGTATATATATATATATATATATATATATATATATATACACATACACACACACAATGTAATACTACATGATGAAGAAGTAGTGATGAAAAAGAACGAAATCTTGCCATTTGCAACAACGTGGATGGAACTGGAGGGTATTATACTAAGTGAAATAAGTCAGAAAGACAGATACATGTTTTCACTCCTGTGTGGAATTTGAGATACTTAATAGAAGACCATAGTGGAAGGGAAGGAAAAATAAGTTACAAACAAAGAGGGAGGCAAACCATAGGAGACTCTTAAATACAGAGAACAAACTGAGGGTTGATGGGGGTCGGGGTTTGAGGGGGCAGGAAAAATGGAGCACTGGGTGTTGTGTGTAAGCAATGAATCATGGGAATCTACTACTGCAACCAAGACTACCCTGTATCCACTGTATATTAGCTAACTTGACAATAAATTATTTTTAAAAATCTAGATCAATAGGATCACAGAGTGGTGTATTTCTGTTAAGGGATAATTTCATTTCTGAGAACTTGAGAACTTTGGTGCTTTTCCTCAAATGTAAGATTATTCATAATAAACTATGAGTGTCTGTATATTCTTTTTTCTTTCCTTGATTTTTAAGTCTCTCCTTCATTTCTTGCTCAGTAGATCTCTTTCCATTCACTTGTGTCTTCTCTTATTTTATAATTCCTTTTCTTGGCATACATAATAGTAAATGATAAACCAAATTTGAAGTAGCCACTGGCAAATCAATTTAGGTTTTATAAAGAAGCAGTGCCTGTATGTTCGGGATGCAAATCAAACAAACAAACAAACAAAAAACCAACAGACAATTAATTAATTAATTAATTAAAATAAAACTACCCACAAAAAAACAAACAAAACAACAAAACAACAACACACAACAAAAACTCCCGGCCTATGCAATAAGTACTGAGGAATGTTTATCAGTTTCCTAGGGCTGCTTCAACCCGTTACTACAAACCGGGAGGCTTAAAAACAACAGAAATTGATTCTCAAAGTTTTGGAAGCTAGAGGTTTGAAATCAAGGTGACCGCAGGGCCATGCTCCTCTTGAAGGGTCTAGAGAGGAGTCTTTCCTTGCCTCTTCCCAGCATCTGGTGGTTGCCAGCAGTCCTGGCCATTCCTTGACTTGTAGATGCATCACTGCAGTCAGTCTCTGCCTCCATTGCCAGGTGGCCCTGTGTGCGTGTCAGTTCTGTGTCTCTTCTGTTCCTGTGAGGACACCACTCGTTTTGGATTAAGGGCTCACTCTACTCCAGGAGAACCTCGTTTTAACATAATTAATTATATCTGCAATTACATCCCGTTTCAAATAAGTTCTGGGGTTCTACAGGTTAGGACTTATACCATGTCTTGGGGGGACACAATTTAACCCATAACAGGCTGCTAACGTGTAAGTTAACATTAATTTTCTTTCTTATTCTTTAGGAGTTTGAGTTTGTGCTGCTATTACTTTAAAAAAAAAACACACACATGAAAAATAGCCATAAAATACAATTATCTTTATAGTGGAAAAAAATAAGTGGGTTCTTGAAAATTTATTTAATTAGTATCTACTTATGCCTGGAGCTAGGTATTGTGGAGGAAAATACAAAAGGAATAAAATTGCATCAACATCACCAGGCAACTCATTAGAAATGCAGATTCTCAGGACCCACCTAAAGAATCAGAATCTGCCTTTTGGCAAGCACTCCAGGCTGCAACAAAGATGAAAATCCCCAGGGCAGGATTCTTAACCGTTGCATATTAGAATCACCTGGAGATCTTTGGGAAAATCTCAATGCTCAGGATGTACCCATGAAAATTAAATAGAAATTTCTGAAACTAGGATCTGGGCAACAGCATTAAAAACCAAAACAGGGGCGCCTGGGTGGCGCAGTCGGTTAAGCGTCCGACTTCAGCCAGGTCACGATCTCGCGGTCCATGAGTTCGAGCCCCGTGTCAGGCTCTGGGCTGATGGCTCAGAGCCTGGAGCCTGTTTCCGATTCTGTGTCTCCCTCTCTCTCTGCCCCTCCCCCGTTCATGCTCTGTCTCTCTCTGTCCCAAAAATAAATAAACGTTGAAAAAAAAAATTAAAAAAAAAAATAAATAAAAAATAAAAACCAAAACAAACCCATGTGATTCCGATGTACAGCCATAACATTGCTTCTCGAAATTTAAAGCACATACATATTGCCTGGGGCTCTTGCTAAACTGCAGATTCTGATTCATTAGGTCTGGGGTAGAGCCTGAGAATCTGCATTTCCAACCAGTTCCTAGATGATATAGATGCAATTTTACATCTTGTTTCCTCAGCAGTGCTTAGCTCCAGGTACAAGTATATGCTAATTAAATAAGTTAAATAATTTTTAAAGGCAAAATTGTCTAATTACAGAATTAGTAAATATTTCAGACATGAAGGAAGAAATAGTCTCTAGCAATGTTTAATTTGTAAGTACTTCAAAGAGATTTTTTTCCCCCTTCAAACTTGAAGAAGGCAAAAACACTTCAAACAAGATGTCTTTTGTTTTCTCAGGATTCTCTATGAGAAAATAGACTCAATAAGAGATAACAGCCTGGCTGTTTTCCTGTTCCTCTCACACAGTTGCTTCAAGTTTCTTTATTAGGTTCCCTGGGTACAACACTCGGGGATTGTTCCCAGAGTGTATTAAGTTCCTGTGGAGTGATTATTTCATTATGACCCATGTACACAGACCAATGTTTTGATAAACAATAGATCACCCCAAATTCTTGATTAAGGTTCATGGCACTAAAGCATTGTTTTCTGTTTCACTGGTAACAAATTCCAGATTTGTGTGAGAGATGCTATTTGGGATAAGTGCTATATATGATTTCTCAGTTCCTGATCAAACTTTAAAGCATTTGTTGATTAAAAACAATACGTCTTAGAAACAGAATCCGTTGCAGGCAATCACAGACTTTGGTGTGGTGTATTTGATTTTAGACATTCTAGAAGTGAGAGTGTAAAACTATAAAACTCTCTATGGCTGTGATTCATTCTTCCCTCACCCTCACTGCTCCAAAACTTCATGTCTCTTCTTGTTTCTTTTTTTCCTTCTCATTTTAAAGGCACTTCTGCCTAAAATCTGCCTTAAATCAAGGATTGTGTGATTCATATAGTTTTAGAAGAGATTGAAACTAGATCTAATAATAATCTACGCAGCTCTATGTATTCAAATAAAGTGCATGCTTTGCACTGAAGGATTCTCCATCCTTCCCTCTCTCCTCTGATTCTCCTTCCATCCCTCAAGGCATTTCTCCAAATTATTCTGTTTGTCTAGGTACCAACATCTGGTATTCTATCTGTTCTAGGTACTGAGTACAGAGCTTAAGTACACTGTGATGAATAAAACACACCGTTCCCTGAAACCTTTCTGAGTTTTCCTTTTTGCTGAACTCCACATGTACTTTTAGTGAGTACAATGTCACTTAGGATTAAATTGCTGTCTAATTTTTTCCTGTGAGTTATTTTTGAATTGCTAAGTAGATCAAAGGCTTGTTGACGATTTTGCATTGATGTTCACAAAGAAAATGCATACCTGGACTGCTGAAGAGGCTCTGGAAAATGACAGGGGGTGCCTGTCCTAACTTTCAGGGTCATGGAAGGCTCATTGGAGAAGACATTTAAACTGAGTAGGGTGAGTGGGAGTAGTCAGGTGAAGAGTGAAAGTGGGGAAAGTGCGGCAAAATGTCAAGCCCTGTTTCATATTCAAGAAGTGGTATCTACAAAGAGAAGAGAAGGTATGGCATATCCAAAAAGTTGCACGGATGATTCAGAATCACCAAATATTAACTGCAAGAGGGTAGAAGCGAAAAGGAAATATACTGTAAAAACATACGGGGGACAATACAAACATAGCTTAGGTGTCAAATTGTGCTATAGACACAAACTCCCATAACAAGTAAGAGTTTAAGAGTTGCTCGTTTTCCACCGACTTTACACAGCTAACAAAATGCCATGAGAGAGACCAGAAACCAGTGAGAGTCAGGGTGGTGTTCATAACAGACAGAAAATTTGGGGCTGATTTAGATAGCCAGAGAGGAGGGGGACAGCACTTCTGGCCAGAAGACAGCCCAAACAAAGGCCCAGTGGTTTGTAGTCATGTTTTAGGGGACTGCCTAGTACAGGGATTTCTGCTTAATGGTAAATGACATACACATTTTCCTAATGATACATTGTCATGGCTGAAACAGGAACACAAAACCAGTGACTGCCCATTTAAGTACCCATTTCCTAGAACACAAAATTATTGATTATGCCTGGAGGTCCATTTTCTTGAGTCACCGAATACATACATTTTCTTCACCTTTTTATTATTTTTCATGAATAATCATGTAGCACTGACATGATATATATATATATCCAAGTTTGTACCTATGTAGACCGAGGACATTATACAAAGAACAGTGAGTTATTATTGAAATAACAATGATCTTATCTTCCTTTATGTCATCATATCTATTTGGGTCTCAGAAATATTATCATCATGATCATTATTATTACTCTTAGGACTTCTTTTAGATACTATTTTTAAAGTTCTTTTTATGCTCACAACACTCTGGTAAGTGTTTTCCAAGTTGTAAGAGATGCAAAGCATTTCTATATGTCTAGCATCCCTTCCTTCTTCAGAAATGATTTCACTACTTGTGTGTGTGTGTGTGTGTGTGTGTGTGTGTGTGACAGAGAGAGAGAGTTTGGGGGATCAGCCATTATTCATTTTGACTTTATACAGTCCACTCTGTGCATCCACACCACGCTTTGTGGTGGTGGTAGCCATGGCCTGGATGAGTCCACAGTGACTGGTGGGCACACATGGACTGAACCATGCCAGGGCCGAGACTCTCTCTGGAGTGTTTGGAAAAGAAGTGATCTCCTTTTGGTGGGGTCCTTGTGTGTAAGAACCATTGAAATCTGAAGCTGACCAGACCAACTGGCTACCATGAGATAAAGACCTACCTAACAGTGAAGTCAACACACAGGGAAGCAGAACCAAGAGGAGTGGGAGCAACAGCATCCTCAAGACATTAAATTCTGAAGCCAGCCATTTCTATAGGGAACATTCTTCTGGGCCTTTTGGTTATGTGGCCCAAGAAATTCCTGCTTGTCCTTGTTAAGCTAGTTTGATTTAGGCTTTTGTTCCTGGTCACTGAAGCAGGCACAGAATTAAAAATACCAAACAAACAAACTAAAAAGCTCCTGTTTTTAACCACCAATATTTCCAAGGATGTGTGCTGGTGAAATGCTGTGAATAAATTTAAAATAGAACCACTCTCCCCCTACCCCCTCCTCCCTTCTGCCAGAATTCTTCCAGGCCTCGCAGGTGGGATCAAGGGTTTGAGGCACTCTCTCAACCCAAACTCCAACCAATACAGGGTCCAGCCTCTTTTTGTTTGAAACTGGTGAGCAAACATTTCCAACACCAGGTGAGAAGCCTGCTGGTACCAAAAATAGTTTCGCTTATTTCTATTCAGGGCTGAAATTGAGAAATGGCCCCCTCCGGTGGTTAGAGCAGCTGCTATGTTCTCCTTGAAGAAGCTTCCTTAGGTAGGAGACCTAAAATGAACCTAGTGGACTCAGAGTCTACGGTCTCCTAACACTTACCGTGTTGGTAAAAACTGTACAGACTAGAATGCAATGACAATGGTATGGCTAAGGTGGCATCACTCAAGAAATCCCAAGTTTGAATGATTTCTAAATACTAGGGTGGAGTTCCTTATATCCTGAGTGTTAATTTCACACTCCTTCACAAGGCAAAGCTCATCAAGTTTTCAGCAGCATACATGAAATAAAACAACTGTAACCCAGTAACTAGCTAACCTATGGTCAGTTCCTGACCTGAAGAAGGGCGAGATTAAAATGAAGGTACTATATCAGAAGATCAAAAAATGTAGGCTCCTTCAAAGCCCTGCACATTTGGCCTAAATGCTTCCTGGCTTGTTGTTCAATCAGCTGATGGCGAATGACAAGTTATAAATAATCAGACGACCAACATGCTTTGCACTAGAGAGAGATGACCTTTATGTTCACTGTACTTCTATTCTAGTGTTCTCCAGGGAAGCTACCTGGAATTAGAAGAGAATTTACCATGGATGTTAAAAATAACTCCCTTTCTTTTCTGTCTTAAATTTAATGGCACTTAGTGATCCTACAGTTGTTGAAATAATTTTTTAAAACTATTTTCAAAAATATTTTAACTTTCCATTTTGTTGCCAGATTGGCAGGGCCCAACTCCTGTAAAATTACTTACTTAGTTTGAAAAGGCGAGTTTGTAGCTGTCACTGCAGTGCTGAGTTCTTGATCTTTTAATCCTGTTCCGGTTCTAAAATTTTGATAGACATGTATTGTTAATGAGAGAGATACAACTCACACCAAATAGGTAGCATTAATCTCTCTTTTGGAAATGGTCCTCTGGCTTTGAGATACCGGATTCTCCTGGTATTTCTGTCTGCCCTCTGCTGGCCCTTTATCTTCAGCAAGCAGCTTAAACATTGCTCACCCCAGCGCCCTGTCCTTGGCTCTCTCCTCAATACACACCCTCCCCCTGGGCGATTCCATCCAACCTCATGGCTCTAGTGAACCATTTGTGTACTGTGATTTCCTAAATTAGCATTGCTATCAAAAATTTTGAGCTTTCTGACCTCCAGACCTATCCATAAAACTGACTTCCAGACATCTACCTGAATGTCCCATAGAGACTCTAATAGAGTAAAACTGAACTTAGTATGTTTTCTCCTACAACCTAGCTCCAGTTTATTTCATGTTATCAAAACCTGGGAAACATACCAGAATCTCTCCTTTCCCCCTCTTTTTTCAACCAGCCCGTCTCTGTATGCTATATTAGCCATTCCTCTGATGTCTCTGGTATTTGTCTTCTTACTGTCCTCCATGATGTTGCCTTCATTAAGGCATTTGCCATCTCTTACCTGAGCTACTGCAAGAAATTCCACTTTGAACTCAACCTACATGTTACAGCCAGAGTGACTTCTTCAAAATGCAAATCAAATCATGTTCCTCTCCTCTTGACACCCTTCAAGGGTTTCCATTTCATACATATACATTTAAATTCCTTGGCGTATTATAAAAGACCCTTCACGTCTGGCTAATGAGTCTGTATTAGTTGTCTATTGCCACAATAATGCTGGGTAACAACCACAAAATCGCAGACATACTTAGGAAACATTTATTGCTCTCATTTATAGCAGTGGTCTGCTGGGTCACTTTCTTTGTCTTGGCTGGCCTTGGCTGGTCTAGGGTGTACTTAGCTGGAATAACTCGGGTAGCCTGGCTGTGGTCCCTGTGTCCCTCGTCCTCCAAGCAGGCTAGCCTGGGCATGATTTATGGGGATGACAGAGGTGCAAGAGACAGCACAAGCAGAAACATGCAAGGTTTCTTGAGGCCTAAACCCAGATTTGGCACACTATCATGTCTGCTGAATTTTATTTGGCAAAGAATGCAATAAGACTGGCCCAGATTCAGAGTTCAGAAAACAGATTCTGCATATTTAATGAGAGGAACTGAAGATGGGGGTGGGGAACCGGAGCTTTCACTCTTCATCTGAATTCTTCATCTGAACTCTGAACTGAACTCTTCATCTTTGTCTTCACTATTCTACACCTCTATTCTGGCTGTACACATGGATGGCAGTCTCCTGACAATGTCCAGCTCTTTGTATTTCTGTTTTATTTAGCTCTGCTATACCATCTACCCAGGATCCCCCTCTTCCGGCTCCCAGGACTGGCCCCAGTACACACCAGCTTGTCTTTCATGATCTGGCTCTTTCCTGACCTCACTCTGCCTCTTTTGTGAACTCTGTGTAGCCCTTACTAAGACCTTAACTGTTTTTTTTGTCCTTAATTTTTTGCATGCTGTTTTTCCCCTAGAGATGACAAGTCTATACAAAGCAGAGACCTTTCTTAATTACTTTTTTACCCTTACAGATTAGCATAGTCCTTGTTAAATATTAAGCACTTCATAACTCTTGGGTTGTCTAGAAGTTTGGAAATGTGGCAGGTATTAGAAATGTGAGTTATAAAATCTATTCACTTGTGTTTGGATTCACTGAATTGCTTTTAAAAAAGTAGCTTATAAAGATGATTGGTTTGGGAAATAGTTTGGGGTAAACATTTAAGAGAAAACTTTTTTGAGGGGACTAGTATATTTTTAACATGGAGAGGTGAACCTGAGAGGGCAGAGACGTTTCCAGCCCCTTTTCTCTTAAAACTCGCCCCAAATAGGGAAACTAAGAAAGAAAAACACTCATACCATTGTGATGAAATGAGATGACATTTATGACCCCAGGGATAGATAGTGATTGGAGCAATGACAAATAACTCATTATAGAGGAGGAAGGTGAACCTAAGTATCCAGAGTACATGTGTGTGTGTAAGCACATGAAAGTTATTATAGGAATTATGGGCTACAAGAGAGCATGGAAGGTAAAGGCTGGAAGATGAAGGGGAGATTGTTGAAAAGTCTGGACAAGGAGTATTAAGGAATCCTGGCTTCCTGTACTCACCCATCACTGTCAGATGATCACGTATCCCTCACTCCCTCAGGAGAGGTTTGTTGTCTGGAGAAACTGAGCCAGAGAGGTTTAGGGCTTGGGGCCCAGCAGAAGAAGGGTGGAATACTAAGCTGAAAACAAGAGAGTGTTGATCTGCCTGAGGAATGGTGAGCCTCGGCCCCTTTCCCCCAGGACAGCTCCAGAGTGGCAGTCAGGCTCATTTTTCCTTAGGCTGAGGATCCTTCCCTGGAGAACCTTCTCCAGATACGGACATTTGGAGCCCATGAAGCACAACTGATTGAGTCCCCTACAACTCCCCCACACTCTACACCTCTCCAAGCCCCACTCATGCATATGGAGCTTCCAGTAAGTTGAACCTCGGGAAAGCCCAGAGTGGGACACCTAAGGAAGCACTGACTCTCCTCGTAATGTGCAATGTGTGCCTATCGCACTTGTGCAACTCGGAGTGTATGTGCGCTGCCTTACATTTTGTGTCCCAGGCATTTTGCTTGCTTACTCCAAGCTCTGGCTTCCAGCCAGCTTTATAATGCCCCAATATTAAATATGCATAGACAATCAAGGATCGCCAGATATTTAAAGGAAGCTTCTAATATTCAAGAGAGATCCCACGATAAAGAAAAAAAAAAAACCCTCAGGAAATGGAGATAATGCAAGGAGAATGAAAAAACTTCAAGGGAACTATAATTTGAATATCCTTGCAGACAGAGAAAAGAAATGTTGCATTTTTTAAAGGAAAAGGAAGTGGCATAATGAATAAAGGAAAATGAAGAGAATATAAACTTGATCTTGGATATTAAAAATATGATGGCAAAATAAAAATTACAGGAAAAGTTGGGCGTGCCTGGGTGGCTCAGTCAGTTAAGCATCTGACTCTTGATTTTGGCTCAGGTGATGATCTCACAGTTTGTGAGTTTGAGCCCTGCACTGGGCTCTGCATTGATGCACAGCTTGGAGCCTGCCTGTGATTCTCTTTTTCTCCATCTCTCTCTGCCCCTTTCCCGCTCATTCTCTCTCTTTCTCTGTCTCTCAAATAAATAAACTTAAAAAAAATTACCGGGAAAAGTTGGTAGATAAAATTGAAACATATCCTGAAAAGGAGAACAAAAAGAAAGAAAGAAAAAAGGGACGATAGGAAAGAAATGATAAGAAAACCAGAGTCAATCTGGAATATTCAATATCTGATTAATAAGGGTTCCAAATAAGGAAAGGAAATTATCAAAAGTATAAGAAAATGTAAATGCTCAGGGTTTATCACTGAAGAGTTCTGATTCAGGAGGTCAGTAGGGTTGAATTAATGGATTAATTTTATACCTTTCCAGCTTCTTTGGAGCACACAGTATGAAATATAGACAAGGCAGAATTCCAGAACCGATGAACCATTATTGGAAGCTGTTTGATTTGAAATGTAGAGGTTGCTTGTGGGAAGAGGGTGTAAGGATGAGGATAACTATGCTTTAAACTTATTCTGAAAGTGGAAAACGGCTACACGTTAGTGTTCAGTGATTACAGGAAGTGGAGACAATGCAGCCGCTAAATGAGTCCCTTAAATATTGACATGACTGATGCTAAACAAGTGTGACTTGTGTAGTAGGAAGTGGGAGAGAAAGCAAAAATAGACCAAAGCAAACATTTGCTCAAGATAAATGAAGAGAAATACATCCGCTCTGTGTTCCTCTTCCACCTGTGAGAACATGGCCATGAGCTCCTGACAAGTTTTTTTTTTTTTTCCTCCTCACGTTTCTATTGTTATGTCCATGGTTGTGATTTAGGACATTCTAATGACTTTTATTTGTGCCTGTCTGTCTGACTAAATGCTGGATAAATATTTGATGTTTACATTGTCACAACTCTTCAGGGATGACACTTAGTGCTCTCCTTCATCAGAGACTAGAAAGATGTACTCAGCGGTAGAGTCTCATTAAGATTACCTTTGAAATGCAGTCTCGAGTGAGGGGTTCCATTCTAAAGGTTATGGAACTAGGTATAGATTACTACAGAGCTCATGGGAGAAATAGAGGCTATCGCTTAGATAATTTAAAAAGATAATTTTTCTGAAGTTTCCGATAATTGAGGTAAAAGTCAGTAAAGTCTGAAGTAGCTAGGTGATTGCTTAGTTCTCTACTGTGCCTTTTATGTGGGCAGCTGGGGAGTTTAAAAATTGCTGCAGAGAATTCTCAAAGGAATGGAGAGCACATAAAAGAAGTTTCTTTTGTCTCTTTTAATAAGTGAGGAAAATGTGCCATAACAATGAATTCACCCAAGCTATATGGAATGTTAGGTAAAAGATTTTTCTCTCTAAAGTAACATAATTTGTGATATCCCATCTCTACTGATTGAGGAAATATTTCTAGAGACATGTTAGGTAAAATTGGTGGAAACACATTGAGAAAGGTCCATTCTTATTGTTTTTGTCTATCTTCACCGTGCTAAATAGATGTATTTAGAATTAGATTGAATTTTTATTTTGTTTTATTTTTATTTTTTAATTTTTTAAATGTTTATTTTTGAGAGAGAGAGAGAGAGACAGAGAGTGAGTTAGGAGGGGCAGAGAGATGGAGACACAGAATTCAAAGTAGGCTCCAGGCTCTGAACTGTCAGCGTAAAGCCCAACGGGGGGCTTGAACTCATGACCCGTGCAATCATGTCCTGAACCGAAGTCGGACACATAACTGGCAGAGCCACCCAGGAGCCCCTAGATTGAATTTTTAAGAAAATTAAAACTATAGGCGCTCACTCAATGAAATGATAAAAATTCATATTCTCTATTTGACTTTCTACTAATTTTTATTTAGAGTACACTCTCCTTTAAGATTGTGTACCTAACAATGAACAATGTATTGGTGGTGTTGTTAATACTTCTTTGGAAATACACAGTGGTAAGCAGAAATATTCTGTAATAAATACTATCAGTAATAACTACATTCAGTAATAAATATATTGGAAATACTGTCCTAATATGAAATCATGAAACTTAAGCAAATTTTCAAGCCAGCAATTGCTGTAGTAAAGCAAAATATTACAGCTGACCCTTGAACAACAGGGGGTTAAGGGCGTGTAGTTGACCCCATGCAGTCAGAAATCCATGTATAACTTGTGTATAAATCCCTGAAACTTAACTGCTAACAGAGGCAGTTGGTCAACATGTATTTTGTATGTTGTATGTTGTATGTATTATATACTACCTTCTTACAATAAAGTAAGCTAGAAAATAGAAAATGTTATTAAGAAAATCTTAAGGAAGAGAAAATACATTTACAGTACTGTACTATATTTATCAAAATAAATCCACATGTAAATAGATGTGCACGGTTCAAACAGGTGTTGTTCAAGGGTTAACTGTAATTGCCTATGGCATAAAGTCAGGAACCCTCGGTCATCTGAAAACTTCTTCAGGTAGGATTATTCAGCAGCCTCCTACATAGAGCTTGCACCAGAATGTAAATCTGCAAGATACTTTCTCAAGAAGTTCTTGCTTTGAAAACAAATGCCAGCTGAACCCAAAATAGCATGCTAGTGAGATAATTGATTTGCTTTCTGGAACAAGCCCCTTTTCACAGACTCATTACAAATAGTTCGGGGGAATGGCAGGGGTCCTCGGACCACACTTTGAGTAGCACTAGACTCAAGGAAGAGGTAGTAATGACAGTGAACTAGTGGGGCCACCATTAGCCAATGCAGAGTTCTGAGCCTCCATGGAACTAGAATGAGTTCGGTTGCATCCTGTGTTTATCTGCTTAACTTACGGCATCATTATCTATTGCATAAATCAAAGTGCCTACTCTAAAGAAGCTCAATATTTCCCACATAAGGTGAAAGAAATGGTTCTGAAATAGAGAATCCTGGCTTACATCCTGGCACTTTCTGGAACTGTGGTATGAAAAGAAAAAGCAGGCTTATGTTTGAATTATGGGAGCTTTGGTAATTAGGATGGACTGGGGAAGGAGTGCCATAGTGAGGTGAGTAGCATAGGCCTGAAAACTAGACCATTTTGGTTTGAGTGATAAAAGGGCTGTACTTAGAGGGCTGTTGTGAACAATGGAAGTACTTAGCACAGCCTGGCACACAGTGCTCAGTAGATGGCACCTCTATTATTAGGATCAGCTTTACAAGGAAGCAGATACATATGTGAAGTCATTGGATGTTAACTGGAAGAGTATCTATTCACAATACATGAAATGCCATGTTAAATTATAGTTTCTTCACGTCTTAAATCCTGTATAGTCTTCCAAAAGCCAATTTTAAAATGCAGATACTCTGATATCTTCTTATCTTTGGCTAGCATAAATAGAGGTCAGTCTAATTTTCTATTATGTCATTTGCAAATTTTCAAAATAATCACTTCATTCATAACTGTCAAAGAAGTATCTATATTTCTGAAAAAGACACATCTGAGCGAAGCTCATTAGGAATTAGCTTATGTCACAGTGTTTCCCATATTATGTTTCATTTTGTCATAGTGTCTATGACATATGCTGTTTCAAAAACGAAGAAAAAAATCATACCAAATAAAGTTGGGATACACACATCCAAAGGTTCATGAAGCACATCAATGTTTTAAAGGCCTGAAACAGTTTTACAGAGGAGAAACCTTTGTCTATCCTAGCGTTACCCAAACCAGTTTGATCAGAGACAACTTTTGTTAGGGAGCATCTATTCATATGCCATGGATGACGGCATAATTGAAAGACCACATGTTGCTTAAGGGATTAGTTCCCAAACTTAATAGTTAACTGAGAAATTCAGACTCTTCGGAATAACACATAGATTAGGTACTTGGAACAAGAGGATAGGAAGAGAGGATCTTACAAGTGGAGGCACAGGAATGATTGTGAACTCTGTCCTGCATGGAAAGAACAGAGCAGAGAGACCTTCCACCTAGTTCCAGTGTATTTACATATGAGCCACTGAGCCACTGAGGCCATATGAGCCTCTATACGCTTCACCTAGTTAGACCTCAGTTTTCCCTCTATCATTTGGGGGGGTAAGGCAAGAAACTTTTTAGGGTGTCATCTAGATCAGCTCTCCTAGACTTCAGTTTAATTTTGTTTTGGAAAAAATGCATGCAGGATGTTTCTTCATTGATTGAAATACTGGTGGTGTGAATTTGTTTTACCTGCTTAGAGGTTTTAATTTTCTTTCAAGGATTCTAGACTGCTCCAGAGGTCAATAAAAATGTTTGACAGAAAGCATTTCAGTAAGTTTTGTACTTTGAAAATCGTTACTTGTTATAGCTCAAAGTCTCCATCCAGATATGACATATTAAATAAAAAATTGAGTTAATATTAAGTTTTTAAAAAAATGATGGGGGTTATTTTAGTGGCTAGATCAACTCATGATTTCATTGCTTCATCCTTTATGTCCACTCAGCTTAATGACAAATTGAATGAATCTTTAAACAATGGAAGAACTAGGAGATGCCTCATGCTCAGTGGCTAACTGGAATAATTCCATAAACCAGCAATTGTATTTCACTAATGTGTTCACTGTTGACTCAGGTTATCATAGTCTTAGGGTGGGATTAATGTATTTTCACAAAACCAGGCCTGCATGTCAGGTGGTCAACTTTTGTTATGAGATGAGCTGGAGAGGATTCAGAAGCTTTGTGGACTTAATAGCCATAAAGTGAGTTGGCTGACAAAGGTAGAGAATAAAAAGAGAGATCTAGATCTCTAAAAAGAGATTACTAGCCTCTGTATAATAGCTATGCATATCACTGGGTTTTTAGAAGTAGCAGGTGGTCATGAGTCACTGTTTTTAAACTTGCTCAATTTTCTGTTGCATAAGGAAGGTATTTTGGTAAAATACATGGTTATATTGCAAAATAATTATTCATCCATTATAGCAATTCCAATGATACTGCCTTCTTTGGACATAAAACATATATCAATATTGCTTATAGCCAAATTGAACACTGATTACTACAACAATTATTTTTGCACTCAACAACTTGGGTTTTCCCCTCTTTTTAATTCCTGTAGGAGAAAAATACTTTCTGTCAAATCAAAGATTTTTTTTATTATTCTTATGACAGCATGATTATACAGAACATGAAGTGTCTTCTTTTACCAAGTAGGAAGTACTTTGAACTTGTTGGATAATGACATGTCAGTAGTTATTTTTGATGAACTCCTCAAGAACACTCAATAGATTTGAATTAAAATTCTTTACTAATTTTCATTTAATATTCATTCTTTAGAACTGCAGTCAGCCTGGAGAAATAAAATCTTCACTCTAATGATCTTTCATCTTTCTAATTTAATTGATATATGTCTGTTATCTTCAAATCTCCAAGGGGATAACCATACCTGACCTTAGACAAAGGACACTGGGATTTGATACCTTGATGGTAGCATTTAGAGGAGGTGGTGCTTTTATTTTTAATTTTTTTTAATGTTTATTTATTTTTGACAGAGAGAGAGAGACAGAGCGTGAGCGGGGGAAGGGCAGAGAGAGAGGGAGACACAGAATCCGAAGCAGGCTCCAGGCTCCGAGCTGTCAGCACAGAGCCTGATGCGGGGCTCAAACTCACAGACTGCGAGATCATGACCTGAGCCGAAATCAGACACTCAACCAACTAAGCCACCCAGGTGCCCCAAGAAGGTGGTGCTTATTATTCAGTGCTAACATGTGTATAGCTCACAGAGAATTCATTTCTCTATGATCTTCTAAGAAATACTGCTTAATTTAGCAAAACTGTCATTTTTCCAATTGTACCTCTTTTTTTTTTGCTACATGTTAAATTGTATTTGGACTTTTATGACTAAATAAGACAATGATTTCAAATAATGACTAAATAAGACAAGTGGCAAGGAGGTAAGTGATAAGCACACTTTTTTAGAAAATGAAGCACACATTTTTCATTAAATGAAAATAAAGGAGTTTAAAAAAGGAAAATCAAACTAGCTAAGATGAAGAAATAAGGTCTGAGGAAGCTCTAAGGTCTAAGACACAAAGGAAATCTCCATCTTTAAAAAAAATGCCAAAGACTTGCTTTTATGTAAGCTTTTGAATTAAGAATAGAGTCCAAATGCAATGCAAAAACAAAAAAAAATCTGTTTGGAAATGTTTGAGGAAATACGTGGAGACATAGCCTTCAATTTTCATAGTAGTTTGGAATTTTAATACAAAACATGTATTCTTACATGTGCAGTTTGGAGCAGGAGAATGTGCCGAGGATTAAAATTTTCTATAGCACAGCCTTGGACCACGGGGAATACAAGACCTGTATTTTGCCATTTCTCCACCCCTGAGTTTTGTCACCATGTACAAATCGTGTCATCTGAGTGGCCTTAGCTTCCCCTCAGCTACAAAGTGACAGGAGTCTAATGACTATTTCATTGATCTTTAAGGCCATTTTCACCCTATTATTTAAAAACTTTATGATTTCTGTGGCTAGTTTTTTCTTTTAGACACTATTTTTCTGATCATAGCTTATTTGAGATCTAATATTTTAGCACTTAACATATGGTGTCCTTTCAATTGTCTGAAGAAATATAGAAAGGCTTACTGCAACTTTAGGAAGGCTCATTTTTAATATCCTCAACATTTGAGGAATTGAATATTACCAGACACAGGCTAGATCTTGCACTAAGCCTTTGTAACATTTTGCCATTTGGAAAGTTTTATCATTGAAGCCTTTTTGTGTGGGTTTCAGGAAATGGGGTTAAAATCCTTGGAGAATAACAGAACCACAAAGGGGTAAAATAACTTCAAACCACCACCATCAATCCTGACAAACACCTTATACTTCCAGAAATTTCTCACAAACTGCTTCACAGACACAGGCCTTGATCTCATCATCATTCCAGGAAAAAACAAATGCAACGTGCATGTTTGAAATAAGTTTGCGACTTAATCACGACTCCTTAGATAGTGCTTACGTTAGGGAAGCTCAAGTGTGAAAAACAAAGAGGATTTCCTTTGATTTGACAGGACAAATCAGTTTATAGAGTAAATCCATTGATGAGGAAGAGAAAACAAGCCTCCTTGACCCTGGCTGAACTTCCTCATGCTATTCCCCCCCCCAGGAGTGAGGAGAATCTAGCTGACAGATTCCCAGCAACACAGCCAATGACAGTGGCAGCGGTTCCAGGAGCCCAGTGGAAGTGGCTCCGGGAAGGACCACGTGCACACACCCACGTTGGCAAGGCAATGAGTGGGAAGACAATACGTGCTGCAAAGCATCAAGTGGCCTTGCTGTCCCTGTAGGCTTCTTCCTCTGTTACATAATATCCTATCAAGGCTTCAACAGGAACGCAAATAGCATTTATTCAGTTGTGAACTGTAAGCCACTTGGGTACTTTCTGCACTGGTAACATGGAAGGAGGGCTAGTGAATTTCAGCTATGACCATGATACAGATGCCAGGATTACATAGCCAAATGAAAATCACAAACAATGAGTGTTTCTGCATCAAGTCTTTTGCTGTGACTTCCTCCAAACTATCCAACTTGATTGCTCAGCTTCACCCCCTTTCTCTTCATTGGTTTATAAGATTCAAAACTCTCTTTATGTTCAGGGAGAGTCAGAAAAGACAGGAGGCAGAAAAAGGTCCTAGAAAGAAGAAAAGGAGCTAGATTATCTCTAAACTGGACAGCTGGGACAGAAGTTTACAAGAATTATTTGTTTAAAAAAGTACTCTTTATGAGTCAGACTAATTTAAATCAATTTTAAAAGCAGGACAGTCATATTCATTAAGTTACTCAACAAATATTAACTGCTCCAGTGCTTGCTACAGCCTGAAGAGGAACTTGCATCTAAGACCCCTTCTCTCTCATTTCTGAACAAGTTCAACACCTCACTGGCCTTCCCTTTGGGTTCAGCAACCACAAGGAACCCTACCCTTCAAACCTCCCCACCCCATATGCTGTTACCTCTGCACATCTTCCCAGGCTGCTGTCCTGAACTTCCCTGGCTCTTATTGTTTCACAGACTCTTTGCTTCTGACCCTGGTTTGGGTCTCATTCTTATCTTCTACCATTTCCTTAAAGTTGACGACTACGTTAGCAACCCATGAAATACGTTCTCCTTAAAACTTTGGTAATCAGATGATGAGGCTAGGAGAAAGGGAGAGTCCAAAAGAAAGTTCAAGCCAGGTTTCTGGTGCCAGCCAGAAGGGTCTGGTGTCAGACAGTATGGTTGTCTTTGCCATACTGGAGAACATTGAAACTCAGGAATAGGTAGGTATTTCACTTGGTTGAATAAAATCTTTCTTTGTAGATAATGAACTCACTACTGTAAATACGTTCTCCTCAAAAACCTCTGAATTAGAGGGCACCTGGGTGGCTTAGTCGGTTTGAACGTCTGACTTTGGCTCAGGTCATGATCTCATGGTTCATGGGTTTGAGCCCTGAGTCGGGCTCTGTGCTGACAGCTCAGAGCCTGGAGCCTGTTTTGGATTCTGTGTATCCCTCTTGCTCTGCCCCTCCCCTATTCATGCTCTGTCTGTCTCTCTCTCAAAAATAAATAAACATTAAAAATAAATAAAAACAACCTCTGAGTTTTTCCTCTCTGCAACATTCTGTTGCTTGCACTTGTAAAGGATCTGCTCCACCGTAAACATCAAAGCACTCAGGCTGCCATGGACTGAATTGTGTTCCCACAACTCACATGTTGAAGCCCTAACTCCCAACGTGATGGTAGTTGGAGATGGGAGCTTTGGGAGATAAATGGGTTTAGATGAGGTCAGAGGATGGGGCCTTCATGATGGAATTAGTGCCCGTATGAAAAGACAGCATAGAGAGCTTGCTTTCACTCTCTCCACCTGCACACACTGGGGAGAGGCCCTGTGAAGATACAGTGAGAAGGTGGACATTTGCCATCCAGGGAGAAAGCTCTCACCAGACATCAACCCTGCTGTACTTTGATCTTGGACTTCTGGTCTCCAGAACTGGGAGAAATAAATTCCTGTTGCTTAAGCTACCCCATCTATCGTATTTTGTTGTGGTAGCTCGAGTTGACTAAGACACTGACACAGAACTTGGCACACATTAGGCACTGAATGTATATTTACTGAATAAACGGATGAGTGCTTGGTAGTCTCCTTGACTTTTTCTACCCTTTTCTTGGGTCCTGAGCCATAGATTCAGTTGCCTTCTACTCTCACCCTGTAACAACCAGCTCACCCCCAGACTCTTTCACGTCCTCCAGCTTTGGAATCTCAGCTGAACCGAAGCCCTGTTTTCCACTTACCTGGGAGAGGAATTTAGACCACTGCACTCTCAATAGCTTACCATTCATCTGGCACATAAATGGAACATTCCTGATGATTGCTTTGACTTGGTTCTGTTAGACAGCTTAATATTCCCCATATACCAAAACTCTCTCAGGTAAATGGCATTCCCTGACCCACCAATGTATGTGGCAATCTTTCTGGACCCTCTTCCTTTTACTAACCTGTTCTTAATTCTGTCCTCTCCTTCCTACATCTCAGCTTTGTCTTCCAGGTACTATTTTAACCTGATCCCTTGATTCTAGGGCTAATTTCTGATCTCTGAGTCCTGATTTATGGCTCCCTCTTGTGGATATTGGTTTGCCCCATCAGTCTTACCTAGCCTGAATTGGCTGTGATCCATCCCATTGGGAAGGGAGGTTGGGTTCCAATAATAAGATTAAGAATATACTGTAATAGAAATATGATTGAGGATTATAAGAGATGTTAGGAATATCTAAATCTGCCTGGGGAAGTCAGGTTAGGCTGTACAGAATTGTGAATTGTGAGGGAAAGTGGGACTTTCTCAGGCAGACAAGAGGAAAAACTAGATCATAGGCACAGTGCACTTTGGTAATCAGGTGGATGAGACTAGCAGAAAGGGAGAGTCCAAAAGAGGGTTCAAACCAGGTTTCTGGTGTCAGCAACTGGGTGCTGTCTCCCATACTAGAGAACATTGAAAGTGAGGAATAGGTAGGAATTTCACTTGGTTTAATAAAATTGTTCTTTACAGATAATGAAACTTACTACTAAAAGTTACTATGCTTAAATATTTTAAACACATACTTGAATATTTTCAAATATTATTTATATTCAGATGCTTGGTCAAAATAATATTTTGGCTATTAGTAAAGGAGTTTCTCCAAAATCTTTTGTCAAGATATAATTTTTAGCTTTAGTATATTCTTAGAATAATAAATATATGTATGTATATTCCTCTATAACATAGACTTTTAATATATGACACTGCCTCATTACTCCAAACCAATGAGATTCATTCACTTGTTCATTCAAATAAAATGTGGTCAGTTTCTTTAGGTGCATGCCCTGTGTGATCCCATGATGGTGAAGATCATGATAGTTGGCCCTACTTAGTACGGGTGTATTAAAGAATTTGCAGTAGTGATCCTGGTTTCTGTTTTCTAACATTTTGTTTGTTACAAGAGCATTGTTAATAGTTCTTTCAAAGTATATTTCATCTTGGAATTGATGGAGTTAATTGTATTAAGGATATCTCTGGCTGTCAGACTGTGCCATCATTGAGCAAGATTATCACAGATTTTGAAATATTTTTTAATGTTTATTCATTTTGAGAGAGACAGAGAGCATGAGCAGGGGAGGGGCAGAGAGTGAGAAAGAGAGAATCCCAAGCCAGCTCCATGCTGTCAGCACTGATGCCTAACCGACTGGGCCACCTAGGTGCCCCAGGTTTTGAAACGTTGACACATGTCAAGCACTTAACAAAGTTAAGTACAAAGATATAGTAGAAGAGTAAAGTGAGTTAGTTAAATGTATACTCTTTGAAAGTACTCTATTTCATGTGAATTTTTCTTAGCAGATGATGTAGTTTTACTCCAAATGAGGCAAGTAATCTCTCTAGAAGAGAGGAATATCTCAAAACTAGAGTGTATTATCCATCTTACCTTATCATGACATTGATTTTATTATTTGTACTTAATTTGGAATTGGGAGAAGTTGGGTATCAGAGATTCGTATCACTCACTACTTACTGAAACCTGTAGGACTTAGCAAATTTCATATTATTAGTAGGATAAATAATTTGCGTATGTATTTTGTCTTTTAATTATTTTAGGAAGAAAATAAACCTCAGAGGAAAAGCCAAAGTTGTGTTTATTTTCAGCTAACTTAATTTTTATTAAGGAGGGCTAGCTACCATTCCATTTTATTTTTAACTTTTAAAGTTTATTTATTTTTTAGAGAGGGAGACAGAGAGACAGAGCACAATGGGGGAGAGGCAGAGAGAGAGGGAGACACAGAATCCGAAGCAGGCTCCAGGCTCTGAGCTATCAGCACAGAGCACGATGTGGGGCTTGAACCCACAAACTGTGATATCATGACCTAAGCCTAAATCTGATGCTTAACTGAGCCACCCAGGCACACCATCTTTTTTTTTTTTTTTTTTGACAATTAAAAAAAAAAACTACCATTAAAAAATATTTTTTTAATGCTTACTTATTTTTGAGAGAGAGAGAGAGACAGAGTGCAAGTGAGGGAGGGACAAAGAAAGAAGGAGACACAGAATCTGAAGCAGACTCCAGGCTCTGAGCCATCAGCACAGAGCTTGATGCGGGGCTTGAGCCCATGAACCACGAGATGATGACCTGAACTAAAGTCGGACACTTAACCGACTGAGCCACCCAGGTGCCCCTAATGGCTACCATTTTAAATGACAAGGAATTTTATTTGCTCATCAAAACAGTACATAAAGCAAATGAACAGAGATGCTAGGTGCTGCTACAGGGATACTAACTTTGTCTGTTAGCCTCAACTAGATACTGAAGGGACCAACAATGAGAAAATAACTAATTGTATGTGTGTGTGTGTGTGTGCGTGCGTGCGTGCGTGCGCGCGCGCGCGCGCGCACATGTGCACGGGCACCCCTGCATCTTCCCCCAGTCTTTCATGGATACTCCAAGGAAGGAAGACAATTGTTATTAGGGAGTTTATGGTCCCCAGCACAGGATCTTTTACACATAGGAGGACTCAGTAAATACGTGTTGAGTGAATAAGATTGCATTTGCCATATAATTTTCTATAGTACAGAAAACAAGTTTCTGTTCCCTTAAAACCAATGCCACCTTCGTTAAAATCTGATTATTATAGTCTTGACTTTTCATTTGCAGAGATGATGCCTAGTGTCTATTTTTCTGCCAGGCATTATAGCTGGAGCTGATGAAAGAATGGTTAGAAAGACACAGACGATCCCTGCCTTCAAGTGGCTAACAGTCTCATGGGAATGATACATGAAGTGACAGTCATGAAATGCTGTGAAGATAAGGGGAGCCAAATGGCTATGAGAGCAAGAGCAGCCCTTGGCTTTCAGGAAGTAGAGTTGGGATTGGAGTCCCAGGGAAGACTTGTAGGGGGCAGGAAGCCCAATACATCTTTACTTTGGTTTCTTCCTTTTTTTAAACTTCGTATGATAGAAATTTTCAAGCATATACAAACGTAGAGGGATGATTCAACAATTATCTACAAAAGACAGTTTTGTTTCATCTGCACTCTCCTCACTACCCCCAACCCCTCAATGGACTATTTTGAATCTAATTCCAGACCTTATGTTATTGTGTCTGTAAATATTTTAGTGTGTTATCTCTAAAGGATAAAGACTCTTGTTTTATTTAAAAACCATGACTATAATAGTATTATCTCACCTAAAAATCAATAATAATTTCTTAATATTTTCAAATATCCAGTCAGATTCAAATTTCAGGTGTCTTGTGATTTTTTTTAAAGATTCAAACAAAGTCCACACACCGCATTTTGTTGATATCGGAGGATGTTTTGAATGGCATGAGGATCACCCAAGGGAATATGCAACCCATGTAGGTAGCAGCTTCTTGTGTGGTTTGTTCATTGCTTTGTTGTTGTTGTTGTTCACTATTTTGGTCACTCAGTATCTAGAATGGTACTTAACACATAATAGGTGCTCAACAAATACTTGGTGGATAGGTGGATGAATGGGATATGAATGTGTTTCAAGCTGAGGGAGCAAAAGTGAGTGTGAAGGTCTGAAGATCTATGAGATCACAATGTGTGTGTGTGTTTTTCACCAAGTGATCCTCTGACACCAGCTGGGTGTCCTCCAATTCAACTCAGTTCTGCCACTATCTACCCGGAGATAGCATCAGATCCTAAGGACTTAGTCCCAAAGACTGCCTCATCACTTTAGACACCAGTGACAAAGTCAGGTTGTTACCTGTGCTTCTAACCAACTGGCTAAAGATCAGAGGCTCCTATAAGCCCTCTTAGGGTTTGATTAATATGCTAAAGTGGCTCCCAGAACTCAGAGAAACATTCTACTTACTAGACCACCGGTTTATAATAAAAGGATACACATGAGGAACAGCCAAATGGAAGAGATGCCTCACATGGGGCTAGGTAGGTGGGAAAGCATGCAGAACTTCTGTAATCTCTAAGCAAGCAACTCTCCCCACATCTCCAAGTGATCACCAACCCAGAAGCTTCTGACATCCATCCTTTCGGATTTTTATGGAGGCATCATTACATAGGCACGACTGATTAAATCATTGGCCGTTGGTGATTGGCTCAACCTTTAGGTCCTCTCCTCTCCTCAAAGGAGGAAGTGAAAATTCCAACCTTCTGTTCACAGGGTTGGTTCCCCTGGGAACCAGCCCCAATCCTTAGGGTAATAAAAGTCATCTCATTAACATAATATGAGAATCTTTTCCTCTCTCAACATTTAAGAAACTTTAATGGCTTTAGGAGCTTTGTCCTAGGAATGCAAGAAAGACCAAGTATATATTTCTTATTATAAGGTACAGTATTACAGCAGTACATTTTGGGATTGGTCCATTTCATAAGTGGCTGGAGTACAGATTTTGGTTGATGGCAGGAGATGTGACTGAACCAAGGTAGGGGCCAGATCATGCAGTGCTAAGCACAGTGATTAGGAACTTTTAGAGGACTTTCAGGAGTTAAGTTGACATGATCAGGTCCTCATCTTGGAAAGGGTGACTTCCAATTATGCCTGAGGGACTAATAGATCCCTGGCAGATGGTGCCACATTCAAAAAGATATCAATCATGCAATGAAAGTTAATTAAAGAGAAACTAAATGCTTGTTGCAGTGTTATCCCCATAGTTTCTCGACCTTTTGGCTAAGATCAAGTGTATTGCAATGTCCCCCAAAAAGTTCTGGAAGAGATCTCATCCTTAGCATAGTGAAAGTCTTCAGATTTTTCCCCTAAGTCTCTCTCCTGCTAAAATCTGTCCCATGAACTCGGTTCACTCAGGCTGTCTTGAATCCATCACCTTTTATCTGTTCCTCATCTGTTTTGCTTTCCTGTCCTCTACTATAAATCCAGATAGGCTTCCCAGTTTTCTTGAGCCTAGCAGGCCAGCTAGAAGTCCCCTTAGCAATATGGGAGACAGTTCTATAGGGACATCCATTCTCCATCACTCTTATAGGACACAGACTTCTCTGGGTCCTGCAGTATGTGAATGACAGTGACGTTCTGACTAATGCTTTTTCCCCAAAAGAGTGAAAATCCTAATTATTACACTTGAAATCAGTCTCTTTCTTTTTCCATCAGAACACAACTCTGCCACATACTTGAAAATTCCATCATCACTGCCTTGACAATGTGTACAGTTAATTGGAATGTCACTGCTCAAGTCTCAGAATCTTGCCTGGGTGCCTCCGCATGTGGTAAGCAGCGCCCTGGGGCTCCTTTGTGAACACAGGAGGATGATGCTAGGTGGGAGGGGAGCCAGGCTGGGGAGATGTCAAGCAGAAAGCCACGAGGAGAGTCCCAAGACACTGGTTTCTGGCAGAATTCAGATGTTAGAAATGCATAAAAATGTATCTTCTTGGGATTAAACTTGATTTCTGGGACTGGATTGTTTGGGATGAAATTTGCAGAAGTTTGTGGTAAAATAGTGATTACATATCTTGGGCCAGTCACTTTATATTTGTGTATTTTATAGTCTACTAATTTGTATTATTGTATTGAAACCTTAATACTTATTTAAAAATATTATTTAAGCAGTGTGGGCTTCTTGAAATCTTTATAGACCAATAATGAGGGTTTTTTTTCTTTTTCTTTTCTAAGCAGCTGCCACCATACTATCTTTGCTTTTATTGGATTCTTTGAAAAGCCTATTTAGAAACTACTTATTTTGAAAAACCTCTGGGAGAACTCTCATACTAAAAAATTCTTAATATCACTATGAAAGACACCAAAAATGTGAAAATATCCCCTGATGAATGGCTACAAGGAGGGTTTCATTAGATTTAGAATTAGTGCGAACTTGAATTGCTTCAGTATGATATATTACCAAAACAATCTTTTTGCAACTCATTGAAATTTAAAGGATCATTCTCAAAGGAGTGTTAAAGGAAACAGATGGGCCAAGTACTAAATTTGGAGTTTAAAAAAACTTGTACATTTCAATACAGTAAATAAAAGCATGAGTTTCATGCTTGCCTTTCACTACCAGAAGGTCCTTTTAACACTTTAAAAGGATATCAGTGTTCAAACGATTAGCAATTGCTTCTCAAGTTTATGTTAATCCATGACACAGTTCATAAAGAAAGAATAAGATGTGAAACAGACCAGTCATAAGCCTCGTGGCATGCTTCGCAATGCTGATGATAAAGTAGAAATTCTAAGCGAATTGATAAACTGTTAGACCGCTGCTGATTTCAGCTGTCACCTGGCCTCTCCCACAGTTTCACAGATGACAAAAAGGAACTTGAACACAGTTGGTGGCAAAGTGGACACTAGAACATCACCTCTGCCCTCTCTAGCTAGAAGCAGTGTTTTTCTTTTTTATATTGTACCTCCACACGCTTTTCTTTGCTTTGGAAACGACTACTCAAAATATATACTGATTTGTTAGTTTTCAAAGAGTAACATCAGGAAGGGACTTGCAGGACATGTAAAGAAACTTCTATTTTATCCTAAAGGTGATGAGGAGTTATGGATGACACTGGTATTGTAGAATTTTCTCTCTTCCAAACCTCACTATTCTTTACTTAGGTAACTTAAGTCATCTCTCAATCTCTACATCTCCTCATTTCGATATTATCTCATAGTATAAATTATAGAATTGCTAATAATATCATGTGGAAGTTGGTTCAGAGGTTCCTACATTTAGATTTTAGACATACTTGTAGCATATGTGTATACTTATGGCTTTGAAGTCCTTTCTTCCACTAAAAAGGAAATAAATTTCAGAATGGTATATGGCTTCTGGCAAGAATACCATTTCAACCGTGTTTTTTCTGCAAGGATCTTTTTTTTCTGGGTCTGGTATGAATTATGATTCCTAACACTGGATTTATTTTTATAGAAAGCTCAATTTATCTTAGAAACTACCATTAACAGCAGTGAAAGCTAAGGCCAAATATTGGTGCACTCTATTTTCCCAACTTTCAGAACAATTCTGTATAAGCCATTGAATACTCTAATGTTGTTACTGAAGGCAATAAGATGATGAATTGTGGTCTAACAGATACTGGACTTTGGACTTTTTAAAAAAAAGATATTATTTTTAAATAATCTCTACACCCAAGATGGGGCTCAAACTCATGACCCTGAGATCAAGAGTTATGTGTTCCTCCAACTGAGCCAGCCAGGTGCCCCGATACTGGATTTTCTTGGGGTAACCAAAAGATTTGACACAGACCTTGTAAGTTAACAATAGATTATATCAGCCTCCTTTCTTTTTTTTTTTTAAACTCTGAATTGTATTCAAGTCAGCAAGCCCAAAGGAAAGTCAATCTGATTAATTAATCCTCAACCACTCATTTTCATTGATCAAATAATAAAAGTCTGAAACTCCTAGAGCTACCTATAATAAAACGAGCACGGTGCTGAGAATTTTATATATACTGTTCAACAACATAGAAATATATACACTCTATTCAATGTATAGCATGAAGGGAGGCTTCTATGGCAAGTATCAAACACATGCATTCAGCATCATAGGGGAGTCAAAGCTGAAGGATTCTCAACCTGGGGTATTGTTGGCTCAATTCTTTGCTGTGTGGGAGGGCCACTAAAGGCAAGGTGTGTAGCATCTTTGGCCCTTGAACACCAAGTGCCTGTAGCACCCACCAGTCAACAATGTGCCCTCCCCACCTACATTTTCAAATGCCTACTAGAAGGGTGTTCCATCCATGTGGAGATGAGATGATAACCATCCTCCCTTTACTCCAACCTCTCTCTAAAAATAATTTCAGAGGAAAATCTCAACCTTTTTGTTTGAGGCAAAATTCCTGACCAATCTACTTGATTGACCTAATAAATAAAGCTGTTTAGGCCACTGCATGGGTGTGAAAAGCTGAGGTTCCTTCCCGCTAACTTGGGACACAGTAGAGCATCCATATAGGGCTGTAATGCAGCTGCCATAGAACAGTAGTTGCTAAACCCCAGTGTACTGGGAATCACTTGGAGTGTTTTTGACAAGGTAGATTTTGATTTAGTAGGTTTGAGCCAGGGTTCAGGACCTGCATTTTGCAGAACCACTCCAGATAAATGTGATTTGTGTTGCTACTTATGCAACCTTTCAATATACATTCCCTTAGAAGATTTAAACTCCAGGAAAATTCTTCCAGACCAATTGGTAACAGAACATCCTTTAATAATAGTGTGCAGGATATGGAAAAGGTTCTAGTATAAGTTGAGAGCAATATTAGAGGAAGAGAAAAGCAGTGGTCTTGTCTTAGGAATGTCTTTGCTCAGAGGGTCAGGGCTTGGACCTATCTGAAAGAAGAGGAAATAAACAGCCTGGCCCCTAGGAATGGCCACAGTTTATGAGATTTCTGTACCTTCCCCAGAGAGGAGCGATGTAGAAAAATATGGGAATGACTTCAGCACAAAAATGGATGGGAATGGAGAAGTGGTGGCTTCCTGAGCTGCGAAGGACAGGAAGTCCATGTTCACAGACACATCTCTCTGCCTTTACTGGGATCACTTCCAAAAATGAAGGGTTTGGTAAGAAAATGTGGGCTGGAATTTATCCTCATTCTTGGTTGATACTCTGTGCAGGTAGGGTATTGTGTAAAACCAATTTGAAATGGTAGCCCACTTTCTGTAATGACCTGCCATAGCTCCTCATTATAGGGTTGGCCCCAGCAAACTTGAGGAAGGAGGTGAAGTTTCTCTTTAGTGTCCTATCCCCTCTTTGTCCACTCTGCTTCAGTGCTCTTTCCTCTTCTGTCATCTCCTAAAGCCTACTAAGGAAGCCCTTCAGCCCTATTTTTCCAAAAGCTCATTCTCAACTAATTTGTATCTACTCCTTACTGGGGGCTTAACCAGAACACAAATTAAATTTTTCCTCTTGGAGGCCTTTATTGCAAGGAGTCCCTGAAAAATTATAAGCCTTTGCCACACTGAAGATGAAATGCAAATGGTGAGTTCAAGCACCTAGGTGAAGAGTTTGGGGCAGTCTATATTCAAGAACTCTGAAACAAAACAAAATGTCACTCATAAAGCTGGTCATGTAAAAGTATGAGTTAGAACTTCATCTAAGACATGTCACAGTATCAGAGGGGACTTAGAATGATCATGTGGTCCGTCTGTAGGCTTTCAGCCCATCTCTACTTGGACTTCGTGGAGAAATGGCGTTCTTTTTTCTTCTTTGAACAAATTTCCACTAAAGAAAGTTGCAGTGAATAACTAAACTATTTTATTACCACAAAGCCCAATCTGCCATCTATTCTTTCTTACTTGGACTGTAACAGTAGTGCCCCAAACTGCACTGACTCTTGCCACTACTCCTCCTTTTCCACTGAGTCCCCCTCCTCAGCCCCATCACTGCACACTTGGTAACCTGTTTGGCACACTGAAGTCCAAGTGACCTTCTACAAATGCTAATTAGATTTTGGTAATTCCTGGGGCACCTGGGTGGCTCAGTCGGTTAAGCATCCAAGTCTTGATTTCAGCTTAGGCCATGACCTCATGGTCCATGAGTTTGAGCCCTGCATCAGGTCCTGTGCTGACAATGGGATTATCTCTCTCTCTCTCTCTCTCTCTCTCTCTCTGCCTTTCCCCTGCTCACTCTCTCTTTCTCAAAATAAACAAATACACTTAAAAAAAAGATTATGCCAATTCCTCGATTAAAACTATTTTGTGGCTTCCCACTCTTCGTAGGATGAAGAACTACTTGCCTGGCCACAAAGCCCTTCACAATTCTCCTCCTTGCTCTCACCTCCAGCCTCCCCAGTCTCCTTTCATACCTTCAGATGTGCCATCACGCTCCTGTTACTTTGTGACTTTGCACAGACTGTGATAGCTCCTGCAGGCTTTCTTCTGTGCTGCCCCAAACCCATCATCACCATATTGTTTAGACCCTATTTTTGGTCCATTGCACCAGTCATATCACTGCTTCTCTTTTTTATGTATTTGTGTGCTTATTTGATTAATGTTTGTTTTCCCAACTAGTCTACAACTTCTGTGAGGTGAGGACTTGGGTGTCTTTTACTCATAAGTATATTCCAAGTGTCATAGAGAGAGGCCAGACCATAGTAAGTTTGCTATGAATATATGCCTAATAAATGCATGAACCGTTCCTTTTACTTAACTTTGGTTTGAGCTCATTTTTAGTCATTGAAAGCAGTGGGGAACTTCCGGCCACTTCCCTATAGCTCTTCCTTTGCTTTTGGATGTGATACCCTATCACTTTGATGGAAGGGCACAGATGCCTCATTAACATGGAAACTGGGCAGTATAAATTAATTTTAATGTCACTAGATTAGTTTATTAACATATGTTGTTAATTTTCTTCAATTTTTAAACTTTCCCCTTGTGCTCAGACTCTGATTTGGTAACTGGAGAGGGTTAACTTCATTACATAGGAGTTTACAGCCCCTAGAATTTTTCCATATTAGAAAAAAAACTTTTTCTTTCTTTCTTTTCTTTCTTTCTTTCTTTCTTTCTTTCTTTCTTTCTTTCTTTCTTTCTTTCTTTCTTTCTTTCTTTCTTTCTTTCTTTCTTTCTTTTCTTTTTCCCTCTCCTCCCTTCCATTCCCTTTCCTTCTTCCTTCTTCCCTCTTCCCCTTCTTTTCTCTTCTCTTCTCTTCTCTTCTCTTCTCTTCTCTTCTCTTCTCTTCTCTTCTCTTCTCTTCTCTTCTCTTCTTTCTATATTAACAGCAAAGTAGAGAAATATAGCAAGTAAGAGATAGAAAAAGAAGGAATTGTTAGAATGAGCTATTTGAGGGGCACCTGGGTGGCTCAGTCAGTTAAGTGTCTTTGGCTCAGATCAAGATTTCACGGCTTTTGAGCTTGAGCCCCACATCTAGCTCAAAACCTGAAGCCTGGGGCGCCTGGGCGGCGCAGTCGGTTGAGCGTCTGACTTCAGCTCAGGTCACCATCTCGCGGTCCGTGAGTTCGAGCCCCGCGTCGGGCTCTGGGCTGATGGCTGGGAGCCTGGAGCCTGTTTCCGATTCTGTGTCTCCCTCTCTCTCTGCCCCTCCCCCGTTCATGCTCTGTCTCTCTGTGTCCCCAAAATAAATAAACGTTGAAAAAAAAAATTAAAAAAAAAAAAAACCTTAAGCCTGCTTCAGATTCTGTCTCCCTCTCTCTCTGCCCCTTCCCCACTGGCGCTCTCTGTCTCTCTTTCTAAAAAACAAATAAATGTTACAAAAAAAATTTTTTTAAAAGAATGAGCTGTAAGATGGCAATAAAGAAATGGGAATTAATGATAGTTTACAAAAAAAGAACCAGGGACCTTGTGAGAAATTTTTATTAAAATTTTTTTTAATGTTTATCTTTATTTCTGAGACAGAGAGAGAGCATGAGTGGGGGAGAGGCAGAGAGAGAGGGAGACACAGAATCAGAAGCAGGCTCCAGGCTCCGAGCCGGCAGCACAGAGCCCAAGGCAGGGCTTGAACCCATTAACTTCCAGATCATGACCTGAGCTGAAGTTGGACGCTCAACAGACTGAGCCACCCAGGCACCCCATGAGAGAGGTTTTTATTTTAAAGGAACAAGATTGTTCTTTAAACTGTACCGGTTTCTTTTTATTGAATCTGAATCCAATATCTGAATCCAGGATCCAAGTGCATCCTGACCAAAGTTTCTCCTGTGTCTGGATCTCAGGGATTATTGCCTACATATGAATGCATTTGCTTGTTTGTTTATTAATAGTGCCTGTGATTTTTATTGTTTTTAATTTTTTTAATGTTTATTTATTTTTGAGAGAGAGAGAAAGAGACAGAGTGTGAGTGGGGGAGGGGAAGAGAGCGAAGGAGACACAGAATCTGAAGCAGGCTCCAGGCTCTGAACGGTCAGTACAGAGCCCAACATGGGGCCCGAACTCACAAACCATGAGATCATGACCTGAGCCAAAGTCAGATGCTTAACTGACTGAGCCACCCAGGCGCCTCAGTAGTGCCTGTGATTTTTAAAATAAAAATTACCACTTACAGGATACCATGTGCCAGACACCTGACATACAGTATCTCATTTGGTTCTCAGAGACAGGTTATGGTTATCCCCCCCCCCCCCATTTTACCAATAAGGAAAGTATGGTTCAGAGTTAAGCAATTTTCCAGGACTCACAACTTTGAACAGATCCGGATTCAAATCCCAAGTATGCATAATTCTAAGCCCTGTGCTCCTGTCACACTTCCTCTTTAAAATGAACTCCTCCCCCAAAATAAATAAAATGAAACCCTAATATTTGATAGGGTTTAAAAATTTCCCCATTTTCACAGATGAAATCACTTAAAGCAGTGGTTGTCTAAGTGTGATGGTCAGATCAACAGAATCAGCATCACCTGGTAACTTGTTAGAAATGCAAATTCTCTGACTATACCCCAGACTTAGTGAATCAGAAATCGTGGTCTGGGTGGGATGGACCCAGTAATTTGTGTTTTAACCAGACCTCCATGCCATTTGACTGCGCACATCTATTGACTTTCCAGATGCCACTCCTGGAGAATGTTTCTCCCTCTTTTTCAGGATCCCCAGAAAAGCAACCAATGCATGGTGACCTGAAAACCTTCTGGGGACTTTGCTTTGCTTGGTTTGAAATGGTGACACATAAGCTTACACTGGTTAAGTAAACAGGCAACACTGAACAACATTTAACCTGGATGTTGTGGTGGATTGCAAAAGGTCACTGTATTCTTTAGTTAACATTTGTAGTGTCTCCACGTCTGCTTTCTTCCAGAACAGGAAGCGGAAGTTCTAAACTACCGCCAACTCTTGGTATTTCCGGCCTTGCTGAGACCAGAAAGCAGCGGAAGAGACAAATCTTTCTTGTGAGAGTTCCCATTTGATTTTCAAATCAAGGTGCACAGGATCAAAGGTCTCTTGAGTACAGATCAGCATCCCAAACTTTGATGCTTATCTAAATAAACAGCTTGGAACTCTGCTCTAGTAGTTGTAACACAGGCAGGTGACTGAGATAAAGAGGTAAATCAGCTGCTAAGGAATGAGGGGAAATTCCCACCTAATAGCCAAAAGCAACAATATTTGAGCATGTGATTGCCTCTTTTTTTAATTTTCTAAGGTATGGTGATCAACACCTTTAATAAATTGAAGATGGAAGGTCTTAGACCTCGAGTAAATTGGAGGAAAAATCGTTTCCACAAATGGATTCTTTCATTATGATAAAAAATTGCTGAAGATCTTTAGGGAGTCACCCTGCCAAGAATTTTGGCTGCAGTTGAACTAGTTAATATACTTTTGTTATATGATCTCTAAAATAACTTAAAGCATATGGACATAGAAGAAACAGAAAAGATCATACCATGTTTTCTGTGTATTATTTAGCTTAGATTTTCTCTTGAAATGATATGTGATTTTTTTCTACAGGGAAAAATAATTATTCACACTGTAAGAAATCAACAGAAATTTAGATTATTTTTAAAATAGTGAAACTTCTAGATGGAAACCTTGGAAGATAATTTGTGAATAAAAAGAGTGCATTTGGTGTGTCATTGGGCAAACTGATAAAACACATTCATCTTAAAAGGAGGTGAGGAATTTCTACTGTCCCCAGAGCTTCCGTTGGTAAGTTAGTCCTACCACTGTGAACAAACGAAATGAAACTAGAGGAGTATTTTAGTTATACTCATGGTTTAGCATCTTCAGAAACACTAGTCTGATACTTCTGTCTGTTGAGTTTTTAAGGGAATTAGTTTTCAATACCAGCCTTAAAATATCTGGACTAAAATAATCACATTAGCCCTTGTTAAATGTACTCATAATCAAGTAACAAAACAATAGTGTTCTCCCTACTTTATACCTAAAGCTTGAAATTTCTAATCAGTGTTTCCACTTTGTTGTGTGACATTGCATTGCTTAGAGCTTCCTGAAATACTTGCATGCCATATACATTTCTAATCTATATAAAAGAACACTGATACATAAGCGATGTCTTTTCCTCTAGCTTAAAATAATAAGTCCGTTTCTGCACAATCTGAGAACACAGACAACTTGAATGTTGAATAAGAAGCTCTGGATTCTAAGTTGAGTCCTGCTGTGAAATTAATCTTTGCTTTAGATCTCCACCTTGTGGTTAAACGTTTAAAATGTAAATTCCTTTGGATTTTATGATCCTGGTTTATAGATTCTTTTAAGAAGGAAGTCAGGATGGACATTGTCTGAAAATACCTTAGTTGAGATGATGTGTGAAAATAACTGAGGCTTAGAATTGGGTACTTAAAAACTTATAATTCAGATTTAGCTTATTTCAGGATGATTTTTCCCACTGAGGCACTTGTTTGCCACTTTTTGTTCAGCTACCTTAAGAAGTTAGTTTTGGGTTTCTTAAAGATTGAAGAGGCTTTCAGGGGCCATCTTTTAAATTAGTTCTGGAATAGAAGGAGCCAATAAGGGGAACCGCATTAGTAGTATCTTCCCACACCTTCAGTAGCCTCCAATGAGTGGATTAGATTAGAGATTACAACCTCAGAACGTTGGGGAGAAACATAAGAAACATAAGTACTCTAACGTGTGGTTTAACTTGGTCCAAGAAAGCAGACAGGTGACAACTTGAACATCCTGTGATTTCATTTTCTAAGTTTCCTCATCACAGCATAGAAAAGCTGTAAGGCATCCACTGGGTGTATGGCAGCTCTCTATGCAGCTTGTAGACCACATCAGTCCAGCACGAAGTCCCACCAGGGGGAAGCCTGATGTACTCCGACTAGAGCTCTTTGGATTTACATAAGGTTTGGTTTACAGAATTTGGCTAACAAAGTACAATTTTTATTATACTGACTTGTTTACATGTTATGCTCGACTCCTGTCTTTTTGTTTCACACTCCAAAGCAAATGGTGACTCTACCTCAAAATCACACCCAGGATCTGACAACTCCCCTTCACGTGCATTGTTCATAGGATTCAGACTGAACCTGTTAGGATGTAAGTCAGATTCCCACTGCTCCTCTGGATAGAAACCTTCCATGACTCCCCTTTCATGCAGATTATTGAAGTGCCTTCCTGAGAACTCTCAACTTATAGATCATGTAAACATGGAGTGATTGGGGTGCCTGAGTGGCTCAGTGCATTAAGCATCTGATTCTTGATTTCAGCTCAGGTCATGAGCTCATGGTCTGTGGGATCAAGCTCTATGTCAGGCTCTGCACTGACAGTGTGGAGCCTGCTTGGGATTCTCTCTCTCCCTCTCTCTCTCTCTCTGCCCCTCCCCTGCTTGTGCACTCTCTCTCTCTCTCAAAATAAATAAACTTAAAGAAAACATGCAATAATTCCATTTTTTTCTTATTTCTGATTTCCAAACTTCCCTATTGAACTGCCCTTAAAAACATCTTGGGCCACATTATGGTGCACCTGGGTGGTTCAGTCAGTTAAGCCTCTGACTCTTGATTTCAGCTCAGGTCATGATCTCATGGTTTGTGGGATCAAGCTCCATGTCAGGCTCTGCACTGACAGCCTGGAGCCTGCTTGGGATTCTCTCTCTCCCTCTCTCTCCCTGCCCTTCCCCTGCTTGCTTGCATGCATGCATATGTGTTCTTTCTCTCTCTCAAATATAAGTAAATAAAACTTTATAAAAAAATCTTGACCACATTTCCTATTATTTGTGTGCATTTGATTATTGGGACACTCTTATCTGAATATTTAAGACAGTTCATTCTAAAACTTCAAAAGCTTTTCTCCTTTTTCTCTGACACTGTCTACCTGGTGACCTGAAAATTGAGTGTCTGTGGACTTTCTTATCACATTCTTTCTTTTTTTTTTTTTTTCCTTTTGTAACCTGCTTCTCACCTCTCCTTGGTCCCCAGCCTCCCACAGGTTCTCTAAGTGCTCACTGCAGGCAGATATGTCAGTGGGATGGGAGATGAAGCTCTTCTCCCCTGACTGGTGACAGAGTCATGGTTTACAGCACTGTTTCTCAGACTCTTATGCACATGTGAATCTCCTACTGGGCTTGATAAAAAGCAGATTGTGATCCAGGAGGTTGAGGGTGGGGCCTGAGACTCTGCATTGCTAATAACTCCCAGGTGATGCTGACACTGCCTGTCAGAAGGTCACAGTTGAGTATCAAGGGATAGAGGAGTCCTCTGCTCATTCTTTAGCCTATTTCTGTCTGATGCTGGCGGCCTCTGTTGATACGGTGGTCTCTGCGTAGGGATTATTGGTGGCTTGTAAGGGTCATAATTTAGCTTCATTTTGGGTCCTTTTTTGCTGCCAGGAGTAAAAGTTTGAAACATTTCTCCAGGTTGGGCTGCCTGGGCAGCTCCCGGGGCTCCTGTCCCTTGGCTAATCTCTGTGTGACCCTCGTAGGGAGCCAAGTTATAAGAGGGATGATAGTACATATCCTCTAAGGACCATGGAGAACTGGGATTGGGAAGGGGTTGCCCCCATCCTTCTACACACATTACAGAACAGTCTCATCAAACCTTGCAGATGTGGAGGCGCCTGGGTGGCTCAGTCGGTTGAGCGACCGACTTCGGTTCAGGTCATGATCTCATGGTTTGTGAGTTCGAGCCCCGCGTCGGGCTCTGTGCTGACAGCTCAGAGCCTGGAGCCTGCTTCGGATTCTGTGTCTCCCACTCTCTCTGCCCCTCTGCCACTCATGCTCTGTCTCTCTCTGTCTCAGAAATAAATAAACATTAAAAAAAATTAAAACCTTGCAGATGTGGAATCTCCTATCATGGGAACAGATGTTAGGCAACACTTTATTCTTCCCCAGATTAGGGAAGAGACTATAAAGGCAAATATGCCACAGGCCTCTTCTCTGGTAATGGCCTGTCTCACCAAGTTTGTCCTCTGTACTGGGATGAATGTAGGCCTGTGGGCTCTGCAGCCCAGTGTGGATATATCCAGGAAATAATGCCTGCTCTCTTATAGGGACTTTCTTATAGCTTTCCTTTTGGAAGGAAAACCTCCCTGACCTCCTCCCCAAGAAGGTGGGGGACTGTCCCGCTTCTCACTAGACCCTCAAACCATGAATTATGACCTCTTCTGTCATCTTCTTATAGAATCTGGTAGTGCCTCCATCCTGCGGACTTTGACTCCATTTTTGGATCTTCCTTTTCTCCTTGTTTCTCCCTGGCTTCAGCATAGACTCACAATTTAAAACTTTGATGGAGGGTGGAAGTCTCTTCCTAAGCATGGAGCCAGGGATGGGTAGGGAATGGTGGTCCATCTTCCTTGGTCCCTGCCCCTAAGACAAAACAACAGCCTCTCATATACTGGTCTTTTCCTCCTCTTTCTCCATATCTGAGACTTGAGCTCTGCCCTTCTTTCACTAACTCAGTCTCCACTGACATAGTGCCAACACCTGCCTTGGCTCAAACTCAAATATGTCTATCACCACTTCCACCACATATCCATCACTTCTGCATCACCTCCTGCCCGACTCTCCATCTGCAGTCTTACCCTCAAGATTTTGCACAGGTTACAGCCAGTTACATTCTGCCCTGAAACCTTTAATAGCTTCTCCCCTTACCCAAATCTAAAACAAAGCCTAGACTTTAAACCTATTCCTAAAGCTCTGTATATCCTTGCCCTACCCTGCCGTCTCTCCCTTCAGGGCTTTCATGCCATTCTATCAGGAGAAAGTGCTACACTTGAGAAAGTTGAAGACATGGGATTTAAAAATGATGACCACAGGGGCGCCCAGGTGGCTCAGTCGGTTAAGCATCTGACTTTGGCTCAGGTCATGATCTCACTGCTCATGAGTTCGAGCCCTGTGTTGGGCTCTGTGCTGACAGCTGAGCCTGGAACCTGCTTCACATACTGTGTCTCCCTCTCTCTCTACCCCTCTTCCGCTCACACTGTCTTTCCTTCAAAAGTAAATAAACGTTAAAAAATTTTTTTTGTAAATGATGACAACAGCCTTGTCTGAGGTTTGGTGGTAGCAGGGCTGACCTCAAATGCTGGTACTTCTGGGAACTTGCAATGTGGAGGCATGAAGTGCCTTTTACTCTCAGGAGTAAAGACTTAAGCAGTTTTGTGGGACTTAAGACTTAAGCAGTTTTGTGGGATGGGAAAGGCAGCTCTGCCAGGATATGGAATGTGAGCCCACATTCCATATCCTGGCACACTTGAATGAGTGAACTGAAACAACCCAGTTCTCTACCTTTTCATTTCCTCCTCCTTTCCCAGGAGTGAGCCAGTAGAGATGGTTTGTGGTAGATAGGAAGGTAGGGTGGATATGAGAATGAGAGGCTCCAGAGCGTTATGTAATCTGTTAATGACACTGCAAAGAGCACAGACTCTAGGTAAAAATACTCACAGCCCTGTCATTTCAAAGCTCTGTAACTCTGGGCAAGTTCATGAACTTCCTTGGCCTTTTTAACTTATCTGATAAATGGGACAAGTGGTGTTTATCTTTTATGGTTGTTAAACCACATATGTAAATATTAAATTAAATGCTCATGTACTAATTATGGAAGTATCCCAAGTGTCCATTGATAGAAGGATGGATAAAGAAGATGTGGTACATATATACATTGGAATATTACTCAGCCATAAAAAGGAATGAAATCTCCCCATTTGCAATGACATGGATGGAGCTAGAGGGTATTATGCTAAGTGAAATGGGTAAGTCAGAGAAAGACAAATACTATATGATTTCAATCATATGTGGGATTTAAGAAACAAAACAAATGAACAAAGACAAAGACAAACCAAAAAACAGATCCTTAACTATGGAGAAAAAACTGATGGTTACCAGAGAGTAGGTGGTGGGGAGTGGAATGGGTGAAATAGGTGAAGGTGATTAAGAGTACACGTACCACGATAAGCGCTGAGTAATGTATACAATTGTTGAATCTCTATATTGTACACCTGAAACTAACATAACACTGCATGTTAATCATACTGGAATTAACTTTTAAAAAATACTCATGTACTTAATACTGTCAGACCCATAGTGAGTACTCCATGAAAGGTAGACATTTAATATAGTAGTACTATTCTTACTGCCATTTTTATGACTTTGAAGGTTATATTTTATCCTTAAAGTCTAAGTGTCCATTAGACAGAATGCATTGAAGAGAGATCCCCTCTCCAAACAAAACAAAACAAAACAAAACAAAACAAAACAAAACAAAACAGTGATAAGTTCTATAATAGCTAGAGTTAAGCATTAGAGTGATAAATTAGAGAGGGTATGCTGTTGTTATATGGAAATAACCATATAGTAGCTAAAGCTGAAATGTTACTAATGTTAAGCTTAGACTTATTTACCACTTTGGATGATAGTCACAAGAAACTTATAAATAAACCTGTAAAATTAGCAATAAAATAAAATGAATTTCATGTCTTTTTTCCAGATCTTGGGTATGATGCTTAACTTTTAAAAATTGAAACAAAAGTTGACTTCTGAAAGTCCATACGACCCATAGTTTTCAGCACCAATAAGCATTTGAATTAATACTAATACTGCCATTATAAAAACATTTTAGAGGCTATTTCAGATGAAGAGACTTTACAGTTTGCTCAGCAAATGTTTTTAACAACTATAAAAAGTTCCATCTTGATTTTCTCTAATTGGCATCCTTTCTTATTGTCAATGCAAATATTTTAACTTTTATAAAATATAATAAAAAGCCTCAAACAGGTGTGTAGTGTTTTCCATTTAGAGGGTAATAAAGGATTGCAAATATTAGACTGTTAATCTTTATATGCTCATGAGAGAATTATTGTGAAATCCGAAACTTAATTTCAGTTCTAGGCAGGATATCTTGAAGTTACAAGTGAATTGCACTGGGTCAAAATGAGCATACACAGCCTTGAAGTAGGTTAAAAAAAAAAAACTATTGAGGCTCCTGGGTGGTTCAGTCAGTTGAGCATCCAACTCTTGATTTGGGCTCAGGTCATGATCTCACAGTTCATGGGTTTGAGCCCTGCACTGGGCTCCTCGCTGTCAGCAGATTGAGATTATCTCTGTCCCCTCTCTTTGCCTCTCCCTCTCTCCCTCTCTCTCACTCTCTCAAAATAAATAAATAAACTTAAAAAATATATTATGCAAAATTTTTCCTTGAACTTATACGTCTTACCAAACCATGGCTATAACAATAAAAACAACTGCTACTTATTGAGTAAAACGACATACTAGTTACTGTATCAGGCATTTCAAATATACTTATCCATTTTACCTTCAAAATATATGCCATAAAGTAGCATCTCTGTCCCCATTTTATAGATAAGGACACAAAGGCTTTATAAGTTTCAGTAACTTGCCCAAAGTCACACGGCTTGTGAGTATCAACCTAAGATTCACACTACTGTTTGCAGTCTCAGTAAATGGAAAATATGGGCTTGATCTAGCTATGCCTGCAACTAGCTAAATATCTGTAAATTAGGCAGATAATGATAATTAGTGCTGGAAGAAAGATCTGGTCCGAGTCCTCACTTTATACAGGGAAAGTGATAAACTCAAGGCCAGACAACTAATTTTTGGTAAAGCTTTTGATTGGAACACTGAAGACTTGCTTCATTTGGTGCTCTTTTCCACTGTTTCCTTAGACAAAACAAGTCAGCAGCATGAGTAGGTCCATCACAGGACATGGCCTTTTCTTAAGTCAAGTGAGCCAAGACTATGGATGTTCCCTGGCAATTACTTTCCCCCAGGACTTTAGGAATGTTTTATGTAATGTGTCCTCCTGAAAGTGGTCTGTAAGTCATGGAATGGAGTTGGATGGAATATTAGAATTCTACCGAACTCACTCATTCATTCTTGGATAAGGAAATTCTATCCAATTCTATCCAAGTAGTTTTCTCTAAGGTCACACACCATTTGGCAGTAACAAGGCCTTGCCCATTCTACCACATTGCTTAAACGTTTGTATTGAGAAAGAGAGGGAGGAGAAAAGGAAGAAAAAGGATGGTTTATAGTTCCAGGGCATTTTTTCTTCTAAAGATATCATTATGAATTATTTTTTTACAGTGGAAAATCCTTCTCTGAAGGGAATAATCCACCCCATTTGTATCTTTTTTGTTTTCCCTATTTTGAACCTAATGGATTCATCCTATACCTCAATATTTGTTCATGGAAACATGGATCATTATCCTGTAAATAATCCATGAAATTTTACATTCAAATCTTAATTGTCCAAACCTTTCTTTCTTCAAAAACTTGAGTATGTAAACCTGTGATAATAATAATTCACATGAATTAAGCAGAAACTTGCCAAATGGTTTCTGAGTCAATGAGCATTACATATTAACAAGGTGCAAATCAGGTTAAACCAACAAGTCCACTTCTCCAGAGTCCAGCTTTGTTTACGCTTCCCTGTTGGCAAGAAAAGTGGAACAAAGCTGTGTTTCATATGTGTGAAGTAGCCAGACATTGTGAGTATGTGGTAACATGAGCCTTATCTCTCAGACCATTAGAGATTGGAATAAGCAAAGAAAAGGAAGCTGATAGAAATTGTTACGGTGATTTTGAATTCATTGTGAATACAGTTGTATAAGAGATGTTAGAACTTCTGCCAACTTATCTTGAGGCCACAAGTGTCAGCTGTAATTGATCATGCCAGTGGCCTGAACACAAGAACGCCCAGCTATAAGAAAACACAGGAAAACTCTGATTTAACAGATGAAGTAGAAAGTGATAATTCACATTACCAAATAATTTTTCATTTTGTAAAAGATTATGATAATTGATTCATAATAAGCTTTCTCAGGGTGGCTAATATATAATTTTTAGAAAATTAAAATTGTGCCTCACATGCAAGTATAAAATGAACACCTTTTGAAGATTTCATTCATTCATTTATTAGCGAGGGAATTGGGAAGATGTTAAGACTGGGTCAAAGACGGGCGCCTGGGTGGCTCAGTCGATTGAACGTCCAACTCTTGATTTCAGTCCAGGTCATTATCTCACAGTTTTAAAAGTACGAGTCCTGCCTGGGCTGTGCACTGACAGTACAGAGCCTTCTTGAGATTCTCCCCTTTTCTGTGCCCCTCCTTCGCTCGCACTTTCTGTCTCTCTCAAAACAAACAAACAAACAAACAAACCTAAAAGAAAAAAGAAAAGACTTCAAAGAGCATTTGAAGACTTAAGATACTTATAGGCAATTTAATAAATACATGTTAGGAAAGCATTACTGAACTAGATACAAAAAACTGGCTAATATCCTACAGGGAAATAACCATCACCTTTGGGATTATCAGTTTTGCAAAACACATTATTTGCATCTTTACTGGACAAAAGCCTATACATTTTATGATAACATCACAGGTCTAGGACCTGTAATCAGCAGTAAACAGTAAATTAAACAATGACATCTCCTACGTAATCCTCGGATGGGCTTTCAAGTGTATGATACCGACAGAACTTGCCATCTACATTTTTTTTTCCTTTTTCCAGTTTTGGATACTTTCCGTTAAGAAGGCATTTAATTTTTAAAAATTAATTGTATGATATTTTTAGTAATCTAGACATGACATAAACATGTATATAATGATATGGAAAAGGAACTGAAATTATTAGATAAAATAAGTGTGTACAGAAGAATGGAAAGTATTTAGAGGAACCCTTTGAGATGAGACAACATGGACTGAAGACCCCCTTGGATTTACTACTACTATTTATCAAATGCTCACTGTGTGTCAGTCATAACTTCAGATGTTTTATAAGTACTGTACCTAATACTCCTATAATGACCCTGAAAATAACTCGTATGGTAAGACAACTGATAATAAGAGAGCTGGACAACTTATCTGAGGTCATATAGCTAACTGGGTAGAAGAGCCCTGGTCTAAACCATCCATTTTTGTGTTCCAAGCTTCTGCTTTATAGAGGTTACTCTGTACTCTGCCACTTGTCAGCATTTCATTATGGGGGTAAACATCTTAGCATTTCCCACATTTAATTTTAAGCACAAATACTGACTCTCAATACTTGTCTTGGTATGATACCTGGAGCTGATATTTAATGGAGATTTACTGATGGCCACTGGGCAAGTGCCTTGTTCTTGCTTATTTAATCAACACAACACATCCATGAGGGAGATTAAAAAGCACCTGTAGGGGGCATCTGGGTGGCTCAGTCGGTTGAGCATCCAACTTTGGCTCAGGTCATGATCTCATGGTTTATGAGTTTAAGCCTTGCATCGGGCTCACTACTTACTATCAGTGAAAAGCCTGCTTCTGATTCTCTTTCTCCCCCTCTGTCTTTGCCCCTCCCCTGCTCGCTATCTTGCTGTCTCTCTCTCTCTCTCTCAAAAATAAACATTAAAAAAAAAAAAAGAGCTTAGGGTCTCCTGGGTGGCTTAGTCGGTTAAGCATCTGACTTCAGCTCAGGTTATGATCTCACAGTTCAGGGGTTAGAGCCCCAGGTAGGGCTTTGTGCTGACAGCTCGGAGCCTGGAGCTTGCTTCAGATTCCATGTCTCCCACTCTCTCTGCCTCTCCCCCACTTGTGCGCGTGCACGCGCGCTCTCTCTCTCAAAAATAAACATTTAAAAAAAGATTTAAAAAAAAGAGCTGAGCCTTTTGAGCTAACTTATTAAACAAAAAAAAGCACCTTAGTTTACAGACAAAACACTATGATAGTTAACAAAATCACTATTTGTTCTAATTTAGGAATCTCCAAATGTCTGGTGGCATAGTGTATCTGCAAAATAGAGTGTCTTCCCCTTTCAGAGTTTATAACCCATGAGAGACTATGTAATGTAAGAACATATTGACATTTATAAAACTATGCAAATATTGAACAGAAAGTTAGATTAAACAGAGATGTGAATCATGTACCATTAATAGCTTTCCTAAAGCACTGTGAACATATCATTGAGATAAATGTATCATTGGCAACTTCTAATTTTTTGAAAATCATTTTCTTGCTTTATTATTATGATAGTGCAGAGATTAGTTCAATAATTGGGACTTTCTGACTCCTGGCCCTCAATTCAGGAAGTGGTGTTATGTATCCTAAAGTCCTTCCTTCCTTCTTTCCCCTCCTCCTCCTCCTCCTCCTCCTCCTTAATCTCTTGGCAAGAAATTTGTTGGCAGGACAAAATACTTGAGAAACACAAATTTTTCAAATTCATATTTTGTTTTCTACTTTTTCTGTAGCTAATTATCCCCAATAGTTACCACAGAATTAATCTATTACTGTCCCCTTCCTGCATCTTGCCAGAAGAGAATGTTGGAACTCATGGATACAGATACATAGACACCTATGTTATCGTGGGAAGCTGAGCACATCTGATTGAAGATTTGTGGGGTTTAAATGAATGCATGCATTAATCACCTTGTCTGGCCTTTCTAACCCATTAACTGCAATCTACCTATCTATTCTATGTGTCTATTGGTGTGAGAATCTTACTGGATCAGTGCATTGGACAATCACAGAATCAGGAAGGACCTTTAGGGATCATCATGTCCAAATTCTCTTTCAGTGAAGTTATCTCTTTTTTTTTTTTTTTTTTTTAAATTTTTTTTTTTTTTCAACGTTTTTATTTATTTTTGGGACAGACAGAGACAGAGCATGAACGGGGGAGGGGCAGAGAGAGAGGGAGACCCAGAATCGGAAACAGGCTCCAGGCTCCGAGCCATCAGCCCAGAGCCCGACGCGGGGCTCGAACTCACGGACCGCGAGATCGTGACCTGGCTGAAGTCGGACGCTTAACCGACTGCGCCACCCAGGCGCCCCTGAAGTTATCTCTTTTACAGCATCCCTGCTTTACAACTGTATAATCATAGGGAATTGTCTATGCCTCCTTAGATGCTTAATAACTAAGTGTGTTATTTTCTTGGGCTGCCATGACAAATTATCACAAACTGGGTGGCTTAAAACAACAGAAATTTCTTCTCCCATAGTTCTGGAGACTAGAATACTGAAATGAAGGTGTTGGCAAAGCCACACTTCCTGTGAAGTCTCTAGAGGAGGGTCCCTCCTTGTTAACCTCAGGTTTTGGTCACTCCAGATATTCTTTAATTTGTGCAGCCTAACTCCAATCTCTGCTTCTTTTGGGGTCTCTCTTCTCATGGCTGTCTTCCCCTCTTACAAGGATACCAGTTATATTGGATTAAAGGCCAAACCTAAGGCCTCATCTTAATTTGGTTATATCTGCAGAGAGTCTGTTTCCAGATAGGGTCACACTATAGGTACCAGGGGTTAGGACTTTAGCGTATCTTTTTTTTTTTTTTTTTTTGAGGGGAGTGGGGTCATGATTCAATCCATAACACAGTATAACTGAAAGAGGTAAATGATTTGCCTGGGTATGTCCCCTTACTCATGCTTCTGTTCTTGGCTTTTTGGCTAAGAATCCTTCACATCTATTCAGTCCTGAAGCCTAGCCCATCATTCTTTCATTGTGACCCTCTCCACACACCTGCCTGACCTGGTATTGCAGGGAGATCCCAAACCCAGTCTTAACTCAACCATTCCAAGAAGCTTGTTCTATTTTGGGTAGGTTAAATTGCTAAAAGTTCTTTTTTATCTTTGGTACAAAATCTGAGTTAGTGTAGCTTCCAGCCTTTGGTTTTAATTTTTTTCCTGCAGTAACACACGAAACCAATACATCTATTCTTACAAATAATGCCATATTTTTATCACTGTAATTTATAAAGAGATTTCATATTGCCAAATTAAATCTCAGTAGAAATTCTCGTAGATTAACAAAATGAATTGTCTATGGTCATATGACCTTTGAGCTGCAAAACTTGGATTCCTCGAAAGTCATCTGGCTCTAGGGCTGGCTCTTTATATTATGCCTTAATTGTAATTGTCTTCCTTACCACACTTTTAAACATATTTGACCAAACATTTACATATCTTGCTTTCTAGTAGTGTCCTTCTTACTTTTATTCCCAAGATAAACTTTTGTATAAATACTCCAGGAGGTATATATGAGAATGTTCCTGGCAGCACTATTCACACTAGCAAAAACCGAGGAAAACCTAACATCCTATTGAAAGGAGAGTGGACACTAGAGTATATTTATTCAATGGAATATTATTTAGCAGTCAAAATTATTGAACAATTGCAATAAGGATGGATAATATGAATGTAATTTAAATGAAAAAATAAGTTCTAAAAGCATACATTAAATATGATACCCTTTTATAAAGTAAAACATAAAATTAAAACTATACTTTTAAGCTTACTTGAAGATGAGATCTAATTATGAAGGATGAAATGAAAGAATAGATAAACACAACACACAAGAAGATGGTTTAAGTTGAGTGCAACAGGGAAATGCCTGGTGATGACCACATACTGGTACCCAGTTACTACTTCTGTGTAACAAACCACCCAAAACTTAGTGTCATAAAACAACCATTTAATGATGTTCACAGAGTCTATGCATCAGAGATTGGGACAAGAAATGATGTGGATATTTTGGGTTTGCTTCGTGATATCTGAGCTTCAATTGAGCAGACTGGAAGAATGGGCTGAGATTTTGGCAGTTGGGAACTAAAATAATCTGGGGATGTCTAGCTGTTGATGTTGGCTAATGGCTGGAACACCTAAATGTAGCGTCTCCACATGGATTCTCAGTGTGGGCTAATGTGCACTTCTTCACAGCATGATGGCTGCATCCCAAGAGCAAGCATCCTAAGGGAGAAAAGCAGACGTGTGTTATCACCTTTATGATCTAGTGTAGCTGCATAGTCCCTTTGGCCAAACATTATTGGTCAAAGCAGTTACATTGGTCTAGTTTCAAGAGGAGGATACCACTTTCACTGGCAGAATTTCAATACCATACTGTAAGAATGGGAGCTATCTTTGTGGCCGCCTGCCAGAGCCACCTTGTGGCCACTGACAGAAGTGGAAGTAAATTGCTGCCAAGTTCTTATTTTCTTTTAGGCTGGTGTGTTCATGGGATTTTGCTACATCATTAAAAACAGACAAGCAAATAATCAAACATAAAAATAAACAGTTAAGAACATTTGTGGATCAATAAGAGAATGTGTCTTAAACCAAGTATTATGATTACTATATTTTTGTGCCTTTAAGTCAAATAAATAAATAAAAACAAACCTGATGGTTAATATTCATCTCCCTCATCTTGAATGCCCCAGATTTCTCACCATCTTGGTCATGCTCTTCTCAATGGTCTCCATTCAGTCAGCATTTCTGTTAAAGTGTCACATCAGAGGGCAAAGATGGATTCTATCTACAGCAAAATACAGTGGACTGTTTGCTCTTATGATCTGTATAGAATATTTCTATTAATACTATAATTTACATTAACTTTTTTAGGAGCCATCTCACATCATTGGCTCATACTGACCTGAAGTCATTGAAACTTTTGCATTGTTTTTTTCGTGTCATGCCATACTGTTCCATACCCTACCATACCATATTTTTCACATCATTGAATCCAGATTCTCTCATCTTGAATTTTAAATTATTTTCATGAATCTGAAGACATTTACATTTCTCTTTGTTAACGTTTAAATATAGTGCTGCCAATCTGTTTGTTATACTTTTGAAATAAAGTAGAAACCCAGTGTCCTCACCAATTTTGTAACATTCACAAATTTGATGAGTATGCTGATTGTGTTTTGATCCAAGTTGATCAGAGCAGAGCAGAGAGTACAATCCTGATGGGTTTAGCATGACATGATTTGTTTTCAGTGAATCCAGGCTCTCTTTCTTTTTAAAGGGTAAATAATTCATTGACATATTTCTCATTTCAAGAAAAGGTAGATGTTATATTTGCCAGTCTATGGTTTTCAGAATCTGTTTGAATGGATTTCTTCGTTCATTTGTTTACTCATTCATTCATGTTACAGACACTATACTATGTACCGGCAATAAAAAAAGTAAGATGTAGCCTTTGGTTTAAAGACCTCATATTTTGTTTCTCCTGCTCCCCACTCCTTTGAAAATCAGGGCTTCACATATCGTTTGGTCTTCTGGCATAACTCCATCGTTTCCCTTAAAGTACTTAAAATGGGTTCAGATTTATGAATGTTATATTGAGAAGACAAGGATAGGGTAAGAGGGCAGGAAATTGCTACCTTACTGAGGCAAGTCTTTGTGGAGGAGATGGAATTTCAGGAAGTCTTAAAACATTTGATGAATGTTGTTTAAATCTTGACTGAATTTTGTTAGATTTGACATAATACAGAAATATCGTAGAACTTTGAACTAATTATTAAATTTTCCTGAACCACATAGTAAGTGTAAACATTTTTACCATTGTTGGGATAAATCATAGATCTTGAGGACTGGCATGCATCTCACACTAAAACCAGTTTTCTTTTAAAAAGAATGAACCTTATTAAATTTCCCACTTAAAGTTTTATTTTGATATTCTGTATGTGCACGTAATACTAGGCTAGAAAAGCTTCTGGAAACAATGCCTCAGGCATTGAAGAAACAAAGTTTATACATTTTATTGTAGAACCCACTTTTTTCTTCAAGGCAGTAACTTTTTACTGCCTGGTTGTGCTCCATTCTTTTGCTAATAAACCTATAGGGATAAGAAATTGAGATTTTTACTAGAAGTGAGCCAAGTATAACTCTTTCCCCAAACTTAGGTGTTAGCATTGTCATTTCACTACTAACATGGAATTCATTTTACCATTCAATTATTCTTTCAACCCTAAATTTGCCTATCGTGCAAGGTGTGTACATGTGTACATTTTGCTGCCATTTTCTTGCTTATCTGGCCCTTTCCCATTATCTGTCTAACAGTTTCTTCTTTCAGAGAGGACCAGGGAAGAAAAAAAGGTGGTCATGGTTCCCTTTCCTTATTTTTGTTGTTTCTCTTCTCAAAGGTAGTATTGGCCAAATTGAAGGTAGTAAGAAGCATTAGGTTTGTGACAAAGTGGTTTTTCTTAGGGCTTCTTAAAAGCAATTAGTCACTGAGGGATTCTTAAAGAGAAAGGAAATGGGGTAGGATAAAGAAGGTGGAAATGGTGAGGCTCTAGAAATTGTTGCCACAAATCCGAGAACATTTCTTCAATTACTATGCTATTGAATAAAGTCCTGGGCTAACTTCTCTACCTCTGAAGAGAGTCTACTCTTCATGTTATTTTTTTCTGTTGTTGTGGGGAAAGAGGGTGAGGGGACGTGGGGAGCAGAGGCAAGGCCAGGAGGAATGTTGGAGAAGGAAAGGATAAAATGGAGGTAGGGATAGGAAGAGGAGATGGAGGTAGGATGCCGTGTATATCTGTAGGAATTAAAATGAGATTTCTCATTAAATTCCAAACTTGAAGGCAATTTGGGGGAATATATTGATGAGTCTGGCCAATTCCATGCCACATTTTGGTGTTGAGTATTGTAAGGCAACTTTAGAACTTCTGAAATTCTTTACTATGATCGAGAAGGAAGATGGACAATGACTTTGAAATGGCTACTTTATTTGGTCAGTGGAAAGATGAGCAGAGAAAAGTAGGTCATACTGGCAAATTATGGTCCATTGATTAATACATTATCATTTACTAAAATTAAATATGTATTTTCTTTTTGGACATAGCACGAGCTTAAAAACTTGAAAGACGACATTTGCCTTTTAGAAAGCCTCTTCTAGAAGTTGATACATACATTGACTGTTAATATACTAACTAAGGTAAAATTATGGTGGTAAAGTTTCGTTTTTATAACTTATTCTTTTCAAGAGATTCCTCATCTGTTGCCTTTTAGCATATGCATTATTTGTGGTTAACTTTCCTATCCCATGTTTTTATCCTTACTTTGTTTAGTCTCTAACTTACCCTCAGAAGCCTCCCATTGTTGACTGAGGTTTTTAAGACAAGAAACAATTATTTTGTTTCCAAAGGAAATTAATATAAAGGGGTCTCCTATCTTACCAATCTACTTTAGCCCTTTTCCAAATAACAAATCATTTGAGAATCTGTTCAAAGTACGAGCCTTCCCCTCTTAAAAAAAAAAAAAATATATATATATATATATATATATACACACACACACACACACACACATACATACATACACTCAATTTTGCATACAATTCCCGGGCGATAAAATTTCCTTAAAGGTACAGTGATCCCAGCTTAATACACTTTATTTGGGATGCGGGGCAGCAAGGGTAAGAGTGAATTATATTGTTTGGGACTAGACATGGAGATAGGTCTGGTACAGGAACAGCAGCAGACAGGTGTTGTACATCTTTGCACAGAATATCTCTTGATAGTGTGGGAGCTTCTTTAATTAAAATATCATGAGAACAGCTGGCCACCAGCTAGCACTGGCAACACAACAAGAATGTCAATAAATGCATCACAGAAGAAAACTTACAGGCACAGCTGTTTCTAATGGAGACTTTGAGTCTGTAGCCCTACAGACAAGAACTTCAACTTTTCCATTCTGCTCACACTTGCTATAGCATCTTTAATGTTGAAAATAAACTGAGAACTTCCCCAGAATTGTTAAAAATACCACCGAGGGCATTCAGGCTTTGTAAAATGCTGGAAAAGTAGTTAATTCCAGACAACTCTTCACATGTCTCATTGTGAGTCACTGAGAAAACAAAAAAATGAGCCCCAGGACTCATGACTTGGTTGTCTCCTTTAACTAGTAGACCGCAATCCCATTGGCAACATGAGAGGGCTTGGTTCCAGGATGCAATGCCCAAAGTGCAGGGCAGGGAGCACTGGTGAGCATGTAATGGTAGCTCCTGAGGCGAACGCACAATACAATGCATCCAGATGGGTCAGGAATGAGCTCTGGACAAGTCAGAACACGGGACTTCTGGTTTTATTTCCCACATTTGGCAGTCCCCTTTCTCTCCTCTCAGTCTCCTTCTCTTTAAAATGGAACTAATGTCAGAGTGAAGGAAGAGAGTACAGATTAAAGCATTTTGAAACCTGCAAATCCTTAATCTCATGGAAGGCGTTACAATTTCTCCACTTTCACATAAGTGGAAAATGATGGTAAATAACATAAATCCCGCTAGTACCTTTTCTACCATTGGTAACCCACTTTAAAGTCAGCAGAAGCTCTAAAGCAGGCAAAATATGGGAGCTTATATACAGCAGTCCCTCCATATCCTTGGTTTTGAAACTGCTTTCTGCAGTTTCAGTTATGAATAGTCACCTGTGGTTTGGAATCAGGTAATCTTCCTTCTGAGGAATCCTTAGGTCAATAGCAGCCTTGTGCTAGGTGACAATGCCTGCTGTCATTTCCCTCACTCCATCTTATCACGTAGACATTTTGTCATCGTACATCTTCAAAAGAAGGGTGAGTACAGTACGGTAACAGATTTTGAGAGAGAGACCACATTCACGTAACTTTTATTGCAATAAATTATTATGCTTGTTCTGTTTTGTTATGACTTATTATTGTTAATCTCTTACTGTGCCTCATTTATAAATTCAACTTTATCATAGGTAGCTAGGTATAGGAAAAAACATAGTATATATTGGGCTTGATACTGTCTATGATTTCAGGCATTCACTGGGGGTCTTGGAGCACATTCCAAGGAGGGACCACTGTATACATATTCTTATTCTGGTGGGAAAACAAAGGTTTGGAAATTTAAATGAATAGTGTAATTACAACACATTTCCTTGATTTTCTTCTCAAAATGGATGTTCGACATATGTAGAACATAATTTGTTCTACAGTCCCGATTAAAAAGATGGGGCAACTGGGTGGCTCAGTAGGTTAAGCTTCTGACTTCAGCTCAGGTCATGGTCTTGCAGTTCATGGGTTTTGAGTCTGGGACAGGCTGTGTGCCGACATCTTGGAGACTGTAGACTGCTTTGGATTTCGTATCTCCCTCGCTCTCTGTCCCTCCTCTGCTCTTGCTCTGTCTCTCACTCTAGGAAAAAAAAAAAAAAAGTAAACATTAATAAAGAAAAAAAAAGAAAGAAGTTAGCAACTTACCTAAACGGAAAAGGAAAAAAGGAAGAGAATGAAATTTTTGAAAGCCCTTTATGAGCCAGACACGTCACATATTTTATCTCATATAATCCCTTACAACAACACAGGAAGAAAGTAGAGTGTTTCTTATTTTACAGATGAGAAAACTGCAGCTTGGTGACATCAGGCGGCTTTCTTACCACTCAGCTGGGTATCAAATCTAGGATTTAAGTCCAAGTCTGTCCAACTCCAAAGCATATGTTCTCCTACATACCATACCATATTCCACCTTGAGCATTTTATTGTGAAATAAGGATTTATTTCATTAAACATAGTAAAGGAAATAGGCCAATTCATTTACCCATTCAACAAGCCTTTCTTAAATATGTATTATATATACAACACTGAGCTAAGTGCTAGAGACACAAAGATGCAATAAGAGAGCCCTTGTTCACAACAAAACCTTTTTTAAAGGTGTTTATTTATTTTTGGAAGAGACAGAAGGAGAGAGAGAGAGAGAGAGAGAGAGAGAGCGAGCACAAGCAGGGGAGGGGCGGAGAGAGAGGGAGACACAGAATCTGAAGAAGGCTCCAGGCCCTGAACTATTAGCCCAGAGCCCAAAGTGGGGCTTGTACTCGTGAGCCAAAGTCAGATGCTTAACCAACTGAGCTACCCAGGCGCCCAACAAAATCTTCTTGAATTCATCTACATTTATCAAAAAAGAGAAACTCATTTAAAAAAAATGGAAGCAAATCCCAAGCAGATTCAAATCTAACAAAGAGCTTTATTTTATTAAGCCTCTCAGTATATTAACATAGGATCATCTAAAACTAAGTGTCTACAAATATCTTGAGATCCCCATCTCCAAACCTCATGCCACATCTGAAGTTTTAACTGGAACAAGTTCATACACCCCAATGGTCAAAAGAGAGGCATAGTTGTCTATTCTGTGAGCTACTCAAATTTCAGAGCTACCTAGTTAGCAGAAGCCAAGAGAGTCTTGGATGATTAGGTTCAGGGTCAATAAAGTAAGATTAAGATGTCCCTGAATTTTGAACCACTAGGCTGTGAGACAATGTCTTATCACGTCGGTAGAGTTATACTTTAAAAAGTATTTATTTTGGTGTTGATTGTGATTACCATCACTGCCTAGACACTTTGGACTTTGTTTCAGAAGGAATTCCAAATATTACTTATAAGAAGCAAGCCCCAATCTCTTAATGACAAAATGTATCCCCAGTGACTGTGAATAGGGTAAAATGGCAAAACAAATACAATGCTTTTTACTTGAAGGATCTGCCAGCAGAGGGCAATATTAGTTCTCACACTTTTCCTAACACCTCTTCTGATCCTAAACCATTAAGAATAAAATACCTATTTAGTAGAAATCTCGGGTTGTAATTTGTTGTTGTTGTTGTTGTTCCACGCAAATAAGACTAGTCACATAGTAGAAGCAAAGATAAGACATAATGTTGATTATTAAAACTCCAACATCTCTGATAAGAATTAATGAAAACTCTAGAACACTCACAAAAGCTCTACATTTTTGTTGCTTATAATGTGAATGGGAGGTTACCATCTCTTCATGGTATTTTCCTAGTGTCTAACATAGAGAAGGTTCTCCGCGACTGTCCATTGAATGACTTACAAGTAATAAATGCTGATCAAATATACACACACACAGGTTGGGGCAGAAGCTGAGGGTAGGGATGAAAACTTCTCACGCTTCCCTCCCATTTAGAATGCAATCATTTTTTGCACATGGTTTCTCTGAATGCTTCTGTTACCACATTGGAAACTAGTTTCTGGCCTTTCTGCAAGTTTTAGGGCAGCCTTGAATCGATGAGCTTAGTCTTCATAGCTTTGCATTAGTGGAAGACAAATGCTATTCCTGAATTTTCCGTAGGAGAGTTCTGAGGCTTACTTAAGTTGGTAAAGATACTGGATTTGTGAAAAGTTAGATTAGGGAAATTAAAGTATTATTGATTAATTGCTGGTTGGGTGAAATGAGCCACTTGAGAGAACTAAGTCACAAACACCGAGACTATGATTTTCTTTAGGCTGAACTCAGTTGAAACATATAACACAAATTGTGACTCAGTGTGCATGTGTTACACACTGGATATCTCCGAATTTTATTTTGTCAATGTTGGTGTGTAGTTATTTCATCACTGATTATTTGGTGCTTACATAGGATGATAGCAGCAATGTTAGGGGTTTGAATTAGTTGGCACAATGCCATTTTTTTCAACATCTGTTAAATATGGTTCTAATTTTATACTGTTTCAGCATATAGCTAAATATTTAGCGTTAAAAATACCCTTTGGGGATGACTGAATGAGTTTTCATGTTTCCAATAATTCATTGTGCATTTGTGTTTAGAAAAATCAACTTTAAGGCATAAACTACAAGTCCAGTGGGAAGAAACCTTTTTCTGTGCACTCTTGATGTTTAGCTTTTTGGCCAGCCTATAAGTCACAGCAAAAGAAATTTACAGAGATGCTTTCAATGCAGTACAGAAAATCCTCTACTGAGGGACTTGGGATTAGCCGCAGTGTGAGTGGAAGAATTTGGCTAAGATTTTGTCCATCAAATCTCAGCAAAGTTTGCCCACCAGGGTCATTTACAGGCTAATGCAGCTCAAGTTCTGTAAGAAAATAACACACCTGGTCTGTCATCAACAAGGTGTTCTGTTTAAGCAGTTTTTCCAGGGAACGTTTAGGTTTATGCTCCCTTGGCACACTCTCGTACCACGTTGACTAGTGGCTACAAGTCCACAAGCTGGTATTGGGCTGGAGTTGGTCACCAACACCATAGTCAAACTAAGTGGTACACATGCTAATTACTCTGGTTTCATTAGCATGCTGTTCTGATGGAGGTAGTAGTTACAATTTGTTATAGAATTTTTCTCTTTTCAATAATCATGGATCTCTTCCATCCTCAGTGTTTCAGTAGTGACACCATACTTTCTAAGCTTTGCTTAAGCAGCAATGCCTCATTTGCCATATGGCAGTGAGCGACAGTAGCATTATTGCTTTAGGGTACATTTTCAATGTTTATTTATGCTATATAATGCCTTTAGTCTGATTTCCAAAAGGCCCAATAGAATTTCTTTCAGATGTTCAGTCTTTTAAGATATGACTCTGCTGGTAAAATACACTCACGAATTACCATGAACTATTTAATTCATTTTATTTTGTGAATGGCAAATGACTAATAAAAATTAGTTGGATTTCTTGATGCTATCATAGTCATGCCTCATTAAAAATGGTTTGGGGGCTACTTTTGCTATTTGTTTTATAAATAGCCTTTTTATTTTACAATGGTTTTAGATTTATGGAAAAATTGTGCAGATAGTACAAAAAGTTCCCTTATGCTCTTTAGCCATTTTCCCCTAGTATTAACATCTTTCATTGTTCTGATAGATTTGTTACAACTAGTGAACCAATATTAACTAAATATTAACTGAATTCCACCACACTTGGTTCATGTTTGCTCAGCTTTTGCCGAATACTCCTTTCCTGTTCTAGAATCCCATCCAGGGTAGCATATCGCACATTAGGATTCTCTAGACCATGACAAGAAGTCTTGAGGCTATTCTTGGAAGGAAGACGACAGATGGTTTTCTCATCACGTCATATCCAGAGTATGTGCTATCAACTAACTTCTCATTGTTGATGTTAACTTTGATCACGTGGTGGAGTTAGCACTGGCCAGGTTTCTCCCCTGTAAAGTTATTACCCCCCTTTCTTTACTGTATTCTTGAGGGGTAGTCACTATGTGCAGCCCACGTTTGAGGGGTGGGTATTTATCTTCCATGTTTTTGACATGGGGTTATGTACCTATATTAGTTAGAACTCTTCTGCATAGGAGAAGGGTCATTTACTTGTTTATTTGTTCAGTATTTGTATCCTAATGGGCTCTGCGATATTTATTTCACACTGTGGATTATAATCAATGTTTTTTTTTTTTAACATTTATTCATTTTTGAGAGACAGAGACACAGCATGAGTGTGGAAGGGGCAGAGAGAGGGAGACACAGAATCCGAAACAGGCTTCAGGCTCTGAGCTGTCAGCACAGAGCCTGACGCGAGGCTCGAACTCACAAACTGTGAGATCCTGACCTGAGCCGAAATCGGACGCTCAACCGACTAAGCCACCCAGGCGCCCCTTGATGTTTTGTTATTTTGTTGCTCATAAATTGTTCCAGATTTGACCACTGGGAGTTCTTTCAGTTGGCTTCTACTGGATCTCACAAACTGTGGGATCATGACCTGAGCTGTGATCAAGAGTCGGATACTTAACCAACTAAGCCACCCAGGTGCCCCAACATTGGCTTCCTTTTTACTTACATTAAAAAAAAAAACCCACAAAACTGGATTTTTAACTGAGTGTAGGCTGAAAATAAATAGGAAACAAAGAAAGAAAATTGGTTTTCATGATATATTCCCTTATATCCTTAGAGGAACCTGGAATTAGTTATTTTATTTTGATTAATGTTTTTTTGAATAAGACTAAGATATTTAAATTAAAAAGTGAAGGCAAAAAGTTGAATCCAGTTTATTGTTATTGAAATCAACACTTTTCCTCTTTCTTTAACTGGTATAGAAAAAAATATGTGGAAGGCTGTGACCAGCTGTAGTTCTTCTGAAAACGGAAAAAGAAAAGAGTCTTAAATTATATTAGAAGAAATATAAGGGGGAAATATTCTGATAAAGAGAGTTGGTCAATGTTGGAATGTAAGATAAGAAGTTAGAATTCTTCCTCTGTTTTTAAAAATTAGGACAGATTCCCAGCTGTCTGGAATAGTAGGTGTTTTCTGATTTTCAAAGCTCTTTCCCCTCCCTGAATTCTGACACTCTTTACATCTGTAATCAAAGCCTTAGCCTAGGAAAGCCCGTACTTTGAAGATATGGGAGGAAGGTGTATAAAAAGAGAAGAAAGATTTCACCCTTAAAAAAAATCAGACTTAGAATAAAGGTGAAAACAGAAAATGGGTTATATCTACTACCCGAACTATACTTTCATACTTTTCATATTTTTCACTATCAAGTAAATCCATATTGGAACATCAGTCTTCCCCTTCTTCATAGCCCCTGATGGTTAATAGGGACTGGTCACAGGCACTAATGGATGTTTCCTTTTAATCAACAGGTGAGTGACTAGATAAGTCACAGCTTTATGCTATTCCCTTTTTGGAAAGCATTTTTTAAAGCTACTTAATGCTAAATTGTCCTTACTTCTACAACTTTTTAATTATCTCTCTGGAGGTAAGTAAAGATAATTTTTGCATAAATAAGATGGTTTAAAATAAGATGGTTTAGGGGTGCCTGGGTGGCTCAGTCATTTAAGTGTCTGACTTTGGCTCAGGTCATGATCTCATGGTTTGTGAGTTTGAGCCCCACATTAGGCTCTTTGCTGTCAGCACAGAGCCTGCTTTGGATCCTCTGTCCCCCTTTCTCTTGGCCCCTCCCCCACTGGTGCGTTTGCATGTGTGTGTGTGTGTGTGTGTGTGTGTGTGTGTGTGTGTATGTGTGTGCGCGCATGCACTTTTTCAAAAATAAACATGTAAAAGATAAAATAAGATTCTAACCAATTATTTTAGCCTTATAATGATTAATTTTCTCTTCAGAATATTTTCATAAGAATGTCATATTCAGGCTAGTAATAAAATTATTTTGCATGGTGGCAATGGAGTGTATTGAAAATAGGGCTCAAAGACCTAGGGTTTACTCCTGGCTGTACCATATACTACTGATGTGATCTGGGGCAAGTTGCTTGATGTTCTGAGTTATTTTGCTGGTCTCTTAAATTGTTAAGTAATATTTATCTTACAAGGTTATTGTGACTATTCATGCATATGAGTTCATATATTCAGGTATATGTTAAAGTACTCATTAGATGGCTATTACTATTATTATCATTATTATTAATCATTATACATTCAGCAGTTCATTATGTATTATTGAATTTCTACAGTATGTTGGGCACTATGGGCTTATAAAAGTGAGTCAAACACAGCCCTTATTCTCAAGGAATTTATAGCATTGTGGGGAAAATATAAAATTAGTTTGAACTGATAAATAATGAGGGAGAGAGCTCAGAAATAGGCTTACATGCAGGGAAAACTCATTCAAGACCGAAGAATGCTTCATGGATAATTCACAAAGCAAAATAAGTCAAGACTATAGTATCATTTCTTTTTTCCTAGAAAGGCCTATATGGTGTGGGTATTATTATATTAATGACAAGACTCTGAAGTACACTATAAAGCAGTGATATATTTCAAAGTCGCATTATTAGAATTTTCACTTTTATTGTAAAATAATAGGGACAATGTGGATAGGAGACAAAGGGAGGAGAATAAAAGTGAAGAGGTCAAGAAGATGTGAGGATCATGACAGATGATCTAAGTTCTTTGTGTGAACCTCATCTTCAGTCTCCTCTTCCATGAAACAGGGATCATTCTATTAGCAACCTCATGGTTTTTAGAGTAAGAATTAAAGGTAATTAAATGTGTTCGTACATGGACAGCACTTAACAGTGCCTCGGACGTGGTAAGTACTCAATGATCACTAGCTAGTTCATCTGGTGACGTGCAAGAGTAATGGTTTCAGGTCTGAAGCCGACTGCCAGCACTACTGCAAAAGTTTATGAGATCTTGGACAAGTCATTCTCTGGGCCTCAGTTTCTCTCTGTAAAATGAAGGCCCTAGGGTGGAAAAATGATGTCTAAAATCCTTTCTAGCTTTTGAATTGGGATGAGGTGGCAGAAGAGACTGGATGTATGGATACTGCCAAGGCCCCGACTTTGTGGACACAGAAGCTACCTGTGAGAGAGGATGGACATGTGGGAGGACATCTGGAGAGGGGTCATTAAGGATACATTTTAATTTCTTCAACATTTTTTTTCAGGAAGTGAGGAAAAGGGATTCTTGGTTCAGGCTCTTTCAATTAAGTGTTCACTTAGACTTTTAACGATCTTTCTCAAGCAGCATGAAGACAGCTTGTAGGTCTCTTGGTCTTTATTTTGGGAAAGGGTGGATAGCTGAGGTCCTTATAGAAAAGATCACAACTGAAACACAAACCAGAATCACAAGTCCTCGAGAACTAGGACGCTGGCTGAGCCAAAAGGGAGGCTCCCTTTGGACAAGCTACCAGACACATGTTGCCTGTGTCTTCTCCCCCTCTGGGAGCCAGTTTTCTCTTCCTTAGACAGCTTACTCCCCATTCCATTACAGACTATGGGAATTTTGACTGTGTAAGGAGTCAGAGACTAGGCCCCTGGTGCTTTTCCTCCTTCTGGGGCTGTCCCCCTTGCTGACCACAGGCTTTGTGGCTTTATTACAAAAAGTAAAAGCAGAGCATTACATACCCCAAAGTATGCCATGACATAGTTATCCTGTGCTTTCTTCTCTTGACGTTAGTACCAAAAGAGAATAAGCATGTAAACATCTGTTTTATATAAGCTAATTCTAGACTTTTAACTTGATTAGTATAAGAGAATATTTGATGTGATTAATTTTCCAGTTACAACACAATGGCTTTCCATTCTTTTATTGCCTTCTTAAGGGAGACAAGAGAAGAAAAAATAACCTAACTTTAATTTTTTTTTTTTTTTTTTAGTTTCATAGCAGTACCAAGTATAACCATTAGAGTTGGTACAAAAGTATTCTGCTTTTAATTCAGTTGTAGTCACAAGTTACCTATCCTGTAGAAATGTGCTAAAATAAACATAAAATAATCCTGAGCCTCATTACATACAGAACCAGACATTCTGGGAAAGATCATTCATTGAGGACAACATCACACCATCTAGCGATTTGCAGGAGACAGTTTATTAGAAAGCGGTGTATGTACCCACTGCTTTATGGCAATCTTCTGCAGCACTCATTCTTTTAAGCCAATGTTTTTCTGAGCTACGCTTTATTAGGCCTAGTGTGACAAATGCTTCCAACTAGGTGATCGTTTGAACTACTTAGCCAGCAAGCAGGATCTTATCCTGTCTAGGGCAGGAAGAAGAATTTCAAGAGAGAAAACTGAATCAGAGAGAGGATTTTAAAACTTTTTTTCTTTTTTTATGTTTATTTATTTTTGAGAAAGAGACAGAGAGAGCATGAGTGGGGGAGGGGAAGAGAGAGAGGGAGACACAGAATCCAAAGCAGGCTCCAGGCTCTGAGCTGTCAGCACATACCTTGATGCAGGGCTCAAAATCATGAACCTTGACATCACGACCTGAGCTGAAGTCTGGTGCTTAACCGACTGAGCCACCCAGGTTCTCCCAGAGAGAAGGTTTTAGTATTGACTTTGCTATAAATGAGCCACGCTACTTTTTAAAAAAATGTCACCTTTTCTTGGTCGCCTGGGTGGCTCAGTAGGTTAAGTGTCCAACTGCGGCTCAAGGTCATGATCTCATGGTTCGTGGGTTCAAGCCACGTTGGGCTCTGTGCTGACATTTCAGAGCCTGGAGCCTGTTTTGGATTCTGTGTCTCCCTCTCTGTCTCTCTCTCTCTGCCCCTCCCTGGCTCTGAAAAATAAATAAACACTAAAAAAAAAAAGATGTCACCTTTTCGTATTTCCCCCATCCTCCAAGGTTAACAGTGATGAGAACAGGTGATGTAAAGAGATTTTTGCTCATTAGCATGACACTGGAGATGTTCCACAATCTGCTATATGGTACCACAAAGTCTGCCATTGTATATGAATCTGCAGGAGGAGCTAATCTCTTCTCCACTGCCAAGTCCTATCTCCTGGATCTTCTAGGGCTTCCTGGAGGAATTTGGGGGTGGGAGGATGGTCTAGGATAGATCTATGATAGGATAGATAAACTAAACCAGCTCCCAGTAAATAAAAAAAATTATTTCACTTTTTCCTCTTGTCCCTGTCTCTGTCCCCAGAGCCTTTAAAGAGCATCTTTTGACTTGTGCCTCTTTGGTGCTACTATGCAGATCTCTTCTTAAAAAGCAACTGAATGATAATAATAATTTTGATATTGTTCTCCCAGTCTCCCTTGTCTTATCTGTGGCTATTATTTTTAGTTCATGAGCCCTCAAAATTTACAGGCTGAGGGCAGCATTGGGAAGCAGTGGAGAGCACTGGCATGGCAATCAGCTGGTTCAAGTTCTGGTTCTACTGTTCATTAACATCGGCCTTAGGCAAATTGCTTCAACTCTCCAAGTTTCAGTTTCCTTAGGTGAAGAATGTTGTTAATAATATTATTACTGCAGCCTACTCCTATTTTTGTCCTTTCCCCCAATTTGCCTCTTTTATTCCATTTCTCACTCATTGTCTGAGTGACTTTGCTGAAATATAACTATTTTTTTTTTTTCTCTTTAGCTTCAATTCCTCTAGTATCTTTATATGACCTCAGGATATGATCCAAGCTCCCACCAGTTTCAGGCAGGTACAACCTGATAGCGTCTTCCCTCAGCCATCTCCTACATGTTTCCTGTCTCTGTCCAGGGCTTTTGTATTGATGTTTTGGGGCAGGATGCCAAGGAAATCAGATTAGCATCCATGTATGTGGGACCCAAAAATGTGGGGTTGTTTGGACCCCATGAGGTAAGTCATTGACCAATGAGAAGGGGAGCTAATGAGCAAGTACTTCCCCCTTTTATCATACCCACTCCCTTTTCTCCTTCACAACAGTCTTGAGACAACTAACATCAGGGCTTTCAAGTTCCATGGGACCCACTAACCAGTGGCTTATAGCAGAGGCCATCTTCGTAATGTACTCTTGCACTGGCTCTCCTTTCTTCCCTACCTCATTCCTCTTATCCTTCATGCCTGCAGCCTGAGAATCATACCCTTACCTTCATCTCAGGCTCTGCATTCTGGGGAACTTTCGCCAAGCCTGTCACATAATTTTAGAGCTGAAGTTAATTTTCCAAATTGTGTAGTATGATGTGTTTGTGATAATTAGTGGCTAAAGCAAGACTGGATTCACAGACTAGTGCTCCTTCCAACCTCATAGAGACTGTTTTTAATAACAAAAGCAAGAAATGAGCCCGGATATATTGGTATTTCTGGGCAATACTCTGACTTAAGCAGTACTGTCTTTTTTGCCCAACCCTTCCTACCCCCACCCTGGGCCATGCCCTCTTCCTAGCCTAACCACTTTCTCCCAATGTGTATTCTTGGTATTCTCTGCTGACTGCCTGCCAAAATCTGCTTTCAGGGACTTGTTTATTTTAAAGCGTAAATAAGATTTCTGTCCACAGGCTACCTTGTCTCCAGAGGCCTGCATTTCAACAGAGATCAAACTTTATTGAGAAGGAGTAGAAGAGCCCAGGTGTGTTTCTCCAGTGTCACAAATCATGTTGTCATCAATTACATGAGACTAAAGTGGAGACATGCATCTGGGATTATGGAAGATAAATGTATGTATTCTACATATGTACATATCAAAGCACAAATGCTTTTTGAGACACTGAATATTCCTTTTCTTTCTTTTTTTTTAAATTTTTTTTAATGTTTTTATTTATTTTTGAGACAGAGAGAGACAGAGCATGAGCGGGGGAGGAGCAGAGAGAGGGAGACACAGAACCCGAAGCAGGCTCCAGGCTCTGAGCTGTCAGCACAGAGCCCGACGCGGGGCTCGAACTCACAGACCATGAGATCATGACCTGAGCCGAAGTCAGACACTCAACTGACTGAGCCACCCAGGCGCCCCTCCTTTTCTTTCTTAACCCTCTTTCCCTACCACCATGCCCAGTGGACCTAAGTAAGTCCCTCAATGCTACCACTCACTTAGATATCAGGGTGTTAGTGAAGCTATAAAAGACCTTCTATAAACAAACAAATAAAAAAAGCTCTCTACTTCTCTGTTTCTTTCAAAGCATTGTGTCCCCGGTGCATATGTACCTAGGTTCAAACTTCGAAATAGTATCCTCAAATACATGCAAGGGTAGTAATAATACTTCACTTTTACTGAGAGCTTGCTGCATTGCTAGGCACTGGGCTAAATGAAGAATAATCATTCTTTCATTTTATTCTCAGGCTAAGAAAGACCATGATTCCAGAGAGATGGGAAACAAATGAGGCGAGTTTTATAATTGTTCCAGTTTCCCACTTTCAGAGAGTTTCCAGGTCATGATGTACAGAGGCGGAAGCAAGGTGGAACCAAGCAGGGCTGAGAGTTGAGGAGATACAGGTGAGAGTCCAAGGACACTAAGAAGCTAGAGTTTGCAGGAGAGAGAACCTGAAGGAGCTATGTAGATAGAAAACTCCAGAGATCTGAATCGAGTCCCTCTTAAATATTCAGCTGAGTACTGACCAGCATATGCATGTGAAAAAATTGGCTAAGGCCCAGGAAAGAACCGCTTGAAAGGAATAAAGGTAACTAACTGTGCCCACACTCACAAGGGGATGGGAACAGGTCTGTCCCCACCAGCCGGACTGGAAAACCTCATGATTCACAGAGTACTGGTACAGTGACAGATGGGTCTTTGTCAGTAATGGGGAATAACTAGTTCTAAAATGAATACTGCTTTGGTCTGACCTAACAAATTTTAAAAGTAAGTCCCAAAAGGATCAAACTATTTCCAAATAATTTAGGAAAGAGCTCAAGAATATTTATAGGAATGCAAAAATACCTGTACCCCAAAGGTGAAATTCACAGTGTCTGACATCCAGTCAAAGAATATGAGGCCCGAAAGGCAGCAAAAAAAAAAAAAAAAAAAAAAAAAACAACAACCTGTAACAAGCAGACAAAAATCAGTTGAAAGTGATGCAGAACTGATACAGATGTTAAAACTACCAATTAAGGACCTTCAAGCAGTTACTCTAAGTGTATTCTGTATATTCATACACTAAAAATGAGATATGGAGGATATAAATAAATCCAAATCCAATCTAGAGATGAAAACTACAACATCTGAGATGAAAAGTACACTGGTGGGGGGTGGTGCCTGGGTGGCTCATTTGGTTGAGCATCTGACTCTTGGTTTCTGCCCAAGTCATGATGTTGCAGTTTGTGGGTTTGAGCCCCATATCAGGTTCTGCGAGGACCGTGTGGAGCCTGCTTGGGATTTCTCTTTCCCTCTCTCTCTGCCCCTCCTTGGTTTGCTGTCTCTCCCTCTATGTCAAAAAGAAAATAAATAAACAAACATTAAAAAATTACGCTGAACATGACAGTATAGAATAGACAGTGGAGAAGAAAAGACCTTGAAGAAATAGCTATGGAAACTGTCAAAAAATGAAACCCAACGAGAAAAGAAAATAACAATTAAAAAGAATGAACTGAGCATCAGTGAGCTGTGCAACAACTTCAGATGGCCTCATATATGTGAATTGATATTTGAAGAAATGAAGACCAAAATTTCCAGTTTTGATGAAAAACATATACTTACTTACAGGTACGAAAAGCTTGATAATCCCTAGGTACATGAGGGGAGAAACCAAGAAACATAAGGGAGCCACACCAAGGCACATCATATTCAAACTGATTAAACACAGTGGTAATAACAAAACTCTTGAATGCATTAAAGAAAAAAAGATACAGATCATATAAAGTAACAAATGTAAATACGATAGAGATTTCTTACTGGGAACAAGGCAAGCAAGAAGATAGTGAAGTAATATCTTTAAAATACTGAAAGAAAAATAAAAACCTATCCATGTAGAATATACTACCAGGCAAAAAAATGTATTTATATACATAGCTTTCAAAAACAAAGGTGAAATAAAGACTTTCAAATGCACAAAAGTGAAAGATTTTTTCCACCAGGAGAACTTCACTACAGGAACCATCAAAGCAGGTCCTTCAGGCAGAAGAAAAATGGTATCACATGTAAATCTGGATCTATACAGAGAAGTATATATATACTTCAGGAATGGTGAGCACCAGGAATGGTGAGTACATCGGTAAATATACTTTTTTCTTATTGTTTAGATCACTTTAAAAGGTAATTGACTATTTAAATAACAAAACAACATCAGTGTAGTGTGAGGTTTAAAATACAGTGATGTAGGGGCCCCTGGGTGGCTTAGTCAGCTGAGCATCTGACTTCAGCTCAGGTCATGATCTCACGGTTCATGGCTTTGAGCCTTGTGTCAGGCTGTGTGCTGACAGCAAGGAGCCTGGAGCCTCCTTCAGATTCTGTGTCTCCCTCTCTCTCTGCCCCTCTCCCGCTCACACTCTGCCTCTTTCTCTCTCTCTTTCTCTCAAAAATAAACATTTAAAATAAAAGAAAATAAAATATAGTAATGTAAAATAAAATGGATGACGACAACAACAAAAAGGTCATGAGAGGAGTAATGGAAATATACAATTCTAAGGTTATTTTATTATACGTGAACTAGTGCTATTCCTAGAAGGAAGATTGTGATTAAGTAAAGATATATACTGTAAACCCTGAATAAGCTAGCAATGAAGATATAATGTAATCATAAAAAGTATTCAATACATCCAATAGAAAGCATAAAAAAAGGAAGAAAAGAGCAAAGAATCAAGAGAATACAAAGAAATACCAAGATGATCGATTTAAATCCTACCACATCCATAATCACATTGAATGTAAATGGTCTAAACAGCCCAATTAAAAGGCAGAGATTATTCAATTATATAAAAAAAGCACAACTGAATTGTATGGTGACTACAGGAAACACACTTTTAATGTAAAGACACAAATAGGGTAAAAGTGACAGGATAGAAAATGATAAATCATGCTAATACAAATTGAAAAAGCTAGAGTGGCTACATTATTATCGCCAGATATATTTCAGAGCAAATAATATTACCAGGGATAATGAAGATAACTGCATGATGATAAAGGTGTCAATTAGTTAAGAGGATATAACTCTAAATGTTTATGCATCTAATTATAGGGCTTCAAAATGCATAAAGCAAAAACTCACAGAACTGCACTAAGAAATAGACAAGTCCACAATTATAGTCAGCAATTTCAATACCACTGTCCAAAACTGACAGAATAGGCAGAAACCAGTAAAGTTATGAAAGACTGGGATAATGCTATTGAACAACTTGACCTAATTGACATTTATAGAACATTCTACCCAATAACAAACATTCTTTTCAAGTGCTCCTGGAACATTTACCAAGATAGATCATTTAATCCTGATTAGGTAGGTACTATCATTCTTTTCTTTTTTTTTTTTTTTAAGTTTATTTATTTTTGAGAGAGAAAGAGAGAGAGAGAGAGAGAGAGAGACTGAGCATGAGTGGGGAAGGAGCAGAGAGAGAGGGAGACAAAGAATCCAAAACAGGTTCCAGGTTCCTTGCTGTCAGCACAGAGCCTGACATGGGGCTCGAACCCACGAACTGCGAGATCATGACCTGAGCCAAAGTCAGACGCTCAACCAAGGTGCCCCATCATTCTTAGTCTTTATGGTGGAATAAATGAAGGTATGGAGTTAGGTAATTTACTGAAGATACAGTTATTGTCACAGCTGGGCTTTTAACCCAGGGTATCTGACCCAGAACTCTTAATCACAGGCTCTATGACCTTCCTTGAACACCTGGAACAGCTCAGCTCTCAGTGAAAACTCTAGGACTTATAATGCAATCCTTTTTAAATAAACAAAGGGGGAGGCTACTCAAATAGCATTCTGTAAATACTACTTGGAAAGGAAGTACTTTCCCCATCTCCTCTCATATTCCCACTCAGCCCAAATGGCCTGTCTGCTTCCTTGAAGTGACATGACTTATAGGTATCATAAACTCACGTCCCACTGCTGTTGGGTCTAAAAAAGAAGACAGTTGCAGACTGTAAAATACTGGTGAGAGCTGGCTCTTCCTCAGGCGGCCTCTGGGTGAGATGGGTGGTCTAATGCACAAACCAACGTCGATCAAGATGCATGTTTGCCCCACTTTAGAATGTCAGGATCCAGACAACTCCTTTTCCACAAGGGAAGCACGTTTTCATTAAAATGAAGAAAGGAATCCCTAGCTTATGGTTGATTTTCTTTGTCTACCTTCTTATCTCTGTTATTAGTTCTAAAATGTATATAACAATTACAACACGGAAAGCCTTTGTAATGTTTTCCAGGGCGAGGTTTCCTTACTTATCAGCAAGAAAATGCCATGGAGGGGGAACACCTTTTTAATGCATCTTTGGCTAAGACTTGGCACCTGGTTGTTCTATGGGAGGAAATGTGAAATGGGGATATTATTCGGCCTCACCGTGCGAAGGAGAGGATTCAGACTGCTCAGGAGCATGACCCTTGCTGATGAAACTTTAAAAATCAGTTTTCTCTTCAGTATGCAGCCTTTCTCTCTCCTCATCCACTCCCCTGAACTTCCATCTCGTCTTCACATCCAGCTTTCTTCCCTTCTCCTGCCTTTCCTAACTACAGTCAGTGGCTCCCCAGTTCCTGCTGTGTCTCTCATTTCCCTCAACAAGCCCCTTTCCTTTTCCTCCCGCGTCTGGCCCATCCAGCTCTCCCCTCCCTCCCTCCGTAGTCCCTGAGGAGATCAAAGAGTGACAGTGAGGCTGCTGCTGGGAGAGACGTTTCCAGCTCCCCCTCCTGGCTGGGCTGAGCCTTGGGCTGAGAGACTGGAGGCTGGGCCGGGGCGTCTTGGCTTATGGGGAGGGGGAGATTAGGAAAGAAGACTCTGCAGCCGCGTTGCACACAGTAGAAAAGTAAAATTCCCTTTGTGCTAGTTAGTGCGGCGTCCCCTCAGTTTGGGATTTTGCCACACATTCTTGAAAGCCATTGTTTGCACTGGGGTCCCGTAGGTTAGGAGCAGCGCCGGCGGGAGCGGAGCCGACCCTGGGAGAGCTTCCCCCGTCCCGCACTGACCCTACAGTCGGCGGAGAGAGCAGTCGCTCTCCGGGAGTGGGGCGGTGGGGGCTCCAGCGCCGAGGAGGGGGGGGCCCGCCGCCGGCCAATCAGGAGGCGAGGCCGCTCCGGGCTTGCCCTCCTTGCTCCCGAGCGAGCGGCGCACAGTGGAAAGTTGGGAGCCCGAGTGGCTGGCCCCGGCGGAGTGCGGCGCGGCGGCGGCGGCGGCGGCGAGGGCGGCCGGACTGGGCGCGGCGCCGTAGGGCTCGGGCGGCCCCCGGGGCATGGGCCGGGCGCGCTGCCGTCTCTCCGCTACACGCCGCGCGCGGCCCGCGGGCACCTAGCCGTCCCGGAGGAAGCTGCGTCCAGACAAAAGCTGCGGCATCTCCGCCCGCTCAGCCCCTGCAGGGCTTCGGGGTTGGTGCCGGTCCGCATCGGACTGTCGCCTCCACACTGTTTGCTAGGTCAGAGAGCTTTCGAGAGCCTAATGAGTTACTCTGAGAGGAACCTCTCTGCGTGTTGTTGAGGAAGGCTAAGCACAGTGCTTAGGCGCCCAGGAAAAAAGGAAAAAAAAAAAAAAAAAGGAAAGAAAAGACAATGATTTTCTGGGACATCGTCCACACCGTATTCCTGTTGGCTCTTCTTTATTCTTCCCTAGCTCAAGATGCAAGCCCCCAGGCAGACACCAGGGCTGAGGAAATTCCCGAGGGGGCCTCCACCTTGGCTTTTGTGTTTGATGTGACTGGTTCCATGTACGATGATCTAGTTCAGGTTATCGAAGGGGCTTCCAAAATTTTGGAGACGTCTTTGAAAAGACCTAAGAGACCACTTTTCAACTTTGCTTTGGTGCCTTTCCATGATCCAGGTAAGGGGAATATTTATTCTTTGTGTTTGTTGTTTCTCATGATTACATGTCTTATGCTATGAAATCGTTAAAGTGTTAGGAAGTTTCAAAACTTTTTTTTTTTTTTTTTTTTTAATGTGTAGCTGAAAGCCATTGTAACAAAGAATTACTCTCTGGCATCTGGGTTTGCTCCCTGACCCGTACTCAGGTCTTGTAGGTGCTGGTCCCCTGGTCCCCAAACCTGGAAGTGTGGAATTACAGTAAATACCAGAACCCAGGGTCTTGAGCAAGGACATCGAAATCGGAGTTCATTGACTTTTTAATTTTAGAGCTAAAGAATGCTTACTTAGGAAGGCAGATTTGGAGATGGGTATCCAGCAGCATTACCCTAAGAGCTAACATCCTGGTTGAGAGCACGCTCAGGATAACTCTCACACAAGAGGGGGAAAACCTGTTGTGTGAGACACAAGGAAGCTTGTGAGTAATTTGCTAGTGGAACTGAAGAGATGAAAACAGGAGAGAAGCCATTCATTTCTTAACTGAATCTATTCATCTTTGCACCAAGTCCTCATTACTTAGGTTCACAGATGGGCATAAACGTCATGTCCCTGCCTCATCCAGTAGAAATGCATGTGATTTGGTTGTCGGTGCTCTTTTAAAAGTAGCTGAAGCAAAATAACTGTATTTTTCCCCCTAAAGCCATGGGCTTCAGCTGCTCCACGGTAATATGATCCGATATACTTTTTTTTTTTTTTTTCAGTTTCTATTTAAAGTGGCACCTTTCTGTGAGGCTCAGAGGAGCCCTCATGGTCATTGCTGAGGGTAGCATTGCAGGGGGAACCCTGGGGCTTGCTGTCTGACATCCACCTGAGTTTCATTAGCGCAAGTCCTTGCCCAGTTTCTTAAAAGTCCTCTCCCACTGTTCTCCCACATTTTCCCTGCTTTGAAAGTCTCTCTCTTCACTCAGAAGACCTTGACACAACCTCTTCACAATGGGAGCTTCATATTGAGAATCTCAGATTCTTTCTTTGTGCATTTTGACAAGCACATGAGTTCAAATTATCTCTAGGTGTTAAAGAGGGCAGGTTTTAGCTGTCTAAAAGAAAATGGCACCGGGAGAAGTTTAGAGGGAAATAGAACTTTCTGGGTTTTGTTTTTGTTTTTGTTTTTGTTTTGTCCTTCAAATGATGAAAATGAGAACCTATCCTACTTTCCTGGGACATGTGGAAGAGTAGGGTAGGTTTTTCTACATTCCTACCTTGATGAAACACAAAATGTTCTTTATATTTGAATAGAGAATTAAGTGGTCATTTACTGCTTTTACTGTCTTAGTAAGGCACCTCATGTGTTATGTTTCAATTTATTAAATGTCAAGATGCCAATTATGATGCAGCACAAGACTTGTTGTTTTGGAATAGCCTAAATATGTTTCTTCTATGGGGATATAGCTGAAGTTGGCTGAAAAACAAAGTCAAAATTGTTTTCTCCAATTAACATCACAATTTCCTCTTCCCCAAAAGACTCTTATGAGATGATGTTGCTGCAAACAATACACAAATTGCCTCAAGACATAAATGGAAACTGGATCGTCATGATATTTTGATGTGATATGAAAAATTATTGGAATAAATCGTATTCTGGTGTGCCTCTTTCCAATTGTTACCAAATGGGAAAGGGTGCTGTGGTTGACTTTCCTATAGTTTAGCAATCTTGTTGCAAAGTGGGGGAAACTTGGCATGCTAATAACAAATGACTAGTAAAGTAGAGCTTTTTTGAAATAATATGAGAAAATGATTCCATTGGTTCATAAAATTAATTGCATGTGTAATTCAGCAAAATTATTAATTTTATTGTAATTCAAAGTAGAAGTGGCCAAGTATTTATGTTATCTAAGACTATTGAAAGTATTTCTGAAGATAAAGAGGGAGATAGAAGCTAACACATACTAATAACCTTTAATTTAGTTTGCTAATTCACTTTACTGAATTATAATATCTTTGTGTGACATTTGTGTAGTGTGTGTGTGCGTATGTTGTGTATAGTTATTAAGAGTTTTTGATTCTCTTATACTTTTGATTGATCAGTGTGGGATGACAGAAGGGGCCTTGAATGGGGATTGGCTGTTTCAGTGTGTGACATTAGAAAAGTCAGTTTACCTATTTCCTCATCTATAAAATGAGAGAATTGAATTTGAACATCTCCTTTTTTTTTTTTTAGGGTTTCTTCTTCTCCTTTTTTCTTTTAGATTTGAGCATCTCTAAGTTCGCTTCTGACTATGACATTTTATGGCTGTCTGTTTTACATGTGGTTGTTTTCATAGCTCCTAACACATATTCCTATGATTGGGCGCTACAACTGACAGGGAGAGAAATAATGTGTGGAATTTAATATAAATAATTATAACTTTGACCACCGACAGCTTTTCAAAACCCTTTGACATCTGCTGTCTCATGTAGCCAGATGAAATAATGGACAGGATCTGAGATACACTCTGAGGCATTTGACAAAAACCCTTAGGCCTTTGCACATGATTGCTTTGGACTTCTGCATTAGGGGGCACCTGGGTGGCTCAGTTGGTTAAGTGTCTGACTTCAGCTCAGGTCATGATCTCATGGTTCGTGAGTTCAAGCCCTGCGTTGGGCTCTGTGCTGACAGCTCACAACCTGGAGCCTGTTTTGGATTCTGTGAATCCCTCTCTCTCTGCCCCTTCCCACTCGCACTCTGTCTCTCTCTCTCTCTTACTCTCAAAAACAAATAAAAAACATTTTAAAAAATTAAAAAAGAATTAAAATATGTAGAATACACAGACATACATGAGGTGGAAGTCTAACAAGTTAACAAGGAGGTGATAAAATCCTTCAGAAAATGTGTGTGTAGGGAAGCTGGTGTTGAAGGAACAAAAATCCACCCATGGTTGGAGGAAGTACCAGAGAGGACGAGGACCATGAAAAGTCAAGCCAATCTTGTGAGGCTAACTGTGCCTAAGATGGGCTTTTCACTTCTGTGATTACATTTAATGTATTAATTTCTAACAGCTTTATTGAGATATAATTCCCTTGCCATGTAATTATTCATTTAAAATGTATAATTCAGTGGGGTGCCTGGGTGGCTCAGTCGGTTGAGCGTCCGACTTCAGCTCAGGTCATGATCTCGCAGTCTGTGAGTTTGAGCCCTGCGTCGGGCTCTGGGCTGACAGCTCAGAGCCTGGAGCCTGCTTCTGATTCTGTGTCTCCCTCTTTCTCTGCCCCTCCCCTGCTCATGCTCTGTCTCTCTCACTCTCAAAAATGAGTAAATGCTAAAAAAAAAAATTTTTTTTTAAATGTATAATTCAGTGAGTGGTTTTTAGTATATTCACAGGTACATGCAACCATCACCACAGTCAGTTTTGGAACATCTTCATCACCTCCAAGAGAAACCCTGTGCCTTTTACTTATCAGTCCCTTAGCTCCCTTACCATCCTCCTCCCAGCGCTAAGCAAGCACTAATTTCCTTTCTGTCCATTGATTTTCTTGCTCTGGCCTTTCATCTGAATGCAGTCATATAATATGTGGTCTTTTTTGACTGGCTTCTTTCACTTTAGCATGTTTACAAGGTTCATCCATGTTATAGCATGTGTCAGTACTTTATTCCTTTTAATGGCTAAGTAATATTCAATGTGTGGATATACCACACTTTGTTTAACTGTTAATCCCTAATGGATATTTAGGGTTTCGGCTATTATGAATAATGCTTCTATAAACATTTATGTACAAGTGTCTGTGTGGATGTATGCGATGTTATAATTTATATAAGAAATATATGTTGGGGCTTCATTCCCATTTCTTACTTAGAGCTCCTGAAACTCTTATAGTATCCTAAGTGATAAGAACTATAAAATTGTGTTTTGTTATGTTAATGGAGTGACATTTGGATCCCACCTAAGGATGGAGGCTGGTTTCCAGGAGATTCAACCATGTGATTAAAGGGTTGGAACTTTCAGTCCCACTCCTGACTTCTTTCTGGGAAGGGGAGGGGGTTGGGGGTTGGATCAACTGCCGGTGGCCAGTGGCCAAAGATTTAATCAGTTATGCCTATGTAATGAAGCCTCTGAAAACACATATGAGGACAGGGTTTGTATTGCTTTTGGGTTGGAAATTTTGGGAAAATGGCATGCTCAAAGGGGGCATGGGGGCTTTGCAACCCTTTCTGCATACCCTATGCATCTGGCTGTCCCTAAGTTATATGCTTTTATAAAAAATAGTAATCTAGTGAGTAAGTGGGTTTCCTGAGTTTTTTGTGTCACTCTGGCAAATTAATCGAACTTAAGGAGGGGGTCGTGGGACCTCTGATTTATAGCCAGTTGGTTGGAAGTACAGGTAACAGCTGGATGTGCAGCTGGTCTCTGCAGAGGGTGGCAGTGGGGGTGGGCAGTCTTGTAGAACTGAACCCTTCACCTGTGGAATCTGGTGGTATCTGAGAATAGCTTGTTGTGATCTGAGGAAACCCCTCATTCCCACATTGAAACTGGGTGCTCACAACACCAAAGAATGTATATTTTCATTTCTTTTGGGTAGGTACCTAGGAGTGGAATTGCTGGGTCACAATAACTCTATGTTTAATTGTTTGAGGAACTGCCAGACTGTTTTCCAAAGCATTTGTACCATTTTACATTCCCACTAGCAGTATTGAGGGTTCTAATTCCTTCACATCCTCACCAACACTGGTTCATTATTGAACTTGTTGATTCTTACATATTAGTTTTTACTGTGCTTTTTACAATACTCAAAATGTATTTCTGTCTTCTCAGAACACAACTTTGAGGAGAGCTGATGGTCTTCCCTTAACTACAGCTCCTTTTATCACTCAGTCTTCCAATTCCCCTGTCTGTAAGACAGGTACCAGAGACAGAGGAAAGAGAATAGGGCAGTGTATTTTAATGAGTCACTTTATATAAAGAAGAATTCTCTTCACCATGTCTCTGGTTTTTTCCCCAGGATATATTTTACCTGTCTACATTCATTCATTCATTCACTCACCTATTCTGTTTCAAGCGTTGCTTCAGACACTGGGCCTACAACAGGGAACAAAACTGACAAAAGCTTCTGCACTAATAGAGCTTACATTCTACCAGGGAGGCAGGGGCAATAAAGAAAATCATTAAAATACATATGGTGTGTTTGTTGGTGCTGATTGGTCTGGAGAAAATAAAAAGCAGAAAAAGAGCATGAGGAGTCTGAAGTGTGTTGAGTGTGTTGACATTTAAAATATGGTGGTCAGGGAAGCTCCCAATTGAAGAGGTCACAGTTGAACAAAGACCTGAAGGAGATGAGGGAGGGAGTAATGAGAATGTCTGAGGAAAGGCTTTTACAGGCAGAGGAACAATACATGAAATGTTCTTGAACATGCAGGAGCATCCTGACATGTCCGAGGAAACTTGAAAAGACCAAAACACACTGGGGGAGAGGGAGCAGTTATGAGGTGAGATTAGAAAGTTGATAGGTTATATCATGAAAGGGCTCATAGGCCACCGTGACTTTGGCTTTTCTCTAAATGAGACGTGGAGCCATTTTAGGGTTTTGAGCAGAGTAGTGACATGATCTGACTTACGCATCCACATAATCATTCTGACTATTGTTTGAAAATACTCTAAAGTAAAGCAAGGGCAGAAACAGGAGGACAGGAGACCATTGTATCATTTGGGCACAAAAGGATGGTATATCTTGGGTGAAGTTGGTAGGCGTGGACGTTTGGAAAGAGAGTTGGATTCTATTTTGAAGATGAGATCAAAAGGATTTAATGATATGTGAGGAAAGAAGAGAAGGCAGATGCTGAGGATTTGTCTTGAGTGAATGGAAGCATAAGATAGCCATTTATGGAGAAGAATGAGCAAGGAGCAGGTTTGAGAAAGAGTTTGGAAGAATGAGGCTTTTATTTTTTGATATGGTTAAGTTTGAGATGTTTTTTGGTACCCAAGTGGGGATATTAAGAAGGCAGTTGGATATATGAAATTAAGGTTCAAGGCAGGAGGCCTTGGTCAGAGATAAAAATTTGGGATCCAAAGGTATACATAGAGACGGTAATTAGGGTTGTGAGTTTCAATGAGTCCCTAAGGGACCAGTTACTTGAAGAATAGCAAGGGTCTGAGGACACAGGCCTGGGCCATCAGTCGTTAGCAGTCAGAGAGGTGAGGATAATCCAGCAAAGTAGCCTGAGAAATTGAAGTCAGAGAGGGAAGAGAAGAGTATATTCAACCAGGAGTCAAGAGAGGAAAGTGTTTTCAGGAAGAAGCACTAATTGGTTAATTAAGAGGAGGACCGAGAATTGGCTAGTCAATTTAGGGATGTGGGTGTCATTGGTGACTCAACAACCATAGTGGAGTGTAGCGATGGGAGTGAAAGCCTGTTTGGAGAGAATTCAAAAGAGAATGGGAGAAACGTAATTGGAAACCTTTGGAATTATATTGTCGTTTCCAACTACTGGAATGGTTGCTTTGTTCATGAAGCTAAAATTCAAATTAGTTTTGATAAATGATTCAACCAGTATTTTACCAAGTGCAAATTCAATGTATTAGGAAGAACATCCAACTTGGAACAGAAGATTTGTGTTCTTTTCCTTATTCTGTCATTCGAGCAAATTATTTAACCTTGCCAGACTTCTTTTTCTCTACCTATAAAATTAGTGCCTTGCGATGTAATTACCAACGTTTGTGATTTTAATGACTATAATATAGTGAAAGATAAGTGACTGGAAAGAGATTCAAAGTAGCAAGGACTTGATCCATTGGTAGACATATCAGCATTACACATCTCTGCACTTGAAGAATTTCATTGTAATAAAACCTGGGAGCCCTCAGTGACTTTGTATGATTCTTTCTGCAGGACTTACATGGTGTTAAGAAAGCACTCTAGGACTTTTATGAAAAGATTCTCTTAGAAAATTTTTCTCAGCAATAGTAAAATCACCTGAAGTCATCATGAATGGAAAGATTTTTACAAGGAAAATATTGCACATTTAGACTTCGAAAACCTTTACAAATTTATATGAACCAGACTTCAAATTGAAATGTTTGGGTTTCAATATGTGTCAGAAAAAGAGTTACAAAGCTATCAGTCTCTTTTTGCTTCTAGCATGTTCAACAGGAAGAAGGGTTTTCATGAGGAAAAGGATTGGTCTTCAAAGTCCCGAGAGAAATCCAACCAAAGGCAATGAACTAACATTAAAGAATGAGAGATTTTGGGTGGACAATGATAACTTTGTTTCCTAGGATAATAGAATATTTTAACCTGAGAGAGTGGATACTATGTCACTGGATGTTTTCTGAGAATATGTAGAGGTTTTTTTTTATGGACAATGAAAACTCTCTCTCAAAGTGTAAGGACCAAATTTTGATAAATATGTTACATATGTTAGGGATATTTCTTTTTTAAAAAATCAGTTTATTTTAAGAGAGAGCACAAGGGGAGGGGCAGAGAGAGAGAGAGAATCCCAGCAGTCTCCATGCTCTGTACTGAGCCCTGATGTAGGGCTTGACTTGGGGCTCGATCTCATGCCCATGAGATCATGACCTGAGCGGAAATCAAGAGTCTGATGCTTAACTGACTGAGCCAGACTGGTGCCCCAGGGATGTTTCTATTTAACCATATCTTCTCTGACTTCCACAGAATGGTGAGCTTTTTTTGTTTTTGTTGTTGCTGTTAAGTTGAGGAGCAGCCTTCTAATTGATTGTTGGAAAATCAGAATTTGGTTTTGCTTATGGTTTGTCTCTGATTAAACAAATAATAACCATTCTCAGCGGTCTTTCTTTAAAAAAATATTTATTTATTTTGAGGGGGGGAGCGGGGGAGGGGCAGAGAGAGAAGAGAGAGAGACTTCTGAGCAGCTCTGCGCTATTAGTGCAGAGCCCGACACAGGGCTTGAACCCATGAACCATGAGATCATAGATCTCATGAGATCTTATGATCGTGAGATCATGACCTGAGCTGAAATCGAGAGTCGGATGCTTAACCAACTTAATCACCCAGGCAGCCCTCCCAGTGGTCTTTATAATTCTGCTCACCTATCTTTCTCTCTGACTAGACATTAACAGGGACTGCTCTGTTAATCTCACAGGCCTGGAACACAGTAGACAGGAAGTGTTTCATGGAATGAATGCTGGGAACAAGAACCAGTGATTTCTCTGGGTATTTTAATCTTGCCTTTCATGTCTGTGACTTTGCTTTTTAAATCCTACCAATCAGAAGAACAAAGCTAAACAACATAATAAGTTATTAATTAAGCCTTTTTGGTGATGCATATGTCCTGTCTAAGATTGAGTATGATTTGGATATATCATTATGATCCAGGTAATGTCTGAGTCTTAGATAGTCATTGAATGTTTGTATAGCAGGTGAATTTCAGAAAGGGTGGATTTCTATGCAGTCTGGAACGTCACAGCTGAACTACCTTTAATTTTTAACTAAACTGGCCAAAAGAGTGTGACAACAAATAAATTAATTTCTAAGTAGCACTGTAAACAAAAGATCCACGTTATAGTTGGCTTTCACAAGTCTACAGGGATTCTCAACCCTGGTTTTATCTTTTTTTCTGGTAAATTTCTGTGAGGCTTCCCATATCTATGGAGAATAGGAAAAATTTAAAAATAGACTTATGCCAAGTGTAAGGTGTAATGAAATCAGCTTTCCCTACTTGAGTAATGTTATGGTTAAGTAAGACAATATACATGAAAGTCCTTTACAAGCGGTATAGAATCAATGGGGTTGCTCTTGATTATTGAATAGCTCATATTTGTCTATAAAGATTGAATAGGTGCTAGAGTGAAGCTGGTGATGAAAAAAATAGTAGAACATTTATACAATAAGACTAAAAAAATAAAATAGAAAAAAAAATGTACTTGATAGTGTGGCTCTTACCGTATGGGCAAAGGACAATTCAAATAAGCTCAAATCTAGTCCTATTCTAATAACAATGTTTGAGAAACATGTATTTTTTGCTTCATTGGCCCCTTGAGCCCTTAACCACTGCTTCATAATTGGGAAACCAGCAAGAGAATTAAAAAATCCAAAGATAAGCCATCATATTCATTGATTCATTTATTCACTCATTCATCAGTCAATAATAGGCTTCTTACTATTTGTCAAGGATTGCGGTAGGTGCTTTTGATTAAAAAATAATGAGGCATAGCTTACAAGAAGTTAACAGTCTATGGGAAGAAGAGCAAGAGAAACAGCAACATTATATACCAATATCTAATACCAACATTAGCTACATTTTATAGTAGAAAGAAGCACAGGGAGCTGTGTGAGCCCAGAGCAGTGACCCTGATACACAATTCAAAAGGTGATGGTCCCCGAAGAGTTTCTGGAAGTGTAGTCTGGGCTGAAACTTGAACAAAGTGATGAGTAAAAGCAGTTTAATCAAAATATTAAGGAGTTTGGATTTCATCCTGGAAGCTATCAGGAGCCTAGAAGGATTATATGTGAGGAGTGACATAATTGGGTTTTCATTTTAGATCTCAATCTCTTGGATGGATTGGAGCAAGGCAGTCCTGAGAGCTGGGATGATCCATCACAGTAATTCAGGGGGGAGATATTGAGGTAACTTGGGTATAGGAAGAAGGTTATAGATTTGTGAGCTATTAAGAAAGTCCAGTGGACTGGACTTGGCCCTAAGAACATGGAGAAAAGGGAAATAGGATTACCTGCTTAGGTTAAAACATGAAATTGGCATTCAGTGGAAGAGAAAATATATGTAAAGTTAGCTTTAAGAGATACCATTACTCTCAGGCCTCTCAGGCTGATAGCCTTGAATATAATAAGCTCCTTATACCTTAACCTGCCTAAAATAAAATACCAACCAAAAGTATGGGGGGGGTCAACGATGAAAATGAGAGCCACAGAAACAGCTTAGGCATGGTGCAACCCAGTTCTTTTTTTAATTGAGGTATAATTGACATATTAACTTCAGATGCACCACATAATGATTCATTATTCGTATCTTGTGAAACTATCACCATAATAAGACTAGTTAACATCTGTCACCATACATAGTTATAAACATTTTTGTCTTGTGATGAGAACTTTTAAGATTTACTCTCTTAGCAACTTTTAAATATGCAATAGTGTTTACTGCAGTCACCATTCTGTACAGTATATCCTCGTGACTGACTTATTTTATTATTGGAAGTTTGTTACTTTTTGACCCCTTCACCCATTTGACACCCTCCCCAACCTCTGTTTGGCAACCACCAGTCTGTTTTCTGTATCTGTGAGCTTAGTTTTGTTTTTAGATTCCACAGATAAGAGAGATCTTATGGTATTTGTCTTTATACGTCTGACTGGTTTCACTCAGCATTATACCCTCTGGGTTTATCCATGTTGTCACAACTGTCAAAATTTCCTTCTTTCTTATGGCTGAATAATATTTCATTATAGATACACCACGTTTTCTTTATCTACTCATCCACTGATGGATACTTTGGTTGTTTACATATCTTTTAAAAAATTTTTTTTTGAATCCTTATTTATTTTTGAGAGAGGGAGAGACAGAGAGAGCATGAGAAGGGGAGGGAGAGAGACAGAGGGAGACACAGAATCTGAAGCAGGTTCCAGGCTCTGAGCTGTCAACACAGAGCTGGACATGGGGCTCGAACTCATGGACCGCAAGATCATGACCTGAGCCAAAGTCGGACACATAACCCACTGAGCCACCCAGGCACCCCAGGTTGTTTACATATCTTGACTATTACAAATAATGCTGCAGTGAACATGGGGTCCATATATCTTTTTGAGGTAGTGTTTTTGTTTTCATCATACAGATTTCCTAATGGAATTACTGGATATTATGGTTGCTGAATTTTTAATTTTTAAAATTAAAAAATTTTTATTTTTCTCAGTTTTTTAAAAAATTTTTAACTTTTCCATACTATTGTCCACAGGGGCTGCACCAATTTACATTTCCATCAACAGTGCACAAGGGTTCCCTTTTCTCCACATCTTTGCCAACACTTGTTATTTTTTGTCTTTTTGATAATAGCCATTTTAACAGGTGTGAGATGATATCTCATGTTGGTTTTGAGTTGCATTTCCTTGATGACTAGTGATGTTGAGCATATGTTCATGTACCTGTTGGTCATCTGTATGTCTTCTTTGGAAAGATATCTATTCAGATTCTCTTCCCGGCTTTTAATTGGATTGTTTGGGTGTTTTTTTTTTTTTTTTTTTGCCAAGTTGTATCTAGGGTTCAGAATGTTAGTTCATCCTACACTTAAATAGCCAGTCCACCCATCAGTCACATTCTAACCATGGCGATAGACTGTTTATCTTTATAAATATGTAATGACGTCGTTATATATTTGGATCATACTATTAACTCTCCTTGTTTTGGTTGCATGCTCACCGAACAGCCTCCTGGTAGTTTAACCTCATGTGCTTTCCTTATGGGGAGAATACTGCTCTGGTCAGACTGGCACATACATCAGGTTCACTAGACAGTTATATTCCTCATTGGTAACTCATATTTTGGCATACCAGTTTTATGCATCAGTCTCTATTGTTTAAAATGTTCTGAAAGTGTCAAATTCAGGTTTTGAGTTTGCAAGTCTGAGAGCCAGACCTTGGTTGCTGGTGAATTTAACAAAGTAAACATCTCCCTGTGTGGGTCTGTTTGGGTGGCCTGTCTCCAGGTATCATTCCTCAGCATCTCCTACTGTCAGTGTTAGTATGAATAGTGCCAAGTAGCTGTTCTGTCCACTTGAAACTTACATAGATGACAGTTGAAGCCATTGGAATAAATGAGATCATCCAAGCAGAGTATGTACCCTGAGAAAAGAAGGAAGACAGAGTAGAACTATGGAGAACACAAGCATTTAAAAGACAGGAGAAGAAGGGAAGTACATAAAGGATTCTGGAAAGGAGAGTCCAGGAAAATATGAAGAGAAACTTGAATAAGCAGCATTTGGAAATCTAAAAAGTTAATCGTTTTAAGCAGGAGAAGTTGTTAGTCTGTCCATTTATAAGGTTACTGAAAATAAAGGCTAAACTCACAGGCTAAAGTGGACAGTTCATTGGGGGTAGGGAGCCAGGAGGTTAAAATGGTGGGTAAGAAAATAGAGCTAGCAAATGCAGTCTGTTGATTTCGTGAAATGTAACACGGTGGTTAATAGCATGAGCTCTGGAGTCAGATGCTTAGGTGGGAAGCCTGGCTCCATCAATTACTTGTTGTATGATCTAATTTCTTTGTGCTTCAGGTTTAGTAACTGGGAGTAATATTATCTACTCTATAAGGCTAATGTGAGGATTGATGTCCGAAACTTAGTACAACCCTTTGCACATAGTAAACTCTCAATAAACATTAGTTATTGGGACTTAGATTTGAGAAAGAACATTTTTTTAAGATGGGAGAGAAGGGCAAGAGGAGAGATTGTTTAAGTGCTGCTGGAAAAGAGTCAATCGAATAGAAGACATAGAATAGAAGAGATAGAAAATGCCAGAGAGAACAGATAATTTATGAAACTAGGACTCTGAGGAAGCAAGAGGAGATGGGATTTGAAGTAGAAGTATTGTTTGATGGAAGGAGAAGACCTTCAGTTTTTTAGAGTGATAGAAGAGAAACAGATCACAGACAGGCATGGTCATGGATGAGCTGGTAGGATATAGGATGCTGGGTGACTTACTGTCTGATGGATTCTTTTTTCTCAAAGAGACAGAACAGAGAGTCATTTGATGAGAGGAGGGAAGTGGTAGAGGATAAATAAGGGACTTTAGAAGAATAATGGAATTTTGGAAGTAGAAGGTGACTAGAGACACACAGATTGTTTCTCAGGATGAGTTGTGGTTTAGAAGATGAATTGATAATGCTTGAACACTGCCTAGGTCTGTGATTTCTTTATCAGCTCTCAGCAGCTTGCGCATAACTTCTGAGATTGACCATTGGTTTGATCCATGACTGGGATTTTGTTGAACAGATGTGACTAAAGAAATAGGCTATGGTTGAGAGGGATACTGATAAGAGAGAGGCTGAAGTGACAGGTCATAGAGTCAGAACTGGATATATCAGATTGACAGGAGTTGAGATTATGCTGGTGAAGGACAATATGGCAAGGAGGCTGAGGTCATTGGTAAGAATAGCTAGAGTGATTGACCATAGACGTTAGCTTTCATAGAAAAGGAAGTTTAACCAGAGTGAAGACCATGGAATAGAGATCAGAGAACTTGAGTCTGCAGAGTTGAACATGGTTGTTAAAGTAACACAGATAATAACAGCTTAAAATGGTGAGGAAGATAGTGAGTCAGGCATTGAGTCTTTATTCAGTAAGAATTATTGAGCTGTCTCCAGGTGGCAGCTAACAATGAAGAGGGTTAGAGGGCGTCATGAACCTCAAAATGGCAGGTGTTTTCTCTGAAAGTAAAGACATATGGACTGGGAATGGGTAAAATGCTGACCCGCCTTCTGCCCCTGGTGTATCTGGAGCGTTGGAGAATGAGCTGACTCCACAAGGGAGGACTATGGGGGCGGTGGTCCCATCCATGGACAAACCTGTTTCAGCTAACGTGGGAGGTAGATGGACAGTTCTGTGGCAAAATGGGTTGGAAGTTCATGGGATTTGCAAGGACATAGGATGGGGAATGAATGGGTCAAGAGAGGAAACAGAGTAAGTGAGAAGAGGAATGATTTGCATTCGGGGCAGTGACCAAAGACGATGGTAACATAAAGCAGGGTGGATTGCTAGTTGCAAAGTCTAACTTGGATAGGGTTGGATATAAATTCAGATACCACGTCAGGCCCTGGGAGAGTCAGAGCCCAATGAAGTTAGCTGTTGGCAACTCTGAGGACAGCGTGGCAGGTAGGGACTCCTGAGGAAACATCTCATCTCACATGTCCTATTGACACAGGTGAGGTAGCATAATTTTTATTTCTAATAAGACCAGTCAACATTTTATTTATTTATTTGTCATTACTATGGACCAGACACTGAACTAGATACATTCCATGCTTTATCTCATTTTAGCCTCACAAAAACTCTTAAGTGGTAGATGTTATCTTTATTTAATATATGAGACACCTGAGGCTTATATTATCTGAACTCCCACAAAATGGAAAGCATCTCCTGAAAAAGAATAGCTTTCTGTAAGTTATTTTTTTGCCACCTTTTATTTTGAGAAATGTGTAAGATTGAGAGAATGTACACAAGAAGTCATGGCAGAGAGACCACTGTGTTGTTTTGCTAAGGCTGCCCTAACAACGGACCACAGACTGGGGGGTTTAAACAGCAGAAATGTATTGTCTCACTGTTCTGGAGGCTAGAAGTCGGAAATCAAGGTGTTGGCAGGGTTGTTTCCTTCCAAGGACTGCGAGAGAGAATCTGTTCCCTGCCTCCCTCCTAGTGTCTGGTGCTTTGCTGGCAATCTTTGGTGTTCCTTGGCTTGTAGATGCACTGATCTCTGCCTTCATGTTCACAGGGTGGTCTCCCTGTGTGTTATGTCAAATTTCCCTTTTTTATAAGGATACCAGTCATATTGGATTATTGGCCCACTCTACTCCTGTATGACCTCATCTTAACTAACTACATCTTCTACAACCCTATTTCCAAATAAGGCCGAATTCTGAGGTACTAGGGGATAGGACTTTAATATGAATTTTGCTGGAACACAATTCAACCCATACTGAGACCACTCAGTAATTAACATTAAGAAAACAAAAGTATTTAAAGTATTTACTCTTTTACTAGAGAGTCAGTTTGTTCTAGAAGTTTCTGATAAAAATGTGTCAGGCAGGGAGTATCATGGACTCTAAGCTCTGACCTCTTTTTAGATAGGAACGGGGTTCTTGATGGGAATTATTGAGAGGGGCATTAATATTTTGGGTTGCTGTTTAAGTCCTCAAAATAATTTGAAATTTTAAAAAAAGTCTGTGAATTTTACTCTTAAATCATTCGATACTTTAGATCCTTTACTCTTAAAACATCGACTTATGCTTTATTGATTTTTTTTGGAGTTGACACATTTACTTGTTTGAAATGGGGGAAATTATATAGGAGCTAGGAATTCTGAGAATTACGTGTGGGTTCCAAAGTATTTTGAGTTTGTATACCTCTAGGTTTCTTTTCTTGGAAGCTTCTAACACACTAATTGGAGAAATTTTTCCACAGCACGAAATCTCTATGAGCTTACCTTTAAGCACTGTTTTATAGCAGGTGGGAGGAATTCCTTGAAGTTCCCTGGCTGGAAGGAACTCTGATTACCACTGAAAATGCCTCAGGGCAGTGGTAGCTGGTTTGTGCCAACGTCTGACTGAGAGAGGCTGGTTAAAGGAGACCAGTGGGTGATGGAAAGAGATAAATGCATGAGATGGCTCTTGTTCTTAAATTCTTTTTTTTTTTTTTTTTTAACCGGGTAGAAGATCAAGACAATAGGTTATTTCATGAAGGAGAACAAAATTCTAAAAAGATATTATAGTATCTGGAATATCAATTATTGAGATTCAAAGTGAAATCTGTTTTGTTTTTAGTTTAGTTCATTGTTTTCACTTCAAAGCCCTTTGCCAGAGCACACAGAAACCTCATTTCTATTGTTTCCTATTCCCCAGAGGGTTTTCCCTGCTCTTCTTAGGTGAACTTGTTCACCACCCCCTGGATCAGATGATCACACTTTAGCCTTTAAGTTTTCTCCTAAGCCACACCCTGTGTTGGAATGTCTCTCTGTGTGCCAGATATTTTTGCTTCTGTAATTAAGAGTTTCTTTAAAATTTCACCTCTTCCAAGGAATTTTCCTGGGTTATTGGAAAAGTGGCATTCAGTATTGATATTGCCCTTTACATTTAATGTACCTTTTATGGACTTAATTTGTGCCTTTGATAACTTCACTCCTTTTTCCCCCTTCTATATTATGAAAGAAATTAACAGTTGATTTATCTTGACAAAGTAGAATTTGATTGAATTGGACAGAATTGCATAGTGAATGGATTCTACTATCAAATAGACCAACGTTTGATTATTAGTAAGGTACTAAGTTCTCAAAGCCTTAGTCTCCTTACTATTAAAGTGAGAAAAACAATCATACTGCCTTGTTGAGTTGTGAGAATTAGAGGGGAAAACGCACTAAAACGTTTGGTGTGAAGCTTGACATAAAGTCAGGACTCAAGAGGATTCTGCAAGGGAAATAACACTTGACATAGAGTCAAAACACCTGGGTCCTGGCTGTGTACCCGGACAGGTCCCTTGACCTCTTAGAACCTGTTTCCTTCTGTCTGAAATACGGATATAATCAGTGTGTACTGTTAAATGGTAAGCCACTGGCTCTGGAGCTGGGGGTGGGGAGGGGTCTTTATTTGTAGCATTTGGTGGTTTCCATGGTGTAAATACTCCACCAGTGCCAATTTCAAACTACCACTGTGATGTCACTGGATGTGGAGCTGAGAATAGATGTGCACGATTGTCTCACCCGCCCTTCGACAAAGGGGGATATTTATGTTTAAATGAGACGGTATTTGGGGAACCTGGGTGGCTCAGTAGAGTAAGCCTCTGACTCTTGATTTCAGCTCAGGTCATGATCTCATGGTTTGTGGGTTCGAGCCCCATGTCAGGCTCAGCAGTGACAGTGTGGAGCCTACTTGGGATTCTGTCTCCCTCCCTCTCTCTCTGCCCCTTCCGTGCTTGTGTGCACACACACACTCTCTCTCCCAAAACAAATAAACTTTAAAAATAAAAATAAATAAATGAGATGGTATTTGTGAAAGGACTTAGTGTAATAGGTATTCACTAAATGTTAGCTTAACTTTGCTTGGAAAAGTCCTTCAGATGGGTAGAATTATTGAGTGTAAAATTAATTCTGTGTTGGAGGAAGCAGATTGAGCATTTCTTCTCCATAACAATTTGAGAAATTTCAACAGTAAATACCCAGAGAGGCCAGGCAGACAACACCAGCACAGAAGTGGAACAGGAGGAGCCTGCCACTTTCTTAAATATCCACCGGGGCATCTATGGAGCATCTCACGTTTATTAGCACCCCCCACTGCCCACACCACATGTATCTTTTTCTGTGTTCTCGATCTCAGTGTGGGTGCTACCATTTTCTCAGCTGTTCCATACAACACCCTTGGAGTCATCCTGGACTCCTCTCTTTTATACCCCACATCCAGTCACTGCAAATTCTTTTGGCTCTATCTTCAAGATTTAGTTTGACCACTACTTACTCTCTCTGCCTCTGTGTCTGTAGCCTGAGTCACTTTAACTGGCATCCCTGTTACTCTCTCCAGAGCTGCCAGAGGAGCTTTTAAGATGAAAGGCAGCTCCCATTATTCCCAACTCCCTTTTCTGACTTCCTTATTCATTTCACTTTTAGCATACTGGCTTCTTTATTCATTCTTACAAGCCAGGCACATATCCTCTCTGGAACCATTGCTCTTATTCCTTCTTTCCCCAGAATCTTGAATGGCTCATATCATGACTTCATAAATCTCTTGGCTCAAAGTTACCTCTTCAGAGAGGCCATCCCTGACCACCAATCTAACATAGGTCCCCACACTACTCTGTCCTGTCAACTTGCTTTATTTTTCTTTTTATAGACTTAGCCCTGCTTGACCTTAGAGATGATGTGAATCCATTTATTTGAGGTCTGTTTCTTCCACCAATAGAAACTCCATGAGGGGAGAGACTTAATTTTCGTGGCTGAATTCCCAATTCCCCAGAGCCTCACAAAGAAGGCTTCCTGACATATAGAAGGCACATCATACATAGTTATTCAATGAAAGGATGAATGTTTGTGAATGTGTTCCATGTGTACTTGAAAAAAATTCTCCAATTGTTGAGTGCCAAGTTCTATATATGTGTATAAGATTAATCTTGTTAGTTATGTTATTAACATATTCAATCTCTTTATTAGTGATTGCCCGGTTGATCTATCAGTTGGAACAAATTAAAGTTTTCCATTGTGATTGTGGTTTTGTTAATTTCTCCTTGTAACTCCAGTCAATTTTTGCTTTAAGGACGTGTTGTTAGGTATATACTAACTTAGGATTATTCTATGCTCTTAATGAATTGTTCATTTTATCATTATATGGCCATCTTTATCTCTAATACTTTTGCCTGTAAATACATTTTGCTTGGTATTGATAATGCTGTTCCATATTTGGTTGGTATTATTGATAAGTATCTTTTAAACTTCTCTTATTTTCAAACTAAAGATTTTTTTAATGTTTATTTATTTTTGAGAGAGAAAGAGAGAGAGAGAGAAAGAAAGGAGCGGGGAGGGGCAGAGCTAGGGAAGCACAGAATCTGAAGCAGTCTCCAGGCTCTGAGCTGTCAGCACAGAGCCTGACAGAGGGCTTGAACATACGAGCCATGAGATCATGACCTGAGCTGAAGTCGGACGCTTAACGGACTGAGCCACCCAGGTACTCCCAAACTATTTTTAATAGTAAAGTTTAATCCGGTTACTTTTGTTGTGATTATTTATATACTTGGACTAATTTTTATTATCTCATTTTGTTTTCTATTTACTGTGACTTTTTTTTTGTTAATCCTTCCCCCTCTTTCTGCTGTTAAATTGAATTATTATGCTATTAGTTTGGTAATTATAGGTTGCATTAAACCTTTTTCACCCCTACTCTTAACTTACTTGGCTTAATGAAGTTAATCAGTGTCTATGCTCCCGTGTAATGCAAAAGCCTTGGAATGCTTTACTCTGATCATCTTCCTCCTACTCTCCATAGTATTAACCGGTGTATTAGATCCATCTTGTTTTCAAACCCCAATGAGTCATTTTGTTTATATAGTCAATGTTTGTATAGGTTTGACTTGTTTACTAATTTCTTTATTCCTTGTTATTTCTAGCTTCCCACACCTTCATTTTGGATTCTTCCATTCCCCCCCTCCCCCATTCTTTCTTAAATTCTTTACATTCTTTAGTAGTTTTTTCAGGAATTGTATATCAGTAGGTGTTGGTTTGCAATCTCAGTTTTGTTTCTCCCTGGGTGAAATTCTATACTAGCCCCCCAGTACACAGAGGGTAAGACCAAAGAAAGAGGTAGGCCACTCCAGATTGGTAGGTGGCAGGTTTAATAAGGGAACTTGCGATGCTTGTGTTGGGCAGCAGCAAGATGAGTAGATCTCCACATCCACCCCCCAGAATCTTAAGAGTTTATGTAGAGGCCTTAATGGGGTTCAGTCATGTATACAGTCCAGATGGTCTCAATAACACATGATTCTCTCAAGACTTCATCCTTGAGTAGCTCCTCATGCCAGAGCAGTGGGCCAAATGTCCATTCCAAGAATGGGGAGAGCGTGAAAAGCCTCTGCCTTGTATTTCAACCTGCAGTCACCTCCTTTCCATGACTTCCTCCAACAGTAGGAAATCCTTTTAGTCTTTTTTGTTTGTTTGTTTTAGAATCTATGTATATAGCATCTTAATTTTTGATTAGTAGTTTAGTTAGCATAGAATTTTGTATCTACCGTAGCCCACTAAAATTATTTTATTGTTTTCTGACTTCTTTTGTTTGTTGTTGAGAAGTCTACTGTCAGTTTAATTATCATTCCTTTTTATGTAAGCTGTCTTTTCTGTCTGGTTATTTTAAGATGATCTCTTTGCTTTCCTGTTTCTACAGTCCCTCATTTAGTGTCTAAGCATGGATTTGATTTTGTTTTTCCTGCTTGAAACCTAGTTTGCCTCCCCAACTAGAGGACTTAAGTTTGTATTCAGTTTACTTCCAGAAGTTTAGTTTTCTCTTTTAAATCTGCCTATTTTGTTTTGTATCATATACTCTTCAATAGTATAGTCTCTTTAATATTGTTGTAGAATTTCTACCTCTTAGAGTGGCGCAAATTTTCCCAAGTATTTGGTGTACTGACTCTCCCTCATTGTGGTTTGTTTCCTTGTGTGACTGCTAATTGTTGACTGTGAATACATCTTTAGCAGGGAGTCTAGTGTGCCCTGGATTGTGCACTACTGGTGTTTATAGAGAGGTTTTGCATTGGCTTTTGTTGTTGGGGTCCTAAAATTAGTTTGTGGGCTAATTTTTTTGGCTTTGGATTCTTGCATCATAGAGTTAGAACAACTCCTACTTACTCTTATATGTTTCTGGCTTAGGGTTTCAGTTTCTCTCAGGAGATTTATTTCCCCAATTAGAGACCTGGATAGATGGCAAGTTTTCTTGCCAATTTTCTAGGTTAGTGGGAGGAATTTTTCCTGATGCCTGTTTCACTGATAGGGCTCAGCTTTAAGCAAGGTACTCTGTTGTAGTTCTCTGATCTAAAAGAGGCTGATACCAAGAAAACTGTACCTACATGGCATTAACATTTTAGCAGCCAAACCCTATATCAGGCCCTGATACCCTCTTTTACTGACATGGTGACAATAGAAAATTACTTCTGGTTTGAGTTTCCTTTTTATTTTAGGTAACTGGAAGACTTCCCATTATTTTTGTCATTTGAGTTTGGCTGTTTATTAAAAGGGAAACTTTATAATTTATCCAGCTTTTCTGTTTTGTAGGGGGAGTGTCTTCCATGTCAACTTAGTCTGTCACTTCTCATATCTTCCTGCTTTCCTTGCCTGTATATATTTTCCCATGTCCAGTTTACTCCCATTAAAAAGCAAAAGGTTTTCTTCATAGTAAAATATTTGCCTACAAAGAAAACTCTAGGCCCAGATGGTTTCTCAGGAGAGCTTTACTAAGTTTCAAGGAAAAAATATCACAATTTTACAGAACTACTTCCTGACAATAGAAAAAAAGGGAACACTTTTCATGAGGCTGGCATGACTCTTATACCAAATGACTAAAATAAGGATAATACAAGAAAGAAAAATGATAGGTCAACTTCCCTCATAAGTCTAGCTGCAAAAACTCCAAATGGATATTAACAAATCAATCTAACAGTATATAAAAAGAAACTTATGTAATGACCAGGTTGTTTTTATTGCAAGATAAAAAAGATAAGTTTAACACTAGAAAGTAAAGTATTATAATTTATTATACTAGTAGGTAAAAGGAGAAGAATCATGTGGTCATCTCTACAGATGCATTTGATGTGTTTATATATTCATTTATTATCAAACAAGGCAACAAACAGCTCTTAGAAAACAGGGATATACAGTAAATTTTTCAATCTAAAACAAAAAAAACCACATTAAAAAAAACTTCTAAAATTATCATATTTGATGGTGAAACTGAAATTTTTTCCATTGAAATTGTAATCAAGATAAAGGTGAAATATAGTATATCTATACCAATGACTCAGTTTTCATTTCCAGTTTTATTTACTTATGCCTTCTCTTTTCCTTATGATCAGTTTAGATCAATTTGTCTATTTCCTTTTGTTTGTTTTTTAATGTTTAGTTATTTTTGAGAGAAACGGAATGTGAGTGAGGGAGGGGCAGATAGAGAGGGAGACAAAATCTGACACAGGCTGCAGGCTCTGAGCTGTGAGCATAGAGCCCGATGCAGGGCTCGAACCCGTGAACCGCGTGATGATGACCTGACCGGAAGTTGGATGTTTGACTGAGCCACCCAGGTGTCCCTCAGTTTGTCTATTTCAAGGAAACAGCCTCTGGTTTTTTGATCATCTCCAATTTTTTTTTTGTTTTTTGCTTTATTAATTCATGGCCCTACTTTAATTATTTCTTAGCTACTGATTTCCTTAGTTTTGTTCTGTTGTCCCTTTTTTTGTTTGTTTGTTTATTTACTTATTTTGAGAGAGAGAGAGAGAGAGAGAGAGAGCAAGTGGGAGAGGGGCAGAGAGAGAGAGACAGAGAATCCCAAGCAGGCTCTGCACCATCAGCACAGAACTCCTGACACTGGGCTCAATCTCGCCATCTGTGAGATTGTAAACACCTAAGCCATCCAGACACCCCTCCGATGGCCCTTTTTAATTTCTAAACTTAAATGTTTATTTTTACCTTTTTTAGTTATGATACAGATATTTAAGGCTTTTAACTTTAATTCATACGTTTTCTATATTGCATGACCCACTTTAGTTACATCTCAGAGATTTTTACCTGTTGTGTTTATATTGCCCAATACTACATACTTTTTAAGTTCCATTGTAATTTCTACTTTAGCCTTTTTTTTTCTTAATGGGATGTTGCAAAGAAATTTTTTTCTTAATTTTATTAAGTTTTTAAGTTTAATTCCAGTATAGTTAATGTTGATTATTAGTTTCAGGTGTGCAGTATGGTGACTGAATAGTTCTATACATTACTTAATTGTGATAAGTGTACTTTTAATCTCCTTCACCTATTTCACCCATCCCTCCACCTACCTCCCCTTCAGTTTGTTCTCCATAATTAAGAACGTTCTTGGTTTATCTCTCTCTCTTTTGTTCGTTTTTTAAATTCCACATATGAGTGAAATCACATGGTATTTGACTTTCTCTGACTTATTTCACTTACCATTATACTCTCTAGGTCCATCCATGTTACTGAAAATGTCAAGATTTCATTCTTTTTATGGTTGAAAAATATTTCTGTGTGTGTGTGTGTGTGTGTGTGTGTGTGTGTGTGTGTGTATGATCTTATTTATTCATTCATCTATCAATGGACATTTGGGCTGCTTCTGTAATTTGGCTATTGTAAATAATGCTTCAATAAACATAGCATATATCCTTTTGAATTGGTGTTTTTGTATTCTTTGTGTAAATACCCAGTAGTACGATTACTAGATCATAGGGTAGTTCTATTTTTATTTATTTATTTATTTATTTATTTATTTATTTATTTATAACAAATATTTTTTAAATGTTTATTTTTGAGACAGAGAGAGAGCATGAACAGGGGAGGGGCGGAGAGCGAGGGAGACACAGAATCTGAAGCAGGCTCCAGGCTCTGAGCTGTCAGCCCAGAGCCCGACATGGTGCTCAAACTCATGGACTGTGAGATCATGACCTGAGCTGAAGTTGGATGCCTAACCGACTGAGCCACCCAGGCGCCCCAGGGTAGTTCTTTTTTTAATTTTTTGAGGAACCTCCATACTGTCTTCCACAGTGATTGCACCAGTTTGCATTCCCGTCAACAGTGCGTGAGGGTTCTTTTTTCTTCACATCCTTGTTGACACTTGTTGTTTCTGTTTTGATTTTAGCCATTCTGACAGGCATGAGGTGATATCTCACTGCGTTTTTGTGTTTTTTTCCCCCCTAACTGTGGTTCTGATTTGTAGTTCCCTGATGATGAGTGATGTTGAACATCTTTTCATTTGTTGGCCATCTGGATGTCTTGTTTGAAGAAATGTCTGTTCATGTCTTTGGCCCATTTTTTTAATTGAGTTATTTGTTTTTTGGGTATTGAGTTGTATAAATTCTTAATATATTTTGGGTGCTATTTATTTATTTATTTTTGAATTTTTATTTAATTTTGAGAGAGAGCATGAGCAGGGTAGGAGCAGAAGGAGAGGGCGGGGGGAGAGAATCCGAAGCAGACTCCATGCTGTCAGCATAAAACCTAGTGAGGGCATCCAACCCACGAACCATGAGATCACGACATGAGCCCAAATCAAGAGTTGCTGCTTAACTAATTGAGCCACCCAGGTGCCCCTGGACGCTAACTCTTTATCAGATATGTCATTTGCAAATACCTTCTCCCATTCAGTAGGTTGTCTTTTTGTTTTGTTGATTGTTTCCTTTGCTGTGCAGAAGCTTTTTATTTTGATAGTCCCAATAGTTTATTTTTCTTGTATTTCCCTTGGTTCAGGAGACATATCTAGAAAAATGTGGCTGTGTCCAATGTCAGAGAAATTACTGGCTGTGCTCTAATCTAGGATTTTTATGGTTTCAGGTCTGGCATTTAGGTCCCTAATCCATTTGGAGTTTATTTTTGTGTGAAGTGGTCCAGTTTCATTCTTTTGCATGTGGCTGTCCAGTTTCCCAACACCATTTGTTAAAGAGACTGTCTTTTTCCTATTGCATATTTTTGCCTTTTTTGTTGAAGATTAACTGACCATATAATCGTGGATTTGTTTCTCGGCTTCTTATTGTGTTCCATTCATCTATGTGTCTGTTTTTGTACCAGTACTGTACTGTTTTGATTACTACAGCTTTGTAGTATAACTTGAAATCTGGAATTGTGATATATCTAACTTTGTTTATTGGTCAAGATTGTTTTGGCTATTTGGGGCCTTTTGTGGTTCCATGCAAATTTTAGGATTATTTTCACTAGCTCTGTGAAAAGTGCTTTTGGTAATTTGATAGGGTTTGCATTAAACATATAGATTGCTTTGGGTACAATGGACGTTTTAACAATATTTGTTCTTCCAGTTCATGAGCATGGAATGAATATTGTTCCATTTGTTTATGTCGTCTTTAATTTCTTTCATCAATGTTTTATACTTTTCAGAGTACAGGTCTTTCATTTCCTTGGTTAAGTTTATTCCATAGGCATTTTGTTATTTTTGGTGCATGGCCATCTGTTATTTAAAAGTGTGGGTTTTTTAGTTTTGAAACATGTTTTTTCTTTCTCTTTCTTCTTTTTCTTTTTCTTTTTTTTTTTTTTTTACTAAAAAAACTGTTGGAACTTCTTTTGTGAACCTGTTCAGTCAGTTATTTTCTAAATATTTGAGTGTGTTTAAAGATCGAGAGTATTCTCTGATTTTTGGATGTATGATTTTTTTTACGTGTATTTTAGTTAAACGTAATGTACGGCAGGGCAGTATAACATGGTGGTTAAGAACATAGGTTCTGGAATAAACTGCCTGGATTTCAGTCCTGGCTCTGCAGCTTACTAGCTCTGTGAGCCTGGGCTTAGATAATAATAGTACATTCTTATAGAGGTTTTTGATAGGGCTAAATTATTATATAATTATTAATATATATTCTATTATATATTATACTTAATATATATTAATATGTTATATGTATTAATATCAGTGTCTGGCATATATTAAGTACTACAGAATATAACTAAAATGCTATTGTTAACATCTATATTTCTAATTACTTTTATGTGTTTGCCCTATCCATTTGAGATAGAGGTAGGTTGAAATCACTCATGTGGTCTGTGTTTTTCTCCTTGTACTTTGATCAGTCTTTGCTCTTTGTTGTGATGCTATAATGTGTGTGTATAAAATTATTATAATATTTACTTGCTGGATTTATTAACTTTTAGTATCCCTTTTAATCTCGGGCCTCTACCTAATCCAGGTGCCTTTGTGGAGGTTAGAAAAAGGCACATCCTGTGCGTCAGGCAGCTTGACATAGGGCCAACTCGGAGGTTGTTCAGGACGCCTTGAAGAATCCCTGCCAAACAGCATCACAACTGGCCAAAACCTGTCTAAGGCTGTATTTCATTGGTTTTCCACTGGAGAGTGCTGCCAAATCTCAGGGTACAATGCTGGGTAAGAGCTCTAGAACTCATCCTTAGCCACTGTGCGACCATCGTGTACATCCTGGATGAGGTTAGGAAACCTGGGGTGTAAAGCCTCAGGTATTGCCTCATCAGCTGGCTGAGGAAATCACAGCTGCTCTGACAACCACACCTGGAATTCAGGAACAGTCTGAGGACTGTGGCAGGCCAGGGTAGCCATCCTGATGAGAACTGGAGGAGATTGGGAACTCCATGATTCTCTGGGACTGGTGGGGCTCCAGGGAGATGGGCATGGGAGTGAAGGGGCTACCCATGAGTGCAGCATCCACAGCAACCTTAGAAAGCATGGGCACTTCTAGGATATCAGGTCTATCGGAGGGACAGAAAGTGCTGTCCAAATGAAAGTTTGTCAGTGGAAGTTAATAAGACAGTGTTAATGGGTTTGGGAGGAGGAGCCTGGAGAGATACTTTAAGCCAGGATTTTTGTAGAGCCTCCATGGTGAAAATCTGAACAAGGTAGTTGTTAAGGGCTGTAGCCATTTCAGTTTCTTGCTGTTCCCCTTTAAACATTCATTCTCTAGTCAGAGACTTCAGTTGCCTGTGCACACCTTTTCTGCCATTGTGTCTTTACCTCTCACCTTTCTCATAACCCAGTGGAGATACTATATCATAAAGGACACTTTTCTGTCTCAGGAAAAAAAAAAAAAGGAGGGTGTGATGATATCTATCTCTGCAGTTGTTGTGAGGTTTTAATTAAAAAAAAAAAAAAAACAATAAAGTACCTAGATGTAGTAGAGGACCAATACATGTGAATTTCTTTCCACTTTTCTCTCTTTTCGGTTGCCCTTTTTTGCTGCCAGTATTCTCAGTGGTTAGGTGGAACAGTTTTACACATAACCACCCAACATGTTTTGTTTCAGTTCCAAAATACAGTCTGGATCTGCCCACCCTAGTCGCCACCACTGGCATCCTCTCTCTTAACTTCTTCAGTAGCTTTTCCACCTGGTCTCCATGCTGCCCATCTTGCGTCTATCCACACAATAGCCATGGTAATCTTTTTATTTTTAAATGTTTATTTATTTCAAGAGAGAGAAAGTGGGGGGAGCATGCATATGCGTGGCGGGGAGGGGTAGAGAGAGAGAGAGGGAGAAAGAGAATCCTAAGTAGGTTCCGTGCTGTCCGCACGAACTCATCTCAGGGCCCCATCTCACTAACAGTAAGATCATGACCTGAGCTGAAACCAAGAGTTGGACACTTAACTGACTGAGCCACCCAGACACCCCTGGTAATCTTTTTTTAAAATGGAAAAAGTGGGGCGCCTGGGTGGCGCAGTCGGTTAAGCGTCCGACTTCAGCCAGGTCACGATCTTGCGGTCTGTGAGTTCGAGCCCCGCGTCGGGCTCTGGGCTGATGGCTCAGAGCCTGGAGCCTGTTTCCGATTCTGTGTCTCCCTCTCTCTCTGCCCCTCCCCTGTTCATGCTCTGCCTCTCTCTGTCCCAAAAATAAATAAACGTTGAAAAAAAAAATTTTTTAAATGGAAAAAGTAACATTAGAAACCTTTCAACAGGGGCACCCGGGTGGCTCAGTTGATTAAGCATCAACTTCAACTTGGGCCATGATCTGGTGGTTTGACAGCTCAGAGACTGCTTCAGATTCTGTGTCTCCCTCTCTCTCTCTGCTCTGCCCCACCCCCTCCACTGCCCACACACTCTGTCTCTCAAAAATAAAGAAGCGCTAAAAAAAAAAAAAAAAAAAAAAAAAAAAAAACCAAAAAACACCTTTCAACAGTTTCCCCTAGATTTTATTTTATTTTCCTTTTGTTCCCCATAGATTTTCAACAAAATGTAAATTTCTTCCTGTCAACTGTGAGGCCCTATGTGATCTGCCCCTGGACTATTTCCTGTTGCATTCTTCTCATACCCTTCCCCTTTTGCATTTATTCCAGCTTTTTATGAACGTTCTATTATCCTTAGCTCATTGTCATTTCAAGGCTTTTGTGCTTCCTAATCTCTATGCCAAGAATGTTTTTGGTTCTCAGCTCAAATGCTAGAACCAGAGGAATCCTTTTTGGCCACTTTCTCTTAAGTTGCCTCCTTTGGTCCCAAATTGTTCCCTATCAGATTACCCTATTTTAATTTATTTGAAACCAGTTGCCATTATCTGAAATTATTATATATGTATACATGTAAATGCTCATTTGTTGTTTTCTTCTAGAGTGTAAGTTTCATCTGTCTTGATCATGGGTCTCTTTGAGTCCTTAAGTAATATGTAGTATAAGATAAAATGCCAAAATATATTTGCTTAATGTATGAGTGAACGAACCAACATTATTTTCTTTATGAAGTCTTTTCGGAGAACTGCCACTGAAGGTAATTCTTTCCTCCATGGAGTCCCTGTTGTATTTCATTTGCACTTCTTACTATATTTGTCACATTATTCCCTGCATTTGGTTATTTATGTGTATTATCATGTATCCTTTACTAGACTGTAGAGTGCTGGAAGGCAGAATTGGAGGGCAATGGTTTAATACATATTAGTTGAACTGATGAATTAGTTACAAACAATAAAGTCGTCCTTATTTAAAACACTGATAAGAAGAGGCAGTCCTGGCCTTACCACTGCTTCTCAGCACGCTTGGACAGTTGTGGCATTTGGACTGTAACTAGGTTTGTTGGAAGGGATATACATTCTCTTGGGATGCTCTCCACATGCCATGCCCCTTCTCAGCCCTGTTAGGTTTGTACAATTAATTCATTCTTTATTCATTTATACACAGCATTTGAAGCAAATTACCAGCTCCTAGCTTGATTTCTTTTTATTCTTTGAATGTTCATAGCTGTTCTGATTTTGCAGCCAGAGGGTTATAATTTCCATGCTTGACAACATTCATGATTTAAAAAACCTTTCCATTGCATTCCTCTTCTTCCTTCTGCTTTTTCAAAAATTAATTTTTGAGTCAATAGAGAACAGAATTTGTTAGGTGCCTTTTTAAAAATCCTTATATGAGATCTGTGAAGTAGCTGTTATTTCTGCCATTCTATAGACGAAGATCAGAGAGGTTATTACACAGCTTGTCTAAGACCTCCACAGGTGGTGGAGGTAGGATTCAAACTCAGGTTTCCTGCTTCTAAAGCCACAACTCCAGACTAACTCAGCAGTGTTCCTTGGCACTGTATCAATAGACAAAACATCAGAGACATTACTGAAGGCCATGGTTGGAGATTTAGTAGCACAAATTACATCCATTCCTGACAGTCTACATACAGCTATATGGAAGAAAAATGTGGACGTGTAAACATAGCGTGACCAGAACCTGTTTTTTGTACTGTCTATGATTGTAAACACTTGAGAATGTTGTCCTTTCCCATGTTTCCTTCTTGCTGCATGAACACATTTTCACTGTTTTAACCATAGCTGTAATGTGAGTGCACTGTACAGAAGAGGAGAATCGTGCAGGGATCAATTCTCTGGATGTTGCACTTTGCTTTGCTTCCTGCTTTTCCTGGGATGTTTCCTGGAATGTTAAGACCAGTTATTATAATGAATTGGTTATTCTATTAGACTGTATTCTGACCTAAAAATGAAGGGTGATTAGGAGAGAAAGTTCTTTTGATTATGTTGTGTGTGTGTGTGTGTGTGTGTGTGTGTATTTAGGAAGATTTAATAGAAACAGTATACTTCAAAAGAAATGATTTGAGCAGCCATCCTTCATGGTCATGATAGCACCATTTTTCTGGTGAAGAGCAAAATTGGAAAACAATGCTTTTATTTCAAATGCTTAAGTATTACTTTTACTGAAATTTAAATCCACTAAATTGTGACCTTTTAAAAGCATGAAATATGATTTATTCATCTTTATATGTTTATCCTTTATTTTATGTAAAATTTTTTAAAAGTTTATTTATTTATTTTGAGAGAGAGAGAGAATGTGCATGAGCATGAGTGGGGAGAGGCAGAGAGAGAGGGAGAGAGAGAATCCCAACCAGGCTCCATGCTGAGCCCGACATGGGGCTCGATCTCACAACTGTGAGATCATGACTTGAGCTGAAATCAAGAGTTGGACACCTGACTGAGCCACCCAGGCACCCCATCATTTATTTTAATACATGGCAATATAGTAGGAATTCAGTGCATGTTTTTCAATGACCAGATGAAATAACATTGTTTTAGAACCCTTGATGGGGACTTGTATATAACCCATCAGTATCATCCCATGATTTTGTTAATATGAAAAATTTTCTGTTGTATTTCATGGGGTTATGAACATGGAAGCTTCTTAAACATTACAACTAATAAAACACAGAAGGGTAAAGTGATACAGACCGTCTCCAGTTAAAGCGTTATTAACAATACCACTTGTCACTGTACCATGATAAGATGTAAGTAACAAATAATATAATTCTAGTTGATATTCAGAACAGATACTTCTTTTCTTTAGAGCTACTTTGGTGAACAGTCATATTTTGGGGTGTTGTCAATTGTCAATTTCCTCAGTTACAGGTGGGAACAGGAGGATATGGACTAAATGTGAGGAAATAGTTGTCCAGGTGGTTACCGACAGCAGGTATTTCTTATGCACAGCTAGAGTACGAAGTCCGATAAATAGTCCAGGAAACAAGAAAGTCCAGACACTCATCAAATGTAAGAATTAAGTAGTTTAGTCCAGGAGCCAGATCATCAAGTTAGATGGAATATTCCAACAGCCAACTCAAGTCCAGAATCTGGAAGGTAATACACAGTGGAACTGAGTGTGAGGGAAGGCAAAGAGTAATTCCAGAGCAGGCAAACCCCTGTAGTTGTTAGCGGAGGACTTCGGCTTGTAGGGATACAGTGACAGTCCCCTAAACTGGAAGATGGAGCTCATGGCTTGGAGGCAGATTCATTTTCTGACAACAATTCACTTATTCATTGATTCATTAAATACTTATTGAGTGAGTATTCTATGCCTTATACAATATGTGGTGCTTAGGATGCAACAGCTAACAAGCCAGACAAGATCCTTTTCCTTAGAGAGCTTGGAGAGTGTCATGTTAAGAAAATAAGAATCATAGTACAATAATAATATAATATATCATGTAGTTTGTGGGAAATCCAGATTTTGTGAAAATACTACTAGTAGTTAATGCTTATTGAATAGTTACTGTGCATAAGGCATTATTCTTAGTGCTTTATGTGCATCAACAGATTTAATCCTCACAACTCTACAAAATAAGCATTAATGTTATTTATATTTGATGTATGAGGAAATGGAGCTTCTGGAAGGTAACGTTTTCCTGCTCAGGAGCTCACAGCTGGTCAGTGGTAGATTTAATATTTGAAATCTGTGATTCATTTCCAGAATCCAAGGTCCTAGTCATTACATTCTCCTGCCACCCTGTTGCCTGTTAATTTCTGGGGTCTTCAGTGGAAGGTGGGTGTGGGACTGGGACAAAGAGCCAGGAAACATTTCCCCAAGCAGGGACATTGCAGTATGACTTGGGGGAAGGGATGGAGGTATGGTTGGGGAGAAAGGTAGGTGGCACAGGGCACCAGGGAAGGGGAAGAGAGAAGGTGTGTGCCAAGACTCAAAGGCAAAAAGGAGTAGTGAAATTGGGGAGCACTCAGTCAAGGTGGGGTGGTCAAGCTGTTTTTGTTGGCTGATATGTGAGCTTCAACATGAAGTTAGTAGGTTCGTGGAGAGAGGCTTTTGACTGTAGACACATAAAAACTAAAGAACGTGATTAGGAGAATGAGGTGGGCAGGTAGTGTCTTAGGAGAGAAATGCTTGACTGTTAATGAGATTATAAACCCTATATAATTAATCTAAAAAAAAAGAATGCTCAATATAAATGTTTTAGCATAGGAGAAAGAGTAGCGATAAATATGAAGGCATGTGTTAAAATGGTATCCGCCTTTAAAATTGTGTTCAAAGGATAATTTCCCAGCTCGTTAAGCTATATAAACAGGCATTTCAGCTTTACCAGCTGTGGGGGACCAGAATTTCCATGTAGAATACTTTGTGTGATTTGCACCCTAGGGAAAAAAGAGGGGAGGGGTATCTTATAATGATTGCCTCTGTTTTTAGGGGAAAACTTAAACTCTAACCAGAGTTTCAATTCTGTCTGGAAAGGCATAACTGTCACTATTATTATTTTTAAAAGGAGTTTCTTCCTGAGAAGTTTAGATGTCTCTACACTTAAAAAAAACTGCATTGGTTTATTTTAATGATGTTCTAGTTTTAGCAGGAGAAGATTTACAGATGTTACGTAGGACTTGCATTTATAGACGCTTGAGTGTACATGGCATCTTTTGAGTGCACATCATCTGGGTACTTGTAACTTGTGGCTAGGTGCTCAGGTTTTGCTTGGACATTGATGTAATTATGAATGAAATTTGTGCTTGTGTTTTTTTATCCTACAACTTCAGTTGTCATAGTTATGGTTCCAAATAAACAAGAAAAGTAGGGAAACTAGAAGCTGCCATGCTATCAGTCTATCAGTAACTAATCAGAGGAAAATGAAATTTTAGCCCTCCAAGTGATGAATTCAAACAGAGGGGCTAACAAGACAAGACAAATGGATTTCAGCAATACTGACCTATAAGCATAAGACATGTCATTAAGTGAATCCATTTTAACACTGGTCTGGATAATAAAAGTGTCAACAATATTCTAGAGGAAAAATACACCAGGAGCTTGAATTGAAAGCTTTTAGTGTAGAAGAGATTTAGATGTTGGCTAAGACCACAAGATCCCAGATGTTCTAATACTGAGGATGTTTATGCAAAATGCTTTAGACTTTTGAAGTAATTTTTGTTCTTTCCTCTAATATTATTGTCTACCTCTGTCTTATCTTCCTCAAATGATAGAAATTTCTCCCTTGGTTAACTTATTTATCCCTTTTTTTTTTTGCACTCACAGCTATTATAGCCGAAAGGTTAAGAAACAGGGTTAGGGGATTGAGAAGAACAGAGGAGATCTGTCCTCTGGGGGAGGTTGTTTGGAAAAGGGTAGCATTGAGTGAGGAGTACCTAGGCCCCCAAACCCAGGGACACTGGTAAATTGATCATGCCTGGAGAGATTCCATTTTCTACAACAAAATGTGAGAGAGAGTTGATACCAGATGTGGTATCAGACACCTGAGAACTAGCACTGGGACAGCCAGAGATAGACTGACAACCACAGAGATGAATTTAGGCCTGCGGGAAAATTCCAAGGGTGAAGTGTGGGGTCAAGAGCTGGCAGGAATTACAGAGAAACAAAGGCAGATTCCAAAAATGAGGATTTAATTGCTGAGAGAGAGACAGAGGGAGAGAGAAGAAAAAAGTAATAGGGGCAAAACTGGACATACACAAAAAGCAAGAAGGATAATACTGAAATATGATTTATTTAAAATAGGTGAGTGACAGTAATAATAGCTGATATTTCCAACCATTTGCTAAATACTGGCACTGTTCTAAGCATTTTACATCTTTTATTTCATTTTATTTGCTCAATAAACTCTTGGAGGCGGGTACTACTAGTTTACCTATTTTACAGGTGAGGAATCTGAGTCACTGAACCAGGAAAGTGAGGTATGGAGAGGTAAGAGAGCATGTCTAAGTTCACACGTGTAGTAGATAGGGAGCCAGGATTGAGATCTCAGCAGTGAAAATCCAGAGCCTTCATTCTTCAACAATGATGCCATAGAACAGTGGTTCTCAAAGGGTGGTCCAAGGAACAGCAGCACCAGCATCACCTGGGAATTTAGTAGAAATGCAAATTCACAGGTCCTACTACAGAAACTGCTGGTGGGACCCCGCAATCCGTGTTTCAGCAGACCTCTAGGAAAATCTGATTCTGTCTGTAGTTTGAGAACCCCTTAGGTTGAGCATAGGCCCGCAGTCTCCTATGGTTTCCAGCTCTTCCTGTCTGTATATGGCCCATCATAAAAAGCTTCTTTTCTCTCTGTGGTTTGGATTGTTTAATTGCTTCAGGGGTCCTATGCACCCATACCCTTATAACTTCTCTCAATTATTTGAATTAGCTTGAAACTTGTTTGTTCCTTGCAATTAAAAGGTATAATTAAAGCAGACACTTCACACACCTGGAACATGTTTGCTTTAATGAGACTTATTAAAGCTGGATTAGGTTCTCTTTCTGGAAACATAGAGGGTTAGGATATTCAGACCAATCCTGTCACTGGAACAGCTTTAAAAAAAAAAGCCTAGATAAACACATATATAACCTTAAAAGCATCCAAAAGTTAAAAAAATAATAATAAGGAATCCCCTGGCCAAAATCTCAGAGGAAAATGAGAATACAGAAAGGTCACTGGAGCACTGAAGGCATTCTGCTAGAAGACATTGGCCAGGTATTATTCTGTGTTGCAGAATCTGGTCTCCTTGAGCTCAGGGTCCACCCACAGTTGGGAGTCTAAGAGGAGACGTCCTCTTTGCATAAAGCTGAGACCCCCAAGGACTGTACCTTCAGGATAAGGATGAACACTCCCTATCCTCCCATCCCAGGGGACTGCAAGACGAGTCACTTTAGTGCTGAGTAGGAGAGGGCACAAAACCCAAACCAAAATGAAATAAACAAATCATTGAGAAGTTATAGCCAAACACTGATGTTCTCAAGGAAGTGCTGCTTAAATACACCTCAGCTAGGCAGTTCAAGTGTGAGTTTGCTTTAAGGTGGTCATGAACTGGTAGTGCCCCTGTGTGTTCTTAGTAAAAGTAAATGCAAATCCTAGGCCTCCAGGAATGCTCACAAATAGGTCCACAAGTAAAATGGGTTAATCATAGTCAAATTTACCAGGCATGTAAGGAAGCCAGGTACCAAGGACGAGAACCAGCAGAAACAACCAACTGCCAAAACAGACCCATAAAAAATGTAAGGTTTTAGAATTGTCAGATTATAAAGCACAATCCTCTGTTTCAAGAAATAAGATGAGCTTGAAATATTTTTTAAAAAACAGAAAATATTTTTTTCTATTCTAGAATAGAAAAATCTAGCAGTTTAGAGGAAAAAAAAATTTTAAAGAAAGGAAAAAAATTAAACCAAGGGACTGATAATAAAACATTAATGTACACTATTTTCTTCTCTGAATAACCTTACATATTTTTATTAAGAGTAGGTTTTGTGAGATATTTTATGTAATTAACTTACAATTTAAATTTATTTGGAAATGAATACATTGCATGCTTAGGCTAACATTTAAATTCTAAATTATCAGTATATAAAGATAATATAAGGTGCATTAAACTTACATTAAACCTGTCTTTTTTTTCCACATGCAACTGAGATAGATATTGAATAGATATATGAGCAAGCTCTCCAGAAGGTTAAGCAATGGCCTAATTATTGGTTTTGATTATCTGAATATGTCACAAGCACTTGTGGATTTTGAGACAATTTCAGTTAAATGGTGTCAGTTCTCCATTTTATTATCAAATTTAATTAAAGTGTTTTAAGGAGTATAAATAACTTTGGAAGAAGTGCAGAGATATTACCACAAGGTCAATTTTACAAACATGCAAGTGGAAAGTTTCTGGGCTCCACTACTAGTGTGCAGCTCAGTCAGCAGTAACACAATCTGTGTTCCCCAGAGAATAATTTCAATTTTCAGGACTGGTAAAACTTACAGCTTGAAGCTTACTGTGTGGAAAGGATCACTGTTTTCTAACTGTGAATAAATGTATCTGCAAATGTTGGATATGTAATATCTAATTCATCCCTAGAGATGCTAATTATTCTTTAAGAATGTGGTAATGAGATGAAACATACTGTTGCCAGCAGGCAGAAGAGATCATATTTCATATCATTCATTTAAATCAGGGCATTCATTTTCATTACAAGATAGAGTCAGCGATAGAAACAGAGGCAAACTATGGGGAAAGTAAAGTTTTAGCAAGTACGGACAGTAAGACACACAATAGTTGGCTCTTGAAGTGCTGATCTCATTTACTTGCAGCCAGACTTGTTGAAAGATGGCTATCAGAAGAAAAACAAAAATCCCCTCTGTGGTGCGATATTAATGTTAATAGCTGTTAGCAAGGAGAAACCCAAAGTTGAAGTTAAATGCCATAAAAGTTAATTCTTTTGAATGCAGAATAAACCCAGGGTGAGGGAGTGCGATATGACTTCAACTTTTGTATTACTATTCTTCAACATTCATTTATTGAACATCCATCATGTCAAAATATAAAGGAAGAAGCAGACCTTTTCCAGAAAGTTTGCAATATGTGTAACCAAGAGCCGGGGATGAATCCCAGGCAAAAGGACATTGGCATCTTACCTTTAATGGATGTTTTCATGTCTTGATTTGCACTCCATCTTTCTTCTCCTCTACTTACTTCAGTCAAAGATTCAAAGGCAGGCTGGAAAAAGGACTTTTAGAGAAGATGGCTGATTTGTTCCACAGGAAAGCACACATAGAAATGAGTAGTTGAGAGGGGCTTAGCCAGTCATCACAACCTCTGAGAAGTGGGAAAAGCAGGAAGGTGCACAGGTAAACCCTGAGGTTTGGTGCTCAAGAGTCTAGTGGAGTCTGGGAGTGTGTATTTTTATGTTGCATCTGCCACTTGAATGAAAGAGTAAACAAACTTAAGGATTTTGGTTTAAGTTGGTGTATACAAATTTTAGTATATCTAAGTCTTTTAAGAAATTAGCATGTTAGTCAATACTCTCAAAGTGAAAATACCCAGTATGATTTGATGGGAGAAGCATAGGCTCTGGAATAAGAAAGACATGAAGAAATGAATCAACCTTTTTTTCTCATAGAAAAGATGAAAGGAGGGGCACCTGGCTAGCTCAGTGGGTGAAGCATGTGACTCTTGATCTCAGGGTTGTGAATTTAAGCCCCATGTTGGGCAGGGAACCTACCTGAAAAAAGAAAAAAAAAGATGAAAAGAGATATAATCTGGTACATAGCAGATTATAATCCTAAAAGGAATAGGAGAAGATTTGTTTCTATATTACATGAGAATTGTATGAATTAATATAATTTAAATGCTTGAATTTATTGATTTTACTAATGCTTGATTAATGCTTGATATTAAATGCCTGAGAGAAATTTTACATAATACCTCCTTTGATATCACTATGGTAAGAACACCCTTGCCAGATACTTTGGGAATGAGGAGAATTTTTGCAGTGAACTATAAGAATTTATAGTATGTGCTTAGGTGAAAGAATAGTCTAACTGATTGGAAATATTTAACTTACCATATAAAAAGAAAAGTAGCAGGGTAGAGAAGAGGCTTGATTGTTAAGGAATGTGTATGAGCAGCCATATTAGTTAACTTTTGCTGTATAACAAATTATCCCAAAACTTAGTGGTATAAAATAACCATTTACTAAAATTCACTGTTCTCTGGGTCAGCAATTTTAGTTGAGCTGGGTTGGTAGTTCTATTGGTCTTGGCTGGCCTCGCGGGTGCTTCTGTGGACCTGGCTGTTCTCAGATGACCTCAGCTGGGATGGCTTGCAGTGCTAATTGTGGTATCCCATCATCCAGCATCTAGCTTAGGCTTCATCCAAGAGATATGAGGGCTTCCAAGAGAGTGAAGAGAAGTGTGCAAATCCCCTTGGAAATGGTACACTTTTGCTTCTCGCATATACTGTTGGCCAAAGCAACTAGTAGCACCCGTTCAGATTCAACATGGGGGAGATAGATTCTGCTTCTTAGTGGGAGGCAAAATCATATTGCAATTTTGCTCTTTTTGCAAACTGCTACAGCAGGGAAGTGAGTTCTAGTGGACTTTATGATGAGACAAAAGAATTTGAGAAAGAATAAGAGACTGATTCCCAAACCCAGCAATTTTCTGAACAGAGGTGGTTAGAAAGGCCTGAAAGGGTGATAGGGAGCTTGAGAGGAGCTGCATTTGCAAAGACTACTGAAGAGAGGCGCAAGCAGGGATTTCAATTTTTTTCAGAGAGATTATATGTTAGAGTTATTCCACAGAAAGAAGAAATTTAATTAAAAAAATTTTTTTTAAATGTTTTTATTTATTTTTGAGACAGAGAGAGAGAGAGCATGAACGGGGGAGGGTCAGAGAGAGAGGGAGACACAGAATCGGAAGCAGGCTCCAGGCTCTGAGCCATCAGCCCAGAGCCCGACGCGGGGCTCGAACTCACGAACCGCGAGATCGTGACCTGAGCTGAAGTCGGACGCTTAACCGACTGAGTCACCCAGGCGCCCCAGAAGAAATTTAATTTTAAAGAAAAGGCCAAATTATTTAGCTTTAAGCTATAAATTAGAGAAAAATAAATTATTTAGCTTTAAAGTTTAGATTAGATAAAAATTAGTCAAGTGGACTGTATAAATCTTGAAAAGAGAGAGAGAGAGAAGAACCGCGTAAAGAAAAATAAATTCACATTCTGTCCAAAAACGCAAATATGACATATAGCTATCTCTCCTTTTTTTATTTCCTGTAGAAATGTAACGCTTTGTTTTTGAAGGCATTAAGCCTATTTTAGCTTACCTAAATACAAGCAGGACTTTCCGAGAAGTCTGATCTTCTTGCACTTGTAAATAGGATGGTATGTGGGGAGTAGAAGTAGTGTCTTTCAGCCCTCCAGACCACCTCCAGTTCTGCAGTGTGGGAATATGCTTTAGCCTTTTACAGAATTTATACTCTTTCTGTGCCCATAACTAATATTCAGCTGCTTCCGCTATAGAGCAGTCACTGAGCACCAACTCTCATTCTGTTCCAGCTGATGGACCAGGAAATGAACATAAAAGGGACATTTAAGTGCATGACCTGATGAAGGCAATATTTGTGGTCACCAGACTGTTAGTTAAAGGCAATAGGGTCATGCCACACCCAGCTCATCTTAGGCCCTCTGGTTGCCTCTTGCCCCTTTTCTTGGTGCATGTAGCAGTTTCGTGTCATTACAGATGAGAGCTAGATCCTGGGCTGTTCCTAGCAAATGGGGCTAAATAGAAATCTAAGGGACAGGGAGGACAAGGGCCATATTATATAGCATTTTTATACAAATTTCACTGTGGATATTAGATTTAGTAAGGTGTTATTGGTGCACTAATTAAATCTCTTTAAATTTTAGAGATTGATTTTATGTGTGCACAAAAAGAGGAAGCCCTTGGAATAGCAACATTCCAGAAAGGGGTCACTACCCCTTTGCACGATGGCTGATAATAGTCTAATGCTGTTAAGGTCCTTTATAAAGGACAGGAGGGGTCAGCAATGTTTGGCAGGTAAACCACAGGTGCTTCTTCACCCTGACCAGATGAGGCTTGCTGTGGGGTGCCAGAAGCAGTGAATTACAGATTTTTTCCTGAATGAGACTTCATAAACTACTCTTAGCTAATCCATATCCTTTTGGACAATGCTGATGAAGCTTATGACTGCAGTTCTGAGTTGAATTCCAAGCTCCTAGTACTTTCTAAAAAGTAAGATCAGACTGGACCCATGCCTCCAACAGCCTGTGTAGACTTTCCTCGGTGTCAATCCATCCAAACATTGGCCTTTCCTGAAGATGGGTGCTTTGTGCTGCCTGTGCCTGAAGGCACATAAATGGATGATATTGTGACTTAGCCTTTATGGTGCTCTTGCTGACATGAAGTGAAAAAGTAATATAAGCACAGTATAGAAAGTTTGGAAGATAATGAAATCATGAAGTTTACAGACTGCTTATACTCTGGCATAGCCATTATCTTTTGTGGTGTATTTAGATAGAGCATTTCCACATCCGATTTTTTTTATTAATATAATTGTGACTAGAACATAGGTATCAGGTGTCCTAAACATCTCCACGCTTTCAGATAGGTATCACATGGTCTTCAGAGCTAGTTTCATTGAATGAACGTAAAAAGATGTAATCAGTATTTTATGATGGGTCTGTATGTCACTTCCATTTTGTTTTTCTTGTTTATAAAGAAGGGTATAGACACATCTTTGTGCTTACAGACTTCCTTCTGAGTTTTTGATTATTTGTCTGGCAAAGATTACCAAAGTAGGGCCTCTGTGACAAAGAGAACACACTTCTTTATGACTCAACATATATTGGCACGTGGCTTTTCCAATTAACAGGTCTTTATAAATTCTATACTTCATATTTATTTTCTATTCAGGCATCCTGTCTGGTAAGGAATACAGCATACTAAAAGCAATTATGCCTGTTGGTGACTCTCCCCAGCTCGTCTTCATTTACCCTGACTTCTTTGCTTCGTACTCAGTTTCTACTTTGGTTTGACTTAAAAAACAACACCATAACACAACGCAAAACAAAACTTTCTTCTTGCCTTCTAGAAATGTGGTTTTTGCTTAATTTCTCAGACCTGGTTGCTTGTCTAGTGTGGCATCTCTTGGGATCTAAGGATACCCCACCCTAGCCCCTTTTCTCAGAGACCCCATCCATATTCTGTTCATCATCATTGGGTGTGAGGTTGAGGAGGGGTTTGGATGGTCTCCAGGAATGCACATGTGTAATGGCCTCTCTGAATCACTCAGAGACTTGGAAACTACTATCCCTCTTAACATTGTAATGATTTTATAGGTGATGTTGCATTTTTATTTGTCACGCTGATTTTCACTTTTTTTTTTTTTTTTTTACTTATTTGGCTATTAAGCAAACATTTATTAACATTTCATATGGTATATAAATTTTTCAGATAATTTACCATTATTAAAGATAAGTAGTGTTAAATAACAAAATTTAGCCAACTAAATTTGAAGATCTAATTGCTTTATTAAAGGGTTTGTGAATAAGGAAACATCCCATCTAGCCAGTAGAGAGACACACGAGCCACCGAGGAGTTCTATGGAATGGAAAGTTTTTGTAGATGGAGGAAGGGGGCAAGAAAGTTACTAGCAAAACAAAAAGATTGTTCCAGACAAGGCTGTTTGCTAGAGGAAAAAGCAACTGTCTTTATCATACAGAGGGGGAATGGAGAAAAGCCAGGTAATGGATTCATTGATGCTGATGGAAAAAAAAAAAATCCTGAGTAACTGGTTAAGGCCAAATTTCTGGGCGAGGTTGAAACTGCAATTAGATTGGGTATTAAGCCCCAGCTTAGGAACTCATTCTGAAGGACACCATTTTGAGCCCGTGGTTTTATTTTTTTTAACAATACTTTTAACTGACTGGTTAGAATTAGTCCCTGAGACTTATTATAATTTGGGGTACATACATTCAAATCAGTTCAATTCAGCTCCTTCATTTTAACAGCCCTTCATTTAGAGCTGTCCTGTTACGTTCTAAGAAATGTGCTGGAAACTGCTGATAAAGATAGAGATAATACCTCATCTTGGTATTAGCCCATGATCTAGCTGGCAGACTGAATAAAGCTGTAATATGATGCATTAAGGGCCTCAGTGAGAATTACATTTCTTTTTCTTAGTGCTTTTTTTCCCCCTCTTATGCTGTGTATTCCCATAGAGATTCAGTTGTTAGAGTAATTGATTTTCTCATGAGGAGAATAGAAATCACTAAGAAAGAAATAATACCTGAGAAGTGGAAGGACTAAAAGTGACTGGTGTATATCTGGTGTGAGGAATAGTAAATACTCTGTGGAGTAGCTAAATAATAAGATAAGTGAAGTGGCTGGAATGAGATTGCAGCAGTGTGCAAGGGGTACATCACTAAGGACCTTCTATGATAGGTTGAAGCTTTTCTTTTTTTTTTTTTTTTTTTTAATTTTTTTTTCAACGTTTTTATTTATTTATGGGACAGACAGAGACAGAGCATGAACGGGGGAGGGGCAGAGAGAGAGGGAGACACAGAATCGGAAACAGGCTCCAGGCTCCGAGCCATCAGCCCAGAGCCTGACGCGGGGCTCGAACTCACGGACCGTGAGATCGTGACCTGGCTGAAGTCGGACGCTTAACCGACTGCGCCACCCAGGCGCCCCGGTTGAAGCTTTTCAATTGAGTTGTGTGGGTGATGAGGTATTAAGCTGGAAATCGAATTGATCAGATTTGTTCTTTAAAAGATAACTCTCCAATTGTAGGAAAGCCAATGAGGCAGGACACAGTGAGGAGGTGACCACTGAGATATTTAGGTCATGGTGGAAATGAGAGAAGAGAACAGAGCCACAAGATACTTCATTGTCAATATTGATAGGAACTGTTGATTGGGCATCGACAATAAGGGTGGTATCAACATGACTCCAAGATTCTTGGTTGGGGCCACTGAGTACCTAGACCATGATATGTTAATCAATAATGGGAATTTAAGAAGGGAAATATATTTTGGAGGTAGAGAGTAGAAAACAAGTTTTGTTTTGGACATTGTTTTGGTTACTACTGATTGCCTAGTCAACATTTATTTCCTACCTTCTTTCTTAAGAGAAGATGGCCCTTATTTGTGTTTTAAGGATATATCATGGTTTGTCTAACTCAGCAGTTCTCAAACAGGGGCGATTTTGCCCCCGACGGGGGACATTTGGCAATGTCTGGAGACGACATTTTTGGTGTCACAAGTGGGGAATGCTGCTGACATGTAGTAGGTGGAGGCCAAGAATACTGCTAAACTTTTTGTAGTGCATAGAGCAGCCCTTACTATACAGAATTATCTGACCCTGAATCTGAATAGTTCCAAGGCTTAGAAAACCTTGTTAAGTTAAATATGGTAATCTCATTCCATTTGCTAGTGTTTGGTTTAGGAATAAGCATGGACCTCATTCAGTGGGACTTCTAAATAAAATTTTCCTCTTAAGGAAGTGAAACATTTCTTTTTACGGATGATCTTATGTTTGAATATGAATTGCTGCATCTACCAGCTGCCAGCCTGAGGATGAAGCCCGCACGCAGAAGAGGGCAGAGCCAAGAAAAATGCAGAAAAGAAGATCCAGGGTCTTGATGCACATCTAACAGTTGTCTGTAGCCTGCTGTCTCTCGTTACATGGGGCTGTGAATTTACTTATGATTTCAGATAGGATAAGTAGAAGTTTCCCATTACTTGCAATGAAAAACGTTGTGATATGGCCATGTTGAATTGCTTATGAATGATTCCAAATGGTAGTGTTAAGTAAAGTGTTGAAAATGTGATACTGGAGCTTTGCAAAAAGGTTAGGTCTGTAGTTAGAGCTGTCGGAGAGTTCATATAGAGGGACAGGGCCTGTTGTGGAACTGATGATCTAAACCAAGTAGGGCTTAGAGAGCAAGAAGAAAGGCAATTAAAGTAGAATCTTAGAACACAGCTCTTCAGTTGTGAGTCTGAGAAGAGGAAGATTTAGTAAGTCTTGCTGAAAGGAGTCTGAAAAGCTAAGTGCTGAACCTAGTGAGAAATGATGTGTGATAGAGACGACATGCTGTCTACTGAAAAGTTGTGCTTTTTGTTCTATGCTGTGGAATCATCACTGGGATGCAGATGCTCAACTAGAAACTACATTTATTTCCCAGACCTCCTCTAAATTAAAGAAGTCTAATGGAAGAGAATTTGTTTGTTATTTGAACTTTGGATGAGTTTTGAGCACAGATTGCTAGCAGAAGGGGAAAAAAAGGCTCTGGAGTGGAAGAGAAACATTGATAAAAGGAAGGTGTGATTGATAGATGGTTTTAGAAGCTATGTGGAGAGCTGCATTTGAATTCACGGAAGGATGGCATCAGTTTGGAAAAGAAGCAACACTCATAGTTTGTCTGCTACAGTAGGGCAAATGGAAATAATACAAATGAAGAGGAGGGCAGTTGAAGGAGTTCTTGGCTAGAGTCTTCTATTTTTTTCTGACAACTGTCTGCTGAGAATGAGGAAGAAGCAGGGAGTATAGTGCTTGATGTGAGTGATAAAGGTTTGGAATAACTACTTTTGGGCAATGAAAAGGGGAACAGAGGAGAAATGAATTAATGGATTGCTGAGCAGCTGGGGTTGAATCTCGTAAATTTGTGATGGATCCATTAGCATATTTATGTGATTCCCCAGGCAATGCTCAATGACTTTTGAGAAAAAATAGTTACGCTAATCCAAGCTTGGGGATTGGAAAGAGGAATGGAATAAAAAGTAAACTGACAAAGGAATAATTGAAAATACTGGAAGAAATGCTGCTGAAATTATTGAGCATCACATTGTCAGATAAATTCTGAAAGTTAGGGTATTGAGGAAAACATTAGGAATTATGAATGGTTAGAATGGATCATTAACCATCAGTCTTTCAGGGATGAGGATTATGGGGCGGTGTTGGGGCTTGAACACTTTTAAGTAAGCATGGGATGAAGCGTAATTGACAGTGAACAGATCGCCTCTTGGACGTCCTCTGTTTCACAAATTAACAACGTTTTGAAACATTATTCCATTTCAAAATTCACTCAGTTTGTAGGTGAAGTATCAAAGCCTCAGAGGTGCCAAGGGCTGATACCCAAGGCAAGGTAGCTGTTAATGACTTAACTGAGATTATAACCTGGATACCTCTTCTCAGCCTAATGCGCTCTTCTTCCTGGAGCAGCTCTGGAGTATATGAAAGAAAGAGACACGGCACGACTTCATGAAAAATACAAGAAAGGGAACAAGTGAGCTTTCTTCAATTAAATATTACAGATTCCTCATTTTCCCTGGGGAATTATTTTAAAAACATTATTTTATATCTACCATATGATGTAGAAACTCTAGCTCCATAGGCTAGTCACATCTGTATGGGCTGGCTCTATATGGGCTGGGAGGGGCATGCTTGGCAGGGAATCTGGATGAAAGCCAGGTGAGGCATTTGTTTAGGAGTCAAATAACAGGGTGGCAAAAAGTCACTGGAGGGAAACAAAAGGGGATTTGATGTAACTAATTGATTGTGAATGTGGCCTGAAGCGTGCGAATTGGGTGGGGGGGACCTTCACAGTCCACTGGCTAAGTATGTGCTTTCTAATCAAGAGGTTAGTGTTCATGAGTCCTGTTTCTCTTTTGAAAGGGGCTTATTCATTGGGGGAGTTATTGGGAACATGTGTTTATTAGGCGGGTTGGTGAAAGCTTTAACATTGTTGAAAGAGGTCAGCTGTGTTACTCAACTGCTGCTGTATACTGTAGTAATTGACAGTGCTAATAGCAGTGGGCTGTATAGAGAAGTAGTTTTTCCCTTCGGGTTTATTGACTCTTCTATATGTTGAAATGTAATGCTGTGAAGTCTGTGTTTGTTTTTCTATTTGACCCAAATCATGGCTCAAAGCATACGGTTTACTAGGTGATAAGCCGTTGGTATTTCCTGTTTGTATTTATTAGTAGGTCTAGTTTATTGTTTTCATATTTAAATTCTTTGTAAGCTCACTCTAGTTTTCTTCTTAGAGTTGTTTATGAACCTTTAAATTGTCTCTTGTGTATTTGATAGTTGGAGAGCAGAGCTGTCTTTCTGCATTCTAATTAGATTGTTTTCAGGAGCCATTTGCTTTCTTCACTCAGGGAGGAATGTCAATTGCTGTCATTGAATTTTCCTGCACATGGGCAAGTGATGAACATGCCCTTCAGGTGGGGATTAACTTTCAGTATCTATAATTGTATAGTTTTTTTTTTTGTTTTTTTAGTCTTCACTCAGTAAAAATAGCCAGACTATAATGTGGAGTAAATACAAGAAATAAACATCTCTGTCTCTCTCTCTCTCTCTCTCTTTTTTTTTTTTTTAGCAATTACATTCTTGTGTCTTCCTTTTTCTGTAATTAAAAAAAAAATCTCCGTAACAATGCAGCTTGATGCATTAGAGCTCTGCTGGAGGTAAATTGTTTTGGAAGCTTGGTAAAATAAATAGGGTCATTATGAGAGTGGAAAAATATATATAAGCTTTTAGCATCAACAGATGCTTTACTTATTGTAGAATAACATAGCGTGAGTACATAAAAATTGCATAATATAAATGGCACATATTCTGGTTGCCTGTTTAGGATGCTTGTTTTTCTTTTATCTCCTTCCTGGCAGAATACTCACTTTTTATAAGAATACAGATTTTCTTTCAATAATTGCTGCTTTTACTTGGTGAACCCCACTTTTTTGTATTATTGTTTATTGTTAAAAATAGGGTCTGCATTGCCTTTGAAAGTATGTTTGCTCATAGCCAATTAAAAATCCATGTAAGAATGCAGTCATGCATCATGTCTTACTCTTTAGACTTAATCTTATACCACAATTTGCTTATCCATTATTCTGTTGATGGACATTTGAATTGCTTATTGTTTTTGGGTATTCTAAATATTTAAACACTTTTTTAAGTTTATTTATTTATTTTGAGAGAGACAGAGACAACACAATTGGAGGAGGGGTAGAGAGAGGGAGAGAGAGAATCCTAAGCAGGCTCTGTGTTGTCAGTACAGAGCCAGATGTGGGGCTTGAACTCATGAAACCATGAGTTCATGACCTGAGCTCAAACCAAGAGTCGGATGCTTAACTGACTGAGCCACCCAGGAGTTCCTGAATATTCTTATGCAAGTCCTTTTGTGGACGCATATTTTCATGTCTTTTGAATAAATATCTGGAATTGCTTGGTCATAGAATCAATATATATTGCACAGGCTGCTTCTTTAAAACATAATTGGAAATATTAGTGGAAAACTTGGGAATGTTGTCTACTCACCTCTCTTCCTCACTGTTCTGGTGCACACAGGATGTGTTTTGGGATGACTGAGCCACTTTCTAGAATCTTCACTTTCTCTCCCCTCTGGCCGCGTTTCTTGAAAAGAAAGTGGCATTAAGATTGTGCCTCCTACTTCATTTGATATATTTCTTGGTTAGTTTTAATGAACTCTTTTCTTTTTTTTCTTCATTTGTTAGGTTTCTAGGAAGGAAGATTCTGGGACCTGGCTTTAAATTACTAATTTTCCTTTAAAGCCAATTTATAGTAGAGAAAATACTGAAAATTACTCAACTAATTCAGAGTCTTTCTCCCTTTCGTGTTTTATATATATATATATATATATATATATATATATATATATGTATTTGTATGTATATATATATGTATGTATATATTTTTAAATATGTATGTATATATATATTTCTCATTTTTTATATTTTTAAATATATATGTATATATATACATATATGTATATATACATATATATATATATATTTCTCAAAGCAGATAAATGTTTTAAAACCAAATTTGGCTTTATTCTGCCATCTTGCCCCAGAAGTCCAATAGTTCTGTTTTGAAAGCCAAATATGGAGAATTTTTCTGCAGCATGACAAATACCATCATGTCTGTGGCTAATAGGAGACTCCCTGTCCTTAAAAATCAAATACTTCATTAACATGAACAAATCCTAGGAGAGTTCTGAAAAAGATTCATCTTCTTTAGTGGGATGTTTTAAAAACACATATATTCTCCTCACTTCTGGTATTTTAACTAATTCTACTGTAAATATACTTGACTTTAAAACAGCATTGACTGGGGCACCTGGCTGGCTCAGTGGGTAGAGCATGGGACTCTTAATTCAGGATTGTGAGTTTAAGTGTCATGTGGGGTATAGAGATAAATAAAATAAAGTAAAATAAAATAAAATAAAACAAAACCGCATTGCCTACTGGATAGAAATCTGTTATATAAATTGGGTGACCTGGTGCCTAATCCTGTCTTCGCTTATCAGCTATTGTTGGCAAGTCATTACTTTTTCTGTAATTGAAATCCTCAATCAGTAAAATGCTGCATGTGCACGTCAGGGAAGCCCATGTAGATTAACACAAAGATGTCTGGAAGACATTTTGAGGTATTTTAGAAAAAGAATGCATTGTGATTTTATAACATCATGATGATGTTGTTATTTATCTGGCTCCAAAGAGGCCTCTTTTAGTTTCCAAATTGAAGGCCCAGAAATCATTTTCCCTAACATGAGGTTTTCCATGGAAATGCAGAAAATAGTATTTGGAACTTGTGTTTATGCATATTCTTCTATGTTTTCTCTTCATGCCCATTATTTTGTATTTAGCCTTATTTTTTCCCCCGTTAACAATTACTCCTTTCTCTTGTCACTTATTTCTTTGTAGAGGGCTATTTGGCCAGTAAGAAACAATCTTAAATTTTGTTTCAGTATGAAACGCACATGGGCAAAGGGAGGCTGGGCTTTGTATTAAAAATGGCGTCTTGGCTCTCTTTGCCTCATCTGGGGTTCTCTTGCATCTTGGCTTTCTTTGACTTCCTTGGAAATCTGTTCTATGGCTCAGTCTGGTTCCAGCAGTTGCAATGTATCATTGTGCAAACCTTTGCTAGCTGCAAATACCCTCTTAAAAATGTATTTAACCACAGATTTCAATCTGCAAATTATTAATGTTAAAACTATTTGAAGAAGGACACATTTCCAGATACCAAGCCAGCATGAAGCTTTTACATAAATCAAATATGGCAGAACCAAATTAATACTATTGAATTTTTCCCAACATCTAGGTTTGGGCCATAGCGATGGCCTAATTACCCATTTGTGGTTAGCATCATCATATCGTATACCATGTGTCACCCTAATGCTACATTTGCCAGCATTGCGTATGGAACCTTTCCCCCTTCAGGCTTGTTAAAAGTTAAATGGAATGAAGGGACGTGCTTTTTTGACTTGCCTCTGGCAACATGAGATGACTTTTTGTTTTTCAATGTTTTGTTTTTTTCTTCCTCAGTTTCAGTATAATGTCACCAGCTAAAATATGTCCCTTTAAATTTGAACCTATGAGGTGTATGTGTGCATGTGTGTGGTAGAGTAGGAGAGAGAAAAGGTCATGGAGCACCATGTTAAATGTAAGTTTTATTGATGAAAAATTGGCCTAAAAGACAGATGGAAAAGATGTACCTTCTGGGGTACTCCCTTTATCCCATATGAGAAGAATTAGATTAAGATTGGGCTTGGATGGTAGTACAGAATGCCCTTCTGAGAAGTTGCTTTAAACTCTAGCTTGGCTCGGTCTCTTACTGTGGGCTGGGAGACTGGGGATCGGTAGGTGCGTGCCACACTGACTTAGAGTCCGGAGAGATTGGCAGGAGCTCACCCAGCGCCCAGGGTTGCCCACTTGACCAAAGCACATGGTATGCTAACATTGCAAAATCAACTGCCGTGATTTTGAGAACTCACAGGGAAGTATGTTGGGGAGAGAGTCACCATTGTGGGAACAAAGAGTACAGAAAATCATAAGAATCCTCAGCACGGCCGTTGTCATTTTTCAGTTCTCCTTGGCAAGTCCTTATTCTCTCTTTGACCAAAATGCTCCATTAGCAAAATGCTAGAATATATTTTACCTGTGTTTCTTGGGGTAGAAGGAGCAAATGTTGGGAAAGAGAGAAGGAGGGAAACCAACCTTCATTGTGCTTACATGCATTTTCTCTTTTAATCCTGTGAGGTGGTCTTTGTTTGTTTATACCATATATCATATTACAGATAATAAGGTTAAGCTCTGAGAGGTCTAGTAACTTACTGAAGGCCAAATAGCAGCAAAGTGGAAGCTGGAGTTCTGGCCCAAGCGTTTGGATTTAAAGTATATGTTTGGATTAGTATATACTAAACCTTTCTCTCCCACTCACCCTCAAATACTGATATCCAGAGTAGAAGTCTGTCTATATTAAAAATCACCTTAGCTTGTTCTCTTCTGTAAGCCATTACTCAGTGAATTAAATTTAATTGATTTTAGCCTATCGGTTTCATGAGTTTGAAATGTATGATATTGCCTTCTATTTTGATTTTTGTTTTTAAAAGAGTTCAAGGATTATTGCAAAGTTTTGACATTTCTCTAATGCCAACACAGCGGACCTAAAGAGGACATAGTTTCGTGTATGCATTTATTTGAGTGACATTATAAAATACTCAATTCAGCATATCTGTACACACATATGTGAGACATTGTGCCCAGCCTTCCCTCCTCCTCACTTCTCAACCCCCCCCCCCCAGAGAGAGAGAGAGAGAGAGAGAGAGAGGTAGTGAAAATTAATATTACATTAGAATACATGATGGTTTTCTTTTATTTTTGTGGAATATGTAAAACATGTGGAACCTGAAATAGAATTTACTATTGACAGATAAACACACAGACCAGCTTTTAAGTAATAGATGCTTTAATCTATATTAGAGGTTTGGTTGGAGTTTTGCCATATTGTTTAAATTAGCCCCATAGTTTAGAGTGGGCTTTTGTAGGGAGCCATTGTAATTTTCATCCCTTAGACACTGGTATTTTCATGAGCTGAAGTTAAATGTCTCAAGGGATAGTGGAATATCATTAAAACATTTCCTGAGCTTGCTTGGGCTGTAGATTGGTATGCCCAAGTCTGCTCTTAGAAGAACAGAGCTTTTGTTTTGTTTTGTGAGGAAATGATCTTGCCCCCAAATGCAATTTTTCTTTTTAATGGAGATTTAAAAAAATATTTTTTAGAAAAAAAATCGTTCAAGTAATTCACTAAAAATGTTTCATACTTAGCTTGAAGAAATCATGGGGATTTTATTATTTTTATTTGCCTTTTAATACCTATGTAATAGGCAACAAATTCAAAATATTTGGTTAACCCAAGATTTTCTGAAAAATTATGAAATAAAGCTTCTTAGACATTTTGAGACAGAGAAATAAAAACATTTAACACTTGTTTTCATTAGAAATTCAAAGAATTCTAAATTATTTTTATAAAATTAAAATTCACCTATAGTATTTGTTACGACTTTTCCACCACTGATATCTATAAAGCAATAAAAAGCAGTAAAGAGCAGGGTACCTTATTAATATAACTTGACAGACATATTTTATGTTCTAGCTTTGGCAGCTGGGTGAATGGGAGGAAGGAACAAGGGTGTGTGAGAACACAGTGAGCTGTTGGGGTCTTAGTAATTTGGTAGTTTTTGTAATCACACAAGCTAGTAATCACAGAGACACTGGCAAAAACTCCAGGGAGGTTTAGCATGACATGGTATTCGGACCTCAGTATGCTTAAGTAACATTTTGAAATCATCATAATCTCACTATGATATAATAAAGAATGATTGATTACACTAATTATAAAGCATGTCATACACATTGATTACTTTGTGATGTTGTAAAATAATATTGTAATTCTTAGACAATAGGAATATCGTCATAGCATTTAACTGAGTTATGCCACCAGTTGTAGCAATTGGATGACATATGACATAGATATTTTCTCTACCACGTTTCTAAGTGGTTATTTCTGTGACTGTGGCCCTGTGATTACACTAGAGGTACCTTGTGATGACCTTTTAATAATTTCAGTGACTCTGCCCTGGTTGTTGGCAGAGGCAATTTTATATGGTACCTCTTAGCTCCTGTGGGCTCAGGCAAGACACCTCTGGTCCAGAGTTAGAGACAATCTCTGAATTTACTTCTTACCAGTGTAGTCATTAACTCTATGCTTTTCTTTCTTTCTTTTTCTTTCTTTCTTTCTTTCTTTCTTTCTTTCTTTCTTTCTTTCTTTCTTTCTTTCTTTCTCTTTCTTTCTTTCTTTCTTTCTTTCTTTCTTTCTTTCTTTCTTTCTTTCTTTCTTCTTTTTTCTTTTTCCTTCTTTTTTCTGTCTTTCTCTGGGATTTACCTGCTAAGAACTATGGGATCTGCAACATTAAATAGTCTTTCTGTTTTAAAGACCTTTGGTACTTGAGTATTTGTCAGATCCTTCCTTCTTCAAAAATATCTGTTCTGGTTCCATTCTTCTGAGACACTCTTCAGTCCTTTTTGATTGGTCCCTGCAAACAGTTCCTCCTATCATTCATGAAATACACACACACACACACACCCACACCCTAAAAAGTCTCCTGATCAAAACAAAAACAGTAAGGACAAAAACTTGCTGTTCCAACCTAACAACTCTTTCAAACTGCTACTTTAATATCATGCATTCCTTCATTGTCAAATTTATTGAAAGCACATTTTAAACCTACTCGAAATTTCCACTTCCTAATCACCCCTTCCTGTATTCTTTGTAATAAAGCTACTATTCTCCAGTGGTCGCCAACAACATACTTGTTGCCAAAGCAAACAGTGATTTGGTCAGTCTCATTCTCCTTCCCTTTTTTGTAGACTGTGATGCTACTGACTCTTTCCAGAACACTGTCTTTATGCTTGATTTTCATACCACTGCTTTATCCTTCTTGTGGAGCTTTGTGATAAGACAAATTTGGTGGGAATCTCAGACTCTCAGTGTGATTCTTAATAACTGCATATGGGCACCTTATTTAACTGGTAGGCCTCCATATCTGGAGGCATAGAAGAGAAGAGAGGAAGGGCTGTTTGATGGCTTGATGAAGGCCTAGAGGAGTGCTTTTTCAATGGGGCCCCATCAGCATTTAGGGTTGGACAATTTTTCCTAGCGAAGGACTCTTCCAGGCATTGCAGGATATTTGGCATTCCTGACCTTCAGGCACTAATTGCTGGTTGCACTCCCCACTGTGTAACCAAAAAATGCCCCACACATTCCCAAATGCCCTCTGCTGAGGTGATACTCTGCTGGGTGAGGCGAAGTCATGGTTAACTTTTTTCCTCTGAAAGTCCTTGGCATCACATAGAAGCCCTTTCTCACTTACTTCTTTTGAGAGGCTAGGGTGGTGTGTAAGGTCCAGCATCATTTATTTCTATTACCTGTATCATAAAATGTGCACCTCCCATATTATCCTATTCAGACTTTTCCAAACATACTTTTCCAGTTCCAAGTATCTATCTTTATGGATGTGGTAATGTCATGCTTGAGAAGTACCTGCTCATATTTGCTCATATTTTGGATTTCACTTAGACCTAAATGCCTTGACCCCCAGATATAGGAGCTGCTCCTGTGAGCTCCTTTACCACCTGCAGAGCATTTATCATAGTGGAATCCACAGCTGCTTTTCATATCTGTCTCTCTCGGCACGCTGCAGGACAGAGACTCCATCTTGTTCATGCCTGTTGTAGTGTTTGGCGCATGGTAGGCCTTCAATAAATATTTGCTATTATGTGAATACAACAAAAAGGAAGGAAAGTATGGTAAGAATCAGAAAAATGTTTAGGTAGAAAAGAAGTGGAAAGAGCTCATGTTAACTGGCCACACACATTGGGGTGATGTACATTGTGTTAAGAAGTTCAAGTGTAGAGGGAGGTTTCACTGCTCTGTTATCTGGACAGAGCCAACAAGGAAAAAATGGGCGATGAAGTAGCACATGCTTCCATTTACACTTAGAAGGGATGTCTTTGTGGTAAACTTAACTTTTTATGGAAGTAATTTTCAAAAACCCCAGAGCAGGATTGAAGAAAATGCAAAGTTGAAATCAGAAACATGGGGGATTGTGATTATTTAGAAAGATTTGCAAAGATCAGGCTTGGGGAAGGAGGGAGAGTTAAGATTTCTTGTAACAAAAGTAAATTAAAAAAAAAACAAACAGTGTGCTGTATGTCTTTAATGCAGAGATTTAAATGGATTTTGAGAATTTCATTTTTCATAATCTCTGAACTCCTTACCTTTATCATTGAAGATATTTTTAAAATAAACCCTTATTTTAAAATTCAGCCTTTTCTGGTTCCAGATTACATTCCCAGAATTATTCTATATTCTCTTATGAGCATGTCTTCAATTCTCTATCCATTTACTTTTTGTAGCTATTATTAGTTGGCACAGCTGGTTTGCATAGAAGCCTTTTTCCCTTTAGCCCATAGATAGATATTAAGTGCTACTCAGTGGACACAAACACATCTGGCCTTAAATCTTAACTTTATTGATGCTGTTGCAGGATTTTTTACCTCAATACCCGGATTTGTTGTCTCGCTGCTTCGAAGAATGAAGAGGTGAACACAGAATGAGCAGCAGGCAAAAGTTTATTAGAGTGTAAGATCAGAGAAGTATGAAAGCTCTCTTTGCAGAGAAGGGGACATTGGAAAGTGAATGCCCATGGACTATAGTCAAGGATCCTTGTTTTATATGTGTTTTTCCCCACCTGGGGACCTCAGGTCCTATCCTTTCCCTCTCTATTTTATCTTATCTTTTCCTTTCATAATGCTGTGTAAGCTTTTATGTGGTTCAAAAGACAGGATACCAGTTTGCTTTCCTACTAATGTTCCAATTTTGTCAGTACAAACTGTGTTCTGTAGCTACTAAACCAAATCATTGGCCAAGGGTCTTTGCAGTTTTCTTACGCTGTAGTCAAGAAAGCTAGAAAAGAGACTTAGGACATTACAGTTAACTGTTGTTATACCTCTTGTTTGGAAACAAAAATTTAATTAATGCTTAAAACCAGATGAATTCACTTTTTTTCCAAATACTTTTTTTGCTGATTTTATTCAGTAATTTTTGAGCCATTAGCTTCCTGAGTATATTTATGTCTTTGTATAAGAAAAAACAACAAAACTGGAGTACTCAGAAGGACTAAATTAGCCATGATTGGTTCATATATTCAGATTGAATGTTGTAATTTTTAATACATCATAAATGTAGAGACAATCCTAAATAGTTCAAGCAAACCCATGTAAATCCTGAGCTTGGAATAGGTGATTTAGTCTCTTTTGCTCTGGGATATGCTTCACCCAAGGATAAGCCCAGATGAGAGTGAAGAGTGCTGATGGGTAGATGGATTGACTAATTGAATAAACATTTATAAAATGCATTGTATAAAATGGAATGTGTGTTCCAGGCAGTGAAGATATAAAAATGAGTAAATAGATATGAAAAAATAGCAGTAACAACAATTCAAAACATACACGATAGAAGTTATTTTATTTTTTAATGTTTATTTATTTTTGAGAGGTTGTGAGGGAAGGGGAGGAGAGAGAGGGAGACAGAAGATCCAAAGTGGGCTCCACACTGATAGCAGAGAGCCCTATGCAGGGCTCAAACTCTTGAACTCTGAGATCATGACCTGAGCTGAAGTCAGATACTCAAGCTCAACTGGCTCAGCCATTCAGGGACCCCTAGAAGTTATTTTAGAAGGACAGTTCAGAAGATAGTGATAACATTGGTTGGCTCTCTTGGTTAAGGGCCATCACCATGCTAATAACGAGCAATTATTTGTGCTTGCATGGACCGCATAGTCTAAATCTTTAAGAATTGCTTAAACTAACATTTTAAGTGCTGATTGATGTCAAAAGAATAGTGATAGCAAATACTGAAATTAGTAATTTTTTAAACAGGGGAAAGGGTGGGGCACCTGGGTGGTTCAGTCAGTTAAGTGTCTGACTCGTGGTTTCAGCTTAGGTCATGATCTCACATTTTGTGAGTTCGAGTCCTGCATTGAGCTCTGCACTGACAGTGTGGAGCCTGCTTAGGATTCTCTCTCTCTCCCTCTCTCTTTGCCCCCCACCCCCCACACACTCTCTCTCTCTCAAAAAATAAATAAATAAACTTAAAAAAATAAACAGGGGAAAGGAAAGCATTTAAAAAATCATCCAGGTTTTAGAGGGACATTTTTCAAATAATATGTACGTCCAGGAAGATTCTGGTGCATTCCACCTGAGGGTTAAGCATTACATTTTCTTTCTCTCCATCATTTGAGAATTACCGCATGTAATGTGAGATATTTACTGATTGGAGTGTCTCGTGCAGATGGTCTATGTGCAGACCTAAAAGTTGGTTCAGAACCAGTACGTTAAGTTTTTGTTGAGAACTATCAAAAGGTTGAGCCACAAAAAAAAAAAAAAAAAAAGTTGAGCCATTAACTGTGTTTAATTAGAAAAGTAAAATCTATGCATTCCAAATGCTAATAATTTCTGACACTAATGGCATTAATTTACCCCCACCAATGCCATTTCTTGATATCTGTGAGACTTCTTTATAATTCAGCAGCTCTGGGAAGTGTTACTATTTGCTTCAATGATCCAGTGTTTTGTCTTTATTTGATACATATTCTTGTCATTTTTGTTTTCTCCCTCTAAAAGGAGGGTGCTGTAGCATGGACACTCTAACAAGTTTGTAATGCAGCCATATTCCCAGACCCAGATGATGTATTTAGTCATGCCTTATTGAATGTATGCAGGACACTGATTAAAAAAAAAAGCGTTGTAATAACATGGCCAAAATATGACTTTTGTAAGGAAAATGAAAGCAATACCACTATATTTAGAATTCTTAGATTAGAACCTTAGCAGGAATTTTTAGATTAGAACCTTAACTTTTGGAAGATTTATATTGGTCTGAAATTGTTTCCATTTCCCATTAGAACCCACTCTCTATTTCTGGGGAGCAGCTAGAAATCTTGGCTTTCTGTTGAAGGAATAATGTGTGTGTACGTTGCATTAGAAAGAAGTAAGCATACCTTAATAAGCATGCTCCATACTGAACTTTATACAAAATGGTCCCACGACTGAATGTCAAATAAATAGACTTTGAAAGGTAGGAGTGGTCATAATTGAGATTGTGAAGTTTCTTTCCCATAGTAATTGGCCACTATCTGACAGAAGCTATAGTGCCTTTGACTTACTTATAACTTTCTGTTGCCAATCCAAATATTTCAGTTTCCTGGCTGTCCAAGAAATGTGCATTTTTATCTTGTTACTTCATATAATCACAGAATCCTAAAAAAATAAATTAAAGAATCATTTTAGAATCTTTTCCCAAGAGAAACCTTTCTTTCCCCCAAGGAGCTGCACGTTGAGTTGGTTGTATTACAAATCATTAATTTCTGACTGTTGAAATGACCTTGTAGTAACATACTGCATTTGGTGCCCTCATGCCAAGGACGCAACCCAAGAAGTCATGATGAGCATTTGGGTGCCAAATTCTACTTTACAGTTCCTCATAGGAATGTCTTGAGTGTGGGGATCTCTCCTCATTGCCTAAAGTTCTCAGAAAAAGATGTGATCTCTGTTTATATTGATAGGTCATAAAGAGGAACATGTCCAGCATATGAAAAATAAGAATTTTCTCACCTCTTCAATCCTAGAAAAAGAACTAAGAACTACTTAAAGAACTGAGGTTTTGGGGTTTCCCTCCTATTTTATTTATTTTATTTTTTGGTGGGGGAGAGAGAGTGAGAGTGTGAGCAGAGGAGGGGCAGAGGAAGAGGGAGAGAGGAGAGGGAGAATCTCAAGTGGGCTCCACACCCAGAGTGGAGCCTAACTCAGGAGATCTCAGGACCTTCAGATCAGGACCTGAGCTGAAATCCAGAGTCAAAAGACTGAGCCACCCAGGTGCCTTGGGGGGGGGGGGGGTTCCCTTTTAAATTGCAACACTGATTTCTTCCTCTTACAGGTTTTAAAAGATACATTACTGGAGGGGTTGTGGGAGGGGGGATGGGCTAAATGGGTAAGGAGCATTAAGGAATCCACTCCTGAAATCGTTGTTGCACTATATGCTAATTTGGATGTAAATTTAAAAACATATAATAAAAAAAAGATACATTAAGTAACTTCAATGAAGGTGAAGGACTGTGTCTGTTTTGTTCCCTATTGTATCCCAAGGTCTAGCATATAATAAACGTTCACTAAATATTTGTTGACTGACTAAATGAATAATAATGAATAATGTTAGTGATGCCTGCCATAGTTATGGCGCCTTATTTTTAACTATGTGTTAGAAATCATCCTCATCTGTATAGACTTTAACAGTTCTAGGCTTTGATTTTTTCTTCTGTAAGTATGACTAATTTATATTATATTTGTTATAATATTAGTTGTTTTAAAGATTAGTGATAAGCACCTATTACATAGTAGGTACTTGTTAAATTGTTGGAAATCTTATGAATAATTATAAATGGAATAATGACAACTTTAGTTATTTCATGTTTCTGTTGTTTTGCAAATGAATTAGATCTTGTAGTAAAAATTTCCATGTGTCAAAGTATTTGAATTAACCGTATCCAATTTTATGAAATGTTCTACTCTTTATGAATGGTTTATGTTAAAGAGAAAGTAAGTGTCACCTACTGAAAATACGTTAGGCCATGAGTGAGACATGAATATTTGATAACCTCTCTTTCTATTTTATTTTTGTGGAAAATACAGCAGATTTGTATGGCTGCTAGGAGAATAAACTACATTGCACAAAGCAAAAGATGAACTGGTTTGGAAACATTTAAAAATAAAACAAAACAATCACTGCAACAAAACAAATAGGCACAGAGGCATAGCACCTGGTGAATACTTGGGAGACAGGAGACGATATTTGTTTTCAGTTGAATTGAGTAGGACAACTCCTTACTGAATGGAAATCACGTACTGCTACTATGAAAGGCTTGCCTGTTTAGAGTTTGGTCAGTAATTCAGAATGATTCGTGTTAGTGATGAGCGCCGAAATAGAAAAAGCCAGTTGGCTAAGATATTATCACTTGCGTGCTAAGAAAAAAGAAATGTTCTGGAAAAATAACAGCCAAATGACTGGATACACTTTTCTTCCCATTTTTTTTTCTTGAATTTTCCAGAAACTCCAGGTTGTTCTGATAGTTCAGTGCTCTGAGTTTCTAGTTTGGTCATTTACTCTTTTATTCAACAAATATTGCTTCCATAACGTGCTAGGCCCTCACTTGGCATGGGGATGGTTGAAAAACAAAAACAGATGAAGTCCCTCTCCCTTTGGCTAACAGTCTTGTGGAGTGACCAAAATTGATTAAATAGTCAAACAGTTGAAAATGTATAATGTAACTTAGAGAGTATGATATAGTTGAGGCATTCAGGCAAGACTTTCTCAAGGTAGTGAAGGCAGAATTCAATGCCAAGGAGGAATAGGACTTAACCAGAAAAGAGAGTAGAAGGGAGAACCCTCTAGAGTAAGGACACAAGGAAAGGTCCTATTGAATAAAGGTGTGTAAGAGAAGCTGAAAGATACGGAAATAATTAGGAATTGCTGGAGGAGTAGGTAGAAGCCGGATCATGCAGGGACATTGTATTTAGTCAGTGCTTTAAGAGCTTCAACTTTATCCTAAAAACAGTAGGAAATTGCTAGAAGGTTTAATTGGTAGATGATGTAATCAGATTTATGTTTTAGAAAAATAGCCTTGGCTCCCTGGGGGGGAGTGTAGTTGAGAAGAGCTCATAGTAATTGATGGAAGAACTGTTAGGAACTGTTGCCATAGTCTAGGTCCTCTAAGACGTAAAAGATGGTAGAGGTAGCTGCTAGGACTAAGGTGGTTGATGAGATAAGGAAAAGTGGAAAGATTCAAGAGTTGTTTCATGGGCAAAATGGATAGGGTTTGGCGATGGTTTAGGTGATGGAGGAATGAGGCTGGAGGGGCTAAAAAATAACTCCTAAATTTTTGTATTGTACAGCTGGATGAATGTAGGTACTTTATGAGATGAGGGACAGTGGAAGAGAACTAGATTGAGGGGCGAGGTAAATCATAAATATTTCTTTTACATATTGAACTGTGTGTAACATAGAGACATTTTAGTAAATGTGTAGACTAGAGATGTACATTTCTGGGTCACCATTGCATATGTTTGAACTGAACTCATTGGCATGGATGAGATCAGCTAGGGAAACTGTAAATAAGGTGGCCTAGAGATGAGTCTTTAAGAACCGCAGAATCTTTACTGGCCAAGTAAGGAAGAATGAACATGTAATGGAGACACCCAAAAACAATGATAAAAGAGGAGGGAAAAAATCAGGACAATATTTTGTCAAGGTCACTAGGGACAGAGAGAGTGCTTCGAGATAGAGGGAGTCATGCCAAATGCTGTTGAGACATCTTTCAAGATGTGGACTGAAAAGCGCTTATTTGATTGAGTGTGTGATGAAAGTCACTGGTGACTTGACCCAGAGCTCTTTTGGTGAAGTGTTGGGAGGAAGAAGCCAAATTTGGCTAAAATTTGAGGCTTCAAGGGGAGATGAGGGAATGGTGAGCATAGACAAATATTTTGACAAGTTTGTGTATAGAGGAGAAGAGAAAATAGGTGGTGAAGGAGAATAAGGGGCACAGGGAGGTGGTTTTTCTATTTGTTTAAATTTGAGAAATTTGAAAGATTTAAGAGCTAAATGGCCACTTTGGTTAGTAATACTGTATTACATGTTTGAAAGTTGCTAGGAGAGTAGATCTTACAAGTTCTCATCACAAGAAAAAAAGTCTGTAGCTATGGATGGGGATGGCTCTTAACTAGACTTATTGTGGTGATCATTTCACAATGTATACTAATATTGAATCACTGTGTTGTATCCCTGAAACTAATATAATGTTGCATGTCAATTATACCTCAATTTTTTTAAAAAAAGCGGCAGGAAAAAAATTCCAATGGGAAAGAGAGAGGAGATCAATCTTAAATATATATAGTAGAGAGAGTGAATAATCCAGAAAATAAGGCTCCTACTGCATGTTTGGAATTCATTTTTTCTTTTTGGTTCCTAGAATTTGATTGCTTATTTGCACCAACCTTTAGGAAGAGGAATGTCAGAATTTTCTGTGAACTTCTTAGCACCCCCAAAGTGACCTTTACACAAAAGAAATGCCCTTTTTATTAAGTGCCTTCACCAAAATTAGCAGAACCAAGGAAATGAGGAGGAAATGATTTAGGAGAGTAAAAATGATGAGATAAGAAATAAAAAGAAAGCTAAATTCCTGTACACATACTTTAACTTTCATAATCCTCTTCAAGTGTGTGTGTGTGTGTGTGTGTGTGTGTGTGTGTGTGTGTAGATAGATAGAAAGACAGACATTTTTATAACTATAAAGGAATTTCATTATAAACACTTATTCTTGTAACTCAAGTCTATAGAAACAAAGATGAATATTTTATCTGTGGAATGGAGGCAACATCTGGTCATTTAAACTGAAAGATCCATTATTTTTGTTTTTGATAACATTTTTTTCCAGTCAGTTTTACCTTCCAAAAGAATTTGGGGTGGGAAAAAGAAAAGGAGTTGAAATACTGATTTCTAGCAGCAATGTTCTTCCAACATTTAAAGAATGAGATAGACATACGGCACAGGGAATATAGTCGACGGTACTGTAATAGCGTTGTATGGCGGCACGTGGTAGCTACACTTGTGAACACAGCAAAACGTACCGAGGTGTCGAATCACTATGTTTACACCTGAAACCAATATAACATTGTATGTCAACTCTACTCAAAAACATTGGGAAAGTTTTCAGCTAGCAATAATCGCACCTCGGATAAACCTCGGTGGCTACGATACTGCCACTGTGTAAAGCTCAAATAAAAACATTTAAAAATAAATTAAAATATATAAATAAAAAGAATGAGGTGGAGAAAGGATGAGGCAGAAAAGGTACTTTTGAATAGTCCATCCATACCTACTTAGAGAGAGGAAAGTAGAATTAAGTAGAATTCCAGTTGTTTTAAGATTTTCTTATACTACAGACACTGCTTTTTATGCCCATCTTTTTCATTTATGTTAAAGCATTCTGACCCTCTCCTGTGATGCCCACTAGTTGTGAAAAGTTGGGTAAATCCACCCTTCAGCTTTGTCATCTATAAAACAGAGATGGAAGAGATGACATCCAAGTTTCCTTCTGATCCAAGGTTCTGGGATTCAGCAAACTTTAGTCATTGCTTCTTGGCTATCACTTAGTAGTTGTCCTCAGAATAAGTCGTCTTGGATTCTTAAGTTATCTGTCAACAGAAGTAAATTCTTTCTCTTTATTTTTGAAATATCTCTGTTGGAGCCTCAGATACATGAATGGATACAGAAAAAAGACATAATTTTTTATTTATCTCTTCCCACACTTCCTGAACCAGGTGGGTCACAAGAGTTTGCAAGTCAGTGTGTTTTTTTTTTTAATACTTACTTATTTTTGGGAGAGGGAGAGAGAGTGCAGGGAGGGGCAGAGAGAGAGGGAGAGGGAGGATCTGTAGTGGGCTCTGTGCTGACAGCAGAGAGCCAGATGCAGGGCTTGAACTCAGGAACAGTGAGATTATGACCTGAGCCCAAGTGGGATGTTCAACCAACTGAGCCACCCAGGTGCCCCAAAGTCAATGTATTTTTTACGTTCATTTGAAAATTGAGATTGCTAAAGAATGCACACCATATACTCTATGCTTTCAAAGTAAATTTTTAGTAATGAAAGTATGATATTGTACATTATATAATTCCAAAAGTGAGTAACACTAATAATTAGCCATTGAGTATCACAAAAATCATGCTAACACATGGTCTAATATCTGCTTACTGAAACTTTGACTGCTTTTCACATTATAAGTGAAGTCACCGTGATTCTGACGTTTACTGAGTTGTTGTCTGTTTGACAGTCTTCCAGAATGCTTATTACCTAAACTAAAATATCTAGATCTTTTTCTTGTGAATATCACAAGAGTGCTTCACTGACTAAAGAAAAAGAAAGGCTGATTGATCTCACATTCATAGTGCATCTTCACCTCCTGGAAGATTTCAGGAGTGGCCATGGAACCCCACAACCCAAATCCTTAGGAAATTTTGTTGTAAATGTTTAAAAACACTTTTATGACTTTCAACTCAAAGCTTTCATGTGCTTGAAAATGGGTTATTTTAGCATCAAATACATCTCCTACTCTCATTTTCACCCATTACTTCATTATTCATCTGTTAGTCTCACCTTTAGGGCATTTCTTAAATGTGTCCTAACTTTGACCTGATTCTGCCAAAATTCTTATTTATGCCTTAATTGTTTCCTGTCCTGACTGTAGCAGTTCTTTTTTTTTTTTTTTTTTTTTTTTTAATAGTCTTCCTAAGTCCCGGCTCTCTAAACTTCAGAGGGGTCTTAGAGTGTTATGGTGAGTCTACAGATTCCTGCCTTTGGAAAGAATGTGCATCGTATTGAAGTAATGTCTATTGACCTAGTGTTTTGTTTTGTTTTGTTTTTTTCAACTATACTATTTCCCTATTGACTTGTTATGATTGGTTAGAAATGCATGAGCCTAGCATCTGGAAGGAATAGTACATCTGATAGATTCTATTGGAAACTGTACCCTGAATCATTTCAATTAGATTTTCAGTGGGGAAAAATTATTATGGTGGTAGATGTTCCTTAAATTTATGGTAGACTGTTGAGTTTCCCTTACCTAGCTTTAGATTAGGGTATGAGAAAAGTATGTGAGATATAATTACATCTTTCTTATTCTAAAGGCATTAAAATGCTTTTCACAGTTACAATTATAGTAGAATTTATAATATTTTGGATCATATTTTCAAAGTATTTTTTAATTAGTAATCCAATCCCCCAAATATACTTATGAAGTGAACAGCTGACAGTTTTGCACTCCCCATTCCACAATTATCAAGTGGAGAGGTTGAAAGTCAAATATTTTACCTTAGGAAATAGTAAAAATGTCATTGTTACCTAATAACGTTTAGGTAGAACTGTCAATTTTTTTATGTGTGAACTGAAAGTAACTGCTTATCAGATAAAATTTGGTGGACACTTCCAAACTTTATGGGATGCATTGTTGATTTTTGTCATACCTCATTATTAATAAAGAACAAAAAAGGAACGTGTATTTTATCTCCTTCAAAAAAATCCTTAGGGAAATATCTAATTTTTGTGAAAAAAATTTAACCATTTGATCTTTTTGAGAATTTATTCTGGGAAAACGGGATTTTGCTGTAGCATACACGTTATTTCTCTCTCCATCTCAATCTTTGTCTCTGTCTTTTACCCCCTATGTCTAAGTCTGACCCATTGTTAGAAGTACAAAAGGCATTCCTGAAGATTGTTTGGGTAGTACAGCATGTCAGGTGTGTGTTCTCCCTGAAATGCTCATGTGTTGGTAGAGCCAATAGTTGAGTTGATGCTGGTGCAGGCAAAATATGTACCTTAACCATTACTATTTAGTGCCATATTCATGATTGTGGCATGGCTCATTTTCTATTAACAAAATGGGCTAACAAAAGAGAATCCTGTCGTTTTTATTCTTGGGAAAAAATTCCCCATTGTAGAAAAGTCATTCTAGCTGAAGGAAGTAAGAGCTGACTGTGGAGTGAATCCAAGCACAACAAACTTGACATCATCATCATCATCATCATCATCATCATCATCATCATCATCATTATCATCATCATCATCTTTTACTGAGAGCTTATTACATACCATTTATCACTGTTTTAACTCATTTAAATGCACAATAACTCTACAGTGTGGTTCTATTATTTTGTAGGTGAGGAAACTGGCAGTACGAGGTTAGATGCTTGGACAGAGACATAAAGAGGATTTGAATGTGGTCTAACTCTAGAGCCCACATTCTTAGCCAGTACGCTTTCTGCTTCTGCTGTCTGGGGAGTGCTTTTCTCAGATTTACGTTATATAGCAAGTCCAACAGGAGAAGTTTCATTCAGCAGTATTTACCAAGCATCTCTCACATACATTGTCATTGTTTCTTGCTTCATTTCTCTTCTGCAAATTGTCTTCTTAGAAAGGGTCTTTTTATGTTTCGGAGTTTGAAAATTAAATGTAACCCATTCTGAAGATTTGTATTGCCATAATATTGTGAGGACATAAGTAAAATGTCCACTGTGTTTTGGTTATGTGTACTTTATTTGATGTGGCTTGATGCAGGCAATATATTGAGAGGGTTGACTTATTAGGCTTGTTAGGAAAGGCTTCCCATTCTCATTTCCTGTGTTACAATTTTTTTCCTTAACATTTCGTCTGTGAAACAATTGGGTTTTTTCCTCACTGGTTGAAAATACTTAAAATCATGCACTTGATTACAATAGTAATTCGTAAAAAGAGGCATGTGTAAGGTTTGAGCTACTTGGATGTTGAAGATTGTAAGAGAAGCTAAAACAGGTTTTCTGTTAGAAGAAAGTCTTTATCTAAATGACTTAGAAACATTCAAAAACCTTGAATGATATGGAAATTTTTCCGTGTGACTTCAGTTTGACTGTTTCCTGTTGCAGATTAAATCGTCCTTGTAAAATAAAGGATTATATTTTGGTACCAAAGAGTGAATATTCAGACTTTATCATCCTGCCACTCCTCAACCCAATAGTTGCATGTAATACTTTAACTCTATTTAGCTGTTATATATTCTACATAGTTCACAAATAAGATTGCTTCTCAGAACATGAAGAATAAATCTAACTGAGGAAAGTGAACTAGCACACTCACATGTGTACCCACATGTACACACGCACAAGCACATCATACACATGCATGTCCATGTACACTTACATACATATACACAGATTCACACACGTACTCATGCACACTCACACACTAACCTACAAATACATGTGTGTACACACTGTTTATGTTTACACTTGCTCATATACATACACAGTCAAAACCAAATATACACATGTGCACACAGATACATACACCCATATGCACACATGCTTTTACACACGCATATTTGAGAGTAAGACAAGTTTTAGCCAAAAGGCTACTCTTGGGTGACTTTATTTTGGTGTTAGGATTCAAAATCTCCTTTAAATAAGCCTTCCAACATTATTTATAATTTGTGAGAATGAACTTTGCATTCCTGTCTTTAGTATCACTTCCTTCATGTTTATGAATTTTATATCCTTACTTTGGATCCTTTCTTCAAAAATTATTTTATAACAAGACTTTTTTTCCCCTTGAAATCTGAAAGATAAGAGATAACGAATTAAGTGGTATAACTTTACTAGTTTTCTAAAATATCTTGGAAACATTAGTATGCTCAAATGTTCAAGTGACAAATATTCTGCTTTAAAACATTTAAGGCATGGAGCTTTCTGATCCAATTTTTGGATGTTTAGAGACAGTTCTGTTTTGAAATTTCCAAATAATTATAAAAATAATTAATTGAAAGATCACTTAAAAACTGACAGTTTATTTCTGTTTTTGTTATTACTTGTGTTATGGAAACTTATTAAAGTTTTGAATGGGTTGTGGTGCTTCCTACAAAATTATTTTTTGTGGGAATAAACGTACATCTGTATTTCATATTATAGTTCAGTCTGACTTGATAAACAATATGAAGTAAGGGAATCCTTCAACATTTGACCTTCTCTACTCTTCAGGCATCTGAATGACATGAGAGGTTAACTGTCCCATTTTTCTTGGCAGATCAATATTTCTTTCTTTGACCCTTAATAATGTGATGGCATCCAACATGGATCTTTTGGGCAACTCTTACAAAAGTCAAAAGTATTCACAAGGGAAATAGCAATAGGCAGTACGTAATGGATTAGCTCTTTGGAATGGATAGTTATTAATTTATACCAGATACTTGTTCAAGGTTACATTACCCACCCTCCTTTCCTATGATCCGGAGCCAAAGGATTCAAATGGGTAATTACCTTTTCTCAAATTATATTTGACTTACCTTATGATACCACATGGTATAGAATTTTTCCCCCAAAGGACATATAAGCACTTTATTAACATCTTTTTCATTCCTAACATATGTCTAAGAATAAGAAAGAGCCAAGCATTTTCCTTCACCATAGTAAAAACCCCATTTTACAGACAGGGTTGGAGACTAAGGACATTTTCTGGGAAACAGATTTTGGCAGTTTTCCCCAAGAATTTTAATTTTGAAAGTCTCTTTTATTAAGCTTTATTAGTAAGAATCTTTAAGATACTCATGATTAATAAAATGTGTTTTCTTCTTCTTTACTCCATTAACAATTATGTTTATATGTATATATGATGATATATACACATACATGTATACATATACACACATGTGATTATATATATACATCACTGGAAATTCATAGGCATTATATATACATATATGTAATAGTTTCAGGCATTCCTGAAGTCCCTATTATGCATTTTGTATTCAGTTGGGTTATGAAGATAGGAAAATAATGTTGCTAAAAAGGTGATCCTTACCCTTGCACAGTTCGCATTTCTGGAAGTAATAGTAAGTAGAATTTTAACATATTTTCTGATAAATGGATGTTGGGATTAGCCAGGTATGAAGTACTCCAAAAGTATTTAGATCTTGTCTGCATTTAAAAGATTTATAGTAAATTGCTTTCAGTCACTACTCACCACTCTGAAAGGTTTAAGATACTTTTTCAAGTACTTCAAACTCCTGCCACTACCCAGTAGAAACTTCAAATATTTGTTGGGGAAATTAGGTCATCCTTATGGTATTATTTTTCTCCTTGGTACCAATTCTTATTCTGTAATCTGAAATTCCTTTGGCCTTACTTATTGTAAGTCTTATCTAGTGAGGAGATTACAGGTGAGGAAATAAACTCTTGGAAAGATAAGCTCATCATTGAAGCTCTTTTCAAGGATTATTGATAATTGAGAAATAATCTTTTGATACTTTGGTTTTAGCACTGAAACACAAGAGTCTTTGTCAACCTGTTTAATGGAATGAGGAGGGAGACATAGTCTGCAGTTAAATTATTCAACCTGGGTCCTCTTTCATCTGTCAGTGTTTCCATTGATCTATGCATTCTTAGTATTTTGATAGGGCTGCTGTGTTATAACTGCATTTAGAAAGTTGTCCTACTGATTGAACAATTTTGTATTCTGCAAACAGAGTATGGGAAGAGATGGAAGTGAAACTTATCAAATATAATCAATGAACATTTTTAGTTTAAAAGGGAAAAAAATATTTAGTCCAATAAAAAGATTCAGAGGTATCACAGTAATGACTGAAAATGGAACTTAAATATACTTGCATCAGTGTTTTTCTTGTTGCATATTTTTTCTGATTTGACAGTGAATACTTACACATGGGTAGTTCTGTACATTACATGAAGATGGGTCCAAACTGCTGTATGGAGTAAAATGAAATATTTCATCCCATAATCTGTTTATGAACAACTTTCAATATGTTCCTAAAGAGTGACAGTTGAACAAATACCAACTTAGTGTGTGTTCGTGTGTGTGTATATGTGTGTACAACATGGCAAGACCATGAATTCTTCCCATAATTATTTAAATTTATAAAGGCATGGAAAATAAGTTAAAAGTTATACAAAGAAATATTCGTCAGAAAATATTAAATGTATAAGCTCATTAACAGTAAATTGGTAAATTCTCGTTTTCAGAGTTCAGCTGGGTGGTGGTTTAAGAAAAAAATATTCAGACATTTCAACACTGTTTGCTTATGGAAAACATTTGCAATTTTGTTAGCAAAGAACAGTGTCAAAAAACTAAACATTTTTCCCTCAACATCTGCATTTGCTTATTAAAAAACACCCCACACCCCCACTCTCTCAAACAAGTTAAGTTTGTCACGAAATGTTTTTCAAGTGTCATGAAATTCAATCTCAATTTTTTTGTGCGTATCCATGAGTTTTAGTCTATTTGTTGATTTCATTTCCACATGTCCTTACGTTTAGGACTTAAGATAGGAATAGTTTTATAGAATTTTGAAAAAAAATGCTTTAAAAAAAGTCATTTGGGGTTCTCAATCTGAGCAGGGGTTGTTAAGGGACAGAGTAGTTTCTCTTATTCAGGCTCCTCAAAGAAATCTGTGTGTCCCGCCCTCAGTGGGTGCTTCTATTAAAATGCACGTATCTATTTAGGGCTATGATGTGTGGCATTCTCCATTTATCAGGCTACTTGAAACAGAAAAAAGTGTGAGGGTCTGTTGGTGTAACCTGTTTCTCCCATAGATCTTTCCCATGGAAAGACAGGGCAGTGTGATCTCTCTCTCTCTCTCACTCTTGCTCTGAAAAGGTAAATGTACGTATAAACACAGAAGCACAAGCCTTCACTGGATTGTTTAACAAAAAGATTGAAAGAAAATGCTGAACGTACTGAATTAACTACAAGACCTTCCTTCTTGGAATTATTTTTGCACATTTTTCTTCCTAATACTTGTTAGATATTTTAAGATTGTCTCAGTTAATGAGATGAACTAATTTCTAGGGCATTTCTGTACAAATGGTGATGTTACAGAAAACTGGAGACAGATTTAATAATGTTTATGAAGGTCAGTTGTTTTCTATTTAAAGCAGATCCTGTTAGAGTAAGAGTAGTCAGCTTTTAGTAACCCCATCAGCTAATCTCTAGGTAGTACATAGTTGTTTCAGATGGTCAACTTTATAAAAAATTTACATCTGCTTAGTAATATGTTGTTATTTTTAGGGCAATATTACAAGTGATGATAATAAGGAAGGAAAGGAATGAGTGTTTGGTGAATGGGCTCATTGCTATGTCCTGTCTAAATTATTTGGCCAATTTCCTCTCAATACATTTTTAAGAGTTTTAAATTAAATTAAATTAAACTAAAAATTTTAATTTCCATCCAAGTTAGTTAGTATATAGTACAATGATTTCAAGAGTAGAATCCAATGATTCATCCCCTACATATAACACCCAGTGCTCATCCCAACAAGTGTCCTCATCAATGCCCCTTGTCCACTTAGCCCATCTCCCCACCCAAAACCCTTCCAACAACCCTCAGTATGTTCTCTGTATTTAAGAGTCTTTTATGGTTTGCCCCCTCCATGTTTTTATATTATTTTTGCTTCCCTTTCCTTATGTTCATCTGTTTTGTATCTTAAATTCCACATATGAGTGAAGTCATATGATATTTGTCTTTCTCTGACTAATTTCACTTAGCATAATACACTCTAGTTTCATCCACGTTGTTGCAAATGGCAAGCCTCTTAATATATTTCTACTGAAATAATTTTACTATTATATTTGATATGTTTGACTGAAAAGCATACCTATACTCAAACCCGTGGAAAACACATATAGAAGAGACTGGACCATTTTAAGAGCTAACTGTCATGAAAAAATAAATATAATTTTGACTTACTGGGATTGTTTCTTAAAAAAAAAAAAGATGTCTTGCCACATGCAGTTCCAAGAAAAATTAAAGTGATCTTATTTGAAATGCCTTTTAGCTTTTTCACATTCTCTTCTTATCTATTGGTTATAAAACCCATAATATTTGAGATATTAGAAGTTAGGTCTCTATATATGATCTGTTTCCCATTACTGAGCCCACTTTGTGAATTAAATTAAAAAAATTTTATATTTATTTATTTTTAAGAGAGAGAGAGAGAGAGAGAGAGGCAGACTGCAAGTGTGACAGAGGCAGAGAGAGAAGGAGATACAGAATCCAAAGCAGGCTCCAGGCTCTGAGCTGTCAGCACAGAGCCTGACTCAGGGCTCAAACTTACAAACCGCAAGATCATGACCTGAGCTGAAGTTGGACGCTTAACTGACTAAGCCACCTAGGCGCCCCTAAAAAATTTTTTTAATGTTTATTTATTTTTGAACGAGAGAGACAGAGTGTGAGCAGGAGAGGGGCAGAGAAAGAGGGAGACACAGAATTGGAAGCAGGCTCTAGGCTCTGAGTTTTCAGTACAAAGCCCGACATGGGGCTCGAACACACGAGCTGATCATGACCTGAGCTGAAGTCGGACGCTTAACCAACTGAGCCAATGCTTAACTGACTGAGCCCCTCACATTATGAATTTTTAAAGGTAAATGTTTAGTATAGATATTAGGCTTTTCAAACAGTTCATATATTTGTACATGAAATAAGAATAATTGAATAATTAAGGGAAAGTATTGAAAATGTTTTTGGCAATTTAGTTATCCGCTAGCTGTTAATTAGCCCAATATTGTCACTTGCTTGTAATATGTTTACGTATATTCACAAACCCACACACATTTATTCCTTCATTGATATGCATCGTGCTCAGTGAGTTGGAAATGAGTGCTAACTCCTTTTTTATGTAAGAGAGAAAATACATAGCATAAAATTTCCAAATACACAATACTGTAGTTTCACAGAGATAACTAGTGTGAGTTTTCTCTAACCCAGTGTACATGGGCACACTTTCACATGCTTTCCTCATGAAAGCATTTCCTGATGATTTCCTTACTGCATCTGATTGAAATGATAGTGATATCTGAATAAGGATTTGTTTAATTATTGTGCCTCAACTATACTGTAAGTCCATGTCTACTTTGCTCAATTGTGTTTCCTAGAACCTAACATGGGACATGGTCTGTAAAAGGTAGGTGCTTAATAATATTTGTGAATGAATGAATCACATATATATAAATGTATATATACTTAATTATTTAAATTTTGTTCATTAAAATTGAAATGGGGGTACATAGGAACAGGGTAAATTACTGAGACTTTATTTGACTGCCTAGTTAAAATATAAATAAGCCAGAATAGAAACAGTATACTAGAAAAATTACTTCTATTTAATTTTATTTTGGGACACATTTTAAGCAAAATCAAATTCTAATTACTCTTGTAAGGATACATAGCTTTGGGTCAGCTTTGATGAAAATAAATTTAGTTAAGTCTAGCATATAGAAGATGGATCTACAATTACCAGTAGGTGGCGCTGTATTCCAGTGCTGAATAACAAATGGACTTCCAGAGGATTGACTCCTGTGGGAGGACCAAAATCCTGGGGAATAATTTTATAAGGAATTTTATATATTATGGTATGAAGCATACATTTTACCAGTCTATATATAATAAAACCATAATTTACAGTTTAATAGAAAATTTTTTTATCCTTTTGCATTATTTTTGGATTTGAACCCTGAGATTGCTCTTCTGTAAATTGTTATAATTTTGCTATACTGCATTTGATTTACCTTGAATGTATACTGAGGAAATGCACACAGCGGGAAATGAAACAGAAATGGCTGCAAAACCAAGCTTAGATACATCCTGGGGAAGTCGTGAAGAATTGATGAGTAGATGTATAGGATGTGGAGTTTACTCAAAGTCACAGAGAAGCCAGTAGTGGAGTTTAAGATGTTGTTAGTTCATGTGAGCATGTCTGGCTCACATATGACTTCTACATTTGTGGCACTTTTTGATTCACTGCTGAAGATACTGCATATTATTCTGAATGATAACCTGTAATTCCAAAAAAGCAGAAGAAGAAATTTTAGATATGAACCATCAAGTTTAACCTCTAATTTGAAGAGAGATAGATACACAACCTGACAATTTCAAAAGAGAAGAGGCTTTCAAATTTGTGTCTTGTATTCTTCCCTTAAACCAATAATTGATAGGGTACTCTTCTGAAACAATCGTTGATGATCATAGTCTCTGACTTAACTGTTGTATTCTCTTGCCTTTTAAATGGATTATGTTTCTCTGAACATGTTTCGTATAGCTGAAAATTAGTGCTAGAGACAGGGGTGGGGGGAAACTTCCCAATGTATACTGGTTTTCACAGTACAATAAATGCTAGTAATAGATAAACAATTAAAGCTGAGTTCTTTGGGGAAATCACTCCCAGTCCTACCTAGATATAGTGGAAGCTCATGCTTCTTATTTAACAATAATGTAATCTGATTAATAGAAGACAAATTTTGTGTTTGGTGAAGTCATTTAGCCACTGAGGACTCACTTGGCAACAAACGCATCTATTTTATCTTTCCTACTTATTATATCTTAGGAGGTTGTCTTTTAATTATAGTGTTGCACTTAGTATTTATTAAATATTATTATAAAACTAGAATAATTTAGGGGTTGTAGAGGGTAAAAATATGAGGCTTTCTTGCTAAAAAAAAAAAAGTGAACAATCTTTTTGGTTAGACAAGAAAAAAACATGCTTGACACCAATGGCAAATTAAAGAGCTTTGTACCTCAATAATTTTGCACTTATAATCATTGATGGATCACTCAAAAACACTCACTAGATAATTTTGAAGGAGGGTATCGCAAGAATGATCTAATTAGCAATAACATATTGTTTGACATAGACCATGAGGAAATGGGGGCAAGTTATTAAGTGGGATGAGAAATGACCTGTCAAGTCCTCGAATTTAGGTTCTTTTATATAGAAAACAGGCATATCAATTGTTTGCAAATTGAACAAGTTATTATTTTTCATTATGGGATTGTAAGTACCTATAGTTACTTTGGATTCTTGAAAGTAGATGCTATGTTTTATCATCCACACTGCCTAGAACTGTACTCATACGTACAAGGCACTCCAGGGAGTATGTAGATGAAAGAGTGACTTTATTTTGAATATGAATTTCAAATCTCTACTTCCATTATTTAGAGTATTTGCTGTGGGGGTGATTTTGCTAGTGTTAAAAGCATTTTTAAAAGCAAGAGGTATAGATCTTACTGCCAACTTTATTATTTTAGGTATGCAACTTAGGGGAAAAACCGACCTTAGTGTGCTCCGTACAAGTTAGTGACCATATTATGCAATTATTTGTTTTCTCTAACTTTAAAAATGCACATACGCTAACCCATGAAGTATAACTAACAGCAATGCCATTAGCTTTACCAACCTGTTTATCTGTGAAAACAACCCTTCAGTTTTGAGGCTGTTGCTATTCTTACAAATTGTCACTTCTTGCAACTTGGCCACCTAAGACTTGCAGATGTCTGGAATTCCTGGCGAAATTAATTATTTATTTATGTATTTATTTATGTATGTATTTATTTATTTATTTATTTATTTATTTATTTATTTATATTGCAGAATACCACTTTGATTTGTTTATTATTAATTTCACATACTACTGTGTATTCCATAACTTTGTGATAATGCTGTTTTTCTTTAGCAATATTGAGCCCAGGAGACTGTGTAATGAATGTATCCAGGAGTCAGAATCCAGACATGAATTAATGGACTAAGTTTGACATAAGGGAAAATTGGGACCAGTTGAGTAAGGAAGTCTTTTTGCCTTGACCAGAAAAATTCCATTTTGTTTCCTGCTTAAGGAAGGGCGTCTAGCATGATCATGGAATGTGTCACTATCTGGACAGAATGGAAAGTTGAGAGACCTAAAAGAAGAACAGATTATAGGCAGTTACTAACACAGATTTGTCAATCTATATGCTAAGCTGACTTTGTAAAGTGGTCAGTGACGTCTCCTTCTACCATGTTAATGCTTGAAAAGTAGTCACCATATATTGAAGGATGCTTGTAATATTTTAAATGGGGAGGAGGTTCCCAGAATTTTATACCAGTAGCCTGATAACAGCTTTCAAATCTCTTATATAGTGCTCATCCTATTGTGACTCCCAAATATATATTCAATTTATTGTTAATAGGAAAAGAGATTAAAACAATTTCCTTATTTACACGTTGCTGTTAACAGAATACATTTTAGATAATGTTAGATGACATTTATATGCTAATGTCAGCTGTATCTGATTAGCAATAAAGGCAAATTGGAATATAATATGGAAAAACCAGTGGTCAGTATTGGGTAACATCCTAGCAGCGAGAATGACTCAATACGGATGCTGCAATGTGGGGGTCGAGGCATTAAGTATATCTTGTCTTAGGATTGTGTGAATTTGGAAACTCCATTAGGGTAAGCCTCTGGAATTGAATACATCCATGGATCTCACTGAGCAGAAGCTAGGAGACAGAAAGAAGTGGAAAGTGACAGGGGCTTCACTGTTGACTACCATATGGTTTGATGGCTGATTACAGGACTTTCTTGATGCTGTGGCCTGGACTTCTTTCTCATCTTTGTTTAGACCTCCCTCCACTCTCCATTGGAAACTCCATGAGGGCAGAGATTGCTGGAGTTTTTTTTTTTTTTCCCCACCTGTGTATCTTCAGTGTCTAGAACAGTTCCCAGCACATAGTAGGATCTCAGTAAATATTTATGAATAAATTGAAGGAATGAGTTTGCTGAGAGATGTTGTACGCAAGGTACTTTCCTAGGTGTGACAGAAGAAACAAAGATAAGTAAAAATTCCTTTCTTCAGCCAATCCAGAGCTGAGCAGGGAAGACAGGTTATGTACACAAAAGACAATGCAGAGCATCCTTGAGAGTGCACAGTGGCAAATGTAGGCGCTCTGCCTAGGAGACAGGGGTGGGACTAGAGAGCTCCTCATGGTAAGGGACATTCAGTTTGGTCCCCGAGGATGAGTGGGCAGCAATAGGCAGTGGTGAGACACAGGCTAATGGGCCACTTGGAACAAAAATAAAAGTGGAAATTCCAAGGAGATATGTGGAGAGGTTGGGCCCCAGTTAGGGAGTGCAAGGGGACAAAGTTGGTGAGAAGGCTGGCTGTGAAGGCTGGGGCCAGATTATCGAGGGCTGGCAAAACCATGATAAAGCAGTTCATGTTTTAGGCAGTGAAGACTTTACTTACAGTTAAAGGTTTGTACATGTTTGAGAGTCATGAATAACACTCAGTTCTAAAATCCCAAAGGTCATAGGCCACAGTTTGTGCTTCTTAATATATTACATAGTTTCAGAGAATTGTCGTTAGACTGTTCCAGCCTTAAATTCACTAAAGCCTATGCAATATATCTAATATATTTATCATAAGGTGACCCAGGAAAGGCCCAGCCTTCCGTTAGACTGTCTACATCCTGGTTTTGAAACATAGGAAAGGAAGACAGAGAAGCCTGAAAGTCATCATTGTATGTGGAGCACAAAAAGCTGTTTTGGCTCACGGAAGCATGGGAGTTGGAAGCCAGTTGAATCAGGCTTACATACTTTTGGTCTCTTACAGCTACTGTTTTCTTTCTGATGCTCGTGGTTTACCTGTATCATTTTCCCCCCCATGCGTCTCCTGCATTTGGCTAAGTCCAACTCTTCCTCAAAACTCTGATCGTTTCTGTTTTTTCTGGGCTTCTCTAGAAAGCTTCCTTCAGCTTCCCCACCTCTGTGAGGTAGGGCATACCCTCATCTGCACATGTGTATATCCTCTCTTTGTATTTCTTTCACTGCACAGTAGTTATCTTTAATTTCAAGAATGGATTAGTCAATCCAGCATTCCAGGCCTTGAAGTTGATCATTTAAACTGCCCTTAAAATACTTTGAGTGACAGAATATGTCTCATATTAGCTTTAATTATTAGAAAAAAATCTTCGTGATGCTGTTTCTTTTAATGATCATTTTAAGTTCTTTTCTTTCCTTCTAAATGACACGAATATAAGTGTTTGAAGATGGTTATCCTGTTTCTAAATATCCCAATGAAATGTTTTCCAGATTAAGATACCTTGCAGTCTGAGAGCCCTTCTCTGGATACATTAGCTGGTCACTTTCTTCTCTTAAGATGGGTAATTGTATACAGTTGTCCAGATATGAATCCAATTGAACTGCAAATACTGAATTTTTACCTTCCTTGCTATAATACAGTACTTTTTTTTAACGCTAAGATTTTTAGCTTTTTTTTTTTGTTAGTGATCTCACATTATTGACTGATACTAAGGTTGCAATTGGCTAAAGTCTGAATATATTTTTCATAAGAATTGAAATGGTATGTGCTGCCCAATAACTATGGTTTGAGGTGAGTGAATGGTAGCAGTTTAACACCATTTTGTACTTCTAAAAACATACATGTAGAATGTAAAATTTACCCTAACTAAATCCCATTTTAAAAAACCTTTCCCTTGGGCTAAAATTTCCATCTCATTGGATATGAGTAATTTAAGAAATTCTGCCAAAATTTTTTTTGAAATCAAGACATGTTATGCAGTGCCTTGATCAATTTATCACCATAGAAGCCATGTTTAAAAAAAGGAACTGCTGCTAGTTTGATATATTTTGATTTTTATTCATGTGTAACTACATCTTTTTCTAGATGTTCATGGCCATTTTAGACATTTTCTTGAATTTAAAATGAAGTTTACCAGTTTATATATTCTTTCTCATACTTGCCACTTCTCCCTTCTGTTTTGAAAATTATGGGTTTTTTATTTGTCATTATCTATGACATTTTCTCACTGTGAGTTATCAGATATTACATAAATCTGTATCCTTGTGTGTGTTCTTTTAGAAACTAAAACAGTTCAGTCAGAAATTGGAGAAAAATGTCTCATTTAAATTGGTGGATTGTTCTTCCTGTATTTCCAATGATTTTGCACCAGCTTCTCTGATTATAATTTTTTATAACTCCTTATAATCTTTCTTCTTAAATATTTTACTTTAAAAGATAGTCTTCTTGGGGGGGATGGGTGGCTCAGTTGGTTAAGCCTCTGACTTTTGGTTTCGGCTCAGGTCATGATCTCGTGGTTCATGGGTTCGAGCCCCGCGTCGGGCTCTGTGCTGTCAGCGCAGAGCCTGCTTGAAATTCTCTCTCTCTCCCTCTGTCTCTGGCCCTCTCCTGCTTATATTGCCTCTCTCTTCCAAAATAAATAAATAAACTTAAAAAAGGTAGTCTTTTTTTTTGTTTGGGAAGAATTGGGAGAAAAACACAGTCATAAAAAATTGCCCCAAATATTTAAAAACAAGGGAAATCCAAAACAAATGAAAGAGTTCTGTTGAAACACTGGGTGTTTTCACAGTGGAAATAGTCAATAAGACAATTCAATGATATGAGCCCCAACCAAGACTCTGAAATGTAGTTTAATTTTATTTTTATTAACAATGTGTCAGGCCATACAGCCTGTTTAGCATGACCTCCTAAAGGTGTCACAAGACACAGTAGAAGAAAATAAAAACCCAGAGAAGGAGCAGGAAGTAGATAAAGGAAGTAGCAGAAAAGGGTCGGGGCGGGGGGGGGGGGGGACACAATGAAGTGTGATAAAGGGGCTGAGAGGTTATTGGCACCACAGCCAATGGACTGACAAATGTGTGCATGGTGTTTGCTTTTGATTTTCCCCATCAGCAGGGGAAGTGTTGATATAATCTCTGAGGTTACTTTGTTATTATACTCCAAGAAACAATTCTCTTGGGGCATGGATCCCAGGTGAGATTAGCCTTCTGTTTCATTTCACCTGGGCCACCTCACTAGACGGTAACTCCATTTTTATTACACAAGGGTGATTAAAGTTATTGAGCTATGCAAGTAAGTATTTGGGATTGAATTTTGCTCCATTCATTTTATTACCCAAGGCATTCTTCATTCACGTCCTTTGAACTGGAATTTAAATTATGAAGTTGTGGGGTGCCTAGGTGACTCAGTCGGTTGAGCATCCAACTTCGGCTCAGGTCATGATCTCACAGTTTGTGAGTTTGAGCCCCATATTGGGCTCTCTGCTGTCAGCACAGAGCCCGCTTTGTATCCTCTGTCTCCCTCTCTCTCTCTGCCCCTCCTCTGCTCACACTGTCTCTCTCTCAAAGATAAATAAAACGTTAAAAAATTATTTTAAAAAAATTATGGAGCTGAGACAGCCTCCCAAAATAGATACACCTCATTGGTAGAATGGAGCATCAACACATCTAGATCAAACTAGTTAGAAGAAAAATCTAGATCAAATTCAAACGGAGTTGAATTTCAGAGTAATTTCTTACTCACTGAAATTGAAATTCTTTTCTTTAATCCAAATAAGGCTACAAATAGTATAATTTAAAACATAGTCTGTAAATATATATTTGATTTGTGGTGCATGTTGTTCTTTGCTGCTTTGGGATTTAGGGGATTCGTATGATTAAAATCAAGCTGAAGGCCATTAGCCAAAGGCATCTGAATGGTCAGAGAATACTTTATGGGAAATAGTATTGATAGAATATGTAATATTTTCTGGCTATGAAATGCTTATAATAAACTACATGTGAAATGGCTCATCTGCCTTCAGCTGGATAAAGTTACATGCTCGAATAGGTATCAACACACTGGATTTTAGATATACAACATTTATATAGATGTTTTTCTTTGTCAGTTCTGATCATCAGATTTCAAACTTAAAAAAAAAATTTTTAATGTTTATTTTGAGTGAGAGAGAGCGTGAGCAGGGGAGGGGCAGAGAGAGAGAGGGAGATACAGAATCCAAAGTAGGCTTCAGGCTCTGAGCCGTCACAGACAGTCTGACGCAGCATTCAAAGCCACGAACCACGAGAGCATGACCCGAGCTGAAGTCGGATGCGTAACTGACTGAGCCACCCAGGCACCTCTTCAACTTTGAAAATCAAACACTTACTGAGATATTAACTTACAGATCATATGCATACATTACATATTTTTGTAATAAATTGTGTTAACTATAAAACACAAAGAAATTAGAAACGATTAAGACAAATATGAACAGAAATTTCTTACATATGCATATTTTTGTGCACACTTTGGAATATATTACCTTACTATAGAGATTAACAATATAAAGGATTGTATTCTCTGACATAATTTCACTAAAGGTACATACCTTGAGAGGAATTCTGAAGAAGTTAGCTTCAAGTTTTGTTTTCTCTCTCTCTCTTTTTAAATGTTTATTTATTTTTGAGAGAGAGCATGAGTGCGGGAGGGACAGAGAGAGAGGGAGACAGAGGATCTGAACCGGGGTCTGAACTCATATTCACGAACCACGAGATCATGACCTGAGCTGAAGTTGGAAGCTTAACTGACTGACCGACCCACCCAGGTGCCCCTGTTTTCTCTCTTTTTAAATTCATAGTAACTGTATGTCATTAGGTATTTGTCATATGTTTGGTTTAATGAATTATCTTATTAATAGGCTTAGGAAACTCATATTCTGTCATGTGTTAGGAAAAACTAATAGATTATAACCAAGCTTGAAGGGTAGCATATTGGAATCCCTGCTGAGTTGCAGACAGCAATAGACCATTTGTTTCCCCAGAATTGATGCATCTAACTCTTGCAACAAACCAGCTTTCTAGAATGCAGTCCATTTATAAGATGTATGGGAGTTTGCTGACAGTTATATTCTGTGTGTATGTATGTGACAACTAGGTTCCAGCCCTGATTGGCCTTAGTATTTTCAGCCTTGCTGAGAGCTGTGAGGTCATTCTGATCGTATGTTACTTTTTGAGCTGAGGAAGATGCTTAACAGAAGGGTCTGTCTGTGTCCCCCCTCTGCTTGACCAGCTTCAGGAGGGCTCAGAAAAGCCAAGGAGAAGACCTGGCATTGGGGGAAGTGCTGGGCAGGGTTGAGTCTGTAGGGAGGAGAGTGTGTCCTGTCCTGGGATGTGAAGCTATTCCCTGTTAATTGTTTTGCTGTCTATTAAGCTTTCTGTTCTCCGTAATGCCGGGAGCCCCAAGCATATAAAAGCTGGGCGCTCTGGCTCCTGCCTGCCTGGTCAATATTCTCTTATTAACCTGAAGGATTTGATAACATGTTCAGTGTAAATTAAATCAAATCCTTCCTTGCACAGCTATGTTTAGGTACTTAATTTCCACTAGAATATCCAGGAATAGAGTTTTAAACTAAAGAGTCAAATTAAAAAAAAGAAATTTACTTTCAGCTAGCATTAGGGATTATTCTGTTGTTGAATCTGTTTCAGTGAGATTCAGCGGCCCATTGGTTGCTTGACAGGAGTTAATGCGTCCAAAATAAATAATATTTTAGCTGAAGATACGGGCTTCCTCATTTATGATTTCATAGTTTTAAAAATGGGTTGTGTTTTTCTTGATGGAAAACATCCGTGTAGTGGGCAGGAAGCATCCTGTCTGACAAAGAATACTTCAGATTCAGATTGTTTGTTTGTTTGCTTATGAAAGCAACTCATGTATCTTGTATAAAACTTGGAAAAAAGATATAAAGAACAACAAAATCAGTAGAATTCTAACAATCTCACTGGTAAAATTTGGTATATTTCATTTGTCAATTCTCTCCCCCCTCCTTCTAGGCTTCTCTTTTCATTCCAAATGGAGATTGTATGAAATATTTTATTTTATATTTTTACTTTATATTTTACTCCCCCCCAGCATTACATTATAATTTTTCCACAAGGAATATTAACATTATTATAAAACATTTTTTTAATTTTTTTAATTTTCTTTCTTTCTCTCTCTCTTTTTTTTTTTTTTTTTTTTTTTTTTTTGAGAGAGAGTGTGTGCATATGCGTGTAAGCAGGAAAGGGGCAGAGAAGGGAGGGAGAGAGACAGAATCCCAAGTAGGCTCCATGCTGACACAGGGTCTCAAAACTGTGAGATCAGGACCTGAGCCAAAATCAAGAGTCTGATGCACTAGTTAACTGACTGAACTACCCAGGTGCTCCACTAAAACGTTATTTAAAATATTATATACAGACCATCTTTTATTTCATTGTCACCTATTGGACGTTAGTGAGTATTTCTCCCTCCAAAAGAGAATATTTGATTAGATGTGATCATTTCTTCAGAACAGTATGTTCTTGAAGCATATTATTTCATGGAAGAGGTTCTTCATTATTTTCCCCTTACAACACAATTTAAAATCTTTATGCTGACATTTTCGCAAACTTCCTGTCATATCCAAGGCACACGGAAAATGGGCATGAAAGGATGGGCAACATATAAAACAATTGCTTTCTTGGAATTTAAAGTGCGGTTGATATTTAATGTTCATTTCGTAGCTATAAATATCAATAGGTGTTTTTTGTTTTTCTTGTTGCCTCGATTGACTACAAGTTTGATGTTGCCTCAAGTAACTACAGAGTTTTGGCAAAGATGCTTATTTTTATGATGGAAGTTAGTCATGGGCTTCCCAGGCGCCATCTCTTGCCTTTGTGGTTTTAGCGAAATCCAAGTCAGGTCCGTTGAGCAGGTCACATGACTGAATGTCAGAAAATAGGACCGAAGTAAAATACCCTATTGTGGAAAAATAAACCACCCAGAGGACCTGCTTGTCTTTCCTTATTTCCTTTTATTTCTAAATTAAGAACTAAAATTGAAACAAGAAGCATTTTCAACTTAGAATTAAAACAATCCAGACTTATAGAAACAAGAACTTAAATTTCCTAGGTTCATAGTGCAGTCAAGATATTTATATTGCTTTACTAAAATGCTATTTTTTCCATTTTTTTTCTTCGAAACATATCTAAGCACTTTGGAACTAATAACAAGTAGCTGCTTGTTTGTTTGATCACCATCATAAACATTCTGTGGTAGAACTTACAGCATGTGTTTGATAGAGATGGGGGTACATGTCAAAGTATACTCACTGTGAGACTTAGATAGTAGCAATATTATCATTAGCTCACATATCCTGGGTGCTGGGCTTTATACTTCAGTTTGTTGAATTCTCTTGACAACCCTGGGAAGATCTGTTTTAAAGATGAGGCATCTGAGGCTGAAAGAATTTTTAAGTAGGTTGCCCAAAGTCAGGTGGCAAACAGTTGAGTAGGACTGGAGCCTACATGGTCACTTTCAAAATCTGTGTGTGTAACCACTGGGCGTATTGTCCCAGGTGAAAGAAATATTGTGTCTTCTTCAGTGGCTTTGTTTACAGCATACTTCAGACAGTCTTGTTTGCAACTTACTTGGTTCATTTTTACCTCCATACTAAATTGTATGCTTTATGGGATCAGGGATTGAAAAAATTGGGAATTCTCAAAGTTGTAACCCAATAAAATACACCTTGTCTGCAAGCTATGCAATGTCTTCTAATAGCAAAATGATAAACACATATTAACACCTACTGTGGGCTGAGCTCTGACTAGATCCCAGGGATAAATGGGAACATACTTTGGGTATAAGCATAATTGAAGCTGTAAAGACTTCTGGAATTTTCATGAAGCTCACCTTTATTGAATGTCTATTGCCTACATTTTTTACGTGCCTTGTCCCATTCATTTCTAACCAATCTGTCAGAATCTTACAGAAAGGAAACTGAGACTGGGATGTTAAATAGCTTGCTATAGCTAGTAAGCAGCAAAGCCAGAATTGGTATTCATTTTTATTTTATTCCACAGCCTACATTAAAAAAAAACATTTTAATCCATCAGAGCAATAGATCTATTTTCTTAAAAAAGCAGTACAGAAAACTTTGAGTCCACACCAAAGATAAGTCTTGCTTCTACATTGTGGCCCAAGAAAGAGGAGGAATTAAGTGGAACATTAGTACCTATTTAAAGCTAATTATTGTTGAAAAAAATTGAGAGGGAGAGAGAGAGAGCATGAGCAGGGGAGGAGCAGAGAGAGAGAGGGAGACACAGAATCTGAAACAGGTTCCAGGCTCTGAGCTGCCAGCACAGAGCCCGATGCGGGGCTCAAACCCACGGACCACGAGATCATGACCTGAGCCAAAGTTGGACGCTTAACCAACTGCCATCCAGGCTCCTCAATTTAAAGCTAATTATGGGGCGCCTGGGTGGCGCAGTCGGTTAAGCGTCCGACTTCAGCCAGGTCACGATCTCGCGGTCCGTGAGTTCGAGCCCCGCGTCAGGCTCTGGGCTGATGGCTCAGAGCCTGGAGCCTGTTTCCGATTCTGTGTCTCCCTCTCTCTCTGCCCCTCCCCCGTTCATGCTCTGTCTCTCTCTGTCCCAAAAATAAATAAACGTTGAAAAAAAAAATTTTAAAGCCAATTATAACAGCTGATATATCTTTGAGAAAAACTGAGTAGAATTTTATTGCTATGATTATAGTAGCTCTAAATGCCACAGGAAGGAGAAGCAAGAAATGTATCATAATGTTATTCAGATTCCATGAATGCTTACTGAGGATCTTCTGTGTGTTAGGAACCATGCTAGCTGTTTACATGGGTGTTAACCACACAGAAAAACTGAGGAAAGGTTGTTTCCAAGGCTATTTTATGCGCAAAGGCACTGAACCTAGAGAATTAAATAACTTGTTCAAATTCACACCATAATAACATAAGAACTAGTACAGATATACAGGTCTTGACTTAAAATACTGTGCTCTTCTATTATTGTGTCTCTCTTTAATGCTATCTTTGGAGGATATCCATTGAAAAGTTTTAATAGAACTTTATTTTGAAAGAACAGAAGTTTTGTGTTGTGCCTAGTTTTAAATGGCAAGAAAAGTATGATAGCAATTGTTAATTTCTGTCTGTAACTCTGTAGGAAATATTGGGCCACGTAGGAAGTTTAAAACGTTTATGAAAGAATTATGTCAGTTCTGTCCAAAGTGAAATATTTGTAATCTTACTCTCAAATTGTTTGTCACTGAAATGTTCTTCTGTTTGTTATTTATGTTGTGTTTATTCAAAGTTAATTTTTTAGGTAGGAGGTGTATCAACATTCTTGATCTTTGTCAAATATATTGGCAGGCACATTGTTAGTAGTGTTTGGTCAGTTGCTTAGGGGACAAAACCAAACAGCATATTGGTTGTGTTATGTTGGGCCTTGTGGTTTTACAGTTTAGGAAGTCCAGTTCTCAATCAACAACACACAACCCTCCTATATGTAGCCAGTGGTTTAAAAAAGTATTTGGAGGAGACTAAAGAAATTTAGATTCCAAAACGAGAAATAATGCCACACTCCAATCAAGCAGGGATTATTTGGTTTCCACAACAATTAAACATTTTAAAATTATCCTGGGAGGATAGGAACTAATTTTGAGTGTGGTTTGGAGTAAAGACTGTAAGCTTTCGCACCAGACAGATCCAGGTTGAAATCTGGGCTCTGCTTTTCATTTGCAAAAGGAGATAATACCTAACTTGCAGGGCTGTTTTGAGGAGTACACAAGAAAATAGATGGATGTGTATGGCCAGTGCCAGACATAAAGCAGATGGCTATTATTATTTCTGAGTACTTCCAACTCAATTCCTAAACATATAAAACATGTGGATTTTGCGAATGTTCAACTTCTAAGACTAAAAACTGAAGAATTTAGGATAGGACCTTTGATTTGAATGTGGTAGCTTAAAGTCACGTTATCTTACCCTCTTCCCAGAAATTATGCAAAACAAGGCGAATGAGAAACAAACATGTGAACAACCTTTTTTTGCTAAAACTAGGAGACTGCTAAATACCACCCTCTCCCCCCATAAAGGAATTTCTGCCCAAAGCTGTGGACACTGTACAGTAGGAGGTAGAAATAGACAAGAGTGGAGACAGGGTGCAGCTACTGCACTAAAAGAGGGCTGTCTTTGAAGATGAGAGACACATTCAGAGGTGCAATGTCAGAGCCCCATTTGTGTTCCAGGGTGCACCGGTGCATTGAGTGCAGCAGAAGAGGGCAGGGGCTGTCTCAGACCCAGTTGGGTTCTCAGCAGTGAGGTGGCTGGGCGAAGCACATGAAAACACAGCCGTATTTCAGCAAATAGCTGGTCTCTATTGCAACAGAGAAGGGGACCCTTAAGAAAACTGCCACAGCTGTTCTGTTTATTGGCTGAGGAAATGTAAAGGGCAAATAAACATACAGACTAAATCCTTTATCATGAGAAAAAGTGCTGTTATCCTGGATCATGTCCCTGGACCCTTCCCCACGTGAACCTCCGGTAAACAGTGGTACAGAAAAAAAACCAAAAAACAAAAAAACCCCGAGTTTCAATACTACAGTGTAAAAATAGAACCAGCCCAAGATCTTTTTTAAAAAAAGAAATCACAAGGAAAACATGAGGAAATGAGGGGAAAACTGAAAGCCAGGTAAGAAAAGTTTATGAAAAAAATAAAAAAATGTGGCCATGAAAGAGACAAAAGTTATTGAACGTTGCACCATAAATTTGAAAATAAAGCAAAACAAAACCTTAAAGAAATAAATGTCTCTATGAAGGATTAGTGCAAATCAAAAATAGAAGAACTTAGAAAAGAGAAATACTAATGTAACATTGGAGAGGCTGGAGAAAGAAATGGAAGAGAAAAATAAAACCATCACAGAAATAAAGGTTAAGTTGGCAGGAAAATTAAAAAAACAAAACAAAACACTGCTGAAACAGCAAAGGTCCAGAGGATGGATGTGAGAAAAGTGAGCAACATGAAACACATTTTAAAAGTTTAAAAGGATTAGAGGGGTGCCTGGGTGGCTTAGTCAGTTTAGCATCTGGCTTCAGCTCAGGTCACAATCTCATGGTTTGTGGTTTCGAGCCCTGCATCGGGCTCTATGCTGACAGCTCAGAGCCTGGAGCCTGCTTCGGATTCTGTGTCTCCCTCTCTCCTCTCTGTCCCTCCTCTGCTTGCTCTCTCTCTCAAAAATAAACAAACGTTAAAACAATTTTTTTAAAAGAATTAGAGAGAGATGGGTAGCTATAGAAGACAGGCAGAGAAAATCAAGCACACGCCTTATTGGACTCACTAAAAATGAACACAGAAGTTCTGTGATGAAGTAAGTACTTAAAACTACAAATTAAATGCATTTCAATAAATTAAGGAAGACTTTAGTTTACATGTTGAAAATCAAATATAGCAAGCCCAATGGAAACTGCCCCAAAGCTGTCAACATAAAAACATATCCAAGTTAACTTGCTTAACATCAGAGGTAGTGAAAGAATCCTTTGGGTGATGAAAAAGAAGTTACATGTAGAAGAAAAAGATCAATGTGACCTTAAACTACCTGTAACATATTCAGTGCTAGAAGATAGTGGAGCAACGTGTGTAAAATCTTGAGGAAGAGTGTGACTTAAGAATTTTACAATCAGCAAAAATGTTCAAGTACAAAAGCAATAGGAAACAATTTTGAACATGCACAACTCGGAATATTGTTCCTGGGAAACGCCTTCAAGAATTTTTTAGATGAGCCACAGTCCTTCAAGAGATGTCTGAAAAAACTACAAGAGTAGTAGCCATGAGCGCTCGATCCATGTAACTCTTTGACTAAGAGTGAACCAAATGTGGCCACTAGGGCAACAGTAGAGACTATACTGTTAGTTGTTCTGACAGTAGAAATAATAAAGCTTACAAAAATGGAACAATACAGGGAAAGAGAATGGCAGTGAAAGTAAGTACATTTATTTCAAATGCAACTTAAAAGCAAGCTAGGGGTGCCTGGGTGGCTCAGTCAGTTGGGCATCCTGACTTCCGCTCAGGTCATGATCTAGCAGTCTGTGAGTTCAAGCCCCACATCGGGCTCTGCGCTGACAGCTCAGAGCCTGGAGCCTGCCTCAGATTCTGTCTCCGTCTCTCTCTCTGCCCCTCTCCTGCTCTCACTCTCTCTCTCAAAAATAAAATAAGAGCATAAATTTTTTTTTTAATTTATAAAAGCGAGCTAGAGTCATGATCTTGATAATACAAGGCAGGGTTCAGTATAAGTCACACTGAATTGAAATGAGTCAAAAAGAACACTTTATGACGTTAAGTGAAACAAAATAACACTTTATAAAGGATTGAAACATTCACAATGAAAATATAACAGAGAAATATATCTCTGTACCATTGATTGAACAAAACAGTATTAATAGAAGCAACTTAATTTTCTTCCATAGTTCATAACAGATCAAATAAACAAAATTATGTAAATATGTAAGATGTAGCCAACATAATTTATAAGATGGATCTGATTGACATTTAAAACTGTTTCCTGATAACAGAGAATACATCTTCTCAAGTGACCATGGAATGTTAACAGAAACCGAACATTTGCAGTACCACAAGGAAAACTGCACTAATCACAATGTAATAAAACTAGAAAGCATTAAGAGGAGAAAAAATTTAAAATGACACTTGATCAGATTTACAAATCTTTCTCTTAAAGTCATATCAAAGAGGAAATATAAACTAAAATGGTTAAAATCTAGAAAATAAATACAATAGAAACACAGCATACTAGAATCTGTAGTTCAGATAAAACAAATTTCAGAAGAAAAAGTATAGATTTACTACTTTGAGTAGTAAATTAGAAAGTTTGAAGAAAATGGCAAAGTCAATCTATAGCAAACAAAATGAAATTAATATACATTAAAGCAGAAATAAATGAATTAGATAAGAGATGAATAGAAGTACTTACTCGGGAAAAGTAAAATGTTAGCTAGTGAAATAACAAATGTAGAGTGCACAAATATATAATGTAAGAAAGGATAATAGGAAAATAACTTCAAAATGCTGCAAATTTAAGTCACAAGAGATTTTGTTTTCCAAACTCTAGGTGAGTAATTTGAAAAAATGAAGAAAGTGTTAACTTTCTAGAGAGAGAATTATCTAAAAGTTTCTAAAACACATAGAAAATAAAAACATACAAATTACCTGGGAATGGGGAGTGGGGCAGAGAAATCTATGCCCCACACCCATTATCATCAATAGCACTAGGCCCTGATGGTTTCACAAAAGAATTCTACCAGACCCTTAAAAACCCAAAAAGTATTCCAGAGAACAGGAAAAAAAAAATTAACAGTGTTTAGAATGATGCTAGCATGGAATTGACATCAAAATTTAACAAAGACTGTATTTAAAAGAAAACTTTAGATCATTCATGTTTATGTTCATGCAAGAAACTATGCAAACATCCTAAATAAAATGTTGACAAACAGAATCTAGCAGATATTAAAAGAATAAAACATCCTGATTAAAGGGGTTTATTTCAGGGAGGTAGATAATAATGGTTCAATAAATAAAAGGAAATCTATTAACATTACATTTAAGGAAGAAAGCACATGATTATATTCATACTTGTGAAAAGGCAACAAAATTTAATGTTCAGACTTAACAAAAAGAAAAACCTCTAGTACAATTGGAAATAGGTATTTTCTTTACCTGGTAAAATAGGTCTATTTCAGTCCCAAATCCAGTGCCATTCTTAGTGGGGAAACACTAGAAGCATTCTTGATAATTTTGGCAACAGACAATGTCCATTATTGGATCACTGGTGGATCACTAGTGGATGTATAACTAGTGTATAATAGATCACTACTATTATTTAACATTGTTCTGGAGTACTAACGAACACAATTAGACAAGAAAATAAACTAGAGATATAAAAATAGGAAAACATTTGCAGCTTAAATCATATGATTATGTACTTGAAAAACGAAAAGAATCAGCTGACAATTATTACACAGAGTAAAAAAATTCCAAACAGCAGTGAGAGAAAAAAATTAATATACAAAATCAGTGGCTTTCATATATACAAATTTACAAGCATTAGGAGACACAATGGAAGAAAGATCCCCAATGTTCATAAAAATATATATATACATATATAAAATATTAACAAGAAGTGCGCAACCTTGTATATGGAAAAAGGGAAAAAAAAACTTTTTTAAAAGGCTTCTAATGTTCCTGGAAGAATGCTTTGATATTTAGAATAATACACCATGGAAAGTCTCAGCATCTTGTCAGTATCTCCCGATTCATTTTGTAAGTTTATGTGACAATCACAAAAATACTTTCAGGATATTTTTGGGACTTAGGCTGATCTAAAGTTGATAATGGAAAAAAATATACAAGCACAAGTAGCCAATAAAATTTAACAAAAGGAGGGCAATGATGTGGAATTAGCCCCACCAGAGATTAAAATTTAGTAGACCTCAATTATTAAGACAGTTTGGTTCTGGGCATGGAGGGAAAAATTAATGGAAAAGAATATAGAATACATATGTGAATTGTAGTACATGTAATATCAATGGGGAAAAATGGATTTTTCAATAAATAATAATGAGTCAACAGGGTAGCCATCTGGAAACAAAAATGGATCCATACCTCATAGCTTATACCAGAAGAAACTTCAAATAGATCATTGATGTAAATGTAGAACATAAACCATAAAAGTAATAGAAGATATCATGGGAGAGAGAATTCTATATAACTTCAACATGAAAAAGCTTTCCCAACCATGATAAAAATCAGGAACCATAAGAAAAAGAGTAATAAATTTTACTTACTTCATAAAAGAAAACTTTCTGCATGGTCAAAATTGCTTATAAGAAACATCAAAGTAAAGAAAACTGTTTGCAATTCATATAACAGACAAAACATTATTTAGTGTATAAAGAGTTCTACAAATTGACACAAAAAATACCAACCGCCCAATATAAAAATGGGCGGAGATTATGAGCATTCATTTTGTTTTTTTAATGGTTATTTATTTTTGAGAGAGAGAGAGCGCGCGCGCACGAGTGGGGGAGGGCAGAGAGAAAGACAGAGGATCCAAAGTGGGCTCTGGTGGCAGCAAAGAGCCTGACGTGGGGCTTGGACTTACCAACAGTGAGATCATGACCTGAGCTGAACTTGGACACTTGACTGAGCCCCCATGCGCCCCTGTGGACATTCATTTTATACGAAGAAAATGAAAGAGAGGTCTTCCCTCGGTAATGTAATATTAAGCAGCTACTCTCCCCATTATATCAGTTTCAGTAGCTTGCTTATTTCCACCATTGCACTTATTTCAATCAGTTGCTGTTTTTTCTGTTTGCTTGTTGGCTTATTCTCCCTTTTCTAAGACAGTGAATTCTGTGGAGAAAGGGATCATGTGATCATGCCTGTCTCTTCCACAGTTAGTTCCCTTGTGCCAAGCACAGTGCTGTCAGATATGAAGCACTTAATAATCTGTTCTGTTCTACTTCAGTCTGTTCTATTTCTTCTTCAGAAAAATGCCTTCTAAACATTCTTTCTCATGACCTGTGCAAAACATGTTAAGTTTTTCAATAGGAAACTCAGTAGATAGGTTGAAATTTACAGAATTAAAAAGAAGTCACATAAATTCACAAAGTTACATATTAGGCTTTGAATGGTTAGCTTCAAGCATGGGACATGGTTACCTAGTAGGGACTTAAAAATTATTTGTTAGGGGTACCTGGGTGGCTCAGTCAGTTAAACTTCTGACTCTTGACTTCAGCTCAGGTCATGATCTCACAGTTTGTGAGTTCGAGCTCTGCATTGGGCTCTGTACTCACAGTGTGGAGCTGCTTGGAATTTTGTGTACCTGTCTCTCTGACCCTCCCCCACTTGCTCTCAATCTCTCTCTCTCAAAGTAAATAAAAATAAACAAAAAAAATTATTTGTTGAATTAAAAAGTGTTAGAAAAATAGTATTTGCTTAAAGAGATCTTAAATTTTTGACAGATTATTTTTGGTAGAGTGTATGCTTCATTAATAACTTCTTGCGAAAATTCAATTTCAGTTACTTTGAATGTTCTTCAATTCATCCCTTTGACATTATTGATTTCATTATCATAATGAGATTCATAGGCATCATTAGAGATTATGTATGACTTCAGAAGTTTTATTGATATTCACTATTTCTCTAATGTTTTTTAGTGCCATGATTGTTTTAAGAGTTTTTATAATATTTAGTATTTTCCTTTTCTTACATATTTTTCACATAGTCATACTAATATTTTCTGATTTTTCTAGACCTCACACTTCCTGTTCATTTACTTTTATGATTACCTAATTATAATTAAATACTTAAAATTACTTAAATAATTACTTAATTGTTCACCTCTAATAAAATTGGTCATTTCTATGGGATCTGTGTGTTTCTGTTTGGACAATTATTTATTATAAACACACACATATATACATACAAATATTTACATTATCTTGCAAATTAAACTACAGATTCTTGAAGATAGACTAATTCCTCTATGTTTGCTATAGGGACTATTTTAAGGTAATTATTTGTATATATTGTTCAAAATTGTTGTCAATGTATTTCTGTAACATCACCATTATCAAAGAGTGAGGATCACTATCCAAGGGAGGAGATTCAAAATGTCACAGTTGCTGGCATCAGAACAGTTATAATCTAGCTTGGGAGACAATATGCAGTTAAATTAACATAGCTATCTGTTGCTGCACAAAAAATTATTCCAAAAGTTACTGTTGTAACAGAACGAGCATTTTTTATAGCATACTTTGTTGAGTAGGAATCCTAGCATGCCTTAGCTAGGTCCTCTGACTCAGGGTCTTTTGAAAGTCTGTCATCAAGGTACTAATTTGGTCTGTAGTCATTTCATGGCTTGACAGGAGAAGGGTCCTCTTAGTTACCGAGGGTCCTCTTACTGCCCTCAGTTCCTTCCATGTGGGCCTCTCTATAGGAAAATAGAGGAGCACAAGAGGTAATTTTAATTAAAGAGCAGGAGAGGGTGTGAAGACAGAAGCCATAGTCTCTTTGTAACCTAATCTTGTAGTGATAGCCCGTCACTTTTGCACTATTCTCTTCATTAGAAGTCATTAGGTTCAGCCCATACTCAAGGAGAGGGGATTGATTACGCAAGGGTGTGAATATCAGCCAGTGGGGATCATTGGAGGCTATTTTAGAAAATGCCTATCACATCTGGTAAATACCAAACAAGCAGTTTAAGACATGTCATTAAAATAATTCAGAGGAATGATCTCTAAGAGTTGAAACATTCAGGAAGGTATTCTAAAAAGTTGAGACCGAAGTGAAGTCTTGGAAGAAAAGTTTGGTTTGATAAGGGGGAACCTGAACTCTTAACCAAAGCAGTAGACTGCCTCTTCAGTCCAACATTTAGTAAACATGGGCCATATGAATAAACAATTCCAAAACAAATGACACTTTCATCTAGTCTATGAAGATTTTCTGGCGGGATCTGGACCAGCACCAATCTAAGCACTATTAATCAGTGTGGTTGGGAACTTTACTTGGACAAATCTCCCTTTCAGTGTCTCTGCTAATTGTTATTAATGGATGCCTATAAAATATATGTTAGTTATTGCATTTTGGTTTGAATACAGACCGTACAACAAAGAAACAACCCCTGCCTTTTGAAGTTTAGGTTTTAAAGAGAAGGCTTGATGTAATCAGTTAACAGGAATGCTCTTCAAAATGAAGTAGAGAAGCATGGGAACTTGGAGCAGAGATACTGAAACCCTGTGGTGATAAGAAGAGGCTGATCACTGTGATACCAGAAAAATGCAACAGAATGTCTCTTGTTCCTTGTCTATAGTGTTTGGCAAGTATTGGACATGTGCCACAGCTGTTGGTATCTGTGGGGACACACATGCCTGGCCTTGCAATTGCAGCAGTGTGTTGGTGACCTGACAAGAGAGGAAGTGGGATGGCTGCTATGTAGATGCCTTCCCAGTACCAACTATGGGCACCAGGTGCAGATTTGTCTTGGGTTGAAAATACCTTTGGAAAATATTCACACTGAAACAAAGTAATTAACTTCATCGACCTTAATGAGACTGTGGTAACTTCCAATTCAGTGGTACTTTCAGCCACCAACTAAGGTGAATACTTTGAATTTCTTCGTATTTAGGAGAGGTATTTAAATTTAAAATGGATGCTCCCATTGATGATTCAGTTTCATGTTCAGTCTTTATAATTACACTGAATATTTTGTGTTTTCAGTATTTTTCCTCTGAAGAGAAAAAAGCAAGAGTAGAGACACATGTGTATATGAATAGGCACACATCATTGCCTGAGTGTGGAGAGAAAACAAAAATAACAATAATAGAACCAAAATATGATTGAGGTTGAATTTCAGGGTTACAAGTTTTGCAGAGTGTTTTATTTCATTCCATCAGAAGGAATTCTTTGTATATTCAATAAAGACTAACAGTAGGAAGATGACATTGCCAAGAGTTGTGCACTTAAAAGAAAGATGAAAGCTTGAAGTGAGAGGACTGAAAAAGAATACTCTGTCCAGACAATGACTGTTTTGATTAAATTCTAAGTATTTCACCTTCTTCAAATATTTCACCTCACAACAGTAATAGATAATGTCCCAGATCAGTGCTTTCCTTGTGATTTACCCAATGCTGAGAGATATTTGTGTGCCTTTCTCTAGAGACCATTATAAACCAATTAAGAGCTGCAAATTCATGAATACAGCCAAAATTCATGAGTACAACCTCAAGCTTATACGTGCTCAAGTGAAATTTTTCCTTCCTTAATTTATGGGTCCACTAATTTGAAAGTTTTTTGATGAAAAAAAAAAGTATGCATTGTTCTACCTCTTCCAAACATCAATTTTTACTCTGGTGTGACCTTTCAGAATTTGTCCTTATGCATATCTGTCTCTGTTGTTGGATCAAAGTGTATATACAATTTATGTTTTCCCTTTTTATTTAATGTTCTACGATAAATGTTTACTTGTGTTTCAACACGGAACAATGGTTTAATTGCTGCCCAATATTATTTAGAGATTTATATTTCTAAATATTTCTCTATTTTGACATTATTTGTTGATACCTTAGTCATGTCATTGTCTTTTTTATTTCCAGTGAATTACAACAAAAAGGAAAATAACTTCATCAGAAGAGACTTTTAAGACTTAGCATGCCAGGGTGCCTGAGTGGCTCAGTCAGTTAAGCGTCCGACTTCAGCTCAGGTCATGATCTTACGGTTCGTGAGTTTGAGCCCCGTGTCGGGCTCTGGGCTGACAGTTTGGAGCCTGGAGCCCGCTTCAGATTCTGTGTCTCCCTCTGTCTGCCCCTCCGCTGCTTGCACTCTGTCTCTTGCATTGTCTCAAAAAATAAATACTAAAAAAAAAATTTTTTAAAAAGACTTACCATACCTAAAATACATATAACTATAGTAAATTTCACTGAAGTGGTAACCACTTATAATCTTACTGACAGTACACATATTCCAGGTTGTGTTACAGTTTGAGTGATACTCTTAAAAAAGATTCTTTTCTTTCTTACCAGGTACTTAAAATTGACTGAAGTTTACATCTCTTTCACTATAACTAAATACAGACATTTGCTTCTGGTCTTATTTCTTTGGTTTCCTTCTTTTAATGAATTTTCTTTTTATGTAGTGATTGTTACTTTATTATTTTTTTTGTGCAAATTTGAATGATCTCTTCAGATAGTGTAGATTTTAATTTATTTTAATTGATGACATAAGTGTTGCCAAATCTGGCTTTATTTTATATTAGAATTTAATTTTCATTTGATATTTTTAAATTGAAGTATAGTTGACACACAGTGCATATTAGTTTTGGATGTACAGATAGTGATTCGACCACTCTATATGTTATGCTGTACTCACCCCGAGTGTAATCAATTTTCATTTGATTTCTATATATTCATATTTGTCAGTATTTTTCCTAGTGATTTATTCTATTGCTTTGAAAAGAAGAATGTTATTCTTTTATATATCTGATTTATATTCTAATTTGGATTCAGGTAAAATTATAATAATGGTTATATTGAACCATGTAAGCCTTTTAGAGTTTATGTTGCTATATACTATAAAATATGAATTAAAGTTAAATATTTTTTAAATAATCCTATTTTATGTACCTTATCTTCAGATAGTAGTTTGTATGTAGATTATTAATTTTTTTTCTAGTTACTATATATTCATTTGTATACCAGCAGTACTGTCCTCTTAGTTATTGATGCTTGTGATGTCCTTTATTACCTTGTCAATTTTCATTAATACAAAATGACCATGTGCTGTTTAAAATAAACACAACACACACAAGCAAAAAAACTTTTCTGAGATTCTTAATGTATTAAATCCATAAATTGACTTGTCAGAATACATATATTTTAATATTTAGCTTTCTTTTATATAACCATGGAGTTTTTTTTTCATTAAAAAAATCTTTTCTATTCTTCAATAAGGAGTATTACTTAATTCAGTGTCATGATAAATCTGGAACACTTATACTGCTGCTGGGATTATAAATGAATGGTTCCTCCTTCAATCTTCCTAAGTCCGGCCTGTGTGTGTCTCTTCTAGCCAGTTGGAGGCACCATCTGGCATCAACACAAAATACAGATTGTATAATTTGGTTGAATCCACGCAGGAGTTAAATGCTCTGATATTTGCATTTAAAACTGGCATTGTACAGGGGTGCCTGGGTGGCTCAGTTGATTGGGCGTCTGACTTCGGCTGAGGTCATGATCTCACGGCTTGTGAGTTCGAGCCCCGTGTTGGTCTCTGTGCGTCAGCCTTGGGCAAGGTCTGGTCATCTGAGCCACACATCTCTTTCTGTAGCTCCAACTCTTGGCAGACAGGCAACTCCCAGGGATCTTTAAATCATGGCATTGATATGTGCTTGGTACCTGGGTTGAGAGTGTGTGGAAGGTTTGTCCTGGCTGAGACATGGCTTCTGGTGGCCGGAGCTCCCACCCCTCCCTATCCTCACATCAGGTCCCTGCTTGGGTGGATGGTGACAGCCTACCGAGGCAGCAACAGGGCTGCTGGGTAGAGCGTGGGGCATGTGTGAGTGGGAGAAGAGGTGGCTGAGAACTTGTCCTCAGAAGTGGTGGCAGGCAGGACCCACCATGAGCTAAGGCTCCAAGCTCAGACTGTATGTTCCATTGTCCCATTGAACTTGACTTATAAAACACAAATTCAAAGATAAAATTATTTCAAGACAGTTGACTGCAAAGTATTCTCAACAGAGCAGAGGCCTCTGAGAGCAGGACCTCATACAAATGCACCGGTCTTAAGTCCCTGAAGTCAGCCCTTTAATTTGTAGGACACACCCAGACATGTCTGATTCTGCTAACTCTTTAAATGTATTTGCTTGTTTGTGCTTTTCCCTGCCAATTGGAACTAACTATAAGGATATAGTGTCTGTTGGTTGAGTAAATGAATGCAATTTGGGGGGGAAACCATATACATACTATCACATATATAGAGACACATAAATGCATCTATCATATTTTTAGCAATGTCTGTGATTCCCATATTTTTTTTGCAAATAAAGTGTTACTTCATAAATATGATTTTGGATCTCTGCATTATAGTTTCCCTGAAAACATGATCAAAGGACTCCATATATTTGTTTAGTTGTGGAAACAATCAGGGCTGAAATTAAGTCTGTTCTCCTAACGTGGAAATTTTAACAACACTAACAATTCATTTCTAAGGACTTGTAAATGTACTTTTTCTTCAACAGCATTTTACTCCTTTTATAATTTTTCTTTGTCCCACACTGATGTCTAGATTTATTTGAAAGGCCATTAATGCTAAAGAATTGTCTAAGAGAACAATTAAAACTTTGAAATGAATTTTAATACTTTTATCTTAAAATTAAAAACACATTTACTTAGAATATCACTGTTTAAATTTTAAAATGTTCTTGTACATAGTATTCATTTTCTTGTTTGTTTTCAAAGTACCTTAATCACACTGGAAAGCTTATTAATTAAATTTTATTAAATAGCATGAGAAAATATTTTATGTTTTCCTATCTGAGTATACCTTATCAATGCATGGATATGTTTTGGTGCTAAAATGCCATTTTTTATTTAGGATTTCATGTAAAACCTTGAATTTGAATTTTGTTGCCCATTAAAAATCCCACGGCTGTTTTTGCAAGAGTGCTTTCTACAGCTATGGCTAAGGTCCAGTGTAAGCAATAACATCCTTCCTACTCCATATACCTCAAAATCCTGTGTCAGTTATTAAGACATTCTTCTCTGCTTCCTGTTCTAAACAGCTGTGTAACATTGGTGAATTCATGTTCACGATTTTTTCTATATCTTGTTCAACAGTCCAAGTGAAATGACCCTTGCATTTTACATATATTAGCTGCAATTTTATTAAGTGCATATATTTAAGGTTATCATATAACATCGTTAAATGAATAATCTCTATGGATAGTAGAGCAGAATGCCATTTAATCAATACTAGATAACATGCTATGCATGAATTCATCATTGGCCTGGATTTTATAAAACACACCAACTACATCACTTCATGTCAAAACAATCATTAAGGGCCTTTAAGGGTCTTGAAAATTACCTATTCTATTGTGAGTAGGAATGTACGCAAATAAGTCCTGAAATATACTTGTCCTTAGCTTAGTTCACAGTCAGGAGACAGTTCTGTTTTTGTGGATTAGATGTAGATCATTTAAAAATGGTGCTGGACAGCAACATTATAATTGAGTGAGAATAGAGAAATCTAGAAAGAGTGCATTGTGGATTAAATCGAAAACAGTAAAAGTAAATATAGTTATTAATCTGATTTTCTGTAGCATCCCCAAACAGGAAACATGATTTATTAATTTTCCTTTAGACAACTTGAATGCTTTGAATATGTCTATTTACAAGTAGGTTTGCACATAGAAGACATTATAATTGAGTTGTGTTTAATTGCCCAGGGGTAGAATTTTTAGAGAGAGTAACAGTTGAGATTCAGTGCATGGAAGCAGTTTTGAACCACCTGTGTCCCAATACCTGGAATTTCTTTGTTCTAATACCACTCTCTGTTAATTTGGTGCTTTCTCCCCTGTTGGGATAAGCACTGGGTGTTGTATGGAAACCAATTTGACAATAAATTTCGTATATTTAAAAAATAAATAAATAAATAAATAAATAAATAAATAAATAAGCAAACAAACATTAAAATTTAAAAAAAAAAAAAATCTGGTGCTTTCCTCAAGTCCCAACGCATTCCTCATCTCCTCCTGATGCCTTCACTGTGTTTCCCTAGACTCAGGGGTCTCTATTTTCTCTGGGCACTGAGAAAGGTTGCCATCTTTTTTGTATCACTTAGCTCTTTTCAGCTGCTAAATTAGACTTTCTAAGTTTCCAAGGCTTATGTGTAAATTTTCAACTATGTAGTTTTCAATTATTTTTAAATTTCCGTTATGATAGGCCTTATGATTTATAGTTATTTTTGATTTTTCTATAATGCTTTGAAAATACTGATTAGTTTATAATGTAGCTTAGGGGTCTCATTTTAACTTTTCACATATTTATGTGTCACTATAAATATAAAGCCGTGAACTATGTATTTTTGAAAACCAAAACAATTGTGCATACTGTTATCAAATCATGCACAGGCAGTGTTTAAACCCCAGCAAGCAGCAGTAACTATTTCTCTTATTATCAAGAAACACTTTGAGTAAAGAAAAACTGTAAGGAGCAGAAATCTGTTAGTGGAAAGGAAAAAGGAAGTGAGAAACTGGATATTGATCTTGCCAAGTGAAGCAGTGAAAGAAAATATTACATTGTGAACTTCTTTCCATTATTTTCTTAAATACAATCTAGCAACTCAGATTAAGAGAACAATGGCTGAGATGCTGGAAATAAATCCAACCTATCCGATAAGTCCCTAGGAAACGAGATACAACAAAATTAATGGAAAGGGGAGATCGCCTTGCAGTTTTGGACACTGTTGTGTTTTGTTTTTTTTCTTTTATAAAAAGTGGTCTTCTGAAGCATGACGTATTTCTTATATTTGTAATAATGCATGTTGCTGTAATGATTCTTTTGTTTTGTAAGACAAAGTGTATATGGAAAATTGTGTCTATTGATTATGTATTAGTAACTTGATTAAAAAACAAAACATTTAGTTAATAGGGAAAACTGAAAACTCTCTTAGTTGACTTATTGTCATCATATTGATCATGTCTCATGGTCTTTAGCTATAGCATGGAGTCTCCATGATGTAAGGAAATGAGCAAGAAATAAAGGATCTGAAGGCCTGGGCTTGACCTTTAACCTTTATTTTTTTCTTTATTGTTCTTTGGTCTATTAAAGACAATATCCAGGCCTGCAACAATTAAGAATCCTGGATGTTGTACACGTCAGTTTAGGCACTTGATCATGGCCTGTCTTGCCTGTGGTCCAGAGGAAAGGAGGAGAAAGTTAGTGGTACTTTAGTCATCAACAGAATGGAGATCTTGGAAAAGAAGAAATATTAGTGAGCCAGACAGGTTGCTTTGTATAGAAAATATTTTCAGAAATCTTAACCTTTTTTTTTTTTAAACCACCCAAGTTTTCAATTTCATCTTTGCTGGACCTAAAGTTTTCTTCTATAGATAAAGAGATTGAATGAAATGATCTTTGATGTCCCTTCTAGCTCAGTGCTTTTTTTGGAGATTGATTGAGTGATTTTTGGTGTGTTTTATTTGTAAATCACTAGATAAAGTTAACTGAATAAAGTGGAGGTGATCTTTGCATTCTCTTGAATGCTGTGCATCTTCATTATTCCCATGTGTTTACTGTACAAATATTATCAAAACAACATTAAAGCAAATTGGAGAAAAGTCAAAACGTTCAAGGAGTAGGACTTAAGTCAGGCTTTTTAGAATGAGCAGTATATGGACAGATGAAAGACAGTGGGGATGGCCATGGGATGGTGAGGAAGCACAGTGGCCTCATGCTAAGGGGTGTTGACAAAGGTAGAAAATTGGATTAATAGAAGAGAGGCCTGGAATGCCTTGGAGAGTTCTCATTTAATTCTATATGCAATAGAGGGCCGTGTTCGGGCAGGAAGAGAGGACAAAGTTGTACCTACTGGATGTCATCAAAGCCTTGGCAGGGGATGAAACTAACATGAGCCAAAAGGAAGAGAAGAGGAAATTGCTCATAACACACTGTCACAGGGCTCTATTAAGTGAAGAGTAAGAGTGGAATGGAAGCAGGTCCTGAAAGGGAGGAGGGCTGATTTTGCCAAATAGTCATATCATTCTATTCAAAAGAGTTGGAAAGGATGCTTACAGCTGGAGGGATATGGCAGCTCAGCAAGCCCTCACCTCTCCTGAGTATTTCTCATAACTGATAAAAGATTTATCTCAGCTGTCCAGTATAGTTTGCAAAAATGCTTATTAATGAAATTCAGGAGGGATTTCCTATCTTCATTGGAAACAAATGGATATTTGAGTCTATGGATACAAATGAAACCTAATCAGTCCTCTTACTTCAATACCAGTCCTTGATCTCCTGTGTTGAAGAACAGGCATATATCCAGGACTATTTTTTATATTATTATTATGGGGAATGTTCTCTTTGTATTCTTATGTAATTGCCTTTTTCCAGTATTCTTTGTATTTCTTTCTAATTCTTGAGCTTTGAATTCTAGAATTATTTCAGTATTATGCCATGTAGGAACATAGAAGTTTGGCCTGACAGTGCTACTGACAATTTATATGTCGGGGTGTAACTGCCTGGCATATTCTTTGCTATTATGCATTCCTTTGCAAAGTATGCCTTTGTTTAGTCTTGAGGGAATAGGCTTCTCTGATTTTCCATACACTTGGGACAAGACTTTTACATAACTAATAACTGTTCTGCTTGGTATGGAATGCACATGTTTGCATTTTCACACAATTTCTCCAATTGCCTCTCCACTCCTTTTGTATACTGCTAGGTGGCTGATCTGTGATCTGTATGATGAAGGTTGGAGGCATTTTTTTCATGTCATTTCTAAGAAAAATTACATGGGTTATGGCAGACAAATTGTGCTTCCTTTCCAATTTACCTCATTTATTTCTAAAATCCTACAGTCTATTTTTGTATTACATTTAGCACATTATAGAAGGCCTGACTAATTAATTATTATCCTTTGAAGTCATAAAGTCTTCTTCTAGCAGTGTGCCTTTGAAGCTAGAACATGTCTTGTTAAAAATTATATGTTAAATATTTTTATAATTTGGTATTATAGTTGCACATTATCATTTTGAATGCAGCCTGTATCTTCATTAGATAAAATGGAAAACTTTCCATCCACCCTAGGAATTTAGTGTCAGTGCACATGATACTCATGAGTTTTAATACTCTATTACTAAATGTATGGGTGTTTCTTTTTTTTTTTTTTTTTTTATTTTATTTTTTTTTTTTAATTTTTTTTTCAACGTTTATTTATTTTTGGGACAGAGAGAGACAGAGCATGAACGGGGGAGGGGCAGAGAGAGAGGGAGACACAGAATCGGAAACAGGCTCCAGGCTCTGAGCCATCAGCCCAGAGCCCGACGCGGGGCTCGAACTCACGGACCGCGAGATCGTGACCTGGCTGAAGTCGGACGCTTAACCGACTGCGCCACCCAGGCGCCCCATTGTATGGGTGTTTCTTAAGGAAGTAATTGATACTCGTAAAGGCACTTTGTCTATTTTTTTAAAAAATTTTTGAGAGAGAGAGAGCGAGCAAGCGAGTGAGCCGGGGAGGGGCAGAGAGAGAGGGAGAGAGAGAGAATCCCAAGCAGGCTCTGCACTCTCAGTGCAGAGCCCAATGTGGGGCTCAAACTCACAAACCCTGAGATCATGACCTGAGCCAAAACCAAGAGTAGGATGCTCAACCGAGCCACGCACGTGCCCCATCCACTTTCTCTCTTAAAGGTTGATTGTTATTTTTAAGAAAATTATCTTTGTGGATGAAAATGTTTACTATAGACATGCTGCATCCTACAAAAAAAAAAAAATATTGCCAAATTAACCACCCCTGGTGTCTGGGCCCTTTCTTTTCACCTACCTTAGGTCCTGGTTTTCCAAGAAATGCAGTGGCCCACTTTTTCCCATTTGGAATAGTGGTTTGTGCAATATATCAGGGTAGTTGTGAGGGTGGCAGTGACCACAAAGTGGTCAGAGCCGGCTCAGGCAAATGGTGATAGTGATGGACAGCAGCCCCAGCCCAGGGAAGGAAGTGAGGGGGACTATTTCTTCGACTTTTAATGTTTTCATATCAATGCTTCTGCAACTTCTTGAAAACTCTGTGGCATTGAAGGTCATTTTTATTGTTGTTTAATATTAAACTTCTTATTTTTAACTAATTTGGACTTACAGAAAAGTTGCAAACAAATTTACAATTTATAGTTGAGAAAACAGAATTATAGGATGGATGGGTAATTAATTTAGAGTTCAGCAATGAAGTAGGTGTTCAATAAATATTCATTGACTGATGGGAGTAAAAAGGGACTGAACCTGGGGTCTCCTGGCTCTTGGTCTTACCACATTTTTGACTGCTCCTTTGCATTTCCCAAGGCTAAAAAGTCACTCTGAATATACATAATTTCCAGCAAATTTTAAGTTATTCTTTGGTAGCTATAAACTGAGAAACAGTCTGTTGTTTTGCTGGCTATATATCTCTTACTAATAAATAACCATGTAGTGTACAATGAAAAGACATTTGCAAACATGATAAACTCTTTAATGCTATTGATTACAATTTACTTATCTATGTCATTTCTATCCTCATAGAAATTGGCCCAGTGACAATTACCACAGATCCCAAGAAATTTCAATATGAACTCAGAGAATTGTATGTTCAGGTAAGTGCTTGCTTTCAATTTTATTTGTTTCAGGGGAAAGGAAAACATGAACTTTTGTCTGATTTCCCTTATTTTTAAACCTGAAAGAAATAATTTTGGGTTAAAAATTTTTTTAATGTTTATTTATTTTTGAGAGAGAGGGAGTGAGCAGGGGAGGAAGTAGAGAGAGAGGGAGACAGAGGATCTGAAGCGGGCTACTAACTGGAAGGGGAGAACCCGATGCGGTTCTCGAACTCATGAACCATGAGATCATGTCCTCAGCTGAAGTCCGATGCTTAACTGACTGAACCACCCACGTGTTCCAGAAATAATTATTAGTTTTTAATTCCACTTCCTTTTCTCACTTGAGTTCTGAATGAATTGAACAATAGATATGTAAATGGGGCAGATTGAGTTCACCTTCATTTATACATTATCTATGGCTGCTTTCATACAACAATAGCAGAATTAAGTAGCTTTGACAGACTGGCCCACATACCCTAAGATATTTACTCCGTGACCCTCTACAACAAAGTTTACTGAAGCCTGCTCTAGGTGAGTCCCTTCACTGAGAATCATAAACAACAGTTAATTCTTCCCCCACAACAGAAATGGTATAATTAAAAATAATTTTGATGTTCTCTGGTCTAAGTCAACTGTATAAAATTTTTGACAGTAAGTATAATTAGGTGATTAGAGAAGAAGAATAACATTGCTTTAGCTGATATTCTGACAACAGGACTTGGAGATAGGGTTAGTATGTACTTTCCCCTCAGGGCTGCTTTGAGATCATTATTGCTAAATCCATTCATGAAAACAAAAAAAACTTGCTCTTTGAAGCTGCTTCACTATACTCTTCTCCATGGATGGTCTTTGCTGTAGTCATTTCCAGACCTTTTGACCACTCCCCACCATTCATCTAAGCTACTGGTACCTAGATCATTGGCTACGTTTCCCCTTCAGGGCTGCCATCATTCTAGGGACTTCAGCATTTATGGGAAAGACCTGTCAAAGCCTTCTCCCCTCAGTTCCTTGACCTGCTAGTCATCTGCAATAACCTGTTCTTTACTCCATCTCAGTCTTCCACTCCCTCAGGACCTTATCATCAATAATCCTTTCTACCTCTCAAAGCACTAGTTCAAGCATCTTAACCTCCAGCAGCAATCATCTGTCCACCAAGCTTGTTGGCACAACTGTTTACAACTCCTCCTTCACCCTCATTAACCCCTAGCCTGTCTCCCAGGCCATCAGATCTCTCCTTTTTTTACTTTCCTCCAGTTGAGCTTGGAGTCCTATCATTTCAAAAACACCTCTTTTTCTTCCTTGTCCATTGCTTTTTTCTTCAAAAGGCAAAACGTTATTCCTCAATAACTCCAATTATCTGCATTATTCATGCCTGTCCACCAGGGCGATGTGCTGTTAAAGTCTTACAACAGCGGGTTGATTCCATTGTGGATACACAACACTGGACTCTCAGTACTCCCATGATCTTACTATGTTTTTCTGGTTAATTAAATTTCCCATTTGTCCCAATGATAATTACAGATCTTGTCTACTCTGTTTAAACCTCCATCCCCTCACCTTTTACTACTGGTTGTTTTAGTGAGCGATCTGCCCTGAGCAAGTGACCTCACTTACTGTTTCAAACATAGGCAAACAAATGGCCCCTAAGACTTCTCCTCTGACATACAGATGCTTATGTCAGTCCCCTAGATGTCACAATGGGCCTCTACAATGAAACTCACAAATGTGCCCTTTCCATTGCTCTACACTTGGTCCTAAATTCTTGTTCTTTGTCCTCTATTTTTTGTCTTTGTGAATGTTGACCACAATATTCTGGTTATACTACCAAAAACTGTGAATCATCTTTAATATGATGATTTTCCCCCAACATCCAAACCATCAAGTTGTGGTTTTTAACTTTCTAAATATTTTTTATGTCTCTTGATTTCTCACTATTTCTATTGGTACTACCCTAATCCCAATTACTATATCTTTAGTCTAAGCAAATGCAAAAAAAGTTTCTAAGTGATTTTCCTGCATTTGCTCTTGCTTTTATTTGCCAGACTATTCTCCATTCTACAAACAAAATAATCTCAAAATACATCTCTGAACATTTCCCCTAATACCCTCTGCAGTCATCCCCTATCCCCACCTCATTAAATTCTTCCTAAGATTTTGAGTGACCTGAGACCTGTCTCTCTGTCAGCCCTGTGTAGAACCACTCTCTCCTTTGGGCTCTGTGCTCTGTCTTAGGGGCCTTGCATAGACTCTCTGCAAATCTTTATCCTCCACTCATCTCCCAGTGGCATTTTCGCACATGCTCTTTTCCTTGCACAGGAATTTCCTGTCCTTCATCCTGTCCTCACTTCCATGCTCCCTTAACCTAGTTTAAAATCTTGTATTCAGGATTCAAGTCTAATCTTGAACACCACTTCCTCAGAGATCCTCCCTGTCCTTAAGGTTTGGCCATATATTACTGCTTTTCTCCATCACAAAGTAGTGGGGATTTCACACTGAAGAATCATGTCTGATTTAGCTCATCATTACCTTAGAAAAATGTATGGCATATTGAACATGCTCACTTTTTGATGAAATAAAGGAAGAATGAATGAATATACCATTGTGTACAAATCAACACAGTCCAAATTAGAGTTTGGAGTTTTAATACTTTGGTTTCACTGTTGGGTGAATGATTTGATTTGCAACTGTGTATTGTATGAGCATAATTGGGGCATAGGGTGAAAAAGCCAAAGTTTGGCATTCCAAATATGTATTCAATCATGATTATTTTATTGTGCCTGTCTCTATAATTTTTAATCATATACTAAAATAAATCATATTTCATAAGTACCTAAATGGATTTATATATTTATCCCTTGGCTAGTTTTCTCTTTTACTAAATTTATTCTGATGGTCTTTCCCACTAAAAATCCCTCATTTCCTTTCTCTTACACTGTGTCATTCTTTTCCAGTCATTATCTTCATACTTACTTAGAATTTACTTTTCTGCCCTTCAATATAGCAAATTCTTTGCCACTTTGGATGTCCAGATCCTTTGAAAAAAATATTTACATAAAAATTTCTAGCCTGTACATGGACCATGGGAATTAGAAATTGTGTTCCCCTGTTTGTTAAATTTTTTTTATGTTGCCTTAGTCTACCATGAGCTACTAAGAGCAAGGGCCTTGTACCTCTCATTGAGCCTCTGATCCACCTGTGGGATGAACCAGTATCTGCATGAAAGTGGACTTAAATAGGGATTATATGAGGGCAGCCTCTTTTAAAAATATATATTTAGCAGTAAAACTATATCAAATATAATTTAACCTTTGATGGGGCAAAAGATAACTTAAAAACCTAATTATCAGCTTGCATTACACAGAGATTCAGAAGGGCCAAGTAATGGAGATTTCTAGCTGATAGAACGTTAAGAAAGGATTTACTGTATTCATTTCTTTTTTCTCTGCAAAAATACAGCTGAGCTGTATTCTTGAATATCTGGCTAGAATGAAAATCCCTACATTCTCAGTGAGACCTGGCACTGGCACTTCCTGATTTCCTGCCTCTCCCTTTCTTTTGTTCTGAGGAATCTTCAAGGAGTGTGCTTATTCTCTGTGCTCAATTTGTCTCCAGGGCAAAGGATCATAATTCCTGACTCATATTCCATTGATTCCCTTCCCAGAGCCCTCCTGCATCACCTTTTGGACTTGAGACTGTTACAGGCAGTCCATGGGGTTATATTCTATCTTTCTTTTCTTTTCTCCTGGAATGAAAGCGGGTGTACATTTCTCTGGAGGTTTTCTCTGGACTGGCTACATCTTATGGGTTTTATTTTTGCATTGTCTTGGGATCCAAAAGGATGCTTAAGTAGAACAACCAGTTGGATAAGAAATCAAATGTTTACTTTTTCCCTTCATTCAACATAAATATGAAAAACCTTTCATATTTATGAAAATATTTCATAAATATGAAAAAGCTCTAGGCTACATCATCACTTAACACCTAATCTAAAGAATATATTCTTTCTCCTCAGTGTTTGCTTAAAGAATATTTTATTATTTCATAAATCAGCCTAGAAACTAAATTTCACATATTTCATAAAATTTTAGTATAAAATACTAAATTTTGTTTTGTATATAATTTCCAGACTCCTCTTCTGTTCCCCTTCTACCATTTTTGGTGACTCCTTGCAAATCACTGTTATCATGAGCAACAAGAATTGCTGCCCTATTAAAGCTTACTTAGATTTAAACAAATTAAAAAAAATTTTTTTAATGTTTATTTTTGTGAGAGAAAGAGACAATGCACGAGCGGGGGGGGGGGGGGGGGGAGGGCAGAGAGAAAGGGAGACACAGAATCCGAAGCAGGCTCCAGACTCTGAGCTGTCAGCACAGAGGCTAATGTGGGTCTCAAACCCATAAAACATGAGATCATGACCTGAGCCGAAGTCCAGATTCTCAACTGACTGAGCCTCCCAGGAGCCCCTAAACAAATTTTTTTAAGTTAATAATTTTCTTACATTTGTAATAGTTTTGAAAACAAGAAAAGTAAATTTAGTTTGAAGTAAATTAAATAATTGCTCATTAAGATTACACTAAGCTTAGCTATTTTTTTACAGAGATATGGATAACTTGAAACATAGTTTAAAATTTTCCAAGAAAACTTAGAAAAAAATCAGTCACCTTAAATCATTACATTTATAACATTAATTTTATTTTCCTTTATTATCTTTCATCTGGAATACATGGAAGCAACTTGGAAAGCATCTGAGCTTTCTCTCTGGGAAAAAGAACGGAAGACAAATGATAATAAATGGTATTCAAACCACAGAGCTTTGAGACCTAGTGTCTCTGTAAATATGCAGTGCAAAGTCTTGTCTCAGGTCACAGTCTTTATAAGAAACTGGAAAGGTGGGGTGCCTACGTGGCTCAGTTGGTTAAACATCTGACTTTGGCTCAGGTCATGATCTCCTGGTCATAGGTTTGAGCCCCACCTCAGGTTCTCTGGTATCAGCATGGAGCCAGTTTCAGATCCTTTGTCTCTCTCTCTCTGTCTATCCCTTGCTTGTGCTCTCTCTCTCTTTCTCAAAAAATAAGTAAACATTAAAAAAAAAGAAACTAGAAAGCTTTTGATTTTTAGAAATCAAAAAATGGTGTTGGCAGTAATATGCTTTCAAGCCTTTTATCCAAATGTTCTAAAGAACAAAAAGCAATTAGTCAGACACTTGAAATGTAAAAAAAGAAGGAAGGTATTTTTACAATAATGGAATTACAATTTTTTCATATAGATAGTTGGTTCCTAAAACTGAAAATCCTCACACATAATTTAATTTTCCTTTGTGAAGTCTTTTAGCAAAATTGACCCCCCCCCAAAAAAGCAGGAATAAGAGTAAAAATATGTAGAACAGCATTGTCACATAGGAACAGGATGGATTTATGAAGAAGATGAGGTTAAGGTCCAATTATAATTCTTTAACAGGAATAGAAGGGTAAATAGACAAAATGCAGCAGGCTAAGGTTAAGGTGACAAATGTTTTGCTGTCATGTAAAAACAATTGATGTTAGAATTAACTGCCAAAGGAGAGTATGAAAAATCATCACTAGATTGGCCAAGACTATTAAAAAGAAGAAGACAAGATAGTGCTGAGTATAGAAGAGAAATTTATGATGACAATTTGGTATACACTTTATCTAATTTCTGGTATTGTATTTATATATTTTTTAATTTTTTTTTGAAAGAGAGAAAGAATGCAAATGGGGTGGGGTTGAGGGAGAGGGAGACTGAGAATCCCAAGCAGCCTCTGTGCTGTCAGTACAGAGCCCAACATGGGGCCTGAACTCATGAACTCTGAGAGCATGACCTGAGCCAAAATCAAGAGTCGTACACCTAACCTCCTAGGTGCCTCTAATTTCTGATGTTCTAAGTCATGCTACTATGTAAAAGTATGCTCTTTATTTCTCAATTTATAGGAAAGTTTTCTTAATGAATTTTAAAAATCAAACTAATATGTGACAAAGAAATTAAGAAAAGCAAAAAAAGACATGCTAGATAAAAATAAGAAGAAGGGATTTTATGTCAGTGTAGATATAGACTTATTGAAAAACTATGGGAGATGTGATTTCCATTTTTGGTATTGGACATGATCCAACTGAAGACAGCAGCTTTTATTTCTATTTAAGTATTCTTTTGTACAAATGCGTGTCTCTGTGTGTGTGTGTGTGTGTGTGTGTGTGTGTGTGTGTGTGTGTGTATTCACTTTTATAGGAAGAATGGCATGTGTTTAATTTAGGTAAGATGAGATGAGTCCAACACATGTAACTCATAATACATGTAAAAGCTTCAAGAATAATAGAACCAGTGTCTGGCCCAAAGTGAAGGCTTGATAAATGTTAGCTATTATTACTTCTATTGTGTTACTACCTTCAGTACCCTGAAGGTTTTTTTAAGGGAAATAATCACCAAACATTTATGCCGTAAACAAGCAGCAATTGTGGAATATGTGCCTTGTGATTTTGCAAGTGTTTCTCTCAATTCAGACCCACACAAATATTAATATTACCTTTTACAAAGGAGGATACTCAAGCTTTGAGATAGTAGGTAACAATCAGGTCACCAAACTGGCAAATAGCAAAGCTGGTCACATAACGGGAGGTATTTAATGCTTAAGACAGTGTCCTTTATGACTCTGTTACTTTCCTTCTAAATACTGATTTAAGTAACCTTATTAGTCCAATCAAGTTAACATTTGTTTATAGCATTTGTTTTGCATTTTACTTCAAGATAGTGCTGTAGAGAATTAAAGACGATGGCAGGCCTAGGGCTGGTCTCGTCCTCAATGAAATGAATTCATTCCTTGAAGATTTTGACTTTCACTGCTACCTCTCATCAGTTTGCATAGTTGGCTGACCCGAAATTACTGAGCAGCAAATGACAAAGTTAATTATAAACAAAATTGCTCTTTTTGCTCAGTATGTGTTCTCACTACTTACTGTGGTAAACTTATTTAAGTATGACCTCACAAACACGTTGGAGAGACACGAGGATAAGATGCCTTTTAAGAGATTGATAGTGTTCATACTACCACACAACCTAGTTGTATTTGTAGGTGATGTTTTGATTATTTTCATTGTTAGAGTTGAAACTTCTTGGGGCTTGAATGAAACATCTACTACAACTTTCACGTGCTGCTAGAGTTCCCTGCTAGACCATATGAATTCTCTGAGGGACAAGTAATTCTTAATCCTCAGGGAGGGAAGAGAATGGAGGGCACTGAGTGGGAATGCTTGGCTCTTTTCTAACTATCCACCTTGGTACCCTATCCAGAAGCAAATAGCTAGATGATTTCTTAATGATCTTTTATGAGGACTTCAAAGGACAGAGAGTATAGAAGAGTATTCTGACTATTGGATTACTTTTTCAAAGCAGAATATAGACATAATGACATAGGTATGGATTATGATGATAAAATTTGATTTTCTTTTCAAAGGGTGCATGCATGGGAATGTTCCAAAAGGTAAATACACGAGTCATTGCAGAGTAAATATTACAGTTACATGTCACAGAATGGCATCACTGACCCATGATGCCTGGATTCACCCCATACATGCTACTTATGTAACCAAAGGATTACCCTATTCCCCATAATAAGTACTGCATCTGATTTTGTCCATTTTTAGGTGATGGTAAGGATGGAGGTCAAAATATTTTCCTGGGGAGAATGTTTCTTGACCTAAAGCCAGATTTCCTAGAGAAAACTATCAACCTCACTTTGAGCAAAATGAATGTAGAGTTTTTTTCTCAATTCAGATCAAGAGCAGTTCTCAAGAAGCTGTCTTTATTCTTAGGCCTTGAAAAAATGTCAAGAAGAATTGTGGAATCTTGGTATGAGTACTCACTTTGACTATTATTTGTCCAATTACCCCATCAGATGTCTGAATCCCTTCCAGAAACCTATCAATACATCAGAAATGAACTAACACCAGTTAGAGATTTAATAGCCCTGATCTTCATCACCAGATGATACCTGGGGTCCTCCTCTGGAGCTATGTCTGGGAAGCTCTTTCATGTTTGAGGCCAATATAAGATTTCTTTGGCGATGGTATCAGATTATTGAATTCAGGTGCAGTTACCAGCTCAGTCCCTCAGGTTTTTTCATATAAACTTTAAACCAGGTCTCATACTTCTATATTCATGTTGATTTTTGAAAGTCCTCATTTATCTGGTCTGTTTATATATATGGAATCTCCTCCTGTGAGATGATCTAGATCTTAGTTCACCAGTTTTGTTTAATGACTGCTAGCTCTAAAATAGCCCATACAATTTGTCTGTCTCAAACTTCCCTATATATTATAATGTTCATAAATTATAATGATTTTATTAGTAAAAAATGCATTGTGTTGATAATCTTTTTGCCAAGACCTAAAGTAATATAAGCAGTATAAATATATTTTTACGCATAAAATAAAACACACATTACACAATCACATTATAATCTCCATTAACTACCCAATAACCAAGATAATACCAAATGTGCTGGGAAGCATATAAGATCCGTATGTGAGTGTTGGAGTAGAAAGGAAGACAGAGATTTTAGTGGGCAGGCTGAATTTGAAGAGTGCTAAGTAAAGACAGAGAAGGGTCATAACCCAGGGAAAACAGGGAGAAAGAAAGCCTGCCTAATCCTTGAATAGACAGATAATGACTGGCTGCAAGGGCCACCTTAGACCCAGAACCCTGCCCTCTTCTGGCTCATTCTCTCTGGGCAAACAAGGCCATATAGTAGGAGAGATCAGGAATCCCAACTAGGGATCAGGATAATGTCTTAATTTTGTGGGAAAAGAAAATAAAAAGGTATGGAATCCTTGATGGGCAAGGGAAGGAATTCTCTTTTTTTATTTAAAATTTTTTTTAATGTTTATTTATTATTTTTGAGAGAGAGAGAGAGACAGAGTGCAAGCAGGGGAAGGGCAGAGAGAGAGAGGGAGACACAGAATCTGAAGCAGGCTCCAGGCTCTGAGCTGTGAGCACAGAGTCCAACGTGGGGCTGGAACTCATGAGCCATGAGGTCATGACCTGAGCTGAAGTCAGAGGCTCAACTGACTGAGCCACCCAGGTGCCCTGGGAAGGAATTCTCTTAAGTAGTATGAAGGTGTATCAATTTCTGATTTATTAATGAAGATATTGAATGCACAGTACATAGTGTATCCTTTATTTAAACTGAAGTGAACTGAATCTCCTCCTAGGCCAAACAGGAAGGTAGTTCCAACAAACTGAAAGATCAATTGCTGAAGAGTTGCTACTGGCAGGTAATAACCTGGAAGGCAGGAAATGGTTGTAATTGTTAACTTTTAATGCATCTGAAAGAAAGGTCAACAGTTTTTTGATGCCTTGATTTGGATTCCACCTTCTCTAAACTCGTAAAGGGCAGCATGGTGGACTGCCTGGACTTTTATTTTGATTATAGAGATTTGAAGTTTGGGCTCTGAAATACTCCAATTATCTTTCAGTACATCCCCGCCATAGTTTCTACAAGTGATGAAGACCAAATGTCACTGATGCATTAGGGTTCTGTAGTCATTCTAATTTATTTTATACTTGCTTGAATGAAATTTTATGTTAGGTTCAATGCAATGTAATGGTTTCCACATGTACCTTTTGTTTCTTGCTCATAGAATCACATAACTGTGTTTTAAGAAGAACTGAGGGTTGTAAACTCTCATTTAGCTTGAGACTGAGTTTCATTCCTGAATTTTATAGGTAAAGGGAAAATTACAGAAATAAGACATTTCAAGCAGTGAGTATTCTGTGGGAAGGAAAAATACAGTCTGACTTTGAAACAAGGCTTAGTAGGTTGTAGTTGTGTTAGAATAAGGGCAAATACTGTAATGCCAATAATACTTATTTTGGACTTAGGCATGAGCCTACCAAAAAAGTTTTATTTTTTCATTGCTTAGAGTTAGACATACCTGGAAAACAACTGGTATAAGCACCATTTCAGTGAAACTGGATGAAGAAAATAGAATTGAATTGGGTTGACTAGAAGAGACATAATAAGGCATGGGTGAGGGCCTGCTCTGAGATTTCCAGTACTCTGATCACTTGTTTGACGAACACTTTCCCATTGGGGTTTGGACAGGGACCTCATTTTTCTCCAACTCTTCTCAGGGTTTAAAGGTTCAGTTTAGTTCATTGCCACTCCCACATTGTCTTATATTTAGAAAAGACAGCATGATAATCTCTATTTTATTACTCCCTTGACTGATAAGATTTCTGTTTATTCCTATTTTATCTTGCTTTCTAGGAATTTATTTTTTAACATAATTATCACTGTAACTCTGAGGTTACAGTTTTTTTCTTTAATTCCAGGAGCAACATTTACTATGAAGGGTCACATGCTTCTGTTTTTCCAGTACACATTTTTTTTCTATCTGAAGTGTCTTTGGCAACTTAGTAAGTTGTAGCTATCAGTAGAATTCTGAAGATAAAATGAATATCAAAATACTGAGTAAGAATATGCCCACTGATACAGATAAGTTCTATCTCAGAGTTCAAATAAAAACACAGTTAACAAAAGCAGTTTGCATTGTCATGTATGTGTGCAGGTTTATGTGGTTTTAGGGGATACATTTCCATTGCCATGTTTGTTTTCTTTTGTTAAATATTAAACCTGACACCATGCCATGATTGAGAGGGAGAGACAGAGAGACAGAGAGATACAGAGATATGAGAGCTTGAAGGAGTTAGTTTTGTATACCACTTAGAGTATGTATACATAAGCACTTGTACTTCGGGAGACCTAGCTCTGGAATTATATTACTTGAAATGAGATGGGCTAGGCTTGAGTAAAGCTCAGGATGAACACAGAAAACACACCTAGATTGTGTCAAGATTGTTTTGCACAGTCTCATTCATTCATATACTCACTATTCATTCATTTATCCCTTCATTCATCCAACCACAATGGACCACTTACTAAGTTCTTCAAGGAATAAAGATATAGTGGGAGGAAACATAAAAATTACAATCCAACTCAGCAGATGCCACAATAGAAGAACGTACAATATTCTGTGGGCATCTGGAAGAATGAGAATCTTTTCCCCTTTGCTTTTATAGTTTTCTCTTACAAGCTACTTGCTTGCAGTCACAGAGGTTGATGAAAGTAATGAAATGCCTCACTGGAGTTTGCATGAAAGCTCAGGCCAGGCAGAATTGAATTCCAGTCTCTGTTCTTTCACTTAAAAGTCATGTGACCTTAGGAAGAGATTTTAAAGATTCAGTCCTCTGGCAATATATTGTGCTAAAAATGATACCTGTGTCATCAATTGAGATAAAGAGTAAATACCATAGTGTATGTGACAGTACTCTCTTAGTGTTTGGCTTAGAGTAGATATCCATTGAGTCAATACAAGTGGGGTATCTTACTACCAGTAAAAGTGTCAATTAAATTAATGAGGCTTTTCATAGATTCAAGTTCATCAATTCTAAATGTCTCCATTATAGATGTTTTATGGGATATTATCTTACTGTTTTTTCCCATTTGGTATTCATATCAAAACATAAAATGTTAAGACTTTTTAAAGGACTCCTTTTTTAAAGTGTGGAACTAAAATGTAAAATGGTTTGTTTTTAGTGTTTCAGTAATAATCCCATTGCCCCCGATTCTAAAATCTGTACATGAGTTTGATATAGATCAACCTGAAGTATCTGACGTTGTGAGGTTTATTTATAAACATGGACATTTTGACAGTGGTTCTCTTTAGTCCTGTTCTGCCAAAACTGAGTTTAAGAATCAGAAGATCGAGGGGCGCCTGGGTGGCGCAGTCGGTTAAGCGTCCGACTTCAGCCAGGTCACGATCTTGCGGTCCGTGAGTTCGAGCCCCGCGTCGGGCTCTGGGCTGATGGCTCAGAGCCTGGAGCCTGTTTCCGATTCTGTGTCTCCCTCTCTCTCTGCCCCTCGCCCGTTCATGCTCTGTCTCTCTCTGTCCCAAAAATAAATAAACGTTGAAAAAAAAAAAAATTTAAAAAAAAAAAAAAAAAAAGAATCAGAAGATCAAATAATGATTTGAGAAACATTATTAGCTTCATATATATCAATGTGCAAAAACTTTGTTTATAAACTTTATGTATACTTAAACAAAGTCAATAATTTATAGATTTTTGGAGTAGATTGTCACTTGATTCCTGAGCCTTAGTAAATTAAAATTACTTAAATTTTGTTTTTAATAACTTCTGACAGAAAGCAAAGTTCGTGGAAGACTTTTAGTGCAAAGCAACAACCTTATAATGAAGCCTGCATAACAAAACCAAGTATCATTCTAAAGCAGTGCTGTCCAACAAAAATAGGATGTGAGCTACATGTGTAATTTTAAAAACAGTTTAAATTAATTTTTATAATCTATTTATTTAACTCAGTATATCCAATTTTTTCATCGATATGAAAAATTAGTACTTTTTTAATTTAAATTTTAATTAATTAGAATAAAATATTTGATTCCTCAGCCTCACGAGCCATTATTTCAGATGCTCAATAGCTCCCAAGGCTTGTTAGTGGTCATTGTACTGGACAGCACATATCTAAAGTATTCCTTTACTGCATAATTTTAGTGATTATTTATGATTTAAAATGATTAGAAAATCAAACTCAGGTATCAGATAGGGAGTTTTTAATATAAATTATATGTAATTTTCCTTTGGAAAAAAACATTTTTCCTTTTAAAAACCTACATCCATAATGAGATAGATAAATAGTTTCACTGAGATATAAATTATCATTTAACAATTATTTTTAATTTTCAGTTATCCACTAATCTAGTATAGACAGAAAGATAATAATTTTAAGATATTGTACTATTTTAGGGGCGCCTGGGTGGCTCAGTCGGTTAAGCGGCCGACTTCAGCTCAGGTCATGATCTCGTGGTCCATGGGTTCGAGCCCCGCGTCAGGCTCTGTGCTGATGGCTCGGAGCCTGGAGCCTGTTTCAGATTCTGTGTCTCCCTCTTTCTCTGACCCTCCCCCATTCATGCTCTGTCTCTCTCTGTCTCAAAAATAAATAAATGTTAAAAAAAATTTTTTTTAAAAAAAGATATTGTACTATTTTGGTAAGAGAAGAGTTTTATTCTTGAGAACAATTTCTAATCGGTATGGAATCGATATGATTATAATATAATCTATGTCTGCAAATGTGAAATTCAGGGCAGCATAATTATTTTTATTGTAAAGAATACACTGATTTCCACAGCAGGAAAACCACTAAGCTACACAGATCACTCCTAAGGGATATTAAGTACATCTAGTATGGGTTTCTGATATACGTAGGTCAAAATGTTTCCGCTAGACTTGACATTCCTCAAATTTCTGGCTGCTTGGAGACTTTATATTAGTTTGTCCATAAAAGTCAAAGTCTTTGTTTTGAGAGTGTGATATAAAAGAGTCAAGAAATAAAAGGAATGCCTTTCATTTGCAATTATATTTGTGAAATTCTCTGTGGAGTTATAGTTGTGTGACCTCATCACACTCTTTCCTTTGGGTATTAACCAATATTAAACTTACTATATATCAAGTTCAGTGTTTCACAGAGGGGCTTTTTTTTTTTTTTTCAGGAGAATAAGGTGTTCCAATAACAGAAAATGTTATTGACCATGTAGGTTTTATTAAGATGTGGTTTTAAACTCCTCTATTCAAATTTATAGGGTAAAAAACAATAATTAAAGGCTTAGAGGTTCCACCTCAACACATGTGTTTTTTTAGGGCTACATTCAAGTTTTAGTATGAATCTCATACTAGAGAGATCTCAATGAGATGAATTCATTTAGAGTAACTTCCAAGGATTCTAATGATCTCTAGAGTCTACTCCTGGGTAATGTTGTAGGATGAACTAAGGCATCCCTGGGTCCTCTTAGAGTAAATTTGAATACAAGTCAAGTGGCTCAAAGATTGTCCTTTACTGACTGGACAAGATTTATCATTTCTGTCATTCCTAGTATGCATCCCTGGAGATTTCTTAGCTGTTCTGACTTTTGGTTCATAGAAGATTTCTTCCAATCCCTTGATATTAGGTGATATTAATTAGCAAGAGACAATCTTTCCTTAGAATTATACTACCACGGAGCTAGTGTATTGTGTACTTGGCCATTCAACAAATGCTTGTGGAATGGGTAATTTTTATATTGTGATTCACACTCAGGTGCATGATGTCAAGCACAGTTGAGGAATGTTTTTAAGTTTTGAAAATTCAATATGAATCTAGTTTTTTGAGCAGTCCATCCAGCAGTTATGGATTTGCAAAGTTGGCTTCGAGTAAAAATTATTCCTATGCAATATATTAAAGTTATTAATGTCCCCAGAAGCTATTTCACACTTTCCTAGCAACAAATGCTCATTTAAGGACGTTTATTGCAGATGATAATCCTCCCGCCTATTATGCAGAGGAAAATATGCTATATCATTGAAATGTAAAGCATATCAAAGTACATCTGGAGAGTGAAGAAGTGTATTTGAGGAGTGTTAATAGTGGAGATGGAACAACAGAAAGATGAATGAAAGCACTGACGGCATTACAGTGTGAAGCGAGAGGCATATTTAAAGAACAGGAAGTAGTCCTAGCTTAAAGGAAGCGATTTATGAAGAGGGGCAGGAGGAGAGATAGGAAACTAGAAAGAGAATTTGATCCAACATAAGTAGTGAAGGATTTTTTTTTTAACGTTCATTTATTTTTGAGAGACAGAGAGAGAGCACTAGTGGCGGGGGGCAAAGAGCGAGGGAGACACAGAATCCGAAGCAAGCTCCAGGCTCTGAGTTGTCAGCACAGAGCCTGACATGGAGCTCCAACCCACGAAGTGTGAGATCATGACCTGAGCTGAAATCAGACACTCAACCGAGTGAGCCATCCAGGCGCCCCAAGTAGTGAAGGATTTTAAGTTGGAACATGATAAAGATAGCTCTTTACTGCAGGCAAAATAAAGTTTGGTGGCAGGCAGAGCAGAAGATTAGATTGGAGGCTATACGAGTAACAAAATCAATGATAAGAAGAGTGAATTGTAGGAAGTAAAGAGGAAGGGAGGGGATGAATTCATGATGGAAGTAGAAGGAAAATGGTTTGACTACTGATTAGGTGAAGGAAGAGGGAGGAGTCCAGATGACTCAGGTTTGAACCTGAATATGAAGGCAGGTGGTTTGATTAACAAAAATAGGGAAGACATAATTAGGGAAAATACAATGAGTTCTACTTTAGACACACGGAAATGTGAAGACCCATAGAACATCTAGGAGTAGATGTTTAATAAGTGGTTGAAGATGTAAAGTTGGAATCTGGGAGATAAGTACAGTCTGAAGATACAAGTGTACAAGTTTTTAAGAACAGTATTATCTGCTAAACTAAATGCCATGAAAATGCACATAAGTAATAATGCACAGCTGATAAGTCCTGCAAAAATAGAAAGGACTATTAACTGAGTAAAATTTCTGGGAGTCTATAGCTGACTTCTTCTCAGAAGTTAAGATCAGGTTATCACAGCTTTCAACACCCTACCATTATGACATATTTGATGAGTGTTTTAATTTTAGAATCATTTTATAATAGTTGGGGCTCTGTTCCAACTCATTTAATATAATGGTACTCACAGTCTGTAAGTTTTGAGTGGGATTCTAAACAAGAAAAGATTCTCTGGTTTGTCCAAGCTGCAGTGTAAATAGTTCGAAGCCTGGCTCTTTTGACCCTGATTAGAACTATGGTTCTCAGGATATTGTATCACAGTCTAAGACTGTTTGGAGCCTGGGAAAAGCCCCAATAAGAGAATCAAGTAGAATCTCCAGAGTTTAAAGAAAAAACCATATCACTTTCATCAAGTAATTAATTTCTTTTTAAGAAAGAACTCTTACTTACTGTATTCTGGTGGACTGTAGAACCATAAGGCACCACCCTATAACCCTAAATTGTCTTGTTTTTTATTTATCCTTTCTAGACTACGAGTTCCTTAAGGACAAGATACTTTACCTCATTATTCATCTTTCTATGTTTAAATCCTAGTGGGGTGTTAAGCAGTTTATTGGTTGCTCAAAACATATTGGTTGAAAGTCCTTTCCCTTGGCCCTGTAGTTATTGACATCTATGCTTAGGAAGTAATCAGACATTTTATATATATACATAAAATAAAATAGATTTGTATTTCCAAATTTATAGTAGAGGAAAATTTGGGAGAGCATTAATGTTCAACAGTAGAGAAATGGTTGACTAAATTATGGGATGTAGACATAATGGAATATTATGCAATCATTTAAGCCTGTGATATTTATTAAACTTTTTTTAATGTTTATTTTGGGAGAGAGAGACAGATCGTGGGCGGGTGAGGGGCAGAACGAGCGGGAGACACAGAATCTGAAGCAAACTCCAGGCTCCGAGCTCTCAGCACAGAGCCTGATGCAGGGCTCGATCTCACAAACTGCGAGATCATGATCTGAGCCAAAGTTAGATGCTTAACCAACTGAGCCACCCAGGTGCCCCCAAAACCTGTGATTTTTGAAGAACATTGATAACATGGAACATAAGGATAATAATCATAAATGTAAAATATATAAAACTGTAAATAGAGCATACTTACAGTTTTATCTGTAAACCCCTATAATTTTGAATGAAATAAATGTGACAGGAATTCTTCTTAGGATGAGGACTATTTTTGTTTAGGAAAATATATGGAGCCTATGCAAGTAGAAAATAAAACAGAGATCATGTGTTCGTAGGAAAAATGAAGCAGAGTGAAGAGGGTGACAAAGGGTGTATTTTATATAAGGTGGACATGGATGGTTTCTCTGAAAGGTAACATTTGAGCAAAAACTCAAATGGGAGTTCTATATATGGTATATATATATGGTATATATGGTTATATATATGGTATATGGGAGATATACCAGTATGTTTGTTTGCTGGTGGGAATGATCCAGTAAAGGAGGAATTTTTGGCAGTGGAGTAGAGAGAAGGGACAGCCAGAGAGGGGACACACAGGAGCTGTCTTTGATTAGGCACACGTGAGTAGTTAGCCTTAGCTATGTCTAGATGATTCCTTCACCGTGAAGGCAAGGCGGGTGGCTGCTATTACAGGTAGGTTCATAGACACCATGGTGGGAGTTCATGAAAGTTCTCTTCTGATTGCTAATCTTTTCCCAGTACAGTAGAAACAAGGTCATCAAATGAGGGATAAGAAAAGAGGCATGTCGTGAAATAGTCATGTAAGGGAATGAGAAAGTGAGTCAACATTTAATTAGATAAAAAGTATATGACAATTTCTATTATTTTGTGTATTTTGGGTGAGTTTTTAATTTATCCATAAATACAGGTTTTTTTTCTATCTCTACATAACTCTGTATCTTTTCCATCTCCTGGCAACTAAAGTAATTAATACAGTGGCAAACTGATAGAAAATAAATGTGAAGAGAACTTGTTCAGTTCTGGAGCTTCTAGAGCAACTTATCGTAACTAAAATATTTTCTTTTTTGTTGTTAAATAATTGCACTTTTTTTCTCTGCTCCTCAACAGGGTGGTGGTGATTGTCCAGAAATGAGTATTGGAGCTATAAAAATTGCCTTGGAAATTTCTCTTCCGGGGTCTTTCATCTATGTTTTCACTGATGCACGGTCCAAGGATTATCGGCTCACTCATGAGGTGCTACAGCTTATCCAACAGAAACAGTCACAAGTGAGTAGGAATCAGCCCCCAAATTTTCAATCTGAATACAGCGGGAAGGAATTCAGGCATACCTTGGAGATATTGTGGGTTCAGTTCTGACTACCACAATAAAGCAGGTATCACAATAAAGTCAAATGAATTTTTTAGCTTCCCAGTGTACATAAAAGTTTTGTTTACATTGTAGTCTACTCTCTTAAGTGTGAAATATTATCATGTCTAGAAAAACAATATATATACTTTAATTTAAAAATGCTTCATTACCAGACAGTGCTAACCATCATCTGAGCAAGTCATACTCACTGATCACAAATCACCATAGCAAACATACTAATAATGAAAAAGTTTGAAATACTGTGAGAATTACCAGAATGTGACACAGAGACATGAAGCGAGCAAATGCCATTGGAAAAGTTGTGCTGATAGATTTGCTCAATGCGGGGTTGCCACAAACCTCCAATTTGTAAAAAAACAAATAAACAAACAAAAAAACAGTATCTGTGAAGCACAATAAAGCAAAGCGCAATAAAACAAGGTATATACCTGTATGGCATGTGAGAGGTTGCCTCTCCTCTTTGTCTATACTTTGGCAAAAATCAATAATTACAACTATTGATCTGTATATATGTTCTCCAATGTACATGTGCCATTTAATTTAAACATAAGTGGATATGTAGTATTTGTGCATATTAATACTTTGTTTTTTAATATAGAGAAGAAATGATGGGGGATTAATGAAAGTTCTTTCTTTTTTTTTTTAATGTTTTTATTTACTTTTGAAAGACAGAGAGAGAGAGAGAGCCAGTAGGGGAGGGGCAGAGAGAGAGGGAGACACAGAATCCCAAGCAGGCTCCAGGCTCTGAGCCATCAGCACAGAGCCTGACGCAGGGCTCGAATCCACAGACTGTGAGATCATGACCTGAGCGGAAGTTGGACACTCAACCAATTGAGCCACCCAGGCACCCCGAAAGTTCTTCTTTCTATCTTATCCCTAGAATTGACAAGAGCATAGACCTACAAAGAAGGCCTGTGTCTCAAATATCACCTCCTATGTGGAATCTTGTCTGAGTCAGACTTACTCATTGTATCAGTTAGCTATTCCTGTGTAACAAACTGTTCTACTCTCAGTGGCTTAAAACATATTTGCAGGGCTCCATTGGTCTAGGCAAGGCTTGCTCACTTGTGTGTCTGGGGATAGTTTGGGTTTAACTTATCTAGGCTGATCTTTGGGGTGACTTGGCTCTGTCTCACGGGTTTCTCACTTTTTTTTTTTTGAGACCAGTAGGCTTGTTTAGGCATGTTCTTTTCATGGCCAAGGCAGAAGCACCAGAGACCAAGGGGAAATATGCAAGGCCTCTTGCATATAGGCTCAGAACTGATAGAATGTCCCTTTTGCCTTGGGCTGCTGCCCAAAGCAAATCACATGTCCACGCTTTGATTTGGAGATGACAAATTAAGCTCCACCTCTTAAGTAAGAGGGACTTCAAACACTTTTTCAAAATGCATATAGAGTGGAATATATATATTATATATTATATATTATACATGTATGGTATTATAGACATATGTATGTATATGTATATTATATATGTAAGATGTATATATAATATATATGTATTCCAGTTTAATAGTAATATGTTAACACATAATAGGTAGTCAATAAATACATATTGATTTATGAAAACCCTTTAAATTGTCTTCTTTTTTTAAAAAAATTATAGGTTGTATTTGTGCTCACTGGAGACTGTGATGACAGGGGCCATATTGGATATAAAGTCTATGAAGAAATTGCCTCTACAAGTTCTGGTCAAGTGTTCCATCTGGACAAAAAACAAGTTAATGAGGTCAGTTTAATCAAGTGGGTCTGCTTTATTATTAACTACATTACCATAATTAGTTAGGCTGACCTAATTGTGACAGATATGATTTCAAAAACAGTTTACAAAGAGATTTTTGTTCCCCGCCCTAGTCCACAGGTCAGTAAAAGTATTAAACCAATGTGGAGAAGCATAGATTTGTATAGTATTAGTTTATGCGTTGTATTCTATACTGATGTATTATTTAGATTTAAGCATAAATGTATTTAAAATTTATTCAACAGGAATTGAAAATTTTTTTAGATCTTGTTTAGTAAAGTCAATTTGTATTTCTGATACACAGCTTTTGAATAATTGGTAAAATAAGGTGTGATGGTTTACTGAAGTTGAATATGAAAAAGTTATTGAGCAAAATTCTAATGATGTTAATCTCTAAGATTAAAAGTAAAAAAAAACTATAAGTAAGTAACTTATGTAGTTAACTAAAATTTTTTATGGTAATAAAATCTATAACTTACATACTAAGAAAATCTTGGTATTTTCTAAAAAAGCGTTTGAGATACGTCTGTCACAATTCTTTCTCCTTTCTGTTACCTTGTTGTGGCCTCACTACGGTAAGAATTTATCTATCTATCTATCTATCTATCTATCTATCTATCTATCTATCTATTTATCTATCTATCCATCTATCTATCTATCTATCTATCTTCCATTTAAGTTTCTAGGAGCATGCCAGTACTAAGATAAGGTTTTATGTAGGCACAATTCACATTTGATTGATGTGGTTACTGTTACCCAAACAAGTTCTATTAATTTCATAACAGATTCCTTTGAGTCTTGAATGAAATGGTTCAGTAATTCTTCTTATACCTAAAGAATTCTTATTACATCATGGTGGAAATAATAGGACATTGCAAATTTCTAGAATAATATCTAGCACAAATATTTTTATCAGCATATGATATACAAACTTGGAAGGTTATTTTAGTGTAAAAAGTCTTTTGTTGGAAGAAACAGCCTTAAGAAGGTTATGGCTTGAGTCCATATTGTGTCCATGATGGAGATGCTGAAATGCCTGGGCAGGGTCTGACAACTACAGGGGAATCCTTTAGCAGTTATTTGTATGAACATTTGCATGAGAATTTGGGAACCTAGGAAGAAAAGAATTGGGGAAGAGTACAAGACTTTCACAGGACCTGGGTTTCTTTAATTTTTTTTAATGTTTATTTATTTTTGAGAAAGAGACACACACAGAGTGTGAGTGGGGAAGGGTCAGAGAGAGAGGGACACACAGAATCCAAAGCAGGCTCCAGGCTCAGAGCAGTCAGCACAGAGCCCACCTGACCCAGGGCTCCAACTCACAAACTGTGAGATCCTGACCTGAACCGAAGTCGGCCACTTAACCAACTGAGCCACCCAGGCGCCCCCAGGACCTGGATTTCTTGTCCCATCCCATCAGCTATGTTTGACCTTAATGAAGGAAAGCCCTCTTGTAGTTGTTTTTAATCTGGAATTGTATAACACTCTGGGGTACAGTCAATATCATCAGCACAAAGTAGAGGGTATAAGTAAGGAGAGTACTGCTTTCTCTTGCATCAGTGAGGACACCACCTGCTTTGGGTGTTGTGAAGTTCCAGATTAAAAGTGACAGTGGTCTTCTGCAGAAAAATGGGGCAGAAGATGCCATTCCCAGTGGATATGGTGGTTCTGGCAGAAAGTACTAGAGAAGAGAATAGGCGAGAAGAGACATGGCTGGCACCTCGGGCATTTGAAAGAACAGTTGTTCAAACCTGTTAGTAGTCAGGCACAACTTGGAGCTTCCCAAAACAAATTGGATGAACTTTTAGGGAGAACCATAGGACTTTATTAGGAGTTGGGTCCCAGAGCTAGAAAATAACATGTTGATTCTCATAAATGTAACTCCCATTTATATCCACATACCCAGGGAAAATGGACTAACACAAAATTGAAAATATTATTGTTGTCTTAAATGGAAAAAATAAGCCCTACAAAGATACACACTTTAGTTATTAAATAAATGGTGTGATGCATAATTTTTGTAGTCCTAATAATTTTTAACAATTCTGACAATTACCAAGTAATTTACAAGAATAACAATGTATAAAAACTTGATATAAATTGCCGAAAATTATAGATACAGATATATAACAGAAATTTAACCCGCTGATATTTTGACCTTGAAATTTAGCTTAGGCAGAATAGGACTAAAGAGAAGCATTGCTAAAATTGTCCATTTTTATAAATTGAAGTTTGAAGCAAACAGGGTGAGCCTTAATTTAGCTGTCCATCATGGGAATCCCAACCCCCTCACCATCTGGTTCAAGAAAGATCATCTCATCTACTTTGGGCCACTTGAGACTCAAGAGGAATTTAACTGGAGTCATCTTGAAAAAATTCTCTTCTAGGTATTATCCTGTATGGATGTGAATCCCAGACCTGATGCAGGCATCTTCATATAATTCTGAGAATTAAACAAATGTAAGGGAGAGTAAAAAGCTAAGAAAATCCAAAGCCTGTGGGTTAAGTCAACACTCAATCCCATCCTACTGCTAAGCCTCCAGAGTTAAGGAAATGACCCTTTTGCTTAAGCCAATTGAAAGCAAGTATTCAGTTACCTAAAGATAAATGTATCCCAAATGAAAAGAATTCTATATTCCTTCATGACATGGTCTCTTTAAACTCCACTAAACAGGGAGAATTTGTAAATTTGTAATTTGTAAAACAGGGAGAATAGACTTCTCCATTTTCGAAAGTTATTATAAGATTAAATAAGATAATGCGTGTAAAATGTTTCAAACAAGTTCTGGTACAGGGTAAGTCCCAATAAATGTTAACTAGTATGTTTATAATCCTCACAATGTTATTTTGCTTTCAAAGTGGAGAAATTGTGCCCCTATGTTTTTTAGAAACCAGATGGCTAGCTGTTGCTAGGAAATACATTTACTCAAATGGGAAAAGGCTGGAGAGATTTTTTTTTTTTTTTTTTTTTTTTTTTCCTGTGTGAGGAAAGATACTATGAAGGGGTTACTGGAAACTGTATACACCAATGCTTTCCTTAAAGAAAGCCACCAAGGTAGAAGATTTTGTTAACAAAAAGCAGAGTGACAGAATTAAAATTGGATTTGCAGAATTTTTAGCATATAATGTAGCCATTTTTCTTTTCTCATTGCTCCAAATTCTCCTATTGTATAAACATAAACAACTCTGGGAAAAATTGATGATATAGTGATAGCTGCACATTTAACATATGTGAGAACTGCAGGAGGGCCACACGTGTGCTTGGTCCTTACATTTTACTCAAAAGCAATTTTTCATCTCTTATTTCTAATGAAAATTGTGAAATATTATGCTTTATCCTCTCTAGTTCATCAATTTCCTAACCTAGTAGGATATTTTTTGTATCAACTTTCTCTTGAGATAACTTGAAGTTTCCTCTTTCTTCCTCTTTTTTTTAAATAATAATTAAGTAGAGTATCTTTCATCTTTATTTAACATAAAAGAAACCAAAGTGAAGAAATTATTTGCCAAGCATCAGTCTATAAATCATTGTACGGTATTACATTTTGGAAACACAAGTTAAGACACATCTCAAGGATGTACTTAATTCACCTTTGAAGTTGAAAAAGGAACTAAACAGTTTTACTTGTCCATTTCTTTGTAAACTGGGTTATTATCAATGGATCTAATTAATGCTTCCTTAGGTATAAGAAACGTCCAAGTTTGAAATCTCAAAGTTACCCACAGATGTTATATGCTTGCGTCAAAGAAGCTAATGTGAAAGATCCATTGTTAATTGGATGATTTACTTGTTCTGAATTTCCCCATTCTTTTTCCCTACCTCTCCCAATTCACGTCTCCAAACACTCTCCTCCTGTCTCTTCCTATCCTCCTACAAAAAACCTTCCACCTGGACATCCTGGCCCTATGGATTGGTGTAACTCCCTACTTGAAAGTAATGCTGGCTGTATTATATCAAAAGGGAGTTTTATTAAATAAAGGAATCATTGTCAACTAATTTATATTTTTTGAAGGACATAAATGATGATATTTGGAAGTCTCTCAGTAAATCTTAATGACTATCTTATCATGTAACATGCAGGTCTTTGGTATAAGAAATATTAATTCCAGCGGTCCTTCCAGCACTTAGTGCTTTCTTTGGGAGAGGCTCCTGTGCCGCTCTGTTTGGAACGGGCAGACTCTTTTCCTCATTCTCTATTACACATGAAAGGCTCCCATGATTCTTTCCTTTTCTCAGGCTAAGAAAATAATAATAGTATCAATTTAGATGATCGAGTGCTTGATATGGCCATTCAATAAGAGTTTAATTTTATTTCATTTAATCTTTACCATATAAGGAAGACAGCATGATCATAAACCTCAATGCATAAATGAGGGAACTGAAGCATAGGGAAGCAGAGCATCTTGCTCAAGGTTAAATTGAACTTAGGGGACATACTTAGTCTTTCTCCTCAGATGATACCTTTGACCACCATAAGTCCCTGCCTGTGATTTCCACTTTTGTTTTTTTATTGGAGGATGCATTTCTTTAAGTAAAATTAGCACACAATGTTATATTAGTTTCAGGTGTATAATATAGTGGTTGGAAAATTCTATGCATTATTCATTGCTCACCACGGTAAGTGTGGTCATCTATAACCATACAGCATTATTACAGTATTATTGACTATATTCCCTATGTTGTACTTTTAATCTCTGTGACTTATTTATTTTATAACTGGAAGCTTTTGCTTCTTAAGTCCCTTTATCTGTTTCACTTACTCCCCTACCCACCTCCCATTTGGCAACTACCAGTTTGCTGTCTGTGTTTAAGTCTGTTTTTGCTTGTTTGTTCATTGGTTTTGCTTTTTAGATTTTACATATAAGCGAATGCCTTCTTTCACTTAACATTATACCCGCAAGGTCCATCTATGTTGTTGCAAATGACAAGACATCATTCTTTTTTTATGGCTCAGTAGTATTCCAGTGTGTGTGTGCGGGCACATGCGTGCAAACGTATGTATATGTGTGTCAAATCTTCTTTATCTATTCATCTATTGATGGACACTTGGGTTGTTTCCTTATCTTGGCTATTATAAATAATGCTTCAATAAACATAGGAGTTTATTTGAGTTAGTGTTTTCATTTTCTTTGGGTCCAGTAGTGGGATTACTGGACTATATGGTGTTTCTATTTTTAACTTTTTGAGGAACACCCATATTGTTTTCCACAGTGCCTACACCAATTTACATTCCTACCAACAGTGCATGATGGTTCTTTTTTCTCCTTGCCAACCCTTGTTATTTCTTGTCTTTTGGGTACTAGCCATTCTGACTGCTATGGAGTGATAACTCATTGTGGTTTTGATTTGCATTTCCCTAATGATTTGTGATGTTGAGACTTTTTCATGTACCTGTTGGCCATCTATATGTCTTCTTTGGAAAAATTTCCAAATGAAGCTGTATAAACGTTCATGTACAAGTGTTTGCATGGACATATGCTTTCATTTCTTTTGTATAAATACCAAAGTGGAGAATGACTGAATCAGATGATAGTATGTGAAGTGACAGTCTTACACCTAATCTATGAAAAATCCTAACATCCTGGCAACAAAAAAGCCTCATAGATGAGAGATTACTGGATACATTTCTCTTGCTAGTTTTATACTTATTTTCATTGGTTCATGCTGATATTAGAAAGACTTAACTTTGCTGGAGTGTGAATTCAGCAAAACCCCTTCCTGCCACTTTGGCCAAAGATCCCTTGTGACTACAATTCAGACCAAGAGCTTTCTGCATAAAGCTTAATGATGAGACTCTGAAACCCAGAGTTTTGAACAATTAATACTCTGGAGTGAGGTATCTGCCATTTTATTTTCCCTTATTCTAGGTTTCACTCCACACGTTATTTCAGAAACATAACCTTACTGCTGACCTTGAAAATAAGTAGAAACGGGTGTTTCCTCTGAAATTTGAAAATGTATCAGAGACAATTATAACATTCTAGAAAACTACAGGAAATGTTAGAAAACAATGCGTAAATGTTTCCACTTATTCATTCTTTGACTTCACCTAATTAAATGTTGAAAATAAAGTGGAGAACTCAGAGCTCATACTTTAAAATAATATGAAGTCTTTACATCCAAAAATACACCAAAAAGGAATATTTATCCTAGTTCCAGTAGAATACTTTCTTTTTCTATTATGCTAAGATTGACATGTTATCCTCATGAATGTGTGTGGGGAACCTCTCATACTCCTGTCACATTGTTACCTTATCCCTCCAAGGCACCTAGGAGTCATTAATTAATTAAATTACTGATATGGCTATACGAAGTCATGTGTACTTTTTGTTTCTATTTGCTTAGAAAAAATAAAACATAACATACTTAGTTTATTATTTAAAAATTATTTATTACAGACCTCTGAGCATGTGAACGGTATTTAAAAATGACATTGATATTGTTCATAGGACATAATATTCTTTGCAAGTGGAGAAAAGAAAAAGATGACTTTTCTCAGTAGAATCTTACTTACGCAGAAAATACCAAGAGTCAAGTGGAGCCCTCCTGTCATGTGGAGCAGTGGGGAATGGGAAGTGGGGAATGCATTGTTTAAAAGGATGAGCCTGTAAAAAATGAGAATGTCCGTCTTCCATTTTATGGTTTCATGTATTGGCTCTGGGAACTGGTTGAAGCACTAGGTACAAACTATGGCAGTGTATTCTATGAAGGCAGTGGAGTCATATCTATAAAACAAAACTCGTGAAATTTAGAAAACAGAATGGAGAGAGAAGCTTATATAAATTTCTGAAAGAATATTTCTGAAAAGAAAAGAAAGATGTGTTAAGGGCAGATGGTAGTGATTAGGTTACATGCATTCAACAGAACCATAACAATAGAAAAAGAAACAAACTGTTTTCATAGTTGACTCTATTTTTTTAATATGAAATTTATTGTCAGATTGATCTCCGTACAACACCCAGTGCTCATCCCAACAGGTGCCCTCCCCAATGCCCATCACCCACTTTCCCCTCCCTCCCACCCCCATCAACCCTCAGTTTATTCTCCGTTTTTAAGAGTCCCTTATGGTTTGCCTCCTTCCCTCTCTGTAACTTTTTTTCCCTCTTCACCTCCCCCATGGTCTTCTGTTAAGTTTCTCAGGATCCACATAAGAGTAAAAACACATGGTATCTATCTTTCTCTCTATGATTTATTTCACTTAGCATAACACTCTCCAGTTCCATCCACATTGCTACAAAAGGCCATATTTCATTCTTTCTTATTGCCAAGTAGTATTCCATTGTATATATAAACCACAACTTCTTTATCCATTCATTAGTTGTTGACTCTATTTTGATTAGAAGCTGAAATAAAATGTCGATTTCGACTGTGAGATGTGAGCTTTAACGAAGCCAATCACTTGCATAGCTAACTCTGGGTTTGCAAGAGTCTTAACTATCAAAACATTATGGTGTCAATCTCAAAGTCATTGAAAATTTTATTCAGTCCAAACTGGCTTGAAAGAAATTTTTATTGGAGTTATGGTGGAGATTAAAGATTTGAATTGAAAGGAAAATGTCCCAAGTGTTTGATATTCAAAACTGAAACAACTTAATCATCACTGAAGTCACTGACTATAGTCTCTTGAAGAGTTCACCTGTTGGGATCCACAAAGGAACACAAGGGAATGAAATACATCTGTAGTGTTAAAAGCAAATAAAATTCCATTGGGTCATTTTCACAGAGCCTCAACAATTTGGATATTTCCTTTTATATTTTATCAATTTAAATTTTAAAGGTTTCTTTTGAAACTTTTTGTGTAGAGAGGCATGTGTCTATGGTGAAAGGTATGCCTTTCTCTCTTCGTACACACACACACACATACACATGCGGCGCATGCACACACGCATGCACACACACACACACATACATACACACACCAGAGTACATATTATCTTATGGGAATTTAGAAAGAATAAGAGAACTAATACAGTTAAGAGGTTATATACCTGTTGTTTCAAAACAATATTGTATTTGTATGTTTGTATTTGTAAAGATTTTAAATCATTAAGAAAGCAATTATGTTTCAGTCATCTAAACCAGGGATTATTAAAGACATATGTAACAAGAATTCTTTGTTATATATGTAAAAATCAAGTGAGGTCTTTTGTTGAAAGCATTTTGAAAGGGACCTAATTTTGAATCTTGGGGAAAAGGAATTTTAGAATCATAGCCTCTCCTTTACACAAAGGTGCCTGAATATCTAGGCCAGTTGGCCTAGCTGACCAAGAGATTTGTGTGCCCAGAAGACCAAAGGTCAGTCTTTATCTATCAAAGAAGGGGAAAAATAAAAAGGTCTGACTACTACATCTTTTCTCCAGATTAAGAGGTACCTACTGCTAGTATTTTCCTTTAATTATGATAATTAAATAATCTGGCTCAAGGTAATTGGTTGTTGTTAATTTCTAGACATAGAAGAGCTTATAGTTTTTTAATTTTCTTTTCTCAGTTGACTATCCAGGAGTCCTACTATTATGATTACTGTTCTCCTGAGAGAAAAGGTTATAACTTTTGTACTAAACACAGTAGATCAATATTATTTTACCATTGCAAGAAAAGTCTTGGTTAATACCTTTGACAAAGTAATTATATCAATTAAAAGTAGCTTACTACGTTTGGAGAACACATATAAATTTGTTTTTTGAAAAGCAGTTTAAGGGTTTTCACATACAAAGAATGAAGAAAAGACTGTATTTTAAATACTTCTGTATACTACAAATCCATAGGCAACTTTGAAAACAGTAGGCATATCTAATAAAGTGGTAAGCAGTTCCCTGAAGGTATTAGGTTGTAAATGCTAAATACATCTCATGATTTATCCTTATTTGTACTTTGCTCAGCATAAATAAAAACATTCATCAGGGACAATCTAATTTTTATTTTATATTCTGCAGTAGCAAAGAGGAAATGGAAGAGTTAAGAGTCAAAGTAAGGCAAGTTTTATTTAAGAAATTTATGGCCTACGGTAAATAAATGGAAATAGGAGTCCATGCTTCATATATTTTCCAGGTTTCCTTATGCATTCCTAGAATGAACCAACTGTAATAGGGTTATAAATGTAAAATCTTTTGAGAGATGGTATGAGCTACTTTTGAGACCTCCCTTGTAACATTTTGGTTATGATTTGGCTTTGTGACAAAAATTATAAATGGTTTTTCTCTTCTTGCTAAAGGCCCTGAGGTTAGAGGGAAGTACGTTAAGGTCATTTACCATATAATTTAAGCAGCTTGGTGTGAGTGAATGAGTAAATAAAATGGAAAAAAAAAAAACCCTTTCAAAATAGGTGCTAATAATTTATTTACTTTAAAAGTATATGGGTTATTTTATCAACTTTTAAATTATGAACTTAGAAAAAAGATACATGGTATGGTTAAATCTTTAAAAAAAAATTTTTTTTTAATTCTTTTTTTCAACGTTTATTTATTTTTGGGACAGAGAGAGACAGAGCATGAATGGGGGAGGGGCAGAGAGAGAGGGAGACACAGAATCGGAAACAGGCTCCAGGCTCTGGGCCATCAGCCCAGAGCCTGACGCGGGGCTTGAACTCACAGACCGCGAGATCGTGACCTGGCTGAAGTCGGACGCTTAACCGATTGCGCCACCCAGGTGCCCCATTTAAAATTTTAAAATTAGTTTCTGTGATTAAGAAGAGAGTTTCCAGGAATTAGTGAAACTGTTTATGAAAATGTGGCCATTGTTCATTCAAATAATATTTATGAAATTAATAAATTAACTCAATATGATAAATAAAGTTTAAATAATAAAAAGCAAGTAAAATTATTATTGAAAATGATGTTAAAATTATATGTCTGGTAAGATATTTATTTACATATATATACATATTTCTAGAATAAAATGGAAAAGCCATACCCAAAATGTTGATGGCAATCACTGGATAGTATAACTATAGGTAATTTTAATATTTTTTTCTTTAATGTGCCTTATTTTTAAAATAATGAATATATTATGTTTTTAAATAAAGGAAAAGAGTGAAGGCATTGTCACTTAAAAAAAACAAAATTTCATTTGTTTCTCAAATTCCATATATGAGTGAAATCATATGGTATTTATCTTTTTTTGACTGACTTATTTTAGCATAATCTTATCAGTATCTTAGCATAATCCTGTCTAGCTCCATCCATGTCATCGCAAATGGCAAGATTTCATTCATTTTTTTTGGCTGAGTAATATTCCATTGTGTATATGTGTATGTGTGTGTGTGTGTGATCTAAACACAGTAGATCAATATTATTTTATCATTGCAAGAAATGATAAACGCATAGATCACACACACACACACACACACACACACACACACACACACCACATCCTCTTAATCCATTAGTGAATCGATGGCCACTTGGGCTGTTTCTGTAATTTGGCTGTTGTAGCATATGCTGTTATAAACAAATGAGCAAAAGTGAAAAAAGAGAGAGGCAAACCAAGACACAGATGCTTAACTATGGAGAACAAACTGATGGTTACCAGAGGGGACATAGGTGGACAGATGGGTTAAATGGATGATGGGGTTTAAAGAGGGCACTTGGGATGCACACTGGGTGTTGTGTGGAAATGCGGAATCACTGAATTGTACACCTAAAAGTAATGTTACACTGTATGTTAACTCACTGGAAGTTAAATAAAAACTTAAAAAAAAAGAAAAGAAAATTTCAAATACACTCCACATACTTCCAGAACAGATTTATAAGCAAGGCTCTGTGTTGTGTGTTCTGGGGATGCTAAGATGAATCACACATAGGTCTGGTGTCTGAAGATGTCAGATTCTGGAATCTAGGAGGAGAGAGATCAAGTCTTTCCTAGGCAAAAGCGAAGTGAAGAGCCAAACTCCTCTTTCTAAGTTTTGCTTCTTCCTCAAGAGTAGACCTTTTCTTCCTTATCTTCTTGAGTGACATTTATTTCCTTTTTTCCCCTCATATTTATTTATTCTGTAGTCTTTAACTTTCACTATCTCCACCCAGTTAGAATTGTTCTCTTCGTGTCATCCAATGACTGTTGCCTCCATCCTCATTCTTTGTAAAATGTGACACTGTTGAGCATTTTGAACTTTTTTCAAACTCTTTTGCCCCAAGGACCCATGATATGATGTTGTTCCCAACAGATCTCCATTCCTTTTCTGCTTACGTTGCTGGTACTTCTTCCTCCTCTTATTCTAAATGTTTGTGTTTCTCAACCTTGGCCAGCCTCTTTATCTTTATATCATAATTCGGTCTTTTCTTCCTTTCTCTGCATGGCTTCTTTTCTCAGTTCACTAAGACCTCTACTTCATTGTTTCTTCTTCCTGATAGCATTATTTAACATAACACTCCTCATTTTGTGTTATACTTCCCATTACCTTCATTTATGATAACATTACTGTTTACCTACTATTATGTTACCCATCAATTGTTTATGCCTAAAACAGTGTTTGACACATAGTATGTGCTCAATTAATAGTTATTATATAAATGTTTGAATGAATGAATCTCACTAATTTTCTTTTACTCTGTGCAGATAATGTCCAAACCTTCAATCCTGACTGCCTCCTCAACTTCCGTCCTGTATTCCAGCTCTCTTTGGTCCTCTTAACCTTACCACATGGCCCATTCTAAGTTAGAATCTTCCCATTAGACATGCTCATCATTAGAGTTACCCTTTCCTCTTGATGTTACCACTTTTCTTACAGTCACCTCAACATAAGTGACCTGAGTCAGTCATCCTTGATACCTTCTCTTTTTCTGCTGTTTACATTCAGTTGGCTATTAAAATATTTTCCATTCTATTTTCATACTAGCCTTCTCAGTCAACCCATCCTTTCCTCACCTAATGTCTCATTTATCTTTGGCCACATGACATTTTCACTTATTTATCTACCATTCTCTCATTTATTTATATCTTCATTTGTTGCTTTACCCATTTGTGCATCCAACAAAAATTATTGAGGCCTACTTACTATGTATTAGGCTTTAACAATTCAATATTGATAAAAAAAATAGATATAATACATGTTTTCATGATGCAGAAGGGTTATAGAGGGAGCAACTGAGTAAAGACTGGAGGACTTGGAGATTATGGTAAGAAAATGAGATGTCTAGAACAGCCCTCATTGAGGACAAGTTCCATAGTGTGGCCATGGAAGTTTGTGACTGAAATGAAACAATAATCAGGGTTACAGGAGGTGAGTAGGTCAGAGTATTCAGGGTTTGGCAAACTGGATCGGTTGTCTGTGTGAATGTGGAAAGCACTGAGGTGACAGCGAGACATGGGATGGAGAGAAAGACAGTGGGCTCAGTGTCATAGTCTTCAGTAAATGAGGAACAGCAGCAACATAACAATAAAGATGGATGACACAAGTCTCAGTGGAGCAGGATTTTCCTCAGGGTGGGAAAAGTAGGAGTGAGGAAAGAGAAGGCTGTTCCAGGTCCCATCTCTAAGATATATGGGGTTAGAAGAATGGGCAGCCTTCATTAAAGAGAGCTGTTGGAGAAGAGACTAGTTCAGATGAGAGACTTTTTTTTTTTTGAGGATAGGAATTTGAATTTTTCATGAAGACTGGGAATAAGAGGGTCCAACAATGGAATGGAGTTTTTAGAAATCACAGCGAAGAACTTTGGGTTAGAAAGACAGTAAAGAATTAGGTTAATGGAGAGAAAGCACAGAACAGAATCTGGAAGAAAGTATAAAAAAGTGGCTGATAGTTTTGGGTACTTTCATCCTGGAGGATCATCCTAGAGTTTAATGTAGATGTGAGTCACGGTGAGTTCAGTTTTAATGTACTTTTTTTAGTTCCCCTGGTTCATAGTGTTTTCTCCTCTGAGACTTTGGATTGGCTGTTCCTTCTTCCCAGAAAATTTTCCAGGCTGTGCACCAATAAACAACCACCAACCCCTCGTCTTCACTTATCTGGCTAATTTCCTCTCATCCTTCAAAATCATGTTGGATCTGATTTCCCTCAAGACCCTCTCTGAATTCTCAAATCTGTGCCTCTCCTTTGTTCTTCTCTCATCTTATAATCATGTTGTATTATGGTAACAGTGGATCTACCACAATAAGCTGTAAACTTCACCTGAGCAAGAACTGCTTTTGTTTTTATATCTCTGCTGCCTATCAGAGTGCCAAGCATATAGTAAATTAGTAGATACTTAATATCTGTTTACTGAATACATGAAAATTGAAAAGTAGAACAAAGTTGAGATTTGGACTAGGAGAAATCCACACTGATTTCCACATTCACATAAAATCTCAGGTCTGCTATTTGTTAATTAATGTAATCATAGAAAATTGAGGAAGAAAGGAATTGTCTTGCTAATAGTTTTACTGTGCATAGGGAGGCCCTATATCAGAATTTATTGATGTCCCATGTAAGCTGGGATGGTGATTCTAAATCAGAGCATGACCGAGATTCAGGTACCCTGACTCAGGGTTGAGGGTTCCTTCTATTATTTCTTTCTGCCAAGAACATGGAACTTTCTTTAATGGAATCTTGGAAGTGTGGGGAGGGAAAAAGATTTTTTTCTTCTACCCTTATAAGACTCGGCTTGCAACAGGCAGATTAATAAGAGAAAAACAAGCAGAAAAATTTTAACTTGTATACCTTATGTATACATGAGGGATACCCAGGGAAAAATTAGTAACTTTACAAGATGGTTTAAAACTCAGGCTTAAATGCCACCTTTACTTTAAGAAAAAGAAAGAGGTAGGGGAGGCCAGTTTTGGAAAGGTGACCAGGAAAAGCAAGGTTACCCAGGGTAAAGTTCATTATGCAGATTTAAGTGGAGCCTTCTACATTAAAAAGAGTCTCGATGGGGGGTGGGAGGGAGGGGAGGGTGGGTGATGGGTATTGAGGAGGGCACCATTTGGGATGAGCACTGGGTGTTGTATGGAAACCAATTTGACAATAAATTTCATATATTGAAAAAAAATAAAAAAAATAAAATTTTGGATGGAAAAAGTAAAAAAAAAAAAAAGAGTCTCTTGTAACTTAAAGACATCCTCTTCTTGGAACAGGGAAGGGAGATACCCTCACAAATGGAAATTTCCTTTGTAAGTGTAAATTTCCCTTCTTAAAAAAAGGTAACTTCCACTCTGTTTTCAGAGCCTCTCTTGTGTCTGCTGTTTCACAAAATAATCAGGGCAAAATTATCCTTATGGCAAAGGGGCATATTTGAATTAGCCTGTTCATTGCCTGACATTGTCTTCTTTTTACATATATAGATTTAGTTGTTCATGTTGTTTTTGCCACAGAATATCCTTTTCCTCTGTTTTGGTATTCTTTATTTTCCTAAAGACTAGTTTTTAAAAAGTAAATATGCAGATATATCATAAAACTATTAGAAACCTGTTAAAAAGATTTACTTTATATGTAGTTAATTGATATGTAACAAGGATGGACTTTTTGTAGTAATATTTACATTAACATAGCCTGTTGGAGTGGAGGAAGTCAGTGGATCAATTAGGAATATCTAATACTTTACACTTTTATGAAATAATGCTGTCTTACAGAATATATTTAAGTAAGCAAATCATGAATAGGACCAATTTGATTTGCTTATAAATTTAATTCACTTTCATATTTTTCTTAGGAACAAGTAACTTCCTTTGAATTTCAATTATTTTGTAGTAATATAAATGTCACATCAATAGGTATCCTAACCCTGGCTTCCTGGATTTTTGACTTTTTGTTTTTGCTTGTTTTACAGTGTTCTCCATTTTTATTAGAAATGGAGAATAGGACATAATGCTCCATAAATGAATTTAGACAAATGTCATTTGTGAATTCAACCTACAGTATCAAACAGAATGAAGTTTATTTGCAGATGAGGTTTCCAAAGTAAACACAGTAGGAATAGCCAGTTTTTATAAAATAAAAACCAATTTGTACTTTTCCCCAAAATTACCCTGAATATTTTTGCAGCTTCAAAAATATTTGGATAAGTCCCTTAGTATTTTTTCATTTCACTCACTCCTTATACTTCCTCTTTTAGCTGGGGTCTGGAAGTTAAATTCAGAATTTCACAAGAGAACTGTTCTTTTAGAAATTTCTAGCCTAAACAGATGTAGAAAAGTCTAGGATCCTAATGGAAAACCATTTATTACATATTTAAGGGTTTGTTAGACTCCATGACTTTTTTGGGGGAAGTTTAAACTTATTTTTGTTTTAGAAGATTAGTTTTTAACTGTTATTTTAAGGGTCACATAAATTTACTTGGCTAGCTGTATTGACCATAGAAGACTTTCCAAATATATGTTGATTTATGTAACTGTGGAATGAAGGAAGCAAAGTTTACTCCCATCTGGAGAGAGACCCTCTGAGCCTAGCTTCATTGAATAAACTCTAATAACATTTACAGTTTATCATTCCCTACCTAAAAGAACAATAAGCAAACGAATGTATTGTTTGTGCCAATATCAAAGAAAGGAATCAGTTGTGTTTTGGTTATAATGTTATTTTTTGGTTATGCAGCTAAGTAGTTTTAAATGGTGCTTCATGGAGCTTGTTTGGGGGTAGGTCTTGGGGACTCTGAGGTGGACTCCCCTCCTACTGCTTCCTGTTGTCTATGTTTATTTCTGCCTAAGATTTGATTTGACGAATGTGTCCAGTTAAAAAAAAGAAATTTGAAGAGCATTGATATGGGTTGTTTTCTTTTTCTGGTCTTATTGAGATATAATTGACCTCTAATGTATTAGTTTATGGTATATGATGTAATTGATGTCTATATTGTAAAATGATCACCACAATAAGTTTATTTAACATCTATCACTTCATGTAGTCACACATCTTTTCGTGTGATGAGAACTTTCCAGATCCCCTTTCTTAAGAACTTTCAAATATATAATATAGTATTATTAACTATAATCAACATGCTGTACATTATATCCCTAGTACTTATTTAACGATGTAGGCTGTTGATTGCCACAAAAAAATGACATTGTTTGGTATTTATTTATGTAAAACCACCAGTCAGGAAGTCACTACTTTTCCACTTCAGAAATTAGAGCATAAAGAATGATAACAATAACATTTAGTTTTGGGGATTGAAATATTAACTAAGTTTATTTTATGAAATTTTTTTTTCTGATGCCAACACTAGCATCAGCTTGAGTCTTCAGCCATAAGAAATAATTATTTATAATGTCAACTCTTCAAAGGTTATCAGGAGAAAATCTGTGCCCATATTTGGCAAAAGTCAGGGCTAAAAAAGTATGTGCTATTTTTAACTTGTGAGAGAGCATTTACAAAGATGGCAAAAGGTTGTGTCCTCCTTCTGCTTAGCTGCCGCTTGAATCCTTGGGCCCACCTGAATTAATCTTTCCTTCCTTGAAACTCTTCTTGCTTCTCTGATCTCTATTATAGGTGTTGCCTGTGAGTTCTTGGGGGCAGGGGTTTTATCTTAAACACTTTTAGCATCTTATCCTACTGTGATGTTCAGTTACTGTTCTTTTTGAACAATGAATGAATGAATGAATCACAGTGTGTGTATATGTGTATATATATATTTTTATATATACATACATATATATGTGTGTGTATACACATGCATACATTTATATACATATATATGCATATATTCACTTTACCCCATATGAACACAAAAAAGCATACTTATGACATTTATCTTTGTATTCTTATGATACTAATCATATTTCTATACATATTTTATATTCACATAACTTTATAACCAGTATTGCTGATGTGGAGTTTGCATGAAGTACATTTTGATGAATTTTGATGAATTTATACATCTGTGTAACCACCTCCATAATCATGATATAGAACATTTCCATGCCCCTTGGACCTTCCCTCATGCCTTATTCCAGTCAATTCTTTTCCTTGCCGTTTAGCCTGTCAACTTTCTGTCACTTGATCAGTTTATTTTTTCCAAAATTTCACATAAATGGAAACTTTGGTGTCTAGCTTTTTTCACTCAACTTGATATTTTTGAAATTCATCCAAATTGTTATGTGTATCATTCTTTTTTGTTTAGTACGTTTGATTTTATGGATATACCACCATTTATTTAACCATTTCCCAGTTGTCAGACAATTGAATGTTTTCCAGGGTTTGTTTTCTTTGGTTAGGGTTGTGTTGAACATTGCAATATGGTTCTTTGTGCAAACATATGTTTTTGTTTCTCTTGGATGAATGATTAAGAGTAACCAGGTCATATGCAAGTACATATTTTAGTTTATAAAAAAACTACCAGGCTGTATTCCAAATGATTGTACCATTTGATATTTACACTAGTGATGAATGAGTGCCTGTTGATCCCCATTGTTGCTAATAGTTGGTAACATGAATCTCTTTAATTTTAGCCATTTTAATATTTGTTACTTTTTAAATTTTTTTTGAATATTTATTTATTTTTGAGAGAGAGAGAGAGAAAGAGAGACAGAGACAGAGACAGAGCATGAGCGGGGGAGGGGCAGAGAGAGAGGGAGACACAGAATCCGAAGCAGGCTCTGGGCTTCAAGCTGTCAGCACAGAGCCCGACACGGAGTCGAACTCACGAACTGTGAAATCATGACCTGAGCCGAAGTCGGACACTCAACTGACTGAGCCACCCAGGCGCCCCTTAATAGTTGTTATTTTTAAAAATTTATTTTTTTTAGAGAGAGAGAGAGAGAGTCTAAGCAGGGGAGAGGGGCAGAGAGAGAGAGAGAGAGAGAGAGAGAATCTTGAGCAGGCTCCAAGCTCAGCACAGAGGCTGACGTGGGCCTTGATCCCCTGACCCTCACATTATGACCTGAGCCAAAATCAAGAGTTGGATGCTCAACTGACTGAACCACCTAAGTGCCCCATTAAAAAAATCTTTTTCAAATTTATTTATTTTAGAGAGAGAGAGCAGGGGAGAGGGCAGAGGGAGAGTTAATAGTTGTTTATTTTTATCTCATTGTGGTTTTAATTTACATTCCTCTTGTAACTAATGATGTTGAACATGTTTTTTCATGAGATTATTAGCCATTTGTATATGTTCTTTTGTGAAGTGTCTGTTCAAACTTGTTGCCTATAATTTATCAGGCTGCCTTCGTTATTGATTTTCTAAAATTTTGTTAAGGATGTTTTCTACTTCATAAGGGATAATTATTCTTGTAATGTTTTTGCTGACTTTGAAATTAGAGTTTTGAAAAATGACTTAAGTGCTTCCACTCCTATTTTTTTGTTGTTTTTAAAGATTTTATTTTTAAGCAATTGCTACACCCAGTGTGAGACTTGAACTTACAACCCTGAGATCAAGAGTTTCACACTCCATTGACTGAGCCAGCCAGGTTTCCCTCCACTCCTGTTTTCTAAGAGAGTTTGTATAAGATTGATATATAGTTTTTTCGTTACTGCCCGTTTCATCTTAGTTACTAAATTTATTGACAAAGTTTTTTGTAATATTTCCATATTATCCTTTTAATGTCTGGAGAATCAATAGGGATGCTACTTCTTTTATTTTTGATATTGGTTATGTTTGTCTTCTTTTTTGTCTGATCAGTCTGGCCAAAAGGCTATCAAATTTTAAAATTTATTTTAAGGAAACAGCTTTGAGTTTTATTGATATCTTTCTTTTTTGTCTGTTTTATTGTTTTCTGTTCTTTCTTACTTTGTGTTTAGCTTACTATTCAATTTTCTGAAGGTAGGAGTGTAGATTATTATTTTGTTCTGGGACTTGTTTTTTGGTATAAGTATTTAATGCTATAAATTTTCCTGTAAGCATTGCTTTAGCTGCACTACAGGAGTTAGAATCTATTGTGTTTATTTTTATTCAGTTTAAAATATTTTCTAATTTTTTTGTGCTTTCTTTTTTGATCCATGAGTTAATTAATTTATTTTTAAAGTTTATTTATTTATTTTGAGAGAAAGAGAATCCCAGGCAAGCTTTGCCCTCCACATTGAACCTGGCACAGGACTCAATCTCGCTACCATGAGATCATGACCTAAGCCGAAATCAAGAGTTGGATGTTTAACCGACTGAGCCACCCAGGTGCCCTGATCCATGGATTATTTAGTAGCATATTATTTCATTTCCAAATATTTGGAAATTTTCCAAATCCCTTTCTCTTAAAGATATCTAATATGATTCCACTGTAGTCAAAAACCATGCTTTGCATGACTTTATTTTGAAATCGCTAAGGCTTGTTTTACAGTGAGGCATAGATCCACACGCACTTGAAAATGTGTGTTTTTCTTTTGTTGATTGAAGTGTTCTATAATGTCAATTAGATCTAATTGTCTGGTAGTATTTTCCAGATTTATATGCTTAATTATTTGGTGTCTACTTGTTCTAACCATAAGAAATGCCAAAATTTAATTGTATATGTGTTTACTATCTTTTAGTTATGTTATATCTTGCCTCATGTATTTGAGTTTCTGTTATTGCGTACATACACGTATAGAATTATTATATGTTCTTGTTGAATTGACCCTTTCTCATTTTGAACTCTCTTTTTTTGTTGCTGGAAATATTTCTTTTTCTGAAATCTAGTTTTTCTTATGTTAATAAAACAATTCCAGTTTGCTTATGTTTAATGTTTACATAATAAATCTTTTTTTCGTCATTCTTTTGCCCATAATCCATCAGTGTCTTTATATTTAAAGTGTGTTTCTGGTAGACAGCATATGATTGGATCTTGCTTTTTGTATCCTGAATGATACTCTCTTTTTTAACATTGGAGTATTTAGACCATGATATTTAATATAATTATCAATGCATATAGGCTTAAATATATCATCTTACTGTCTGTTTTTGTTCCATGTGTTCTGTTACACTTTTTTCTTTTTTTTTTTTCTGTTCACTTTTTCATTAATTGAGCATATTTTGTGTCTCCTTTAATTTCCATTTATTAACTATAGCTCAGTGTTTTATGTTTATAGTGCTTAATTTAAACTTTAATATCAATTTTAACTTATCACAATGTACCTTCAGTAATATAACCTTTCATATTATAAAAATAACTTTTACGACAGTATATTTTCATTTCCCTCCTTTCACCCATTTGTGCATTGTCATGATTAGTTTTTTCTGCATATATTATGAAACAGTACATTGCTATTCACATATAATGTTTTAGATGGTCAGTTGTCTTTTAAATAAATTTTTAAAATAGCATTTTATAATTATCCTTACATATGCCATTTTTTACTTTATTACTTTGAGAAGGTCTGAGTTTCAACTTGGTATTTTTTTCTTGGTGCCTGAGGTGCTTCCTTTAATATTTCTTGTGATGCAGGTTTGCTAGTGACAAAATATTTCAGCTTTTATTCTTCATTTTTTCTTTCCTTCCTTCCTTCCTTCCTTCCTTCCTTCCTTCCTTCCTTCCTTCCTCAAGAAGTGTTATTTTGCCTTTGCTGTACATGGAATTCTAAGTTGACTTTTCTTTTTTCTAACACTGATTGCTTAGTTTTTGTGAGAAGTCTGCAGTTATTCTTAGATTTGTTCATTTGTGGGTAATGTGCCTCTTCTTTGATTGCTAAGATTTTCTCTTTGTCACCTGTTTTTCTCTGCTTTATTATGGACTTCTTTTGGTGTTTATCTTACTTGGTTTTTGTTGACCTTTTGGATCTCTGGATTTATAGCTTTTATCATATTTGAAAATATTTTGGCCATTATATCTTCATATATTTTTTCTGTTCTTGTTCTCCTTTGGGATATCAATTACATATATTTTAGACCATTTGATATTAACCCACAGATTATTGAGGTTTTGTTCATATTATTTAATAATTATTATCTCTGTGCATCATCTTGAATGGTTTCTCTTGCTATTTCTTCAGATCATTAATCTTTACTTCTACAGTGTTTAAACTTTTGTTAATGCTATATAGTATATTTTTTATTTTAGATATTGTATTTCTGTTTTTAGAAGTTCGTTTTTAAATTTCTCTTCTCATTATGTTCATGTTTTCCTTTATATCCCTCAGCATGTGGAGCGTATTTATAGCAGGTGTTTTAACATTGTTGTCTGCTAGTTCTATGATTTCTGTCATTTCTTTGTCTGTTTCAGTTGACTAGTTATGGTTTATGTTTTCCTGCTTCTTTGTATGTCTAGTGATTTTGGATAATAGGCTAGACATTATTAACTTTATACTGTTGAGGGTTGGATTTTGTTGAATAAATTTTAAGATTGTGAGACTATATATGACAGGGAGTTAAGTTACTTCTGTATTTGGTTGATCCTTGTGGCTGGTTTTTAAGCCCTTATAGAGTGAGTAAAAATATGCCTTTAGTCCAGTGATAATTTAGTCTTACTTATAAAGGATGGCCCTTCTGTGGTCTCCACTAATTTCCCCATCAATTCAATAAGGCCTCTCTGCTCTGGCTAGAAAGAACTCATGCAATCACTGGTCCTGTGTGATCTCTAGGAATTTTTATCTTATTTATCCCAAGTACTTTTCCTTCTGTGGGAAGTAGTTGTCTCTTGTCCTCATGGGGTTTATCCTATACGTGGTGCAGATTGTTACTCAGACAAAAACTAAAGAGGCTTCCTGTGGAAATATCTGGCTCTTTTTGTCTTCATAGCCCTTTCTTCTCTATAATTCTTTTCTTAATATTCTAGTTGCTTCAGCCTCTCCAAATTCAGATATCTGTCTCCTCAGCTCAATTTGATTTCCAGGCTGGAACTTGCCGCCAGCTAGAAATCTTAGGCTCATCTCATTTGTTTGTAATCTCTTAAGGATCACAATCCTTTGTTATCATTGGATTATATATTTTAAGAAGCTGTTTTCTCTATTGCCAAGTGTTTTAGTTGTTTTGGGGAAGATAATTCCTATCTCAGTACTCCCTCATGAAGCAAAATTGATATGAAAGTGTCTGAAACAGGTTACTAAGCCAATCAAATAAACATTGTGTCTGTTTGGGAAAGCAGGTGGTGCTTTGCAAAGAATGTTTTATAGAGGACCCATGGGAGACCAAATGGAGGAAACTGCCAAGGGCATGATATCTCAGAATCAGAGCTGTTTTACTGTATCATGTCATATAATGGTCATTCTGCAATGAATAAAATTTATTTTAAATGACTCAACAGTACTGACTTGGGGGAGACAATGCAAATTATTAGGTATAAAGTGACAAAATAGGCTAGCTATAAATAACAGAAACCCTAAAATCTTAAAATGGTATAAAGCTGAATATTAATGGTTAAGAACTGATATTATACTAATATATTATTAGAAATGATTTATAATAATCAATGGAAAAGTACTGTCCTTGGACAAGCCTTTATTTTATATTTGTCTGGTAGTCATCCTTGTTTGACACAAGAACTGTGAAAAACTTGACGAATTCTAGAAGAGCAAAAGTTAATTAAGGGGATTACAAATTCAGTATATTAGAAAAGAATATTCATTCTTAAGAGTGAAGATATTTTACTAAGTGAATTTATAAATATAAAGATAATATACAGAAAGGATACGAAACTTACACAGGGAAGAACAAGAATTACTATAGTTTGCTTACATGATGACGTGCAGACCTAAAGACCATGATTATATAATTTTTGAAAATCATTTAACAGAATTTACCACCATCTCTTTTGAGTTATCGACATCACTGAAGCAGAGAACTGGGTGATCTGATTGCATCATTTTCTGAAATTATTATGTTCGATAGGTAAATGGTAAATCTTTCATTGTTAGCTGTGTTAAAAACCACCTTTTTACTTTTAAGTTGTGACCAAAGTTTTTCTTTTTTCTAAACTATCTGCATGATTACACTACATGTCACTACATTAAAGGACTTTGTTCTTCTATTCAGTCCTCTAAATTAAGTCTCTTAAGTTATGGGTTTAACTTCTATTGCTCCGTTATTAAGATTTATAAACACAAGTGTATGTCTATAACTAAATGGATCAGAACACTTTGAATGAGTAGCACCTTAGCCCCTTTAATTATATCTACGCTGAGCACAGGAAGGGCAGCAGCCAGTCTCCTACCCTGCAATCCATTTTTCCAAGAAAAAAATTGACTCTAGTTTTCTCTTTTGCTATGCCAATGATACTGTGCTTTTATGGCTCAAGAGGATGATTCTGTGTCATGTGTACGATACCAAATTTAATTCAAAAATAGTCTCTTTGCAGTTGTGTAGTCATCAAGAAAGGATTCACCAATTGGAAGTCTACCTTCTTGAGTTAAAAAAAAAAAAGAAGTGCCTAAATGCTTACTGCATACTTGAGATTCTGTCTAAAGACATAAGCGTTTGCATAACACAGATCTTGCCCCATTTCATTGAGCAAAGCACTTTAGTAAACATTCTAGGACTTAATATTAATATAAAGATTGCAAATACTTGAGGTGCTGTGTTCTGCATGTTCTTTTGGGGGAAAAAAACTAGCTAGAGGAGAAAAAGGGATATAAAAATAGACAGACAGATAGATAGATAGACTGACCCAGTTGTTACATGCTCCGTACCTTATAATCATTCATGATCTAAATGAAGTAAACATCCAACATACATAGTTAAGTAGGTAAATACCCAGGAGATTTTTTAGTTGGGTGTTTAGAAACTTTTAATAGGTCTTAAAAAGGTAAAGCTTAAATGTATCTACTTTGAAAAGGTTGAGGATGTTTATTTCTCATTATAACGCTTTTTTATTCATCTCTATTACTTGCACAAAATATGTTTATAGATCGGTCTCATGTTCAAGTTTCCAATCTTAAGTCAAATGTTTCATAATAAAGAAAAGCATGGAGTTTCTTTTTAGGTAGTTATGCTTACTGTAATATCAAATTTAGTTTTACATATGGAATGCATCATAAAGTTATACTGTGGAAATTTTTATTTAATGCACTTTGTAATGTCAGCACTCTAGCCCAAGTCTTCATCACCTCACACCTGTATTACTTCAATTATTTCTTCTTTCTCTATTTCTACTTTCCCCAATCTAGTCCAGTAAGATAAGCTTCCTAAAACATCACTGCAATCACATCTGGCCCATGTTCTAAAACCCAACCCTTGCTGCCAATTGAATGGTATCCAAATTGTTTTTGTTGGAATCCGAATCCCTCTATAATCTGGTCTTACCTTGCCATCCAAATATGTCTCCACATATTTCCTAATACTTCATTCCCCACTCTAATTAGACTATCTCCACCTCCACACAGTGTGGCGTACTTTGCTGTCTCAGCATTTATGCTCCTAAAACTTCTTTAACTTAAAATAATCTCACCTTCTAGCTTTTAACTTCTTGTTATTTCACTTTTGAAGAGCCCTCTTCTATCCTACCTAATACATGAATCCTTCCTGGAGTGTACCTACTATATGGATGCTTTCCTGGTCTGACCATCTGCAGTACTTACTTTCTGTTTTGGCACATTTCTTATCTATTATAATGTATTTTAAATGGAATTTATTTAGCAATAAGTGGCATGTCATAGATTCATTACAAGTGGTTTTTTTTTCCTAACTAGCACATAAAATAATAGTGCATCTTACAATTTATGGTATCCTAAGAGTTGAAAAAAATTAGTGTATATATTATTATTTATTGATACTAGTGGTTTCCTTTGTGTCTGGTGTGTTGCCCACATTATTATAAATTTTGCTACCATGGAAGCCTTTTGTTTCTTTCTTCCCATCTTCTGTCTTTTGAATACCCTATAATTCTAGATATATAGTTGGGCTTCTTGAATTTAATTAGTGAATTTTTATTTCAATTAAATTATGCCTAAAAATACAATGAATATGCTTGGTTATAAAAGTGCTTTTATGAATAATTGTTAACTTTTCTATTTTAAACTTTCCATTGAAGCATTATTTATGTGCAGAAAAGTGCACATAAGCGTGCATTTTCACAAACTCAACATACCCTGGGTCACCAACATCCAGATTGAGAAACAAAACATTACCAGGACCCTAGAAACCCTTTTTCAGCTCACCTTCTAGTTACAAGGGTTACTCTTATCCTGTCCTCCAAAAGCATAGATTAGTTTGGCAAATTTTGTCCTTTACATAAATGCGGTCAGACAGCATGTGCACTTTAGCATGTGGCTTCTTTTGTTCAACAGTGTATACGTGAGGTTCTGCCGCATCGCTGCCTGTAGTTGTAGATCGTTCATTCTCATTCATTTATTGAATTCCGTTTTATGAATACACCACAATCTATTTATCCTTTCCATTGTTTATACGTATTTGGATAATGTCCAGTTTTGATCTAATGTACATGGCACTGCTCTGAACATTCTAAGTGTATCATTTGTTGTACATATGTATTAATTTCTCTTGGTTAACTATCTAGAGTGAGAAGGCTGGTCACAGAATATAGGTTCACCTTCAGTAGATGACACCTGTTTTCCAAAATTGATTCAGTTTACACCCAAGAGTACTAGTATATAAGAAAACACTTGGTGTTTTCTGCCTTTTTCATTTTAGCTATTCTGGTAGAAGTGTATGGCATTATTATTATTTTTTGTACAAATAAAAAAAATGCTTCCAGCAAAACTGTTGGATTTTCCTTCAGAAATATATTCAGTTATTGAATATAAGCACTTTTATGTTGAAATATAAGGATTCATATGAAAATAATTACTGAAGCTATAAAGATTACTCATTTTGGATATTTACTTGACTATAGTTCAATGTCTGTAAGACTAATAAACATCATTTGGGGCTGTTCTGGTGATACATTTCTGGTGATATTTAACTATAATCCTTTTTGTCTTTGTGGGAGTTTCTTGAACATTTCATTTAGTCTCTAGAATTATTCATTTGGTTCTCCTAACTTCTGAGTCAAGAATTAGTTACTCTCATTCCTGGGTATTGGTGTCAACTTAATTAGCATTTTGTTGATTACTTCTTTGGATTAATATCATTTGTTATTTTTTTGTTTACAAATATGTCTGATTCTGATCAGACCAGGATTATTGGGGTGTCTGGGTGGCTCAGTCCATTAAGCGTCCAACTTTGGCTCAGGTCATGATTTCACGGTTCATGGGTTCAAGCCCCATGTCGGGCTCTGTGCTAACAGCTTAGAGTGTGGAATCTGCTTCGGATTCTGTGTCTCCCTCACTCTCTGCCCTCCCGTGCTCACACTCTGTCTCTCTCTCGTTCAAAAATAAACAAAAAATTTTTAAAAACACAAAAATTAAAAAAATACCAGCATTATTAATTGTGTAAAGTTAGAAATAAGATGTTTGAGCTCCACTGATGCTATAACTATTATTTATTATGAGTATATGTTGCAAATGAAAACTGTGATTTGAAATCTATGCATTAAATTTCTAATGAATTAATATTTATCACTGATTTTTTATCTGTTCCAGTGTATTTTATGTGCTTAAAGTATTAGATAATTAGCCTATAATTCCATTTCCCTACCCTATGATTGCTGAGAGAAACACTGTGGCCATTTTTGTTGCCAATATTCTTTCCTATTTACGTTCAGGCCAAGACATTTGGTTTCTTAGTGAATCATAAAACTATATTTTTTTAATTGCACTAAAATCAAAGATGCTGACTTCAGTATATTTATCTCCAGAGGTTTGTACAGGTTGTGTGGCTAATTACCATAAAAATTAATTATGACTTAGGAATGAGATAGGTGAACTCCCTCTATCACAATGTTCCATTTACAAACTAAGGCCTTAGAAAATAACCAAGGTATCAATGCAGTTTTTTTTTAATTTTTTATTTTTTAATGTTTTTATTTTTGAGAGAGAGAGAGAGAGACAGAGCATGAGTTGGGGAGGAGCAGAGAGAGATAGGGAGACACAGAATCCGAAACAGGCTCTAGGCTCTGAGCTGTCAGCACAGATCGTGACGCGGGGCTCGAACTCACAAGCTGTGAGATCATGACCTGAGCCGAAGCCAGATGCTCAACCGACTGAGCCACCCAGGCACCCCATGAATGCAGTAGTTTTATGAAACCATGATAAATTTACAAGTACTGTATTTCTTTTTTGTGGTGTGGAAACTCAAAGTTCTCAGTTCAACCAGTCCATGATGGATTGCATGTTAAGAGCCTTTTACTAAATAAGAACCTGTAAGGCATTTCTTGCATTGTCACTGAGTAACAAACATCTAGTCTTAGGATTTGCCTCTTTTCCTGATAGGCTGGACACTGATTAGCTCATTACCTATAAATTGCTGCATTTAAGTTTTTGCCTCCTAACCTCAACCTTAAGTATCTTATTACAATCTCATTTAATAATAAAAAAATTCTGCTTCAGGCATGAAGTCTAATTTCTTTTGTATTTTAATTGTCTATTAGATTCATGAGTATATAGTAAGTTCTTAGAATAATATGTATTGAAATAAGTGTATGAAGCTGTATGTGGAGGGTGCCTGGGTGGTCCAGTCAGTTAAGCTTCTGACTTCTGACTTTGGCTCAGGTCACAGTCTAGCACTTCATGGGTTCAAGCCCCACATCGGGCTCTGTACTGACAGCTCAGAGCCTGGAGTCTGTTTCAGATTCTGTCTCCCTCTCTCTCTGCCCTTCCCCCACTTGTGCTCTGTCTCACTCTCTCAAAAATAAACATTAAAAAAAACTGTATGTGGAGTAAAATCCTAATTATGTAAATAGGTCTACAGATAAGCCCAGGTATACACACACATGCACAAATATGGAAAGAAATACCAAAATATTGATTATTTGCAGGTAGTACAATAGTGTTATTTATTTTCTTCTTATACGATTGTCTCTTTTCCAGTTTTTTTACATAGCATATGTTACTGTTTTGATAAGAAACAGTTTCAATATAAAATTTGAAAACAAGAATGTAATATGAAGTTATTTATGTTAGATGTAGAAGCAGGATTTTTAGAACTGATCCCTCAAAACTTTTAGTCAAACTGAATCCCAGTGTTATGCAATTGATAAGAGAAACCAGATTTCTTCTAATTGTTTCAGTATATAAATCAGTTTAATAGTCATGAACAGTTTTATAGTCATTCTGTTGTAGTATAGGAATCCAAATCTAATTAGCTTACCTAGTCTTTGAAATGATAGGTACACTATAACTTAAGAGTTTTTTTTCTCATCCTTTATTAAAGGTAGTCATTTTTAATTGGTATAACATTTTGTGTTTATAGCAGATTTTAAATATACTCTCATGTTTTAGTTTTCCTTTTTCCTCTTAGTAGTTGAAGTATTCGCCTTTTAATGTGATGCCTCTTGAACCATACTTTCCTTTCACATTTCTGGTCAGAGTTAAGCAGTATCATCAATCTTGTTTCTCATGCCAGAAATCTGAGTCATTCTAGACTTTCCTTCTTTTTCATGTCTCACATTAAATTGTCATCTAAGGAGGGCATCTGGGTGGCTCATTTGGTTAAGCGTCCGACTTTGACTCAGGTCATGATCTCACAGTTCGTGAGTTCAAGCCCCGTGTCAGGCTCTTTGCTGACAGCTCAGAACCTGGAGCTTGCTTCAGATTCTGTGTCTCCCTCTCTCTCTGCCCCTCCCCAACTCACACTCTGTCTCTCTCTCAAAAATAATAAATGAACATTAAAAAAAATTAAAAAAAATTGTCACCTAGGTAATGTTGGACCTAAAGTATCTTTGCATCTATTTCGTCTTCTTCCTTCCTGCTATCTATTGGTTTTCATTATCTTTTGCCTGGTCTATTTTAACTGCCACATTGCTGATCTCTCTACTTCCAGTCTTTCCCTGACCCTCCCAATTCATCCTGTATATTCTTCCAGTATGATCCATCTTATATATAAACTGAATTGTGATACTGTGTTTCTAATTTCCTTCATGACTTCCACGGATCTTCAGGGTAAGGTCTGGCATCTAGCATGGCATGGAAGGACTTTTGTTTTCTTCCAAGTCCTCCCCCACTTTTATTTCTTACCACTTTGTATGCACACCAGCCACCACACACTTTTGAACCTCTCAGATATGCTGTGTTGTATCCTTCCTCCATGTCTTCGAACTTGCTATTCCTTCTGTCCCAAATGCTCCCCTTCTGCTTGTTCCATTTGCTTCCTGCTCATCCTTCAAAACCCATCTCAAGTATGGATGGCTACCTTTCCCAGATAAACCCAGAGTTAATCTGTGCATCATACCTGATACACACTTTTATTATTGTACCTCTTAGCGTCCTGTCATTGTTTATTTACATGTTTGTTTTCTCCACTAGACTATGAATTCTCCCCACCCAAGAGTATATCCATTCTTTACCCCTTGGTGTCTCTCTATAGCATGGGATCCTGCTTCTTTTTTCTTCCTGGCTTTTAAAAGATAAGGTTCCCATTTTGATATTTAACTCATTTCCTCTCCTCCAGAGTATATGTATTCACTTTTCCTTTTTATACATGCTGAAGATTTCAGGATAATACTCATTCACCCACCCTACCTACTCCTCAGTTAATTCTGTAAAATGGGAGAAATGCACAGTTGTTGTTCAATAAGGATTGTGATAGTATTATTTATGGGAAAATTGAATGGGAAAAGAGAGAAGAACCTTCTGTCTCTTATCTCATATTTACCCCACACCCAGTCATAGACCCACTATTGAGTGGCCTTCAAGAAGCAGAAAAAACTCTGACATTGATGGTGCCATTTGATTGGTGTGATAAGTTGGCAGGGACATTGTAATAAATGGGTTCTTTGAAGAATGGGAGTGGAGGCAAGATTACAGTGAAGGTAACAGAACTTAAGTCTTAGGGACTTTGTTTTGTGTGAACCCCTTCCAAGGCTCTGGGAAATGAGTTGAAATGTGTTCACAGAATTAAAAAGTGTGAGGAACAGATATGCAAAAGTAAGACATTTAAACTGTGATTGGTCAAGACTGCTATCTTCTTCAACTCCAGCTTCCCCCCTCAACCCATGTGCCCTTGTGTCCAGTGAAATTGGGGTGGCCTTGACTATTTTTTAGTAGTATAAAACCACTAAAGTTCTAGCAATACTATAGGCACCAAATGTGTCAATATATGAAGTTGAAAGTGTTAAAGAATCCCAGATAAGAATTTAAAAGTGCTTTTTGATAAACAATATTAGAGAAAAGAATAAATTATCTTTCTATTCTCTTTATAGAAAATATTATGCATTTTTTATTATGGGAATAAGACAAAGAATATCAGTCAAAATGCAGTGAAAAAGTATCATAGACTCTTGTTCGTTAACAATAACAAAATTGTTGTTAATTTCTAGATTTGTCAGGCTTTAATAATTTGAAATGTATGTATCTGATTTTTTATCACAGGTAACTATTTTTGTTCCAACTTTTATAGTTGTGATTTTATATTTTTTTTCATTAAGTAGGGCCCCCAAACTGAACAAGCTTTGGCCCCAGAGGATTTGAGTCTGTCTCTAAGCAGGAAGTTTGGGGAAACATCGATGTTCTGTTATCGTCTGCTGAAGCAGCTTTTCATTGCTTTTCAGAGACCCAGAACTTTCTCCCCTGCTCAAAACATGAATTTATTAGTGGTAAAACAGAATATATTACCCTAGTTTATTTGTTTATTAAATTTTATTAATTTATTTTGAGAGAGAAAGAGCATGAGAGGGGGAGGGGCAGAGAGAGCAGAAGCCAGAGATCCCAAGCAGGCTCTGTGCTGTCAGCCCGGCACCTGACGTGGGGCTCAAACTCATGAACCATGAGATCACGACATGAGCCAAAACCAAGAGTTGGACACTTAACTGAGCCACCCAGACATCCCAACCCTAGTTTATGGTAGCAAATGCCAAATGCAGGGGTTCTCTAGTTGCTTAAAATCTGGCCTTGTTAAACTATCATAGGCGGGAACATACTCTTTCACCCTTGTGTATCTAGTATAGAACTGCTATTTGGTAAAATGACTGCACTTAAATGTTTATTGACTTAATATAAAATCCATTTTCAGGCCATAAATCAGTTTTATTCTTCCATCAGCTGTTAAAATACTGTGATAATTAGTTTTAACATAAATAGAGATACTATTTAGCCCAAAGACCCTAATAGGCTATGGATTGGATGGCTCTTCCCATTATTTCCTCCCCCCGCCCCCCAGGGTTGAAATATGTTCTCCTGCCTCTGTTTCACTTTTACTTTGTTATCTATTCTTTTTCGGACTAGATTACCTGTTGGTACATGTTGGTGTGCTGATGGGTCTTTCTCTGACTTAATCCATTACTTTCATTAACTTCCCAAATTTGAGTCTTGCTTTACTTTCCCCTTTTACCCTTGGGACCTCCTAAGATTTGCACAGTTGTTTCCAACTACCATCTCTGGAGGGATGATTTAGTTGTAGGAGCTAATAAAGTTTTACTGTAATTTGAAAGGAAGATGTTTGGCAAGAGCTGAATATTCACCTATTGCTAACATTATTATTATTGCTAATGTTACCAGTAAAATCCAGGCTGTTATATAAATTGAAGGGCCCTTACTAAAGATTAGAGGGAATCTGGAAAGAGTTAGTGTTACTGAGGTTTTTGTGTATGGTGCCAGGTTTTAAAAGCTGTGTAATGTTGAAGTTTTACCACCTCTATAAAGCTTTTCCCAATAATTTTAGTCCACGTTGATGGCTCCTCTTCCTGACTCCCTAAAGCACATCGTTATTAGCATTTATGCCTTGTGGAACCTTTGAATGACTGGACCTTTAAAATCCTCCAGTTTCTCTCCTCATTGAATGTACTTAAAGCTGTACTGAATGACATTTGAATGTATACTTCCTAAAGCTTCGTTTTTGAGTTTGTTATTAATTCTTAGGAGGCTGTTTGGAAATATGGAAAATATGATGAAATCTTGAGTACTTTACTTTAAAATCAACACTTGTTAGAGCAGATATATACAAACGGCTCCTTTTAGTGGTGTATGGCCTGGGGTCAATGAAGCTTGCCTATAACTTGACTGAATGTTAAAATGTCTAAATAATGTGTAAATCAGGAATGGTGCAAATCAACATATCAGCGTGGAGACAGTTAAGTCATTAAGGGACATGTTTGCAGTGCCCACCCAAGTTCTTACAGTGGTTCATATCATGAGATTTATAATTTGAGGGATCCTCAACCAGCTGTATTAGGATCTATTTGTTCCAATATGGTTATGATTAAGGAAGAAAAGAATGGTAGTGTATAGGCTATAAGATTTTCCCATCTCAATGAGAAGAGCACTTGTATTAAGTTAATCAGCCAACTGCTGTTAAGTATTTAATGCATTTAAATCACCTCTCCTGTGTTTTTCCCAAACTCAACAAACACCTGACAGTGCAGTGTATTTACGTTTTAAGTGTATGTGGAGGGATGTCGTTTTATTTTATTTTTTTTTTTTTATTTATATATGAAATTTATTGTCAAATTGGTTTCCATACAACACCCAGTGCTCATCCCAAAAGGTGCCCTCCTCAGTACCCATCACCCACCCTCTCCTCCCTCCCACCCCCCATCAACCCTTAGTTTGTTCTCAGTTCTCAACAGTCTCTTATGCTTTGGCTCTCTCCCACTCTAACCTCTTTTTTTTTTTTTTTTTTTTGTTCCCCTCCCCCATGGGTTTCTCTTAAGTTTCTCAGGATCCACATAAGAGTGAAACCATATGGTATCTGTCTTTCTCTGTATGGCTTATTTCACTTAGCATCACACTCTCCAGTTCCATCCACGTTGCTACAAAAGGCCATATTTCATTTTTTCTCATTGCCACGTAGTACTCCATTGTGTATATAAACCACAATTTCTTTATCCATTCATCAGTTGATGGACATTTAGGCTCTTTCCATAATTTGGCTATTGTTGAGAGTGCTGCTATGAACATTGGGGTACAAGTGCCCCTATGCATCAGTACTCCTGTGTCCCTTGGATAAATTCCTAGCAGTGCTATTGCTGGGTCATAGGGTAGGTCTATTTTTAATTTTCTGAGGAACCTCCACACTGCTTTCCAGAGTGGCTGCACCAATTTGCATTCCCACCAACAGTGCAAGAGGGTTCCCGTTTCTCCACATCCTCTCCAGCATCTATAGTCTCCTGATTTGTTCATTTTGGCCACTCTGACTGGCGTGAGGTGATACCTGAGTGTGGTTTTGATTTGTATTTCCCTGATAAGGAGCGACGCTGAACATCTTTTCATGTGCCTGTTGGCCATCCGGATGTCTTCTTTAGAGAAGTGTCTCTTCATGTTTTCTGCCCATTTCTTCACTGGGTTATTTGCTTTTCGGGTGTGGAGTTTGGTGAGCTCTTTATAGATTTTGGATACTAGCCCTTTGTCCGATATGTCATTTGCAAATATCTTTTCCCATTCCGTTGGTTGCCTTTTAGTTTTGTTGGTTGTTTCCTTTGCTGTGCAGAAGCTTTTTATCTTCATAAGGTCCCAGGAATTCACTTTTGCTTTTAATTCCCTTGCCTTTGGGGATGTGTCGAGTAAGAGATTGCTACGGCTGAGGTCAGAGAGGTCTTTTCCTGCTTTCTCCTCTAAGGTTTTGATGGTTTCCTGTCTCACATTCAGGTCCTTTATCCATTTTGAGTTTATTTTTGTGAATGGTGTGAGAAAGTGGTCTAGTTTCAACCTTCTGCATGTTGCTGTCCAGTTCTCCCAGCACCGGGATGTCGTTTTAAACTAAGGCATAATTTGAAAGTTGCGTAGAGTCAAAATTATGCTTAAAACCCATTGAATCATTTCTAAATTATTAGGACATAGGTCCTTAGAAGCTCAAAATCTGATTTATTTTCCTCTCTCTCCTTCTCCCACCTTTCCTCTCCTTCTTTCCCTCCCTCCCTTCTTTCTTCTCCCACTTCTTCCTGCCCCCTCTCTTTTCTTCCTTGGGTCAGTTGGAATCTAAGATTTCTTTCAAAGGTAGGAATGTTAGGAGTGATGGGAACTAAAGAACATCACCCTATATTATAATCTTACCATGATTAACAGCATGAGATTTAGGGTTCTTTGCCTTTTTTTGGAATCTTATATCTTATCCTTACTGACAATGTGTTACATACAATAAAATGTAAATATTTACAGGATATGGAAAAAATTTAATGAAGTAAAATTTGTGAAGTTCTTAGGACAAGGCTTAGCATGTAAGTGCTTCTTAAATGGCATCCATCATGAGATAGATAGATAGATAGATAGATAGATAGATAGATAGATAAAATGGTAGCCATCAAAACAATTATACAGTTATAATTTGAAGCCCAGAATAAGTCTGCTTCTAGAAGCCAATAGAGAAATCACGTGGTCATTAAGTGTCCTCATAAATATATGATTGATGTACATTTGGCAAATGTATGTCTGCCCCAAAGAAATAAGTTCCCTACCCTAATTTTATTCAATATCAGCTGAAATTAGGTTCCTGAACCAGATCTTAGACCCTAGTAAATTCTTCTTGGGAATGAATTCTGTATTTTGAGGGTCTTTTGGAAGAAATCTTGCTAATTTTCATTAGGTGTTTGTTGTAAGGAACCAATAGGATTTTTACATGTCAAGTAGAAACCAGACAATCTTGTGTTTTAGCTTCTTCCAGTAAAATGGGATTGGGGGTAGATCAGGGCACATAAGTACATACTATTCTTAGTTGTTATGAATTAAGGTGTTCTCTAGAACTTGGAGGCATCTCAGCTCATAGTCTCTTCTTCTGTTAGTTATTTAATGACTATTAAAAAAAAACACTTGAAAAGATCCTGTAGCCCATTTATGAAATGCAGAATTTCTTTGCAGTGTGAATTATTTCATGCTCTAATTTATCTTTTTTAAGTAAGATGTTCACATACTTCAAAATATTTGTTTGTTTAGTAATGCAAAAGACTGTTCTACAGAAGAGACCGTACCTCTCTGGAGTTTTTTTTAAGTTTATTTATTTATTTTGAGAGAGCACCAGTTGGAGAGGGGCAGAGAGAGAGAAGGAGAGAGAGAATCCCAAGGTGGCACCGCACTGCCAGTGCAGAGCCCAATGCGGAACTCAAACTCACAAACCATGAGGTCATGGCCTGAACTGAAGTCAGACACTTAACCAACTGGGCCACCCAGGTGCCTCTGTAAAGTTGTTTTAAAAAACCCTTCTCGGGGCGCCTGGGTGGCGCAGTCGGTTAAGCGTCCGACTTCAGCCAGGTCACGATCTCGCGGTCCGTGAGTTCAAGCCCCGCGTCAGGCTCTGGGCTGATGGCTCAGAGCCTGGAGCCTGTTTCCAATTCTGTGTCTCCCTCTCTGTCTGCCCCTCCCCCGTTCATGCTCTGTCTCTCTCTGTCCCAAAAAAATAAATAAACGTTAAAAAAAAAAAATAAAAAAAAAAAAACCCTTCTCTAAGCTGCCAGAACTGATACATGAATTCAGCAAAGTTTCAGGATACAAAATCATTGTACAGAAATCGGTTGCATTTCTATACACCAATAATGAAGGAACAGAAAGAGAAATGAAGACACTGATCTCATTTACAATTGCACCAAGAACCATAAAATACCTAGGAATAAATTTAACCAAAGATATAAAAGATCTGTGTGCTGAAAACTGTAGAAAACTTATGAAGGAAATTGAAGAAGACAAAGTAATGGAAATACATTCCATGCTCATGGATTGGAAAAATAAATATTGTCAAAATGTCAGTACTATCCAAAGCAATCTATATATTCAATGCAATCCCAATCAAAATTGCACCAGCATTCTTCTCAAAGCTAGAACAAAACAATTCTAAAATTTGTATGGAACCATAAAAGACCCCGAATAGCCAAAGTAATCTTGAAAAAGAAAACCAAAGCAGGAGGCATCACAATCCCAGACGTTAGCCTCTACTACAAAGCTGTAATCATCAAGATAGTATGGTATTGGCACAAAAACAGACATATAGACCACTGGAATAGAATAGAGAACCCAAAATTGGACCCACAAATGTATGACCAACTAATCTGACAAAGCAGGAAAGAATATCCAATGAAAAAAGACAGTCTCTTTAGCAAATGGTGCTGGGAGAACTGGACAGCACCATGCAAAAGAATGAAACTAGACCACTTTCTTACACCATACACACACACACACAAAACTCAAAATGGATAAAGGACCTAAATGTGAGACAGGAAACCATCAAAACTCCAGAGGAGAAAATGGAAAAACCTCTTTGACCTCAGCTGCAGCAATTTCTTGCTCCACATGCCTCCAAAGGCAAGGGAAATAAAAGCAAAAATGAACTCATCAAGATAAAAAGCTTCTGCACTGCAGAGGAAACAGTCCACAACTAAAAGGCAACTGACAGAATGGGAAAAGATATTTGCAAATGACATATCGGATAAAGGGTTAGTATCCAAAATCTATAAAGAAATTACCAAACTCAACACATGAAAAACAAATAATCCAGTGAAGAAATGGGCCGAAGATATGAATAGACGCTTTTCCAAAGAAGACATCCAGATGGTGAACAGACACATGAAAAGATGCTCAACATCAGTCATCATCAGGGAAATACAAATCAAAACCACATTGTGGGGTGCCTGGGTGGTTCGGTCAGTTAAGTGTCCAACTTCAGCTCAGGTCATGATCTCACAGTTCATGGGTTCAAGCCCCATGTCAGGCTCTGTGCTGACAGCTCAGAGCCTAGAGCCTACTTCAGATTCTGTCTCCTTCTCTCTCTGCCCCTCCCTTGTTTGCGCTCTCTCTCTCAAAAATAAATATTAAAAAATATTTTTTTATGCCACATTGAGATACCACCTTACACTGGTCAGAGTAAAATTAACAATTCAGGAAGCAACAGATGTTGGTGAGGATGTAGAGAAAGAAAGGGGAACCCTCTTGAACTGTTGGTGGGAATGCAAACTGGTGCAGCCACTCTGGAAAACAGTATGGAGGTTCCTAAAAAAATTAAAAATAGAACTACTCTTTGACTTAGCAATAGCACTATTAGGAATTTATCTAGAGGATAAATTTGGGAGTGATGATGTGTTTCATTTTTTTCCCTCCACTAAATACCTGTCTATTTTAGAATGGCAAAAATGGAAAAAATCTCAGTGAAGTCAATTCTGTCATTAAAACTCTTCCTAGTGCTGATTCATAGGGGCACATGTACCCCAATGTTTATAGCAGCGCTTTCAACAATAGCCAAATAATGGAAAGAGTCTAAATGCACATCAACTGATGAATGGATAAAGAAGATATGGTTTGTATATACAATGGAATACTACTTGGCAATGAGAAAGAATAAAATCCTGCCATTTGCAGCAACATAGATGGAACTGGAGGATATTATGCTAAATGAAATAAGTCAGCCAGAGAAAGACAGATATCATATGTTTTCACTCATATGTGGGACTTGAGAAACTTTATAGAAGACCATGAGGGAAGGGAAGGGGAAAAAAATAGTTACCAACAGAGAGGGAGGGAGGTAAACCATAAGAGACTCTTAAATACAGAGAACAAACTGAGGGTTAATGGGGGCGGCAGGGGAGAGGGGCAAATGGGTGATGGGTATTGAGGAGGACACTTGTTGGGATGAGCACTGGGTGTTGTATGTAAGCGATGAATCATGGGAATGTACCCCAAACAAGAGCACATGGATACACTGTATGTTAGCTGACTTGACAATAAATTATATTAAAACAAAACAAAACAACTTTCTCTTATCTCGCTTTGAAAATCTGGCTGAACTATGAATCCTCCTTTCGTGTATGTTTCCACATACTTATATAACTCTGCATATCTATTCAGCTGAAAGGCTAACTTTAGGGGTGCCTAGGTGGCGCCCAGGTCATGATCTTGCAGTTTGTGAGTTCAAGCCCCAGGGTGGGCTCTGTGCTGACAGCTGGGAGCCTGGGGCCTGCTTCAGATTCTGTGTCTCCTTCTATCTTTGCCCCTCCCCCACTCACACTCCATCTCTCTCTCTCTCTCTCTCAAAAATAAAAATAAACATTAAAAAAAACTAAAAAACTAACTTTAATAGTACTTAAGTATTTCTATAACTAGGGGTGTTTTTGCTACCCATAAAGAGCTTGCAGTAAGTTTGGACTTTTTCCTGCTTTGGTATAGCCAGGAGTGAGACCACGACTAGTTTATGTATAGGCATACATGCAATTATGCATGTATGTACAGATACATGTATCATGTCTATACATGAAGGCACGTACTTATGTTCTTGTGTGTTTTTACAATTTCATTTCCTTTAATAACTAGGAAGTGTTTTAATGAGAGAATTTACTTCACTGAGATTTTTTCCATTCTAAAATAGACAGGTATTTAGTAGAGGGGAAAAAATGAAGCACATCAACACTCCTAAAAACCTAAGCAAACATAAAAGGATTCAAGTGGGAAACATAAATGAAAAAAATCAAGCTTTTATTTTTTTCTCAGCCTTATTGGGGTATAATTGAGAAATAAAACTGTAAGATATTTAAAGTATATGTTGTGATATGATATACATAAACATTGTGAAAAGATTCCTCCCATCTGGTTAATTATCACATCCATCACCTCACATATTTATTGTTTTAAAAATTATTGGGGCACCTGGGTGGCGCAGTCGGTTGAGCGTCCGACTTCAGCCAGGTCACGATCTCGCGGTCCGGGAGTTCGAGCCCCGCGTCGGGCTCTGGGCTGATGGCTCAGAGCCTGGAGCCTGTTTCCGATTCTGTGTCTCCCTCTCTCTCTGCCCCGGGCTGATGGCTCAGAGCCTGGAGCCTGTTTCCGATTCTGTGTCTCCCTCTCTCTCTGCCCCTCCCCCGTTCATGCTCTGTCTCTCTCTGTCCCCAAAATAAATAAATGTTGAAAAACTATTATTTGGTGAGAACATTTAAGTCCTACTCTTTTAATAAATTTCATTAATTTAATACAGTGTGATCAGCATGGTATCACTCATATGTGGAATCTAAAGAATATGTCAAACCCAGAACTAGAGAGTAGAAGAGTGGGGGAAATAGGGAGAGGTTGGTAAATGGATACAAACTTTTAGCTGTAAGATGAGTAAGGTCTGTGGATCTTATGTATGAAAGTCAATCTTTCATATTTTTATTATTTTAAAGTGTATTTTCTGCCAAACCAAATTTCCTCAGTCATTTGTAACACATCGAAGTTGTGACACATAAGAATTTTATGAATATACATTAATGAAATATACTTGGACACTTTAAAGTAGCCAGCAGGAATGATTTTACCCTTCAAAAATGTTGAACGTGTGCTTTTATTTTTTCGGCTGTTGCACATTAGAGAATTCCCATCATGTTAAAGGTGTGGTACACATATTTTACACACATTATAGGAGTTCACAGAATTGAAGGTTGAGAGTACTTTTGTCATCAGTCCTCCGTAGTCTCCCCATTGAACCCAAATTTCCTAGTGCTGTCCCCATTTCTAACCCTTCCCCCAGCCCATGTTCTCTGAATGACTTGGGTAAAATGTTCGTTCCACCAGAAAGCCTTTAAAAAAATAACCTATAACACAGATTATTTCTTATTTTGCATACCCTTAACACAAGCATTGCACAGACTTGTACAATGAATCACAAACCACACTTGTTTTTGAACACTCACTGTTGGAAAAGCTCAGCGTACAGTTTTCCAAATCAGGCAGGTATTAGATACACAAAACGTAATATAAATGGATACTATTAGCAGAAGACCTTCTCAAGAGATCTCAAAGTGTGACATTTCTGTGGTGGATTTGCTAAAATTTGCTAACTGTGAAGTTGGGTTTGTCAGCACTCTGTGAGTGGGCCCATCCTCAGGAAGAGACTGTCATTAACCAAATTCATAGCAGTGTTGTATAAAATCAGAATGCCAACTCACTCATCTGTGGTGAGAAATCTAACTGCCATAAGTCTAGAACACTTGTATTGACATGGTTAGTGCATTCGCTCCCTGCAGGCACATATACAGGGTGGGCAGATTGTCATCTGAAGGTTTCCTGGAATGAGAACAAGGGAAAACTTGTTCCAAGGCTCCATTTCAAGCCATTATGTGTGGGCATCTAAGCTTCTTGTCACAGGATGATATATTTCTTCCTTTGTGTAAGTTCTTAGAGGGGAGGAGCTGCAAGGGAAACTTCATGACTTTAAATTCCATGATATCTCCTGTCTGGATCTCTCAACTGAACTGGTCCAGTCCCATATATCTGAACATCTCCTTTGTACTTCTACTTGGATGTCTAATAAAGAGATATCTTAAATTCAGAATGCCCAAGCTGAGAGCCTCCCTCTCATTCTCATGCCTCCACCCCTTTAAATCAACCCTTCCCACAGTTTTCTCAATCTCAGTTAATGGCAACAGAGGTCAGAGGTTTCATCTTCAGACCGACCCCCACCCCCCCCCACCCCCCCCCCCACCCCCCCGCCCACATCCAGTCTTTGGGAAACTTTGTCAAGCCTGACTTCAGCAAACTTCCAGAACTGGTCACTTCTCTTTGCCCCACTGCCACAGGCCTTTTCTGGGTCACCCTGGGTCATCTCCCACCCAGATTATTGCAACAGCTTCATATCTGATCTCCTTGCTTCTGCCCTGGCACCCCCCCCCTAGAGCCTAATTTCAACACAGAAGCTGCAGCGATCTTTTTACCACATGTCCTAACATGGAACTCCTGAGCTATCAAGGCTTAACTCCCATCTGTCCAAACACAGGAATACATAGGATCACAGTATTATCTACTTACTCTTGAAATGAAAGTGAGCAGTGTAGTTTGCATGACTACATATCTGATGTACGTGGGAGCTCTCTGAATTAGTGTCTGTGTAGAATACAACATTTCTTAAAGGGAAAGTAATGAAAATGTGCTAATTTGAAGCTTACATGTTTTATTAATATTCCAGAATAATAAGAGCAATTGTTTAGATTTCAGAACAACAAAGATGTTTTTTTTTTTTCAAGGAGGAATCTCTGACATTGTTTAGCATTACTATCACATGGAGATATTAAAGAACAGACCAACTTTTAGTAAGTTTTATTATTATTATTTTTTATTTTCCCATAGACAGTGTACCTTTTTATTGCCTGCATCCAGGGTGGATGGCCGACATTGCCAGCACTTTAGTATTCTCTTGGCTTGGGCTTTATCCTGGATATGACTGGGAATCATTAAAATTTTTTGAGTAGAAAAGTGCATCACAGTTTAGGACTATACACTGAACATTTGTATTCTTCTTTTTAATGTTTATTTTTATTGTTGAGACACAAAGAGGAGTGGGTTGGGGAGGGGCAGAGAGAGAGGGAGACACAGAATCTAAAGCAGGCTCTGAGCTGTCAGCACAGAGCCCGACATGGGGCTGGAACCCACAAACCATGAGATCATGACCTGAGCTGAAGTCAGAGAGGCTTAACTGACTGAGCCCCCCAGATGCGCCTGAGCATTTGTATTCTTATCTTGCTTATTTATTACTTGAAAGTAAGAGCTAGTTAATTTGTTTTTAATGTCTACCCCATTTCTCCATCTAGATTGTCATATTATAAGGCAGGAAATATGTTTGTATTTCTTTGGTATTCTTTATAATATCCTATGTTATCCTTTATATTCAGTAGATGCCCAGTTACTACTTGGTGACTTCCAAGAATATTCTGTATTATGGGCTGTATGGTGGAATGCAGAGTAGAAATGAATTTGAGCCTGGGGGGGAAAGGCTCTCCTGGTTATCCAGAGGGTCAGAGTGAAGGCTGCCTCTGCTATTATGTAAGGTTTACCACAAAAAGATGGTCTTGGACATGTAGCAAGTCTTTCTCAACATCAAATACAATCTAGATTTAAAGGCTTTAATATTTTTATACAATTTAATTCTTGATAATTTTTTGCCCAATAGTGATAAAAATATGTAGCTAATCAGATCATTGTTTTGCATGCCACTTCTCATTAAAAACCCCTGCACTGGTTTTTGTTTTTCGCTAGCTTTATTTCTGATTTATTCTTGAAAACTGCCATTTTTCTTTATGATACTTCAGAAAATGTGCAAGGTTACTGGGATCAAAAGGCCAGCCCTGCTTCTTTCTAGTTGTTTGACTTACAAACTTTGCAATCTAGGCCTCAGTTTTGTTTTTGTTTTTGTTTCTTCATCCATAAGATGGAGATAATCGTACTGTATCAAAGAATTGTTGCTGAGTGTTTTAAAGCTTCTAAAGGTACCTAGCATGTAACAGCACTATAAAAGTACGTACCATTATTAGTATTAATATTACACAAATCTTTTTCAGAACAGGTTCTGATTATTAGATGGGTGCATTTAAACCTAACTCTGCCTTTTCCATTGCTCTTGCTTTATTGAGTTCATTTTCTGACATTCTTCCATTACTGAACTTGAAAATCTGCACCCAGGGCTACTGTGAGGCATACATTTTGGCATAAAAAAAAAAAATTTACTGACTTAATTTTAGAGATTTCTCCATTGCATTTTGAAACCCTAAGCTAACTAACCAAATAAAGAAATAAAAACTAAACAGAACCTGGTGCTCACATTTGAGACCACAAATGCAAGTTTTGGGGCACCTGAGTGGCTCAGTCAGTTAGGCGTCCGACTTCGGCTCAGGTCATGATCTTTCAGTCCGTGAGTTTGAGCCCCGCATCATGCTCTGTGTTGACAGCTCAGAGCCTGGAGACCACTTCAGATTCTGTGTCTCCCTCTCTGTCTGTCCCTCCCCTGCTCTTGCGCTCTCTCTCTCTCTCTCTCTCAAAAATAAATAAAGACTAAAAAAAATTTAAAGACCACATATGCAAGTTTGTACACTCTTCAGCTCCATATTGAAAATTCGGTGCTGAGAGAGGGCTTGTCACAAATGAATACAGAGCCCAAATGCTACCTTTTCACATACTCTTAACTCTAAGGCTAAGGATCTGGCATACAGTTTCTCCTTTACTCTCTACCTCCCTCTTTCCCCTTTTTCCTTTTTCTTGCAAATATTTATTGGGAATTTACTAGATCCTATGCATTATATTAGCTTCAAGAGACATAGTAGTGAATATGTCTCTGTGCTCTCTGTCATGGGACCCAGAGTTTAGTAGGGAAGACAAATGATAAACAACAACAAAAATACAACTATATGCACAATTTAATTAAAATTGTGTATAATACCATATTTCTGTTCTTCCAATGAATGGACAAAAGATGTTCTGGGGATGTTCTTTGGATGTAATTAATTGCATTAAAAATGTCCTTCAAATTGCATCAAAAAGAATAAAATACCTAGGAATAAATTTAACTGTGGAGGTGAAAGACCTGTACACTAAAAACTACAAGACTTTGATGAAATTACAAAGAAATGGAAAGCTACTCCCTGCTTGTAGATTGGAATAATTAATATTGTTAAAATGTCCATACTTCCCAAAGCAATCTGCAGATTCAAAACATGCCTGTCAGAGTTCCAATGGTATTTTTTCACAGAAATAGAATAAACAGTCCTAAGATTTGTATAGAACTACAAAAGACCCCAAATAGCCAAAGTAAACTTGAGAAAAGAAGAACAAAGCTGAAGACATCACACTTCCTGGTTTCAAGCTATTATTACAAAGCTATAATAATCAAAGCATATGGTATTGGCACAAAACAGACACTTAGATCAATGGAACAGAATAGAGAGCCCAGAAATAAACCCATATATGTGTATAGTCCATTAATTTACAGCAAAGGAGCCAAGAATATACAATACAGAAAAGACAAACTTTTCAATAATGATGTTAAGAAAACTGAACAGTCAGATGTAAAAGAATGAAACTAGACCACTATCTGAACACCATACACAAAAACTAACTCAAAATGCAGTAAAAACTTAGATATGCAACCTGAAACCATAAGACTCCTAGAAGAAAACATTGGCAGTAAGCTCCTTGACACTGACCTTGGTGATGATTTTTTGGATTTGCCACCAAAAACCAAGGCAACAAAAGCAAAAAATAAACTGCTGGGACTACATCAAACTAAAAAGCTTCTGCACAGCAAAGGAAACCATAAGCAAAATGAAAGGCAGTCTATGGAATGGGAGTGGATAGTTGCAAAGCATGTATCTGATAAGGGGCTAATATCCAAAATATATAAATAATTCATGCAATTCAATTGCACAAAACCAAACAACTTATCAAAAATGGGCACAGGATCTAAATAGACGTTTTCCAGAGAAGACATACAGATTATCATCAGGTACATAAAAAGATGCTCAACATCACTAATCATCAGGAAAATGCAAATCAAAACTATGAGATACTACCTCACACCTGTTACAATGGCTGTTTCCAAAATGACAAATAATAATTGTTGGCGAAGATGTGGAGAAAAAGGAATCCTTGTGCACTATTGGCGGGGGGGGGTGGGGGGGGGGAATGTAAATTGTTGCAGCCACAATGGAAAAACAGTATGGAGGTTCCTCAAAAAAGGAAAAATAGAACTATTATCCATTGATTTCATTTCTGAGTTTTTATCCAAAGAAAATGAAAACAATAACTTGAAAAGATATATGCACTCCCATGTTCATTGCAGTATTATATGCAGTAGCCGAGACATGGAAGCAACCTGAGTTTTTACTGACAGATGAATGAATAAAGAAGATGTGGTATATATGCACACAGGAATATTATTCAGCCATAAAAAGAAGGAAATCTTGCCATTTGTGACAACATGGATGGACCTTGGGGGCTCAATTTTATTATGCTAAGTGGAATAAGTCAGACAGAAAAAGACAAATAGTGCATGATCTCACTTGTATGAGGAACCTAAAACAAAAACAAAACCCAAACCAAAACTGAGTTCATAGATAACGGAGAACAGACTGGTGGTTGTCAGATGTGGAGAGTGGTAGAGGAATTAGAGAAATGGGTGAAGGGGATCAAAACGTACAGTCTTTTAGTTATAGAATAAGTCAGTCTTGGGGATGTAATGTACCACATGGTAGCTATAGTTAATAATACTGTAGTGTATGTTTGAGAGTTGCTAAGAGTAAATCTTAAAAGTTCTCATCATAAGAGAAAAAAATTGTAACTATGTATGATGATGGATATTAACCAGACTTATTGTGATTATTTTGCCATGTATACAAATAATGAATAAAACTCATATAATCTTATATGTCAATTATATCTCAGTGCAGGAGAAAAAAAAAGATGTCCTTCCAAGCAGCTAAACAAAGCTCTTCTTCATGTTTTGTTCTTGAAGGGTATAAAAAAAATGATTTTGCTTCCATTTCTGCTTAGCACTATTATATTTCATAATATATAACAATGTATCCTGGTTTTGTGCTTTGAAATAATACTTGCATCTCATTCCCATGTAAAATAGACATATGACCTTAATTTTATTTTGTTATGTTTTTAAATTTACATCCAAGTTAGGTAGCATATAGTGCAACAATGATTTCAGGAGTAGATTCCTTAATGTCCCTTACCCATTTAGCCCATCCCCCTCCCACAACCCCTCCAGCAACCCTCTGCTTCTCTATATTTAAGAGTCTCTTATGTTTTGTCCCCCTGCATGTTTTTATATTATTTTTGCTTCTCTTCCCTTATGTTCATCTGTTTTGTGTCTTAAATTCCTCATATGAGTGAAGTCATATGATATTTGTCTCTCTTTGACTAATTTCGCTTAGCATAATACCCTCTAGTTCCATCCATGTAGTTGCAAATGGCATGGATTCTTTCTGAGCGCCAAGTAATACTCCATTGTATATATATATATATATATATATACCACATCTTCTTTATCCACTCATCCGTCGATGGACATTTGGGCTCTTTCCATACTTTGGCTGTTGTTGATAGTGCTGCTATAAACATTGGGGTGCATGTGTCCCTTCGAAACAGCATCCCTGTACCCTTGGATAAATACCTAGTAGCGCAATTCCTGGGTTGTAGGGTAGTGCTATTTTTTACTTTTTTGAGGAACCTCCACACTGTTTTCCAGAGTGGTTGCACCAGCTTGCATTCCCACCAGCAATGCAAAAGAGATCCACTTTTTCCACATCCTTCCCAACATCTGTTGTTGCCTGAGTTGTTAATATAAGCCATTCTGACAGGTATGAGGTGGTATCTCATTGTGGTTTTGATGTGTATTTCCCTGATGATGAGTGATGTTGAGCATTTTTTCATGTGTCGGTGGGCCATCTGGATGTCTTCTTTGGAGAAGTGTCTATTCATGTCTTTTTCCCATTTCTTCACTGGATTATTTGTTTTTGGGTGTTGAGTTTGATAAGTTATTTATAGGTTTTGGATTCTAACCCTTTATCTGATATGTATATGACCTTCTAAATATTGATCATTACATATGATATAAAATATATAAACTAAGAAAGTATCTTCAAGAACACAGGAGTCTTATATAAAACAATTATTAAGCTAGAATAAGTCTAGTTAGGTATTTAAGAGGTACAAGAACTCTTTGAAATATCAGTTTCCTACCTGTAAAATAAAGGAGCTGTATTAGATGCTCTCAAAACCCCTTGGAGATATAAACTGATACGAATTATTAGAGAAACATTTTTAATTAAAATTTTAATGTATAATTAATGGTTACCTAGTGGTTTGAAACAGTTTTTACATTAGTAAAAATGTACCAATCCAAAGATTCTCAGATTATTGTAATTCTGTTCCATTTGTCATTACACAGAAGATTATTTCCAATCTCATGAGAACATTTCTCATGGTTAGACAATTAAAGATTTCTTTCTTATATGTAGTAACATAGGAGGCCAGAAATCTCACTAATGGTAATTCTGTAGCCTGCAGTGATCTTCATTAATGCATACACTGGTAAAATCTATATTTTGATTTGATTTTTTTATAAGTGGATAAAAAAGTGACTTTTAAGAAGTCTGAACTGTATCTTTCACAAGTAATATTATGATACATAGTAATCCTTTGTGAAAGCTTCATAAATGTTGGTGATTTGCAAAAAGTATTGAGTAAACTCAAAAGCTCTCATATTCCATACCATTTGAACACACTTGCCTTATGAAAATGCAACTAAAGTAGAAACTCTTCCATTTTTATAAGAATGCCTAGGACTTAGTGATTTCTCTGCATACGTAATAGACAATGAATAGATTCCCAGTGATATATCATAACCTCTGCATTGGGTTTGAAGGAAAGATATATTTGAGGAGCCATCCAGAGATATATATTCATTTCAAGAGGGATGTATAAAAAATTTCTCTTCCATTTCTGTTGCATTTCATTGTTAAACTTGAGGTGGGATGCACTTCTTGTTTACTAATTCTTTTTCTTCTTTTCGACTAATCACTTACAGCCACATGATGTGTCTTACCACTAAAACAAATGTTCTCATTTATCTAGTTCTCTTGTCCTTTGCCTTCTTGCATCTCCTCACTGGACATTATCCTCAAAGTTATTTGTTATCAGTCACATTTCTCATTTGCTTTCTCAGACAGTAAGCCAGTATTTCCATTTCCTTCAGTTAGACAGCCATATTCTATGTTTAAGAAATAAAAATGTCAACACTCAGATTATTAAAATTGTGTTTTACTTAGTCCAGTAGTAGTTACAACCAGTCTGATTTCTATAGCCATATGGACAGATTTATTGAGCAGATGATACATACATTTCTATTCAAGCATGATCACTGAGAGAACCCATTTTTCAAATATGGCATCTGCTTCTTTAGACAATTGTTTTGATATATACTTCATTTTGTATATAAAATCCAGGTGCCTTCTAAGGTTAAAACTTGAGGAAATATGTAATTTCCTTTTAGGGGTAATTAACTATAATGGATTTGGTCTTTCTGTTCAATTTGTCTATGACACCACTATAAGGTTTGTGGGTTTTTTTTTTTTTTTTTTTTTTGTAAAATAACGTTTGTACTGTATTAGTCCTCTGCTTAAAACCTTTCACGTAGTTTTCCAGTGAGATATTTAGGATAAAATCCAAATGTCACAGCCTGACTGGGTGATCATACATAGTTTGCCCCTGATGCTTCCGCCCTCATCTTCTATGTCCCCTTCTTCTGAACACTTCACCGTAGCAACATGGTTTCATTCATGTTCCCAACATATCTGGAGTACTTCTGTCTTCGTGTATTTTCTCAGGTCCTCTCTTCTTCCTGGAGTGACGTCGCCCCCTCTTTTCTCATTTACAGAAATACTGTCTGACTTTCATGAATGAATTTTTTCACTTTGCTCATGAAGCCACTGGTGAAATATTCATTGAGGGGAAAGAAGGGAATTGAGATATAGCGGCAAGGAAACCTTTGTCTATTATGTGGCAACTATTATGATGGGCACTTTACATACATTACTTCAGCAGGGCTCTCTGTTTCATAAATCGCCATAACATTTTTTATTTCAGAAGAAGTCATTATTATCCTCATTATGACCAACTTCATGGACATTAGTGCATATCCCACCTCTATCGTGTGTACAGCATGCCATGTGGTTTCCGGTGTACAAAGATGAAAGAGATGTGGGCTGTTCTTGACCCTGGAGAAAAGACAGGAAGATTCATTAAAACTAAATAATGTATAAAGCGTGCAAAAAATTTAGTAAACACTAGTTCAGAGAGGAAGAGTGGTTGCTGAATATTGACTAAAATACTTAGTACCTGGAAGAGTAGCTTGAACCGTAAACATGTGTTTTATAGATGAACATAATTGCCTAACCATTGCTACTTATGTGATGTGTTAGCTACTTTCCTCATCCTTGTGGACAAAAATCAAGGGGTGGTTTTTATAGAGAATGAAGTTATTACACAGTACTTGTTGTCGGATTGATTTGTGACTGCCACTATTGTAATTAAAAAGAAGGTTTTATTTTGGGATGAGCACTGGGTGTTGTATGGAAACCAATTTGACAATAAATTTCATAATAAAATAAAATAAAATAAAATAAAAAGAAAGTTTTATTTCAAACATTTAGGCTGTAGCTTCATATTCAGCTCTGTTTAGTATTTTACGCGTAATTACAAGGGAAATTATTCATGATAGGATATAATCTTGAAAGATATATAAACCAGAGGAAGATCAGAGGTAGATTAAAGATTATCATGATTTAGAATCAATTGTAGTAAGTTCAAATAAGCAGTTCCTACCCAGAAATGCACTATTTGTTTAATGAGAACTTGTATTTGCTGTTGCAGAACACTTCTGAGAACTGGAAGTCTTTCTTGTTTACAGTGAAGCATTAACACCTTTTTATAACCTAATTTCTTAATATTTCCCCCAAGACAGTGTTTGCAAAATACACTACTTTCATTCATTCTAACCTGAAATATTTTTCTATTTTTCAAAAAATACAGTGGTTAGTTTCTTCCATTATTTTTGGTACTTTCTTGTTTTATCATAAAAAATGAATATTTTGCTGGCATTGTAATTATTTTGTAACATTTGATATACTGCAATATATATTACAATATTCTGTATATAATTACCATATACTATATTCCAACAATTCATAGACCCAACATATTGAAATTGGATTCATTTGCTAGTTATCTTTTAAAAATTGTATCTTAAAAGAAATCCAGAAAGAGAGAATGGAGGGAAATGGGATCTCACAATATTGGCAATACCATGTGTTTTATAGGTTCTTTTTTATTTCTCTTGAAAAATATAAAGCTGTCCGTAATATCTCTGCCTATTTCACTTTAGCTTTCAGACATCATAATCTCATTTTTAATATATTATTCCAAATAGAAAACTTGAAATCTGAGCATGGATTACACTAGTTACTTTATTCTGAAGCTACTACAATAACTGGATGTAGGAAAAGGTTTCTCTTCACCGTGATGGAACTAAACCCCATACTAGTACAGGAAGTGCCAATTCATGTGATTAACCAAAGAAAAATACTGTATCTGAAGTCATGGATGTATAATACTGTAAATGTTTCTGACATCACTCACGCTTCTTCTTTTCTTTTATAGGTGTTAAAATGGGTAGAGGAAGCAGTGCAGTCCTCTAAAGTTCACCTGTTATCAACAGATCATTTGGAACAAGCTGTAAACACTTGGAAAATTCCTTTTGATCCCAGCCTAAAAGAGGTTACTGTGTCTCTGAGTGGCCCTTCTCCAGGGATTGAAATTCGCAATCCTTTAGGTGAGATATATCATACATCATATAATAAAATACGAAAACCATGAAAGGTAAAAGTTTTTTGCACACTTATTTATGTCAAGTTAATGCTAACTTTACGAATAAATTCAGTGAATTCAAAAGTGACTAGGAAGGACTTTTTAAAAATAAAACTTTTTAGTCGTAAGTATTGTTGAATTAACATGAGATTCAAAAAACTGAAACTCCTAATAATTTATATAGATCAGATTTGGTAACTTAATTGTAGCTAAACTACTCAAAAGAAAAAAAATATTTAAATTGAGCCTGAAATTATATTTTCCTAATTTATGTATGAGGAAATATTTCATGTAACATATTCTATAAAATTTAGTATTTTGTGTTATTTTTAATGAATCACATGAAAAACCTCCTTTTAAAACTAACTGCCTATTTTTTTTTTACCATATTGTCTTCTTGATAGGGTTGACTTTTTTTTTTTCTTAATTTTTTTTTTTTCAATGTTTATTTATTTTTGGGACAGAGAGAGACAGAGCATGAACGGGGGAGGGGCAGAGAGAGAGGGAGATACAGAATCGGAAACAGGCTCCAGGCTCTGAGCCATCAGCCCAGAGCCCGACGCGGGGCTCGAACTCACGGACCGCGAGATCGTGACCTGGCTGAAGTCGGACACTTAACCGACTGCGCCACCCAGGCGCCCCGATAGGGTTGACTTTTACAGAAGAGAGTTAAAAACCACATTCTTTAATAGAATAATGTTTTGATTTACTTTGCTTCCTCAGTTGTATGTCATAACCCTAGGAATTGACCTGCTTCCTTGGCTAGTTGAATATTCTAATAAGACTTACATTGAAAAGGAATCTAGTAAAGATAGAAACCTCATTTTCCCTATTATTTGCATTTAGAATTTATTTATTTATTTGTTTGATTATTTATTTATTTACCTACCTATTGATGTTTGTAACATATTATCATTTCCATTGTGGCTTTAGTGTGCTGCTTTTTTTAAACCTATTTGTGAGTATTTGTAAATGGAAAGAGAGTAACTAGCTTACTTATTCAATTTAAGTCTTAAGAAATAACTAATGCCTAAAAGAAAACAGCATAGGAAATTGTCCCCAAAGACCACATTCGTGCTACCAATCAAAGCGGAGATTTACCAAACAAATAAGACCTATTTTTTAAGACTCCTATGGGTTTAGCTGAATACATGAATTTGTCTGTTGAGGTAGCATTCCATTCTAACCTTCCATGCTCCCCAGGAAAGATTTGTGGTTTTCACTACCTGGATAATTAAAACTATGTTATTCACTGTATTATGTTTCTACTACTTTAAAAAGCCATTGACATTGATATTTTAAAAGTTGTTTACAATAATTGTAAAACTTCTGATGCAAACATAGATTCTTATAATTGATTTGTTTATATAACTGCAGAAGGAGTCTATAGAGAGCCACGAGTGAATAACTAAACTATGGCTTAATTCCTAATTTGCTTTTCTTCTTCTCTATGTCCCAACTATTAGATACTTTAGGTAAATCTCAGGTCATAGGAGATAGTACCATGCTACTTTATTTCACTGCCTCCTTTAAATGTGACAATAAAAGCTTTCTCCTGTGCTTCATGGAATACAGGTTAATGTTTTGGGCTTCGTGCACAAATATGCCCAAGGCTCTCATGTTAGTAATACCTTGAGTGATCTCCAAAAAGACATTTATTCTGGTTTACTGTTCTTGCCATCTGTTAAATCTAAATGTCTCTAGTGACTGCACGTAACTTCTCAGTAGCCATAATAATTGTTACCTAGGCTGGCTTTGGAAATATGATTGCAGTCTGCCAGTTGTTATTTTTGTTTTAAGACCAAATCCTCATAGCAAATGGGAATCTGATACTTCAGTTTCAATGTCCAGAAACCATAAAATTAAACATATTTTAGAAATAAATAATGTTTTGAGCTATAGGCACACATGTCCATCAGGTAATTTGTACTGGAAATGTATACAGCTAGTACACATAGCTGAAAGAAAGCTTATGCTTGTTACCTTTATGTCTGTCTTTCAGGGAAGCTGATAAAAAAAGGATTTGGCCTGAATGAGCTATTAAATATCCATAACTCTGCCAAGGTGGTGAATGTTAAAGAGCCAGAGGCTGGAATGTGGACAGTGAAGGTATGGTTATTTTACAAAGTCTGTTTATTTTGTTTTGATGTTGGCATGTTTTATAAAGTATATACAATATTTATATCTTCTCTCGCAATCACGGAGAATGCTTTTACTAAAAAGCAGTATACATAATGCATTTGTAAAGGTGTCTTGATCACGTGAATTTGGTAGTGTTAAGTTTTGATGACCATGAACGGCATTGATATCACCACAGAATACACTTAAATTCTCAGATAGTTTTCCAATAATCAAACCTGTAGATTGACTTTTTTATGCACCTCCTTTTTCCAAAACAATCAGAGATGGAGCTAGTCGAGAATAATGGTTAGGGGCATAGGCTCTAGTACGGGGATGCCTGGGTAGGAATCTCAATGCTGCTACTTAAAAGCTTTATTTCCTTGGGACTGTAGAGTTCTCTGTGCCTTGCTCTCCTCCTCCTAATGTCGGAATAAAAAAATAATACTCTTTTACTTCATAGAATTGTGCTGAGAATAAAATTAATATGATACAAATGAAATACTTAGCATAGTTCCTGTTACAAAGTAAGCACTCAGGTTCTATTGGCTCTTGTTATTTGGATAGATCTACATTCATTGTTTACTCGAACCCAATATGGTGTTTGGATCCTAGAATTACACGAAGTAGTATATATTCACTCTAAGCATTGTATTATGGTAATATGGAGGACAGAACATACACTCCGAATTCAGAATACCATAAATTGAAATCCAGTTCTGCAGTAGATTATGTGTGTGACTCATTGTCGTGGATATTCTGAGGGACTTGCCCGTGTTTCTCAGGCTTTTCAATGTGCTCTGGCCTAATTCCAACTCCAGTATCTGCATTTCTGTGCCTAAGAGGTTTTTTTCTTTCCAGAACAGAAGAAGGCTGTTCTGCCAGAGAATTAAACCCCTCAGGAGCAGCTTTCAGTCTCTGGCAGGAATAAACTCCAGTTGTCCACATGGGAGCAGGACTGAAAGCACGCCCTTCTGGGGCTACATTCCTTTTCCTGTATCACTTCCCTCTTCCTATGAGCATCCTTTGTACCTCCCAAATAAACAGCTTGCTCTAGAATCCTTCTGGGATAACTCAAATTGAAGATACCCCTTGCATCATTTACTCTTGCTATCTCAGTTTCCCTACATTAAAAAAAAAAAAAAAAAAAAAAAGATTCATGGGCTCATGATTGAAATGTTGGAGCTGCTGTGAATGTGCATGGAAGTGTTCATACCCCAGGCATCTGAGGTGCCATTTCTTGCATGTCAGTTTTTGTTTTTGTTTGCTTTTTCCTTTTTAAAAGAATACCTATGTTAACTTTCCCAGCTTAAAAAAATGAAAGCTTCCATTGTAACTTCATCCAAGCCCTAGAATATTCTCAGAACTCTCAGCCTTATGGGGAAAGTAGAAACAGTCATATGGTTTTTTTTGGGGGGTGGGGGGGGAGGTGGATAATATGGGATAAGGGTTTGGGTGAAAAGGCAGTGTGAAACGTAATGGCCCCATCTGCCTGTTTTATTCACCTCCTTCCATGTGCTTACTAGGTGCTCAATATTTACTGAGGGCATTCAGTTGTAACGATGCAATGTTTTACTGCTATATTTTAAACAAGTGTAGCCAAATTGGATGGTATAGTTATTTTAACCAACTCCCCCAGTGTATGACTAGTGTTGAGTCTAACCTTCTGTGACCACAGTAAGTATAGGAGGTTTAGAGTCTTTTTTTTTCCCTCAAATACTTTAAGTGTGACCTAAACCAACAATGTCTTGACTAGCAAGTTCAGTGAGGCAATTTCTTCTTGCTTTCTGAATAAGCATCAAGTTACTGATTGTGAAATATGTACAAGTGATGACATTTCTTTTGTATTATTGGCAACTTATTGCAAAGTATATGAACCTCTTTTGCAGGTGATTTGGATTGCTACCCATAGTATTTCCTCTAGTAAAACTCTTGCCCAGAAGAAGAGAAATATTGCATGGCTGTTGCTTTATCTTGTGCCTAACACATCTACCCACTCAGTCATCCATCCAATAAACATTTATGGAGTTTTGCCCTTGGCCATGTTCCCTGATACTTAATGGCACTAAGCACATTTTAATTGATAATTAGAACAGAAAAGCACTGAGGATTACTTTGTGAGTGAGGAGGGAGACGATAAGGGGATGAGGTGAAGGGGACTCTGTTTAGACAAGTCTGTAAGTTCAGACTCTTATAATTAAGGAAACAATGAAAAGACACAGTAAATAGATAAGAGTTCTCACAAAAAAACCTCTGGTTCTGATGTCACACCATTTATAGAGTACAATTAGTGGTAGCTAAACAAAGGATATACATTACAATGCAATTTGAAGATAATAAACTTATTTTGCTCCTATATGAAATACCAAAATAATATATCAGGTTGATGCAAAGGAAATTGAGCTGAACCTAGAGACATAAATATCACTGCTGACTTTGGATCTCCCTTTTTGATGGCTAATGAATGATAATGTTTTACATGTGCACTTTCTCAAGAAGAGAAATGTCTGAGATTAGATAGTATTATCTCTGGTGCTATCTCTCATGCACTCAGCTATCTGGAAAATGTCTGCTCTATCAGTAGAATTCATAAGGGCTTGTTGAATATTTCACATAGCAGTTTTTATCCCAAGTATGGAAAACTATTATTTGACTTTAGCATGGTATTCCAGGGCCACCCAACTGAGCCTCAACCAGTCCTTCTAACTCTTGTCTGTCACTTTCCTTTACACTCTAGTCAAATATAACTTTGTACTCTCTCTCATCCTATCTCCTACCACATTCTCTTGACCTGTGTTTTCTCTTAAGTTGTTCCTTCTCCTAGAATGCCCTTCCTTTCCATCTGACTTCTGATTTTCATGGCAAATGACAACACTTTTATCAAGCCTTTTCTGACTTTTTTCCATTCAAAGGCTCTCTTTTCCCTCTGGCCTTCTACTTCAGTTTTTCTGCACCTCCCTTTTTGATGATTTCTCTACAGATTTTATATTTATTTCTGTACAGGTTTTCTCTTCTTATTTTACTCTAGACCAGATTTTGTTGATGGTATATGCCACAGATGTCTGGGAAAGAACTACATGAATATTCATGAATAAAAATGAATGCATTTATTTTGATAATGTCCAAGGAAGCAAGTTGAAGAGTTGATTTAGTTATGTGCTGGCATGGAACTCTTTAATTTGTCCATGATTTAAAACACTGTGAGAGTGGCAATTTCTTTTCTTCTGTGGTTTTCCTCTAAAACCTTGGTAATTACTTTTCTGTAACTTATTAGGACACTGTTACCAAATAGACAATGAGTTTACTCATCTGTATAGTTCACATAAATGACTCAAATGCTTTAGGTTGCCTCTGATGCAGGTAAAAACATGTTAGAAATAGATGAGTAAGAAGAATGTAAAGGTTTACTAAAAACACAAGATAATGTTGTTTTATGTCCCTAAATTTCCATTGTAGAGAAACTACAAATCCTGAATCTCGTTTCTATGCAATACGGATTTTCCATTCAGGCAGCTATATCTATATATAGAATGTTTGAACATAACCACAAAAACTCTCAGGCCAAATTTTGTTCCTTAAGTGAAGCTTCCTACAAAGACATTAAATAATTGTCAGCACCCTTCGGGTTTAGGTGGCACAAACTGTTTCTATTAGTCTAGGATTATCAGTGTGATCAATGTAATCCAACACATCCCTTGGGGCACATTTCCATTAAGTAAATTTGGATAAACTGTCCTTAGATGATCTTCCAAGTAGAGAAAGAAGTGTACCCAACCACATGATTATATTGAGATTCTGAGACTAGTAGAAATGTTTTGGTTTTAGATAGCTATGCTGGTTGCAGGAGACTACTAATGGATTTTCTAAAGATAAGAATATTTTGGAAACCATACTCAAGTGGCATAAGCTTGTTTAGGAATCATAATTAAATAAATCTCAAGTCAACGAAGGACCACACAAGAAGATTATTACACTGGCTTCCAATTATTCTCACCTGGTGACTCTTTTGAAAAAGCCTGAAGATGACACCAGGTGTGTTATTTAAATGGATTAGGTGCAGCATTAATTCAGATGTTTTAGGTCAATGGAATGCTTTATACTAGAGATTTTCTGGAAAATTTCCCAGTTTTTTTAGTCTGCTGATACCAGATTATCAACCAAATAGAATGTTTCCTTTAAAAAAAAAAAATCTTGGGCGCCTGGGTGGCGCAGTCGGTTAAGCGTCCGACTTCAGCCAGGTCACGATCTCGCGGTCCGTGGGTTCGAGCCCTGCGTGGGGCTCTGGGCTGATGGCTCAGAGCCTGGAGCCTGTTTCCGATTCTGTGTCTCCCTCTCTCTCTGCCCCTCCCCCGTTCATGCTCTGTCTCTCTCTGTCCCAAAAATAAAATAAACGTTGAAAAAAAAAAAATTAAAAAAAAAATCTGTACATTTATATGTCTATGTGTATGTATGTGTATATCTATGTGTATGTTATGTGTAGTGTGTTATATATGTGTGCATATGTATGTGTGTGTGTGTGTGTGTGTGTATATATATATATATATATATATATAATTTATTCTATGCTTTGGATACATTTCTTTCCTTATATCACATTTCTCTAAACATACAATGCCTAATAGAATGAGAGTATTTAAATCTAGCTGGCATTATTATATCTTTGTGCCTGGCACAATGCCCAGCCCGTAGTAGGTTTTCAATAAATATTTGAAACTGCCATATTTCTTTAATTTCTAAAGAACAGTATGTCACTTAAGAACAAATACTTTGAGAAGAGTTTGCACCCATTTTCATCCAAGATCCACTACTTAATAGCTCTTTGACCTTGAAGAAATTACCTAATTTCCCAAGTCTGAGAAAAATGGGGGAAATAATGCCTACTTACTGACACATTAATGGTAGAATTAGTTGTACTCTTGAATATGTGTAAATTGAAGATTGTATGTATACTATTTCTACTAATGCGGATACACATGATTTTTTTTTACTTTGGGCTTTGTTTTTTTATGTTTTTTTTTGTTTTTTTTTTTGTTTTTTTGTTTTTTTTTTTTAGAGAGAGAGCATACAAACGGGGAGGAGGAGGAGAGAGAGAGACAGAGAGAGAGAGAGAGAGAGAGAGAGAGAGAGAGAGAGAGAGAGAGAATGTTAAGCAGGCACCATACTCAGCACAGAGCCTGACTCAGGGGCTTGATCTCACAACTGTGAGATCATGACCTGAGCTAAAATCAAGAGTTGGACGCATAATTGACTGAGCCACCCAGGTACCCTGGGCTTATATATTTTCATAAAGCATTGAAACTCTTTAGGAAAGAGAATTAAAGCCAGTTCTATCAATCACATTTTAATTCAACGTATAAAAGGGCAGGCTTCACATTTAGTAGGAGGAATAATTCTTACTGGCGTAATGTAAGAAAGGTAATTCCTTACTAATGTTACATGTTCTTTGGGTGTTGACAAGATGTTCTACTTTACACAGTTACTCACGAACCCAAGCTGATGGAAGCTCCACCATAATTTAGAACATTTAGCCTCTTCAGTTATTTCAGTGGGAGAAAAGACTGGAGAATGTGCATTGAACTTTTTTAAAAAAGGAATTTGTGTCACTCCTGGAATGACACAGATATCTCTGTGAGTGACAGACACACTTTAGTCCCTGTTACCATGGCCTAGTGGTATACTGGATCTGGCTCATAATGGCTCATGGAGAGGAAATTATGCACTTTCTCTTCCCACCTCTGTGTTCAGTAACATCATGTTGGGAGCTTGAAATCAGCCATGGTGGTAGTATTTACACCACAGAAATTGGCAAGTGCCCAGAATTAAGGCTTTTTATTCAGAAAGCAGTTTACCAACTCTTCACTAACCAACCTGACCTCTCCTAATGGAAGTGTATTTAGAAATGTAGAATGGCAAATGAATAATTAGATGGCATCATTATCTTCTATTGCCACAGTGTGCAAATCATCCCAGAGATGATGTTATCCTAAAATGCTATGCATCGACTTGGGTACTATAGAAAAAGCACTGGGGCGCCTGGGTGGCGCAGTCGGTTAAGCGTCCGACTTCAGCCAGGTCACGATCTCGCGGTCAGTGAGTTCGAGCCCCGCGTCAGGCTCTGGGCTCATGGCTCGGAGCCTGGAGCCTGTTTCCGATTCTGTGTCTCCCTCTCTCTCTGCCCCTCCCCCATTCATGCTCTGTCTCTCTCTGTCCCAAAAATAAATAAACGTTGAAAAAAAAAATTTTAAAAAAGAAAAAGCACTGAACTTGGAACAGTTGCCATTTAACTTGCTATCTAAACCTAGGCAAGCAATCATTTCTTTGAATATCAGTTTCTTTATAGTGTTATAAAGTCATCTTTGGATGCAATAGGATTACATCAAATAATGTGTGAAGAAACTTAGCATAATGCTTCTGGAAAAATTCACGAATTCTTGATGAATCTGGCATTTGCTGGTTCTTAAGGAGTCTAAGGGAAAGCACCAACATTAGTTAGGCATTTGGAGGGCTTTAGTATCATTTTTTAAACCTACACTTACAAAATGCCTATGGTAAATAAGAGACCATTATCACCCTATGGGACTTTCAATATAGAGAGGTATTTAATAGGCCTTTATGTTTAAACTAAGAAGTAGATCCATCCACAGATATCAGAGGATAACTAATTTTTCCTGGAGCTCTCCATGGTATTTTAGCCTGTCCTCCTTCACTCCTCACAGAGTCACTTCAATTCAGAAACCTAGACTTGGTCTACTCTGTTCCTTCTTTTCTGTTACTCCTTTGAGGATCAAGGTTACCTATTTACAATTTTAGGATGTCGATAGGTATCTAGTATAACTTTATCTTTGCCTCAGCTCTGCTCACACTGCAGCAGCCTGTGTGTTCTTGACTCAGACGCTTCCACAACTTGACCAACATGACATTGTAATTCAGAGTTGTAATGAATTCAGAGTCATTTTGAGTTCATGACATTGAATTCAGAGAGTAATTCAGTGTAATTCAGAATAAAGTTCATAATAGATCGTTGTGAACTTTAAAAAATTGTATGAATAAATACACTGTGTGAAATACAATTCTCAAGAGTTCCTAGCCCATACAAACCCTGTTTAGTGCCTAGTGTCTAGAAATTTGCCTGTTATTGTTGGAGCTATCATGCTGCTGCTAGGTTTCCTTCTTCTTAACTATAGAAGCCATGAGATTAGAGTGGCTTTGTGCAGAAATGGTACTTCAAGACATTCTATGGTGGAGAGATGTTTTTTTGGAGCCAAATTCAAATAACCCACATGATAAACAGACCAAATATAAAAACATTAAGTGAGTAATGTGGTCTTACTAATATTATTACATATAAAGAAAAATGATATTAAAATTGCTAGAATAATTTGGAGGAGAAAAGAGAGGGAAGGAATATGCAGCTGGACTGCCTCTCTTTTTCTCTGTTTGACTCAATTACAGAACTAGCTGAATATTCTTTGTTCCACTAGGACCTTCACATCATTAATTCTCCTCCAACCCCACTATGTCCATAATATGTGAGAATTCAGAGCCTTCTCCCAACGTTTATGGAATTTGCTGAAAGCTTACTTTCTTAGGTCTCCTTGCCTCCTGATTATTTGTATATTGATTATCACCTTCTGTACTTTGATACAGGACAAAGCTCAGCCTCATCAAAAATATCACAGGAAATCCACTAATAACAGGACTTGTGAGTTTAGTAGATTTAACTGAAGATTTGGGGTTATGTCTTGAAGCACCTTATCCCCTTCTCTCTCCTTGGCCCCATTCCTCTTTTCTTCTTATTATGCCTCTACTTCTCTCCTCTGAATAGTCTCATGAGTTCCACATTACTCTCCTACTATGTAGATCAGTTCAGCATTTTCCAGTGTTTTCCTTGAAACCAGCATAATCAAATTCAGTGAGATAAGCATGAGAAACATATAGGGTGGCTATAGAGGTTGGTTTCTGGAGCTTCACTGAGTGTATACCACAGCTCTTCCACCTGATATATCTGTGAAATTAGGATAATATACTCCCACAAAGGGGCTTTTGTAAAGATCAAAAGTGATCATTTATAAAATGAAAGATTTAGTCTGTTGTACAGTTTGCATTTTGTATATGTTAATATTTCTTCTCCTTTACCATTTACTGGTTTATTTACCATCATTATACATAGAACCCTTTTGTTATTTTTCTAAAGTTCAGTTATTTATTTTTGACACAGAGTGTGAGTCAGGGAGGAACAGAAAGAGAGAGAGAGAGAGAGAGAGAGAGAGAGAGAGAGAACGAACCCCAAGCAGGCTTTGTCCTGTCAGCACAGAACCCGACACGGGGCTCAGTCTCACAAACTGTGAGATCATGACCTGAGCTGAAATCAAGAGTCGGATGCTTAACTGACTGAGCCACCCAGGCCTCCCCGCTTTTTGTTCTTATTAACACTAATATTTGAAAAAGGGAGCTGAGTTAAGAAGCAGACTAAAAAAATAATTTACCTTAAGATACCAGACAAAAATTATAAACTATTGGCGGTTTCTTAAAAAGACATTTTAATATGATGTTTTGTGTTCCCCAAGTATTATCCAAATATTGTTGTAATTATTTTCAGAGAATGATTAGAGAATGATAAATGCATGCATGAGTGTCAGAGGTTATTTTAAACTAAATTAGTTTAATTTTTAAATTTTTATTCTATTTTTAAACCACAATTTTGGTTTATTTGTGATGCCCTTCATTCCTATTACCCTGATTGATACAGAGTTGGATGTAGTTTTACATGAAAACGGACTCACTTGGAAATACTTTTGCTTACAAACCCTTTCAAATTCTATACCGACTGTTTAAAATATAATATAGAAACACAAAGTTAAAAAACTTGGTTAACCTGTTACCCTTCATATTTTTGGCATTGCTCAGAGAACAGGAAACCTACATCCTTATTTCCATATACTTCATTAATTAGTGTGGTATTTTAAGGATCAAAATTAATTTATTTTACAATAATTTTATAGAGGTTAAAAGGAGCTCCTTATTCATTAGCTCTGCTCTATTTTTAATATATTGTTTAGTAATAAAATGCCATATTTTCAAACACAGGTAATTTCTAATTTTGTCACTTTGATATTAAGCACCACTCTTAAAATGGACTCTTTGTCAGTTGATTTGTACACAGCACATATGCAAGATAATTGACACCTGATGGTAGTTATTCGGCAAATTATGGGTCATGTGTAGCCTTGGTAACCTCAATCATAGGAGACTTTCTGAGTAGCAATTAATGATAATATATCATGTCAGTGAATAAATATAAATCAAGTCATCCTAATATTGACCCTTTTGATTGTCCTTACATGAAACCAGGAGGCAATAGTGTCTTCAGTAAGGCACTGTGTGATCTAAACCAGTTGAAATAGACTTAACAAGGTTTTGTATAACCCCTAGGAAATCCCAATGTAAAATTGAATCGTAGCCCATATGCACCACCACTCCCCCCTTTTCTTTGCTCTACTGTATGGAATTCATGACACATCTTCCTTTAGAAATAATGGAATAAATGGTGGTACTGAGACCCCACACTTTACACAGTCCTTTGTAAACCTTAGGAAAATGAGCTGGAGTAATTAGCAGCAGCATTTACACTAAAAATACAACAAACCTGTTTTTATGGCCATGTGTTTTTTCTTTTTTTTTTCACCTTCATTTTCCTTTTTTTTTTTTTTTGGTTTTTTTTTTTTTTTTGGTTGTTTTTTGGTTTTTTTTTTTTTTTTTTTAGTTTTTGCAGGTTTTGCTCAATGAGAAAAAAATATGGTAGTAAAAGGGACATATCTCCTTCTCTTTCCTCTCCTGGTTGCTAATCGCAGTGATTTCAGGAAGGCTGTGTAGTTTGCAGAGCTCTGAAAGTGGCATGTTTTTTTTTTTCAGTATATGAAGTTTATTGTCAAATTGGTTTCCATACAACACCCAGTGCTCATCCCAAAAGGTGCCCTCCTCAATACCCATCACCCACCCTCCCCTCCCTCCCACCCCCATCAACCCTCAGTTTGTTCTCAGTTTTTTTTTGTTTTTTTTTTTTTTTTTCCAACGTTTATTTATTTTTGGGACAGACAGAGACAGAGCATGAACGGGGGAGGGGCAGAGAGAGAGGGAGACACAGAATCGGAAACAGGCTCCAGGCTCTGAGCCATCAGCCCAGAGCCCGACGCGGGGCTCTAACTCACGGACCGCGAGATTGTGACCTGGCTGAAGTCGGACGCTTAACCGACTGCGCCACCCAGGCGCCCCTGTTCTCAGTTTTTAAGAATCTTATATGCTTTGGCTCTCTTCCACTCTAAACTCTTTTTTTTTTTTTTTTTTCTTCCCCTCCCCCATGGGTTTCTGTTAAGTTTCTCAGGATCCACATAAGAGTGAAACCATATGGTATCTGTCTTTCTCTGTATGGCTTATTTCACTTAGCATCACACTCTCCAGTTCCATCTACATTGCTACAAAGGGCCATATTTCATTCCTTCTCATTGCCACGTAGTACTCCATTGTGTATATAAACCACAATTTCTTTATCCATTCATCAGTTGATGGACATTTAGACTCTTTCCATAATTTGGCTATTGTTGAAAGTGCTGCTATAAACATTGGGGTACAAGTGCCCCTATGCATCAGTACTCCTGTATCCCTTGGGTAAATTCCTAGCAGGGAAGTGGCATGTTTTTAATCATGGTCTGCCTTAATATGGCTGTTTATCAGATTACAATTTTATATATAATTATATATAATATAGGCACGCATATTTCTAGTGCATTCTATCAATGCTGCTATCATGTGGTCATTTTACTTTGAGAGAGAATCTTGGTGATCAATGTAATAACATATGGTGAACTCTTTTTCTTTCTTTTTTTAATGTTTATTTTTTATTTTGGGGGGTGGGGAAGAGAGAGAGAACGCGCAGAGGATCCCAAGCAGGCTCCGTTCTGACAGCAGAGAGCCCAGTGTGGAGCTCTAACTCATGAACCATGAGATCACGACCTGAGCCGAAGTCAGAAGCTTAACTGACTGAGGCACCCAGGCACCCCTGGTGAACTCTTATTCATAAATGTTAGGTGGGTTTTTGAAATGTCGATTCCTAGACTCCACTCACCATACATTCTGATTCAGTAAATCTGGGTTGGAGTCTACATTTTTAAGAAACAACCTGAGTGATTTTGTATAGCTGTAGATGAAGGTGCTCCTCGGCTCTTATTTTGAAAGACGTTGACATAGAGGCTAACCTTGCTCTTGGGAGACAATGTAGCACTCTGGTGAAGACCTGGGAGCCTGACCTTACCATTAAAACCCCACCTCTGCAGTTAAGAAGCCTTGTGAACTTAAAAAGCTACTTAATGACTTAGTGCCCCATCTGTTTATCAGCGCAGTGGTGATAATGATGATATATATCTGATAGAATTGTAACGAAAATTAAATTAGCCAATGTATTTAAAGAGTCTGGACATAGAGGGAGCACTCAGTAAACATTAGTGTTACTATTTTATCCTGTGGCCTTCATCCAAATTATTTATTATTTATCCACATATGAGTCATTTCAGTGCAGAGCTATTCAATATTTAGTCCAGCCATCATCCCCTTTAGGAGGTTTTAGCCGAACTACAGGCTAGTCTATGTTGCTTTTATGTATTTTTGCATACCACTTATGTATTTCTAATACTGCATCATATTAAAGCTTTCTATTTCTCCATCTGTCTCCCTCATTACCCATGAGTACTTAGAGGATGGGGACCATGTTTTATGCACATTTGTGTCTCAAGCACCCAGTGCTTTTGCTAGGACGCTGCTGAGCTGAGGATGCTGGTTGGCCAAAATCTGGATAGTGGTCAGCTCTCAGTGCTCATCCTGGCTGTATCTTCCCAGATGCAAAGAAGGAGATCTTTTCCAGAGTCAAACTTGGATAGTGTTTAGGGGAGAAGATTTAGTCATCCATTCATTTCATCGATATTTGTTGAACGTCTACCATGTAAAACCACAATGATCCATGTCCTTATGGAGCTTTTACAGATTAACTTCAGGGGTATTCACTAGTGACTCAACATCTATATCTTATACCATTGGGCCAGTGTATTACTGAATTTTATTTTAGAACAATCCCTTGGGATATGCGTTATAAAACTTGCATTTAATGTGTAGAATCATAGTTAAGTTTAGAACACCCAGATCAGAGCCTCAATTATTGGACATCAGTCCTAATTAAACACCTTGTAGTTTCCCATACCAGGTAGTGTTTATTGTGACCAGCAACCTGGATCAACTCACGGGGTTTGTCGTTAAACATTTTTCAGACTTCTAGCAGTGGAAGGCACTCTGTTCGCATCACCGGCCTTAGTACGATTGATTTCAGAGCTGGTTTTTCCCGAAAGCCCACCCTGGATTTCAAAAAAACAGTCAGCAGACCAGTGCAAGGTTTGTATGCGCATATTACCAAAGTTGACGTAGTAGATATCCAAGTGCAAAACATTGCTCAGATTGTCTGTGATTTTATAATTTTGTGGAATTCAACAGAATTGGGAGTTATATTCTTGGCCTCATCACTTTTTTCTCGAAGTGTAAGACCAGTGATATTAAAATTACTCAGCTTGTTAAAAATTAAGATTCCTGGGCCTCACCCCAGATCTCCTGAATTAGAACCAAATTAGGTTGGACCCAGGAATATGCACTATATCAAGCACCCCAGTTGATTCCTAAACTTACTGAACTTTGAAAACTACTGACGTGTATCTTGAGATTTTTACTAACATCTATAAATTACCTTGTTGTCAAGGTGAAAAATGAGGGTTTTATGTGTGTAGATGGCTAAAAAATTAAAGACATTATGTGCCATTGTATGTTCAAAGATAAAATTATTGCTGCTTTTTAAACCTTGTTCTTATTTTATTCATGCAAGATTATAGGTTTATAGATAAAAAGATGTTTAATCGTACCGTGACTCCTTAAATTTATTTTTTTCTGATCATTCTTTTATTACTACAATTACTGGAAGGATACACATAGTGAATCCTTAAAAATTAAATATTTATGTAATTAAACATTAATACAGTAGTCACAATTCTGATTTTTCTATGTATGATATTATTAAAATACCATAAAAATAATTAATTAGGATTTCCTAAGTTTCTCTGGTCATGAATAACTGTCTTTAACGTAGTAGAAAAGATTCTATAATTAGGCCACAATTTGTTCAACAGTTTGTAGTACTCATATTTATAATACTTCTCTGTTATTATAGTTCAAAGATTTATCTGATAAATAACTCAATTGTACATTACTTATTAATAATAATAATAATAAAGTCTTTCTCCTCTAGGAATTCCTACTTATGTGCTGCTGAATACTTCTGGAATTTCCGTCCCAGCCAAAGTAGATCGTCTTGAACTTCTGAGTATCTCAGGCAGTTCTCTGAAGACTATCCCTGTTAAATATTACCCTGACCGAAAACCTTATGGCTTGTGGAATATTTCTGACTTTATACCACCAAATGAAGCCTTCTTTCTCAGAGTCACAGGCTATGATAAGGATGATTATCTCTTCCAGAGGGTTTCAAGTGTTTCCTTCTCTAGTATCATCCCAGGTGAGACATCATTTTATAAGACCCTGGAGTATTTATAGTTTAAGGGAGTACTGTGGTCCTATAGTAAAGAATGCACTATAAAATAAAGAATATCTTCACATTATTACTGGGTTGTCAAATTGATGGACATTTACACTTAGGTAACACAATTTTTCTTAATCATAAAAAGCACATCCAGAGTTTCATGTGAAGTCTCACTGACTGCAGATCTGAAAATTCTGATTGGTGCAATCAGTGTAACAACTGGGAAATTCTGGTACTCTTACTCCCCCTAAAAAAAAAAAAAAAAAAAAAAAAAAGAAAGCCTGGCACACACGCTCAGTGTTTGATCAAGCTACCCAAATTGGCCAAATGGGCTAAATGCTTATCAATGATTGTCAGAAACCTACTTTGTGAATAGTAATTCATTGTAAACATCTGGTGATGATTCTGCCTTAATGTGATAAGTTGGCAGTTAATCAGTAAGCTAGTTACTCATATATTTGCTGTTGTATAGAGATGAGAACGTAGATTAAGGATTCTTTGGAAGCATGAGGTAGCATTTCAGTTTGTCTCTACTCTTGCTATTTCTCAAGGCTAATGACAACTGTGATAAAAACTTTGGCACTGTAGCCAAAACTGTGGATATGCAAATCTGTAGAAGGATTATTTCTAATATTGTACTATTGGATGGAGGGACAACAATTTATCATTTATACATAAGGTTGTAATTTGAGAAATTCAGAAACAACTGTACAGCTATTCTTTAATGGTTGTCGAATGGCGAGATTAGAACCAACCTCAGTATTTCCTCATAGTTAGTTGTCTTACCCCTAAATTGAATACTGCAAAATCTGTTGGATTCTTAAAAATCAAGTTTTTTTCCCATTATTTTTGGGAAAACAATTACTGTATGACTTCAATTCTTTTTTTTTTTTTTAAGTTTACTTATTTTTGAGAGAGAGAGAGAGAGAGATAGCATGAGCAGGGGAGGGGCAGAGAGAAAGGGAGACATAGAATCTGAAACAGGGTCCAGGCTCCAGGCTCCAGGCTCCAAGCTCCAAGCTGGCAGCACAGAGCCCGACGTGGGGCTCGAACTCACAAACCGTGAGATCATGACTTGAGCTGAAGTCAGATGCTTAACCCACTGAACCACCCAAGTGCCCCAAGAGGCCTCGTCTTTTTGTAGAACCTGTGGGCAATGTAGCAAGATGGTGCTGGGGGGCACAGCAAGGAAGTTACATTCAGTACCCAGACTTTTTTGGTCCAGGTGAGGTGACTTGCTAATGGCAGGGCTTCCCCCTACCATCTGCTAGCTAAGGTGTATGACTTCAATTCTAAGCCATGTAGGTCCTTTTCATATATTTACATTTTTTAAATAACAATAGATTCTACAGTGGAGGAGGTATTGTAACTTATTCGGTAGCCTTTGTTTTTTTGTTTTTTTTTTTTTTTTCTATATTGGTGGCACAAAAAATAGTGTCTTAAAAAATAGAGTCTCAGGTTTAATGAATACGTTAGTAAGGGGTCCATGGAGAGATCCAGAAATTAATGGGGTTTGAACAAAGAAAGATAATTAAAGTGATTTTTAGTGATTTAGATTAATTGGAATGCAGAGGGTTTACTAGAATAATTAAGGTTTGAAGATTTTGAATGGATTAACAGGAAGTACCCAATATTATTGTGACCTTGTTGCCCATGTTCTATTTTTCCTAGATGCTCCCAAAGTTACAATGCCCATGAAAACCCCGGGATACTACTTGCAGCCAGGCCACATTTCCTGCTCTGTTGAGAGTCTTTTACCCTTTACCTTGAGCTTTGTCAGAAATGGAGTTACACTTGGAGTAGACCAGTATTTAAGGTGTGTACATGTTTTATTAGCAGTTATAGAAAGCATTAAACATCTAAATACAAACAGATACTTATTTTAATGTGCTTTTTCATTGGAAATTCCCATTTATTTGTTCCATAGTCTTGGAATATAGCAGTGAACAAAACAGGCGCAGGTCTGTGCCCTTATGGAGATTTTATTATAATGGAGAAAGAAAACAGATATATGTTTTATGATATGTTAATTTCTCATTTATAATATGTTAAATATGTTAATTTAGTAAGTGCTAGAATTCATTCAAGGGTTGATTCAGGTTTTATAGAATCTGGATGTTATATAACTTGACGGTCTCTTGTTAAGCCCAAGAATACAAAATTATGAATATAAAGTTAGGTACTAAACTTTGGAAAGGTCCTCGCAAAAGAGAAGAGTTTAAGCTTTGTTGGCTTTGGGGCAAACAAATCTCTGAATATAATTGAGAGATGGGGTGCATGTGGTTTTGGCCAACTTGCAGTTTTAAAATTCAGGATAAGGGACATTTGAGCAAAGACCTAAACATGGTGAGAGATGATCATGCAGATAGATATCTAGGAAAAAGGATTTGCATGCCAGGAACAGTTAGTGCAAATGCACAAGGCTGGAGCTGACTGGGCATGGGGGAAAGAAAGACAGGAAGGAAGCCAGTGTGGCTGGAGTGCAGTGAGCCAGGAGAAGGGTAGAGGATGGGGTTAGGGAAGTGAAGTGGACTGGGACAGCAGGTGGAGGGAGAGCATGTGTGGCTACTGCACGTAACAATCAGTGGGAGTGGGTGAGGAAGCACTGATCTTCCTTGTGAAGATGGATGGCTTTTTTAGATAAATATAAATAATCAGTGAGAAAATTGAGTAGACCTTGAAATCTGGAGGATGATTTCTGGAATTTTTTTTTAATCTTACTAATGAAACAAACTACATTTGGAGAAAAACTCTAGAAATTATTTTACAAAATTTCTATGCTGTTGATTCAATAGTAATATAAATAACTTCCATAAAATGCTAAATATTTGACAGTATTAGCCTATTTAATCTCTTTAGGGGGTCATTTTAAGCAAAAACTATGGCAGGAATATTCAGTATAACTTTAGAAAAAAATTCCACTATTTGAAGATTGAGCTGTATTACTTCCTGCTACTTTTTTTTATATTGTGTATCTTAATGATTCCCTAAGCTCCATGTTTAATAACCAGCAACATAACTGACCAGGATATTAAATGATGAAGCTACATAACTGCCTGATGAAATCAAATAATTCTGTTTCATGTTTAAATAGTAACATGTTTCAAAGACACTTGAGATTCTTTATAAATATTAATTCATTAATTCCACACAATTCCTGGGAGGTAAGCCACAAGAATTCTTTCATTTTTCCAGCTCTGTGGCCCAGAGATGTGACATGCCTTGCTGACATATATTAAGCGGCTTTGTGTGTAAGAGGCTAAAGACAGAATTTGGCATGGGTGGTGATGGATTGATACTCTAACCCTGATTCACTCACAAGTCCCTGCCCTAGATTTCCTAATAACTTGAGACATGTGACTTAATCTTTGTTATGTGAGTCGCTATGGTCACTAGGGGATGTAAGAGAGAATTAGTTTGCATTAGCAGCAGGACACATTTCTATTTGACATGTTCTTTCCTTATTCCAAAGGTCATGCCTTCAAAACTTCTTAGAGTTTTAATGTTAACTGAGAAGACTACATGAAAAAAGAGAATTATTTTCACGTAATATTTCATAAATGAGAGGAGCAAGTATCACTGTCAAGAATATTCTTTACGTAATCTCACCCTGTTTACGTGCCTTTGAACTAATTACTTATCCTTCTTCCTGAATCTCGACTTACTTGTTTTTAAAACGAGGGACTGGAAGAATTGTCACTATCTGTTTCTAAAATATCCATGTGTCTAAGTTTTGATGAATCCTAATGTTGTGTGCTTGGGTCCGAACTTGGCATTGCAGAAAACACGACACACTGTATGTATTTCAAACTTCTGCCTCCCTGGAACTTACCAGTACCTCTTAGACGATGACAGTTATAAACTTGGACTTAGCTTACTGCTCTTAGGCATTAAAGATATAGCTTAGGTGATGACTGTGGCTTAGAGTATGCTCATACTCCTTTTTCTTCTGAATGGGGCAGTAAGGACTACTGACACCTCATGCATACATGGTTGAAAGGAAACATTAACTAAAGTGAATATTCTGTTACTAAAATATATGGAACAGTGACCTTGCTTATTTTGTCCGTTTTCTGATGAATAGGAACCTGTGCCTTCACTTTCTCTTACAAAGTCTAGATTAGTGATAAATACACATTAAGAGCTCAGTAAGTTCTTCGTGGCTTTTTGATGACAGGTATTTTTTTTTTTTTTTTTTTTTTTTTTTTGGACAGCAAGAGATCTGGTGTTATAACTGAGCTATTATATCTCATACCACTTTCAGATTTCGGTGTACGGTGTCTTTTGCCTCTGCAATGGGCTTTTCATCTCATCTATGTCTTGAATGTTAAAGAAGGTTAAACATAGCTATGGATGAGTGTAAGAAGAAAATTAGGAAAATAGTTATGATTTTCAATTCTATTTTAAAATAAGATAATGCCTATTTTGTAGATTATTGGAATCCTTTAAAGTATCTATTAATATCTATTAACTAATTAGATATGAAATATCTATCAGAATTAAATATCTATTACTAAAACACTTCGAAAAAATAGAAAGCAATTTGAACAGTGTTAAAGGCCAAAGAATAAGTATTTATTAAATGAATGGATACATATTATAGCAAATGGGTTTTTTTAACCTAAATGACAGGTTTGATAATAAAATGGGTAATTTTTTTCTTTTGTCAATGTATACGTAGATTGAACCAGATATGTTCCATAGCCTTATGTGGAGCTTATATACAAGAAAATTAAAAAGAACTTTTTGGGATCAAAAAGTCAATTTTCTACCTTCAAACTCATGAATTACCTTGTTGAATTGCTTTGGTTGAGAACCTCTACTGAACAAGACCCAAAACTGGAAATAATATGGAAGGAGAGAGGATTTAAGGAGTGTTGCTCTATTAAATCTTTATCTTATATTTTCACATAGCCAGAAAATGTTTCCCTAAAGAAATTCACAAACTCTGTGTCTTATTGCCTTTGGTGTGCCTTTTGCTCAGAGAGCTTAACTTTCTTCTTCTTTTTTTAATATGAAATTTATTGTCAAATTGGTTTCCATACAACACCCAGTGCTCATCCCAATAGGTGCCCTCCTCAATGCCTTTCTAATGAAAAGGTGTATAATTTTAAGCTATGAGGAACTCTGTAGTTTCATCTGCTTATTTTTACATTGTTCTTTTGAATGAATACTTCCAAAAAATCACTGCTTTCAACTTTGTCTTGCTTTTGTCATAACTAAAATGGTTTCTATTTTCTTGCCCCAGGGAATCTGCCAGTGTGAACTGGGAGATTGAAAAGGTCACTTTGTCTGATGAAGGTGCCTATGAGTGCATCGCTGTCAGCAGTGCGGGGACTGGACGGGCACAGACATTTTTTGATGTGTCAGGTAAGTAATTGTCGCTAATTGCTTTGCAGTTGCCTGGAAATTAGTGCAGCTATGGAAATGGGATGTTTGATAATCCTGGCTTCACTACATATTAGCTGTGTGACCTTCCTTGGGACAAGCATTTAAGGACTCAGTGCCTTGGTTTCCCCAAACTATAATAGGAAGATAATTATCAGTAACAGTCTCTTATCTCATTGAGAAATGTGAGGTTACATGAGATAGTATAAACTCACATAGAAGAGAGCCTGGCACATAGAAACACTTAATAGACCCTAGCCATCATTGTTATTGTTCTTGTACTATTATCATTATTATTGTAGGCTCTCTTAATAAATATTTTTTGAAAAGATCACCTAGCATTTTTATTAAAATTGAAAGAAATTTAAAGAAAGGAAGGGATAAAATTTAAGAAAAGGGAGAGATCTATTCTGGGAATAACAAGGTTAAATTTCCCATTTTCTTTCCCATATTTGTAATAAGCAGACTGTTTTTATGAATGCATTCTGACATTAAATTCAAGACAGTGAAAGTGATCATGTTCAAGAAACACAGGACCTCAGTGGCTACAGTACTGGTATTAAGAAGAGTGGAAGAAATGCTAATTATTTCACAGTAGATAGTATGTTTCCTACAAATAAATGGGAGACAAAACTCATTGCTTTTTATTTATTTTTGAGAGAGAGAGAGAGAACCTGAGCTGGGGAGGGGCAGAGAGAGAGAGGGAGACACAGAATCCAAAGCAGGCTCCAGGCTCTGAGCTGTCAGTACAGAGCCCGACACGGGGCCCGAACTCACAACCTGTGAGATCATGACCTGAGCTGAAGTCAGATGCTTAACCGACTGAGCCACCCAGGCACCCAAAAACTCATTGCTTTCTAAGGTAGAGTATATTTTAGCGAAAAAGTCATTTTTCCTTTAATCTCCCAGAATTCTTAGGACACAAAAAGATTATCATTTTTAACCAATGATCAGGATTTAAGCCACTTTCTCAGAACATATCTAGAATTTATTAGAAAGTTTGTTTTGATTGAATTATTTTCTACCTGTCTTATAGACTAGGTTGCTGTGTGTTTAATAGTAACCCTATTCTGACCTAAATGTAGCTGCTGAGTTTATAACATTGTCTATACCTACTTTTAGTGTGGATGTGCATTTTCTTTAGGCAATTTAACACAAAAGCAACTGTATAACTGTAGGACTGTTTAGAAGTCTAGGATTTATGTTTGTTATCAATAAGTGCAAGCTGAACTTTAAAACAGAGGCATGCAAGCATGTTCTTCTTGGCGTGAATTTATTTGTATTCTCTTATTCTTAGAAAAATAAAGCTTGTCTCCTGAAACAATTCAGTTCACATGCATCATAAACTATTCATTTTTTTTTCGCCAGTAATTATGAAAAGCATTGGAATTGTGTCAACGTTCCTCAGCTTCTGGGAAAACAAACACTTGAGCACTTGACTGTTTTTTCCCAACAATATTAATTGAGAGAAAGACAACAGGGAAAGAAGTTTGAGTGAGTTGATTTAGACATCTTGCATAAACAACTAGGAAGTGCCAGTAAGAATTTGTGAACTGACTCTTAAGAATTTGACTCTGTAGTGTCAGTAACTTCCATATGTGTGTTGTACACATGCTCCATTAGTTTAATTTGTGCCAGCCAAGCAGTGGTATCACTAGGAAATTATAACGTGCCCAAGCCAGTGTTCAGGAATTATGTCCCACTCAGTCAATTATGAAAGAAGGAACAGAAGCACTGATGGTAACAGCAGTGACGGTAATGGCAGAAATAACAAGCAAGTGCCCCTTTGGACTTGGAAGAATAGACATTTCTTGCCAGGCTCACTGTTGCCTCAAACCTCCACCCACTTCTGAATCCCCTGTAGCCTGGGCTGAGATCCCAGCAGTTAGCTAAAGGCATGCTGGAATCAAGTGCAAATTCATAGGACAGTTAGGTCTTATATTTTGGAAAGGAGTGTTGGAAAACAAGGCATTTTGAGATAGTGATGTTCTGGTGTCACTATGGACACGAATTTATTTTGTAAAGTCAAAGGACACCCAAGCACAGTTTGAAGAAAAGCTAAAGTTCTACCAATATGTTACCCTAATTTTTTATTCCAGCATTTTCTTCTAGCTGACATGTGTAAGGATTTTTAGTTCATGAAAAATGTTGATTATTGAATGTTTTAGATGCAAAATGGGTATAAAAAGCATCGTACTTCTTTTATTACATATAAACATACAGAAACAAACGAGTAGAGTTGCAGAAACATGAAAAACTCTTTTCAAGGAATAATTGTTAATTTAGTACGGTTACAAAGTTACATTAATTTTCTTCACTGAATTTCTTTCTTAACACAATGCCCTCCCCTGAGGGAGTACACGCACAGAGTACTAAAATTCTGGGTTTACATAAAATACCGGGAATACAGAAAACTTGTCAGGGGCATGTCAGTGACAGACAATCTTAAATTATAATTACAGGATATTGTATTAGAACAGGATAAGGGCTTGGAAATAATCTTGTACCACCTTGTCATTCTGTAGCTAAAGAAACTTAGGCCTGGAGCAGGCAGTGACCCATTATGATTATAGGGATGAGAAGAAGGTTCCTGGCCTCCTGACTTCCTGTTCAGTGATCTTTACCTAATGTCACAAGGCCTATATTTGTCATTCTTCTCTCAGTTATGAGGTTCTGAGGTTTCATCTCTGGTTCCCTAATTCTAGCCTTAGTCATTCTTTTACATAGGAAGGGCTGTCCCTCAAACTTCTAGGACCAGGCTATTTCTGACAATCTATTATCTTGGCCTCCTTTGCACACTGTTGTCATTCTCCCTCATCGTTTCCCCCAACGCCACAAATTTATTTATGCATGCATAAATATTTAAGTATATACACTATTTATTATCTCTAGTTATTTAGGCAGCAATGATATTGTATGTCATTCTTTCAAACCTTATCTGTTCCCATTTATTATTAGAAAGTTAGCATTTTACATATTTCAATTTATGTTTGAAAAGGGATTAGACTCTGAGGTGGGGTTTGTATATAAGAAGGTTATTTCTAGGAAAATGCACTGGTAAGGGAGTAACAGAAGTGGAAGAATTTAAATTGTGATATAGTCACTGCTAGGGCCTTACTGGATCCCACAGGGAATTCTGGAGCTGTCATGGCCCTGAATCAAGGCAACAGAGCCTCGATTTGTTTCCTCATTAAGTGGTCACTGAATGATGGGTGCCCTGGAAAGGGGGGATTTACCCTGAGCATGTTAGCTCCCTTGGCTATGAGCTGTATATAACCAAGAAGCATAGCAGCCAGGGAAATGAGTACCTATATCCTTAAGAGGACTCTGGGCATGTGCCCAGCATTCCCTACATGCCTAATGTACAATTTTCCATTTTCTAAAAATCTCAAAAAATACCTAGTTTAGTTGAGGAAGTTTGTGTCAAAAGAACAAAAAAGAAAACCATACAAACATCATGTGGCCTTCATAAAGATCTCGATAGAATGTGAACACATGTACTTATGATGACTTTCAGGTCTTTGATGGTCTATACCATCTTGGATATGAGAGTCATAGAACATTAGAACTAGAAAGGGTCTTTAAGATAACCTAATTTGATTATCTCATTTTTTAGACAGGGAAGCAAACCCTGTGGATAAATTGACTTATCTAAGGTCACATACCTAGAGAGAGAACTAGGCAGCCTATGGTTGACAGATTCAGTACGTAAAAACATACAGTGCCCAATTAAATTTGAATCTCATATAAGTATGTCTGAAATATTTCATGAGACATATGTACACGAGAATATTATTTGATGTTTATCTGAAATTCAAATTTAACAAAGTTTCTCGTATATTCTGTCAAGCCTAGCCAGACTCCAGAGCTTTCTAACTTTGTCGTGTCCTCTTTCCACATGATTCATCAACCATTTTCTTAAGAGATTTTAAGAACATAGCAGAATGATAAAATTTTGTTTTTTAAAAGATAATTTAAAATAGGATCTACTCTTCTAAATGTTTGGAAAGCAGGATAAATATAAAGGAAAATATGAAAAATATACACATTTCTGTCCCTCAGAGATTACCAGTATGGTTTTGGCATATTATTTCCAGGGTTTTTTTTTCCAGGCTTATGATTCATCTGCACTTATATATGGTTTTAAATAAATAAGAATAAAATTTGATCTTGAATATCTAATACTCTTTCATATTTAAACTAAACAGGCACATGGGTTTCCAGCTGGAATAGCTCACTGCAGTTTTATTGCTGTATTATTGCTGAATAATAGCTTGTTACATCAGATCGTTTTAAAGCATTTGGGCAGAACATGTTTTAGGGGGGCATTTGTATTTATTCTCAAACCTAACTAGAGTAATATGATTCTCTCTAGAATGTTGGCTCAATATCTAATTAGTAAGTTATTTTTGACGGCATTTGAAATGTGCATGACTTATTCAATACCTTTTGTGTGCATGGTTTCATGTGTACAATTTTATTAAAGGCCTATGCCTACTCTTAACTTGTCCTGCAGTCAAAACATCCCTTGTTCCTTTGGGGGAACATTTGTCATACTCTGCTGTTGCACTGTCTTCTTAATGAGATTGTAGCCCTTTGAAACCAATATTATCATATTTAGTATACTATCATCTACCATACTTTGTGTCCTCTTTTCTCTAAAACACCAAATGAGCATTTTTAAATTTAAAAAAATCCATAAATGCTACCTTCTTCAAAACCCAAAAATTTGCCTCATTCCCCAATCCCTAAATTAGTCTAGTGATATCCTTTTGCCAAGGCTTTTTGATTCTCACATCTATAATTTATAAATTTAAACTTGGGTATGCTTTGTTGTGTGAACAAGCACTACTTTTCTTTTCTTTTTTCTTTTCTTTTCTTTTCTTTTCTTTTCTTTTCTTTTCTTTTCTTTTCTTTTCTTTTCTTTTTTTACATTGAGGATTAAAGGCACTAAAAGCATATCCTGTGCATGGTGTCTTCAGGCTACAAGTGCCTGTGCTATTATTCACTTTTACACTACAGTGTTTTCAATTAGAGAACATTCAAATCTTCCCATTGAAGAAATAACATCTAAAACCACAGTGTTCGGCAAATGTGATAAAAATCAGGTGGTCGGTTTTTTTTTTTTTAGAACATGTACTACTTTTTTAAAGTATCTTTTAACTAGATAATTTTCTTGGGGTCAAAGACATATATACTAATTAATAAGCTGTCTTCTGCATCTTCCCTACCAGGTTCTCAATATACACTCATTACATTTTTAAACTACATCTATAAGGGAGTAAACTGGCTATTAGGTCTCTTGATTTGAATCTTTTCGTTTCACCCAGAGCCCCCTCCAGTCATCCAAGTGCCTGATAATGTCACAGTCACTCCTGGAGAAAGAGCAGTTTTGACATGTCTCGTCATCAGCGCGGTGGATTACAATGTAACCTGGCAGAGGAATGACAGAGATGTCAGACTGGCAGACCCAGCAAGGATGAGGATCCTGGCCAACCTCTCATTGGAGCTAAGGAGTGTGAAGTTCAGTGATGCTGGGGAGTATCATTGTGTAGTCTCCAATGAAGGAGGATCATCAGCTGCTTCGGTTTTCCTCACGGTGCAAGGTATGTGTGTATGGTAACTTCAGAATTACAGTGCCTTTCTCTCTTCTTCATTTGATCTCTATTCCCTTAAGTTTGGTTTCTCTATTCCCTTAGGTTGGCTATGACAATAACAATATCTACCCAAACAATTACTATTTTGAATGACAGAGTCCTTATGGATCTTAGGTGGCCTAAAGCTGACCAAACTGGAAACTAAAACATCACTAACAAATAGGTGACGTTTTAAGACAAACACAACCAACCAGTCCTAGAGTTGGACACCTTTATTTTAAGAAAATGTAAATAGAAATTGTCTCTGGATGATTTAATAGTTTTAAATTCCCAAGTCTATCATGTGGACTTAAAAATTCTAATTGTTGTAATGATTGGTTAAAAGTCTTTCCCGAGTTGAGTATTACATTATTTCTGATGTAACTAATTTGCTTATATCTTTTTAAAGTAAGATTTAAGATGTTTCTCATCTTGGTGAAATTTTATTAAATATTAGCAGAGTTGTTTTTATCTTATTTATCTTATACACACAAGATAATAAACTAAGGGTAAGCCAATCTTTAATTATGCCTTTAGAGACGAAATGTTAGGTAGCTGAAAACAGTGTGTTAACAATGTGGTTTAATGGCTACCAACTATATATATATATATCATTCAGGACGATCAAATGAAGGTCAGAATCTGTTCCAGTGAATCTCTTTCAATAGAATCATATTTAGCTTCTAAACGTCTGTACCAGCTGAGAGCCTTAATGTAATGAGCAAATTACTATTGCCAGTTTTACACTGTTAAGCTGAAAGATTTAGTTACCACCTCAACAGAATATTTCATTTCAAATCCTCAATGTGGGAGACTGATTGCATCAGGATTGTGTCTGGCTATCTGGTTATAACATCAGAAACAACTTTTTGCCATGCCTGAAGTAACACTCTCAGATGATGTTTTTAACAAGATTATCTAAGAAAATGACCACTGAGACTCAAGGCTAGCGCTTAGAGTGTTATTAGAAGCAGAAAAGTAAAACTACTATGAGAATTAGCAAATTGGTCATCTGATTCTAGTTTTCTCGCTGGTATTTAAGACCTGTTCTGCAGTCTGAATGTACATCTCTTTTGTTAGTGGACCTGGTGAAACCTCTAGGGAAACATTGCTTTTGTAGATGGTTCACTGCATTTCCACGTGGTAGACAGCCTAGATCATTTGAGTCAATCCAAGGGGTAACCTGAGTTACCAGAATTTTGAAACTGTTCTTTACTAAACTGATTGTTTCAGATAGAACAAAACGCTAATGGACTTTGGAAAATTTGATCTTGGTTTCACTTGAAGTCCCTTAGAATAGGATTGTAAACTAAAATCAGAACCTTCCTAGTTTCCTCAGGTTAACTTTTCAATGTATTAGCATCCTATTTAGTTGATTACACCAGTGATTCTCAAACTTCCATGGTTAAAGAATTGTCCCAGGCACAAATTTTCTGGTTTAAAATCACATGTCTGTGGCTGCTGCAGTCTCTTCTCATGTAACAGTAAAATATCAATAAGGACCTCAAAAAGACAAAACTGAAGAATACTAAAACCCAGTGGCAATTAACAGTAGTAAAAATTTGGGGAGGAATTTTATATATATGTCTGTGTGTGTGTGTGTGTGTGTGTGTGTGTGTGTATACACATTTTATATATATATATATATATATATAAACACACACACAGACATATATATACACACACATATATAATAAAGATTTATTTATAATAAATATATATTTATAAATATATGTAATAAAGATTTTTATTTATATACATATGTATATATAAGTATGCGTATGTAATCTTTATATTTTAAGGTCAGTATAATGAAAATCTCAATCAATGGTGCATCTTTTTTATGTTCATATGAAAGCTGAGTGGATGCATCTTTGTCTTTCTGTTTCATACTTTCTGAAAAAGAGAATGTTACTCTTTAGGAAGCCATAATGGTGTTGCCTCACACATATTGATAGCGATAACCATCCAGTAAGGAAAACAGTAGAACTGGAAGTAGACAGGCAACCCGGACTCTCGTAGAGAACTGTAACCTAGGATATATGTTTCTCTCCAAATGAAAATATTTGGAAATGAGAAACATTGATAGGGGTGTCAACTAGCGATTTTAGAGACAGATGGTAGCAGAGGGCAGCATCCCAGTCTCAGCCAGGAGAGCATCATAGATGAGAATCGGGCAAGGAGCTGTGCACATCAGACTAACTCAGTTAGTTAGTTAGACATCAGACTAACTCAGTTAGTTAGTCTGAACTGCAAAGGCAGTTCAACTAGAACAACAGTAGCCAAATAAGCTAGGTCCATCCAAACACTTTCCAAAACTCTTTGGAACTGAAATACCTGAATGTGTACACACTATTCTGACACTTTGGTCATTATATTTCTGTCTTATTGATACAAATGGCAAATCATTACCTTAACTTTTACAAAGAATATTATTTATATATTACAGAAGATAATTAGAGTATGATCTGGCAAGAAAAATTACCTATTTTTATACTGCTACTAATATAATTTGGATACACTATTCAGAAAAATAAGAAGTTTGTAGCAGTGTGAGGCATCATCACTGGGCAATATTATTTTCAGCTTTCCTCTATGTAAAAAAGAGTTATACACTATTTTTAAGTATTTGATGTGTATCTTAGGTAGAAATAGTTGTGTGTTTTGGTAATAAAATAATCTACCAAAATTAGCACTTACATTAAATGTATGGAAACTACTTTTGGGGTATTTGGTATTGCTTATAAAATGTGATCTCAATATCTTAATGTATACCATTTTCTGCTATTTTTCTAGGATAAGTTGCAACACAGCCCTCCCTTCCTATTTTGATGTCTTTTAAGTGATTTTTAAGGGATTTTTGTACAGGATGATATTTTTAATGCCTAAATAAATATCAATACATCCCCCCCCCAAAAAAAACACTTTGTTGACAGACACTGGGTCTGGATTTGATGTCACCTGATTTGAGTGTGAATAAACAGAAAATTATCAAAACAAAATAGGAAAAAAAATAAAGCACTGGACCTAAGGAAAAAATACTGAGGAACGCAACAGGGGGGGATAGCCTTGAAAGAAATGGATGCTTTTGAAAGCAGTTCATTCTAGAGACTGGGAAAAAAATGTTTTGTGTCACCAATGTCTTTCTAAAAGACCTATCCTCCTTTGAGCAGTAGTATAGAATGATAGAAGAAGAAGTGGCTGATGTGAAAGATCAACAACAAGTGTGATGGAAGAAATAAGAAAGGATTTGATGTTAAAATGCAATATTATAATGCAAATTTGAATCAGAGGCACTAAAAAACAGAATTTACACTACATAAAAATAAAATCAGGGATGTGGTGCGCAAACTTGAGAAGTTCTTTCAGAATGTTGAGGAAAAAAACTATGAGTGAGTAATATGTTGTTGTTTTTCAAGTAGAAATAAAAAACAGAGACTGGAACTTGGAACTTAAAGCTATGTAGGTATATAGCATATATATTTATATAACAAAGACAAGTGACACTAAAGAAATAGAAAAAGATATAATTGAAGAAAATTATCCTAGAGAAGAAAAAAAAATTGTCCTGGGTAAGCAAATCAAGTGAGGTCAATAAAGAGAGAATTTCATCTAGACACATCCTGGCTGAAATTTGAAATTATTAGTACAAGGGAAAAAACTCCACAAGCATACATTCAGACTGACCCAATATGTTGTAAATGGAGGGATAAAATCAGACTGGTGTCAGACTTCTCAGATGTGCTAAAGGCTAGAAAATAATTGCAACGACTGTTTGTCATAGTTTGGTTCTTAGGGTCTGAATATGTTCTCTCATTTGGGAAGATATTCTTTACTCTCTAAGGGAGAAGCAGAAAAGCAGATAAAATCAGATTATTCTTTTCCCCATCCTAGAATAAGCCATTCCAATGTTCCCAGTGGGACTTTAACTCTTCCTTAGACCATGGACACTTCAAAGACCTCAGTTTTGGCAGTATTGTGGAATTTTGAGTCCAGCCTTGGCAAAAGCAAGTGTCCTAGTGGCTCTTTTCCATCATTCTCATTTCCCTTAGTGACATTAGACTCATTATCATTCTACCAGAAGAGCCTTGAGAAGAAACACTGATCGTAGAAACTGTGGTTGTTTGAATCAGTCACATAATGAGCATGAGAGAAGGTGAATAGGTTGATATCCTTCCTTCATTATGAGAATTTCTCACGGTGGGGAAAATGGTATAATTAGATACAGGAAATTCTTCCAAAGGGGATTTCCTCAAGCAGGGCTTATAAGACTCACAAGTCCGGCTAGTCCAACATATAAACAAACAAATTGAAGCCACCCACAGTTATGATGGGAAAGGGTTGGGGGGAAACCCAGTTAGATTGATATAGACAAAAATGTGAATATGAGATTGACCATTGCTTGTTTGGGGACAGTGGAACTATAAGTGACCTTCTTATTTATACTTTTATGTACTTAAAAAAAAGTGTTTAATAGGAATGCATTATTTAAAAACTTTGTGTAAATAGGCTTTAAATTTTTTTGAAAGTGCTCATATTAATTTTATTGGGAGATTGAATTATGTATGGGTAATGTGTTTTCTTTCTTTGCTAAATATTCCATAAATTTGTGTTATCACTTTTATATTTAAAATAATTAAGGTATAATTAAGAAAGTTAATAAGAGGTAGTGTAAAAATAAGGAATAATTAAGAAATAGTGCCTCTCAAAGTGTCAGATTAGAACTTTTATCAGTACAAAAATTCATACTTGAAAGCTTAAGGGTCTGGAAATTTTTAGGACTATATTATAGAATAAGCATTTTAAATCCTTTCTGCAACAAAGTAAGGTCAAGTAAAAAGAATAAATGCAGAATTTCAGTTGATAAGTTAGGTTTTCTTATACTGAATAACCCAGTAACAGAGCCATGACAGTCTCTTCAATTTTTCCCTTTGCAAGACTTTCACAGAAATAAATTGTGATTAATGGAATGTGATATCCATGATTGAATAATGAAAACTGCTTTTTATTTGCTTTTCTCTTTTCTTAGACATTTTGATACACTAAAGTCTTGCTAGTTAAGCCTTCTGTTGTTGGAAGTTGATCTGAGACATGTATATGTATGTTTTAAATACTAGTGCATCTTTGTGGATTTCATTTAGATAAGATGAAACCACACACTTAAAATGAAAACCTCAAATCATTACTTGCTGTCAAAAGTTAATTGTATTCATTTCCTTGGTTGTTTGATGTCCCAGTATGAATCAGCACAAATGAATAACATGCTCTGTTAAGATACTGGCTTTTGTTGCCTTCTGTACTATGGATCTAATAAGGAGTAAGTTGGAGGCCTTTAGATTTGAAGGAAAATAATCTAGCGAAGTTTTAATTCAGATATTCACTGCACTGATATCCAAGGAAAATGCAGTTTCCCATAGAAATATTTGCTTTCCTGGTTCTTTCTATGGTGACTGTAAACTTTATGAAGAGAAAAGTTTAATATTCACTTTCTTTATCTGATGAATGTATTCCAATGACTCCATGGTTTCAGGCAAGCTTCTGTTTATAACAAAATGCAATTCTACTCAATAAAATTATACATCATGAGGGGAAAATTAGAGAACTAAGTGATACACTAAAAAGAAATAATATACGCATAATTGGTATCCCAGAGGAGGAAGAGAGAGGGAAAGGTGCTGAAGGGGTACTTGAAGAAATAATAGCTGAGAACTTCCCTGAACTGGGGAAGGAAAAAGGCATTGAAATCCAAGAGGCACAGAGAACTCCCTTCAGACGTAACTTGAATCGATCTTCTGCACGACATATCATAGTGAAACTGGCAAAATACAAGGATAAAGACAAAATTCTGAAAGCAGCAAGGGGGAAACGTGCCCTCACATATAAAGGGAGACCTATAAGACTCGTGACTGATCTCTCTTTTGAAACTTGGCAGGCCAGAAAGAATTGGCACGAGATTTTCAGTGTGCTAGACAGAAAAAATATGCAGCCGAGAATCCTTTATCCAGCAAGTCTGTCATTCAGAATAGAAGGAGAGATAAAGGTCTTTCCAAACAAACAAAAACTGAAGGAATTTGTCACCACTAAACCAGCCCTACAAGAGATCCTAAGGGGGACCCTGTGAGACAAAGTACCAGAGACATCACTACAAGCATAAAACATACAGACATCACAATGACTCTAAACCCATATCTTTCTATAATAACACTGAATGTAAATGGATTAAATGCGCCAACCAAAAGACATAGGGTATCAGAATGGATAAAAAAACAAGACCCATCTATTTGCTGTCTACAAGAGACTCATTTTAGACCTGAGGACACCTTTAGATTGAGAGTGAGGGGATGGAGAACTATTTATCATGCTACTGGAAGCCAAAAGAAAGCTGGAGTAGCCATACTTATATCAGACAAACTAGACTTTAAATTAAAGGCTGTAACAAGAGATGAAGAAGGACATTATATAATAGTGACAGGGTCTATCCATCAGGAAGAGCTAACAATTATAAATGTCTTTGCGCCGAATACCGGAGCGCCCAAATATATAAAACAATTACTCATAAACATAAGCAACCTTATTGAGAAGAATGTGGTAATTGCAGGGGACTTTAACACCCCACTTACAGAAATGGACAGATCATCTAGACACACGGTCAATAGAGAAACAAGGGCCCTGAATGAGACATTGGATCAGATGGACTTGACAGATATATTTAGAACTCTCCATCCCAAAGCAACAGAATATACTTTCTTCTCGAGTGCACATGGAACATTCTCCAAGATAGATCATATACTGGGTCACAAAACAGCCCTTCATAAGTTTACAAGAATTGAAATCATACCATGCATACTTTCAGACCACAATGCTATGAAGCTTGAAATCAAGCACAGAAAAAAGTCTGGAAAACCTCCAAAAGCATGGAGGTTAAAGAACACCCTACTAACGAATGAGTGGGTCAACCAGGCAATTAGAGAAGAAATTAAAAAATATATGGAAACAAACGAAAATGAAAATACAACAATCCAAACGCTTTGGGACGCAGCGAAGGCAGTCCTGAGAGGAAAATACATTGCAATCCAGGCCTATCTCAAGAAACAAGAAAAACCCCAAATACAAAATCTAACAGCACACCTAAAGGAAATAGAAGCAGAACAGCAAAGGCAGCCTAAACCCAGCAGAAGAAGAGAAATAATAAAGATCAGAGCAGAAATAAACAATATAGAATCTAAAAAAACTGTAGAGCAGATCAACGAAACCAAGAGTTGGTTTTTTGAAAAAATAAACAAAATTGACAAACCTCTAGCCAGGCTTCTCAAAAAGAAAAGGGAGATGACCCAAATAGATAAAATCATGAATGAAAATGGAATTATTACAACCAATCCCTCAGAGATACAAACAATTATCAGGGAATACTATGAAAAATTATATGCCAACAAATTGGACAACGTGGAAGAAATGGACAAATTCCTAAACACCCACACCCTTCCAAAACTCAATCAGGAGGAAATAGAAAGCTTGAACAGACCCATCACCAGCAAAGAAATTGAATCAGTCATCAAAAATCTCCCAACAAATAAGAGTCCAGGACCAGATGGCTTCCCAGGGGAGTTCTACCAGACGTTTAAAGCAGAGATAATACCTATCCTTCTCAAGCTATTCCAAGAAATAGAAAGGGAAGGAGAACTTCCAGACTCATTCTATGAAGCCAGTATTACTTTGATTCCTAAACCAGACAGAGACCCAGTAAAAAAAGAGAACTACAGGCCAATATCCCTGATGAATATGGATGCAAAAATTCTCAATAAGATACTAGCAAATCGAATTCAACGGCATATAAAAGGAATTATTCACCATGATCAAGTGGGATTCATTCCTGGGATGCAGGGCTGGTTCAACATTCGCAAATCAATCAACGTGATACATCACATTAACAAAAAAAAAGAGAAGAACCATATGATCCTGTCAATCGATGCAGAAAAGGCCTTTGACAAAATCCAGCACCCTTTCTTAATAAAAACCCTTGAGAAAGTCGGGATAGAAGGAACATACGTAAAGATCATAAAAGCCATTTATGAAAAGCCCACAGCTAACATCATCCTCAACGGGGAAAAACTGAGAGCTTTTTCCCTGAGATCAGGAACACGACAGGGATGCCCACTCTCACCGCTGTTGTTTAACATAGCGCTGGAAGTTCTAGCATCAGCAATCAGACAACAAAAGGAAATCAAAGGCATCACAATTGGCAAAGATGAAGTCAAGCTTTCGCTTTTTGCAGATGACATGATATTATACATGGAAAATCCGGTAGACTCCACCAAAAGTCTGCTAGAACTGATCCATGAATTCAGCAAAGTTGCAGGATACAAAATCAATGTACAGAAATCAGTCGCATTCTTATACACTAACAATGAAGGAACAGAAAGACAAATAAAGAAACTGATCCCATTCACAATTGCACCAAGAAGCATAAAATACCTAGGAATAAATCTAACCAAAGATGTAAAGGATCTGTACGCTGAAAACTATAGAAAGCTTATGAAGGTAATTGAAGAAGATTTAAAGAAATGGAAAGACATTCCCTGCTCATGGATTGGAAGAATAAATATTGTCAAAATGTCAATACTACCCAAAGCTATCTACACATTCAATGCAATCCCAATCAAAATTGCACCAGCATTCTTCTCGAAACTAGAACAAGCAATCCTAAAATTCATATGGAACCACAAAAGGCCCCGAATAGCCAAAGTAATTTTGAAGAAGAAGACCAAAGCAGGAGGCATCACAATCCCAGACTTTAGCCTCTACTACAAAGCTGTCATCATCAAGACAGCATGGTATTGGCACAAACACAGACACATAGACCAATGGAATAGAATAGAAACCCCAGAACTAGACCCACAAACGTACGGCCAACTCATCTTTGACAAAGCAGGAAAGAACATCCAATGGAAAAAAGACAGTCTCTTTAACAAATGGTGCTGGGAGAACTGGACAGCAACATGCAGAAGGTTGAAACTAGACCACTTTCTCACACCATTCACAAAAATAAACTCAAAATGGATAAAGGACCTGAATGTGAGACAGGAAACCATCAAAACCTTAGAGGAGAAAGCAGGAAAAGACCTCTCTGACCTCAGCCGTAGCAATCTCTTACTCGACACATCCCCAAAGGCAAGGGAATTAAAAGCAAAAGTGAATTACTGGGACCATATGAAGATAAAAAGCTTCTGCACAGCAAAGGAAACAACCAACAAAACTAAAAGGCAACCAACGGAATGGGAAAAGATATTTGCAAATGACATATCGGACAAAGGGCTAGTATCCAAAATCTATAAAGAGCTCACCAAACTCCACACCCGAAAAGCAAATAACCCAGTGAAGAAATGGGCAGAAAACATGAAGAGACACTTCTCTAAAGAAGACATCCGGATGGCCAACAGGCACATGAAAAGATGTTCAGCGTCGCTCCTTATCAGGGAAATACAAATCAAAACCACACTCAGGTATCACCTCACGCCAGTCAGAGTGGCCAAAATGAACAAATCAGGAGACTATAGATGCTGCAGAGGATGTGGAGAAACGGGAACCCTCTTGCACTGTTGGTGGGAATGCAAATTGGTGCAGCCGCTCTGGAAAGCAGTGTGGAGGTTCCTCAGAAAATTAAAAATAGACCTACCCTATGACCCAGCAATAGCACTGCTAGGAATTTATCCAAGGGACACAGGAGTACTGATGCATAGGGGCACTTGTACCCCAATGTTCATAGCAGCACTCTCAACAATAGCCAAATTATGGAAAGAGCCTAAATGTCCATCAACTGATGAATGGATAAAGAAATTGTGGTTTATATACACAATGGAATACTACGTGGCAATGAGAAAAAATGAAACGTGGCCTTTTGTAGCAACGTGGATGGAACTGGAGAGTGTGATGCTAAGGGAAATAAGCCATACAGAGAAAGACAGATACCATATGGTTTCACTCTTATGTGGATCCTGAGAAACTTAACAGGAACCCATGGGGGAGGGGAAGGAAAAAAAAAAAAAGAGGTTAGAGTGGGAGAGAGCCAAAGCATAAGAGACTGTTGAGAACTGAGAACAAACTAAGGGTTGATTGGGGGTGGGAGGGAGGAGAGGGTGGGTGATGGGTATTGAGGAGGGCACCTTTTGGGATGAGCACTGGGTGTTGTATGGAAACCAATTTGACAATAAATTTCATATATAAATAAAAATAAATAAATAAAATTATACATCTTCCTTGACTTAGGATGGGGTATGTAATCTCTAGTGGCTTGCCCTAGGTTACAAAGCCAGCAAGTGACACAGCCCAGATCTAAACTGTGTCTTTCCATTGTTCTGCATTGAATACAGAAATGCCTACACAGGCTATTAGCAGGCCTTAAGTTTCGGCAGGTAGAGGAAAGTGTAAAAAGATAATATAAATAAATGGTTCTTGGGTATGGACAGAAAAGTGAGAGCAGTGAATTTTTTTAAAAGTAGGCTCCATGCTCAATGTGGAGCCCCACATGGGGCTTAAACTCATGACCCTGAGATCAACACCTGAGCTGAGATCAAGAGTGGGATGCTTAACCATCTAAGCTACCCATGTACCCCCCTAAATTTTTTTCAATAGGAAAGTTACAAATGTCCTCAGGTTTCTGTGGCATAGGTTAAGAATCTCTGGAAATCTCCAGCATTGTGTGTAACGATGATTTAGAGAAATCACTGCTTGATTTTAATTCCCTATCCCTCCGTTGCTCCTTCCTTCTCTGATGCCTTATACAGTAGGCCAGGTAGATCACAACAGTTTGGTAAATCTTTTGACCCAAGTTCTGGTAGAGTAGCTAAGGAGCAGGTCAGGGGAGAGAAACATCCATAAATATGCTCCAAAACAAGCACACAGAGAAAATGTAAGACAGTTAAACCATAAGTTCCATGATGGCAGGATCCAATTTTCTTCAGTTTGGTGTCTTTAGTGCCTGACACAATATTTAGTGCATAGTGTTGCATCCTGTCTGTGGGAAGTCTGAATGAGAAGTAGAGTTCATATTTCCTTTTTTTAAATTTTTATTTATCTTTTAGTCCAAGAGAAATTTTTCAGGGGCCCAGAGACCATAGAGCAGCAGTGAAGAGAAATGTTAGGATAATGTTAGATGGTATTGGACAGTAAAGAAAATGAGCTAGAGTATATTCATTTAGTACAGTGCCTGGGATGTAGAGAGTGGTTAATAAATGTTAATTGGGGAATTAAAAAAAAAAAACAGAGTAGAGTGTTTAGGTAAGGCAAGTCCGAAAAATATTTCCATCATAAGATGTACTAAAAAATTATTTGAGTTATATTCTTCCTGAACATCGATTAATGTTTATTATTTTATAAATTCATTATCCAATTAAAAATAAATTCTGTTTCTACAGATTAGATATTTGTAATACAGGAAAAAACATAGTAACTTACTATTTTTATTTATGAGGAAAGGGATATGATATTTGACTATTATGAATAAAAGTTGAATTAATTCTTAGTACTTATTGCTGGATCTGCAGAAAGGTATACATTAGGAGCATTTGGTTATTGATAGTGCTAAACTGATAGATAATCATTTTAAATGATATTTAAATGATAAATGATAGAATCTTCATTTATGCTGTTTCCTACAGCACTATCTGAATAATACTGTTATCAGTATACTTTTTCATAGTACTAAAACAAATACTGAAACACATGAAGTGTCTTGACTAAAAACACAGGTCTGCCAAAGATCAGGGCTGGTGTCTTATTTGTTTATATATTCATTATTCCTTCCTTCCTTCCTTCCTTCCTTCCTTCCTTCCTTCCTTCCTTCCTTCCTTCCTTCCTTCCTTCCTTCCTGTATTCACCAAAACTTTAAGTGTCAGATATTGTGCTCTTTGCTGAGGGTATAAATGAAGATAGAACAGCATCCTTCCCCTCAATAAGTTTATAATATAAGAAAGGGAATAAGTAAATTAAATGAATATTTATAACACAGTGTGGTAAGAATTTCACCAGGGTATTATACCTAGGAGACTTTAATTCTTAGTGATGAGTGGATGTTGAGAAAGGCTTCACACAGGAGATGGTACCTGAGGTACCCATTCCAGTGGGGAATATAAGTCAGCATTACCCAGGTGGAAATCAGGAAAGCCTTTCTAGATGGAGAAAATTACATGTGTAAAGTCACAGAAGAATGAAGACACAGCAATGTGGGCATGCTGAGAGTAGAGGGTCCAGCTGAAGAGGGAGATCTGTCCCTAGGATGGTGTGATTTTCTTTTTTCAGGACCCTTTTCATATACAAGTGGAAAAATCATTCAGGTTTGTGACTTTGTGATGTTGGCTCAGCAAACAATAAAAACAAGGTACCGGGGGGAGAAAAAGTGGTTGCAGTGATAGCTCTGTGGAGTTTAGGCTGGATACAGAAAGAAAGAGAAGGTTAAAGGCATGGTCTGATAGATTGGAATAAATCAGAAGGGTCAGAGGAGTTTGGGTCATGATGAAGTTGGGGAAGGAGAGTGTGGGAGTCAGGAAGTGACAACTGGAAGGATGGGAGGTTCTGAACCTCAGATTGGACTTGCAAGGCTAAGTGTTTTTTCAATCACATTGTGGGTCACTTCCCTGATAAGATAACTAAGGTAACAAATGAATTTGTCTAGCAACATAAAGTAACTGCCAGATTTTTAAGTCTTTCCTGCTAGAAGTGCTATGTAGATCTACTTTTATGTACTTTTGATCCTATAAGTGTTGCATACTTTATAAAATTATCCTGTTTTGAGTACCATAACCCTTTTTTTGAAAAAAAAAAAAAAAAAACCTATTATTTTAGAGTAGTTTTAGGTTCACAGCAAAACTGAGAGGAAGTTACAGAGATGGTTCATATACTCTCTGCCCTCTGCCATTATCGCCATCCCCCACCAGAGTGGTGCATTTGTTACAATTGATGAACTTGCACTGACACTTCATAATCACCCAGAGTCTGTAGTTTACATTAGGGTTTACTCTTGACATTGTACATTCCGTGGGTCTGGACCAATTTATAATGGTATTTATCCATCATTATAGTACCATGCAGAGTGTTTATTGGCACTGCTGTTAAAAACCTCTGTGCTCTATTCATCTCTCCTTTTCACCCTCCCAACCACTAGAAAACCACTTATCTTTTTATTGTCTCCATAGTTTGGCCTTTTCAAAAATGTCTTACAGTTTGACACATACAGTACGTATCCTTTTCAGATCGGCTTGTTTCACTTAGTAATATGCATTTAAGGTTCCTCCATGTCTTTTTCATAGCTTGATAGCTCATTTCTTTTTAGCACTGAATAATATTACATTGCCAACTTTTGATAGTCAAAAGATATCCTTGCCATAATTGTGTCTGGATCAAAAGATACATGTACATATATGTAAAGCTTTAATAGCATTTTTCTAATATGCTATGAAGTAATAATGCTACTTATGATTGACCCTTTTTTCCCCAAGTCAAATGAGAATGGACTTTCTTCTACTTGGAAATTCTGTGATTTTGGAAAATTGTTATAAAGAGAGCCCAGTAAAGAAAAGGTAATGTAATAGTCAATGCTGGTCATCATTTAATTGAAGATTTTCTAAGAAAGAAAGAATAGACTTTAAAAATTCTAACCTTCTTATCAGTCATATTTATTGTCTTAATCTGTTTTGACTAATCACCCAAAGAAGCTCCTGAAATGTTAAGGAAAGAAAAAATATAGTATTATATGGAAACAATGTTAATGTATAAATAATTTTATACTAGGAATTAGTATAATTTTATATGAGGAATTTTATACTAGGAATTCAAATAGATACCAAGGGAGCAAACATTTGCTACATATATATATATATATATATATATATATATATATATATATATATATCCTTATATTTTACATTGGGAAAATAAAAATTGTAAATTTTTAATAAATCTTCATGTGTTTTGCCATTAGTATTTTTTCACTAAATAGAATTTAGCCTAAATTTATCACTGCCTATCTCTGAAATTATTGCCCTTCTCTTATTAACTGTATTTCCTAACCATATTGGTGTTTGGGTATGGGATTTTTTGCAAATCCAGCTATAACTGTCAAGATTTAGTCCTTGCCTATGTGTTTTATTGCTAATGCACCACCTACTGGTAAATCAATGAATAAATGACCTCTCAGATTTAACAGACCTTCTCTCTAGTCCAGCACTGTCAAATAGAACTTTCTACAATGATAGAAGTATATCTGTGGTGCTCTGTGTGGTAGCTACTAACTGTATGTGGCACTTGAGCACTTGAAATATGGCTAATGCTCTTTAAGGAACTTGTTCTGAAATTTGATCTAGTTTTAGATAATTTAAATGTGAATTTAAATAGACATTTGGCTAGTGGCTACCGAATTGGATAGCACAACTGTAGTATTTTCCAGAGAAAAAAGAAAAGCGGAAATAGCAAGAGCAGAAGTCTTAGGAAATTTATTGCAGCTGCTGTGTATATTAAGGACTCTCATAATTCATTGGAATTATTGCCATTCAGGAATAATTCTGCCATTTTGGAAAAGTTATAGCCAGGTCTTCATATTTACGTTGATGAGATATCATTTGGAAGTAGGCACTTGATTCCATTGTCTTCGGGATTTCAGTGGCCTTTGCCTCTTTGTTCAGGCAGTTGATTTCTGTTTTTGTTTGGCTGATTCGTTGGCTTTTAGTTTTCATTCTGTGCTCTTGCTTTTTGGAAGGAATCCCTGGCCATTTTTATGGGAACTTTCTAGTAGGCATGGAAAAACTTAAAAGATGTGAAAATGTATTCCATTAACATTTCTACTCATTTGAAAATTAAGGAAAATTTAAATGAAGAAGCACGTCTGTCTATTGTAAATCACTCTTAGTGAAATTCTGTTACTCATTGTGCAAGCTTCATACTTAAAAGTTGGTTACCACTAGAACTAGCTGGAGTTACCTCCCTAATCAGAAGCGGAAGTAATGCATTTTCAAACAATGTCAGTATGTTTTAAATACACTGATTGAGCTAAATCACTAGGTACACATCTGTTGGGATAGGACATAACTACTAATTACAATTCTCAGCAAGCTCAATGACAGTCATTATGTAACTTTTTGAAGTTAGCTTTTTCAACAGGAAACACAGATATTTAGAAGAGTCAGAGACTCAGTAAAATACATTTTACAGTCTGTACAATTCAATAGAAATTACGTTCAGTAATTAAATACTAATTATTTTCCAATTTCTCATCTAGCATTGCTTGATGTTAGATCATTCAACGTATCATCCACAATGAAGAAAAGTATTTGGGGAGCAGTTGTAAATCTGTTCTATTATGTTTTCAAATATACGAATCAATTAAGTGGTTAGGCTGAATGTAGGTTTCTAACTATCTCCAAAATAAGGATATTTATTTAGATTTTATTGTGAGAACTCAAGTAAAAAACAGAAACTTAATACTGAAAACTAATGGAGTATCTTCTCATCAGAGTCTTAATTCCTCACTACATGAAATTATCACTAGGAACACTTAGAAGCTTGGAAATCTTCCATCACAGGGATTAATTGACAGCCCTGAAAATACATTTTTTTTTTTTTTTTACCAAAATGTAATTCAATGCCTTTTTAAACAACAATTTACAATTGGTTGCTCCACTAGGTGACTTTTGGACACATATCCTTTTGGAGGAGGCTAAGGAAAGCGTCTAGAACTTTATAACCCTGCTTCTTAAACTGAAAGTTGCTGAGATAAAAATCCTTTCTTGCCTGATTCTGTGAATCTCACTGCTTCCTGGGGGTAATGAAAGCACTAGACCAGGAGTCCGGGCACTTGGGATCTACTTCAAGGAATCATGCCCTCCTCTTTCTCGCTTTCACTTTGTGTGCTCCTTCCTCAGACCACACAAACACAGTGTATCAATTTTTAAAATTGAATTTCCAATTCTCTTTTTATTTATGGATGTATTGGGACATATTTTCTGTGGGCCAATGCTGGAATCAGTGGATGCTTGGCAATGCTAATAGGGATCAGTGTGAATGAGCTAATGTGAAATTTAGAGTTCAGATGGAATTATCCCAGGTATAATATGTTTAGGCCCAGGTGCTTTCCACTTTCCCTACGCATAGTTAGTTCAGTTTGTCAGTGTCTCTCAAATCACTCCCTTCCTTATTTCCCTGGTAACTTTGCATGTCATCCCCTTTGCATGTCACAAACCTAAACTACTAAAATCCTCTTTTCTTGGACTTCCTTCAAATTTTGTTCCCTCCCTTTAATTCATAGTATAATCAGGTGAATTTTCCCCAAGATTGCTTTAAAATTTTTTTTAATGTTTATTTATTTTTGAGAGGGAAATAGAGCACGAACAGAGGAGGGGCAGAGAGAGAGAGGGAAACAGAATTCAAAGCAGACTCCAGGCTTCCAGCTGTTAGCACAGAACCTTGAACCCACGAACTGGGTTCAAGGGTTCTTGAACCCATGAACTGTGGTGCTTGAACCCACGAACTGTGAGATCATGAACTGAGTAAGTTGGGATGCTCAACAGACTGAGCCACTCAGGCGCCCCTCCCTTAAATGCCCATGCATTCAGAACCTTTTTGTGGTTTCCTAATTACCTCAGAATAAAATTGACAATCGTTAGCCCTCCACACACTGACTCTTCCATAATAATTTTAATTTGTTTATGTTTATTTATTTTTGAGAGAGAGAGACAGAGAGAGAGAGAGAGCGAGAGGGGGAGGGGCAGAGAGAGAGAGGGAGACAGAATCTGAAGCAGGCTCCAGGCTCTGAACTGTCAGCACAGAGCCCGATGGTGGGGCTCAAACCCACTAGCAGCTAGATCATGACCTGAGCCTAAGTGGGATGCTTAAATGACTGAGCTCCCCCAGGCATCCCATCTTCCATAATACTTTTAACATTTTATCTTCAACCTTTATCCTCCTAAAACAATGTATGGAGAAAAAAAAGAAATAAAAATGTTTCCTTTCAATATATGGATACTATTCACTTTAAATGAATCAGATATTCTTATGTCTTTTCCTTTATGCCTGTTTCTTTAACATGGGTAACTAAATATTTGAACTTGTTCTTAAAACTTCACCTCTAGTATGAATTCAAAGTAGAGAAACTATCAGATTATTTTCTGCCATGAAATATTACTCATGCTGCTAAATGTTATCTCTTAGAGCAGTATCAGGCAGACAGTTTGTAGTGTCTGTATGAGTTTTGAATTTTCTTGGTATCGAATCTCTCCAAAGGGTGTCTAGGTACTACACCTGTCTTCATCTTCAGTCTCCAGAACTGATTTTCTGGTGGCCAGTGAATGTTTCCTCTACCAGGCTCCATGTCCATTATACTTTCAGTGGATTCCTGTTTTCTGCTGCTTTGGCTCTACCTCTGCTCTGTTACTTCTATCTTTCCATGATTTGCCCAATTCCACGCCCATTGCTTGAGTCACAGAGCATCCCGACTACCTCCAGATTACATGGTTCTCACTCAGATTCTATGACCTAGCTCAAAGAGCTATTTTGACTTTAAGGTTTCCTATCTAAATCCTACCTTTGATGTGAACTTCCTCTCATAAACCATCTTCATTCTCCCATCCAAGTACTAACCAGGCATGACCCTGCTTAGCTTCTAAGATCAGAGGAGATTCAGGTGGTATGGCCATCAACTAAACCATCTTTCTGAATAGTCAGGCTTCTGTAGAACTTTTTGCTTTCTTTCTCTTTCTTTCTTTCTTTCTTTCTTTCTTTCTTTCTTTCTTTCTTTCTTTCTTTCTTTCTTTCTTTTTATGACACACAATTTTGTACTTAATTACCATCATTTTTCCCCAATCATATTATATGTACTGAGGTACTTTTTTACTGCCCCCCGCCCCCGCCTTTTAACCACAGCTCCCCGCACAAAGAGAAAAACACAATTGCACCCAATAGGTGTGTGTTCCTTAATTGCTGAATGGACCTCAAAGTAATAGTAATAAACTATAGGGAAGATTAGGGTCACTAACTTTATCTTTCATGTTTCCATGTGAATTTCAGTGGCTTATCTGGGTCACACCAACAATGTTCGATTTCATTACATAAGTACTTTCTTTTCCCCTCGCAGCACATGCCAGCAAATCACTGCTTACATTTAAAACCTATTTTGTAACAAAGTCTGATAGTTATCTTATGAAAAATTTATAAAGATTTTTTTAAGTATTGTTTAGTTCACCATAATTAAAAATTGTATCATGTGAGTAAGTTTGGCAAAATTTTTTGAAAGAGGCTAAAGTAGTTTATCAATTTTAAGGTGACGTGACTGCTATATTTCCAAATGCTTGTACTGACCAGGCTGAGGAGTGAAAGTTAGAATAAATGGTGTGGTATGTATTACACGGTATGAATTTAAAGTTTTGTTTAAAACACACTATCATCCTGTTTGGGGACAAGAAATAAGTCTACTGATTTTATTAGTTGCTCCTTTATGAGGAGGATTTTTAAAGCTGACAATGAACAAGGGAATCCTGGTTAAATTGTTGAGTATATTCCATGGAGAGCTGACATTTTTTCCATAATCACATGCTGCCACATGGAAGTCAAAGGGCCAGACAAGGCTTCCTTTTTTTTTTTTTTGCCATGTTATATCTGTATGAACATTAGAAGTATTAATTTTTTTCTATGGTGTCAGGAAAGGGTGGATGTCTGTCACTAATTAGTTCGCGTCACCAGAGAGAATGTTGCAGTAAAAAAAGGAAATATTTCTCAAGATGATGGATGAAGTTAAACCCTAATGACCAGAATTACTTCACTCAGTATGAAATTGATATTATCATAACCATATGCTCATTACATCATCACATCCCCTTTTTAACAAGTGCCAGGTGACATAGGTATTAGCGTGGGTTTTTTTTAATCAGCAAAATGTGGAAAAACTAGATTTATCTATTTTTATTGAAATTTCTAACAAATTTTGAGTATCTAGAACTTGTTACATTTCAGAAGAATCAAATAAGGTATATTTCATATCATTTATTAGTGGGATGTGTGATCTAAATAGAACATGCAAGTATGAGAATTGTGATCAAGTTTCACTTGTAAATGCCTAGATAATATGTATAGACACACCTATTTTAAATGCTATGTCACTTATTTGATCACTCTCCGTCATACTTTACTGTATAATGGAATATTGATAATAGCAAAAATTACATAGTGCCTACTGTGCACCAGCAATTGCTTTAAGTGTTTTATGTATGTTAATTTAACTAATCTGCAATAACACTGTGCCTTATTATCCCCATTGAGGCATAGACCAGACACATGGATTACTTAACCATGTTGAGGCTTGTTAGGTGCTTTATCTGTAGAATGGCTGTGACACTTCATAGAGTTATTGTGGAAAATAAATGATAGGCCTAGAGTTAGATACCTACCATGTAACAGGCACTCAATAATTTTGCCAACCTTCCTATTTGAAGCGCTGACTACCAGAAGGAGATTTAGTACCTCATTGTACATAATTTGGATTTGTATCCAGTATTCTGTGAGTTCTGTATGGTTATAAAGTGTCTAAATTATGGGTACTCAATAAATGTTTGTTGTGTGAAAGGATGAAACACAAAGAAATTTGCCCAGGTAATCTACACATGCCAGTGGTGAAAATATTTTAAATTGTTGCTTAGATAATTCAGAGCATTTCCATCATCTGATTAATTTATTGGTGATAATTAAATCACCTTGAAGAGAAAGTCTTTTAGATCTTTTCTTTGAGAATGCCCTATCAGAGGCAAAACAGCAACAAGTCAGATCCAGCTGACCACCAACAGGAAATATGTCTTGAGAGTGTGAGGTTGACATTGGAGATTTGCAAGAGTTAGGCAAGATTTTATCTTCCATAGCCTTTGCAGGCAGAACAATAGCTATTTTCAATTCATTTTGCTAGCCTTGCCATTTAGAGTGTGCTAAGACACCTAAGTCTTAAAACAGTATTTATTTTTTTATTTTTCTATCATAATCTATGTGTATCTCTTTAAATCATTGGTGAGAAATTGTAAAAACTCACCTATTTTGCTTTTTTTATGACTAAAATATAAAGAACGGATTAATGCCTTAATACTAATAGAGCGCCATGTTTCCATTGTTTTGGCTAATGAAAAGCAAGTTGTTATTTATGGTGATGATGTTGGTGGTTGATGGTGGTGGTGGTGATGATGATGGTGATAATGGTGATGATAATGGTGATTATTGTGGTGGTGAAGTAAGATTGAAAACCAACTAAGAATGGATTACTTCCCCCCCAAAGCCTAAAATTTGACTCTAGACTTTGATAGAGTTGAACTAAGGCTTTTAAGCTTGTTCTGCTCCATTAAAACCACTTTATTAAAACAAGAGGAGCTGTTTTTCTAGAAAATTAAAAATTCTAACAGTTGAAATAATTATAGTGAGGTCTATTACAGCCTTATTTAACCTAATCAAGTGAAGGCTGAATCATTCTGACCATCTTTATTCAACTGTTATTTGGCAGAAATCTAATTTTGCTTCCATGTTTGTTCATTTCCTTTCTGATTTTCTTATTGTCAGCAGAAGTATTCTTTCCAGGACAATGGCAAATTTCTCACCTTCTGTGAGATGATGTCATCCCATCTGTATGTATGCACACAGACTGATTTCATGACCCTGAGCAGCACCCTATGTCCAGGCTTTATTTGAGAAATGACCTCTTAGCCCTCTGCATCCTGGTTTGAGTAACTGACATTTATTTTCACTTTGATACCTGAACTACAGAGCCTACCAGTGGAATTCTTGCTGGGAGAGATGCCAGGCCAATTCTGTTAGACTTTATCGGGAGGCACCATGTTTAGACATAAATCCCAAGAGCTGCTGAATCTTTGCAGCAATCCTAGGTCAACATGAGCTAAGCATAAGAAACATTTTATTTTCAGAAAGTGGGACTGAATAAATGTGGGTATTCAATAAATTCCAAAGAGAAAGAAGTGTTCCTTTTTCCCCTCATCCCCTAAAGATTATCTGAAACACTCCCACAGCATGTGTAGTCCTCTGGCATTTCAGAATTGATGGATTCCAGATGGAATCACAACTTGAACTTACTGGCCATGGGCAGTCTGCCCTTGACCTCCTGTATTTCTGTAGCCATATGTTCACCAAGAAGAATCCATGGAATAATAAGACTATCAACCAATTCCACAGGCAGGAAAAACCCTTTAAACATTAACTTCAAAGACAATCATAATTTGAAGAACACAATGTAAACAGGAAAAAAAGGAGGGTGATTGTAAGCTGCTTGCAATTAGGCACTAATTAGTTTTATCCAGTTGTGTAGCCTACTAGTCTAGTGTTAACCACTTGTATCTCCTTCAAATGTATCAGGATTTCTCAGACTAATTTTTCTTAGTGAAATTAAGCCACAATTTGCAGGCTAACTTATAGTAAAGATATATCATAAATATATAAAGATCTAACTAATTGAATTTCTCTATCTCATTTATATTAAAAATGCAGTTAACTGGAAAGTTGGCACCATGTCTGTTTGGCTCATCATTGTCTCCCTACAGGTTAGCACAGAGCCTGAAACATAATAATTGTGCAAAAACCACATGTTATTAAATTTATTTATTTTTGTTAATACCTATAACTTCTATTTCAAACACTGTGGAAGTGAATTTATTTTCATTTATCTTACTGTGTGGGAAATATTTACACTAAGAAAATTATTATTTCTTTGATGGTACTTTCTTTGAAGATTAACTCGCATTCTGTAGTAATATAGATGTAAAATGTGGAATTGATTAGGCCAGATATATCAACATTCCAGTTACCCCAGGGAATTTTTGTATCCTTTTTGACAATAACTTCCTGATTCATTACTTTACTTTCAAAAGTCTGTTTTCTGCCGTAGAAGTGGAATGTATGCAATGGAAACTTTGAATAATTGCTATTTCCTGTTGTGTCCTGTGAATCCATGGGCATGAGATAAATGATCAATATAGCAGGACCTTGAGAGTGGCAGGCATAAAAATTCTCAGAGCCAAGTTACAATTTAGGAAGGGACTGTATTCCCTCAACAGTTTTAAGTGCCTGTTATTTACAAGTCACTGTATAGCATGAAAGGGATATTAAATACTGTAGAAAGCAATGTAATATGGAATAATATGAAAGAGATTGTCTTCACCTCAACAAATTACAATCTAATAAATAAAGAGCAGCAGCCAGGACAAATGGTGGCACAGGTTTGGAGTACTTCATCAACTGGCAGTACTCCAGGACAAACCATGACTCTGATGTCTGACACAGGCCAGCCCATGGTCATAGAGTACCTCAGAATGTGGATCCACCCTGAGGACATGCAGAAGGACAATATTTCAAGAAAGATGCCTTTTACCTGGCAATTCAGGTCTAGGTGCCCATCATTTCTGTGGTATACTCCACCTTCTCCTCCTTCTGTGACCCCAAAAGGAAGCTCTTAATTTTTTTTACATTTATTTATTTTTGAGAGACAGAGAGACAGAGCACAAGTTGGGGAGGGGCAGAGAGAGAAGGAGACACAGAATCCGAAGCAGGCTCCAGGCTCTGAGCTGATAGCATAGAGCCTGACACGGGGCTCAAACTCACAAACCGTGAGATCATGACCTGAGCTGAAGTCAGACGCTTAACAAAATGAGCCACCCAGGCACCCTAAAAGGAAGCTCTTTATCTCAGGGACATTCAAGGTGGAGATATTAGATGCCATCCCCACCAGTGACCTCACCATGACTGATGTCCCCAGGCAATGAGGACTACTTTCTTTTACCTAAGACACCTCAAGAGAATGGACCACATCTGCCCCTAGGCCATGAGGACCACCTTCTTCCACATGTTCAAGACACTCCAGGAGAATGGAGTTACTGCAAGGCCAGCCCAGTAAGCAAGGCCATGGAGCAGAGTAGGACTGGGGGGCAGGACCTGGCGAGAGAGTGGACAGAGGGACCCTTCCCAATTCCCTGGCCTGCTCCAGCTGCCACATATCACTGTATCTTGCTCCTGCGGCTCCCATGGCTTTCATTCAGGCCCTTCCTGTCACTGGCCTCCAATCCAGGTCCCTAAAGTCCTCCAGAGGAGAGTTAGCAGGACCTTTCCCAAGTTCTGAGGGCAAGGCCTCATCTACTCTCATGCTGTGGGATCTGGAAATAGCAGTAGGCCTGACAGGGTTGGGCTGAGGTGCAAGGTCTCAGGACAAATGGCCAGAAGTAAGGCCCTCTGCCCTGGAACTGCAGAGTAGTGGCAGGCTCCAGGGTCCCAGCCACAGCATCAGGCTTTCAGGGAGAAGAGGGGCTCTGCAGGGACCAGGAACCCCAGTCTCATGCAACCTGGGCCACAGAGAGCCAGAGTGCAGAGTCTGCAACTCCTGTCAACTTTGGGGAAGATCTCCCAAATCCCTGCTGCAACTTGGTTGTTACTTGTATAAACGAATTCTTGAAAGTGCAAATAAAAATAAAGGTGTGGTAAGAAGTCTACAAATCTGCTAAGATAGGAAGCTCTTAACATCAGGATAAGTTGCCATTTCGCCATATATGTTTCTTTCTATTTGCAGAACCACCCAAAGTCACTGTGATGCCCAAGAATCAATCATTCACAGGAGGATCTGAGGTCTCTATCATGTGTTCTGCAACAGGTTTTCCCAAACCAAAGATCACCTGGACCATTAATGATATGTTTATCATGGGTTCACACAGGTACTGGGTTTGTATCACATTCTTTGTTTTTACTGAGTGAAATATTAATTAGAATGAATCAAAAGCCGGACAAAACTAATGTGACTAAGTCCCTACGGTTGAGGGAGCTTTGACCAAAATCCACAGCATTCGATTTTCTAAATAGGCCAGGAAATGTCCATAAAATAATAAATGATGACTTGACAGAGCTGGATGTTCTGCAGTCTTGAATTTAATGGCCAGGACTAAGAGCTTCACAATACTTTGCATTGGAAACATGACGCCATAACCCTTGGCTTACCTTGAATAATTGAAATGGGGAAAATAAATGTTCTAGGGGGCAATATGTAGTTTCCACTGATCTATTAAAGATATGGTCATGGGATTTAATAGGAGAGAAGGAGATGTCACGGATGGAACAGTAGCTCTAATGAAAATGTGTGCAGACATTCTTTGTAATTCCTAGTCACTTTTGCCATACTGCATTGAGATATATTTTATCTGCTGGATGCCTTTTAAAGACATTGAATCTTCTCACGCTCAGAGTGCAATGACCATGGGGAACAGAAACAAGGAAGCTTCCAGCTATTGAGCTTCCATTACTCTGGGTTTTGTCTGAGGAGGAGGGCTTAGGTATGAGCCAGATTCTATTTCTAGACTCATCACTGACTTGCTGTGTGACAGGAGGCATTGTATCTCTCAGGTTTTCATTGTGAGGAATCATTTAGCATAGCAGTTTACAGAGTGTGATTGCCTGTTTGCAAATTCCACTTCTTCCATTTACTAACTGCCTTTGGGTGAGTTATATATTCCCTTTACTCATCTGTAAAACAGAGATAATAATCGTATCTAACTCACTGGGTAATTGTGAAGATTTAAAACATTAATAAACGTAAAACTTCTGGAGCACTTTCTGGCACATAGCAAGTACTGAATACTGGCATCTATTATGATTATTGTTATTATTATTACTACTACATCTGCTATATTTCTTATAACATGATGACATTAATAGTTTTTGCAAGCAGCATCAAAAATATAAGTCTAAAATATTTGTAAGGAGGTACTATAGTTTCTTCATACTGTTACTAGGGTATTTTCAATTTTATTTTCTTTTGTCCATAGGTATAGGATGACCTCAGAAGGTACCTTATTTATCAAAAATGCAGTTCCCAAAGATGCAGGGATTTATGGTTGCCTGGCAAGTAATGCAGCTGGAACAGACAAACAGACTTCTACCCTTAGATATATTGGCAAGTATAATCAGTTTAAAAAGCAATTAAAATAGGATGCATATCATATCAAGCAATGTAAAAGTACTTTTCTGAAAATTAGTATTAGGAGTCAGTTCTAACCAGTCTTATAATTGATTGTTTATTTCACACATTAATTAAAGTAAATATTGGAACATTTAAGTTAAAAGTTCAGGGAGTGGATAGCTTCATTATTCAGTAGAAATCTAGGAGGCTTACGTCTTGTGGTAGAGTCCCAGATTGTCTACAAAGTCTGTCTTTCCATGGCTTTTCTGTTCTTTGCAATATTTTGCTTACATATTAATAAATTCTATATCCTTTCTAGTTTACCTCAACTTCCATTTTATATTTTTAACTTATATTTAAAGCTTTATAGTATTTCTATAGTAATGACATATTTATAACATTTCTGTCATTTATCCTGTCTAGCTGTTATTTCACTTTGCATCTTCAGTTTTTCCCCTCCAAACTCAAGCATTTATTGAGGATGCATTTTGTGATAATTATAATAAATATTCCATAATAAAATATATAATAACATATAATATATAATCTAATATATTTTAATATAATCATATCCTCTAATAATATATAACAGAATAGAGTATTTCTTTTAATTTGGTCTTTCTTAAACAAATAAAGGACAAGGACATGACATGTTCAGTGTTAGTTTGTAATTGTGAATAATTAATGGCTAGCAGTCTACCCTGCCATTTATGGTAAGGTAGTGAAACTGGCAGTGGAGAGTAAGAAAGCTACAATAAAAATTAAGAATTGTAATTTGGTGTGTATAGATGAGGGAGGTAGCAAAAGTGTTGTAAATATCAAAGCTGAAAGCATAGAAAGAAGTGGTCTTCATTGATAGAAATGAGGAAGGCACATGGTAAGTTTGGAAGATTAGAGAAGAAATAGACAGTGGGACTGTAGAAAGCAGGTTGAAATAGATTCTGAATCATAGACACAAATTTCATTTCATTCACAAAGAAGCTAAAATAGTTGACCCACTTATTCACCTTATTAATTGCCCAGAGTATCTAAAATTGTGGAATGTGAAATAAAAGATGTATGTTATGAAGTCCTTACTTTTTGAGAGCCTGCATAATGGGAATGGCTATACATAGAGATATAGAAGAAAGCAGACAGACTAGTACTATAGCAGAGGACTGGTGGAGAGGAAGATTAATTCTGACTGGGAATTTGTAAAGATTTCTCAAAGGAGGCAGGGCTTAAGCTCAGTCTGGAGGAACAAGTGGGATTACAAGAGTTGTGGCGAAGGGCATTTCAGGCAGAGGAAACAGCTTTGCAAAAACAGGAAGATAGGAGAGGGTAGGGGGTGCTTTGGGCTACCATTTTGCTCTGTACCCTGTGATGAGTAAGAAAGTGTTATGGAAGGTAAGTTACAAGAGAAAGCTCTGTACCAGTGTATGATTTTTGAAAGCCAAACTAGAGAATTGTGGAATGAATTCACTGAAAGCTTTCTTTCTAGGAGAGGGATAACATGATCTTTGAGAAGTTAATTCAATTTCTTTTAAACTACTTCAGTTGAAATTAGAAAGTCCTAACATGCCCAGCTAAGAGAAAAATGTATGAGTGAACTCTAAAGAATTAGGCAAAGAAACTTAGAGAATGTATGTATTTAGCATCAAAGGCAAAAAGAGAATGGAGGCTCTACTTTTTATAGATGGAACTTTCAGCCTTAGACTACAACCCTCTCTCTGTAGTGAAACATGAATATCCTTAAAATCACATAGAAAATATTACAACAAATTCATCTACAATTATATTATCCTCATAATTTAGCCAAGTCAGCCTTATCATAGCTCTTTTGATATTTTTATTACTATTACTCTTCTCTCTGTTCCTTCAGTATTACTTACTATTTCTATAAGATGTGTTCAGATTTCTAAGATTTGTCTTTCCTTATATATCTCTTTTTTTTCATAAAGACCTTTCAATTAATTTCCTAATTTTTTGTACTCTTTTATCAGAATTATTTTTGCCTAATATATATTTTTGGCCTTAATAAATAATCTTTTCATCACACACATCTATCTATGAACACTTGCATTATAAGAGTTTCAATCTGTTTATAAACATTGAAATAACCACAAGCTCATAAATACTGGTAGATTTTGCTAAATTGGTTCATTTAGTGTAATCATGAACAAGGTCCACGTGGCACTGGGCCAGATGTTGACGATTTGCATGTTTGTTTTTTTCAGAAGCCCCGAAGTTGATCGTAGTTCAGAGCGAGCTCTTGGTTGCTCTTGGGGATACAACAGTTATGGAATGTAAAACTTCTGGTATTCCTCCACCTCGAGTTAAGTGGTTCAAAGGTACATTTCTTAAATATGTTCATGTCTGGTTCACTTGCTTTTGTTTTCTCTTTAAAAAAAATGATTTGTTAAAATTTTGTTTTGGTGTGTGACTTAGCAGCCCCATAAAATGTGTTTATGATCTCACTAGAGACAATAGTTCAAAATTCTGAACTCTAAATTTCAAGATTTGACATCTGGTGTGGATTATAGGACCGTGAAAATCAAAGCAGGAAAAGTTCGCCTTTGCTAATCCAGCTGAACATTCTCTTTGTTAGTTTAGGATTGTTTCCTGTAGAAAATTGTCCAAGAATACTCTGTTAACGTTTAAAATGGCTTTCCTGATTTCAATTCGCTTAGAGATAATAGCTGTCACTATTAGAAAGTTTTCTAGATTCCCAAGGACACGTTCTATAAAGTGCTCAAAAAAAGACATAACATTAAAGCTTACAGGTAGTTGAAAGACTGTGATGGGCATCATCATGCATAGTAGATGTTTATATCAAGCATGGAAATTTTCTCCCTACATTCGTAACATAAAGATTACACCTTTGTGATTCTATAATAAAATAACAGTAATGTGTTGTTTGTCTTAGTAAGAATACTCTCGGGTCCTGGTCCAGGCTCAGATGCTGACAGTAGATATCTGTGTAAAACGTCCTGCTTCTGTTTCTGTCTCAGTTCTTCCAATATATGAGAAAGAAAAATTCCCGCAAGCACTCTAACAGGGAGGTTGCTAGGATTATTGAGATGCTGTTTGCAAAATACTTTTTAATCTTCAGATGAAAAATGCTAAACAGTACAAAGAACTATTGTTGTGATTCTGTTTGTTAAATCACAGACATTCCCATAGCAACGGGTTGATGTCATAATCACAAAATTATGAATTCACCTCGGGTTCAAACTCTTGGGGAACATGAGGTGAAAAAGAAAGGCTTTATGTAGAAAACAAACACATTTAAATAATACAAATCAAAAACAGAAAAACTAGGAGGTAATGCTATTTTCATGGTTTTCTATGTTAAATGATTTTTTGTCTTCATGTTTTCTCTGATAAGAAAGTGTTTCTGAAGTTGCTTCTTAATTAGGTTTATTTCAGTTACCATAAGCTGTAATTTTAGTTATTTAAAAATCTTAAGTCTTTGAATTACAAATGAAATAGATAATCAGTGTCAAAGTCACATCATAATTAAATAAATCCAGAAAAAAATGTGTTATAGAAGCAGTAGTTCTCTTTTTTAAAAGTCAATGTGACCTGCCGACTTCTCTGCCTGTAGATAGCAGAGTCACACAGAAAGTCTTTTATTTTCCCAAATTGAGGCTACTTTTCTGAGTAAACTTAGTCTTCATGTTAACCTGGGTCCCATAAATGGCTTGGAAGGTAAGGAGGAGTTAGGGAGCCATGCACTGACCACATGGAAGATTCTAGAATTGATTGCCTTTTAATTTTCTAAACCAAAGATGTTGGAGTTCAATGGGCCCAGTTAAATATATTCCATTTCTCTCAGTTATGAAACAACAGAGATAGAATGTGGACATTAAACACTGACAGACCAAATTAGAAGACATCCTCCAGTGTTCATCAACAGTATGCACAGTAGGCATAAACCCCAGAAATAGGCCAACCTACTGTCCTATCTGTACCAGGCAAGCATTTATTGCATATGCAGAGTCTGGATCATCAAGAACAAAATTAGAGGATAAACTCTGATGCAGACTGGTTCCAGAAAGAAAGGGGGAAGAGGCAGCTGGGCTCTCCTTTTCCACCTCTGCTAGGGATGAGACAATGGGAGGTTAGGGAAATCCTACCTTATGGAAACCAAGGGGTGAAGAAGAGTCCTTACCTTAACCAGAAGAATAACTTTTTATTCATACCCCTTTTTCTAGCAATTCTGATTGAATATAGGTAGTGATTAATTGATTGTAAGAACACATGGAATCTGTCCTCTTAACAAATTTTGAAGTGTGCGATACAGCATGGTTAACTATGGGCACTTTGTTGCACAGTAGATCTCTAGAACTTACTCCTCTTGGATAATTGAAACTTCATACCTGTTGAAGAATATCTCATTTCCTTTGTCCCCAAACCCTTGGCACCTACCATTCATTAATAAATTAATAAATTATATTCTATTCAGGCCATCAGAGAAAAGGAATTGCCTAAGTACAAATACCCATAAAAATTTTGGATTTTTCATTTTAGAAATAAGCAACATATAGTGGGTTCAAAAAAGAATAGAGACACTATCAAAATGTTTTATAGAGGATATTTCTGGTGAAACATTAAAGCAAGTAGGTTTTTCAATTTAGATTGGTGGTTCTTAAGAGTAGTTGGGGGTTCCCCGTCATTTTTTTCAGGGAATCTCCGAGACTAAAATTACTTTCCTAATTATACTAACATATTATTTTTCTTTTTCATACTCATTGTCTCACAAGTGTATAGTGGAGTTTTTGGAGGGTACATGAAGTGTGATATCCAACAGAATGAATGCAGAAGCAAATATGAGCACTCAGCTGTCTTCTATTAAGCTAGACATTCTAGAAATTTGCAAAATGTGAAACACCACTCTTCTCACTAAATTTATCTTATTTTTGGAAAAATAATTAATTTCTCATAAAATATGTTCACTATGTTAAAATGTCATGAGTTTATTATAGAATAAATACATACATTTAAATTTTTTCTATTTCTAAAGTACTAAATACAGATAAATATAATCTATACAAAAAAAACCTCATTAAAGTCCCCAATAATTTATAAGAGTGTAAAAGGGGTTTGAAGGAAACATTTTTGAGAACCACTAATTCCCATCAACTATGTGAAAGGATCTTATGCCAGGGATAATGATTTCTCTGTTGTTAGCCTTTACATCCACAGAAACCAGAATTGAATTTAAAGTACAGCATACAGAGAATCCTCTGCAGTGGTAATGATTGTTAAATCCTAGCATGGGTTGTCAGGAAAGTTTGTATATTTCCCTCTGTAAAAATTCTAATCTTACCTAATATTAAAACTAAATAATCCCTATTCCATTACCATCTCAAAGTTCCATATTTCTCAATGGCTTCCCAATAATTTGATGACTAATTTAGTAGATGACTTGACTAAACTGGTGTTTCCCAATTTACATTTTCATTATTGCTATTCTTTTAGCTTTTTTTTTTGAAAAAAAAAAAAAACCTACTAGCTAAAAGGTCTTGATTTTATCCTTTGACATAAACAGAAGAAATAAGGGAGAAGTAAATTCCAAAATTCTAAATGCATTTTAGTCCAAACATTCTAATACTTGATGAACAGCTAGGTCATATTGCATTCTCCCTTAGTGGGAGGAAAGTTTATGTCAACATCATCTGCTTTTATTTATGAAAATTTCCCAGAGGCACATAGACACAGCTTTGGTTGCTTCTCTTATTCTCGTGTGGTATGTAGTAGCAAGCTTAAAAGGATGATTTGGGTTTTAAATATTGGAATGCTGAAAAATACTTTATTTTTGGCACTGATGGTCGCTATTGCAATTTTTTTGTTTTCAAATTTATGGCTCCTTTGACCCCTTCTGTTCTCAAAATTATAAAAACAAAAACAAAGATAATTGTCTGCTTGTTGCCCTGAGTCTGTTGATTGGTGATTTTTATAGTATTCTAGAGGATTACTTGTTCTCGGTTTCTCTCTCTCTTTTCTTTTTTTTTTTTTTTTTTTTTTTTTGTTAGAAGCTAAGTGAGATACTATGGTGGTCTTCAAAGCACATAGCTAGGGTAGTACATGACCTTTTGGAGAGCAGTTTTTTAGACTTGACATCTGGGCATGCTGTGCACCCCTAAGAGCAATGGCCTTCCAACCTCCAGGAAGATTTTAGGATCCCCACAGGAAGCTTGCTATTACTCTTTACAAAAAGGATGTGGACACTAAGATAGTATTAAAGATCCAGTAGTACGTATTTTTTTTTTATGAAACTGGCCATCCAGGTAATTACATTCTTGGGAGAGGAGTCACCCTGAAGGAGGAGAAACATAAGGAGAGACTAACCTAACTTACAGATTAGTTAAGGCATTGTTTTCCTTCATAGAGAAATGGTTCTCAGGGGATTGGAGGGGCTGAAGGGACACATAACATCAGAGACACACAGATAACTCAGACATAACTAATTTTTCTGCTGTCATTCTAGCCTCACACTGAGGTCAAACTCAATGCATGGTTTCATTTTCCACACATTTATTCCCTACCTGCCTCTTCGAGAAACCTGTAACTCCAACTTCAAGAACTTGATGAATAATACAGATTTAGTAGCGGTACTATGGGAAATTTCTATAAAACACTTCTTTCTGGACATTGTTAGAAATTTCTCATCCAGGGGTGCCTGGGTGGCTCTGTCAGTTAAGCGGCCAACTCTTGGTTTCGGCTCAGGTCATGACCTCACGGTTTCGTGAGTTTGAGCCCCTCCTCGGCAGCCTATACCTCTCACAAGACACTAACTGTGACAGCATTCAGCAAACCAAAAACCCGGTCCATTGACCAAACAAAGAACACCTGTAGTCTCCTAAGCACTTTCTTTTCTTTTTTTTTTTTTTTTTAATTTTTTTTTTTAACGTTTATTTATTTTTTTGGGACAGAGAGAGACAGAGCATGAACGGGGGAGGGGCAGAGAGAGAGGGAGACACAGAATCAGAAACAGGCTCCAGGCTCTGAGCCATCAGCCCAGAGCCCGACGCGGGGCTCGAACTCACGGACCGTGAGATCGTGACCTGGCTGAAGTCGGACGCTTAACCAACTGCGCCACCCAGGCGCCCCTCTTTTTTTTTTTAACTAAAAAAAAAAAAGATTTATTTGGACCTGACAATATGTATACCAAAGAAATAATTATAATCAAAATGCATTAAACACTCCTATTTTATTTTATTTTTATTTTTTAATATGAAATTTATTGTCAAATTGGTTTCCATACAACACCCAGTGCTCATCCCAACAGGTGCCCTCCTCAATACCCATCACCCACCGTCCCCCCCCCCCCCCCCATCAACCCTCGGTTTGTTCTCAGTTTTTAAGACCTAAATAAGAATGAACTCTTCAAAGCTGTACTGGGAAGGACGAGATTGGGGAGTGGGGTGTGGGAAAGGATGGCAGCTGTCACTGTGGCTGTGTTAGGTAAGAAGGGAATGGGAAGATGAAGGTTGAAAAAAAAGGTTTCTACCAGCTTTGTGGACCAGTTTAGGATCTCCTAAGCACTTTCTAAATAACTGAAATTCATCCTGCCACAAAGCTGGTAGAAACCTTTTTTCAACCTTCATCTTCCCATTCCCTTCTTACCTAACACAGCCACAGTGACAGCTGCCATCCTTTCCCACCCCGCTCCCCAACCTCGTCCTCCCCAGTATAGCTTTGAAGAGTTCTTTCTTATTTAGGTACATTCACAGTAGGAAATAGCTGGGGCCAGATTTTTGGCTCTTGGTTAGCACACAGAATCATACAGACTAATAAACCAGCTTAGTGCCAACAAACCCTTTGTCCTTTCTTTGCGTAAACATTGTTTAAGTGTTTGCGTTGTTCCAGACAACAGTATTGTAAAAACTTGACAGTTGATTTTCTTCAGCAGTCTTGAAATCAAACCAAGAGCAGAGTAAACTATGTAAATACTTTAGGGTTTAATGTTCTCTCTTTGTTTTGACCTAGGGGATCTTGAGCTGAGGCCCTCAACATTCCTCATTATTGACCCTCTCTTGGGACTTTTGAAGATTCAAGAAACTCAAGACCTGGATGCTGGTGATTATATGTGTGTAGCTGTCAATGATGCTGGAAGAGCAGCTGGCAAGATAACTCTGGATGTTGGCTGTAAGCATCCAGCTCTGATAGACACATTTGGTTTTTTCCATGCTAATAACTCTGAAACATTTGGGTGGAAATGTTTGTCAGAAAGGACAAATGAGAGTTAGAGTCTCAGATTATTAATATAATCATGGTGGTAAACATTTACCAAGTGCTTTCTATATACCATGCATTGTGCTAAGAACTTTTATATGCATTAGCTCATTTAACTCTCATAGCAATCCTAAGATGAAGATACTATAAATATCTCCATTATATAGATAAGAAAAAGGATGCATAACAAAGCTAAGTAACTTGACCAGTATCACAGAACTATGGAGGGGCAGAGCCTGGATATTTGAACCCAGGTAATCTGACATCAGAGACTATAAGCTTCACTGGAATATCATCTATTGCCAGACATTTTCGTAACAGGAGTCATCCGTTCCGACACAAAATTGCTAAGTATTAACATCTGGAGGCCAGAAATTAGACTTTGGCTCTAGACCATAATTTGGAGATGTTGATGATAGCAAAGGTAGCACATTGTGCTTTTATTTAAAAAAAATTTTTTTACTAGCAATTACTCCTCAAGTACTAACAACAAATAAATGTCAGTCACAATGTGAAGGATACAACATGTGTATGACCACTGTCATCAGATTACTCAAGAAGTTTGGTTCTTTCTCCTTCTTTGTCTCTCTATGTCATGTTTCTTAAAAAATAATTGATACACAGTGTAGGAACACATGAAATAAAACAGAGCTTGCTTTGTATGAAAAGGAACCTGGCAGCTTAATTCTAACAAATAATTCAAACATTGACATTAGTTAAACTTATAAAATATGACATTTTCTTAAATTGTATTTTCATTTATGTATGATGATTTTCATGCCTCAGCTGTTTTTTTTTTAAACAAAAGTTGGGAACTATAAAGAAAATGCAGATTTTTTTGTAATACAAACCATTCCAGTTCTATCTTAATTCTCTAAATGAATATCCTGGCCCTCCAAGCTTAATATGTTGTTTCATATAAACTAATTTCTTTCCTCCTGGGATCTTTTATGATCCCCTTGCCCCTGGGCTGTCTGATGAACACTCTGTACTCTTGGTGATTATGCTCTTGGGGTACAATCAACAGAGCTGGAAATGGCCATAAAGACCACTGTAGAATCTGTCTAAGGCACAGCAAAATGTGTTTGACCGTGACTAAAAGCTGAGGTTATTGAGAGAAGTGCCTTGGAAATAAGATTGGAATCTCCGGGTGGAGGATATCTGAAGTTGAAACACAAGGAATGCTTTTAGAAATGTAAGGCCCAAATGAAGAGGGTCACTTGGTGCAGAATTCTTGTTTCTAAGAAATATATAAAGTATCGTGTTTCAAATACCCAACATTTTCTAGTTCTGCCTCTTCCTCTTTCCTGCTCAGGTATTTTATATTGACCCAACATCCTTCTAGAGTTGTCTAGCTTTAAGGAAGAATGAATTAGCCTGAGTAATTGTTCCCAGCATAAGGGGAATGACACTCTCACCCCTCTCCAAGATTATGGAAAATATAAACAACATACACATTTCCTTGCTTACTTACTGCCTTCTTGATGATATTTTTAGTTTCTGAACTTTCCAGGTTCTCGCTGTTGACTAGTGAAAATCCATGTAGCCTTAGGGCTATCTGTGCTGGAGTGATTTGCATTGGATTAGGAAACATCCTAACCGATATTTTGTATTTATCCTCATTCCTTGAACTGAATTTTGTTTTATCTTCACTCATATTCAAGATCTTCACTCTCTATGACCTTTTCTTTTTTTTTTTTTTAATTTTTCTTAACGTTTATTTATTTTTGAGACAGAGACAGAGCATGAACGGGGGAGGGTCAGAGAGAGAGGGAGACACAGAATCTGAAACAGGCTCCATGCTCTGAGCGGTCAGCACAGAGCCCGATGCGGGGCTTGAACTCACGGACCGTGAGATCATGACCTGAGCCGAAGTCGGATGCTTAACCGACTGAGCCACCCAGGCACCCCACTGTGACCTTTTCTAAAACAATGGCTTCTCAACTTTTATTCCAGTAATTGTTCTGTTGGAGCTATTAACATGAACTCAATTGTGTCCTTACTGTAACCATGATCATTAACAGTTGCCAGATAGCTTCATTCTAACACCATCGCCATACATGCATCCATTATGCCTTAATAACTATCTCCTTACCCACCATTAGAATTCTGATCACTGTGGCTCACAAAGTTTGGTTAGACCTTTTCTGTCCACATAAAACTATGGTCCCATATCCTAGCAGACACAGGGTGTAACTGCTAAGGCCTGTGCAAATCACAGTTGCAGTGATGGTTGTGGTTATCACTGTTAGGTTTAGAAGCAAACAAACGAAAAACCAAACTTTTCCTCAGAATTTATATAGTGGCTAAGAGAATGGGCTTTGGAGAGAGGCTGGGTTTTCTGCCTGACTTTTAAGAGTACCTACTGATACGTTGGTTATAAATTTGAAATGAAGCATCATCACCCATGTGCATTCAGCATGTCCATTGGTTACTGCTGTTCATCTAAAGCTGCTTAATGGCACATGTATCAAAAAAATGAACTCCACAAATTGAATTACCATTCTGATTCTCTGCGTCTTAAAAAGTAATATAGCAAGCATATATAATAGTGGCATAGTATTTAAGATTAAGCATTGGGCTTTTAATATGAAAGTCACTGTTTCCAATTGATTTTCTTTAAAGGCTTGAGACAATTCAAGCCTTTACTACTACTATTAGTAGTAGTGCATAAAATTCATTTGAGTTCCAAAACTATCGGGCATAAATTTAAGTAGCTTATGACCTAAAAAGAAAAATATACCTTTATCCCTATCATGTAGCTGTTGGACTTTCAGATTGTTTTTGTGGGCCTATTACTTTGCATCAATAGTAGATCAAAAAAATAATAGTAATAAAGCTGTTCAATATTATTGTTGAGTTATAGCTTCTTGTAGTGAGTCTCCTTTTTCCTGCTTCTCATTATCAGGGCTCTGAGTTATGGACATTTCAGGTCAAGAGGGAAAGTTACCAGTGCTTTCCATCCTTTTTTTAAAAAGAGGTAGTGAATTGTGAAGTCATTTGGAAGAGAAGAAGATTGGCTACATCAAACAAAATGTTGGCCTGGCAGCAATTTTATTTGCAGCATTCCACACCACTCAGGGTTTGAGTCCTAGACTGCGGTTTTGTGTTTTGTGGTTTGCTAGAACCAAAACAGTGTGTTCAGCCATTTTAGGAAAGAAAATCTTTGACTAATGCAATGCTAGAGTTGCCCAAGTGGGTATACATTTAATTATCACCAAAGGAACCAGAATAATTTTATGCAATAGACTTTAGAGCAACATGGTCAATCTGTTTGTGACTTTCTGTTTTCAAAATGATGTATGTGCACAGCCATATCTATCAGTGAGCGACAACAAAGCTGTACCATGCATTAATTTTACAGTTCTCAAGGGGTTTGCACGTAAATACTTAGGGGATCACAGTGATCCAGCATAATCCTGACAGGCTGTATGCAGAAGCTGATATTGAAATTAATAATAGTTTTATTAAGTTCTGGAGCTAATATTTAAAAAAAAATTTTTTTAATGTTTATTTATTTCTGAGACAGAGAAAGACAGAGCATGAGTGGGGGAGGGGCAGAGAGAGAGGGAGACACAGAATCCGAAGCAGACTCCAGGCTCTGAGCTGTCAGCCCAGAGCCCCATGCGGGTCTTGAACTCAAAAACTGTGAGATCATGACCTGAGCTGAAGTCAGTCGCTCAACTGACTGAGCCACCCAGGCGCCCCTGGAGCTAAGATTTAATGCATGAATTCAACAGTGTTTATAACTAGTGTAGTTAATATTTGGGTGATTACTACATGCTAAATGATTAATAAAGACCAGGTCTTTTAACAACACGAGATAGGAACGTTATTATCTCCTTATTGTTCATAGAGAGATTTAGACTGAGGGAAGTAAAAGAATTTTCCAATTTTGCAGACTAAGAAATAATGGAGCTGCCATTTAAAACAACCTAACGGACTGCAACATCTCTACGCAACACAGCCTCCTCTGAACAAACCCCATGTTTTGTACTACAGTCACCACTGCCCCTTCCGTAGCCCTGTTAATCTGTTTACCATCCACTCAATATAACTCACTTGGAGTTCGAATTGGCCACAATCAAGAGTAGGAAGTATTTAGAAGGCTTCTTGGCTTGAGTTAGGAGTTGCTTCATTTTTGAGGTTTCCTTGTCACTGATGCTCTCTTGGCTCCTTACCTAGTGCCTGGTACTCTCATTTGCCTTGTTTTCTGGTACCAGGATGTATATTCCCTAACCTTTTGCTTGTCTTGTACCTGACACTGTTCCCAAAGCTTCTTCAGCACAGATGACTTCTCCTGTCTTAACCGAGTTTTATGGGCACAACCTGAGCTCTGCTTATCCTTTTCTAGTCCAGTTCGTTCTTGGCTTTCTTACTTCTGAAAATTCTGATTTGTTTCCATTTTGACTGATGGCTATGTTCTGCTGTGTCAGTAAGCTTGGTTTCCTCTCAAATGTCTGGTCAACCCCAGGCTTCTGCATATCTTTTTGTTCTTCTGAAATTGATTTTCTGCCCCATTTCCACATCTACCTGCCCATACTCTGCATCTAACACATCCTGAGACTTTTATAACCTCTATTTCTCCGAAAAGCAACTGGCTCTGGGATAAATGACTACTGTCAATGCAGAGAAAAGTAACTAGTCCTTTACACCTAGGATAGAAAAACAATGAGCTATTTTATGAATTGTTTTTAAAATATGTTTATTTTGCCTATGAATTTTATATGTCAGTTTCCCACATAGGTGGATTAAGAGAAATCTAAACACAGCTACTCTCCTTCTTGTTTTTTTTTTGTTGTTGTTGTTGTTTTTTTTTTAATTTTTTTTTCAACGTTTATTTATTTTTTTGGGGACAGAGAGAGACAGAGCATGAACGGGGGAGGGGCAGAGAGAGAGGGAGACACAGAATCGGAAACAGGCTCCAGGCTCTGAGCCATCAGCCCAGAGCCCGACGCGGGGCTCAAACTCACGGACCGCGAGATCGTGACCTGGCTGAAGTCGGACGCTTAACTGACTGCGCCACCTAGGTGCCCCCTCTCCTTCTTGTTAAAAACATATTACATTGTGGATTTAATTTAATTTTATTTTATTTAGGCTCAATAAACCAACAGTAGGCTTCTGAAATTGCCATGTTTTTTTCAAAAGATCAAAGTTGTTAACACCACATACACTTACATACGTATACAAATGCACATATTACATTATTATTGAAGCATTTTAATATTGATTCACTCATTCACAGATATTAAGCAACCATGATAATGCACAAAGTACTAGGTTAGCTGCTATAAAAGATAAAATATGGTTGCAAACATAAACTCTCTAGGGAAAATCAAACACACAGTCTAATAAAAGGCTGGATAAGGCCATTGCCATGGAAGTGGTACAGAGTGAGTTTTGTACCTCACAGAGGGAGGAAGTCATGTCCATCTGGGAGGATGAGAGATGGCCTCAAAGAGGGACCTTTTGAACTGGACTAAAGAATTGTCAATATTTCAATAGCCAGAGATCAGTTACCAACATTGCATTTGAGAGGGATGACTGTAACACAGGTACTGGTATGAAAATGGTTAATCCTTATTTAGAGAAGAGTAAAGAGTTCTGATGGACCCTTGAATAAGATTTCTGTAGGTGAATAATGGGAGATGAGGCTGCAAAGTTAGAGGATATCCTTTAGCCTAGGTTAATAAAGCATTAATGCTGCTCAGGAGACAACTGTGCGTCCGAGTCTCAAAATTCCCAATGAGAAAGCAAGAAGTGATCTCCGCACCCATTTTTATTAGCTTGCTAAACACCTTGACTTCGAGCAGTTGTAGGAACTCATAGAAAAGGGGAGGCTGATAAAATGACAAAAAACTGTTACCAGTATCAACCTGGTTTTCAATCCTACCTCCAGTCTTCAATTCCATGTAACACTTAGCAAATCTGTGTGTCAATTTCTTCATCTATAAAATTCGAGTAATAGTAATACTTACCCCACAGCGTTATTGTGAAGATCAAATGAGAAAATTAATGGAAAGCACCTATAACAGTCCTTGCTTTGTAAGTGATAGTTGAATTCCTAAGCAATATTTAACCTTGACGTTACCAAGGATCCCTCTCTTGGGCTCCTCCTCTTAGAATCCAACATGAGCAGGTTTCATGAATTACTTCATGAATGCTTTAATAGCATTCTACCTCCTTGTCTGATGCCTCATACATCATTACTTATAAGTTCTGGGGAACTTATTTGGGCTGGCTGATAGCTTTCTCCTGTATTTCCTTCCCATGTTTTCCAAGTTGTGCCAACAACACATTTCTAATTCTTCCTCCTGGCTTCTGTGTTTACCTAAATTATGTGGATAACTGTAGCCTTTTAATCTATAATTTTATAATTTCTGAATCAGATTTTAACTCTAAGATATTAAGCTCTCATTATTCTCTTTTTATCAAATACTATATTCTGTTGTTGTTATTGATTCTCAAGCTTAAATTCCTTTAATTGAAAAATGTAAAAAAAAAAACAAAAAACAAAAAACAAACAAAAGATGAAAGATACTGAGAAGCAAGAATGTGATATAGAGCAAAGATTTAATTTAGGATTAAATATTTTAGCTGGAGATACAGTGATCTGTTAAAGAATGTGCTCTAGTATAAATTAAGTTCTTTAAACCAGTAGGAGTTAAGTTTTGTCAAAAATTTTTCATTATAAGGCAAATTTATTTATAAGAAAGTTCAAAGATTTGAGCAGTATGACATTAACTAAAATTGAAAAGAAATTTCTAAAATGAAAGGTTCTCTTTATTTAAAGTAGTCTTGATTTAAATTCCCACTCTTGAATTCCACTCTCTTTATCATTTGTCACTTTAAGGAAGTAGTTGAACTTCTTTGTGCCTCTATTCATTTATAAAGCAAAAAAAGAAATATCTGCTATTTCAATAGCATACAGGAGTAAAGGGTAAATTTATAATATTATGTGAACAATACCTGATTCAGATTCGATCTGTTGACATTTTAATAATTAAGTTTATATTTAATGTGCCTTTACACTGTCCCAACAACCTTTTTTTGTTTGTTTTAAATATCTTCCAGCACCTCCAGTTTTCATACAAGAACCTGCTGATGTGTCTATGGAAATTGGCTCAAATGTGACACTACCTTGCTATGTCCAGGGTTATCCAGAACCAAAGATTAAATGGCGTAGGTCAGACAACATGCCAATCTTCTCAAGACCCTTTTCAGTGAGTTCCATCAGCCAACTAAGAACAGGAGCTCTCTTTATTTCAAGTAGGTTAAAGGAAATATATTTTGTACAAGTATGCACATTTATTATACATTCATGTTTTATACACAGGGATTACTATGTGTAAAATTGTGAATTAGTCATAACACATTTTGTGTTTGTTGGATTTCACTTTAAAATGGTGTTAAACTCTTATATTTTGGAATTGTCATAAATTATATTTTATTCAAATGTATGTGATATCATAAAGGCTTGTGAAGCAATGTGACTTCTTCATATGTCACTGTTTCTTATTACAAATAGAGTCACCTGGGCCTCTAGGTGAATAAGTGATCACATTTTATTGTCTCTTATACCAACTGCTGTATAGAAAGGTAAAATATTAAAATAGTAGTTAGTTAACTTTAATGAATTATTTTTGACCAACAGTATATAACCATAGGGACTCTATACTCTATGGAAGCTCCTTGATTAAAAATTATATCCACCTGGAGTGTAAGATTTTTTAAAAAGTACTCTATCATCCAAGAATTTTGCCTATAAGCTATTAAGCATTCAAATATTTGTAAATACTTTGTACTTTTTCAAATAATATTCAGAATGTTTGAATAGTGGCACTAGAGAAATAAAAGCATTTAGTCAAGTAACTGATTTTTAAAGGGTAATTGTATCTTTGGGGTTATTTTGTAGAAAGCCTTCAGTAAGTGATTTCCATGTTTATTAACAATATTAAATGTACATTAGCCACTTAAACTTCCAAATATGAATTAAACTAATTAGAAGTGCTTAAGTGATTAGCTCTGGGCTAGGCTCTGTGGTTAAGACAGAAGTCTTATATGGGGTCCCCCACTTAGGCATTTTACAACCCACCATCTAAGGGGATGGCCACAAAAGTACCTACTGGGTCAGATTATGCAGGACCTGGAACGTGCAGGTGAATAAATGCTTTTGATGAGGTAGAAAATAGCCCTCCAAGCTTCACTGCAGGACAACCCCTCTGCAGGATAAAAGATACGAAAATGGGGGAGGCTTACAGGGTTATACATGTGGGGTAATAATAGTGATGAGAAAAGCCTGGGTAACAAATTAGACCTGAAACAAATCAGTTAGAAGTGATGTAAAAAACCAAGAATGAAAGAGGGCAACATATTGACCAGTGGTTGCTTAACTGTCCACCTTAAACTATCTAGAAGGAAGGTAGAGATTAGAAACCATTTTCTGCAGTCTTATGTATTCCTATACAAATTAATCCAAGAGTTGATAATATGAAAAATATCTTGGGTAAAAACAATGTGACTTATTAACCAGATGATTTGGTGAATTTTCCTTTGCAAATGAATGTTTGCTGTTGTTGGGAGTGGATACTGCCTGAACTTACCAGATGTAATTCTGAAGTTATATGCCTATGGTTAACAAAGAAGTAGGAGCTTTGTCACTGCTCTTTATCTGAGATAAATGGAACTGTTAATAATGGAAAGCTACATTTTTCTCTGTCAAATCTTATCAGTAGATTAAACTGTGCTTATTTAGTGAAGATATTTGCAAGGATTATAATCATTTCCCTATTTAAAATCTTCTGTTGACTCCCTTGTTGCTCAGAAGACAAACCACACTCTTTACAAGACATCACACTCTGTCTTTAGCTTGACCCCTGACTATATCCACACAACCTGTAACCTAGTAGTCTTCATCCTGATCCCTTTAACACCCTCTTTAATTAAAAAATATTTTGTAATATCCTTCTTATTATCCTGAAACAGTCTATCTTTTTGACCTATCTACATAATAAAAACTCTTTTAATATCCAAAATGTAGTACAAAAGAAAATAAAGGAAAGTAATTATTACTGAAATAATAGACATTTCAATAGATAAATACTCCAGAAATGTCTACACAATATGCATACATGTTTATGTGCATCACCATAAATTTGACAGCTCAAATGTAGACTGATACATGTAATTATTATATAATTATAAACAAAGCCATCAAATCCATGAATTTCCAGTGGGATCTTCAGAAGTCTTGCTGGATTTGGGATAATTGTTCCTTCCATGAATCTGCCCTCTGCATGGCCTACCTACTTCTTGCCCAGTAAATGCCAGTATGCTCCCCCAATCATTGGGCCAACTGAAAACAAAAACAAAAAACAAAAAACTCCCTTTCTCCCTTGCAAACCTTCAAAATACCCCCAAGGTGGTGCTGCAGCATCCATTGGTGGTGCAGCTTTACATTATTTGCACAGACCTTGATTTTTCAAGTCATGCTTTTGTCTTTGCAGCCCATTGGGCTTAGACTGCCCTTCCTCTCTTCTACCTGCTGTTTACAGTACAGCTTGTATATTACCTACTACGTGCATCCCTCCCTAATTCCTCTGCATGCCATCAGTCTCTCATGTCTCTGTGTCTCTGTGCTCCCACAGCTCATTGTTTCAAACTTGTATTATAGCATTTATCACACTGTGGTGTGATTGTTGGTTCTTATGTATGTCTCCTCCTGTAGAATGGGAAGTAACAAAAGGCAGTACACACACATTTTCCACCCACAAATTTGAGCATTGTGTCTGGCATGATTATGCTTCATAGATGGTGTTGAATGAGTAAACGATCTCTCTCTCTTTCTTTTTTTAGACTTATGGGCAAATGATAAAGGAACCTATATTTGTGAGGCAGAAAACCAGTTTGGAAAGATCCAGTCCCAGACAACAGTAACAGTGACAGGACTTGGTAAGATCAAGTATGTGCTTAGCTATCACACTCTTCCAAGTCATCAGACTTCTTTTATTACATCATCTCTTGTCTGTGCCACTTTAAACAAAGAAACAACAGGTAAATATTTGATTACTAGATTAGCCTCCTCTCCCCCACCCTATTTCATATTTCATGGGATGTTAGAACTGGAAATAACCTTACAGATCATCCTCTCCAAGTTCCTTATCTTTCATTTAAATAAATCAACTTGAATAAATTGATTTAAGCCTAAATACAAATACACACACACACACACACACACACACACACACACACACACACACACACGTTAGAGCCATGGCATTCTTTTCTGGTTACCACTTTTTACACTTTTCATTTTAGTCCACATGAAATTATTTGGGGATATAATATGAAGTAAGAATGCAATATTGTTTAGTGGTAAGACATTTGTTTCATTATCCTTTTTTGTTTTCACTTTTTAAATTTATTTTGAGAGAGAGAGAGAGCACAAAAGCAGGAGAGAGGAGCAGAGGGAGAGAGAGAGAGAGAGAAAGAGAGAGAGAGAGAGAGAGAGAGAATGAGAGAATCTCGAGCAGGGTCTACACTCAGTGCTCAGCAAGGAGCCAGATGCAGGGCTTGATCCTGCCATGCTGGGATCATGACCTTAGCCGAAATCAAGAATCAGACCCTAACCGACTGAGCCACCCAGGTGCCCCATTATAGTTAAAAAAAATTTTTTTTCATTTCAGAGTCTTGTATTGAATATTCTCTTTCCACTGATTAAAATACCCATTTGGTTACATGCTAAATTTATATTCCTGTGTCTATTCCTTGGAATTCTATTTATGCACTGGTACTACATTGTCTAAATTATTATAGTATTTAATATGATTTTTAAATCTCTCAGTGCCTGTTTCTCATTAATATGCATTTATAACATTTTCTTTCTAGATCTCCCTTTATTCATCAACATATACTTGAAATTTCCAAATAGAATATCTAGGGATTTTGCTTTGATTTATGTTTAATTTATTAATTAATTTCTACAAAAGAACATCTCTCCATCTAAGAGAGTCCACTTCATTTTATTTGCTTGAGCTGTTATGATAGCCTCCTCATTGATCTTATCCATTCTGATTTTTCCCTTCTCCAATAAGTTAGTCACAGTTTTCAGATTAGTATTTCCTGAGAATGGTTCTGATGATCCCACGTTTTTTATATGTAAATGATTTCAGTTCCTCTCCATTTGTCCATCAAACAGTGCAAATTTCTTGGCTTGACATTTCTGGCTGTGCATGCCATAGACGAATTCTCTTTTAGTGTCTACTTCTCTATTACTACCTACCCCCTTTGCCATTCCTTCTGCTTTGAAGGGTCTTTTATGTCTCTCTTCCAGTTCAGACCTATTTACATTTAAAAATCTTACTCTTGAAAATTCATTTTTTAAAATAGTGGAATTAGTAGTCATCAGCCTAGAAGAAGATTTGCCTTTCTTTTGGGTGAGATAGAGGTGATAATACCTGTTTCTCTACGACTTAGTTGCTCCACTCATTGGAATCAGCCCTTCGGTGACCAGCGTCATTGAAGGACAGCAGCTTACTTTGCCTTGTGCTCTGTTGGCTGGAAATCCCATTCCAGAACGTCGGTGGATTAAGAATTCAGCCATGGTAAGAACATTCTAAATCCATGCATTCACATTTGTAATTTTCTTGAGTAAGAGGCAATTTATTTCAAACATTGAAATATCAATTTAATAAATATACAAACATATACTTTGTAAATATAACACCAAAACTTTTTTTCCATATTGACATGGTTCAGTTCACGTTATTTGGGATTAATAAAATGGAGAAATAGTCAATGGTGTGATTTCTATTGTTTTGAATTCAATTCAGTGCAACTAATAAACTCTTCAGAGTATGTAAAAACTCAAAATACAAAATTATTTTTATAGTATTTAGATATTTTTATGTTCTTCACAGGATGTAATAAATGTTAACACTCTCATAAAATTTTTCCATTTACTAACCTTTATTATTAACTCCCAATATTATATACTTTATCATGAACTTTTTAAAAATGTGAGTCTATTTTGTGTCATTGTCTTTCAGGGTATAACTTTTGATTATGAAAGGATATGAAAATTTATCACAGTTCTATGGATTTTTTGTAAATATGCTACCTATGATAAATTTTCATCTAGTTCAGAGCATTTTTCCTTCCATTTTCCAGAGTAGTTAAACTCACTTTTTGAAGTACCAATTAGAAGTGAATTGCCTCCATGGAATAAGATGTAAACTTGTTCATCTTTGCTTGAAATCCTGAGAAAAATTAGTATACCTCACTCAACAATTTAATGCCCTTATGACATAGGATGATACTGCTTGAGCACTCAGGTGTCCTGTGATTGAACAGAATGCATATATGGTATAGTTAGCGTGATCATTTTTAATAGAAAATACTGCCAGCCTTCTCTGACACAGATCCTGTATCATACGTTGCCTCTGATATTTGCGTCTGTCACTGAAAAAGGCAAGTGTTGAGAATAGTCACATTCTCTCAGCTTGAATGAGTTCCTATTTGCCAAAATAAAAAATATCAAATAGTTTGCAAGTGGTAATAGTCTCCTTGAAAAAGAACAAATTAAGCCAAAAGTAAAAATGACTAGTGAAATTTGGGTCCTGAGTGATAACAAAATTCACAGAAACATGAAATAAGTGATGCTTCTGTTTCTTTCCTTTTTCCATCATTTGCATAACTCCAACAGATGTTAGGAGGTATACTTTTTGGTGCTACATTAGGTAGACATACAATTGATTCTACATTTGGTAACATGCTCATCATTTTTCACTTAAAGGTGTTAAAATATTTTGTTATAAGATATTTAATAACCCAGTTGGAGAAAAACAAATCTGGTTTTGATTTAGGGAACATTATCTTTTAAATTAAATATGACTTCCTTTTCTTTAAGTTGGTCCAAAATCCTTACATCACTGTACGCAGTGACGGGAGTCTCCACATTGAGAGAGTTCGCCTTCAGGATGGAGGCAGATATACTTGTGTGGCCAGTAATGTTGCTGGAACCATTAATAAAACTACCACCGTGGATGTGCATGGTAAGAGACGCACCCATTGTAATTCTTTCCAAACCGTGTTCAAAGCTAGGTTTGTGTCTTTAAACCAAGTAACTCTGTCTTCTGGTTGTAAGAAGGAGATTTTTTTTCCTAATTGTTATTTTTAACAAAAAGCCTTATTTCTTGAACACTATTTACATTGTTAAGGGTGTTTCCAGAATTCCTTTTTCTACATACACAACAAGGCTTTATTGGGAGTCACCAGCTGAGTCTGGCCAAGGGCTTTTGTAAGTGATTTCTTAATTGATAAAAGTGAACTCAGTTCTCAAAAAGTTATGTTTAAAAATACATTTTAATTTCAGGCAAGCCGAACTTATTATTCCATCCAAATTGCCTTTTCTTTTTGGATTGTGCAATAACCATGTCCTTACTAATGACCCCTTTGTGTGTTAGCTAGAAATGACCTAAACTTTTCTAAAGGCCACCTCATGTGCTCCAAACAATCTTTTTGCGTGTTAGATAACTTAAAAGTTCACAAATAAGAAAATCCAAAAGCCATCTTTTTCCATTCATAACTAACAGTCACGGACTTTTTACATCTCAATAAATAACTGACAACTTCATAGTTTAAGAAATTTTCATAAATTTTTTTGTGTATTTTCTTTAAAGACTTTGCAATGTTGTTTTTTTTAAAGTATGGTATTAAAAAATAGTTCCATATACAGAGATGAAAGTAGCATAGAACATTTATTTTTAGCAAATTCATCCCTTTATAAGGACATGAGCTGGAGATTCCGGTAATTTCCACATTTTGTTTGGTCTATTGAAATTGTCAGTGGATATAGACCATCTTTTTTTTTTTTTTTTTTTTTTTTTTTTTTTTATGTCTGCTTCTCATTGTAAATAGCCTCTTCTGTGGCGCCTGGATGGCTCAGTCAGTAAAGCATGCGACTCTTGGTCTCAGGATTGTGAGTTCAAGCCCCATGTTGGGTGTGGAGATTACATAAAAATAAAAAAAAAATCTTTTAAAAAAATAGCGTTTTCTGCCTCTGTCAGTCTTATACCAGCCTCTACCAACATCACATGAGATATTCTTGAAGAAGTATTATTTTAAAGAAATATTAAAGTAACACTAAATTATAGTCTAAAAGAGTAAACACATAATGCCAGATTGAATATATGTATAGTTGTACTTAACGATTTTTAGAGAAAATCAACCCACAGATTTCCTGGAGGGTGCTTATGGACTGGTTTGAGAATTTAGTATAGAAATATAATCATGTCACCTCCATTCAATACTGTATTGAGAAGGATTCTGAGGCAAATTTCTACTTGAGTAAAAGAGTAACATGATTAGCTGTGATGTCTGCCAAATCGGAGGAGTGAGGAGATAGACAAACCAATGATGTGGTTTATTGTGATGCAATAAATGTTGGACAATTAAAAGTTAAAAACATCACTTTGCAACATCGTTTCATCTATCTTAGTCCAAAATGAGTAACTGATTTAGTTACTAAGGTTAAAAGGAAAAAAACAACCCAGACATCTGACAGGAACCCAGTAACCATTTATCTGACAGATTAGTTTTTGAGTTGGATGTGATGCAATATGCCAGGTTCTCCTTACGTCCGTATTTATTTATGTCCATATTCTTTCATTACTAGACCTCTCCACTTTGAAGAATAGTCGTTAGAAGCTCTCAGTGACCACTTCTTATGAGGATGAATTAATGCATGCAAATATAAATACAATTAAAATGGCAAGCCATTTAACTGTCATCTTGATTTATATAGGTTGACAGTCTGGAAAGAAATAGCTCTTCCATGGTCAAATGTCATCAGATTTGAAAATGCCTAAATTTATCACTTTCCTTTATAGCTGTCCAACTCAATATGCATGTAAGAAAATGGCTTATTCCATGTTGCCACAAAATTACAGTATAGTTTAGATTTGACTCTTCCATGATGATTCTGGAAATTAAATTTCTTGCTTTAGAGAGTAACCTGACATAGAGAGTATCTGGTAATTTGTTGCCATTTTTTCTTAAGAAGAAATTATCTTAAGAATAAGCCCAGCCTTAGAAAATATGAGTATGTAGCAAAGCTAATCTCAGCCTCTCAGGGAAGTTTTTGAACTGAGGTCTCTGGTATCTCTTGTTCTGTCAAACTCCTCCAGGGTACCTATGATAATTCTAGAGAAATTTGACTCAAAGGCAAGAGACACGGTGAGTGCTTGAGCTCTAGGGAGCAGTTCCAGTCACATCTTTCCAGGGGAAGGAAAGGAAATGCCTGGTGTATATAGGGATTTTATTGTGTTCCTTACTCTATGTTAAGAACTTTCATGTGTGGGAGCTTCTTTAATCAAATTCATTATTTTGAGAACATTGAGTATTGGTCTTTTTTCATATGCTAGTTGCTTGTGATTAATTGAGATATACACAATGGAATAATTAACAGTCTTCCTTTTCCTTTTGCTTCTGCTCATATAATGTTAATTCTTCAGTTGCTTTCTAAAGTCAAAAGGTATGTTTTTCCTCTTAGTGAAAACTATTGACTTAGAATCCTGTATTTTAGCCTTAAATGTAAACTCCTAAGGCCTTGCAAGTTTTATTGTTGAATTTCTTTTAAGAAAACAAATCCTTTTTTTCTAGGTTAAATTTAGTAGCTCGCTAAGTAGCTCTTGTAAACAGACATTTAATGTATAGTGGCTAAAACAGTCTACTTTTCTGGCAGTGGGCGTAAGTCAGCTCACTGCAGCTTAATGGGTGATGGACAATGATGAAAGGTATGCGTTAAATATGTAAGTCTTAGGATGTAATTCAACCTTGAGTTTCCAGGAAAGCATGGATTTTATTCAGTCTTATTTTTGTTAGGAAAGTCAACTTACTAAGCATAATTTACTACTTGATTTTAAGTTTTCATTAAATTCTTCAGATTATAGCTACTATATTTACTTTATTACACTGCCTTACAAGGTACCCTACATTTCTATCAGAAAATGTTGAGTCTCAGCTAGTTTTTACAAATATGCAGTGTATCCTAAAAATGTACAACTTGAAACAAATGAGGCTACATGGAAAGACAGATGCTCACATTCTAAATATTGCTTCCTTTTTCAGTTCTGCCAACCATTCAGCATGGGCGGCAGGTACTCAGCACAATTGAAGGCATTCCAGTAACTTTGCCGTGCAAAGCAAGTGGAAATCCCAAGCCATCTATCATTTGGTCCAAGGTAAATGGCCCATCTGGTGATGTTTGCCGATGTCATGGGTTATAACAACATTATTTGAATATTTTGGGTCATACATGGGACTTGACTGTACCACAGAACTTTATAAAAAGGAAAACCCATGCACTCCTACCACTTGGAAGGGACCTCAAAATGTCCTTAGTGTAATCACCTACCTGAGGCTTGAGTAACGTTAAGAACACAACGGTGGACTGTAATATAGCACCAGGAGCTTTTCTTAGCACTTTACATGTTGTAGCAGATCCTTTCTTACCCCTTGCCACATCCCTTCAGCTCTTTTGATTTCAGCGCAGCTCTGGTGGACAGCTCCGTGCATTCTGCCAGAGTCCCACTTCACGTGTACCCCTCTCTGGTTTCTGGAGTCGGGGCTTTCTCCAAAGCCCCACAAGGCCACTTAGCCTGCTATCAGGTGGCCAGGAGGCATAGGGACATTAACACCTGTGGGGGGCAGGTGTCCTATATGAATGTCCTGCTTCTCATCCATCAGAAGAATACTTCTGGCCTGCTTCTTTATAGCTTCTCAAAGGATCCCCGGCACCAGAAGCTTATCAACCTAACCACAGAGGAAACCAGAGCACTGAAACCCTTTTTAGCTTTCCTTCCTTCTGTGCCTCACTCTCCCACTCACCTGCTCAAGCATCAAACTTCTTGCCTCCATATCTTTGTCTCAGACTCTCTTCTTTTAGGAAGCCAAGATAAGACCTCTACGAAGTCATTTATTCCCCTCTACATCCCTATCATGAAGTTGTCCAGCTTTTACTTGTATTCTTGCAGTGAGGAAAAAACCACTCCCTGAGGAGGTCCTTTTCATCTTTGAACAGTCATGAGGATAGCATATTTCCTGTAAATTAATTTAAATCTGGCAGATATAAGTAATATAAAATGACTGTATAATAACAAAATGAGACCTTTGTGTAATTGTTTGTGCTACAACCAAAGTATTTTACCATACTATCTAATTTTATATATCTAAAAAGCTCTGAAATATAAAGAAGTTGGTGTTGACATCTGTAAATTAATTAAAAAGGTGAAGATTTCTGCTTTCTGGACACAAAAATACAGTGGTGAAGCTTATCCCCAAACTGCACAGTGTCTAGGACTGAGTATAAGTTTAATGCATTTTAGGAAAACATAAGAATGAAACTTTCCAGGGTGGCCTTTGTGTTGTGAGAAAGCACAGAGGTTAAGAGTTGGGCTCCAGATCCTGACTGCTGGGGTTCAAGTCCCAGCTCTACCACTGAGAGACTGTGACATTGGGCAAGTTACTCCACTTCATCCCAAGCTTTAATACTTTCAGCTGTAAAATGGGACTTGTGGTAGTTCCTACTCATATGACCCTTTTGAGCATTAAGATAGCTAATTCATTTGAAGTACTCAGAACAGTGTGTGACTTTGCATGAGCACTGCCCCATCCGTTAGTATTACCATTATTCCCTCCAGTTTTAAGAAGCTCTGGAACAAAGAAGACATGGTTCAGTATGAAGAAATATCACCTTTGCTTTATTTGCTTAGTTTTTCTTAAAATTACCTTTCTTCAAATTAGCATTTTTTTTTAATCTAGGATTTTCCCCCTTGGAGATTTTTTTCCCCTTCCTCTCTTCCTTTTCCAGACATTAAGTCACTCCTTCATTATCTTAAAGAAAACACTTTGCTGTTTGTTGTGTTTTGCAGAAAGGAGAGTTGATTTCCACCAGCAGCGCTAAGTTTTCCTCAGGGGCTGATGGAAGTTTGTATGTGGTGTCCCCCGGGGGTGAAGAGAGCGGGGAGTATATCTGCACCGCTACCAATGCAGCTGGCTATGCCAAGAGGAAAGTGCAGCTGACCGTCTATGGTGAGAGCCCCTGGGGGAATGTTTTTCTTGGACACTCTCTACCGGTGCCAAAACTCACATTTCTCTCCCAAATCATATTACCGGGGGCTGTACTCCTAAAGTGAACTGCATTGACAAAAATGTATTTTTACTGCCAATGAACATCTTCTCTATTTAGATTCTGATTTAAAGGGAGAGTAATTGTACAGCCATTCAGGATAATGTTATGGTGTTTTCCCAAGGAGTGTGCTTATTGTATGTACCCAGTCTGCTTTAGAAACACCAGTTAGTTCCAACTCCTGGCAAAGCCAAACCTCAGCTGTGTCTCAGTTTGCACTTCTGCCTTGAGGGTTTACTTTCATAGATGGCAGACTCTAAAAGGGCATTTCAGCTGACCTCGTCATGATGTTCTGAAAGGAAGGGTGAGGAAGGGAGACTTTCTGGTCCTTTTCCTTTCAGCTCTCACCGTAAATGTGTTAACGGAAAGTTTTAGATAGGTACCAAAGCTTTGGCATAGACAGCATCTTCTTGTAAATTTGTAAAGAGTATTAGTAGTCCACATTTGAATGTAAGTGAAATGTTTTCAATGTACTATTTCCCTTCCAAAATGTGCGTTTATTTTAGTAAGGCCCAGAGTGATTGGAGACCAACGAGGACTGTCCCAGGATGAGCCTGCTGAGATTTCCGCCCTCGCAGGAGAAGACGTGACACTTCCATGTGAAGTGAAGAGCTTACCCCCACCCATCATCACCTGGGCCAAAGAGACGCAGCTCATCTCCCCATTCTCTCCAAGGTAGGGGATCTGGGATGAGCCAGACACAAGCAAACACAATCTCTTGGGACACAAGGTTGTGCCTATTCAGGTTTTCAAATGTATCAAGAAATAACTTTTAAATTTGAGATAATTTACACATACATCTGAGACTACAGAAAATATTTTTACCTTCTCAGTCTATCCTTCTTTCTTCCTTCCTCCCTCCCTCCCTCCCTCCCTCCCTCCCTTCCTTCCTTTCTCTCTTTCTTTTAATGTTTATTTTATTTTTGAGAGAGATAGAGAGCAAATGGGGGAAGGGCAGAGAGAGAGGGGGACAGAGGATCCAAAGCAGGCTCTGTGCTGACAGCAGAGAGCCCAATGCAGGGCTTAAACTCACGAACCATGAAATCATGACCTGAGCCGAAGTCAGATGCTTAACCAACAGAGCCACCCAGGCACCCCTAAATCATTCTTTAATATCAGGAATGCTAACACCCAGCTTTGACATAATTGCCCGTGGCTGCGTATACAAGGTAGTTATTAAAACAGAGCATATTTGTATATAGACTTGTTAGCACAAGTGCATAGGGCACACAGAATCTCATTAATCCCTTAGGAGCAGTAAAACACAATAAGTACTCTCATGTTTAAGATTTGACTCTCATTAGATGCTTTTGTAAAAATCTTCGTGATTAAAGCCTTGTACATATAAAGGCCTGCTGAGACAATATATCTGATATATTCCATTGAAATGGAAAGCAGAATGCCAGAGCCTTTGAGAGTACTACCTTTGTCGCCATGCAGGTGTGAGTTTAAATTTACCTCCACCACTTAAAGCTTGCCTGAAACTTTTGGCGCCTTTCTCAATGGCCCTCTGAACCTTAGATTTCTTATTTATAAAATGGACATAATACTTACCTGAAAGGCATATATAAGATAATGTATATTCCACATCTCCTGTCTCTAGTTCTCAAGGAATAGTAGCAATTACTATTTTAACTCAATGTCATGCCAGAAGTTACTGGTGGAATAAGAATTATAGTTTCCAGCTATGTCGGTTGGACTTACTGGCGTATAGTTATGAAGCTGTAAATGGTGCTCTTGTCATTTCCCTATCCACTGGTGAGGAGATAAAAAATAATTTAAGAACTACTTTACATAATGTTACTATTTTTTTGAAAAAATATGTGTTTGGGATATTTTTGAATGAAAGGAATACCATGTTATAGATAAACTTGAAGTTTCATTGTTTTCCTCCCCAGTCGCTTTTCTCCCTCCCCAGGGGGCAAATACTGCACAGATCTCATGTGCATCCTATGCACCCATTCTTAAACAGTATGGAATCATGTTTCCTGTAGTTTTCATTTCATTTTATGTGTTTGTTTTTAATTTGCCATGTAACATATTATATATTGTTATTCTACTGCTTGCTTTATTAAGTCGATATTTACTCATTTTTATACATAGAGATTTGCTTTATTCATTTTTAAAATTTTCTTCTTAATGTTTATTTTTCAGAGAGAGACAGAGCGCAAGCAGGGGAGGGGCAAAGAGAGAGGGAGACCCAGAATCTGAAGCAGGCTCCAGGCTCTGAGCTGGCAGCACAGAGCCTGATGCAGGGCTTGAACTCATGAGCCATGAGATCATGACCTGAGCTGAAGTCGGACGCTCAACCGACTGAGCCACCCAGGCGCCCTGCTTTATTCATTTTTAACTACCGTATACATATTCTGAATTTTGTTTGTACATTTCCTAGTGTACAGACATTCAGGGTTTTGCTTGTTTTGGTTTGGTTTGGTTTTAGTTTTCTTACTTTGTAAACAAGGCTCTTGAGTGAATATCTTTATATATGTCTCTTCATATACACGTGCATGAGTTTCTTTAGGGTTGGCCCAGAACTATAGTTTCTGGTCAGAATGAATTCCTACTTTCAGCTTTGTAGACAGTGCTAAATTGCTGTCCAAAGAGGCAGTAATGATTTACCTTTCTACCATGAGCATATAGGTGCACCTATTTCCCCATTATAATCAATGCATGGTGTTTATGGACTTAAACATGTTTGTTGGTTAGATGGGTGTGAAATGGTATCTTGCAACTCTTAGTTTTCATGTGACTGACTGCCAGAGAACCAAAAATGATTTTACTTTTTTGTCGGCCATCTGTTTCATCTGTGACTTGCCTCTTTAGACCTGCTGCACAGATTTATGATGACTGGTTTGTTTATCTTTTTCTTGTTGAATGTAGAAATTTGGTCTGTATTCTTAATAACAATCCTTTGTCTGTTGTATGTGTTGAAAATATATTTTCTCAGACCACTGTGAGACTTTTAATGTATGATGTCTGCATAGAATTTTACATTTTTTATGTAACTCAGTGTATTAATCTATTGTTTTTAAGATTTGTACTTTCTGGGGTGCCTGGGTGGCTCAGTCACTTAAGCATCTGACTCAGCTTCAATTTAAAATTTTTCCAAGACCATGGTCTAGTGGTTCTTTGCATTAAATTACTCTACTCCCTCTAGGGCACTTGGGTGGCTCAGTCAGGTAAGTGTCTGACTTCAGCCCTGGTCATGATCTCATGGTTCATGAGTTCGAGCCCCGCATCAAGCTCTGTGCTGACAGTGAGGAGCCTGCTTGGGGTTTTCTCTCTCTCTCCCCTCTCTGTCTGTCTCTCCCACTCTCTCTCTCTCTCAAAGCTAATAAATAAACTTAAAAAAAGATTTGTACTTTATGAAGAATATGTACATATCTTCCAGAGTTTTATTCTAATATTTTAAGCTTGTTTTTTCACATTTTTGACTTTAATACATCTGAATTTTTATGTTGTGTCTAGTGTTAGGTAGTGCTGTATTTTTTTTTAATTTATTTTTCCCATGTGGAGAACCAGTTGCCCGTCATTTTTGAATTATCAATCCTTTCCTTGATCTTTGTGATATCAGCTCTATTATTATATGTTACATGTTGGATTCTCCTATGTGCTTATTTCTTTGGGGGAGAATTCTGTCCTTAACTATTTATTCATTTTTCTGTCTCTGGGCCAGTAGAACACTTTGAGTAGGTATATCTGGCCTTCTCCCTTTAAAGCTATTTCAATACAATAAACATAATAACGTTTTTATATGTAGATCTAGTTCACCGAACTACATTATTGTTCTGTAGGAAAAATATATTCAATATATTTTTGAGAATTACATATGTACCTTATTTTGCCTTTAACACACTAAATTTTTTAATGAAGTATTGCAGAAAAAATAATAAAATTCAGAATATAGCTGAAATTTACTAAAATATATATTGGCTTTTTATAGTTACAAGTTAATAAAGCAGAGAGATGTACAGTTTTTGGATGATTTGAGACCATTAGGTTAGATCTAATGGTAAAAAAAAAAATCACATTTTGTGTTTGCAAGAATATCATACAAAATACACAGTACAATTGTGAAAATCCCTGAGTTTTAAAGTATATAGAAATATGGATGGGAGAATGGTTTCAAAAACTGCTTGCAGAGTAATGATTTCATACTGAGGGGCAGCTGCATAGGGGATATTTAAATTCTCATGTTCTATGGTCTACCATGTGGTTTCTTTCTTTCAGGCACACATTCCTTCCTTCTGGTTCAATGAAGATCATTGAGACCCGTGTTTCAGATAGTGGGATGTATCTTTGCGTTGCCACAAATATTGCTGGGAATGTGACTCAGTCTGTTAAATTAAATGTCCATGGTGAGTTTTGAAATGAGGGCATATGATATCTTTGTACAGGCCACAGGGAAACTCATCATACCAGTTTCTTTGATAGTTAATCTCCAAATTGTTTATAGAGTAATTAGAGAAAATTTTTCTGAAATTGGAGACTTGTCATTTTCTTTCATTTACTCTGGAAAGTTTATCTGCCATTTGTAAACAACTTTCCCCCGTTTCCTCAAATGAACAGTATTAAAGGTTTGGTTCTCAATTTTACTGAATGTCCACAGTCACTTATGGCGACTATTAATACACAGTAAAAAAAAAAAAAAATGTGTTTAGACTTACGGCTTTTTAGAAGTGAATGTGAATTATCAAAGAAGAATTTACTAGTATTTATATGGTCATTTTCAATATTCAAAGAACTCAGCAACTGAAAACATTCTGCTTCCTGGGACTCTAACTTTTTAAAAACTTTCTAGTTAATCTGTTTGATTACCTCAATTTACCATGGTCTGTCCAAATATTTATTTATTCAGCACATGCTTACTGAGTATATACTCTGTCACACATTTGTATAGGTAGGCCAGATATTCAAATATCAGAAAAGTATTTTCTTACATGGTATTGATCTGATTTCATTGTCAGATCAATCACTATAATAGCATCCTGTTAACCATGGGATTTGAGATAGAATTCTGTAATTTACAAACTCTAGGTTATCTTGGGCATATTACGTAACCTCTCTTACCTTTAGTTTTCTCTTTCATAAAATGATGATAACAATCCTATCAAAATTATAAGGTTGTCATAAGTGACAACCTTTACAATGTATTGGTTAAATATTAACAAAAAAAGGACAGAGGAATGGGGCTTTTGAGGGATGTAAATTCTAATTGTATAACTAGAACATTTATTGTATAACGTAAGTCAACTTGATTCTACAGTGTGTAACGCATGTACATGGAAGCCAGTTGTTACAGGGGGGTGGGAGAGACGCTGGTCCTTGTCTCACGGAGTCAAAGAATGAATCTCGGGGACAACAGAGAGTGAGCAAAGTGATAGAGTTTATGGAGGGAAAGTATAAAGCTCTCAAGAGTGAAAGGGGTCCTGACCAGGTAGGTGCTGAAGATTTCTGTCCTGACTTTTATTGGGACCTTATCAGAATGTTTGTGAGACTTCATGCTTGGCACCTAGCTCAGGGAGGTCTGGAACAGATTCATCTCATCCTCTTTTTTTCCCAAACTCCGCTGCCGCTGTCGCTTTCTCAGCCTCCCGGCTGAAGCTATACAGGCTGTCTCCCTGAGGGTCCTTATCTCTCCCTGCTTAAAGTCAACTGTTTCCCTATTTGCATTAATATTGGCAATGTTTCTGATAAATTATCTCATTTAAATTTCTAAAGGAAGGTACTGTAAAGACAAGAAATAGAGACTCGGTTTTGATGTTCTTCTCTGAAATTAGCAAAGGCTTTTATGAGAAACTTTTTTTGTTTTTTAAATGAGAAACTTTTCTTCCTATCTGGCTAAACCTTCCACAAAGAGAAGAAAAAGTAGGAGTACCTGAAGAGAAATGCTTTTTCTTTTACTTTCTTAAATTATATAAATCATCTAGATTGCCTTTTGAGGGAGTTTTAAACTTCAAGTTATTTATAAATTAAAGGAAACCTAACATTTTTAAATACTTGCTTTTTCCTCAAGTCTGGCATGAGGGGTTTCAGATTTATTATTTCCCATAATCCTTGCAGTGTACTGGTATTGATTAGGTTATTTGGCCTGGATTATTAAGGAAACAAGCCTCAGGAAATTTACTGACTTGCTCTAGATCACACAGCTACTAAGTGGCCTGAGCCTGGGTCCAAATCCTGAGATCGTTCCACTTTTTCATTCTGCCTCTTGGTAAAGAGTTCTCATTTAAAGTGAGAAAAGGAAAGAATTTGTTTAAAATTGGATTATAGGGGCGCCTGGGTGGCTCAGTCAGTTGAGCGTCAGACTTGGGCTTGAGTCATGATCAGGTCATGGTCTCGGGGTTCATGGGTTCGGGCCACATGTCAAGCTGTGCTGATAGCTTGGAGCCTGGAGCCTGCTTCAGGTTCTGTGTCTCCCTCTCTCTGCTCTTCCCCTTCTCTCTCTCTCTCTCTCTCTCTCTCTCTCAAAAAATAAAAAATAAACATTAAAAGCATTTTTAATTGGATTATTAATCCTCATTTGTTTCTAGTTCCTCCAAAGATACAGCGTGGCCCTAAACTAATCAAAGTCCAAGTTGGTCAAAGAGTGGACATTCCGTGCAATGCTCAAGGGACACCTCTTCCTGTAATCACCTGGTTTAAAGGTGGAAGTGCCATGCTGGTTGATGGAGGGCAGCATATTAGCAGTTCAGATGGAACTTTAAGCATCAACCAAGCCATGCTCTCTGACGCCGGCATATATACATGTGTTGCTACTAACATAGCAGGCAGTGATGAATCGGAAATAACCCTACATGTCCAAGGTGATTTGGGGCATAAGGAAATAGAAGTATGGTGGGGGTGGGGAGTGGGGAAAAACCCCTGGAGTCTATACAAAATATATAATCTTAGAGAGTCGTGGATCACTTTTGGAAGATTTCTGTACCTTTTATGACTCGAGTTAACTTTGAAAGGAGAACCATTCTAGAAAGAAGTGAAACCATACTATTACTAAACCTGCATCCATTTTTGTATGTTTACTTTTGAAAATGAAGTTGCCATGGATGATGTCAATAATGGATACAATCCTAGATAAGTACCCCACCCACTGTTTTTGGTTTGGGAGAAATTGTGAACAGAGTGAGTTGGAGTCGGATTTCACCTCATCCTGTTAGCATGCACTCAATGTTGATCCCTAAAAATCTAGATCTGCTGTTTCCCCTAATGATGTTGGCTTTGTGTTGAGGCTTTAAAAATAAATATTTATTCCTTCAAACAACAAATATTTATCAAGCTCCTGCCAGGTGTCTGTCATATTGTAGGCAATGAGGAGAAAGTAGTGAGAAAAGCAAAGCACCAGCTGTCATAAGCTGTTCTACTGTGCATCGGCAGAAATCGAGCAAGTAAGCAAGACATACAGATAGTGAGAAGTGCTAAGTAGAAAATTAGAATAGGGTGATACTCCCAGCAATTGACTACTTTAGATGCAATGTCAGGTAGAACTTCTCTGAGGAGTAATACTTGGAGTGAGATCTGTTGACTAAGGAGAACCAGCCATATGGAAATTAAGGGGAAGAGCATTATTGGCAGAGAGAATGATAGTGGAAAGGCAAGAAGGAAAGATAAGGATGTATTGTATTTAGCATAGTACTTAGTACTTCATAACTGCCCCATTGCAATTTGGGATGGATGGCTAGCACACTGTTGGAGAGCTTATCCAGTTCACCCATTGATTCAGGAGACTTTATTGAGTGCTTATGTTTATGGTTCAATGGGAAAGATAGACATTTACAAGATAATCTCATGCACAAAAATTGGTTAATGCTGTCATGAAATGGTAGATCTATAAGAGTTTTTAAAGAAAGACAAATCAAAGAAGGCTTTCAAGGATTGGGACATGCAAGTTGAGATTTGAAGAAGGAGTAGAAGCTTATTAGGTGATGGGCAAAGATACAGTAGGGTGGGGTGGAGTGGTGAGAGCCTTCTAGGAGGAAATACGACATTTTGGATATACTGTCATAAATCAATACATCAATCAGTAAAGGCCAGCTGGCCCATTTCAGACTGAGTGTTGAGTGATATGTGGTAAAGCTGGACACACAGTCATGGGCCAGATTATCCAAGATCTAGGAACCTAGATTAAGGAGTTTAGACTTTATTTTGTATGCAGTGAAAAGATTCAGAGGGGTTGTTACTGGGAAATGATGTGTCGGGTGTGGATTTTAAAAGATCACTCTTTGGGGGAGAGAATGGTTTGTCTAGAGAAGGTGAAGAGAAGCAGCTGGGGGCTACAGAAGTAGCTCAGGCAAAAGATGATGGTAGCTGGACTGGAGGAAAGAAGACAGTGGACTCAAAAAATAATTAGAAGAGGAAATCATCAGGGATGGTGACCAATTGGATATAGGGAGTAAAGGAGATAGAGGACTCAAGAAAGACTCCCAAATTTCTTCATGATTTCTTCATGGATAGTGAGGGTGTTCAGGGAGATTGGATTCATTGATAGGGTGTACTGAAGGACGAACAGGTGTGAAACTTTATCCTGCAGGTAAAATGAATACAAGTAATGATTTTCATCAGGGAAGCCCCAAATGAGATTTGCGGTTCAGAGAGAGTATTCTGAGGACTCTGTAGATTATGAATCCAAAGGGGAACACATTTGAAAAAAAAAAAAGGATTCCTGTAAGAAGTCTATTGAAGTAATTTTGGCAAGAGGAGTGAGGGTTTGAAATCAGCAGTGACCTTAAGGATAGAGGAAGATAAAGATACAGATATGTGATGAACATATGGCACTATATGATTGATTGGATGTGGAGGTCAGGAGTAAGGGAGGGAAACATAAGAAAAATGGATGAAGCATGACACCTTAACTGAGGGAATAAAGGAAACACAAGAGAATTGTGGGAAGCACAAAATGATAAATTTGGACAGTGGGGACATTATGAGTTTTAGATCCCTAGGTCACATCGAGGTAGAAATGTCTGGCAGCTAGAAATTTGTGTCCTATTTAAAAGAGGAATCCGGAAAGATAGCAGTTCACCAATGTAGTTGGTTGATGATGCCTCAGGAGAGTTTGATACTGCTTAAGGAAAGCCTGTGATAATGCATTTATGTTTCTAATAGAACCACCTACACTGGAAGATCTAGAACCTCCATATAACACTCCATTCCAAGAAAGAGTGGCCAACCAACGCATTGCATTTCCATGTCCTGCAAAAGGTATGTAGTACTTGGACATATGGGCACTGGCATAAAGTTATATCAGATTTCTCTATTGAACCCAAAACATCATTATAAAAAGATCCATTTGTTGGCCCTTGCTATAACATTTGGGCATAATGACAATTAATCCCTCTTTTGTTTTATTTTTTTAATCTCTCTTTTAAATAACAGCTCATTGAATAGGTATTTTTCCCCAACACATACTTTATTTGCTTCAGTGGAAAGACCTGTTATTCCAAACTTGTCTTATCTAGTATCTTTCCCATTTAGTTCATGCTACTTCCTGTTACTTCTGACAGGATTTGTCTTTAAAATGTGGGAGCCAGAGGAGTGTCTTGGTGGCTCAGTTGGTTAAGTGTCCAACTTTGGCTCAGGTCATGATCTCATGGTTCATGGGTTCAAGCCCCACATTGGACTCTGTGCTGACAGCTCAGAGCCTGAAGCCTGTTTTGGATTCTGTGTCTCACTCTCTCTCTGCCCCTCCCTTGCTTGCACTCTGTCTCTCTCTCTCTCAAAAATAAAAATAAACATTAAAAATTTTTAAAAATAATAAACTAGCTAGATACCGTATCATTATCTTTTACAACAAATTTCATCTTGGCCATAATTGTTCTACCATTTACCATTTAGAAGTTAAAGATAATACTTCTTTTGCTTGTTCATTTAGTTTTTCATTTATTAGCTTCACAAATATCCACTAAGTCTGAAACCCATAAAGGAATGAGCGGGATGTAAAGAAATGAGGAAATGATTATACGCCTTTTTTCTTTGGCAACAAAGACAACTGCAGACCATCAGTTCACCTTCTCTTTCTCATCAGTCAGCCTTTTACTATCAGCACAACAAAATAGGCCAATCTTTTTGTTTTATTTTTTCTCATAAATATAACTTTCACAGTTACTTTTATAAGTCCTTTAGCATTAATGGCACATTTTATAGATTCTGCCATTCTTTTGTTCTTGTCTTGGATTATATGCCATTATTTTAATATTTTTATTACCCATTAATGTAGGATTATTAATAATGTGTAATCATATTAATTTAATGTTCTTTTTTATATTTTTATAGATATTAAGTAAATTTTAAAAGTACTTAGAATAGTACCTGATACCTTGTTTGTTAAATAAATATATTCTTAATACAGAATTAATGTTTGTCTATTACCAATATGTGCTTTGGGCTCAATTATGTACTTCAGAATGGTTTTGTGAGTTTTACTCATGAGCACATCACTTCCATTTACCCTTTTGTCATAAATAAATCTAGGAAATCAGTCCTCTCTGCTTTCCCAACTTTCTTTTCAATATAAGAAGTCAAGAATTGTTCTACTGTCCTATGTTTAGCAGCATGAGATCATCACATATGTGTAGATAGTAGATTGCTCATCTCTACTATGTCAGGCCTATTTAAAATGTGAATTATAGGGGCGCCTGGGTGGCTCAGTTGGTTAAGCATCCGACTTCAGTTCAGGTCATGAACTCATGTTTCATGAGTTTGAGCCCCGTGTTGGGCTGTGTGCTGACAGCTTGGAGCCTGGAGCCTGTTTTGGATTCTGTGCCTCCCTCTTTCTCTGTTCCCCCTCCACTTGAGCTCGCTCGCACTCTCTCTCTCTCTCTTTCTCTCTCTCTTTCTAAAAAATAAAGATCAAAAAAAAAATTTTTAGGGGTGCCTGGGTGACTCAGTTGGTTAAGCGTCCGACTTCAGCTCAGGTCATGATCTCACGGTTCGTGGGTTAAATTTTTTTAAATGTGAAATTATAAAGTATCGCTTCTGCATATCATGTATGCATTCTATTTGGTTGGGCAATTTTTATGTTGTATTCCTGTGATAGTCTCTTGCTTTCTGTTCTTCATTTGTTTTCATCCCTGAACTCTCCCATTTGATTAATATAGTTTTTTTCCCCACTAATGATCATGAACTTACTCAAGAATGTGTTTTGGTTTGCTTACTGTCTTCTGAATATCTTGATATAAACAACTTGCTCAGCCTCTACACTAGAGACCATAGGTCTCTTAAGACTGATCAGGAATTAGAGGCCTTAAATACCAATCTCTTTGCTATTTCATGCCAGGAGAAATATCTTGAAAGTAGCATAGTGCCTTAGTGTACAAATTATAGTCATAAAAATATTTTTATTTCTCGTAAATATATTTGATATGTTGTAATGATTCCTAATTTTATTTAAAATGTCACAAAGCTTTGCTTTCTTATTTAGGTACCCCCAAACCAACCATCAAATGGATATGGAATGGTAGAGAGCTGACAGGCAGAGAGCCTGGGATTTCTATCTTGGAAGATGGTGCATTGTTGGTCATTGCTTCTGTTACACCCTTTGACAGTGGGGAGTACATCTGTGTGGCAGTCAATGAAGCTGGAACCACAGAAAAAAAATATAACCTCAAAGTCCATGGTAAACATAGAAAAATCATACAATTGAATATGTGACATTTTCAAATTCTTATATATGTTATTCTCTTAATGTATTATTATTTAATATTAATGTGAATAGAATGTTATCAAACAGAAAACTGAAAATCTTATTGCACTGATTAATTTTTTTATTTTATTTTATTTTATTATTTTTTTTAATACATGAAATTTATTGTCAAATTTGTTTCCATACAACACCCAGTGCTCATCCCAAAAGGTGCCCTCCTCAATACCCATCACCCACCCTTTCCTCCCTCCCACCCCCCATCAACCCTCAGTTTGTTCTCAGTTTTTAACAGTCTCTTATGCTTTGGCTCTCTCCCACTCTAACCTCTTTTTTTTTTCCTTCCCCTCCCCCATGGGTTTCTGTTAAGTTTCTCAGGATCCACATAAGAGTGAAACCATATGGTATCTGACTTTCTCTGTATGGCTTATTTCACTTAGCATCACACTCTCCAGTTCCATCCACGTTGCTACAAAAGGCCATATTTCATTTTTTCTCATTGCCATGTAGTATTCCATTGTGTATATAAACCACAATTTCTTTATCCATTCATCAGTTGATGGACATTTAGGCTCTTTCCATAATTTGGCTATTGTTGAGAGTGCTGCTGTAAACATTGGGGTACAAGTGCCCCTATGCATCAGTACTCCTGTGTCCCTTGGATAAATTCCTAGCAGTGCTATTGCTGGGTCATAGGGTAGGTCTATTTTTAATTTTCTGAGGAACCTCCACACTGCTTTCCAGAGCGGCTGCACCAATTTGCATTCCCACCAACAGTGCAAGAGGGTTCCCGTTTCTCCACATCCTCTCCAGCATCTATAGTCTCCTGATTTGTTCATTTTGGCCACTCTGACTGGCGTGAGGTGATAGCTGAGTGTGGTTTTGATTTGTATTTCCCTGATAAGGAGCGACGCTGAACATCTTTTCATGTGCCTGTTGGCCATCCGGATGTCTTCTTTAGAGAAGTGTCTCTTCATGTTTTCTGCCCATTTCTTCACTGGGTTATTTGCTTTTCGGGTGTGGAGTTTGGTGAGCTCTTGATAGATTTTGGATACTAGCCCTTTGTCCGATATGTCATTTGCAAATATCTTTTCCCATTCCGTTGGTTGCCTTTTAGTTTTGTTGGTTGTTTCCTTTGCTGTGCAGAAGCTTTTTATCTTCATAAGGTCCCAGTAATTCACTTTTGCTTTTAATTCCCTTGCCTTTGGGGATGTGTCGAGTAAGAGATTGCTACGGCTGAGGTCAGAGAGGTCTTTTCCTGCTTTCTCCTCTAAGGTTTTGATGGTTTCCTGTCTCACATTCAGGTCCTTTATCCATTTTGAGTTTATTTTTGTGAATGGTGTGAGAAAGTGGTCTAGTTTCAACCTTCTGCATGTTGCTGTCCAGTTCTCCCAGCACCATTTGTTAAAGAGACTGTCTTTTTTCCATTGGATGTGCTTTCCTGCTTTGTCAAAGATGAGTTGGCCATAGGTTTGTGGGTCTAGTTCTGGGGTTTCTATTCTATTCCATTGGTCTATGTGTCTGTTTTTGTGCCAATACCATGCTGTCTTGATGATGACAGCTTTGTAGTAGAGGCTAAAGTCTGGGATTGTGATGCCTCCTGCTTTGGTCTTCTTCTTCAAAATTACTTTGGCTATTCGGGGCCTTTTGTGGTTCCATATGAATTTTAGGATTGCTTGTTCTAGTTTCGAGAAGAATGCTGGTGCAATTTTGATTGGGATTGCATTGAATGTGTAGATAAGCTTTGGGTAGTATTGACATTTTGACAATATTTATTCTTCCAATCCATGAGCAGGGAATGTCTTTCCATTTCTTTAAATCTTCTTCAATTACCTTCATAAGTTTTCTATAGTTTTCAGCATACAGATCTTTTACATCTTTGGTTAGATTTATTCCTAGGTATTTTATGCTTCTTGGTGCAATTGTGAATGGGATCAGTTTCTTTATTTGTCTTTCTGTTGCTTCATTGTTAGTGTATAAGAATGCAACTGATTTCTGTACATTGATTTTGTATCCTGCAACTTTGCTGAATTCATGGATCAGTTCTAGCAGACTTTTGGTGGAGTCTATCGGATTTTCCATGTATAATATCATGTCATCTGCAAAAAGCGAAAGCTTGACTTCATCTTTGCCAATTGTGATCCCTTTGATTTCCTGTTGTTGTCTGATTGCTGATGCTAGAACTTCCAGCACTATGTTAAACAACAGCGGTGAGAGTGGACATCCCTGTCGTGTTCCTGATCTCAGGGAAAAAGCTCTCAGTTTTTCCCCGTTGAGGATGATGTTAGCTGTGGGCTTTTCATAAATGGCTTTTATGATCTTTAAGTATGTTCCTTCTATCCCGACTTTCTCAAGGGTTTTTATTAAGAAAGGGTGCTGGATTTTGTCAAAGGCCTTTTCTGCATCGATTGACAGGATCATATGGTTCTTCTCTTTTTTTTTGTTAATGTGATGTATCACGTTGATTGATTTGCGAATGTTGAACCAGCCCTGCATCCCAGGAATGAATCCCACTTGGTCATGGTGCATAATTCTTTTTATATGCCGTTGAATTCAATATGCTAGTATCTTATTGAGAATTTTTGCATCCATATTCATCAGGGATATTGGCCTGTAGTTCTCTTTTTTTACTGGGTCTCTGTCTGGTTTAGGAATCAAAGTAATACTGGCTTCATAGAATGAGTCTGGAAATTTTCCTTCCTCTTCTATTTCTTGGAATAGCTTGAGAAGGATAGGTATTATCTCTGCTTTAAACGTCTGGTAGAACTCCCCTGGGAAGCCATCTGGTCCTGGAGTCTTATTTGTTGGGAGATTTTTGATAACTGATTCAATTTCTTCACTGGTTATGGGTCTGTTCAAGCTTTCTCTTTCCTCCTGATTGAGTTTTGGAAGCGTGTGGGTGTTTAGGAATTTGTCCATTTCTTCCACGTTGTCCAATTTGTTGGCATATAATTTTTCATAGTATTCCCTGATAATTGTTTGTATCTCTGAGGGATTGGTTGTAATAATTCCATTTTCATTCATGATTTTATCTATTTGGGTCATCTCCCTTTTCTTTTTGAGAAGCCTGGCTAGAGGTTTGTCAATTTTGTTTATTTTTTCAAAAAACCAACTCTTGGTTTCGTTGATCTGCTCTACAGTTTTTTTTAGATTCTATATTGTTTATTTCTGCTCTGATCTTTATTATTTCTCTTCTTCTGCTGGGTTTAGGCTGCCTTTGCTGTTCTGCTTCTATTTCCTTTAGGTGTGCTGTTAGATTTTGTATTTGGGATTTTTCTTGTTTCTTGAGATAGGCCTGGATTGCAATGTATTTTCCTCTCAGGACTGCCTTCGCTGCATCCCAAAGCGTTTGGATTGTTGTATTTTCATTTTCGTTTGTTTCCATATATTTTTTAATTTCTTCTCTAAGAATGTCTCATTCAGGGCCCTTGTTTCTTTATTGACCGTGTGTCTAGATGATCTATCCATTTCTGTAAGTGGGGTGTTAAAGTCCCCTGCAATTACCACATTCTTATCAATAAGGTTGCTTATGTTTATGAGTAATTGTTTTATATATTTGGGCGCTCCGGTATTCGGCGCATAGACATTTATAATTGTTAGCTCTTCCTGATGGATAGACCCTCTCACTATTATATAATGTCCTTCTTCATCTCTTGTTACAGCCTTTAATTTAAAGTCTAGTTTGTCTGATATAAGTATGGCTACTCCAGCTTTCTTTTGGCTTCCAGTAGCATGATAAATAGTTCTCCATCCCCTCACTCTCAATCTAAAGGTGTCCTCAGGTCTAAAATGAGTCTCTTGTAGACAGCAAATAGATGGGTCTTGTTTTTTTATCCATTCTGATACCCTATGTCTTTTGGTTGGCGCATTTAATCCATTTACATTAGTGTTATAGAAAGATATGGGTTTAGAGTCATTGTGATGTCTGTATGTTTTATGCTTGTAGTGATGTCTCCGGTATTTTGTCTCACAGGGTCCCCCTTAGGATCTCTTGTAGGGCTGGTTTAGTGGTGACAAATTCCTTCAGTTTTTGTTTGTTTGGGAAGACCTTTATCTCTCCTATTCTAAATGACAGACTTGCTGGATAAAGGATTCTCGGCTGCATATTTTTTCTGTTAGCACACTGAAGATCTCGTGCCAATTCTTTCTGGCCTGCCAAGTTTCAAAAGAGAGATCAGTCACGAGTCTTATAGGTCTCCCTTTATATGTGAGGGCACGTTTATCCCTTGCTGCGTTCAGAATTTTCTCTTTATCCTTGTATTTTGCCAGTTTCTCTATGATATGTCGTGCAGAAGATCGATTCAAGTTATGTCTGAAGGGAGTTCTCTGTGCCTCTTGGATTTCAGTGCCTTTTTCCTTCCCCAGTTCAGGGAAGTTCTCAGCTATAATTTCTTCAAGTACCCCTTCAGCACCTTTCCCTCTCTCTTCCTCCTCTGGGATACCAATTATGTGTATATTATTTCTTTTTAGTGTATCACTTAGTTCTCTAATTTTCCCCTCATACTCCTGGATTTTTTTATCTCTCTTTCTCTCAGCTTCCTCTGTTTCCATAACTTTATCTTCTAGTTCACCTATTCTCTCCTCTGCCTCTTCAATCCGAGCTGTCGTTGTTTCCATTTTGTTTTGCATTTCGTTTAAAGCGCTTTTCAGCTCCTCGTGACTGTTCCTTAGTCCCTTGATCTCTGTAGCAAGAGATTCTCTGCTGTCAGCTATACTGTTTTCAAGCCCAGCGATTAATTTTATGACTATTATTATAAATTCACTTTCTGTTATATTATTTAAATCCTTTTTGATCAGTTCATTAGCTGTTGTTATTTCCTGGAGATTCTTCTGAGGGCAATTCTTCCGCTTGGTCATTTTGGATAGTCCCTGGCGTGGTGAGGACCTGCAGGGCACTTCCCCTGTTGTGGTGTATAACTGGAGTTGGTGGGCGGGGCCGCAGTCCGACCTGATGTCTGCCCCCAGCCCACCGCTGGGGCCACAGTCAGACGGGTGTTTGCCTTTCTTCCCCTCTCCTAGGGGCGGGATTCACTGTGGGGTGGCGTGGCCCGTCTGGGCTACTTGCACACTGCCAGGCTTGTGATGCTGCGGATCTGGCGTATTAGCTGGGGTGGGTAGGCAAGGTGCACGGGGGCAGGAGGGGCAGGCTTGGCTCGCTTCTCCTTAGGTGATCCACTTCAGGAGGGGCCCTGTGGCAGCGGGAGGGAGTCAGACCCGCTGTCGGAGGTTTGGCTCCGCAGAAGCACAGAGTTGGGTGTTTGCGCGGAGCGAGCAAGTTCCCTGGCAGGAACTGGTTCCCTTTGGGATTTTGGCTGGGGGATGGGCGGGGGAGATGGCGCTGGCGAGCGCCTTTGTTCCCCACCAAACTGAGCTCTGTCGTCAGGGGGCTCAGCAGCTCTCCCTCCCTTTGTCCTCCAGCCTTCCCGCTTTCCGAGCAGAGCAGTTAACTTATGACCTCCCAGACGCTAAGTCGCACTTGCTGTCGGAACACAGTCCGTCAGGCCCCTCCGCTTTTGCCAGCCAGACTCGGGGGCTCTGCTTGGCCCGCGAGCCGCCCCTCCGCCCCGGCTCCCTCCCGCCAGTCTGTGGAGCGCGCACCGCCTCGCCGTCCTTCCTACCCTCTTCCGTGGGCCTCTCGTCTGCACTTGGCTCTGGAGACTCCGTTCTGCTAATCCTCTGGCGGTTTTCTGGGTTATTTAGGCAGGTGTAGGTGGAATCTAAGTGATCAGCAGGACGCGCGGTGAGCCCAGCGTCCTCCTACGCTGCCATCTTCCCTCTCTCCTCGCCAAAATAATTTCTAAAAGAAAATACGAACTGAGCTTTGGAACATTTCAGGCCTGGCATGGAATGCAGTTTTTACACAAGTGTCTTGTGGTTCAGAAATCCGATTTCACAGCTTATCTTCCGCTAGATGAAAGTGTTTACGGTGTGTCTGGAGCTGGAGTAAGTTCCTGCGGGTGCCCAAGAGCAGGGTCCTCCTCTCTCCTCTCATTAATTTGCTGATGCCTAACTGCACTGACGCAGCGGTAAGATACCGGGGAGAGAGCTGCACTGATTAATTGATTGATGGATTGATTTAAAATTTCGTGAAATTTTTTTATTGTGACTTTATTCAAAATTCAAATGGTAGAATAGTCAGAAGCCTCATGGCCTAAGCTAAGCTATCTACTTATCCTCCCTAGGGGCAAAGAAAGTTATTAGCTTTGTATGCATGTATGCGTGTTTGTGTGTGTGTGTGTGTGTGTGTATGTATTTTCCCAGAGTTATTTTATGCATAACAAGAAAATATGAATATATATTTTATTCTCTGTTTTTTTGTATAAAAAGGTAAACATATAGGAGAATACTGTATACATGGCTCTACACTTGTCTATTTTACTAACATATCTATTTTGGGGATTATTCAATATTCCTAACCCTTATTTATATCTACATAGCATCCCACTGTATGACTGTGCCATGATTTCCTTAACCTTCATCTATTAATGATGAACATATAGGTGCAACCAATTGTTTGTTAGTATAAGTAGCACTTCACTGAAATACTTGTACATTTGTCATTTTGCAGCAGTCACAAGTTATGTTCATTTTAAAATTTCATTGACGCATCTGAGTGGCCCAGTCAGTTGAGTGTCTAACTCTTGATTTCAACTCTGATCATGATACCAGGGTCATGGGATCAAGCCTTGCATTAGGCTCCACATGGAAACTGCTTGAGATTCATTCTCTCTCTCTCTCTCTCTCTCTCCCTCTCTCCCTCTCTCCCTCTCTCCCTCTCTCCCTCTCTCCCTCTCTCCCTCCCCCTTGGCCTCTCTCCCCTGCTCACACACTGTCTCTAGAATACATACATACATAGCAATTTCATGGATATTGGCTTTCATAGACACGGGGCAGTATACACTTCCATCAGCGAAGTAGTGAGTCCCACATGACTTCATTAAGACCCTAGCAGTTTGCATTTTCAGTGGTATGTGGACTAACTAGGTTTTCCTTAAATGTATCCTAAGATTTATCTTCACTATAAAACTCTGAACTGACAGAGTAAAAATTTAGTAAGGGTTACTATATATTGGTTGAGATATTTCACTTTATGTTAAGGCATGTGCTTAAATTATGACCAGCCTTTCTTGGCTATCATGTATCTCAGAATTTGCTTTCTAAAGGCCTGTGTAAAGAGACTTCATAAATAATATTTGTTATAAAATTGTCTAGCCATGACTTCTCTCTTTTTGCAGTTCCTCCAGTAATTAAAGATAAAGAACAAGTAACAAATGTATCTGTGTTGGTCAATCACCTGGCCAATCTCTTTTGTGAAGTTGAAGGTACTCCTTCTCCTGTCATTATGTGGTACAAAGATGACGTCCAGGTAAATGAAGACATCAAAATATGCATAACTCATTGCATCCGCCTCTGAAATAAACCATTCAGATGTGACTTTCTCATTAATAGTGATATAAAACTTTTACATCAATTCTTAATTATGCATTTGTATTAGGATTGGAAATAACACTGACCATTTTGGCCTTTGAAGGTGACTGAAAGCAGCAGTATTCAGATCACGAACAATGGAAAGATATTAAAGCTCTTTAGAGCCACTCCAGAGGATGCAGGAAGATATTCCTGCAAAGCAGTTAATATTGCAGGCACTTCTCAGAAGTATTTTAACATCGATGTGCTAGGTAAGGGAAATGGTCTTTTAAAAAAACTACAGTTTTCAGGGACACCTGGGTGGCTCAGTGGGTTAAGAGTCTGACTCTTGCTTTTGGCTCAGGTCATGATCTCACGGTTCATGAGTTCGAGTTGCGCACTGGGCTCTGCGCTGATAGTGCCAAGCCAGCTTAAGATTCTCTCTTTCCTTCTGTCTCTGCCCCTCCCCCGCTTGTGCTCGCTGTCTCTCGCTCAAAATAAATAAATAAACTTAAAAAAAAATACTACAGTTTTCAGATGCATTTCTTATAATTGGGTGGAGCTGACAGTGTGAAAGAGCAAAGAGATTAGAAAGAAATTGATAAGAGAAATGTAATTTGTTTTGGTCTGCCATTATTTTGTCTTTGATTTGGTTAACCAGAGTCATATGCTATAGAATGTTTTAAGCTATTGATTATTTATCATACAGAGATGTCTGTGGATGTTTGGTACTGTATTACACATAAAATAGTAAATTACTGCTCTTGTCAATTTCTCCTGCTAGGCAGGCAGGAAATTCTCTGGGAAATAACTATACAGGATGATGCAGAGTAAAACTCATTAATGTTGTCGACATCCAAAGCTGCTAGGTTGTAACTGGAACTGGAGGAGATAGCAAATGCTCCTTTCCCTGCATTCTGATTAACTCATAACTAAATCACCTCTGCCCTGATTCTAATTGAGAGGGGAAAATTCTGAGTGCGGGTAGAAGAATTGGGATATAAATTGGGTTATGAGGCATTTATAAAATTTTAATGGTAATCATAAATTTAAAGTTTTGTCATTTTAGCTTGTGAAATTGTATTTTCCAATTAAAGTTTACTTTGTGATAAAATGAATTCCTCCCTTTTCAGTGTTTTGTTCATCAAAAGGGGCATATGTTTGTCAGTCTGGGGTGGAAATGAAGTCTGGGAATGATGCTGCATTCAAATTGCCATTTTTAAACTGCTTTAGCATGAAAATAATCCCTCTCATTAGTCTTCTCAGAGCCTGAAGTACTTTGCATTTCCTCTACCAAATTTATCCTTAAATGTAAGCACAGACTATAACAAACACACTAAGTAATCTTTCCTATCATTAGTCTCATTGCTGTTATTTCTCTCAGCACTCATTTACTTTAAATTCTATGTGCTGATGACTCCCCAAATTTTTATTTCCAGCTCAGACTTCTCTGGATCTTAGAATATATATCTTGTCTTTTCCACAGTGTCTTGACTTGAATGTCTCAGTGGCATATCAAACAGAAACGTCAATGAGTATCTGTTCTGCTCATCTTCAGCGATGCCCATCACAGCACCCCCATCCACCAGCTTGCCTCTGCTAGAACCTGGCACTCCTCTTTTCTACCTCCTCCTCCCCAACTTAATAAATCTGCCTACATCCTGTTAAGTCTACTTCCTAATCCAATGTTAAACTGTCTACTTCCTTTCATTTTTAACTGTGAAAGTATCATCATTTATAAGCCGAATTAAAGTAGCCTCTGAACTGCTCCCCTTCCTCCACTCTTTGCCGCTGAAATCCAGTCTTCATTCCCTAGCCAATGTGATATCCGAACACAAATCTGATCACACCCCTTCTCTATCGACAGAGCTACTTTGGTGGCTAGTCATTGCTCTGAAGATGAAGACCAAACATCTTAACATGATATGAAGGGAGAGGATTTCAAAGTCCAGGAAGTGTACAGGAATTCTTCAATATTTTGATAATTCTGAGAATAAAAACTAGCATAGTCGTTTTCATAGTATGTCCCCTATCCAGGCGTAGCCTAGGGGCCCTTTAAAAGAAACAAGGGTAATATACATTAAATAGCACTATGTTGTAATATGTCAGTTTTGAACCTTATAAGATTAATATTCATTATGTCATTCATTTTCTAAAATGTACAGCACTAGTAAATTGCATTTTATGAGCTTCACGGCTCACTTATATTCCAAACTCTTTTTGCATATGGGTTTACTTCTCCTCAAAATGAATTAGTTCTAATCAACCATAATTCTTGCAGGTAATTGTCCTGCTAGCAAATTTTTTATGAATGTGTTCCAATATTTAAATTTAACATTTGGGTGGGTCTACAGATGCAATATGAAGGTATTTTATGTGATATTTTATTTGTAATATTAAAATCTTACTGAAATACTATAGAAATCATTAATAATCTGCTCTCCCTCCCCCCATTCGTTTTTGCTAAATCATAGATTTTCATGATAAAATGTCTTTGTTCAAGTTCCTCCCACCATAATAGGTGCCAGCTCCCCAAATGAAGTCTCTGTTGTCCTCAACCATGACACCACTCTCGAATGCCAAGTCAAAGGCACTCCCTTCCCCGTTATTCACTGGTTCAAAGATGGCAAGTGAGTACCATGTCTCTATTTGTTGCAAGGGTCCAGTTGATAGAAAATATATGTGGAAATCCATGTGGATTTTCTCCCTTTTAATTATTTTAACCACATAAATATTATTAAATGAACATGAAGGAAAACAATATTGTTGAACGATGTTCTCACAGTGTTGTAATACCTTTCATTCTTGTGATTTATAAGACTATAAATGCTGGGAATTTATTTTAGAAACAGAGGAACTCAAGCTTATTGGACACTACATATTCTGCCCATAGGCTCAGAATAAAAAATGAAAAATGCAAGATCCAAATGCAGAGAAAAGTTTGCTTTTACATGGGATTGTTTGAATTATGAGAAAAGAAATTTATGACAATAAGATGAATACTCAAGCTAGCTCTATAAATGGACAAAAGGAAACAATCACAAAAGAGCAATTAGATATTTCCCAGACTTCAAGTTCAAGGGCTACTGAGGTTTGCTTACACTGATAGGGCTGTATTGATTCATATTGTTCGTGACAGCTTATTTCTCACAGCCTAGTCTCAATTTGAGTATCATTATAGTTTCTGAGAGCAGGTGTCTAAGACTTAAGTAGCAAAGAGTAAAGATTTGCATTGAATAAAATAAAGGGTTGTATGCAAACTTTTAATAAATCAGTAAAATTGACAACATAGAAAAATGTATGGAGGATATAACCAGGCAATTTAAAAATATTCAGTTAAGCAATAGCTGTATTAAACAATACTCTAGAGACTGTGCTGAGTGAAATAAGTCAGGGAAAGACTATACCATATGATTTCATGCATATGTGGAACTTAAAAAACAAAACAAATGAGGGGCGCTTGGGTGGCTCAGGCCATTAAATGTCCGACTTCAGCTCAGGTCATGATCTCATAGCTCGTGAGTTTCAGCCCTGCGTTGGGCTCTATGCTGACAGCTCAGAGTCAGGAGCCTGCTTTGGATTTTGTGTCTTCCTCTCTCTTTGCCCCTCCCCCACTCACAGTATGTCTCTCTCTCAAAAATTAATAAACATTAAAAAAAAAAGAAACAAAACAGGTGAGCATAGGGAGGAAAAAGAGAGGCAAACCATAAGGCAGACTCTTAACAATAGAGAACAAACTGAAGGTTGCTGGAGGGGAGATGGGCAGGAGGATAGGTTAAATGGTGATGGGTATGGAGGAGGGCACTTTTGATGAGCACTGGGTGTTGTATGTAAGTGCTGAATCCATAAATCCTACACATGAAACAAATATTACACTGTATATTAACTAACTGGAGTTTAAATTAAAACTTGGAAGAAAAAATGATGCTCACTGTCAATAATTTGGAGAATGTAAACAAGAAAACATGAATTTTGCTTTTCACAGGTCAGATTGGCAAAACAAATAAATAAAGGTTCAAACAATGCCAAATGTTGGCGAGAGTGTGGTAAATAGATTAGTATTCTGAAAGGCAATTTGTTGATATCTATTCAAATTTGAAGGCCCATATGCTGTAATGTAGCAAATACACTTTCAGGTTCTAGGAGAGGGAAACGTTCATGCACATCCACATGAGAGCAGGTACGACAATAGGTAATATTCCCTGCAACACTGTGGTGGCAGAAAAGTGGAAACTGCTTAATATTTAATATTAGGAGATGAGTAGATAACTTACAGCATAGTCATATTTTGAAACACTGTGCAGCAATTAAAAAGAGTAACATCAAGGTATAGATATCAAAAATATCTCTACAGCTATTGTCAGGTAAAAAGAGAAAGTAGAAAGAACAAAGCAATACCATTTACATGTAAGAACTAGATTCTTTTGGGAAAACATTAAAAAAAAAAACTTGTGAAAAAATGGAAACCAAACTTACAAAGGTGAGATATCTAGAGAGAAGACTCACATTAGGGGTAATAAATCAAGCAGACCTTTTCTTATTATAATACTTCCTTTTTTGTTTATTTAAAATTTCACATTCCTTGCATAATTAATGATCAATAAAAGTTTTAAAGTTACTTAAATTTGAGTAACATTATCAAGTATTCACTTTTTAAAAACAGTTAAAATGCATTAAACTAAGGTACTTTATTCTCTCAGCTTTTGAGAGCTTCCTACAAAGTGACATGCCAAAAAATCGTAAAGGATGCTACCACAGAACATTAAATGTGTTTCCATTTAATTCTGTAGCTGATGAGACTTCTAATCCAGCAGTGCATCTAGTTATTAATCATGGGCTAAGTCACTGCAGATTTTTTAAAAACTAGTTATGGGTCTTTCTGAAAGAAGATCAGTGGATTTTAAAGGTATGAATTTTAGGGGGTGCCTGGGTGGCTCAGTTGTTTAAGCATCCGACTTTGACTCAGGTCATGATCTCCTGGTTTGTGGGTTCAAACCCCGCATTGGGCTTTGTTCTGACAGCTCAGAGCCTGGAGCCTGCTTCAGATTCTGTCTCTACCTGTCTCTCTGCCCCTCCCTCTCTCTCTCTCTCTCCCTCTCTCTCTCTCTCTCTCTCTCTCTTTCTGTCTCTCTCAAAAATAAATATACAGTAAAAAAAGATATGAATATTAGGATATTATAGACTTTACGTGATGTTTCAATTATTACATAAAGCTGCTGCCAGTTATGTAAAGTGAGCATTGTATAGTATTCAATAAATGACTGTATAGTAGGAAAAGACTTCCTTAACAACCATATATGAGTTGCTTTTGACATAAGTATATTTAAGTACTTGTGATTATAAAAACATTCATATTTACTACAGTATCTACTTTTTAGAAAAGCTGGCAGGATCATTGCCTTTAATAAGTAATAACCATTCTATTGTGAATACTTTTCCAGGTATTATAATGATATTGGTTTAAAACTAATATTCCTTGGCCTCAAGCTCCTATACTCTTAGTTTTACTTTACTAAATGATGATAGAAATTTTGGCTATGAAAACAAATAAAAAAGATGAAGAAGAAAAAGGAGGAGGAGAAGGAGGGGGAGGAATGAAAGAAACAAGGAAAACACTACCAGGTTTCTATTAATACTTAACAAATAAGTTTGAAATGAGGGAACTTTTCATCTCAAAGTAATCATTAACTAACTTTCATTAATGAAAATAATGAATAATAATGCTTTAATAATTCCATTTTTCTGAATAAGAGTACTAATATCATTGTTTATTTTTTTTAGATTCATAGAGAAAGAAACCTTGTTTCATATTTTTAATCTCCTAGGACTTAATGATTTTTGTTGTTATTAATAAGAGAGGAAACATAGGAAAATAAAAATGGACCCATGGAATGAAATTTATTTTTTCTAGGCCTTTATATTTGGGAGATCCTAATATTGAACTTCTAGACAGAGGACAAGTTTTACATTTAAAGAATGCACGAAGAAGTGACAAGGGTCGCTACCAGTGTGCTGTATCTAATGCAGCTGGCAAACAAGCCAAGGACATAAAACTCACGGTCTATAGTAAGTGTGATTTTCATATGCTTGTTTTGTTATTATCAATTCCCACTATTATTGAAAATCAGGGTTTAATGTTAACTGTTCTTTTATTCAATGCTGAATAATTTGGACTGCAACTTACATTAGAGGAAAGATCCTAGTTTCTGTGTTCTAGACTAGAACATTGCATCCAATTTTAATGTATTTTGTCATCACATCTGGATTTCTTTGAGAGGTCTAGTGATTTTCCAATGATGTCACTCAAGACATCTGGCGTTTCCTGATTGATTAATATATAATAAGTCAAATGTCTAAATCCTTAAAAGACTTTAAAAAGAAAACCCAGAAACCTCTAAAAAGAACTGAGATACATGAATTGAATGAAGCCAATGGTATGCAAACCATTCAGTTGTTCTGTTTTCAAACCATCTTGGTCTTTATTCTGACCACTGGGTGATATTTTAAATGCCTTATGTTTGTGCCACCATTTTCTTCCAGCTAAGTCCCTACCAGAGGATTCAGCCCTCATTTCACTAAAAATCTCAATATTCCCTGAGGCAAGTGAATTCCAAGGTCATTTAATATTTTTTACACACATAGACATTAGGTTGCAGGCACAGCAAATTACCCAGTAATTCAATAGGCCAGTCATGCTTATTACTGTACTGATTTCTGTCTCTCCACAGTGTATGACACTCAAGAGTGTAGATACTTCAGGAATATCACCTCTTTACAGGATCTTCCCAAGCCAGTCAGTCATGCAGTCACTATTATATTGTCCAAGTTTATTTTCTTCATAATACATATCACTGTCTGATAGGTTATTGCTTAATTATGGATTTATTTACCTATCTGCTACACTTCGTAAGAGGAAAGCTACACTTCGTAAGAGCAGGGCCTAGTTTTGCATGTTCCCTATTTTAATGTCTGATACGTGGTAGCTCTCAAGAAATGTTTGCTAATAAATGAATGAATGGTCCAGTGATATACTGTCCAATATGGTAACCATTAGCCACATGAAGCTGTTGAGCACTGGAAATGTGGCTAGTTCAAAATGAGACAAGCTGTAAGTATAAAATATAGGTCAGATAGCAAAGACTTAATTTGAAAATATAATGTAAGATATCTAATTGATAATTTTACATTGATTATATCTAAAATGATTATGTATATAATATATATAATATTAAGTATATTATATATTTATATATAAATAGCTAAATTATATATTATATATATTATGTTTAATATATATAAATAATATATAAATATTTATATATATTTTAATATATTATTTGTATATATTTTAATATTATAAATATTTATATATTTTTAATATATTGTATATATTTTAATATTATAAATATTTATATATATTTAATATATATAAATAATATAAATATATATAATAGTTTAATATATTATTAAAACTAATTTCCTCTGTTTTTAATTCTTTTGGTGTGGCTACAAGAAAAATTTTTATTATGTAGATGGTTAGCATTATATTTCTATTGGACAGCACTGATCTAATCATTGCTAAGAACTTGGGCTTCTGGGACAGACGGACTTGGGTTGAGATCCAATTTCCGTCACTCACTAGCTTTATGACTTTGGACAAATTGCCTACCCTCTGATCTTCAGTTTCCTCATCTGTAAAATGGGGATAATAATAGCACCTATTTAATAGTGTTATTGTGAGGATCAAAAGCTAGATACCTTACTGGGTCACCTGGCTTATACTGAGAGTTTAATAATGTTACTCATTTTTCATTATTTACTTAGTGATTGTATTGGCTTACTAGCTTGACTTCTATATAACTTCACTGGATTGCTAATTTCCCTTTTTCAATGTTAGTGTCTTTATATAAAGTTTGAGTAGCTCTCTTGACTCAAAGAGATTTTATTTAATGCATGCTTTTAAATCATTTCTACCTATAAATAGAAGCCTTGGAAGAATCTAATCATGAAAAGACATGTCCTCCAAAAAAAAAGAGTAGCATTACTGAAAGATTGGCGGTCATGAATCCAAGTCAAACATAAATGTTATTGCCACCATTGGCCTCTTACCAGAACCAGACATTCAAATAATAGGTGCAAAATTTCCCCTAAGCTTTTGAGTGGTCTTCTCTACATTGTTGTATCGTTGCCAGTGTCTATGATGCATACATTTTGGTGATTCTGTAAGACACCTATTTCCCAAGGACTTGGGTTCTTTTATTTCAGATCGTCTTGTGCAGTCTATATAACGCCTTCAGGCACCCAGAAGAGAGGGAACTATAATGATTAAAATTTCTAGGATTGTCTGAGATGAAAGATATTATGACATTGTGAAGTTTTGATTATTATAACTCAGGAAATAATGCATCTCCTTTCTAGTATGCTTGGCTGCACCTCCAAGTGGGTAACCTTAAGCTTATTTTATTTCACTTATGAAAATGCTTTTTATTCCTAAGAATGAATGAAACAGATGCCATAGTTGGGCTGTCAGGAAAAGTTATGTAGATTTCAGATTGAGAATGTGTTTTGTATGACATTTGATTCATTTGTTTTCCTTATTTACATACCAACATGAGGACAAAACAGCTGATGCACTTGAAAGGCAGAAATGCACATTGTGCCCGAATAAGGAAAGAAATAGAGGCAGAATAAGAGTGAAAAATAAAAGATGGAGCGGAGAGGGGGGGGGAGAGGGAGGGGAAAGATGTGAAAAAAGGAAGGAAATAAAAGAGCTTTTAATGTCCCAGGGGGAGATTGTGTAAATTCATAGCTATTAATTCTGAGGCAAAGATTTTTAACTTGAGGTCCGTGTTTGAGTTTAAGAAGTCTAAGTGCTTCTCCAAAGTGTGTGTAAGTCTTTGAATGTATATGTGCAGTGCATTTTAATGTGCAGTGTGTTTATTACCTTTATCTGTAACAACCTTCGTCAAACAGAAATAAGGTCCCAGAAAAGTATATATGAATTAAATTGAAATAGGAAGTGACGTTTATTTGGCAAATTTAAGCAGTAGATGGTGTGTTGTTCTGACGTCAATTAGAAATGTTCTTTGAGTAACTTTTCTCAACTTCAAAAATGCAGATATTTTCCAGTACAAATGATATTCCTTTGTAAAACATTCATGGTGGGTAGGGACTTATTTGAACATATGTTCTTGCTTTCATTAATGTGTCATCCAACTAATTAGGCTAGCCAGCTGATTTAGGCACTTTGAACCAAAAGTTTGATATATGTTTACAGATTAACATATGACATAAGTAGTCTCAAAGCAAAATTAAAATTTTAAATCTGAATAAAATGCTCTTCCTTAAGGTTTCAAAATGGTGGCTTGAATTTGTATTCATTAATTATCTATAGCAAGACTTGGCAAACCTTTTGTATAAAGGGCAAGATAGTAAATATTTTAGGTTTTGCAGACCATGAGACAAAGTCAAAGATACTATGTAGGTATTTATATATCAAGATAGAAATAAATTTCTACTAATTATCTATTGATAAAATTCTTTTTTTGAATAATTTTTAAAATTATAAAATTTTTTGTCATACAAGTCTACAGATTGGATTAATGGAATTCTTTGGAGGGAAGGGGTAATATTTTAAGTGGAGGTCAAAATTAGTGATCCCTCTCACTAAAATTGATTGCAAATGTTCATGTTAATGTCAATGTTGTTCTATAATGAGATTTTATGTATTTCCTCTTGGAAAATGTTTTTTCATGTAGACAGATACTGTCAAATACTGACATCAGTTCACAAACATATTATTTTAAATGACCATACTCATTGTTTGGAAAGCATTTATAGAATTCTCTTATATTCTTTTGATAATTGACTTCTAGCATGCCGTATCGCAGACTGAATAATTAAAGGTTCATTCTGAGAGATAAATGAACTTTGAACATGGAAATTTCCTTTGTATTTTTATCAAGGTCTAAGAGACATTGCTGAAACTGAAATTTGAGCTCAGAAAATATATCCAGGGCAAATCTGTAGGGCAATGGAGATCTCAGTTTTGTTTGACAGCATGGAAAATGTATAAATGTCGCTTGACATAATTGTGATTCAGACAGAATGACTACCATAGTATAAGTTTTGCACTTAAGTGCTGTTTTGATCTGGTAATTTTAGGTTGAATTCATTAAGAAACATTAGCAAATTTGTAGCAAAAACCAATTTCCAAAATCATTCAACAGTATTCAGTAATAGTGTTCGAGGACAGTTCTTTTCATTCAGAAAAAGTAGTCTCAGCACTGAGCTCAAAAAATTAAAATATAAGTTTAGCACCATTAAGGCGCTGAACTGCTCAATGGTAGACAAGTCTTTATATTCAGCTTCTACTTATAACAAAAAATTCATGGAACTGATGATGTTTAAGTCCATAAGAGCAAATAAAATATACCATTGACACTTCTGGTTCCAGAACATATGAGTATTTTACACAGAGTGCTTGCTGGTAAGTAACAGAAGGAATATAGACTTTTAAAACCTTATATTTTAATAAGCTTTATAAATTTGTCTAAGCCTTTTCCTGCTACCATCAGTTGTACCATATCTTAGCAGATTCCACTTCAGGTTGTAACGAGTTAGTGTTGGGTTTTTTTTGTTTTTTTTTTTTTTTAAGATTTCTTTGAAAATATTTTTTGTCTGTAGTTGTTCCATGCAGACTATTCTTAGAGACTAATTCTTTAGTTTCTTCAGACTTGGCATTGACTCCTCAAACCAAAAGCAGTATCAGTAACATCTGTTAGTTTGCCAAGAGCCAAGAATACTGTTCAGAAAAGTTGCCTTTAAAAAAGAATTAACTATCAACGTTGCTCCCAGTGGTCTCATGTCTTCCAGCAATTATTGTCATGCAAAGGCTAATAATCTCAAACAAAGATTTAAGATTTCTGTGGACACATTTCTGTGACTACTGACTGTGATCATCCCTGATTTTAATTAAATCACTGTTGGTAAATGGCTTTTCTTGCTTGGCTAACATATGAACCACTCAGAAAAAAAATTTTTTTTGGTTGTAGCCTCATTTTGACTTTTTATTTTTGAGAAGAAATTCTGTTATTATGAGTCAGTCCATTTTACATTTTATGATTTATCCAACTGTTGTTTTCCTTTGAATTGGAGATAACATGATGAGTCTAGTGTGTTGGTGTGTATTGTAATCTTTCAAAACAGCAATAGTATTACAGCAATAGTATTATTACAAAATAAATGATGCTTTGCCATTCATTTATAACAAAATAATCCTCACTGTGTTGTGCTTTAAAAAGGTATTTTAAAATCTACTTTTCTCTTTCTTGTTTTGACATGAGAAGTATGCACTGAGAATAAAAATAAAATAAAATATCATGCCATGGTGATATGCATGGCAATTTGAAATGCTGTTGAGTTATAACTGTGTCACTTAAATTGATGGTAAGCTCAGCAGGAGTGAGAAGCAATGAGAACACCATATTTGCTATTTTTTTGCAACTACCTGACTCAGTTATTAGAGGGAGAAAGTAACCATAGACAATATGTAAACAAATCAGTGGGACTATATACCAATAAAACTTTATTTACGGACACTGAAGTTTGAATTTCATATAATTTTTACATGTCACAAAGTAATATTAGTATTATTTTGATTTTTTTCCCAACCATTTAAAAATGTAAAAATGTATTCTTAGCTTAGCATCTCCATGCCTCACCTATGAACCATTGTTGGCTTCTTTGAGCTGTATATTAAACTACCTTATAGGAAAATTATCCTACCACCAGGTTTACTTCACACTGTAGTAGATATTTCCTTAAATTATGTGTGACAAAAAAGAAATGTGTATATGAATGTTTGTCACTGTGAGCTAGTTCTGAGAACGGTTATCAGAAAATATTATGGTACTCTATTCACATCCAGCTCTTGTTTTCTAATATCTTTTTCCACTTAAAGGAACCAAGCCTTCTCAGAAAAATGGTTAATTCAGGGCTGGAGCAGGGAATATACAAGATGAGCCTACAGCATGTAGTAGAGCCAGAAGGTAAAAAAGTACTAAAATAGTAGCATGGCGTGAATATGCCAAAGGAACATAGGGGCCAAATGAAATGGTTCCCAGTGGTCAAAACTGGATTGATCTGAACAACAAATTAAACCATGTAGTATTTAGATCATAACCCAAGGTATAAAATAAGTTTCCATGAATTCATGTTGATATAAATAAATTGTTGAATAAGTGAATAAATTGGGGACAAGAAACAAAATTATATAGGATAACTCCAAAAAAATTAGGTAGGTGTTCTCCTCTCAAGAAAATGGAACCTAACTCCCCACCCCGTATGTATGGGCTGAAAAGAGTGATCCCTTTCCCCAAAAAGGGGGAAAGGAGAGTAACTTTATGAAGGAGAAACCTAGCAAAAGCTACCACAACCAGATTGTTAAGGTTAACATCATCAGTGATAAGTCATGCTGATGATTTGTACCTTTGATATGATCTGATGAGGATGGTGTTTTACCTCCGTGATCTTCCTCCTGAAACCTATAACCTTAGTCCAACTGTAAGAAAAGCATTCTAGAATATACCCTATTCTAAAATAAAAGTTTCATAAGATAATATTAAGGTACTCCCAGTTCAGGCACATGCCATTTGATTTCTTTTAACTTGTTGCGGTTTGTAGCACAAGCCTGGAATGACCAGAGTCAAAAGATGTAGCAGGATTGAGCCACTTGAGTCGTTTTTCCAACTCACACAGAGTTCTCATGTGGTGTGAGGCCAGGAATGTGGTTGCTAAATTACAGAAGATGTACATGTAGCTGGTTAGATGAGTATAGTTGAGTGAATGAACTCTTGGCAGCTAAAAAAAAAAAAAAAGGCAATAACAACGAAACAAAAACCTGTAAGAAGCAAAAGTTGGAAGATTCCGCAGCTCTTCCCAGTAACTGGTTCTGAAGGCACTTAGACCTTTAGTATTTTGCGGGGAGAAGGCATGCAGTTGTACAGGATGTGACATTTCCTGGTCCCTTGGCCTCATTTCAAATGTATCATATCCACTTTAAGTGGGGTTTTATTTTGTTTCCCTTTGTTTGTTCAACATAACTTTCTTAGTTATGTAATGAAGGAGACAGACATGTATATCATTTCTATGGTCAAACTAGTTATGTAACGATCTTTTGGACTTAAATGAACCCCTGAAATGAACCCTGTGACTTTCTGCTCTTACTGAAATCAAAACCCAAGAGGAAGGTGATAAAGATTGAGAAGACAGGCAGTTGACTATCAGTAGATAAATCATTGAGTTCCTAATTGTCTTTAATTCACATCTACTTTAAATGCATTCTTTACAGCATTTAGGAGTCTGGTACAGATGCTAAGCTAAAGCTAAAAGACTTGTTTCTTTTCTGCAATCCTTTGTAGTACCACCTAGTATTAAAGGAGGGAATGTCACCACAGAAATAGCAGCACTGATCAACAGCATAATTAAACTGGAATGTGAAACTCGGGGACTTCCAATGCCTGCTATTACTTGGTATAAGGACGGCCAGCCAGTCATATCCGGCTCACAAGCCCTTTATATTGATAAAGGACGATTTCTTCATATCCCTCGAGCACAGGTTTCTGATTCAGCAACATACACATGTCATGTCACCAATGTTGCTGGAACTGCTGAAAAATCATTCCATGTGGATGTCTATGGTAAGGAAAAAATACGTGCTGTAATCATATGCCTTTCTGTCTATGCTTTCAAATATGCCAACATCGAATTCATTCACTAATAAAGTCCTGGTGGGTTTGGTCATTTTCAATATGCATGGTTAGAAATGGGAAGAATTTGTCCCATGACTTGGAAAAAATATTTTAAAAAGATACAGTTAACAAGAGGCGGTCCATTCATTTGCCCAACCATTTGTCCATGGCACATGGAGCATCTAGACCATTTGGTTTTTATGGACGAGGTAAAGTTGTTTTCAGGACTAAGAACATTCTCTGCTGCTATCTACCCTTTGTAAGCGAGACGTAGCACAGAGTATCCCACAATATTGACAGTAGTTGCAGATCAGCTAACCCAAGAAATTCTTTCCTTAACAGCTTAGAAGGAGACAGACATGTATATCGTTTCTATGGTCAAACTACATGAAAACAAAATCTCCTGTATTCCACTAGGATTTCGAAGATGCCTGAAATGTTACTTTTTTCTACCTAGTTCCTCCAATGATTGAAGGTGACTTGGCTGTGCCTCTGAGTAAGCAAGTGATTATTGCTCATTCACTGACACTAGAGTGTAAAGCTACTGGCAACCCTCCTCCAGTTCTCACCTGGTTAAAAGATGGCGTACCTGTGAAAACCAGTGACAACGTCCGTACAGAAGATGGTGGGAAGAAACTAGAAATCTTGAGTACCCTAGAAGCCGACCGGGGACAGTATGTATGTGTGGCTACCAGTGTGGCAGGAGAAAAGGAAATCAAATACGAAGTTGATGTCTTAGGTAAATAAGGATGCCACAATCTGGATTCCAGATTCATAGCAAAACCTGACCATGTTATTAAATGTTTTTTGGTCATGGAATCATGAAATGATGTTACAGAAGGTTCAGTTGTCTGTTCAACTCTGGACCTGCACATTATTGAGTGGTGGATTTATCACCAGACCCAAGATCTAAGAACCCACGTAAATCTTCCACTGATTTTGACAGGCACACTTTGTATTTGTAAGTGCATTGATGCATTTTACATCTATGACAATATCTGATTGCAGTGAGTGATAACGTGGTCCCTGTCATGAGCGCTATGCTAGACAACAGGAAACTTTGTCTCTGGGCTTTGGGAAGTCATCTTGCAACCTTTTTAGTCTCTGTTTTTTTTATAAATTAAAGACTTTTGAACAGAGGCCCAATTTTTGAGGTTCATTTCTCTTATTATTATGAAAATAAGCAAACTAAACTATGAACTAGCTTTATATTCAGATGGCATCAGCAGCACCTACGTGGTAGATTAATTGAGAAAAATCCACAGTATGTCAAAAATACATTCCCCGATCCTAGCAAGTATGTATGGTAAAGTTTATTTTATATTTCAAATCCCCTTGGTGTATCAAATCCCTATGATACTTGTCAACCTTCTAAACTGCAACTTAGTACTGCTTAAAAGAGTAGTATATTTTTTCTGGTGTACATTTCTTTGTATGCTACATCTCTGTTGTTTTCTAGTGCCACCAGCTATAGACGGAGGAGATGAGACATCTTACTTCATTGTGATGGTTAATAACTTACTGGAGCTAGATTGTCAAGTGACAGGCTCTCCCACACCAACTATCATGTAAGGGTTTTGGTGTGTCTTCTAAATACCTCCCCCTTCTTTATTTGCGTGTTTTAGAGCTATCTTGAAAGAAGTCCTGTGTCATTAAAAGGCGGCCATATAAAATGATATTCCTTATGCTCCTCTTTTAAAAGACATACTCTGTATACAAAGGCGGCTTTTGCTTTATAATAACAGGGCCCCTAAATCTGCTCAATTAGACGAATTCCATTTATGCTCTGAGAAATACATTTTCAGTTTATAGAGACAGACTAGTAAGCAGTATCTGTCAGATCTTCCTGAGGAACTGAAATGTTTAATGAATGATTAAATAAAAAGTAATGTACTGGACATATTAGGGAAATAGAGGAAGTTACCATGCATATGTGTTTACCAATTTCTTTTCTTATTTCTTCATTCACAAAGCATTTGTGAATACCTAACCTTTCGTTTCCAAGGTGCAGGATATGCAAAGGAGCAGTTAGTCAACTAAGAGAATAATATATGTTCACATATGATTATAAAGTAAAATGGAAAGTGATAACTCATAAGAAATGAAAAAATACATAATGCTATGTGGTTTCAGTCTTTTATTTTACAGATGCTTTAGGAATGTATTCACTTTGCTGGTTAATATTGTTTAAACATCTGAAGTGAATAATATTTAGGGGCATTTGCCTCTTTCTGTTCCTTAACATTAATAGAAGAATGAAGAAAACACATAGCTACTGGGGCTCCAACAATATGCCAACTTCTGTGTTAGGCCAGCTTTACTTTTTTCTTTTCCCCATTATAGTTCACTTTATAGAATGGACAAATAGAGAATTTGGCAAATACAGTTGAGAATTTATATATCTATGTATGTACAGAGACATTTTAATATATAAATGGTTCTAGTTCCTCCGAGATAAACACACACACACACACACACACACACACACACACACACCTCTAGGAACTTAGTTTTTAAAATATATCTCCAGACTTCTTTTTGCCTTGTTTCTATAGGTGGCTAAAGGATGGCCAGCTAATTGATGAAAAGGATGGATTCAGGATTTTGCTAAATGGACGCAAATTGGTTATTGCCCAGGCTCAGGTGTCAGATACAGGCCTTTATCGCTGCGTGGCAACAAACATTGCTGGCGACCACAAGAAGGAATTTGAAGTTACTGTTCATGGTATGCTGAAGAAGAGACCAGAGCATTACATTTAAAATTAGCTTATGCACTGGGTCATTATTTAATTCAGATGGTAGCTCAGTAATCTGGATAAATCTTGAGTTGTGGAAAGTAATATGAAGTATGTGAATTTGAGTTAAGTTGTATGGCAGATTGGAAGGTACTTTACTAACACAGAGACTTAACCAAGAGACCTGTGTAAATGAATATACAGAATTCAAATGTTAGTGTGATTCTGCATAGAATGCCAGCGTCTGAGGAATGAGGCCAAATAAGATAGAATAGGCAGGCAGCAAGTTCTAAGTAAAGGGATTGTGTCCACTCTCCAGAGTTTAGTCAAAACAGGAGGGAGTGTGAATAAAGTCATTTCCAAAATAGAAGGTAAGGACCCTGTTCTGCAGGATCCAGGGTATGTAAGAATATTCACAGAACTAGCACAGAAGGATCAGAACCATTAGTGTAATGACGAGGCAACCCTCTGCCAGGGTATTATATGTCTCACTTGTCTGCAGATGTTGGGAACGTAGAGACCGCAATGGGAGACTGGAGAGCCATTTGGAACCCTCAGTAGAGGTTTCTATGAACATCAACATTTTTCCCTCTGTCCATGCAGACTTTTTTACTGCCTTTCCAATCCTGGGATGAAATATAGCTAACTCTGTTTCTCAGTCTCAATTCCAATTCTGGCAGCTTAAATCAAGTTACCATTCTGTATTCAATAGTCTTACTGGGGTCAGAGTCTTGCGGTAATAAATACAGGTACAGGAAACCCACCCTGATTTAATGAGGTAGTTCTAGAGAAAGAGAGGATCATAATAGATTGGGAAAACACACCAAAATGTGTAAGCCAAACATACATGCTGATTACAGTTGCTATAAATATATTTTACTTATTCTTTGAAGAATAGAAATCCACAGTTAAGAAATAGGTCATCTAAAATTGCTGAAGACTAAATTAAATGCATGAGATAAAATTATTTCATTGTTTGTTAAAATAGGAATTTCCCCTTTTCTAAATTTTAAAGTTTCAGGTTCTTACATCTGGATTTTTAAGTATTTGACTCCACTGATTATGGTTTTTGTTCCCTCCCTCCCTCCCGCTGTCCTTCCTTCCATCCATCCTTCCCTCTCTCACTTCTTCCCTTCCCCTGTTCTTTCTTTCCTTTCCTTCCCTTTCCTTCCCTTTCCTTTCCTTCCCTTTCCTTCCCTTCCCTTCCCTTCCCTTCCCTTCCCTTTCCTTTCCTTTCCTTTCCTTTCCTTTCCTTTCCTTTCCTTTCCTTTCCTTTCCTTTCCTTCCTTGAATCTAGTACCTCCAACAATCAAATCCCCAGATCTTTCTGAGAGAGCTATAGTGAAATACAAGCCTATCACTTTGCAGTGCATTGCCAATGGCATTCCAAATCCATCTATTACGTGGTTAAAAGATGGCCAACCTGTGAACACTGCCCAGGGAAATCTCAAAGTAAGTATCAATATTGCTTAGCCCAAAATGTGAAACCTACCTAGATCTTCTCAGAGCTATCACATTCTTCTTTCCTAATTGTAGATTTTCCTGTTGGACAGACTATAGAAAATTTACTAAAACAGTATGTGTTTTCCTTATAGTTTTTAGAATTTAACTTAATATTTTGATTTGAAGAATGAAATTAATTAAAGACTAATAATCATAATGATACTGATTTTAACTTACTGGTTGGTATTTTTGTTTGATGCATGACTCTTTTAAGTATTGAAAAAATGATGTTTCATGGATGAATGAACAGTGTTCATCCATATTGACTCAGAGTATCCCCAATGTGTTTATCATATACTAAGATTGAGGTAAAATCATATTTACATAAACCTAAGTGAAATAAGTCTTGAAAAAAAATACTTTAGTTTATAAGCTTCCAGAGGACAGAGACGCTGTCTGAATAAATTCATTTCTGTATCCTTCACTCTGAGTATAATCTCTGGCATAAAACTTTACCTCATTACATATTTTTAAATAAATAAATATATTTCAAACTTAGATAATCTAAACAGTGAATTTAAAAATCTGAATTAATAGATTTTGCTCCTAGGACCAAGTTAATTGACTAATGTGGGCTTGAACTTTGCTTGTAGTGAGTTTGCAGTAATAAGCGATGTGTTGAGTTCTCTTCCGAATAAGAAGTGATGGGTATCTGCTCACTTATTATTCCTATTCCAAGTCCTATGGAATTAATTGTATACATTTGTGCTAGTGAGAGATTCATTATGAAGCTTTAAAGCATACTGCTAGTAAGCAACTCTTTCTCTGGGAGATAGGTGTTTATAACATACATATATAAAACTTTAATTAGAAACTATAAAGAGTAATATTAAGAGAAAATATGGAGAAGTATGAGAACTGATATTGTGGAAAGGCTTTAGACATGAGGGTAATTCATAGAGAAAGTCTTTGAGCAGAGATCTGAAGAATACATAGGAACTGAATGGGTGACTTAATGGAAGAGAACTGAGTAGGGTGTTTCAGAGAAGATGTGTATGGGCAAGCAACTTAAAATAAAGGAGAGCATGACACCCCCTGAGGACCTGACAGCAAGCCAGGGGACTGAAGAGAGCAAGATGAGGTGGTATGAGAGGAGACCAAAGAGTGGGTAGAAGGCATTTAAGTAATGTTAATGGTTTTATTTGTACTTAAATACATGAGAGATCTTTGAAGAGTTTTAAGAGAGGAGTGACATAATCAAATCTTCACTTTAAATAGTTACCAGACCCCTATAAGATAATGAGTTGAATGAAGGAGTTAAAAGTAGATATGTGGGCAAGGGTGGTCCAAGACAGCAGTACAGGAAGATCCTGAACTCACCTCTTCCTATAGACACCAAATTTACTGCCACATATGGAACACTTGCTCTGAAAAAGATCTGAAAACTAGCTGAACAGCTCTTCTATGACAAAGGGTAAAAGGGCAACATCAAGATGGGCAGGGGAGGCAGAGGTGCAGTCTTGCCAAAAACCACACCCCTGGCATGGTGACCCTCAACAGGGAGGGATCTCACAAGTCTGGAGCTTCTCCCTGAGGAGATGGGGCTCCTGCCCTATGTCAGGCATTTAAGCCCTTGGGACCTGTACTGGAGAGATGAGCCATAAAACATCTGGCTTTGAAAACCATTGGACCTTACATCCGAGAGACCCCAAGGACTGTAGGGATCTGAGATACCTCATGACTCACATGCACACTTACCTGCCCTGGGACCTAGTGTAAAAGTTTAAAAAGTACCTAGACTCTATGTGAAGGATATTCACTTGCTAATTTATTTTTAAACGTTTATTTTATTTTGAGGCAAAGGGAGGGGCAGATAGAGAGATAGAGACAGAGAATCTCAAGCAGGCTCCACGCTGTCAGAGCAGAGCCTGATGCAGGGCTCTGTCTCGTGAACCATGGGATCATGACCTGAGGGGAAATGAAGAGTCAGATGCTTAACCCACTGAGCCCCCCAGGCACCCCTTTATTTGCTAATTTTAAAGCATCTGCCAGAGGGGCAGGGACCAGTAGGGACTTTCTCCAGGGACAGAGGTCCTGGGAGGCACCAGTTTTGCATTCTTCCTCTACCTTGCTAGCAAAAGCAGATGTGCACAGACACAGCAATCTCCCACTGCCTTGCTGCAGTGGAGCGTGTGCTCTGCCCCTAGCACTCTTTCCATGCCTTGCTAAAGCTGCAGGCATGCCCCACCTCAAGTTCTCTCCCACTGCCTCACTAAAGTTGACAGGCAAGCACAGTCCACACAGGAGATACCCCTTCCTGGACCTAGTGGCCAGAGGAGCTTGTGTGCCAGGGCCTATGGGACTGTAACAATAACCAGAAAAACAGTTTTTGGCAGGCTACCCCACCCAAGGCATTGCACAGACAGTAAACTGGAATATACTCCTAGTCTGCTGGTGAAAAAGGCCCACCACTGGTCCTCGAGCTTCAACCTGAGGGATGGGCTTCAGGTTTGCCATCCATGTAGAGACTCTGAAGGCATTCCCAGGGAACATAGGCAGGGAGACACCACCTATGTGTCCTCCCTTGGCCTTGCTATATATAGCTCACTCCCAGGAAGAAGCATATACTCACATCTGAAGCCCCAAATTTTGTAATTTGTCACCCGGGGACACCTCCAGATCCCCTGGTCTTAAGGCCAGCAGGGATTACAATTGCAGTGCCATTTGTATACTTTAAAAGCTGCTGCCTGAGGATCTGGCTTCCAGTCAGCCTGAAGCCAGGTACTGACCAAGATCTCTCTCTCTCTCTCTCTCTGGAGCACTGACAGGTCTTGAAACACTCTTAACAACTGAGACCTATCAGGAGTAAATCAGGCTACTTAGTCACAAAGTGTGAGAGACAACCAAGAGCTAAGGCAAGGTTGAATGATGAGGTTAATCTAGACAAGGCCACTCTTTTAACAGTGGGAAGATAGCTGTTTTGCCTAATACATAGAAATTAACACAGAGACTCAAGCAAAATGAGGAAATGGAAGAGTGTGTCTCAAAAGGAAGAACAAAACAAAACCTCAGGAAAAAAAAAAGATCTTAATGAAATGGAGGTATGTAATCTACCTGATAAAGAGTTCAAAGTAATGGTCACAAAGATGCTTACTGAACTCAGGAGAAGAATGGATGAACACAGTGAGAACTTCAACAAAACATAGGAAATATAAGAAAGTACCAAATAGAAGTCACAGAGCTGAAAAATAATAATTGAACTGAAAAATACACTAGGGGGGTTCAACAGCTGCTTAGATGAAGCAGAGGGACAAATCAGTGAGCTGGAAGATAGGGCAATGGGATTCACCCAAACAGAAAAGCAAAAAGAAAAAAGAATTTCTAAGAAATGAAGATAGCTAAAGGGACTATGGGGCAACATCGAATGGAATAGCATTCACATTACATGGGCTTCAGAAGGGGAAAAGAGAGAGAAAGGGGGCACATTTCACGAAGTAATGGATGAAAACCTCTCTAAGCTGGGGAAGAAAACAGACATCCAGGTCCAGGAAGCACAGAGAGTTCTAAATAAGATGAATTGAAAGAGATCCACATGAAGAGACATTATAATTAAAATGTAAAAAGTTAAAGATAAAAAGAAAACCTTAAAAATAGCAAGAAAAAAGCAATTTGTTAGGTACAATGGACCTGCCCCACCTGCCCCCCCCTTCCCCTATAAGACTATGATTTTTCAGCAGAAACCTTGCAGGCTAGAAGGGAGTGGTGTGATATATTCAAAGTGCTGAAAGGAAAAACAACTTGCCCTCAAGAATACACTACCCAGGGGCGCCTGGGTGGCGCAGTCGGTTGAGCGTCCGACTTCAGCCAGGTCACGATCTCGCGGTCCGTGAGTTCGAGCCCCGCGTCAGGCTCTGGGCTGATGGCTCAGAGCCTGGAGCCTGTTTCCGATTCTGTGTCTCCCTCTCTCTACCCCTCCCCCGTTCATGCTCTGTCTTTCTCTGTTCTAAAAATAAGTAAACGTTGAAAAAAAAAAAAAAAAAAAAGAATACACTACCCAGTATATTATTATTCAGCATTGAAGGAGAGTAAAGAGATTTTTAGACAAGCAAGAGGTAAAAGAATTTATCACAAGAAAAAAAAAAAAATGTTAAAGGGACTTTAAGCTGGAAAGAAAAAGCACTAACTAGTAATAAGAAAACATGCAAAAGTAAAAATGCCACTGGTAAACTAAATATATAGTAAAGGTAGTGGGTTAATTACTTATAGGGCCAGTATTAAGATTAAAAAACAAAAGTAAAATTAACTGTAACCACAACAAACAGTTACGGGAGACACAAAATAAAAGAATGTAAAATGTGACATCAAAAACATAAAACACTTGGGGGGGATGTAGATATGTAAAATTTTAGAATGCATTCAAACTTAAGTTGCCATCAGTTTATTTTTTTTAAATGTTTACTTATTTATTTTGAGAAAGATAGAAACAGCACAAACTGGGGAAGGGCAGAGAGAGAGGGAGACAAAATCCCAAGCAGCCTTTGTGCTGTCAGCACAGAGACCGACACAGGGCTCAGTCTCAAAAAGTGTGAGATTGGGACCTAAACCGAAACCAAGAGTCAGATGCTTAACTGTCTGAGCCAGCCAGGTGCCCCAGCTATCAATTTAAAATAGACTATTGTATAATAGGTTGTTATACGTGAGCCTCATGGTAATTACAAAGCAAAAACTTATAGTAGGTACACAAAAGATAATGAGAAAGTAATCTAAACATAACACTAAACAAAGTCATCAAACCACAAGGGAAGAAAGCAAGAGAAGAGGAAAGAACAGAGAGGAACTACAAAAACAGCCAGAAAGCAATTAACAACTTGGCAATAAGTACATTCCTATCAACAATTTATTGGGTGGGGGTGGGGAAGGGACAGGTCATTTCCTTGTTTTAAAAAATTAAAATTACTTTTTTGTTGAAGTTGATATAAAATGTTACATAAGTTTCAGATGTACAACATAGTTGAACACTATAGTGATTAAAATATTCTGTACATTATACTATGTTCACCACAAGTGTAGCAATCATCTGGCACCATACAATGCTATTATAATGCCATTGGCTATATTCCCTATTCAATAATTACTTTAAATGTAAATGGACTAAATTCTCCAATCAAAAATATACAGTGTCTAAATGGATTAAAAAAAAAACAACAACAAGATTCATCTATATGCTGCCTACAAAAGACTTAGTTCAGATGTAAGGACACAAACAAACTGAAAGTGAAGAGATGGTAAAACATATTCCATGCAAATGGAAATGATAACTAGGCTGGTAAAGTTATACTTGTATCAGACAAAATAGACTTTAAAGCAAAAACTATTAAAAAAAGAGACAAAGGACATTACATAATGATAAAGGCCATTACATAATCATTTCATAATGATCCAGCAAGAAGGTGTAACATTTATAAATATGTATATACCCAACATAGAAGCACAAAAGTATACAAAGAAAATATTAAGAGACCTACACAGAGAGATTAACAGCAATACAATAATAACAAGGGACTTTAATATCCCACTTAAATCAGTGAATAGATCATCCAGAAAAAAGGCAATAAAGAAATATCAGTATTAAGCAACACATTAGATCAGGTTTACTTAATAAATATGTACAGAATATTCTATCCTAAATCAGCAGAATACACATTCTTCTTAAATGCATATGAAACATTCTCCAGGATAGATCACCTGGTAGGCCACAAAACAAATGTCAATAAATTTAAGAAGATTGAAATCATATCAAGAATAGTTTCTGACCACAATGGTATGAAGCTAGAAAAATAATTACGAGAAAAATACAGGAAAAATAACAAATATGTGGATATTAAGCAACATGAACAATAATTTCATCAACAAAATATCAAAGGGGAAATTAAAAAATAAAATACCTAAGACAAATGAAAATCGAAATACAATGTACCAAAATCAATAGGCTGCAGCAAAAGCCATTCTAAGAGGGGAGTTTATAGAGATACAGACTTACCTCAAGAAACAAGAAAAATCTCAAATAAGAAATCTAACTTTTCACTTAAAGGAACTAGAAAAAGAACAAACAAAGCCTAACATTAGTTGAAGGAAGGAAATAATAGATCAGAGCAGAAATAAGTGAAATGGGGACAAAAAAGAAAAAAAGAGACTAATGAAATTAAGAGATAGTTCTTTGAAAAGATAAACAAAGCTGACAAAATTAGCTAGATTCACCAAAAACAGTACAGAAATGGTTCAAATAAATAAAATCAGAGGTAAAAAAGGAGAGTGTACAACTGATACCACAGAAATACAAAGGATCATAACAGGCTACTATGAACAGTTACATGACCAACAAATTGGACAACCTAGAAGGAAGAATAAATTCCTAGAACATACAATCTTTGAAGACTAAATCAAGAATAGGAAATCTGAATAGACCAATCACTAGTAAAGAGACTGAATCAGTAATCAAAAAAACTATCAGGTCACCTGGGTGGCTCAGTTGGTTAAAGTCGGACTCTTGATTTCAGCTTAGGTCATGCTCTCACGGTTTGTGGGTTCGAGTCCTGCATTAGACTCTGCTCACAGTGCAGAGCCTGCTTGGGATTCTATCTCTCTCTCTCTCTCTCTGTCTCTCCCCAGCTCTCCCCCCGCTCAAAAATAAATAAATAAGCATTAAAAACAAAAACAAAAACACTATGAACAAACAAAATTCCAGGACCCGATTGCTTCACTGGTGAATTCTAGAAAACATTCAAAGAAGATTTTGTACTTATCCTTCTCTAACTCTTCCAAAAACTTGAAGAAAAGGGAACACTTCCAAATTTATTTTTTGAGGGCAGCTTTACCCTGATACTAAAACTAGACAAGGACACCATATAAACAAAATAAAACAAACAACAAAAAAACCCAATCAACAACAACAAAATTATAGGCCTATGTCCCTAATGAACATAGATGCAAAAATCCTCAACAAAATATTAGCAAACTAAATTCAACAATACATTACAAGGATCATAAACCATAATTAAGTGGAATTTACTCCAGGGATGCAAGGATGTTTCCAACACTCACAAATTAACCAGTGAAATGCACCACATTAACAGATGAAGGATAAAAATCATACGATCATCTCAATAGAAAAATCGTTTGAAAAAAAAAAAAAAAAAAGAAAAATCGTTTGACAAAAGTCAACATCCATTTATGATGAAAACACTCAACAGAATGGGAATAGAGGAAACGTACCTGAACATAATTAAGGCCATATATGATAAGCCCACAGCTTATCATGTTCAGTGGTGAAAAACTGAAAGTTTTTTCTCTAAGATCAAGAGCAAGACAAGTATTCCCACTCTCACCGCTTTTATTCAATATAACATTGGAAGTTCTAGCCAGAACAATTAGTCAAGAAAAAGAAATAAAAGTCATCCAGATTGAAAAGAAAAAGTAAAACTGTCACTATTTGCAGACAATATGATTTTATATATACAAAAAATCCTATAGACTTCACCCAAAAACTGTTAGAACTAATAAATTAAGTCAGTAAAGTTGCAGAATACAAAATCAATATACAAAAATTGGTTGCATTTCTATACACTAACATACTATCAGAAAGATAAATCAAGAAAACAATCCCATTTAAAATTGCATAAAAAAGAATAAAAAGAAATTTTAACAAGGAGGTGAAAGTCCTGTGCACTAGAAAATTATAAGACATTGATGAAAAAAATTGAAGGCACAAACAAATGGAAAGGTATCCCATGCCCATGAATTGGAATAATTAATCTTGTTATAATGTTCATAATACCCAAAGCAACCTATAGATTCAATGCAATTTCTATCAAAAATTCAATAGCATTTGCCACATAAGTAGAACAAACGTAAAATTTGTATGTAACCACAAAAGATCCCAAGTAGCCAAAATGATCTTGAGAAAGAAAAACAAACCTTGAAGCCTCATGCTGTTTTCAAACTATACTACAAAACTATAATAATCAAAAACAGTTTGGTATTGGCATAAAGACAGACACATAAATCAATGGAACAGAATAGAGAGAGAGCCTAGAAATAAACCTACACATATATAATTAATTAATTTATGACAAAGGAGGCAAGAATATACAATGGGGAAAGCATGTTCTCTTCAATAAAGGGCATTGGAAGAACTGGATAGTCACATGCGAAAGAATGAATCCAAAACACTGTCTTACACCATACATAAAAATTAACTCAAAATTGATTAAAAACTTGAATGTAGGTCAAAATGGATGAAGGACCTAAATGTGAGACAGGAAACCATCAAAACCCTAGAGGAGAAAGCAGGAAAAAACCTCTTTGACCTCAGCCACAGCAATTTCTTACTTGACACATCTCCAAAGGTAAGGGAATTAAAAACAAAAATGAACTATTGGGACCTTATCAAGATAAAAAGATTCTGCACTGCAAAGGAAACAATCAACAAAACTAAAAGGCAACCTATGGAGTGGGAAAACATATTTGCAAATGACATATTGGATAAAGGGCTAGTATCCAAAATCTACAAAGAACTCACCAAACTCCACACTTGAAAAACAAATAATCCAGTGAAGAAATGGGCAGAGGACATGAATAGACACTTTTCTAAAGAAGACATCCAGATGGCCAACAGATACATGAAAAGATACTCAATGTCACTCCTCATCAGGAAAATACAAATCAAAACCACACTGAGATACCACCTTACACCAATCAGATTGGCTAAAATGAACAAATCAGAGGAGACTATAGATGCTGGAGAGGATGTGGAGAAATGGGAACCCTCTTGCACTGTTGGTGGGAATGCAAACTGGTGCAGCTGCTTTGGAAAACAGTGTGGAGGTTCCTCAAAAAATTAAAAATAGATCTACCCTATGACCCAGGAATAGCACTGCTAGGAATTTACCCAAGGGATACAGGACTACTGATGCATAGGGGCACTTGTACTCCAATGTTTATAGCAGCACTCTCAACAATAGCTAAATTATGGAAAGAGCCTAAATGTCCATCAACTGACAAATGGATAAAGAAGCTGTAGTTTATATATACAATGGAATACTACTTGGCAATGAGAAAGAATGAAATCTGGCCATTTGTGGATGGAACTGGAGGGTATTATGCTATGTGAAGTAAGTCAGCAGAGAAAGACAGATACTATGTTTTCACTCATATGTGGACCCTGAGAAACTTAACAGAAGACCATGGGGGAAGGAAAGGGGGGGAAAAAGTTACAGAGAGAGAAGGAGGCAAACCATAAGAGACTCTTAAATACTGAGAACAAACTGAGGGTTGATGGGGGGGGGTGGGGGAGAAGGGAAAGTGGGTGATGGGCATTGTTGAGGGCACTTGTTGGGATGAGCACTGGGTGTTGTATGGAAACCAATTTGACAATAAGTTATATTTAATATAAAAAAAACTTGAATGTAGGACCTGAAACCACAAAACTCCTAGAAGAAAACGTAGGTAATAAGCTTCCTGACAAGAGTCTTGGCATCGAGTTTTTAGATATGACTCCAAAATCAAAGACAGCAAAAGCAAAACTAAACAAGTGGGATCAATCTACATCAATCTAAAAAGCTTCTTCACAGGAAAGGAAACCACCAACAAAATTCAAAGGCAGCCTATTAAATGAGAGAAAAAAATGTAAATCATATATCTGGTAAGGGATTAATTTCCAATGTATATAAAGAAGTCAATATAATAGTAAAAAAAAGCAATCTGTTTTAAAAATGGGCATAATATATAAATAGACAGTTTTCCAAAGACATATAGATGTCCAACAGGCACATGACAAAATGTTTAACATCAGTGATTATCAGGGAAATTCAAATCAAAACCATGAGATATCACCTCACACCTGTTTGAAGGCTATTATCAAAACCACGAGATATCACCTCACACCTGTTTGAAGGCTATCAACAAGTGTTGGTGAGGATGTGGAGAAAAGGGAACACTTTTGCATTGTTAGTGGGAATGTATACTAGTGCAGCCACTATGAAAACAGTAGGGAGAGTCCTCAAAAAATCAAACATAGAGTTACCACACGATTCAGCAATTCCACTTCTGGGTATTTATCCAGAGAATACAAAAACACTTAACTCAAAAAGATATATGCACCCATGTGTTCATTGCAGCAGCATCTACAATAATCAGGACATGGAAACAACCAAAGTGTTCATCAGTAGATGAATGGATAAAGAGGATGTGATAGAGATAGAGATAGAGATAGACACACAATGGAATACTACTCAATCATAAAAAAAAATGAAGTCTTGCCATTTGTGTCAACCCAGATGGACCTTGAGGGCATTATATGTGGAATCTAAAAAACGAAAGAGACAAAACAAAGCTCATAGATACACATAGAACAGATTGGTGGTTGCCATAGAGGAAGGGGGTTGAGAGGTGGAAAAAATAGGTGAAGGTAGTCAAGGTGAAGGTGGTACAAAGTCCCAGATATTAAGTAAATAATTCATGGGGATGTGATTACAGCATAGTGACTATACTCAATAATATTGTATTGCATTGTGGAAAGTTAACAAGAGAGTAAATCTTAAAATTCTCATCACAAGAAAAGCAATTTGTAACTTTGTATGATGACAAGACTTGTGATCACTTTACGACGTATACAGATATATGAATTATTATGTTGTACATGTGAAACTACAATTACATGCCAATTTTACTGCAAAAAATAAATTTAAAAAGATAAAGAGTAGACGTGTGGATATCAATTAGGACTTTATCATCTAGGAGAGAGAGGAGATTGAAATTTGAACTCACATTCTGACCATGAAGAAGATGTCATTATGACTCAGTGAAAAATTGCACATGAAAGTTGAGGTAGTGGGAAATATCAAGGAAAACATGGAGAATCTAACTACACAAATACATAGATTATGATGCATCCAGTATGATAGACTTTGGAGGACATCCCATTTCGGGAAAAAAACTGTATTTCAGTTTTAGACTTTTGGAGGTTAAGTTGACTTTGAGATAAAGTGGAGATCAGGTAGACCACGGAATGTATGCTCCTGGAGCTCATAGGAGAGCTCTAGCTGGAGATACTGACAAATAATGATATTTGAAACCATGGATGTGAATGAGTTTATCTAAGGGGAGAGTAAAGAGTAAGAAAAAATGGAAGAGAACTGACCTAGTTCAGACTCTTAAAAAATTATGACATTTAAAGGCCATGTGCAGAAGTCTAGAAGTGACTATTAATGTATGAAAGTGCTGCTTAATGTGTTTAGTACAGTATGGTTGGAGAATGGGTCAAGTGGGAGTTTACATGGGAGTGTATGGAGAGCAGATCATTTGGGTTCAAAATGTGGGAAGCCTGGAAGGCTATGTATGCCAAGTTCGGATTTCATGCTAGGCAAAGTGGGGAGCTGTGAGTGAGCTTTGAAGGGGAACTGGTAAAAGGATCAAATTTGCATTTTAGGCAAATCATTCTGGCAGTGATATATAAGATAGATTAACAGTTTGGGAGGTTGGAGACACTGGAATATAAATTAAGAAACTATTATAATCCCACAGTGGTTGTGAGAATGGAAAATAGGGGATCTGAAAAATATAGAGTAGTATACTTAATAGGAGAGTCAGATTGGGCTCTGAAATCAAGATGACTTGGAGAATAGTGGTGCTATTAAACAAGATTGGAAACATGCAATGAAAAGTAGGTCTGGAGATACAAGGAAACAGTTATTGGATATGTTAAATTTCATGTGCTAACCCATCCAGCAGATAGCTGGAACAGGGAGTGTGGAGCTCAGGAGAGAAATTGAGGCCAGTACTATAAATTTAAGAGTCTGCACAGGATTCTTTGCTGAAGACATGAATTTGGATGAAAACTATCAGAAATCTGAGCTTTATTTTTATGGGGCAGGAGGAGGAAGTAGACAGATTGAGAACTGAGGACATTTTGTATCTTCAACAACCAGAGAGTAGAGTGATTCAGGAGTAGGTGGTCAATAATGCCAAATGCCGTAGATGGGGGAAGAGAAAATGAGCTTACTACGTATGCTGTTGGATCTTGTGCTTAGAAGTTACTGATAACCTTTGAATAATCAGTTTCAAAGAATAACCCTTAAACTACCAGTTCCAAAATGGTGGAGGCTAGTTGCAATAGATTTAAAAGAGAAATGAGGAAAAACAGTCAGGAAGAAATGTATCTGCATTTCCATTACTCATATTTTGTAATTTTTATTGTTTTTCTGGCCCCGGTGACCATTTAATCAAAAAAGATTGTTGTTTTAAAACTATTTATGAAGTGTTATATAAATGTGTGTTTTTTTAAGTAGCTTAAATTTTTATCACATACCTCATAGTTCAGTGCTAAAGTCTTTTGTTCAGTGAAGTTTTATGACTATACCAGCAGGCTGGTCTTAGGTTATTTTATTTTGTGTTTTCTAAAGAATAAAAAAAGTTTTCAATCGCATCAGTCTATTTTTTGTATGACAAAGCGATCTGGCTCTAATCTATCTAGAGATAATTAAGATATTGGCATAAAACTATAATTAGCTAGTATAAATTTAAATGAGTTTGTCTACCTAAGCAAATGTTTTACAGTCCAATATAAAGTACAAAGTGCTGCCATGCTTTCTGTTCCCAATTAGATACAGTCTTCCGGTCGAGTTTTACAAATTGCCAGAGCCCTGATGGAAGATGCTGGCAGATACACATGTGTGGCCACCAATGCAGCCGGAGAAGCACAACAGCACCTTCAGCTACATGTGCATGGTAATGTCATTCCCATGTCTTAACAAAAGAATATTTCTATGACTTTTTCTTTTAACATGATGACTCATTTTTACTGAATTACAGTATAAAAGAAACAAGTGTTTATTTTAGTCTATATTTAAAAACTAGGTTTTTTTACATTATTGTAATTATAATTGCTCATATTAAGATACTCAGTTTGTCAGGTATCAACTAAAAAATTTTTTTAACATTTATTCATTTTGGAGAGACAGACAGAGCATGAGTGGGGCAGGGGCAGAGAAAGAGGGAGACAGAATCCGAAGCAGGCTCCAGGCTCTGAGCGGTCAGCATGGAGCCCGACACGTGGCTTGAACTCATGAACTGTGAGATCATGACCTGAGCCAAAGTCAGATGCTTAACCAACTGAGCCCCCAGGCGCCCCTGTCACGGTATCAGTTAAGATATTCAGGTTGTCAAATAGGATGTGCTAGAGTTCATAAATAAATATCCTACTGTGTGTTTTTAATTATTTGAACTCTGTTAACTAATAACGTTGTACACATAACTTTTATCGTAAAGACAGAGATGCAGGATTGTGCCTTAGTATTTTCTGTGATTTTCTTTCCTGCCTATAAGAGGGATTTTGTAAGTAGAAGGTAGCCTTGACTGAGGATCTTCTCTCATGTTTTTGAAAAAGTCTGGGTGGCCATGGAATACCCTCTGAATATTATAGCTTCACAATAAACTTGAAAGAATAGTTGACCTTGAATATGAGACTTCAGATCTCTGGAGTCTCATCAGAAAAGGTCAAGAATTGTAGTTTTGAACTTTCCTAATTCAGCTAAATATATTTGCAGAGAGCTATCCAAGATCTCCATTTATACTTTATTCACTTTCTCTAGTCTGTGTGATTGTTTGTTAAATCCTTTATTCATTCATTTCATTTATTCTTCATTCATTCATTCATTCATTCATTCATATATTCACTCTGCATTTACTGAGCAATTTAACTGAGAAGGATGCCCTAGCATCTAGCTTGATTCCAGGTACATTTTTAGTAGGCAGTCAATAAATACTTAAGAAATGAAAAAGTAAATAGTAAGTGAATGAAAAAAATTTAAATTGGACACTGAATTCTTCTAATCTGCTTTACATATTTTATTTAAATCAGTTAAAAGATTCAGATCATCAGTTCCCTAAATGTTTCTAATAAACCCATTTATTTTCCCCCTTTCCCTAAATACGATCACCTAACTTATGGATGTCATACGCACAGACTATGTTCCTTAACAAGGCCTTTATTTCTTCATTTAGCAATTAACTTAAAGACCAATATCTAACTGTAACGATCTTGGAATTGGTTTGCCATGCTTAAGAGTTTGGGAACAGGCTGACCCTGCTCTCCCTGAAGTTGCCTCGCATTTGCCTCGTTCCCCGCAAGGGCTTTGTCTCTTCCTAGTGCTCTACATCAGCTGTCTCCAGCACATACTGAAACTTCCACCTCCATCTAAGAGTGTGGTGTGGGCGGCCTTGCTCTCCTTTCCCCATTTTCGGACCCTCAGACTCCTCCTCTCCTCTTCCTACAAGCTGTTTATCTTCTCCCTTCCAGCAGTTTCTGTCTTTGTCTCCATTGTTGCCTAAAAGGAAACAGTTAGGTGGGCTAGCATGATGTGTTGGCAATTACCTCAGGCACTGGAGTCAGGCCAATTGTGGTTTAAAGTCTATGCCAACCATGATCTATGTAACCTTGAGCAAACCATTTAATTTCTCAGAGTATCTGACTTGCAGAGTGCTTTTGAGGTTTTGAGGTATTAGATGTAAAATACCTCCCACTTTTACTCTCTCGGGTGTTATCAAAAAGAAAGATGTTTTTGTTTTCTAGACTAGATTAAAATACTTAAATGAAGAATAGAATGTATGTCTCGAGAGCTGGGAAAAACAAAACTTCAGCGTTCGGGGCTCCCAAACTTTAATGTTTGTAAAAATCATATGTATTGCATGTTAAAAATACAGCTTCCTGGGCCCAGTTTCAGATGTCCCCAAACAACATCTCTGATGCAAGTGGTCTGTATGCCATTACCCAGAGAAACATTGGCCCATACTCTAAAAACTTGCTTAGAGATTTACTAATGTAGTCAAGAATAATTGAAAACCAGAGTTCATGAAAGAAATCAAGGATTCCATAAAATATAAAGCAACAACAGAAAGAAAAACATCAATATGTAAGAAAACATAAGTATATAAATCTACAGTCTGAATATGGTAACAAAATATATGTTAGCAAGGATTGCAGTTAGGATACATGCATGCATGGAAAATCATCGGGCAGAGGGGCAGCAAGCTGGAAGACATCTGAGTTAATGTGAGAAGAAAAAGAAACAGAAGGTTAGTCATTGTAAGTATGTATTAAAAGCTACCAAGCTGGATGGAGCATACAAAACAATCTTTTTGATACAAATCACAAATGGAATAGAGGTAAGATACAGTTCATTGATCTGAAAAGGAGAATAAATGATGAAGTGGACTTCTAATCTAATATTGATTGCGATCCACCTGGCAGGAAGTAGTTAGTTACTGTCCAGAAATCAGGACAGAAAGCTGACATATTATCTTGGTACTCTCGACAGCGATGTCCCATTGGATGCAAAGGACTCCAAACTTGATTCTGTCCTCTTCAATACTTGTATTAATAACTTCAGTGAGGGTGGGAGATGTTAATAAAAAGTGTAGAAATTTCTAAAGGATTAGTTGGCCATAGATTTGAAAAATATCTCAGAAGTTAAAATAGCAAGTTAATACAAATAGGGTGGGAGAAGAGTGGCTTACAGACTCCACACATTGAAATACTGGAGATATCAATGGCTTTCCGTAATTAATGTAGACATGCGCATTCAATTTCATAATAAAGTTAATAATCTTAGAAGTCAGTACTAGAAACAGTATGAACAAGAAAGGAAATAGCCCTATTATACTCTTGCTCTCTGAATGCTTCTGAAGTATTATATCTAATCCTGGTGCTATATATTAAGAGGGACATTGAAAAATCTATAGAGAAGCAACTATCATTTAATTTAGTATTTTAATTGATTGATTTAACCAGTCTTACAGTTGCTTTCTAAGTGAGCATTTGTTTTAGTCCTAATCTTTATTTATGGGGTAACACATTCAGTGAATGAGCATTTACTGTAATTGTCATCCAAAAGTACTCAACCCTAAGAACCTCAGCTTTCCAACTGTTTAATATTTTCCTTTCTTATAAAAAAGATTGTAGATTCCTTCATTCTCCTCAAGCATGGGAAAACATGTTTTCAAAAGGTGAAGTAAGGTGGATGGTCTCCTGGACTAGAAGATTATGTCATGATCATGAGGAACATTCTTGTGATCCCCTAGGTTTCTTAGGGGGAGTTATGTCTTTTATAGAAGGCAGAGACTCTCAGTAGGTGGTCCTTTTTGATCATCAAAGTTTCATAATTCTGAAAGTTCTAATTCTCTAGACCAAACTATGAAATTTTATCTAAACCTCAGATATTTGCCAAGTGAGACAGATGTTTCCACAAACAGATGATTTCTTGGGGTCTGATGGCTCAGGCATTCATTACATCTGTACTTAATTATATCCTAGGAAAGATTAACCAAGGTGAAGCACCCAGAAGTGGCATGTTATGGTTAACAGCGTGGGTTTTTAATTTGTGTCCCTCTACTGCCAAGTAATATCATGAGGACAGTAGGCTTTGATGTTAAGTTTTTAGATCTGTTTTCTCATCTGTAAAATGGAAAGAATAATGATAGTGTAATTGGGGAGGTTGTTACGAGGATTAAATGAAAGCCTGCATGTGCTTACAACTACAAGCTTACCCTGGTGCCTGGTTTCTAATTATTATCTGTAAATAGCAACTTACCAACTGTTTTGGCCAAATGCATATTTGGCTTTTGGCCCTTCTCACAGCACCAACATTTCAACAAATATATCTGAAGTTCCACTGCCTTTACTGTTGGCCAGGAACCATCCTGGGTCTGTATTAGCTGTCTGGTGAAAACATTAGTAGAGCACCCATTAATTTAATTTTATTATTTTAAAGTATTTGCTTGGCTAACATCTGCTAACACCCACTTAAAAAAGGTTCCTCTATCATTTCTGTGTTTTGGTTAATAGCTCACTTGTGACCTAAAGGAGACTTGGGAATGTTGTGAGGAACTTTTTTTTTCTTTTTTAATGGATAACTTGAGTTTAGCACTCTAGTATTTTCTCAGTATAAATAAATTTATTACTCACTATATCATAATTCTGGCGGTTAGGTGGGATTAACTCAGTTTTTTATTAGTTATGTATTAAATTGAATTTAACCAGGATTTGAAAAAGTCAATTCATGCCTGTAATTAAAGTCATAAGTAAAATCTAGCCCATGATATATTCAGAAGAAGGTATTGTGGGTTTGGCATGATAATGCACATGCAGCTTTTGGAGGAAGGAGAATAGAGAAAAAGTCAACAAGTTGAATGGAATTCAACCTCCTGTTTAGAGTATGCAGACATCTTACCTCCTGCTTGGAGTATACAGACGTCTTACTGTTAACATACTATTTATCTTATGAATTTCTTTTTATTCTTCTAATTTTTTTTAATGTTCATTTATTTTTGAGAGAAAGACCAAGACAGAATGCGAGCGGGGGAGGGGCAGAGAGAGAGGGAGACACAGAATCCCAAGCAGGCTCCAGGCTCTGAGCTGTTAGCACAGAGCCTGACATGGGGCGTGAACCCACGAGCTGTGAGATCATGACCTGAGTCCAAGTCGGATCCTCTAACCCACTGAGCCACCCAGGTGCCCCATGAATGTTTCTGTCTAAAACAGTGTTCACCTAAATTCAAAATTGTAAGATGATTCCTTAAATGCTAGAAGGGAATTATGCGTATATCACATCTTCTTTACCCATTTATCCGTTGTTGGACACTTAAGATTGTTTCCGTGTCTTGCCTATTGTGAATAATGCTGTAGTGAACATGAAAGTGCAGATATCTCTTTGAGATACTATTTCATTTCCTTCAAATAAATACCCAGAAGTGGGATAGCTCAATCATATGGTAGTTCTATTTGTAATTTTTTGAGGAACATCCATGCTGGTCTCCAATTGGCTATACCAATTTCCATTCCCACCAATAGTGTACAAGGGTTTCTTTTTCTCCACATCTTCAACAACACTTATTATCTCTTGATTTTTTATAATAATCATTCTAACACACATGAGGTGATATCTCATTGTGGGTTTGATTTGCATTTCCCTGATGATAAGTGATGTTGAGCACATTTTCATGTACCTATTGGTCACTTCTTAGTCTTCCTTGGAAAAATGTCTTATTTAGGTCCTTTGCCCATTATTTAATTATTTTGGATTTTTTGCTATTGAGTTGTATAAGTTTCTTGCTTGCTGGCTAGCTGGCTGGCTTGCTCCCTTCCCTTCCCTTCCCTTCCCTTCCCTTCCCTTCCCTTCCCTTCTCTTCCCTTCCCTTCTCTTCCCTTCTCTTCCCTTCCCTTCCCAGAGCTAGAGGGAAAGAGAGTGAGCAGGGAAGAGGGAGAGGGGGAAGGAGAATCCTTAGCAGACTCTATGCCCAGCATGGAGCCCAGTGCATGGCTCGATTTCATGACTGCTGAGATTGTGACCTGAGCTAAAATCAAGAGACAGACACTTAACCAATAGAGCCACCCAGGCACCCCATATCAGTTTCTTATGTATTTCAGATATTACTCCCTTTTCAGATATATGGTTTCCAAAAGTTTTCTTGCATTTAGTGCATTGCCTTTTCATTTTGTCGATTTTTTTCTTTGCTCTGCAGAAGATTTTTAGTTGCTATGCAGAAGATTTTTAGTTGCTGTAGTCCCACTTGTTTATTTTGCTTTTGTTGTTTGTACCTTTGGTGTCATATCCAAGAAATCATTGCTAAAGCAAATGTTAAGTACATTTTACCCTATGTTTTCTTCTAGGAGTTTTGTGGTTTCAGGTCTTACATTTATGGCTTTAATCCATTTCAAGTTAATTTTTGAGTACCACACTGTCTTGATTACATTGATTGATTTTCATATGTCAAACCAACCCTGCCTTCCTAGTTTTAGTCCCTCTTGGTTATGGTGCTTAATCTGTTTTATATGTTGCTGGATTCACCTTACTAATATTTTGTTGATTATTTTTATGTCTTTATTCATAAAGGATGTTGGTCTGTAGTGTCCTTTTATTCACTTTCTCTGTCTGGTTTTGTTATCATGGTACAACTGGCCTCTTAGAGTGATTTGAGATGTGTTCCCTCTCTGCTCTATTTTGAAAGAGTTTGTGAAGTAATTTTCCTTAAATGTTTGGTTGCAGGACTTTATTACTAATGTAATTTTTAAGTTTTGCACATCTATTCAGATTTTCTACTTTTTCTTGAGCCAGTTTTAGTAATTTGTGACTTTGTAGAAACCGTATATTTCATCTAGATTATCTAATTTGTTGGCAAACACTGGTTTATAATATTCCCTTATAGTCCTTTTTAATTCTGTATGGTTGATCCTCTTTCATTCCTAATTGTAGTAATTTCATCTTCTCTCTTTATGTTTTGTCATGGTCAGCCTATCTAAAATTTTGTCCATATTGTTGATCTTTTCAAAATACCAGGTTTTAGTTTTGTTGATATCTCTTTCATCTTTTTATTGTCTATTTAATTTATTTGTACTCTAATCTTTATTTTTTTTCCTTCCTTCTGCTTGTTTGGATTACTTTATTCTCTTTTTTCTGGTTTCTTAAGATGGAATATTAAGTTATTGGTTTGAGATTTGTTTGTAATGCAGTTGTTTATGGCTACACATTTTACTCCAAGCATTGCTTTATGTGTATCCCATAAGTTTTGGTATGTTATCTTTTTATTCTCATGTTTTCAGGGTTTTATCAAGTATCCCATATTATTTTTTAATATAATTTATTGACAAATTGGTTTCCATACAACACTCAGTGCTCATCCCAACAAGTGCCCTCCTCAATCCCATATGATTTTTTTGATCACTTAGCTACTTAAGAGTGTGTTGCTTAATTTCCACATATTTGTGAATTTCTTAAGTCTTCTCTTATCATTGATATTTAATTTTGTTCCACTGTGGTTGCAGAACATACTTTGTATAATTTTTTTTCTTCCAAGATTTTATTTAAATCCAAATTAGTTAGGGGTGCCTGGGTGGCTCAGTTGGTTGAGCGGCCGACTTCGGCTCAGGTCACGATCTTGCAGTCCGTGAGTTCGAGCCCCGCATCGGGCTCTGTGCTGACAGCTCGGAGCCTGGAGCCTGTTTCGGATTCTGTGTCTCCCTCTCTCTGACCCTCCCCCGTTCATGCTCTGTCTCTCTCTGTCTCAAAAATAAATAAACATTAAAAAAAATTTTAAATCCAAATTAGTTAAAATATAGTGTAGTATTGGTTTCAGGGTACTTTATATGATGTTAAGCCTTTTGAATGTATTGAATGTATTTTGAATGTATTGTTTTAAAGTCTAACATAGTCCATCCTTGAGAATGTTACAAATGCATTTAAGAAGAATGTGTATTCTGCTGTTATTGCATGGACTGTTCCATGTGTGTTTGTGGTTTATACTGTTGTTCAGGTCTTCCATTACTTGTTAATTTCCTGTTCAGTTGTTCTATCCGTTATTGAAACTGAAATAATGATGCCTTCAATTATTTATTATTGAATTACCTGTTTCTCCTTTTGATTCTAAAAATTTTTGTTCCATGTGTCTTGAGATTCTGTTGTTATGTAAATGTATAGTTATAATTGTTATATTTTTTTAATGTGTTAAGTCTCAGTATCATTTAAAATTACCCTACTTTGTTGCTAGTAATGATTTTTGTTTTAAAGTCCATTTTGTTTGATATCGATATAGCCTCCCTGGTTTTTGTTTGTCTACTGTTTGCATCATTTATCTTTTTATGTCCTTTCACTTTCAACCTATTTGTATCTTTGACTCAAAAGCGTGTCTCTTGTAGACAACATACAGTTGGGTCATATTTTTGGTTTTTGTTTTAAATCCATTCTGCTAGTCTGTGCCTTTTGAGTAGTATTTAATCCATTTACATTTAATGTAATTACTGACATGATAGAGTGTATAGTCTACCATGCTATGTGTTTTTTATATGTATTATGTTATTTTGGTTTTTATGTTTCTCCATTACTGCCTTTTTTATTAAATAGATATTTCCTTGTGTACCATTTTATTTCTCTTGTTTCTTTTACTATATTTTTTGAGTTTATTTTTAGTGATTACCTTGGGGATTACAATTAGCTTCTTAATTAATAATATTATACTTTGGATTAAAACCAATTTAATTTCAATAGTATAAAGAGTTTTGTTCCTTTATAACTCTCTTCCCTTTTCCCTCTTTTGTGCTATTCGTGCCACACAAATTACACCTTTATTCCTCATGACCCCATCAATACAGACTTATAATTATTGACTTATGCTGTTGTCTTTTATTTTTTATTAAAAAAATTTTTTTAATGTTTGTTTATGTTTGAGAGACAGCAAGAGATAGAGTGTGAGCAAGGGAGGGGAAGAGAGAAGGAGACACAGAATTCAAAGCAGGCTCCAGGCTCTGAGCTGTCAGCACAAAACCTGACATGGGTCTCGAACTCATGAACTGTGAGATATGACCTGAGCTGAAGTCAGACACCTAACCAACTGAGCCACCCAGGCACCCCTATGCTGTTGTCTTTTAAATCAGAGAGGAGAAAAAAATAGTTGATGCCAGTTTTACTGTTTTTATTATTAGTTACTTCTACTAGTGCTCTTTTATTTTTTCATGTGTATTAGAGTTACTATTTATTTGTAGCCTGAAGGACTCTCTTTAGTATTTCTTGTGAGGCTGGAGACTAGCAATGAATTCTCTGTTTTTTTTTTTTTTTTATTTCCATGAATGTTTTAATTTCTCCTTCTGAAGGATAGTTTTGCTTAAGATAGAATTCTTTGTTGATAGTCTTTTTCTTTCCTCACTCTTAATAAGTCGCCCAGTGCTTTGTGGCCTCCATTTTTTTAAATGTGGATTTATTGAGAATTCCTGTATATGATAAATCACTTCTCCATTTTGCTGCTCTTAAGATTATCTCTTTTTTATATGATATATCCAAGTTGGAATTTGTTAAACTTCTTTAAAGTTAAAGTTTGTTGAACTTCTTAAATGTGTACATTAATGTTTTCCCTCAAATTTGGGAAGGTTTCAACCACATTTCTTCAAATGTTCTTTCTACTTCTTTCTACACTTTCTCTCCTCTCCTTTGGGACTTACATTATGCATAATGCTTGATGGTGTCCCATAACCGTCAGGCTCTGTTCTGTTGATTTTTCTTTGTTCTTTTATCTTTCTGCTTCTAAACTTGGATAATCTCAATCAATCTGTCTTTAAGTTACTGACTCTTTCTTCTTCCAGCTCAAATATTGCACTTTTAAATTTCAGACTTTCTATTTGGTTCTTTCTACAATTTCCAGTTCTTAGTTGATACTCCCAGTTTAGTGAAACATCATTCTCCTACTTTCCTTTACATCTTTAAACGTGGTTTCTTTTAGCTCTTGGAATGTACTTAAAATAGCTGAGTTAAAGTCTTTGTCTAGGGGTGCCTGTTAAGTGTCGTACTCTTGATTTCAGCTTAGGTCATGATTTCACAATTTGTGGGATCGAGCCCTGCATCAGGCTCTGTGCTGACAGCATGAGCCTGCTTGGAAGTCTCTCTTTCCCTCTCTCTCTGCCATCCCCTGCTCACATTCCCTCTCCCTCTCTCTATCTTAAAATAAATAAATAAACATTTAAAAAAATAAAGTCTTTGTCTAAGAAGTTCAACACCTGGGCCTCCTCATGGACATTTTCTCTTGACTGCTTCTTTTTTGTGCATGGACCATGCTGTCTTATTTCTTTGCATGTTCCATAATTTTGTGTTGAAAAGTAGACATTTTAAATAATATAATGTGGCATAAAAAGATACAGAGCATCACTAATCATAAGGGAAAAGCAAATCAAAACTACAGTGAGATGGGATGCCTGAGTGGCTTAGGTAGTTAAGTGTCTGCCTCTTGGTTTCAGCTCAGGTGATGATCTTGCAGTTTGTGAGTTTGAGCCCTGCATCAGGCTCTGCACTCTGGATGCAGATCCTGCTTTGGATCCTCTGTATCCCATTCTCTCTGCCCCTCCCTCACTTGTTCTCTCTCTCTCTCTCTCTCTGTCTCTCTCAAAAATTAATAAACATTTTAAAAAACTTCAATGAGATATCACCTCATACCTGTCAGAATGGCTAAAGTAAAAAACACAAACAAGTGTTGGTAAAGATGTGGAGAGAAAGAAACACTCATGCACTGTTGGTGGGAATGCAAACTAGTGCAACAACTGTGGAAAACAGTATGGAGGTTCCTCAAAAACTTAAGAATAGAATTATCTTCTGACCCAGTAATTCTACTATTGGGTATTTACCCAAAGAATACCAAAACACTAAATCAAAAAGATATATGCACTCCTATGTTTACTGCAGCATTACTTACAATAGCCAAATTATGAAAGCAACCTAAGTGTCCCCTGATAGATGAATGAATAAAGAAGAGGTTTTATACACACACACACACACACACACACACACACACACACACACACACGTGTGTGTGTGTGTGTGTGTGTACCCACATATATATATATATATATATATAATGGAATATTAGCCATAAAAAAGAATGAAATCTGGCCATTTGCAACAATATGGGTGGATCTAGAGAGTATAACGCTAAGTGAAATAGTCAGAGAAAGACAAATACCATATGATTTCACTCATATGTGGAATTTAAGAAACAAAACAAATTAACAGAAAAAAGAAGCAAAGAAAACAAACAAAAACAAAGCAGACTTAATAGAGAACAAACTGATGGTTACCAGAGGGTAGGGGGATGGGTGAAGGGGATTAAGAGAATACTTACCATGATGAGCAATGAGTAATGTATAGAAGTATTGAATTACCATATTGTACACCTGAAACTAATATAACACTAAACATTAAATATACTAGAATTAAAAAATTTAGAAAAATAATATAATGTGGCAATTCTGGAAGTCATATTCTCTTCTTTCCATAATTAGTGTTATTGTTGTCACTGTTGTTGCTGGGTTTTTTTGTTTGCGTCTTCTGTTTTTTTTTATTTAGTGAATAGGTAGAATACTGGTACCCCCCAAAATGTTCACATCCTACTCCTAGAACCTGTGAATATGTTAGGTAACATGCAAAGAGGAATTAAGAATACAAATGGAATTAAAGTTGTTAATCAACTGACCTCAAAATAGGGAGATTACCCTGGATTATCCAGGGTACCCAGTGTAATCAGAAGGACATTAAAAGTGGAAGAGGGAGGCAGGACTTCAGAGTGATAGGATGAGAGGGTATTATGAGTCTGCCCCACATCTCCATTGCTGATTTTGAAGATGGAAGGCAGGAGGGTGAAAACCAAAGAATGTAAGTGTCCTCTCTAAATTGGAAAAGACAAGGAAATAGATTCTCCTCTGCAGCTTACAGAAAGGAATTGCGCCCTTTTGAGACATTTGTTTTAACCTGGTGAGACTGTGTTGTACTTCTCACCCATAGAACTATAAGATAATAAATTTGTATTGTTAAACTATCAAGTTTGAGGCAATTTGTTGTGAAAGCAAAAGGAAATGAATATGGTAAGTTTTCTCAACGATTCCTGTGAAATCTGTTTTTACAGACTTTAACATGCCCCTGGGGAAAAGGCTGCGCTGAGCAAACTTGAACCTGCTGAATAAAGACAAGTCCTTTGAGTGTGGATTTCCAGGGAAGGGCCAAATAGGTCAAACAGTGCCAGTTTTCTAGGAATGGTGCTCTTAGGTAGTTCCAAACCCATTCTGCTTCTTTCAGTATCTGCTGCTTTTTTCACCGTGTTTGCTAGGTTATTTGTTTTCAAGATTACTGCTGAGCTGGGGAGAGAGTGTTGGGAATAGAGGGAGATAAAATGCCATGAAACTCACTGTTCTTAATGAGATTTAGTTTTTTTTCTTGAATAAACACTTCTTGGATTGTTGCAAGTCTTTGGTTAATTTCCAGAGTTCTGAAAAAGTTGATTTTGACAAATTTTCCAGTGTTCTTGTTTCTTTTATGGAGGAGTGGATTTTCAGATTTCTTTGCCATTCTTGCTGACGTCTAATCTTTTTCCTTTAAGTTCTCTAGGGGAGTGAAAAATAGCCAACCCACTCCATAGCTCTTGCATTTCTTATTCTTACCATAATGTTTTATTGCAGCAGCTACATAGTCTGTCAAAGCCTTCAGTGATCACTTCAGTCCAGAAGGCTTCAAGTGAGTATTTAAATAACTGTTTTGAAGGAATGTGCCATGGACTATTTTTCCTTTTGTTGGAAAAGTCAGATAGCCCTATTTAAAGGTTTTTGTCCTTAAATACGGTATCATTCTTCTGAATTCAGTGCAGAGAACAGAAACATTCTAGGCTTTCAAACAGGAAGGGTTAACGCATTAAATTAAGTGGATACAGATATAAAGGAAGAGTGGGTTGTAGGCTTTCCCTTTAGGAACAACCTCCAGAAATACAGAGATCTGACCCACCAAGACATTTACCCCTTGAGGACAGATTTTATTTTAAATTTGTTGAAAATCAGCTTTTGTTGTTTTTGCTTATTTTCTTTGGTGCTCTCTTCTGCTTCCGTTTTTATGGTTTCTCTCTCCCAGACTTCTTTTGGTTTATTTTATTGGATTCCCGGTTGAATGTGCTTACAACATTTATTTTTATTATTTCTTAGTTTTTAAATATATTCATTGGAGGCTTTAGGATTTCCTTTGAGTACTATACAGCTAGGTGACATCCTATGTGTTTTAATTATAATCTCATATTTTATTTTTTTGTAATCATATACTTTTATCTTGATTTCTTCTTTAATGAAGTTATCCTCCTGTAAAGAGCTTTATATTTTTGTTTTTGACCTCTACTTATTTTTATTATAGTTTATTAAATTGTAGTTATAAATGCCTTATTGAGATTCTGTGGCCTAATATACAGTCAGTTTTGAAAATACTCCATTGGCATTTGAGAAATGTATATTTCTTGTTAACTATAAATGCACCTACACACACATATGCACATACAATCTGGATGGGTAATATTATTTTTCAAACTCTTTAAAACTTAATTTTTATTTCACTATAGTCAATTCCTAAGAAAGTACACTAAAATATGCTCCTTTTAGATTTTTCAAAATTGTCCTGCTTTTTAACAAATTTTGCTTTGTTATTCAATGCATATAGCATTGCCATTAAAATGGACTCTTTGTTTCTTGTGACCTGTCAAGCAAAAGAAAGCAGGTAGCTTTATTATATTTGATGCTTTTTGCTTAGGATACTAGTTTGTCAGAAACTGATATGATCCTGTTTTCCTAGTACACCTTTGCCCAACTCTTTACTGTTAGCATTTTTGTGGGTTTTTTATTTATGCTCTTTATCCACTTGGACTTTTTTTATTAAAGAAAATAGCATTAACCCACAATTGTGTTAACTCTTTGTCTATTGTACAAAGAAAATGAGTTCATTCACATTTATGCTCTTGATTCACATATTTGATTTTATTTCTTCCATCTTATTTAGTTCTAATAATTTTTCTTGTTTTCCTTTCTCCTTTTCCTCTTCTGTTTTTAATAGATTAATGAATAGATGGAGTGGGTTTGAAGGGTTCCAGTGCACTGAATAAGTTTAGCAAATCTTTAAAATGTAGTTTTTATATAAACTTCAGATACTAACTTACATTTACAGCATCTTCTCACAATAAGATAAGACCTCTAGTTTACTTGTGAGTTTTTCATCCTGGTGTCATTCCTATATTACTTGAGATAGTGTAGGAAACATAGGGCATTGCTATTCTATGTTGTTATTTCTTTTATACTATGCCTCTTGGACTTTCCAAATTCCTACTTTATTATATGCACACTGAATCATAAAGTAGCATTATCTGTGATGTTTAAAATTTAAAATAGGTGTGCCTGGGTGGCTCAGTCAGCTAAACATTGGACTTTGGATTTCACCTCAGGTCTTGATCTCATGGTTTGTGAGATCAAGTCCCGTGTTCGGCTCTGTGCTGACAGTGTGGAGTCAGCTTGGGATTTTCTCTCTCTCTCTCTCTCTCTCTGCTTCTCCCCCACTTATGCATACTCTCTCTCAAAATAAACATTTTTTAAAAGTTGAAATTAAAAATATAGTTTTCTATTTTATTTTACTAACAATTTAAATATAACTTTTATATCAAAAGAAAAAACTGTGATACACCAAAAAAAGACTCTTAATTTTTCTGAAATGCTTTAAGATTATACTCTACAAAGATAAAGTCAGATATTTTGAGAAATAGATTTCCCTTTCACTGGAAGAGTTCAAATGGGATAGCTTACTTCTTGTTAAAGGCAATTCATCATCAGACTAATCAGGTTAATTAGAATAGAAAAATAGTCCTTTAGCTTTCTTTGCTACCCTGCTAATCTATAATTCTGAGGATTTTCCTATTTGCGCACAGAGGAATGGATGATCCTAAAAACTTATTGAGATTTTTTTTTTTAATCCTGTTCTCCAATTCTACTTAATAGTATACTTTACTTTTATTCCAAGTATATCAGTATATGTATGTGAAAGGAAGAAAGGAATGATAATTTCCACTGAACAAATAGTTTTTGTTTAAATAGCCTACTTATGTGAATTAATTATGTTTGGGCGTCTTGCAGAACCACCTAGCCTGGAGGATGCAGGGAAGATGCTGAATGAGACGGTGGTGCTGAACAACCCCATTCAGTTGGAGTGTAAGGCAGCTGGCAACCCCTTGCCCGGTAGGTTTACCTGTGGAGTCTCTGACATTTTAAGATTTCTGGGAAAAGCTAAACCTGTTTATGAGCACCATATAGCAATTACTAATAAAGGAAAGATTATAGGATACCTTCTAAGGGTAAAGCATTGATAAGGATATCAGGAGGTGGATGATATTTTTGAATTTTCATTGCTTCTAACTCTATGAAATAATTTACCCATTTGAACAAGGTAGTTATATGGGAATGATTAATCCTTTTATTGCCCTTACTGTGGCCACAAAACTCACAATGGTATTTTTTATACATTTATGTTGGAAAATATTTGTTTTCTCTAGTTCAAATTGATTATCTTTATAATAATCAGTCATTTGATGAGACTATTATTTTGTTGATTCTCATCACTAGTAAGTTATCAATATGAATCAAGAATAATATAATTTTTAGGTTAATGGTATATATAGTCTTTGGTTTTGATAAAATGCATAGACAAAATTTTTTATTGATAAGAGAAGTATAAACAAAAAGAAATAGAACTGGTTAAAAGTTTGCTATCAAACAATACTGATATATTAGAGATAATAAAAAGGGTATTTGTTTTATAATTTCATTTTCAGGACTCTTATATTAGTTTGGCTATTCATGTTTTTCTTAGGGTTACCTCCTCCTCAAAACCAATCCTAAAGAGATTCTTAAACTGTTTAAATTTGAATGACAAGCAAAAGACTAAAGCAGTTATTAGTATTTTGGTTAAGCTCCAATTTAGTGGTATCTAGCTTTTAAAAGAAAGCTTTCTCTCTTTTTCCTCTTACAGCTATTACATGGTACAAAGATAATCGTCCACTCTCGGGGTCCACCAGTGTGACTTTCTTGAACAGAGGACAGATCATTGATATTGAAAGTGCCCAGATTGCTGATGCTGGTATATATAAATGTGTGGCCATCAACTCAGCTGGAGCTACAGAGTTATTTTACAGTCTACAGGTCCATGGTTAGTGCCACTTCCCCTAGATTCACACTGGAGTAAAAACGTATTCAAAATGATTAGGTGCTTCTATAAAACTTTAGCATAAATATTTAACATAGTGTGTTTTGTTATCTTTCTAAAGGTGCAGTGTTCTAAAACTGATGAATGTTTTCATTTCCTGATTCCTATTAAAATTCTCTAGTTTCACATGCTGTTGAGCTTAAGATTGCTTCTATATATTCAATGTAATCCCAATCAAAATAGCACCAGCATTCTTCTCTGAGCTAAAAGAAACAATCCTAAAGTTTAAATGGAACCATAGAAGACCCTGAATAGCCAAAGTCATGTTGAAAAGGAAACCAAAGCTGGAGGCATCATAATCCCAGACTTTAGCCTGTACTGCAAAGCTGTAATCATCAAGACAGTATGGTATTGGCCCAAAAACAGACACATAGACCAATGGAATAGAATAGAGAACCCAAATTAGACCCACAAATGTATAGCCAACTAATCTTTGACCAACCAGCAAAGAGTATCCAATGGAAACAGTCTCCTGAGCAAATGGTGCTGGGAGAACTGGACAACAACATGCAGAAGAATGAACTGGACCACTTTCTTAACACCATACACAAAAATAAATTAAAATGGATGAAAGACCTAAATGTGAGACAGGAAACCATCAAAATCCTAGAGGAGAAAACAGGCAACAATCTCTCTGACCTCAGCCGCAGCAACTTCTTAATTGACATGTCTCCGAAGGCAAGGGAAATAAAGGCAAAAAATGAACTATGGGACCTCATCAAGATAGAAAGCTTCTGCACAGCAGGGAAACAATCAACAAAACTAAAAGGCAACCGATGGAATGGGAGAAGCTATTTGTAAAAGACATATTGGATAAAGGGTTAGTATCAAAAATCTATAAAGAACTTACCAAACTCAACACCTGAAAAACAAATAATCCAGTGAAGAAGTACACAGAAGGCATGAATAGACACTTTTCCAAAGAAGACATCTGGATGGCTAATACACATATGAGAAAATGTTCCACATCACTCATCATTAGGGAAATACAAATCAAAACCACACTGAGATACCACCTCACACCAGTCCAAGTGGCTAAAATGAACAACTCAGGAAACAACAGGTTTTGGCTAGGATGTGGAGAAAGGGGAGCCCTCTTTCACTGTTGGTGGGAATGCAAACTGGTGCAACCACTCTGCAAAACAGTGTGGAGATTCCTCAAAAAATTAAAAATAGAACTACCCTATAACCCAGGAATAGCACTACTAGAAATTTATCCAAAGGATACAGGAGTGCTGATTCATAGGGGCACATGTACCCCAATGTTAATAGCAGCACTATCAACAATAGACAAATTATGGAAAGAGCCCAAATGTCCATCAACTAATGAATGGATAAAGAAGATGTAGCATATATAGACAATGGAATACTACTCGGTGATGAAAAAGAGTGGAATCTTGCCATTTGCAACAATGTGGATGGAACTGGAGGGTATTATGCTCAGTGAAATAAGTCAGTCGGAGAAAGACAGATACCATATGTTTTCACTCATATGTGGAATTTGAAAAACTTAACAGAAGACCATAATGGAAGGGAAGGAAAAATAAGTTATAAACAAAGAGGGAGGCAAACCATAAGAGACTCTTAAATACAGAGAACGAACTGAGGGCTGATGGGGGTTGGGAGTATGGGCTTGGGGAAAATGGGAGATGGGCATTTAGAAGGGCATGTGTTGGGATGAGCAATGGGTGTTGAATGTAAGGGATGAATCATGGGAATCTACTCCTGAAGCCATGACTACATTGTATACACTGTATATTAGCTAACTTGACAATAAATTATTAAAATTAAAAAAATTAGATGAACTGTTGAAATAGTCATCAATGATCTTATCAACTTATGACAATAACCTTATTTGTAAATATTGTCTATCAAAATCATAGGTTTTGGCCAAAGAAAGATTTCAAATTATTATCTCTAATAATGTTTCTAAGACAACGAGGTAGTCATAGATACAGTGGAGGAAGACACACACACACACACACACACACACACACACACACACACACACACACAGAAATCAAGAAATAAAAACACTCTGCTGTTAAAAACTGGATTTCCTAAGCAAAGTAGCTTTCCTCAATTGTAAATATTGATAATTGCACTACTTACCTCAAAGGATAGCTATAATTAGAATCTCAAAATAATGTGAAAGAACTCACCCAAACAAAACAAAACAAAACAAAGCCACCAAAAACCCACACGTGAAAATACAACTATAGACATTATATATACTTTTAATTATTTTGAGGTGAAATATTCTGTAATGTTAACATAACTTCCTTTTATTTATTTTTTATTTCTTTTCAGTGGCCCCATCGATTTCTGGCAGCAGTAACATGGTGGCAGTGGTGGTTAATAACCTGGTGAGGTTAGAATGTGAAGCCAGAGGTATCCCTGCCCCAAGTCTGACCTGGTTGAAAGATGGTAGCCCTGTCTCTAGTTTCACTAATGGGATACAGGTACTTTTGTTATTTCTTAAGGGCAATCTACCACCTGATTATTAAATACAGTACAGACAGGTAAAGTTATTAACCAGATTTGGAAAATACGAATTAACAATTGTTATCCAAAAACATACACATAATATACATCCATAAATACCATAGCCACACTTGGGATTTCTAAACAATTCTTTAAAGCCCACTACATATAAGAATTCTTTTATTTCATATGTAGGTACTATATATTGACCATTTGTTTTAGCCTCTCTCCTTTCTTTCTTTCTTTCTTTCTTTCTTTCTTTCTTTCTTTCTTTCTTTCTTTCTTTCGTTCATTTATTTATTTTGGGAGAGAGAGGGCACAAGTATGGGAGGGGCAGAGAGAGATGGAGAATCCCAAGCAGGCTCCATGCTGTCTGCTTGGAGCCCAGCACAGGACGCAAACTCATGAACCATGAGATCATGATCTGAGCCAAAACTAAGAGTCAGGTGCTTAACCGACTGAGCCACCCAGGCACCCCCATCTGTTTTACCTGCTTCCTACCTCCCCATCTCTATTCCCTGCCACCACCACAAAAGATACCTTGCACAAAGAAATGTTGATCAACAGGGGTGCCTGAGTGGTTTAGTCAGTTAAGCATCCAACTCTTGGTTTCAGCTCAAGTCATGATCTCACAGTTCATGGGTTTGAGCCCCGTGTCAGGCTCTGTACTGACAATGCAGAACCTGCTTGAGACTCTCTCTCTTTCCCTCACTCTCTCTGCTCCTCCCCTTCTCTCTTTCTCTCTCAAAAAGAAAAATGTTGATCAACAGTAAAAACAGGAATTTCCTCATAAAATTTATATTTAAATGTTTGGAAATATTAATGAATTAGAGAGAGAACCATATAGACTGTATTTAATTTTACAAAAACATAAAATAAAGTAAGAAATAATAGAAAGGCAACATTGTAAGAAATGAAATTTGAGTCTGAGAAAGCATTTAAGTACTTTACATTGACTCAAAATTAAAAATATAGAAGCATAAAATATAAAAATAAAAATATAGAGCCTGGGTGGCTCACTTGGTTAAGTGTCTGACTCTTGATTTCAGACTGAGTCATGATCTCACAGTCATTAGATTGAGCCCCGTGTTGAGCTCTGCACTGACAGTGAGGAGCCTGCATGGGATATTCTCTCTCTCTCTCTCTCTGTCTCTCTTTCTCTCTCTCTCTCTCTGCCCCTCTCCGCCCCTCTCCCACTCTTGTGGGCATTCTCTTTCTTTCTCTCAAAAAAAATAAATGGACATTAAAAAATATATAGAAGCACATATATCTCATTTAAAGTATACTTTAGTTTTGGGGCGCCTGGGTGGTGCAGTCGGTTAAGCGTCCGACTTCAGCCAGGTCACGATCTCGCGGTCCGTGAGTTCGAGCCCCGCGTTGGGCTCTGGGCTGATGGCTCAGAGCCTGGAGCCTGTTTCCGATTCTGTGTCTCCCTCTCTCTCTGCCCCTCCCCCGTTCATGCTCTGTTTCTCTCTGTCCCAAAAAAAAATAAACGTTGAAAAAAAAATTTAAAAAAAAGTATACTTTAGTTTTATTTTGCTTAGCAGGGAATTTAGTTCTCCCACCATTCTACTTCTTTAGCTTTTCTCAAAAATCCAATGCTTGCAGAATTTGGGACCATAAAAGACCCAGACTTGATGTCAGTATTTTAGAAGTACCACTAGACTAATGGGTTAAAAAGCTATGAATATGACTAATTTATTTGGCTGCTATTTTGCTATTCATTGTAACTTCTTATTTATTCTACCCAAAAAAATTAGAAGGGAAATTAGCTCCTCTTGTTCTCACTTATTCTCATCTTTCTCCCCTGGTGGCTTTCTCTCTCTCTTTAGTGAGTATAGATGAGATTGGACTATCACTTGATCTTGTTTTCAGTGATTGCTAAGTTTGGTTCTAGCTTTTTTTTCAGTCTTCTTCCAAAGATAGGATGGGAAGTAGATTTTATGATGGTTGCCCACTTAAATAAAATAAAATAAAATAAAAGTAAAGTAAAGTAAAGTAAAATAAATCTGACAGGAAATAAAATGAAATAAATAAAATAAAAAATATCCAAGTGGAACTCTTTCTGGAGGCAAATGTCAATTGATCAACCTCAGAAAATAGGAGAAAAAGGCTGTTTATGCATATGTTTCTCAGAGGGGCATGTTAGTTATTTATCTTTCTTATCATTGATAGGTTCTGTCTGGAGGCCGCATCCTAGCACTGACCAGTGCACAAATCAGTGATACCGGGAGATATACCTGCGTGGCAGTGAATGCTGCTGGGGAGAAACACAGGGACATTGACCTTAGAGTATATGGTGAAATATTTTAATAATTACTTCTGCTCTGATATAGATGTGTTTACTTCCTAAGATCATTGAGGAAGTTAAGGGAAGTTGTTGATAAAGAACTATGAGCAATAGAAATGATTTCACAGTATCAACTCAAATTCTACCTTTCTGCCTTGTATTTCACTTTGACTGATTTTCCTTTCTTAAAGTTCTGAGAAATTAAGATAAGCATACATCCAGCATGCCGGGTATTGGTTTCACAGAATACTCTGAAGAACAGATGGCTATGGAAAGCAGCTTTGCAATTTGAAAGATAAAATCTCACTAAAGAAAGCATCTGTTCAAGTAGCTCTCTTGATCCATTCTACTCAGCGCCTAGGTTTTATTACTTTTAAGTTACAATCAGCATATTTTGTAGCCCGTGCTATGTCTATGAATTAAAGGCTATTTGAAAAGCAAAAGTTAAACTAAGCATAAATTTAGATAAAATTCAAGTTTTTTCTACTTATGATGCAGCCATAAGGCACAAAAGGAAATGTCTAATTCTATCACAGCAAAAGTCCTCCTGCACAAAGTTTGGTCCTAATTGGGCTCCATCCATAAAATGTGCTTTTCATTCCACAATTTAGTTTACCTTTCCATTTAGAGCTGTTTTAGACTTTTTTCAGTGTCTTATTTGAATTATATTCCTTAGTCATGGAATAATGGAATTGTTTCTCTGTGCCCCCTCAAAGAGTATCTGGATTTTTTTTCTATTTTAATTCCAGTATAATTAACGTAGTATTATATTAGTTTCAGGTGTACAATCCTAAGTCCTCCCTCACTTCCAAATAGTTCATTCCTATTCCAAATATATCACTTTTTTTTTTTTTTACCTTCAAACCATGTGGGTTGACTGCTCTTTATACATTTGCCAAAAGCAAATGTAATGATCACAAATAACTTATAAGTCATAGTTTTTTGATAGAAAAAAAAAAAGCCTTGTTACAGAATGGCTAACTTGTATGACAAATTGAGCTGGAAAGTCCCAATTGGCCTTAGTAAACTATGTTCTCTCTTTTCTGTTGCTTCTGCAGTCGACATGAGTCCACATTCCGCCTCCAGCTTTGCTGGTGCTATGTGTTTGAGATAACAGATGTGTCTAAAATGCCCAGGCCCAGGGAATTTACTTCTTCCTTAAATCTAACTGGGTCATTTTTATGTATTATGAAGAATTGGAATGCTGTCAATCTGAAACATCCTTAGAGAGTAATTCATTAATCAATCTAAGTATATGATCCAAAAGCTCCTGCAATCATTAGGAAGCAAGCGGAGGGGTGACAAGAGTATTCTCTGAGTTTTAGTCAGCAGTGAAAATCTGGGAATGGCTCCTTCCGTTTCTACATTGGTTAATGTCAAAAGTGCTGGAGAGATGATAGAGAATTGGTATTTTCCAGGAGTCATAAAGACATGCATCACTGTTTTTTACCATTTGCCAAGACATTTCCATGCCACCCTTTTGGTCTGAAAACTGGGACTTTTCCTCTGTTATAAAAGTCAGATGGCTAGCTAATATGTTTGAAAATGTGGACATGTATTCAGCATTTAAAATGTAGATGCAGGGGCACCTGGGTGGCTCAGTCGGTTGAGCGTCCGACTTCGGCTCAGGTCGTGATCTCGCAGTCTGTGAGTTCGAGCCCCGCGTCGGGCTCTGTACTAACAGCTCAGAGCCTGGAGCCTGCTTCCAATTCTGTGTCTCCCTCTCTTTCTGCCCCTCCCCCACTCATGCTCTGTCTCTCTCTCTCTCTCTCTCTCTCTCTCTCTCTGTGTCAAAAATAAACATTAAAAAAAGTGTAAAAAAATAATAAAAAATTTTAAAACTGTAGATGCATAGCAAGCAAATAAAGAAATAAAGCCAGCAAGAAAGAATAAAACTGAAATTAGTTTCCAATCTGTGCTCCATTCTTAGCATTATCTCTATATATCATATTCCTATAGTAGTATATATAGTAGTAACGTTGACAATCTCATGTCTCATTGGAGCCTAATGAAGATCTATCCCCAGCAGTAAACCCCTTCAGATTTACATTGTAGATTGTGGGGATGATAAGAAGAGTAGACAGTGGGTAAAAGAGCTTTCCCCACTCTTGTAACTACAAGAGTAGTTCATTAAAAAATTTTTCTCTAGTATAAAACCAGAATGGCGCTAAAACAAGAGAATTGGGTTTTTAAATGATTACGATTCCTATACTCTGGTTTCTCTTCAGATCGTATAAATCTTTCGCCTTTTAAATGATTACGATTCCTGTAGTACCTTTTCTTTAAACCTAAGCTCAGAGAACTTTGATAGACATCACTTGTGCTCCAGCACCTGAACAAGTATAACCCTATAGCAGTGCTGATTTTGATAATTAAATGTAACAAGTTTAATGCATAGGATGAGAAACAGACATAATACACCCCTTCCTAAGCAGCACAACCACAAAGCTAAATAGGGATAACATCTAAGGAAGCTGAGGTCTAAAGGGCAGAAGCTTGTTCTCTTCTCAGACTAAACAAAAAGTTGGGAATGAAAAGACAGAAAATATAGATGAGTTTCAGTAATAGATACCCTCGGCTGTAATTAGATTTGCTTTAATTTATGTTCCTTAGGAAACAAAGGAACTGTTGTTTTTGCATTTTTCCTCTCAATTAATAAAAAAATCTGGTTTCTTTTTGAACTTGATCCAACTCATTTAGCTATAAAGAAAAATAATTGGAAGAAAGTATTTGGGAATAAATTACCATTCTGCTTTTGTGAATTATTTCTGACTTTTACTTCCACCAGCAGTCATAAAGAATTCACGTTCTTTTGTAAATTCTATAAATACTCTAAGATAAACATATTTTTATATGGTCATGGTACTTCTTTATGCACCGAGACCAGACTTCACCTGAAATGATTTCCAAGCTGTTAAATTGGCTATTTTTTAAAGGGCTGTTTGTGCTAAGACTGATGAGCGCATCTGTTTTCATAATACCTTAGAAAATGGCCAACTGTGCTGCTTTTGCTAATATGATAGCAGTTTTAATCTCAGACTGGTTGTATATCTTTTATCTAATGTGTCACATATTAAAAACAATCCCACTGTTTTCCATTCCCCATAGAATAAGCTTATCGAGAGCCAGATGTCTGTGTGTGCTTGAATTTAGCAAAGGTGCATCGAGAATCTCTGCACAAATGCTCTGTTACTCTATTCCAACCAGTGCATGTGGCATTTCTTTGCATCATGGCATCAGTACCTTTGGGTTTAGCACAGGTCCTGCATCCAGAAATAGTATGAAAAAGTGGCCTTCAGTTTATATGCCCTTCCCTCTGTAGGAGACATGGTAGCAAAGAAACCTCCTGGTTGCAGAATTGCAGTGTTACTAGTCAAAACCTATCACATTTGTTGTCGTTTTGCCACATGCCACAGTATCCAGCCCGAGATGATGGCACATGGACTATAGAGTAACGATCCTTACCACAAAAAACTTACTTCAATCAAAGCATTTGTTAAATCCCTCAGGATTCATTTCACTGCAGCTTAACCTTTCTTGTGAAAAAAAAAAAAAAATACTACAAATATGGTACGTTTCCTACAGTCCTGAATAGTTAGGGGATTTAGTGAGAAATGGCCAAGGAAATTCCTCTGTGTGTTTTTTCAGAGTGACCCCTTTATAACGGGCTTGATTTCATCATTAGTTTGTGTTTTTTTGAAGTATTATAAATACAGGCCTGAAAGAGCCCTCACGAGGTTTTGGAGCCCACCCTCTCCTTCTTGGCAGGGCTGTACCTAAACCATCTGAGACAAATGATTGTTTACTCTATTTTTTAATACACCCAAGGGAAGGAGGTTCCTTAGACTTCTCCAAGAGCACACTGCAGCGTCTGACAAGCTCAATAGCCAGGGGATTCTAATTTTAATCTCATTAAAATTTCAACTCATTTCCTCCTTTTATGTAATTGTATGTTGTACAGCTGGTCACTGCTTTCGTTTTGTTCTTTATTGTGTCATTTATCCCACATGGTCTTTATTTTATAGAAAGCTGACAAGGCATCGTGGAAAACCAAAAAGAGCTCTAAACTGCAAGTCAGAAGACTCCTAGCTTTGCCACAAATTAGTTACATAATTTCTTTGTTTGTTCTCCTAATTTTTATTTAAATTCTAAGTCACATTATTTCAAATCAGTCATTGTCTGTCACTCACCTCACGTTTTATATACCGTGAGGTGGGACTGGATGATCTCTTTCAACTCTATCTTTTAATTTTGCCTCTGTGTCTATAAAGTTTATTTTCCTTTGCAAAAAAAGATATAAATAAATATCAAAAGTATATATATGCTTTTAATTATTGCTATTTCCAAAACGTTTCACGAGTGACTTGCCACTTTGGAAATCTTAAGCAGGAACATCTAGTTCAAAAAGTTTCTGAAATAGTCAGCTGGGGAGACCTTCCAGTTCTAGAACTTCTTAAAGTGAAAGGTTAGCAAAAAGTATTTCTGTTCAATAGGAACATGGTAATCAGTGATTTATTAATACTTGACTCTGAACCAAATGAAGCAGAGGGTATGCTGGAATTATAGTGATCCTACATCTTAAAAGAACAAATAAGGCTATTCTGTGTATGTCCTGATGATTAATAAAGATAAGCAGTGTACTGGCCTGTTTTATCCTGAGGGAAACCCCATCTTTCACTTAGTTCCACCAAATATTATGGGAGAAGAACAGAACATCTCTGTCCTCATTAGTCAAGCCGTGGAGCTGCTATGTCAAAGTGATGCTATCCCCCCACCTACTTTGACTTGGTTAAAGGATGGCCGCCCCTTGCTGAAGAAACCAGGCCTCAGTATCTCTGAAAATGGAAGTGTGTTAAAGGTAAGGCTATGGGTTCATATACTTCTTCTTATAATATTCCTAAGCTCATGGCTTTGGTATTAAAGTTGCCTGTCTAGGGGCACCTGGGTGGCTCAGTCAGTTAAGCGTCCGACTTTGACTCAGGTCATGACCTCACAATTCATGAGTTCAAGCCCCGTGTCGAGCTCTGTACTGACACTCAGAGTCTGGAGCCTGCTTGAGATTCTGTGTCTCCCTATTTCTCTGCCCCTCCCCTGCTCGCATTCTTGTGTCTCTCTCCCTCTCAAAAATAAATAAACATTAAAAATTTTTTTAAAAATTGCCTATCTATAAGTGTTCTACTATTTTCATCTTATAAAATTCTAGCTACCCTTTCTTTTAATGGGGTTTTGTAATATTTTTAAATTTTATGCTTAGTACGATTTAGATATTTGTCTACCCATATTTGTAGCCAGAAGCCATCCAAAAATGTTTCTAGGGAAATACTGCAGAGATATTCTAATGAGCGCCTCATTTTTAGCCATTCAACCAGTCAGCAAATAAACACTCATTCTAGGTATTCTGCATAGGACCTGAAAAGGTAGACACATTTCCTACCCTCAGTGTCTTCCAATTTTGCATAAAATATGAAAATTAACTGTTCAGTTGAAAATGCAGTAAGATAAGTCTGAGTTAATCACTATTTGGATGGCACAGACAATACATTTTAGGATGATAGCAAAAGGTGAGGCTGTGGTTGCCTGAAGGTCTTGGAAAGCTTTTTGACTTTTTATAGGTAGATGGGACAAAAGGCCTGACTAAGGAAAGCAAATAAGCTAGTGTGGCTGAAACAGAATTTAACAAAGTGAATATGTGGAAATAATGTTGACAGTGTTGATTTGAGTGAAGTAAGAGCTAACGTGAAAACTAGTTTAAGGAATTAGGATTCAGAAAGTCAATAAGCTATTGGAATGTTTGTTTATAAAGTCTTCATAATAACCTTACTGAGAAATTAAAAGAATGGCTAAGTAATCTGCCACCATTACTAAGTGTCAGAAATGGAATTTGAATACAGGGTGTACAGCTTCAAAACTCATTCTACTAACCACCACACCACACAGCCTCTTGGTAAAGGAAGGTTATCATTGGCAAACAAAGGGAGTCGAGAAATGGATGATGGTGTCAGCACATAGGAAACTGAGAAGCATACACAAGGAGAGCAGAAGCATGGGAAAGAATGGGAAGGAGTGTGAAGTTGTGTCTGAGAGGCAACCCAGTAGAGACGTTAGGAATTATGATCTGTAATAATGGAGCTGGGTGAAAGAGAAGTGAGAATAACTGATAGAGGAAAGTAGGATAGTCCATTGAGCTATATAGTGGGGAGTGGGGGGAAGGCAAAAAAGCAATGACCATCCTCAGAGGTAGACCAAAAGCTCTAGAAAGCAACTGGTAGAATTCTCAAACCCCAACTCTGGCCAAATGAGAGAGAAGAAGACAATTGTAGAAACACAAGTCCTAGCACTGGTAGGGGAGAGCTATGTGTGATTAGAAATGTCTTAGCAAATTTCAGAGTATATAAGTTGATTTCTCCAGAGCACACATATTAATAGGGCTGGGAAGCCAGAACAAAGGAGATGGTGAAGAAATTCTGGCATCTACTGAATCCCTACCACGGAGGCTGACCAAGGTATCCTGAAGGGTGCAGGTCCCATTGAGGGGTGTTGGGAGACAACTTCATGGAAATGAAAACTGCTACAGAACTTAAAAAAATGAATTGATCAGTTAAAACTATCTCACCTGTGCATTACCCAAAACAATTCATGCACATCTTTAACCAGGTAGAGTAATAGATTCTTACTGCTTTAATTTGCCTAGAACACACTAGGCAGTGAATAAATCTTTTTTATAAAGTTTTTATTTTAATTCCAGTATAGTTAACATGCAGTGTTATGTTAGTTTTAGGTGTACAATATAGTGATTCAACAATTCCATACATCACCTAATGTTCATCCCGACAAACGCACCCCTCAATCCCCATCACCTATTGCACCCATCCCTCCACCCACCTCTCCTCTGGTGACCATCCGTGTATTCTGTACAGTTAAGAATCTATGTCTTGGTTTGTTTCTCTGTCTCTTTTTTTTTTCCTTTGTTCATTTATTTCTTAAACTCCACATGGAGTGAAATCATATGGTATTTGTCTTTCTCTGACTGGCTTATCTTGTTTAGTGTTATACTCTCTAGCTTCATGCATGTTGTTGAAAATGGCAAGATTCCATTTTTGTTTATGGCTGAATAATATTCTTTGGGGAAATATCTGTTCATTTTTCATTTTTATTTTTAATTGAATTATTTGTTTTGGGGTGTTAAGTTGATAAGTTCTTTATATATTTTGGATACTAAACCTTTATCAGATATGTCATTTCCAAATATGATCTCCCATTCTGTAGGTAGCCTTTTAGTTTTGTTTATTGTTTCCTTTGCAGAGCTTTTTATTTTTATGTAGTCCCAATAGGTTATTTTTGCTTTTACCCCTTACCTCAGGAGACATATCTAGAAAAATGTTGCAATGGCCAATGTCAGAGAAATTACTGCCTGTGCTCTCTTCTAGTATTTTTATGGTTTCAGGTCTCACATTTATGTCTTTAATCCATTTTAATTTTATTTTTCTGTATGGTGTAAGAAAGTGGTCCAGTTTCATTCTGCTGTCCCGTTTTCCCAGCACCATTTGGCAATCAGTAAATCTTCATCCCTCCTCTCTATGAATTCTTTATGAGATGATTTTAAGGACCTGGAACCCCAGGTTTGCATATGTTTATCAACAATTATGTGACTTTAGGCAATTTATTTTTTTAATCTTTAAATTTCTTTTCAAACATTTTTTTAAGTTTATTTTTAAGACAGAGAGAGTGGAGTGGGGCAGGGGCAGAGAGAGCGGGGGACAGAGGATCTGAAGCAGGCTCTGAACTGACAGCAGAGAGCCCAATGTGGGACTTGAATTCACGAACCATGAGATCAAGACCTGAGCCGAAGGCAGCCACTCAACCAACTGAGCCACCCAGGCGCACCAAGGCAGTTTAAATCTCCGAAGTGGTCCTCGTTTTTCTTAGTAAAATAAGTAGGTTAGATTTTAAGTACTCTTTCAGGTCTAATATTCTTGGGTTCTCCATCTGTGCTTTGATAAATTCCAGCTCTCTTTGTTCACATCAATCCATTAATAAGTGTTATTCAGTGCTTACTGTGCACCCCTAGTACACGAAATACCTTCAAAGATCAGTCCAACTCTAATGATTCTCTCTTTTGAATGTTTAAGCAATTGATTGCAAACTTATTTAGCAATCAATCACATACTGTTTGTCGTACCTCTTATGTTATCTTGTGTTATGTATTCCTTGTTTATTATTGAACACTTTTTAAAAAATATTCATGTACTTTATATTCTTAACTAGGTTGTAAAATCACAAACTATATGTTACACTATACTTCTTGGTATCTTCTAGCTGTAATATCTGGTACAAGGTTCTTAATAACTGCTAAATGGTCAATGAATAAATGATGAAGAGTGTTGATGCATGTTGCAGATAAATATATGGAAAATGTTTACTGATACTCAGTTATCTATCAGGCACCAAACTAGCTGCCAGGAGATTGAGACTAACTGCATATAATGCTTGGCTTAAAGAAGCTTGCAGAAGCAGTATGGGGAGAAGACATGTAATAAGTCAAAATAAAGGTGTTATTTTACTGAATGATATCCTAGAAATATACAGATTATCTATTTTAAAGCCTTAAATAACTTACTCAGAAATTAATTGTGACTTGTTGCTATTTTATGTGAACTTTATTTAATTATATGTAAAAGGCCTTTCTAGACCTTCAGCCACTAATATTAATTACATTAAAATAAAGTATGATACATGTAGATAAAAATTATTGAATCTTGATTCAAGTGTTGAAAGTAGGTGATGGGCATGTAGCCATACATATTACTATTCCCTCTCCTTTTCATATGTTTGAAAATATTTAGAGTACACATGAAAAATAAGTCACAAATAACATTAATAGAAAAATTCCAATTACTTATGAAATAGAAACTGAGGTTTCAAAATATGGTTTTGTTTTTAGATTGAAGATGCTCAAGTTCAAGACACTGGTCGTTACACTTGTGAGGCAACAAATGTTGCTGGAAAAACTGAGAAAAACTATAATGTAAACATTTGGGGTAAGTGTGATTATATGTAATTCCTTCAAAATCAATCATAGGTAGACTTCCTGAACCTAAGCATATTGGTTATTAGAACTTTGACATGGGACAATTCTCCTCTCCTGCCTGAGCTTATACCTTTAGTTCTTGCAACCAGGATCTTCTAACGATCGAGCTTTCTCCATGAACTGATGATGGCTGAATCAATTGAAAGAGGTCAGAAGGCCAAATCATGCACATGGATTTTGTGTGTGACAGAGAGAACACCTGTGCTTGCTTGGTGGTGGGATTACTCTGCTGACCAGTGAGAAAAGCTGTCCTCACTTGAAATTCTACCATTTGTTATCAACTAAGATGATTCCTGGGAATTATCACAACTGTACTTGGCTATGACTATCTGCTAATTGTTAAAAAGTGCTCCAATTTCCAGTATATTCACCTTTATTTTATTTACTTGTTTAAATTCACTTATAACGTATCATGCCACATTTCTTTGATTGTATTTGTTTAAACTTTTTAACTGTTGAGATCATGAGCTGAAATTTACCTTTGATTTATAAAAGTTTATTCAAAACCACATTTTTAAAATCCAAATAGGTAGAAGAAGTAATTTGATTCCAGTGGAGAGCACATATCTTTTAAAACTTCAAAACTCTGAATTTATATGTAGAAAATAATTAATTATAAATCATTATCATTGAGGAAGGTTATGAGAAGTGCTATTATTCACCCTGTGAAATGATTAATTTACCTTTAAAGAGTAAAATTTACTAAGTAGTAAATTTATTTACTACATATTAGTTATATATCATTAACATCTATCCCTACCTCCTTCCATCCTGTTTCTTCCTCCATTGCTCCTTCCCTTTCTTTCTCATTTCTTTCAAATGGGAAAAATATTCTTGTAACTCCCAGTCTGGACAAGACACTGAACTAAGTGTTGTCAAGTAAAGAAAGTGTTGTCAAGTGTTGAAAAAAAAAGAGAAAAATTAGAGCTGATGATCAGTTAGAAAGTGAGGTGAGAAATTCATTTTTGCAATGGTATATTGAAGATGTGTATAGAGTGTCCCTGTGAAGCTGTCCTTTGTGCAGTCAGGAATACAGGCCTATAATTTAGGAGAGAGAGAAAAAAAGAGTTAAAATGTAAAGGTGGAGACATGAGTATATATGTGGCAGTCAAGATCCCATAGAGAATAAGAAGAATGTGCACAGAAGAACACTGTAGACTCTCACACATACAATATAAAAAAAGAGACAGAAAAAGAAACACAAAGTGAGAAACTGAGAAGGAGCAGTCAAAGAGGTAGGGGAAAACTTGTGTCATGGAAACTGAGGACAGTGGTGTTACCAAAAGAAAAACATGGACAACAAACGAGTTGGACATATGGATGGGTAGGTGCATGAATGAATAATGTCACATATTTCAGAGAAATTAGACATGAACTACAAAGTGTAGTTTACAGAAGAGAATAATGCCCCTTTAAAGGAAAGCAATTTAATAGGGGAAAGCAGAATGCAGTAAATATAAGAATAAATGATTGAGGGGAGAAAGTTGAGACATCAAGGATAAATTCACTCAAAAAAAATATTTATCATGTGCCTCTGTGTTCTAGGCACTATGCCTCATGTAGTCATAGAGAAGTTAATGAGAAAGACAAAGCCACTGGTCACACAGAACATGTAGTCTGCTGCTACATAAATATCTTTAAATAGACATTTAAAATTAAACCTCCTAAGAGATTACAGGAGTATTTGTGGGAAGACATATCAGGGCTCATGACATCTAATTGAGATTTTAAGGATAAGTAGGCATTAGCTCTCTGAAGAGGATGGAAGCATTACAAAGACCTGGAGAATACTGTCTGTGTTCACTGAGGCAAACATCATTCACTATGGAGCCTGGTATGGGGCTGAGGAGAATGAGAAGATCTTGGGTAGAAAAGGTTAAAAAGGGAAGATTGAAAAGAATGTCTAAAACCAATTTTTAAAGTAGGTATTTGATTCTTAAAGTGATAGGATACCATTTAAAAGGATTTATAGAAGGCCTGGGGTATTCAGATCTGTATTTTGGGAATAAAACATATAAACTCTATTAGTATTTAAGAAATTGAATTAACAGAATTAATTTATCACGTGGAGAGGTGTGAAAACAAGAAGAGTAAAGGAGGGATGTCACTGTGGGTTGGCCCTCTGGGCCATGTGGACAGTAGTGCCCTTTTCTCAGAGAAGGAAGGTGGCTGAATTCAGTTGTGGGCAAGATGAGTTTGAAAGTGCCTCTGAGGCATCCAGATAGAGATGTTTAGTAGTCCGATACAAAAGTCTAGATCTCAGAGGGGGTCTACATTACAGATACAGATTTGCAAGTATTTATGTCAGTGGAAGCCACAGGAGTAGAGAAGGGTAGCATTTAGGTTGGAGAGGGTATACTTATAGTAATCTGTGTAATTGTCATTTTCTTCTGTAGAACTTTCTATCTGTGGTATAGGTGATGACAGAGTAAACTATACGATTCATCCAGAGAAAGAGAGTTGTCAAATAGGAAGGGCAATAGTGCAATGCAGTTGAGAATATTGACAAAGGAGTAGTTGAAATTATTGATCATGAAATCTAAGCTGGATAGAGAAGTCAGTAAATAAGAGTAGGCAGCTGGATTGGGAGGTTCCTGAGAGGTGAAAAGACTTGAGATTCAATTAAGTCAATGAAATGAGAATTGGGAATAATTGAGTGAAAGAGCTACAAGGACAGAGCAGTAGGAGAAACGTAGAAGAGGAACATGAGGGAGAAAGGGATGAGCAAATCAAGGAAGTGACGTCACGGTGGTTTGCCTGGATATACTTGTAGATGTTGAGTTCATACAGAGTAATGGCAGATTTCCATGTGAAGAAGGATAGAAACAAGTGTCAAATTCTTCAATGAATAGAAAAACAATGCTTAAGGGTGCCTGGGTGCTCAGTCAGTTAAGCATCTGCCTCCTGATTTCAGCTCAGTCATGATTTCATGGTCATGAGATTGAGCCCCGCCCGCATTGGGCTCCATGCTCAGCTTAAGATTCTCTCTCCTCCTCCCTCCCATCTTCCCTCGAAAAGAAAAGAAAAGAAAGAGAAGAGAAAAGAAAAGAAAAAGAATGGTGGGTTCACAGATGATGGTGAGGGAGAAAGAGAAGTAAATTGATGGCATGAGCCTCAAAGGAATAGGCTTTCACTTGGGGGTGGTTGAAGTTGAACGGTGACTGGAAGCTGGATTGAGGGGTGAGGAGGATTCTCCCACTCCGCAGCTCCCAGGAGCTTGGAAAGCAAGCATCTGTCACCTGATAATACTGCAGCCAGAGAAGGATCTTGAGAGCAGAGTTCAGCCAGCAAATTCTGACTCAGCCTCCTTGAGAGAACCATGGGTAGTCAGGGTTCACTTGAAAGGTTCCAAAGAGAAACTAGAGGACAGTGGGGAGGCAGGCTATGCATTCTAGACCAGGTAACATAGCCATTTCTTAGATCCAACCCCTTGTGTCTTTTCTTTACTACAACGTTGTAAGCGTGATATTTTCCAGTTCTCTTCAGCATCTGAGACATCAGAACTGGCCTGGCACAAATGACAGTTAATTTTAAATTTGGTAGGTGCTTTAGATTTTGATGCAAGAAGTCTATTTATCTGTAATACATTTGCTTCTTTTTAGCCGCTCTGGATATTTTGTTAATTAAGTTTCTATCAGTGAAAATGGGAAGTCTGCTAATAGGTATTTAGTCTACATCTTACAGTTGACTTTTAATGTGTTATTGATATGTCAACATCAAGTGCTAATTACTTCCTTGTGTCATTTGAGTGAGAACCTTTTTTTTTTAATGTAAAGTATTACAGAAGTTTTATGTTAAGTTAATGTAAAAATTGTCTTTTTTCATCTTTCAGTACCACCAAATATTTATGGTTCTGATGAACTTGCTCAACTTACAGTCATTGAAGGGCATCTCATTAGTTTACTGTGTGAATCAAGTGGTATTCCACCCCCAAATCTCATTTGGAAGAAAAAAGGTCAGTTTTCACCCTTAACATTTATAAAATTAAATATAAATTTTAAATGAATTTATATTTTATGTGACAAACATGTCACTTTATTAACAATTTCCCTGGGGTCTGCATACTAAAATACTAGATAGCAGGATTGCTTTATTTTAAATGTATAGCATGTGATACTTTTAGTATCTAGCTGAAGATCTTTAGTTTTGAATCTGTTCTCCAGAAAAAAAAAATAATTTTCTGTATTAGTTGATTGCTTTTTAATCAAACGCATTATAGAGTGGTTCTAATGATCAAGAGTCCAACATTCAAAGAAGTCTTTTTTCTTCTTCAGAATAGCTTTAAAAAATATTTTCTATAACAAGCAACATTGCTGTATTTGTGACAGTTTTGCAGTGTTAGGATTGAATTCTGCAGTTGAACAAACTTTCAACTTACTCATCAACAAATATTTATATGTATCCATTACCTATCAGAGAGATCATGTATATTTTTAGTTGACTTTTAAAATCATTTTTGTGGGGCACCTGGGTGGCTCAGTGGATAAGCGTCCAACTTCAGCTCAGGTCATGAGCTCATAGTTCATGGGTTCGAACCCCACATGGGGCTCTGTGCTGACAGCTCAGAGCCTGGAGCCTGCTTCAGATTCTGTATCTCCCTCTCTGTCTGCCCCTCCCTTTCTTGCTCTGTCTCTCTGTCTCTCTCTGTCTTTCTCTCAAAAATAAATAAACATTAAAAAAATTAAATTAAAATCATTTTTACTGTTTTAATATTTTACTTTATTTTTCTGTTTTCTTTGAAATGCAATATTGATTGAAAGAAAAATTTGCAGAAGATAATCTTGATAAATATCTTCTCTTCTTTCTCTTCCTCATGCTCCTTCTTGTCTTGTTTTTCTTCTCCTCGTTGTCCTTTTCCTTCTTCTGTTTTTCCTCTCCTTCCTTCTCCTCCTCCTTCTTTTTGCATAGGATTGTTTTGCAGTGTCATCTGCCTTTTAGGTACTTGAACTAGGACATAAATAAATATACTTATCAGAGTATATACACAAAATGTTGTATGTTTTTGCTTCATATTCTGCCATTTTGTTTTCTTTTCAGGCTCCCCAGTGCTGGCTGATTCTGCAGGGCGAGTCAGAACTTTATCCGGAGGCAGACAGTTACAGATCTCAATTGCTGAAAAATCTGATGCAGGGCTATATTCATGTGTGGCATCGAATGTTGCTGGAACTGCAAAGAAAGACTACAGTCTGCAAGTTTACAGTAAGTTATTGACTAACCAGACTTTGGCACAATTTTCTTTTAACCTTTCTGTCTTTCATATTTACTTTTTCTTTATATCTTTAAGATACATTCAAGGCAGTGTGATTATAATATAACTATCATGAGACCCACAAATTTAAATTGTGCTGACATAAACAAAAAACAATTGCTTACTTCTGTTATTTATTTAGCAATACAGCTGTCCACTCTGCATCAGCTTGCCAATGGCAGACGCATCGATGTGGTTGTATTGTGTTGTGGGCAGGATAGTGGATGTGTGGAATGGGGAGAGATAGCATTGTATCATAGGGTATATTTGCAGTACGTAAAAATACCTTATTTTAAAGATTAACTTATATATGATTTGAATGTTTTAAGTATTTAAATTATCTCATTTAACCTTTACATGAGCTATGATGGGAAGCAAAATTAATGCCTCCATTTAAATGTGTGGAAACCATAGAGGTTTCCATGACTGGCCAAGGTCACACAGCTCGATTGTGGTAGAAGTGGCACTAGAACACAAGGTTACTAACACTGGCCCATTTTTCTTCCCCCCCACACACACACATATTTATTAGTAAGGGTCTAATTTTTTTTTCTTAGAATCAGTATCAGGTAAATTTAGCTGCAAAACTACAGAATAACTGGCGATCAGTGGCTTAACCAATTAGAGACTTATTTTCTCATATAATGAGAAGCCCGAGGTTGGCAGTCACTGGGATTGGTCAGAACCTTAACTCATATCAGGACAGGAGGGCTAGGATTCTCCTGGCCCTTTCTTTGTGGTATCAACATCATTGCTGCAACTGTGGTATCAAGTCCACATTGAAGGCAAAAATAAAGGTAAGGAGTGGTATTTTTTCCTTTCATCAGGAGAGCAAAAGTATTCCAGACCCATTCCCCTCACCCCCTATGCCTACCCAGCCGATCTTTATTTAGATTTTATAGGCCTGAATTGATTCATGTGACCACCTCAAGTTTTAGCAATAGTCTCAGCTTTTCCAGCTCCCATAGTGGAAGTTAGAAGGAAGAAAGGAATTCATTGTGAGCGAGGCTCCTGTATCTATTTTAATGTTAGTCCTAGGAAGACTTCTGTAAATTAGGGCTATGAATGACAGGTTCAAATGTTTGTGTAACTTGTCAAAAAGCAGGGAAAGTAGCAAACACAGAATTCTTTTTTTACTGTGTTGATAGTTTATTCTAAGCATGAAACCATTTAGAAACATTGGAGAAGAATTCAACATCTCAATATAGCAATGCTGTCTGTTAGCTTTGGGTCTCTTCTTTAGTAGTTAATATTCGACACCAAAAATGAATTTAACTTTGATAATAATTCCTATGCAAGACTGGAAGCAGACATTTCCTACTTTATTATTTTTTTCTTTTTTCTTTAGTTCGACCAACAATATCTAATAGTGGCAGCCACCCTACCGAAATTATTGTGACTCGAGGGAAGAGTATTTCCTTGGAGTGTGAGGTGCAGGGTATTCCTCAACCAAAAGTGACCTGGATGAAAGATGGCCGCCCCTTGACCAAGGGAAGGGGAATGGAAATATTGGATGAAGGTCGTATCCTTCAGCTGAAGAACATTCATATATCTGATACAGGCCGTTATATGTGTGTTGCTGTGAATGTAGCAGGAATGGCTGACAGAAAATACGACTTAAGTGTACATAGTAAGTATAAAGAAGCTCAATAAGTCTATTCACTGGCTCTTATAGTCTATAGCATCCTGGATAGGAGATTTAAACCTTCTGTGTTGAGTCTTTTATTTATAGCCTATGATTTTCTACATATGTACCTCTTTTCTGGATCAGTCCCATCATTTATCCTTCTATACCTGACCTCCCATTTCTTAGCTTGCTGAAACAGGCATATATTGGATATTCTATTAGAAAAGCACATAGTGAAGTAGATATAATTGTCTAATTATCTTCTTCAAGTACTTTTGGTCCAGTGCTATCCCAAGTAATATTCCTTAAGTCTATTTTCCAAATTTGCTGTCTTGGTTTGAACAAGCCTAGGTTCCTTAGAGCTTATGGACTCAGCATCAGTTGTTCATGAGTTTTACCAAAGTCAGCTTTAATATTTTAATTATTGGGTCATGAATGTCAATACGAATACACCAAACATACATGTACTCAGGGACAGTTTTTTGTATGCATATAATTTGAATTGCAATTTTAATTTTTTCTTTGTTTTTTAAATTCAGTTTATTTAAACAAAAACAATTTGCCACCCCACCCCACCCCACCCCACCCCACCCCACCCCCCCACACACACACACCACACACACACCTTTGACAACCATCAGTCTATTCTCTATATCTATAAACTTGGTTGTATTTATTTGTTTGTTTTTAGATTCCACATCTAAGAGCGATCATACAGAATTCGTCTTTCTCTGTCTGACTTATTTCACTTAGCATAATGCCCTTGAGGTAGTTTTGTTCTTTTTTTATGGCTGAACAATAATCCATTGTATATAAATCCTTTAATTTCTTTATCTATTCATCCATCAATGGACACAGGTTGTTTCCATTGCTTGGCTATGGTAAATAATGCTGCAATGAACATGTGGGGGCATATATTTTTTCAAGATAGTGTTTTCATTTTCTTCATATAAATACCCAGAAGTAAATTGCTGAATCACATGGTGGTTCTATTTTTAATTTTTTAAGGAACTTCAGAAAACCTATTTCTCATCATGGCTGCACCAGTTTACATTCCCACCAACAGTGCACAAGCATTCTCTTTTCTCTTCATCCCCCCTCCTTGTTATTTTTTGTCTTTTTGATAATAGCCTTTCTAACAGGTGTGAGGTGATATTGCATTTTGCTTTTGATTTGTATTCCCTATTGATTAATAATGTTGAGTACCTTTTCATGTACCTATTGGCCATCTGTATGTCTTTTTTTTTTTTTTTTTTTTGATGTTTATTTATTTTTGAAGGAGAGAGAGAGCGTGAGGGGGAAGGGGCAGAGAGAGAGGGAGACACAGAATCTGAAGCAGGCTCCAGGTTCTGAACGGTCAGCACAGAGCCCAACACAGGGCTCAAACCCATAAACCACGAGATCATGACCTGAGCCAAAGTCGGAGGCTTAACCAACTGAGCCACTTAGGCGCCCCTGTATGTCTTTTTTTTGGAAAAATGTCTATTCATATACTTTTCCCATTTTTAATTGGATTGTCTGTTTTGGGCTATTGAATTGTATGAGTTCTTTATATATTTTGTATATTAACACCTTATCATATATATGATTTACAAGTAATTTTTCCTGTTTGGTAGGTTGCCTTTTCATTCTGTTGATTATTCCCTTTGCTGTGCAGAAGCTTTTTACTTTGATGTAGTCCCAATAGTTCATTTCTGCTTTTGTTGCTTTTGTTTTCGGTGTCACATTCAAAAAATCATCTTAATATCCTATGTCAAGGGGCTTACTGCCTATGTTGCCTTCTAGGAGTTTTATGTTTTCATGTCTTGCATTCAAGTCTTTAATTCATTTGAGTTAGTTTTCATGTATGGTGTCAGATAGTGGTCCAATTTCATTAGTTTGCATTTGGCTATCCAATTTTCCTAGCACCATTCATTGAAGAGACTGTCTTTTCCCCATTGGATATTCTTGGCTCCTTTGTCATGAATTAATTGACCATATATGAGTGGGTTTGTTTCTGGGGTCGCTATTCTGTACCATCGATTTTTGTGTCTGTTTTTATGCCAATACCATGCTGTTTTATTTTTTTTTTTAATTTTTTTTTTCAACGTTTATTTATTTTTGGGACAGAGAGAGACAGAGCATGAACGGGGGAGGGGCAGAGAGAGAGGGAGACACAGAATCGGAAACAGGCTCCAGGCTCTGAGCCATCAGCCCAGAGCCCGACGCGGGGCTCGAACTCACGGACCGCGAGATCGTGACCTGGCTGAAGTCGGACGCTTAACTGACTGCGCCACCCAGGCGCCCCTACCATGCTGCTTTAATTGCTATAGCTTTGTAGAATAGTTTGAAATTAAGTAGCGTGATGCCTCCAGCTTTGTTCTTTCTCAAGATTGCTTTGGCTATTTGGGTTTTTTTGTGGTTCCATATAAATTTTCGGATTGTTGATTCTATTTCTGTGGAAAATACCATTGGAATTTTGATAGGGATTGCATTGAATCTGTAGATTAGTTAGTATGGACATTTTGATAATATTAATTCCTCAATCCTTTTATTTGTGCCTTCTTCAATTTCTTTCATTAATGTCTTATAGTCTTCAACATACAGGTCTTTCACTTCCGTGGTTAATTTATTCCTATGTATTTTATTCTTTCTGATACAATTGTAAGTGGGATTGTTTCTTTGTTTCACTCTCTGATACTTAATTATTCATGTATAGAAATGCGATAGATTTTGTGTATTGACTTTGTATCCTGCAACTTTAATTAATTCATTTACTAGTTTTAACAGGTTTTGGATGGAATCTTTAGGAATTGCAATTTTTAAATCTATAGAAACAATGATAAATTTAATAGACACTATCTTATAAGTTGAATCCAATTAGGACATGCACAACATCCAGTATTAATAACCTGTGGTTTGCAGCCAGTGTATGAGCCAAAGTTAACAGAATCAGAATATAAAAGAAAAGAGGTTTCAATATAAAGCATCTTTTTCTGTTAGATTACTTTTAATTTTTAGGATTAGAATTATTTGTTAGAAAATTCTGCCCATAAGGAGGTCATAAATCCACATTAGAGATTTACCAGACAAGATGAATGACTCAGAAAATCATTCACCACCAAGAGAATAATGGCGTGAAAGTCATTTACTGCTATGAGTGGGGGAAAAGTGACATTTTTTACCTCCAGCAATGTCACACTAAAAATACTGCTGCTACTAATAAGCTCATTGTTGTGGTTGCTTATTTTGCTTACTTTTCACCAGAAAATGGAAGTCTAATTATTAGCCATAGGCTGTTGAGGATTTGGTTTTTGATATATATTAGCTACTTTATTTTCCTTTTCTTGTTTGTTTTATCTTACAGCCCCTCCAAGCATCATAGGAAACCATGGGAAACCTGAAAATATCAGTGTCGTGGAAAAGAACTCAGTGTCCCTGACTTGTGAAGCTTCCGGAATTCCCCTGCCTTCGATTACCTGGCTTAAAGATGGGTGGCCTGTCAGCCTTAGCAGTTCTGTGAGAATTCTCTCAGGTATTAGAAATTTTCATAGCCTGATAATCTGGATGGCTTCATATGGCTACAGTTTCTCCTTAATTTCTCTCTTTTATTTTTTCTTTTTGATCTAATTGCTTACTATATTGCTGGTCATATTAAGAAAAAATATTTAGAAGGACATCAGAAGCTCTATGAAAAGGGGGAAAAATCTGTAAATATCTCTAGATCTTTTTAAAAAAGAAATCACGGCACTTTCTTATTACTTAAATCATGGGGATGTCAGAACATTCATGCTACAGTAAGTACCAATCAATTTGAAAAGTGAGGAATGAAGAGAAATACTGAAAATGAAGCCAGAGTCTAGAATGAATCATATTTTATAACAAATCTCCGTAACCAAGTATTTCATTTGAGTGAGTTTTATATTTTCAGGATGGGTTAGTTTCCTATGAGCTAAGACTTTATCATTAATGTAAAAGGGATATTCAGCTTCTCCCTCATCTGATTATATAAAAAAATCTATTAGTTTGTCCTTTATAAACCAGGGTAAGCATGCAGAGAGGTGTCTCAAGGCCATGCCACAGGAGTCTGTGCTTAGCTCTTTTGGGAATGAGTCTGTGCTTCACTCTTTAGGTCTTACACAGACCAAGAAAACAATGTTGCCAAACTGTGGTTAATAAAGGGCTTGGATACTGAGAAGAATACGTAATATGCTGAAATGAAGGCATCTGAATTCAAACACACCTCACCTTGAAACTTTAGAGTTAAGCCTAACAAAATGGAGTTAAACAAACTTCTGCACTTACATTAAAAACATGATGATGGGGGCATCTGGATGAGTCAGTCGGTTGAACTCCCAACTCTTGGTTTCAGCTCAGGTCATGATTTCACAGTTTTGTGAGTTAGAGCCCTGAATCGGGCTCTGAGCTGCTAGCACAGAGCCTCCTTGGGATTCTCCCTCCCTCCCTCTCTCTCTCTTTCTCTCTCTCTCTCTTTTTCTCTGCCCCTCCCCCACTTGTGCTGTCTCTCTGTCTCTCTCTCTCAAAATAAACTTAAACATTTTTTTAAAATGATGAAAATTAGGCTGAAATTTGGCTTCAGAATTTTTCAAGAAGAGCTCTGAATTGTGTTTGTGATTCAGTATACATTAACAGTGTAATGTGGTCATCAAGAAAATAAATCCAGTATTTTGCCACATTAATAAAAGATATTTTCATTAATTAAAAAAAAGAAAGAGACCAATTGTATTCTGGACTTAACTTACTAGGAAGACTGGAAGGACCTATTGATAATATTTTTAAAGAAAGGTAACCATGATAGTACCTTATTGCAAAATAATTTACATTTCTGATTGTATTTAAGGTGGAAAAATAAACCGTATGTAACGTTATGGTTACATAGTGAAAATTAAATTTAAAGACTTGAAGAACCATGGTGCAGAAAAGAATTATGTTGGATGTGTCTAGTTCCAGAGGCTAAAAGTAATGCCAGTTTATGGAAGATTCTAGGGACAGATTTGGGTCTGAATATAAGCAACTTAAAAAATATCTATATTGTTAAAAGTTAAGATGAACTATTCTTTAAGTGACGTCTTGCCTCTAAATTTGTTCAAAGTTTCAATTCCCACTTTTGAAGACTTTTTCAGATAAGATCCTTTCCTAGTTTTGAATTAGTTCTAAATATCCTAAGGTCCCTCTGTTTTTTTAAGGTGTTGGTCTATAAATGATAGGACCTTGATGAAGAATTTATATTGCTATAATTATTGTATTTATTGCCTATAATACTCACTAAATTTACAATTCCAAAAAAGTTACTTTGTTCACTTCTATTTCTTCACCTATAAAGTGAAGATATTAATAATATTTGCCTCTTAGGGCTTTTGTAAAGTTGAAATGAGTTCATATATGTAAATCAGTTAACACGAGCATCCAATACATGTTCAGTATTGACATAGACAGTCAAGTAAAAGGTTTGGATGTCCCTGTCCTGGGAAATTTTCCTATTTCCTTAACTATATTACTTTCCTCTGCACAGGAGTCCTACTCTCTATTGATCTTAGGAAATGCATACGAATGACAAAGGCTTTATTACAATTTGGCTACCAAAAACCTGAACACATTATCTTCTTGTCTTGAAATCATTCCTCATATTTTTGGCTTCTTTTTTTTTTTAATTCTCAATTGCTGAAAAAGTAGGAACTCTTTTTAAATATAATAGCTACACCAGGGCTCCTGAAATGAAAAGGGCAAGATAGTAGTGATGTACTGCTATCACAAAGAGTGATATGCTCTGGCTTATTCTAGATTTACAGGAGTGGTGTTTTGGTTTTATTTAGTCTTGTTTTGCTTGACAAGCAGCTGGAGATCCCTGAGTGAACACATTAAAAGTATTTGACCTCGTGGCGTTGCCAAAAGAGTCATTCAGTTTTACAGTCTGAACATGTGTATTGTGCAATAGTTGAATGAGAATCAGATGAATGGCATATGACTTGCTTGGTCCTTGGTCTGCTGCACACTTCTGTTTCATTAAGATTAGTTCTCCTGAGACTAAGTACAGATTTTCTGAAAGCAATATGTTTGTGAAGGTCATTGTTTTGAAGTTATCTGCCAAGAACAGATAGCTGCTATAAAAATTTAATAGGTACAAGAAACATCTCCATTTAAGTATAACTTACTGTCAGATCTTTTGTTTCTCACTGGATTAAGTGAGAGGACCAGGAAACAAAAGAAAGATCATGAGATTTAGGAGGTTAAGGTTTGCAGAGCTAGAAATAACCCATAAAAGTTGTATTGTGTTAATATCTCTCAGCTGGAATCGTATTATGGTCTCACTAACTTGGCAGTGAGTACCTGAATCCCTGCCGAATTAACACAAGTTTTTTTGACATGTTTACACAATTTCTGTATTTAACTTTCTTTATTTAAATTCAGTTCAGAAAAAAAAAAAAAAAGATTGAATTCAGGTAATCAACTTTGTCTAAATAAGTTACTACCTAGCTCGCCTTTCAACGGGTTGAAGATAGGAAGGTTGCTTACAGGAAAAGCTCAGTGACATCTTGTGTTTATAAAAACAAAGCAGATGGACTCTCCTGAGAAATCCAGAGCCAGGTGAATATTTACATGAAAATTCCATGTTTAACCATTTCCATCTTTTTAGTTCAAATTCAGAGTACTAAGCAAAAATGTACCAGGTAGAAACGTATTACAAAATCTAAGACATGAGTTACTTTTTTTTTCTTAGACTGTACTTCTCAAATGGTTTCAAGGACTCTCCTCTCAGTGTGCCTTAGTTTTCTTCAAGCTTTGCTTCAGCCCATTTACTGGCTCCTCTTCCTTTGTCCTTCAGGGTGTGACTAGACCCTTCAGCATATCAGAGCCTCCTTCTCAGTCTACAAGCATTTCATAGATGCAGAATCTTTTTTCCCTACATAGAAGTACAAAACATAAAATGTAACAAAAGCAGAGTTGTGCTAGTCAGTCAAGTGACGCCCACAGACTTTGATCGAAATGATTCTAGGACTCCATGATACTTAGGTGAAGACCAGTAGTTGGTCTTCATGGTTTCCCCCATTCCTTATAGAGTGATGTCACCATAGTCTGGGTTACTTGTGTAGTTCTTTTTCTCACATTCCCGTTTCATATGCCCAGTGGCAAACTGGGAATCTTTTCCTAAATGGCCTGTCACAGTTGTCTTTCTAAAGCACAGATCACATCATGACGTTTTTTTGTTTACACACTTCCATAGCTTTTAGTGAGCATGATAAAGTCCCAATTCCATAGCAAAGCATTCAAGGGGCCAAAGTGTCTGGCCCTACTCCAACTAGTCTTATCTCTAAATATTGGCTTCACCTTCTCTGATTCTTTTTTTTTTTTTTTTTTTTTTAGAGAGACAAAGAGGGAGTGAGTGGGGAGGAGGGGGGAGAGAGAGAGAGAGAGAGAGAGAGAGAGAGAGAGAGAGAGAGAATCTCAAGCCGTCTCCACCCTCAGCTTGGAGCCCAATGCAAGACTCAATCTCATAACCCTTGGATCATGACCTAAGCTGAAATCAAGAGTCGGACACTCAACCTACTGAGTCACCCAGGCTTGCTTCCCTCACCTTTAAGTACCACAACCCACATCTGTTTTCTCCTGTACTACCTCATTCATAGTCTACTTAACAGTGGTTTCTCTCAACTCCTCTATGTGTTAAAGTATACTTGCCTTTTAAGATTATGTTCAAACATCACCTCTCTGAAACTCTGTTTCTTGCCTGCTGTCACCTAGCATTGCATTAATGTTTTTATCCATTCAACCAAAAAATTATTCTGAATTGCCCTTTCTGTTTCATATAGACTTAAAACATGATTTAAAAAAAATACTTGACTTAAATGAATGTTTAAGGCCTTTGAAGCATATTGACTGAATTTTATCTAAATTGAGCATTAGTTGGCCAACTTGTAAAGTTATCGATTTCTTTTGGAGTCATCTGGTGGTTTGCTTCTCTAGGAGGCAGGACTCTGCGGTTGATGCAGACCAGAATAGAAGATGCGGGACAGTATACTTGTGTTGTAAGAAATGCAGCTGGTGAAGAAAGAAGAATCTTTGGGCTTTCAGTATTAGGTATTTTTATAATTTTCAGTTGGCTTAATGCATTCTGTATGTACATTTAAAATTTATCTACAGCTTGATCTCACATTCATATATTCTTTGGCCCCTGGGCTGATACTTTTGGCAATAATTCAGTGTTAGAATAATTTTGGATGTAATTAGTTGGATTAAAATGCCTGAAATGCCATGTCTTTTCAGTTCACAATTGTTCAACAATATTTTAAGACTCTGTTTCATGTGAATATTTATCAGAGTTACAGTGGGAGAAATAAATGTCTAATAAATGTTCTTATCAACTTGTTGGCATTTTTATCCAGACTTTATAACTTATGTTACAATAAAATTCATTATAAGTGAATTCATGGCATATAACTTTATACTATATCTAAAAATTGGAATTGATCAAAATAATGTTATGACATTATTCTAGTAAACAAATAATGAGAATTTGGGGATTTGTTTTAAAGGTTATAGCTTATAAAAATATAAACAAAGATGCTTATAAAATAATAATCCTGCTGTTAGAATAGTTGCTTACTTTTTCTGTTTTTTTCTGCATTTAACTTTTTTTTTTTTTTTTAGTGCCACCTCGCATTGTGGGCGAAAATACATTGGAAGACATGAAGGTCAAAGAGAAACAGAGTGTTACACTGACTTGTGAAGTGACAGGTAAGGGACTTAGCTCTTGTATTCCTGCTGTTCCTCCACTCACTGATTATTTATTGCCTCCACTATGTATCTTAATTAGTTGAGAAAAAAGTCAAACTACTATAATAAGCATTTGAAATTGAATTCTAGTTGAGTAGAGCCAATAGAAGTATAGGAGGAAATTTCTCAGATTCTCTGGAGATGAGAATATTCCAGGGTGCCTGGTAGCTCAGTCGGTTAAGCATCTGACTCTTGATTTCAGCTCAGGTCATGATCTCACCGTTTGTGAGATCCAGCCCTGTATCAGGCTCTGCCCTGGCAGCGCGGAGCCTACCTAGGATTCTCTCTCTCCTTCTGTCTGCCCCTCCCCCTCTCAAAATAAATAAATAAACTTTAAAAAAACAAAAGAATACCCCTACACTGAGGAAAGGAAGGAAGAAGGGGTGGGTGGGGGAAAAAAGAAAGACACATAGGTCTTTTCTTTCAATTCAATAAATTATTGTCTTTTTAAAAATTCTGCTTCTGCTTGTATATAGAGAAACAGAAAAGATGTATACAATATACGTATATACATATATACACACACATGCATAGATAAAGAAAGTGTGATGTACACACACACACACACACACACACACACACACACACATTTTCTTTATCCATTCACCTGTCAATAGACACTTAAGTTGTTTTCATATTTACCTATTGTGAATAATACTGCAGTAAACGTGGGAGTACAGATATCTTTTTAAGACAGTGGCTTTGGTTTTTTTTAAATATATGCCCAGAAGGAGAATTGCTGGATCATGTGGTATTACTATTTTTAATTTTTTGAGATCTCCATAATGTTTTCCAAAGTGGCTGTGCCAATTTACATTCCCACCAACAGTGCACAATTGTTCCCTTTTCTCACATCCTCGTCAATACTTGTTATCTCTTGTCCTTTTGATAACAAGTCATTCTAACAAGTGTGATGTAATATCTCACAGTGGTTTTGATTTGCATTTCCCAATGATTAGTGATGTTGAACATCTTTTCATGCACCTATTTGTCATCTGTATGTCTTCTTTGGAAAAAATGTCTATTCTGGTCCCTTGCCAATTATTAAATTTTATTATTTGTTATTGTTTGCTATTAAGTTCTTTATATATTCTGGATATTAATCCCTCATCAGATATGTGGTATGCAAATGTTTCCCCCCATTCCATAGGTTGCCTTTTTATTTTGCCAATGATTTCTTTTGCTGGGCAGAAGCTTTTTAGTTTAGGACTCCCATGTCATAGACTCTGGGTCTGGAGTTCTCTCTTGTCCAGCAAGAGAGGGGATGCAGGATTGAAATGCCAGAGAGGGTAATGTCCAAGAGGAGACAAGAGCCCTGAATAAGGGTCCTTGCTCTGTTTTTATTAGGATCAGAAATCTTACCAGCGTGATGGGCATGCACAAAGAGACAATGAAACTGAACATTAATTCATGGGCGTGGGGGAAAGTGGGTTTGAAGATATGCAGTGTTAGGGGTTTGGGTCAATACAAAATAAAATTCTGGTGCTGGGTGGAAGGTTGTTTACAGCAGATGTGAGGCACCGCCTCTGTTTACCTAAACTGGCCTAGGGACAAGAAAGACCATGCTACTTCAGGGTTAATAAGGCACCGTTCTTTTGCTAATTAGCTCCACTCCAGGCAACTTGCCCTGCTGTGGTCTATAGCCCTGTTTACCTGTTTTTGTCCTTCCTTCCAGTGAAAGCAGCTTTCTGCTATTGTACTAAATTGGAGGGTGTTTCTGCCCTGAAACCTAATCTTGTTTACCTCATCTTGGATGTTTTCATCCTGAGATTTCCTGTTCCTATACCTTTGTCCTATTCTGAGGGCCTTTGCCCTGTTTACCTAATCTTGTTTACCCAAACTTGGGTGTGTTCATCTTGTGGCTTTCTAATTCTTTATGCCTTGTTAACCCATCAGGGCAAGCTCAGGGAATTCCTAAGCTTATTCCCTACAGTTCCCCCTTTTTTTGTTTTTCTTGGTTCTTCTAGTTTAGTGTTTGAGGACCATCATAATGAGCTCCTGGTCCTTTTGCTTTTGGATGGTTTGGAGGGTGATTCTGCAAATACGTAAAAAGAGACACAGTAAAAGCATACCACTTCCCAGAGTTATCCACAGTTTAAGATGAGTGCTGGCTGTAAGTGAGAAAGGATTTGGGTCACGCCACATTGCCCAGGAATCAGCCCACTCATTTTTAAGTTAGTCTTCTGCATATTGTAGCTGTTGATACAAGTCATATCTAAGTTTCTATATTGTTAGAGAGGTAGGGAGAAAAAACACTGTGAAGGTGTGTCTGGACAGCATCCCAAGCTTGGGAGTGATTATAAGGTATGCCAGTCATGCAAATATGCTGGTAGTTAGAGTCGCAGGACAGTTTGGAGTGAAGGAACAAGGCCTCCTGTCTTTTTCCAATAAATTCCACTGCAGCCTCAAGAGCTTTGAGGCAGGCCAAAACTTGTCTATCAATAGAAGTTTGACTTATAAATTCTTTGGTAGTGTTGACCATAAACTTATTAAGGACATGGTATGTTTGGATAGTATGATGCAGGAGATTCCAATAACAGTGGCAGAGACCATAGCGCCTACTGCTGCTAGGATGCCCATGATTAACAGGCCAACAAATCTTTTTTGCCTTACGAGTGTTGAACAAACTTGGAAAGTGTGCCTAGTCCTGATGGATGCATATAGGGCTCAGAGCTATTACAGGAACCCAGGCCGAGATGCGCTAAGTACTGATAAAGAGGAGATATTTAATTGGGTAATGTTATAATTATTTATGCAGGACATAAACCAGCCCTGGGAGGTAGAGATATTGTAATTATTTTCTAGTTGTTTGATCTGTAAAGTGGAGGTAGCAAAGAGAACATAGGGAGAAGGGACGCAGGTAGTGGTCCATGCAAATTGATGGTTGTTCAAGGAAGCCCAAGTTATGTTAATATGTCGATTTACGTAAATTTCACCATGGCTAACAGTACAAGTGAAGAAGGGAAGGCCTAGCTTACAAAGATTAACAAACCGGTCCTTTTAATTTCTCTTTATGTGCATTAATTAAAGGGCCTGACAAGCTCTGTCTTTCCAGAAAATATTGTCCCTACTAGACTGGTCATAGGATATGGTCTTATTTGAATATTTTGTTTCAAGGTGTCCTCTAGGACCCCTTCAATAATAGTCCAATTGCCCCAGCGAAGATTATGCTCAATCTCTCCATAACAGGTTGTCCAAGGAATATTATTCCAGGGGTGGTCTGAATATTTGAGACTAGAGCAAGCTATAACATTAGGAGTGTGAGATATGTTTGTTTTTTGAGGCAAATCAAAGCTTGTGGCTGACAAAAAGGTAAAATTCTCTGGCCTTGTAGAGGTTTTGGGCTGTACACATAAAAGCCAGTTAATTTTTAGTTTGCGACAAACAGATAAATTGCTAAATTTAGTAACACACACAGGAGGTGCTGGAAGAAGCCACCAATGAGGTCTTGGCATATAAAGCCAATACTCTTGTTCAGTTTGGAAGGGCCGGTTAAGATTGGCTCCTTCCATGAACTCTGCCATTATTGCTAATAGAAATATCCCAGGCTAGGAGTGTTAAGCTATCAAATATAGGTAGGTTAAGGAGATGAGCCCAATATGAATATTGAGCTCGGCCTGGACAAATGAGGGCAAGGAGAAGAATCAGGGTTACATATATCAAATTCTTGTTAATGATGGAGATCATGGCCATCAGATGCGAATTAGGGGCATATGCAATATCATTGTGTTGTAAGAGGATGACAGCCTGGTTAGACAGGCGTTTAAGGCTTCCCCATGTTATATCAGGGGCAAAAACTTGTGTTTGTGGCTTCAGGATGAGGAGTCCATGAAGAGGCTTCTTCCATCTTGAAAAAGGGGGGCAGTGGTTGCTCATTCAGAGTCATTCTCTGGATGTCCTAGTTCACTGGAAGATATCCTGGGGGTCTCCACTATGGCATGGTACAGCTTCACCAACCAAGAGGGAGTCCACAGAGGTCCAGAATCTGAAAGAACACAAGCATATCCTCGACCCCAGGTGAGAAGTTCAGTGGGCCCAGTCCGCGTGAGCCCCCCTTTGGGGATTTTGGATAGCACCACCATAGGGTGAGAGGGTTTATCTGATTTTGAAGAATGTCATTCAGCTGCAGTTAGTACTTGAGGATTAAGATTTTAAAAGTTAAGAGTAATCATAGCACTATCAAGAAGGAGCTGAGGTTATAATGCAGACAGCCAGGGGTATCTCCCCCCTTTTTGTTTGTTTGTTTGTTCTTTTACATATTTTTGAGCATATTATGTGTTCATTTTATAATTGCTTGGCCTTGTGGATTATAAAGAATGGGTAATTCCAACCAAGGCTTAAGTAAAAAAAATTAAAAGGGTGTGTTGTCCTGTTGTTTTACCCTTTTTGTTAAAATTATATTTATTTATATACTTACTTATTTTACTTATTACCATTAACAAAAATGTATTTTCGTTTTTTAGATCCTATATATCTCTTACTTTTTTATATATGAAGTTACTTATTTCCATTAGCCTTAATTACATATAGCAGAATTTTAACTCTTAGAAACCTTAGTCTCCAGTGAAAACTAGGTAGTAACCAATTGTGAACTGTTATATCAGAAATTTTTTAGGTGGCAGACTTATGAATCCATTAGGCATATAGTATGTTTTTTTAATGGATTTAAATATTCTTAGTTTGGGTTTTTTTTTTTGCCATAAGACATCAGAAGCATAAACCTATGTTTAGTAAGCAATGCTTCAGCAGTCCATTTGATTTGGAAGAACCCTAAATGTCTGATGAACTTAATTTGATTTAACATTTAAGCAAAATGTTCAAGTTTTAGGTTACCAAAGACCCTGAAAGCTATTTTAACAATTACTCATGAAAACTATGAGACAAAGTTAACCATTTACTCTAAGTCATCCTCTTGCTAACAAATTGGAACAGAAATAACAGGAGCTTATTTGACCTTCAGTAAACCTTAGTAGAATTAAGGTGTATTATTTAATTCCCTGAGTTTGCACCGATGGGTTAACAAGGCATAAAGAATTAGAAAGCCATAGGATGGGGCACTTGGGTGGCTCAGTCAGTTGAGTGTCCCACTTCAGCTCAGATCATGATCTCATGGTTCATGGGTTCGAGCCCCGCGTCGGGTTCTGTGCTGACAGCTCAGATCCTGCAGCCTGCTTTAGATTCTGTCTCTGACTTTCTGCCCCTCCCCCACTTGTGCTCTGTCTCTCTGTCTCTCAAATAAATACTGACCTGTAGTTTTCTTTTCTTTGGTATCCTTACCTGACTTTGGTATCAGGGTAATGCTAGCCTCCTCTTCAATTTTTGAAAGAGTTTCAGAAGAACTGTTGTTAATTCTTCTTTCACTGTTTGGTAAAATTCACCAGTGAAACCATCTGATCTCTGCTTTTCTTTATTGCAAAGTTTTTGATTATTGATTCAGTCTCCTTACTCATTGGTCTGTTCAGATTTTCTGTTTCTACATGATTCAGTCTTGGCAACTTATATGTTTTCAGGAATTTGTCTTATTTATTCTAGGTGGTCAAGTTTGTTGGCAATAGTATTGATAGTACTCTCATAATCCTTTGTATTTCTATAGTATCAGTTGTAATGTCTCCTCTTTCATTTATAATTTATTTATTTGGGTCTTCTGTCTGTCTTTTTAGGACAGCTAAACGTTTTTATTTATCTTTTCAAAAAACCAGTTCTTAGTTTTCTTAATCTTTTCTATTGTTGTGCTATTCTCCATTTATTTCTGCTTTAGTCTTTATTATTTCCTTCCTTCTGCTAACTTTGGTCTTAGTTCTTTTTTTCCCCCTAGTTCCATGATGTGTATAGTTAGGTTGTTTGTTTGAGTTTTTTTTTATTTTTCTATGTATGAGTTTTTCAATATAAGCTTCTGTCTTAAAACTGCATTTGCTGCATACTAAAAATTTTGATATGTTGTGTTTCCATTTTCGTTTGTCCTAAGATACTTTTTCATTTCCCTTTTTGTTCTCTCTTTTATCCATTGGTTATTCTAAAGTGTACTGTTTAATTTCCATGTATTTGTGAATTTTCCAGCTTTCCTTCTGTTAATGGTTTGTACTTTTATACCATTGTGATAAGAAATGATACTCTGTATGATTTTTCTTTTTTTCTTTTGACTTGTTTTATTTTTTATTTTTTAAAATTTACATCCAAATTAGTTACCTTATAGTGCAACAATGATTTCAGGAGTAGATTCCTTAGTGCCCTTTACCCATTTAGCCCATCCGCCCTCCCACAACCCCTCCAGTAACCCTCAGTTTGTTCTCCATATTTACGAGTCTCTCTGTTTTGTCCCCCTCTCTGTTTTTATGTTATTTTTGTTTCCCTTCCCTTACGTTCCTCTGTTTTGTCTCTTAAAGTCCTCATATGAGTGAAGTCATATGATTTTTGCCTTTCTCTGACTGACTAATTTCACTTAGCATAATACCCTCCAGTTCCATCCACATAGTTGCAAATGGCAAGATTTCATTCTTTTTGATTGCCGAGTAATACTCCATTCTATATATATATATATATATATATATATATATATATATATACCACATCTTCTTTATCCATTCATCCATCGATGGACATTTGGGCTCTTTCCACACTTTGGCTATTGTTGATAGTGCTGCTATAAACATGGGGGTGCATGTGTCCCTTCAAAACAGCACACCTGGGGGCGCCTGGGTGGCGCAGTCGGTTAAGCATCCGACTTCAGCCAGGTCACGATCTCGCGGTCCGTGAGTTCGAGCCCCGCGTCGGGCTCTGGGCTGATGGCTCAGAGCCTGGAGCCTGTTTCCAATTCTGTGTCTCCCTCTCTCTCTGCCCCTCGCCCGTTCATGCTGTCTCTCTCTGTCCCAAAAATAAAAAAATAAAAACGTTGAAAAAAAAATTTAAAAAAAAAAAAAAAAAAAAAAAAAAACAGCATACCTGTATCCTGTGGATAAATGCCTAGTAGTGCAATTGCTGGGTCGTAGGATAGTTTTATTTTTAGTTTTTTGAGGAACCTCCATACTGTTCTCCAGAGTGGCTGCACCAGCTTGCACTGCTACCAACAATGCAAAAGAGATCCTCTTTCTCCACATCCTCGCCAACATCTGTTGTTGCCTGAGTTGTTAATATTAGCCATTCTGACAGGTGTCAGGTGGTATCTCATTGTGGTTTTGATTTGTATTTCCCTGATGATGAGTGATGTGGAGCATTTTTTCATGTGTCAGTTGGCCGTCTGGATGTCTTCTTTGGAGAAGTGTCTATTCATGCCTTTTGCCCATATCTTCACTGGATTATTTGTTTTTGGGTGCTGAGTTTGATAAGTTCTTTATAGATTTTGGCTACTAACCCTTTATCTGATATGTCGTTTCCAAATATCTTCTCCTATTCTGTCGGTTGCCTTTCAGTTTTGCTGATTGTTTCCTTCGCTGTGCAGAAGCTTTTTATTTTGACGAGGTCCCAGTAGTTCATTTTTGCTTTTGTTTCCCTTGCCTCCAGAGACGAGTTGAGTAAGAAGTTGCTGTGGCCAAGATCAAAGAGGTTTTTGCCTGCTTTCTCCTCGAGGATTTTGATGGCTTCCTGTCTTATATTGAGGTCTTTCATCCATTTTGAGTTTATTTTTGTGTCCGGTGTAAGAAAGTGGTCCAGGTTCATTCTTATGCATGTCGCTGTCCAGTTTTCCCAGCACCACTTGCTGAAGAGACCGTCTTTATTCCATTGGATATTCTTTCCTGCTTTGTCAAAGATTAGTTGGCCATACGTTTGTGGGTCCATTTCTGGGTTCTCTATTCTGTTCCATTGATCTGAGTGTCTGTTCTTGTGCCAGTACCATACTGTCTTGATGATTGCAGCTTTGTAGTATAGCTTGAAGTCTGGGATTGTGATGCCTCCTGCTTTGGTTTTCTTTTTCAAGATTGCTTTGGCTATTTGGGGTCTTTTCTGGTTCCATACAAATTTCAGGATTATTTGTTCTAGCTCTGTGAAGAATGCTCATGTTATTTTGATAGGAATTGTATCGAATATGTAGATTGCTTTGGGTAGTATTGACATTTTAACAATATTTGCTCTTCCTATCCAGGAGCATAGAATGTTTTTCCATTTTTTGGAAATGGAAATTATCCATTGGTTAATTTTGGTGTCGTCTTCAATTTCTTTCATAAGCTTTTTATAGTTTTCAGTGTATAGATTTTCCACATCTTTGGTTAGATTTATTCCTAGGTATTTTGTGGTTTTTAGTGCAATTGTAAATGGAATCGACTCCTTGATTTCTCTTTCTGTTGCTTTATTGTTGGTATATAGGAATGCAACCGATTTCTGTGCATTGATTTTATATCCTGCAACTTTGCTGAATTCATGAATCAGTTCTAGCAGGTTTTTCATGGAACCTTTTGGATTTTCCATATAGAGTATCATGTCATCTGCGAAGAGTGAAAGTTTAACCTCCTCCTAGCCGATTTGGATGCCTTTTATTTCTTTGTGTTGTCTGATTGATACTCTGTATGATTTTAATCATCTTAAATTTGTTAAGACTTGTTCTGTGGTCTAACATATAATATATTCTAATTAATGTACTATGTGTGCTGAAAATAATGTGTATTCTGCTATTGTTGGCTAGAATGTTCTGTATAATTCTGTTTGGTCTAGAGTGTTGTCCAAATCCTATTTGTTTTTTTGTTTTTTGTTTTGTAGTTGTTCTTGTTGTTTTATCGATTCTCTGTATGGATGATCTTTTCATTGTTGACAGTGGGTATTAAGTTCCCTAAATACTATTGTATTGCTGTTTATTTCTCTTTTTAGTTCTATTAGTATTTGTTTATATACTTAGTTGATCCAATATTGGGTGCACAAATATTTACATTTATTATATCTTCTTGAGGATTGATCCATTTATCATTTCATAATGATCTTCTTTGTCTCCCTTGTAGGCAACATATTACTAAATCTTGTTTTTTAATTCATTCAGTGATTCTCTGTTTCTTGATTGGAGAATTTAATCCATTTATGTTAAAGTAATTATTGATAAGTAAGGACTTACTATTGCCATTTGTTTTCTTATTATTTTGTAAACCCTTTATTCCTTGCTTCTTGCTGTCTTCTTTTGTGAGTTGATGGTTTTTTTGTAGCAGTAAGCTTTGACTCCTTTATCCTAATCTTTTGTAGAACTAGTATAGATTTTTCTTCACCATGAGACTTACATAAAATATCTTACATGTTTTTTTAGCCTAATAGCAACTTTAATTTGATAGTATACATAAACGTTACATTTTTACTTCTCTCCCCCTCACATTTTAGATTATTGATGTGGCAGTTTTTGTATTTTTTACATGTCCAAATTATTGCAGTTATGGTTATTTTAAATACATTACTTTTTAAGTTTTAATTTTTTTTTAACATTTATTTATTTTTTAGAGACAGAGAAAGACAGAGCATGAGCAGGGGAGGGGCAGAGAGAGAGGGAGACACAGAATCCAAAGCAGGCTCCAGGCTCCAAGGCATCAGCACAGAGCCTGATGCTGGGCTCAAACTCATGAACCGTAAAATCATGACCTGAGGTGAAGTCGGACACTTAACCGACTGAGCCACCCAGGCACCCCTACTTTTTAACTTTTAAACTAGAGTTGTAAGTGAATTACATACTACCATTACAATTGAAGAGACTATGACTTTGGCTGTATATTTACCATTACTGGTGAGTTTTGTTTCCACTTGAGAATGTCCTTAGCATTCTTGTAAGGCAGGTCTAGTGATAATGAACTCCCTCAGCTTTTGTTTGTTCAGGAAAATCTTTATCTTTCCTTTGCCAGCTATAGTATTCTTGGTTGACAGATTTTTTTTCTGTTAACATTTTGAATAAATTATCCTATTCTTTCTACGTTGGCATACAAAGTAGACCTTATTTTTTTTTAATTTTTAAATGTTTATTTATTTTTGAGAAAGAGGAAGACAGAGCACAAGCAGGGGAGGAGCAGAGAGTGAAGGAGACAAAGAATCCAAAGCAGGCTCCGGGTTCTGAGCTGTCAGCACAGAGCCCGATGCAGCTCAAACTCACAAACTGCCAGATCGTGACCTGAGCCAAAGTCAGGCACTTAACCAACTGAGCCACCCAGGCACCCCCAAAGTAGAACTTATTTTTTTTAAACCAGCCTAAAGTCTTATGGAAGTTCCTTAGTATGTGATATGCTTTTCTCTTGCTGCTTTCAAACTCTTTGTCTTTAACTTTTAAAAACATAATTATAATGTGTTTCAGTGTAGCCCTTTTCAAGTTCAACCCATTTGGGGTCCTTTGGGCCTCATCAATCTGGATGTCCATTTCTCTCCCCATGTCTGGGAACTTTTCAGCCATAATTGCTATAAATATACTTTTTGTCCTTTATCTCTGTCCTTCTTGGATTCCCATATGTATATATTGTTTCTGTTGATGGTATTCCATAAGTCTTATAGGCTTATGTTCTTTCTTTCTTTCATTCTTTCCTTTTCTGACTGGTTACTTAATGATCTATCTTATAGTTCACTAATTCTTTCTTCTTGGTTGAGTCTGGTATTGAAGCTCTCTCTTGAATTCTTTGGGTCAGTCACTATGTTATTCAGCTCAAGGAATTCTGTTTGTTTGTTTTTGATAGTTTCTATTTCTTTGTTCATGCACTGTTTTCTTAATTTTGTTTAGGGCCTGTGTTCTTGTGGTTCCCTAAACTTCTTTGAGAGGATTATTCTGAATTCTTGGTCAGACAGTCCATAGATCTCCATTCATTTAAAGTCATTATTAGAGTTTAATTAGTTTCCTTTGATAGTGTCTTTTTTTACCTGACTCCTTGCATTAGTATCTGCACATTTGAGTAAGGGGCCTCCTCTTCCAGACTTTATAGGTTTACTTTGGCAACAGTAATCATCCATCAGTCAACTCAGCTTGGTGTTCTGCATAGGTAATCTGGTAGTGTCCTTGCAGGTGGGGCTTGCTATTAGGGTCTCTATTTGGTTAAGGCCACACTGCTTGAGCTCTGACGTTAGTGGAGAGGGGTTACTGTTGGCTGGAAACAGTCAGATAGTACTACCCACATGATTTCTTGACTGAGTGCAGTAGGATAGTCTCTGTGGTTGCCTGAATGTTCTGGTTAGGCTTCCTAGTCAGGTAGGACTGGGTGCTGTAACTCAACAGTTGGGCAGGCCTGTAAATTTGCTTCCCCGTCTGGGTGGGGCTATAGAACAGGTTCCATGGTTGGTGTGGTCAAGCCTTCCAATTTTAATATATTATTCTAGCCCTTTTTCCTAAGTAAACTTGCTTTTATGGTTTTAAATTTTTTTTAATTATTTGAGAAACTTAAAAATTAATATTTAACATAAGTTTCATGTTAAAACAGAAAGATATTTCCCCATAGGCTATAAATATTACAGGACTAGTTACTATATATTTATATCCACCAATCTATATATTTATGCTAGAATCCTGGTATAAACTGAAAATATCTATTTATGAAATTGTTTAATTCAAGGCTTTTCCTTTTTTATAGCTTTCTGTCAAAAATATAAAAACTTAAAAAAATTTTAATGCATGTGAAAGTATTCGTGAAAAATAATTTTAATAAAAATGCATATCCCATTTTTTTAAAGTATGTTTTGCTATTTAAGGACAAAGACTAATTTGGAATGATTTCACTTATAGATCAAAACAATTTTCATTTGAAAATGGTTTGTGATACACAAGTTTAAAAAATTATAGCATGATTGTTATAAATTATGTTTACAAATTTAATTTAACATGAATGGCTAATGCATTGTTTTACAAATGTGATATTTAAATGTCAAATAGGTGAAAATGCTTTCAGTTATCATTTATAGGCATATAATTATTAGCCATCTCTCAGAAATGGCTTTTGGTTACAGGGAACCCAGTGCCAGAAATTACATGGCACAAAGATGGACAGCTCCTCCAGGAAGATGACACCTATCACGTTATGTCTGGTGGCCGCTTTCTTAAAATTACTAAGGCTCAAGTATCACACACTGGAAGATATGCATGTTTGGCTTCTAACACGGCTGGCGACAAGAGCAAAAGTTTCAGTCTTAATGTGTTGGGTAGGTACAATCAGTGCTTCAAATCTTGAAGAATCAAACATGAAGGTCTGCTGACTTACCTTCTTTTCTTTTTCTGCTTAATGTTTCTACCATAGAATTTCATTATTTAAGGAGGACTAGTGGTTGTGTACATTTGCTGTTTTTCTTTAATTCATTCATTCATTCATAGATTTATTCATCACATTAAAAATACCACCTATGTTCCAGGCACTGTGTTTTGTGCTAGGGACACAACTGTGGAAAAGACAGATGCTAAAAACATAGTGGTAAGAGATAAAACATATGCTGGTCAAAGAGAAATAGGTCAACAGTACAAGGGGCTCAATCTGATATATTTTATCCTTTCTTTATGAGACTCTGCCATTATTGATAATTGTCTATCTTATAGTCTTTGTGGACTAGGAATTATGAGAAACTATACATTCAAAGTTATGCTTATGTCTCAGGCATGACATTAAAATAGATTCTTAATTTCTGTTCATGTCTTGAAATTTAAAATACACCACCTAAATGTATTATATTTGATTACTTATATCAAAATACTTTTTATTGTACTAGAATCAACTGACCTACATTTGAGTATGCAAAGTTTTGCAATTTTTGTTTGTTTTTGTAGTTTTGCCTAGACTCTTTTGGGAAACATAGTCTCGTACATAGGAAACTCCCATACAGGATACTACCCTCTTGTAGCTTACAGCCTAATTAAGTAGAAGAGATATGTGTGCAAGAAAAATTAAATCAAAATAGTGGATAATGTATAAGTGTCAAATGAATAGTATATATAGATAATACATAAAAAATAAACTCCAAAATGTAGAACCCCTTTTACCTTGTAAAGGATTTAGCCCCAGCCCCTGACAGAGCATTGAATAACAGATACATGGATAAGTATGAATGGGAGTTCATGAGCCAGTTGCCTGTTAACGCACCTGTTCTTTCTCACACCCATAAGTGTATGAAAGGCAAATGTTCAGCCCTGGATTTCCTCTCCTGCAGTACATTCACTGCTTCTCTCAGAGCTTTAAGTTCCTGGTGCCTCCCTCCTTTTACCACTGATTCATTTCCCAATATAACTCATGTCCAAATTCTATACTGTGTCCTCTCTGGAAACCCAATTTAATATTCTCTCCAGTTCCTTGCTGTAACTGAAATCTGACTCTTCCCAAGAGACACTAGCTCCCTGGAGATTCTGTCCAATCTCCACTGTCTCCAAGTATCCCAAGTCATACTACCTGATTATGCCCTCCAATCCTCACTTCCTAGTTACTTACCAGTTTCTTGTCATTCTCCCTCATTCATTGAGAGCTAAGGGATCTGAATCAAAGACTTCTTTTCCACCATCTTCATAAAGATGAGGCTGTTTAGTGTGTACATTTCAACTTCCAGTCTACTCAGCCATAATTCAGTGTCCTTACCCCTTCTTTTCCCAGAGGATGAGGTATCTTCTTGTTCACAGTTACTGCCTACACGTATGCCTTTAACTCGGTATCTTCCACCTTACTTGATAAGTTAGCCATTCCCATCACCCACCTTACCTACAGCTTCACCTCCTACTGCCTCCATCACTTCATATTGTAACTATTCCGTGTCTACTGCTTGTCCCATTTTCCCCATGCCATGCTTCATGCTGTTGTGGCAAAGATTATCCTGTTGCTAGATCCAAAAAATATTTTTCAGTCCTTTCTTAATGTCTTAGACATTAGTTATCACTTTTTCCTTGGCAGTGTTCTTCCCTAGTTATCCTTGCACACTTTCTGTTGCTCCTTTTCTCTCTCTTTTATGGACTTTTACATAATCCATCTCTCAAAAATTAGGTCCCTTAGCATTTTGTCTTTCTTCACTGCTTATTTTACTCTAATATTGTCTTCAAATAATAAGCTGAATTCCTATGAGCTTATTTATCATCTCCTATAGACTGGTGTCTTTTTTTAAAAAAAAATTTAATGTTTATTTATTTTTGAGAGAGAGAGACAGAACTCAGTGGGGGAGGGATAGAGAGAGGGGGGAAACACAGAATCTGAAGCAGGCTCCAGGCTCTGAACTGTCAACACAGAGCTCGACTCAGAGCTTGAACTCACCACAAGATCATGACCTGAGCCAAAGTCAGATGCTTAACCTACTGAGCCACCCAGGCGCCCCAGACTGGTGTCTTTCTTAACCCATACCTGCAACCCAGATCTTTCTTCCAAGTTTGGATTTCTATATGCAATTACTTGTTGGACAAGTCTACCTGGAATCCTCATGGGCACTTAAAATTCAAGATATTCAGAACTGAACAAACTGTCTTCCCCTCCTAAATGAGGGGAAGACATCTTTCCATATTTTATATTTATGTTGCTTCACTGCAGTTTACCTATGTTCCCAAGCAAGAAAACTAGAAGTCATCTTTGATTCAGCTTAGTCACCAAATTCTGTCATCAAGGCACACCAGTTAACTTTCTAAATTTTTTTTTTAGTCACTCCTTCCTCTTTATGCCTCCCTTTCATTCAGTCTCTCATTATCTTTTACAGAACAAATGTACCTATCTCCATTATCCTTGCTTCCAACATTGATCCCCTTGAATCCATCTTCTATATATTCCCTTCTTGCTCCTCACTATGCTCCCAATATCCTCCTTCTTTCTACTAGTCTCCCTTCTTTCTCTTACTAACCACTACTAATCCTTGAAGACTCACTTTGAAATCTCCTTCAGGAGGGCTTCCCTGATGAGAGTCCTCATACCACATACTTGAGATTGGATTAAATGCAATGCTTCCAAGTATCCTGCAACAGAATTCCCATTCTTGCCTTACTACATTGCATTACGATTTCTTTTTGTGTGTCATCTCCATTATGCCATTTTGAAGTTCTCATTCTTTTCATGTAGAATAACAACAATAATCAATTATTTCTCTGTTAATAAATGGAATTACACAAATAAGTACAGTGAAATTTAGAAATTCACAAATAAAGGTCTACGGCCATACCACCCTGAACAAGCCCGAGGTTGTCTGATCTCGATAGCTAAGCAGGGTCGGGCCTGGATAGTACTTGGATGGGAGAAAATTCACAAATAAGGACATTTCTAAACATATTTCTTTCATCACATTTTAAATCTTTTTCAGTATCCCCTACAATTGCTGGTATTGACAGTGATGGTGGCCCTGAAGATGTCACCGTTATCCTTAACAGCCCCACATCTTTGGTCTGTGAAGCTTATTCATATCCTCCAGCCACCATCACCTGGTTTAAGGATGGAACACCTTTAGAATCCAACCGAAATATTCGTATTCTTCCAGGTAATTAGTTTACTTTAGATGCCCAAGATACACTTATGCCATCTGCTATTGTAGAAAAAGAATCATTGGTTAATTTTAATAAAAGTGATTATGACTTAGTTATGCTATTCTATTGCTATTTTAATTTTTAAATTATTTGTATATATCTTGTAACCTAAAGCAAAATTACTTTTTGAAAGGCCAGTAAAATATATAAATAAAGGGCAAATCAATAAATACCACGATGCTATTAATTGCTAAAATATAATGTGAAATACCAAAAAGAGTAGAAATTCACTTCTTGCTGAATTGAACTTTGAAAGAGAATTAGTATTTAGATTGAGAGAGTTTGTTTATTTCTCTTTAATACCTGCCAAAATGTATGAAAATACAAAGAATGGAAAAGTATTATCACTGGTTTTAAGAAATTTAGTTTTATGTGGAAGGGAGATAAGATGTATAAAAGTTAATTAACAACATGAATTCATGAATAATAATGGATTATGAATAGTCATGGAGATTGATAAATGAGTTAGTGACAGATTTTATAAAAATTTAAAAGATAGAATGGCCACTGTGGGCCAAAGTGGTCAGGAAATGCTTTGTTGCATTTGGAACTTGAACTAACCCTTAAGGAAAAATATAGAATTGTGTTGGTTGGAAATAAGAGATTTCAGATCCATCTGGATGACTAGTGTGGAAATGGTACAAAGTGAGAATGGCACATAGATATACGAAAGGCCTATCTATGCACAAGTAAAAATCTGTAGACTCCCCACCTCCCACTTGAGTGGAGGGGTGTGTGTGTGTGTGTGTGTGTGTGTGTGTGTGTGTGTGTGTGGCAGAGGGAGGTGGATAGGAGAAAAGGTCAGGAAGGAACATTGGGGTCATGTTTTGAATGCCTGGACTAGTGTTTTACCTTTATACTTTAGTCAATTGAGAACCAATGAAGATTTTTAAGGAGAATGGTACCATAATACAAACTGAGTTTTAGCAAGATCAGTCTCTACTGATAGGCCAAGTAGGTGAGAGGAAGATGACTAAAGCAGAAGACTATTTATGAAGAGAGTGAAACAAAGACCTTAGCCAGAGTGTGTACAGGGGCATGGGAGGGTCAGGATGAGCATGAGAGTCATTACCACAGAGGATCACCGAGGACTTACTGACTCCTCACCCACTATGCAGTGCCCATGTATATTATAGTTTGTCCTGTGTCACATGTCTATTACAGAATTGGCACATAGAAAAAGAAATATGTTAATAGTGAGAACTAAAACCCCTGATAGTTTATGCATATTCTGTTGCCACTGTGACTTCAGAGGTTCTTTGGTGTTCCATGATTTTTCAGGAGGTAGGACTCTGCAGATCCTAAATGCACAGGAGGACAATGCTGGAAGATACTCTTGTATAGCCACTAATGAAGCAGGAGAAATGATAAAGCACTATGAAGTGAAGGTCTACAGTAAGTCCTGAAAAAACACTACATTTCATATTTTCCTCAAGTTTTCTAACTTTTTCGATACTGTTTTTTATTATGGGTTCATAATTATTTATACTCATCATTAAAGCTTGTTGTCTGTGCAGTTTCCTTCATTAAGATGGAAGTTGAATTAACATTGTACCCATGACCTCAATTGCTTAAAGATGTGAAGAGCCCATTCAGTCTGCTCACTAACCTCTTGTTGGAGAACTTTTCAGTGGTACTTCCTTATGTTTCTGTTTTTCCTTCTGAAAACCCTCTGGGCTGAGTTATAGTACTTTCATACACAAAATTGTCATTTAAATACACACACACACACACGCACATGCACACACACATTCTAATCAATAGCTTAAGATGAGTTTATCAATGACTTTGGGCTGATCCACTATACTTTGACCTGTACATAAAAAGCAAATAAAATCCTGGGGCACCTGGGTGGCTCAGTCAGTTAAGCATCTGACTTTGGCTCAGGTCATGATCTCATGGTTTGTGAGTTCAAGCCTGCTTTAGGTTCTCTGTCTCCTTATCTCTCTGCTCCCTCCCCAGATTGGACTCTGTCTCTGTCTCTCAAAAACAAATAAACACTAAAAAAAAAAAAAAAAAAAAAAAAAAAAGACAGCAAATCCTACCATTAACAGGGCCTACATTTCAGGATTTTGGTTTTGTTTTTGTTTTTAAAAAGGAAGAGAATCTTTCTGATTGTCTTTTATTCTTTGAATCAGCTCCTTTAATGACTGACAAAATACATTTTATGGGTCATGCTTGGACTGTGTCTGGGGACCTGGAAAAATGAAAGTAATGGTTCTGTGAAGCAATGGTTCTAATTAGACTCATTGGCAGTATTCAAATGAAGGGAAAAAGATACTTTCCTTCACATTTCCTTCACGTCTGAACACTACCATTTCATAAGATGCGCTCTTGGGTCCATGGGGGAAGAAGAGCATAACAAATGCCTCAGTTATTTCCTTGTTTTCTTAAGAAATTGTCAGTGTGATTTCCATGATAGTCCATGTATATAAAAGAACCAGTGCTCACTCTAAGAATATTCATTTTTTAATGCAGTTCCACCCATCATCAATAAAGGGGACCTTCTGGGGCCAGGTCTTTCCCCTAAAGAAGTGAAGATCAAAGTAAACAATACGCTGACTTTGGAATGTGAAGCTTACGCGATTCCGTCTGCCTCTCTCAGCTGGTACAAGGATGGACAGGCCAGTCACACATTTTTTTTTCCTTTGCGAATAGTTTCTTAAAAACAAAAATGACCAATTAAGTTTAAAAAAAAAAAGGGAAAAAACAGGCACCAGTAACTCAGAGAATCAATGTCACCTTATAACCAGCACAATCCCATGCTCCCAGAATATAAAACTGTTAAGAAATTGAACCATTTCAACAATCTTAGCACTATTCCATCACAGGAAAGTTTGAAGGATTGTTTTTGTGGACATTAGCAGTCATCTATAAAACTCCAGCCGCTTTCCCACTGAGGAACAGTTTTTGTGTTCTGTGGCTTCACAGCATAAGCAAACTTTGTAGAGAAGAAACAGAACAGTGCTAAGCCAAATTAAAATGATATAACAAGGGTACTAAGTTTATTCAGAGTTTTCTCTGAAGACCTTTAATTCTTTTACAAAAGGTAACCTGTTTTACATTATAAGAGGAAGAAAAAGAGCTAACTGTGATGATTAAGTGCCCAATTCAGTTAACTAGGGGCAATGAGAAACTATAAATAATGACACTTCCTTCCATTATGTGATCTGACTTTCAGACTATACATCCTCATTTCTCATTCAACTTCTTTTCTTCCATGCATGTTTTAAAGATAAATGTGCTAGTGTTTTGACACCAAAATAGACTCTTTTTTTGGCTGTTGTTAACACTGTGCTTAATAGAGATGTGGCATAACTAAGCTGCTGTTTGTCCTGTTATACACATAATCAACCAAATGGTCAGTTAAATTCCAGCTGTAGAAGTTCAAGTCAGAGTTATGATTTAAGATGCAGACAGAGGGGCGCCTGGGTGGCGCAGTCGGTTAAGCGTCCGACTTCAGCCAGGTCACGATCTCGCGGTCCGTGGGTTCGAGCCCCGCGTCGGGCTCTGGGCTGATGGCTCAGAGCCTGGAGCCTGTTTCCGATTCTGTGTCTCCCTCTCTCTCTTCCCCTCCCCCGTTCATGCTCTGTCTCTCTCTGTCCCAAAAATAAATAAAAAATGTTAAAAAAAAAAAAAAAAGATGCAGACAGATATAGCTTTTTTTTTCAGATCACAGAGATTTTGCAATACTGGCAGCTAGAAAAAAAAATTGTCTCTTATAAAGTAAGCAGCTTCATCTGGAAGCCGTTGGAGAGGAAAAATATGGAATTCCCACCATGTTCTGTTTATAGTGTCTTTTCTGACTGCAAGTACACTTCATGGTACAATATCAATTCTAGATGAGTTTGCTTGGAAACAATTCCTTTCTCCTTTGAAATCTTATTATTTCGTTTTTAATTTTATCTAGAACCTTTTTATTTGTTTTAGTTACAACGCATGCACACACATACACACACAAACACATACCCACGTAAACATTGACTAAAGACTAGAATCGTGCCAGGAATGAGGCATTTTCGTTTCTTTAAATATCATAATGATGGTTAATTTACAGTTCCAAATCCAGACTCTGAAATTGATCCAGTTATGATGCTTTAGTTAAACTGCTAAATTTTTCAGGGTTTACCATTGGTTCTCTAAAATGTGTGCCCCCCAAAATACCAGTTTTTGTTTTCCATATCCTTTCTTCTTTCATTCTTCAGATAAGCAGCACTACTTCAGTAAAACAGCACTCTTGAGAAAATACACCAAACACATTGGTCATGTTAGCCACAATAAGTTTTAATAGAATCTTTGAGTTATTTATTCATGCCTTAAAGGGTTTTTTAGCATAGAAAATTTAAATTATATTATTTTTATTTAAGTGATATAATGTTAATAATGATTTAGTTCCCAAATTATTTATTGAGCACATACTATTTCCTGGGCATGATTTAGATTCAGGGGATACAGCTATGAAGGAAACAGACAAAAGTCTCTCCTCGTGTGAAGTTTGGGGAGACAAACACTAAATAAACAAACCAGTGCAGCATATAATGTGCCAGATGGGGTAAATGTTATGGAGAAAATTCAGTCAGGAAGAAGAATAGTAAATATGCTCTCTTATTTATGTAGGGAAGACCTCACTGATAAGGTGATATTTGAGCAGAAACTCAAAGAAAATGCAGGAAGCAGACATAAAATACCTGAGGGGAAGATATTCTAAAGTAGATAGAATAGCAAGGACAAACATCCTGAGGCATTTTGGCTGAAGTGCAGTGATCCATGGGAGCACAGCAGTTGTGAGCAAAAGATTAATGGGGAGACAGATCATACTGCCTTGTAGACCAGTTGGCCTTTATTCTGGTAGGAAGTTACTGGAAAATTTTGAACACAAGAGCAATATGATCTGACTTAAGGTTTTAAAAGGGTTACATTGGCTTATATTGAGAGAAGATAGAAAGAGTGGTCCAGAGGGGAGATGGTGATTACTTGGACAAAGCTGGTAGCAGGATGTGAGGGAAAACTGTAAAACAAAGATGAGTCCAAGATTTTGCATAAGATCAATAGGAGAGTGAGTTTAGATAGATAAGAGGTCCGAGGATTAAGCCTCAGGGACTCCAACATTTAGAGGTTGTGGGGCAGAGAGTGAAGTCCCCCAAAAGGTAGGAGGGGGGGAAAGTTTTTCAAAATGAACACAAATTAAATAAAAACTGAGAGAACTGACCAGTAAATTTAGCAACATGGATGTCATTGGTGATTCTGACAATGTCATTTTGGTCAAGTGGAGACTGTAAAAGTCTTATTGGAATAGATTCAAGAAAAGATGCATAGAAATGGAGACAGCATATGTAGAAAACATTTTAAAGTCATTGGCTATAAAGGGGAGTAGAAAAATGTGGAGTTAGGCTACATTCTAAAGAGATTTTTTTTAATGGGAAAAATTCTAGTATGTTGTATGCAGATTGAAATCATCCAGTGGAAAGAAATCATTTGATGATGATGCAGGTGACAGAGGACATAGTTGTTGGAGAGGTGTCTTTGAATAGACCACAGGATGCTCAGAATGGACAGACCAGTGTTAACCAAGGTTAGACTTTTACCAGGGAAATAAAATAAAGGGAAAGAAGGCAAAAGGAGTTGAGGGCTTATGCAAGGAGCGATTGTCATAATAGACCTTCACCAGGTCAGGAAAAGAGTGAGTGGCAGTGAAAAGAGGTCTGTGGGGGTGTGAGTCTTCCCTTGGGACCAAGAATTTATTGGAGTTGGGATGCTAGAGGAAGTAAGTTAGGAAGTTAGGAGGTAGTGGTCAGAGAGTGAGAACTTGAAAGTGAGATTATAAAGAGATGTGGTTACTGGTAATTACAAGGGTGAGTATGACTGGTTGAGTGGCTGAGAGAGGATTGGGGACAAAAAATTAAAGGAGAGGAGGTCAGGGAGCTGAGAGCACACAGCATTGGATAACTGTCTATGTGGGTGTTGAAATCACCAAGAATTACGAGAAAAGTATCATTAGAAAGAATGACAGTGAGCCAGGAGCTAAAGCCTTGAAGGAATAAGAGGGAACTTAGTGTAAATGTAAATGTTTAGAAGGCAAGAAATGTTCTATTAAGTGTAGGTGATGTTATTAATAAAACATTGTAATATAAATATCTGTAAGTTAGTTTGCCATATAAGTATAGTAATACTTTGAATCAAACACTGTAACATAAATATCTCTAGGTTACAAATTTCCATTTATGAAGTAATAATGTTTCTGAATGACCAATAAGTGATATTTAGATCAAATGAGAATATTCATGCCCCCAGTCTTTCATTTAAAAACTCTGAAATTTTCTACAGAATTATAGTAAAAGATATGCTTTTTTAGTACAGTGTGGAATCAGCTGATAAATAATTTTTCCAACATGGATAAATAGATATGGTATGTAAGAATGTTTTTTTATCATACAATAGATTTGATATATAAATGTGCCACCCGGCAATAACTGGGCACAGATGTAAAGCATATGAGCAATATTTTCAACAAATAAAAATGTGATTACTCAAGAAGTTTAATTAAAGTAAATTAATTAAATTATTGTTATCTCGAGTATTTCAAATGTAATTTATTTTTGTTTATTAAAGAATCCTAAAAAGTATCAGCTGTATGGTCTCTTAGAGGATTTATTAGAATACTTCATGGTAACATTATTATAATTGAATCACAGCCTCTTAAATCAGATGATCATGTTACTATTGCTGCAAATGGACACACACTTCAAATAAAGGAGGCTCAAATATCAGATACTGGACGCTATACTTGTGTAGCATCTAACATTGCAGGTGAAGATGAACTGGATTTTGATGTGAATATACAAGGTAATGATAAGATGCTTATTGTGTATAATTTAACTTATATGATCTATCAAAGCAATGAAAAAGAGATTCGACTTATTTTATTTTACTTTTTTTAAATATAATTTATTGTCAAATTGGCTTACAGATAACACCCAGTGCTCACTGGTTTATTTTAAATACCTATCTTTCTGTTGACAGTAAAAAAAATTCATTATTGAACACTGGAACTTGAGAAATTGAGGAAGAAATAATACATTATTCAGGGTTACTTCTATTATTTTTATGTTTCCTTCTGGTATCTTTTTGTAAGGTATACTTCATTTATAAATCAGGGTCACATGATACAGACTTTTCTATTACATGGGCTTTCCCCTAATATTTTTTTCATGAAGGTTTTGTTTGATAGCATTTACATGGAAGGCAAGAAAGTAGTAAAGTATGGAATTTTAAATGGTCAGACTTGAAATTGAATGATGATTTAGGCTCTTACAAACTTTTTGACTTGGGCAAGTTACATAAATATTTTAAGCCTTGGTTTCCATGTTTTGAAATTAATCCCTTAATTTAAAAGGGCTCCTGGGTGGCTCAGTCATTTTAGAGTTCAACTCTTGATTTTGGCTCAGGTCATGATCTCACAGTTGGTGGGTTCGAGCCCTGTGTCAGGCTCCACACAGTCCTAAATAACATAAAATATGTAAAAGTTTCAGGCGCTAGGGTGGCTCAGTCAGTTAAGCAACCAACCCTTGATTTCGGCTCAGGTGATGATCCCACTGTCCTGGGATCGAGCCCCATGTTGGCTCCACACTGAGCATGGATCCTACTTAAGATTCGCTCTGTCTCCCCCTCTCTCTCTCTCCCTCTCTCTCTCTCTCTCTCTCTCTCTCTCTCTCGCTCTCTCTCTCTCCCTCTCTCCCCCCCTCTCTCCCTCTTCCTCTCCCTCTCTTCCTCTGCCCCTCCCCTACTTGCGTGCGAGCGTACACACTCTTTCTCTCTCTAAAATAAATAATAAAATAAAAAAGTATGTAAAACTCTTAGAAAAACGTTTAGAAGTGGTACCTGCTATAGTTGTTGATATTGTTACTTTTGTGCTTTTATATATGCTTTTTATAACATGCTCTTTAATAATGTACCCATTTTATCAGTTGAGTATTAAAATATGTATTTAACTACACTTCTATTGTTGAATGTCTAGGTTGTTTCCAAGTTTTCACTACTCATGTGATGCTTCACTGAACATCTTTATACATAAAACTCTTGGACATCTGTGGTTTTTCATAAGTTACTAATAGTGGAAATTTTAGGTCAAGTGTTGTACACTTTTTTAATACTTTTGATGTGCAGGAAAATTGCCTTCTAGAAAGTTCATGCTTGTCCCTCAGAAATGTTTGAGAATGTCCTATTATTTTTGGTAATGCAGTTATCAATCCTGATTGCATAACTTCTTTAGTCTTCTTAGTAAGACAAATCATTGGCAAATGATCTCTGTTGAGCTGGAATTTTTTTAATGGTTCCTCAAAATTTAGTTTTTCCCACTATGATCATATTCCTAGCCATGCATATTATGGCATATCTTCCCTGAAAATAGGCCTCTTCATCTTCTAAGACCTTTAACAGGGAGAGCAAAGCATGAGCATGGCATTTTGAGCCCCATATTTCTTGTTCTTCCACATGAAAACCAACTCTGACTCCTGTCTACTACATTTTTTGGCTCAGGACTCGAGTTGGTAGGTGTGTAAGTACTGGAAAATATTTTCGCATTGTCTAATTTGTTACATTTACAAGTCATTCTTGTGAAAATACAGGCAAGATCTTTGTTTAATTAACCCGAGCATTCACATGTGTCTAACATGTCATGTCTTTCCTCCATAGTTCCTCCAAGTTTTCAGAAACTCTGGGAAATAGGAAACATGCTGGATGCTGGCAGGAGTGGTGAAGCCAAGGATGTGATCATCAACAATCCCATTTCCCTTTACTGTGAAACAAATGCTGCTCCTCCCCCAACACTGACATGGTACAAAGATGGCCGCCCTCTGACCTCCAACGATAGAGTATTGATTCTACCAGGTAATGATGGCTATGAACTGAGTGAAACGTGGGGTCTTTGCCAAGTGTGTTTCTCCTTATTTATTAGTTCAGTTGAGTTGATCAGCTTTCTGGCCATGTAATTTAACTGACACAAGCTGCCAAATGCCCCTCGTATCTGTGAACCTTCAAGCTAAAAGAGTGTAGGCTGAGAATTTTGACAATGGGCTGGCATACCTTAGGTTATTTTCAGATCTGCTACAGGATCATTCTATCAACTTAAGAAGTTCTTTGGCTTCCTTCACACTCCATGTCTCTAATAGTGTGATGAGATCATCAGTTCAGTTTCTACACATTATTAATGATAAATTCTAAAATCTGCTTGCAAATAGTTGCTATTCACTTTATTAAATGTATTTATCATAAATCAATAGTTATGATTATTAATTTCAAATATTTTAGTTATTGCATGGTTTATTGGTGGAAAAGAAGATGTTTAAACTGTTGTGGAATTAATAACCTTTTCAAGGCTTCTCTTTTAACAAACATTCAAAGAAGCTTGTCAAAATTTACCAAATTGTACACTTAAGGTCAGTGTAGTCCATGGCCTGTAATCTTGATTTCAATGAAATAAAAGACTGTCTTGAAAAAAATTTTAAAAAGGTGACTAAATACAAATGTTAGCTAAATGTTGTGATACATGATCTGAAATTGGATGTAGGCTTGGAGGAAATTTTTTATAAAAGATTGTAACAATAATAAAATTTCAATATGAACTGTGAGTTCAATAGTAGTTTTGTGTTGATTTTAAATCTCCTTATTTTGATCACTGTACTATGATTATATAAGGGATCATTCTTGTTCTTATGAAATACAGATTTATGAATATTTAGGGGGAAAAGGGCACCATGTTTCCAACTTACTCTCAAATGGTTCAGAAAAAGGATTGTATGTATGTATGTATGTATAAATAAATAAATAAATAAATAAATAAATAAATAAATAAATAAAGTATATATAGAGAGAACTAAAATAAGTGGAATGAAATATAAATGGTAAACATAGGTAAAAATTTGTTACACAATTATTGAAACTTTGAGTTTGAAAATATATCTGTGAAATGTTTTAAAAATATGCACTTATTCTTTTAAATCTGTATGTATTATAATATACTTTATAACTTTTGCATCTCTGGCTCTTACTTTCTCAAACCTGTACCTGCCTCAAACATTGTAAACTTCTTTTACATATGTTCAAAACTGTAAAATTAAGAAGTCACTACATAATAACATTCCACATGGAATATGATGAGACAGAGAGAGCAACATTACCCTCCTGGGAAGAAATAACACGAGCTATTTGTCTCTCAGGAGATGTGATTCGTATATTGGATCACTTATCAATAATGCAGTGTTTGTTATAAAAATGGTATGTCAGATTAAAACTGAACCATTAGATGAAATAAGAACCTTGAAAGAAAATGTAAGGAAGTCATTAGACCTGAAAAACCGCATCTCTGTTTATGACCAGTGTTCACTCTAGGATTTAGAAAAGTAAATATATTGGGATCTGTTTTCAGGTGGGCGAGTGTTGCAGATTCCTCGAGCTAAAGTAGAAGATGCAGGGAGATATACATGTGTGGCTGTGAATGAGGCCGGAGAAGATTCCCTTCAGTATGACGTTCGTGTACTCTGTGAGTCTTTGTTTGTTGTGCGTTCTTTCACTCAAAAAAATTTTTGGAGGAACTAATGTTTGCACGATGTTGCACTGAGCACTTTAAAGACTGTAAAGATAATCAGAAAGTGATAGTGCTACTGAGGAATTAATTATCTTATACAAATTGAGAACACATTAGTTAGGACTCCTGAAGTGTCAGGTAACAAACTGGCTTCGACTAAAAAAAAGAGAATTCATTGACTCAGAAGGCGAAAGAGTCCCAGGGTAGATCTGACTTACATCATAACTGATTTCTGTGGCTCAAAAGAGGTCAAGCAGATTTAACCTTCCTCTTTCTCTTGGTTTTTTTTCCTACTAGCATCACTCTCCGGCGGGGAGGGGATCCCCCAGATTGACAAGTTGGCCCCCAGGAGCTCTACTCTTACAACTTTCTAATTTCACATCCAAACGAAAGCCTTTCTTAGTATTTACAACTGAAGTCCTAGAATTGGATTTTCATGGCTTTAATTGGCTAAGCATGAATCACATTTCTACCTGTGAACCAATCATAGCAGCTAAGTGGGCTGTTTAAGGCCTAGTTTATGTGCCTATCCTTAGACTGCAGTGATCTCCATCTGAATGCATGAACTGAGAATGGAAGAAGTATTGTACCTTGAAGAGAAAAGAGAGGTGATGTCACTAGAAGCAGAAATAAGTAGTTGCTTCCATTAGAAGAGACTGCTCTAGAGAGGTGGCAGTGGGAATGTACAGGACGCCATCAGCATGAAAGAGTTTAGATTTTATTCTGAGTGATTAAGAAAATGGTGGCAAGAATAATAAAAATAAAAGATGTAGGAAAACAACATTATTTGGGAAGAAGGAAGTCAATTTTGTTTTGGACATGTTGAATTTGGCATGTTACAAGATAAAGATACCTAGGTATAATATTGAAAGGGTCGTTGGAAATAAGAAACTTCAGCACAGAGAGAGACTGAACTAAGAATGTAGATTTGATAGTTATCCACAAACAGGTGACATTCAAGGGCACGAGATTTCCAACAGCAAGGCTTATAGATAGAGTAGGAGAAGATGAAAAGAAGTTTGTGGTGGGATTGTTAACAAGTAGGGAAAAGGAAAAGGAAAACAGAGTTAGAGAAGAAACAATCTGAGAAGTTCATGAAAAGCAGTAAACTACATACTATTCTATCACAGAATCCAAGGCATGGAAATGGTTATCAAGAAATGGATCTAGTATTGACCACTAAAGCAAATTTAAGAAAAGTAAAACTGAAAAAGTCCATTTGGCTTTAAAACTAAGAAAACATTGATATGATTCAAAAGATTGATTTAGATACTGTGGTATGGTACAAAGAAAGCCACAGGACAAAAGGATTAATCTTGAGCAACTAATCAGAAAGAAAACAAATATAGAGTACTGTTAAGACATTTTGCAGCGGATGGAAGAAATGGAGTAGAATTTTAGGACAAACAGCTTGTTTGAGAAAACATATTTAAGAAAGATTTGAGCTTGCTTATAGGCCACAGAAGGTGATCCAACAGAACGGGACAAATTAAAATTTCAAGTGTGTGTGTGGATGGGGGAGGGTGGTGTGCAGGAATTGATGGACCAAGACCCTAGAACAGGTGAAAAATTCAATCTAGGAACCAAGAGGGGTTAATTAGCCTTTCGTGGTAATGAATTGCCATTCATTGGAATGGTTAGGAGAGAAATGGGGAAATGCATATCAAATGTCTTTAGTCCTTTTCATTAAGTATGAGAGCAAGAAAAACAGTGGCAGGGGTGTTTGGGTCTGCAGAAAACAGAGAAGTTTAGTGATTACCACCATAGAGGATGTGGTAGACAGTCAACTGTTGAAATTAGAGCCATGTGGCTCAGTTATTCCTTTCTACAGCCACCCTTCCTTCCACAGCATCCCCAGTAACCTGGAGGTAGAGGTAAAATAATAATAATAATAATAATAATAATAATAATAATAATAATGATAATAATTAGTGTGCTCTATCTGGGTGGGGCAGGGTTGTGCTACAAGGTAAACAGGTATATATTGTGGAAGCACTGGAGGGCGAAAAACTAGTGAGACAGAGCATCACCAAAATGACCCCTATGAGGTCTGGGCAGGGCAAGAGGGAAAATGATGGAATTTAGCTGATGGGTTGATTGTAAGTGAGGAAAGATTAGAAAGGCTAGAGTTTTCAGTGCAAACAAAGAGCAGCTTAGGAAGGAAGCCTGAAAAGAGGTGGAAGAAAGAACACTAGAGTCCCAAATTCATATATTTGACAAGTATCTGTTGATTGCTCAATTATGTGCCAGGCACTAAGGACATAGTAGTGAATATCCTAGACATTGGTCCTTCTTCAGGGAGCTTATAACTTGCAAAGGGAAGAGGTGTTAATATTGAGTGGTCCAAGGTATGGCTGTCTAGGACTGGCTGACATGGAATAGAGATGAACTAATTAGGGTTGGATGGGTCATCAAGATAGATCTTAAAGTCTATGAGATAGTGATAAGAAAAAAAAGAAAATCAGTACTAACATCACCAAGAAGAGTGAAGGAGTATCCTAGATCACATGACTTAATTTGACCTAAGTTTGGAAAGAGTTTAGGGCACAGTGGAAGAATCTGATAAAGAAGCAAGATAATGGGGTATTGGGAAGGACTGGGAGTCAGTTAAATTGAAATGGAACCTGGGGGGTGAGTAGTCAAAGGTAGATGTTCATCCCTTCAGGCTATTTTAATTAAGAGGAAGTTGCACAGCATGATGGAGATAAGTTTAGAGAGCTGGAACAAAACAAAAAATAGAAACTGTACCCAAAATTCTGTCTAAATTAGGGATGTTTCACAGTGTTTGAGGCTCACCTTCTATGTGCTACTCCAAGGTTCTCTACTGAGAATGATTCTGAATGGTGTAAGCCAGCTGATGGGTCAACAGCTGGAGGAGCAGGTCAAAGAAAGAGCTCTGGACCTCTGGGACCTCCGGGACCTCCTGATGGTTCAGCCCCAGGCAGAAGTTGAGGAAAACATAGAATCTTTATGTCCCAACATCCCATTTGTTTAGTTTTCCTGGTATTGGGGTTACTGACAGGTGCATTTAATCTGAAGTTCAAGTTCAGTTTTTACTAATCTGCAGTTCAAGTTATATCTTATGTTATCTAGAGTATAGTAAAAATCATATAACTTTGAATGTGAAAATTTGCATTTAAAGTAACATTGAAATTCTAATATGTACCTTGTAGCCTTGGTTATTTTGTTTACAGACTTTCAGTTTAGTTTTTGAAAGACCCAAATACCACAGGACTGTATCTACATTAAATATATAGTCTTTACTGATTGCTAAAGTTATGGTACATTGTAAGAGAATGAAACAAAATAGCTAAGCTTTCCAAATAAAATAAAATGATTATTCACTTTGAAGATAAATGTTCTACATTTACAACAGCAAGCCAATACATGTGTTTCTAGTTTATGAAACATTTCCATTTTTTAAAATTTTATGGGTAATGTGATTTTTCATAATGGACTAGTCTAACATAAGATAGGTATGCACCTGGATTCAGTGGTATTATTTTAAATTCAAATGAATATATGTAGGAAAATCTAGAATGTGACTCTTAAAACTTTAGTGTACATCAAGATCACCTGAACAAATTTCTTGGCCTCTCTAAAGATGCCCATTGAAGAGGTCTGAGTGGACCCCCCATATTTGTCTCTAACCACACTCCCAGATGATGCTGATACCATGGGCACTGAGGCTGCAGAAACACACTTTAAGAAGCCCAGATAATTCCCTTGCAAAATGAAACCAAATCTGTACATTCCAAATACACTTTAAAGATGTAATTGATCTGGCTTGTCTAGGTGACCAGACTTAAATATTCATTCATGCAGATTCTACTTATATGTATGCTTGAAAACCCAGAAGGCATAGTGGAAGGGGCTGAGAGAGAAACAAGGTCAGACAATTTGGAGAAGGATTGGGATTGAGCTAAATGGGAATGAAAATCGTGGAAGAGGTTAGTCCAGGATAGGTAAACCCAAATTCACACCATTTTTATCATCACCTTAAGTTATTGGTGTAAAATGTTTCTTCTTCAACTTTGCTCTTCTGTTATCATGCCATACTTTTGAAAACTGCCACAAAATTAGAATAACTGAAAAAAGACCTTATCTCCTGTCATTATCTTTTTGTTGCAATCATTTATTAGTGCCACCGATTATTAAGGGAGCAAGTAGTGACCTTCCGGAAGAGGTCACCGTGCTGGTGAATAAGAAGACATTGATGGAGTGTTTATCCAGTGGCAGCCCCACACCAAAGAATTCCTGGCAAAAAGATGGACAGCCCTTGCTCGAAAATGGGCATCATAAATTTCTATCTAATGGAAGAATTCTTCAGGTAAAAGTAAAATAATCTTATTTTTAAAAAGCTGTTTCACTTTGCATTTTATAAGAAGTCTTTTTCACTTTTAAAAGATACTTTTTGTTGGTTTGTAAATATTATGTTTATAAAAATAACTAACCATAAGAAGAATGTAAAATAAAATTCTTTATTCTATACTCCCTACCAGAGGGGACCACTATTTTCTTTAAGTTTTTATTTAAATTCCAGTTAGTTAACATACAGGGTGATATTAGTTTCAGACATATGACTTAGTGATTCAACACTTGTGTACAACACCCAGTGCTCTTCACAGCAAGTTCCCTCCTTAATTTGCATCCTCTGTTTAACCCATCCCCCTACCCCTCTCCCCTCTGGTAACTATCAGTTTGTTCTCTAGAATTGAGTCTGTTTCTTGGTTTGCCTCTTTCTGTTTTCCCTATGATCGTTTGTTTTGTTTCTTCAGTTCCACATATGAGTGAAATCATATGGTATTTGTCTTTCAGAGGTGGCCACTATTACACTTTTGTGTGAATTCTTACAAAAATTGTCTGTACTTTTGACACATGCACACCCCTAAATTTACTACAACACGGACCTTGTGATAAAAACCACATTATAAGTAAATTATTATAATCCTTTCTGTAGTCTATTTCTGATGATAAAATCCCAGGTGGTGTAAGGTTCCCTGTAGATCAACACTTCCCCTGTATTAGTAAAGAATTGGTAATAAATAATGAAAACCACATAAATATCCCAAATTGCTGTTCACTAATAGCCATGTGTATATTTTTCTTGGGTGCCTTGGTGGCTCAGTTGGTTAAGCATCCAACTTAGGCTCAGGTCATGATCTCGCGGTTCATGGGCTCAAGCCCTGCGTCCGGCTCTATGCTGACAGCTTGGAACCTGGAGCCTGTTTCAGATTCTGTGTCTTCCTCTCTCTCTGCCCCTCCACACCCCCACCTCTCAAAAATAAATAAACATTAATTCTTTTAATTTGCCTTTTCTGATTGGAAATCTTTGTAAATAAACATTTGATTGACCTAATAAAAGCTGGCATCAGCACTATTATGCACAAAAATTTCTTTTTCTTGTGCTCATCTGGTATTAATCAGAAAAGGTATGTGATATTTATTCTGAAACATAATGATGAATATGAAAAGTTGCTTTATTAAAAGTTTCAGTTGAAATGTCTTCATCTTTTTCCTTAGATTCTGAACACTCAAATAACAGATATCGGCAGGTATGTGTGTATTGCTGAGAACAGAGCTGGGAGTGCCAAACAATATTTTAACCTCAATGTTCACGGTAAGAGCTCAGTTCCAATAACGTTTCTTAGCATACGCTGGAAAAAGCACAAAAACTGTGTTTTGGATTATGTGGACTTCTTTTGTATTTTTCACTTGAACAATGTGTGGAGTCTGCATTTATTCAATCTCCTATGTTCTTCCCATCACAACCAGTAGGATTATAAAGTACAGATCTCCTAGGAAGCCTGTTATTATATTATTTCAGTCCCTTAGGATAAACTAGTTACTTTGAAAGTGAAAAAAGAATCAAAATTTGAAACTCCCCCAAATTTTTTGTTTTTATGAAGTTAGACCCAAATATAGCTCTTCTACTTATAAAAATTTACCCACTAACCCTGATCGGAACCAGTTTCTGTCCTCAAAAGTAGAATTCATGTTGAGTTATATCCTCTAGTACCATTAGGTATACTCCCTGGAAAAGAAAAAGTCATTTGGGTAGTTAAATAATTCTCAAAATCCATCAGTACACCTATATGCTAGACACTGCATAAATACTAATTTTTTGGTAAAAAGCTATTGAGATACTATTTAGGCAAGTGTGGAAAAAAAGAAAGCAGTTGGATGTCAACTGCAAATGATTAATCCTATTTTCATGACCCACATCTGTTTGGGAATATTAAATTGGAAATGGTGAACAATCATCGTAAAAGATTTCCTTTGCGTGTGGGATGCACATACAGAATTCTAGCCCATGTTGGAAATAGCTGAAATTTGACATTTCATGAAAAATTTCTCCCTCCAAAATACTTTTATTTAGCATCATGGATATTCTTCCTTGGTGTGATTTGTAGGGAATTTTGGCGTCCAGCCTCGTTTGGTGTTTCTGTAACAAATATTTGAAACATTTTTATCTTTGGATTCCCAGTACCTAGCACAATGGGTAAAACACAGTAGGTGCTTAATAAATATCCTCACAATTTTTTTTTTTAATTAGTACATCTAAGCAAAACACAAAACAATGTGCTGTGAATTCTCAGGAGTAATTAAATAAATATGATCATCGTGAAAGCATACATTCTAATCTGTAAAGGGCAGTAGAGTATATGTTGAAAATAAAAATGTTGATTATGTTTTGATTCCCAAAGCAGAATTAATTTTTCCTCCTCCATGTGATCAAAACCCCCATTATAGCAATTACATATATTGCCTTGTGTTAGTTATCTTTATGTCTGTATCTTCACCCCCAATCCTACAACTTTATTATAGATGTTATAGGCAAATAGTCATTTCTTACAGATCTTGGTCTCCCTGAACCTATCTATAGTTGTTGTAGTTGCAAAATAAATAGTTGGTGTTTTTTCATATCCATTGCCTCTTCTTTTTTTAAGTGATTTTTTTTAATGTTTATTTGTTTTTGAGACAGAGAGAGAGTGCAGGCAGGAAAGGTGCAGAGAGGGAGACACAGGATCCAAAGCAGGCTCCAGGCTCTGAGCTGTCAGCACAGCTCTAACTCAGGAACTGCAAGATCATGACCTGAGCCAAAGTCTGATGGTTTAACGCCCCCCATTGCTTCTTCCTAATGCATAGCAAAAACACCTGAAGTGGGAACCTTGCTACCTGGAGAGGCGGCAGCCACTAGAGTTTACCCTTAAGGGCTGGAGTTTGGGAGGGTGTTTCCTCGTTCACCAGTTAATGATACTTTGAACCCCAATTACAGTCAGGAACCCATACTTACAATTAGAAAATTCATTTCGGAGAGACATAATTTAAATTATCTTCACTTAAAACCATACCACTTGTTATATCCCACTACAACAATGCTTGCTTCTTTTGGACTCTGTCTGCGGGCCCTTGGGATTTCAGCTCTCTGTGTTCACTCTCCTTCGTGTCCAGCTTAACTCTTAATGGAAGAGCATTTCAGCCACCTCTCTTGGTCTTTTTATTGCTCTTGTTCAGTAAAAGCTCAGCTCTGCATCTAACAACACAACATATTTTCCGCTTGATACCTACTAGGTGCTGTGCCAAGTTTTTACGTATGCTATTTCACTTAGTTATCTCAATAATCCCGGGTGGTTGGTACCATTTTATACCTCTTTTACAGATAAAAAGGCTGAGGTCTAGTGAGATTAAGTTTACGTGCCCAAAGTTACAGAACTGGCAAATACAGTGCCAGGATTTTAACTTAGGTAGTCTCATTCTAGAGGTTTTAAACTTAGCTATTTTGCTGTGTTACCTCTCAGTAAATTCCACAGCTGACCATACCTGCACCTCTGACCACACCTGCACCTAGGTGGCTAACCATGGCTGGAGGAACTCTTGGAGTCAGGAACATCAATGCCTATAAATTGATAGGTATCATCTTGAACTGGGCTCTCCATACTGCCTGGGCTCCTCCTCTTATGTCTGCTCCCTAGTGACTCTCTCTCACCTTCATCCCTCTCTTCAGATGACCCCTGGCTTAGCGGGCTCGGGCTGCCATAACAAAATGCCAGAAACTGTGTGGCCTAAACAAGGGAAATTAATTTTCTCACTGTCTGGAGGCTGGAAAGTACAAAATCAAGGTTCCATCAGGGTTTGCTTTCTGGTAAAGGTTCTTGCTGGCTTGCTTTGGCCACTTTGTCCCCACAAGGCCTTTTCACTGAGCACACATGGCCAGAAAAGCAAGGAAACTCTCTGATGTCGCTTCTTGTAGGGACAACAATCCTTAATATCAGGGCCTCACCCTTACAACCCCATTAAGCTTAATTATTTCCTTAAGGGTACCATTTCTAAATACAGCCACAGTGAGGGTCAGGGCTTCAGTATACGAATTGGGAGTGGAAGGGCAAGGCTGGGTATGTACACATTCAGTCCATAAACAGCCCCCTCTCGCTTTCTGTCAGTAAATGCCCTCACCTCCTGTTTTACAGAGAAAAGAGAAGGCATAGCCCAGAAACCACCTCAAATTCCTACCATCAAATGGAGCGTACTAACACCATCTGTTATTGCCACTTCTTTCCCCATTACCACAGAAGATCGAAGCATCCCTCTACCTTCCAAAGGCCAAAGACTAACTTGACTCTAGATCCCTGTCCACTGCCTCCTCCAAAATCTCATCATCTCCTCTCTTTCTCTTGAATATTGAAATTCTCCCTCTTTGTGGCTTCTTCCCAACAGCACTTAAATTTACTTATATCTTCCATTTTTAAACAACAGCAAAATATTCCCCTTGGACTTACACTTTCCCTTCAGCTGCCTCCCTCGCTTTCTCCCCAATTTCAAAACAAGCCTTTCTAATAACTGTATATATTTAATGTCTCCATTTCCTCGCTCCCACTCACTCATTCCACCACTGTATTCCAAATTTCACCTTCACATCACCAATGAAACTGCTCACTGAATTCATCAAATGACATCTTTATGTCCAAGAGGCACTTCCTGGATTTATCGTTTTTATTTCTGTGCATTTGACATTCTTGCCACTATCATTTTCAAATATACTCTTCTCTTTGGCTTTTGTGACACCTATACCCCTTATTTATACCCTGCCTTTTGGGTGTCATCCCTGACTCCTTCTCCTCTTCCTTAAATTTTATCCTCAAAACATCAAGTCCTAAAAATTCTATGAAATGTCCGTAAGTCCATTCACTTTTCTTAATCCTTTTTGACACCATCCCAGGCATAGCTACCAACATCTGTCACACATTTTACAGCACTGGTCTCCTCACTGGCCTTTGTGAATCCCTTCTAGCCTCATAATTAGTTCTCTCCATGGTGGCCAGATTGATATCTTAATTTCTGATTAAAACACTCTTCAGCTCCCCATTCTTGAGGCTGTATTTCAGCATTCTTAATGAATGGGTCCCAGAGACCTTATAAGATCTTACCTTTGGGAGCGCCTGGGTGGCTCAGTCAGTTAAGTGTCTGACTTCAGCTCAGGTCTTGATCTCACAGTCCGTGAGTTCGAGCCCCACAGCGGGCTCTGTGCTACAGCTCAGAGCCTGGAACCTGCTTCAGATTCTGTGTCTCCCTCTCTCTCTGCCCCTCCCCTGCTCATGCTCTATCTCTGTCTCTCAAAAATAAATAAACCTTAAAAAAAATGAAAAGAAAAAAGATCTTAACCTTTGCTTAGTCCTTTAATTCTCTGTGCATCTCCCCTACTTTGTTCTTCAAACTCTGGTCACGCTAGTCTTCTAGGTGCTGTGTTCTTTTCTCCACTTGGACCTTTGTATATGCTGTGCCTTCTTTCTGGAAGTACACCCATTTTCTGTCTTTCACTTAACTTATTCTTGTTCGTATTTCAGTATCTTCTTCAATGTCACTTCCTCCTCCTGATCCCCAGATTAGGATAGTTCCCTGTTGTTACCCACTCTTCTGATTGACTCTCATCACATTTGTAATTACGAGGCAGTATAGAACAGTGGCTAAGAATAAGGGCAATTGAGCCAGACAACAGTCTTTAGGTCTCTTCCAGTAACTAGTTGTGAAGCCTTAGGCAAGATGCCAACTTTTCTGTCTCCAGTTCCTTATCTCTAATATGAGGATAAGAACTGTATTTAACACATAAGGTTGTATGGGGAGTCAATACATATATGTGAAATGTATGTGTGATGGTATTTGTGCAGTGTTTAGAACAGTGCCAAGCACAGCATATCCATTCAAAAAAATGTTAGCTGTTATTTTTAGTTCAATGTCTGTCTTTAATGTCAAACTATTAACTCTATGTGGGCATTATCTATTACATTTTCACACTGCATTAGCACTTAGCACAATGTGTGGAATACAGTAAATATTTAATAAATGTCTAATAAATGAATGATGAATGAATATTAAAATTAATTAGTGGGTGAAAAATAAACAACCATGTGATTGTATAAGAAATTTTGCCTTTTTGATGTTTTGCTTTTGTTTTTGATGTTGTTTTAAGACCTTCATCTTAATATAATGAGTGTTCTGTTAATTGCATTCATGTCTCTCATCATTGGCCTGAACAAGACCCATTTTTACTTTTATTTATTAATCAGTTCATTTTTATGCCCGTTTCTTGCTCCTTTTTACCCTCTCCTTTCATAGAAAACCATTCGAATGTGTTAAGATGTTATACCATCTATGTCTGTGTATTCTTATAAAAATCTATTCCATTTACATATGTTTTAATGTGCATAAATAGCATTACATTATTAATCCTATTCTTTTTTTATTCCACTTTTTCTTTGCACTGCTTTGCTTTTGTAAATCTTTTTTTGTTTTGAACAATAAACCATAACATTGTTTATTTCTTAAATTTTCTGCTCATCTTGAAAGTCACTTATTTACATCGTCAAAATAACCTGTATGATTTGTTGATAGACACCCTAAAATTAAATTTCTACTTTACTGTTGCTATACGCACTAAGATAAATCCTTAAATAAAAATGTAATATTAAATACAAGAATATTCAAATGTACTGAATAAAAAGTGCTGTTAGGTCTTTCTTTGTACATTAACAAAACCATATTAGGAACTGCCTGCTACATTTTACACATAAAATACACAATAATTCTGTCTTTGAAAATTCTAGTATCCTCTTTCAATTGGGAAAAACAAAACTGATGGAAATTAGTTTGATGAGGACATTAGGAAATTAGAAGAGACAGCAAAATAACAGTATCATTAAGTCAGTGTGTTAGCAGACTATGGTCATCAGGCTTATATTAACAAATTGGAATATGTATTGCTGATAATATCAGATTTCACTTTTAACATGTTTACTTTTATAGTTCCTCCAAGTGTCATCGGTCCTAACCCTGAAAATCTCACTGTTGTGGTGAACAATTTCATCTCTTTGACCTGTGAGGTCTCTGGTTTTCCACCTCCTGATCTCAGCTGGCTCAAGAATGAACAGCCTATCAAGCTAAATACAAATGCTCTCATTGTGCCTGGTAAGGAAGTTATTACTCTTAAAAGGTGGGCAAAACCTTCTCACTTTTCTCAATACAAATGGCATCAACTTAGTCTTTTCCCAAACTTTTGTCTTGTTCCTTTTTTTTTTTTAATGTTTATTTATTTTTGACAGAGGAGGAGAGAGTATGCAAGCAGGGCAGGGGCAAAGAGAGAGGGGGACAGAGAATCCGAAGCAGGTTCCAGGCTCCATGCTGACAGCAGAGAGCCCCACGTGGGGCTTAAATTCATGAACTGTGAGATCATGACCTAAGCCAAAGTCAGATGTTTAACTGACTGAGCCACCCAGGCCCCCCTATCTTGTTCCTTTTATTTGTTCACATTAAATGCCTCTCTTTACCCATTTGGGGCCATTAGGATAACATTGTACAGATTTATGGTTTTAGTGAGAATGTATAGTAACAAGGTCTACTTTCAAGAAATTGTGACATTTAGGAACAACCTGCGGGCGATAGACTCCTTGTGGGTGATAGACTAGTAAAAGGGTGATTTCATTGGATAAAATCAGTGGTTGTTTTTAATCAATCCTAAAGCTCCTTGAGGATAGATAAATAGACCAACAGACAATCACTTCTACACTGTGGGAGATTTAACATATCTTGACTATAGTGTAATTACTGTGTGCTCGCTAGAACCTGTATCAAACAGTTCTACTCTCTATGGTTACTGGAGAGAAAAAATTTCTGAATTTCTTCCTTTATAAGGAAGTAGAATAAATACTGAAATCAAAGGGAAAGGAAGGATCGAAGACACTCAATTCAATTTAGTTCTTTGCTTTTGAATAGGAAATCTCACTGTTAGAAAAAGGATATATTTTGCTGTTTATCTTACTGACAGAAATAGTTATTAAAACAACTACTAGAGGCACCTGGGTGGCTCAGTGGGTTATGCGTCCAACTCTTGAGTTTTGCTCAGGTCATGATCTCATGGTTCGTGGGTTCGATCTCCACATCAGGCTCTGCGCTGACAGTGTGGAGTCTGCTTAAAATTCTCTCTCTGTTTCTCTCTGCCCCTCTGCATATTCTTTCTCTCTCTCAAAAATAAATAAACATGTAAAACTAAGTAAATAAAATAAAATAAAACAGCCTCTATGCCGCTCTTCAGTTTGCATTGTATTTGCCCACAGGTGGTCGAACTCTGCAAATTATTCGGGCCAAGGTATCTGATGGTGGTGAATACACTTGTATTGCTATCAACCAAGCTGGTGAAAGCAAGAAAAAATTTTCCCTGACTGTCTATGGTTTGTCTTTATTCTCCTCATAAAATTCTTTCATTTTTAAACTAGTATTAGAGATTTTCTATCTCAGCATCTTAATGAAAAAACAAAAAAAAATCCTTCTGCTCTTGTTTCCCTTCCTCAGTGCCCCCAAGCATTAAAGATCATGGCAGTGAATCTCTTTCTGTAGTTAACGTAAGAGAGGGGACCTCAGTGTCACTGGAGTGTGAGTCGAACGCCGTGCCCCCTCCAGTCATCACCTGGTATAAGAATGGGCAGATGATAACAGAATCCACTCGCTTGGAGATTTTAGCCGATGGACAAATGCTGCAGATCAAGGAAGCTGAGGTGCATCTTTTATTCTTGTTCGTGTGTCATGACTCCTTGGTGGGATTGTGGAAGAAAGCATTGGCAGTTGCATTCCCTTTACTGCAGTGACAAATAATTCTTATTTAAAAACAGCATCATCAATGCTATTGACCTTATTTTTCTTTCTTTCTTTCTTTATCTTTTAAATTTTATTTATTTATTTATTTTTTAAAAGCAGGATTGTAGAAGGCAATTAATTGGGACATTGGAGGGGTACCTGGGTGTCTCAGTCGGTTAAGCATCCAACTCTTGGTTTTGGTTCAGGTCATGATCTCATGGTCCCTGGGATGGAGCTTTGCATCAGGCTCTGCGCTGATGGTGCGGACCTCCTTGGGATTCTCTATCTCTCCCTCTCTCTCTCCCCCTCCCCCATTCATGGTGTCTCTCTCAAAATAAATAAATAAAACTAAAAAAAAGAAAAAAGAACTGGGGCATTGGAGCATAAAGATGACTTATGATTTAATCTACACGCAAACAGTGTGATTGGTCATCTGTAACTTAATGGAGAACATACAATAGTATCTTTTTCTTTTAGGTATCTGACACAGGCCAGTATGTATGTAGAGCTATAAATGTAGCAGGACGGGATGATAAAAATTTCCACCTCAATGTATATGGTGAGCATCTGCCTCTAATACAGCTCTTTTTCCCCCAGATGTGCAAATGCAAAAGTGTCCTGAATTAGCTTAATGAGGACACAACATTTTCTTCTGTCTTTTCACAGTGCCACCCAGTATCGAAGGGCCTGAAAATGAAGTGGTTGTTGAGACGATCAGCAATCCTGTGACCTTAACATGTGATGCCACTGGAATCCCGCCTCCCACGATAGCCTGGTTGAAGAACCACAAGCCCATCGGTAATATAGCTGTGCTTTTTTTTGTTTTGTTTTCTTTTGCCCTTAATTTACTAATGAAGAAACTAGTACATTTTCAGTACTATGCTTATAGCTGTGTTTACTTCAGAAAGCCTAATTAGTAGTAACTAATAATGATAACTAATAATAACTAATAGTATTCATTACGTAGAGATTTTTCTTTCTTGTTTTTTCAAAGAGGTATCCCATTTAAAATGAAAGTACAAAGGAAGAACACTTAAGAACTATAGTTGCCACATAAAATAAGATATATTATGGTGAATTGCAGAGACGTTAAAATAAGAGCTTTTTATGTTTTGTTTTGCTTTGTTTTCACCTCTAGAAAATTCTGACTCACTTGAAGTACATATTTTGTCTGGAGGTAGCAAACTCCAAATCGCCCGGTCTCAACATTCAGATAGTGGAAACTATACATGCATTGCATCAAATATGGAGGGAAAAGCACAGAAAAATTACATTCTTTCAATTCAAGGTATGTGGGGTATGGGTGGGTCCTGTCTGGCTAAGTCAGTAGAGCATGTGACTCTTGTGAGTTCAGCCACACATTGGGCATAAAGCTTACTTAAAAAAAATTTTTAAAAGGTATGTGGGGTACACTCTGATTCACTTTCAGTTTCTTTATTATATTCTACCTATAAAACAAATAAGACTACATCTAAAGAGATCATTTATAATTGATTGAAAATACCTTTCTTTGTAATTTTTTGGATATTTTCTTTTTTCCATTTTTGTTGAGATATAAGCACTGTCTAATGATGTGACTTACAAAATAACTTTAGATATACAAAAAATATTATCAATTTTCTAACCTATATTTATCAGTAGAGTTGTACTTTCATGAAAATGGTCATAACCGGAAAAAAGAATAATAGATATGTCATAATCTCTATATTTTTTCATTTTTACTGAAATGATTTTCCAATAGTATATATTCTATTGAATTATTTATTTTAATCTGGTATAACTTGTTTTGAGCCAAGCCTATAGATCTGCTTTTATTTATATAGATAAGTAAGATTAACTTATGAAGAGATTGTACTGTGTTCTAACTGCAAGTCAGGGATTGGTTAGATTTCAAGTAAGCATGGATTTTTTACTATTTTGGGGTGAGCATAGGAGCATTAATTCATTCTGCACTTAATCAACTTAATTAACACCTACTGTGTTTCAACATAATTTTGACCACTGGATGGATGGAGAACTTTCATACTTTCCATTTTCAGTAAACCTCTGATTATTACTTTTGGCCTAATGTTTAAATTGGAGTAGAAGTCTAACTTGAAACTAAGTTGAATGCCGGCTTTTTCTTATTTTATTACAGTTACTATGAAAAGAATTTCTCATAAATTATAAAAGTAATTGAATATTTTCTACCTATTTTGTGCTTTGCTAAAGCTAACTTCAAAAATATTTATTTTAGTTTTATTGAGATATAATTGACATATGACATTGTATAAGTTTAAGTTGCACAGTGTAATGATTTCATAAATGTATATATTGCAAAGTAAGATTAAGAACCATCAACTAAAAATTATAAGTAGGAAAAATTGAAATAAATTTATGACTATCGATGGTTTCTCTGATTAGGGATGCTTTGAGATTTCAGAAGCAAGATGAGAAAAATAACTATGCAGAGATTCAGGGTCAGGGATTATGTCTAATTTAGTTTAATGCATTAAAAATAATAAGTGGTAATCATGGGTAATGTGGTATGACCAAACATTTCATCAGATACTTTATGTGTGTAATCATATCTCAGGACTACAAATACATGTATAGGGCCTAGTACAGTGATTGTCGTATATTAGCTACTCATTTTAGGAGTCTCATTAAAACTCCTATTGATTTGACTAATTTAGTAACTGTAAATTCTGCAATTTTACATAGGGATGTGCTGTTAAATATTTAACAACTGACTCTGCAGACAAAAAGGTCCTTATTTGTAGCCAATCATTTGCCAGCTTCTATGGTGTAATTATTCCCATTGTGACCCATTTCAAGCTCCCAATATGACGTCACTGAACATGGAGTAGGGAAGATGTATAAAATTGGCTCTTGCGAGCTGGTGTGCACTACCTCCAGCATACCACCATAATTATTTAGAAGAGGAATTCACATGTGTTTCTGCTTGATACCATTGTCAATATTTTTATTAGACATTATTTCTCAATCAAATCATTAACGTGAAAAGCAAAGCTGGCTAGAAACAGTACAGAAGAAATAATTGGATCTTGAAACCTACAAGTCTATCTATTGTTCAGAATGAAGAATATTTAAATTGCATTATGAAGAGAGAAATAACCAACCTAGATACTCTTCTCAGACATTGATGCCAAGATTTCATAAAACACACTCCTGAGCTGTTCTAATTCTGAACTATATTGAGGATTTAATCTAAAAGTGATTCATTTGGCCAGGAAGGGTGCCCATGAGGTAGATTTGTCACTAGCTTGTGTGACTAAATAATTGTATCAACTTACAAATATAACAGGATTATTGAACTGTTTCCTCTAATCATTCCTCATTTAAAAGTAATTTATGGGGGCCTGTGGGTAGCTCAGCAGGGTAAGCATCCAACTCTTGATCTCAACTCAGGTCTTGATCTCAGGGTTGTGAATTCAAGCCCCATGTTGGGCCCTGTGCTGGATGTGAAGCCTACTTAAAAATAAAAAAAATTAAACATTAAAAATAAATAAGTATAAAAACAAAATAATTTATAAGGATAACAATAGTTGTATCTTTAACCACAACCTAGGAAAAATATGAAATAAAGATGGCATTTTGTTCTATGATTCTATTGTATTCATTGGAATTTATAATCTTGTGTTTTGTTAATGAGAATCTTAATCATTTTCCCAAAGTTCCTCCAAGTATTGCTGGTGCTGAAATTGCAAGTGAAGTCAGTGTTCTTCTAGGGGAAAATGTTGAGCTGACCTGCATGGCAAGTGGCATTCCCACCCCACTTATTCAATGGCTTAGAGATGGAAAGCCCATAAATAGCAGTGAAACAGAAAGAATCCGGTATGTTTTAAAAGAATCTTTACATCATTAATTGTAAGATATTCTTCAATGCCTTTATTCTTCAAATTTCATATGAATAATACCAAATTCAGTGCCATGGGAATTTGGCAATCATTATATTTAGAAAGAGAAAAGATAACATTTTGAAGAATTGGACACAGAAACCCTCCTTAGAGAATTGCTTAAAAGTGTGTGTGTGTGTGTGTGTGTGTGTGTGTGTGTGTGTGTGTGCGCGCGCGCGCGCGCGCGCGCGCGCCTGCGCGTGCATTTCCCTCATCCATCAGCATCAGTGAGTGCTTGGCTCATTTTGCAAAAAGAGACAATATCGTCATAACCTAGTTCATTCCTTGTAGTGATTTGTCTAAATCCCATTTTCTGCTGGTACTTGTTACCCATGCAACAAACTATACAGAGATGAGATAATTACATGGTAAGGGCTTCCTGCTCCCACTTCCTTCTCCAGGGCTTCCTGCTCCTGCTACTTTCAAAAACAAATACCTTTAGAAGAACAGTCCAGAATTCTAATCTCTACTAGATTACTTCATCACAAAAGTCCCATTGTATACACATATTTGAAGAATCAGATGCATAAGTAAGCATTAATTAAATGTATTATACACTTTATAATTTTAAATCAATATTTTAGATTTAGGGTTTGGACTGTTTTCTAGTCAATGAATTGAATATACATGATTTAAAAAATGATAAGTAAATGTTATTTTCTTTGAAGTCATTTTATATTAAAATTTAGATATTTGTTACCTTTAGAAGATTGAGTACATTGCCAAATAATATTTTAGAGATACATTTTAAGTTTTATTTCTTTGGTGTGGGCATATCTCAATAGTTAACAAGTATTTAATTATTTTTATTAAATCAACTGATATCAACCATATTGCAAGCCAAGCACCAGAAAGGTGGTAGGACCCAAGATCTTATGTAATATTTGCACCTAAGAATTTATGATCAGTCACTCGTCTCTTACAATAAGATCCCAAATGCACTTGTTCTTATATCTAACTTACTGATTATTTGTTAACAGCTCTGCAAATAAGTATGTATGGTTTGTAAGTGGAACAATTTGCCAATCAAATAAAGTAATTTTTTCAAGGTCAGCTTCCATTTCCCTTTGCTTATGGCAACTTGCTTTTTGTTTATTCATATGATTAAACTCATTTAATTTTTTTTTTCAACGTTTATTTATTTTGGGGACAGAGAGAGACAGAGCATGAACGGGGGAGGGGCAGAGAGAGAGGGAGACACAGAATCGGAAACAGGCTCCAGGCTCTGAGCCATCAGCCCAGAGCCCGACGCGGGGCTCGAACTCCCGGACCGCGAGATCGTGACCCGGCTGAAGTCGGACGCTTAACCGACTGCGCCACCCAGGCGCCCCTAAACTCATTTAATTTTAAAATTGATATTTTGAAAATGAAAAATACATTAGATTCAGATAATATTGTAATTTTTGGCAATCATATGTCATAACATGATAGGGTAGAAGTGGAGCATTTACTTTTGATATTGGAAGATTCTAGTAAAATCACTATTGTAGGAATAACTTTAGAAAGCCATTTAATCTCTTTCTAAAACACAGGAAGTTTTATATCAAAGTTTTATTTGATAATTAATGGTGTGTGAAGGGGATAAATAATGCAATAATCTTAACTTAAATATCTTTGACAATCTAACAGTATAGTTATTTACTATTATGTAATTCAAAGAAAAAGCTCTAGCAATGTGTAGAAAAATTTTTGCAAAATTTATCTCTACAAAATAGTTGTCACAGTTTAAATAAGCTATCCTATTCTCCTTCCCATTAAAAATATTACTAAGTCATATATAGTTACTTTTTGATTTTTTTTAGTTTCTTGTAACATTCTTCAAATTTCATACCAGAATTTTTAAAAAATTTTTGTTTAATAAATTTTGTTTAATAATTTTTGTTTAATTTTCTATGGGTAAGGAAAAAGTATATTAACTTTGAGAAAAACATGTCTTTGATTGGGATAGAGAAATTCCCAATCTGATTTCATTCGTTTCCAGTTTTTCTCATAAGGAGGTGGCAGATATAGGACATGAATTTTAGTTGGTTCTGTAGAATTTCAGTTGGTTGCCTGAAATCTCCAGTTTCACTAGCTCTGAGTTTAACAGACCTCCGTATACTTAGTGAAAAAGATATGAACCATTATATATCTAAGATGAAGGTGCATTTTATGGTGGTATTTCTTTAAAGAACACAATAACCCAGAGTGAGTTTTCAAGCTCTAAGCTTCACATGAATCATCTCAGTGCCTTTATTGTGGTGTTTTCTATAGGGTGACTGCAGATGGCAGTACATTAAACATTTACGGAGCTCTCCCATCCAATGTGGGGAAATACACATGCGTCGCTACTAATCCTGCTGGAGAAGAAGACCGAATTTTTAACTTGAATGTCTACGGTAAATGTGAAATTTCACTCTCTTTTGACTATGCCACCTTAGGAATCTATCAGTAGAAATAAAAATTCTAGCAGTAGGTGTCTGGAGCATTTAGTTTTAAAATCTGACGTCACTGCTGTTCCTTTTGGGATAAGTAGCAGTATGGGCAATTGTAGTTGAAATGATTTGAACTAGTAATGCACACCCCACCCATTCTCTCTCTCATTCTCATTTTCTGCGGGACATAGTTCCACCCGCAATTAGGGGTAATAAAGAAGAAGCAGAGAAACTAATGGCTTTGGTGGATACTTCAATAAATATTGAATGTAGAGCCACAGGGACACCTCTACCACAGATCAACTGGCTAAAGAATGGACTTCCTCTGCCTCTCTCCTCCCATATCCGGTTGCTCTCAGGAGGGCAGGTTATCAGGTCAGCTTTGATTATATGTGATTTGCTAGACAGATAAAGTCACTGTGACTGTAGGCTTTAACCTCATCTAAATGGTGTTTAAGAAATTTTTTTTCATAAGGTTTCACTGTTGTTTATTTTTCCCTTTCACTATATTTTTAGAAGAGAGAGGATAACAACAATAAAATTGAAATGGTTTTTTATTCTTATTTAAATGCTCACATTTTAGTAAATTTGTATAAAACAGGTCTTGCACAGACAGATGTATGTATCGCATATGTATTTCCAAGAACTACTATTTTAGATAAAACTTTCTATGGAAAGGTAATACGAAGATGCCTACCACAATCATGTGATTTTCATGTTAGCATCATTCTTTATTAATGTATATTTGAAAAATATTCACTCTTAAATTATGTTATATTTTTAATAGCATACTGTCAGTGCCTGATTAACTTTGTGGAACAAATTGCATTTGAGGCATCTGTATTTTGTAACCCTCATAACTAAAATTTCCCAGCATAACTCATAATCTGTGTATAAATTAGAAATATTTTCTTTGTATATGTTGAATGGGATTAAATTATGAAATATGGGGTCAAATTGTTTTTCAGGATTGTGAGAGCTCAGGTGTCTGATGTTGCTGAGTACACTTGTGTGGCCTCCAACAGAGCTGGGGTGGATAATAAACATTATAGTCTTCAAGTTTTTGGTATGTCACGAAGATGCCCCTAGTATTTTACTATGTGTCCAATATTAAGCAAAAGGCTTATATTTAGATATTGACATATCAGAAGAACTGGTAAAATATGATTTTAGTAACTAGGAAAGAATGTGTTTTCTCCCAAAGGGTCCATATTGGAACATACTATCTGTCAAAATACTCTTCTAACCTGGAATCTTGCATTAAGTCAATCTAAATTTTTAAAAATTGCATTTCAATCTGAACACAAGGACCAGTCTTTTCATACAAAGAGAAAGTTCAGAATGTTTTCTAATAATATTAGTGGTACATTTAGAGTATTTAAAATATAAATGAATATGTGCATGTATATGTCTTTGTGTGTGTATGTGTGTAGATGGAGAGACAACCTAAAACATTCCATTTCTGAAATATTAAGGTTTACTGGTCCAAATTTCTACATCCCAGAGAACATCTGAGAACAGTTAAGGAACTATTTACTATAGCCTACAAATGAATTTTGATGGATTATATAAAACTTACTCTAGAAATTGATATTATTTTATTTATTCCACATGCAGCAGTTGAAAGTATACTTCTGTAATTATAATATGCATTATAACAAATTAAAGAGACAAACCTAAGAAGTTAAAAAATGGCCAAAACTTAAAACAGTTTAATTTTGTATGTTCTGCAAGAAAACAGTCCTGAGGTTTCATTGCTAATATTTTGGGAGATTACTATTTAGCCTATCCAATACCTTTTTTTATTATAGGCAGTAATTATTTATATGCTATTTTAAATTCTATATTTTAGTAGATCACAGAAATACTATATAACTAACTGAACCATAAAAATTTTTTTAATCTAAGTTGGTCTCAATTTATAATAGATGTGTAAGTTTTACCTGTTGTTTTCTATATAGTGCCACCAAATCTGGACAATGCGATGGGAACAGAGGAGATCACAGTTGTCAAGGGTAGTTCTGCCTCCATGACGTGCTTTACAGATGGAACTCCAACTCCCAGGATGTCTTGGCTTAGAGATGGGCAGCCTCTGGGTCTTAATACCCGTCTGACAGTAAGCACTCAAGGAATGGTTCTTCAGCTTATCAAAGCAGAGACTGAAGATTCAGGAAGGTACATCTGCATTGCCTCAAATGAAGCTGGAGAAGTCAGCAAACACTTTAACCTGAAGGTCCTGGGTAGGTAAACATTCAATAATTGGAAAACAAGTGACAATAGAGATTTAGTAAATAAATGTAATTCTTAGAATCACTTACTACAGCGACAAAATTTATAAATATTCATTGCATTTCACATTTCTGTTTTGTAATTTACCTAGGTTTACTCTGTGTGTGTGTGTGTGTGTGTGTGTGTGTGTGTGTGTGTGTGTGTGTGAGTGTGTGTGTGTGTGTGTGTTTATTTTATTTTTGAGACAGAGCATGAGCAAGGGAGGGGCAGAGAGAGAGGGAGACATAGAAGCCGAAGCAGGCTCCAGGCTCGGTGCTGACAGCTCAGAGCCTGACACGGGGCTCAAACCCACAAACTGTGAGACATGACCTGAGCCAAAGTTGGACGCTTAACCAACTGAGCCTCCCATGCATCCCTACTCTTTTTTTTTTTTTAATTTTTAATGTTTATTTTTAAGAGAGAGAGAAACAGAGTGGGAGCAGGGGAGGGGCAGAGAGAGAAGAAGAGGCATACAGTCCAAAGCAGGCTCCAGGCTCTGAGCTGTCAGCACAGAGCCTGGCACAGGGCTTGAACCCACAAACCATGAGTTCATGCCCTGACCTGAAGTTGGATGCTTAACCGACTGAGCCACCCAGGTGCCCCTATCTAGGTGTACTCTTACCTGAAGCATGTTAAATTTAAATTATTTTGTTTCCCCTCTGTTTAAAAGATGAAAACTTCTACTTGTAAAACATTATTCATTAACAAAGTCATACAACCAATCGCTAAGTAGATTTTTAAGTTTTTTCAAGAACGAAAAGCTCTTGATAAATTGCAATTTGATGGAAAAGCATAGCATGTATACTATTTTATGTTCTTTCACACAATCTTTCCAAGTGATCCAATTATAGATGATAGTTATCATAGTCATTTCAAAGAGTCTACTTCCATTTACTCTTGTGTGCATTAAAATGAATATTTGAAATGAGTATTACAATGTTCTACACACAATTACTATAAAGAGAAAACACCCCATTTACTTGAAATAAAAAATTTTGACTTTGGAAGAGAAATGAGGAAGAATGAGATGAACTATTTTAATAATTAATTATTTTTGGAGTTTAGTTTGTTTTTTCACTACAATGTCCGTAAAACATCAGCCTCCTCAGCAAACAAAATGTACCTCACAAGGAACAATAAGAATAATTATGGCAAGAGGCTAACCTATGTTTTCAGGATGCCCTGTAATCTTTCTCATAGTACCTATACCAATTTAATCATTTGGATAACGTTAAAAGTCTGCTTCATCCTTAGTTAAGCTCTGTGATGGGCAGTACCCATCTTTCTTATTGCTATATTCCCAAGATTTAGCTTGGCATTTGACACGTGAGGTTTATTCGTTGGATTGAATCGAATGGAATTAGATACTTGCTAGCTGCATTAAAGGGGGTTTTAACTGGGGCGCCTGGGTGGCTCAGTTGGTTAAGCGTCCAACTTCGGCTCAGGTCATGATCTCGCGGTCCGTGAGTTCAAACTCCACGTCAGGCTCTCTACTGACAGCTCAGAGCCTGGAGCCTGTTTCAGATTCTGTGTCTCTCTCTTTCTCTGACCCTCTTCTGTCCATGCTCTCTCTCATGCTCTCTCTCTCTCTGTCTCAAAAATAAATAAACATTTAAAAAAATTTAAAAAAAAAATAAATAAAAGGGGTTTTAACTATAGAGGGAGGCATAATACTATCTAAACAAACAAAGAGGAGACTGCAGTGTAGACAGGTGTTCCATAGAATGAAGGGTGGTAGGGGAGGTGCTACTCCAGGGTATTTAGAGACAAAAGACACAAGAAAGTGTGCATCTGTAAGGAGGGGTGGAGTAACAAATTCCGGTACACCAATTCACAGAGTATCAGGAATAACAAGAGATGACAGAAATGTGATCTTGTACATTGACTATACATTATGTGCCAGGCATGTTTCTAGTCATCATGCAACAAAGAAGTGCTGAACACCTACCATGTATGCAACATATGGCCCGGTCCAACACGTGGCAGTGTGGTAAGAGAGAAAGCATACTCCTCTAGGAATTCAAGAACCCAGCAGCAGAATCACAACCCAGAGCATTTCTCAATGTAGAAAACTAAGGAAGAAAATGTCAGTGATACTGTTAGCATAGTGTACAAAGAACAACCTTTTTAGCTGCAGGGTTTATAAGGATAATATTTTCTTAAAACAGATTTGAAAACTGGCTCAGCAGAAAGATGAGAAGTTTCAGCATTTCAACATCTGTTGAAAGCTAATTCCATTAAAAACCTGAAAAGCTCTTTACTTGGATCAGCGCTACACTCCAAATCTGAAAGTAACCATCTTAACCTGGGGAACGGCTATTCTTAGCTTAATGCTCTCCACATGGTGGGAGGTGTCATGGTGTATTAGTGGTTCTGAAAAGTCCAATGTTAAGAAGAATGATGAAAACAAGGGAAAATGCTCATACAAAGTAAAGCTAAGGAGTTTCGACAGGGTCCAGGCTGTGAAGGGGTTTGTTGACCACATTAAGAATTTGGTTTTTATCATAGAACAATGGGAAGCCATTAAAAGTTCTAGTAAGTGGAATGCCATGAGTAGAGTTGCAGTTTGATAAGACCACTCTGAGTGCAAAGTGGAGAGCTACTTGGAGCAGGACAAGAGTGGATTCTGAGAGACCCATGTATTATTAGGAATTGTGTTTGGCTGTGAATAGCAGAGGCTAAGTATGGCAGCTTGAACAAGTAACTTTTGTTTTTCTTGCTGAGTGAGATGTCTAGAGGTAGGCAGTAGCTGTGTTGGGTAACCAGTTCAGATATTTACAGTTCTCTTGACCTTTACATCATGGTTGTCAGTGATCATGCATTGTGTGCTCACCACCAGCATCAGTAGATTCAACAACAGAACAGGAAAAATAGGCAGGGTGAAGAGTTGCTCCTCTAGAGATTTTCTTAGAAGTCCCACAAAACCACTTCCATTTATATCTCATTGCTCAGAATCGTCACATATCACTCCATCTACTATCTACTACAGAGGCTAGGAATGTAGTTTTTACTGATAGCCCCAACAAAACTGACTCTGATAATGTGAAAGAAACAAAGAGGTAGATAATATTGGGTGGGTGCCTAGATCCAGAAAAGAGGCGATGTTAGTCCAAGTAAATAGTATTGTAACTCAGATTAGTAATGGAGGGGAGAGGAAAAATGTATTTAGAAATGATTTCAGGTAGAAGTAGTAGCACTTACATGAGGATTTGGACATAGGAGAGTGATGAAGAAGAAGATATCAAAAATGACTCCTAGTTTCGGGCTTATGTGACTGAATGAATAAATGCAGGAAATGCTGGAAAAGGACCAGGTTTGGAGGGATAAGATAACAGGTTCAGTCTGAATACATGTTGAGAGTGAAGTAGTGTCCAAACATTTCACTGGAGATGTTTATCTGATAATTAGATTTATGGGTCTTGAGCTCGGAAGAGAGATCTAAGCTAAAAGCATAAGTTCTGGAGTCATCAGAGTATGTGCACCTCCTACTCTGTCCAAAGTATAAGACGTATGAACAAGTCCCAGAATAAAATTGTTGACAATCACTTAACATCTGTAAGACCTGGTGACCGGGGTTTGAATCAGGTGGGAGCATGTTGTTTCTATTACGCTGCTGTTGTTTTCAATCTAGTGACTGTAAGCTTTTGAGGCTAAAGGCTATGCCTGATTAGTCTTTGCATCCACAGCGATTGGCACATGGTAAATAACCAATAAGTAAAAGGAATAAAGAATTGACTGTAAGTCAAATGGAAAATCAGATAAGTGCTTTTGAGTGATACGGGATAGAAATTTTATTGTTGATGTTGAGAGAATCAAGAGAGGATTTATAGTTTTTACAGATAAATTTAATGACCTTAATGTGACCTTGATAGTATTTGAACATGCTCAGTTACGGGATGGAGCTATTGGAGAATGTTCCAGTAGAAGGAAAAACATTAGTAAAGTCACAGAGCAAGAAAAGACTGGACTTGTTGAGGGAAAAGAAGTAGTCTAATTTGAAGTCTAGGTTGCATATAAGTATATTAAAAGTACATAATGTTATAAAGATAAATAAAGGCCTTATTGATGAAGCTTTGGAAGCCATGATAAGGAGTTTTTCTTCAATTCAGTAAGCAACATGGAGACACTGAAATACTTTAAATAAGAAATTTTGGATCATTTTAAAATGCACTTAATAAAATGGATTTTGACAGCAATACATAAGATGGAAGAAAGTAAAAAAGAATGGGTCAGTGGTTAAGAAACTCTGACTTCTTAATTACAGTCTGAAAAGGAGTATAGATTTAATGTATTATCTTTCTCCAGAAAGGAAAATGAAAACCATGGGTGGATTTTTTTTCTTTAAGTAAGCAGGTTTTAATAATAATACCAATAGCTGGGTGGTGGGTAATGAGGAGGGCTTTTGTATTGAGCACTGGATATTGTATGTAAGTGATGAATCACTAGATTCTACTCCTGAAAACAATATTATACCGTATGCTAACTAACCAGAATTTAATAAAAAATTTGAGGGAAAAAAATACCAAGAGCTGTGGTACACATTGAAATAGTAATAACTTTTTTTTTTAATTTATATATGAAATTTATTGTCAAATTGGTTTCCATACAACACCCAGTGCTCATCCCAAAAGGTGCCCTCCTCAATACCCATCACCCACCCTCTCCTCCCTCCCACCCCCCATCAACCCTTAGTTTGTTCTCAGTTCTCAACAGTCTCTTATGCTTTGGCTCTCTCCCACTCTAACCTCTTTTTTTTTTTTTTTTTCCTTCCCCTCCCCCATGGGTTTCTGTTAAGTTTCTCAGGATCCACATAAGAGTGAAACCATATGGTACCTGTCTTTCTCTGTATGGCTTATTTCACTTGGCATGACACTCTCCAGTTCCATCCACGTTGCTACAAAAGGCCATATTTCATTTTTTCTCATTGCCACGTAGTACTCCATTGTGTATATAAACCACAATTTCTTTATCCATTCATCAGTTGATGGACATTTAGGCTCTTTCCATAATTTGGCTATTGTTGAGAGTGCTGCTATGAACATTGGGGTACAAGTGCCCCTATGCATCAGTACTCCTGTGTCCCTTGGATAAATTCCTAGCAGTGCTATTGCTGGGTCATAGGGTAGGTCTATTTTTAATTTTCTGAGGAACCTCCACACTGCTTTCCAGAGCGGCTGCACCAATTTGCATTCCCACCAACAGTGCAAGAGGGTTCCCGTTTCTCCACATCCTCTCCAGCATCTATAGTCTCCTGATTTGTTCATTTTGGCCACTCTGACTGGCGTGAGGTGATACCTGAGTGTGGTTTTGATTTGTATTTCCCTGATAAGGAGCGACGCTGAACATCTTTTCATGTGCCTGTTGGCCATCCGGATGTCTTCTTTAGAGAAGTGTCTCTTCATGTTTTCTGCCCATTTCTTCACTGGGTTATTTGCTTTTCGGGTGTGGAGTTTGGTGAGCTCTTTATAGATTTTGGATACTAGCCCTTTGTCCGATATGTCATTTGCAAATATCTTTTCCCATTCCGTTGGTTGCCTTTTAGTTTTGTTGGTTGTTTCCTTTGCTGTGCAGAAGCTTTTTATCTTCATAAGGTCCCAGTAATTCACTTTTGCTTTTAATTCCCTTGCCTTTGGGGATGTGTCGAGTAAGAGATTGCTACGGCTGAGGTCAGAGAGGTCTTTTCCTGCTTTCTCCTCTAAGGTTTTGATGGTTTCCTGTCTCACATTCAGGTCCTTTATCCATTTTGAGTTTATTTTTGTGAATGGTGTGAGAAAGTGGTCTAGTTTCAACCTTCTGCATGTTGCTGTCCAGTTCTTCCAGCACCATTTGTTAAAGAGACTGTCTTTTTTCCATTGGATGTTCTTTCCTGCTTTGTCAAAGATGAGTTGGCCATAGGTTTGTGGGTCTAGTTCTGGGGTTTCTATTCTATTCCATTGGTCTACGTGTCTGTTTTTGTGCCAATACCATGCTGTCTTGATGATGACAGCTTTGTAGTAGAGGCTAAAGTCTGGGATGGTGATGCCTCCTGCTTTGGTCTTCTTCTTCAAAATTACTTTGGCTATTCGGGGCCTTTTGTGGTTCCATATGAATTTTAGGATTGCTTGTTCTAGTTTCGAGAAGAATGCTGGTGCAATTTTGATTGGGATTGCATTGAATGTGTAGATAGCTTTGGGTAGTATTGACATTTTGACAATATTTATTCTTCCAATCCATGAGCAGGGAATGTCTTTCCATTTCTTTAAATCTTCTTCAATTACCTTCATAAGCTTTCTATAGTTTTCAGCATACAGATCCTTTACATCTTTGGTTAGATTTATTCCTAGGTATTTTATGCTTCTTGGTGCAATTGTGAATGGGATCAGTTTCTTTATTTGTCTTTCTGTTGCTTCATTGTTAGTGTATAAGAATGCAACTGATTTCTGTACATTGATTTTGTATCCTGCAACTTTGCTAAATTCATGGATCAGTTCTAGCAGACTTTTGGTGGAGTCTATCGGATTTTCCATGTATAATATCATGTCATCTGCAAAAAGCGAAAGCTTGACTTCATCTTTGCCAATTTTGATGCCTTTGATTTCCTGTTGTTGTCTGATTGCTGATGCTAGAACTTCCAGCACTATGTTAAACAACAGTGGTGAGAGTGGGCATCCCTGTCGTGTTCCTGATCTCAGGGAAAAAGCTCTCAGTTTTTCCCCGTTGAGGATGATGTTAGCTGTGGGCTTTTCATAAATGGCTTTTATGATCTTTAAGTATGTTCCTTCTATCCCGACTTTCTCAAGGGTTTTTATTAAGAAAGGGTGCTGGATTTTGTCAAAGGCCTTTTCTGCATCGATTGACAGGATCATATGGTTCTTCTCTTTTTTTTTGTTAATGTGATGTATCACGTTGATTGATTTACGAATGTTGAACCAGCCCTGCATCCCAGGAATGAATCCCACTTGATCATGGTGAATAATTCTTTTTATATGCCGTTGAATTCGATTTGCTAGTATCTTATTGAGAATTTTTGCATCCATATTCATCAGGGATATTGGCCTGTAGTTCTCTTTTTTTACTGGGTCTCTGTCTGGTTTAGGAATCAAAGTAATACTGGCTTCATAGTATGAGTCTGGAAGTTTTCCTTCCCTTTCTATTTCTTGGAATAGCTTGAGAAGGATAGGTATTATCTCTGCTTTAAACGTCTGGTAGAACTCCCCTGGGAAGCCATCTGGTCCTGGACTCTTATTTGTTGGGAGATTTTTGATAACCGATTCAATTTCTTCGCTGGTTATGGGTCTGTTCAAGCTTTCTATTTCCTCCTGATTGAGTTTTGGAACCGTGTGGGTGTTCAGGAATTTGTCCATTTCTTCCAGGTTGTCCAACTTGTTGGCATATAATTTTTCATAGTATTCCCTGATAATTGTTTGTATCTCTGAGGGATTGGTTGTAATAATTCCATTTTCATTCATGATTTTATCTATTTGGGTCATCTCCCTTTTCTTTTCGAGAAGCCTGGCTAGAGGTTTGTCAATTTTGTTTATTTTTTCAAAAAACCAACTCTTGGTTTCGTTGATCTGCTCTACAGTTTTTTTAGATTCTATATTGTTTATTTGTGCTCTGATCTTTATTATTTCTCTTCTTCTGCTGGGTTTAGGCTGCCTTTGCTGTTCTGCTTCTATTTCCTTTAGGTGTGCTGTTAGATTTTGTATTTGGGATTTTTCTTGTTTCTTGAGATAGGCCTGGATTGCAATGTATTTTCCTCTCAGGACTGCCTTCGCTGCGTCCCAAAGCGTTTGGATTGTTGTATTTTCATTTTCGTTTGTTTCCATATATTTTTTAATTTCTTCTCTAATTGCCTGGTTGACCCACTCATTCGTTAGTAGGGTGTTCTTTAACCTCCATGCTTTTGGAGGTTTTCCAGACTTTTTTCTGTGGTTGATTTCAAGCTTCATAGCATTGTGGTCTGAAAGTATGCATGGTATGATTTCAATTCTTGTAAACTTATGAAGGGCTGTTTTGTGACCCAGTATATGATCTATCTTGGAGAATGTTCCATGTGCACTCGAGAAGAAAGCATATTCTGTTGCTTTGGGATGCAGAGTTCTAAATATATCTGTCAAGTCCATCTGATCCAATGTCTCATTCAGGGCCCTTGTTTCTTTATTGACCGTGTGTCTAGATGATCTATCCATTTCTGTAAGTGGGGTGTTAAAGTCCCCTGCAATTACCACATTCTTATCAATAAGGTTGCTTATTTTTATGAGTAATTGTTTTATATATTTGGGCGCTCCGGTATTCGGCGCATAGACATATATAATTGTTAGCTCTTCCTGATGGATAGACCCTGTCACTATTATATAATATCCTTCTTCATCTCTTGTTACAGCCTTTAATTTAAAGTCTAGTTTGTCTGATATAAGTATGGCTACTCCAGCTTTCTTTTGGCTTCCAGTAGCATGATAAATAGTTCTCCATCCCCTCACTCTCAATCTAAAGGTGTCCTCAGGTCTAAAATGAGTCTCTTGTAGACAGCAAATAGATGGGTCTTGTTTTTTTATCCATTCTGATACCCTATGTCTTTTGGTTGGCGCATTTAATCCATTTACATTCAGTGTTATTATAGAAAGATATGGGTTTAGAGTCATTGTGATGTCTGTATGTTTTATGCTTGTAGTGATGTCTCTGGTACTTTGTCTCACAGGGTCCCCCTTAGGATCTCTTGTAAGGCTGGTTTAGTGGTGACAAATTCCTTCAGTTTTTGTTTGTTTGGGAAGACCTTTATCTCTCCTTCTATTCTGAATGACAGACTTGCTGGATAAAGGATTCTCGGCTGCATATTTTTTCTGTCTAGCACACTGAAGATCTCGTGCCAATTCTTTCTGGCCTGCCAAGTTTCAAAAGAGAGATCAGTCACGAGTCTTATAGGTCTCCCTTTATATGTGAGGGCACGTTTCCCCCTTGCTGCTTTCAGAATTTTGTCTTTATCCTTGTATTTTGCCAGTTTCACTATGATATGTCGTGCAGAAAATCGATTCAAGTTACGTCTGAAGGGAGTTCTCTGTGCCTCTTGGATTTCAATGCCTTTTTCCTTCCCCAGTTCAGGGAAGTTCTCAGCTATTATTTCTTCAAGTACCCCTTCAGCACCTTTCCCTCTCTCTTCCTCCTCTGGGATACCAATTATGCGTATATTATTTCTTTTTAGTGTATCACTTAGTTCTCTAATTTTCCCCTCATACTCCTGGATTTTTTTATCTCTCTTTTTCTCAGCTTCCTCTTTTTCCATAACTTTATCTTCTAGTTCACCTATTCTCTCCTCTGCCTCTTCAATCCGAGCCGTGGTGGTTTCCATTTTATTATGCATTTCGTTTAAAGCGTTTTTCAGCTCCTCGTGACTGTTCCTTAGTCCCTTGATCTCTGTAGCAAGAGATTCTCTGCTGTCAGCTATACTGTTTTCAAGCCCAGCGATTAATTTTATGACTATTATTCTAAATTCACTTTCTGTTATATTATTTAAATCCTTTTTGATCAGCTCATTAGCTGTTGTTATTTCCTGGAGATTCTTCTGAGGGGAATTCTTCCGCTTGGTCATTTTGGATAGCCCCTGGCGGTGGTGAGGACCTGCAGGGCACTTCCCCTGTGCTGTGGTGTATAACTGGAGTTGGTGGGCGGAGCCGCAGTCAGACCTGATGTCTGCCCCCAGCCCACCGCTGTGTCCACAGTCAGACTGGTGTGTGCCTTCTCTTCCCCTCTCCTAGGGGCGGGATTCACTGTGGGGTGGGGTGGCCCGTCTGGGCTACTTGCACACTGCCAGGCTTGGGATGCTGGGGATCTGGCGTCTTAGCTGGGGTGGGTAGGCAAGGTGCACAGGGGCAGGAGGGGCAGGCTTAGCTTGCTTCTCCTTAGGTGATCCACTTCAGGAGGGGCCCTTTGGCAGCAGGAGGGAGTCAGATCCGCTGCCGGAGGTTTGGCTCCGCAGAAGCGCAGAGTTGGGTGTTTGCGCGGAGCGAGCAAGTTCCCTGGGAGGAACTGGTTTTCTTTGGGATTTTGGCTGGGGGATGGGCGGGGGAGATGGCGCTGGCGAGCGCCTTTGTTCCCCACCAAACTGAGCTCTGTCGTCAGGGGGCTCAGCAGCTCTCCTTCCCTTTGTCCTCCAGCCTTCCCGCTTTCTGAGCAGAGCTGTTAACTTATGACCTCCCAGACGCTAAGTCGCGCTTGCTGTCGGAACACAGTCCGTCAGGCCCCTCCGCTTTTTGCAAGCCAGACTCGGGGGCTCTGCTTGGCCGGCGAGCCGCCCCTCCGCCCCGGCTCCCTCCCGCCAGTCCGTGGAGCGCGCACCGCCTCGCCGCCCTTCCTACCCTCTTCCGTGGGCCTCTCGTCTGCGCTTGGCTCCGGTGACTCCGTTCTGCTCAGTAATACCTTTTTTAAAACCTTTAATTATAAAAAAAAACATATTCAGAAACACAAGAGAACTGTGTAGTTTATAGATTATCTCATCGAATGCTCACCATGATCCTATTAGTTAAATAATAGTGCTGTCCTTATTTTAGAGGTTTGCCCAAATGCACTAACTTAATAATTGTTGGAGCCAGGACTCCAAACTCAGGCTCTTTGACTCCAGATGTTCTGCTGTAAACCTCTGTTCTAAACTGTGTGCCTGATTTAAAAAAAAAAAAAGTCTAATCCTTGGAGCTGTCCAACAACTATTTTGGCTGCCTTGTGAAATAGTAAGCTGGAAATATTCATAGAAAACTTGAATGATCATTGTATGGAAAGACTGTTTTAAAGGGATTCCTAAACTTGAGAGTAGTTGGACTAAGGAACGTTAATGTTTCTTCCAAGTGTTTAGATTCTTTAACATCCTCTTGAGAAAGGTAATTTAGAAATATAAATAACAAAAAAGGAAATTATTTCTGCCCAGACATAACAAATGTGTTTTAGGCAGAAATAGTCTCCAAATGTAACCGTTTTTTCTTCTGCTTAGTCATTGTTTCCTCCTACAGTTCTGCATGGAAAAGATGATAGCAAAATTCCACAACATTTGCCTGTTGCTTTAAACAATAGATATCTAGAAGGTACAAAAACACACTGCTATGTTTAAGTATGTCTCCTTAAACAATGATACAAGATGGCTTCAGTTTTTATTGTTTTCAAATCTTTGCAGTTAGGTAAGACTCCTCTAATTATCTGAATCCCAAATGCTGAGCTATAATTACCTTTCCATTTACTTCATGATCTATGATAGGCATGATCTGTCCCTCTTAAATTTTTTTTTTTCCAACGTTTATTTATTTTTGGGACAGAGAGAGACAGAGCACGAACGGGGGAGGGGCAGAGAGAGAGGGAGACACAGAATCGGAAACAGGCTCTAGGCTCTGAGCCATCAGCCCAGAGCCTGACGCAGGGCTCGAACTCACGGACCGCGAGATCGTGACCTGGCTGAAGTCGGACGCTTAACCGACTGCGCCACCCAGGCGCCCCGATCTGTCCCTCTTAAAATAGTGCCAATGACAACGGGTAATAGCGTGTAGGAATTATTTTGGTATCTTTGTTTTAACCAATTTATATTATATGAACATACATTTGAGTTGAATTTTCTTTTAAAGTTTCTAATCAGCAGTATTTTATCAAACAGCAAGTTTATTTTGTTGTTTTTAATTCCCTTTAAATAGAACCACCTCATATCAATGGATCTGAAGAACCTGTAGAGATATCAGTGATTGTTAATAATCCACTTGAACTTAACTGCTTTGCTTCTGGAATTCCAACTCCTAAAATTACCTGGATGAAGGATGGAAGGCCCCTCCCACAGACAGAACAGATACAAACTCTTGGAGGTGGAGAGGTCCTTCAAATATCTAGTGCCCAGGTAAGTGTCAAAGTCAAAAAGTTATTTAATCCTGGGTTAAACCTCTCACTTGCTAATGGAGAAATTATGTTTTAGAATCCAAATCTCAGATACAAATCAAGTCCAAAGACACAGATCTCTCTCTGTAACCTTAAAAATGGGTAAATTGGTTCTATGGTATGCCTGATTGGTAGACACAAGGTAACATGACTTAAAGAGCAGTAGGAGTATCATATTAAACTCAGAAGAAAGCAAGATGCTTTAATTTCTGCAAATTTTTCTCAGTGCTATAAGTGATAATATATTTCCTGAAGCTCTTAATTTGTACCATGCAGCCCTTTACAAAAGTGGCAAAAAACAATCCAACATATATACATATGAGGTCTCAAAGAGCATTTCTGGTCTCCAAAATGAACTAGGAGACATACGAATCTGAACAGATACAATTTTTCAATCAATTCAGTAAAATTGACTGTTCTTTTAGTTTGTGTTTAAGGAAATTCATCTTAAATTAAAAATATTAAAGAGAATCATGTCTGGGATGTCTTATTATAACAATCTTCTGTTTTACTAACAAAGACAAACCTTATATTACAGATATTCTCCATCTGTGCCCTAATACCCTAATCTGTAACTTTGGGATAAAAATAGTAATAATACCTAACTCCTACACTTGAGAATTTCAGAGATCATCTAACAGGATGTGCCTAGACTGGTGCCATAGGCATGTAGTAATGTTAAATAGAGTTAGATGGAATTGTTGTTTTTCCTGCTGCTATTGTCATTATCATAATCATTGTTCCTTTAAACCTGGAATAACAAATTATTTAATTATATTCTGTGTGGTTTTTCACTGACAAAAGAGGAAGGAAAGGGAGCCGGAAAAAGAGAGCTAAGGGTTATAAATTGTCTACTGTGGTCAGTCCTATGTTCAACTCTGGGCTCTATCACACCAGTGACTCTCATGACAACTCTTTGAGGCAATGTCTTTATCTCCACTCTACACAGCCAGAAACAGGCACAGAGAGATTAGTACTTGCATGACAAGTTTGGTGATAGAGCTGGGTCTCGATCCTACATTGGGTTCAAAAGCCTTACCAGTGGAACTCAGCACATTTCTGGTTTCAGTATCAAGGAGAACACGACTTCCATTCCCCTCTTTTCTCTCCAACAAATATTGCAGTAACTCAGAGGAAACTCGAGTTAAATTGTTAAACCACTTACTGAATGAAAACCCTTGAATGTTATAATTTCAACAGATAACAGATCCAGAAGAATTTTGTAACATAAAGGGAAAGGAAACTGTGTGGAATCGAATTATAAAAACAAAGAAATGGTGGTAAATAAACCCTAAATGAAGATTAAGGCCACATCACAGTAGGTCTAAATGGAAACATTATATAGTTGGGTTGTAACAAAAGGAGACAAAGATCCCACAGAGTATTAGTTGGTGACCCACATGCACTAGCTATTGTGGAGAATACAAACATAATACATAAAACATGTCTCAGCCTTCCAGAAGTTTCCAGTTGTCTCGAGTACATAAAACTACACACATGATAAAATTAGGAAATGAAACAGTTCAAAAAAAACATTCAAGATATTTTCAAAGTAGAAAATTAAATACTATTAACTCCCAAGACTGATCTTGGTTCCTCTGCTCCTCTGTGTTTTCACATTTTGTACGTATCTCTATTATAGCACTTACTACATTAAATTTCACTTATCTGAACTTTGTCTTTTCGTGTATGCAACTACAGCATATAGTTATGACTGGCACATAGTGGATGCTTTGCAAATTCCAAATTGTGTGCTAGAGACAAGAGTTTCCTAAAATATCTTCCATCAAATGCTAGTTCTGTGAGTTATTCCACTGGGGGAAATTCTGTGACCAAATACAGTTGGAAAACCTTACATACTATACCTTCCTCTTCTTTGTGAACCATAGTGCATGTCAACAATTCCACAAAATACTGCTCTAGAGAAATCTGATTAACTGTACCTTTTCAAACCCTCTATAAACAGAACACAGTTTTGAAAATGTAGCTAAATATAATGACTGAAGGCATGCAGAAGGGCACAGGTTGTCAGGAAATATTTATTGGAGGAGGTAAAGACTTAAGAGTAAACTTGAATGATAGTTCAAGTTTGGTTAAGTCAAAACAATTGGGGGTGAGCAATATTAACTGGGAATAAAATTAGTTGATAGAGAAAAGTTGATTTTTAAAGGTTTTAGACATTGATGGTAAATTCATAAATTATTCTCCAGGCAGTGGTCCATCATTTTGAATTCTTAATTGAAGGACTATGTGAGTGTCGTGCTTCTTAAAGTTGCATTTAAGTATTTTTGCAAACATACCAGTCTTAAATTTTTTCAAAGGAGTTTTTGCAACCTACAAAACAGTTTTTCCATAACTTATAAAGTCAATTTTGAATGCAAGAATTCAAAAACTCACAATATTCTAGTAATGTTCAAGTAGTAAAAATAAATGAAAACGGGATTTTTCTGCTTTTCCAAAATACATTTTTCACAGAAGTAAGATCATCTGTTTCCCAGAGTATATTTTATGGGTACGTAAGCATGGGCTGTGTCTACACAATGTCAAACATACGAAGGAAGGCTCACACTTTCAGTGGAAAGTATGCACAGGGTTTTTAAAGAAATGTTTCTGGTTTTAGTCAGATACGAGTAGATTATTCTGTCAGTCTGACACTGTTTACAGCCGGGTTACATAATATAGCTCTTTTGTTTCACCATGTTTACCAAAGGTAGATTCAAAATATGGTATTAATGTACTTTATTTAAATAACCTGATATTTTATTTGTTTACTTAAATTGCATTTTATTTTCTTCAGGAAGATGCCAGTTGAACTTTTAAATGGCAGATACCATTTAAATCGATAAATACTAACGGGTTCAATAAACATTGTATATCTAGTCTGTCATGTATGGTGTGGGGTCCTACATACATCTGCCTTTTCTGTGATCATTAAATATACCTAACATGCAAATGTTCTGAAATCAAATATTGAAACCCTCTTAAAACATCGTTTTATATATGATAGAGATGCCAAGCAGTGCTCACTACCAGAGTGCTAATCACAAATGTTAAAATAGTTTATTAAATTTTAATTGTTGTGCTATCCTAAATGATACCTTGCTTTGTGTAAGACTTTTACATTCATTCTAGTAAATACTTATTCTCATCACTGAAACTGACAAGTTAACATTGTGTAATTCACCTATTTGGATTTTGCAGGTAGAGGATACAGGAAGGTACACATGTCTGGCATCCAGTACTGCAGGAGATGATGATAAAGAATATTTAGTGAGAGTGCATGGTAAATTTGGCAAAATTTCCTACCATCTATCGTATACCTAATTAGAAGCCATAATTTATGGAGCATGAGCAACTCCATCATATGTTTCTACATAAGGAAATATATATTTTGCAAATCTGGTTCTTATATTTGGCTGACCAAGTCCTTCTTGAAAAACTTCCGCGGGCTTTTTGACTTATTTATTTTGTTCCTGCACAAATAATTCATGGTTATTGATTTCCAGTCATAGAATATAAATTACAATAAATAAGAAAATATGTCACCCGGTCTTACCACACAAAGGCCTTTTTGCATACAGATGTCGCAGAAATGTCTCATACGACATGTAGTATTTAACTTCATTTTCATCTCTCTTAATGGCATTATAAACATGTTTTCGTGTCAAAAACCATATTTTTATAATAATTTTTAGTGATGGCCTAGTGCCCCATTTTATGAATATGCCATAATTTATTTAATCCATTCCCTATTTTCGGATATTTAAACTGTTCTGTTTTCACGAGTATACGCAATACTGTTATAGACATCTTTGTGTATATATATTGTCCTGTTTCCTTAATTAGTTTATTTTGATAAATTTCTGTAAGTACACTTGCTTGATTACATACACACACACACACACATTTAAGACTTTGAAATTTATTCCCAAATTACCTTCTAGAAAAGTTGGGCCAATTAAACTCTGGCCAATATTATTTCAACATAGAGATGGGAATTACTCTTTATGGAAAGGAACATTTAACAAACCAAAAGGAAATATTTATTTCATTCTTGTAGCCTAGATGACTTGGCAATGCAAATTATCTGTTATTTAGGTACCCCCCTCTCACCAGCCCTACACACACATTAAGCCTGCCACTAATTGACAAGTCACATTAAAAGATACATTTCTGGGGTGCCTGGGTGGCTCAGTTGATTAGGAGTCTGACATCAGCTCAGGTCATGATCTCCCAGTTCGTGAGTTTGAGCCCCGCGTTGGGCTCTCTACTGTCAGTGTTTCAGATCCTCTGTCCTCCTCTGTCTCTGCCCCTCCCCTGATCGCACTCTCTCTCTCTGTCTCTCAAAAATAAATGAAAACATTTTAACAAAAAGATACATTTCTGAATATTAAGAAAGTGTATACATTTCTGTAGGTTATGATGGGCAGACCCTCATTTATTAGTTTTCAAATCTGATGTTCAGAGAAAATTATTACCAAGTGTGGAACCTGGACAAGAAATCCTTTCTTTGTGCCTTAGTTTCTTTACCTGTTAAATGGTGATAGTAATGTGATTATATTACTTATCCTGTCATTCATGTGGCTCTTGGAAGAATTTCATTACTCTATGTGTCTGAAAGTACAGAGTAAGGCTTAAAAAAAAAGTCCACTATTTGTAGTCATCCATGTCATAAATTGAATGCGTAATGTTTTAAGTTTATGCCTCTTATTTTACATAACAGGAGTAACATCTGTTGAAAACCTAAGACAATACAGATCATTTTACATCTTGTTTATTGCAAGCCTCTGATATGTTTGTTCTTACACCCAGTACCCCCTAATATTGCTGGAACTGATGAGTCCCAGGATTTCACTGTGTTACGGAACAGACAAGTGACATTGGAATGCAAATCAGATGCAGTGCCCCCACCTATAATCACTTGGCTTAAAAATGGAGATCGGTTACAGGTAAATCCTCCTAAATTCCGCAAATCCATTTTGAGGAAAAAAATCAGCTGAGTAGTCTTTGCTAGGTAGACAAAACCAAACATCAGGCTACTGTTATTCAACATTGCGTTGGGGGGGGGGGGCACAGGATCTTTTAATCAGCCTTATTTTCTCAACCTTCACTCAGGTAGTTAATACCTAACTATGGGTCAAAAGACAGGTATTTTGATTCAGACACTCTGTAAATTGGCCCAAGTATGTATCTCCTGGAGCCCATGGATTAAAGTTGGATTTGAAATACTCAGCTATTTCTTTACTTGAGAGGGAATAAACCATCTGAGTCTCAAAAGAACTGACCTGTCCTACTAAGTGTCTTGGACAAACCTTTTACTGAATTTTTCTAGAATAAACCAGGACCTCAGGAGGGACCCCCAGAATCTAGGTGATACCCTTGGATGCCAAGAATATAAGACAGGAATCCTTGAAGAACACACTTACTGGCTTTCTAAAGCTTCCCATTCTCATGTGATATCTGTCTGCTGTCACTGAGTGTCACAGCCCAGGATCCTAAATTGCCTTTTAGTATTGGTTCAAAGCCTTGACTTTGAATGTTCTGATTGTTCCTATCCTAGTCGTTACTTATGCTTTTTTCCCCTTTTGTTCCTCCTCATCCTTAGAATAACTTACTGTGCTAATTGTCTCTAATTATAAAAGAAGATTAAGTCCCCTAACCCCTAAGGCAGAAGAACTTCTGCCACCACCAAATCACACCAAGGGACCAAAAACAGACTGGATGCTAACTGGGGGTTACTTGCATGCGAAATTATCATGGGTATCACTTAACGTTCATGTGCCTCAGTTTCTCTATTTATTGTGCCTCTACTGTAATGATAGGCACTATAATTGCTACTGAGAGTAGTCTTGACCTTCAAGGAGCTCACAGACTACTTGAAAAGATATAGAAGTAAATCAAATATTATAGCATGGATACAACTCATATGTTAGCGCAAGGTATAACATTTTATAAAAACAGAAGAGAAGCTAGTAACTCAGACTCCAGGGTAAGGGACAGCTCAGGGGAGCTTCTTGAAAGGGTAAAATCAGTTTTAAATGATGAGTAGATGTTGGGTGAGAAAGAAGAGGGAAATTCTAATGATAGATAATGGCATCTACAAAGCCATTTCAGGGAAAGGAATGCTGTTCTTCCAGGAACTGCAAGTAGCTTGGTGTGGCTGAAGTAGACCGTGATTAAAATACTCTGATTATTCCCCATAGATTTCAGGATTCATGTTAAACTACCCCACTTAGCTCACAAGACCTTTCATGCTCTGACATTTTTTCCATAGTTTTATCTCCCATATGTGCATTGTACTCAAAACTATTAGGTGTTCAGACAGAGACTGAGTGAATGTTGATGATGGAGAAGTTTAGAATAATTCCAGCTATGAACAAGTGATGTTAGTGCTGGGACAGGGTGAGTTCAATGGTTATGAAAAAGAGATGAATTCAGTTTCAGATATTTTGAGTTTGAATTACTGATATATTATCCAAGTGGAGATTCTAAAAAGCACTAAGAAATATAGGTCCCTATTTCATCAAAAACGTCTTTGACTTGGTAGTCCTCAGTCGTATGACCAGTTGTTGAAGCCATAGGTTTGTATGAAGTTGACCAGAAAGCATACATAAGAATGCTTGAGATGTACATACATAAGAAATGCATAAGAAAGCATACATAGGAATGTGTGAGAAAATCTGTAAATGAGAATAAAGCATAAGGCAACACTGATAATTACAAGGCGAGCAAAGGAAGAAGAGAAGAAGAACAGAACTGAGAAGGAGGACTCAGAGAGATAGGATTAAATACAGGAGACACTGGCGTACTAAAAGCCAAGGAAAAGAGAAGGAGTGGTTAACAGAGACCATGCTAAGATACAATTAAGTTGTGTCCATGACTTTGGCAATACACAGAAATAGTAAAAGATCTGAACAATCGTTCTTCAACAGAGTAATCAAAGGAAAGGGTAGGCGACCATTGTTGGGAGAATTAAGGAAGAAGAGGGAATGGAAATAATTATGGGCTATTCTTTAAATATGTAGAAGACTTGCATACATAAGAGACTGAAGATATAAGAGAGAAAGAAGTTTAGAGAACAACATGTGTTAGAGAAGTAATGGGACCCTGGTCACAAGTGAAGAAATCACCCTTGGACAGAAAGGCTGACCTTTTCCACAGAGATGGAAAGATAGAAAGGAAGGTTGCGTTCATTAAGTAAGGTAGGAGGAGGAGAGAACTGCAGGCACAGGGCTTTGATTTTCTCCATGGAATAGGAAGCAAGATCATCAACTGACAATAAGATTCTATCTGATGAAAGAAGTTAAATTTGGAAGAATCATTGGTGGCCAATGGAAAGAGACCAGAGAAAATTATATGAGACTTGATGAGTTAGCAGAACTTACTGATATTCCTGGCACAAAACATTATTAAGAATCAACTCTGACCTTTTTTATTACCCTGAAACCCTGCTATACCCATATAAAAAAATTAAAAATAGATATTTTATAGAACTTGCCGTATGTTTAAGAAATCACTTATTCTCATCAGAGGTAATAAAATTTTATCACTAGGAGCCCCTATAGCAATTAAAGGCCTAAAGAAAATACATGACTTTGTAAAATAAAGAGCTGAACTGCATGTTTGAATATGAACAACTCTTTTCATTAGAAATATACAGTTAGCCCTTGAACAACATGGAGACAAGAGGCACTAACCCTTCCATGTAGTCAGAAATCTGCGTATAACTTTTGACTCCCCCAAAAACTTTACTAATACTCTATTGTTGACCCAAAGCCTTACCAATAATATAAATAGTTGATCAACATATATTTTGATTGTTATATATGTTATATATTCTATTTTTACATAAATAAGCTAGAGAAAAGAACACATTATTAATAAGAACATAAGGAAGAGATAATACATTTATAGTACTGAATTATATTTATCCAAAAAAAAATCCACATGTAAGTGGACCCATGCAATTAGAAGGTCAGTGGTATATCTAATTGGGACAGATCCCATATGGCAAAAAAACCTTATTTAGGCTACCCCTGAAGTAGTTCCTTCTTTGATGCAACCAGAAAATATTAGTCTTTGATGCTATCTGGAAATTGTTTAGTGATTATGAACATCATGGATTGTTATACAAAATTAATTGTTTACATCTATTTTCCCAGTTGGACTTAATAGCAGAGATTAGGGTTCATTGTTGCTATATTTTCATAATTCTTGTTTCTACATCTGGGTACGAAATAAACACTTAATATTCATAGACTAAAATCATTTATTTACTTCTTTTTAAGTGTTAAAGGACCATTGTTTCTTATAAGTTAAGCAAAGTTAATTTAAGTCATGAAGCTTTCAGTTGTAAATGGCAGAATTAAACTCAAACCAACTTAAAAATTATTTAAAGATATTTATTACCTACAGTGATTGGTGATCTTATGTTTTAGGTCTTAGGTATTACTAGATCCAGAGATTCTTCTCACATAAGCAAGCATCTATGATATTTTTTCTCTGAGTCTCAATTCTGCTTACTTTGTTTTAGATTCAGAACAGGCTGTCCACACAAGGTGGTAAGACCACTACCAGGCTATGTCATCCTCACTACCAGATACCAATAAAAAGAACACTTCTTATTCCCCAACACTTCCAACACAGTGCTGCAGAGGGCTCTCTGGGGCCCAGCTGCCCACCCTTGGATCATTGTGGCCAGGAGAACTGGGAACATCGATTGTGCCCTTGCCTTAAGCACACTCATAGAAATAGTTCCCAAGGGGTTTGGATCCCAGGATAACAGTAGGGGGAGCAGACAAAGCATACTGGGAGACAGGCAATCCACAGTTCACTGTAATTACTTTTTGCTGTTATAAAGTAATATTTTATTCTCTTTTCCTGACATTTTAATGGTAAATCTTACTTGCTGAATCCAGGCAAGCCCTCGGGTACGAATCCTCTCTGGAGGGAGATACTTGCAAATTAATAATGCAGATCTAAGTGATACAGCCAATTATACTTGTGTGGCCAGCAACGTTGCAGGAAAGACTACAAGAGAATTTATTCTCACTGTAAATGGTAAGAAAGTTAACCATTGTTTCACAATTTAAAAATTTAGCCAAGGGCATTCAAAGAAATGATAACATTTTTGTTTCTTATGGGCACGCTAAATAAATTCTTGTGGTTATCTTATTTTTTGAAGACAACATGTATTTGTATTATGGCTATATTCAAATGATATTTCAAAAAAATTAATTAAAGGTACATTATCTTAGAGGATAATATATGTCCAGTCATTATCAGCATATCCTGATGCTCTGTGTCATTCAGATAAGAGGCATTGAGAAAGTTACACTAAATCTCTGGATGACAGGTGGTCCATTATTTAGTTCTTTATTCATGTTGGTGTTGGGTGTATATGTGCTACAGAGACTGCCACAGGACTGTGATTTTCTCAGATATAAAATCTAAACATTAAAATGCGCCAATATTAGGGGAGATAATACAGGCTTTTCCCCATAATAGTGTCTTTGGTTACTATATGAAGCTTTACAGAATATTGAGTGACCTACACAACTAATATCTCTAATACCAAAGTTAAAATTCAAGTTTTCTATTCCCATATGAACTCAACGATTAATAAAATACATACTCTGAGACTTGCATGATTAATCACAGATGTGCTTTTCATTAGACCGGCCCACTGTCTGTTCTTTATTTAAAGTGAAGCTGTTCCAGTGCTAACATTCCCTGACCATTATTTGGCCAAAGAGAAATAAGAAATATCATCTTTAATTTGCATCAGACCAGAGCTAATTTTTAGTCAAGCGTCTCTCCAGGAAAGCCAGATTTCACACACCATATCAGGGATTTAAAACCTCCTTCCCCCAACCTGTGCTTTATTTTTCAACATGGAGTTTCTTGAGTAAGACTTTAGGAATTAAACGCCAATTCTGTTTATACTAACCTGAATTAGCTGCAGGCAAAGCTGTACCTTTGACTCAAAGCTAACCTTATATTACCTCTTCAGAGTCTTAGTTCAGGCTGTGTTATTAACGTGAATGAAGTTTTCCACATACCTCTCTTGCGCAGTTCCTCCAAACATAAAGAGCGGCCCCCAGAGTCTTGTCGTTCACGTAAATAGGTCGACTGTATTGGAGTGCCTTGCTGGGGGTGTGCCGACCCCAAGGGTAACATGGAGAAAGGATGGAGCTGTTCTATCTGCAGGTCACGCAAGGTAACAGTTCTGGAGAAGGACGAAAAATACTGTACTAACTGAAATATAAATTCTTGAATCTTTTTTTCCAATGTATTGTTTTGGTCTTGTTATATTTAATACTAGTATCCTCATCTTTATATGAGAATCAATACATACTACTTTAAAAGCATAATCGTAAGGCTTATGTCCAAAAACATAATGATTGTATTTCCTCCAAGGGCACAAGTCCATCTGCTATGCATCTTTGCAGAACATCCCCCTTTTCCACCCAGGGTATTGTGAATTTCTAAAGCAGGAAAAGACAAAAAAAAAAAAATGGATTTAACTATAAGTCTTGTAAAATACTCTCAGTCAGAATGTGAATAATCAGAAAAGGCTGATTCCGGGGACTTCACTTGTGATCTTTCTTGTAGATACTCCATCTTGGAAAATGGATTCCTTCATATCCAGTCAGCACATGTCACAGACACTGGACGATATTTGTGTATGGCTACCAATGCTGCTGGAACAGACCGCAGGCGAATAGATTTACAGGTCCATGGTAAATATACTTCTGTGAATGACATCCAATCTTTGGGTTAAATGTTCTTTGATAGCCTAAACCAGTGAGATCATAAAGACCTTGATATCCGGGGCTACGCGAGTGTACCACACTCTATTGCGAACAGTCAAGATCCATGTTTTCTCCTCACTGTGGCTAGCACCATCACAACACTATTTAAATTCACAGAGCCTGATCAAGTTCATGATTAGGGGGCAAGTTACCAGTGATTAATTTCAGTCTGGCAGAAATACTTCAGGTGGCATACTATTTGCTGAATGTGTTACCCTCCTATTTGTTGACTTTGTTTTAGTTCCTCCATCCATTGCTCTGGGTCCTACCAACATAACTGTAACAGTAAATGTTCAAATTACTCTGGCTTGTGAGGCTACTGGGAGACCAAAACCATCAATCAGGTGGAAGAAAAATGGGCATCTTCTTAATGTGGATCAAAATCAGAATTCATACAGGTAAGGAATAATTTTTTTTAACTTTTTAATATTTGTTTATTTTTGAGAGAGACAGGGTGCAAGCAGGGGAGGGGCAGAAAGAGAGAGAGAGAGAGACAGACAGACAGACAGACAGACAGAATCTGAAGCAGGCTCCAGGCTCCGAGCTGTCAGCACAGAGCCTGAAGCAGGGCTTGAACTCATGGACGGTGAGATCATGACCTGAGCCAAAGTCAGACGCTTAACTGACTGAGCCACCCAGACACCCCAGTAAGGAATAATTTAATTGAAAACCCCCACCTACTATTTAGAAACATTATTTTATTATTATTTTTTAATTTTTTTAACGTTTATTTATTTTTGAGACAGAGAGAGACAGAGCATGAACGGGGGAGGGCCAGAGAGAGAGAGGGAGACACAGAATCCGAGTCAGGCTCCAGGCTCTGAGCTGTCAGCACAGAGCCCGACGCGGGGCTGGAACTCACAGAGCGCGAGATCATCACCTGAGCCAAAGTCGGACGCTCAACCGACTGAGCCACCTAGACGCCCCTAGAAACATTATTTTAAAAAGAATTAACATTTCATCTCTATCAATGGGGACAGCATATATATATACATACAATGGGGACAGCCTTTACATACATGTTTGAAGCCTATACATGTTTGAGGAATTAGCTAGTATATAGAGTATATATTTTTTCTTAATGTGAAATTAGTTTTTCAACCTAAAAGCTTTTTTTGAATTATAGGTTCAACTTCTCCATTCATAAACCTTATGAATGAAGGTCAGAGAGATCTGCAAGATTAGATTCCTGTTCTGCTTTATTTTTTAGCACCTTTTAGATTTTTATAAAGACAAAACGTTAAAGCATCATTTGGTATAAAAGAAAAACTATGAATGAAGGTCAGAGAGATCTGCAAGATTAGATTCCTGTTCTGCTTTATTTTTTAGCACCTTTTAGATTTTTATAAAGACAAAACGTTAAAGCATCATTTGGTATAAAAGAAAAACTATTCTGTAAAATTAATACTAGCTGTAGCCGTAGAATAAAAAATAAAATTCTGAACCTTGAAATACACCTTAGGTATTTGATAGCATGAGGGAACATACCATTTTCTCCAATTTTTTGCATTCTCCCAGCTTTACTTCCAGTAGCTCATAATATCACAGTGTATGGTTTTTAAAAGCTAACCTAAATCACTAGGAATTTCTGATATTTAAGATGAGCATCATTTATTGTATCTCAATTAAGTTCATGGATAGATACCTCGTCAAAGGATTTGCCAAATGTTCTCATAGATCTACTTTGACAATAATCAATTCTGATAATCAGGAAATATGAAACCAGGAATGTTTCACTTGGAATTCTATTGTTTCTCTCTCTTTCTCACCCTTTTATTCTTTGGATAGCGGGAGTCTAGTGACTTGAAGATATACACTCTATGGAAAATATACAATACCATTGAATAAAAAAGCATGTCAAATGTATTCCCATTAAATCAAATCATTTTTATTCCATCAGCACACACTTTGCAGTAAGAAAGTAGATATTTTATTTAGATTTACTTAGAATAATATATGTATATTTATTAAAGCTCTTAAATATTTGAAATGATCTAGATCACTTTAGTTTTTAATTGATTAGACATTAGGAAAAAGACTTATTGATATATGTACTATGCATCTCTAAGATGTCCAGCACATGTAAGGAGACATGTGAAGGAGGGAAACATGCAAGACAGACAGAGTTGTAACTACCTGTCCATCAATGGAAATAATCAAGTACCAATCTACAAAGCTATTGTGAAATTTAGAGATAGTTTATGTGAAACAGTTGAGATGGTGCCAGAATGTATTCAATGCTCAATCAACAATAGCTATCATCAGTGTGCCCATTTTACTGTATTTCACTTAGAAGAGCATGGTTGATCATGATAGAAGCATTCAGAAAATGCAGGATGCCCCCTTCGAACAATCCACCCAGCTGCTTCCTATAAATCTCAAGGTTAGGGCTCTGTTAACCCATTGCCCATATAAAAAAGTCTGATATATGAAGTATCAGAGAGACTCCTCATTTTAACATGAGGAAAGAATTCCATTTCCCTCAATTCACAACATGGTACCATGTTGAACCAACATTTATGAAAAATGATATATAGTACATCATTTCTTTGAAATATTTCTTCTAGGCTCCTTTCTTCAGGTTCACTAGTAATTATTTCCCCTTCTGTGGATGACACTGCAACCTATGAGTGCACCGTGACAAATGATGCCGGAGAGGATAAAAGAACTGTGGATCTCACTGTCCAAGGTAGAACTGGCTTACTGTATGGATTGATACTTACTATCATCATACATTTCATCATTCCACTACCTTACAACAGGGCTTCTTTTTCCACTTACCTAACATTCACTTTCAGTGTAGGGAAAGAAAGATGTATGATAAGAGTTTGGAATCTGGAAGGGTCGCAAATGAGTACTTTCTTCTTGCTGTTATTGTTTAGTTCCACCTTCCATAGCTGATGAGCCTACAGACTTCCTGGTAACCAAACACGCCCCAACGGTGATTACTTGCACTGCTTCGGGAGTTCCATTTCCCTCAATCCACTGGACAAAAAATGGGATAAGACTACTTCCCAGGGGAGACGGTTATAGAATTCTGTCATCAGGTAAGGCCAAGCTCAGTGATTACACATCTGTGATTAGATTAATCATGAATAGATGGCTTCACCTGGCCTTTTTTTGGTACCCAAATAAAAGAATAAAATTCATTTTCATTCTAGACTTAGGCACCTGGGGGGAAAGGCAGTTAGAGTGTGAAGGGGAATTAGAGAACAGGAGAGAAAAAAAATCTGGAAACAAAATAACAATAACTGAATATAATTGTGATCATTGGAATTTTATGTCCATACTTACTGATGCTAAGGTTTTACAAGTTCATGGGTTGCTTTTGAGTGAGCAATACTCCCTCCATTGGCCAAAAAGAATCTCCATTCACTTAACAAACATTTAATGCCTAAAATAAGTTAGATACTCCACTGAGTTTCTGAGGTTATAAAACTAAGAGGGTTCTTGTTTTCAAGGTTTTTATAATTGAGTAGGTAGGGAAGGTTGGGTGATAAGTGCTAGGATGGGTAATTTTTGAGAGTGGTAGCAGCCATCATTTATAAAGTTTATGTATTGAAAGAGAAAAAAAAATTCACCTCAATGAAAATATAGGTAATTCACACTGGTGTTTCTGAAAGCTGATCCCCTAAGTTGGGAGGGTGCATTAGAGATAAACTAAAGTAGCAACTAACATCCTGGGGTTTATGCATCTGTGCATATTATTCTAAGGGAATTTATTTTCTCAATAGAAGGGAAATAATGGAAGATCATTCGCAGGGTAGAACTTGGCTTTTAAAGCAAAGTATTTTGGCTGTCTCAGAAACCTATATAGATTGGTAGCAATTAAAATCATAAAATAGAAATGAAGTACCCTTCAGCACAAGGTATTGTGTTAAGAGAACAGTTTGGAACTTTCTCAAAATATTAAACAGAGTTACCATGTGACCCAGCAGCTCCATTCCTAGGAAATGAAAACATATGTCCACCACAAAGACTTGTATGCAAATGTTCATACAGCATTATGCACAGTACACAAAGGAGAAACAATCCAAATGTCCACCAACTGGTGAATGAATAAACAAAATATGGATAATCCACACAATGAAATTCTATTTATCAATAAAATAGAGCAAAAAAAATAGAGCAAAAATTGGCACATGCTACAACAGATGAAACTCACAAACTCTGCTCACAGCAAAGGTAATCGGACTCAAGCCATCTGTATGATTGCAAATGCATGAAATGTTCAGAAAGGGCAAATATACGGAGAATGTGAAGAGATTAGCGATTGCCTGGGGCTGGGGTTGGGAGTGAGACGTGACTGTAAATAGGATGAGATTTCTTTTTAGGGTAATAGGAATGTTCTAAAAATTAGATTGTGATAGTTGTGCCATGTAGCTGTAATTAAGCTAAAAATCATTGAAGTGGACATTTAATTGGGTGAATTTTATGGTTGTAAATTTTGCCTAAATGAAATCATTAATAATGACCAAAAGGCACTGTGTTAGGCACTTCAGGGGATGCAAGTATGCATATAAGCCAAGCACCACCATGCTATAGGGACAAAAACACAAAATCAGAGAAACCTAGTTTATTGAACCAGAAAAATGGTTGCAGAAAAAAAGGACACACTGTGCATAAAAACTTTTCTTCTTTTTAGGAGCAATTGAAATGTCTGCCACTCAGTTCACCCATGCTGGAAGATACACTTGTGTTGCCAGGAATGCAGCTGGTTCTGCACATCGACACGTGACCCTTCGTGTCCAGGGTATGAAGGTTACTTTTCATTAAAAGCTTGTTGTTTTTTCTTCAAGCCATGTTTATTCTTGAAGGGATGGATGTACTCTCTAGAGTTATGAAACCTGGTAATATCTTGGGAATATGAAAGATTGATAGGTACTAGTCAAAAGACTAAAAAAAAAAAAAAAAAAAACCTGCAGATGACAAACCACACAGAACAACCCCTAAGTTATTTTTTTCTTGAATTGCTGTAATATGTTCCTGCTTCTAGTCTTTTTGTTTTTTAATGTTTTATTTATTTTTAAAAGAGACAGAGAGAGAGAGTGAGAGCAAGTGGGGAGGTGCAGAGAGGGAGGGAACAGGGGATCTGAAGCAGTCTCCATACTGACAGCAGAGAGCCCGATGTGGGGCTTGAACTCACAAACCATGAGATAATTACCTGAGATCATGACCTGGCTCAACCAACTGAGCCACCCAGGCGCCCCTGCTTCTAGTCTTCTAATGGAAACTGCCTACAGTTGCAAGACTCAAAAAAATGTAATACGGTCAATATTTTCTTCTCCCTAGCACAATCAGATCACTAAAAATTTGGAAATATGAATCTGGGCATGTTTAACCCATGGCTACTTTAGATGTTCCTGCCACTAACTGGTGCCATTGCTTTCTCTGTTGATTGGTTCTTACAGAGCCTCCAGTCATTCAGCCTCAGCCAAGTGAACTAGACGTCATTGTAAACAATCCAATTTTATTACCATGTGAGGCAACAGGGACACCCAGTCCTTTCATTACTTGGCAAAAAGAAGGCATCAATGTCATCGCTTCAGGTACCTACCAGTGTTTCTATCAAGAAAATCACAAAAAACCAGTGTTTTATAATTCAGAAGTCAGTATTATCTTTTAATGAAAAGAATTTTTAATAAAAATTATTTTTACCCTGCTTTCACAATTGCAATGCAGGCAAAAGTCATGCAGTTCTTCCTAGTGGCGGCTTGCAGATCTCCAGAGCCGTCAGAGAAGATGCTGGCACTTACATGTGTGTGGCTCAGAATCCAGCTGGTACAGCCTTAGGCAAAATCAAATTAAATGTTCAAGGTACCTAAATAATTCATCTCTATGTCTTCATTGCAAAGATGCTTGTAACGATGGATGCCACATTTCATTTATCTAAAATATGATGCTGCCATAGTTGTCAACATTCTGAGTTTACATTATACAATGCGTTTTTCTATCACTCTTATGAAGGAGAAAAGTTAATGTTTGGGGATTTGGGGGGAGGGTCATTGTTTGTGTAAGAAAACTGAGGCATCTCAGAGTAATTTTGGACTTCTACAAACTTCCATTTGGTACTCTATTTCATTGTGGCACATAATTAAAGTGATTTTTAAAACCATTCTCTCCAAAATACTGCATTGGATACATTATGAAACACTACATTGTAATACCCACTCCAAAAACAAATCATAATTTTTCAAGTCATAAATAAAAAATCATGAAACAAAAAAATCATAATTACAGTTAAGCAATTTGACAGGCAAAAATCATTCTGTAGACAAAACAGGGTTTTTTTTCACATTTAACTGTTATCTTCTGAACACAATATTCATATTTGCATACATTGTTTTTGTGAGTGAAGAAGACACCTGGAGGCAGGTTCTGAGCTACTGAATTTGCATTAGCTGATTTTGAATTTCCTTATAGTATGATTTTCCTATGATGAATTAATGACTACAGTAAAGCCCACCTAACTGCACATCATAAATCTAATTTCTTTATATTTTTCAACATTTTCTCAATAAATATTTATTGGAATAATAAGTGGAAATACATTAAACATTACAGACATGATGCTTCCCTTATAGTGTGTAAAAGGGAAAAAAACTAAACTACCAAATAAATGAAATAATTATAAGTTCTAACGTGTTAAGCAGAAAAAAAAAAGGCTGAGATGGAATCATGGGGAAACGTAGGGACCACCTTACCTTAGTGGCTAAAGTGGGCTCTAAGAAGCACCCTTCTCTGAAGGGGTACCATTTAAGCTGAGACCTGAATGATGAGCTAGGATGAGCCGTGCAAAAGCGGCAGAGTGTCCCCAGGAGAGAGGGCAGCATGTGCAATGGCCCCAAGGGAGGAAAGAGTAAGAAAAGAAGCATGCCAGTGTGGTGGAGAGCAGTGAAGAAGGAGAAGGCTGGCAAAATGGAAAGGAAGTCCGAAAAGAAGGTGGGCCAATGCATGGAAGGTCAGAGGGACCACACAAAGGTTGTACTTTCTTCTCTATGCAGTGGGAAGCCTTCTAAGGGTTTAACCATGTTGCTTATCTGGCTTTAGGAAGATCTCTTTTGACGTTGTGTAGGTATTGGTTTAGAGAAGGGGCAAGGCTAGAGCTGGAGGAACTCTTTGGGTCCTCCAGGCACCATGTTACAGGCTGGGAGTGAGAGCGGCTATGTAAATTGCAGGGGTAAATGAAAAAAGTGATGGATAAGATATTTTTGGAGATGTAACTGCCAGGATGGCTGATGAATCAGATTTTGGAGGTTAGGAAAAGAGAAGAATTAATGATGTTTCCTGGACTTTGGGCTTGAGCTAGTGAGTGGATGATAGTGCCATGGGGAGGTGCAAGGAGAGGAACAGGTTTTAGAGGAAGGAAGACATGATTCCTGATTGATCCTGTTAGAGGTGGGAAACTATTAGAAATCCAAGTGGAGATATCAAATGGAATTGAATATTTATGGATCCAGAGCTCGAGAAGTATAGTATAAGATATAAATTTGGAAGTAATCAGTGTATTTCAGCCCACAAGACTGGATCGGAATTTGGACAGAAAAGAACTAAAAACAAAGACCCAGTACTGTGCATTGTTTAAGAAACAGTCTGAGGAAAGAGAGGATGCTAGAAAAGAATACAAAGGAGCAGGCAGAGATGTTGGAGGAAAGCCGTATGAAAACTAGGAGAGGAGATCATTTCAAGAAGGGAGTGGACAATTTGTTGAATGTGAGTGAGAGGTCAGTTGGGATAAGGACCAATAAATATTCATTTGTTTTGGCAACATGGAGATCACGGAAAGAACAGTTCCATATAGGAGGGTTTTTTTCCTTCACTAATTGATTAAAATTGATTAAAATCTGAGCAGTTATGGGACAAAGAAACACAGTAGGTGATTAATGGCATTTCAACATTTCAAAAGCAACCAGAAATAACTGCATGCTTTAGAGGCATGTCTCTGCTTGCAGAAACAGTATATAATGGCAAATACAAGCCCAACCAAATAATGTTGGCTGATATAAATGATTTTAATATGGTTATTTGTATTTTTTCACAACTTGATTTTATTTTACTCATCACCAGTAGTGTATCTTAAAATCTGTTCTCTATGTGGTTGACCACATCTCCATATCCTCTGGAGATACAGCAGATAGTTCTAGGTCTCCGGGACTTGCTATGCACAGAGTGTTGCCTGGATCAGTGGATCTCTGAGATCTCATTTGTGATTCCACTACACATTCTGAATATGGTAACAGTGAATACTGTTGGCTTTGTTTCTCTCTTCAACTTTCTTGAATGGGTAGTAGTTTTTGTTGTTTGTGGGTTTTGTCTGCACATGCTTAAAAGGATATTTTTACTGTCATTGTCCTCGGCACTTTGTCACTTCTCTGGACTTTCAGTGACACGGGTGGGTCATCCTCTCCTTTCTTTCCTGTGTACTTGTGACTAGTTTTTCCTCCTTTGTGTTTGATTGCTCTCTCACAATTATTTAATATCTCTTTGAGGCTCAACAAAAGATCCAGGCCAATCCCTAAGTGGTAATCAACCTACTGTAATCACTAGGAAGAGAATTCCTTATCATAAGCTCTTCCATAGCTTTCTGAAAAAGTGGGAATAGTTTTATCTGTATAATTCTTTTCCATGACCTATTCATTTATTTATTCAGTCATTCAAACAGTACTTTGTTAAATGTGGCCACTGTATTTGAGACACTAACCACTGTAGGAAATATTTGAATAAAAGTATCTCTCGGCAGTGGAATGATTTTTAAACCTTGAAGGGGTCTATTCTGAAAGTTTAGATAGCTGAAGTGAATCACATAATACAGTATGTTAAAGAAAATGCCTCTGTTGACACAACCTAAATTTTCTATTTTCTAGGCATGTAGTATCAGGAACATATATTTATGCCCTCATTTAAAGTCGATTATCATTTACATTTATTAACTGTGTAGAGAATAATTTTCTGAAAGTGGCTCAAAGAATTTTCTTTGCCAATGAAAACAGTGTAGTGATCCTTCAATGATAATACAGTAAAGTCAGGATTTTGTTTCTTTTCAGTGTGACTTCACTTTGCTGGAGTAATACCCTAGTGTATGCTTTTAAGATAAACTTTGTATCTTTTAGTTCCTCCAGTCATTAGCCCCCATCCAAAGGAATATACCACTGCTGTGGATAAACCCATCTCCCTACCATGTGAGGCAGATGGCATCCCACCACCTGATATTACCTGGCATAAAGATGGGCATGCAGTTATGGAATCAGTCCGCCAACGCATCCTCAGCTCTGGGGCCCTGCAGATAGCATTTGCTCAGCCTGATGATGCTGGCCAGTACACGTGCATGGCAGCTAACGTGGCAGGATCAAGCAGCACGAGCGCCAAGCTCACTGTCCATGGTAGGTTGTTTGACATTATTTCAATCTGCTACATTGCCGTGGCAAAGAGAAAAGACCACCAAGAAAAGATAGGGTGAAAGTCAAAGCCATGCAAAACCCATAATCCAAAGTGGTGTGTGTTTGTGTGTGTGTGTGTGTGTGGTTGTGTAGGTACACTTACCTTTCTAATATGTAGGCTCTGGTTATTTGTGTGGGCAAAAGAAAAGCTGTGATTATATGTGTGTGAGAAAGATTTCCTTAAGATAGCCAAAATAATTAATGTGTTGCCAGTAATCCCCTCATTTTATGCTTATTGGGATTTATACTTTGGCTACTGATACTATTTATGGGATCCATTTGTGTTTTGTGATTATTCTGCTTTACTTCTCAAGTTGCAAATGATATTGACTCAAAACTAACCACCATGTGAGATACATTATAAATATAGTATGAACCTAATGAGAGTTGGAAATCTATTTGATTCATTATTTTAAAGTAGCAAAATATTTACAAGTATATTTTTATAATAGAAAAAAAATCTTTCTTTGTATTCAGACAACTAACAAAATATCTAAGGATCAGCATTGAAATATTTTACTTGTTAATGTATTTTAAACTAAAGATAGACCACCTATTGATATCAATGTTAGGAAACAAACTCTTTTCAACTGCTGTTTTTAGAGGTAATTATTATAATGGTGAGTTTCTGCTTTTTTCTTCTTTAAAAAAATTTGTGAAAGCTGTTTTTTATCTTTCAGGTGTATTTGAATTTTCTACAACTTCAGCATTAAAGTGGTGATTTCAAATAGACACATTTTTAATTGAATAAATAAATAAATAAATAATAGCCCAAATTTTTAAATCAGCATTTCTGAGTTTTTTAAATACTCCCACTGGTTTATACCTGCTTTCAGTTAATATAACTGAACTAATCAACACACATTAGTTCTTTAGCTTCAAATAAATAATAGTTCTCCTTCTTAAATATTTGTAGAAAATTTACCAAAATTGACTATATACTAAACAATAAAACAGTCATTAATATGATTTGAAAATAAGGCCACAATTCCTGCCCACAATGCAATAAAGCTAGAAACATGTAAAAATCTTTTAATGCCAAAACCTCAACCCCAGGCAAATTTAAAATAACATTCCAGTTAACAAGCAGGTCAAAGAATATGTTTTTATTTTCATGTTATTTAGAAAATAATAAACATAAGGAGTCTATATGTCAAAATGTATGGTGTGTAGGCCAGGGTTAAAATCAAATATAAAATCATAGCCTTAACATTTTCATTTTGAAAAAGAATGAATTGAAGTAAATATACTAACGTTGCAACTTTGTAACCACAAGCAAACTTGAAATATCAACCCCTAGGAAACCAGGATAAAGGGGCTAATAAAAATACAGTATAAATTAATTAAAAATGAATCGAATATTTACGATGTTCCATTCAGCAAAATGCATTTTTGTTTTCCCTATTATCTATGTTTGTGCATATAATCATTCATATAAGATTTATATATTTACTCATATAATCAAAAAATAATTTTTGCTGAATACAACTTTTGTCCTGTCACTTTTTAAAATGCCATTAAAATTAATCTATTTCTGATATGTTGGAATAATTCCAAAATTCATTGGGGGGGTGTATTTTTACTTTTTGAGCCAAGTATTCTTAATACTTTTATTTATTTTTTTTAAATATATGAAATTTATTATCAAACTGGTTTCCATACAACACCCAGTGCTCATCCCTAAATATGCCCTCTTCAATACCCATCACCCATCCCCCCCCCCTCCACCCCCCCATCAGCCCTGAGTTTGTTCTCATTTTTTAAGAGTCTCTTATGCTTTGGCTCTCTCCCACTCTAACCTCTTTTTTTTTTCCTTCCCCTCCCCCATGGGTTCCTGTTAAGTTTCTCAGGATCCACATACTTTTAAAGCCTTTTCTTTAGAAGTAAATGTCATAGTTCCAAGTCCCCTAAGGTATTTGTTAGTACACAAAATAGTCAATTGATCTTTCTGTATTGCCTAAATTCCAGTTCAAAGTAATTTGAGGAATAGAAAGTATTTGCACAGAATTCTGAAATCACTATAAAAATTTCCTCTGTGACAGTATAAAAGCTGAATTGTCTTGACCTGGGTTTACTTGCAATTGTTGAAACACATGTGAAATACTGCAATAAATTTTTTTCTGTAGCACTTCGTGACATTCAATATGGGGGGAGTGTTTTACAGTGTTTCAACTGGTGACTTTTATTAATGTGTTCTCATGATATGTCTGTGATACAAATCCAGTAATTATCCAATCATGGATGCATTTTGAGGTTTTGTTGCTCTAGTTTGTTTTACTTCACTGCAATAAGAATAAGAAACTTAAGAAAAACTTCAGAAGCCAAATAAAAGCTAAAGATTCCTAATCTAGTTCTATGTCACTTGTTCAGAAACTGATTTTGAATATATTCAACAAGTTCAAATCCCTTAAAGTTTTTGCTGTAGGCATCTTTCATGATAACAAACAATGTCTTAATAGACTTTATTTTACTACTTGTGGCAAAATGATCCCCAAAAGAGTCTTTTGTGTGCTGATTTTCAGTGTGAATAAGGATACTGTTGAATTCAACATCATGAATGACTATCTTTTTTAAACTCTTCATAGTACCACCTAGAATCCGAAGCACAGAAGTACACTATATGGTCAATGAGAATTCACAAGCCATTCTTCCATGCGTGGCTGATGGAATCCCCACACCAGCAATCAACTGGAAAAAAGACGATGTTCTTTTAACTAACTTATTAGGAAAGTATACTCTTGAGCCCTATGGAGAACTTATTCTGGAAAATGTTGTGGTAAGTTTAATAGATGTGAATGGATACATTAAACCGGATTAGTAATTCACCTTTTTTCTTTTCGTAGCTTAGCTGGGAAATATACTCTTTAATAACAAAAGAAAAATACTCTTACATATTCAGGCCAAAAAATGAATTTTATGCATGTTTCATTTTGTGGCCCAGGTCTAAGAATAATATTTAACAGATAGTAGGAACTCATAAATGACCTCCTTCTAAAATGATTTTATTTTTGTGGAAATCTATTTATCAGGAAAAATTTTAAGTGCCTCTGTTATATTCTGTGTTTGTAACCATGCATGGGAATGATTAGAAGAACAGAGATATAAGAATGTCTGATGTGTTATTAAGCAAATAATAAAAAGCAGTTTTTCTGTTCTTTTCAGGATTTTCAATAACCCTTTCTTATCATTGACAAGGAAACTAAAGTCTTAGAGATCCTACTATGCAAACTGAGATGTTTGAATATTGTTAGGTGGCACTTAGCCAGTCTACAGAATAGTAGCTATGAGAAGTATCTTAGTTTTTCAGTGGTAGCCCACTTGAAGAATATTCTGTATATATGCATACTACATGACTTTTTAAAACATTTACTGTGTGGTTTGAGAGTATCAATACTTGGCACCAAATACGAAACAAATGTGAATCATTTTCAGAGCTTCTGTATATACCTTTTTATTCCTATTCATTACCCTTCAAAATGCCTAAGCCCCATTATAAAATCTTTGTGGAATTAAATTTGAACAGATTAAAATGACAAAATTGATCACATTAACTTTATAGTATAATTTCAGCCATTACTCAGTTTCCTGGGATTACCACATAAATAATCCCAGTAATAGGCTGTGTCACTAAGTCCTAACTCAACCACATGTGCCAGCAAAAGCTGTATTTATTCAGATTTAAATTTCCATTAGTTATAAGATGTACCATTATTTTATGTACCACTAAGAAAGAAAAAAATTCAGTTAAATAAACTAGAGAAGATCATCAATTTTTATGTATTTTTAATACCCTAGCTTTTGAGGTATTAAGAGTTAAAAATGTGAATTTTAGAATTAATAAAATAAGGATAAATTTGTTAATGTAAGCTAGTGAATATCTTTTAATGGGGATTACCTCTAAGCTCAAGAATGTTGAATTTGGGCCTTCAATTTCATTTATAGACCTGAAGGAATTAAATGAGAAAGAAAAGGTTAGACTTTTAGTGGGATAATGACTCAGACACGTTAAAAAAATAACAATAAGGTAGTTTCTAAATACCAGATGAAGGACACAAATAATAACTAGAAATCTATTTGTGAATAGTATGTGCACTTGAGTTTTAAGTGCTTCACTTTTATAAATTCCTTGATTTTAAACTTGTCATAACCTGGGAATTTAAGGACAGCTAAATGATATGGAGGTGGAAAGACTTTTACAGGAAATATGACTTATTCCAGTTTGCCCTTTAAAAAAAAACAACAACAGTATGCAGCCAACCAAATTTAGATTGTACCTATAGTTAGTGATTACAGTTTTTATGCTTCATTTCCAATCAATTCTTTAATGTTTCAGTGCAAAACAATATATACCCTTAAATATTTTAAAAATATTTTCAGGGCCGCCTGGATGGCTCAGTTGGTTAAGCGTCTGACTTCAGCTCAGGTCATGATTTCATGGTTGGCGGGTTTGAGCCCTGCGTCGAGCTCTGTACTGACAGCTCAGAGTCTGGAGCCTGCTTCAGATTCTATGTCTCCCTCTCTCTCTCTGCCCCTCCCCTACTCGCACTCTGTCTTTCTCTTTCAAAAATAAATTAACGTTAAAATTTTTTTTAATATTTTTCAATGTTTATTTTTGAGTGCACACATGTACGTGCAAGTGGGAGAAGGGCAGAAAGAGAATTCCAAGCAGAGAGAGAGAGGGAGACAGATAGAATCCCAAGCAGGCTCTGTGCTGTCAGTGCAGAGCCCAACAAAGGGCTCGATCTCACGAACCATGAGATCATGACCTTAGCTGAAATCAAGAGTGGGACACTTAACCGACCGAGCCACCAGAGTGCCCCTCTTAAATGTTTTAAAAGATAAGGAAAAAGTCTACCATGGGCCTTAATGCACTCAGAAGCATTCAATCATCAATTCAACAAATATTTACTGAATAGCTTCTCTGTTTAGGCACTGGTAATACATCAGGAAACAAAAGACTGAAAGATCCTTGCCTTCATGCAATTTATGTCTAGAGAAGCAAGATAGACAATTAAAATAATAAACAATATACATAGAAGAAAATAAGTATTATGAAAAATAGAAGAACAAGGTATAAGGGATCAGAGTTTGGAGGGGTACTAGTTATAGTTTTAAATAGGAGAATCAGAGTAAATCTCCTTTGGGAAGGGAACATTTGAAAAAACTTGGAGTTAGCCAAGCCAATATCTGGGGGAAGAGCATCACAAGCAGATAAAACTGGGATGTTCCTCCCTCAAATATCTGGAAGAAACATAAGGTGGGAACATGCCTGATACATTGGAGGAACAGGAGACCAATAAAAGCAAAGAAGAACAAAGAAGAAAGATATGAAAAAAAAAAATGGAGGCCAGATAATAGAGTGTCTCGTAGATTATAACAATTTTGTGTTTTACTTTGAATAAAGTAGAATCCATTGCAGGTTTTGAGACTGGGAGCAATGTTATTAAATGCCTCACGTTTTTGCAATAGTACATTGGCGACTATAATAAGAATACATGGTAGGGAGGCAAGAGTGGAAGCAGAAAGACCTGTTGGGAAGATGGTTTGGAGTCAGATGAGATGGTTTAGAGTCAGATAAGAAATTCTGTTAGCCCACAAGAGGTGGGAAGTGGTTGGATTCTGCATATATTCTAGGATATCCTAGGTAGATTGCGAGTAGAGTGTGAAAAAGAAGAGTACAAGTGACTCAAATGTCTGAGAACAAAAGGCATTAGCAACTGGAAGGACAAAATAGCCATCAGCTGAGATGGTGAAAGGCTACAGGTGAAACAGGATGGTAAAAGGGAAATTGGGAGTTCAGTTTTGGACATGACTTTGAGATGTCTTTGGGACATACAAGCAGAGAGGTGAAATGGGAACTTCAGTGTAATTGGACTTTGGAAGAAAGACGTGGGCTGCAAATACTCGTATACATCAGCATATGGGTGGCACTTAAAACCATGAGACCGGATGCACTAAGGAACCAAGTGCAAATAAGAAAAGAGGACCAAAGACTGAGCTCTCCCACATACCAACATAACAACATTAATGTTAAAGGAAAGCCATGAAAAGCTGAAAATGGAGCCACCAGTGAGGTGGGAAGGAAACTAGGAGAATGGGGTAGCCTGGTAGCCAAGTGAGGACATGGTTTAGAAGAAAAGGGGGTTAAAATTGTGTCAGATGTTGCCAGGACATCTAGTAAGATGAGTGTCAAGACCAGCCGGTGGATTTAGCAAGTGAAACTTCTATTTCCTGTGATAATTTTGGGGGTCTTTGGTGCCACATTACCAAGAGAGCAGCTATGCTGTCAAGATGCTACCAGCCTTTGAAATTATTTGTTCTGGGTGATGGACATTGAGGAGGGCACTTACTGGGATGAGCACTAGGTGTTGTATGTAAGTGATGAATCACAGGAATCTACCCCTAAAACCAAGAGCACACTGTATATACTATATGTTAGCCGACTTGACAATAAATTATATTAAAAAAGAAGAATGAAATTATTTGTTCTTTATCTGTAGTTTGCGGAGTATCAGTACTCTTGATGTTTAGTAAACTTTAGAACTTCTGTACAGTTTTCTGAGATCTTATTACTGTAAAATGCTGTAGTTCTGTAAGGTATGGGCTTTTGTTTAAACTCTTACACATTTTAAATTATGTGTGCAAAAGCTAGCCAGATGGTTCAGACTACAAGATGGAAATTTAAACTGCCTTTAAATAAGAGTGCTCCTTTGGGAACCAAGCTATGCAATTTTATGTCCTTTATGTAATATGATGTAAGATTATGTAATCTTAAACACTATGATTTTTCTTTATTTAAGCCGGAGGATTCTGGCACCTATACCTGTGTTGCTAACAATGCTGCAGGTGAAGATACGCACATGGTCAGTGTGACGGTGCACGTTCTCCCCACTTTTACTGAACTTCCTGGAGATGTGTCTTTAAATAAAGGAGAACAGCTACGATTAAGCTGTAAAGCCACTGGGATTCCATTGCCCAAGTTAACATGGACCTTCAATAACAATATTATCCCAGGTTGGTAATTTAATTCTTAAGAAGTAAATAAATGCACCCATAAAGAACTCTGAAGCAATCTCCATTTCCTTTAGCTGTGGGAATTGATTGAAAAGTTACATGAAAAATTGATTGCTTTAAGTTCTGCAAAATATGTACCTTTGCCTGGATTTTATCCTATACCCAGTATATATGTTCTTTTTTCATTCTTTTGAAAGGATAAGGTAATCACAGGACCATATATTTTAGAATATTAGTAGATGTTTTTACCTAAAAATAATCTCCTTCCTCCCTGAGAAGACAATATGGTATACACAGGTACCTAAATTTGCCCTCGCTGGACCTCCTTCATCACTGATAAATGGATTAAGGTGGCACTGGTAGAGTGCTGAAGATTCACCTAATTTTACAGAAGAGAACTCTGCTTCTTGCTGTATGAATTAACATCTGTTAGCCTCTCTTATAATGTAGATCAGCTATGCAGAAATCCTTTAGTCACTATGTGCACTACATGTTAAGGTAGTGCCTGGAACCCCGGAGCACTCCTCTCTGGGAGGACAAGTGTTTCCTTATTTGTCAGACTTTGTCATCAGCACAAAGACATCATCAGTAATAAGAAGTGGTCATTTCCCAAAATTGAATTCTAAAATACTGCACTATTGGCATTTAATAAATGTCTTGCTAGAAAAGAAATAATAAGCTTGAGTTTTTCTGTTATAAAAGATTGATCTTAATGACTGAAATTCATCAACTATATTACCTTAATAATAATAGTATACCTCACTTAGGAAAAATAGAGTCTAAAAAAATAGTTTCCAACAGAGAGGGAGGCAAACCATAAAAGACTCTTAAATACAGAGAACAAACTGAGGGTTGATGGGGGTACTGGGCAAAAGGAGAAAATGGGTGATGGGCATTGAGGAGGGCACTTGTTGGGATGAGCACTGGGTGTTATATGTAAGCAATGAATCATGGGAATCTACTCCCAAAGCCAAGAGCACACTGTATGCACTGTATGTTAACTAACTTGACAATAAATTATATTTAAAACATAAATAAATTTATTTTTAAAAATAAATGCAATTGGGGCGCCTGGGTGGCGCAGTCGGTTAAGCGTCCGACTTCAGCCAGGTCACGATCTCGCGGTCCGTGAGTTCGAGCCCCGCGTCGGGCTCTGGGCTGATGGCTCAGAGCCTGGAGCCTGTTTCCGATTCTGTGTCTCCCTCTCTCTCTGCCCCTCCCCCGTTCATGCTCTGTCTCTCTCTGCCCCAAAAATAAATAAACGTTGAAAAAAAAATAATAAAAATAAATGCAATTTATCACTTAAAAAAAACCCACAACCTAATCAGTGCTGTTTTCTGAAGGTATAATACTAATTTAGCTATTTAAATTTTTAAAGCTTAATTTTCCACTTAATATTCAGCAGAATGAAATCTTTTGAAATAATTTGGGGGAAAGCATGCAAGGTAAACATACCTAAATAATTAGATATTGGCTGGTCTAATCAGAATCTTATTTAGTATCAGTTGTTTTAGGATTAGCATGTTTACCTTATACTCTATTCCAAATATTATAACTACCTTCATAAATATTTATATCATCACCATTTATGGAGAAGTTTAAATTATCACAAATTTAATCATGTTGTCATTATTACCTAACCAACATATGTTTTTCATGATTTCCCCTCTGACCTGCCAAGTCAGTTGAATCACAACTGAAAACATTTTCATGTTTTGATATAAAGTGTTTGGGAGGAAAAGTGGTGGTGAGATAAATGAAATGGAAAATGTCATATGTCTGAATGAAAGATTTTGAAACCTAGAGAGACGGTGAGCCAGATTTAGGCAATGCTTTGAGATGAAAGGTGTACTTTAAAATAATTTTAAAGGATGTTTGTTTTCATTCTCTTTTCCTGTCCCTTCTGCTGTTTTTTTCTTCATTCTTCAAACAAGTGTCTATAGACCTAGCCAATAGCTCAGAGGAATAAATCTGTGGAAAAGGCTTTCTTCTCCAATGTCATGATGAGATCTCTGGTTCAATTGCTGACCAGCTCATAAATCCAACCTGCAAAATATTGAGCTGTTGTGATTCTTTTCCTAGGTTACTTAGAGGCATTTATGTCGTTTCCTAACTTGTTTCTCTCAGCCCACTTTGACAGTGTTAATGGACACAGTGAACTTGTTATTGAAAGAGTGTCAAAAGAGGATTCGGGTACTTACGTGTGCACCGCAGAGAACAGTGTTGGTTTTGTGAAGGCAATAGGATTTGTTTATGTGAAAGGTAGGTAAGCATGCTCTATTTTTAGTTTATCACTTATTTACAAAGAATAGTTTGCATTTTGCTTGCTTATATGACTTCAGTTTATTAAATCCATCTAGTCCTATTTCACAGATGTGCACATTCCTAAGAAATAAAAAATTATCAACGTTCAATTCAAAAGTAGGTAAGCAAAGAGATCATTTGGTACAAAATGGAATCACCTGCTTAGATTATTGAAACTAACAAAATTATCTGGTTGATTAGCATGAGCAGTTGATTTTGGAAAATTCATGGTGTTCAAAAGTGGCTTTTCCCTTCTTCACTATCTTTCTAAATAGGTCAAAATCACAAATAAATTATCAGAGCTTCCTTTTACTTATAATTAATTATCTGTTGTTATTTCCCAGAACCTCCAGTCTTCAAAGGTGATTACCCTTCTAATTGGATTGAGCCGCTTGGTGGTAATGCAGTCTTGAATTGTGAAGTGAAAGGAGATCCTGCCCCTACCATCCAATGGAGCAGAAAAGGAGTGGATATTGAAATTAACCACAGAATCCGTCAACTTCTCAATGGCTCCTTGGCCATTTATGGCACTGTAGTAAGTCACGCTGAAATCGTTGATGTGCACTTTAACTGCCACAATTAATCCCTCTCTGTAGGTGCCATGAAAGGAAAAAGTTCCTCTTGCATTCCTATTTAAATCATAAAATCTGAATCAATGGGTTTTTATAAAAAACTGAAACATGGTTCAAATTGATTATTTTTAGACTTTTCACAGAAATATAAGCAATAAAATAATTTTGCTTTGTTCCCAATCACTGATCCATTATTATTTAGCATCATTAGATAACTTCCTCAAATCTGTTTCAGAACACAGAAATTGAAGAATTGCAAACATAACTACAAGTAAAATATAGGATAACTTTCATCTCTAAGGCCAATAACTATATCAAGCCTTCCAAAAGCTTCAGTAATTCAGAAAATGAGTGTTGCTTTAAGTTATTCTAATTTGAGGGCCAAGTAAATGAGATATTTTATCTAAAAATTTCTCAACTTGATTATGTATGAGTGATTTTTAATGCATTGTAGAATTAATTGAAATAATAATTAAAATACAATATTTAATCACCTAATCCAATGAATCACTCTTAGTCTTTCATTCTCCTGGGTTTCATTTCAATGTGATGTTGTTCATTGTCCCTTCAATTTTGAGATGATTTCTACTTTTAACTGCTATAACACGTTTCTTCATTACCACATTCCCCCTTCTGTATCTAAGTATTGCTACTTCTGAAGCCATTGGTAATTCTCCTAATACCAATATTAATGCTAATACTAATTTTTTTCACCACACAGTTTCAGATACTTAGATATCTATCTCCAACCCTGAAATGTTCCCATTTACCATTTCTTATTGAAAATTTCTATTTGGATATTATATAACACCCCCAATTAAACATGTCTTCCTTTTCCCACCCTCCTCTACTTCCTGCAATTTAGTTCTCCTTTATTTACTTAGTGTTTCTGTTAACAAATTCTATTCACAAGACTTGAGCAAAATCTGTGATGAATTAGTCACCAAATCTAAACTCATATAGTACTATTTTTGTAGGTTTTTTAAAATTTTATTTTGAGAGAGATTGAGTGGGGAAGGGGCAGAGAGAGAAGGGAGAGAAAGAATCCCAAGCAGGTTCCGTGCTGTCAATGCGGAGCCTGACACAGGGCTCAATCTCACGACCCTGAGATCATGACCTGAGTTGAAATCAAGAGCCAGACACTTAACTGACTGAGCCACCCAGGCACCCCTTACAGCGCATATTTATAATATTGTGACTTATATTCTATGATTCATCATTATCAGTAAATTAGTTTTTTACTTTGTTCATCCTTAATTTATTTTAATAACCCCCATTAGGAAGTCTCAGTATTTGTTAATTTGTCCTCAATAGTTTAATGCTTTTTAAGATATCTAGAAGAAGAGAGTAGGCATTTTTCTTTAGTGAGCTAATTTTGGATAGAAGGTTATAAAAAATGTTAGTTTTGCTTTGGTTTCCTAGTAATTATTATTCCCAGAGAGCAAGAATAGCTGTTTTGAAAACAGACCGGGATTTTTTTCTTCTTTTTCTTTTCTCTTAAACCCCTTTATGATCTAAAATAATGTAGGTTTTTCTATTTCCATTCCAACCCCTCCTCAAAAATGAAATTTTATATTAGCACCCTGGTGGAAAAAGTTATTTGCCCCATTCTGTAGGCTCACATTTTTATAAAACACTGCTTATTTCCATAGAATGAAGATGCCGGTGATTATACGTGCGTAGCTACCAATGATGCTGGGGCAGTGGAGCGCAGCATGAGCCTGACCCTGCAGAGTAAGTGGCTTCACTCTGTGTGAACACCTGATTTAAGAAACATTGCCTAATAAACAGTGTTCATTTTCTTTAACTTTATAGCAGGTATATTAATGGTAGCTTGCAGGGTGTGTATAATTTAGTCTTCTGCTGATAGAGTAATTTGTTATCAAGCGTAAGACTGGTAGATACAGTTTTGCACAGAGATTTTTTTCTATTTTGTCTAACACACGGAGTTCAAGATCACAGTTGCTTGGTGGCAGAGCTTCTTTCGTTTTGCAATATAGTCAGTCAAGTACCCTTCATATAGTCTATCACAGTTTTTGTGACGTGCTTACAAAACGTCATTTTGTGGCACTTTAAAAATATGTATTAAAAGTAAAGACTAATATAAGTGAACTCAAAAGTGTTCTAGGTTGATGGCTGTCAATCTTCCATGAAATAAATGTGTGTACTGGGCAGGACTATCATGCTCATGATGAAACCCCTCAGTTATACAGAAGACAGATCTTTCAGAATTAGAAAAACATGAAAAACTCCAGGGCATAGAACCTCAGAACCCACTGGATAGTCTCCAGAATGACTTTAGAACTGACCTGAGGATAGCATCACTGGGTTGAGAATTTCAGTGAATAAACTTATTTTGTGAGTAGGCTCAGTATTTAATGGTATAAATTTATATTTTCTTCATTCACTATCAAGAGATGCTATATACTAGCATTTACTAGCAGCTATTGCTAAACTACTATTATCTAAGACTTTAATTTTTTAAAATCTTTTTGAGACTTTAGCACTTAATTTTTAGTAAATACCTAAAACAGTGTTTTCCCCCAGCTTTATTGGCATCTAATTGATAAATAAAATTGTACATATTTAAAATGTACAATGTCAAAATTTGATATACATATACACTGTGAAATGATTGCCCCAATCGAGCTAATTAACACATCCATGACTTCAGTTACCATTTTTTGGTTTTGCTTGTTTTGATGAGAACACTTAAGATCTCCTCACTTTATAAATTTCAAGTATACAGTATTATTAACTATAGTCACCATGCTATATATTAGATCCTCAGAACCTATTTGTCTTATAACTGAACATTTGTATCCTTAGATCAATATCACCCATTTCCCCCAATTGACTCTGTTTCTATGGATTTTTTTTTTTTTTTTTTTTTAGATTTCACATCCAAGTGATACCATATACTATTTTTCTGTCTCTGTCTGGCTTAATTAGTTTATCATAATGCCCTCGAAGTCCATCCATGTTGTTGCAAATAGTATTTCCTTCTTCTTATTGCTAGATAACATTCCATTAAACATATATAGACTCATTTTCTTTATCCATTTATCCATCACTAGACAGGTTGTTTCCATTTCTTGCTAAGACAGTTTTTTATTAAAGTACTTATTTATCAAACAATAGCCTTGTGAGATGTTATTAGGAAAAAGCTAGAGTTCCATGGTCAAACAAGTCTGGGAAAAAATAGATTAAATGAAGTTCATTCATTTATCAAACATATAAAGAGAACCTACTATATGCCAAGCCCTGCTTAATCACCAGATTTCTTTACTGCAGATCATTCCTGAAATGTTAATATATTGATATGTTATAACTCAGCAAGAGGAGGATATAACATGCCATGTTTCCCAAATAAATGTTATTTCCATGAAACCTTCCTCCCCTCCTTGTTGGGTGAATGTAAGTAGGGCATCACATCGATTAATCTTTCCTGGAAGAGTGTTCCACTGATTGGTTTAAGAAAGTCTGCATTAGATTAGCTCATCTACACCTACAGACAATAAGTTGATTTAAATAAATGAGGCATATTAAAAAACCAAAATATAATTTGTTTAAAATTAAGATTAAAGCACCAGAAGCAATGTTTTCATTTAGATAAAGTACTTGTATTTAACTGATCATTATGTGACTGGTAGAATTAATTCACCCTTGAAAGATGTACATATGGAATTTTATTGTTGAGTTAATTTATAGCCTTATGGGCAATTGGAAATGTTCAAATATGGTATTAAAATTAAGATTCCGAGTTTTATTTGACACTTTCTTTGACCATAATCGAGGGAGCAGATGAGCTCATTTAATCATTATGTTATCATTTAGTGTTGAGTGATTAATCTGAGGCATTTAATGTATTAAGCAACAGTTTACTGAACACATAATGTAATTTGAACACTAGGAGAAAAATAAAAGCCCAGCCCTGAAAGTTCCTAAAGTTAATATAAATATCAAATAAGAAGGTAATTGAGTAGGACGATGTGGGCATATATATGAATAATGCACTAATGATAGAGATTCAAACCTCATATGAAGTAACTACTTTTGTAAAAGACAGCATGTCAATAACATCTTTACATAAAATGGTGGTATGGTCATAATAAAACACATTTTACTTCTGTTTTGCTTTATGTTCTATTATTCCAGATATATTTCTCCATCTAAAACAGAACCATCACCCTGAATTATCTGATATTCATTACCTCTCATTGAGCAAATTATTCTACCATTCATTTCAATCCCACAAAAACACAGCTTTCATCCTTCAAGAATACACAGGCTCCTCTCTGCTAACCTGTATTCAGATGTGAGCCCTGATTAACTAAATGTTTAAAACCTTGTATGTTGCTGCTTTCGAGGGTGAATCATCCTTTCAAAGCTAAATCCATCTCCATGCTATTTCCTTGTCTCCAAGTAGACTCCCTTCTCCTATATATAATCTTACCATTTCTGAAAATCCACTTCAAGCTTCTTCTTCTCCATGGAATTTTTCATATTCTATCTTGCTTGACACTGTAGACTAGAATAAACATCCTACCAGCAGCTATATATAGCTCCTTTTACATTTTTTCCTGACTTCACTTGAGCAGCTCTGATCTACTCTGATCTACTAGTATTAACCTCTCCCTCCTTCTTGAAACTCCTTCCTTTGGTTACCAGGATACCATTCTCTCTTGATTTTCTTCCTACTTCAGTGATCTGTTCTTAGTATCATTTTATGGCTTGTCTTCTGTTAATCTCTTAAATAATAATGCTGTCATAGTTTATGTCTTTGGTCTTCTTCCTCTCCTTTTAGAATCACTTCTAAAGCCATCTTATCCACTCATGAAAGACTCATAGATCTGTATTTCTAGCCTATATCTCTATTCTGAGCTGCAGATATTAACATTCTCTTACCATCTAGACATCTCTACATGAATGTCCCACAGACACCACAAACTCAATAGTTCTAAATGGATACAAATTAACATTCCTTACAATGTCCAAACAAATTTGTTCTTCCTCCTATGTTCTTCTATATTGTCCAAGTCAAAATCCTGTAGTTATCAGTTCCTCTCAAGTCAATGACAAAGTTCTGTTATTTCTACTTTCCTAATGATTCTTGAATGTCTTCCTTTTCCTCTCCATTTTCAGTGATTGCCTCTGTTTGTTCTATTAAGTCACTATTGTTTATGCATCCATATTACCACACATTTACCTACTCTATACTAAATATTATTCTACCTATTCCATTACAAAATCCTACAATGATATTATAGAACAGCTAAATAATTATAGTTACTTACTTGTCTTATCCGTGGACTGTGAATTCCTTGAGGCTAGAAGTTATATCTATTATCTCTGTATCCTCAGCATCTAACACAATGCCTGGCAAATAGTAGGCTCTCGATACATGTTTATTGAATAAATGAATGATGACCAGTTATGAAAGGATAAGTTAATAATGACTCATTACCTCAGAAGTGATGTAAGGGAAAGAAGTGAGAGTTTGCCATGTAAAACACAGACAAAAACAATGATAACAATAGTACTAATAATATTATGTACTTACCCTGTCAAAGAGCTAGGCTTATCTCATCTTAGAGGAATCTAACAAGAATTCTCTGAAGGATACAAAGGCTCAAAGAGGTCCTAAGGAACAGAAGCAGAATTTGAATTTAAGTATACAGCAAGTATGACTGCAGAACCCATGATATAGGCTAATCTGCTTAGAGATTTAAAATTTTGGACATTTCATAAATAAAACAGAGCTATGATACTGAAAAATCTGTCAATGGCAACTGCATCCTTAGTAGTTGAGCAGCTACAGTGTTTTATAAACAAATCAGCCTAATTTTTTTTAAAAATGTTACTATATATATTGATAAAAATGTTAACATAGCTTCACAAAAACTAAGAAAACACTATGTGCTTTTTTCTGTAGGTCCTCCTATTATTACTCTTGAACCAGTAGAAACTGTTATTCATGCTGGTGGCAAAGTCATATTGAATTGTCAGGCAACTGGAGAGCCTCATCCAACCATTACATGGTCTCGTCAAGGGCACTCTATTCCCTGGGATGACCGAGTTAACATGTTGTCCAACAACTCCTTACATATTGCTGCTGCTCAAAAAGAAGATACATCTGAATATGAATGTGTTGCTCGAAACTTGATGGGTTCTGTCCTTGTCAGGGTGCCAGTCACAGTCCAGGGTGAGTGTGATCAGAGGGACATTCATATTAAGTATCACCTGGGGCGACCCAAATCGTAAAAACTCTTAAGCATCTTAGTCCAAGTCTCCTGGACCCTGAAGATACTTCTAGATTGTGGAGCTAGAACAAAAATCACACTACAATTTACCAACTGAAGGGACTGAAACAATATTCAGTTAGAGCAGTAAAATATCAAGCCAATAATTCAAAATCCCAAACTGAAGTTTTGATTCAAAACTAAGTCACATTAATTCTCAGAAATCATGCATTTATTTTTCTTTAAAGAATGGTATATCAAAAGGTAAACAGTATTTAAACTTCTTGATCTCTAACTCTGCTGGCAGCCATATCCACATGAGTCAGTATTGGAACTGGGAAGAAACTCCAGTTAATTATCTGAAATTTTTCTCTCCTGCATGGATTTTAATTTTACCAAAGAGGGGAGCATCCATAAGCAATTTCTCAGCAATCACAGATCCAGCTCCAGACCCAGCGTGTTAATAAAATTCAATTTATAGCTTTTTTTTTTTTTACCATCACAGAGACAAAGTACAATGTTTTATTTGCAGTTCACGGTGGGTATTCCCAGTGGTCTACATGGAGATCCTGCAGTGTCACCTGTGGCAAAGGCATCCAGAAGAGGAGTCGTCTATGCAACAACCCCTTTCCGGCCAATGGTGGGAAGCCTTGCCAAGGGTCAGATTCAGAAATACGAAACTGTCAACGTAAGCTGTGTCCAGGTACATCTCTATATTCAGTGGATAGGCACATGTTTGATAGATATTCATTTCTGTTAGCTAACTATGGGTTGTCTTCGTGTTGACGATGTTTTACCTGTGTGTAGTGGATGGTAGCTGGTCAGAATGGAGCCCTTGGGAAGAATGCACACGGAGTTGTGGACGTGGCAACAGAACCAGGACCAGAACTTGCAGTAACCCATCAGCTCAATATGGTGGGCGGCCATGTGAAGGGAATGCAGTAGAAATAATCATGTGCAACATTAGGCCCTGCCCAGGTGAGGATCCACTGATGAGCAAAACTATTCTATTTTTAACTCCTATAAAGGGGTTATACTTACCTTTTTTTTTTTTTGTTATAAAAATAAGTTATGGCCTCTACCCTGGAATATATCCATTCCCTGTGTTCTTAATTATGTCTCACTGATACAAGTTTATGAAAGATATGGTATTAATCAATGTTAAGTAAAATCCCTGACTTAATTGACCATCTATTGGTTCCACAAACTGTGGTGTATTTTTAATCATGTAGAGGAAACGTAAGTATTTACTGTCATAGAATTTTAGAAGTAATAAGGACCTTAAAATCTAATGTAGCCATTCATTTTCAGGCAAGAAAAATGAAGTCTAGGATATTTAAAGACTTTCCCAAAAACACACAATGAGTGAGGGCTAAGATGATAATAGCAGCCATTCACTAAATACCTGTGTGTTCTGGGAACCGTGGTAGGTGCTTTAAGTACACATTGTTTGACTTTGTAAAACAACCCCTCACCATAGGTATTTTAGGGCTCTTTCAGCTTAAAGTGACAGAAACCAAACTTGAATGAGCTTAAGTAGAAAATTCTACTTTCAGGTATGACTGAATTCAAGGATTTGGCCAGTGTTTTTACTAGCATGTTTTCCATCTCTCATCTTTGCTCACCTCTCTTTGGCTTTATTGTCCATTAAACTCTTTCCATGCAGTGGAAAAAATGACTGCTGGCAGCTAGTAGCTCACAGGAGCCTTGTAACCCAAGGCCTAAGAAACAAAGAGTCTTGCTCTCTCTCCCTCAGATTTCCTATCAACCTCTGAAAAAGAGCCCTGTTTGATTTTGTTTGGGACTCATGCTCACCTCTGAACTCAACTAAGTCCAGATACTTGGATAACCAGCTTGAGTGACTTACCTGCATTGTAACAGGCAGGGCTCCTTGTTTGACAGCCTAAAACAAGTTATATGGAGTCGAAGAGTATCTGGTCATTCATTCATTCATCACTTATCCATTCATTTCTCCAACAAATATTTATTGAGCATCCATTCTGTGCTCAAGGCATTTTTTCATTGTTCAAGATAGAATGATAAACAGATGTAATAGAGTTCAGATATTGATAAGCACACTGAACAAACTCAGAGTTGAACTCACAGAGTTTAACTGGGAGAGATACCTAGCTGAGTTGGTTTAAAAAAAGGGGGGAGGATGCTGAAAAACCAAAATGAAACAGTTATCCACTACATTGGGTATTGCATCCTGTTGTACAAATGAGGAAACCAAGATTCAGGAAATATATGATATGATAATTATGATAATTAATTCCCTGATGTTACATGGCTAGTAAAACGTGAATCAAGGATTTGAATCCAGGTCTGTCTGATTCCTAAGCCTATTTGCTTAGATCCTAGGTATCTTGATTTGCAGTTCAGAACTTACATTACATTACAAAAGTAAAATACTGTCATGAAATCTTAAATAAACCAAAGCTAAAACTATTTTTTTAATCTTTAAGAATTAGAAAGCTAATTATAGGGACACCTGGATGGCTCAGTCAGTTAAGCATCTGACTCTTGATTTCAGCTCAGGTCATGATCTCACGGTTGTGAGATCGAGCCCTATGTCGGGCTCTGCGCTGACAGTGTGGAGCCTGCTTGGGATCCTCTCTCCCTCTCTCTCTTCCCCTCCCCCACTCAGTTTCTCTCTTTCTCTCTCTCAAAATAAACATTTTTTAAAAAGAGAAAAAAAGAAATTACACAGACAATATATGAATAAACATCAACCAGTCACCAAACATTATCTCCAATAAAAGAATGCATCTGTGCTATAAGGCTTTATAAGAGGTGTGGGCTTTTGTTAACCCCAGCCTTGAAAATAGGACATCTTAAAATAATTGGAATAGCAGACTTTTTTCAATGACATAGCCCATATATGAGGACTATGAGCATCAGCAATCTGAATTAATAAAGAAGTAGTTTTGAGTAATATCTGCCTTATATTTAAAGGCTTTCTTCTTTCTTTTTAGGTTCAGCCAATACTTTTTAGTCCAAATTTTTGTCAGCTAAAATAAATGTGTATGACAGTGTTCGCCTGTGTCTACAAAGTACAAAGGATATGTAGTAAACTCAACTAGAAAATAGTTAATTGAAAGAAAATCCTAGGTGTGTTTTAAAGTACTTTGTAAACAAAGCAGTCAAATTATAATTTCATTACTTGGTTTTCAATTTATTCTTTTGGTGTCTTATAGAGTTTGTTAATAGAATCTTTAGACCCTAACCTTAAGGCCCTATTTTGGTTCATATCTTGGTTAAACTGGATGACCCACAAAAACATACTTTATGAGCTCCATATCTAGAAAGTACCCTTAAAACAAAAATATGACTTGATACTGACTTATATGTAAGAGAAACAATAATGTTGATTCTTAGCCCATGCACCTGGTAGGAAACATAAGGTTGTTTCAGTCTTGTGGGTAGATGCTGTCATCTGTTAGTAACCAAAAGGAAGGTTTTAGTATCACTTCTTGGAAACTACTGGTCAATTTTTTGTTGTTGTTTAGGAAGCAGGTGAGTGTGTTATTCAGAACTTTTAATTCATGAACATTATGTAATGGAGACAATTTTTAAAGAGCTACAACTGTGCAAATCATCATGTTGTTGAAAGATCCAAGTGTATTTTTAAACATGAAGCTGAATCAGGCTTAAAGATGTGGTCTTGAGTCTAGAGTCCAAGTTATCGGGGCGCCAGGGTGACTCAGTCAGTTAAGCATCCAGCTCTCGATCACAGGTCAGGTCTTGAACTCAGGGTCGTGAGTTTCAGCCCACACCCAGTGCGGAGCCTAGAGTCCAAGTTACCCTTGTGGAAACATTCATATTGTCTATAATTGCATCTAGACCTGTCATACAGCCTTGCTTCTAAGCTTCTGGTTCCTTCCACTTTCCCCAGAGCATAAAGCACAAACAAATACTTATCTAGGGTTTTTAAACTTAGATTGTGTTTACATATAGTAGTTTGATTACATTCTATTTTAATAAAATAGTCCCTTTGGATAATTGTAAGCATTCATTTTGGCATTAGGTAGCCTTCTGAATTTTCCTATAAACACTATTTCCCATGAAAATCTAACCAGAAGCAGAAAGGAAGAACATTATTTATGTTTCCTTTGGTTCAATTTCAGTCGTTTTAGATTCCAGGCTAATTTAACTCATTACTGAGTTCATTTACTTGTATAATTTTGTTTAACAAACATGGTTCTGTGACTTGCAACTCTGTCTCTTGGGATATTTGTAGTTCATGGAGCATGGGGCACTTGGCAGCCTTGGAGTGCATGCAGCGAGAGTTGCGGTAAAGGTGCCCAGATAAGAACAAGACTGTGTAATAACCCACCACCATCATTTGATGGGTCCTACTGTGATGGAGCAGAAACACAGATGCAGATTTGCAATGAAAGACCCTGTCCAGGTAAGAGACATACAGTGTTTATACCCTTAATAAATTATCTGGGTAACATGTCAGTAAGAATCAATGTCAATAAGAACATCACCCCCAGCGGTTGTGATAGTAGGTATTTACCCAAAGGATACATAAACACTGATTTAAAGGGTCACATGCACCCCAATGTTTATAGCAGCATTATCAACAATAGCCAAACTATGGAAAGAGCCCAAATGTCCATCGACTGATGAATGGATATATACACACACATACACACACACCATGGAATATTACTCAGCCATTCAAAAGAATGAAATCTTGCCATTTGCAACAGCATAGATGGAGCTAGAGAGTATTATGTTAACTGAAATCGGTCAGTCAGAGAAAGACAAATATCATATGATTTCACTCACGTGGAATTTAAAAAACAAAACAAATGAGCAAAGGGTAAAAAAGAAAAAAGAGAGACAAATCAAGAAACAGACTCTTAACTGCAGAGAACGAAATGACTGTTTCCAGAGGGGAGGTGGGTGAGTGGGGGGAATGGGTTAAATAGGTGATGAGGATTAAGGAGGGCACTTGTTGTGATGAGCACCGGGTGATGTATGTAAGTGATGAATCGCTAAATTCTATACCTGAAACTAATATTGCATTGTATATTTACTAGCTGGAATTCAAATTAAAATTAGAGGAAAAAATAAAAATAAATAAACCTTCAAAAGAAATAAGAAGAACATCACCCAACCTAACAATGCCCAGAGTATTAGTAACAGAGCACATATGTTTTTCCTTAATCCAGTGGATGGCAAGTGGACCACTTGGGCCAGTTGGAGTGCCTGTACTGTGTCCTGTGGAGGAGGTGCCAGACAGAGAACAAGGGAGTGCTCCGATCCTGTCCCACAGCATGGAGGGAGCAGATGTGAAGGGAGTGATGTCCAGAGCGATTTTTGCAATAATGACCCTTGTCCAAGTGAGTGTTGGAAATAGTGAGTCAACATTATACTTTCTTAAAGGTTTATTATGGCCTCGGGGTGCCTGGGTGGCTCAGTTGGTTAAGCGTCCGACTTCGGCTCAGGTCATGATCTCCCGGTCCGTGAGTTCGAGCCCTGCGTCGGGCTCTGTGCTGACAGCTCAGAGCCTGGAGCCTGCTTCGGATTCTGTGTCTCCCTCTCTCTCTCTGCTCCTCCCCCGTTCATGCTCTGTCTCTCTCTGTCTCAAAAATAAATAAACATTAAAAAAAAAAAGGTTTATTATGGCCTCAAGTCCTTAAAGTTATAGTATACTGTTACTTGATTCCTCTAACTTTGGTTTAGAATAACAAAGTGTCGTACAGTTGCTATTGTGTCTGTGTAATGCCATAGATGTAATTGATCTATATAGGCAAGGACTGTGTCCCTATTTCATTTGCTCTCTAGGACCAGCTGAAGAGCAGGTGGCTCTTTGCCTTAATTCAGTCGCAAGCTAGATTTTAAGACCCTGGTAGCATCTGAATCCACTGTATCTGGATTGTATGGTCTTGACTCATCAAGAGCAGAGATCTTGTCTCATTCATATCCTTCAGCTCCTGAAACACTGTAAGACTGGACAGATACATACTAAATGGAATTTCACAGTCACTGGAATGTACACCCAGTTTCTAGTCAACACAATAGCTAAACAATCTGCCTTTGGAAGTTTCCTATTTATAGATTTGTATATTTCTTTTCAGTTCCTGGGGAAAGTCTTACCATACTTTTTGGATGAGTGTCATTGTTTAACACCTCTCCAATGGTTCTCTGTTGTAGCTCATGGTAACTGGAGTCCTTGGAGTGGCTGGGGAATATGCAGCCGGACATGCAACGGAGGACAGATGCGGCGGTACCGCACATGTGATAACCCTCCTCCCTCCAACGGAGGAAGAGCTTGTGGGGGGCCAGACTCCCAGATCCAGAGATGCAACACTGACATGTGTCCTGGTGAGCCCCTCAACTTCTGACCAGTAGAATAAGTAAAGCATTTTATTTGGTGCTTATTGCAGCAGCCCCATAATTTCAGATCTGACAATGAGAGTTGTATAGGCAGGGTTACCCTATGTGTAGATTTTAAAACTGATTGGTTAATATTGACCATTCCATTCTTGTTCACAGTGGATGGAAGCTGGGGAAGCTGGCACAGTTGGGGCCAGTGCTCTGCCTCTTGTGGAGGAGGTGAAAAGACTCGAAAGCGGCTGTGCAACAATCCAGTGCCGTCTAAAAGTGGTCGCCCCTGTCCAGGAGACACTACACAGGTATCCAGATGCAATATGCAAACGTGTCCAGGTAAGCAACTAAGTTAGACTTTGGTGGAGCCATTGCTTGCTTATTTACAGCCTTTCTGCAGATTAAAAAAAAAGGATACCACTCTGAGCCTACAAATTATAAAACAGTGCCAACTCTGGAAGGGAGAATTAGTAAAAATGTACATTTTCCCTTCAAGTTGGTCTGCACCAAAGCTTGTGGCTGGATTTTAGCTTCTGCTTGCCCCCTTCCAGGCCCCTCTGTAAAACAATATGACCTGCAAAACCATAAATAGTAGTCGTAGGCTCGAAGGACAAAAGAGTTTAGAAGAGTGGGGAAAGCAAGGGCTGAGATTTCAAACTGAAAAGTGAGAGTTGGAAAGAAACTGAATGTTTAACAGAAACACACAATTAGAGGCTATTCTTTCATGGATGGAAATATGGAGAACATGAATCTGGAAAGTCAAATAGGGGCCAGTTCAGTTGTAGGTAAAAGAGTAGGGGAAGTTCAATTACAATAACCCAAGTCATACAACATGGCTGGATTTGTAAGTGATGTAAAAATTCAGAAGGAACAAAGCCAGAATTCTAGAACCAATGGACATTAGAAAGACTTTGCTGGAGTCCCAAGAAATGGTGGATAATATTAAGGTTGCTTGTGTCAGAGGATAGACTTTCTAAAGTCTGTAAGAAGATCCAAAAGAACAGTTTCACATTGTTGAAGGGGGAAGATACCACTGAACTTTCCAAAGCTTGAAGGTTGCTTTAGAGATAAAATGTCCCCGGGCTCCTGGGTGACTCAGTCAGTTGAGTGTCTGACTCTTGATTTTGACTCAGGTCATGATCCCAGGGTCATGGGATTGAGCCCCACATTGGACTCCATGCTGAGTGTGGAGCCTGCTTAAGATTCTCTCTCTCTCTCTCTCTCTCTCTCTCTCTCTCTCTCTCTAATAAATTTAAAAAAGGAAAGAAAATGTCCTTGAAAATCAAGAAGGCTCATTTGGCAGAGTGAGAAAGAGGAGTTACGTGAGGAGGTTTATAGGATCTAGACAAGCTAAAAGGACAAGTGTTTATTGGTCAACTGTTCAACATGTCTTCTCAACATATCAACTTATTACCAAGGATGTTGAGGCTCTAGCATGTAGGCATGGTGATAGTTCTAGCTTTAACTAGGGCATTTTGTAGCTCCTGAGCCTTGTTACAACTCACAGTCAAGGGGTATTATTCATCTAAGGGGTAGTATTCCATCTTGGAGACAAGGGCCCCAGTAGCAGAAGTCCAAATTAAGCAGACAATTTGGATTACAGACTCTGGCAGAGAGTTCCAAAGATCCCAATTAGGTACCCAGAACTGGATGTCTGTTGGTGCTGGGACTCAAGCTCCTCTGGAAACTAGAGTACCAAGGTCAAAATGGTCAAACGACCCAGGTTAAATGGCCCAGAGAACTAAGTGAATGAGTGATCCTTCTACCCGTCTCTCCTCCTGCTTAGGACTAAAGATAAGAAGCAAAAAGTCCTACTATGTCCTTATCTGCTTTCCTGCACCATCTTACACCAAGGTTTCCATGAATTCTCCCATCGCTCTCTGTCCTTTGCTCCTTCTGGTTTCTCAAATATGGCAAGCCACCACCTCTCAAAAGGGTGACACATGGTATTTCCTCTACCCAGAAGGCCCTTGTCCTGCCTTCTCTGGTTTAGTTAAGACCTAAACTTTCCTCAGACTCCACTATGTTTTTACTTTCTTCTCAGACTTCCCTAGGCAGTAGATACTTACACATTAGTACATTTCAATTTTACATTTATTTGTGAAATTCTAATTAATGTCTCTCTCCTTTCAGATATAAGGTCTATGAAGGTAGGCCTGGGTCTTTTTTTTTTTCTTTCTTATTATTGTATCTTCAACACTTGATGAACAAGTAAATGTAGTCCAGAACATGAAGGCTGAACCAACATGAAAAAAGTGTATTCTCTCATGAATGATCAAAGAAATACAAATTAAAATGGTGAAATACTATATTTACTGATTTTTCTGAGATTGAATACAATTGTACTTCTCCCTGGTATATAATATATAATGGTATCTGAAACACTTAGTGAGTTTTTAAAAAATATATTAGAGTAGCTGGGTGGCTCAGTGGGTTAAGTATCCAACTCTTGATTTCACTCAGGTCATGGTCTCACAGTTCATGGGATCAAGTCCCACATTGGGCTCTATGCTGACAGTGCAGAGCCTGCTTGAGATTCTCTCTCCGTTCCCTTTCTCTCTCATCAAATAATGAATATTTATGAATTTCACTATCAGCTTCTTCCCATTGTGTTTCCTTCTCTTGCCAAACCATGCAGTTCATTTAAAAAGCATTCATTGGGGCGCCTGGGTGGCTCAGTCGGTTAAGCGTCCGACTTCGGCTCAGGTCACGATCTCACCGTTCGTGAGTTCGAGCCCCGCGTCGGGCTCTGTGCTTACTGCTCAGAGCCTGGAGCCTGTTTCAGATTCTGTGTCTCCCTCTCTCTCTGACCCTCCCCCATTCATGCTCTATCTCTCCCTGTCTCAAAAATAAATAAAACGTTAAAAAAAAATTTAAAAAGCATTCATTAACCACCTATTCTAGTGTCAGTAACTAATAATTTTGTTGAACAATTGGAAGAAGGCAGAAAATTACCGTAGAGATGCTTTTTAAAACATATGTGATTGGGGGAAAAAATGTATGATTGTTTTCAACCGAATTGTGTATGTATGAATTTTGTAATACTGTTAATAGTAAAATACCCGTCTCAAATTTTTCTCAAGTTAACTATTTTCCTGTATAGGAAAATATAACTGTTTTATTTAATTGGTAAGCTTTCCGTCTGAAACCCAAGACTGAACAATACCTGTTAGATACTCTACACCTGTGTCGACAGTGACCTGTAACAAGCTCAGGAGCTGTTTTGAGGTGATCCTTTCTTTCCTTCTGTGTTCTCACAAAGGAGGCAGTAGATAAAAGAACATGAGTTTTGATGCCAAGCACATCTGTGTTCAGATCTTCATTCTACTACTTATGTCTCTGACCTTTATTTTCTAGTCTGCCAACTATGACCATTCAAAATGACTTTATAAGATTTCTGACAGGATTAAAAGAGTTAACACTTATGAAGTGCTTAGTATAGTGCATGACAGGCTCGATAAACTCTCCTTATTATCATCATTTATTACGATCAACAGACACGTTCTTTATTTTGGCTTTGGGACTGGGTGCTGATTGTATTCTTTGGATTGTGAAATAGTGCCATGATATACACAGATTGGAAGCACCCTAGATTTATGTGGGATGATGAGTGTTACATGAAAGTAGAATGTTCTGAAAGCTTATTTATTTCACTCTTAAATTCAGATGTCATAGGATATTTTAAATGTTTGTGAGAAGATTTGTAGCATCTTTGAATACTAGCCTTCTTTTCTCCCATGTAACGTTGATGAAATTGTTTCCTTCTCCAAGAATGTTTTTTCTTTCCCCAATAGGTGGGCCCCAGCGAGCCAGAGGAAGTGTTATTGGAAATATTAATGATGTTGAATTTGGAATTGCTTTCCTTAACGCCACAGTAACAGATAATCCTACCTCTGATACTAGAGTAATACGTGCCAAAATTACCAATGTACCTCGCAGTCTTGGTAAGTCTCTTTGCTAATAAAAGTTGCCAATAGCCTCTTTCTTTAAAATTCATATATTATTCTTCGTCTTCTGATTTCTGCTTGAAATTTCTAGAGGATGCTACTACTAAATGATCTGTATTGATAGCGCTTAGCTCGATGGTAAACTCTTAAAGACATGTGAGATACTGTTACTTATTTTGTTGTTATTTGAGATTATTTAGGATTCATCCTTATGAATAACCGGCTCTGTAAATATTTTTCTCTGTTACCTTATTTATCCTTTTTTCTTTAGGTCCAGCAATGAGAAAAATAGTTTCTATTCTAAATCCCATTTATTGGACAACAGCCAAGGAGATAGGAGAAGCAGTCAATGGCTTCACCCTCACCAATGCAGTCTTCAAGAGAGAAACCCAGGTGGAATTTGCAACTGGTTAGTGCCAACTAAACTTAATATTTAAGTCTAATATTTAACTATAAAAAACAGGATTGCCTAAAAGTTGCTGGTTAAGAAAAATACACTTACATATTCCCCCAGAGAATAATTTTAAAGTTTTTGATGCAGTCTTATCATAAATGATATAAAAGCAATTTCATATCTCCCTGTAAACTTTTACTGACATGGCTCTGTAAGAGGCCATATGTTTTCAGACAATATCGTGATTTTTTATACCCCAAAAGTGTTTTCTCATCGTTTCTCTATTTTTTCTCTTTAAATCCTCAGAGAGGGTTTTAAAGGCCAAACCAGAGCAGGAAAATGAGTCCTTGCTGTTAAATAAAGACTTTTGTCTATGAACCTGAGATTCAATCAGGACACCTTACAGAGATCTTTTTATCAAAAAGATGGAAGTAAAAATAAGCAAAGCTAAGGGTTTTTCTCTTTACCCTTAGTCTTAATGAATATGCATTAGCTATTCATGGTCCTTTCCCTTTCCAAGTGCATACAGATTTTTATAGACCTCCATTACAAATCTTTTCAAAGGTGAACAGCCGCAGTGGCAGTGCTCTTTAAGGAAGAAAGACTGAGGAAGGGGCTTTATGGAGCCCAGAGGCCCATGAGGGTTTTTCATGGCCATCCACTTACTAAGATGCCCCTCTGCTGTTTCTTGAAGCATCGTAAAAAACAAAGCCCTATATGGTTATTGCCAATCTACCTGGTGAAGCTGTCTGTCCCTTCTCTTAGACCATCCATTTTTGTAGAATTGCCTTGCTATTGCTTGTGAGTTTAAAACATGGAATCCTTTGCATAATCATATACTACGTTTTTGCCACAGAAAAAGAAATTCTAGAACATACCATTCAATTACCCTAACACTTTAATTCGGGGACTGAGTGCTAATTTAATCTTTTATTGCCTTTGTTTATGAAGTTTGAGCTAAAATAACATAGCTGAACTGACACTTAAGGTAAGTCTGCTGTGTGCTTACACAAACCATATATTTTTTGCTGTTAAAATGAATGAATTGTAATTCCCAGGAGAAATCTTGCGGATGACTCATATTGCCCGGGGTTTGGATTCTGATGGTGCTTTGCTCCTAGATATTTTTGTGAGCGGTTATGTCCTGCAGCTTCAGTCACCTGCTGAAGTCACTGTAAAGGTAAAAATGTCAGGATAACCTCTCTTCACTGTTTATTGGAGTAATGGTAAGATTAGGAATCACAGATCTATAGAAAAAAAAAACATGGATACCATGTGTAGTTTCCCTTGTTTGCTATAGGGAATAAATATCTAAACCACTAAGGTTAGAAATGGCTAGTTTGTCTTTGTATAAAAATCTTTAGGAATAAGTCTTTATACAGTCTTACCGGTTTCCTGAACATGACTGTACAAGTAGTATTTTATTTAGAGCTACAGTTGACCCTTGAACAACATGGGGGTATTATAGGGTGCCAACTCCCTGGACAGTCAAAAATCACGTATGACTTTTGACTCTAAAACTTAACTACTAATAGCCTACTGTTGACTAGAAGCCTCACCCATATCATAACCAGTCAATTAGACATATTTTTTGTGTTATATGTATTATATACTGTTTTCTTACAATAAAGTAAGCCAGAGAACAGAAAATGTTATTAAATTGCAAGGAAGAGAAAATACACTTATAGTACCGTACTGTATTTATTTTTAAAAGATCATATAAATTGACCCATGCAGATCAAATCATGCTGTTCAAGCTATATTTTTAGCCTCTTAGCCTTTATTTTTCTAATTGTGCATCTCGTAATACCCTCAAGAAAAAAAAAATCTGATCATCAAATCTATACTGTCTTCTTTAGGATTACACAGAGGACTACATTCAGACAGGTCCTGGGCAGCTGTATGCCTACTCAACCCGGCTGTTCACCATTGATGGCATCAGCGTCCCATACACATGGAACCACACTGTTTTCTATGATGAGGCACAGGGAAGAATGCCTTTCTTGGTAGAAACACTTCATGCTTCCTCTGTAGAATCTGACTACAACCAATTAGAAGAGACACTGGGTTTTAAAATCCATGCTTCAATTTCCAAAGGTACCTTGGTCAAAGATCATTTTTCCATCCAGTACTTTCTAAAAGAATAAAATGGGGGCAACTGACTGGCTCAGTAGGTGTAGCCTGCAGCTCTTGATCTTGGGGTTGTGAGTTTGAGCCCCACGTTGGGTGTAGAGATTACTTTTTAAAAATCTTAGGAAAAAAATGTATTTAATAACTTAAGGGTAAAAGAATTGCATCGATGCCATTCACAATAAAGATATTAGGGCACAGACCAAACCTAGTGATATAAGATTTTCATGTATGTTGTCTATGTTTTGTGGTAGGTAAAGCCATTTTAAAGCCAATCCCACTGGAGTTCTAATTTGGATTACTAATCTGCAGAAAGGTTTAAAAATATATCCTCTGGCAGAATGAGGTTTTCTTTGGGTGCGCCAGGCCATTGTTCTTATTCTGACTCTTGTATTTGTCAAGGAATTTTTTTAATTGCTGAAACAATGTAAAAGTGTATGTTGACCTACCATAGCCAAAGTGGAATGAGCCCAAATGTCCATAAACTGATGAATGGATAAAGAAGATGTGGTATGATATACATACACACACACACACACACACACACACACAGATACATACATACACACACACAATGGAATATTACTTGGGGATTAAAAAGAATGAAATCTTGCCATTTGCAACAATGTGGATAGAACTAGAGTGCATTATGCTAAGCAAAATCAGTCAGAAAAAGACAAATATCATATGATCTTAGATGTGGAATTTAAGAAACAAAACAGATGAACACAGGAGAAGGGAAGCAAAGATAAGATAAAAACAGAGAGGGAGACAAACCATAAGAGAATCTTAAATACAGAGAACAAACTGAGGGTTGCTGGTGGGGTGTTGGGTGAGGGGATGCGCTAAATGGGTGATGGTCATTAAGGAGGACACTTGTTGGGATGAGCACTGGGTGTTGTGTGTAAGTGATGAATCAGTAAATTCTATTCCTGAAATCATTATTACACTATATGTTAACTAACTTGGATTTAAATTTTTTTAAAAAGTGTATGTCAACCTAAACTAATAAAAAAAAGTTTCCATATTTTAAAAGCAGTTTTTAAAAATTGTGCAGAAATAATCAGGATTCCAACTGTCATTTCTTATTCCTGGACATTATAATGTTTCAATTGCTTTTCATTTTCTAAGCATAATTCTACAACCCTTGATCTCAGTGGTCTCTCTATGCTGTGTAGTTCTTTGATGTGTCTTTACCCGGAGATCCCTGTTTAGTTGTAAGAGACATCCAAACAATCAGCATTCTGTGTTCCATGAAGCTTTGATGCTAAGAGATACTTGCATGTGGTTTTATTATGGACACTAAGTGTTTGAATGGCTTTAACTTTGAACTTTAGGCTCCTATGAGTACACTTAATATAATTCATATTGGCCTTCGCTATGTACTGGCTTTCTTAAGTAGATCCAATTAGATTTTAAGTAGCATCATTTTGTCTTATCATGCTCCATACACTAAAAATTCATTTTTGCAGTTTACTCTTGCTTTCACCACTTGTGTATATGACTATTTTCTTCATTAACAGCTATCAGAACTGTCATTGAATTTGAGGTCATAGTAATCTAGGAGAACATGTTCACATTTTTTGATATAATCATAGATTCATAAGCCTTATAGCGAGTAGAGCTCCACACCACCCACATGTCGCCATCACCACCTCATTTTACTATGGTTGTGCATGTTCAGGTCACAGAGACAAAAGAAAAGAGCCATTGGAATGAAGATTTCTGTTTCTTTTCCTCAATGCCCACTTTTCAAGTCTAATCTCTGTTTTTACTTTTTCCAGTACTTAGTATAATTAAAAGAAGACAACTTGATGTAAGACTTTCGTTAAAAATGAACTTACACCATCCAGGACAAAGGGAATTAAAATGATTTTTTAAAGTCGTGTACATTTGTTGCCCAATCATGTAAATTCTCTAAGCCTGAACTGCTTAAAGGTCTTTGTGGTATCTGTAACATTGTAGTTGGGGGATCTGGATTCCACAATTGGAGAAGACACACTATAGGACATTTATAACCCCTTACTATTTTAGCTACTATGAGTCTATGAATTACATCTGGTATCTGTGCGCATTTGTTGAGGTTCCTGTGAAATACAAGAATTATGTGCTTGCAATTTCTTTATAAGTGACCACCAGGGGGCAAGCTTGCATTCTTGGTTGCTTAACCACCAAGTTCTTTCTCTTCTGTATTGGGTCTAGACAAGAGCTCTGGCTACAATGCAGTTAAAATTACCTAGAGAGCTTCATGAAAGTTCAGATCTTAAGGCACCGAGACTTTGGCTTAGCTAGTCTAAGGTAGGGCCTGGAAGTCTGTATTTTTAACGCAGCATTAAATGATTCTAATGTATCTGGTCTGCACATCAGCATTTGGAAACTGCTGGTCAAGTCAACTCACAAATATAAATCAATACATTTTAAAAAATTGTTATATCTTTAAAATAAAAAATTTGTTTTTAAAATATAATTATAAAATATATTTATATTTTACAAATTCATTAGCAAAAGGCATCAGAAAAAATAAAGGAAAGATCAGTTTAACTACAAGTAAATTTTTAAACACTTCTTCATGGGAGAAAAAAACAAAATTGAGAAGGTGAAATATATATCAAGAAAGAATATTTGCATTGTGTATTATAGATAACTATGATTAATCTTATACAAGGCTCTTAAAAGTCAGTAAGAAGGGGTGCCTGGCTAACTCAATGGGTAGAGCATGCGACTCTTGATCTCAGGGTCGTGAGTTCAAGCCCCATGTGGGCATAGAGTTGGCTTAAAAAAATAAATAAAAATAGAAGTGCCTGGGTGGCTCAGTCAGTTAAGTGTCCAACTCTTGGTTTTGGCTCAGGTCGTGATCTCAGTTTCATGAGTTCGAGCCCCACGCCAGGTTCTACACTGTCAGCATGGAGCCTGCTTGGGATTCTCTCTTCCTCTCTCTCTGCCCCTTCCCTACTTGTGCTGTCTCTGTCTCTCTCAAAAAAAAATGATAAACCTTTAAAAAATGTTTTTAAATTAAAAAGAATTAAAAGCATTGTTAAAAAATCAATTAAAAGAAAGCAACACCCCAACAAAAAATACATAAAAGCTATGAACAGCAAATTCACAAAGGAAGAAATAATAATGACAAAATGAATGTGAAAAATTGTCTAACCTCACTAATAAGCAAAGAAATATAACCTAAAACAATGAGGTACCATTTTCCAATTATCATTGTCAGAGATTTAAAAATATGATAACCACTCAGTATCAGAGAGGTATGGGGAAATGAACACCCTAGTACATACTGCAATCAGTGGTTAATTCATGTGATGTTTCTGGAAAGCAGTATGTATCAGTAACCTTTCAAACATTCAGATCTTGGTAGTTATCTCATTCTGGGGGTCTGCCCTAAGAAAATCACAGAAATGGCCAATAATAAATATCCTGGAAGCAAGAGGTAAATATGTAAATGATGGCACAGCTATATGATAAACTCTTAAACAGTCATTAAAATAATTTTAAAGGAATATTTAGCTCATTTATTCAAAATACTTGTTCAGTGCTTTCTGTGTACCACCTACTGTTTTGGGGATTGACAATAAAACAAAGAAGAGTATGCATGGCCTAATAATAATTGAAAAGCAGCATACAATATGATCTAAACCTGGGTTGCCCACACCACAGTGATTATAAGGAAACTTTTATACTGATTGAAAACAGAGATTCCTAGGCTGACTGGGATAGGACCAAGGATCTATATTTTTAATAACCTCTATTTTACGATCAATAAACTTTGACAATTATTAATCTCTAGAGTGCAAGATCCTGACTTTTTGAAGTGTATACTTATAGAAGAAAAAACATCAAAATGTTGGCAGAAACCAGTGAAGGCAGAGTTACTTTCTAAGGAAAGATTCCCTAACTAGCTTATTTGTTCTTGTTACTATGTTTGTTTTTGTCATAATATGCCTGTCTCCCCTTGCTTTGACTGCATGGGAAACAATTGGTCACACATAGGGGACTCTGACCCAGATGCTTTACACTGCAAATGAAAGAGATCTACAAAAGGAGAGAAGTTCTTCATTCGAGTTTCTGGTTGTCACTGGCATAAGTTATTTTTAAGTGGCTTGAAAATAGTGTTCCTGCTTCTAGAACAGGCAGCATAAGTAAAGGCTAGAAGAATAAATAGGACTTTGTCTATGGTTATACCTTATGTACACATTGATTCTGGATCCTTTTGCATGATCACAGAATGGTTTGGCTTCATTTTCTTTTGATTAATGTAAATAAATTTAAACAGAAAATCTATTTCCGATGGCTGCTTGCCAATCATCTCTGGACTGTGATTCATTTAGTTCTCAGTTGGGAACAGGAAAAGTCTTCCATTCCTGCTTGTTTTCACCTATTGCATTTGTTGCACAATGTGTTCCATCTTTGGCATATCTTCCCAGGGAAGATTGTACTGGAAAGAAACAAGGTACTGACATTCTAACAAGCCAATTAATTTTCCTTTTCTCTCTGTGGTAGGAGATCGCAGTAATCAGTGCCCATCTGGGTTTGCCTTAGACTCAGTTGGACCCTTTTGTGCTGGTAAGAACAGGAATAATGAATTTTTGTTTTTATAAAAAATATTAGTAATGGAATCTGTTTAATAGACATTTATTGCCATTTTGCTAGATATGTAATTTTCACAACAGTCTTACAAGTGTTCCATTTTATGAGTGAGGAAATCGAGATGGAAAGAAGTTAAGTGGGGGTGCCTAAGACCACTCAGCTATCAAGTGTCAGAGCTAGATTGGAATTTAAGGCAGCTGCAAAGCCCGTACTCTTTCAATCTGACCACAATCAAGTGTGTCAGGGATCGTGATCAAGTACAGAGATGAAGTGAGCACAGGAACAAAACACTGGACTCTTGTCATTTGATGGCCATGGATGTGAAACATAATAATAATCCAACTCTGAGCCACCTAACCCTAGAATTGCTCAGAGGATAAGGGCAGGACTGTGGGCCGAGGACTAATGACTAAGCCAGCCCCATCAAGTGCCAGTACAAGAGAGCCACAGATAACTAAATAGCTAAGTAAACAGCTGGAGGAGCTCAAGTTTGCATACACAGTGCCTTTCTTTCACTGGTAGGCAATTTAATGTAGGATAGTGGTAGACAAGTGGTCTTTAGAAACTGTACTGTCCAGGTTCAAATTTCAGCTCTGCCAGTAATGACCTGTGTGACCTTGGGCAATTTATTTAACCTCTTTGTTCCTCAATTTTATCCTGCAAAATGAGGATAGTAATAAAAGCATCTGTCTCCTAGGCATGTTGTGAGGAATGCGTTAAGGTAGGTAAAAAAGCATTTAGATCCCGGGATATAGTCATTATATCTTAGCTATCATCCCTGTTGTTTTAGAATTAATCTAAACATCTTCACTATCAAAGATTATTTGGGGACCCAAAATTAATTTATTTCATGCTTCTATTCTGCGGCACCTAGAGCATTTTCTGTTAGGTTTGATTCAACTCACTGTGCTCTGTAAGCAACTATTTTACAAACTACCTTCATGGACTTTACTAACTTCTAGTAAGTAGGGGGTTTACAGACCAATCGGGCCTTTTTGTTCCTTGTTTCAGATGAAGATGAATGTGCGGCCGGGAATCCCTGCTCCCATATCTGCCACAACACCGTGGGAACCTATCATTGCTCCTGCTCAAAAGGCCTCACCATAGCTGCCGACGGAAGGACTTGTCAAGGTATTCACAAAGCTAAGCCTAATAGATACAGCCAAGCATGGTCACAGAGAGCTCTGACCTAGGAAAAGTGTGGCAGGCCAGTGTTCTTTCCTACTCTTTCCTCCTCCATGTTGGCAATAAACACAGAAGATCTTCTCTCAGGTTGAGAGAGGAACAGACAGAATACTGCTCACACACTGCCTTCATGTGGGGCACTGTACAAGCAGGGAAGCCGGTAGTAACTCACTTAATCCCCACAACACCTTGTGGAGATACTCATTTTAGAATGACGAAACTAAGAAATAAAGAAGTTACATAAGGAATTTAAGTAAATTGCACAATCCTAGTAGCACGTTAAGAACATTGAAAAAAAAAACTTTCTTTTTCAGTATTGTTGACACACAATGTTACATTATCTACAGGTATATAACTTAGCGATTTGACAAATTTATACACTGTGCTATGTTCACAAGTATAGCTAGCATCTGTCCCAGTGCATCACTATTACAATATCATCGATTGTGTTTCTCATGCTGTGCCTTTTAGTCCCATGACTTATCCTGTAACTGAAAGCCTGTATCTCCCACTCCCCTTCACCCATTTTGCCCATCCCCTCACTCCAGAAAGTACTTTTCTATCAGACTCTAAATATACATCAAAGTTAGAATTGTATAAGAAGCTTATTTATAAATAAAATTTTAAATGATGAAAAGAGAAAAGGATTACTCCCTTTATGTCCAAGGAGACGCCCTTCTAAATGCCAAAGAGAGAGAAAGGGTGTAGGATGGGATAAAAATAACTTTTATGGAAACGTCCGGTGTGGATTAAGCACCTATATACATTATTTCCTTTAATTTTCAAAGCAACACTGACAGACAGATATTATCCTCATTTTATAAATGAGAAAACTGAAATATCAGAAAGGAGAAGTAATGTTTTTAAAGCCACCTAATTTGTCAGTGGTCTAATGGATGAGTTAGTCTGCAAAGATATCACACTAAATTCCTATGAACTCATCATCAATTTAATCCACCTGAAAGGACTCAACCAAATTATTCAGCATTCTTGCTCTGGTACGTTTTCAAGTATCATTTATGGCTTTTCTTAACCCCATTTTATATAGGTTTTTGGATTGGTTTTCTTCAACTCATCTTAGTTGAATGACTCACTTCATTGCAGATATCGATGAGTGTGCTTTAGGTGGACATGCCTGCCATGCTGGTCAGGACTGTGACAATACAATTGGATCCTATCGCTGTGTGGTCCATTGTGGAATTGGCTTTCGAAGAACTTCTGATGGGCTGAGTTGTCAAGGTATAAAAATGGAATCCCTTGCTTTATCTTCATTATACTAAGAATTAAGACTCTGCCTTTTGAATCATTTAAAGGATACTCTGCTTTATACATTGTGCTTCTTGATAAGATTTTGGATGTAATATTCCATGGCTATTTTAAATATTTGTAGCACAATAGTTTTGAATAATAACATTTGCCTATTATATTTGAGAGAAGAGATTATATAGCATGATCTAAGAGGCTCTATTTCATAAGACCCCACCACATAAGACTATCAGATATTTATTGCAGGATGTTTTTAATAGACTTTATTTTTTAGAGAAGTTTTAGATTTACAGAAAAATGGAGTGGAAGGTAGATTTCGCATATACTCCCCACCCCAACTCATGCATAGCACCCCCCACTATCAACATCCTGCCCTAGAGTAGCAAAATTTTTACCAAGGATGAACCCACATCAACACATCATTATGATCCAAAGTTCTTTATTTACATTAGGATTCACTCTTGGTGTTGTATACTCTATGGATTTTGACAAATAATAACATGTATCCTGTATCATAGTATCATAAGGAATAGTTTGCCTTAAAAATCCTCAATGCTTTGCCTATTCATCCCTCACTTCCCCCCAAGCCTCTGACAAGCCACTGATCTTTTTATTATCTCCACAGTATTATGTTTTCCAGAATATCATATGGTTGGAATCACATAGCATATAGCCTTTCCAAATTAACCTTTTTCACTTAATAATATGCATTTTAGTTTTCTTTATGTCTTTTCATGAGTTGATAGTTCTTTTCTTTTTAGTGTTGAATAATATTCCATTTTATTAATGTACTATAGTTTATTTATCCATTCAGCTACTGAAGGACATCCTGGTGCTTCCAAGGTTTAACAATTATGAATAAAGCTGCTGTCAGGGTCTTTTCATAGAGACAGAAATAGCGGATACAAAACTGAATGCCTAACAATACTACAAAAGTGATTGAATTATGGTATGTCCATACCAGGAACCATTGTACGGCCATTATAGAGTGGAATGCAGTTCAACTATTAGGCTTAGAGGAATTTTCATGAGGTATTGTCGAGTGAAAACACCAAGATGTAGAAAACTACACATAACTTGTGTAGAAACGAAGCAATAACCAAAGATAAAGGAAATGGATTTATATTTTTAGAGTTATGCATTTGTACATACAAGAGACATGTTATTATTTATACTAGATTGTTAATGCAGGTTGACTTTGGTAGACAAGGAAGGTAAAAAAGATAAAGGAAGCCAAGCAGAAAAAAGAAGAAAAAAACTACACTAAGAAAGCATTTTTAAAGTATATGATGACTTTGTGCATTTATAGTAACATGCAGATTTTGAAAGATTAAAAGAGCTCATACACCTGAAACTAATATTACACAATATGTTAAGTAACTAAAACTTAAAAACTTTAAGAAGAAAAGAAATTTCAAAATAAAAAATATAAATAAAAGAGTTCAAATGGAAGACAAGTACAAAATAAAACATAGCCAATCTTGAGTTTGGGAATGTAAGGTGGGGATATGAAAAGCCTAAGTATGGTGATTGTTCCTTTGAAGGGTTTGGGATAGAAAAACAGAGAAGTATAAAGAAACTGAGATGCAGACAGACCTGAGAGAGGGATTATGGTAGGAGAGACTGGGTTATGTCCATAGGGGTATGGGAAAGATGACAGTAAGGAGGAAGAACTTTAAAAATGCACACAAGGAGGGAATGATGGATGGACCACAATCCTCATCTTGGTGAGGACGGAGGAGATGGCCTCAGAGTTCGAATACTCAAGCAGAGAAACTTTTCTTACATGGGAGAAGAGGTCTCTTTTCCTCTGGGACTAGAAGGAAGGAGAGGGGAGAAGGTACATAAAACAGGCAAATGCACACAAATTTGGGGGATTTGTGCCTGCACATTTTTTTTTTTATTCTACTATGCCCCAGATGGCATTTGGGAAGATTAATTTGGTGATGACTGTGGACACTGACAAATGCCAAAGTTGCTGCTTTTAGTGGTAAAGACCTGCATTGGGCTGACAGCAGCAAATCTGGGGAAGGAAAGTCAATTGCAAAAGATACTGCAGAAGACTTTGACTCCCCCCCCCCCCATCTTCAGTGTTCTAGTCTGTCAGCAACATTCCTAGAAACAGAAATGGGAGCCATCTGGTAAAATAAAGTAAGGAAGTGTTGCATCCACATAGTTTGGAGTCACTAGCAAATGTCTACCTTTGAGGAGTATTGAGAGATATGTTCTCCAGCAGTTAATCCCGTCAATTATCTAGCAGATCATATGAGAGCAATTGTATTAGATTTGAGAGCAATTGTATTGGATTCGTTTCAGGGAAGATCTTAAACATGATAATGATATCATTAAAATGTTTAACATTTGAAATAAATTAACCCAAGTTTCCTAATAGCATATAATGAAAGTTTTGTGTTATTTAACAGATATTAATGAATGTCAAGAATCCAGCCCCTGTCACCACCGCTGTTTCAATGCCATTGGAAGTTTTCACTGTGGATGTGAACCTGGGTATCAGCTCAAAGGCAGAAAATGTATAGGTAAGAAAAGGGCTTTAAATTCAAAGCAATGACATCTTTGTAATTTCTAAAGATATTTGATCTAATCCCTTTGCTGTGTCCTGGGCTGAATTCATACGTAAGATACCTCCATCCGTCATGTACGCAAAACATGCATAAACAAAATGAAAGCAAATGCTATTTTTTACAGGTTTCATTTTCTGGCTACATAACCATTTTTTAACAGTTCCTTATTGTGTTTACTAATTTTTTTCACAGAAGCATAATATTTATGGTTACATACATAAAGATATTTATTTGTTTGTTTTTCTAAAAGGAGGAACTCGTTGGTATGGCTACTAGCTATGTGAATTAATTTTTTTAATCATTCTGTTTTAAAATAGTGTTATTTACCCTCATGGATTTAAACACTTTAATCTTACACAGTGATTATGTAATCAACATCTTTCGCCTTAAAATCCAAAGTATGATTTCTGTGGAAAAGAAATTTCTCAATCTTCATTACCTTTGTTCTTTTATCAAGATGTGAATGAATGCAGACAAAATGTATGCAGACCAGATCAACACTGCAAGAACACCCGTGGGGGCTATAAGTGCATTGATCTTTGTCCAAACGGAATGACCAAGGCAGAAAATGGAACCTGCATTGGTGAGTGTATGGCTGTTTCGATGACTGAGATATGTTTGCCACTGACCAGCCAAATAAGGCATCCATTTTTTAACTAATGATTAAGTAGGGGTGCCTCGGTGGCTCAGTTGGTTAAGCATCTGACTCTTGGTTTAGGCTCAGGCCATGATATGTCATGATCTCACGATTCGTGAGTTCAAGCCCTGCTTCAGGTTCTTTGCTGACAGTGTGGAGCCTGCTTGGGATCCTCTCTGTCCCTCTCTTTCTGCCCCTCCCTTGCTCATGCTCACTTTTTCTCACAGATTTTTTACTCTCAACTTCTAGTATGGTTGAGCTCTGGGTCCCAGGCTCATAACTATACCAAGAAATGGAAGCTCCCCATGGAGACTCATTACCATTTTGAGCTCCCATCAATTACACATTTGGCTTACACAGTTTAATAGCCACATAAATTCATATTATCTCACATGTCTACTATGAAATTTAGTATATATGTTTAGAATTTCACAGGTGGTTAAGAAAAGCTTATACAGATTTGTTAAAAGTTCAAAACGTTTTATCTTAGGACTGAATATTCTTCAGTGTCAAGTCAATGACTAGACAATAAAATAAATTATGTTCTCTATTCTTTCTGCCTTAATTTGTAGAACTATAAGCGGCATCACTTACAAAATGAAACATTGCGTTCCTGCTCTCATGTCCTTACAGTCTACTTAATTAGAGTGACCAATTCCACTTTCCTCACCAAAAGAAAAAAAAATACTACAAGAGGGAATGAAATGCCATAAAAGAGGTACAAATAAAATTGTAGAAGAATAGTTGGAAGAGTGATCATATCTGATATGAGATGTCATGGAAATGATCACATTTAAAGAGAGCCTTGATGGAATGGTAATAGGTGGAGGTTGTGAAAAAAGGAAAGACAGTCCCTTATGAGGGAGAGAGAGCTGGACTTAAACAGTTTAAAAATCATCCTTCCTTCCTATCTGACTTTGCACAAGTCTTAAGATTGCAAAGAAATTTGAATGTAAGTTTCTCATTTTAAAAGTGAGACTTTAAAAAAATGTTCATGGCTCAGTCAGTTAAGCATCTGACTCTTGGTTTCAGCTTAGGTCATGATCTCACAGTTTCATGGGTTTGGGCCCCATGTCAGGCTCTGTGCTGACAGTGCAGAGCCTGCTTGGGATTCTCTCTCTCCCCCTCTCTCTCTCAAAATAAATAAATAAAACTTTAAAAAAATAAAAGTTCAGGGGCACCTGGTCGGCTTAGTCGATTAAGCGTCCAACTCTTGATTTCAACTCAGGTCATGATCTAATAGTCCTAGTCCTGAGGTGGAGCCCCCATGTGAGGCTCCACACTGGGCATGGAGCCTGCTTAAGATTCTCTCTCCCTTGCCTTCTGCCCCTCCCCCACACGCTCTCTCTCTCTCTCTCTCTCTCTCTCTCACAAAAAAAAAAAAAAAAAAGACTTTAAAAGAATTGTTAAGGGGCACCCAGATATCTCAGTCAGTTAAGCATCTGACTTTGGCTCCAGGTCATTATCTCATGGTTTGTGAGGTCAAGCCCCACATCTGGTTCTCTACTGTCAGTGCAGAACCCTCTTCGGATACCCTGTCCCTCTCTCTCTCTCTCTGCCCCTCACCCGTTCGCACTTGATCTCTCTCTCTCTCTCTCAAAAATAAATAAACATTTAAAAATAAAATAAATAAAAAGAATTGTTAAAAAAAGTTTTCACTCTGAAATATTTATTTAAAAAGTTACAATATATCCTGATTTTTCTCAAAATAACATAACAGTGAGAGGAGGGTATAGATATAAATGAAGGAATACTGACCACTTGTTACTTGTTGAGGTACATGGGGGCTTAGTATACTTAAAAAAAAACTGGGGGTGGGGTTGGGCTATCAGATTTCAAAGACTTTCCAGCAGTATGGATATAGGTAAATATTTTTTAACTCCTAAGAATAGTAGCCAACTCAGAGCATCATGTGCAGTTATGTGTGATTTAAAGTATTTTTAAGAGTATTGACTCTTGAGGTGCCTGGGTGGCTCAGTCGGTTATGTGTCCAACTTCAGCTCAGGTCATGATCTCACAGTTTGTGGGTTCGAGCCCCGCATCAGGCTCTGTGCTGACAGCTCAGAGCCTGGAGCCTGCTTTGGATTCTGTGTCTCCCTCTCTTTCTGCCCCTCCCCAACTCACACTCTGTCTCTCTCTCAAAAATAAATAAACATTAAAAAAATTAATAAAAAAAAAGACTATTGACTCTAATTATGTATAAGAGTAATCTGAGATGAACTGAGCCAAAAGATCAGAAGATTATTTAAGAACCTACAGCAAAGGGCTGCCTAGGTCAATAAGCATCTGGCTCTTGATTTCAGCTCAGGTCATGATCTCATGGTTTCATGGGTTTGAGCCCCTTGTCAGGCTCTGCACTGGCAGTGCGGAGCCTGCTTGGGATTCTCTGTCTCCCCCTATCTCTGCCCCTCCCTGACTCACACTGTCTCTGTCTCTCTCAAAATAAATTAATACTTAAAAAAAACAAAGCTACAGCAAACATATAGCTAAGTGGAAATGGAAATGGAGATTTAAGGGGTTGATTGAAGGAAGTAGAATTACCCAATCTTGGAAACCGAGGGAGTTAGTTATAGATTAGTCTGGTTGACTGAGGAAAGAAGAATGCTGTTATCATAAAGAAGAGAGGAATGATAAGACACTGAGGACATGTGGAGTTTGAAGTACTGGTAAAGGATGGACATGGAGAGGACCAGCCAGCAGCTAGAAACGTGGGGCTGTAGATAAGAAACAACATAGTACTATTGCTGTAAGTCTACATCCATGAGCTTACTAGAGTCACTAGTATAAATAAGACAGTCAGAGGTGGAGAACATAGAGAGAAAAGGGATAAAAAGCTGAAAGTAAAATTCTTGCCATAGTAGGGAGCAAGAGAAGGAAAAGGAACAACAAGGGGCAGAGTAGAACTTGAATCCCGGTCTCAGCTACATGGTGAGAAATGCAACCTTTGATAGTTCTAAAGAATGTTCATTTCAAATATAATGACGTTAGGTTTTGAAAGAGGATATGTTATTACTTTTTATTGTCTTATGTCTGTAGATATTGATGAATGTAAAGATGGGACCCATCAGTGCAGATATAACCAGATATGTGAGAATACAAGAGGCAGCTATCGCTGTGTGTGTCCCAGAGGTTTCCGGTCTCAAGGAGTTGGGAGACCCTGTATGGGTAAGTTAACAGGAACTCTTACTGAGTAATAAAGCTACTAACAGAATCACTTAGCCTTACCAACTGGATCAGGATCACTCTCTACCCTCAAAAGCTTTCTTGGGACAATTAGAAAATTTGTAAGTTGGTTTAAGTAATTAATAACATTTTTAATTACTTCTTAAAGATTCCATATTGAATGCAATTTACACTGACATTTAAAGTGATAATAATAGCCATTTACAGAGTGCTTACTATATGCTACACGTGTCAGTGAGGTTCCTGTGTAGTTACTGCGGCAACTTCACCATGAAGATTGTCTCTCTTTGGTTATCTCTCTATATACATTTTTTGCACAGATACGTTCTATTTGAATATGAAGCGTACTTGAATGCAATATGAAGGTTTAGGCATGAGGAATTAAGATGTGAATATGCAATTTAAGTGAGTTGATAACTATTACTTTACCAGATATTTAGTGCCTACTATGTGCCCCTATGCTAAAAATCTCACTCAGTTCTCCCAGTGGCCTGTTTGTTTCCATCTTAGTTATGATTGAATATAAATAAGGCAGGTAACAGACAATAGAAGATATCTGTAAGAAGGTAACCATATGATTCTTTTTAATTAATGCACTTATAATCAAGAAACTGACCTATGAAATTATGTTCCTCTTGGAATATTTAAGTGCAAAAAAATTGTGTGGGCTTTAACTACTGGCTTCCGGTGTGCCATACTACACTTTTAAAATTGGTTGCCTTGGTTGTCTACGTAACAATTTTTTATAGCAAATTCTCCCATAAAGACTTTGTCCTGTCTTTATGCAGTCACTAGCATAGTACTTTGCACAGAGCAAATGTTGAAAGTAATACAATTACTAGAAACGTTTTTAAAATAAATGCTTGTTAATAGCAGAAGTACATAACATATCATTTTAGTCTTCTGTTTAGATATTGTAATTTAACATCTTGGATAGTCAGTCATAACAGTGACCTAGCAGAATGAAATATGTTTATTTGTTCATTAATTTGATCTGAAGTTGAATGTCAGGCATTGGACTGGGGAATAAACCAATGAAGAAGGTAGGGCCATTCCCTTAAAGAGTTTAAAAATGGTAATTTTAACTTTTGCCTACTAAAATAATTTTTAAAGTAAAATATACTACTTTTATTCTGCTTATTCGTGTTACTTTCTTTCATGCCACTGTGGTAATGAATTAAAGAAGTTGGTTTTGTTCTCTGGTTTTCATTTGCTTTTCCAATTTACAGAAAAAGTTGGGAGGGTTTACTATGTGTTGACCCAAGAATAGGAAGAAAAATAACTTTTTAAAAAATTTTTATGGACTTTGTGAATTTATATCTTATTAAGAAATAATTCTGTCTTAATCTCCTTTTTAAATTTTTATAAAAAAATGTGCTTGGCTTGATTATTAAATAATATTGATTCAAAAGAAACAAAAGAAAAATGTTAGTAGTTATATCAATATTACCACATCTGAAACTTGTAATTGTATGAAAGATTAAAGAATGTTACAACAAAATGCAAACTAGAAATGTGATTGAGTCCTTTCCTCCACCAACAGAATTAAGATCTGTGTTAACTTTGAACTCTAGTTTTTCTGGAAACACCACATTTTCCCATATGATCCTTTAGGTTTCTACTGTATATGTGAAGCAATCTTTAGGAAGAGCCTTAGAACCCTTCTGTATATTCCTAAATAAATGATGAACGCTTTCTCTAAAGTTCTCAACAATTGAGAAATTACTATATTTGTAGCTTTGGAGGGTAACGTAATGTCTTCAGTTTGTTTCAGAGACTGATTCTTTATTCCTGTGTTGTGTATGTATATGTGTTTTTTTTTTCTCTTTTTTATGTATCATGGCACACGAGCAGACATTAATGAATGTGAACAAGTGCCTAAGCCTTGTGCATATCAGTGCTCCAACACCCCCGGCAGCTTCAAGTGTATCTGTCCAACAGGTCAACATTTATTAGGGGACGGGAAATCTTGCGCCGGATTGGAAAGGCTGCCTAACTATGGCACCCAATACAATAGCTATAACCTTGCACGGTTCTCCCCTGTGAGAAACAACTATCAACCTCAACAGCATTACAGACAGTACTCACATCTCTACAGCTCCTACTCGGAGTATAGAAACAGCAGAACATCTCTCTCCAGGACTAGAAGGACTATTAGGAAAACTTGTCCTGAAGGCTCTGAGGCGAGCCGTGACACATGTGTAGGTAAATGTCAGCCATATTGCATTTCCTTTCTGTGGGCTCACGTATGGACCAGAGTCTAAGCATATGCACAGCACCTGTGGTATTTTGGGTGCAGTGAACTACATCTGATCTCAAATCTGGGATGACTCAAAGTTCCAACTATTACAACTATTACAAACTTTATTCAAGTAAATGATGCATTTACATGTGTGCATTCTGATAATTGTTTTATATTGGCAGTTTCTCTCTTTTGATCAACTCCTGAAAGTGTTGCTAAATTTAATGCTGTGTAGAAATAAATTTCAGTGACACCTAGAATATATTTTTTAAAAGAGAATATGCGGGGCGCCTGGGTGGCGCAGTCGGTTAAGCGTCCGACTTCAGCCAGGTCACGATCTCGCGGTCCGTGAGTTCGAGCCCCGCATCAGGCTCTGGGCTGATGGCTCAGAGCCTGGAGCCTGTTTCCGATTCTGTGTCTCCCTCTCTCTCTGCTCCTCCCCCGTTCATGCTCTGTCTCTCTCTGTCCCAAAAATAAATAAACGTTGAAAAAAAAATTTAAAAAAATAAAAAATAAAAGAGAATATGCATATTGCCACATAATATAATACCATCAGTTTATGGCTATATCTGGTTGATGCCAAAGCAGTAGGTTAAAAGTGAAACTTTCAGCTACTCAGTCAACTGCTCGTTCTATGTGACAACCAACACTGTGTTGACTGTTGTCCCACACCCACCCCCATCCACCCCCGTGGAATTTCTCAGTTTGATTATTTTGTATATATGGAAGTCACTGAAAAGATAATGTGAGCCAGGACAAAACTACGTTGCTTTCATTGCTCTAAAATATGTGCTTTCAATATCTTTATCTAAACTCACAAGTCTACAGTTTAATTTGTTTGCAAAAGTAAAGTGTAATTTCCAACTCAAGAATTGAGACTTTGTTTTCAGTTAATTTGCAAACATTACCATCTGTCATTCATTTAATTCAATTATCTGTGAGTGTCCACAGTTTGCATGCCATTGAACTATGTGCCAAGAGAAATTAGCAAACACAAATTAGCCCCACTATTTGTTAGATGACAAAAGAAAGCTAGGAAGAAAGGGAGGAGGGCGGTAAGAAAGAAATTTTGTTTCAATTTAAAGACCCCACAGGCCAACTTCATTTTCTTGCACTTTTCTTAAGTATTCTACACTTCACTTATTCTCTCCTAAATATACTTTCTGTTACACATTTCTTAAAACATTAAAAAATTGACTTCAATTTTTGCCATTTCTTTTTCTACTCTCCAAGCTCTGTTCCTACATCATTGTCTTCTCAGATGTGCTTTCTCAGTCACTCTTCTGTGGACCCACCTGGACCCTATGACCCTCTTGGATACTTAAACTTTAAACTTTTCTCTTTAAGTCCGGTTTTCTCCAGAACTTTTGTCTAGATGTCCTGATGTATCTGAAAGTTAATATGATGCACATGGAATCTTCTCCCTGTGATCAGTGTCCTAGAAAAAAGTAAAACTAAGGGCAGTGCTAGTGTCTTTTATTCCTTGAACTTCAAACATTAATGCATTCATTACCAATTCTCAACATTTAGTTTATATGCTCAAACACTACGTAATTACTGACCCTGTGGACTCCACAATCCTTGCAAGGATATCAAATACCACTCTCAGCTTGCTCCAAACCATTCTGAGTATTGGTAGTGTTTCATGCCCACAATTTTGACTTGACTCTTTGTTGGTGAGAACTTTTCACCATTTTTTTTTAATGACAGAATTAAAATTTGACATGTTGTCTTTCAAAGTTTCTTCCAAATAGTCATTCCCACTAAAAGGTTTCATCTCCAATTGTCATCCCACTCTCTGACTTCACCTTAGAGAAGCTCTTCTTCTCTTCTACCTTTACCTTCCTGTCCAACACCCTTGTTTATGGTGTGCCACATGAATTAAACTACACCCCCCACACCATACTCCATCTAGTTGATTTCTTTTAAGTCACCTGAAGGTCCCAGTCATTTTAAGAAAGCATCTCTGATTACATCCTCCATTTTTTCATCATTATCTAAGCCCTGCAGTTTCATAGTAGAGTCTCATAAATGTTTTCTTTCTTTTTTTTCCTTTTTTTAAATGTTTTTATTTATTTTTGAGACAGAGACAGAGCATGAGCAGGGGAGGTGCAGAGAGAGAAGGAGACACAGAATCCAAAGCAGGCTCCAGGCTCTGAGCTGGCAGCACAGAGCCCGACACGGGACTCAATTCACGGACTGTGAGATCATGACCTGAGCTGAAGTCAGACGCTTAACCGACTGAGCCACCCGGGCGCCCCTCATAAATGTTTTCTGGGTCTTTGTGTTTATATTACACTAATATTATATTTATAAGAATTATCTTCCCCAAACCATTGGCTGTTTGAGGCAGCTACTATTTCAGAGAACCATTCATGGAGAATTTGAAGTAAACTTCCAAAACTCATCAATTACTGGATGTTTAAGTTTTGTTTTGGGGCAGTTAATAGACATTTAGAACTATTTCTTAAAATAGGATGAGTATTTTATAGTGTTCATACTAATAAAGAAATTTACGCTAAGATTGCAGACAGCTTTGGAATTATGTTACGAGCAAGCTGCAATTAACACCAAATGCCTTTAATTAACCATCTGGGATATGTCTATCTTACAGAAGATTCAAATTAACACTATGCAATCTTGTTTGACTTGGGCTAAAAGTTAGCTTTTTGAGGGAATGATTCCAAAGCTTAACAGGAGAAATGAACACTGCGCTGCCTCTGAATGCAGAAATTACACTTGGGGCCACTTTAAAATTCATACTCTGGCAAGAGCGATATTGACTTCTTGGATTTCCTCATCGTTTACATTTCTGTGATTATTTTAGGTTGAAGCAGATTATAAAGGGAAAAAGTAAAAATAACTCACACAAGTTGTGGAATAAATGCTTTGGTTAACTAAAATGGGGCAAAACCATTAACAACTATTTGATGAGTGTTTATCGTTAACAGATTTTGAATCATTGCAGTTACATTCTGAGCATATGTGAAACATGTACAATGAACACATCCCTTTGCTCTGTGTCACCTCCCAGTTTTCATCTCCTCTTTACTTCCACCCGACAGCACTCCTGCTGCCATTTCACATCATGTTCTCTCTTCATTCTTCCACTGGTTGGTGCAACTATGAACAAATTCTAACATTAAGCAAAACACAGTTGCGATAAGGAATCTGAGGCCTCCCAAATCACATCTCCTATCCTGAAAGCAAATAGCAATTAATTTTTATCACCCATTCTCACTCTCCTTTTTATTGCTGCTTTCTTGGCTTTGTTTAATAATAGCAGATAAATAGTTGTTTAATATAAAATGCTTTCCCTTTATTGTGGTATATGAACCTTCCAACAAATCTGCATCAGTGATTACTTTTGACAAAAGAATTGACTGAAGTTTTGAGGAGTAAAGTGGGCTTAAGGTGTCATAGCAACTATAGATATGTAGTTGCCATTAGTACTTTATAATTGCATGAAGTGTGATGAATATGCTTATCACAAAATTAAAAACACTTCCACTTGCTATCTCTATACGGGAAAGTGACGCATGGATGTTGGGGGCAGGTGCAGGGAGAGACAGGAGACTAAAGTTTAAATAAAAACAAACATTCCTTGTTCTAGTTAACACCAATAGAAAATTCGTCTTTTAAGTAAACCCTGGTATAAAGGGTATACTTTATGTACTTTATAAAGAGTATGAAGGGTATAAAGACCTAGTATAAAGTCAAGACTTTAGTACTTTGGTGGTTTAGGATCTTGTACAAATCTGTTTCATCTGCCATTCCTAATATAGAAATATAGAAATTGGCCAGTTTGGGGCTTCAGCTCATATATACTTACACACAGAAGAGATGTTCATATTTTATGAAATAGTACAATTGATATTGGACTCCATTAAAAACAGATCCTGATATAAAACAGCTCTGAGCATGTTAAATCCCATGAGTTGTAAAAAATAGAAGTTTTTCTATTGTATATCCACAACTTGTGTATAATTGGTTCTGTCAAGTTTCTGCCTTTGTTTTGCATGGTTGTACACCCTGCTTTCTTTCTGCGTAGATATTGATGAATGTGAAAACCGAGACACTTGCCAGCACGAATGTAAAAATACCTTTGGAAGCTATCAGTGTATCTGTCCACCTGGCTATCAGCTTACGCTCAATGGAAAGACCTGTCAAGGTAAGAAAAAGTTGGGCTGTTCATTGCTGCGACTTGACTTAGAGCCGGTGTAGGAGAGTGTGAGAAAATAATGTTTTCTTTCTTTTTTTTTTTTTAAATATTCTCCTAGTTGCTTCCTCTTCCTTCTCATTCCCCTTGGTCATATTTATTTTTAAACATTGCCTTTGCAAGTAGGAGAACCAGTAAGAGAGCAAGTAGGCAAAGGAAAATTGTTGAGAATCAGTACTGGTTCAGTCTTATAGAAGGAGCAAGAATGCCTAAACCAGTTCATGCTATATATTTTTAAAAATAAGTGGAAATAAACCTCTTCAAATGTCTTTTCAAAGTTCAGCCAAGATGGAAGAGGAAATAGGAAGAGACCTTGGTAAATTTTACTCCAGTATTAGGCACTATTTTATTTTTTGTCTTGGCAAACAGTGGGTGGTCAACTAAGCAATCTATTCTTTGAGTCTACAAATGATGTGGCACAATCATGAACTGGCAGTGCAGAATGCAAAAGGTGCATCTGCAAATGAATAAAATAATCTCTTCCCTTTAATATCTTAGTCCAATGGAAACAGACATGTTAATAAAAACATAATATACAGGGTTATAGGTACTATAACGCAGTTTGGGACAATGTGTAGTGATGGTAGAAAGGAAAAAAAAACTATCAATCTCAATATTACCCTCTTTACACAAAAATATGTAAAGCATTTTGCTTTAATGAGATATATTATGTTGCAATGCAAACTTAGATCAAAAAGAAATAAGAACCTACGTCAAGAAACCCCCTCAATTTTGTGGACAAAATCAGAAGTAGTATATAGGTCTTAACAAGCCTCTGAATTATATTAATTTCTGTTATATACAAACTGTATCCTTTGCTAAAGTACAACAAATAAAATCTCCAAAGGAGTGCTTATCAGTACCAGTCAAATTTAGATTACATTTTCCCTCTGTGTGAGATTCACAAGACTTGCTAGGATTTCAAGTCACGGAAAGTGTGTTCCAGGAAACAAGAGCTGGATGTATGATGGGGCCACCTCAGTTCCATGAGCTCTAACCCCTCCCTCACCCATTCACCCATTCCCTCCCTGATATCCCCCACTGGATCATGTAGACTGGAAAAGGAAAGTGAACACCGTAATAACCTTCGCTCCCAGCCATCTGTCACAAACATTTATTTAAAACCCTATGCAGAACTTTCTACTGAGGTTTGAAGTACGAGAATAATATATTACATTATAGCCATGTTTTTCCAAAGTATTAACTCATTTTAACCAACAGTACAGATATGTCAAGGGCAATAATTTGTACCCATTCCACAGATAATAAATTCTCAGAGTGATTACATGAGCATTAATATCCTAGAATAATCAAGAACAAGGGTAGGACTTGATCACAGATCTCATAATGTCTAGAATGGGCCTTTGTCTCTCCTATGATGCTTTGAATACCAGGGTCATTGTACTGTAGCATCAGGGTAAGGTGAGAGCATTTACAACTGTCCGTGTTTTATAACCCTCCCCAGGTTGTCACCCCAAGAACCCTCTGAAGAAGTGGCAATGCCCAACATTAACACTGCACTTCCTGTGAGTGTGCCAGGCACCAAGGAAGGAAGCAGAGTAGATACGAAAGCATTTGGAATAACCAACCAAATTACAAAACCTGTTAGCCAGATTTTTAAGTGTTATATTGTATCATATTCTCATGAGAGAATTTTTCTTTTTTTCTAAATTATGGCAGTTTGTTCTTTAAATGCCCTCACCACTCATTCAGTTCAAAACATTTTTCAACTTTCAGTTGTGCTTCAGAGAGTGGAAAATAATGGGAACAAATCAGAAACAGGTGTCACTTGAAATGTTTGTGATTTAAATGGGTTACATATTTTTGTGGTTTTAAAAAAGACTTGAGAGAAAACAATTACATCTTTTAAAGCAGTCTTTAATCTGAAGAATAACTTAGAGTCTTGTTATAGCTTTAGAAAGTGTTTCAGGCATTTATGAGAGAAAAAAGGTTGATAGTCACATGTGCATTCTTGAAGCTTTATACATTAGTGATAAAACTGTGAGTGATAAAAAGGAAATTAAAGTGAATGTGACATTACACAAGGACAGAGACGCTAGTCAAAAGTGGAAGTCACCAGACTACAAAATGAAAAACAAAAAACATGACTGATAATGATTTGCCCAAGAAGCAGAGAGGAGAAACTAAAAGATCTTTCTGCTAATTTTAAGCCCCACTAATCTAATTTTAAACGTTTAGAAACACTTTATTGGCATTGCATTTGAAATTAGTGTTCTAATTTATCCAAGTTTTTTTTTAATTTTTTTAATGTTTATTTACTTTTGAGAGAGAGACAGAGTGTGAGTGAGGGAGGAGCAGAGAGAGAGGGAGACTCAGAATCTGAAGCAGGCTCCAGGCCCTGAGCTGTCAGCAGAGAGCCTGATGCGGAGCTTAACTCATGACCCCGCGAGATCATGACCTGAGCTAAAGTCATATGCTTACTGAATGAGCCACCCAGGCGCCCCTAATTTATCCATTTTTAAAAAGGAATCCGTAATATTATCAAGAATCTAAATTATTCTTTCTATAAGACAAATGTTTCAAGTATGTTTATCTTAAATTATTGTTTGATGTATCCAGAAGCACTTGGTTAAATGCATTCATATGTCCTAAAGCTATTAATATTAAATTTTTCAGTTCATCTTGTATTCTTTTCTTGTAGAATATTTATGTTATAAAATCCCTATCCTTTAATTTCTATCATAGTAATTTTCGTGTAATATTTAATAAAAACCAGACATCATCACATTGTCAGCTAACAGAAGACAGCACGATTTCTCCATCTTTTCTGGCTTCTCTTTTTAAGACCAGGCAGTAGAATAAATGAACAGAGCAAGCAGAGTGAATGCCTGTAGGGTGTTTAAGCCTGAGGAGATGGTTGTAGACAAAAGACAAAGAAAAGCCACCTGCCCAGAAGCCAAAATACTAAAGAAAGCTTGTCAATGGGAAGTGTGCACTCTGGAGCTAAGGGTGAACACTTTGAATATTAGATTTTGTTTATTTTTATAAATTCACATTCAGCCATTGGAAATCTGTGATAAGATAACTGCTCTTATTATGCATATAGACATGTAACCAGATTCTGGACTCCAGGCTGCCATTTCCATGGGCCCCTGTAGCCCACTGGCCTCCATATGTCTGCAAGAATTCACCATAAAAATTAGAGCTAAAATTAAATTTGGTGGTTGAGTGTGAAGTGAATGTTTTTTGTGAGAAAAAAGAAGATAAGGCTAATTGAATTTCTTTCACATTTTCCTAAAGGGCCTTTTACTTCATTCTTAGATAATCTCATTTTGCCAAGGAGATAACACCCTTCTGATAGATAAAATCATAATTAGAAATTGGTTCAGAGACAATAGGCAAGATTTCAGTGTAATAAAAATTTGTTTCATTCTGCCTTCTATTCCTGTAGGAAAACTAGTCCTAGAAAGCACATTATGTTTAATATCAGCACATCTAAGTAACTACAAAGTCAAGTAAGTGATTTACTCCATATCACTATAGCTCAACATCTTTTTACTTTGTGAAAACTATTAGCAAGTTTAAAGGAAATAATTATACTGTCATTTCCTATAAAACAGAATATACTTGAAACCAAATCTAAAGTGCTCATTTTTGAGACAGAAATACAAATAGTTAATAATTCAGAAATAAAATTTAACATATATTGTCCATGGTTAAAATACTATCTCTTGGGGCGCCTGGGTGGCTCAGTCGGTTAAGCGTCCGACTTCGGCTCAGGTCACGATCTCGCGGTATGTGGGTTCGAGCCCCATGTCGGGCTCTGTGCTGACTGCTCAGAGCCCGGAGCCTGTTTCAGATTCTGTGTCCCCTCTCTCTCTGACCCACCCCCATTCATGCTCTGTCTCTCTCTGTCTCAAAAGTAAATAAATGTTAAAAAAAAAAATTAAAAACAAAAAATAATAATAATAAAATACTATGTCTTGGAATTTCTTCTCTCCTTTCTCTTTTTTTATAGCAGTATTTCAAGTTATTTGAGGGTTCACAAAAGAACTTACAACTTTAAGCCAAGTCCCACATACATACCATTATGCAGATACCAAGTCACTTACTACCATGAAATGATATAATAGTTTCACGTGCACATTGGTGTTGGCACCAATTCCATGATAGAAGTGGTTTTAACCTTTAGGTCCTACCTCTGCAGAGAACTGATTTGGTTCCAATTAATTGTAATTGTTTCCTCTGTACATCAAGATCTATGTTTATTCAAATACTAAATAAGGAGGTGTGTTCCAGGTGCCTATATACAGCCAATTGACTTAAGACTTTATCTAAAATAAGTAGTCTTCAAATTCTTTGCTTGCCTGCTGCAAAAATAAATCTGAAAACCTTATACGTGTGTCATTCATAATTTTTAAAACTGACCTCTAAAGTTTCATATCATATTTAAATTGTTATAAAGGGTGTGAATTCTGGCTTTGTTGTTTGATGTACATGTGCCTTAAATATATTTTCCTCAGTACTTTGGAGCTGTTGATTTAACCCAGTTAATGGGGAATGACCACTATATAATTTAGAAGTCTATAGTCATTGTTAAACCAACCAACTTGACTGTCAGAAAAAATCTAAGGTCATTTTTGCTGTTCAAGTAGAAGTGTTAAGTAGGTGTTCCCATGACAACCAGCTCACTTCTGAAATCTGACTTAAAATAGAGAGCTAAGACCATTGGTTTATAGCAATGGTGAAATAAGGCCTGCCACCATCAATATGAAAAACCAGTTTTTCTCACCCTGAATATGTGCTTTGAATCATCTTACACTTGGGTATCATAAAAAGACTAAGGATTAGTGAAAACCTTTCTTTTGTAAAGCAGAAGAAGGATATAAAATGGGAATGGGGACAGGAGAACTCCAGGCCACAGGAAGTTCTTGGGCAGAGTGCTTTTAGGAAAGAGAACATAAGGGAAATGTGTTTCTGGATGGAAACTGATTCCCCGAAGTATTTGCCTGCTGTCCCGCTGCTGAAGAGCTTCCACCCACCACCAGGGGAATGCAGGTACCACAGCTGGAGACGAGTGCCCTAAAATATGTTTCTTAACTTGAGGACCTCAAAATCCCTAAAAAACTTTGTAGAATTCTATGGATGCTCCTTCCAGAAAATCCATCAATCTCAATGTTGCACTCATTGTCTGTCTGACTCTGTCCATCTGTTTGTTTCTCTCTCACACAGATACATACACTCACACAGGCACACACAAAAAGATTTTCATTCATAAATCCCCTGATGCTTGAATATGGACCCTAAGTTAAAAATCATGGCTCAAAAACATTTATTTTCAGAAAGCTCAAAAAAGGTTTCCTTTAGCTCCATCTTGATTTTTTTTTTTTAATTTTTTAATGTTTAGTTTTGAGAGAGAGAGAAAGACAGAGCATGAGCAGGGGAGAGCAGACAGAGAGGGAAACACAGACTCTGAAGCAGGCTGGAGGCTCTGAGTGGCCTGCATGGAGCCTGACGTGGGGCTCAAACTCACAAACCATGAGATCATGACCTGAGCCAAAGTCGGATGCTTAACCAACTAAGCCACCCAGGCACCCCTTCATCTCTCTTAATTATAGTGATTTAAGGGTTTTTATTTACCAACTTGGTATAGAAAGCAACAAAATAAACAGCATTTCGTTTGCATGTTTTCCCATTACCCTAGGGAGAGCTATTACCATAGAGAGTGCACCCCACCCCCATAACACCTGAGGATGGATTCTCCACAGTTCAGATTTGATTAAACTTGGATTATGGTTCTTGGGTCATTCATTTGATCCTGGTTTTGGTTTTTTTTTCTAAATTCTCTCTCTCTCCACAAGATCTGACTAACCTCTACAATCTCCCCTGAATTTATCACTTGACTACTTTAATGTCCACTACCCTACCTCCCACTCGATATTTTGAACTTCTAAAACAAAATACCAGGAAGGATCACTCACATTATAAAGAGATTCTTCACTTCACAGGAAGGTTCACAAGTGTCCTTTAAATTTTTAGCTTGTTTTTCATGAATTTAAAGTATTAGTTGCTTTAAAAAACTCAAATGCAGTCTGTTTCCCAAATGATAGCTTAATAGCTTCCCTTCTACTTTTATAGCTTTTATTTTTCAATGGCCTTTCACATATGTTACAAAAAATATGTATGTCCCCAAAGCAGTATGGGTAATAGCACAGCCAGTATCAGGATTCCCCACTTTATGGTTGAAAAAGCCTAGGTATTCCCCACTATGTGGTTGAAAAAACTTAGGGATGAATTCATTCATGGGGAGAAGGAGGTTAGCCCTCACCATTTCGGTTACATAGCCACAACCCCTGCTCTGATGGCCAGCTCTGACCCAAGTTACTGATGCTGTGTGTTCCTTGTGATGTTTGCTAGATGTCGATGAGTGTCTGGAGCAGAGTGTGCGCTGTGGGCCAAATCGCATGTGCTTCAACATGAGAGGAAGCTACCAGTGCATCGATACCCCCTGTCCACCCAACTACCAACGGGATCCTGTTTCAGGGTACGTCTTGCCTCCTCTTCACAGAAATACTTTTCTTTTAAGTTCGTTTACTTACTTTGAGAGAGAGAACACAAGCCGGGGAGGAACAGAGAGAGAGGGAGAGAGAGAGAATCTCAAGCAGGCTCTGCACTGTCAGCGCAGAGCCCAAAGCGGGGCTTGAACTCACAAACCGTGAGATCATGACCTGAGCCGAAATCAAGAGTCGGACGCTCAACTGACTGATCCACCCAGACCCCCCAGTCTCAGGAATACTTTTGAAAAGCTTTCTCTCCTCAACCAACAAGCCCCGTCTGTAGGCATATGTAATTCACACCAAGTCAATAAGCCCAAGGGTATATGGAGTTACAGTGAATGGGTATGAAATGAGCTCATCCTGCAGCAGCCACTGTAGCCTAAACTATCACTTTTGTCTGCCAAGGTTTTCCCGGACTGTCTCCACAGTATGTAATCCGCCATGCCGCATCTAGAATTCTGCCTCAGCAGTGAGAGTTTTATGGGGTGATGGAACCTGACTTTGAAATTTTCTAGTTTCCATTCGTGTTGCCTCAGGGTTTTAAGGGCTCTCAGCACTTAAAGCATTCCAAGAAGTACCTTGGCTGTAATTATGTTGACTCACTGTGACTCCATGAGAGAATGGTGATGAGCAAGGATGAGTCAATAGTCTGCCCATTCATATATTGTCTTGCTTACATTTCCTGCTGTCTGAAACAGTATCTTTTCTGAGTTCCAAAAAAACTACTCTTCTGTTTTCTCCCACCTTTTACAGAAATGTCATACTGTGTTCAGGTACCAAGTCAATGGGGTGCTTGAAAACAGAGGTAGTGGTAGTCATGAATAAGACCCATTAAGAAGGCGGTTCTGAAGCCAAATGCTGGTTGGAGCTCACACTTTGTTTTTCCTCTCAACAGTGACTACCAAGTTACTGTAACAGGACCAAGTGTGGACTGCCCACAATCCATTGAAAACCTATTCATAATTGTTTGGGGGGGGGGGTGAGGAATAGGAAAGTGAGGGAGAAAATTAAAAATATTGACTTGGGAAACATCTAAAAATACTATGACTGAAGAATCCATATCTTCAGAAAATAGTCCTTTGTGCATTGTTTTTAAATTTTACTCTCGGGGCGCCTGGGTGGCTCAGTCGGGTGAGCAGCCGACTTCGGCTCAGGTCACGATCTTGCGGTCCGTGAGTTCGAGCCCCGCGTCGGGCTCTGTGTTGACAGCTCAGAGCCTGGAGCCTGTTTCAGATTCTGTGTCTCCCTCTCTCTGACCCTCCCCCGTTCATGCTCTGTCTCTCTCTGTCTCAAAAATAAATAAACGTTAAAAAAAAAAAAAAATTTTACTCTCCATTACCAGTGATTTCTGGCAGACAAAAGTCATGATGCCTCAAAAACAGCCAGTGTGGGCTCTGAAAAAAGAAAACGTAGTATTTGTAATCTAAAATAATGTGGAAAACAAATACAAAAGGAAGCGCTTCCCCCCCCCACCACGAATCTTAGTTGACCTTTCATTATTTTTAGAAAAATAAACCAAATATTAATATATTCTATTTCAGCTTTCAGTCTTGGGATAAATGTTACAATTTAAAAATGGCTTGTGTTCCTTTCATTAAAAAGTACTTGTTTCCAGTATATGTACATAAGATGCTTCTATTTCCAAAATTGACTTTCCATTTTAAAGACACTCTTGTGGTACTCGTACTTACTTCAGTGGTTCAAAAACTTCTGATTTTAATGAAACTGAGAGATAGATATTTGACTCTAGACCAAAATGCTCTCACAGACATCTGGCATCTGGTTTGAGTTAGTGACCGAGAACGTGGGGTGGCCTATTGCTCTTGCAGTCGGACTGTCTACTCCCTTTAATGCCTAAAAGTTGTCATGGATCCTGGTCAGCTGCCTCATGCCCTCTCCTGCTTCCAAGCCAGATAACTATATGCATTTCATGCGTTTGTCGTCCTTAGGTTCTGCCTCAAGAACTGTCCACCCAATGATTTGGAATGTGCCTTGAGCCCATATGCCTTGGATTACAAACTTGTCTCACTCCCATTTGGAATAGCTGCCAATCAAGATTTAATCCGGCTGGTTGCATACACGCAGGATGGAGTGATGCATCCCAGGACAACTTTCCTCATGGTAGATGTGGAACAGACTGTTCCTTTTGCCTTAAGGGACGAAAACCTGAAAGGAGTGGTGTATACAACACGACCTTTGCGAGAACCAGAGACCTACCGCATGAGGGTTCGAGCCTCATCCTACAGTGCCAATGGGACCATTGAATATCAGACCACATTCATAGTATATATAGCTGTGTCTGCCTATCCATACTAAGAAGTCCTCCAGAGCCTAATCCAATATTTAAACTGCATTAATCATGGGTATCAAGTCCCCTTCCAGATTACCATCTCCTGAACAGTTGCAATCTTGGCAACTTGAAAATGGTGCTATGCTCTGTTTTGTGTGCCTTCCTTGGTGTCACTGAGGTATTTTCATGAACCCACCATGGTCATTTCTTTTGGTAAAGTCTAGAAAAGTCCCTTATTATTTTCTTTATTTATTACACTGGAACAGTTACTTTCCAAAGATTATTCTGAACATCTTAGAAGGACATATCAGTGATGTTTTATTGTAGTATAAGAGCTAAGATAGTTTTCCTTAAAAAAAAAAAAATGAAAACAAAAATAACTCATTCAAAGCCAATGGATTTTTGAGCATTTTAGAATAATAAAACTGGCTGCTATGTGTTTGATCAAAGCTTATTAAGTAACTTATGAAGATGCTTTTTTTAAGTATTCATACTTTATAATGGGATTTATACACCTATTTACACTTTAAGGGAAAAAGAAACACCACTCATTTGAGAAATATAGTACAGCTTCTAGAATGTTTTTTTGATACCAAATGGTGTTCACGTGGATTGAACATCCAAAAGAAGGATATTATTTTCAGTGGTTTTGTGAAATGAGATGGACCACTTATGATAATAGAAAAAATATTATTTGGTCCTCAGATGATTGTTCATGGCATGGATCTTTGCCCTAGCCTTTTGATATAACCTTCCTTTCAGTTAGCTCTATAACTTTTACATTCCAGTATTTTATTTTCCTGTCAATTGGAAACAATTTTTACAAATACCAATGGGACAGTTTCCTCTGTTTTTCTTGAAAATCTTGTATGTTCAAATTAGCATAAATGTTGAACGTCAATACACTGTACATGGTGGTAACAGACTCTGGAAGCAATTCTCAAGATGTATTCTATTTTTATGAAATGTATATATATATTACCTTGGTGTATTTTCTATATAATATCTTGATGGACTCTTTTATAAAATTATTTTATAAAGCAAAAAACAATGTTACAGTAAAACCAGCCTAAATAAAATTTTCACATCCCTTTTCTTAACCTTTTTGAAAACTTAGTTTGTTTCCTTACATCTATATAAGCTGTTAAAGTTTATAGTCACATATGCACACACCTCTGTGTGTGTGTCAGACATAGCCAGACTGAAACAGACTTTAAATGGATTTTCTGAATTGGATATGCATTAACTTTAATTCTGTGATATCATCAGACTTAATGGTATTAATAACCCATATCAAGTGGTAAAGTGGACTCTGGTTGTTAATGGGATATGGTGCCAAAATTGTGTGTAACTTATCGCCAATAGACACTTCTAACCAAGGGACTATGGAAGACATGGCCTTGAACAATCAAATATTTACTCCTATAAATGGTTTAGTGAAAACGGAGACTAGTTGATGGGTTGGTTACTTGTAAGTGCACTGGAAAATATGGAGAAAGAAAATGAGTTTAGGGCTTTAAATTCTCAACTAAAGTTCTGCAAAAAGTATATAAAGTTGAATGATGATCTGAAAGAAACCCTTATCTCTTAGAACTGCAGAGCCAAGTTTTCTAAAAACCAGACCAAAGGTCCAAATCTGGCAGTAGCTGGATTACAATACAAATTTAATTCCTACTCTCACACTTTCTCTTGTGTTAAAGCAGTGATTAAAAAGGAACTGTGACCCCCAAATTTGAGAGCGAGTCAAATGAGCAGATTTTGATGAAGCTGGAATCCCTGAATTCCAAATATGATGTGTTTTCTATGCCAACAGAAACATCTCTTCCTCTCTGTCTAGGAAGTTAGTCTTCTTTGTCTAAACAACCTATAGCAGTCTCTCCTGAAACCCTTGCAAAAGACTCTAAGCCTTCTCAGGACCAACCCTTACCACCTTTCATTGTTTGTAGACCTACAACCATTTATGTCTTTACAATTCAATAACAAAACCAAAAAAAAAAAAAAATGAAGCTTGTATTTTGAGTGGGTTTTTTTTTGTAATTCATATTTACTATATTTTTTAAAGTAACCACTGCAACAGATTTTTTTTAAACCTGGTCCTTCCCACGATCAGTGTTTCTTCTATTTTCACTTATTGGCATGCTGTCCTTTCCAACTCCACGTACTCTACTCTAACCCAGCTGCCAAGCTCTGTTTGATGCCAAATCATCCATCCAGTCTTCCCCGATCCTTTAAACAAAAGACCCAAAAGACCCGTCTTCTGCACCTAAACTCACATACTTTCTATGTACCTCTATTATGTCACTTGTAACCTTGTATTTCGTATTATGGTTGCTTAGCATGTGCGTTCTCTTGCCTACTAGACAGCAGTAGGAGGCAACCTTCAGAATGGGAGAAGATATTTCCAAATGACATATAAGATAAAGGGTTAGTATCCAATATATATATATACTTATCAAACTCAACACCCCAAAATAGAAATAATCCAGTTAAGAAATGGGCAAAAGACATGAATGCACATTTTTCCAAAGAAGACATCCAGCTGGCTAACAGATACATGAATATGCTCAACATCAGTCATTATCAGGGAAACACAAATCAAAACTACAGTGAAATATCACCTCATACCTGTCAGAATGGCTAAAATTAACAACACAGGAAATAACAGATGTTGGTGAGGATATGAAGAAAGAGGAACCCTCTTACACTGTGGTTGGGAATACAAATTGGTGCTGCCACTCTGGAAAACAATATGCAGATTCCTCAAAAAGTTAAAAATAGAGCTACCCTTATTCCAGCAATTGCATTACTAGATATTTACCCAAAGGATACAAAAATATTGATTCAAAGGGATACATGTACGCTGATGTTTATAGCATTATCAACAATAGCCAAATTATGGAAGGAGTCCAAATGTCCATCAACTGATGAGTAGATAAAGAGGTTGTGGTGTGTGTGTGTGTGTGTGTATATATATATATATATATAGGACTATTACTCAGCCATAAAAAAAAGAATGAATTCTTGCCATTTGCAGCAACATAAATGGAGCTATAGTATTTTATGCTAAGTGAAATAAGTCAGTCAGAGATAGACAAATACCCTATGATTGCATGCATGTGAAATTTAAGAAACAAAACATAAACACTGGGTGGGAGGGGAAAGAAACAGAGGCAAACCATAAAACAGATTCTTAACTATAGAGAACAAACTAAGAGTTGCTGGAGGGGAAGTGAGGGAGGGGAATGGGATAAATGGGTGATGAGTATTAAGGAGGGCAGTCTTTTGATAAGTACTAGGTGTTATATGTAAGTGATGAATCACTAGATTCTACTCTTCCAACTAATATTACACTATATGCTGACCAACTAGAATTTAAAACTTGAAAAAATAATTAAAAATACCAAAAAAATAGAAAAAATATCACAAGAGGGGGAGGAGCCAAGATGATGGAACAGCATGGAAGTTTTTTGTGTGTCTCACGTCCTTGAAATACAGCCAGATAAACACTAAACCATCCTACACACCTAGAAAACTGATTGGAGGATTAACACAACAATCTGCACAACCTGAACCACAGAATTCAGCAGATATGCGGTGTGGAGAGGTGAATTTGGGGAGTGAGAAACCCCAGAGGATAGGGAACCAATTTTGTGGGCGGAGAGAGTACAAAGACTGGGGAGGGGGAAAGAATACGGGAAAAGCACCCCTCCCCAAAAGCAGCTGGTGAGAAAGTGGAAAATTGGAAACAGCCGCAGGGACTAAACTAAAAAGGGAGAAAGGAGACAGTTTAAATCCCATTAAGACTGTAAACAAGGGGAGCTCAAAGGCTGCAACTCCGCAGCTCCTTACCTGGCGATGCTCTGGTGGGAAGGGTGAATCCCCAGTAACAGAGTGGGGTCCGGGAGGTTCTCAGGCCACACGGAGAAAAGCGGTTCCACTGCTGGAAGGACATTTGGTAGAGACTGTTGAAGCCCCCTGGTCCCAGCAGACCCCGGAAGGCGGCCACATTTGCTGGTGCTGGGGCAGGGTCCTTAAGGGTGAAGCCTGGTGCCAGATGTGTGTTGTGATTTTCCAGAATCCCTGAAACGCTGCTGCTCACTGTCTCGCAAACTTTTGGGGGGGGGGGGGGCACGTGGCCGCAGTCTCGGGGCGCCGGCAGCAGCAGGGTCCAGCAAGCGTTCCTGGGTGCCGCAGACATTCAACCTTGCTCGGTGAGACCCTCCCACAGAGAGGCAGAACGGGTCAAAGCCACAGTCTGTCAGAAGTAAGGGGCCGGCGAAAACAGCCGCGTCTGAGACACAACTCGGGAGAGAGGTGCTGCCTGGGGCCTGGTCACGGAGAGTGAAGAAGCAGGAGTGGACAAGAGCTGAAGACAGAGGAGGGCTGTGCGATTGATCTGGGAGAACAGACTGGGTAACTGGGAGGCGCCATTTTCACTGTTCCTGCACATGCGCATTAGCACCTATGAGCACTGCAACAATCCACCCCAGTAGGCCAGCAGCGCCATCTAGTGGACAGCGGAGCTGTTACACTGAGCCCCGCCCAACTAGGCAACTTCGCTCTTCAAGAACACAAGTCTCACCGCCGGCTTGGTTTATGGACTAAAGAGCTACAAAGACTGACTTCTAGGGGAAAACGAAGCAATTTCAGTCCTACTTCAATCTGTTAGTAGGTTCATCTATCCAATTTTCTTTCTTTCTTATTTTCTTTTTTTTCTTTTTGTCTTTTACATTCTTTTCTTTTTCTTGAATACAGAAAAGAAAAAATTCATTTTTATTTTCAATTTGTATTAAAAATATTTTTCTTTAATTTTTATTTCTATATTTTTTACTTTTGTGTAAATGTTTTCTAATTCTATTTTACTTCCATCATTTTATTTTAGACTACTACAGTGTATTCACCTTTTCAAATTTTCAAACAATTTCCTTTTTTTCTTTTTCTTTTTTCTTTTTTGTTTCTTTTCTTTTTCTTGAATGCAGAAAGAGAAAATTTTCATTTTTACTTTCAATTTCTATTAAAAATATTTTTATTTAATATTTATTACTATATTTTTTGATTTTATGTAAATTTTTTCAAATTCTATTTTACTTCCATCATTTTATCATAGTCTACTACAGTTTATTCATTTTTTCAAATTTTCAAACGATGTCCTTTTTCTTTTTTCCTTGTTTTTCCTTTTATCTTTTTTCTTTTGTCATTTCTTTTCTTTTTTCTTGAATACAGAAAAAGACAAATTTATATTTATTTTTAATTTTTATTACAAATATTTTTCTTTAATTTATTTCTACTATATTCTTTACTTTTGTGTATATTTTTTCAAATTCTATTTTACCCCCATCATCTCATTTTAGTCTACTTCAGTGTATTCATTTCTTCAAATTCTCAAATGATTTTTTTTCTTTTTCTTTCTTTTTTTTCCTCTCCCCCCTTTTTTTCTCTAATCTGTCAAACCACTATCAACACCCAGACCAAAACACACCTAGGATCTAGCATCATCTATCCAATTTTTGTGTGTGTGTGTTATTAATTTTTAATTTTAATATTTTTTAATTTTAATTTTTTTTAATTTCAATTTTCTACCTCATTAATTCCTTTTCTCCCTTCAAACTGACAAAATGAAGGAATTCACCCCAAAGAGCACGAAGAAACGACAGCCAGGGATTTAACCAACACAGATACAAGCAAGATGTCTGAACCAGAAGTTAGAATCACGATAATAAGAATACTACCTGGAGTCGAAAATAGGCTAGAATCCCTCTCTGCAGAGATAAAAGAAGTAAATATAGCCTGAATGAAATGAAAAATGCTATAACTGAGCTGCAATCACGGATGGATGCAGCGGCGGCAAGGATGGACGAGGCAGAACAGAATCAGCGATATAGAGGACAAACTTACAGAGAATAACGAAGCAGAGAAAAAGAGGGAGATTAAGGCAAAAGAGCTCAATTTAAGAATTAGAGAAAGCAGTGACTCATTAAAAGGGAACATCAGAATCATAGGGGTCCCAGAAGAGGAAGACAGAAAAATAGGGGTGGAAGGGTTATGTGAGCAAATCATAGGAGAAAACTTTCCTAACCTGGAGGAAGACACAGACATCAAAATCCAGGAAGCACAGAGGACCCCCATTGGATTCAACAAAAACTGACCATCAGCAAGGCATATCATAGTCAAATTCAGAAAATACTCAGGCCAGGAGAGAATCATGAAAGCAGCAAGGGAGAAAAAGTCCCTAACATACAAGGGAAGACAGATCAGATTTGCAGCAGACCTATCCACAGAAACTTGGCAGGCCAGAAGGGAGTGGCGGGATGTATTCAGTGTGCTGAATCAGAAAAATATGCAGCCAAGAATTCTTTACCCAGCAAGGCTGTCATTCAAAATAGAAGGAGAGATAAAAAGTTTCCCAGACAAACAAACATTAGAGGAGTTTGGGACCACTAAACCAGCCCTGCAAGAAATTTCAAGGGGCACTCTGAGGGCAGAAAAGATGAAAATATACACATATAAATAAATAAATGCCAAAAGCAACAAAGATTAGAAAGGACCAGAGAACATCACCAGAAACTCCAACTCTACAAGCATCATAATGACAATAAATTCATATCTTTCAGTACTCACTCTAAACATCAATGGACTCAATGCTCCAATCAAAAGACATAGGGTAACAGAATGGATAAGAAAACCAGATCCATCTATATGCTGTTTACAAGAGACCCACTTTAGACCTAAAGCCACCTTCAGATTGAAAGTAAGGGGATGGAGAACCATCTATCATGCTAATGGTCAACAAAAGAAAGCTGGAGTAGCCATACTTATATCAGACAATCTAGACTTTAAAATAAAGACTGTATCAAGAGATGCAGAAGGGCATTATATCATAATCAAGGGGTCTAGCCACCAAGAAGACCTAACAGTTGTAAACATTTATGCGCCAAATGTGGCAGCACCCAAATATATAAATCAACTAATCACAAACATAAAGAAACTCATCGATAGTGATACCATAATAGTAGGAGACTTCAACACCCCACTCACAGCAATGGCCTGATCATCTAATCAAAAAATCAACAAGGATTGGGGCTCCTGGGTGGCTCAGTCAGTTAAGTATCTGACTTCAGCTCAGTCATGATCTCACGGTTTGTGAGTTCAAGCCCCATGTCAGGCTCTGTGCTGACAGTGTGGAACCTGGAGCCTACTTTGGATTCTGCATCTCCTTCTCTCTCTGACCCTACCCCATTCCTTCTGTCTCTCAAAAATAAAATAAACGTGAAACAAAATTAAACAAAAAATCAACAAGGAAACAATGGCTTTGAACTGGACCAGATGGCCTTAATAGATATATTCAGAACATTTCATCCTAAAGCAGCAGAATATACATTCTTCTCCAGTGCACATGGAACATTCTCCAGAATAGACCATATACTGGGACACAAAGCAGCCCTAAATAAGTACAAAAAGATCAAGATTATACCGTGCATATTTTCAGACCACAATGCTATGAAACTCGAAATCAACCACAAGAAAAAATTTGAAAGGTAACAAAAACTTGGAGAGTGAAGAACATCCTACTAAAGAATGAATGGGGTAACCAAGCAGTTAAAGAGGAAATTAAAAAGTATATGGAAGTCAGTGAAAATGATAATACCACAACCCAAAATCTCTGTGATACAGCAAAGGTGGTCATAAGAGGAAAGTTTATAGCAATCCAGGCCTTCCTAAAGAAGGAAGAAAGATCTCAGATCTTTCAGGTTGTGTAACCTAACCTTCTGCCTTAAGGATCTGGAAAAAGAACAGCAAATAAAACCCAAAGCCAGCAGAAGACAGGAAATAACAAAGATTAGAACAGATATGAATGTTATTGAAACCAAAAAAAACAGTAGTACAGATCAACAAAACCACAAGCTTGTTCTTTGAAAGAATTAACAAAATTGATAAACCACTAGCCAGTTTGATCAAAAAGAAAAAGGAAAGACCCAAATAAATAAAATCAAGAATGAAAGAGGAGAGATCACAACCAACACAACAGAAATAAAAACAATAATAAGAGAATATTATGAGCAATTATATGCCAATAAAATGTGTAATCTGGAAGAAATGGACAAATTCCTAGAAACATATACACTACCAAAACTGAAACAGGAAGAAATAGAAAATTTGAGCAGACCCATTACCAGCAAGGAAATCGAATTAGTAATCAAAAATCTGCCAAAAAACAAGAATCCAGGGCCAGATGGCTCTCCAGGGGAGTTCTATCAAACATTTAAGGAAGAGTTAACACCTATTCTCTTGAAACTGTTCCAAAAAATAGAAATGGAAGGAAAACTTCCAAACTCTTTCAATGAAGCCAGCATTACCTTGATTCCAAAACCAGACAGAGACCCCACTAAAAAAGAGAACTATAGACCAATTTTCCTGATGGACATGGATGCAAAAATCCTCAACAAGATATTACCCAACCAGATCCAACAATACATTAAAAACATTATTCACCACGACCAAGCGGGATTATACCTGGGATGCAGGGCATCCGCAAAACAATCAATGTGATTCATCACATCAATAAAAGAAAGGACAAGAACCATATGATTCTCTCAATAGATGCAGAGAAAGCATTTGACAAAATACAGCATCATTTCTTGATAAAAACCCTCAAAATAGTAGGGATAGAAGGAGCATACCTCGAAATCATAAAAGCCGTATGTGAATGACCCAATGCTAATATCATCCTCAAGGGGGGAAAAACTGAGAGCTTTACCCCTAAGGTCAGGAACAAGACAGGGATGTCCACTCTCGCCACTGTTATTCAACATAGTATTGGAAGTCTTAGCCTCTGCAATCAGGCAACACAAAGAAATAAAAGGCATCCAAATCAGCCAGGAGGAGGTCAAACTTTCACTCTTTGCAGATGACATGATACTCTATATGGAAAACCCAAAAGATTCCACCAAAAAACTTCTAGAATTGATTCATGAATTCAGCAAAATTGCAGGATATAAAATCAACGCACAGAAATCGGTTGCATTCCTATACACCAACAATGAAGCAACAGACATCAAGGAATCAATCCCATTTACAGTTGCACAAAAAACCATAATATACCTAGGAGTAAATCTAACCAAAGAGGTGAAAAATCTATACACTGAAAACTATAGAAAGCTTTTAAAGAAATTGAAGAGGACACCAAAAAATGGAAAAAAAGATTCCAAGCTCCTGGATAGGAAGAACAAATACTGTTAAAATGTCGATACTACCAAAAGCAATCTACATATTCTATGCAATCCCTATCAAAATAACACAAGCATTCTTCACAGAGCTAGAACAAATAATCCTAAAATTGGTATGGAACCAGAAAAGACCCCAAATAGCGAAAGCAAACTTGAAAAAGAAAACCAAAGCAGGAGGCATCACAATCCCAGACTTCAAGCTATACTACAAAGCTGCAATCATCAAGACAGTATGGTACTGGCACAAGAACAGACACTCAGATCAACGGAACAGAATAGAGAACCCAAAAATGGACCCACAAACGTATGGCCAGCTAATCTTTGACAAAGCAGAAAAGAATATCCAATGGAATAAAGACAATCTCTTCAGCAAGTGGTGCTGGGAAAACTGGACAGTGACATGCAGAAGAATGAACCTGGACCACTTTCTTACACCAGACACAAAAATAAACTCAAAATGGATGAAAGACCTCAATGTAAGACAGGAAGCCATTAAAATCCTCGAGGAGAAAGCAGGCAAAAACCTCTTTGACCTTGGCCGCAGCAACTTCTTACTCAACACGTCTCTGGAGCCAAGGGAAACAAAAGCAAAACGAAGTACTGGGACCTCATCAAAATAAAAAGCTTCTGCACAGCGAAGGAAACAATCAGCAAAACTGAAAGGCAACCGATTTGCAAACGACATATCAGATAAAGGGTTAGTAGCCAAAATGTATAAAGACCTTATCAAACTCAAAACCCAAAAAACAAATAATCCAGTGAAGATATGGGCAAAAGACATGAATAGACACTTCTCCAAAGAAGACATCCAGATGGCCAACTGGAAAAAATGCTCCACATCACTCATCATCAGGGAAATACAAATCAAAACCATGATGAGATATCACCTTACACCTGTCAGAATGGCTAACATTAACAACTCAGGCAACAACAGATGTTGGCGAGGATGCAGAAATAGAGGATCTCTTTTGCATTGTTGGTGGCAATGCAAGCTGGTGCAGCCAGTCTGGAAAACAGTATGGAGGTTCCTCAAAAAACTAAAGATGGAACTACCCTACAACCCAACAATTGCACTATTAGGCATTTATCCAAGGGATACAGGTGTGTTCTTTTGAAGGGACACATGCACCCCCATGTTTATAGCAGCACTATCAACAATAGCCAAAGTGTGGAAAGAGCCCAAATGTCCATTGATGGATGAACAGATAAAGAAGATGTGATACACACACACACACACACACACACACACACACACACATACACACACACAATGGAGTATTACTCGGCAATCGAAAAGAATGAAATCTTGCCATTTGCAACTATGTGGATGGACCTGGAGGGTATTATGCTAAGTGAAATTAGTCAGAGAAAGACAAAAAATCATATGACTTCACTCATATGAGGACTTTAAGAGACAAAACAGAGGAACATAAGGGAAGGGAAACAAAAATAATATAAAAACAGGAAGGGGGAGAAAACAGAAGAGACTAATAAATGTGGAGAACAAACTGAGGGTTACACGAGGGGGTATGGGAAGGGGGATGGGCTAAATGTGTAAGGGGCACTAAGGAATCTACTCCTGAAATCACTGTTGCACTATATGCTAACTAATTTGGATGTAAATTTTAAAAAATAAAAATAAAATTTAAAAAATACCAAAAAAATAAAGTAATAAAAACTTAAAAAAAATTTTTTAATGTTTATTTAGTTTTGAGAGAGACAGAGACAGAGCATGAGTGGAAGAGGGGCAGAGAGAGAGAGGGGAGACACAGAATCTGAAACAGGCTCCAGGCTCTGAGCTGTCAGCATACATGGGCTCAAACTCACAAACCGTGAGATCATGACCTGAGCTGAAGTTGGACACCCAACCGAATGAGCCACCCAGGCTCCCCTAAAAAAACTTTTTTAAAATAGAAGACAGCAGTAGCTTTGGATCTGAGTCATCTCTTATCCTGTACTGCTCTTAGCATGGCATTATAACTAATATATGTCCCACACACCAATATTGTATTTTAAAGTTATCCATAGAAATCATTCATATATTTATTCATTCAATAAGTTATATATCAATAAGCACTTGATATATAACTGGGATTACTGATAAACATGAGGAATACAAAAAACTAACTGATACATACAGCCCAGTGAAAATTCATATGTAAAAATGAACTATAATTCATTATTAAATTATAAGTCTGTTCAAAGAGCAATGGGCCCTAGACAACCAGTCATTTATTTTCTGTCTCTATAGATTTGCCCTTTCCAGACCTTTATATAAATGGAGTTATATAATATGTGTATACATTATATAATGTACGTAATCTTCTTGAGTTTGATCCATATTATGGGTATTTCATTCCTTTTTATTGCTGAATAGTATTCCTTTGTGTGACTAAACCACTTTTGTTTATTCCTCAGTTTCCAGTTTGGGGCTATTATGAACCATAATAGTATTAAAATTTATGTGTACATCTCTGTGTGGACACAGGTTTTCATTTTCCTTGCTTTTAGGTACCTTGGATTCCCCAAAACCTAGCAATTTTACCCCTAGGTATCTATCTATTCAAGAGATGTCCATATAAAGACTTGGATGTAGGGGCACCTGGGTGGCCCAGTTGGTTAACTTCCCATCTCTTGATTTCAGCTCAGGTCATGATCTTGCCATTGTGAGATCAATATGGAGTCCTGCATTGGGTTCCATGCTGGGCATGGATCCTGCCTGGGATTATCTCTCTGCCTCTCTCTCTGCCTCTCCCCTGACTCTCTCTCTCAAATTAACTAAGAGTTAGTTAAATAAACTTAAAAAAAGAATTCAACATAAATTTATGTTTAAATTTGAAAGAAATTGCCAGACTATTCTTCAAAACAGTTGTACCATTTATATTCTCATTAGTGATATGTGAGGATTCTAGTTTCTTCGTACCTTCAACACGTTATTATCTATTCTAGAGAGTGTTCTAATTTACATTTCTCTACTAATAATGTTAAGCATTTTTTTCCTCATGGGTTAAGTGGCCATTTAGATATCTTCTTTGGCAAGATATCTATTCAAATATGTTACCCCCTTTGAATTGGGTTATTTGCCTTTTTATTATTGTGTTGTAAGAGTTTTTTAATATGTTCTAAATATAAGTTCTTTACCAGATATCTGATTTGCAAATATTTTTCCTAGTCTGTGGCTTATCCTTTCTTTTTTTACTAGTTTATTTTGAAATGCAAAAATTTTGATTTTTATTAAGTCCAATTTATCATTTTTAAACGGATTATTCATTTCGTGTTGTAGCTAAGAAGGCTTTGTCTACCTTAAGGTCACAAAGATTTTCTCCCATATTTTTCTAAAAGCTTTAGAGTTCTAGCTCTTCTATTTAGATTTATGATACATTGATTTAATTTTTGTGTACAAGAGAAGATAAAGGTCTAAATTTGTTGTGTTGCCTATGGATATAAAGTTGTCATAGCACCATTTTTGAAAAGGCTAACCTTTGGCATTGAATTGTCTTGCCATCATTGTCAAAAATCAATTGACTAAAAAATAATAACTGTAGTTTTATAGTGAGTTTTGTGAACAAAGACTAGAAGTCCTCTAATTTTTTTTTTCCTTTTCAAGAATATTTTGGCAATATTGGGTCCCTTACATTTCCACATAAATTTCAAGATCTGCTTGTCAATTCCTGCAAAAGAGTCTGGAGATTTTGATAGAGATTATATTGAATCTGTAGATCAATTTGGGGACATAAAAAGTATTCCTGAATCATGGTAAAATGGTTGCAAACATAGATTCTGGAGTCAGATGAACAACCCATTCCATTTCCTACAGCATTATATTGGGCAAATTAATCTCTCTCAACCTGTTTCCTCACCTTTAAAATGGGGGTGTTAACAATACCTGTTTCCATATATTCAGAATCAAAAGATGCATTCTCTATTAAGCCCTTAGCACAGTGCTTCTTGTTACCTATTATTACCATATTGTCATTTCTTATTCTGTGAGGAACTGTGTAGGCACTAGAGATAAAAATAGTTACAAGTTGAAGAAATCTCTGAGACAGTGAGATTGCCCTAGGTTCTGTATTTTTGTTGCTTTGGGTGGGTAGGGGATAAGAAGGTAGATTTGGTGTTGATGGGGTGCAAGAAGGATTAATCTTAATAGGAAGACATGTGAAAGGGAAAAAATGTTAGCTCTACCAGCAGCATTTAAAAAATAAAAAATAAAAACTTCCCATGATTTTCCCATGATTCATTCAATCAACACACATACCCCTTCTCACTAATCACTAGGAAAAATTGGTAAAGAAAGCCTTATTCTTTTCTCTTACTCTCCTGTTGGGACCTATTTTTCTCTTCCAAGCCTATGTCCATTTTTAATTGAATTCAAAAAGTCATGTGTCCAGTGTGTGTGTGTGTGTGTGTGTGTGTGTGTGTGTGTGTGTTTGTGTGTGTGTGTGTGTACGTGTGTGTGTTAGAGGCACAAGTATTACATGACTCAAGCCCAAGGAGAAGACCTGCATTCTAGCTACCCTAAGAACATTCCTAATGACAATAATACACTTCGACCCAATGGGAAAAACAGAAAGTCTTTAGCTGCTACATGATTTTTCTGGTGCTAAGAGGCTGCCCTTGTGCGCTGAGCCAGATTGTTGTCCTACTAGTTTTCAGGTTCCCAGCATGTCTGATTGTCAGTTTTGTAATCCACATCATCCTGATGTTTCCAGTTTCCTCCACCTCCGAGTCAGACAGCAGGATAGAGACGAGCTCATCGTGCTCTGGCCCAGACTCCAGAATAAAGTGATTCCATGTGTGGATGCAGTGCCTGACACATCCATCCCATTGGCCACAGGTTGTTCCAGCTCCATAGGGACACTGAAAGAATGTATCAAAAGACTTGCCCAGGTATCTAAAACACATTTTCAAAATATCAAGTGACCCTTGATGACCAGTCTGCTGATTAACTGCAGCGTCCCAGGGGTCCTTGGAGGGGACGAGCTGAGGCCAAGTTTTCAGTATGTAATCACTTCTCTCTGCACTGAGTCAGAAAGCTCACCGCCAAGCTGGAGCTGCAGTAGAACATGTAACTGGTCACAATGATTGTAGTTTCCCAATCATCATGTGCTGCCAACATTCTGTTTCAAATTCCCTATTCTCAGAGGAACTGCCTGGGAATTTGGAAGTTCTTCACAGTGGTTTCTGGATGAGCTCCTCCCTCCCCATTTGCACCACCTCAGCCCTCATGCTGTCCATGTTACATCTTCTATCTTTGTCACTTCTCCCTCAGTTCACGTCAGCCTGCACTTAGTGGCAGAATTATGTTCTATTAGGATTTGTCTGTATCTTGGGACCTGCAATAATATTGGGAGTGATCTAGACATGATATTAAGCTAGCAACCAAGATCCTCAACCAACTGTTTGCATCCAATCACAGTTGGTTTACAGAGAGATGAACGAAGTTAAGACAGCAAGATGGGTTGCTCTTGAGCATGGACACCTTCTGTTTTCACTATGAGTAGGGCCAAGGACATGACCAAAATCAGACTAAGGGATATGGTTGGCTTCTTTTTCCTGGGGTGTCCATAGTTGCATGAGAGATGGATTATAGAATTCAAGAGAGGTTGTGAAACTCAAGGGAGAAAGCTCAAAGAAAGAAAGAGAACACACTAAATAGATTCCCAAGCTTCTAACCTTTCTGTTCATTCCATTAAGTGCTCTGCTCCTTAGCACCAACATGGAGGTTCAGAATAATCACTGGCAGTAAGACTGCTGTTTGCCATCAGACAGAAGAATCATCTTGACAATAAAGAACTTCCACAATGACAAATGAGATATTGTACATTCAACAACTTTAATAAACATTCTGTAAAAAAAAATGAAACATTTACATGGACACCTGTGCCTCTTAATGTAGGTATCTTGGCCAGCTTCTCCACAAGCTTACCTAATTGTTTATACACTTTATACTTAATAAAGTACACATTTTTTAATGTTAAAAAAATTAACACCCTAGCTTCTCCATATGGTCCCCCTTCTGTGCACACATGCCCCTGGTATCTCTTCGTGTGTCCAAAATTCCTCTTCCTTTTTTGTTTTTTTAATGTTTATTTTTGAGAGAACATGGGAGGGGCAGAGAGAGGGAGACACAGAATCTGAAGCAGGCTCCAGGCTCCACGCTGTCTGCACAGGGCCCCATGTGGGGCTCTCGCCCATGAACCGCAAGATTATGACCTGAGCTGAAGTCAGACACTTAACCAATGGAGTTACCCAGGCGCCCTCAAGATTCCTCTTCTTACAAGAATACCAGTCAGGTTGGATTCAGTCCTGCCCTAATGATCTCATTTTAACTTAAACACCTTTTTAAAGGCCCTTTCTCCAAACACAGTCATGTTCTGAGGTATTGGGGTATTAGTGCTTCAATGGATGGGCTACAGGAGAGGACACAATTTACCCATAATAGTATGTGGTAATGATCTGTTTACAAGAGTCTTCTTTTAGGTCCATACCAATGCATTTGTCAATATATCTTCTGCACTTAGCACAGAGCCTGGCATACGTTAGCATTGAATGAATGTTTGCGCATACACATATGCGTAACATAGTTGTGTTAGTGGGGAGAGTTATATTGCTGTGCCTTGCTTTAGGTGGAAGGAAAAAGCCTTCTATATTGAGTATTAACTCAAAGACACTTGAAAGTTTCTCAGAAGTTCTTCTTGATGGCATCTTTGTCTCCAAAATAAAGATCCCTGAAGTTATGAGTAATGGGAGTAAAACTGCCAATGTTCTGCCATGCTGTGTGATCTTCAGGCAATGCTTCATGCTCACTTGCTCGTGGACTGCAGTGTCAGAACTGTTAAAAGGGTTAACAGTTAAGTAGAACAAGGCAAAAGCTTGGGAGTGCGGAGTAAGACCACATGAAAAATTTAGTGAGAAGCAGAGAAGAGTGGTTACTAAATGGATCAGCTGTTTTGATGTCAAGGAGACAAAATGAGATTAAAGAAATTAGGGGCAATACATAGAAGCATCTGGATGGCAAATGAAAAATTCAATTTTCCCAGATGTTTGGTCTATACAAAACTTCATTCCCTGGTATCTGAAAGCATTCAGAAGACTGGCTAGAGGCTTCATCTTTCTCCTGGGTTTCTCTTATGTGTTCAGGTGGTCAAGCTTCTCATATTCTTGACTCCCAGTAAGTTCAGGGCCTCAAACACAGTGATTTGCTAGTGCCAAATGATCATAGATGGGCAAGATTTTGTGTGTATCCTATGGCATTTCCAGGATGTAGACAATAGTATTAGAAGCAGTAGTAAAAGATGTGTGATGAGACATGTGTGCCTGTCTGTGCACTGCATACATCTGAATATTTATCACCACGTGTGAGGCAGAACTGGAAATAGACCTGTGACAGAGGTAGAACTCCATCATAATGAACTCCACAAGGCATTCTCCTTCAGTAGAGAGGGTACATGGTAGAAAGAATGTGTGATGTGCCAAAGGAAGGAAACAGCTCCCCGGACTCACCATCCTGAATTAGCTTGTGAAAAGAAGTTCTGTGGGCCCAGTAGGGAGAGAAGGGGTAGTTCACAGACATGGTTTTCATCTTATCTTCGTTGGAAAACTGAACTTTTTAATGTGGTATCCTTGAGGGTTAGTGGCTTGGGAATTTAAGGGTCTTTCTTTGAGTGACTTGAATATTCAATATAGGAGAGAGTGAAAAGAGAAGAAGTCTAATGACTCTGTGGTGACACCATGAAATACCTATAAACAGGACTGTGGTGGCTCATCTCGGCATAGACTCATTTCCCATGTTACAACACTGCATTGTAAGTTTTGTGATAAAAGCAAGCACAAGGTACAACTAAGGCACAGACAGGGTCCCCAAACCGGGACCAAGAGGTCCCCAAGGAATGTCACAGCTAAACTAAAATCTGAATCAGGGGCACCTGGGTGGCTCAGTTGGTTAAGCAACTCTTGACTTCCATTCAGGTCATGATCTCATGGTTTGTGAGATCGAGCCCCACGTCAGGATCCATGCTGATAGTGCAGGATTCTTTCTCTCTCCCTCTCTCTCTGTCCTTCCCCTACTCACTTACTCTCTCAAAAAAAAAAAAAAAAAATCTGAATAACACTATTAGCTAACCCTTATTGAGCCAGACACAGTTTTACATGCTGTGTATATATTACCTACATTAGTTAACAATCCCCTGAGGGAGGCACTGTAATTTATCTCTAGCTTATAGTGAAGAAACAGAGGCATAAAAAGTGAGGTAACCTGCCCAAACCAAATATAGTTAGTAAGTGGCAGAGCCAGGATGTAAAACCAGGTTACCTTTAGCTTCTCTGTGCTTCACTGTGCAATGGATGACCAAGAGTTACCCAGACAGCAATAAGGGAAAAGGACAGGGACAAAGAATCAGTAGGTACAGGCCATTCTCTACAGAGATCATCGGTTTTGTAGAAGCTTGGGGTGAGTTAGCAGTTCAGTGTGGCTAAGAGGCTGGAGAAATAAGCAGATGCCAAAATATGAAGGGTCCTACAAATCTTTTTAAGGAGTTTTGACTTTATGTCCAGAGTAATGGGAAATAATTTGTTTTGAGGGACCCAGAAGAGCTAGACTTCATGAAAACAACCCTGGGAAGTTGGCCCTCATCCCAAACGGAGGAATGTGATAGGCAATTTAGGAATGGATTGCTTTGTAGTTGGCTAATGTTCATTTATTTTTTTATAAAGCAAAATGAGTAAATGCTTTTATCTTAGGTGGCGAAGTTGAATGAGTTTTAGTCTCACCCCTTGTAAATAAGATTGTACCAGGGGGCACCTGGGTGGCTCAGTCAGTTAAGCGACAGACTCTTGATTTCAGCTCAGGTCATGATCTCACAGTTCATGGGTCGGAGCCCCGCATTGAGCTCTGCATTCATAGCATTGAGCCGGCTTTGGAATCTCTGTCTCCCTCTCTATGCCCCTCCCCCCATCTCTCAAAAATAAATAAAGCTAAAAATTCAGAAGAAAAGAAAAAAAAGAATGTACCAGACACTTGACAGAGTCTGGGAATTTAGAGGTGGACTTACTGGCATCAGAAAACCAGGACTGATTTTTCTGTCTCAGAAATGTGATTGCCTCAAAAATTTGAGGTTGCCAACCATTGCTTCCCTGGCAAAGCCTGAATCTTGCCACTAAAAGGCAAGCAGCGCCCTTGTTTGCCACTCATACATGGGGTATTTTGTCTTCATGCTAATTTCCATTCCAGGTGTGAGGTCAAAGTTACCAGCTGTAGAAGAATTACAGAAGGGAAATAGAGGACATAGCAGCATTTGGAAAGCCATCACAATAGGTGACAAAACTTTTACAATAAGTGACAAAACTTGTTATCAAGCAAGATTAAATGCAAGGATAAAATTTACTAAACTGACATCATCAAGCCATCTTGTTTGCAATTTTTTATTTCACTTTGAAATAAACCCCACAATTCAAGTTATCTGATTGCACTCTAGGAAAATGTTTCTTTAAAAAAGAAATATATATATTAATATGTGATATGTAAAGGAAATACACACACACACATACACACAGAACAAGCATGTGCTTTTCCCTAGGTAGCAGAAAAACTTGCTTTCTTTCATTCAAAGTAGATGAGAATGAATAAGAAGTAATGCTTCCTGTCTTCAGAGCATTATTCCACAGACTAAAGGTAAAAAAAAAAATTCAGACACTTCACTCGTCCTCACATCTCAGGAGCTTCATTCCCATAAACTGAATTTCGAGTACCAGTTGCTACATCTGGATTCTGAACAAATGAAACGAAGCTCCCTCAGTCTCCAGTTAGAACAGACATATGCATCTGTCCTCAATTGACACACACCCAGCTAAAATGTTGCAGCATTGGCTGGCCTTTTGTCATTGCTCTCTTGACAGTAAAATAACTATCATCTGGTTCAGCTGGATCAAAGAAAGACGTGCGTTTGATGTAGGGCTGTTCCTTCACAGCATAACACTTCGTCATGATTACCTCTTTGGCAACATGGTATGGAGATGAAAAATAGGCATCCTTTGATATGCAGTAGAAACAATGATCAGACCTACAGATTGCACTTGACCGTTTGCCTGGTAGCCTCTTTCAAACTGCCGCTTCCACTGTTCCTCTGTTCTTTAGAGGTTGCTTCAGCTGTTGGGTTTGAGGAAGCCTTGAAGTGTGAGCCAAAAGCAATGAGAGAGATAGAGAGAGAGAGAGAAATTGTTGATATGTCTGCTCCAATAGAGAACTGACGATGCACCACAGTTTATCTGGAGACCCCTGTGTGCCAAACAGTAGGGTTGTTTTAGGCTGTCTTAATCTCCACCCCTAATCAAAGACCTCTGTTTCAGAAGTGTTGGCTACCCTAGTTTGTTCACATACATATTACTACTTTTCAAGCTGAGAAGTTTAAGGTCATTTTTCACATGAGGAAGCTGAGGTCCAGAAAGGATGAATGTTATGGGTAAGGTCAAACCAGGTGTTTAGGTCCCACCTTCGGTTGGATGCCACTCAACAGAGCATTTCACAATCTTTTGATTTCTGGTTACACTTAAAAATTTCAAATTTTACCTTGGTCACCTGTGTATGGATAATGTAAATAATCCTAATGAAAATAAATAGGAAAGAGTTTGGAGGTGGTGAGGGCTGTGGGTATGAACATATGGTGCAGAGTAGAATAAGGAACAGATTATAGAATATGGAACAGAATAAGATAATGACAGGATAAAGAAAAAGAAGAGGGTATTTGTTACAGGTTGAACTTTGTCTCCCAAAAGATGTGTTGAAGTCCTAGTCCCTAGTCCTTGTGAAAATAACCTTATTTGAAAATAGGATCTTTGCAGACGCAACGAAGTTAAGATGAGGTCTTACAGTGGGTCAGTTTTTTGCCTGATATACACGAACTCTCTCCCTATATGGTGGGGTATCGGGGTATACTGTGTGTAGTATTGCTGGTCCACACAGTGCCTTACCTAGTCATCCCACGTACACAGGTCAGAGTAAAGAGCACTCGCCTTTTACCATCCTCCTGTCTGTGACACTGCATACGGCACAAGTGATACAAAGCAACCCGAAGGGGAAATGAGGGTTGAACTACTCTAAGTAACTGTATGCTCTGTCAATGGCTACACCCTGGCCACATTGTTCTGCTAAGGGTGCTTACTTTATTCTTTCTTACCTTATTTTTCTTCAACGTAAGTTGTTGTTTCTTGTACATACTTTTATAATACATCTCTGTCACTTAAGAATGATTTCTAGAGGGTGCCTGGATGGCTCAGTTGGTTAAGCGCCCAACTTTGGCTCAGGTCATGATCTCACCGTTTATGGGCTTGAGCCCCGCATCAGGCTCTGTGCTGACAGCTCAGAGCCTGGAGCCTGCTTCAGATTCTGTGTCTCCTCCTCTCTCTGCCCCTCCCCTGCTCGCACTCTGTCTCTCTTTCTCTCTCTCTCTCAAAAATAAATAAACATTAAACAATTCTAAAAAAATAAAAGAATGATTTACAGAAGTGGAATTCCTGGATCAAAAATTGTAATAATTCCTGAGGTTTCTCAGATGTATCTCCAATTTGCTCTGAGAACAGGTTATATCAATTTGCACTCCCATGTACATAACATTGGATTTTTTTCAACTTCATACTACATTGTACTCATAAAATTACAAAATATGCACATTTTATTTTTAGCTCACCTATTTGTAAATCTACCTATAAACTATAAGCCAATCAAGGATCATTTTGAAGGTGCCATATTTGTTTAATCTTTAAGTGTATTTATTTTGAGAAAGAGAGAGAGAGAGAGCAGGAGGGGCAGAGAGAGAGAGGGAGAGAGAGAATCCCAAGCAGGCTCCAAACTGTCAGCCCAGAGCCCAACACAGGGCTCAAACCCACAAACCACAAGATCATGACTTGAGCAGAAACCAAAAGTTAGTTGCTTAAACCGACTGAGCCACCCAGGCACTCCTGTTTCTTTAATCTTATTAAAATTCTCTTCTAAAAACTTAGAGGTTTTTTTTAATTTACCAGTGCACCTCAGCACCTATGTAACAAGTATGTACATAGGTATGTGCATAATAAAATTTTAAATAAATGAATATGAATTAATGTCTGAATGAGAGATCAATTTGAATGAAAATCAATAACATTGCAGAGAACATTATCAGTGTTTTTTTTTTTTTTTCAAAATAGAAATTTCCTTAGTCAGTAATAGGACAATTTAAACAAGAAAGAGTACAGTACCAAGATTTTGCCAAATATTATATTATTTTTCTTTAATCTTTATTAACAAAATACAAACAAAATCACTACCATCAGATACAAAAGTGAAAAATTTCTTTCCCATTTCTGTGCCTGACTCGCCTACTTTCCTTCCAAGAGGCAACTACATTACAGCCAAACAACATTCTTAAATGATATTAATTCACTAAGAGGCAATTCCCCAAATCCCATCAATCAATGAACACCATTCCTATAGATAAAAGCATGCTTTGCAGAACATTCCACAATTCCTCTTTCTACCCTTGGATGAAGATACAGCATGGAGGGCTCCATGATGATGGGTGACATCTGGAGACCAGCATCACTTCCCACAGCCTGGAGAAAGAAACAAACATCTGTGGAGCGTCTGCCTTGCCTTTCCAAAGAGCTTCTGAGAGCACATTTGTGTGTTTGAAGAGTGACATCCACTGGTGTACAATCAAAACTGCATGTGTCAGGCCTTCTAAGATCCGCAAAGGAAAAATCCTTAACTCAAGCATTATACCAGGCATAGTGATTGTCAGACATTCACCCATGCACTACTCCTGAATTGCTAAACATAATGGCCAGTCTTACCTACTTGGAATCTCAGAAAAGAAGATGTGATAAACACCGGGTCTGGATATGCAACATGCACAAAAAGCTGTGCCTCTGGACACATTCATTTGTAGCACAAATAAGACTGAGCATGAACTACATGCCAGTTACTGAGTGCCTCACACAGTACTAGGAACAATGATGAAAAAGACACAGACATGCCTCCGGGGCATTTTCAAATACAGAGATGAGGCATGTGCACTGATAACAACAGGACACTGAGCACTTGTTTGGTATTGATATATTGTTTCACTTAGCCCTCAGCCACAATTCCAGAAGAAGCAGAATCTTACATACAGCAAACCCAAGGCTCTGAGAGGTTAAGTGACCAGCCCAGTAACACAACAATGGATGCCTGCATACAATTTGGCTTGATTCCAAAGTCCAAGCTTCCAGCACCACCTAATGCACTCCATCAGCTTCACTCATAGATCAGAGGTGACGTATATTGTTTTCTAGCCTCCACTTCAAAAGGATATACCTATCATGGATTCAGGAAAGAATTTCCATCCCTGTAGAATTATTCCTCCATGCAACTACTATCAGACATAGTAAGATTATGAATATATAGGAGAAGAAATCTTGAAAGGCGTCAAAATTGGTAAACCATTTTCTTCTTTACATTCAGATTCTTATTAAATTTCCTGCCAGCTCACCTATTAGTAGACTTGTTGCAACAATGTAGTTCCTTAGTTTGTAATTCCTTGGGACCTCAACTCTCCTAGGAAAAGAAATTCTGGCTTACACACTCTTGGTCACCATAACAAACCCAACCGTATGGTGGTTTGATGGCAGAAGCAAAACCACTAGGCAATTACATATGTAATAGGAAATTATTGTAGAGATTTGACCTCACACAACTGTGGGCGCTGATTCTGCTGTTATTCCACAGTTCTTCCTGGGCCTGTGGTCAGCAGGGCAGACAGACAGGAAGGAAAGATAGTAGTAAAGTGAAAAAATCAGAACCCGTAAGAAAAGCTGGAGCCTGTGTAGGTCTTTTACAGATGCTTAGCTCCACAGTGAGGAGTGCCAGCAACTCCTTTATGTTACCTGCACTTGGTCCAGAAGTAAAAGCTGAAGGATGAGTCTAAGGATGAGACTGGCAGGAGCTGGAGATGTCCAGCTGTGGTCCCATGCAGAGAAGATGAGCCAGGAGATCCAGAAAGCTGCACCAATCATCTCAGTATAAAAATAACATGGCTGTTGCTTATTTCTATCTCCCAAATCATGTGCACAATGTCTCTGTGACCCACACTAGCCTGGAATATGCAGTGAAGGAAATTCTGGGAAGCACAATGCCAGCTTAGATAAGTTGGCATAAGATAAAGCAAAACATAATACATGAGCAAAATTATTTTGCTTAATATTTTATTTAAATATGAATAATTTCTTATTTTTTATTTGAGAGAGAGAGAGCATGCACACATGTGAGGGAGACAAACAGAAGGGGAGAGAGAGAGAGAGAAAGAGAGGGCAAGAGAGAGGGAGGGTGAGAGAGAGAGAGAGAGAGAGAGAGAGAGAGAGAGAGAGAGAGAAACTTAGGTAGGCTCTATGCTCAGCATGAAGCTCAATGTGGCGCTAAATCCCACAACCCTGGGATCATGACCTGAGTCGCAATCATCAAGAGCTGGATGCTCAGCCAACTGAGCCACCACGGTACCCCCAAATATTGGTTATTTCTATCTCTAAATCATTGCTAAGGCCAATCTTTGGCTCATTTAGCTAAATTAATATGTTAATTCCAATCTAATGCCAGATAATAACTAAGAAAATAGGCTCCCAGTCATGAGGAATTACAGAATGAACACTTTGTTTTACCTAGTGAAGGTATCTTGTAAGGAATAAGGGAAATGGGAAGTGAACACAAAGCCCTATGTCTTCTGAGAAAACCCAGATCTCTCCAATAATCTCAAATCTACCTGACTTCCTTCTATGTTATTGTCCCAGGAAGCATGTGCCATTTAAGTTAGGCCTGCTGGAGGCCTAGACTTTTTGTTTTTTTTTTTTTAAACGTTTATTTATTTTTTTGAGAGAGAGAGAGAGAGCGCATGGGGAACGGGGGGGGGGGGGACAGAGGATGTGAAGCAAGTTCCACGCTGACAGTAGAGAGCCCAATGCGATGCTTGAACCCATGAACAGGGAGATCATGATCTGAGCTAAAGTCGGATGCTCACCTGACTGAGCCACCCAGGCGCCCTGGCCTAGGCTTTTTGAATACAACCGTTTGCATATTGAGATTCCATCTGCTCCTGACTTTATGAAACTGGAATCTGAGGCCACACCGTCCAATTCTGCATAGCATGGCTCTGCACACACAATGGCCACCCACAGGGTTTTCCACCCACCCCTCTTTGGCATTACTGAGGTAACAACCAGAGCAAGTGATCCTGAAAACTTCAGAGGTTCCTCGAGGCGACGCTCCTCCAGAGTTTCATTTAGGACAGGACTCCAACAGCAATGGAATGTGTCTCTGGTTGTTACAATGCATTCTTTCACCTTCAACGGTTTCCAAAATCTCTTCACAGATTTCATAGATCGAACAGAAATACTTGATTGATTAATCAAAAGCAGCTTAATTCTTATAAAAATAATCCCTGTACAACTTGAATGCAGTGCTAGCATAGAATTAAGTACCGATTATAGTTTTCTGGTCTTTCAATAGACTTTTAAAATCTGAGTTTACCTCATTCTATTCTATGCTTTCAATTATATTCCATTTGTAATGTCACCTTTCAGAATAAAGCACATGACAGAACAAAAAATACTGTCTCCATGTGACTATTTAAGGTAGCCAGATATCATACTTTTCAGTAATCTATAGTGGATAGGAGACCTATGGGTAGCCAAGGAAAAGCTCTACTAAATCTCATCATATACATTGAAACTTGCCATAAATACAAATCAAAACTGCATTGAGATACCGCCTCATGTTGGTCAGAGTGGCTAAAATGAACAAATCAGGAGACTATAGATGCTGGTGAGGATATGGAAAAACGGGAACCCTCTTGCACTGTCAGTGGGAATGCAAACTGGAATGCCGCCCTGGAAAAAAGTGTGGAGGTTCCTCAAAAAATTAAAAATAGAACTACCCTATGACCCAGCAATAGCACTGCTAGGAATTTACCCAAGGGATACAGGAGTGCTGATGCATAGGGGCACTTGTACACCAATGTTTATAGCACCACTATCAACAATAGCCAAATTATGGGAAGAGACTAAATGTCATCAACTAATGAATGGATAAAGAAGATGTGGTTTATATATACAATGGAATACTACTTGGCAATGAGAAAGAATGAAATCCTGCCATTTGCAGCAGCATGGATGGAAGTGGAAGGTATTATGCTGAGTGAAATAAGTCATACAGATAAAGACAGATACCATATGTTTTCACTCATATGTGGATCCTGAGAAACTTAACAGAAGACCATGGGGGAGGGGAAGGAAAAAAAAAAGAAGGAGGGAGCCAAACCATAAGAGACTTAAAAACTGAGAATAAACTGAGGGTTGATGGGGGGTGGGAGGGAGGGGAAAGTGGGTGATGGGCATTGAGGAGGGCACCTGTTGTGATGAGCACTGGGTGTTGTATGGAAACCAATTTGACAATAAATTATATTCAATAAAAAATAAAATAAAATAGAAATAAGTACAAAAAAAAAAAAGAAACTTGCCATATGTTGGTGAATCACCATGATTTAATTAGGCTGAGGGCATAGTTGCCTTTTGAATACTCCAAGTTGAGACACTCTGGACATTCACTACTTATGAGCTAATTATGATTATTTTGGGATCTGATCCAAGTATTGAGTTTAAATTAATTTTAGACTACAAGTATAGGACGTATATACAATATAGGAGACTAAATAAATCAATATTTGCATTTCATAGTGAAAACCACTACTGGCAGAAAATGAATTCTTAAAAGTAAAATCATTATATAGCATAAGAAGTTGAGTATGAAGGGATTATTAAATACCAAAATGCTGATCATGAAACTAAAAGGCCTTGCTGCATTTGGCCAACAGAAATTTCTGTGCAGCAAGTCCGTGCTTGCGTGACAAACAAATAGAGCAGCCTTCCAATCGAAGTTGAGATAAAAAGAAACCATATTGCATGAATAATGCTAAAGCACCACTCAAAACTTATGTTTCCATGTCTAAAAGACATTAAAAATTCAGGGACTCAAAGAATCATAAAGGCCTAACACAAATGGGCATATAATCCCAAACACTGGGGGATTAGAGAAAGAAGCTGTGAGAGATTCCACATCAAGAAGTGTCGATGCATGTATGTTGCAGGTTCCTTGTGGATTCATTTGACTGGTGGGTACCTTAGTCTCCATGTGGGAGATTGAGTGCAAAATTGTTCACGAATGGCACAGATCTAAGAGGACCTTATTGCTTATCTCTGCTGAAAAAGATTTGCACCAACAGGACTTTCTCTGACATGCTCAGTGGAACACAGCCATGTTCACATTTATTTAAACCATATTTCATATTCTTGAGAGAGAAAGGGAAATTCATATGTATTATGTGCCTAGTCTATGCCACACACTACATTGTGTATTTTTCTCACAAATCTCTTCAAACAGAGTTACTTTCTCAATTTTAACCATTATTTCTATTTACTTGTAAGCAAGTTGAAGTTGTAGAGGTAAAATAGTATCTTAGAGGGATGAGTGGAAAAGCTGCCCTGGAATCCACCTCATTCAGACTCCAGATCCATACACTCCAGGCAGGGCACCATTTTGTTGAATACTGTACTGCCCACTGGCCTTGACTTTGCTCAGGGGATTTTGGAATCCCTGGACCTCTGTCACCTTTTCCAGAGTCTTCTATTATTTTTTACTTTGTCCGAGGTGAGAGTGGGAGGGAACTTCTCACCAGCTTTTCCTCATAGACATTCCCTCAGTCCTCAAAGATGCCAGAATATGTCACAGAATCTCTTCTATGGGAGTTTGGAAAATGGAACTACATGGAGCCATGCCACAAACCTCTCCTGAAGCAAAGCAACCCAGAGCTACCTCCTTATCCAAATGGAGAAAAGGAAAAATACTAAAAATCTAAATATACTCCCAAAAAGTATACTGCCACAAAAGTACTGAACATAGTGCAGTGACCTGCTTGGATTTGCTGTTTGGGACAGTTGTCCCAGGTGCTGTATGGAGAACAGAGTAGGGCAAAAATAAGTCTGAGGAGATCAGCGAGCAGGTCAGTGCATAATCCAGGCACTGGATAATGCCAGCACGTAGATGGTAATCAGTTATAAGGAGCAGTGGAGATGAAGAATAGCAAATATACCCAAAAAGTAAAATCAAGGACTAATTATGGCTCAGAGAAGGAAAGTGTCAGTAATACTCCTCTATATATGTGTGCCTAGATCTTGAGTTGTCACGGCAACCCTATTAAAGTAACTAAAGAATCTAGAGCATGTATCAGAGCGGTGTCCTAACAAGGCACCACATTGTGTGAGCTAATTCGTGTTTGACCAAAGCCCTTCCCCCCTTTTATTCTTTATTAAATAATGACACATCCAGACTCAGTAAGAAGAGACTTTAGACTCAGTCAGGAGAGAATTTATTTGAAAAGGATTATTGCAAGGGGGAGGGAGGACGGACTACTGCAAGGGGAAAGGAAGAATATTGCGAGAAGGAGCAAGCTGTGGCCACGAGGTCTGTAGACGTCTCAGGAGCTAGGCAGAGGGGGGCTTTCTTTTAGAGAGAGTCATAAACAGGGCTGGAAAGAACCAAGCGTGGGAACGTGGGATGAAAGGGTGGCATGACCCAATAGCAGATCGGAGAAAGGTTTCCCCAGAGCCCAGCTTATTCTTGGGAGGATACCAGGAGGGGCAAAGTTCAGGCACTTGGGCGAAGGAGAGGAGCGCAAAATCAGTTGGACTAACAAGCATTTTGTTTCTGTTGATCAGTGGGAACAAGTGACTCAGCTAATTATTTATGAGGCAAAGAATGGGAATTTGGAGGTACTGTGACTGGCCTTATCACAGGTAAATAGGGGACATCCATGAGTCTTATCTAAGTCATATGAGAGAGGCTGGTTTTTGCCCTAAGCTGTTTTCCAGAACACAAAGGATAGGGGGCATTTCTCAACCTTCACTGTTTTCCAGAATCAGTTAAAATTCAACATTGTCATCTTGTGACATCTTGTGTTGTGTTTAGTATTGACACATCTGAGCCATTAGCCAGTGTGTAAAGACAAGGGTTAATATCCCTGCTCAAAAAACATCTATTAGACACAGGCTCTGAACTGCTGGCCTTTGACAGTCATTCTACCGGGTTATGACATTTGCATTGCCTCTTAACGCCCCCTTTCAAGTGCACATATGCTTGGAAAACTATTGAGTTAAAAACTCTTGGTACTCTTTAATGGGACAGCAGAAAGGAAAGAGCTAATATTTTCACAAGATCTCCTTGGAGCTAAGCACATTCATTGTATTCATTCATTTGTTCATTCATGCAACAATTTTTAATGACATCGCCCGTGTGCCAGGTGCTGTCCTCTGCCAGGGGGATCCAGCCATGAAAAACAACAGCAGCAATAAAAAAAACACCCTACCCTTGGAGATTCCAGCTAATGGGAGAGCTAGTCAAGTAATTATATGGATATATAAACTATGTAATTTATTTTCATGATGACAGTTATGAAGAAAATGAAATTAGGCTAAAGAAAGAGGCAGAGGTGAGTGAATGATCCCTATTTTATATAGTAAAGTCCAAGCAGGCAATTCCAAGGGGAAATTTTAACAAGAACTGCATGGTGGGGAAAAGGAAGCCATGCAAAGATGTGGAGAAGAATGCTCCAAACAAAGTAGCAGCCATGTGTAAAGGCCCTGTGGCATCAATGGGTTGAGCAGTTTGAGGAAGAGCAGGAAGATCAGTGTGGGCCAGAGCAGAGAGAGAGGGAAATGGGGAAAGAGGGGGTAGATAAAACAAAAGTGTTTCTCTTTTCTTTTATTTCTGCTTTATTTTTCTGTTAATCCTCATAATTATCCACTGTATGTTGGGGGAGAAACCTGAACAGACCTGATCCTTACCCTCTGGGTATCCAAACGTCCAATTCCCACATGTTAATTCTCTATTCAGCTATTACAGAGGTTTTATCATACTTACTTGTCAACTCAAGTGTTTGCTAAATTGTGAAAGAAAATTTAAGATATACCATACTGGTGGGGCACCTGGGTGGCTCAGTAGATTAAGCGTCTGACTCTTGATTTTGGTTCAGGTCATGATCCCAGGGTTGTGAGATCAAGCCCCGCATCTGGCTCATTGCTGGGCATGGAGCCTGCTTAAGATCCTCTCCTTCTCCCTCTGCCCCTCCCTCACTCGTTCTCTTTGTCTAAGATAAACAAACCAAATACATAAATTAATAAAATAAACATTTCTAATTAAAAAAAATTTTTTAAAGAAAAAAAATACCATACTGGCATTGACCTTCCAAAAGGGAACTCATAAAGACAGAAAATCCAAAATAGTGTTTCACTATCCTGTCTCTAAAATAAAGTCCGTTAGGAATAATAGACTGCAATCTGACCAATTTCTCCACCAAGAAGATTTATATAGAATCCATGTTAGGGGCGCCTGGGTGGCGCAGTCGGTTAAGCGGCCGACTTCAGCCGGGTCACGATCTCGCGGTCCGTGAGTTCGAGCCCCGCGTCAGGCTCTGGGCTGATGGCTCGGAGCCTGGAGCCTGTTTCCGATTCTGTGTCTCCCTCTCTCTCTGCCCCTCCCCCGTTCAAGCTCTGTCTCTCACTGTCCCAAAAAAAATAAATAAACGTTAAAAAAAATTTAAAAAAAATTGTTTAAAAAAAAGAATCCATGTTAGTAGTAACCACTCTTGCACCGTTATTTCCCACTACTCACTACCTGTTCTGGTACAAACCTGGGCATGAGTCCCAGATTTGCCACTTTATTGCTGTGTAACTTATGGGTAAGTTGCTCGATGTGCTAGCCCAGGTCCCCTGAGAAGATGATGTTAACATAGGACTAAATAATCAAAGATTATATCAGGGAAACATCTGTGAAAGAAACTGGGGGAGGAGAAGGCTCCTGGGTGTCTCAGTCGGTTAAACATCCAACTTAGCTCAGGTCATGATCTCACAGTTTGTGGGTTTGAGCCCCGCATCGGGCTCTGTGCTGACAGCTCTGAGCCTGGAGCCTGCTTCAGACTCTGTGTCTCCCGCTCTCTCTCTCCCTCCCCTGTTCCCTCTCTCTCTCTCTCTCTCTCTCAAACATGAATAAACATTTAAAAAATTTTTAAGAGAAAGAAAATGGAGAAGACTGGAAGAGCCATTAAGACCATGAGGCAAATCTGACCCTCACCAAACCTGACCAACAGAGGGAAGGGAGTGACAGAGAGTCTAAGGAAAGTTCAGCAAGGCCACCAAGCATCCTCAAGCCAAAGCTGCTGTCAGCAGAGCCCTGTGTCTTCCAGAAAGGAATGGGTGCATCCGCCTGAATATCCCTGCTGCACTCAGTCACAGCTGGGAGCAGCCGCTGACAAGCTCAGCCTCAGGGCAAGCAAGCACAGAAACGGGTTTTAAAGCAAAGATGGAATTGGTTGGAGTTCTACAGCCACATCCTGATGGCTTCCACACTGAACCTCACTTGATCTCAGTTTCTCATCCTTAATGGGGGCAATGTAATACTGAAATCACAGGCCAGTGAAATGCCAAGGTATCTGCATTGCCTGTTAAAGATAATTCTACTATAATCACCATTTAGTTTTTACTTGTATAATGTTGCAAGAAAAAACATATTCTTCCTAAACCCAAGAGAATATGACAGACTTTTACACAGTTTAAGTACAAGAAAACCAGTTGTTATTACAAAATTCAATAAGTAAATTCAGTGTTCTCTAACAAACAAACGATGAATGTAATTTCTTAATTAAAACAAGTATCATAGGGGCATCTGGGTGACTCAGTTAAGCATATGGTTCTTGATTTCAGCTCAGGTCATGATCTCACAGTTCGTGGGATTGAGCCCCACATTGGGCTCTGTGTGCTGACAGCATGGAGACTGCTTGGGATTCTCTCTCTATCTCCCTCTGTCTCTCTGCCCCTCCCCCACTCATGCTGTGCATGCTCTCTCTCTCAAAATAAATATAATAAACTTAAAAACAAAAGTATCATAGACTCAAAGGTGAGGGTTATTATAATAAGAGATGATTCCCACATGGAGCTTCTTATAAACAAACCACCCAATTTTATGTCAAGACACAGAATTAGTATAGATTTGATAAGAAATTTTCTTCATCTCTTCAGGCCCTGTGTTTACATATTTAAACTACCTAACTGGTCAATATTCTTGTCTTCTTTTTTAATAGTTATTATATGAAAATAAAAGAAGGTAAGATTACTTAGTGCTCTGTAATCTCCAAGCACTGTGTTAATAGTGTGCTTCTAACATTCTAACACACTTGCCCCAGGTTCCTTCTGTTGGAGCCTGTGCCCTCTGGGTACATACTAACTTCAAACATGACTGAAACAAAGATATTTTGAGCCTATAAAAATTTATTGCCACAGTTTGTTTTCCTAATTACATGAAGTCATATATGTAATGTGCTTAGGGTAGTGTGCTCTGACATAATACATGCTAGGTTGCTAGTTCTTATGTTATTGTGAATATATGGGTTACCCTTTTCATCCAGCATTTTGCTTTTTTGCTGGTTCCTTTCCTGGATGCCAGTAGGCTTCTTTTCTGCAAATTCAAGTCCCACTTAAGACCAGCACAAACATGGCGGGCTACACGAAGCCCCTCCCTCTCTCTCCCACTGCACTTTAGCAGATTCTTTTTTTTTTTTTTTTTTTTTTTTTTTAAATTTTTTTTTTTTTTCAACGTTTATTTATTTTTGGGACAGAGAGAGACAGAGCATGAAGGGGGGAGGGGCAGAGAGAGAGGGAGTCACAGAATCGGAAGCAGGCTCCAGGCTCTGAGCCATCAGCCCAGAGCCTGACGCGGGGCTCGAACTCACAGACCGCGAGATCGTGACCTGGCTGAAGTCGGACGCTTAACCGACTGCGCCACCCAGGCGCCCCTAGCAGATTCTTATATTACATGGCTTTTTTCCTCCCTTACATTACAGCCCAGTCTTATATCTTTTCTTGAGCAGTAAGCAGTAAATGATTTGAGAGGAAGAACTTCACTTTGCTTGTTTTTAAATGTTTGTTTATTTTTGAAAGAGAGACATCATGCACGATCAGGGAGAGGCAGAGAGAAAGGGAGAGAGAAGGAATCCCAAGCAGGCTCTACACTGTCAGAGTGGAGCCCAATCAGGGCTTGAACCCACAAACTGTGAGATTATGACCTTAGCTGAAATCGAGAGCCAGATGCTTAACTGACTGAGCCTCCCAAGCTCATCTTATTTATTTTTATATTCTCCACAACACCTAGCTGAATGGTGGGGACAAAGGAGGACAATGAATGTTTGTTAATTCCTTATGATTGAAAGGCAAACAATCTGGTGGATAGCAAACAGGATCAGCATGTGAAAAGCAAGGAAGAGCAAGTGAATAGTTCAGTGATCACTCACAAGGGAGAAGGCACTTTGAGAAAAAGAAAGAAGGTTCTGAGGAGCACCCGGGTGGCTCAGTCAGTTGGCGTCCAGCTCAGGTCATGATCTCACGGTTTGCAGTTTCAAATCCCACCAAGCCCCACATCTGGCTCTGCACTGACAGCGTGGGGCCTGCTTGGGATTCTCTCTCTCTCTCCCTCTCTCTCTGCCCCTCCCCCACTCTTGCTCTCTTTCTCAAACTAAATAAATAAGCTTAAAAAAAAAAAAGGAACTTCTGTGACTTTAGACATTGTCCTCCTTCTTCCCTTCTTTCCTTCTTTCTCTCAAAAAAAAAAAAAAAAAATCTGATTTAAGGAGGCTTCCTGCCCAATGCAGGGCTTGAACTCACAACCCTGAAATCAAGACCTGAGCTGAGATCTAGAGTTGGATGCTTAACTAAGTGAGCCACCCGGGAGCCCCCCCAAATTGACTGAAAGCCTACTACATCCAAGGTGCTAAAGAGGAAAAAAGAAAAAAATAATAATAGTAGCTACTGTTTATTGGGGTATGTTGTGCATACCAGGCACCTTATGCATCCTCATATTAGCATCCCAAGAAGAGTATTATTAAGTCGCAATTAAGAAATTGCAAGGGGGCACCTGGGTGGCTCAGTCGGTTAAGCGTCCGACCTCAGCTTAGGTCATGATCTCACAGTTCATTGAGTTCAAGCCCCACGTCGGGCTCTGTGCTGACAGCTCAGAGCCTGGAGCCTGCTTCGGATTCTGCGTCTCCCTCTCTCTCTGACCGTCCCCTGCTCATGTTCTGTCTCTCTCTGTCTCAAAAATAAATAAAACATTTTAAAAAATTAAAAAAAAAAAAAAGAAATTGGAAGATTTGTGAAGGCCAATCATTTATCTGGGCTGACACTGCTAGGGAGGGACAGAGCTGGGACTGAATCCCGGCGTGCCTGGCCTCCGCCTGGTGCTATTTCCATGGTGACAGGATGCTGAAGTTCAACCTGCAGTCCCTCCCTGCCAGCAGATGATGCAGCTACTTAGAAAAGAAAACTGAAAGGCAAAAATGGAAAAGAAATCACTGAGTTTGTTTAAAAAACTCCATGCTATTTCTGTTAAGTCATTTACATCTAAAGGATCCTCGCATGTGCCAAGCTAGGAAATCAGTGCACCTGGTTCTCTTTCTCTGGATTCTTCAACAGAAACCAGTGATTTTGAAACCTTCAACAAATAAAATATCCAACAATGATTTTGACACCCGTTGCCTCTTGATATTCTGTTATGAGGAGAAACATTGTCCCCAGGAGTCGTCTCTGGGAATCTAGACTGGGTTCATTTCTCTATAATAGCTTGTTTTTTTTTTGTTTTTGTTTTTTTGTTTTTGTTTTTTTTTTTACAAAGCGGATGTTAGGGAGCCCAGAGAAGATGAAAATCTTTGGGAGTTGGGTGTGTTCAGAAAAACATATTTGCAGCAGAGCGAGATTGTCTCAGTTTATGTCATTGGGTTGGGTCTGACCAAGGGCCAACGCCTCTCATGGCTCACTAGCATTTGGGATTTCCAATCCCTGAATGTCTCAGGACAGTGAAATCCTGGTGGGAAAAAAAAAAAAAAGAAAATAAAAGAAAAAAAAAAGCTTCCTTGGAGCTTCCTATACAAAGAACAAAAGAAGAACATTAAGGAGAGCCAGAAATTCATGTCTCCTCCAGAGAAAACCAACATATGCCTCAACATTCAGAATGTATTACCTCAGTACAATCTTCTGCTGAAACAGGTATTAAGCTACGTGGGGAAGGAGAAGATGGGCCACAAAGAGAATGGAAGACAAGGTGCTGTACTCTTCTAGAAAGGGACATAATGATCCTTGTTAAGTATACACTATGTGGCTGTTTTCATGCAGCTGAAAGAAATTTGTAAGTGACCACCGGGACTTTCTCCCATGGAGGAGCAAAGAACAATTAAAACACCTCTAACTGGTGTTTCTTCGCTCCTTTTTATAGCTCTTAACACAATATGTGACAACATACCAGAAGCATGGCACAGTGGATAAAAGTGGCTTGGGTAAGAAGAAACCAGCAGCTAAATCTGACTCTAAGTTTGTCGCAGCCTGGAGAAGCAGGCTAATCTCTCTGCTGCTCAATTTCTGCTCATGTAAACTGGTGAATGTAATACCTTCCTTGAAAAATAGGAGGACTAAAGAAAATAATGTCGGTAAAATTATCTAGCATAATACCTATGATATAGCAACTATCTAATAGAACTATATGTGGTCATAATCAATGATAAAGCAAAAGCAAATAACTATGTTTTTCTTTTTCTGACGTCAAATGATATTTGAAGTATTTTTCAACCAGCTGGGGAAATTGGTCCAGTTGACTGAAGTGATCAGATTGCTCAGTTGCTTTGGCACCATTCTGCCCCAGCTGCTATGGTCTGGATGTCTGGGTCCCACCCCAACCCCCAAATTCTTACATTGAAATCTTAGTCCCCAGTGTGATGCTATTAGGAAGAGGGGCCTGTGGGACGTTGTGAGGGTGGAGCCCTCGTGAAGAGGAAGGGCCCTGGCCCCTTACACCGTGTGAGGACACAGTGAGAAGTCTGAGACCCAGAAGAGGGCCCTCACTCAGTCATGGTGACAGACACCCTGATCTTGGGCTTGCAGACTCCTGAACGGTGAGAAATAAATAAATGTCTGGTGATTAGAAGCCACTCAGTCTGTGGTACTTTGTTACAGAAGCCCATATGGACTAAGTCACCAGCTAGTTTTAGTCACTTTATCCACATTCTTCTTTAAAGAAAAGGTTAAGCAAAAATAGGAGACTTACTCTTCAAATTTCCTTCCAGTCACATCCCTCTGCCTTCTAATGTCATAGCTTTGGCAACATCCAAAAGGGAGCTTCAGGGCATCTTTAAAATTATGTGTTCTCTATCATTCCTTCTCCCATCTCATCCCATCCATTGCCCCCATTGTAACTCAAGACACCCCTGTACCCTAGGAGACTTGGATTTCCTCACACTCAGCCCATGAGGATATGTTACTGCTGTACTAATACAGCTACTTTATAGAATCCTATCCTAGGGCTGGCAGACACAACTAAGGGAAAATCTTGGACAACTGGACATGACATATCACACAGGATACAAAAAGCTAGCCTGGGGTTGCCTGGGTGGCTCAGTCAGTTAAGCATCCAACTCTTGATGTCATGATCTCACAGTTTGTGGATTCGAGTCCTATGTCTGGTTCTGCGCTGGCAGTGTGGGGCCTGCTTGGGATTCTTTCTCCCTTTCTCTCTGTCCCTCACCTACTTGTGCTCTTTCTCTCAAAATAAATAAACTTAAAAAAAAAGCCTATTGTAGCCTTGACATCCATGAATCTAGCATTATTGGAAAGCTGCTGTGGTAGGCAGGATAGTGGCCACAAACATGCCTATGTCCTAATCCCTAGAATTTGTGAATATATTGCCTAATATGGCAAAAGGAACTTCGCATCTGTGATTAATTTAAGGATCACAAAATGGGGAGATTATCCTGTATTATCCAGGTGAGTTCACTATAAATAGAGTCTTCATAAGAGGAAGGCAGAAGAGTCAGAACTGGTTAGAGATGGGAACCTTGATGACTTTGAAGGTGGAGCGAGTGCCTGAAAGCAAAGGAAAGTAGGAAGCTTCTAGAAGCTGGAAAAGACAAGGGAATGAATTCTCCCATAGCCTCCAGAATCAGCATAGGCCTGAGAACACCTTGATTTTAGCCCAGTGAAACCCATTTCATAATTCTGACCTCCAGAACTATAAGATAATAAATCCATGGGTTTTTTTTAATGTTTATTTGTTCTTGAGAGAGAGAGAGAGAGAGGGACAGAGCATGAGTCGGGGAGGGGCAAAGAGAGAGGGAGACATGGAATCTGAAGCAGGCTCCAGGCTTTGAACTGTCAGCACCGAGCCTGACATGGGGCTCGAACTTACAAACTGTGAGATCATGACCTGAGCTGAAGTTGGATGCTCAACCAACCAAGCCACTCAGGTGCCCTAAATCTGTGTTGTTTTAAGCACAACATTTGTGGTAATTTGGTACAGCACCGATAGGAAACTAATACAACTACTAGATTTTGTATTTTCATCACAAAACGAATACCTCTATACGGCTGTCAAATGTAGCAAATAAAAATATAGAGCACACAGTTAAATTTAAATTTCAGTTGAAAAACATGTAATTTTTTAGTGTAAGTATGTCCCATGCAATATTTGGGACATACTAAAAACTTTCATTTTTTTAAATCTGAAATTCAAGTAACATCCTGCATTTTACCTATGCAACCCTAGGTCTATAAACTGACTATCTTTGAGGGCAAGATACTTTATTCTTTTCATCTAAAGCCTACTTTTTGCAATTTTTGAGATCTCAGCTCCCTAGAATTATAATATGGAATTTTGATTAAAAAGTCAAAAGTCACCTTATCTAGTTTCATTAAAATATTATAGGTTTGGGCTGTTTTTCCACATTCTCATGATAAAGCTCCAATTGTATTCCCGTGGGAGATTCCAGGTACCTAACACCTGATCTTGACCTCCTCAGAAAATCACATTTTTTGGTGTGAGGTGCATATGGGAGAAGACAACTAGAATTGAACTATGCCAAGTATGGCTGTGCTTTTGTAACAGATGGGAATATATGCTCTCTTAGGTTTTTGCTACAGGGGCTGTCTCCCCTTAGAAGTCTCCAGACACCTCAAATATGTCTACACGTGAGTTCATCATCGCTGCTTCCTACCTCTCTCAGATCTACCTCCTTTTCTCTCTATTTTGGGGGAACGGCATCACCACCCACTTACCCGAACTATTCTGGAGCCTTCCCTATCTCGCCATTTCATCAGCACATGTTGGTCGCACTGTCTCCTTCATATTCTTCAAATAAGTACCTTCCATTCCGTTCCCATCACTGCCCTGGGCTAGGCCCTCGTGCATCATTTCCCAACTGGGCCTTTTACCTACAGTCCCCCTCTAGAGGGAGAGGTCTAGCCTGACCCAATAGCCACAGTCTTTCTTTCTTTTTTTTTCTTTTTACATTTTTTTTTCAACGTTTATTTATTTTTGGGACAGAGAGAGACAGAGCATGAACGGGGGAGGGGCAAAGAGAGAGGGAGACACAGAATCGGAAACAGGCTCCAGGCTCTGAGCCATCAGCCCAGAGCCTGACGCGGGGCTCGAACTCACGGACCGCGAGATCGTGACCTGGCTGAAGTCGGACGCTTAACCAACTGCGCCACCCAGGCGCCCCAGCCACAGTCTTTCTTGAGTGACCTTTCTGAAACCAGATCTGATCGCTTCACTCTCTGCCATAAAGCTTTAAATGGCTCCGCAGTACTTTCATTATAAGTTCATTATAAATTCCAAACCCTAAGCATGGAGGGAAGATATTTCTTGCTCTGACCCCTTCCCTCTCTCCTCCTGCTCTCTCCCCCATCTTATTTGCACATGTTTGAGTTAAACAGAACTACCTTACTGAAGCCTAGAGGCTCCCTTCACCACATCTCCATTTCTTCACGTATTCTATTGCCCCTGCAGAGAATGACTTTGCTCTAGTACATATTTAGCTAACTGCTGTTCATCCTTAACATTCAATTTGGATTTCATTCCTTCCTAGTAGACTTTTTGGACTGCCTCTCAAATTTGAGTTTAAAGCTTCTAAAGAAGCTCAAAAATCATGATTTCTAAAACACCCTTGATAATCCCTAGTTTGTGTTCATGATCTCTAGGAAGGGAAGGAGAAGTTAACTTCCTGAATTGTAGCAGCTGCTACACTGTATCCTAAAACAGCAAGATTTGCTTTCTTGGGAGAGAAGGTGAGGGTAACACTATCAAGAAAAAGGAACAGACAAAAAAAAAAATGTTCAGTGAATTCTCCTCCCTCACTGACATAAACCTCATCATCCAGATTAACCCTGTCATATCTTTTCCTTCAAACCTAAGTAAAACAGAGACTTGGCAGTTTTCCTTTAAAATATAATGCAGGGCAGGGGTGCCTGGGTGGCTCAATCGGTTAGGCGTCCAACTTCGGCTCAGGTTATGATCTTGCAGTTCATGAGTTCAAGCCCTTTGTCAGGCTCTGTGCTGACAGCTCAGAGCCTGGAGCTTGCTTTGGATTCTTTGTCTCCCTCTCTCTCTGCCCCTCCCCTGCGCGGTCTCTCTCTCTCTCAAAAATAAATAAAAACATTAAAAAATTTTAAATATAATGCAGGGCAAACCCTGAATCCCTTCCCTGAGTCGAGTAACTTAATTTCACTAATCTGAAATAGACATCTTCATTTTTCTCGTACTGCATCATTCTGAGTTTTGTCCACAATAATTCCATTTTCTACTTTTTATTTAATTATCTGTCTGTAGCATCTTCCTACAGCTGTCTCTACCAACTCAGTACTTAGGAATGTGCAAAAAAAAAAAAAAAAAAAAAGAGAGAGAAACACCTTGGTTTAGCTAAGAATCTGACTGCAAAAAATCTGTTCTAACATGGCCAACAGGAATTATAGAATTCCAGTCCCTGCCCAAAGACTCCCCTTCTGGGTTTTTCTTCCCACCCAGGCTGCCCTGCCGAACTTATGCTGGGGCCTCAGACCTCTGGAGAGCTATCTCCTCTGAGCCCTCCAGTGTAAAATAAACCTCCTGCCTTCCAAGATCTCTGAGTGATGCTTGGTTCTTCCGCCGGGTGATCCAGACCAAGTTCTGTAACAAATCTACAGATTTCACATTACGCATACTGATTTGCAATATATACAAATCTCATATAAGCCACAGTACTGTGCAACCTAATCTACCTACTCTGTGCAACCTCCAGAAATGTTCTTGTTTACCTGGACATTTTGTCTCATTTCATTTCTGTGTTCAAAGAACAGCTATGTCTAATATCATGGCAACTCAATGACGTTTTCTATCCTTCGGCATGACACTTATAAGAATCCACAAGGTTGCATATACTGTATAAGTGCCTCACAACAAGCTTTTGGATTAGAGTTGTAAATGCCTGACATTTAAGTTTTGGATTGTAATATAAGTGCCTGACATTAAGCTTTTGATTGCCAAGGCGCCCATTTCAAAGACATCCGTCTGGAATAAACATATGACCAGCTGTTTGACATAGCTGTTAGGAAAATAATGAAATAAAGAGCCAGGCTGCTCCCACCCATGAAGTCCCCCTGTTGGAAAGGGTGACCTAGGTAATTGGCCACTTCAGTGACTCTGCTCTTCCCTTCCCACACCCTAATTCCTGCTCTTATGCTTTAAATTCCCCCCAAAAGGGTGAACCCGTGAGACCCTACGCATCCCACCCTCAACTCTAGCAAAGGCAGAGCCTCAAATCAATGTTCCCTCTTCTTTCTATCCTTTGATGTGCTCTGTACCCTACAGGACTTGTGAGTAATAAATCCTGTTCTTCAAAGTTCCCTGATGATTTTGCTGAGGTACATCCTGCAACCATAATTAAGAACCCCAGAGACCAGTCCATGGGGCGCCTGAGTGGCTCAGTCAGTTGAGTGTCAGACCTCAGCTCAGGTCATGATCTCACCATTCGTGGGTTGGAGCCCCACGTTGGACTCTGTGCTGACAGCTCAGAGGCTGGAGCCTGCTTCGGATTCTGTGTCTCCCTCTCTCCCTGCCCCTCCCCCCTCTCACACTATTTTTTCCTCTCTCTTTCAAAATAAATAAACATTAAAAAAAATTAAAAAAAAAAAAGAACCACAGGAACCAGTCCAGCCACAACGCTGGCCCGGGTGAGTACCTCAGTCATTCTCAGCTGAGGACATCATTAACAGTGGGCTGATACCCATATAACAATCCACTGTTTTTTAAAAAATAAATATTTGTTTTCACAATGCCACATACATATATAGGTTTTTTAAAGCATCAAAAGGATTATAATAAGAAACAGTTGTCCCCATTCCCACCTTCCCTATACCCTTGTACATCTCCCATTTGAAATATTTTTAACTTTTTTTAAAAAAAAATGTTTATTTATTTATTTTGAGAGAAAGAGAGAGCATGTGCATGTGCAAGTGGAGGAGGGGCAGAGAGAAAGAGGGAGAGAGAGAATCCCAAGCAGGCTGCACACTCTCAGTACAAAGCCTAATGTGAGACTTGATCTCATGAACCATGAGATCATGAGTTGAGCTGAAATCAAGAGTTGGACACTTAACCAACTGAGCCACCCAGGTGCCCCTGCAAGACTTTTAACTCTTGACTAAGTTGCATAGTAACTAATTCATATAACTAACTAATATGCCTATACTGATTTATCTTGATTAATCAATTTTAGGTGTTATCTATATACCTTCTGTTATAATAAGATGAGGATATGACCCTTTTTACATCAAGCCCAACCTTCCTTTGCCACTTGTTACTAATGTAATTTCATCATTGGTATTTATATTAGTATAGTTATATATGTGTGGTTCACCTAAGAACGAAGAAGCATGTTATGATTACATTTACTTTTTATACAGTCTTTTTTTTTTTTTGAGATTTTCATTGTCTTATTTTTCTTATAATATGTTCCAAATAGTAATCCTCAATTTTTTCAAAAGTTCCATCATGTTTGATATTTTATTCTGATCCCTTTTCTGAGACACATCTCCCCAGGAGCATTCCATCTTCCTGTTCTGGTCTGGGTTGAAGGACTAAGTGTGCCCAACTGCTGAAAACTGCCACACACATCCCCAGAAGAGGCTCCTAAACAGGCTCCCTGACCTTCCTGATGCGGGACCCTGGACAAGTAGAAAGCAACATTACTCTGGACTTTCTCCCTGAAGCACTGGATCAGAACTCTACTTCTTCCTCATACAGACTGAGTGCTCCCTGATTTTTTAAAAAGTCATTTCTTTTTTTTTTTTTTTAATTTTTTTTTTTTAATTTTTTTTTCAACGTTTATTTATTTTTGGGACAGAGAGAGACAGAGCATGAACGGGGGAGGGGCAGAGAGAGAGGGAGACACAGAATCGGAAACAGGTTCCTGGCTCTGAGCCATCAGCCCAGAGCCTGACGCGGGGCTCGAACTCACAGACCGCGAGATCGTGACCTGGCTGAAGTCGGACGCTTAACCGACTGCGCCACCCAGGCGCCCCTAAAAAGTCATTTCTTGAGGCACCTGGGTAGCTCAGTTGGTTAAGGGTCCAACTCTTGATTTTGGCTCAGGTCATGATCTCACAGTTTGGTTCCTGAGATCAAGTTCCACCTTGGGCTCTGCACTAATAGTGTGGAGGCTGTTTGGGATTCTCCCTCCCCCTCCCCTCTCTGCCCCTCCACCCCTCTCAAAATAAATAAACTTAAAAAAAAATATTTCTGATGGGGCAGATTCAAGAAAAGAAACAAATAAACAGTTAGGGGTGCCTGGGTGGCTCAGTTGGTTAAGCCTCTGACTCTAGATTTCAGCTCAGGTCATGATCTCGTGGTTCTTCAGATCAAGCCCCACATCAGGCTCTGTGCTGACAAGTGGGAGCCTACTTGGTATTCTCTCTCTCTCCCTCTCTGTTTGTGCTCGCTCACAAACAGAGCGAGCACACCTCACCTATTTGTGCTCACTCTCTCTCTCTCTCTCTCTCTCTCAAAAATAAATAAATAAATAAATAGGCAAACTTAAAAAAAAAGAAATAAAAATAAACAGTTAAATGGCAATAAAGAGAATTCTTAAGATCATCCCAGCAAATATTTAAAGGAATGGTCAGAGAAAAAATTCTTTGGTGGAAATATATTGTAGATTACCAAATCACTGGCTGGGATCTATACATAGACTTACATATTTACCACAACACAACGTGTGTGCTGACATCCCAGACACTCTAGCTGATCACTCAATAAGGTCTTTCTAGAAACACAGATAGACTACATTTCCCAGTTGCCCTTGTAGTTAAGTATTGCCCCATGACTGACTCTTACCGATGGGAGGAGAGCAGAAAATAGGTATGTCACTTCTAGAACTGGCTCACAAAACCTCCCACGATATCTTTCATGCCCTTTTTTATTCTGGCTGGATGGGAATGGACATAGCTCTCAGGGAAACCTTGGAAGTCAGGTCATAAAGATGTGGAAGCCACAAAGTAGAAGAAGCCCAGGTACCCTGATCACCTCTTTCAAGAAGAGCTATTTTATCCGTAGGGTGACCAACCTGTTCTGGTTTGTCCAGAACTTTTTCAGTTTCAAGGCTGAAGATCTCACATTTCTGGGTCCTTCTCCATTCCAGGCAAATCATGACAGCAGGTCACTGTTTTCAATCAGGAGCATCTGTATTAGTATGTTATGTAAGCGAGATATAAGCTTTTATTATGAGAAGCTGCTGAAATTTGGGGATTTATTTGTTAAAGCAGCATAAGTGTTACTCTGACTGGTACCAACATGTCAGTATGGTTGGTGGTGTTCCATATTTAGTAATTTGGGAGAAAGTCAGGGCAGAGACATATAAAATCCTTATAACTGCCTGGTATGTCTGAAATTTTGCTCCATTTGTTTTGTTTCTGTTTTCTTACTAAATGATGATACTGATGCTGTGTGTATACAGGATGATTTATGAATTATAGTTTGACTAATAGTTTGAATTTATCTGTAGGACTAATAGCCATTCTGTTCTAGAAAAGAAATCATATATATACTTTTTAACTTCAGCCTAGTATTTATTTTTCCAGTGATATATATTATTAGTTGAGGTACCCTATCTCCTTTCCTCCCCCACCTCTTGCATATAACATTGTGACTGTAAACATATGATATCTGAGGTATCTGTTCACACTAGCTGCTCCCTATATATTTCCAAAATGCAAACACCAGGGCCTGTACCTGAAACAATAACAAGCTATCTAGAAATCAAGACCATAATCCTCCAGGAAAGTGTCTGGAAGACAGAGAGATCATTCCATCTCAGTCCTCTCTTGATACATGCAGTTATGGCAGATAGTCACTGCTTCTGATTAGAAATTAGCCCTGATGAATCATGTCTTGAAGTTTAGAAAATTATACACAAGCTCCAATCCTGATAAAAGCCACAGCCAGCCAAACCCCATAGTTCTCTACAAAAGCCAATCTATTTATGGTAAGCTACCCACACCCCAGTGCTTTGCTCAGTGGAGGACCTCCCAGCTGCAACAGCCCAGGTCCTACTGATGGAAGTTCTTTCAATGCCCAGTTTCCCTGCAGGTGTGATGCTATGGAAATTTGGGCTGTGGTAGAACCAGGCCATATGACAGTAGAGAGGTCACTTTGGCAGAAGACACAAAGTAATCCAAAATGAGTCTCAGGATGGAAGATGCTGGGGGAAAAAAAACATTATACATGCCCTGAAGGCCATTCACACATGTTGGATCTAGATCTTAGGGCTAAGGACAGAATCCTCTGCTCCAGCTGCTCCTATGGCTACCAACAATACTTTGGGAAAATACAATCTCTAGTATCATAGACTATCTCTCTATACTGGATCTGAATACTAACTATTTTTTTAATGTTTATTTATTTTTGAGAGAGAAAGAGAGAGAGAACACGAGTAGGGAAGGGGCAGAGAGAGAGAGGGAGACAGAGGATCCGAAGTAGGCACTATACTGACAGTAGAGAGCCCGATGTGGGGATTGATCTCACAACTGTGAGATCATACCTGAGCCAAAGTCAGTTGCTTAACCATCTGAGTCACCCAGATGCCCCTGAATACTAACTATCAATATAGCTCTTTTCAATAAGTTCACTTATCGAACTATAGACAGTTCACCTACATAGCCATCTTCCCGAACACTTCACCCGAAGAGAACTACTGGGCATTACATCTACTGTTTGCTACCTCCAGTGTTGAACTACAAAATTTTTAAGCCCTCACAATACAACAGGTTTAATTCCTCTACTCAGAATGAAGAGGGCTATCCTCAGCTATTCCAAGGTGAGTTCTGCCCTGCCCTATTCTAGTGGTGGAGAACTCTCTGGTGCCTAACACCTGCCCCACACTTAGAGAAATAGAAACAGGGACACAGATCTGTGTGGCCGAAAGTGTGTGGTAAGTACATGGATAATCCATGACGATTATAAGGAAAGGCACTGTTTTGCTGTATATGTGTGTTATTGGTTTGTATGAAGTACCTCAGCACTTTATGGAAGGGAATTAAAGAAAATCCAAGGCAGCCAAATGGCTCCATTGGGACAAGACAGTCACCCATTTTTGAGTCGGGTTGAAAGGACAACAGAGCTGAGTCACTCCTCGTGGAGAAACAGGGTTGACGATGTGGGGGCAGAAGCAGGACAAGAGGAGCCCAGGGGGAGAGGAGTGTGTGACTCACTGGGGAGGTGTCACATCTCTGATCTCTGACACACTCTCACTTCAGGGCCATTCATAATGAGGAGATACACAGGCAACTCATAGAAGGAGCCTCAGTGAAACCACCCCTTAGGCCAAAGGTGCACGCAAGAGCATCAGAACATGTGGGTGGTTATTGACGACAGGAAGCAAGGCCCTCATTAAGGGACCCTGGTGACCTGCAAATGGTCTTGAGGATTTCCCAAGAAGGGCAGACAGAAAAGGCAGAAATGGAAGTTGCCAGAAATAGTCGGTAACTTTTGATATTGAATTACTGTGGTTATTTAAGCAAAGTACCTGTAAGTGAAAGTCAAGGAATTCAAAGGAATTCAAAGGACCAACATAGCCTTGCTTACCTCCAGTGTGGTGCAGGGCAAGTGACTCAATTCTCTGATGTGTAAAATAAGAATAATCGTAGTTCCTAAGGTTATAAGATCAATAGTGAGATTTAAACATTAGTATATCTAAATCACTTCACAGAATGCCTGACACAAAGTCCTCATCAGCTATCAGTTATTATTATTATTATTATTATTATTATTATTATTATTATTATTATCATCCTCATTACTGAGCATCTATGTGCAATGGTAATCTGTTTCCCAGGTCTGGGTCAGGGAGCCCACATGGCTTAAGAAGAAATGAGAGGAACGGATTAACCCCCGGAAGGCAGCTCACACACTCAGGCCTCTTTAGCAAAGACTGTACAATCACAGCCTTCCAAGGATGCGGACACTCGATGAATGACCAGCAACAATGCAACACTGATCACATTGAAAGGCTCAGGTGGTTAAAATATGTGTGATAGATCTGAACAATAAGTTGCCATCCACATGGAGAAGGAGAAAAGGAGGCAGGCAAGAAGTAGAGAAGAAGACACATAGAAAATCGGTCGGGCTCTTGACTGAACTATGACATCCCACTTACATTTTTAACACCTCCTCCTTTGAATCCTGCACCTGCCCTCTCCACATCCCTTCCTACGGTCCTATGTTCATAATTACTTGGTTGCACACTTATCCTAAATACAGTTAATAACTCTGCTCACTCCTTGTGCAGTATATGCATTTTAACAGGGAATTCTGTTAAAGGAATGAATTCCTCCAGGAGCCAGGCACTTCCCTATCACCCCTTAATTACACCACATTCTGTGGGCTCCTGTAGGTGCCCTGCTGTTTGGCAAAAGACATCACAGCATACAAGTTCATGTGTAATTTTTAAATCATCTTCCTCCTGAGTAATAAAGTACAGGATGTTCCTCGGTGTGCTAAAATCTGCTCAATGACTCTAGAGATTAGGGAGGGAGTAGAAGGCGGGAGCCTGAATTTTCACAAAACAAGTCTGAAATTCAAATCCTTAAACTAAGAAACCATACATGAAAAAGAAAAGCCTTGGTGATCAAAGTCCCCATCCCAAATCATCAATAAAATCCTGACTTTATATTCCCTATGCTTCATAAAAGAAAACGAAGAAGAAGAAGAAGAAGAAGAAGAAGAAGAAGAAGAAGAAGAAGAAGGGGAAGAAGAAGAAGAAGAGGAAGAAGAGGAAGAAGAAGAAGAAGAAGAAGAAGAAGAAGAAGAAGAAGAAGAAGAAGAAGAAGAAAAGAGAAGAAGGAAAAGAATCATACATTTTCAAGAATGGGTCAGTAAGGGGCACCTGGGTGGCTCAGTCGGTTGAGCGTCCCATTTAGGCTTAGGTTGTGCTCTCACAGTTCCTGACTTCAAGCCTGGCATCAGGGTCTCTGCTGTCAGCGCAGAGCCCACTTTGGATCCTCTGTCCCCCTCCCTCTCTGCCCCTCCCCGACTCATGATCTCTTCTTCCCCCCTCCCCCAGCAAAAAAACATTCAAAGAAAAAAGAATGGGTCAGTAAAGCAACCAAGTATGGACCAAGGGAATGGCCCTTTCCTTCATGTTCACTTCACCTCCACAAGTAGGTGGCTACACGTTTTTTTATCGTCATCCTTTAACAAATTAATTATACACGTCTCTGAGATGTTGCCCTAAAAGAAAAGCAACCTGTAAATGTAAGACCAAAGACACTATCTATTTTCACCACTATCACCAATCCAGCCACTAATTTATTTAATATAGTAAAGGTTTCAATTATCCCAGAAGAACCAGAGAATATTTGCTTTCCTCTAAAAGGTTTCCCTGTGACCTCAAAAGGTCCACTGGGCCCCTCAGAAATATGTCTCCTCTCCATTTCAAATATTTCAGCACGTGTTTTTGTTATGATTAGCTGAGGATGTGGTGACCACTATTTAATTAGGGCAAGATTTAATCTCCTAAAGATGTGGCTCATGTTTTCAAAATCTGGCCACCAGAGAATACCCTTCCAAACATGAACTAGGGAAGCCATGGTTCTTCAAGTGAAACAGATTTCCATTTGTGTAGGGAAAGAATGATTTTAATTTTCTCAAGTGATACACGGCACAAAGAAGTTTCAAAACCTCAGGACATCGTTTTTAAAGTAAAGAAAAATGCATGTGTCTCTATTATAATATATTTCTGTGTGTTTGCAGCTGACAAGATGTCCTCATGAGTATATTTAGCTGTGACTTCTAATTCAGGACATTTGATTAAAATATGTCAAATTAAATTACTCACCATAATTTTCAAACTAATGTGAATTCCCTCCAGGCACATTTTTATAATTGCCTACATTTGGTTCACTTTTCCCCTCAGAATTATTTGCTCTGCACTTTCTCCTTATTTAATATTTCTTCATAAGTGAGGAAAGTATAGTTTAGTCCCCCTCTATAATTTTGTGTCCTATATAGCAGAATTATGACATCAAGACTATCATCTCCAGGAATGTGAGTCTCATCAAGACTGGCACTAAAGTTCAAGTCTTTTTTAAAAAATTTTTTAACGTTTATTCAATTTTGAGTGAGAGAGAGAGAGAGAGAGAGAGACAGAGCACGAGTGGGGGAAGGACAGAGAGAGAGGAAGACACAGAATCCAAATCAGGCTCCAGGCTCTGAGCTGTCAGCACAGAGCCTGACACGGGGCTCGAACCCATGGGCTGTGAGATCATGACCTGAGCTGAAGTCAGACACTTAACCGACTGAGCCACCCAGGCACCCCAAAGTTCAAGTATTTTTATGCCATAAAGTAAGTGAATAATCAGAGTAAATTATTATATTTTATATAAAATATAGTGCTTACCTTAGTATCCAGCGTTACATGGTGTTGACTCTGAAACAGGCACTATGAGAGCTTTACATTTATTAGCTCATTTAATCCTGAAAACGGCCCTGTGAAAATGGTACTATAATAATATCCACTTTACAGACGAGGGATGTGAGGCAGAGAGAGGTTGAATAACCTGCCCCTTCACCAGCTCATAAGCAGCCAAGCTGGTCCCCAAGTGCAAAAATTGTTCAGCCTTCAGAGATCCCTTTTCTTCACCACCATGCCAGGCTGCCTCTCTAAACTTGTATCATTTTTTTAAAATGTTTCTTTATTTATTTTAGGGAGAGAGAGAAACAGTGGAAGCAGGTAAGGGGCAGAGAGGGGAGGAGAGAGAGAGAATCCCAAGCAGTCTCCAGCACAGAGACTGATGCGGGGCTCAATCTCACAACTCTGGGGTCATGACCTGAGCTGAAATCAAGAGTCAGATACTTAACTGGCTGAGCCACACAGGCGCCCCAAGCTAGTATCACTTTATACCACTATCACAAAGATGTTTCAAACATACAGGGATGGTTTTGTCATTTCCCTATTGACAAACCTCAGATGCCTTCCTACTGACCCAAATGTCTGTGCTTTATACATTTTACACATTCAACTTACAAGCATTTATGCTTGTATAACTCTCCCTTAAGAATCACAAATTCTCAGGGTGCCTGGGTGGCTTAGTCGGTTGAGTGTCCAGTTTCGGCTCAGGTCATGATCTCACAGCTCGTGAGTTCGAGCCCCACGTCAGGCTCTGTGCTGACAGCTCGGAGCCCTGGAGCCTGCTTCAGATTCTGTGCCTCCCTCTCTCTCTGCCCCAACCCACTTGCATTCTGTCTCTATCTCTCTCAAAAATAAATAAACATTAAAAAAAATTAAAAAAAGGAAGAATCACAAATTCTCAAGGACAAAAACCAGTTTATTACTGTTTGTTAAATTTCTTGCCTCCTTTCCTGAACTATGATAGGACTCGTGAAATGTACCTGCAGTGGAAGAAGAGGAGGCCCTGGGGAGCCAGTCAGACGTGCCCGCTGAGCCCCATGGTGCGGTGAGCAGCTCAGTGTGAACGATCTTAAGAGCGTAGGGAGTTCAGTTAGGTCCCAATGAGAAGCAAGTACATTTGTTCCAACAGCCAAAGGGATTATATGGTTGGAAAGAAAAACCATTAAGAAAATGCAATAATGGTATGAGACTGGGCCTATCAATATACTCGACCTCACTCCACAAAAGCTGGAAGGAATGCCAGAAATTAAATAACCTAAGTTCTCCTTCTACAGATGTAGAAACCTTGGGCCATAGTGGGGAGCCTGGGTGGCTCAGTCGGTTAAGTGGCCGACTTCGGCTCAGGTCATGATCTCGCAGACTATGAGTTCGAGCCCCGCGTCGGGCTCTGGGCTGACAGCTCAGAGCCTGGAGCCTGTTTCAGATTCTGTGTCTCCCTCTTTCTGACCCTCCCTCGTTCATGCTCTTTGTCTCAAAAAATAAATAAACGTTAAAAAATTAAAAAAAAAAAAGATTTTTTTGGGGCGCCTGGGTGGCGCAGTCGGTTAAGCGTCCGACTTCAGCCAGGTCACGATCTCGCGGTCCGTGAGTTCAAGCCCCGCGTCGGGCTCTGGGCTGATGGCTCAGAGCCTGGAGCCTGTTTCCGATTCTGTGTCTCCCTCTCTCTCTGCCCCTCCCCCGTTCATGCTCTGTCTCTCTCTGTCCCAAAAATAAATAAACGTTGAAAAAAAAAAATTTTTTTTTAAAAAAAAGAAACCCTGGGCCATAGAAATGACTGATCTAGTTTTGCCCAACTGGCTAGGGATAAAACCAGGTCTAGAAACCAACTCCTCTGACCTCCCCCCAGATGCCTCCTGTTATATCACACCTTTCAATCTGCCCTACTTACCAGTTCCTGGTTTCCTGTTTAGACTGAAGATTCTATTTTGTCACTGATATACTGCCACCCAGATCGTTGAAATTGGAATCTGGAGTGGGACCAAGGCATCAGTATTTGTTTTTATACATTTTTAAAGAGCATGTCAAGCATATACAAAAATGGAGTACTGTTCAATAGAAGAAAATCACCAAGTTTCATTAATTATCCATCTTGCTTCATCAATATATGAGCTCATTTCTTCCATCACCTCCAACTGGTTTTAAGGCAAATTTCAAGCATCATGTTATTTCATTGGTAAATATTTCAGGATTTATCTAAGGACTCTTAAAAAACTAAACCACAATATCATTATTGTATCTAAAAATACTAACCCTAATTCCTCAATACTGGCAGATATCCAGTCAGTGTTCAAATTTCCCTGATTATGTCACTAATGTTTTAAATGGGATCCAGATAAAATCTATACCTTGCAATCAGTGGACATAATTTCTTAGTGAATCCTAATTTACTGGTTGTTACTCCATCAATCTCTTTTAATTCTTTATTTGAAGAACAAAGGTTGTTTTTCTGTAGATTTTCCCATAGTCGATATTTTGCTGACTTTATCCCTGCAACAGCCTTTAACATGTCTCTCTGTCCTCTGTATTTCCTATTCATCAGAAATTAGGTAAATAACTTTATATAACTCTGGCTTCAATTTTTTGCAAGGATACGTCATAGATAGTGGTGCATATGTTAATGTTTGGATGTCTCTTATTATGATGCTAGCCACTAACAACCATCGCTCAGACCCACTGATTCAGTTGGGGTTGCAAAATGGTGGTCTGCTAATCTTATCATTCCTTTCATGATCATAGCAGGAGTACTTGAATAAAGAGAAGTCTCCCTTCATTAGCTCTTAAGTTACTTTGAGGAATGTTTCATATGGGGAAAGCAAGAAAAATGCTTCTTTCCCTTTATTTACCTCCTTCAAAATAAAGAGTTGTGTCACTAACAACTTCCAAAGGCGGCCATTATGAGTTTTGTTTTGGGGTGCCTGGGTAGCTCAGTCTGACTCTTGATTTCTGCTCACGTCATGATCTCACAGTTCATGAGATCAAGCCCCACATCAGGCTTTGTGCCAACAGCTCAGAGCCTGGAGTCTGCTTCGGATTCTGTTTCCCTCTCTCTCTGCCCCTCCCCAGCTCGTGCATGCCCACACACGCACTCTCTCTCTCTTTTTCAAAAATAAATATTTAAAAAAAATTTTAAAGAGTTTTGTTTTGTTTTGTCTTTTGGCGTCATTATTAGCCTGTGGTGCCAACATATTTCATGTGTTTGAATACATTGCAGCTATTATTGACTGCACCATCTATAGGTTAGCTCATGCTTTTTTTTTGATATGGCCCTAGTAGTATTTGTTAGTAGTGCTACCTTGCTTTTCACAGTAAGAATAGGACAGTCTCATTTTGTACATTTTCTGCCCAGGATTTAGAACCAGCCATTTTTTTTCTTCCCCCCAAGAAGTCCAGTAACTTTTAAAGAGACGGGGTATTGAGAACACTTGTGTCACTATGTGTGTTAGATATTATTGGGTTTGCCTTTGTTTCAGGACCTTTCAGTGAACAAAACTAAATAACACTTCTTTTTAAGATAAAATACATGATGAATTCATACTTCTAACTTCAGTTCAAATTAGAACTATATGATGTTTATTTAACCTCATCAATCTTAATGTATATCTTCTCTCACTTATGAACAAAATTCTTATTCTAAGCAACACCAGCACAAATAACCCATTAAATCTACCCCACAATTACATGCAACTGCATCTACGGCAATACCAACACAGCCAATAACAGTATGATTATTGAATACATTTTTAAATGTGTATTTATTTTTGAGAGAGAGAAAGGAGAAGAGGGGCAGAGGAAGAGAGAGACAGAATTCCAAGCAAAATCCAAAGATTTCAATTCTTTTTTAATGGCTGAATAATACTCCATTGTGTATATATTTCTTTATCCATTCATCCATTAGTGGACACTTAGGTAGTTTCCATGCCTAAGCTATTATAAATAATGCTGCAATGAACATAGGGGCACATATATCTTTTTGAGTTAATGTTTTCATTATCTTTGGATAAATACCCAGAACTGGAATTTTTGGATCATATTGTAGTTCTAGTTTTAATTTTTTGAAGAACAGCCATAGTGTTTCCCATAGTGTCTACACCATTACATTCCCACCAACAGTGCACAAGTGTTCCCTTTTCTCCACACCCTCACCAATACTTATTTCTAGTCTTTTTGATAATAGCCATTCTCACAGGTCTGAATTGATATCTCTATATGGTTTTGATTTGCATTTCCCTGATGATTAATGATGTAGAGGATCTTTTAATGTATCTATTGGCCATCTGTATGTCTTCTTTGGAAAAATGTATTCAGATCTGTGAATTTTTTAACTAGAATTTTGGGGGGCTTTCCTTTTGAATTGTATGAATTCTTTATATGTTTTGGATATTAGCCCCTTATCAGATATATGATTCACAGATATTTTCTCTCATTCAGTAGGTTGCCTTTTCATTTTGTTGATGATTTTCTTTGCTGTCCAGAAGCTTTTTAGTTTGTTGTACTCCCAGACTTATTTTTACTTCTGTTGCTTTAGCTTTTAGTGTCAGATTAAAAAAATCATTGCCAAGACCTAATACTTTCTTCTGATTTTTTTTTAAAGACGGGAGTATTTTATTTTATTTTTTGAGAGAGAGAGAGAGAGAGAGAGTGCAAGCAAGGGTGAGGGGCAAAGAAAGAGAGAGAGAGAGAGAGAGAGAGAGAGAGAGAGAGAATCTTAAGCAGGTTCCACACTCAGTGCAGAGCCAAGGTGGGGCTTGATCCCATGACCCTGGGATATGACCTGAGCTAAAATCAAGAGTCAGACACTCAAGTGACTACGCCACCCAGGTTCCTCACTTTTCTCTGGTGTTTTAGTTCATCTTTTAGGCATCTGTTGTAAAGTGACTGAAAATATTTACTCTTAGATTCTTGGAGGGAATATGTTTGAATATTAATACTGATTATCTCTGGATACAAAATTACAAGGGCTCCTATTTTATTCTTTACACTCTTCTGTACCTTTCAAAAAATCTTACCCAAGAGAATATATATCTTTGCCAAAAATGTTATTAATGTTTTTATTAATTCACCCAATAAATATGCATTTAATATCTGCTCTGTCTAGACACTGACGATTTGTTTATGAACAGGACTGACACCCCTAATGCCTCAGAGCTTACATTCAAGGAGAGGAGACAGAAAATAAACACGAGCAAAAGCTCTGCTGGTTTGGATGTGGGGTGGGACTGAAAGAGAGAGGTCAAGATGGTCTGAGCAGCTGAGACTACAGTGTCATTTACTGAGAAAGGAAGAAAGTGTTTCAAGTGTGTCAAATCATTGAGAGATTATTGATGAAAAATACATGTAAAATACACACAAGAAAGACAAGTGTTAAAAACAATAAAGAGAAGGGTCATTGGGATTGACACTTAACTGAGCACATTAAAATATTATTTAATTTCCTATTTCTCTCCACATCATGAAAAAAAATATTTTTATTGTAAAAATGACAGTTTAATGTGTTAAGCACTATTTATCAGAGGAAAAAAATTGAAAAGCAGAGGATTTCTAAGTTCTATAGTTCTTTGTAGCTTCTGATTTACATTTTTTTAATGTTTATTTATTTTTGAAGGAAAGAGACAGAGTGTGAGTGGGGGAGGGGCAGAGAGAGAGGGAGGCACAGAATCCAAAGCAGGCTCCAGGCTCTGAGCCGTCAGTGCAGAGCCCGACGTGGGGCTTGAACCTACTAACCTCAATATCATGACCTGAGCCAAAGTCAGTTGCTTAACCAACTGAGCCACACACGCACCCCAGGATTTAAACTTTTTAACTTGCCTGAGATGCTGAGAGAATTGGGTGTGGAATATTTAGAAGGCATTTTATAGGGATGCTTAATCAAAGTCATTTTACTCTCTACCTAAATGTTTACAAAAGTTCAAGCTTCCTCTAGTTTCAATTATTCTCTGCACCTCAGTGATGCAGATTAATCAATCTCCTTTTTATTTCCAAGGCAAAAAAGTACTTCAACTTAAGAATTATGAGGATTCATCTCTAAATGTTTTAATATCACACACACACCTCATACTTTTCTTTGTCAATTACTAGTAGATTCATATGACATTATAAAATGGTAACATAAGTGTCTGTGGCTTAGCAAGCATCAAATAATCAAATTATTTTTACACACTGTCATACCTGAGGAAATAACCTGCACTTCTTAAATTTGAATAGAGAAAAACTTCAACATCATTTTATGTCATAACCAAAGTCATAGGAGTATTTACAATTTCATCTGCATCATGGTTTCCCTTGTAATGCCCTTTCTCCATCCCTCTTTGGTCCACGGTTGTTATTCTTTCTATTGTTATTCTACTTTCACACATGTCTTAGGGGATCCCTTCACCTAATGGCCTTCATTGACCCCTGTCCTCCCTGATTGAGTTAGGTACTGCCATATCCATAGGCGCTCTCCTTGTGCTTAATCTCTCCTAGCTACATTGAACTTGTTTACCTAACTGTCTCAATTACTGATTGCCAAAGTCCAAGCCACTGCTAGGGGCTGGAGACACTGTGGTAAAGAAAACAGTCCCTATCTGAAAACTTCTTAAGGAAGTAGAGCTTGTATAGTTCATACTCACTTTTTAAAAATGTTTACTTATTTATTCTGAGAGACAGAGAGAGAGAGTGCATGTGCGCACATACAAACGAGTCGGGGAGGAACAGAAAAAGAGAGAGAATCCCAACCAGGCTCCATGAGGTCAGTGCAGAACCCAACATGGAGCTCAATCTCATGAACCCTGAGATATACCCTGAGCCAAAATCAAGAGTCAGACACTTAACCAACTGAGCCAGTACTCACTGTTTTTAAATTATGTGAATAAATAAATTTGGAAACTAGATAGGATCATTGTTATCACAGAGGTGGTCATAAAAAATTAACTTTGGTGAGTGTAATTATCCTCCATGATTAATTCAGCAAAGCATAAAGAAGCCTCCAAAAGTTGAGAAAAGTTCCATGTATCCATTGACCTAGAATCCTGAAGAAATTAAAACAGTACTTTTTATTAAAAGAAACAAAAAGCAATCAAAATATGAGAATATGAACTTTTCATAAAAATTGAACATCCTTTTCAAAGCACTGAAGCAGATCATAAATTTGTTTTCACCTTTTTAAAATGTTTTTAAAGTTTATTTATTTTCAGAGAAAGTGAGAGAGAGCATGAACAGAGGAGGGGTAGAGAGAGGGAGAGAGAATCCCAAGCAGGCTCTGTACTGCCAGCGCAGAGCCCAATGTGGGGCTTGAACCCACGAACTGTGAGATCATGACTCAAGCTGAAATCAAGAGTTGGGCACTCAAGTGACTGAGCCACCCAGGCACCCCTGTTTTCACCTTTTCATGTTTATGCATGTGTGCAATGCTTTATTTATTTTATTTATTTTGTGTGTGTGTGCAATGCTTTTGAAGTCAGTGCCATTTAGTATAAAAAAAACTTGTAACTAAGAAATCAAAAATAGGTTTTAGTGCAGCCACTATCATTTCAGACCTTTGGGTGAAGTTTTTAATGTCTCATAGCTTAAGTGCCCTTATGTAGCAAATGGGTTGAAGATATTTGTCCTTCTGTCTCAAAAGAATGTGATGAAGTTTGGTTGACCAACCATAGATGTAGAAGTCCATCAACACTTCAAACTGACTAGAGAAACATACTTTGCTGGAGATAGAGTTCTATCATTGTGATCTGTGGTGGGCACAATAATGGGCCCCCAAAGATGTTACAAATCCTAATTTCCAGAACCTGTGAATATGTTATCTTATATGGCAAAAGGATTTTTTGCAGATTTGATTAAGTTAAGAATCGAGATAGAGAGGGGTGCCTAGGGGGCTCAGTCAGTTGGGTGTCTGACTTTGGCTCAGGTCATGATTTGCGGTGGGTGGGTTCAAGCCCCAGGTCAGGCATTGTGCTGACGGCTCAGAACCTGGAGCCTGCTTCGGATTCTGTGTCTCCCTCTCTCTCTTCCCCTCTCCTGTTTGTGCTCTACCTCTCTCTGTCTCTCAAAAATAAATTAAAATTAAAAAAAAAATAAGAAGAATCTTGAGATAGAAAGATTATCCAGGTGGTTACAAGGATTTTCTCCTTGATCAAACTCTAGCTAGGCTTCTCTGCGCCCTCTTCTTACAGACCTCAACCGTGACCTATAAAAACTTGAACAAGGGCGCCTGGGTGGCTCAGTCGGTTAAGAGTCTGACTCTTGGTTTTGGCTCAGGTCATGGTCTCACAGCGTGTGGGTTTGAGCCCCACATGGGCTCCGTGCTGACAGTGTGGGGCATGCTTGGGATTCTCTCTCTCTCCCTCTCTCTCTGCCCCTCCCCCACTCCTCTCTCTGTCTCTCTCTCAAAAATAAAACTTAAAAAAAAAACAAAACCTGAACAAATGCTAGCATAGTTTCTAAAGCTTGAGGGCACATTCCTAGGATGATTCTAGCCCCCATTTAAAGTGCCTCCCTGTGGGGTGCCTGGGTGGCTCAGTCGTTAAGCGTCAGACTTAGGCTCAGGTCACGATCTCCCGGTCCGTGGGTTCGAGCCCCCCGTCGGGCTCTGGGCTGATGGCTCTGGGCTGATGGCTCGGAGCCTGGAGCCTGCTTCTGATTCTGTGTCTCCCTCTCTCTCTGCCCCTCCCCTGTTCATGCTCTGTCTCTCTCTGTCTCAAACATAAATTAAAAAAATAAATAAATAAATAAATAAATAAATAAATAAATAAATAAAGTGCCTCCCTGAGAAAACTCAAGCCTGCCCAAAGAATTTATGGTTTGTTCCAGCCAACTCCTGAAGGTGGGGCCCCCTACCCCGGATCTCTGTGAGAGGGGAGGAGCCTAACTTTGCTGAGTGCCAGTTAACAAACACACACAGATGGATTCATATGGACCACCCCCACTTCCTGCTGCTTACAATTGTCCTTTCTCTGACTGTGCTGTCACCATTCCCTCTCTTTCCTCATTCTCCCTTTAAAACCCCCATCACCTCTGCACAGGTTGGAATGGAGCTCACTCAGCTCTTTCTCCTACCATCAGTAGTCATGGAATAAGATCTGTTTTCACTGCTTCAACTAATGTCTGACTGCATATATCTTTGACAATGGGCCCAATATAAAATCACAAGGGTCCTCATAAGAGGCAGGTGGGAAGATCAGAGATCAGAAGATGTACCAACCTGAGCAGAGGTGGTGATGCAGCCATGAACCAAGGAGTGTAGTCAGCCTCTACGAACTGGAAGAGGCAGGAAAGATCCTTCCCTAGGCTTTGAGAAGGAACGCAACCCTGCTGACGCCTCGATTTTAGCCCCCTAAGACCCTTCTCAGATCTCTGACCTCCAAAACTGTAAGATAACAAATTTATATTATTGTAAGACACTAAGTTTGTGGGGATTTGTTACGTAACAGAAATAGGAAATTAAACGATCCATACTATAAGATCAGCCCAATGAAAGTGTGTTAATATCATCTAACCACCTGAGATAGTATTAAATCAGTCATCTGGATGGATTTTTGTGACCGTGGAAGATCATGAACTTGTAGCAGGCTGGCATCAACACATTTCTAAAGAATATATCTTCGGGGCGCCTGGGTGGCGCAGTCGGTTAAGCGTCCGACTTCAGCCAGGTCACGATCTCGCGGTCCGTGAGTTCGAGCCCCGCGTCAGGCTCTGGGGCTGATGGCTCAGAGCCTGGAGCCTGTTTCTGATTCTGTGTCTCCCTCTCTCTCTGCCCCTCCCCCGTTCATGCTCTGTCTCTCTCTGTCCCAAAAAAATAAATAAACGTTAAAAAAAAAAATTAAAAAAAAAAAAAAGAATATATCTTCAAGTAGGTCCGTGATTCAAAATTAAATATCTTCCTTTGGGAACATGCAATACATACTGAATACCAGAGCCCTTGCATAAGACTGAGTAGAACTTCTCACCAAACACTTACGTGTCAAATCATGATCATTTTCCTCAGCACTTTTAACAAGCTGATTCATCTTGACTGACATTGATTCACTTCACAACTTCTAAGGAAAATTCTAACATGCTATAAAGCTCTTAGTTATCTCTGCTCATGGGCACTATAAGGCAATGATATACCATAGTCCCAACACCAGACTTCTTATAAAACCTTTAAAGAATTGCTTGTGTTTGCTTGGTGTGCTTGCCTATAGAAGAGAGAGAACAATGGACTATTCTCCCAGAAACAGCGTAGACAGACCAGGCAGGTGACAACCAGCAACTCATGTCACCTCTGTGCTGGAGGCCAGATGTGATATCTATCAGATAATTCATTTTCCTTCTCTGGAGTTTAAAGTGACTAAAGATACTTGTATTTTGAGGTGTTTTTGGTTGTGGCTAACCCTGAGAGGCATATTATCAAATGCCAATATCAGTTCCTTTCCTGTTTTCCACCTACTGATCTGATACATTTCCATAGTTGATAGTATTCAGAATAAGCTTCCGGCCCAAGTTTGCCCAGTCATTAAGATGTTCGTTAACATTCCCATTGATCCCATATTTCTCTAATACTCTTAAATGTACACCTTACAATCTCTAGTACTTCTAGCAATTTTCCCAAGATTCACTTAATACAGATTGTGCCCATTTCTATCCAGCCCCACTCTTGCCTGCCACATCTGGGGGAAAATAACTGGAAAATCATTTATTTTCAGGACTCTGCCTGATGTTAGTCTAAGTTCAGGGATATTAACAATTCAAACTGGAAGAACACTTGCAGCAAGGGAAATGGAAATTATATTTTTTCTGGGAACTTCTATGTTGTCACCATTAAATCATACCATGACATGGTTTCAGATCGGAAAGATTCCATTTCTGCTACATTGGCCCTGTGTCTCCAGCTGGGCATTTTCCTTCAAACTATAAACTTTCTTTAGCTTGTTTTAAATTTAAATTAACTTCACCAGGAAAGAGGGTAAAGAAAAATATTATGTTTCAGCTGTAAGTTTGGAAAGGATTCTGTTGTTGTGTCCCTTTGAGGATTTTGTAATGGCAAAATTGCATTGACTGCAAACAACCGTTCTTTTGACAGATGTGCATGATACACATGGTTTGGGAAAAGGAAACCAATTATGGTCTGCAATCCATTTGTAATGAAGTAATGTCTCTAAAATTACCATTAGCATCCTACCTTCTTTGGTGGCAAGTTTTGCAAAAGCAACAGTTAAATGCATAAATTGGTTACTTCAACTTGTACAAGGTTTATTACAGGTACTTTGCCTAATGAGTGCCTTAATGTTTCATTACTAATCAATAATTAATTACTGCATTCTAAATTAATTAAAGAGGACCCAGTAGGAGAAACATAGAGCTGGCTAACTTAATTATGAAGCCTTAGGATGTAACAAGTCTCTAAAAGTTAAATTTTGTAAGACTGGCTCTGCCTTTAAATAAATGCATACTACTCTTCTAGAAAGTCCAATTAATTTGGTTACCCACCATTTGGGGAGAGTGAAGCACTGGATAACAATTTATTCTTGCTAAGAATGAGTTTGTAAATATGTCAGAGGTAGTTTGCTAATTTTATGAAATAACTTTAAGGATAATAAAATTAATTAAAAATATATATATACTATGGACTCAGGCTTCTAGAAGTGGCAGACCAAGCCCTCCACTGAAGACAATTAGAAAATCTGGGGGCTCCTGGGTGGCTCAGTTGGTCAAGCTTCCGACTTCGGCTTAGGTCATGATCTCACATTTTGTGAGTTGGAGCCCTGCATCGGGCTTTGTGCTGACAGCTCAGAGCCCGGAGCCTGCTTCAGATTCTGTGTCTTTGTCTCTCTCTGCCCCTTCCCTACTCGTGCTCTGTCTCTCCCTGTCTCTCAAAAAATAAATAGACATTAAAAAAAAAGACAGAAAGAAAGAAAATCCATACAGAATCTTTTTAGTAAAAGTTGTTTGATGGAATCTCAGTTAATAAAATAGTGAAGACATACTGAGCCAGAAACCAGTAAAGGACAGGCCTGGGAATGGAGCTGGAGATTGGGGTCATTTTTCCCCTTAAGATGTTTGTCATTCTTGGAGAGGAGATGAGGTTGAATGGTACCTTTCACAGCCTCACAGGGCTAGGGAAACAGAGAATGTGTTCCAGGATCTACCAAAAGTGTGTTCCATGAACTTCTTTCTTCATTTTCAGGATGAAAAAGTTGCACCCTAGGGTCAGGGTGAACCACAAGTAAGTGGCCCTCACAGAAACTGAAGTTCAGCTTCAAGTTATTTCAATGCCCAAAACGGGAATAATATGAAGGAACCAGCCAGAAGCAAATGTAAACCCATCCTGGAGGAAAATCACATCTTCCTGGGACTCTTATTACTTCAAGAACTTTGCAGATGCAAAGTCTGGCATAATTGAAAATAACCAGGCACATGAAGGAACTTCATGACCTGAATAAAACTAGATGCAAAAAACAAACCAATTGGACCTCCACATAGTGTAATTATCAGATGTGGACTCCTAAATGCTGAAAAAAAAAAAAAAAAAAAAAAAGAAAGAAAAAAGAAAGAAAGATTTTGATCTCCGGGATATTCAGGTGAGAAAGGAAAAGGATTTCTGAAATACCAAATTTTGAAGCACCTCTGCTTCCAGATTAGCCAATCCAGAACGTGTCCCCTAAACCCTCATCCCTCCTCAGAACCACTCAACACAAGCCCAAACCTTATGGGAAGCCCCTCTCTACCCCTCCCTGCTGACACACCCCGTGATTTCTTCTAAGTGGTTCTCCTTGCTGCAGTGAACTAAATAAATAAATCTAACTTTCAAAGTGTATTTCTTGACATCTTTGGTTGGTGGCTTTGACCCAATTCAACGGAAGCGTTAGGGTCATTTCCCTCCATATATGATGAGAAAGCTGATAGGCTTTCCAGCAACTGTAGACACAATAACTTAAAAGTAAGAACATGACATCTGATTTTTTTTTTTTTTTTTTTGAGAAGTGTGGCTCATCTGAATGAAGCAGGAAAGTTCTGGAAATTTAGTGCCTACCTATATATCTGAATAAGCTAATAACAACAGCTGTAAAATTCAGGGATTCTTGGAGCTATATATAGCAATCAGATCCTGGGAAGAAAAAAAAAATAATATGAAATACACATCATGATCTTAGTACACCTAATGCAGATCATGAGGTCCTTCAAATTATATATAAATCTTTTTAACTTCATCTTTTTTAAGCTGTAATTTATAAACTGTAGGTTAACATAGCTTTGTCTTGGTCACCAGGTTATATTTATTTACTTATATGAATGCTGAAAGGTAATATTATTTGATTGCCATTTATTTTACTTTTTGAAGTTTATTTATTTTGAGAGAGACAGAGAGAGTGTGAGTGGGGGAGGGGCAAAGAGAAAGGAAGAGAGAGAATCCCAAGCAGGCCCTGTGCACGGTCAGAGTGCAGAGCCCAATGTGGGGCTTGAACTCACAAAACCATGAGATCACCACCTAAAACAAAATCAAGAGTCAGTTGCTTAACCTAATGAGCCACCCAAAAACCCTTCCATTTATTTTACTTTTGGGGCCTTGTGCAGTTGAATGCCAGAGATAACATTCTCATCCATGCCTGCAGGCACCAATGAAATCAAAATCTCTGGGGAGGCGTCTCAGACACTGAAATATTTTAAAGCTCCAGGTGATTTTAAGAGGATTCATCTAGGATCAAGAATCACTAGTTTAGATGTCTATATCTTAAAACAAAAATAGAAAACCCTGTTTAGGAAATGAAGAACATTTTTTCAGGTTAACTTATCCTGTTGGGTGAATTAACCAAGTGTTAAGTTACAATGACAATAAAAGTCCTTTTCATAACCAAGAGAAAGGTGCCATGTATATCAGACTTTCCACTATATTTTTTCATTCTACAAAGACTTATTGTGTGCCTACTGTAAGCCAGGCCTTGTACCCTGGAAATAAGAGCAAACAAAACAGACATGTTCTCTCAAGGACCTTATGGTCTAGAGGAAGAGCCAGACGTTACCCAAATAGTCATACACATAAGCATTTAAGAATGATCTGTGACAAATGCTGCGAAGAAACAGTACAGAGTGCTTTGAGAAAACACATGGTCAGGCGGGTGGGGGGAGCAGTTCCAGGCTGAAATGTCAGAGAAGCTTGAGTTTGAGTTGAAAATTTTGAGTTGTAAAATTAATAAGGTGGGCAAGAGTGTCCCAGAAAAAAGAAAAAGCATGTGCAATGTCCCTAAGAAGAGTGTAGGGTAATGCTTCTCAAAATTTACTATAGGAGTTGTCTGGGGTTCTTGACCAGAACCAAAATCAAGAGTCCCATGTTTAACTGTCTGAGCCACCCAGGCACCCTGGAACCTGGCATTTTGATTCTTAAAAGGCTCACAGGTGATGATACTGATCTACTGGTCTACAGTCCACACTTTGAGTATCAAGAGATGGGAATTTAAGAATGTGAATAACTTTTGGTGTGACTGGACCACAGAGAGTCCGGGAGAGGAGAGGCAAATGCCACATCATACTGTAAGGCCACAAATCTCATTGAGTTCTAACAGTTTGCCACTCGATTCCCTTTGTTTTTCTATTGATGATCACTGTCATCTAGAATTAACAGGCGTTTTTCTCTTCTTTTCCAATCTTTGTAATTCACTTCATTGTATTTCTTAGAATCTCCAGTACAATGTTAAATAATTGAAGAAAGAGTGCTATTCTTTTCTTCTCCTGATTTTAATGGGGATGCTTCTAAAATGTCACCAATATATTTGCTTCAGGACTTATTTTTTTTTTATGTTTGTTTATTTTTGAGAGAGAGAGACAGAGTGCAAACAGGGAGGGGCAGAAAGAGACACACAGAATCCAAAGCAGGCTCCAGGCTCTGAGCTGTCAGCACAGAGCCTTACGCAGGGCTTGAACTCATGAACCATGAGATGACCTGAGCTGAAGTTGGACATTTAACTGACTGAACCACCCAGGCATCCCGCTTCATTCCTTATTATATACATGTTTTCAAGGTAAAGCAAATTCCTCCTTTTCCTTGTCTGTTAAGAGTGTGTGTGTTTACTTGTGAATAGGTTTTGGATTTTATCAAATGATTTCCAACATCTATTGAGATATCAAATGGCCTTCCGGTCTTGGTCTAATTTAAAAAATTAGAATGATAACTTTTCTAGAACCATCCTTACATTTCTGAGAAAAACATAGGCCATAAAGTATTATTCTTTTAACTCACTGCAGTATGCAAGTTATTCATGTTTTACTTGCAACCGTGTTTATAAATAAAATTGGCTTAGAGTTTTCTTGTGCCATTCTTGTTCAGTTTGGGACTAAGTTTATCTTAGCTTCATAAAATGAATTGAGTAGCTTCCTGTCTTTATCTAGATTCTGGTGCATTCATATAAATGGGAATTATTTATTTCTTGAAGATGGGAAAAACTTGCCTATAGTACTGTAGGGATCAGGGCCTTTTAGAGTTATATCTTTTACTACCCTAGAAATTTCAGGGGCGCCTGGGTGGCGCAGTCGGTTAAGCGTCCGACTTCAGCCAGGTCACGATCTCGCGGTCCGGGAGTTCGAGCCCCGCGTCGGGCTCTGGGCTGATGGCTCAGAGCCTGGAGCCTGTTTCCGATTCTGTGTCTCCCTCTCTCTCTGCCCCTCACCCGTTCATGCTCTGTCTCTCTCTGTCCCAAAAATAAATAAACGTTGAAAAAAAAAAAATTAAAAAAAAAAAAAAAAAAAAAAAAAAAGAAATTTCTTACATAAATCTTGGTCTATTCTGGGTTTGGGTTTTTTTTTTTTTTTTTTTACTACTTAATGAGCTGATGTTAGTAATTTATATTTTATAAAATTGTTGGCATAATGTTATTTATAGTATTCTCATATTTTTATAAACTGTTTGGTATCCAAGGTAAGTCCCATTTGTCTTTCTTGATGTTACTTATTTGTGGCTTTATTTGATTTTATTTTCTTGACACTATTTTCAACTTTCCTGGTCTTAACATTAGGTTTTATTTTATTGAGCAACTTTCCTTTTTTTTTTTTTAAACATTTATTTATTTTTGAGACAGAGAGAGACAGAGCATGAACAGGGGAGGGGCAGAGAGAGAGGGAGACACAGAATCTGAAACAGGCTCCAGGCTCTGTCAGCACAGAGCCCGACTCGGGGCTCGAACTCACGGACTGTGAGATCATGACCTGAGCTGAAGTCGGCCGCCTAACCGACTGAGCCACCCAGGTGCCCCTTGAGCAACTTTTCTTATTTCTTTAGGTTTTTTTCTGCTTTCTTTGGATTTGTTTTACTTTAGTTTCTTGAATTGAGATATTTTGGTCTTCACTGTTTTCAAATAAATGCTTTATATTAAATATTTCTTCTAAACACTACTTTAGCCACATTCTACAGGTGTTATTACATAATGCTTTCTTTTGCTTATTTATTTAACAGATATTTATTGAGCACCTAGAGTGTCCCAAGGACTGTTCTAACTGCTAAGAATACGACGATGAAAGAAGTGGATAGATAGTTCTCTCTCTCCGGGAACTTACATTCAACTCTTTTTTGAGATGAGCTGAATGGCCAACACCTCCTTCTCGGGAGGAAAAGTTGAACAAGAGTGCTATATTTTTGTTTTTAATCTGGAAGTAAATCACCGAAAGCAAAGAGAACAGTAAGTACAAAGGCCTTGAGGTAAAATCTTGCTTGCCTCGCTTGCAGCAAAGAGGCTAGTGCTGAATCAGCACAGTCAGCAAAAAGAAAGAGGTAGGAGAGAAAATAGCTAGATGGGACCTGGAAGGCCATGGTTAACATTTTTATGTTGTATTCTAATTGTGCCATGAAGCCATGGCAGATTTGAACAGAGAAGTGACATGATCTGACTCATATTTTTAAAGTTTCTCTCTGGTTACTCTATCAATAATGGACTACAGTAAACGAGAGTCTTTTAGTCCTGAATATACCTCATATCTGAACCAGTTTCTTTATGTTATGGAGGTTGAGACCCAATTCATGTTCAAACTGTTTAATCAGATTTCATAACTTTTTTACTCAAATCAACAGTATCTTTTGTATGCTTTGTCTACTTGACTTGTCGATTTCGGTGAAAAGTGTGCAAAATTCTCTGTGTGACTTGTCAATATTTTGTTGTATTTCTCTTAGTTATTATTGAACATATTTTGAGGTGATGTTGTGATATATAACAATTTGTGGCCTTCCTTTTGGTAGATTATTCCATTTCCCATTAAGATTTCCTCCCCTAATTCCTTTCTTTGCTGTACGTGTTTTGTTTCCACTGTTAATCTGCCATCTTGTGGCTATTACTTTCCTTGTATGCTCTCACTCATTCTCCCTCACCCTTGCTCTCTCTTCTCTTTTTTCAACCTTCTGTCATTTTTCTTAAGGAGGCAGACTACATACAGAACATTTATTTCTTTACTTCTGATTGCCACATTTTAGCACACTGGATATTTGAAGAATGCCAAGGGAAAGACAATAAGGATTGCAAAGCAACAAATACTCCATCCTGGCCAAATGTGAAAGTCCCACTACTATTTTGTTTTAGGAGCATCTTTATTTAGCAAATAAAGGGATTTGGTTTGTTTTTGTTTTTGTTTTTTGACAATCATCTGAGAATCTGTTTTATAATGGGTGAATGAATCTAATCCATTTATAGCCACTGTTTTTATTGAAGAATTTGGATTTAGTCTTGACATTTTCATTTTTGGCTCTCTATTCACTATATTTTTCCCATTTATTTCTCTATTTTTATATTTTCTGTCATGTGTTGAATTGTTCAAACTTTCCTTGTTCTATTTTTTTCCTCAAATAGTTTAGAAATTATACATTCTATTCTGATTCTTCCATGAGTCACCACTAAATTCTAACACAAATATTTAAAGCTCTTGTATTAATTTCATATTGTAACCAATTACCAAAAAAAAGCTTACTTGCTTAAAACAACACAAAATTATTATCTCACAGTTCTGTAAGTCAGAACTCCAAAATGGGTTGGCAGAGACATCCTACTTACAGAGGCTTTGGGGAAGAATGTGTTTCGTCACATTTTCCAACTTCCTAGAGGCTTCCCATAGTTCTTGGTTCATGGCCCACATCACTCTAAACTCTGCTTTTGTTGGCACATCTCCTCTCTTCCTGATCCTCCTCAGTCCCTCTTAAGTGGACCCTTGTGATTATATTGTGCCCACCTGGATAATCTGAAATAATCTCTCTATGTTAAGATTCTCAATTTAATCACATCCGCAAAATTCTTTTTGCCATGGAAGGTAACATATTCACAGATCTAGGGGATTTAGATGTGGACATATTTGATGGGCCATTATTCAGCTGAAAGTTAATTTCTAAAGTTAACTATATTCACACCTTGCCCTTAAGCAATATAAAGAACCTTAATAGTTTCCTTCATTCACTCCCACTTCAAAGCCACAAGCATCCCATATTGATATTTCCATTTCCCCCATATTCTCATTTAAATTTTTACTTAGGGATGCCCTGGTGGCTCAGTTGGTTAAACATCCTACTACTGATTTTGGCTCAGGTTGTGATCTCAGGGTTGGGTTCTTGAGATCCAATTGAGCCTCATGTAGGGCTCTGAGCTGATAGTGCAGAGCCTGCTTGGGATTCTCCCTCTCCCTCTCTCTCTGCCCCTCTCTCAAATGCTCCCTCCCTCTCTCTCTCTCTCTCTTAAAATAAATATACATTTAAAAACATAATTTTTTACTTACATAATTTGTTTAGAACTAATATTATGCTTACTGATTTCTTTGCTTACATTGTTCTTAATATCTAACATATTCTTCTGGGATTGGAATTTTTTTATTACTGCTTATCCAGTATAATTGATTAAGAGAGAGTCTCTGAGATATAAAATTTCTAAGTTTTAGCTTAAATGAAAACTTCTTTTATTTTGCACTCACAGTTGATGGATAATTGGCTGAGGTATAGAATCTTATGTTCAAGGTATTTTCCTACAAAATTTTGAGATTACCTATTGTGATCTTAGATATTGCTAATTTAATCTTCTCCATTTTTTTAATTGATGATGCAGGTTGGCTGGGTCCAAGGACCCAGGGGGGTCCTGCAGGACCAGCCAAGAGGGTCCTTGGCTTAATGCTGGATAGAAATCAAATGCGAGCCAAGAGGAAATGAGAGCACAATTAAAGACAAAGAGAGTGTAGACACAGGGCATCCAGAAGACTCAGAAAGGAGAGTGAGTCTTGTCTTTGCTTGGGGCCTGGGGTCTTTATTGAGGACAGTGTTCTGGTTGCACTGTCTTCTCAGTAATCCAGGAACAAAGATAAGGTTTAGGTGTCCTCCATAAATCACTTCTGCCCTGGAGCCAGGAGTCTTGATAAATCAGTGGTCTTGGAAAACCATTGCCCAGCCACTCCTTAGGTATTATTTATTATGCTGGAAGACTCCAAAGAAATCATTAATTCCTTGACCTTTGCGAGGAGGACATGTATTATCTGTTCTATAAGGCCCCTGTAAGGCAGGGGTGTGGATCCTGGCAAGAACAAAGGCAGGAAAAGGAGGGGGGAAAAAAAAAAAGGTTTTTCATGGGATCCCTTTAGTTTCCCTGTCTCATTGGGAAACTCAAAAACTTTTAGTAAACTTTTTTTCCCATGTTGTTATGTAAGGGGTTTAATTAATGGATTCTGCTTAGCAATTGGTGGGTACTTTTGATGAGATAAATAATGTTTTCCTTAAATTCTGGTAATGTTTTTTCAATTATCTAAGAATTATGTCTACTTCATTGTATCTTTTATTCCCTGTATATCTTTTCTGCCTGTATCGCCCATGGAAATTTTGTCTTCTATGGCCTTTTTTTCATATTATCTATATACTGTCCTGTAGTTTAGAGAAATCCTTGATATGAATTATAAACATGACATTTTTTTTTTCTCTACTGGGTCCAAAAATGCCACCAAATTGACTATTAGTTTCATCAATCAGATCTTTTATTTTTATAAACTCAGACTGATTCTTTTTTAGAAATATCTTACATAACTCTAAAGACAATATTAATTGTATTTGTTCTAAATTCCACCTAATTGCCCTATTAACTTATTTATTCAAGTATACTCTCTGCCATTTTTTTCATAGTGTGGTTTTTTCTAAGCAGAAAGAGTTAGGGGTCCCCTGATTAGGCCCCCAGTTGTTTTCGTGATCAATGCCCAAGCACACTACTTGCTGAACTTCCTAAGTGGTGTTGGAATTACAAAGAAATGCAAAAACCTCAGTACATAAGGATTTTAAGGAAACAAAATGTAAAAACTACCAGTCTATAGGCCAGGAGATAGCCTCACTGCATTAGACTTTAAGTTGGTGGTAAAATTTCCAGTGTTTTTTCAAAAGTGAAGTTGACCTAACACAGTCTGGAATCATTTTTATAGGATTTGAATCCCTGTGAGTATTTAAACACTGGACTAACTGGAACCAGAGAATTGATGATACTGACCTTTGCTGGCCCTTGTGACTTCCATCAACTAGGACCTGGACTCTATCAATTTAGAATAACTTTTGCCCCAATTCTGTACTGAGGTCTCTTTGTTAAGACCCTTTGTGAATATGCATGAACGCTTAGTTTAAAACCTCCCCAATTTTGTTGCCCATGGAGTCACAACTTTGGAAATTACTCCCTGTGATCTCCATATTTGCTGCAAATAAAAACTACATTGTGTGGGGTGCCTGGGTAGCTCAGTCGGTTGAGCAGCTGACTTCAGCTGTCATGATCTCATGGTTCATGAGTTCAAGCCCCCGCATTGGGCTCTTGGCTGTCAGCCTGGAGCCCACTTAGGATCCTCTGTCCATCCCCTCTCTCTCTCTCTCTCTGCCCCTCCCCAGTTGCTCTTGCTCTCAAAAATAAATAAAGATTTAAAAAAATTATTTTGTGTGACAACTCCCCTTGAGATAGTCTACCTGTAACTCATCAAGTAGCAAACTCACATTAGTTTGGTTACATTTTCTCAGCTATTTAATAATATGCTTTGGTGTGCACTTAGCATTTGAGAATCTCTCCTAGACGGTTTGTTGTATCTTCATGGGCAGCTTGCTTAGGAAGAAGGGTGGTTTGTGCTCTTTCCTGACAGTCCCAATAGTCCTACGACCACAGAGGGGTGGATTTATAATGAAATTCCAGATTTTTCCTTTTTTGATCATTTTTCACAGTTCCTGAATCACCATATTTCTGATTCCCCTTTTCATTTTTGAGTTTAGTTATCTATTAATAATTAATCTCTCATTTTCAGATTTTGATAATCTCTGGGAGATTACCTAAGGGAGACATAGCATGCATTCACTTTATGATCTCTAAACAATTTCATAATCAGTCATTTGACATTAAAATTTTATTTTTGTGTTTCTTAAACAGGGTAAGAATGCAGAGTATAACAAAGGTAGTGATTCACCATGTGGTACAGGGATAAGGATAGATGTACAGACCAATGGAATGGAACTGAGGATCCAGAAATAAACATAAACATTTATGAACAATTTATTTTTGACAAGGTTTCCAAGATCATTTAATAGGGAAAGAATAGTGCAACATATAGTGCTAGGCAACTGGTTAACCACATGAAAAAAAAAATGAAGTTAAGGCCCTACTTTACACAATATATAAAAATGAACTCAAAGTGGATCAGTGACCTAAATATAAGTGATAAAATCATAAAACTCTTGGGAAAAAATAGGAGTAAATCTTAATTAACTTGGATTTAACTATAGATTTGTAGATTATGACACCTAAAGCCTGATCAACAAAATAAGAAACAGATAAATTAGACTTCACCAAAATGGAAGACTTTTGTGCACCAGAAGTCATCATCAAGAAAGTGAAAAGACAATCTTGCACAATGGGAATAATATTTGCAAATCATTTATCTGGTAAGAATCTGTTATTCAGACGTTACAAAGAATTCCCATAACTCAACAACAAAAAGATAGATAACTCAATTTAAAAATGGGCAAAGGACTTCACTAGATATTTCTCCATAGAAGATGTACAAATTGTGGGGCAACCTGGTCAGGTGGGGTTGAAGGCACAGGTGGTGAAACAATTCACTCAAGCACAACAAAGGAAATAGAAGTTTACTGAATACGTTGCAAAGAATCAGCAGGCAAGACAGCAAATGAGAGACTGTCTGCCACAAAGCAGTCAGTGGTGAAGGGGATACTGTTAAGGAGGGATTGAGGAGGTATGGAAACATATGGAATTTTATTTTTTGATGCCAGTGCCCAGTTGTAAGTAGCCCATTGGTCAGCTAAGGCCTATGGATATTTTGAGGTGGGTCACCTAATAAGCCTGTTTGCATTCAGCCCAATGGTCACTGTGGCCCCTTTTATCCTAGTCAGGTTTCCACTGCTCAAGCCTGTTGACCTCTATACAAATGGCCAACAATCACATAAAAAGATGCTCAACGTCTTTAGTCATTAGGAAAATGCAAATCAAAACCACAATGAGATGCCACTTCACGTCCACTAGGATGACTGTAATTTAAAATTTTTTTTTTCAACGTTTATTTATTTTTGGGACAGAGAGAGACAGAGCATGAACGGGGGAGGGGCAGAGAGAGAGGGAGACACAATCGGAAACAGGCTCCAGACTCTGAGCCATCAGCCCAGAGTCTGACACGGGGCTGGAACTCACGGACCGCGAGATCGTGACCTGGCTGAAGTCGGACGCTCAACCGACTGCGCCACCCAGGCGCCCCTTGGATGACTATAATTTAAAAATGGGGGGCGCCTGGGTGGCTCAGTCAGTTAAGCATCCGACTTCAGCCCAGGTCATGATCTCACCATTCCTGAGTTCGAGCCCTGCATCAGGTTCTGTGCTGACAGCTCAGAGCCTGGACCTTGCCTCAAGTTCTGTTTCTCTCTCTCTCTGGCCCTCCCTTGCTCATGCTCGGTCTCTCTGTCTCTCAAAAATAAGTGAACATTAAAAAAAAAATAATGGAAGGGCACATGGATGACTCAGTTGGTTGAGGATGTGACTCTTGGTTTTGGCTCAGGTCATAATCTTATAGTTCATGAGATCAAGCCCCTCATCTGGCTCTGCAGTGACCACATGGAGTTTGCTTGGGATTCTCTCTCTCCCCCTCTCTCTGCCCCTCCTTCCCCCCAAATAAATAAACTTAAAACAAATAATGGAAAAAAAAAAAAACAAAAACAAATAATGGAAAATCCCAGGTGTTGGTGAAGACATGGAGAAATTGGAACTTTTATATTTTGCTGCTAGGAATGTAAAATAATTTAGCCTCTGTGGAAGACAGTCAGTTCTTCAAAAGGTAAACATACAATTACCACATGTACCCTTCAATTCTACTCCTAGGTACATATCCAAAAGAATTGAAAACAAGTACTTGAACAAGTGCATCCATATGCATGTTCATAACAGCACTATTCATAATAGCTAAAAGGTGAAATCTTGCCCAAAGTTCTCTCAACAGATAAATGTATAAACAAATCATGATATATACACAGTGGAAGATTATTCAAGAATGAAGTAATGATACATGCTACAACATGAATGAACCTCAAAAACATTATGCTAAGTGAAAGAAGCCAGACACAAAAGGTCACATGTTGTATCATTTCTTTTATGTGAAATATATATAGAATCGATAAATCCATAGAAAGAATGCAGGTTGATAGGAGTCAGAGGCTGGGGACAGTGGGGAGTAAGGAGGAACTGCTTAATAGATATGAGGGGTGTTTTTTTTTTGACTAATGGGAATATTTTCAAACTATATAAAAGTGGTAGTTAGAGAACATTGTGACTATATTAAATGTCATTGAGTTGTTTACTTTAAAATGGTTGATTTGAGTTAAGTGAAATTCACCTCAATAAATAACTTTTTTAAAGTGGTGACTAGTTTCCACTTCCATTTCTGGACTAGATGGAGTAGATATACATTCTCCATTCCTTCCACTAAATGCAGTTAAAATACATAAAACAAATACAATGAGACTCTGAAAGGTAGAGAGAAAAATGCCAGATCATCTAGTGACCTCTAGATTTCAGAAGCAACATGGCAGTATGGTCTTTGAGTTTTCTTTTTGCTTTGTATCTCAAACTAGGTAATGGAGAAGCCAGAAACCTGGAAACCCCAAAGGTACAGACCAAAAAACAAAACAAAACAAAAGAGCTCTCTCTTTCCAGCCAAAGGACCGGGAAAGGGGAGCTTAAATTTCCACCTCCAGCAGCAGTTGAGACAAATCCCTTCTCTCCCTCTTAAGGTGGTGCCAGGGGAAGTCTAGTGAAGGGTCAAGCCTTTCACTACTGTGTGGTCATAACAAAATCACCTCCTACAATGTCAGCAGGCCACGTGGGCAACAGGAATTACACACTTCTGCCCTTCCCAGGAAGTCTAGAGTAGCAAGAACACCCATCCACACCCAGCTGTAAAGAGGAGCCCTTCCTCACCCTGTATATCAGTGAAACCTCAACTTCCACCTCCACTTAGCAGTAATGAAGCAGCACCCTCTCCCCACACCAGTGCAGTGTCAAAGAAAAACCTGCTGAAACAGAAGACTTATTAAGATTCAGAGTCTCATGACAGAATATCAAAATGTCCAGGTTTAAACAAAAATCCCTAGCCATACTAACAACCAGAAAAATCTCTACTTGAATCAGCAGACACTAAAACCAAGATGACAGAGATGTTAGACTTATCTGACAAGGCTATTAAGGGAGCCAAATGAAACAAATTAAAATTTTAGGACTGAAAAATACAGAAATTTCAATAAAAATCTTAATGGATAAGCTCAACAACAGAATGGAAGGGGCAGAGGAAAGAATCAGCAAACGTGAAGATAGAACAATAGAAATGATCCAATATGACAAGAGAGAAAATAGGCCAACAAAAAGGGAACAGAGCCTTAAGGACCTGTGGGGATATATAACAAAAGATCTATTCATGTCATCACAGTCCCAGAAGGAAATGACAAAAAGAAAAATCTAAAAAGGTATTCAAAGAAATAATGGCTGAAAATTCCCCAAATTTGGCAAAAAGCATAAACCTACAGGTTCAAGAAACTGAGTGGACCCCAGACAAGATCAAAGAAAACATAGTAGAATATCTTCAAGGTACAGGGCTTGGTAAAGAGTTATCAGACATCATGCTAAAAGCATGATTTATAAAAGAAATCATTGATAAATTAGATTTAATCAAAATTTAAAATATTTGCTCAGTGATAGATCCTGTTAAGAGGATAAAAAGACAAGCTAAAGACTGGAAGAAGATATTTGCAAACCACATACACCACAAAAGACTTATATCTAGAATGCACAAAAAACTCTCAAAATACAACAGCAAAAAAAACAAAAACAAAATTAAAAAACCAATCCATTAGAAAATGGACAAACAATGTGATATAGGAGTGCTGACAATATTGACTCCATCTTTGACCCCTGCTCACGCTCTCTCTCTCTCTCTCTCTCAAAAATAAACATTATGGCACAAAAACAGACACAAAGACCAATGGAATAGAATAGAAACCCCATAACTAGACCCACAAACGTATGGCCAACTAATCTTTGACAAAGCAGGAAAGAACATCCGATGGAAAAAAGACAATCTCTTTAACAAATGGTGCTGGGAGAACTGGACAGCAACATGCAGAAGATTGAAACTAGACCACTTTCTCACACCATTCACAAAAATAAACTCAAAATGGATAAAGGATCTGAATGTGAGACAGGAAACCATCAAAACCCTAGAGGAGAAAGCAGGAAAAGACCTCTCTGACCTCAGTCGTAGCAATCTCTTACTTGACACATCCCCAAAGGCAAGGGAATTAAAAGAAAAAATGAACTACTGGGACCACATGAAGATAAAAAGCTTCTGCACAGCAAAGGAAACAACCAACAAAACTAAAAGGCAACCAACAGAATGGGAAAAGATATTTGCAAATGACATATCAGACAAAGGGCTAGTATCCAAAATCTATAAAGAGCTCACCAAACTCCACACCCGAAAAACAAATAATCCAGTGAAGAAATGGGCAGAAAACATGAATAGACACTTCTCTAAAGAAGACATCCAGATGGCCAACATGAAAAGATGCTCAACATCGCTCCTCATCAGGGAAATACAAATCAGAACCACACTCAGATATCACCTCACGCCAGTCAGAGTGGCCAAAATGAACAAATCAGGAGACTATAGATGCTGGAGAGGATGTGGAGAAACGGGAACCCTCTTGCACTGTTGGTGGGAATGCAAACTGGTGCAGCCGCTCTGGAAAACAGTGTGGAGGTTCCTCAAAAAATTAAAAATAGACCTAGCCTATGACCCAGCAATAGCACTGCTAGGAATTTACCCAAGGGATACAGGAGTACTGATGCACAGGGGCACTTGTACCCAATGTTTATAGCAGCACTCTCAACAATAGCCAAAGTATGGAAAGAGCCTAAATGTCTATCAACTGATGAATGGATAAAGAAATTGTGGTTTATATACACAATGGAGTACTACGTGGCAATGAGAAAGAATGAAATATGGCCCTTTGTAGCAACATGGATGGAACTGGAGAGTGTTATGCTAAGTGAAATAAGCCATACAGAGAAAGACAGCTACCATATGGTTTCACTCTTATGTGGATCCTGAGAAACTTAACAGAAACCCATGGGGGAGGGGAAGGAAAAAAAAAAAAGAGGTTAGAGTGGGAGAGAGCCAAAGCATAAGAGACTCTTAAAAACTGAGAACAAACTGAGGGTTGATGGGGGGTGGGAGGGAGGGGAGGGTGGGTGATGGGTATTGAGGAGGGCACCTTTGGGGATGAGCACTGGGTGTTGTATGGAAACCAATTTGACAATAAACTTCATATATTGAAAAAAAATAAAATAAAAATAAACATTAAAATTTTTTTTAATAGTTTGGCAGTTTCTTAAAAAACTGGACATATACCCACCTTATGACCCAGCAATCATGCTTCTGGATATTTTTCCAGATAAATGGTAAAGAAAATCACAAAAACCTTCACATTTATTTGTAATAGCCAAAAACTGAAACAACTCAGCTGTACTTCAACAGATGTATCATCAAATAAAGTGTGGTACATCCATACCATGGATCTACTCAACCATGAAAAAGAATGAACTATTGATATGTACAACTTTTGTGAATCTCCAGAGAATTATGGAAAAAAGTCAATCTCAAAGAATCACATATTATATGATTTCATTTATATAATATTCTTGAATTGACAAAAGTATAGAAATAGAAAACAGATTAGTGGTTTGCAGAGATTAGGGATGGTAGGGAAGAGAGGACGGAGTATGACTATAAAAGAGAAGTGTGGGATGGGGTGCCTGGGTGGTTCAGTCAGTTAAGTGTCTGACGCTTGCTCAGGTCATGATATCATCGCTCTTGAGTTTGAGCCCCACGTTGAGCTGTCTGCTGTCAGCACAGAGCCCGTTTCAGATCCTCTGTCTCCCTCTCTCTCTGCCCCTCCCCTGCTCACGCTCTCTCTTGCTTGCTCTCTCACTCACAAAAATAAATAAACTTAAAAAAGAGAAGCATGGGGAAGATATTTGGGATGATGATGATCTTGACTGTGTTGGGGGTTACACAAATCTACACATGTGATAAAATGACATAGAATACACATTGTGCCAATGTCAATTTCCTAGTTTTGCTATTGTACCATATATACAATATGATATGCTGTAATATAAGATAATTTATAAAAGTAGCATTGTACTATAGTTGTATAAAATGTAACCATGAGGTAACTAGAGGTGGGGTACAACTAATCTTTGCAGCTTCCTCTGAATCTATAATTATTTTTTAAAAATGGTTATAATTTGATGGCCATTTAATTTGGGGGAGCTTAGCACACATAAATTGCTGTGCTAGCAATTTAGCACAGCCCTCTGGGACATTTGGTTGAAATGTCAATGAATTACCACTAGATGACAGCATAGATTGCGTAACCAAAACAGACTATTCCCTAAGGAACTGACATTTAGTTAAGACTATTGTCTTTAAATACATGACGTTTTTTAAAATTTAAAAGATGGGATTTATTTATTTTTTTAATGTTTATTTATTTATTTTGAGAAAGAAAGAGAGAGTGGGGAGAGGGGCAAAGAGAGATTGGGGGAGACAGAAAGAGAGAGAATCTTGAGCAGGTTCCATGCTGTCAGCACAGAGCCCAACACAGGGCTCAATCTCACAAACCATAAGATCCTGACCTGAGCCAAAATCAAGAGTTGGATGCTTAATGGACTGAGCCATCTAAGTGCCCCAAAAGACGGAATTTATAATCAGACAAAATTTTACTCTTCATTGATTTTATGTATTAAATTATGTATTAAACCTTACAGATGTTTTTTGTTTTTAAATTTTTGGTCCAACTATAAAACATTTTTAGCAATAATGATAAAACTTAGCAATAATAATAAAACTTTAGCAATAATAATAAAACCTCTGTGTACCTCCTTGGAGATGCTAAAGTTATTCTGTGGCTATAACTGAAGATGAAAGTTGGCAAAAATATCACTGAAGAACTCTGACAGATGTGAATCCTGTGAGTTAAATACCAAACCTGTGAGTTAAGTTACAAACCAACTTTATTTTTTATTTTTATATTTAGCTTTTTCTTGAGAAAGAGAGAGAGCAGAGGAGGGACAGAGGGAGAGAGAGGATCTTATGCAGCTTCCATGCCCAGCGAAGAGCCCAACACAGGGCTCGATCTCACTACTGTGAAATCATGACCTAAGCCGAAATGAAGAACCTGACGCTTAACTGACTGAGCCACTCAGGCGCCCCCAAATAACTTTAGATCAAAAGGTATCTGCATGGGCCTTTTCTATTTGCTGTAAGAGTCTAGAAGTGCTGTCAGGCCAAGTAACCCCACACTCACTTTTTTCTTGAAGGCACATCTGTTTTCCCTGAGGTTGGAGTACATGATGTGTTATATAAGGTGACAAATACATTCCAACCTCAGAACTTTGTTCTTGTTACCTTTTTTCCAGAATAATCTCTTATCAGATGTCCATTTATCTCCTTCACTGTACACAAGTCCCCAAGATGTTACCTACTTAGAGATGTCTTCAGGGAGGCACCCTATCATATATAGCACCCCCCCCCCCCGCAAAACACACACACACACACACACACACACACACACAGGCACACACACCATATTTCTCCATTCATGTTATCTGATTTTTTTAGTTCCTAGTATTGACATTTTGGCACACTTTTTTCCCAGGGTAGGAATTTGGTCTATTTTATTCACTACTCCCATCTACCTAGATCAGTGTAAGGACACATTAAGGAGATAAAAGATCAATTAAGGGAGATGTATATGATACGTGTATATAGTACATACCAAACAAATACTAGTTAATAGGGGTCCTGACTCTTCTATGTTGCCAGCAAGCCTGTTCTGGCATCTTCTTTTGGCATCTAAAAATTCAGCAAGACATGGCTTTTTGCAACTCTTAGCAGCTTAGTATTTAAAACCTGACGGCTTTTCAGTGAATATAATTAAGCCATATTTTTAAAAATCGTATGTCTTTAAAGGGCACAGAGTATCCAAACAGAGTAATTAGGTGTCAGTGAAACTTGTAAATTTATAGAAGACTTACAACTTTAATTAAATTTTTATATTGGCTTTACTTTCTGCCAGCAAAAACCAAAACAGCTGGGTTTGGCTTGTTCTTATGAAAAACTAACAAGTCTTCCTTAATATCAAATAAGTATAAATCAGCACTAAAATTATTTTTTCTTCTCAGGCAGGTAATCTTATAGCAATGGCCCTCCATAATATCAACATAAAAATTTAATATTCATGGTTAATCACCACCTCTTCATCAATACTTTCTTACTGTATGTTAAGAAAATTATATTTTCAGTCCAATAACTTTGTTATCTCTTAGTCAAGTCATATGTATACCAAAAAAGTGAATTAGCTAAAAAAGAGGAGTATGATTTATAGTCTTAGGCAATTCTTCTCAAGTCTTCACAATTCTACAATTCAAGAAAGCTCAAGAATGAGTTTTCTTTTTAAAAATTTTTTTTCATGTTTATTTATTTTTTAGAGAGAGAGAGAGGGAATCTGCAAGCAGGGGGGGAGCAGAGAGAGAGGGAGAGACAGAATTGGAAACAGGCTCCAGGCTCTGAGCTGTCAGCACAGAGCCTGACGTGGGGCTCAAACTCACAAACTTTGAGATCATGACCTGAGCCGAAGTCGGATGCTTAACAGACTGAGCCAACCAGGTGCCTCAAAATGAAGTTTTCTATAGCCTTTAAAATATGACCTGAGAAGTACTTCTGGAATGCAGAATAAGAAGCTCTGAAAATTAGCTCCTTCAGAAAAACAATGAGAATATTGGCAAAAATTGTCAAATCAACTTTTTCAGAACTCTGAAAATTAACCAAAAGCTTGCAGTAATTATAAGGAGAATTTATGAAGAGCTATTAAAACTCAACAATAAAAAGACAAATAACCTAATTTAAAAATGAACAAAGGATTTGAATAAATATTTCTCCAAAGAAGATATATAAATGACCCATAAGTACACTGCTGTTTGATATTATCAGCTGTCAGAGAAATAGAAATCAAGACCATAATGAAATACCACTTCATAGCCACTGGGATGGCTATAAATCAAAAATACTGACAATAACAAGTATTGGTAAGGCTGAGAAAGAATTGGAACCATCATTCATTGCAGGTGAGAATTTAAAATGGTGCTGCCATTTTGGAAAAAAAAATTTCAGTTTCTCCAAACAGTTACAAAGAGATATCATCATATGACCCAGCAATTCCACTCCTATGTATGTAACATATGTTCACACAAAAACTTGTTTATGATTGTTCATATCAGCCTTATTCATAATAACCAAAAGGTAGAGAACCCAAATGTCCATCATCTGATGATTGGATAAGCAAAATGTGACATAATCATACAGTGGAATAATATTCAGCAATGAAAAGGAATGAAGCACTGTTATATGCTACATGGATAAACCTTGAAACTACAATTGAAGAAAGCAGACACAAAAGGTCACATGTTGTATAATTGCAATTACATAAAATGTCCAGAAAAGACAAATCCATAGAGATAGAAAGTAGATTTATGGTTGCCTGGGGCAGGGGAAGGGAGAATAAAGGGGAATAAAGAATAAATTCTAAAATCAGATAGTGGTGATAGTTGTACAATACAGTTGATCCTTGAACAACACAGGTCTGAACAGCATAGTCCACTTACATGCAGATTTTTTGCAGTGAATACAGTACAGTAAATATATTTTCTCTTCCTTCTGACTTCAATAACATTTTCTCTTCTCCAGCTTACTTTATTGTAAGAATACAGTATATAATGCATATGCAAAGTATGTGTTAATTGTTTACGTTATCAGTATGTCTTCCAGGCAATAGTAGGCTATTCATAGTTAAGTTTTGGGGGAGTCAAAAGTTATGTGCAGATTTTCAACTGTGTGGGGTCATGTTGTTCAAGGGCTAACTATAAATTGTACACTTTAAAATGGTAGATTTTATGGTATTTGAATTATTATCTTAATAAAGCTGTTTTTAAATGTAAAAGAAAAATAGGACTTGAACTCACAGTAAACTGAGTCGCTGTTATAAAATTTTTCATCTTTATTTTTGCCACTGAGCACTATTCACATATTTTCCTGCAGAAATATTAATGCATTTCTTCAGCGGGTGCTGTCCTGGACCCTGCTACAGGTGTTACAAATTACAAAATGTGTTCACTGTTTATCATTCTAAAGTGTTAGAAATTCCAAATTCTTAATTCTGAAATGCATCAGTTTCCAGGGGTTTTGAATAACAACATGAACCTGGATTATTATTGACAATCGTTCACATAATAATAAATACCGAACCTCAAATTTGGTTCCTTTCTTGCAGCTCAGGACGGGGGCAAAGTGATGCATGTTTAATAAGGGGCTAAGTATGGTGTTACCTGGCCTGAGACATTGCTAGACAGCTAAGAGCAAAAAGGGACTAATCTGTGATTAACGCAGGTACCTTTATCTCAAGCTGGTTTGTAAAACTAGGTTTGGTACTTTGAATCACAGCTCTGAGTTCTTGGTCGACACATCCAATCTTTATCATGACCACAGAGAAACCTTAGCACCTCCAACAAGTGCTTAGAGGTGCTTTTTCCCCCCCAACCACTTTTTTAATGGGACAAAATTTAAAAGAAAAACAAAAATAAACAAACCCAAGTAAACACGCACACACTTGTGCAATGAATACTTCCTGATGCAAAGATCTCCATCATCTCATGTAAAAAGACTAAAGTTTCTCTTAATGAGAAACTGGTAGGATGAAACCTCAAACAATGGGATATCATCATTAAGTCCATGTTTTCTTCCTGTTAGAAACCAGACATTGTCATATTATTCACATCAATGCTGTCCATAAAACAACCTGTGGGTCTCTGGAGACTCATGATAGGTTATTAGTTCTTGGTCTTCACTTTTGAAAATACTAGATTGAGGTGTAATGACAATAACAAAAATTTCCACTAGGTAAGAGCTATGTTTTAGTTTGCCTCTTATTGGGAGTTGAAAGATATAAAGGACCTCTGAAAATATATTTAAGCCAAAATGGTCTGAGGCCAGTGGTCCCCCAAATGGTCCCTAGACCAGAAGCACCAGCACCACCTGCATACTTGTTAGAAATGCAACTTCTTGGGCCCCACCACAGACTTACTGAATCAGAAACTCCACTCAGGGTGGGAGAGCATTATGTTTAAACAAGCCTTTTAGGCAACTCCACTTTTTTTTTTTTTTTTAATTTTTTTTTTTCAACGTTTATTTATTTTTGGGACAGAGAGAGACAGAGCATGAACGGGCAAGGGGCAGAGAGAGAGGGAGACACAGAATCAGAAACAGGCTCCAGGCTCTGAGCCATCAGCCCAGAGCCCGACGCGGGGCTCGAACTCACGGACCGCGAGATCGTGACCTGGCTGAAGTCGGACGCTTAACCGACTGCGCCACCCAGGCGCCCCGGCAACTCCACTTTTTAAAGAAGTTTTTAGTTTATTTATTTTGAAAGAGAGAGCGCAAACTTGAGCAGGGGAGGGATAGAGAGAGAAAGAGAGAAAGAATCCCAAGCAGGCTCCGTGTTGTCAGCACAAAGCCTTATGTGGGGCTCGAATTCATGAACAATGAGATCATGACCTGAGCTGAAATCAAGAGTTGGACACAACCTACTGAGCCACCCAGGCACCCCCAGGCAATTTTGAGATGTGCTGAAGTTTGAAAACTATTGGCCTATGCAAATGTCCCCACATATTCCAAGATACATTGGGAAAATGCTTTTTATAACATTCCCGTTTAGGAAATCATGCTGCACATTACCTGCGTATTAAAGGTACTACTCAGAAGTAGGCCTGCAGTAAAGGAAACGGGAAAGCATAGGCACCTGGGAGGACTAAAGCAAGGCATTACAGTGCCCTCGAGGGTAGTTCGTTGCTTTCCTGATATAACTTCAGTGTGCGGAGACCAAATCTGTTTTTCCTTTAAGGATTGCAGTAAAAATTATTTTTAATGATAATTTGTGTTCTGTTATTGCCTTGCTAGGCAGCTATTGGTCTTTATGTAGGGCACATCTGCCTGCCCGTAATGGGATATGGTAAACTGCTCTGGTCCCCGGAGCGACCCCACGTGGCTTGGCAACCTCTCCCTGTGGAAGGCTTGGTTTTAGACTGCTATTTTCCATAAAAGAAAAGCAGGGACATGAGTCCAAGCAAAGACAAGTTGCAAAGACTCAGAAGCTGGTACAGATGGGGTTCATTAGCAATATTCTAAAAAGACCAAAGAAAGCCAGAGTGGAATATTCTCCCTCTTGTTCTCTCTCATTCTTTGTATGATATTCTTTTTTTGTGTGTGTGTGGCATATCAAATTCACCCATTGCCCTTTAAACATCTGTTTACAATTAAGGAAGCAATTTATTATTCTATTCTATTCTATTCTATTCTATTCTATTCTATTCTATTCTATTTTAGAGTGAGAGCGCACACAGGGAAGACAGGCAGAAGGAGAGAGACTATTTCAAGCAGACTCCACACTCAGCATGGAGCCGGATATGGGGCTCGATCCTATGACCCTGGGATTATGGCCTGAGCCAAAATCAAGAGTCAGATGCTCAACTGACTGAGCCACTCAGGCGTGCCAGAAGCAATTTATTACTGAAGGATCTCATAATCATACTGCTGTCTTTAAACAAACACAACCCCATACAACTTCATGCTTAGGCTTGAAACCTCAGTCTCAAACTGATCTTAAAGAAGTAAACTATGCTGGCTTCATAAATGTAACCGTAATTGTGCTCTAGGAAGCAAAAAATTTACTTTCTCTTCTTAGCAAGTGTAGAGATCAAGTTACACATTTCTATCTTAGCCTTGCTCTTATCTATAGTGTTTACTCCTACCTTCAGCTGTTTCTTTGCACCAATATTGTCTCTAACTTCTAATTTACATTATACTTACGGGTTTTTACCATGCCATGTGTTTTAAATTTCTAGAAATAATCCACAAATAAAGGTGAATGTGTATTCTCTTCTTCATTCTTATAAAGAATAACCAGGTTCTGTTTTTTCTTTTAGCATCCTTTATACCTTAGCAAATATGTTTTTAAAGTTTATTTTAATTATTTTGAGAGAGAGAGAGAGCATGGGAGGGGAAGAGAGAGAGCAAGAATCTGAGGCGGGCCCCACACTGCCAGCATGGAGCCTAATCCAGGTCTTGAACCCACGAACTGTGAGATCATGACCTGAGCCAAAATCAAGAGTCAGATCCTGCACTGACTGAGCCACACAGGTGCCCCTTCCTTAGCAAATATTTCTGATAATTCACTGCATCTGTCTTGTGGCAGGCATCAGAGATATACAAAATTATATCACTTTTATCCAAAGTACTAATAGAATGACTAGGCAAATAAACTATGCAGTTATGGAACAATTGAAGTAACTAAGACCATGGTGGTGTGAGGAAAGGAATGTGATGACCAATATCATCAAACTGATGTGCAATCAGATTTCATAGACAAAGACAAAGCTTTCATAGAAATCTGCCTATGTTGTTTCTTCTAGACTTAAGATGTAAACTGGGAGATGAAAGATGGAGTAGAGCACCTGGGTGGATCAGTCGGTTGAGCGTCCAACTCTTAATCTCAGATCAGGTCTTGATCTCACAACTCAGGGTTGTGAGATCAAGCCCTATGTTGGGCTCTGTCCTGGGTATGAAACCCACTTAAACAAAAAAAAAAAAAAAAAAAAAAAAAAAAAGGATGGAGAGATGCCGTGTTTAAATTTAATTATTTTAGTGGTTCAAAATTAGTGCCATCCATATGAATATATAATATCTATAATATATAAATAGCATTTTAAAAATCAAGGAGAAAAGAAAAAAAATCTTATGAAAAAAATTTTAAAGGGCACCTGGGTGGCTCAGGGGGGTTAAGCATTTGACTCTTGATTTTGGCTCAGGTCATGATCTCACAGTGGTGAGATTGAGCCCTGCATCCGGCTCTGTGCTGGGTATAGGGCCTGCTTAAGATTCTCTCTCTCCCTCTGACCCTCCTCTGCACACACGTGTGCTCACATGCTCTGTCTCTCTCTCAAAAAAAAATTGTTTTAAATACATGAACAAAGGGGGGAGCCAGAGGTGGCAGAACAGCATGGAAGTTTTTTGTGTGTCTCGCGTCCTTGAAATACAGCCAGACCAACACTAAACCATCCTACACACCTAGAAAACTGATTGGAGGATTAACACAACAATCTGCACAACCTGAACCACAGAATTCAGCAGATATGCAGCGAGGAGAAGTGAATTTGGGGAGCGAGAAACCGCAGAGGGTAGGCAACCACTTTTGCGGGCAGAGAGAGGGCAGAGACTGGGAAGAGGGGCAAAATACGGGAAAAGCACCCCTCCCCAAAAGCAGCTGGAGAGAAAGTGGAAAACTGGAAACAGCCACAGGGGCTAAACTAAAAGGGAGAAAGGAGACGGTTTAAATCCCATTAAGACTGTAAACAAGGGGAGCGCAAAGGCTGCAACTCTGCAGCTTGATACCTGGTGGTGCTCTGGTGGGAAGGGCGAATCCACAGGAACAGAGTGGGGTCCGGGAGGTTCTCAGGCCACACGGGGAAAAGCGGTTCCACTGCTGGAAAGACATTTGGTAGAGACTGTTGAAGCCTTCTGGTCCCAGCAGACCCCGGAAGGCGGCCACATTTGCTGGTGCTGGGGCAAGGTCCTTAAGGGTGAAGCCTGGTGCCAGATGTGTGTTGTGATTTTCCAGAATCCCTAAAACGCTGCTGCTCACTGTCTCGCAAACTTTTTCAGGGGGGGCTGGCACGTGGCCGCAGTCTCGGGGCGCCGGCAGCAGCAGGGTCCAGCAAGCGTTCCTGGGTGCCGCAGACATTCGGCCATTGCTCATTCGGCCATTGCTCGGTGAGACCCTCCCGCAGAGGGGCAGAACGGGTCAAGGCCATAGTCCATCAGAAGGGGCCAGGGAAAACAGCCGCGTCTGAGACACAACTCAGGAGAGAGGTGCTGCCTGGGGCCTGGTCACGGAGACTGAAGAAGTGGGGAATGGACGAGAGCTGAAAACAGACGACGGGTGCGCGACTGCTAATCCAGGAGAACAGACTGGGTGACTGGGGGGCACCATTTTCACTGTTCCTGCGCATGCCCATACGCACCTACCAGCACGGCAACAATCCACCCCAGTAGGCTAGCAGCGCCATCTAGTGGAGAGCGGAGCTGTTACACTGAGCCGCGCCCAGCTGGGCCAACTTCGCTCTTCAAGAACACAAGGCCTACCGCTGGCTTGGTTTGTGGACTATAAAGAGCTACATAGACTGATTCTAGGGGAAAACGAAGCAATTTCAGTCCTACTTAAGTCTGTTAGTAGGTTCATCTATTCAATTTTCTTTATTTTTTTTCTTTTTTCTTTTTCTCTTATACAATTCTTTCTATTTCTTGAATACAGAAAGAGAAAAAACTTTTACTTTCAAATTTTATTAAAAATATTTTCTTTCATTTTTATTACTATATGTTTTACTTTTGAGTAAATGTTTTCAAATTCTATTTTACTTCCATCATTTTATTTTAGACTACTACAGTGTATTCACCTTTTCAAATTTTCAATTTCCTTTTTTCTTTTTTCTTTTTTCTATTTTTCATTTATTTTTCTTGAATGCAGAAAGAGAAAAACTTCATTTTTACTTTCAATTTCTATTAAAAATATTTTTATTTAATATTTATTACTATATTTTTTGCTTTTATGTAAATTTTTTCAAATTCTATTTTACTTCCACCATTTTATCATAGTCTACTACAGTGTATTCACTTTTTCAAATTTTCAAACGATGTCCTTTCTTTTTCTTTTTTTTCTTTTTTGTTTCTTTTCTTTTTTCTTGAATACACAAAAAGAAAAATTCATATTTATTTTTATTAAAAATATTTTTCTTTAATTTTTTTCTACTATATTCTTTACTTTTGTATATATTTTATCAAATTCTCTATTACCTCATCATCTCATTTTAGTCTACTTAAGTGTATTCATTTTCTCAAATTCTCAAACGATTTCCTTTTTTTTCTCCCCCCGCCCACCTTTTTTTTTTCTCTAATCTGTCAAACCACTTTCAACACCCAGACCAAAACACACCTAGGATCTAGCATCATCTATTCAATTTTTGTGTGTGTGTGTTATTAATTTTTAATTTCAATATTTTTTAATTTTAATTTTTTTAATTTCAATTTTCTACCTCATTAATTCCTTTTCTCCCTTCAAACTGACAAAATGAAGGAATTCATCCCAAAAGAGCACGAAGAAACGACAGCCAGGGATTTAACCAACACAGATACAAGCAAGATGTCTGAACCAGAAGTTAGAATCACGATAATAAGAATACTACCTGGAGTCGAAAATAGGCTAGAATCCCTCTCTGCAGAGATAAAAGAAGTAAATATAGCCTGAATGAAATGAAAAATGCTATAACTGAGCTGCAATCACGGATGGATGCAGCGGCGGCAAGGATGGACTAGGCAGAACAGAGAATCAGTGATATAGAGGCAAAACTTATAGAGAATAACGAAGCAGAGAAAAAGAGGGAGATTAAGGCAAAAGAGCTCAATTTAAGAATTAGAGAAAGCAGTGACTCATTAAAAGGGAACATCAGAATCATAGGGGTCCCAGAAGAGGAAGACAGAAAAATAGGGGTGGAAGGGTTATGTGAGCAAATCATAGGGGAAAACTTTCCTAACCTGGAGGAAGACACAGACATCAAAATCCAGGAAGCACAGAGGACCCCCATTGGATTCAACAAAAACTGACCATCAGCAAGGCATATCATAGTCAAATTCAGAAAATACTCAGGCCAGGAGAGAATCATGAAAGCAGCAAGGGAGAAAAAGTCCCTAACATACAAGGGAAGACAGATCAGATTTGCAGCAGACCTATCCACAGAAACTTGGCAGGCCAGAAGGGAGTGGCGGGATATATTCAGTGTGCTGAATCAGAAAAATATGCAGCCAAGAATTCTTTACCCAGCAAGGCTGTCATTCAAAATAGAAGGAGAGATAAAAAGTTTGCCAGACTCGGGGCGCCTGGGTGGCTCAGTCGGTTAAGCGTCCAACTTCGGCTCAGGTCACGATCTCGCGGTCCGTGAGTTCGAGCCCCGCGTCGGGCTCTGGGCCGATGGCTCAGAGCCTGGAGCCTGCTTCCGATTCTGTGTCTCCCTCTCTCTCTGCCCCTCCCCTGTTCATGCTCTGTCTCTCTCTGTCTCAAAAATAAATAAAACATTAAAAAAAAAAAGTTTCCCAGACAAACAAACATTAGAGGAGTTTGGGACCACTAAACCAGCCCTGCAAGAAATTTCAAGGGGCACTCTGAGGGCAGAAAAGATGAAAATATATATATATAAATAAATAAATGCCAAAAGCAACAAAGATTAGAAAGGACCAGAGAACATCACCAGAAACTCCAACTCTACAAGCATCATAATGACAATAAATTCATATCTTTCAGTACTCACTCTAAACATCAATGGACTCAATGCTCCAATCAAAAGACATAGGGTAACAGAATGGATAAGAAAACCAGATCCATCTATATGCTGTTTACAAGAGACCCACTTTAGACCTAAAGCCACCTTCAGATTGAAAGTAAGGGGATGGAGAACCATCTATCATGCTAATGGTCAACAAAAGAAAGCCGGAGTAGCCATACTTATATCAGACAATCTAGACTTTAAAATAAAGACTGTATCAAGAGATGCAGAAGGGCATTATATCATAATCAAGGGGTCTAGCCACCAAGAAGACCTAACAGTTGTAAACATTTATGCGCCAAATGTGGCAGCACCCAAATATATAAATCAACTAATCACAAACATAAAGAAACTCATCGATAGTGATACCATAATAGTAGGAGACTTCAACACCCCACTCACAACAATGGACAGATCATCTAATCAAAAAATCAACAAGGAAACAATGGCTTTGAATGACACACTGGACCAGATGGCCTTAACAGATATATTCAGAACATTTCATCCTAAAGCAGCAGAATATACATTCTTCTCCAGTGCACATGGAACATTCTCCAGAATAGATCATACACTGGGACACAAAGCAGCCCTAAATAAGTACAAAAAGATCAAGATCGTACCATGCATATTTTCAGACCATAACGCTATGAAACTCGAAATCAACCACAAGAAAAAATTTGAAAGGTAACAAAAACTTGGAGAGTGAAGAACATCCTACTAAAGAATGAATGGGGTAACCAAGCAGTTAAAGAGGAAATTAAAAAGTATATGGAAGTCAGTGAAAATGATAATACCACAACCCAAAATCTCTGTGATACAGCAAAGGTGGTCATAAGAGGAAAGTTTATAGCAATCCAGGCCTAAAGAAGGAAGAAAGATCTCAGATCTTTCAGGTTGTGTAACCTAACCTTCTGCCTTAAGGATCTGGAAAAAGAACAGCAAATAAAACCCAAAGCCAGCAGAAGACAGGAAATAACAAAGATTAGAACAGATATGAATGTTATTGAAACCAAAAAAAACAGTAGTACAGATCAACAAAACCACAAGCTTGTTCTTTGAAAGAATTAACAAAATTGATAAACCACTAGCCAGTTTGGTCAAAAAGAAAAAGGAAAGACCCAAATAAATAAAATCAAGAATGAAAGAGGAGAGATCACAACCAACACAACAGAAATAAAAACAATAATAAGAGAATATTATGAGCAATTTATATGCCAATAAAATGTGTAATCTGGAAGAAATGGACAAATTCCTAGAAACATATACACTACCAAAACTGAAACAGGAAGAAATAGAAAATTTGAGCAGACCCATTACCAGCAAGGAAATCGAATTAGTAATCAAAAATCTGCCAAAAAACAAGAATCCAGGGCCAGATGGCTCTCCAGGGGAGTTCTATCAAACATTTAAGGAAGAGTTAACACCTATTCTCTTGAAACTGTTCCAAAAAATAGAAATGGAAGGAAAACTTCCAAACTCTTTCAATGAAGCCAGCATTACCTTGATTCCAAAACCAGACAGAGACCCCACTAAAAAGGAGAACTATAGACCAATTTTCCTGATGGACATGGATGCAAAAATCCTCAACAAGATATTAGCCAACCAGATCCAACAATACATTAAAAACATTATTCACCATGACCAAGTGGGATTTATACCTGGGATGCAGGGCTGGTTCAATATGTGCAAAACAATCAATGTGATTCATCACATCAATAAAAGAAAGGACAAGAACCATATGATCCTCTCAATAGATGCAGAGAAAGCATTTGACAAAGTACAGCATCCTTTCTTGATAAAAACCCTCAAGAAAGTAGGGACAGAAGGAGTATACCTTGAGATCATAAAAGCTATATGTGAATGACCCAACGCTAATATCATCCTCAATGGGGAAAAACTGAGAGCTTTCCCCCTAAGGTCAGGAATAAGACAGGGATGCCCACTCTCGCCATTGTTATTCAACATAGTATTGGAAATCTTTGCCTCTGCAATCAGGCAACACAAAGAAATAAAAGGCATCCAAATCGGCCAGGAGGAGGTCAAACTTTCACTCTTTGCAGATGACATGATACTCTATATGGAAAACCCAAAAGATTCCACCAAAAAACTTCTAGAATTGATTCATGAATTCAGCAAAATTGCAGGATATAAAATCAACGCACAGAAATCGGTTGCATTCCTATACACCAACAATGAAACAACAGAAAGAGAAATCAAGGAATTGATCCCATATACAGTTGCACAAAAAAATCATAAAATACCTAGGAATAAATCTAACCAAAGAGGTGAAAAATCTATACATTGAAAACTATAAAAAGCTTATGAAAGAAATTGAAGATGACATCAAAAAATGGAAAAAAGATTCCAAGCTCCTGGATAGGAAGAACAAATACTGTTAAAATGTCGATACTACCCAAAGCAATCTACATATTCAATGCAATCCCTATCAAAGTAACATGAGCATTCTTCACAGAGCTAGAACAAATAATCCTGAAATTGGTATGGAACCAGAAAAGACCCCGAATAGCCAAAGCAATCTTGAAAAAGAACACCAAAGCAGGAAGCATCACAATCCCAGACTTCAAGCTATACTACAAAGCAGTAATCATCAAGACAGTATGGTATTGGCACAAGAACAGACACTCAGATCAATGGAACAGAATAGAGAACTCAGAAATGGACCCACAAACGTATGGCCAGCTAATCTTTGTCAAAGCAGGAAAGAATATCCAATGGAATAAAGACAGTCTCTTCAGAAGTGGTGCTGGGAGAATTGGACAGCGACATGCAGAAGAACGAACCTGGACCACTTTCTTACGCCATACCCAAAAATAAACTCAGAATGGATGAAAGACCTCAATGTAAGTCAGGAAGCCATCAAAATCCTCGAGGAGAAAGCAGGCAAAAACCTCTTTGATCTTGGCCACAGCAACTTCTTACTCAACACATCTCTGGAGGCAAGGGAAACAAAAGCAAAAATGAGCTACTGTGACCTCATCAAAGTAAAAAGGAAACAATCTTCTGCACAGCAAAGGAAACAATCAGCAACACTAAAAGGCAACCGACAGAATGGGAGAAGATATTTGCAAACGACATATCAGATAAAGGGTTAGTATCCAAAATCTATAAAGAACTTATCAAACTTAACACCCAAAAAACAAATAATCCAGTGAAGAAATGAGCAAAAGACATGAATAGACACTTCCTCAAGGAAGACATCCAGATGGCCAACTGACATGAAAAAATGCTCCACAACACTCATCATCAGGGAAATACAAATCAAAACCACAATGAGATATCACCTTACACCTGTCAGAGTGGCTAACATTAACAACTCAGGCAACAACAGATGTTGGCGAGGATGCAGAGAAAGAGGATCTCTTTTGCGTTGTTGGTGGCAATGTAAGCTGGTGCAGCCAGTCTGGAAAACAGTATGGAGGTTCCTCAAAAAACTAAAGATAGAACTACCCTATGCCCCTGCAACTGCACTACGAGGCATTTATCCAAGGGATACAGGTGTGCTTTTTTGAAGAGGCACATGCACCCCAATGTTTATAGCAGCACTATCAACAATAGCCAAAGTGTGGAAAGAGCCCAAATGTCCACTGATGCATGAGCGGATAAAGAAGTGGTATATATATACAATGGAGTCTTACTCCGCAATCCAAAAGAATGAAATCTTGCCATTTGCCACTACATGGATGGAACTGAAGGGTATTATGCTAAGTGAAATTAGTCAGAGAAAGACAAAAATCATATGACTTCATATGAGGACTTTAAGAGACAAAACAGATGAACATATGGGAAGGGAAATAAAAATAATATAAAAACAGGGAGAGGGACAAAACAGAAGAGACTAATAAATGTGGAGAACAAACTGAGGGCTACTGGAGGGGTTGTGGGAGGGGGGATGGACTAAATGGGTAAGGGGCATTAAGAAATCTACTCCTGAAATCATTGTTGCACTATATGCTATCTAATTTGGATGTAATTTTAAAAAATAAAAAATAATGTTAGAACAAAAGAAGAATAAAAGTGAGATTACAAAAAATAAATAAATAACTCCCGGCTTTGAAAAAAAAAATAAATACATGAACAGATAATTCACACTCACACACATACACACACACACACACACACACACACACACACACACATACACACACAGATATAATAATGGCTTTAAACATAGGGAATTAGAGTAATGCAAATTAAAACTTCTATGTCTTCTATGTAATGGCAAAAAATTCAAAAGAACGGCAATGTATTCTGGTAGCGGGCTGTGAGATAGTAACTTTTCATATATTGTTAATGGAATGTTTTGAGGGAAATTTAGCATATTCTAACAAAACAACATAAGCACTTAATTTACTAATTTTTTAATTAATAAATTTATTTATTTATTTATTTATTTTAAGTAGGCTCCACACCCAACATGTGGCTTGCACTCATAATCCTGAGATCAAGATTCACATACTCTACCACTGAGCCAGCCAGGTGCTCCAATCACTTAATTTTTTATCTAGTAATTTATCTAGTAATCCTAATTCTGGCAATTTATTCTGAAGATACACCTCCAACAATACCAAAGTATTATGCACAAGGTTATTCACTGTGGTATTGCGCATAATTGAAAAATATTTGAGGCACTCTAAATGCTTATATAAAGAAAAGCGGCTGGATAAGTGATGGTACATCCACACAATGTAGCATTTTTACACAACTAAAAATAACAAGATGTCTATGAACTTTCTAGAATACTTTCCAAAATAATTGTTACATAAAAAATAAAGGTGCAAACAAGTGTTTGTAATATGAAGGGAGGAGAAATAAGAAAATACACGTTTCTGCTGCATTGTGTAAATAAACAAACAAAAACATAGGAGGGATAACTCCAAAGCTCCTAATATTGGTTACCTAGAAGGAACAGGGATAAACATGGTGGGGAAATGGGGAAAAGGGTAAGGGATGAGGGAAATGACATGAGGAAAAGCATAGCCCCACTGAAGCGGGATGGGGAACAAACCAAACTAATCTAAGTAACTGGATAGTAGTATATTTAAAGTATATACCCCAAAGTTAAAGACAAAAAGAACTACACAGACACACAGCATTCAGTTAGGAGATTTTTTTTTTACAGGGATATGGAGTAGCTTTTGAAACTGTATGTATTGTAGGACTACGCAAATAAGCAAATATGTTGTGGAAAATGAGAGCCACGTTTCTCACTATTGGAGTAAGGGGTTACAAATAAAGAAAGGGTAAAGAATAGAATGAACACTGGTGTTGGATGGAAGTTGGAGGTCTCAGCATGACCTCATGGTTTTAATATCATGCAGATGGACAGAGCTAGAAAGAGGTAGAGTGTGTGAGTGTGAACGTGCTTTTTTTCTGGCTCTGTCCTAGAAGCAAGGGCATCCCAGCACCAAGGGGCACACCTAGTGCTCAGATTTTGTTTTCTAAACAACATTCTCAAAAAACAAACAAACAAAGAAAAAACAGGAGGAAAAAAGAAAAGGAAAGAAGAAAGAAAAGAAACTAAATGAAATCAAGGCTCCTTGAAGAAGTGGTTGATTCCAGGGCTGTAGGAAAAATACAATACTGAAATATCATGTAATGCCAGATAGTAGGACGTGCTCAAAGAAATGAATATGTCTAAAGGACATGGGAATCAACTTGGAAGGACCCAAATTTGGAACAATTTGAACAATTAAATGATGATTTAATGGATTTTAACCCATTTAATAAAATAAGAATCCATTCTGAATAAATAGGAAAATTCTTCCTTTCAGTAGAGTTCCAATTCATAAATATAGAAGGAATGAAGAAATTGAACATTACTATTTGCCAAGCACCACTATAATAATTGTTTTAGGCAGAGATCACCCATGGATGCAAATATAGGTGAATGCAAGTCTAATCAGGAATAGAATATGTGGTGTTATATTATTTCCTCACAAGATATTTATCAATTACAAAGGCTAAAAAAGAAAAGTAACCTTACACTGGAGAAGTCTGGCCTTAACCAAATACATACCACTTAGTGTGATTTATAGAGAAAAATATATTACTTCTGTTGTATTCTTGACAAAAATGCATAATCTGGACATAACCATGAGGAAAAATCAAACTAACCAAATCTAGAGGAATTCAACAAGATAACTGACCAGTACTCTTCAAAACTGTCAGTGTCACTAAAGAAATACAAATTGAGGGACTTTTCCAAAGTAAAGGAGACTATGGATACATGACCTCTAAATGCAATGTATGACTCTGGATTGGATCCTGGGCCAGAAAAAGGACACTAGTGGGAACAATGAAATAAACAGAAATAAAGTCTCTAAGTTAGATAACAGTATTATAATAGTAATATTTCTTAATTTTGAAATTGTGATGTGTAAGATGTTTACATTTAAGAAATCTGGGCATCGGGGCGCCTAGGTGGCTCAGTCAGCTAAGTGTCTGGCTCCTGGTTACGCTCAGGTCATGATCTCATGGTTCGTGGGATCGAGCCCCACATCAGGCTCTGTGTTGACAGCTCGGAGTCTGCTTGGGATTCTCTCTCCCTCTCGCTCTGCTCCTCCCCTTGCTCTCATGCACACGTGTGCCTGCTCTCTCTCTCTCCTTCAAAATAAATAAATAAACTTAAAAGAGAAAAGAAAAATAAATCTGAGTGAAAGATATGTGGGAACTATTTGCATCATTTTGTACTTTTTTATAAGTCTGAAATTATTTCAAATGAGAAGTTAAAAATATTTTTAAAGTAGTGCTTTTTATTGATAATTCTCTTTCAGTAATATGTTGGAGTTATATGAATACACATTTTTTCTTCAACAAAGCTTTTTTTTCTAATTCAAAAATGCAAATTGGGGCACCTGGATGGCTCAGTCAAATGTCGGACTCTTGATTTCGGCTCAGGTCATGATTTCACAGTTCATGGGTTCCAGCCCCACATCAGGCTCTGAGATGACAGCTTGGAGCTTGCTTGTGATTCTGTCTCCCTGTCTGTCGGCCCCTCTACTGCTTGCTCTCTCTCTCTCTCTCTCTCTCTCTCAAAATAAATAAATAAACACTTAAAAATACAATTCATAACCAGTTTAATTTTTTTTTCTGAATTGCCCACATTAAAAAACATAGAGAAAGAAAAGAAAGAAAAAAAGTTTGCATTGTTAAAGTCAATAAGTGCAGTGTCCCACAGGTCAGAGCAGAACTCTGTGGATAAAATACAGTATATATTTCTTTTTCCTCATGCAATTTAATACAGAAGATAGAAATTTTAAGTGACTGTCAATGACAGCTTCAAAGACAAAAGAAGTCACAAAAATAGTGATGAACATGTAGCCTGGTGCAGGAAAAGTAGAAGGGTGGGACCATTTCACCTATTTATTTCGGTGACAGTGGTAGGTGCATTCACTTAATCATTCAACACATTTCTAGGTACTGAGGCCTGAGGCCTAAGAGAAAACCCAGAGAGACAAGATGTGAGCACTGTTTTCAAGAAGCTCACATTTTTGTGTGCACGGGTGTGCTGGGGTGCTGGGTCCACCGAGGAGTAAAGTGCAGACACTAAAAGATGTCGGCATACACAGGGTTATTGGAGGACACAGATGAAGCAACTCACCAAATGTCTTACAGCTGGAAAGGACATGCACAGTAGAAACTGTAAGTGTCAGAATTACTAACCCTATTGGGAGCCTCTCAGCTTGCCATTTCCTTCATGGCAACCACTTGCCTCCCTGAATCTCTGTGTAACTTACCAGTCATGGTGAAAGTAGGGAAAAATCTTTACCAGCCCTGAGAAAGGAAACAACATGTCCAAGGAAAAGTGGAATAGAGTGAGAACGCAGACAATCGCAGAACCCAGAGGAGGCTCAGTATGGCCAGTGCAGATTGAGAGGAGTGAGTGGAAAGAGATGAAGTTGTAAAGGTAAACAAATGCCAGAGCACGAAGGACCTTATACTCCATACTGAGTTCTTGGATGTTATTCTGAGGACAAAGGAGCATGGCTCTTTACAGAGAATTGTTTTGTTTCAGCGTACAAATCTGCAGTAGTTTGCAGTTTTGTTTTGGGACCCTATGTCAGAGCAACTTCCTTCTGACTAATGCTGCCCCCAAAATAACAACAATCCTCCCAATTTTCTGGGCCTATGGAACATTCTGACAATTAGATGATATATTTAAACATGAAGACCAAAGGAGATTGTCTTAGGGAAGATTCTTCTGTGTAGAACATCAGCACTCAAAGACTGTCCCCAAGCTTTTTCCCTTTTGTGTTGGAAACTGGCTTTGCCAGGGTGCCTGGGTGGCTCAGTCAGTTGAGCCTCTGACTCTTGATTTCAGCTCAGGTCATGATCCCACAGTTTGTGAGATAGAGCCTTTCCTTGGGCTCTGCACTGCCAGCACAGAGCCTGCTTGGGATTCTCCCTCTCCCTCTCTCTCTCTGTGCCTCCCCTGCTCAAACACACATTCTCTCTTTCTCAAAATAAATCAATAAACATTTTTAAAAATGAAGAAAAAGAAGGAGGAGCAGGAGGAGCAGGAGAAGGAGAAGAAGAAACTGGCTTTGCCTCTGAATCCAGGGATTTATGGTAGGTAAATATCCTTCACACCCTCACAAACATAATGGTGATTAATAATAATAATAATAATAATAATAATAATAGTAACATAATGGGATTTCCAGTTTCTACTTCTAAATGGTAGGGACTTAGAAATCACTCCATCCTAACAATAGGTAAAAAGCTAAATAGACTAAAAAATCAACAACTCTTATTGGATTTGTAAGAGAAGTGAGGTCACAGGGCAAACCACTACCCTCCAAAATGGAAAAACCTATAAATGAACACAGAATTTCAATTTACCAGAGAAGAAACCCTTAGCTGAAACCTTGTAGCAGGATTCTCACACAGAGAGTCGTGACACCAAGGCTTTTTTTTTTTTCTTCCAAGAAGCAAATTTATTCATGCGGGCACAACTCAGTTGGGTTAGTACCCGAAGAACTGAGCCCCGAATGCCACGTGGCATCGTTTTTTATACATTTTTTTACTTCTGTGTCTCCCATATATGTAACACACAAACGTGCAATCTGATTAAGTGGTCTCATGTTACAAGGTCGTGAGGGATGTTGTCAAATATGTGTATAGCGTGGTTGCCTTGAGGTTTTTTTTTTTTTTTTCTTTCCTTCGGGAGGGGACCCTACCACAACCTCTGTGGGAAATAATACCAGCGCAGAAAAACCAGAACAGTGATTAACAAATCCTGGAGGCTCAGATTGGACGGTCTGGCAATCACAAACTTGAGGGGGACCAAATCATGGGGGAGGGGTCACCATCCTGTGAGTTTTACTTTAAGGACCTTGACCAGGTTCTCACAGTAAATATCAGAGAAAAGTCTTGTGCTAGCACCAGTGCAGGGGAAAAGAAACCATTCTGAAATACACTAGAACACTCTGTTCTTAACAACACCTGCTCTCTGGAGAAACTATTTTAACCAGAGGGGTTTTTATCAGAGGCTTACTGACACAGGGGAAGGGAAATACCATCTCCAGCCCACTCCCACCATCTTGTTCCACATAACTGTGTGAGTTTTGGGGGTTGGGGGAGCATCAGAGAATCCCGTGTGAAGGTCACAGTCCAGAAGCAAAGGTTCACCAAAAGACTGAGACCTAATCATAAGACTATACAGCCCCTCCCCTTCCCTGACACCTCATCATCATATTACTAAAAACTTATTTATAGCAGTTTCTTTAACCAAGTACATGATTTCTTGCCATAAGTAAAATTACAAGATATAACAAAAAGCAAAAATACAGGCTAAAGATACAGAGCAAGGAGAACCAGATATAGCAGGGATGTTGGAATTATCAGACAAGGAGTTTAAAACAACTATGATTAAGTGGTGCCTGGGTAGCTCAATTGGTTAGGTATCCAACTCTTGATTTCTACTCAGGTCCTGATCTTGCAGATGGTGGGTTCGACCCTGTTTGGAATTCTCTCTCCCTCTCTGCCCCTCCCCCCTCAAAATAAATAAATAAACATTAAAAAACAACTATGATTAATATGCTAAGGGCTCTAATGGATAACGTAGATAACAAAGTAAGCAGAGAAATGGAAATCTAAGAAAGAACCAGAAAGAAATACTAGAGATCAAAAAACAATGTAACAGGCATGAAGAATGTTTTTGATGGGCTTATTAGCAGAGTGGACATGGCTAAGGAAAGAATCTTTGAGCTTGATATATCAATATATCTGTTTATCTATATCTCTATATTAGATATATCAATAGAAACCTTCAAAATAGAAAAGCAAAAAGAAGAAAGACTGAAAAAAAAAAAACCCAAAAAATCCAGAGGTATGGAGGAACTACAAAAGATAGAATGTCCCCATAATAGGAACAGAAGGAGAAGAGAGAGCGAGATAGGAACAGAAAAAATATTTGAAATTATAATGTTTGAGAATTACCCCCCAAATTAATGCCAGACACCAAAATGTAGATTCAGGAAGTTCAGAGAATACCAAGGAGGATAAATGCCAAAACAAAACAAAACAAACAAACAAAAACACTACACCTGAGCATACTGTATTTTAAAAAATCCTAAAAGAAGCCAGAGAGGGAGAAAACCTTACCTAGAGAGGAACAAAGACTTAAATCTGACTTCTCAGAAGCCATGCAAAGGAGAGAGTGGAGTGTGGGTGTTTTCAGGAGTTGAGAAAATACAATGTAACGCACAGTGGAATGTTGTCATTTAAACTGCTCATCATAATATTTTGAGGTTTCCAAAACGGTGAAGTGTTCAGAGTCAATGCTAAGTGGCCAAACTGAAAAGGCATAACACTTCTCACAGTTCGCTGCAAGGGGATTTTCCATTCAGTCTCTTTTTACCAGTTGCCACAGACACTTCATAAAATTACTCACCAGAGGTGGGAGTGTTTTTCAATTTTATCTCAAGGGTGTGCTCTACTTCCCTGGAAGAAAAATCCGTTTACATTTTACCTACCAGTTGTGTAAGATTAGTCTGGCTATGCTAACCTGCTGTTAAGACAACAACCACCTCCCCAAACTCTATAAGAGAAAGTTTTTTTTTCTTTGGTAGACAAGAAAATGAGTGGTGTCTATTAAAATATTTTGAAAACCTAAAAATAAAACCTTTCAAAGATATCTTCTATGTCTTCTTTATTTATTTCCTTATTTATTATTTATTTTAAAATTTTTTTAATATTTTATTTATTTTTGAGAGAGAGAGAGAGAGAGAGTGCTAGTGAGGAGAGGGGAAGAAAGAGAGGGAGACACAGAATCTGAAGCAGGTTCCAGGCTCTGAGCTGTCAGCATAGAGCCCACGATATGGGGCTTGAATTCACGAACCATGAGATCATGACCTGAGCTGAAGTCGGATGCTTATAGACTGAGCCACCCAGGCACCCTTGCTTTTTTTGTTTCTTAAAAAAGAATTGATTGTATTGATTTGTTGAAGTGTTTGAGTTATGTGTACTTTATAGAAATACTTATGTGACTCAAAAGACCATTGATATACTTAAGCCATAAATTTAGCCTTAAACTTTCTAGCAACCAATATGAATAGTTAAGTGTTATTTGATCATATATAGATCCTAATTATTTATATTCTTTCTATTTGTGAGAGAGACAGAAAGAGAGAACGGGAGAGAGGGGTAGAGGGAGAGAGAGAATCTTAAGCAGGCTCCAAGCTCAGCAGGAGCCTGATGCAAGGCTCAATCCCACAACCCTGAAATCATGACATGAGGCAAAATCAAGAGTTGGACGCTCAACTGACTGAGCCACCCAGCTGCCCCTATAGATCCTAATTATTTATCATCAAAATCATTGTGTCAAATATTTTGGAAGGCTATGGAGAATGGAGGAGAGAACTAGTGAGCTGGCAGGAGTCACCGAACACAAAATAATCTTTTTTCTACGTCTTGTGTAATTGTCACAAAAGTTCACAAACTTTAATACAAATGCTGTATGTACAGATCAAATTTTTTTGTAAAAAAACAAACAAACAAACAAACAAAAACAACAAACCTGAAGGAGAAGAGCTTCATATTAAAGTTTGACCCAGGTGGATGATAGGGGTTGGGATGAATGGGGCTCAGGAGTCAGGAGAATCCAGGTGAGATTCTGTGACAGAGCTGTACAAAGTACCAGTAAACCCTTCTGATTCTGAACTGCATTTTCCTTCTCTACTTTAAACCCATTTTCTATTGGAAAATGCCATTCTCTTTCATATGATCATCTGTTAAATCTCTGAAGATAGACTTTTTATTATGGAATTTGGTGTCACATCACGTAACTCTTAAAATTCATGCAGGAAAAAAAACAGTGATAACAGAAGGTAACTTTCATCAAATGTTCACCATGTGCCTGGTGTTATTCTAATGCTCCACATGCATTAACCCATGTGGATCACTACGACATCTTTTTAAAATAGGTACTATCGCCACAGAGAGGTTAAATAATTTACCCAAGTTCACACAGTGAGTGATTGGCAGAGCCTAGATTTGAGTTACTTTATTACAGGAATTTTCATACGATTTTCTTCCTATCCACAGGGGAAGTTTTCATCAGCTTTTCAAAAGTTTGTTATAGAGCACCAAATAGATCACAAATTCAGATTTCCCTGTTAGTTCACAGTATAACAGAGTACGAAGCTTATGTGGAATAAAACAAGCACCTTATCTATTTTACCTTATCTATGTGTTAACATTTTGTTTACTCAATTTCCACCAAATATGCCTACATATTAGGCACAATGTAGTATATTTAAATTAATTTAAATTTACAAGGTGTTCTATTATATCTGGATTTGCCTGCAAACTTACATTCCTGTGCCCTATTTTATGATTATACAAGTTAACATTCCTAATAGAAACTTTATTCATGTCTGCTCCTAATTTCCTGCTTGATGTTGAATTGGTCATAAACTAGCCAATGGTTCCTATTCCCAAAGTGTAAAATCGAGGTGTGACGCCTGGCTTATTAAATCACACAGGCAAAGACTGATGTTGTAACTTAACTTTTTAAAAATATGGGTTTCTCTTCTTGAATTGGACATTTCTTAAAGTCTGAAAAAGCATGTCAAGGAAAACTACAAAAAAAAAAAAAATATATATATATATATATATATATATATATATATATCCAGGTTAAAATATGAGAAAGAAAATAGTCCTAGTCCTGAGCTGGGCAGAAGTTTATGATCTAATGTGATTAGCTACTCCTTTGGAGAAAAAAATTAGAATTGTACTTGATAAATCTTAAGGAGTTTAAGAGCCACTTCTGTGAACCCCACCCCTTGTCTCTCAGTCCTGGGAGAAACCTAAGAACCTGTGATCTTTGAGTTCCTCAAAGAGTCTAATGAGCTTGGACCACAGTCCTTTATTTTCTCTTCTAATCTATGAGTTGAAGCTCTTTGCTTTCCTATTAAATATCTCTAGCAGGAGATGCATCATTCAATTGTTCTCTCAGGGAACATTTTCCTGGCAGCAGGTTTGAAATAAAATTTTGACTCCTTAAAATGTTTTTGCCTGAGAAATTGCTTTGGAGATATTTTAATGGGACTTTGTGACTTTTATTAAAATTCAAGTTGAACTGAGGGAGGTGACACTTAGATCTTTATTAGCTGCACTGTTGAATTTACTCATTTCCTTTTCAAAGTCGAGCTTTTGATAGGATGGCTTTGATAGGAGACTAGAACCTCAGGACATTGATACCTGAGGGGGAGGAGAGAGGAGAGTAGCCTAAGGGAAGATAGTATTTGATTCGAAAGTCAGCACTGTTGGAGCACAAGAGGCCAGAGGCACCGAGGCACCATGGCACCGCACTGTGAGAATGTCCTGAAGGAAAGGGACGGAGCAGCAAGGAACTGAAAGCTGTTTCATTCCCAGGACGCCGGAAGGACGCCGGGACTGCTCGTTCTCTCCTGAAGGACATCGTACGGGCGCCAGGCCTGGGATAAGAATGTTTCGTCCGGCGCCAGATGTACTCATGACCCAGTGTATGGAATACACTGCAGGTGGATGGCCTGTCCAGATGTCAAATACCGTGTTGTATGTGCTTGCTGCTGTCAGACAGTTTGCAAAAATGAAAGAGGCTTGAGCCAGGGGACCGATGCTTGCGCTCCGGGAGAGTCTTAGCCCCTGCTTTGTAGTTCTCTCGTCACCGCACCTTTAGGACCCGTCTCTCTACGAGTGTAATTAGAAAACCTAGAGAGAGACAGGGAACAACAGTTTGATATGAAGTAGCTCTCCAACTCTTTGACTGCAAACCCTAAAGTCAAGGGTGAGTTATGGAAGGTTCCAGTTTATGAAAGATTACTTATTTAACTCAACTTTTTATTTTATTTTTAAAAGTTTTGACTTATTTTGAGAGAGAAAGAGAGGGTGGGGGAGGGACAGAGAGAGAGAGAGAGAGAGACAGAGAGAGAGAGAGAGAGAGAGGGAGAGAGAGAATCCCAAGTAGGCTTCCCACTGTCAGCACAGAGCCCCAGGCGGGGCTCAAACCCATGAACCGGGAGATTGTGACCTGAGAGAAAACCAAGTGTCGGATGCCTAACTGACTAAGCCACCCAGGCACCCCTTGATGCAACTTAACTTTTTAAAAAAAATTCTAGATTTTCCTGTGCATCGTTTATTTCAGGATATTATTTGCTAACTCCCTATGACCATACAAGAACTGACTCAGAAGAATAATTTAACATCTGTTCTCTGAATGATCAAAATAGCCCTAGTCTATCTTGACATGAACTATAAAATTTGTATTTTTGAAAATACATAGATGTTTTTTAAAATATAAGAAAACTCATTAATGTCACAAAAATCTATTAATTATAAATTATAATTATTTTATTATAAATTATAATATTTATTATAATTACAATTATACACTATAATTAAATTATTAATTATAACATGATCCTTTGAGGCACTGTTCAGTCAAATAGCCTTGCCTCAAAAAGTAGAAATAAAAAAAAAAAAAACACCTCTTCTGACTTCCTGGTTTTCCAAACACAACCATTTTGTCTGTTGAAAAGGCTGTGATAGGTATTTCCAGAGGGGTGTGGTCAAATGTCCACCAGATGGCACTCCACCCAGTCAAGGCTACAAGTGTCCTTACCTCCTTCCCTTGCTCAGCTCTGTCCCAACGTTGCTACCAGATCTAAAATGTTCACTCGCTACTCTTGTTCATGGACTATCCAAGGGGCTGGGTGGCCCCCCACCTCCAACCTGCCACCATGGAGAGATCCAAGTCTCAGAGTGGTGACTCATTCTTTCCTTCCTTATCCCCCAGCATTGATCATTACTTTCTATTGCAGACTGCATTCCCTGCGGGCACTTTCTCACTTACTCTAGCAGTTCTGGAGTTGGCTGCTGTTAGGCAACATATAGTTTCTATTGAGATATTTTTTTGAGATTTTCTCTTAGGATTCCCCCATATAAATTTTATATTCCGCCTGCCTTTGGGTTTCATAAGATTCAGTCAATAACTCCATATGTGCTGCTCTGTCTTGTTGGACTGTTAGGGTGAGCCCATCAGTTGTCACAGAAAGTTCAGCAACAGCTGCAAATAATTAACTCTAGCAGCTTCTAAAATGAAATCTGAAGGAGTGAATGATTTGGTGCGTTGCCAATGGCAGGAAGCCTGTATTAGTGATTAAGTCACTCCATTGAGCCTTTGATTCACAGGCTTGCTTTCTGTTAGAGCCTTTAAAAAATGAGAGTTATATTTTATGAGGCCAACACTACCCTATACTAAAACCAAAGAATCCCCTCAAAAAGAAAGTTACATGAACATTAATGGAAAAAAAAAACCTCAACAAAATATTAGCAAACTAAATTCACCAATACATTAAAAGGATCATATATCATGATCAAGTGGAACTTACTCCAGGGATGCAAGGATGGTTCAACATTGGCAAATCAATTAACATGATATACCACATTAACAAAATAAAGAATAAAAATCATACGATTATCTCAATAAATACAGAAGAAGCATTGGACACAATTTAACATCCATTTATGATAAAAACTGTCAAAAAGTGGGTATAAAGGGAATGTACCTAACCAAATAAAGTCTGTATATGACAAACCCATAGTTAGTATCATTCTTGATGTTAAAAAGCTTGAAGCTTTTCCTCTAAGACCAGGAACAAGACAAGGATGCTCATTTTTACCACTTATATTCACATACCACCGGAAGTTCTAGTCAGAGCAATTAAGCAGCAAACAAACAAACAAAAAGGACATCTAAGTAGGAAAGGAAGAAGTAAACTGTCCCTATTGGCAGATGACATGATACTATATACAGAAAACCCACAAACTCCACTAAAAAAACTGTTGCAACTAATACGTGAAATCAGTCAGCAAAGTAGTAGGATACAAAATCAATATATAGAAATCCATGGAATTTCTTTACACTAATAATGAACTATCAGAAAGAGAAATTAAGAAAACAACCCCATTTATAATTGAATCAAAAAGAATAAAATATCTAGGAATAAATTTAACCAAGGAGGTGAAAGACCTGGGTATTGAAATCTAAGACACAGACGAAAGAAATTGAAGGAGACATGAATAAATGGAAAGATATTCCATACTCATGAATTGAAAGAATTAATATTGTTAAAATGTTCATACCACCCAAAGTAATCTACAGATTCAATGCAATCCTTATCAAAATTCTACTGGCATTTTTGATATAACTAGAACAAATAGTTCTAAAGTTTGTATGGAACCACAAAAGATCCTGAATAGTCAGAGCAATTGTGAGAAAGAACAAAACTGGAAGTGTCACACTCCCTGATTACAAATTATATTACAAACCTATGATAATCAAACCAGTATGGTATTGGCATAAAAAACAGATGCACAGATCGATGGAACAGAATTGAGAGCCCAGAATTAAACCCACATGTATATGGACAGTAAATTTACAACAAAAGAGCAAAGAACATACAATGTGAAAAAGACAATCTCTTCAATAAGTGCTGTAGGGAAAACTGGACAACGACATGCAAAAGAATGAAACTAGATTACCATCTTACACCCTACACAAAAATTAACTCAAAATGGATTAAAGACTTGAATATAAGACCTGAAACCATAAAATTCCTAGAAGGAAACATAGGTAGTAAGCTCCTTGATATTAGTCTTAGGGATATTTTTGTCAATCCAACTCCAAGGGCAAGGGAAACAAAAGCAAAAATAAATAAAAAGCTCTTGCTTTTTACCAAACTAAAAAGCTCTTACACAGTGAAAAAAAAAAAACCATTATCAAAACAAAAAGGCAACCTACTGAATGGGAGAAGATTTTCACAAATCATATCTCCAACAAAGGATTAATATCCAAAAAATATAATGAACTCCTACAATTCAACAACAATAAAAACAACCCAATAAGAAAATGGGCAGAAGATCTGAATTGATAATTTTCCAAAGAAGACATACAAATGAGCAACAGGCACATGAAAAGTTGTTCAACATCACAAAAAATTAGGGAAATGTAAATTAAACCACAGTGAGATATCACCCCGAATCAATTAGAATGGCTATTATCAAAAAGACAAGAAATAGCAAGTGTTGGAGAGAACGTGGAGAAAAGGGAACTCTTGTGTAGTATTGGTGAGAATGTAAATTAGTACAGCTGCTATGGAAAGCAGCATGGAGATTCCTCAAAAAACTAAGACTAGAACAACAATATGATTCAGCAATTCCGCTTCTGGCTATTTATCTGAAGAATACAAAAACACTGATTTATAAAGAATATGCAGCCCTGTGTACATTGCAGCAATATGTATAATAGCCAAAAAATGAAACAACTTAAATGGCCATCAGTGGATGAGTAGATAAAAAAGATGTGGTATATATGATGGAACACTACTCAGCCATACAAAGGAATGAAATCTTACCATTTGCAACAAAATAGATGGACCTTAAAGGTGTTATGCTAAGTGAAAAGTCAGATGGAGACAAATACTAAATGACTTCACTCATAAAAAACAAAACAATTTAAAAACACAACAAAACAATCAAATAAAACAAAACACATAGATACAGAGAACAGATTGGTGGTTACCAAGCAGGAGGAGGGCAACATGCGTGAAGGGGTTCAATTGTATGGTGATAGGCAGTAACTAGACTTTTAGTGGTGATCACTTTGTAGTGCATACAGATGCTAAATTATATAATGCTATACACCTGAAAGTTATATAATGTCATATATCAATTGTATCATAATAAAAAATATTACAGTTGAACCCAACTTTCCTTGATGGAATAAAACAGAAAAGGGATGTTCAGGTGAAAATCCAAGAGTGAAAGAAGGGGAAGAGTAATTTAAACCAGATGATATAAGCCAGATGACCTATTACCCAAAAGTTGCTGTAGTTTGCTGACCAATTTCCCATTATCCCTTCAGTGAGTCACTCAGACTGTCCGACTTCATTCCGGTTTATAACAGTGCATCACTTAGAAGAATCACCATCAAGGAAGAAGGAACTGGCCATAATCCATGAACAACAAACACCCATTCTTACATTTTCCCTTGTATTATTTCAAATTTTTCACTTGTAAGAGTTGTTTTCTTTATATCATGATTACCTATTGTTTGTTCAATGATAAAATAAAGTATAAAGGAACAAACCAACAAAACCCACACAGTTATCTCTCCACCCACGCTGTTATGTCTCCAGTCCTTAGATACCTCAAACCCAGAGTCTAGGACTCTAGAATTGCCACATGGGACAGACCAACAATCAACCCAGCCAGGACTCTGACAGGACCTGACTGAAGCTCCAAGGGAGGTGGAAAGGACCTGCGCTTCCATGTCTCTAGAGCAGAGATGTTTTCTCAAACATCTCTTTGATTACCTCTAACTATTCCTTAATTTATTGGAGTTATTCGTGCTATCAGTCCGTGCTCAATCCTCTCGTGACTATAAGACTCTGAAGCTCCTGAAAACAGCTGTGATGAAGATGTGTCTTCTTCTAACATTTAACCTATTAAATACCATCTCATTATTCAGTTTCCTTAGAAGTAAAGTATTAGAGTAGTCCACACGTACCTTCTGGTTTTGCCCAGGGCCAACCATGACTACATATATACACAGCTGACCTTCGAATAACATGAGGGTTTAGGATACTGATGCCTGTGCAGTCGAAATCAATGCATAAATATGTATACTTAATATATATTATTCTTTAAGAACTTTATATGCAAATTTTTAAATATATATTATATATTTATATATACATTTAAAATATGTCATTGTTTAAAAACTTTATATATATAAATATATATACACATATATATGTATATGTATACACATATATATATGTGTATACATATATATATATGAACAATTACTTAACAAATTCATTGATATCAAAAGTTTTTGTGGGGGCACCTGAGTGGCTCAATTGGTTGAGCGTCACACTCTTGATTTTGACTCAGGTCATGATCCCAGGGTCGTGATATAGAGCTCCACACCAGACTCTGCACTGAGTGTGGAGCCTGCTTGGGATTCTTTCTTTCTCCTTCTCTCTGCCCCCTCCCCCATCATGCTCTCTTTCTCTCAAAATAAATAAATAAACATTAAAAAAAAAGCTTTTGTGGACATAGTGGGATTTATTACAGTTTACACAAGGGGCAGGGAAAGGAGGAGTTGCATTGCACACGCATAGCACCTGACTTAATAAATCTCCATTAGCCATTTGCTGTTTATCTAATTCCTCCTTCAACCCCCTTGTCATCCCATCAGAGATCACTTCTCACTCCCTCTTCCCTCCAAAACAGCACTCACTCCCTCTGCTTCCTTCTACCTTTTTTTTATTATGCAGGGTATCTGAGAGCTGGCCAGCTTTTACTTGGCTAAGGGCCTATGAAATCTTATTTCAACAAACCAGTCTCTCTCAGGAAGGCAAGATGGGGGATGCAAAATGAGTCGTTGCCTAAAAATTAGTAATTTTTCTAGATCATTACATTGCACACAAGTTTGTCTACTTTCCCATGTGAAGCTAATTTTGTAGATCCCCAAACAGAACCATAAAAGAGTTCAATTAGCTTTGCAAAGCTTTACACAACTCCGATTTTAGTTTTACTGGCATTCATATAAATTACTGGGCTCTTTTCCCCTCTGGTGTGCCTACCTGCCTTCCACCAAATGTCAGATAGACGATTCTGTGCAAGGCTATGTCATCTATTTACATCAAGACTTATCTTCTTTTGGCTTTCACTTCTTTTCTCTGTAAGTCTCCCACATTCCTCTTCTACAAGAAGCATGGATGAGATAAAGGGTGGCGGGAAAGAAATTAGTTTTGGGCTACTTGCCTCAACTTGACCTTCTTATACTCTAACTTATACTCTGCGATAAGAAAAAAAAAAGGCGAAGAAGAAGAACGAAAGCTGACAGCAGTGTCATTTTCAATGCCAGGAAGAGCTGACTATAAGTTTTTTGAGTTCTGGGATCATTCCGTGAAAGGTTCCCTCAGAAGTCACCTGTTTCCCAGCACTGTTCCTTACCTTACTGGGTTTTTACAACTGTTTTCCAAGGCCAGGGATCACATCCATCAGTTAAGTCTCATCTCTACAAATACATACTGTCAGATGGGAGAATAAACAAGGGGTGTGTATCTAAGCACTAACTCATTTCCAATGTTGGGATGGGAAAAAAAAAAAAGAATTTTAAAAATTCTTGCCCATCATATCAAGGACAATTTTACATTTAAATTCAGCTTGATATTTTATCAAACACTTCTTGTGTGGAAGTTCTTTGCTAGGTCTGGGGCTACCAGTGCATATGAGACCATTTCTTTACCTTTGATGAATCTGTGATATAGACAGCAAGATAATTTGACAATTGTTATCAAGAATCATAAAGATATTCTCACTGCCATTTATTTTAAACATACAGATCAATATAAACTGCATGAAAAAAGGACTTTATTGTAGCATTAATCATAAGGAAAAGAACTGGAAACAACTTGTGTAGAGGTCATAGTAGAGGATAATTAAGATTGAAATGAAATATTATCATTTAAAATAATAATTGTGAAGACAAAATAGAAATATTAACTCTAAGGATATTAAAATGATATTTACTAAATTCAATTTTATTATGAAGATATGCTCAATCTCATTTGTATAGTTAACCAGACAGATTTAAGGACAAATACATTCTAAGAAGTATAGTATATAGGATCAGGGAATGTATAGAAATTAGGACAAGGAGAAACTATTTCTTTTAAATAGACTGGACTTGTATGCTGGCCACTGGAAGAGGAGACTCCCTAATATATTACACAAAGTTTTGGGGGAATAGTTAATTACAGGCTGCATGATATAAAAAATTTCTTTGGAACCCAAAGTTTAAGTTTATATACCTGAAGCTCAGACTGTTTCTGTGACTGCCTCTTCTAACCTCCAAAAATACACAAAAAGTACAAGTTACTTGTATTTTCTGCAGAGAGCTCCCGAGTTTTCTTTAATAGAGAAAAAAAGCTAAATGCATATTTTTTGTTAAACAATAGCCAAAAAATAGTCTTACAATACACCTGAATGAAATTAAATTATGGTCCCTCAAGTACATGGACTATTATATAAGAATTAACATGACAACTTTGAAGAAATATAAACATGTCTGTTAATTCAATAAGTAAAAAATTAAAAATATAAATTATTGGTCTTGAACCTATTTATAAAATTTTAATTTCATAGGGACAAGTTCTAGAAGAGCATATATAGGAATGTAAATAGTTGTGTTAGGGTAGTAAAATTTTAGAGGAAGTCTTTTCTTCGATCAATTAAACTATTTTTATATTTAAATAAAAAGAGAAAACTAAAGGCTTAGAGTTACTTGTCATATTCTGCTGAATTCAGCCCATCTATGAAGGAGGAAGGCACATTTATCTTATAGAGTAATTCAGTGTTAGAACTTGGAATGTAGTGTAAAAGAAATTTACTTCTGTAATTTTTAGACAACAAAAGGCCAGAATCCTGCTCCTGCCATTTTCACAGGAAAAGCTAGTGAACTGTCCTTATTTGTAAAGAGAATAATCATAAAACCTACTTTGCAATTTTGTCTTGTTTTGTTTTTGTTTATGTTTGTTTAGCTTTAATGAGAATAAGTGCCTGGTACCTAGTTGGTACTCAGTAAATGTGCACGGTTGGTGGGAGTGTTGTCCAAAGCCTGATAAGAGTCTGCGGGGCACAACCGTGACCTTCAGTTCACCTCCATAAATGGCACAGCTCTTTGCTACTCTACTTCAAGGAGGACTTGGGGAAACAGAAGACCTGGCCTCCATCAATGCCCCTGCCATAAATGTTTCCTTTGGGGATAGAGCAGAGTACAAATGAAAGGTAAATAAATAACCATTTGTTTCATCTCCTTTTTCCATCCCTTTACTCTTTTTTTGCATGTGTGAAGAGTTTATTTTGGGGGCACTTGGGTGGCTCAGTCAGTTAAGCATCCAACTTTGACTCAGGTCATGATTTCACGGTGTGTGAGTTCGAGCCCCACGTCAGGCCCTGTGCTGACAGCCTGGAGCCTGGAGCCTGCTTGGGGTTCTGTGTCTCCCTCTCTGTCTGCTGCTCCCCCATTCACACTCTGTTTCCCTCTCCTTTGAAAATAAATAAACACTTTAAAAATAATTTAAGAACCGTTAAAAAATTAAAAATAAAAAAAAAAGATTTTATTTGTAAGTAATCTCCACACCCAACATGGAACTCAAACTCACAACCCTGAGATCAAGAGCTGTACCTTGCTCTTGAGCCAGCCAAGTGCCCCTCCGCCCCTTTACTCTTGGGATCCAATTGATACACAAAGAACCCACGGGTTTGTAAACACCAAAGCCTCTTTCCTAGTCCATGGGAAAGCTAGAGCAAGGATTAACATTAGCAATAACATTTATTCATTAATTCATTCAACCAACATCTTTGGAGCCCCCAGAGATGAAAAAAATCCTCTGGTGTCAAATTTCATGAGACATCAGCAAAAAGGATGGAGAGAAGGGAGAAATGTTGAGTTTTATTTTAAGCTTCTGATTGGGTTTTCCATATCAAGCTTAATAAAAGCTTCATAGGAACAAGTCATTGCAAATATCTTGCTTCTTAATCCTTTTGACAGAAATTAGCTACCATTGCAGGGAAAGGGGTTTTACAAGGATGATTATGCAATGTCGTACAATCAGCCAAAACGACATGATATTCAAAACCTTTGAAGAGCCTGGCGTTCCTGCTTTGGAATGACTCAATGAAATGTCTTCCACACTGTCTCTTGGGAGACTTCCCTCCTGTCCCACCTATCTGTGGTTCTTCAACCACACCCAGGCTTTGCTCCCACTCTCCGAATTTCCTATTTCCCAAGTATTTGTCACCCTGAGTTATTGTAGCACCCCAATTCACTTTCATACACTTAGTTATGTGGAAGTTAGTCATGTTGTTAGCTACTGGAAAATAAATTTGTAATGATTTTGTCTGAACTGTCACACAGTAAGCTTTCTTGACATCTGGAATCCAGGTAAGGTAGACTGGAATGAGCACAATGCTACAGCGAGAAGTGCCAGAAAACAGAGATATGACGGCAAAGGGGCCATTAGGAGAAGGACAGTAAACTTAACGTTGATTCGAATGTGCAGAATATCAATACTGATGATGTACAAAAAGAAACTATGCCAGATATTAAAAAAAAAAAAAAAAAGGAGGGGGCTACAAAATGAATAAGATATAAGCATTCTGGAACCTTAAGAAGTTTCTGACCTAGTGAGAAAGATGGATATTAAGTGTGAAATCCCATTGAGAAATACAAATATAGTTACGTAGGAGCACAAAGAAAATACTTATTAACCCTGCATATTACAGCACATGGGTCATGGAACTGGTTAAAATCATGGGCTTTGTAGACAAGCCTCGGTTAAAATACTTACTTTAACATCTATTGGCTGTCTAGTTTTGTGTTCTTAAGCAAGTTACTGTCCCAAAGGTAAAATGGGTTTAATACTAATAATTATCTCATAAGATCACGTGTGAGGCTCAATGAACTTCATACACATGTGCCATGTAAGTGGTCAACACATTCCCTATTATTATTAGGTCACTAAAATGGTCTGCTAGAAAAAGCCTGTATTAGAATGATTATAAGGTCATTTTCTATCTTCTACACTTCAGTTCCATGCAAAAAGAAGTCAGATTTTCCAGGGCTAAAAAACAAAATAGGCAAGAAGAATGAAAAGGAGGAGCTATATTGTTTTGCCAACTATCACCGTCTTTGTCTTATTGCCCCTGTTCCTGGCTGTAGGAGACTTCAGATCCCAGATTACATGCCATCAGCCTTCTGTGAAGAATTCCTTGAGTGCAGCTGGCACTTCCTCATCCAGGGTTCCATAGCAGTTTGTCTACAGTTCTTGAATGGTAACCATACCATAATCATAATACCTACAATTTATTGAGCACATGTCACTATTATTCAACATAATTTGCTCTCATCTCCGATGCATCTCTGCAGTGCCAAATAATAATGGGAATTACTGCTCCCACTCTGCAGGCAAGGAAACTGAGGACTAGATAAGTCAAGAGAATTGGATAAGGTAGAAAATCTTGAGGCTAAGATTTGAACAATGGTCTGACTAATGCCAAAGCCCAATTTCAGTGGTTCACCACATTGCTTCCTCTTTTCCACATATGATTTGAACTATTGATTTAAATGTCTGACTCCCAGAGCAAAAACTCTTAGAGACCAGAGGCTCTTTCTTGCACATACATGTATCTCCAGCAATTCATACTAGAGCTGGCATATAGTGAGCACTTTTTGCTCACCAAAAAAATTGTATGACTAAATAAATAAATTAACTCTTATTCTTAGACATTCAAAAGAGGCAGCACATCTCAGTTCATGGATTAAAGGCCTCAACATGGATTTTGTTATTGATCTTGTGATTTTGCTCAATTCATTAGTTTTTACAGTTTTTTGCAGATTCCTAAGGATTTTCTACATACACAATTATGTCATCTACGAGTGAAAATAATTTACTTCTCCCTTTCCAATGTCAATAGTTTATTACCAAGAGTTCATTCGTTACATTGCTGTACAGAATACAAATCAAATTTTAGAATACAGCCCTTTAAATAGTTGGGAAATTCAGGGGCGCCTGGTGGCTCAGTTGGTTGAGCATCTGACTTCGGCTAAGGTCATGATTTCGTGGTTGACAAGTTCGAGTTAGAGCCCCACGTCGGGCTCTGTGCTGACAGCCTGGAGCCTGCTTTGGATTCTGTGTCTCCCTCGCTCTCTACCCCTCCCCTGCTCATTTTCTGTCTCTGTCTCAAAAATAAATAAACATTAAAAAAAATTTTTAATAGTTGGGAATTTCCTAAGATTTCTATGTTAAGGTAATATCTAAGTTGCTGTAATGAAAAGACCCCAAATTAGAGCTGTCCAAATAAAATGAAGTTTTATTTGCTTTTATACAACTCTCTTGACTCGTCCAGAGAAAGGGAGTGCCTGTGAGTTCCATAAACGGTGCTATTCCCAGGCTGCCATCCTTGTCTGCATGATGAAGGCTGGTCTCTGAAGCCTGCCCTCCCTTTTGCAAGAACAGAGGAAAACAGGAAGTCCAGATGAAGTGATTTTCTGTTGGGAAAGTGGAGTGGAAGCTGTGCATATCTCTTCTATTCACATTTTGTAGGAGGAAATGCTGTCATCTGACCACACATTACTGAAGAGGAAGCTGGGCAATATAATGTCTCGCTGGGCAGCTAGAAAAAGGTACAAAAGATGGGGAGCAATTATGCGACTGCCACACCCTTCCAAAGCAAATGCAATAATACTTTTCTTACCTAATGGTCAGACTTTGGATCAACATTCAGAGAAAAAGCCACAGCCCTTTCCAGTATGTGAAAATGCCATGAACAGAACATACAGAGGTAGTCCCCAAATCCTGGTCACTGTTCCCTGTGAGAGGAGAGGAGTTATTCCACTTCTAGAGTGCTCTAACAGCATTGTGAGCAAAATGAGGGCAATAAAGAGCAAGACTGCATCTGTGGTTTTCCCCTGGCATGCTTCAATTTTTCCTAGGCTGCTGCTGGAAGAAAATGAAACACATCAAAGATGTGGAAAGATGGAGAGAAGCCACTAGGTACAGACACAGTGGTTACAGGGCAAAGTGACGACTAATGGCAGGGATGGAGACAGCACACCAAGGAGAAAGCACAGTCTGGGATAATTTAATGCAGAGCAAATATCCCTAAGCACATTTGAGTGTTCTCTGAAGGCATCACTGTGTTGCTGCCAACCACAGAAATTGACGCTTGTGAGGAGGAACTGTGTGAAGGTCGTCTCTAGAAGATGAATATCGGCCCCAGTATTATTTACGTCCTCCCCATCTCTCTTCACTCTCCTCTCCCCATCTCCCCCTACCAAAAACCAATCCTAGGATAATTTTCATCCCAGTTAAATGAGATTTAGGTGACCATTAAAAAAATACCTTTAATGAGAAAAGAGATCTCAACAAGGGTACCTATCACCTAATGGAATGATTGCTGTGTGATCAATAAGGAAGGTTAAATGGCCCAATAGTCACAAAATGATGCATTTAGTCTACATGATAAAGCTATATTTAGTAGACAAAATTAAAATGCTTCCGTGGCTTAAAGGCAAACTTTACTTACCCAAATAGTCTCACTACCCATAGAATTATGCAAATCAGGTATTTATAAGTTGAACTTCATGAACTTGACATTTAATGAAGGATTTCATTCTTTTCCATACTTCATTATACAGGCAAAATATATTTGATGAAAATGAGAATGCATTAATGGATATGTTTAAAGTTATTATTGGTCACAATTGTGTGTGTGTGTGTGTGTGTGTGTGTGTGTGTGTGTTTTGCTTTGTCAGTTTTCCAACTTTAGAATAGAACCTGGACTTCAGAGCAAGTGTTACGAGAGCGGATTTTTTAATCATTTTAAGAATGTCATTTGCATCATTGTAAGATTTGTCCAAAGAAGAAAAGTGGTAGAATAGATAACTCTAAAATGCAATAATCAGAAAGCAATCTATATTTGTTTTAAGAATATGTGTCTGTGTGTATATGTATGTCTAATATTCTTGGTATTCCCAGAATTTTGAACAACTAACAAGGGAACTGACTTGGTCTGACTTGAAACTAACAAGGTCTGACTTGAAAAAGTTACAAAGCTTCTAGCTCCTTTACCCCTCTTGACCTCAGTAAAGCTAAGCAGAGAATTTGGTTCAGTTCCAGCCAACAGGATCTTTTATACATCCACTCTGTAATGATTAGTGATTTTAAGGAGCAGAAAGTATCTTTAGCCAGCTTCAGCCCCAGAGGGGGAGTCTGCCATAAAGATACAAACAAGGAGGCATGTGGGAGTCAGGAACAAGGAATGACCAAGACTAGAAGGCTATCAGAGCTCTCTCATTTGCACCTCTTGATTCATAAGGATTTTTTCTGCTTCTTTAGCCCATGGACAGAAGTTTACATATTACAGGCCTACATGGACAGACTTGTCATCTCCGAATTACAGTTCCAAATTTCCAGGATAGGAAACCATATTGGCCCAATTTATTTTATTTCAGGTTTCCTCCCCTCATCCTACCAGCTATTGTTGCTGTGGCAAAATCACATGTGTGAAAGTGGCTAAAAGGGAAATATCCCTACAGATGGAGAGGTAATTCCCAGAGGAAGGAGATTACTTAGAGGTGAACTGATAGTCTCTAAATTATCTTTTTATATTATGTATTTAGCCCAGAATAAGCATTGTGGGAACCAAAGGGATGCTTATATTATAACCCCTGTCTTAATAAAGGTCACAATCTCATAAACCCACCTCTACAAATGAAGGAGTAAATGTTAGTGCTATGATTAAGTACTGAGTGATGGCGTTGATCCAAAGGGGCTGATTACAGTAGAAGCAAGAGAGAATTTAAATGAAGAGACACGGGTTCAGATCTTGGCTCTGGCTTCTACTCCTTATGTATCCTCCATGGGTCACAGATTTTTCTTTGTGGTCTTCATTTTATTCGTAAAATGTGGAGGATTATATTTAACTCAAAGGCATCTTGTGATGCTTCAATGCAGTCCCCAGCTAGTTTACATGTATCTAGCACACAGCAGAATACAACAGTTTGGTTCCATGAGCTCATTCATGTTAAACACACAACCTCAGTGAAACACTGGACTACGTGTTGGCAACAGAGGTAAGGCACGGGCATTGGTTGTCCTTCGGGAAACCGCAGTCTGTGGGAGTGAGATTGTAGGGGGTGGGGTGGTTGGGAAGGAGACAAATGAACAGATTATTGCAGTGAAAGGTAGCACATTTGTTGACTATGATTCTTGATGTGGTTGGGGTTAATCTGGGCCAGTTTCAGGGAGGTACAAAGACACAAGCTCAGCCTTATGTAGCTAGATAGGATTTTAACAGGAACATTTCATATCAAACTGAGGTAAGACCTTGAGTGGAGCTGACTTAGCTCCACAAGATGATAGTTCACATTTTCTGTGGTAAGGAATCTAAATTAATAATTTAAAAGACCTTTTCCCAAATGCTGCTGTGCTTAAATAAAGGGGCGAAGGGAGATAGCTACGGTGTTTTTGTTTTGTTTTGTTTGTTTTTAATATAATTTATTGTCAAGTTAGCTAACATACAGTGTATATAGTGTGCTCTTGGTTTGGGGGGTAGATTCCCGTGATTCATCACTTACATTCCACACCAGTGCTCATCCCAACAAATGCCCTCCTCGATGCCCATCACCCATTTTCCCCTATCCCCCCCACCCCACCCACCAACCCTCAGTTTGTTCTCTGTATTTAAGAGTCTGTTAGGCTACAGTTTTGAAGAAGGTTTTTACATGGTAAGGGAAGCTAGAAAATCCACCCTTGCAGACCATCCACCTTGAGGCAATTAAGAGCCTATTTTCTGTGCTTGGTGAAAATGAAAATACTCAAGAAAGGAAATGTACATTTGATTTAATAGCATAAGTTAAGAAAAGTTGGACCACAATCTAACAGTAGATAAATTTCAAAATCACTCTTTGCTGGACTTAACTGGGGGGGGGGGGGAGGAAGAAGTGATACCCACACTTGACTATTTTGAAGTTGCTGCTTTGATACACTAGTCAGAAGTTGCCAGAGCTATTTACCATCTCAGAACAATTTGTTCACTTCACTCAGAAATTAGAAGTGTGTTCTGGCCAATAATCCTAAATTTATTTTGTAGTAGTCATTTTTCTTAATGGAAGTGTTTTCCAGATGTTGCCTAAGTCTAGTTGTCTGGGCCCTCTTCCAACAAATGAGGAAAGTTTGATTTCATAGCGTTGTCACTGTTGATTCTGTCTAACCTTTGGACTAATTGGTTCATCCCAATATATTTGCACTGATATATAAGACTTCCAGAACATTGGAAAAACTCACTATTGCTTTTACGGGTAAGTGTCAAAGGTAACTCGCTTTGTGGAATTAAATGTGTTTTCAATTCAATAGGACTATGCTTTATTAAAGAAGTTTGAGAACAGTTTTTAAGGACAGGAGTAGGAAAGTTTTGAAAAGGATCACAGCTACACAATACACCTGTTGGAAGCTTACAAATTTATATGGAGAGTTAAGGGAAAGTTGGAATGACCACTCCTGTGTTTGTTAAATTAAATTTTACTGAAGCTGGTTATTTTTTCTCTGTAAGCTGGGATTTCAACCTTGCACTGTAAGTATATACTATAATTTAAATGGAGTTTGAGATAGGGCTGTTTTTCATTTGGGAGAATTCTAAAGTATTAACATGGACCATAACATGATTGAGATGGTGACTCATGATTTCTTCTGCATAAGATGGTGAAATATTTACAGTAGAATTAAAGCTCGTTATCTTTAAAAGTCTTGTTTCAAGAGTGGGATGGTTTTATCATTAAACCACGTTTTAAAAGTTACCGAAACCGTAAGTAACATGGGCATAAATTAGTGGTGAGATTAAAGAGCAGTTTTCTGATGCTTTTCTTTTCTTTTCAGTGAGGTCTCAGTACCTGGAAACAGACATGGAGTGGAAAATACTTCCCACGTACTTGCTGCTGCTTTCTGTTTTCTTGATTCAGCAAGTTTCTTCTCAAGGTAGCTTAACCACCAAAAAGACTTATTTAACAACTGTTGCTAATCATTCTGTTTTGACTATTATGACAACAAAAGAAAAACAGATTTCTGAAAACGTCCATTTGTTTGAATTTAATGTATAGTATAGTTTTAAAATTATGTAAAAGCATATGCAACATTTCTAAGCATTTTGGAATTCTTACTTTTTCTCATGTCTTATGAAACCTTTCAAGTTTGGAGCTTTTCTATAGACTAATTTTTGTACTCATTTTTGTGGTGACTCCAAAAGTAAAAAAGAAACCACGGACACATGATAAAACTGTGCTATTGTGATACAGTATCATCAGATGAACTGAAAAGAATGACGTTTAAATGGCATGTAATTTTTGCTCACATGTTTCCAGTAAATTTAATGAGTATTTTACATCAAATAAATTATTGCTAGCTTCTTTCAGGATCTGTAGAACTAGGCACCATGGTAAAGTGAGCATTGACAATGTTTCAAACGGCCTTGGATTAATCTTGAAAGTGCTCTGTTTCTTACAAGAACTATTCATCCGGGAATGGACTCTACTTGTGTGAATGTCATCTTATATTATAATATTGAACTATTCACAGTACTCTAAAAACTGTCCTGGATGAACAGTTCTTGTCATTGACATTTAGAGAATGTTAAGATATATCCAGTACAATCACCTTAGCAAATGTCTCTAGCATGCGATCAAAGTTGAATAATGGCAATAATACTGAACCTCGGATTTTCATATCCTTGTTTTTCTTTGATAAGCAAAACCTGAGAGAAGAAAAATCAAGGTGCATGCTTGTTATGGTGAAATTGCATTTATAGAATAGGCATTTCCAGGAAAATAGTTAAAATTCCCATAAACCTAAGCATAAGAGATAATCTCCTGACGTGGACATAGTTTCCGAATCACTAAGATAAGATGGAAAAACACATGGAAGCACATGTGAACGTTTAATAAGGAATCATGGCCTCTACACTATCTTTAGACTCCTCTGCTGTCTTACGATAGCATTACAAGGCTCACAACACTGAGAGCATTTCCTAATCTACCTTTCCTCTGGAATAAGATCAATTGTGCTCCAAAATGGTTTTACTCTCCTTTAAATGAATGAATGTAAAATTATCTTTAAAATTAACAGTGTTAAAAGTAGGACAATCACTTAGTCTATGAAATTAAACTTTTCCTATAAAGATAATTGATTTCCTCATTCAGAAATCTGCTAATTACGAAAGAATAGACTTTAATGTTGTGTTGTCTGCTTTTCTCGCCTTCTCAATTTCTCATTCTTTTTCCTTTATATATAATATATGTATTTATATACATACACTATATATGCGTTTTTGTATGTATTGTGCACATATGTACGCAAAAGGTTGTGAAAGTTGTCCTAATATCTACTATTTTCTTTGCATGTGAAGACTTTCAGTTTCCCAGACTCATTATTTTGAGATTTTTTCAGTGTGTTTCAACGTCCCTCTATGGATTTAGGACATTGCACCTGCCAATTTCTATTCCAGAGACGGATTCGATTGTGACATTTCTGTGGTTTTATCTCTCAGGAAGGTGTTTTCCAAATGACTTTCAGAAATATATTTGAGGATAGCTACGCTTTTGTTCATATTGTTGTTTTTTTCACCCAGAATAACTCTGACCTTTATATTCATGCCCAGATGCTATTTGAACAGTTATTCATTTTGTCTTCTCTGTATCTGTGGTTGTAAACATCTCACTTCCTCAACATTTTTTTTTTTAATTTTTTTTTTTTCAACATTTTTTATTTATTTTTGGGACAGAGAGAGACAGAGCATGAACGGGGGAGGGGCAGAGAGAGAGGGAGACACAGAAGCGGAAACAGGCTCCAGGCTCTGAGCCATCAGCCCAGAGCCTGACGCGGGGCTCGAACTCACGGACCGCGAGATCGTGACCTGGCTGAAGTCGGACGCTTAACCGACTGCGCCACCCAGGCGCCCCTCACTTCCTCAACATTTAAAGAACCGGTTATCCTCACCAGTAAAAGGAGGAGGAAGCCTAGGGAAGTTTTTGCTGGCCTAACCAGCTTGTTTTAAACTCAACATGAGGGATGAGAGGCAATGTGATTGGGTGGGAATAGTGTTGGCTTTAGAATCAGATATATCAGAGTTCAAGTTCTAGGTGACCATGTAACTTATTATCCAAATCAGGACACTTCGGAGAGTGAAAGAGGTCAGTATGAATAATTTATAGGTAACACATATTTATTATAGGTATTATAGGTAACACAATTTATCTGTAATACATATATCCTGGAACCATTAACTAACCAGGTATTCTTGAGCTAGTTATTAAAATCTCTGTGTTTCAGCTGCCTTATCTCTCAAAAGGGGCTACTAATACCCTCCTGGTAACATTTTCATAAACATTAGAGATAACAGCACAGAGATACAGAGATGCTCCATAAATGTCAACTAACCATCAGTTTAGCTGCAGCCTCAGCTGAGCTGTGGCTGCTCTCCGCACCACAGCTCCCCAACCCCACTACTGCCCGAATATCACCCTCTTTATGCAAAGCCATTACCTTTGCCTCATTTTCAAAAGTGTATTTATCTTCTCAGTCTGGTGAAGAATGAAGTGGCATGATCAAGGTCACATCAGAGATCAGGCAAAGATCACCTGGACCCATTGCTAACCATCATCCCCAACCTTTTCCAATTGATAAAATTCTCCCTGACCAAATGGCTTTGTCCTCCTCATTAGACCCCTTCCTTTCTGTAAAGTGGTTTGGCCATGTTTACCCTAGTATTGTATAATTGTAGATTTACCAAGCTGTGCAGGGAGATGTGGGGAAGGGTATTCTAGAGATGCCACCTGCAACTGTGATTATAACTGTCAACACTACATGGAGTGCTGCCCTGATTTCAAGAAAGTCTGCACTGTGGGTAAGTCCTGACAGCTAGTGTCTCCCCTGCCAAGCAGCGCTGTTCTGTGAGTCCCCTTGCAGCCCCTTCCAGTGCTGTTTCCACACTACTGCGCTTCTTTTTGCTTAAATGCCTTTCCCTTCCTTGCATAAATGTTGCAGCGTGCTGTACCTAAGGATGGTGTCAAAGCTCGTGACTCTTGGGGGAGGGAAGAGGAGGGGAGCCTGGGACTCTGACAGGTGCACAAGGTTATTGACTAGTCCAAGTAAAATATCTTGTTGCAAATAGAGAATGCTGTGACTCAGGAGTCATCAAGTAAATAGTAATGAGTACTATTCACTTACCAATCAGAGATATAACTGCTTAGTGATGGGGTTCTTCCATAGCTTCATCAAAAGAATCCATGGATATAAAATAATCTTATCTACTGTTGGACTGTTTGATATAAACATGTTTCTAAATTGTCTGAAAAAAGTCACTTTAAGTACGAAGCATTAGTGTCTTATGAGGAATTTCAGTTAAAACCCAAAGGGTCAGAATTTTAAATGATGGGTGGTATTTCACCTGAACGCATTTTTAGATCATTTTGTTAACACGGGCATTTCATATCCAATTTATGAAAATTATCATTAAAAGTGGTTCAAAGTTATGTTTACTTTAGAATTTGTATGTGAAGTTGATAAATATACTGCTGTACAATTATGTGTTGTTGAAGGTGATAATTTCAAAGAGGCTTTGGTAAAGTTATTGTGTCTCTAACCAAGGCTTATTTTGAAATGAGCAAGTATAATCCATGCCACGGGATTAGGCTGAAATCTTTCAACGCCACATGTTGCCCAGTTCATCATAATAAAAGTCTCTGCATTATAAATGATTTCTGAGCCTAAACAGTGACCCATCTATATTATGCCAGCTCTTTGGAATATTGTAGGATCTGAACATTCACTTAATAAGCATCTATTACAAAGCAGTGGTGTGACATGGAGAGGATGGGGGGATTTCATATGAAGGGTTCCCACTTTTCCATTGTCCGTATGTGAAATGACTCAGCACTGGGGTGTCTCTTAGAGTCTTGAAAGGCAAGAGAAGCTTCCCTGAGGCACCATATTTCCTTCCTGACTTCTCCACTTAGAAAACCGTGTATTTTCCAAATTTCAAATAAAAGACTCAGAAATGCACTTTTGGAAGTCTAGGCAGCTATAAGGTGGGAAATGGCTATCAGTATATGGGTGTGGCTGCGGCTGCATAATCAGTAATCTATGTTTTGTTTTGCTCTGGATAGAGCTTTCCTGTAAAGGCCGCTGCTTTGAGTCCTTTGCAAGAGGGAGGGAGTGCGACTGCGACTCGGAATGTAAGAAGTATGGCAAGTGCTGTTCCGATTATGAGAATTTTTGTGGAAAAGGTAAGCATCGTGGTATCAGTCAGCGCCTCTCAGTACAGCCCGATCTATGCACCTACCTTACCTTTGCTGATAATGTCCAATATGCACTCCACCCAAGGACTTGATTTTACTAGCACAAGCCATTTCATATTAATTTTGCTTCACCAAGATGAATTGATGAAGGAAAGCCTCTTCCAACAGCACTGCCTGGTTCTGCCAGTCTCCAGGAGCTCCAGAGATCGCTGGTTGAGGAATAGAGAGAATAGGGGCTGAGTGCACATACTTTTTCCTCAGGTGTGGTTCAATTTCAGGTGCAATTAACAGTAACCAGCTCATTCCAGGATTTCTTGTTTCACCCTAACGGTGCTGACCCCACAAAGTCAGCAGTCCTTTGAGTTAGCTGTGCTTTTGGCTTCAGAGTTTTTGAGTGTATATTGAAGGACAGAATGACACAGCTTCTCTAAACTTGTAAATTTAGGAGTTTGATTAAAGACACTAAAGTTATAGGCAAACCTACCGAGAAGTTGTCAACCGTCTGTTGTATGTCCCTTCTCATCTCTGGAGCCCATGGTCATCTCCATCTAAATCCCTGTGTGTGATAGAGTCAATAAAAAAGGGATATTGCTCCATTTTAAAATCCTCCTCTCTGGTTATAGGTCCTGGAGAACTAATCTGAGAGTATAATAAAACTTCAGATTTTCCAAAACAGTTTAAAAAAGACTTAAATAATGAATTCTTTTCTTTACCAAATGTTTATTCTTAAATTATACTTTGTTGAAACAATGATATTTGTGAAGGTAAAAGTGAAAATAAGCATTGCTTGCATAATCTTATTCTATTTAAACAAGACTGTACGTCCTGCTTCTTTTGAACAGTGGAGAAATAGGGTAAAAAACTGTTTATCAGCATAGTTGAGGGATATTTCTTAACTGGTCAATGTTTTCATTGGAAAGCAGTCCAAAAATGATGGAGACAACACCCTCATAATCAAAAACTGAGTGTGGAGTTCCTGCAGCTTTCAGAAGGACCCATGATGAAGGATACATATTTATTCATTGCCCTGATAATGGTTTTGGCTGTGAAACAAAAAAGAATTTATTTTGGATGGAAGATGAGTGGGAAGGAAGGTTGGGTAGAGAGTGATGAAGCATTGAAAGAACGTGCTAAAGACCATACTACCGGGTGCTGGGTCAGATTACTTGAGGTTTAAGTAGGACTCAACAACAACAAATTTGATGAAGGTCATGCTTCATTTACAGAATTCACAAAGATAGTCAGGGTCTCAAGTGAAAATAATGGAACCACCCAGAGCTTCAATACTTCATTTTTTACAAATAACAACTGAACCATCGTACGACACACCTCTTAGTTGTTTCGGGATTGCTATAGACACGGCTGGTAGGCATCTATACATTTCAAAATCATAGCGTTTCAAGCGCTGAAAAAATGTGGGTGAAAAAACAGTCCAAGAGGTTGTTTGGCTCAAGATTATGAGCTAGTACATGGCAGAACTGAGCTGTTTGGGGGAAGATAGAGGAAGGTGTGGGGTGGTCAGCTCACGGAGACTGCACGGGCAGGAGTTTCTGGGATGTTTAGTCAGAGCAGCAGGATTTATCACAACTCCCTCTACCCAGAACATCTCATTGTCCTCTGCTTTCTTATCCTCTAGAAGTCCCTTTCCTTTTCTTCTGGTTCCTAATGATCAAAACACGTCCCTTGTCTTCTCTTCTAGACACAGAAAGGGTAGGAGGACGGGTGAGAAAAGGTTTCAAATATACACACCAAACCATTAACAGTTGTTTAACTTGGGGAAGGGCAACACATTTCGAGAAAAGCATAATGTGAAGGTGTGAACTGTTTACAAGACTAAATATTCATGTACAGCTTTTGTAATTAGAAAGAAGAAAGGTGGATTGGCATCATTTTATTTAAATGAATATGAAAACAGGACAAATGTACTTATTATAGTTCTCTTTGTGAGAGCACAAATACCTGTCATTCACATGCAGTAATTATTTTTACCATCATAGAAGATTGGCATAAGGTATGGAGTTGAGTTGAGGGTTTTTTTTGTTGTTGTTTTGTTTTGTTTTAGGAGAGAGAGAGCGAGAAAGATTGGGAGAATCTTAAGCAGGCTCTATGCTTAGTGTGGAGCCTGATGCAGGGCTCGATCCTATGACCCTGGGATCATGCCCTGAGCTGAAATCAAGAGTAGGACTCTCAACTGACTGAGTCACCCAGGTGCCCCTAGAGTCAGGTATTTTTTAGGCAGAGAAACACCTTCAGAAATCATCTAGAATAAAATCAATACGCAGATCTGAAAACAAAATTCAAGAAGGGTTAGTTCATTTGCCCAAGGTCACAAGGGTAGAGACTTGCAGGGCTAGGGCTGGAATTCAGGTTTATATTTTATAGCAATGCTCCTCAGAATTAATCACTTTGTGGTAATTAGTGTTAGGCTAAGGGCCTGCCTACACTGGTTTTCACCAGCCTCTATTCTTGAAGCCAGATGCGTCCATGCCTTTCACAGTTAAGAGTTGCTGATGAATGTCAACAAGATGTTAACTGACTTGTCTCGCTTGGCCTCAGTGCATAATCCCCCATCACCATCTTCAAAGACTGTACCTCCAGCTCCAGGAGCATCTCAAACCATCAAATCAACAACCAAACGTTCACCCAAATCACCAAACAAGAAGAAGACTAAGAAAGTTATAGAATCAGAGGAAATAACAGAAGGTAGGAAGATGACAGATGTAATAAAAGGTTTTGAGATGGACTAAGCTGTAGGTGAACTACTTTTAAAAGACTCTTCATAGAAAAAGGGAATCATATGAGTCATGAAAGGCTTATTACACTTCTTAAAAAAGTGTCTTTTAAGTCAAAGTTTAAGCCAAATTATAAACCCTCAGATATTTTTCTTACAACTGAACCCAGCATGGGTGTAGGTTACAGTAATCAGAAGACAAATCTCATTGGGAAAAAAAAGCCCAGATCTTCTGCAGAATAATTAGATTCTGTGAGACATGGGGAATTTGAGAGAAAGTAATATATATTGCTAGTATCTGTGATAAGCTTAGCTACCTGGCTTTTAACTGACAAATTTAAAGAGCAGTTGATCATATTACTGATAAATTAAAAAAGCAGAACACGGACATTTGCAGAGCAGTCAACAACATTTCTCATTGTATTTGGACTGGCGTTTTTTGCTTTCAATTGCAGTTGGTGTGATCAACCTTTTTATTTGATTTATAGAACATTCTGTTTCTGAAAATCAAGAGTCTTCTTCCTCCTCTTCCTCTTCCTCTTCAACTATTCGGAAAGTCAAGTCTTCCAAAAATTCAGCTGCTAATAAAGAATTAAAGAAGAAACCCAAAGGTTTGAGCATTGATAAAGATCAAAGACTATATCAATGCCATATTAAAAATAATTCTCTAAAAGCAATGCGTATTGGTAGAATGGTTTGAGGACATTTCAATACTTGGGGCATGTATAGATTTGTAAAAATAATTTGTAAAAATTATTTTAGAAGATACTAATGAGAACTTCCTATAGGAAACTAGTGCAGAGCAGCTAAGAAAGCACTCTTAAAACCAAGGATAAGAAGATGCTATAGCAGCAGCTCTGGAAACACAGGATGGCACCGGAGATGATTATTTATGGTTTTTGATTTTCATTCCTGTCTACCTGATATCATTTTTCTTTCTTCTCCTTCCTCTGTGTTCCTTGTGGTTTTTGCTTTCCCTTTTATTTTTCCTTATTTTATTTTGCACACATTTATATGCTGCTTTAAGTGTTTTAAAACGTTAATCCATTAAAGTCTCATACACATGTCTGGGAAAGGCAATATTATTAACCACGTTTTACAGATCCTTTTTATTATTTTTCTAATAAATTATGTCATATCTGGCTGATTTTTTTTTTTTTGTAGTAGAGACTGTCCCACAGAGTAGGCTATTACCTCCTAAAAAAAGATTCCTTTTGTTCTATTTTTTTTTAATTTCCTGAAATTCTAAAATACATTCTCTTTCTCCAGGAAATACTGAATTTTGGATACTGGAGTTTCAAAGAACTATTTCCTGGGTGGTTGTTATTTCCCCTGAAGCCTTTACTCTGGCAGAATAGCCAAATAGTCGTTGAATCATCCAGAGTCTTGCATACAATGCAAGTGCAATACATGTTAAATGGAACTCCTCTCAGGGATGAGCTCTTGATGTGCTCTTTGGGTAGCTGCTAGGAGAAATCCTGTTCAACAAGGTCTTTGGCTGCCATGGCATCCTAATCCCCTCTCTGTATCCCTGGGCTGCTGAGTTTAGGTGGGCAGAGGAAAGGGAAGAGCTAACAGCTGTGTGTATGGAAACAGATTAGTAGGGACCGCTGGAGTGACTGGAACACATTCCTGGGGTGTAGTTGTAGAGGCTTCCGAGGCCAATTGGTACAGTTAATCTTGAAGATGTTGGAACTAGGTTTCCAGAAGGAAGAGTGCAGCACTCAACAGTGTGAAGTAAAAGGAGTGGAGGAAGTGAGAGGCAAAGAACATTAATATAAAGAGATGAATTCGTGTGGTTGATCATGTTGGTAATTTCAGAGTTGCCACTTGTTTCTAGACATTAATAGTATAGACTTTTACTTGTGCTTTTTCATCCCTTCTCATCAATTCCCTAAAATAGCCCAATCAGATAAGTTAATCATTTCCCATTTTACAACAAATTAATGAATTACAGGTTAGCAATTTGCCGACAGATAAAGCAGTTTGATCAGCTATCAACACAGCTAGCTGGTAAGGACGAGCTCTTTAGGTCATTATGGAAAACTATTCAAAAGTAAAAAATGTGCATATTTTTTTTTTCTAGTAAAAGATAACAAGAAGGAAAAAACTCCTAAAAAGAAACCTAACCCTGAACCACCAGTTGTAGATGAAGATGGAAGTGGACTGGACAATGGTGACGTCAAGCTCACCCCGACTCCTGACATTCCTACCACCCAACGCAATAAAGTTACCACACCTCCCAAGATTACAACAGTCAAACCGACAAATCCAAAACCCAGTCTTCCACCTAATTCTGATACACCCAAAGAGACATCTTCAACAACGAGTGAGGAGACAGCAGTTGAAACTAAAGAGACTCCTATAACGAATAAACAGACTTCAAATAGAGAAAAAGAGACTACTTCACCTAAAGAGAAACAAAGTGCAGAGAAAACACCTGCTAAAGATTTTATACCCACATCCAAAGCTCCTAGTACATCTACACCAAAAGCTGAAACTACAACCAAATCTCCTGCTCCCACCACCACCAAGAAACCTGTTCCCACTACCCCCAAGAAGCCTGCACCCACCACCAAAGAGCCTGCACCCACCACCCCCAAGAAGCCTGCACCCACGACCAAAGAGCCTGCACCCACCACCCCCAAGAAGCCTGCACCCACCACCAAAGAGCCTGCACCCACCACCCCCAAGAAGCCTGCACCCACGACCAAAGAGCCTGCACCCACCACCCCCAAGAAGCCTGCACCCACGACCAAAGAGCCTGGACCCACCACCCCCAAGAAGCCTGCACCCACGACCAAAGAGCCTGCACCCACCACCCCCAAGAAGCCTGCACCCACGACTAAAGAGCCTGCACCCACTACCCCCAAGAAGCCTGCACCCACCACCAAAGAGCCTACACCTACCAAGGAGTCTGCACCAATGGCCCCTACAGAGCCTGCACCCACCACCCCCAAGAAGTCTGCATCCACTACCACCAAAGAACCTCCACCCACAGCCCCCACGGAGCCTGCACTCACCACTCCAAAGGAGCCTACACCCACTGCCCCCAAGGAGGCTGCACCCACCACCCCCAACAAGCCTGCTCCTATTACCACCAAGGAACCTGCACCCACAGCCCCCAAGGAGCCTGCACACACCACCCCCAAGGAACCTGCACCCACAGCCCCCAAGGAGGCTGCACCCACCACCCCCAAGGAACCTGTACCCATGGCACCCACGGAGCCTGCACCCACCACTCCCAAGGAGCCTGTACCCACAGCCCCCAAGGAACCTGCTCCCAGCATTCCCAAGGAGCTTGCACCCATGGCCCCCACGGAGCCTGCGCCCACCACTCCCAAGGAGCCTGTACCCACAGCCCCCAAGGAACCTGCTCCCAGCATTCCCAAGGAGCCTGCACCCACAGCCCCCAAGGAACCTGCTCCCAGCATTCCCAAGGAGCTTGCACCCATGGCCCCCACGGAGCCTGCGCCCACCACTCCCAAGGAGCCTGTACCCACAGCCCCCAAGGAACCTGCTCCCAGCATTCCCAAGGAGCTTGCACCCATGGCCCCCACGGAGCCTGCGCCCACCACTCCCAAGGAGCCTGTACCCACAGCCCCCAAGGAACCTGCTCCCAGCATTCCCAAAGAACCTGCACCCACAGCCCCCAAGGAACCTGCTCCAAGCATTCCCAAGGAGCCTGCACCCATGGCCCCCAGCAAGCCTGCTCCTATTACCACCAAGGAACCTGCACCCACGGCCCCCACAGAGCCTACACCTACCACCCCCAAGGAGCCTGCACCCACAGCCCCCAAGGAGGCTGCACCCACCACCCCCAAGGAATCTGCACCCACAGCCCCCAAGGAGGCTGCACCCACCACTCCCAAGGAGCCTGCACCCACAGCCCCCAAAGAACCTGCTCCCAGCATTCCCAAGGAGCCTGCACCCACAGCCCCCAAAGAACCTGCTCCCAGCATTCCCAAGGAGCCTGCACCCACAGCCCCCAAAGAACCTGCTCCCAGCATTCCCAAGGAGCCTGCACCCACAGCCCCCAAAGAACCTGCTCCCAGCATTCCCAAGGAGCCTGCACCCACAGCCCCCAAAGAACCTGCTCCCAGCATTCCCAAGGAGCCTGCACCCACAGCCCCCAAAGAACCTGCTCCCAGCATTCCCAAGGAGCCTGCACCCACAGCCCCCAAAGAACCTGCTCCCAGCATTCCCAAGGAGCCTGCACCCACAGTCCCCAAGGAGACTGCTCCCACCACCACCAAGGAGCCCATCCCCAAACTTCTCAAGGAGCCCACTCCAGCTTCTCTTGAGACACCTGCTCCAACCAACTCAGAGGGCTCTACTACAACCACCATGGAGCCTCCCACCACTCCCAAAAACCCTGCTGAATCAACTCCTGAGTTTCCCAAAGAACCCACACCAAAGGCTCTTGAAAACAGTCCCAAAGAACCTGTTATACCTGTAACTAAGGCTCCTGGAGTGACCACACCTGAAATCACTACAACAGCTAAAGACAAAACAACAGAAAAAGACATACACATGACACCTGGAATTATGGCCGCTGTACCTACATCAACTCCGACAGAAGAAAAGACCACTGATTCCAAAACAAGAACAACCACACAAGTAACATCATCCACATCATCCAAAAATACTCCTCAAGCCACAACTCTTGCACCCAAAGTAATGACTACAACAAAAAAGGCAACTACATCTGAAGAGACTATGAATAAACCCGAAGAAACCAGAGCTGCGCCAAAAGACAGAGCTAATCCTAAAGTGTCAACTCCTAAATCCCAAAAGCCAACCAAAGCACCAAAAAAGCCCACTTCTACCAAAAAGCCAAACACGATACCTAAAGGGAGAAAACCAAAGACTACACCAACTCCCCCAAGGATGACTACATCGACAGTGCCCAAATTACACCCCACCTCTTCCACAAAAGCCATTCTCCAAACTACCACCAGCCCCAACCAAACACCTAACTCAGAAATCGTTGAAGTAAAGCCAAGTAAGGATGGAGATGCCGCAGGAGAAAAACCTCACGTGATCCTCAGGCCCCCTGTGTTAACTCCTATATTTATCCCAGGCACGGATATCTTAGTGAGAGGATCCAATCAAGACATTGCCATCAACTCCATGCTTTCAGGTAACAAGCATCAGTTACTTTGTTTTAAAATTGGTAATGTTAAATTTATTTGGACCAGAATGCCAAGTTAGTATCACTCTATTGAAGTACATTATCTAGAATCCTGAACTTGTTAACTTGTGGAGTTTTACAGCTTCTCCATAGGTAAGCAGAGGAGTAATTGTAGTAAGGTTATTTGGTCTTTGGAAAATCATGTAATAACCTAGTGTGCTAGGAACTTAGTGCATCTGTATCTATATGTAGACACAGTGTATAGAATGTCAAAAATACTTAAGTGGAAGTCTATCCTTAAAAGAGTATAACGCGGGGCGCCTGGGTGGCGCAGTCGGTTAAGCGTCCGACTTCAGCCAGGTCACGCTCTCGCGGTCCGTGAGTTCGAGCCCCGCGTCAGGCTCTGGGCTGATGGCTCGGAGCCTGGAGCCTGTTTCCAATTCTGTGTCTCCCTCTCTCTCTCAAAAATAAATAAACGTTGAAAAAAAAAATTAAAAAAAAAAAAAGAGTATAACGCAAAGCAAAAACCTGCAATATTATTCTTTACCAAACCAAGTCTCAAAGGCAATCCGAACTGAAAAATGGAATTTTGTGTTGGGATCAAACATCCTATAATTATCTAATACATGTAGATAATGGGTAGCCTGGCCTATTCCAATTCGTAACTTATTTTTATATATTACTTTTTGAATAATGATCACTTTTAAGTAAAACAATTATGAAATCTCTCTCTTCTTTTTCATTTTTGAAATACACACACCTCCCACTAGTCCCTTCAAAGGCTGAGGAAAAGGTGAACAGAGGAAAACAACACTGTGGGAGGATTTGAAAAGAATGTGAACACTTTTCGCATTTTCTTTTATCTTGGCTTAATTTTTTGTTTTAGATGAGACTAATTTATGCAACGGTAAGCCAGTAGATGGGCTGACTGCTTTGCGCAATGGAACATTGGTTGCATTTCGAGGTGAGCTATGCACGTATTTCTTTTTCTGCTCTTCATTTTGTTCTTGGCATTTGGGAGAACCAAAGAAAAGTGGAAGTTTGGGTTAAGCTTTCTGGAGGGAAACTGATTGATGAACGTACCTCACACAGTATTATGAGAACCTGAGAGTAATAACCAAAATATAAGATTAACAAAATTGGACATATTGGGAGAGACAAACAAAACAAAGAACTTGAAGAGATACTACTAAGATTTTTCGTTCCATTAGAATGAAAAGGTAGTTCATAGTTTGATTTCGTATCAAATGAAACGACATCAGGATTTCTATTACCTGCTCTATTTTACTTGAAAATAACATCTTGATTGCGATGTTTTCTACAGTGCTACATTGTGTGTGAGTGTAACAGAGCAGCAGTTACTTCCTGTTAATTCTCTGCTGTGCCTTCTGCTGGTCCAGTCCTCTTATATTTTAATTAAATCTGACCGGAAACAAATCATAGACTAGCACAGTAGAGGCTAAAGAGATTTTGGCAGTCATTGAATTATAACTCCTTGGTTCTAAAAGGTAAAGAAATGGAGAGAGAAGTGACTTTCTGTTAAGTCACAAAGCCAGAAGTTTCTAAGGAAACTGGAAAATTAAAATATTTCAAAGGCTTGAACTTCAGACTTGAGAAATCTCTACTCTCAGAAATGTTCAAATACTAACTATACTAGTCCTCATGGTATTGACTAAACTTGTCACGTAATGTTTATTTATTCAATCTGTTCTTACGATAGACTAAATTTTTTTTTATTTTGGTTTCTTTATTGGGATTCATTCAGCTTACAGGCTGATAGATCACTTTCAATTTTAGGTCATTATTTCTGGATGCTAAGTCCATTCAGTCCACCATCTCCAGCTCGTAAAATTACTGAAGTTTGGGGTATTCCCTCCCCCATTGATACTGTTTTTACTAGGTGCAACTGTGAAGGAAAAACTTTCTTCTTTAAGGTAAGAAAAATATCTTTTTTCAGAGAAATCAGCAACAAGCTATTCTTTATTATAACAGCATAAATCAGCTTAACCTCTACTTCAGAAGGGTCTCCATATTTTATTAAGCTATTCTATCATCAAAATTTAATCTGAAAAGTTAACAACGTGGTAACATTACAGGCTAATTTATTCACTTAATGAAGTTAAAACTTTCTCCCTATATTTAAGTCTAAGAATGAATCCCTAACCTTTTTATTCCGAAGCTGTTAACATCATTTCCTCTGTTGAATTATCAGGATTCTCAGTACTGGCGTTTCACCAATGACATAAAAGATGCAGGGTATCCCAAACAAATTGTAAAAGGATTTGGAGGACTAAATGGAAAAATAGTGGCAGCTCTCTCCATAGCTAAATACAAGGAAAGACCTGAATCTGTGTATTTTTTCAAGAGAGGTATGTGTTACATAATTGACAAGATTACAAAACTTTTAAGAGTTGATTTGTCTGGGAAATTTTATTCAATATTTTCATTTATTACTGGGTTTACTGTCAAAAGATCTTTAATGGCTGGACTCAGATATTTTCAATGAAAAAACTGAGGACAGGAAGGAGTATTTAGAGCTCTCAGCATACAAATTACAATTTCATTTGAATGTTCAGGTCCTTAATGTAAGTGTCATCATTTACTTTCAAACAAAGTTAAATATACAAATATACAATTTGTTGGTTTTGTTCATTCAGGAAGGATTTCAGGACTCAGTAATTATTTTATAATACCCTTGGACTAATGGTCATTAATGTCTGGACATACTTTATGAAAGACCTTGATCATTTCCTCTATCTTGTAAAAGCTCTTTTCCACCTTTTTGGAGGATTAAGCTTAATTTTCATTATTATATGTGATTTTCTAATACATAATAGGTGGCGGCATTCAGCAGTATATTTATAAACAGGAACCCGTCAGAAAGTGCACTGGTAGAAGGCCTGCTATCAATTATTCAGTGTATGGAGAAACAACACAGGTTAGGAGACGTCGCTTTGAACGCGCCATAGGACCTTCTCAAACACACACCATCAGAATTCGCTATTCACCCATCAGAGTCTCTTATCAAGACAAAGGTAATGTTTCTCACTGTGTCAAAAATTCTTGCACATGAAACAGATGTAATACAGTTTCTTACAGAATGAAGCTTATTGAATGCAGTGACTAAATAGCTCTAATAATTGAAAGCGTATTGATGTAAAACATCAATCCAACTCAGTGGAGGACCAGATCAATACTTTCTTTGTGTGTGTGAGTAAAGAAATGTTTATTCAGGTTTGTTCATTGTAATTAATACCACTTATCAGGTACCTCTTACCAAGAACATTACATACAAATCTGTAAACCTCAGAAGAGTCCTGTAAGGTAGGTATTTGTACCATGTCAGAGAGAGTAAAAACTAAGGCACTTAAGTTAAATAACTCACCCAAAGTAGTGCTACTAAGTCACCAAACTGCGATTCAAACCCAGGTCTGCCTAATGGCTGCTCTTTCCTATAGTACATTGTTTTTCAGTCTGATCTCTTTAAATCTACAGGTTTCCTCCATAATGAAGTTAAAATGAGTTTATACTGGAGAGGATTTCCAAATGTGGTTACTTCAGCTATAGCACTGCCCAACACCAGAAAACCTGATGGCTATGATTATTATGCCTTTTCTAAAGGTAAGCTATTAAGTAAAATCTTCATAGGTTCTTACAGATGTGCTCTAATCTCTGAAATAATATAATCAAAGCAAAACCACGAGTGTTCAATGGTGACTAAACATGAGAAGTTAAACTATACTTATTCTAATTGCTCTGAAAAAGAGAAAGTTTAGATTTTCACTTTATTTTCAACTGAACTGAATGTGCTACAATTCAATTCTGTACTATCCTTCATGAGATTAAAGCCTAGTATAATAAAACATATTACTTGAGTAAAACTACTACTAAAAACAGTATTTTACTTCTACTGCCTGTGGCATTTATAGGAGGTCTTGTGCCACAAAATATTACTGATTTGCATCACTACACAGTCATGAAGATCACAAAGAAGTTGAGAAACTAACTTTATTAATTCAATTATATTACCTGGGACACTTTTCTTAGAAAAATTCAGAAATCTAAGTTATTCTACCTATATAAATGTCAAAAATATTTTTAAAGGATAAAACAAGTGAATAATTTTTTAGACTTAGTTTTTCTCAAATTCTTACCGTGAAAAAGGAGAGATGAACCTAATTTTATGGAAAGATGGTGAAAGGTCAGTATGGGAAAGCAATTTTCTTTTTGTAAATTCAAATTAATTAATCTAAACATTTCTGATATTAAATTGACAAACACTGTCTTTGAGTGTAATAATAAAAAAAAAACCCTATTTTTAGTTCAGGTGTTTTGTTTTCTTTTTAATTAAAAAAGGATTTCTCTTTTATTTAGATCAATACTATAACATCGATGAACCAAGCAGAACAGCAAGAGTCATTACTACTCGTTCTGGGCGGACCTTGTCCAATGTCTGGTACAACTGTCCTTAGACCCACGGGCAAAGGAAGAATCAACTAATTAAAATGAAGAAAAAAATGAAAAATTTTGACACTGAAACACATTTTATTAATAAAGAATGTTGAGAGAAGCATACCGATTTAAATACAAAAAGGTTTTTAATCTTGACAACCATTACACTAAAACAGGCTTGGACAATCTTATTCACAATTATTACAGTTTACAGGATATTTAATTAATATTTCCTCTATTTATTCCTCCTCTCCCTCCCATTGCATGGCTCACACCTATAAGAGAAAAAAATAACCAAACTGAATGCATCTTTTAAGAAGTTAGCTCAAAACTGGAGTATTCACTTACCCTAGGTCATTATAAAAATTTTCAATATCAAATATCTAGGTATATAAATATAAAACTGTGTTAGACATTTGACATCTTCAGTGAAAATTAGTACAATTAGATTATTATTTTCATGACATGAATACAATCTTTAATGTTTACCTTAGAAGACATATTAAAAATTTTAATTTTTTTAACTAAACAAAGTCACAAAGCTTTATTCTGTAGTGTAAGAAGTATAACAATAGGCAGAGATGTAACAAATGACTATCTAGTACTATAACACTTCAGCTTCTCAAAATCTTTACTTTTAACTCAAGGAAGAAATGAATAAATATGAATTCTAAGTACATATTCATTATATACCTATAGTTTACAAATCTTTCTGCAAGAAGCTTACAGGTTAGTAAACATCACATGCTCAATGTGTAATAATTTAATCAATCCTTGAACATTAAAAAAACCTAGATACAGTTGGAAGTTTAAGGGTTAGAAAACTTGTTCCGTGTATTACTATCATACATCCTATCATGTAATCAATATGTCAGAAATTTACCTCTCTGTCTGTTAAACTGACGACCACGGACACCTTGTCTCAATGTTGTCTGAAGTCTTACTCGTCTGAAAGGCTTTGGTTGACTACTGCTAGTATCTAAGGAAAAAAAAACGCATTAAAATATAAGAAAGCAGGTTAAAAAATAAGAAAAGCATTTACAATGACAAAATCTAGTTACTAAATGCATGGATAAATGCAGAGGTGTCCATTTGTTTCAGTATTTAAAAGTTGTTTCATTTTTAACAAGGGACATTTAACAAACAAAAGAGTAAAATGTAAAAAAAAATTTCCTTATTAAAAAGAGTGCTTGAGGTTTTTCATTCATTCACTCCACTCATTTGATAAATATTCACTTGGTGCCTATCCAGGTATCACTGTGCTAGAAGGTGAGGACTACAATAAAATACCACATATCACCTCCCTCAGGAAATAACAGTGCCCTACACTATGTGATCATTATCTGAATCCTCTCGTTTCCAGACACCCCAAATCTTGCCAGCTCAAATTTATCCCCAAATCTGACCTCTTCTCACAAATTAAACTCTACCAGCCTGTCTAAACATCACTGTCTTAACCCTGAATCAGTACGATATCCTCCAAACTTTCTCCTTCTTTCTGCCCATTACACATTTTCAAATCTCTTATTTACACAGCAGCGAAACTGGTACTGTTAAGTCCTTATTACTACTCTGTTTGAAGCCCTCTAAAAAAGCTTCCTAAATCCAGGGCACCCGGGTGGCTCAGACAGGTTAAGCATCTGACTCTTGATCTCACCTCAGGTCATCTCACGATTCGTGAGATTGAGCCCCATGTTGGGCTGCACACTGACAGCACAGAGCCTGCTTGGGATTCTCCCTCTCCCTCTCTCTTTGCCCCTCCCCCACTTATGTGCGTACACACACACACACACTCTCTCTCTCTCTGTCTTTCTCAAAATAAATAAATGAACTTAAAAAAAATAAAAGCTTCCTAAATCCATGAAAGCCAAAGCAATTATGATGATCTACTGGGCCTCTCCCCCGGTTCCTCTCTGGTCTTCCTGTGCTCTAACCACATTGGCCTCCTGGCTGACCTTGAATATACCACACTGCTGTCTTAGGGACTCTGCATCTGCTAGATCTCTCACCTGGAACACTCTTTTTCCTCAAAACTGCACAGCTTTGCTACCTTACCCATTCCAGGTCTTTACTGAAATGTCATTTTCCTAGTAATGCTTTCTTTTGCCTGGCACACGGTGGGCACTGAAATATTTACTGACCAAATGAACAATTGCTCAGATGAGGTGGCTTAGTGTTTTATATTACTATTACCAAAAAATGTAGACATCCTAATTTAATAGCATACTATATAAGGGAACAAAAACCCTATCTTCTTATGCAAGTCCCGGTAAGATATAACTAGTGCCCATTCTACAGTTGAAAAGAATTCTCATGGGACATTAGAATATAATTGGAGAAAGAGCACTTCAGTAATTCTATTATTAATAATTCTGATAATTATGATACTTGAGCCCTGTGGACTGTAATGCATTGAGTTATATAGTTTATATACATTTCTAATTTGACTACAAGATTAATTATGACCATCCATACTTCATAATAAAATCAATGTGCAGGCATTTAAAGTTACTAGCTGTTAAAAGGGATCTGAGCCTTGGGATGTTGGCTCATCGGTTGATGTGTCAGAGAAAAGCAGCTGATAGGCAGAAAAGATCTTGAGATAGTAAAGTCCCATAACTGAAAAAAGTAATAACTGAGCAGATCTTCCACAGAACATGAAGGTTCCATGGCAGAATTTGAGAATTACTGCTATAAACAATTCAAAATAAAAATAATCAGAGTGGATGATGGGTACTATATTTCTTCAATAATAAAAGTAATTCCGTATCTAAAAACTGTAAGACAGATAAATTAGTACAGCGTATTATTTTAAAAGTGGAGTCCCTGAAGCCAAACTTCTTGAGTTTGCATCCTGGCTTGCCCATTATTTATTAGCTATGTACTATGGCAAAGTTATTCAACATTTCTGTGCCTCAGTTTCCGTATGGGTGATTACCATGTTGGTTTCATGTGAGAATTAAATAAATATATGTAAAGGGCTTAAACATGGACTGATACACATAAGTGCTCAATAAATGTTAATTACTTTTTTAAGAATACCAGATAAATAGTTTTTATTGTAGGAAAGATACATAAAATAGCCTTTTTCAAAGTTAATGTCATGTACTTGAAAAGAAAGCCAAACTTTGAAATTATTTACATTAGTAAATTTCAAATATTTTTTGAGCAACAGACCTCCTACCCTTCAACTCTTCAAATCCAATCTCATGTCAGAACCCCCAAATGTAGAACAAATAACATGAAGCTGCTTTGTTTTCAAGAGGCAGGAGATGTGAAGTATTGCTCCCTAGCTTCCTTCCCAGTAACCAATCCCTCACAGCCCTGCTGCACCTCCAGGACAACCACGTCTTTAATATACCTGATGTCTCCTTTAATGAAATACAATTTCCATTTTAAATAAGGCATTTTAAACTCAGGGAAAAAAGAGAATTATCAATTTGTTACCGATAAAATTGTCTTTTGCAAACAAGTTTGATGTATCGAAGTTGTGCTGTATTCAAGAGCAGGAACTTACCTACAGAAGAACTGGAAGGAGGATCCTGACTGGTGGAAGGAAGATCTGACTCATCAGATGCCTGTACAGGTTCTTCTTCCTGCTGGCTATCAATTTCTAGGCCTGCTTCTGAACTAATACTAAGAAAGGAAAATAAAAATTGATTGGTAGAAAATACAAGCTGATCTTTGAGGTATCCAAAATTGTTCCCAACCTCTTTTTTTTTTTTAAATGTTTTTTTTTTTTCAACGTTTATTTATTTTTGGGACAGAGAGAGACAGAGCATGAACAGGGGAGGGGCAGAGAGAGAGGGAGACACAGAATCGGAAACAGGCTCCAGGCTCCGAGCCATCAGCCCAGAGCCCGACGCGGGGCTCGAACTCACGGACCGCGAGATCGTGACCTGGCTGAAGTCGGACGCTTAACCGACTGCGCCACCCAGGCGCCCCTCCCAACCTCTTTTTGATATAGTTTATCACTTAAATAACCCCAAGTTCCCCCTAACTCAAGATTGTAGACTCTGACTTTGATAATGGTTTATTTTTTTTTTTTAAGGGGGCAGGGGAAAAGAGAGCTCAAGTTGTTTTTTCCTTATTCCTCTCTCACCAGGACATGTTCCAATTTTAGTTTCTGCTTCCTTTCTTTGTCGTTTTTTTCTTTGACAAAGGATGTGCACCTTCTTGACATTCATAAGAGATATTACCGAGATCTTGAAATCTCAAAACAACTTTCTAGGAAAGCAGAGCACTAAAATAATTTACAAGTCACAACTATAAACAACTAATTCACCAGGGGCTCTAGCCCAGATGAGACATGCTGTGGGTATGTGATTTCCTGGCTCAATGGCTATAACTTCACCACTCTCTCTCCCACTCAAAAAAGCACATCAAAACGCAAGGAAGGGAGGTAACAATCCAAAAGCACTTTGAATCTGCTCCAGTATTATCATCTGCAAATTTTAGTACAGTCATTAGTAATAATGTATCTGAAAGATGTCTTTCATAACTATGTGTTGAAGTTGAGAAGTGCTAATGAAGTGTAAAGTGCATGGGGCTGAAGTCAAGGGTCAAATCCAGTCTAAGCCAGTTACCAGTGGCCTAAGCAAGTTATTTTAACATGCTCTGAGTCTGGGCTTCCTCATTGTAAATTGGAGATAATACTTTGTAGAGATTTTGTGTGGGTCAGAAACGACATATATAAAGCAACTTGTATACATGGTATGAAATTAATGACAGCTAGTATTTCCAGCAGGGTGTATAACCTCAAAATTAGCAGCACTGTGTTACAGCATAATAATAAGCCTGCTTTTTCTCTCATATGCTAGAAGTGGCCTATAATTATGCTAAGAAAATACTGCTAAATAAAACAAAATCTTTGAGCTCTACCTAGGAAATCTGGGTGCTAGTTCTAGCTATGCTTCTATGAAGTAGTTCAACTTTTTTATTTTATAAAGAATTAGGTTCTGCCTTGAAAGTTAAAGCTTTTCCAAGACCATGGTCTAGTGCTTCTTTGCATTAAATTACTCTACTCCCTCTGGGGTGCCTGGGTGGTTCAGTTGATTAAGTGTCCAATTTCAGCTCAGCTCATGATCTCATGGTTCTTGAGTTCAGCCCCGCATTGAGTTCTGACAGCTCAGAGCCTAGAGCCTGCTTTGGATTCTATGTCTCCATCTCTTCTCTCTCTGCCCATCTCCCACTCACACTCTCTCCCTCAAATAAACGTTAAAAATTTTTTTTAAATAAATTACTCTACTCTCTTGACTTAAAAAATACAGATGATGTGTCATGAAATACTTTTGTTAAACTTTGTTTATAACTGATGTATTAAAAAAATGTTGTCAGGTCTTAAAAACTACTAGAAGTTTCTAATTTTTAAGAAGTCAGTATTTCAGACATCAAGTTCTAAATGCACATAAAGAATGAATAAATGAGGTTCACTCAAGAGCCCACTACAAAATGGAAAGTGAGCCATTTCCAAACTTTCACAGAAAGACTTCTTACTTAGAGAAAAGTTCAAGCAGCTACATTAATGCAAGGGTACCAGTGACTTTAAAGAAAAGACTGTTCTAGAATACATCACGTAATTTTCAGGGAGATAAACATTTTAAAAATTACTTGTCTGCTGCAGTAACATCCAAGTCCTAAAATATATTACTATATGAAAAAATCAGTCTTCCAAAATGTATAGCTTGGTTTATTTTTGTAATGGGATGCTACTGAAAATATAGCCAAACCCACTGTCTGCTGGCTAAAGGAAAACAAGTGTAAAGGTCTAAAGCAAGCAAAAATTATAAAGTAAACCTTTACCCTTCAGATTCTGCCTCCACAAATACTTCATCGCCATCATCACCTGTTGCTGTTTCATTTGTTGTGGATAAAGTGCCAGTGGACGTTGTCACCATTGGAACCGACTGAGAGGCGTGCTCTGAAGCATCAGAGGTGGTACTCTCAGTAAATACGGTCACTTTAAAATGAAAAGAAACGACAACTTTAACTTGGTGGCTTACCAAATCTTTAGCCAGAAGATGTCTCACAGGTTCCCATTTTACCAAGAATGTACGTAATCTACCAGTCTGCCTGTGATACTTACCAGGGGCTGCCACTTGTAGAGGTGTGGTGGGAACACTTCGGCCACCTGACTCTTCTTCATGAGCTAGGAAGAGGGGTGTTTCATACATTCCTAAACCTGAAGACAATTCTAAATATTAATGAATGACTGAAAGAACATAAAACTGTCAATATGCTAGGTATCTGAAAGAAACAAAATGAATCAGTGGAGACACACAAGTTTGCTGTAGCCCACTTATTTCGCACATCAGGCAAAAATCAGTCTCTCAAAATGTAAATGTAACTGAAACACATCCTTTAAGTTCACAGACACTCAGAAGCCTTTAAAAAAGTACCTAAGATGCTAGTCCTGTGATTTCATATAAGCTAACTTTATGAAATACCCAACTAAATCAGGTCCTATGTTAGAATCTACTCACCAAAACTATAAGATATGACTCTTCCCCTTTTTGTTAAAGAAACTGAATTTCAAGGAGGCTAATCAACTTTCCCCAAGTTGCAAAACTAGTAGGTGGTAGCATTCCAATTTAAGCCTAGACCTGACTTCCAAGCCTAGGAATTGTCCTATAAAATAAAAAATCATATAAGATTTGAATTTATATAAAAGATACAGTATATGGCTTATATAATCCTTTATTTTGGGCTTATAAAAGTAGTATGCTTTCCTTATTCACTTACAAAATGCCATACAGCTTCCCAGAAATATAGTTGGTTATATGGATGCCAACTGAGGATTAAAAGGTAATTAATTCCACAAAAAGCAGAATTCATGTTTAACAGCCAACTAGTATTACTTAACTTAGGGATCATTTTATGCCACATATTTTACACATTTTATCTTTCTTACTTTCAATGTCAGTAGACAATATCTAATTAATTTTATACCTTTAACTAGAAATGTAAAGTATCAAACTAAACATAAAACATGCTGCATTCCTTTCAACAACTTTAAAATGGCTCACTGTATCTATGTTCAACAAATATTCCTAAATAGTTTGTACATGTATGACATATAGGAGTCAGAAGAAATAAAAATGTAAAATCTAGTCCTTATGCTCAAAGATCTGAGAACTTTGTTGGAAAGGTAAGATTTATATGTAAGGCAACATTTAACAAGTAGTAAATACAGCTTTTCCCAAAAATCTGCAGAGGAATTACTTAGATATCAATTTTTTAAAAAAGTTTATATTTGCTCACTTAAACAAAATCACATCAGAATAGCTTATTACTTGAATACGTGCAAATCCAGGAGATCTAAGCATTTATTTATCTATTTACCTCCTTGAGAAGCAAGCTGGCCAAGATCAGAGTGACTTGAACTTGTCTGTGGCATATCTTCAGGTGGCCCAAACCGGAATCTAGGAACACCAGCAACCTGTGGGGAGCTAAATAGACAAAAATGAATTTAAGATAAAATTTAAAGTTACTTTGTTTAAATCACAATGATGGGAAACAATATAGAAGGAAGAATAAGCACAAAGTAGGAAGAAAACAGATTAGAAATAAAGTTGATTACAGAAATCCTTATAAAAATATTTTCAAAATATCAGTTGTCAATGAATTTAGTAGTAAGATTACATGTGATTTATATATATTTAATTTATCAGTAACTTTCAGCTCTCCTGAACTATGCCTCACATTTCCTGAATCTACTGGATCTCTATCTCCACGTAGATACACTGAAAACAACACAAATCTAAAATGAGAAGTACCAAAAAAAAAGAGAATGAAGTCATGAGACAAAGTCTTGTCTTGGTTTTTCACTGTTGAGTCATAGATAAGTCACCTCTAGCCCACTTCCTCTCCGAAAGAGCTCATCACACGGCTCCCAAGGTCTAGAAAAAGTCTAGACCCTGTTAGATGGCTAGAAACTTGTCTTCCCCTTGTGCCCACGCCTCACCCTACCCTTCCACCTTCTTTCACTAGCCAGCCACTAATGTTTATGGATTATTCCTCTGTGTTACTCTTAAATCTATTTTCTTTTCCATGTCAACACTATTGCTTTAGTTAAGGATGTTCTCTTTCAGGTGGATTGTTAAACTTATCTTCATAAAATTATTAGAACCTTGCATTCTGACCTATGCAAGAATCTGCTACTGGCTGTCACTCAGAACCTGCTTACTGGAGTCTCTTTCTGATAGGCTGACTTCCAGAAGGGAAGGGCAGACACTGATCAGTTGGCTTGGAAAAGTGTGTTAACCAAGATGAGTTATGGTTAATTGAGCAAGTTTAAAATAGGTTTTGATGGGCATATATTATATGGGCATATATTTTCCCAAGTCTCTGGAACTTTTTCATTCTGGTATTCAAGTACATCCTATTATGCACCTAATACTTTAGCTACAATTAAACGAGTACTTTCACATGGAAAGCTTTTTTATCCTTTAAGAGAAGTGGTTTGGCTCAAGTTAACACAGGTTCTAGAGCCAGAATGACTGGTTCGAAAGAATAAACTGCCATTTTCTTGCTGTCTGTTAATATCTCTGTGCTTCCTTATAATGTAGAACAGCAACAATAATGGTGTCTAGGCTCATAGCTATAAAGATTAAATAAACAGATTCATGGAAATGCTCAAAAGTGGTAGGTAATTCTTTTCCAAGACTCAATTCAGTGTTGTCCCCATTAAGTCTCATATTCATTTCCCCTAACTTCTTTGTATTAAAAAGCCTATTGCTTATCCTTTTATTCTCCTAGACTGAGTAGGCGACAATTAGTTTCCTCATATGCTTGGCTTTTGAAATAATGCCATCCTTCACGATCACTGCCATTACCAACACCTTCATCAACATCTGCAACGCATTTACTACATACCAGGTAATATTCTAACCATGTTAGTATAAATCAGTTCATTTAATTCCCACAACTTCTATGGTACTACCTACCGTATTATGCCCATTAGTAAAATGAGAATAGAGAATAGAATAGAGAACCTAAATAACCTGACACAGCTGGCAAGCAGCACAGCTAAGTTTCAAACCCAGGCATTCTGACTCCAGAGGCTGTGTTCTTAACCACTGTTATAATGCCTTTAAATTTCAAATTCCTAATGGAAGCAACTATATTTCATTCACCTTTATATCATTTTCCCCAACACTACATCCTCAGCCCTCCTACCCCAGTGCTCAGGACACAATTAGAAGACTCAATAAGTAATGAATCACTCAAATATAAACAAACTGACAGGGAAAAAGGAGGAATATGATTAGTTACAAAATATGTTTCTCGTTCATTAACTTACTGAATTGCTTCAGCAAATCCATCAGTGCGATGTGGTACCACAAGAGTTGGAGTACTGGGAACTGTTCTGTCCTCATCATCAAAAAAGTGCTGCTGCTGAAATGAAGGCAGAAAATGGGAATCAACAGGCATGACAGAAATACATGTATGGACTACGTAAGTATGTGCTGAACAAATGAGTCACTTTCACATAATGGGTAGATAGTTACCATGCCACCTATTCCCGGAGTCAACTGAAGCCCACGTCCTACAGACTGCCTCCGAGTCATCTGAATTCTCTGTGTCAAGAAGGGAATTACATTTGTTTTAAGGAATCAGGCAATGAAATAAGAACCAAATACCAATAGATACAGCTTACTACACTGATCATAACAGCACTGAAATGTTAGCATGTAATGTAACCACCAGGGTATCTTTTCAGGAAAAACTGCTTTCTTTATCAGTTTTAAATAGCGATAAATTTTTAAATGTACAGACTGTAATACTGACCAACAAATACTTTATTAACCAAAAGACAAAATATTAACCAATATTTAAAACCAATCTCTGATCCTATTTTATTTGTATGTAGCTAATTTACTATTTCCTTAATTTAAGACATTAGGGAATGTGCCTTTGGATCTTAAAGCTTAATTATTCTTTGTAGCTCAAACAGCAATATGGTCTTCACATAAACTGTTGCCCAATTCAGGCAATTCTGAATTGGTAGATCTGGTACATACTGCAGGATCCATACACAATCCATTACGGCTATATTTTTACCTAATGAGGTTATCTTCATCTGTGGTATTTTAGAAGAATCTACACCTGACAGTTTTCAGTACACCATAACGTAGCGTAAGAGTCAAGTTAGATTAGTAAGAGCCTTTGTAGTTTTCCTGCTGTTTCTGTAAGAGTTTCTGATTAAGAGATGTTCAACCCTATTACAAAGAGTGCTACATGCTAAGGGTCATGAACGCTATCATTAATTAGGAAAATGGAAATTAATATGTAGGAATGAAACAAAAGGAGAGAAAAAAATGTTCTGCTAAGCAGAACAGTAATTTCCTTTTGAAGAAAAAGCATGCGCACCATAGAAAAAGAAACCTTCAAAATACATGGTGGTCTGCTGCTAAAATAAAATTTACTTTAATTAAAATCCCAGAAACCCTTTTCCTTTTCTTAACCTTTAGAAAAAGTGACCAGACCTTTATTTGTTATGACTGTAACCATTTCAATTTATACACAACTTTTAGTAAGCCTTGCCTTTCTAAAACTTGCTTCACTTAGAAGTAAATTACTGCCATATTTTAAGGAAAAGAAGTAGGAGATTAGTTTCAGTTCAAAAAACTTTATAAAAATATGCTAAAACGTTAAAAAGTTCATTTAACTTCTGGAAAAAATTGTATCTAACAGAAAGGAGGAGAGATAAAGCCAAGATTTTTTAGTTTATTTTTCAGATTGACCAGTACTTTTAATACCTGAACTGGTGGTCCCAATTCTTGAGGTGGAGCATGAATGGTCAGGCGTGGGGGCAGAGGGTGTGGAGGGCGTCTCGGAGACTGAGGTGCTCGAGGAGTCTGTCTTTCAGATGCTGATGATGGCTGTTGTTCTCTAGAAATGTCCTGGGAAAAAGATGGCTCCGCGGTACCTGCATTGCCTTCACCTAGAGGAAAAGAGAAGCTTATTTTGAACTATTAAATTTATCACAGAATAACTTGGGACAATCCCCTAGAAGTATAAATTTTGCCACTAGGAATGTTCACCTCACTAATACTTTCAGAAGGAAAGCAGTGAGGTGTGGACAATGGGAGTGCAATTATCAGCTGTGCAGCCTTAGGCAAGTCCCTTAACCTCTCTGAGTCTATTTCTCTGGTTGGTTAATGGAACCAGCTAAAAAATACTTCTGTATTTTCGGTTTCTTAAACTTGTAATTTCAATGTCTTGATCTTCAGATGTCTAGGTCTTCTACATACGTGGTAAAAACAACAGAAGCTGTTTCCCACTGGGAAAGTAAATAGGCTATCACAGAATTCAGCAGTTTTAAAAGTCTGAGGTCTGGAATCAGATTCTAGCTATAACATTTAATAGCTATGTGATCTTTTTTTTTTCCCCTCTTCTTTTTTAAGTAATCTCTATGCCCAATGTGGGGCTCAAACTCAAACCCCGAGATCAAGAGCTGCATGTTCTACTGACTGCATGTCCTGAGCCAGCCAGGTGCCCCTCTCAGATTCTTAATTGGTACCTACTGATAAGCTCATTGTAAGAATATAGTTGACTCTTGAACAACACGGGTTTGAACTGCACAGGTCCATATTTGCAGATTTTTTACAGTGCAGTACAATAATTATATTTTCTCATGATTGTCTTAATAATGTTTTCTTTTCTCTAGCTTACTTTATTAAAAGAATACAGTATATGATACAATATATAAAAACATGTTAATTGTTTTATGATATCACTAAGGCTTCTAGGTCAACAGTTAGCCATTAGTAGTCAAATTTTGGGGGGGTCAGAAGTTACACTTGAATATTTGACTATACAGGGGGTTTGGCATCCTTAACCCTGGAATTGTTCAATTTAATGTTAAGTACAGTTGCTCAGGAAAAGCATTCTTTTTGTAACTTTTTGGCAACATACCAAATACATCCACTAACTTAATTTTATCCAGATCACTAGGCCTATTTTTGTTTCATTGTAAAAAAGAAAGTCTCCACTAAGTATTCAATGAACATCTATTATATGCTTTGTATCTGGAAAAAAAATGGCTACCAACATTGGCCCTGAAAAGACTTAACTTTCAGTGATAATACTTAAAAGGGCAAAACATTTCTTCCTGTATCCCAACTATGTGACACGTTTCTTAAATCTACAAAATGTTTTATAAAATGTAAATTATGACCCCAAATTATCATTAATCTCTCTCCTTATGTCCCTTAAAAAGTAATATGTTTTAGTATATGGTTTAATATTCATTAGTTTATTTTTTTTCCTAAAAAATTTAAAAGCTGAAAGGTTGCCTATGCCCTTGCTTTATCTTAATTCACATGAGCACATACCATGCATTTATTTTTTAAGTTCATTTATTCATTTTGTAAGAGAGAGAGAAAGTAAGGGAGAGAGAGGTAGGGAAGGGCAGAAAGAGAGGGAAAGAGCGAATCCCAAGCAGGCTCCACACTATCGGCACAGAGCCAACGTGGGGCTTGAACTCACAAACTGCAAGATCATGACCTGGGCCAAAGTCAAGAGTTGGACATTTAACCCACCAAGCCACCCACAAGCCCCATACCTTGCACTTTTAAATGTGCAGGTTTATGCAGAAATTCAGACAGTTTTCCCAATAGTCCACATATATAAGGCTTTATTACATTACCCTTTACGATTTTGGCTCAGTATTATTATAAAACCAGGATATTAGACCAGATGATCACCAATTCTTTAAAACACATTTAAAAATGTTCTAAAATAAATTTTTCTATGATTTCCAGAATCCTTTAATACCTACAACATTTCAGTGAGGTCTGGACTCAACCTCTCAAACATTTAACAAAAAGCATGTTACGATGACCACAGTATCTTTTATTCAATGGAAAACCAGTAAACATTGCAAAGCTCCGGGGCGCCTGGGTGGCGCAGTCGGTTAAGCGTCCGACTTCAGCCAGGTCACAATCTCGCGGTCCGTGAGTTCGAGCCCCGCGTCAGGCTCTGGGCTGATGGCTCAGAGCCTGGAGCCTGTTTCCGATTCTGTGTCTCCCTCTCTCTCTGCCCCTCCCCCATTCATGCTCTGTCTCTCTCTGTCCCAAAAATAAATAAATGTTGAAAAAAAAACATTGCAAAGCTCCAACACCCACAAATCCTAAATGTACAACTTGATTTAGATGACCTCTTCTGGCTGTGAACTGCTATTACCACTGTTAGAGGCCCCTGACTGAACTTTTTCCACTTAATAAAAACAGCAGCAACACGTTACATTTACAATACTTTACAGACTTCAGAATGTTTGAATCTTACAAAAGTCTGATGTGGCAGCAAAGACAGTATAATGACTTTAGAATAAGCTAATCTCTTGCTTGCTAATTTACTAACCAAGTTTCATTCCTTACATGATAATCAAATGCTATCCTAGTTTAGAAGATATTACCAGAAATATTCAATTAAAAAAGGTCTCCTTAAAAAAAGTCTCACCACTGTTCTGAGAATCAGCAGCTCTCTGATTACTTTCACCTCCACCCATACTTTCTTCTGTTTCTGTACCTGGATCAGTTCCATCACCACCCTAAAAACAAAATATGAGGAGTAAGTGCAAATATATTAGTTACCTTAAAAACATCATAACCAACCTAAACCACAATAACAACAAACAAACAAACAAATCCAAAGGTCTAAGAAGTGTTAGTGTTCTGACAACACAGGCCTCTGTATACCCTTGGAAAACAGTTTTTCTAGCAAGTTCTTAATTCTAGCCACTTACCTCAGCATCATCAGCTTCATATCCATCATTGCCATCTGCGCTACCAGTGCCTTCGTTACTATCTTCACCCTCATCTCCCATCCCTGTGTCATCCTCATCATCATCCTCATCTTCCTCATCTTCTTCATAATCCTAGCAGAAAAATTCCCAAGGAAAAACAAAGATCTTTGATGTAGCACACATATTCTGCACATCCTAACAGCGTGTTTAAAAATTTCAATAGGGGTGCCTGGGTGGCTCAGTCGGTTGAGCGACCGACTTCGGCTCAGGTCACGATCTCACAGCTCATGAATTTGAGCCCCGCGTCGGGCTCTATGCTGACAGCTCAGAGCCTGGTGCCTGCTTCCGATTCTGTGTCTCCCTCTCTCTCCTTCCCTAACCCCCTTGTATTCTGTCTCTGTCTCTCTCAAAAATAAATACACATTAAAAAAAAAAAAATTTCAGTGACACACCGTTGATCAGGATACAGGAGTTGTCCTGAGAGTTATATGGAATTATGTCAGTGGCAGCAAATAGCAAAACTGTGAGGTTTACTGGAATGAGTACTGTAATAATCAGTTCTGTATTCTAACTGCTGACATGAGACCAGTTCAAAGATCAAAGCTCCGAGGTGTCCAAAAAGTGTTAGGTGGTCCACTTGATTCTCAATTTAAAAAGTGGCACTGAAGAAAAAACATGATGGAATTATACTAAACTATGAGCCTTTAAAAACCACTGTTTGATTAATGAAAGAATCTCAAATGAATGGTTATCAATAAGGATTAATTCCCAAAATAAAAAATAAAGTTTCACTTAAATTATGCTTCAATTAGCAAAAAAACAAAAACACACACACAAAAGACACAAAAAAACCTTTCATTATTTTTGAAAAAAATTATGTGACTAAACAAGAAAAAAAAAACCCTTTTTTTTTTTTTTTTTTTTTTTTTTCAACGTTTTTTTTTTTTTATTTATTTTTGGGACAGAGAGAGACAGAGCATGAACAGGGGAGCGGCAGAGAGAGAGGGAGACACAGAATCGGAAACAGGCTCCAGGCTCCGAGCCATCAGCCCAGAGCCTGACGCGGGGCTCGAACTCACGGACCGCGAGATCGTGACCTGGCTGAAGTCGGACGCTTAACCGACTGCGCCACCCAGGCGCCCCAAAAAAACCCTTTTTTTTATCTCCAGAAATGATAGAGCTTACAACTGAATCCAGTTAGTTGTCAGTAATATTTAAAACTAAGTTCAATTAACAAATTTAGCAAATCCTAAAAGGGTTTAGCAATTAAAAAAAACGATGGACTTTTCATCACTTATTCTATGCTCAATTCCATTATAAAATGTTAATTTCAGAACTATTGGGATAAAAAAAGCAAAATAACCTATTTAAACTGACAGGGAAGCAGATGTTACTGGTTGATGAATTAGCAGTTTTAAGGATCGGAGCATTTCACCCAGCAGTTTAAAAATAATGGATGATTTACCTCATGTTCTCCATCATTTTCATCATCATCCTCTTCTTCATCGTCACTGTCAATTACAATGACATCATCTCCTTTGCCTTGACCATCTTGGGATGAAGTTGTTGTTTGCTGATCTGACTGAAGGGGTCCAAGGTCTATTTGTAGAGACTGAGAGGTTTCTTCACTGTCTTCCATCGGAGTATAATCTCCCTGGGTAACTCCCTTATAAGAGTGAAAAAAAAAATACAAAGAAAACCAATTTTTTTTAAAGTAAAATATACTTAAAACTATCAGTGAGATACTGTATATCTAAGACAAAAAAACACTTGTGGACTAGTAGCATTTTGTTTTTAAAACGTGATTTTTAGGGGCACCTGGGTGGCTCAGTCAGTTAAGTGTCCGACTTCGGCTCAAGTCATGATCTCACGGTCCGTGAGTTCAAGCCCCGCGTCGGGCTCTGGGCTGACAGCTCAGAGCCTGGAGCCTGCTTCAGATTCTGTGTCTCCCTCTCTCTCTGACCCTCCCCCGTTCATGCTCTGTCTCTCTCTGTCTCAAAAATAAATAAACATTAAAAAAATAAATAAAAATAAAATAAAATGTGATTTTTATTAAAAGAAGAATTAATTTGAAACACACGCTAAAGAAAATAAATCGGGTTTCTTTACCGTCTTCTTGTAGAGGAAGCATTATAAATCCATTGAGTAATACTCCAATACAAAAAAATGCATATATACCGATATATGTGTATGAAAACCGGCATGATAGTGTAGATCAGTGTTGTCCAACAGAAACACAATGTGATCCACGATGTGATTCACACATGTAATTTTCAATTTTCTAGTAGTCATTTAAAAAATGAAAACAAGTGAAATCAGTTTATATTCTTAATATATACAAAAAATTATTTCAATATGTAATCAAACTAAGAATTTTTAAGTAGATATTCCACCTTTTAAAATTTATAATTAAGTCCTTTATTATCCAATGTAGATTTTTATACTCACAGTCTATCTCAATTCAGACTAGCTCTATTTCAAGTGTTCAACAGCCAATGTGGTTAGTTGACAGTGTAGTTGCAGACCAAAGTCAGAAAAAAAGAATATTCACAGGCTTGCAACTTATTATTATCAAAAAAAAATTTATTCCCCAAACCAGAAATAGCCTGGAAAACACACTAAACAAAATAAGCTATTATTATTGTCTTTTTTTAAAACAGCTGCCTTTTTAAGACAATGTTTACTTATTTTTGAGAGAGAGAGAGAGAGACAGAGGGAGAGAATGAGTGGGGGAGGGGCAGAGAGAGAGGGAGGCACAGAATCCGAAGCAGGCTCCAGGCTCTGGGCTGTCAGCACAGAGCCTGACACAGGGCGTGAACTCATGATCCACAAGATCATGATGGGAGCCAAAGTCGGATGCTTAACTGAATGAGGCACCCAGGTACCCCTATTATTATGGTCTTTTTACAAAGGTGCTTCTATCCCTAATAACTCAGTATACTGTTCTCAAACCATGTTAAAGACATTAGACGTGAATATAATTCTTTGCTTAATTCACCCTCACAATTCTATTTTGTTAGCCTCTGAAATCAACTGGTTAAACACTCAGCAAAATCTATTTTTTATACAAGCCCAAAGCAATGTCTTGTGAATTCCTTCACAAAGATTATATTTGCTGTAATGGGAAAAAATGAGTAATTTATGGTATAATTAAAAATGTGCTTCAAAGTGACAGGCTTATTTCAAGAAAAGCAATGCTTACAAAGAACATCTGCTTCAATGTCAGAAAACCAGAAAAATGAACTGTTACACATCAGTAGATAATGCTAAAAGTGGAATGGAATGCCAAATGGTACTTCTGAGTCACAGGGCAATTTTGCCAATCTCAAGAAAAAACTTTGTACAGAAGACTTTAGTATAATTTGACCAAATCTGGCAAGAAATTAGAAATTCAAGTATTATTTCAAAACTATTATTATGCTTTTCAGATATGACACTTTGAAAGACACGTGAAATGGAGGTCATTTAGAGTACTATGCACTCATTTTTAAGGTTTAGTTTTCTGCTTTAATTAAGGAAAATAGGGAAAATTAACTTAAAAATTAATACATCTAAGAAATCAAAATTCACTTGCAATCTATGGTTGCTTATGATCTGCTTGAAACAATCCCTTAATTTTATATAGATAATTTTAGAATAAATGATCCTAAAAATTTATCCAGACAGAACATACTATTTCAAGCTGAGGAGTATAACTAGAAACTAGACAGCCTAAGTTTAAGTCCCAGCTCCAGTGCTATCAGAAGTTGAGTATGTTACTTACCTGAGCATCATATAATAGGGCTGTTGAGGATTAAATTGGCTAATAACTGCTAATTTCTTAGAACACTTGGGATGCACGGTAAGGAACTGTATTAATTATCAGTTGTTAAACTATTAATATTACTATATTACGAATTCTCAATTATTGTGGCAGAGGGATGAAAGAAAAGTAATAGTACCTAAAACAGTATCTGCCACGTATTTTTAGTACTTATGATACTAAAAATCATGTTATATTATTCCAACAGATGAGAAGGCTTAAGGCCTTAAGGCTTACAATCAATGACTTGCCACAGTCACAAAACTTCTCAGTGGTAGTCAGGAATGGAACATAATGGTTTATAGCTTCAGAGTCTAAGAACTAGTGAGGCTGCCTCTGGAGAAGCCTCATTTACAGCTCAAAAAATGAAAAAAAATACAAATGCATTTCCTTTCATCGGTTGTTTTAATCCCATAAGAGAAGCAATAGAGAGGGGAGCAATAAAGGACCACCAAATGGGCACTATGGATTAACCCAAGACTCAACCAGCACTCGTCTTTCCAAATAATTAAGAGTGTATAATCTTTACTCATGACAACTCTTAGCCTGCAAAAATTCTGTGTTAAGTATAATAAAAACATCTCTTTAACAAAGTTTATAAGGCAGTATACTACCAAGAGTAAAACAAAACAGAAATTGCAATGGTAATTCTAATGTTATTTCATTAAATATAAAAGCATCAAGTTAAAAAAAAAGTCCAAGTAATGTTACAATTTGTCAAAGATGATTTCATTCACGAAATGCAACAATTTATTACTTTAAATGTTTTACTTACTTCTCCAATGGAATCTTGAGAATCTTGGTTGTATACTTGAGTCTCTACCTCTCCATCAGTACTTTCTTCTGCCATCACTTCTTCCTGAATAATAATACAAAGTGTGTTAACCAGATCAATTTACTAGATGAAGAGTCACCTGCTCAGCTAGTTTTCCCAAAATAAAAACTTAAATCTATAATTTTATGAAACTGCTCTTACATTACATACATACAACAGAAATGCTCTTACATTTATATGATATAACCAACCACAGTTCTCTTCAGTATAAACAAGTTTATAAACACTAATTAAATACATGCTAATGAAATTAATTTAGTAGTTTTAACGTTTCATGGTAAAACTTAATTCATTACAATTTTAGCTTCAACAAAAGAAAATAAAGGAACACAGTTTTGGTTAATCTGAGAAAAAGATGGCAGGTAACAGTTTAAAATGTCCATGAGACGATAAACTCCTTATTCTTTTTTTTTTTTTTTTTTAAATTTTTTTTTTCAACGTTTATTTATTTTTTTTGGGACAGAGAGAGACAGAGCATGAACGGGGGAGGGGCAGAGAGAGAGGGAGACACAGAATCGGAAACAGGCTCCAGGCTCTGGGCCATCAGCACAGAGCCCGATGCGGGGCTCGAACCCACGGACCGCGAGATCGTGACCTGGCTGAAGTCGGACGCTTAACCAACCGACTGTGCCACCCAGGCGCCCCAAACTCCTTATTCTTTGATTAGAAAAAATAACCATTCATTCCATTGAAATGGAATACAACTTAAGTTTTTATAACTGTCTTTTTTTAATTGAAATGGGAAATAATTCAGTCAAAACATATGCCAAGAATTATAAACAAATGTTGGCAAAGCAACAATACCTGAGCTGTCAGTTGAAGCTTTGCAGTAAGTTCAACAAGAGTTTTCCAAGTAATGGATTTTGGCTCCAACAGGTCCATGCACTTAATAATGTGACTGAAAGACTTACCTCAGTTCCTACAGGGGTAACACTTTTCAACTTCTTTGGAAGAGGCATTTCCACGGTATCATCAGAGACTTGGTCTGATGCTTCTATGGTGCTATCCTCTTCCTCTTCACGTGTCCGTTTAGGCAAAGAAGAACTTGGGGTAGCCGAAACTTTGAAATTACATAATTAAAATCTTGAATTAGAGGATAACAAACTCAATGAAACAAAGTTAGTTTTTGAAACATTTTGGTCATTTAACTGAAGAAAGATATAGTAAACACTTAACTGAACAGTTCAACGTAATTCATTCCTGCTAATATATGTGTAAGCAAAGAGTAACTGGGGTGCCTGTGTGGCTCAGTTGGCTAAGCGTCTGACTCTTGATTTCAGCTCAGGTCATGATCTCATGGTTGTGAGATGAGCCCAGAGTTGCACTCCAAACTCTGTTTAAGATTCTCTCTCCCTCTCCCTCTTACTCTCCTCCACACACCTGCTCTCAATCAATGGTCTTATACTATCAATCTTAAATGTGGTTAATAAACCCCATCAACTTTTACAGCAATGCATTTGATTCACGGTGTACTGATGTATAACTGCTATTCACAAAGTTTACGTAGGGCCTTCTATCGCTATAAAATCCAAGACTCCTTGGATAAAAAAATTTACACTGTTTGTTTAGATTTGAAAATCCTTATATGGTCTCCTACATGTTTTTTTTCCTCTCAGGACCTGTATTAAGTTACATATAATGTTATGGGGTTGTATCACCTTTAAAACCAGTCAAAATAACTGGAAGAGAAGAAAGATCTTAATGACAAAAATGAGTGATCTAGTAGTAAACATGAAATGAAGTGTTAGGAATCCATTCATCCTTCCTAACCCCATTTAGAAACCAAGTATGTACAAAGAATACTCAAGATGTGTATCATATCCAAGAAAATACAATGCACAGGTCTACTTTAACTTGCTTTTAAAATTAACCTTATCAAAAAAAAAAATTAAAATTAAAACAAAATAAATGAAATTAAGCTTACCAGTGCCAAATACTGCTGTGGAAGTAGAAGGCCGCTCAACTGGCGAACTCTGTACAACTTCTACTATGTTGGGGGACAGCTCTTGATTTGCAGGCTCTATCTGAGGATGACTCTGCTGGGTGGGTTGCACAAAAGCTGTAGCCTGCGTTTGTTGCTGAACGGTTAAAATGGGTTGAGGGATCGAAGGCTGGACATTAGGACTAGTAGAACGAACAGAACCACTTGCACTTCCAAACACTGGAACATGTTCCACAGGCCCTTCTGACTGCATCGCTGAAAAATAATTATAATGTTTAATATATGAAGTTTCCTATTCTTAGCAAACTTGGATTTTTCCCTCCCTACTATGTTACAGGTAACATTTTACAGTTATTTGTGTATGTATGTCTCACTACTCACTAGGCAAAAACAGTGTGAGTAAAGGTAATTAACGTATTCTGCATTTTTGTGTTGCCTATGTGACTGACATGGTAGTGTGCAGTTTGGTGGTTGAATGAAATAAGTCTCTGAAACTCTTTGCATCTATGATTTTATTTAAATCATAACCAAATAAGATAAATTAAGAAGCTCAAAAACAAATTACACAGTTTTATTATTAGTAGTGAGTAAGAAACTAGCCATGGGAACACAGTGAAGAAAATACTGAAATGGTCAGACAGTTTCAGTGAAAGAGTGGTGTCTGCGTTGAACCAGTGGTTTAGTATGCTTTCCAAGGTGGCTTTCATATCATCTTCCTAAGCCATTAGAAGTAAATATGTTGGCCTTAGACAAACATGCTATGTACTTATAGGTGTGTTATTTTCCTCCTCCTTCAGCTTAAAAACAATAACAACAACCAAAAAAACAAAGCAGAAAGAAAGGGAAGGAAGGAAGGAAATTCACTTCATTAACAAGTATCCTGGGAGGCACACACTTGAAAATATTAACTGCCCACTTTTACTGTATGTTTGTCTTTAGCTTTAGTGGAAGCCTTATTTATCCTTGAACTTACTGTTATCTTCTCATAATAAATCTAAATGAGTAGTCAGTCTGATCAGATTTATTATTTTACTTACCTTCCTGTGATTCCACTTGTGTAGTGGGCATCACTGTAGCTGTTGGGGTTGTAGTAGGATTTGTAACAGTTGCAGGTGTGACCATTGGGCGGATACTAGCCCTGGGTGTTGACTTATTCCCAGCCATAGCTGCAGCTGTCACTTTACTTGGAGTAGACACAACAGGAGTTGGCTTGATATTGGCTGTTGGCGGGTCTGATGTGCTGGCACTTACAGAGGGGAAAATGCAAGAATAATGATTCATATAAAGTTACTATAAATACTTCTTATAAAGTACATATATTGTATCAAAACAAAAAGTGCCACATAAAGTAATCTGGATAAAGAACAAAACTGGAGGTACCGCAATCCCAGATTTCAAGATACACTGGGGTGGCTTAGCTGGTTAGGCATCCGACTCTTGACTTTGGTTCAGGTCATGATCCCAGGGATGTGGGATCAAGGCCTGAGTCAGGTTCTATGGGGCTGACAGGATGCAGCCTGCTTGGGATTCTCTCTCCCTCTCTTTGCCCCTCCCTGCTCACATGCACATGCTCTCTCTCATATAACTCTTAAAAAAAAAAAAAAGATATACTGCAGTACTCAAAACAGTATGGTACTAGAACATGAACAGACACAAGATCAATGGAACAGAATAGAGAGCCCAGAAATAAACTCATGATTATATGATCAATTAATCCATAACAAAGGAAGCATGAATACACACAGAGAAAAAGACAGTCTCTTTAACAAATGGTTGAGAAAACTGGACAGCTATATGCAAAATAATGAATTTCTTATACCACACACAAAAATAAACTCAAAATGGAATAAAGACCTAAATATGAGACTTGAAACCATAAAAATCCTGGAAGAGAGCACAGGTAGTAATTTCTCTGACATTGGACATAGCAGCATTTTTCTAGGTATGTCTCCTGAAGCAAGAAAAGCAAAAGCAAAAAAGTTAAACTATCAGGACTACATAGAAATTAAAAAAAAAAACCCTCTACACAGCAAAGGAAACAATCGACAAAACCAAGACACTGTACTGAATGGAGACGATATTAGTAAATGATACATCTGATAATGAGTTAATCTCCAAATCTCATAAACAAATAATTCAATTAAAAAATGGGCAGAAGACAAGAACAGACATTTCCCCAAAGAAAACATACAAATGGCAACAGACACATGAAAAAGTGCTTAACACGACTAATCATCAGGGAAATAGAAATCAAAATCAAAATGAGATATCACCTCATACAAATCTGAGTGCTAGTATTAAAAAGACAAAAAATAACAAGAGTTGGCAAGGATGTGGAGAAAAGAGAGCACTCATGCACTGCCAATAGGACTGAACTGGGGCGCCTGGGTGGGTCAGTCAGTTAAGTGTCCGACAATGGCTCAGGTCATGAACTCGCAGTTTGTGAGTTTGAGCCCCGTGTCGGGCTCTGTGCTGACAGTTTGGAGCCTGGAGCCTGCTTTGGATTCTGTGTCTCCCTTTCTCTCTGCCCCTCCCCTGACTATGCTCTGTCTCTCAAAAATAAAAAAAATGTTAAAAAAAAAAAAAAAAAAAAAAAGAATGTAAATTAAAAATAGAATTACCATATGATCCAGTAATTCCACTAGTGGGTATTTACACCCACTGAATATGAAAACACTAATTGGAAAAGATATATGGACCCTTGTGTTTACTGCATTATTTACATTAGCCAAACTATGAAAGCACCCCAAGTATCCATCAACAGATGAATGAATAAAGGAAATATGGTATATATACATAGTGGAATATTACTCAGCCATAAAGAAGACTGAAATCTTGCCATTTGTAACAACATGGATGGATTTAGAGTGAAATAAGTCAGCTAGAGAGAGATAAATACCATATAATTTCACTCATATGTGGAATTTAAGAAATAAAATAAATGAACAAAGGAAAATAGAGACAAACAAAAAACAGACTCTTAAATATAGAGAACCAGAGGGGAGGTGGCAGGGTGGGAGGGTGAAACAGATGAAGGAGATGAAGAGTACACTTATGTAGTGATGAATAACTAAGGTAGAGAATTGCTGAATCACTATATTGTATCCCTGAAACTAATACAATACTGTATATTAATTACACTGGAATTAAAAAGAATAAAAACAAACAAAAACACCAAGTTGTACACTGAAGTAGGTGAATTGTGGGGTTTAATTTTATCTCAATAAAGCTGTTATTAAAGAAAATAATAACATGGGGCGCCTGGGTGGCGCAGTCGGTTGAGCGTCCGACTTCAGCCAGGTCACGATCTCGCGGTCCGGGAGTTCGAGCCCCGCATCAGGCTCTGGGCTGATGGCTCAGAGCCTGGAGCCTGTTTCCGATTCTGTGTCTCCCTCTCTCTCTGCCCCTCCCCCGTTCATGCTCTGTCTCTCTCTGTCGCAAAAATAAATAAATGTTGAAAAAAAAAATTAAAAAAAAAAAAAAAATAATAATAATAAAGAGCACTATGTGTTTCCGCAAGTGAGTGTTTAGTAGGTACAATTGTGTATGAGCTCAGACCCTGTATTCAGTTTTTCCTAACACTGCTTTGGGTACTTTTGGCAACCTTGAAAAAAAAAAAAGTTATAGAGTGCAATTCTGTATTTTTTGTTCACTAAATGTTTCAAAAGTCTTAGTGAAAAAGTTTTGAATTTAAGCATTAAAAACTACAGTAAATGCTCTACGATTGTGCATCCTGATAATGTTCTGTTTGTCACTGAACTCATCTCTTAGCCTAGCCTCTGAAATTTGTTATCATAGAACATCACAGAGAATATCAGTAGCCTTGCAGAAGTCTAAAAGATAAAAGATAATCTTGTTTCTTTTGTCACAAAGGTCTACCTGAGAGGACTGAAAGGATGCTGAAAACAAGAGTCCTGGAAAAAAGAGTTGCAACTACACGATGCAGTTTTGTACAGATAAACAGCTCTTTAGTACATAATTTTATAATATAGATTTGTTTTCTCCTCCAAGATCACTCACTCTTACCTGAACTTTAAAAGAAATAAAAACAGATAAACTGTGACAGAACTAAAACTCACATTCCTCTTTCACCAGAAGCTGGAGTTGTTTTCAATGTGATCTGCCTCTGCTGTTCTGGGACCTATAAAAAGAAAATTATGGCTTATTTTGTCTACACTACAAGAGTTCACTAAACAATGCCATCAAAATATTTTACTTTTATTAATTCTCTCTGTATACTTTGTTTAGCCAAAATTTACTGATAAAGGCCTCTAAATCATCAGACACCTTCAAGCACAATGTACAAGGACAAAATGATTTGTCATTTACACAGAATTCGCTAACTACCTTAGTAGTAGGTTCTTGAGGCTCATCTCTCTGCTCAAGGTGTCTCTCTTGATGCTCCCGGAGTTCTCTTTCCAAGCGACTAATTCGACCTTCATACTGGGACTTAAGAGCAGTCATTCGAACATCCAATTCATCTTTCTGCTGATCTAAGGCTCCATTCCTTTGTTTAAGCTCCTCATTTTCTTTAGTTAGCTGATCTTTTACACCTAAAGAAGAAATCACGTGATTCTATTATTATAATCAAGCAATGGAAGTAAAGAACCTTTATGCATTTCATAGGTACACAAAGGTTGTATCAGATTCTATTCCTTAGCTTTAACATCTACAATTAATTCTAATATACAATACATCTGAGTAAATATCTACATAGATCTATATTTACTACTCCAATATAAAAAATACTGTACCATAAAAATGTGTAACTATCTCTAAGATCTCATAAAGATAAAGGATACAGCATAAACTGTAGTCAGTGTAAGTCCTTTTATAAATATAGCTTTTAATATTTCAAGACATTACTAAAATACAAGGTTATAAATTCCAAAATTTTCATTTCATACAACCTATAACATACTTAAAAATAATCAGGTAACTTTACTTTTTTTTAATGAAATAAGTTGTTGGGACACTATATTACAGATCATTAAAAAAATTGCTTACAATAAAACCCAGATGATTGGGCATTTTATTTACCCACTAAGCAGAACAGCAAGCAAAGTGCAATTAGTTCCCAAGCATTCCAGCACTGAGTCCTTCACAAATCGGACATGATATTCTCCACAAAGGGCTGGAGGAGCCCCCAGAAAAGTAAGGCACAGAAAAATCATTGGGCTAGTAAGAGCCAATGCTATGTAGGAATTTACAGAAGGCCTCTTGACAAAGCACACAGCGGACCCAAAGGATCTCCCAAAAGATGGCAGAAACAGACACACAATAAAGGAGAAGGACCACAGTACTTCCTATTACCAGCCAAAAATTAGGAAAAACTTCATAAATAGATCAGGGACATCCTCATCATTTGAAAATTAAGACTGTTCTAATTTTGTGTCTAAGAGAAATCAACCTAATATTTAAGTTCAAACTCTAGCATATACAGAAATTTACCAGCTAAATGCGCAATTTTTGATTTTGCTGCTACAATGGCCTTTCTTGTTTTTTCTTCCTTTTCAGTTATCTGCTGTCGGAGTTGCTCCTCTTGTGTGGTTCTATCTTGAAGATCCTGGCGGAGTCGTGAAAGCTCAGACTGAAGCTGCACAGTCTGTTCCTGCAGATTTCTTGCTTCTGTCTCTTTTTCAGATAATGTCTTTTAAAGGAAAGCAAAGTATTCATGTAATTCAATTATACCAATATAAACTGTACACCCTGCAGACTTAACATGTAAAACTTATTAATTTGCTTATTTAGATTAAATAGAAATATAAATGTAAAATGTGGTCAAACCATTCAAGTGGATACTTGAAGACGATTAGATACTATTTACACACACATCATTCATGTATAAAAGATAAATATCCATAAAAAAGATAATAAAAATGCTTCCATACGACAAGAGAAACTGTCAGTGTTTAACACATACTTCAAGTATTTAACAAGGAAACAATTAGGGACACATACACTCTTCACTACTCTCAGTCATACCTTCTGCAGATTCTCTACTTGACTCTCCAGTGATTTTGACTTTGTTTCAGCTTGATTGAGGGTTTCTTTGAGCTCCTGCATTTCCTGGACTGAGACATGCTGTTCCTGGTGGTCTCCAGAAGATTGAGCCGAAGTCTCCATGGCCTAAGATGACAAACAGTAATAATATACTTCCACATTTATACTCAATAATTCCACTTCCAAAAGTTCATCTAAGGTAATAATCACAACTATGCAAAGAAATTTATCTTAAAAGGTATTCATAAGTGAATTTTCTATGGAATAACTCTAATGTCTGAAAGTAAGATGTATTAGTTAAGCAAGTTAGAGTCTTCTATACAACTGGATAATAGCCATCTAATCAAAATGATGCTGCACTATCGATGGATCTCTGACATACAAATATATTTTCACAATAACGCATTAAGTGAAAAAGCACTCAAGTGCTAATGCAGTCAATACTAAGGGGTAATAATTTTGGATATTTTTACATTTTATTTATTTTTTTATTTGAGAGAGAGAAAGAGTACACATGTGCAAGTCTAGGTCAGGGAGAGGGATAGAGGGACAGGGAGGGGGTTGAGAGAGAGAGAGAGAGAGAGAGAGAGAGAATAAATGAATGAATGAATGAATGAATATCTTAAGCATGGAGTGTGACATGGGGCTCAATTCCATGACCCTAGAATCATGACCTGAGACGAAATCGAGAGAGGGACGCTCAACTGACTGGGCCACCCAGGCATCCTGCATTTTGGATTTTCAAAATACATTTTCTAATCTAACAGGTGCTAAATATATAATTAAGTTAACATACGTTTGTTTTTACTTCTGGGAATTAATTCAGATTCAAAATGTTACAAGAACTAAACAATTCCTTTTGATAGGTGGCTAATATACATTACTTATGTAAAACTGTAATAAAGTCTGATTAATTATAAAGAACTATCATTTTTTATATACACAATTTTAGTCAGCAATAAGTTACAAGAACAGGTCTGAAAAAGGAAAATATTTGAAGTTGGAACACTGAACTAAAATAACAAAGCATTTACTAAAATTTCTTCATGAATTTATAGTGTAACTTGAGGCAAATTAAAGAGATATCTTAAACCAAATAATCATATATATAGTTATGTTCAGAATCTAAAAACCAATAAATAAAAATTATAAAGAAAACTTATTACATGAGTAAAAGCGTATAAAACAAAGTTGTGTATGTCAAAAATTGTATATACAAACATACAAACATAAAGAAAATTACTTCAAAATACCTTATCCTGTTGTGCTTTAAGTTCTTCATACTGAGTCTTGTATCTACGCCCAATCTTCTTGACTTGAGTAATAGTTTTGACTTTTTCCTGGATGTCAATTATTTTGGCATCTAAGTCCTTTTGGATGGTTTCCTTTTCAGTTCTTACTTTATTTAAGTCTTCCTTTAGACTCTGGATTAAGTTCTGGTTGTTCGTCAAAGATGCATTTGATCTAAACAAACAAAAAAATAAAGGAGAAAATAATCAAATGCTAGTACACAGATTTTAATCCACTTCTGCCTGATACTAAAATACATAATTTCTACTATATTGGGTGTTGAGTAAATACGTTAGGCTTTGTAGTCCACATGTAGTCTTTGTCACATGTCCTTCCTTTTTTACAGTACTTTAAAAATGTGAAAATCTCTCAGTTTACAGGCCGTGCAAATACAGGCATGTAGGTTATAGTCTGCAAACCCCTGTACTTTATCAAACTGAATCTGAAATCACATGACCTGAATTAAGAGTATGGGTTTAACAACTACTACCTGTGATCTTGGGTACCTTTCTGAAACTCAGTTTCCTCATTAAGTACTAATTATTCTCTCTCCTACTTAAAATGCCAGACTGCTATAAAACAAAAGAATATACATGAGAAAAATCTGTAAGCTGTTAAGTATTACAGAAGTAGGAGCTAACATAAATAAGTAACACTAAAATTTAAACTTAAAAAAGGTGTCAGAAACATTAATTTTAATTTTAAATTTCTTAACTTTAAAAAGGCACCAGTTCATTGTAAGTTCATTTTAAAAAATTTATTTAAAAACTTTCTTTATTAAACACTTTCAAAATACTCATAAATAAATGCTAACCAAAAGAAGAAAAACCTGCTTGCAAAAGTTATCAACTGTTAAGAAAATAAATATGTTTAGGTTTAGACTCATACCAAAAATGTAGATTTTTAAAAAGTAATAATCACATACATAAAGGCATAAAATTAAATTACTGCTTGCTTGGCTCCATAAAGTAATAAAGGGAAAGCCACATGTAAAGGCTGCAGCACTTTTCATTCTTTCTAACTCAGGAAGCACTTGGGCAGTCAATATATAAAGAGTAGAAATAAACTCAAGATTTCATATATTAATATACAATTTAAGATTTCTTTCCATATACCTTGCAATTTCCGCTTTAAGTCTCCCAATTTCTTCAGTCAACTGCTGAATACGCTTAGTATGAACTTCCTTTTCAGAAAGGAGCTTCCGATATTCTTCTGTATCTGGATCTTTCTGTTGACTTACTAGATGCTAGAATAGCAAAAACGCATAATATGGTTATATAGGTTTTATGAAACTAATGTACTATAATAAAACAGCAGCATATCTAATTATGTTTGCTGTCTTATACATGGTGATCAAGTACCAAACTATAAAATAAGATTGAAAGTTTATTTACCTAAAATCCCTAGCCAAAATGGGAAAGGGAAATAAACGTCATTATGCATTATTTTTTTATAACTGCAAACAAATACTTCAAAATAGTTACAAACAAGTCAAATAAATGAATCTAAAGAAATTATAAACTTTTAATATTAAATATCCACTTTCATTAAAGTGACATTTACAAGAAAAAGATGTCTATAAATCATTACAACTTAAAAATATGAAATTATAAGCTTTTAATATTAAATATCCACTTTCATTAAAATGACATTTACAAGGAAAAAATGTCTATAAATCATTACAACTGCATAAAAATAAACTAAATTTAACTGATTCCATTGAGTCAGGAAAGAGTGCAGTGAAGTTTATCAGGAACATATCTAAATTTGGGAAGATCACCCTCCTTTCTTATTTTTCAGATTGCTTGTGTGATAAAAACAGGAAAAAATGGGCTCTAAAATTCTATAACCCTATTCTGATCATAACAATTACTATTCTAGACCATTTTCTAGGAGCCAGGTGCTAAGTGAACTGCTTTACATTTATTAAACTTTTTGTAAAATGAAAAGTGGCTCGGAAATATTAAGGAACTCTCACAAATTGCATAACTACTATCGGGCAAGGCAGATTTCCAATCTTTTGTTTAAATATGGAGCTGGAGTTTCTAACCCTCTAATCAAAATTATACAGTTTTGTCCCCCCAAAAAGTTTTTTTAAAGTGAACAAGTCTTTTTAAAGTGCTTCAATCAGCTAGATAAATTCATTTTTTTCATGTACAAAAATATTTTACAGGAAAATTACAGGAAAAGCGTAAATTTGGAATTTAAAGAAATAAATTAGCCATTTCTCATCCTCTTAAATGTTGTCCTATTATTTAAAAAATCAACACCTCCATGTTTAATTGCATTTACCTGGTTACGTGCTTTCCAACGTTTGACATCTTCTTCTAGTAACTTCTTCTCTGCTTGCAACATACCGCTTTTCTCACTCAGCTCAGCATTTGCTTCTTGTAAGGGTAAAATATCTAACTCCAGTTTCCTTACCTGAAAATAGTGCCAGTATTTTTTTGAACATCTGATGTAAAAACTCTAACATTATTAAAAATGACATGTGTTTACTCTTGATTAGGAAGTTCCAAACCTTTGCTTGCATCTGCTGTAAATCCTGTTCTAGCCTCTCTTTTTCTTCTCTTAGCATCTTATTGGTCTCCATCACTACATTCATTGTTTCTGTTTTCTTCATCAGTTCTTCATGCTGAGCCATTGTTTTTGCAGTTACCTAAAGATTTCAAACACACGTGTATACCAACATCCAACGGTAGGTGAAGACTTATCTTTTCCTACCAGTTCTAATCTTTCCTACAAAAAGTAAAAAGGATTTAAATGTCAGCTTTTAAATGGAAATTTTTGAAAGTTGTACATGTTTATTTTTCTGTGATGCAGGCTAACTACAAGTTTAAAATTATAGGGATGAAAACAAAAAGATAAAAATCCCACTAATAAATAATCAGTTCTAACACTGGGTAAAAACATTAATTCAGATCTCTATTATCTATTAATCTTTCTCTATTCTTTTTCTTGGTATACTGAATTTATTAATAGTTCTAAAATGATATTATTCCCCCTCCACCATGTTCCCCACTGTTTAGAAATTCTTCATTTCATTCAGTTGTTTCATCACTTTGGTTTTGAGCAATTCTACTGAATATTTCTTCAACGGTGACGAACTTCTCTGTTCTGTTCTCATTGGGTGTAATTATCCATCTTTTACATGTTACTTTATTTCCTCACCATTTTTAAAGCTATGGCTCGGGTCAAAGGATAGTGTTATAGCAGTCAATCAAAAAGAAAAACCATAGGCCTTCCTCCTCCTCGCCCTGCCGCCTTGATTTAAGCAGTCTTCGTTTTTCACAGTAGTTAATTTTCTAGATATGTCTTGTAGATCTCAAAGTACTAAAAGGGAAACTCCCATTCAAAAGCAATTTATCTTAAGATACTGTAAGCAATTCTAATTTTTTTGTCCATTTGAAATATATGTTATGCTCTAACAAATCCTGTCAAACATAACCACTGTCCACATAGTTGAACTTCTGGGATCAAGAAAGTATACTTTGATTCCAATCCTAACCGGTGGGGCCCATCTAACTCAACTGTGAAAAGACATATCACACAATCACCTTCTGCTGATTACATGGCCTGCAACAGCCCTCCAGCTTGGGGTGACCTGCTAGAGGAGTGGGGGTTTCAGGTCGGAGCTTGTGGGACTACTGCTATGTGTGGTGGTGGGGGAGGGGGCTCTAGCTGCATCTCTGGTTTCTTTTTTAAAATCTTAGATGATGCCCCCCCCCCCACTTCCAAGCCATTGTCCCTTCTTCACTTTCTACTACCACCTCTGACTGAAGCATAGACAGCACCCCCTCTAATCCCCTCTGAAAATGGCTTTTGGGGACAAATTCAGGGTTTTCCCCATATCTTCTCCCCAACCTTAACTGAGGACTGTGTTTTCCTTCCTCTTCCTCAAGTGCATTTTTACACTATCACCACTGAACACCTTCCATGACACTTCCTTGCTTTGGCTAGAAACCATCAGGTAAGGTTGGAGAGAATTTCAGACTTCCCTTGTGTAGTACTGGAACCACATTTACTCTCTCTCCACCAGCTTGATAATGAATATCGGATCCTCAGCCCTGCCGTACTTGGCTTTCATTATTAAATGATGTGGGATTTTTTTTTTTAATATTTATTTTTGGGAGAGCGCAAGTGGGTGAGGGGCAGAGAGAGGGGGACAGAGGATCTGAAGTGGGCTCTGCTCTGACAGGCTGACAGCAGCAAGCCCAACACAGGGCTCGAACTCATGACCACGAGATCATGACCTCGGCTGAAGTCAGATGTTCAACCAACTAAGCCACCCAGGTGCCCCAAATGATGTGGAATTTTTTTTAGTTCAGGTTTTGACAAAGTGAAAGTAACAGTCACCAGGGGTACTCAAACCTGCCAGCCCTCAATCTTGTTGGTGGTTAAACTTGGAGAAAGGCCACAGAAGACACTTACAAGCACACACAATCCCCCTGAATGAGTTGTTTTCTTTTCCTAGAACTGCATTAGCTTTTAAAAATTGATCCTTGCCATCCATCTGGGTCTCATTTGCAATCTGACAAATGGAACAAAAAGAACCCTGAATTCGGTGCATACTTTGCTTTTGGTGCTGCTGCTTCTCATGGTTCTCAGCAGAGATTAAGAAAGAACGTGCACATAGCAGATCCCTGATATTGGTGGGCCTGATTTCCTGGCAAATTGCTGTCGTTTTCCACTTTTCTGTTCAGGACCACTGATTGCTGAGATGTGGATGCATACTGAAATTAAAGCAATTCATTGTGTTCTAAAGTTTTTTTGTTTCTTTTAATTCAGTGTTCGTGTAAAACCACCTTTTGAAGCAGCAACTCTCAAATCTGAAGAGCAATTGATGTTTCCATTAATTTAATTAAATCCTTACTTCTAAGGATTTAACATCCTGTAAGTAAAGTTTAATATAACAGTATTTCATAAGCAGCCTTTTTATTGTCAGACTATTGCCTTTTAATATAGTAAAAAAAAAAGTGTGCATAAAAAAAAGCTATGATACAGGGTTACCATCCTACACTGTTCATGTTTGGGTATTATTTTTTATATAACGTGTGATATTTCTTGACTCTTTCGATTGTATGTAAAAGCTGGTTCTCCCATCTAACTTTGTTGGTTGGGCATTTTCTAGTATTATTTGCTGGAAGGAACACTGAGAGAATATGCCATCTTTTTAAAAATCCTGATTCTGCTTTTTTTTCCCTCCAAATGTTAATGCCACTGATTGGAGGGTTTTATATATTACGAGATATATTTGAATGGGTTTTTGTCAAGATATAATTCTGAAACTTTTCATTTCTGTATGAAAATATAAACCCCATAAATCTACTCACTTTCCCCTGGGGTTGGATGGCTTTTGTCTAACAGCCATTCCAACTATCATTTAAAAGAAGATAAATGAGGGGCGCCTGGGTGGCGCAGTCGGTTAAGCGTCCGACTTCAGCCAGGTCACGATCTCGCGGTTTGTGAGTTCGAGCCCCGCGTCAGGCTCTGGGCTGATGGCTCAGAGCCTGGAGCCTGTTTCCGATTCTGTGCCTCCCTCTCTCTCTGCCCCTCCCCCGTTCATGCTCTGTCTCTCTCTGTCCCAAAAATAAATAAACGTTGAAAAAAAAAATTTTTTTTAAAAATAAAAGAAGATAAATGAGTAAAGGTCATAATTTCCTTCCTTCCAGATGTGAAGTTCTATTATTGAATCTCCTTAGAATGAGCACATGCAATTGTAAGCTTCTGGGTGGTAGCATGGGTTAAGGAGTTGAGCTTTTGCTGTGACCATCCATTCACCTCAGCAACTTCTTTTCCTTTCTTGGTTGACAGTTTTGACTATTTTTTGCTCCTTGCTGAGGAAAAAATGTTCTGTAGCAGTTTCTACCCACAATTTTATTCCAGAATAATTACTGACATACATATGACAACTATAATAATAAAAAAGAGAACTGAAATTTACTTAAGCACTCACCATGCACCAGACATGTTTCTAAATGCTTCCCGTACTTGAACTCACTTAATCCTTATTATTACCATCCCAATATTACAGATGAGAAAATTTAAGAGCAGGGAAAATAATATACCCAAGACACACATCTAACGGTATGAAGCTAGAATTTAAAACCAGGCAGTCTAGGGGCGCCTGGGTGGCTCAGTCGGTTGAGCGACCGACTTCGGCTCAGGTCATGATCTCACGGTTTATGAGTTCGAGCGCCACTTCAGGCTCTGTGCCGACAGCTCGGAGCCTGGAGCCTGCTTCAGATGCTGTGTCTCCCTTGCTCTCTGCCCCTCCCCCACTCATGCTCTGTCTCTCTGTGTCTCAGAAATAAACATTAAAAAATTTTTTTTTAAACTAGGCAGTCTGATTGCCACTAGTCTTTTACCATTACACTGTATCACTATTTAATAACGTTTAATAATCTGAGAGTATAGGAAAAACGCTTATTTCAGATTAAATTTCATGTCTCAAGAAACTGAAATGTGCTCTCTTGATTTAATAACTGCTTTCTTGGGGCGCCTGGGTGGCTCAGTCGGTTAAGCGGCCGACTTCGACTCAGGTCATGATCTCATGGTCCGTGGGTTCGAGCCCCGCGTCGGGCTCTGTGCTGACAGCTCAGAGCCTGGAGCCTGTTTTGGATTCTGTGTCTCCCTCTCTCTGACCCTCCCCTGTTCATGCTCTGTCTCTCTCTGTCTCAAAAATAAATAAATGTTAAAAAAAATAAATTAAAAAAAATAAATAAATAACTGCTTTCTTAAAGCTTGGGATACATACCTGGACTTTCTCTCTTTCAGCATTGAGACTATCCTGCAGTTCCTGCAGCTCTCTTTCTAAAAGTTCAACTCTTTGACGATAACGCAGACTCTCAACCTGAGCCACCTCAAACCTGGTTTCAGCAATTTCTTTTTCTCGTCGTATAAATCTACAGGAATATATAAAATTTTATTTGAGTAAAAAAAATGCCACCAACACAACATTTTAAAACTTGGATAATCTTTAAGATGACGAATCTATTCACTTTAGTAACTATTTTTACATGTTTTCATTAATAAGTAACGAGAGATGCTTTTTATTATAGACAATGGCTTCAGAAATGTGTATCTTTAAAAAAATAATTGAGGGGCATCTGCTGGCTCAGTTGGTTAAGCAGCCGACTTCAGCTCAGGTCATGATCTCACAGGTTGTGAGTTTGAGCCCCGGGTTGGGCTCTGTGCTGACAGCTAGAACCTGGAGCCTGCTTTGGATTCTGTGTCTTTCTCTCTGACCCTCCCCCACTCGCATTCTGTGTCTGTCTCTCTCTCAAAAATAAACATCAAAAAAAAAAAAAAATTGAAAGGCATTTAGTTTTTCAAAGAACTCACTCAAGTTCTTACTATCAGATTCAACTGAAAGTCGTATCTTTAGCGTGGCCTATGTCTAAATGTCAAAAGTGACTGCTGATAGGGTAGAAGTGGGTTTGTTGGCCAATAGGAATGGAACGAGCTTTATAAATAAATAGCAGATAACCCCCACTTCCCTAATTTATGCATTTATAGTTACATTACACAGTGCTTGGTATACCACAAAATAAAGCATTAAGAATATTATTGGATTTACCTGAGAATTTCTAAAATTTGTTCTTGAGATTTTCCTTCTTCACTTAGAGAGACATTTAAGGGACCCTGTACACCTTCCTTCACAGAGGCAACAACCTTGTCACTTAATTTTTCAATCTGATCATGAAGTAATCGGTTTTGTTTCTCTAGATCTTCACAGCGAGACACACACTTGGAAACTTCATCCTGTAAACAAGAGTCTATCATAATAGCAGATTTTCTGGAGTACCTGGGTGGCTCAGTCGGTTAAATATCCGACTTCAGCTCAGGTCGTGATCTCCCGGTTCATGAGTTTGAGCCCCACATCAGGCTTTCTGCTGTCAGCAAGTAGTCTGCTTTGGACCCTCTGTCCCCTTTTCTCTCTGCCCCTCCCCAGCTTATTCTCTTTCTCTCTCAAAATAAATAAATAAAAAACAATAACAGCAGATTTTCCAATCAATGTATATTTAAAAACCCCCATACCTTTAAATTCTCCAGAATACTCTATCATGATGTATAATAATACCTTTAACATTCTCTCTCTTTCTTCCCAAGATGCTTTGCACTCCAATAACTGTGATTCTGCTTTCTGGGTTGTTTCTTCCAAATGCTGACGGACTGATGCCATTTTGGAAACCTGTTCCTTGGCAGCTTGTAGAGCTTCAACATCAGCAGCATGGAGCATCAATTCTCTCTCATACTTATTCTGAGCTTCCACAGCTATTTTAGCCTGTAAGAAATTATTTCCCCATTGACACAAGATTAAAAACTCATAAGGCTAGTCAGTATTTTCTGAAAAGATGCACATTACATTCTTTAAAAATCTAAATGTACCAAAATAAAATACTCAGAAGTTATGCTGTATCTATTTAATGAAATATGCTGCCTATAAGAAATTCATGTTAGACCTAAAGACACTTGCAGATTGAAAGGTAAGGGGATGGAGAAACATTTATCATGAAAATGGAAGTCAAAAGAAAGTCGGAATAGCAATACTTCTATCAGTATCAGCTAAAACCAAACTTTAAACCAAAGACTGTAACAAGAAATGAAGAAGGGCACTATATCAAAATAAAGGAGACTATCCAACAAGAAAATCTAACAATTGTAAATATTTATGCCCCCAACATGGAAGCATACAAATATATAAAACAATTAATAAAAAACATAAGCAAACTCATTGATAATAATATAATAACAACAGAGAACTTTACTTACATCAATGGACAGGTCATCTAAGCAAAAAGCAACATGCAAACAATGACTTAAATGACACACTGGACCAGATGGACTTAACAGATATATTCAGAACATTTTATCCTAAAGCAGCAGAATACACGTTCTTTTCTAGTGCACATGGAGCATTCTCCAGAACAGATCACACAGTGGATCACAAATCAGGGTTCAACAAGTATAAAACGACTGAGATCACACCACCACACACCATGCGTATTTTCCAACCACAACACCATGCAACTTGAAGTCAACCATAAGAAAAAATTGTGGAAAGGCCACAAATACATGGAATTTAAAGAAAATCCTACTAAACAATGAATGGGTCCACCAGGAAATTAAAGAAGAAATAAAAAAATACATGGATGCAAATGAAAATGAAAACATGATGATCCAAAATCTTTGGGATGCAGCAAAAGCAATCACAAAAGTGAAGTACACAGCAATATAGACCTATCTTAAGAAGAAAGAAAAATCCCAAAAATGCAACCTAACCTTATCCCTAAAGGAGCCAGAAGAAGAACAAATGAAGCCCAAAGTCAGAAGGGAAATTAATAAAGAGCAGAAATAAATGACAGAGAAACAAACAAACAAAAAAATATTAGAGCAGATCAATGAAACTAGGAGCTAGTTCTCTGAAAAAATTAGTAAAATTGATAAACCCTTAGCCAGACTTATCAAAAAGAGGACCCAAATAAAATCATGAATGAAAGAAATCACAACCAACACAATAGAAATACAAACAATTTTAAGAGATTATGAAAAATTATATGCCAACAAAATGGGCAACCTGGAAGAAATGGATTAATTCCTAGAAAGATTAAATTCCCAAAAGTGAAACAGAAAGAAACAGAAAACCTGAACAGATTGATAACCAGCAAAGAAATTCAATCAGTAATAAAAAATCTCCCAATACAGAAAAGTCCAGGGCCAGATGGCTTCCCAGGGGGAATTCTACCAAACATTTAAAGAGTTAATAACAGGGTGCCTGGGTGGCTCAGTTAGTTAAGTGTCCGACTTCGGCTTAGGTCACGATCTCATGTTTTGTAGGTTTGGGCCCGCGATGGGCTCTGTGCTGACACCTTGCTCGGAGCCTGGAGACTGCTTTGGATTCTGCGACTCCTTCTCTCTCTGCCCTTCCCCTGCTCACACTGTCTCTCTGACTCTCAAAAATAAATAAATGTAAAAAAAAATTTTTTTTTAAAGAAGAGTTAATAATACCTATTCTTCTCAAACTGTCCCCAAAAATAGAAATGGAAGGAAAACTTCAAATCTCATTCTATGATGCCAGCATTACCCTCTGATTCCAAAACCAGACAAAGACTTCACTAAAAAAGGCAAATACCCCTGATGAACATGGATGCAAAATTCTCAACAAAATACTAGCAAATCAAATCCAACAGTACATTAAAAGAATCATTCACTGTGATCAAGTAGGATTTATTCCTGGGCTGCAGGGGTGGCTCAGTGTTCGCAAATCAATCAATGCGATAAACCACATTAATAAAAGGGTAAAAACCATATGCTCCTTTCAACAGATGCAGAAAAAGCATACGATGAAGTATAACATCCATTCATGATAAAAACCCTCCACAAAGTAAGGACAGAGAGAACATACTTCAACGTAATAAAGGCCATATAGGAAAACCACAGCTAATATCATCCTCAATGGGGAAAAACAGAGCTTTTCCTCTATGGTCAGGAACAAGACACGGATGTCCATTCTCACCACTGTTACTTAACATATAGTATTGGAAGTCCCAGCCACAGCAATCAGACAACAAAAAGAAATAAAAAGCATCCAAATTGGCAAGGAGTAAACTTTCACTATTTGCAGATGACATGATACTTTATATAGAAAACCCAAAAGACTCCACCCAAAAATTGCTAGAACTGGTACACAAATTCAGTAAAGTTTCAGGATACAAAATCAATGTACAGAAATCTGTTGTATTTTTATACACCAATAATGAAGCAACAGAAAGAGCAATCAAGGAATCATTCTCATTTACAACTATACCAAAAACCTTGAGATATCTAGTAATAAGCATAACCAAAGAGGTAAAAGATCTGTACTTGAAAACAAGAAAACCACACAACACTGATGAAAGAAACAGAAAACAACAAAAAGAAAAAACATTCCACACTCACGGATTAGAAAACCAAATATTGTTAAAATGTCTATACTATCCAAAGTAACCTATACATTTAATGCAATCCCTATCAAAATACCAGCAGCATTTTTCACAGATCTAGAACAAATAACCCCAAAATTTGTATGGAACTAAAAAAGACCCCAAACAGCCAAGGCAATCTTGAAAAAGAAAAGCAAAGCTGGAGGCATCACGTTTCTGGATTTCAAGCTATAGTCATCAAGACATAATGGTACTGGCACAAAAACAGACACATAGGTCAACAGAACTGAATAAAACCCAGATGTATGTAAGACAGAATATCCTAAGGAAAAAAGTCTCTTCAACAAATGGTGTTGGGAAAACTGGACAGCAACACGCAAAACAATGAAACTGGACCATTTTCTTAATGCCAAACACAAAAATAAACTGGATAAAAGGCCTAAATGTGAGACCAGAAACCATCAAAATCCTAGAGGAACAGGCAGGAACCTCTTCTGACATTGGCTGTAGCAATTTCTTACTAGATATGTCTCCTGAGGCAAAGGAGACAGAAACAAAAATAAACTGTTCAGATTTCATCAAAATACAAAGCTTCTGCACGATGAAGTAAACAATAAACAAAACTAAAAGGTAATCTACAAAATGAGAGAAGATACTTGCAAAGAACGTATCTGATAAAGCGTTAGTATCCAAAATATATAAAGAACAAACTCAACATCCAAAAAAACCAAATAATCCAGTGAAGAAATGGGCATGAAGTGACACTTTCCAAAGAAGACAGCCAGGTGGCTAACAGACATATGAAAAGATGCTCAATGTCACCCGTCATCAAGGAAATACAAATCAAAACTACAATGATGGGGAGCCTGGGTCGCTCTAGGTTAAGTGCTTGATTTCGGCTCTGGTCCAGATCTCACAGTCCTGAGACTGACCCCTGCCGTCCAGCTCTGTCCTGGGTGTGGAGCCTGCTTAGGATTCTCTCTCTTCCCCAATGCCCCTCTCCCTGGCTTGCTTGCTCTCTCTCGCTCTCAAAAACAAAACAAAACAAAACAAAAACAAAACAAAACACCCCAATCTACAATGAGCTATCACCTCACACCAGTCAGAATGGCTAGAATTAACACCACAGGAAACAACAGGGTTGGCGAGGATGAGGAGAAAGGGGAGCCCTTTTACACTGCTGATGGAAAAGTACAACCATTCTGCCATTCTGGAAAAATGTACAGGTTCCTTAAAAGTTAAAAAAGAACAACCCTATGACCTAGTAATTACACCACTACAAGATATTTATAAATACCTTTTGTATCTACAGATATAAAAATACTGATCTGAAGGGACACATGCACCCCAATATTTATAGCAGCATTTTCAATGATAGCCAAATTACAGAAAGGGCCCAAATGTCCATTGACTGATAAATGGATAAAGAAAAGGTGGGGTGTGTGTGTGTGTGTGTGTGTGTGTGTGTGTGTGCGCGCGTCCGCGCGCGCATGATGGAATATTAACCACAAAAAAGAATGAAGTCTTGCCATTTGCAATGATGTGGGTGGAGCTAGAAATCATGCGAAGTGAAAGAGTCAGAAGAAGACAGATACCATATGATTTCACCCATATGTGGAATTTAAGAAACAAAACAAATGAACACAGGAGGCAAAAAAGGAGGAAAACCAAGAAAGACTCTTAACTATAGGGAGTAAACTGAGGGTTGATGGAAGGAGGTAGGGGTGGGGGATGGGCTAGATGGGTAATGCTCTAAAGAGAGCACTTGTTGGGATGAGCACTGGGTGTTGTATTTAAGTGACGAATCACTAAATTCTACACCTGAAATTAATATTACACTGTATGTTAATAATTGGAATTTAAATAAAAATTTGGAGAAAAAACAACCACCATAACAAAGAAAAACTCAAAACAAGGAAGAAATATGAAAGAGCTGTACAAAATGAAACTTATGAAGATGATACAACAATTTGCAACAGGCTTTATAAAATAAAAGCTAAGAACAACTCCGATATGTAAAATACATGTGCATACACATACATAAACACAAACTTAAAGTAAACAAAAGGAAATAAGAATAATTTATTTGAATATTGAATTATTGATACATTCTTTTATTTTAATTTGCAATGTTACACTGTTTGGCAATAAGCCAAGGATAATTTTTGTCTAATTCACCTTTGAAGTATTTTCCCCTGTATTCCACTTCTAATGTAATCTTCACACATGTACGTACCATATATATAAGCAATAAAGAACTATAATCAAATGACTATTCATATACCACTCAAAGATGAGAACATTACACGTCTTCCCATTCTATTTCAGTTTTACTATTACTGGTACTTTTATATTTTTCCCCATTTGTCAAGGTTGCTTTGTTAACGGTTATTGCACTATTTGCTTTTAGTCTTCACATACACTTTTCAGCTGATCTTAGTGCAAGTTCCACAATGGTGAAAATAACTGTATTTCTGTACGGTTTACCAATCCTCAAGATGCAGTAAGATACTCCAAGAACTGCTCCCTAGGATCAAACCTCATTTCTCAATAACTGGCTACATGATCAACACTTACTTGTTCCTGACAGTCACGTCTGGCTTGCTGTTCATTACTCAAAGCTGTGCTTGCTCTCTGAAGAGCTTCTTGTACTTCATTCTGAACGCTGTTAAGTGTTTTCTTTAACTCGGATAACTAAATCAGAAGAACATTAATTAAAACCAGGGTTAACTGCAAGACAATTATTGTAATAATTAATAAAATAACCAGGGTTATTTTAAAGACAAATTTTTAAAATCCTACTGGCCCAAACAGACTTACTAAATTTAAAAGATAACTTGAGGTAATACTGCACAAATTTCACAGGCTTATGTTCACTCCTTACTAACATCTGCAAAAGTTAATGCTCAGGCAGAGAGGCTTATAAAAAACAGCACTGATATCTACTACCATAAAATAGTCTAAAATACTCAAAAGGAAACACATAGGGACCTACAAAGCAGTGTAAAACATACAACTAAAATTGTTATGTGTCCATTCAGTATCAGTTGAAATGAACTGGATGGTAACTAATAAGCTACTTAATACAAATCCTTACACACACACACACACACACACAAAGATTGATATGGCTAATAATCTAATTTACCTGTTGTTCCATACTTTCTATGGCTTTTCTCTTATCATCCTGAAGTTCCTGTTTTTCCTTCTCTACTTCCATCAACTTCTTTTCCAACTGTGTCTGAAACTCAGCTGACTCTTTTAAACGAACTTCAATATTCTTACGTACTTCTTCTGTCACCTTTACCACCATCCAGGTAATAGAATACAAAAATTATACACATCTAAAATTATACAATTAGTTTCTCTAAATCTAAACTTCACAAGTACTAAAATTAACATTTGCTTTGTATTTAAAAAAAAAAATCTATCAGGGTGCCTGGTGGCTCAGTCAGTTAAGCATCCGACTTCAGCTCAGGTCATGATCTCACAGTTCATGGGTTCGAGCCCCATGTCAGGCTCTGTGCTGACAGCTTGGAGCCTGGAGCCTGCTTCTGATTCTGTGTCTCCCTCTCTCTCTGCCCCTCCTTGCTCTCTCTCTTTCTTCTCTCTCAAAAATAAATAAAGATTAAAAAAAAAAAACTTAAAAAAAATATCTATCAATGCTAATCAGTTTTGAATTTTGTGTGTTTTGTTTTATCTGGCTTATTAGACTGAAGTATTTTTCAGATTTAAAAGGTAAACACAATGATATCCGTCAAACTCATATTTACTATAGTACTTACACACAGCAGGCTTTTATTTAAAAAAAAAAGTTAAGAGGCATCTGGGTGGCTCAGTTGGTTAAGCGTCCAACTTGGGCTGAGGTCATGATCTCATGGTTTGTGAGTTCGAGCTCCATGTTGGGCTCTGTGCTGACAGCTCAGGGCCTGGAGCCTGCTTCAGATTCTGTGTCTCCCCTCCGCCTCTCTCTCCCTTCCCTGCTCATACTCTTATCTCCCTCTCAAAAATAAATAAACATTAAAAAAAAAAGTGCATTCAAATTAAATTTAAAATTGAATATACCTGTTTTTCCTTGTTAAGAGATTCTTCTAAACTAGTAACCATTGCTCGATACTGTTCCACATTACTAGTACTTGTTTTGAGTCTCTCCTTCAAATCATTCACCTGCTCTTCTGCTTGCCTTAGCTGACTCAGAAGATCATCCACATCTTCTTTGTTGCTAGGCTGACCTAAAAGATTTAAGAGCTCTCTTAAAACTAACATTTTAAATGGCTGTTATCAGAGAGTTTGTGAAATTAGGATTAAGGCTCAAATGTAAAAGTACTTATCTTGAAAGTATATTTGAACACACACTAAATACCAAAATAAAAACAGGTATTTCTCCAGAATATTATTTCTTCAAAAAATCAAATATTTGAAATCTGCCATTACAAATATTACAATGAAGATATTTAAAAGAGAAGAATAAACATTTGAGCTAAATTGAGGAAGCTACTTGAAGGTATTACCAGGTTACTAATTTACTTTTTTAACACTGTTTACTCTAAAACACTAAATCTTAAATTATTTAGTCCAATTTTCATTCTAAAATCCATGGAAAAGGAAGAAACTACAGATTAAAAAGGATGTTTTCTTATCATGTGATGTATCAATATGGACTATTATTGGATAATTACACATCCACTTATGTATCATATATTTACCCATGTACATATATTATGTTCTTAAGATTACCTGGACCAAAGGCTTTGCATTTGAAATGGTACATTCACAAAAAGAAGCAAGATCTAATGAAACAAATCTTTTACCTAAGGCTATCAATGAGCAATGATTATGAATACTACTCTAAAAGAGACCAAACAGGGGCGCCTGGGTGGCGCAGTCGGTTAAGCGTCCGACTTCAGCCAGGTCACGATCTCGCGGTCTGTGAGTTCGAGCCCCGCGTCAGGCTCTGGGCTGATGGCTCAGAGCCTGGAGCCTGTTTCCGATTCTGTGTCTCCCTCTCTCTCTGCCCCTCCCCCGTTCATGCTCTGTCTCTCTCTGTCCCAAAAATAAATAAACGTTGAAAAAAAAAAAAAATTAAAAAAAAAAAAATTAATTAAAAAAAAAAAAAATAAATAAAAGAGACCAAACAAATGAATTATTTCTGCAAGTGACCCTTACTACAGATTCAACAAGGGAGAGTTAAAGATTTAAGTATTAATCCTCCTCAAAAGGAACATTTTACAAGTATCAATAAATGGTTTCAACAACTGGAAAACGGGTCAGGTGCCATGCAGAACTATTTCCAGTCTTCTGAGTCTGCAAATTTATTAATTTAAGCCTAAAACAGCTTTTCTATATGAAGAGTAAAAGGTTTTTTTTTTTTCCTTTTACTATTATCCAAAAAGAACATAGGTTATTTATTTACAGGGTATGTTATGAGCCTCAAAAAGTACTTTGTTATCACTTTACTTATTTATTAGTGTATTTACCTTTGCCAGTTCTCTGTGAGGACTGAGAAGTAAGCTGAACTTCCATATTACTGAGGTGCTGTTTTAATGTAGCAATTTCCTTTTGAGCATTTTTTAATAGTTCTTTTGTGTTATGATGAAGATTTGTCTCAGTATCCAGTTGTCTTTTTGTATCCAAAAGTTGAACCTAAGAAGAAAAGATACATTAGCCCTACAAACACTATCTTTCAGGTAAGCAACTAGAGGTTCACTTTATCATTTTAAAACACTTTAAACTCTGGCCAAGATAGAGTAACAGAAATCAGATACATCCTCCCATCTGAAATAACTGAAAAAAAGAACTATGATACCTGAGACAGGAAACAAAAGAAGCAAGCCCTGTAATTTCCCTAGCTTCCTGTGTGTTTAGGCTTTGACAGAGGGAAAGGGAAATAAGGCAGAAGCAAGCAGACTCCTTGAACTGAGAACACATAAATGAGAGTACAGGAAGACTAAATTAGTTCCTAATTCCTAAGATAGACTATCACAGAGAGCTGCACTGATAGAGTACGCAAGAGATTTGCAGAGGATCCCTGTTGAATATTCAACAAAATAGTCATCAGTACATACATGTGAAATTACCCGACAGGCTTAAGAATCATCCAAAGAGACTGAGTGAAGAGTGTCTGGTGTTCACAGAGAGTCAAGAATAATGCCAATTACCAGCAGCCAGAATGAAAAAACTCATAATTCACTGGACACTGGGACTAGTATACAGGAAAGTCTTGCCTCAATAGTGGGGAATAATTAGTTACAGACTGAGCACTGCTTTGGACCTGCCTAAAAAATCATAAAAAGCAACCCTCAAGAGAAGCAAATTATTTTCAATTGCTGCATCCCAGAAAAAAACACGGGATTTATAGGAATATAAAAATATCCAGCACCCAATAGGATAAAACTCAAAATATATAGCACCCAACCAAAAATTATTAGGCACACAAGGAGGCAAGGAAAACTAACAGTTTCTACAAAACCATGCTTCAACAGGAAATGGCAGTGTACCTACATACCAGCTTCATTTCCAGAAATAAACAATCTATAGAAATTCATAACACTAACAGACTCACATCTAGATTTCTAGTAAGTGTATGCCTTTGTTCCACCTCATTTTCCAACTTCTTCTTTAGATGAGATATCTCATGTTCCAGTTTTTCTATCTGGCCACTAAGCCTTTGTTTGGTTTCCGTTTCAGATCGCTCTAATATTCCCTACGGTAAAAAAAGATTTTTTGGTTATGCTTAAGAAAGAAATTAAAAAAGTAATACAGAGAAAATGAAAGGCTATAGAGCATTACAACCCATTTCTACATGAAGAAATTAAAATCTAGAACATTTACCAAAAAAGTCTTCTGACATTTTTTGTATTAAAATATCTACTTAATAAAGGAAAAGAGACATATTGCAATAGTCATTCAGACCTCCTGAAGTTTTAAAATAAAAAATAAAAACAAAAATTTAATCTTATAAACAACTCAACTGCACAGGACTCTGTAAATATAGATTTGAGGATGAAAACTGCTAAATGCATGGTTTCAATCAGTTCTCTTTCAAGGTTTTATTTATATAATGCATGACAAAAGTGACAGAAAAATATTCTAATTAAGAACCTGAGAGGATGCAATGTTAAAACTACTTATTTAACTAGAACATTTTTTTCTACAGGTTTTTTTTTTTTTTTTTTTTGGTTACCTGAATTGTTTGCAGATTAGTCAGCAGCAAGTTTTGCCCTCTTTGTTCGGCTAACAAAGACTCTCTTTGTTGAGAAAGGCGGACTTCGGACAATTTAAGCATCTCCTTTTCCTTTTTCAAGTTTTCTGCTCTTACCTTGAGGTAAATACAAGTAAAAGAAAAAATTTAAAAGATCCCTCATTGTTATTTCTTTTTTTTTTTAATTTTTTTTTTTAAACGTTTATTTATTTTTGAGACAGAGAGAGACAGAGCATGAACAGGGGAGGGTCAGAGAGAGGGAGACAGAATCTGAAACAGGCTCCAGGCTCTGAGCTGTCAGCACAGACTCCGACGCGGGGCTCGAACCCACGGACCATGAGATCATGACCCGAGCCGAAGTCGGCTGCTCAACCGACTGAGCCACTCAGGCACCCCCCTCATTGTTATTTCTTAATGCTAATTAGAGACGAGGACATTTCTTCATTACATAAGAATTTATAACTCTTAATTTTCAGGTGTTAAAATATGAAGCAAAAATTATGGGAATATCAATAGACCAAAGGAAAAAATCTTGCAATTACCACAAATACTTAATGATTTCTCTGCTCTTAACAAATCAGACTTTGAAACAGCCAACAAAAAAATCTAAAACATCAGAGTAAAACAAAATTGCAAAATTTTGCTACCTTCATACCTATATATTATTAAATTATGCAAGTTTTAGAATCAAAGCTTGGTTTCTAAGTATCTGGTTTGAGAATGATGACGGATTTATTTCCATTTTTTCTGCCTCATGAAGAGTACACTCTGAGTCTCAGGAGATTTGGAAGGGTGCTCTGAAAACAAATATCCTCAAAGTATTCAGAACTACATCATAAATCATAAATGAGCAATCATAAAACTTACTCTCCCAGTTTGAAAAAGTGATGCTGTCCATTCCCCACAAATGAGTGGAAACATAAAAATGAAGGGATGTAGCCAACACAATTAGAAAACCTAGGTATAAGTCCCAACCAACCCATCTCTCACGACTATCTCAAACAGGAAATCATTAAGTTTTGAGTCTGTTTCTCAACCGGTAAAATGGGGGACAAGTGCACCTAGCTCACAATGATCAGAAAGTTGTGAGACAACTTTACAGAACAGTAAAACATTAAATAGAAATTCATCATCAAGAATCCAGTACAGTTGAAAGTACTGCCAATTTCTAGTAGATATTTGTATTCATGTTGAAATTCAGAAATATAATTTAATGCTAATAAGATTTTTATATTTTTGTCACAAATGAGCAAGAATGAATGAAATATTCATTTGTCTGTTAGAGAAACAGTGATTTACAAATTTAGTATGAAATGGAAGACCTGTAAAGAAATCTTAGTCCAGAAAAACAAATTTCTTTCCCCATTTAGTTTTGATAGAAATAATCACTAAACTGATGCACAACTAGGTATTCAGAAACTATGCTAATAAGGATTTGAAATCAGGGAGCCGGGTATCAGTCAGTTGGGCGTGTGACTCTTGGTTTCAGCTTGAGTCATAATCTCAGTTTGTGGGTTCGAGCCCCATATGGGGCTCTATGCTGGCAGCATGGAGCCTGCTCGGGATTCTCTTTCTCCCTCTCTCTGCCCCTCCCCTGAGCGCACGTACACTCTAATAAATAAGTAGACTTGAAATCCATAAACCTCTCAAACACCTGTATCTTATCAACCAGTGGAATCAAAGTAATAACTAAAGAACACATGCCAAATGCAATTTACAATGCAAATCAGATGAGGGAAATTGTCTCACTTCTGCAACAGCCAGCTTTTCATTTGCTCCTCTCAAATCTTGCGTCATTGTATTGATAATCTGTTCCTGCTTTTGAGTTGTTGCAGTAAGTTTCTGATTTCTCTCATGTAGGGATGTTATTTCTCGACGATATCCTTCAACATTATCTTGTAACATTTCATAGCTTATGTGAGAGAAAAGAATTCCATTAGCAACTGAAATACTGAATCCTAGCTTATTCCTTGAAGAACTTTACAACAGACTAATTTCACACAATTAACAATATGAAAAAAAGTACCTTGTGTAATAATGTAAAACCTTCAACTCCAAATTTAACAGTTAAATTCAAATTCTAAGTAAACTTTAAGTTCTCATTTCATGCTGAATTAACGTTTTAAGCTAGATTTTGATTCTTTTTAAGCTAAGAATTTTGATCACATTCAAAATAGCACCAATATAATGTTGATACATGAAACACCCACCACGATACAGAACACAATTTATTTATGCATGGTTGGAGTTTTGGAGATCCTTTTTTCCTCTATAATTCTTTCTATTATGTGCTTGAAAGCCTACAAATGGCTGGCTACAGTTATCAACATAGGGGAAAAAAGGTGCTTTTATCTGGGGTATCAAACTGTTGGGACTGTATGGAGGAAACAACCTGCCATATGCTTACAAAAACCTAGTTTTATCATGTAGTATACAGAAATACATTTCATTCTAACTTACTAAACTAACAAGTATTTGACAGACCTACTAAAACTATAAAATGAGGTTTACTATTACTTTTATAAATGACCAAGAAAGTGAATTTTCTCAAAATTAACTGTCTAGTGCTTGCTTCTCTTCTACCTAGAAAAGGCTGAATAAAATTTGCTCACATTCTTCTCATCCTCTTATGCATTTATGAAATAATTAAGTCCTATAGAAACAGTAGATTGTTCAATCTCAGGAAGGAAAACCAGCAACATTCTTCACATCAATTTCAACTTATTAAAAAACTACCTGGCCTACTTAGGAAATGCCGAAGAGAATCATTAATCAATATTCAAAAATGAACCCCTACAGCCCTGGATTATAGTCCACAAATGAGTAAACTTTTGCAAACTAATCCTTGAACTGGATTCAACTGAATATTGAAGTTCAGACTATTTTTACTAAGACTATTAACTTATGAATAAAAGAAAACTTACCGTTTAGAAGCAAAATCTAGTTGTGTAGATATTTTGGTGTTTTGTGATCGCAAATCTGTAATTTGATCCTGAAGTTTCTCAAGCTGCTCATTTTGTATTTTTTCATTATCTGCCTTTTCTTTTTTGTAATTCTCAAAAATTTCCTGCAACTAAATATTGATGAAATTATTAAAAGATGACCACCTGTGTTCTCAAAGATTCTAAACAAGATAAAAGTGTCATGGTGTGTTCTTACCTGTTTAAGAGCAGCCTTTGCTTCTATAGCCTCTGCTGACTCAATTACAGGTACCGGAGCAGGAGTGGAAGCAGTCTGTGATGTACTTGAACGTTTCGGAGTTGATGCAAGAGAAATATCATCTAAACTTGAAGCTTCAGAAATGTAAAAGTAATAATGTAACATCTCTTTGTACATAGGGCATTGCCAAAATAAACAAGCTCGACTTATTTAAATGAAACAGTAAGATTACAGAGATTATGAAAGAAGGAATCTAATTAATGAACAATCTACCATGATCACTTTCAGTTTCTGGTTAGAGACAATATTTGCAAATGAAATGGTGAAACAAGACATAACTAAAAGGTCATGGAGATGTAATGTATAGTATGGGAATATGGTCAGTGATAGTGAGTTAACTCTGTATGGTGACAGAAGGTAACTAGACTTATAGAATGTGGGAGTCATTTCATGTTGTATGGAAATGTCAAATCATTATGAGGTACACCTGAAATTAATAGTATATTGTATGTCAACTATACTTAAAAATAGACAAATATAGTAAGTAATTCATGGATTCTAAGATGCACACTTGTCAACAATGGTCAGAATTTCTTCTTTCTTAGTCATACCTAAAACGATTATATGTTTTAGGATTGGTGATGTCATGACAATGTGTCATGTCAATCACATATAGTAGATAAATTTGAAGCTACCATCAGTAAACACTGCTTATGTTGCAAAATCTATTCTATAATATACATTTAAAAAATATTTCCCAAAATTACTTGGAATTTTTTAGGATAATATGTAAAAACCTACCTTGTAAAGGAATGGCAACTCCTGTTGTTTGTGACAACAAAATACGGTACATATCACGCTGACGAACTATAGAATCAACAAGCTGCATTTGATGTTGTCGTGACTCCCGGAGTTGTTCTAATTCAGTGAGGGCATTCTCAAGTTTTAGCTGCAGCTCAGTGATTCTGTAGGAAAAGAAATCAGTCTATTTCACATGACTGAGATTGAGTTATAATATCTACTATAAATTCTACTGTATTTCAATAAACTATAAGTTAATAAGCATTTTACCATCTATCATTAAGCATAATGTTTTGTCTCTCTTATCCTTTCCTTCTTCTGCTGGTATCTTAAGAACCACTTTAAAAACCTCCACCATACAGTACTCAGGTACTCACCAATGTCACCTGAAAAATCTGTTTGCAAAAATCAAACCAATTCCACTCAGTCCAAATCTCAGTCTTCTTAGCCACTGCTCTTTCTCTGGCACCGAACACATTTTTGGAAAAAATTCGTTACTCTGCTTGAGTAATTCCTACATTACCTTCTCCATGAAGCCTGGTCTGTTTCCTTAAACCAAGGCTAGGTCCTCCACCTCTACACTCTCAAAGACAGACTTCTAGCCATTACAGCACTGAACACACGGGACTAAAATTATCCTACTTATTTATATACCTTACTCTATCTTACCATCAATCTCATCCACAAATTGAGATCCCTAAGAGTAAAAAAAAATTTTTTTTGCATTGTTGCTCAGTTTTTTTTTCCGTTAAGTCATCATATTCCCAGTTTACAACACTATTAGGGACACATAAGAACTTTTTAATAAATATTTTTGCTAAACAAACTGAGGTCATCAGTTGCTTACTTGGATGAAGTTGTTTCTTGTTCCTCTCTTTCTCTGGTTTCCCCAAGTTCCCTAAGGGCCACTAAGAGACGTTGATTTTGCTGTTGAAGTTCTTCAATATTTCTATAAGACACTAGATGCTGTGATATTACTTCAGATGAACTACTTATATCAGCGGAGCTCACTTCCTCATCACGAATTACATGATTACCCCTTGCTTCCTCAAGTTCCATCAAAAGCACTCTAATCTAAAAACAAAATTTTAATATATTATCAAATAGCATTGACTTTGATTCTGGAAATGTTTAGAATAAAAATTTTCAAATGAAAATATTACTTTATGAAAGCCATCAATATTAAATTATCTTAATATCAAGATTGTTTTAGATATTAAAACTTAAATTTTAATGGGAAAAACTATTTTTCATTTCTATAAAAGTGTCAATGAAAGCTGTTGTTTTTTTTAAATCACCAATTCACAATTCTAGAAGGATGGTCCCATTTTTGTAAAACAGTGGCCAAATAAAACACAAAGAAATATATACCTGTGTGTGTGTATGCTTGCACTTGCATGCTTATGTATATATTGTATGGTGCGGAAGAAGGACAGCATGAAAAATAGATTTTAATTCCATTCATATGAGGTTTTCATGTATGTGCGTAAACCTACACATAAAATTGAGGATAAAATATATGAACAAGATAGATCTACATTCTTGACTTACTCAGTTGGAAAAAAAAGTTCCAGAGTAATGCATATAGCATGGTTTTATTTCAATAAAAACAAGAGGTGGGGCGGGGGGGGGGGGGGGGACGCACCTGGTTGGCTCAGTCAGTTAAGCATCCAACTTCTGATTCTGACTCAGACTCAGGTCCTAGTCTTACAGTTCACTGAGTTCAAGCCCTGCACTGACAATGCAGAGCCTGCTTGGGATTCTCTCTCTCCCTCTCTCTACCCCTCCCATGCTCATACTTGTGCTCTCTCAAAATAAATAAAAAAAACAAAAAACAAAAAACAAAGAATGCTTATACATGTTCATGAATGTTCACATGTGTCTGCATATAATGAAAAAAGACGTGAAAGAACTAGTCTGTTAGCACTGGTTATATTCTGGGACTTGAGTAGGAGGCAGAAACTTTTACTTATCCTTGAATTATTTCATTTATTACAATCGGTACTTGCAATTTGAAAATTTATCAAGTACTTAAAATATAAATGGGAAGGGTGATGAAAAAACAAAAAAACAATGACTAGCCTATAATTCTGTTAGAGTAGTATCCCTAACTGATGAGAACTTCAGATGCAGTAGTTCTATCTTAGATACCTGCAGATTTGATCACTACTGGGCAGTCTATACAGAAAAAAAAAGAGAAAAGAAACAAAAAATTCTAACCTGTTGTGAAAGATCTTTTATTTGTATTTCCATTCTTTGATTGTCTCTTTCAAGCACAGATGAATGTTTGTTAGCTTTATCAGTGTCCTCCTGCAATCGTTGGATCTCCTTTAAAACATAAATTTTAATGAAAATTCTGTATTCCCTTCTAAGATCTATACCAATAAAGTAGTTATATGAACAATAAAAATACACAGTGCTCAACTACTTCTGTATAAAATAGTAGTTTCTAAACAGTTACTTCTCTACAAATATGAACACATACACTTCTTAATACCTCAAGTACTGCTTATCATTATGCTAATGCAAACAATGGAGAATTTGCCACTCCGAATTAACCGTAAATTACAATTATACAGCCACATGAAATTAATAGTGTATATCAAATAACATCACACAAATACTCTCAAAAGCTGTGTTACTAAGATGAAAACAAAGGACTGCATTATAATGCTAATCATTAATACGTTGCTTATCTGCAAATACATATCAAAAGTAAAAAATGTTGGGTAAGGGATGCATAAGACTTGTATAAAAAAGGCATCAGGAATTAATTCTAAAGAAGCAATAGCCAATGTTTCAAGGCTGTTAAAAAAAATAGTATAAGCAGTGCCTTGCTAAGTTTCGCATCACAATATCACTAGGGATTTAGGGGCATAATTTTAAGGAGCCTGAAAATAGCACAAAATTTGTTGAAATCTTATGCTTTATCTCAAATCCATACAAATTTTGCCTCTTGATGAGTTTTTTTTTTACATAATAATGTTTTAAATACTATCCAAATGAAAGATGGCTCATATTTATCCTGTGGTTTCAAGTACCTGAATGCACTGCCCTAAAGGTATGCATAAACCATTTTCTGTAGAAACAAGTATGTGACAAAATGAAGAAGGCAAATACTCATGAGATGGCAATGATACAAATCTGCTGAGTTTAAAATGGGATTAACTACGATGCCAAGGAAGAAGCAATTTGGTTATAAAACTCTTAAGTATCTAACAAATGAACATCACAGAATCTAGACTGGAGGACACATGATATTGGTTATGGACAAAAGATTCTACTATAAAGAAGATACAGAAATTATCTATAAATTCTTTAACTAGTTTTAAAAAAGTATGTAAAGGATTTTTATTGTTATACCTGCACATTAGTGAAAAACAAATAGGTTTTTTCCACAATGAACATCTGCCCCTCTACTTCACTATCCTCTTCAGACAATAAGCTCCAGGCAAAACACTCTCAACAGTGAGAAACTCAAGATGATGTAATTATATCCAAGGGACTTCTTTTCAAACAATGGGGCTGGGGGTGTGTGTGTGTGTGTGCAGATTTTAAATGCCAATATTCTGTCAAGGCAAGACTGACAGATGTCATATAACCCAGGAGAAAGAAACCATTAAATATAATATACCCTGATTTAAACTGACAACTAAACTGTAATAGTAACAGCAACAAAATTTTAAGTTTGAATTAAGGACCTTATTTATTTATACTAATCTCCAGGAAAAAAAAAAAAAAGAAACTGATCAGTTTAGAACAGCAGATACAAATGGATTTAACTGAATTTTCTCAATAAAATTTGTTTAATAAACTTTGACTACTTCTCAGTAATATTAATAGTTGTACCCTAAAAGCAAAATTATCAGAAAGTTTTTTAATCATTATCTAATAAAAAGGAACCTTAAAAGGGAAGATATTTGTGAATTTCCTTGGTACTTCCAATTGGCAAAGAACAGTTAACAAAATAATGTACATAAATATTTGCCAAATTATAAAATGTTATAAAAAAAGGAGTTCTTCTCTATGGTCAAACAATGTTACCATTTCTAGACAGAATATTAGAACCTGACTGACAAGGAATGACTGTGACAAATTTAAAAGAGTTCTATTACAAAGAGACTGTTATTTTAATTTGAAGAGAAGCCCAGCGGGATTTGGCTATTCATCATCCACTAGAGAATCCTACAGAAAACATCTCTAATGTCTTAAAAAATATAAAAGGCTCCCATAATTTTAGCAGAGTAAGAATAGAACATTTCATTACTACAGGTGTTTAATAAAGTAGAATTACTCTATTGCTAAAAAAGCACGATCAGCCTTTCCCAACTCAAACACTTTAATTCTAGGAAAGAATTACCTAGTAAATCATGTGTCATCTATATTTTTCCCACAGCTAAAATTTAAGAATGGAACCAACCTTCATAGCTTGTTCAAGCTTAACAGATAAACTTGCCACAGCTTTCTGTGCACGTTCATACTCCTCACGCTGGCGTTTCAAAATTGGTGCTTTAGCCTCAACTTCTTTCACTATTTCATCTAGATATTTATTAATTCTTTTATTCTCTAGTTTCTCCAAAAGCAACTGATCCTGAGTTTCCACATAAGCATTATACAGCTGAAAGGAGAAGAGGGATTGTTTCAAATCTGAGCATAACAACAGAAGTATATACCTGTAATTGATACCGCCTCATAATGAACATGTGTTAGCACTTACATAAGACGTTAATGTTTATTTACTATGTTATAAGAACCAGAAACCAAGAAAGCTTTTCTTGGAATGTTCCAAGAAATCATCAGATGATTTTAAGAATAATTTTTCTCAGCATTAAATTTCAGCAAATTTCCTTTTGCTGAAGGAAAACAGTAAGATTTAAATACCATTCTTACCTCAGTTAATTTCATGCCAGGCTTCACTATCTTAGCTACAGCTGCTGCAGTAGGAGACATGGCTGCAAGTTCTTCTTCAGATAATATGGCTCCTGTGCCAAGACATAGGAATCTAGTGTATTTCTGTAATATTTCAAACTAAAGCCACTAACAGTTTTTTCAAGACGAGTAAAATGTGACACCTATGAAGCATTACATACAAATTCCTATGTGGATTTTACAATGGGGTATCAAATTGTCAGGTGACATAATCCAATTCTAAAAATCATGCAGTTAAGTATAGTTAAAGATATTCTGGAAGTTGACACATAAATTATGTGTGATCAAATGATAATTATACTTGACAATATAGTAAAGATACAGATAGATATTAATTTTAAAGTAAAAAATTCTAATTCTATAAACTAATGGAGTTTCCTTTATCACAACATGATAAAGAAATACTATTAGCGGAAATTAGTAAGAACTATGTAGGAAGTTCTAGCACTTCACTCAAGCCATTATTAAGTACCTATTAATCCATACCTTTACGTTTTGTGGCAGAAAGCAGGTCATTTGCATTCTCTAATTCCTTCTCCAACTTTCCTATTTTCTCAAGCATTTCTTTTTCCATTTGATCTTTAGATTCCTCCACTTCTAGAAGATGATCTTGAATTGCTTTATTGGCTAAAAAACATTTTTAAAGACAATATCCAAACATACAATTAAAATCTTGGAAGTTTATAAAATGTAACAGAATAGTCATTATTTTTCCCTTCAGTAGACAACATTAAATTGTAGACAGGCTATGGTTGACAGTCACCCTCTGAAAGCTCTTGCTCTACATTCCTTAAATGTCCTAGCCTGGTGAATCTACTTCTCCTTTGGAGGTCTCCAATCTAAGGGGAAAATAAGGGAATTCGGATTGTAAAGAAGTGGCTCTACGTATCTCTTTGATTTTATTCTGATCTTTAGAACACAGAAAATGACTGGAAAAAGATCATACGAAAATAACTTACATTACAAAGAAGAATATAAAAAAATCAAAGACCCTAAAAGACACAATTTACAAACTGAAATGTTAGGCTTATTTATGGAGTAAGAGAATACCCAAACTACTCATCAAGTAAGTGTCTCACAAATGGAAGAAAAATTTCCTTTAGAAATCAGACCATATATAGGATTATAAGATGAAAAAAAAAACAGAAAACTAGTAGCTAACTCTATTTTCAAAATAGAAAATATCTGCTGAAAATAGAATTCAAAGTTTCTCACTCCAAGAATCTTTCTTCTATACCAAATTTTGTCTCTAATAAGATTGCCTTCCAAATCCAACAACCTACACAAATGTAAAGAAAAAAAACACCTTTAGCTAAAACCAAAAATAATCCCCATAATTTAAATCTTACCTTCTCCAGCTTCTTTCAAAAGTTTGTGCAGTTCATCTACTGCTCGGGTCAGTTCATTGCTCTTTGCCTCGGAGTCATCAGCAGCACTCTAAAATTTAATCTTACAAAGTTATTTGACATCCAAAAATGCAACAGTAGGACACTAAAATGTGAGGCTGGGCATTTACCTTGTATAGATTAGAGAGTTTTATGTGAGCATTTAATTCATTGTGGAATTTCTCTTCCATACTGGCCTGCTGTTCCTTGGCCTGCAAAAAAGACCCAAATACAGCAGTCTCATCTGAACTGAATTTAGAATGCTTATCAAAGACTAAGATAAAAAATACAATTTGCAAAGAGATAAAAATTAACATCAATTTTCATGATAAAGGTGAACTACCTTAAAAACAAAAATATGTTTTTATCTTAAAGTGTAATACATAAATACTAAAATTAACCATACTCATTTTCAAACAATATATTGGATATTGGATAAACTACGTGATTGCCTTTTCTGGGTCTAGCTATTTTAACCTAGCTACATCATATCAGTATCCTGGCCATTTTATGGTGCCAGAAATAGTTCACAACATGAAATCATTTTAAAAATAACAGCCTCATAAATGCTTTTTTTTTTTATTTTTTTTAATGTTTTTTTATTTTATTTTTGAGACAGAGAGAGACAGAGCATGAGTGGGGGAGGGTTAGAGAGAGAGGGAGACACAGAATCCAAAGCAGGCTCCAGGCTCTAAGCTGTCAGCACAGAGCCCGACATGGGGCTCGAACTCACAGACGGTGAGATAGTGACCTGGGCCGAAGTCGGAAGCTCAACGGACTGAGCCACCCAGGCGCCCCGCCTCATAAATGCTTTGACGATTTTATAAAAGAGAATTTTAAAGTGGTCTTCTATACCTCTTTTAGTTTGGTCAACAGCTCTTCTACATGTTTTTGAAGATTCTCATTTGACATCTTCAAGCCATTCATCTGTTCTTCCATTCTGGAAACCTAGGAACAAGAGAGTTGGGTAGAGGGAAGACGTTGTATTAGCTGAAATTAGTTTTCAATTACATAACATAAACGTATGTTTCGATAAACATAAAGTTTAGCTGCCAAGTGAAAGCAAAATAATCCCCAAACCCAAAAAAGGATTTCATATAAAATATGTATATGTAAGAGAATGAAAAATAACAGCTCACAGAACAATACACTTGGATTTAGTTGACAAAATTTATCACCACTTCTTAAACATGTCTTAAAGATATATAAAAAAAATAGTAGAGAGTATCAAAATTCATCAAAGAAGATCCTAAAATATTTAATTATATGCAACTCGTTCATTTCCTAGGCCAAATGTTTGAGTTATGTCCTCCACATTTCTAACATTATAATACATTTCATTTGGTATACCCATGGAATATTTTTGTAATAACCTGGCACATAAATGTAAGTTTTAACCAAAATGAAAAAAAAGTTTTACTAACTTACCTCTTCTTTTTTGTTTTCAAGATTACATTTAAGCTCTAGAATCTCATTTCCTTTTTCTCTGCCAAGAGCCAGAAGTTCATCAGTTTTAGTTTTCAACTCTGTATTCAGCCATGTATTCTGATTATGTAATAACTCCTTTTCTTGCTCCAAACGTTTTTCTCGATACTAAAAATATCCAAGAAAATCATGTTTACAGTTAAAGACAATATAGGGCTAATAAAAGATTTTGTCTGTAGCTAAAGAACACAAGCAGAATCTTATTTTAACAGAAATAAGTATTTGCATGCATTCTTAACAGAAAATAGGTAATCAGGTAAGATAATCATATCAAGAACTATAAGAAACAAACATCACATAAACACTTCAATTAAAATGGCCATAATATTTAATTAATTCCCTGATATTAAACAAAAACAAAAACACAGATTTTAATCACTTCATAGATAACCTGCCCACATTTAAAATTTAATTTAGGGAGTTTTAAGCAAACATTGTATTTTGTGCATTAGAAATTATTTGTTACTTGCTTTGATAGAAACATCAGAAGCTTGAAGTTCATCCAGTTTTAACTGAAGATCACCCTTTGTGGCATTGCTTTCTTTAAGTTTTTCATTTAGACGTTTAAAATCCTCTAGAAAGGTCAGAAGAGAATTTGAAAACAATGACTAATTAATGCTCAGAGAAACCAAACATCAAAGATACATCTCTAGAAATACAAGCAATTAATACAAAGTAGTTCTCGACTTCTTTGTTTCTGTCATACTTAGTTATAAATTTAATTTAAACATGCAGATGATAAACCAAATTTGTGCACCCAAGCCAACATATAACTTACACTGGTCATTTTAAATGCAGTATCTTAAGCTAAATATGCAAATTAGCATTAATTTTCCTGATATATACTTACAGATCTATTAAAATTTCATAAATAGCCATTTAAGTTAAAAAGCAGTGATAACAAAAACCTACTCAACAGAGCCAGAACATGTACATGCTTAGTTTTCTATATACTCCTTACAGCAAAGTTTTATTAAATTTTTTTTTAATGTTTATTTTTGAGAGAGAGTGAGCATGAGTGGGGGAGGGGAAGAGAGGGGGACAGAGGATCTAAAGCAGGCTCTGCAGTGACAGCAGTAAACCCTATGTGGGGCTCAAAGTCACAAACTGTGAGATAAGGACCTGAGCCATAGTTGGATGCTCAACTGCTTGAGCCAACCAGGTTCCCCTACATGAAAGTTTTTATTAAAAAAAATTCCGGGGCACCTGCGTGGCTCAGTTGGTTAAAGTGTCCAACTCTTGATTTTGGATCAGGCCACAATCTCATGGTCCCTGGGTTCAAGTCCTGCATCAGGCTCTGCACTGATGATTGAGATTCTCTCTTCTTCTCTGCCACTCCCCTGCTTGTGTGTATACCCTCTCTCTCTCTCTCAAAATAAACAAAAAAAAAAGTTGTTTTTTTTTTGATAGATTTTTTTTTTTTGACAGAACACTCATCTACCTATTAGTTGATCAACTTCATCAACAAATACTCTGAAGTAACTTTTCTGAGACTGGAAAAGTATAGTTACCTAACTGAATAGTACTGTATAGCAACATAAATAATTGAAAATTCTTCCATTAATAAAACCTCAAAAATTTTTAAAAAGTAACCAAAGGGAATTTGATACATTAAACTGCTTAAGAGTCATGTTTACCTTAAAACATCAACTGTTTCATATACTATCTACTATCTATCTTACCTACGTGTATTACTTAGCTTATGTTCCTGCCTCATAACTCCTTCAGTCTGTAGTTTTATTTATTTATTTTTTCAACGTTTATTTATTTTTGGGACAGAGACAGAGCATGAATGGGGAAGGGGCAGAGAGAGAGGGAGACACAGAATCGGAAACAGGCTCCAGGCTCTGAGCCATCAGCCCAGAGCCTGACGCGGGGCTCGAACTCACGGACCGCGAGATCGTGACCTGGCTGAAGTCGGACGCTTAACCGACTGCGCCACCCAGGCGCCCCCAGTCTGTAGTTTTAAATATAAGCTCTCGTTTCAGGTTCTTCTACATATTGAATGTTTATGGACAGTTTATTCCAGCAAGTGTGTCTGTATAAAATGAAGGAGTTTAGCCTCTACAACTAAACACTTAAACTGTTTCCAATCTGATGTTATAAATAACGCTGTAGTGTTAGCATGTAAATCTTGGTTCAAATTACAACTTCTTAGAGATGTTTTTCATTTATGCATACTTATCTAGACACTGCTTTAAAACCTTGGTAATGATCTAAAGACAAACGAGTGGCAGACACAATAGGATACTACATCGAACTATATTCTGCGCTATGACAAAGAAACACCAGCAATAGAAATGGACTGAGGATTAATTCCTAGCACTGTAAGAAGAGACAGGAGAGCCTAAAGTATTTTCTCATACCTGTTAAATATTCAAGTTCTTGAGATAGTCTCTCATTGGTTCTAACTAAGTCTCTTTTCTCAGCTTCTAATTCTTCTTTTGTCCTTGTAAACTGGCTCTATCATGTAAAGGAGAAGCATAATACATTTAAATTAAAAAATAAAGTTGATTAATCATTATAGGAACTTGAACACAGAACTTTAACATTAGCTGTGGTTTAAGAATGGTTGGTTTTTTCTTATAATTTAATACATTTAAAAGTTTAAAAATTACCCATAATCTCAACACTTCTATTTATATTTTGCAGTTTTAAAAATTATTTTTCATAGCTTATGAAAAAATTTCCCATATCATTATTTATCACTTGGAAATGTCCTAGTTACTTAAACATGACTTTGTAGACAGGACATTTTATTTCTAATTTTTTGCTGCCATAAAATACAATTATGATGACTGTCACTGTATTTACACCTTGGTTCAAATTATTTTTTTAAGAAAGAGCCCTAGAAATGGAATGTCTTAAAACCTTTAATATATTTTGTCAACTGTTTTACAGCAAGATAATGGCAATTAATATGCTTTGATTCATAAGCACCAATCTCAAGCCACTCATGCCAGAACTGAAGATTAAAAAAAAAAAAAGAAATCAATGTTCACAGGAGGAGGTAAAAAATAATTACCTGATTGTTTTATCTGCATTTTTCCTTAAAAAAATTTTCTTTATTTTTTTGCATTTTTCTGATTACAAGTAAAGTAGAGCAACCTTTCACATTGCCATAGACCATTTGTGCAGCTTCCTGTTGTTTTTTTTTTTAATTCCTTTGCCCATTTCCCCCTTGAATGATTTTTCTTTAAGGATGAAAGCAGTCATGTATTAAGGATCCAAACAGTCATATTTTAAATGAAAAATACTTAATAGCTTCCTTGTGTTTTAGTTCTATGCAGAAAATTTTAAATTTCTATTGGATTAAGTCTAGCACTCTTTCCCACTGTAAGTACCTTTAACATACCAAGTACATTTTAATTTCAAATCAAACACAAGTTTTAAAAAAGCAATAGCAAGAGGCTGACATTCAATCTAGCTTCTCACGGACTATGACCACTTTATTAAACCAATGGGTGACCAATCCTAATGATCATATTCCATCTGTTATTCTTCTTACTACTCTAAAATGATTATGATATGGATTCACCCATATCCCCAACCAGATCACAATAGTTGAAATACTGACTGAGCAATAGTAAACATTAGAGAATTTCTAGGTAGGTTAAGTAGGTGGACAGATAAAACTGTGAATGTCTATCCTACCTACAGTTCTATGGCACTTTATTTACAACGTGAATTTCTGGAAAAAAATCACAACCTTAAGAACTACAGAGTTAAAAGCAAGTTCCCTTTTATATTAAGCACTAATACATTCTGATGAGTAAAAAAAAGCTCAATCAATAAAACACATAAAGGACCAATTAAGGAATATATATTTATGCATTTTTGTTTAGTGATAGAACACTCTTCATTTTCCCATTAAGTAATGAGTAAACACAACCAGAATAGAATACTTCCTCAAGTATCATGTTTATAGTTAGCTTTATTCACAAAAATAACTTTTACCTGAATGGCAATATTGCGATCCTGAGCAACTTCAAGTTCTTTATTTTTCTCAGTTAGTGCCTTCAGTTGATTGTCTGAATAAAAGGAATTTTATGAACTTAAAAACTGCAATGACGGTTTTCATCCAATTGCCACCCATATGTATTTCAAAATGAAGAAACTGAGACTCAAAAAGACCGAGTTGTACGTTCCAAATTCATGAATATTCCAAGTTTACTTGTAGACCAAATCTTTAAATGTGCTATCCTGTCTCCAAAATCACATTTTTGATCATTCTAACCAACATTTACAGGAAAACGCATATGCAGTTCTCACGTTTATCATTTTTCAAGGACATCTCTGAGTCAATCATAAAGAGTAAATTATATTTACAAATAAGAAAATTGAGTAAAAAAAGACAAAACCAAGAAAGTAAATAACATTTAAAGTATAGAAAATGTATACAGAGCAAATAACAATAATGGATAATTTTAATTCAGCTTGTTTATCACTTTAAAAAGAGCCTTTACCATGGAGGGAAAAAGTTATGCTTGATACTGAATTATCAAACCCACAATCTCCACTCATAATGGTCTATCTTCCCTTGTACAGTCTCTCCCTTAAATGCACACAAGTAACTAGGAAAAATATACTTCCTGAAACTTTCCTCCATTAAAATACATCTATATTATTCACGTGCTAGCAATTTAATGACTAAATACATTATCACTATTTCTGATCTTAAGTTCTATTTAAACAGTTGGCTTATTATACAGAAAAATCTTGTTAAATTAGTGTAAATTTTCTATTTTGCACTTGTATCATTTGCTGCTTTCCAAAAGCACAGATTTAGAATGATAAACTAAAAAAACACAAACATAATTGTATACTCCTAGAAGGCATACTAGATGCTTATTATACAGAAAAATCTTGTTAAATTAGTCTAAATTTTCTATTTCACACTTGTATCATTTGCTGCCTTCCAAAAGCGCAGATTTAGAATGACAAACTAAAAAAACACAAATATAATTGTATACTCCTAGAAGCCATACTAGATGCCTTGTGTAAATAGACTCATACACCTGAAAGTATAAAATAACCAAACTTACACAAAACTGTGCTAACTTCACACAGGAAGGACTGCATTTGTACTGTTCAGCACAGTATCAAGTACATAGAAGACAAATGATAGGTTACCTTCATCTTTTCCAGATCTCATAAAAGGAGCAATAATCCAGTAATTTTCCTGAAATTCTTAAGTACCACAGCCCTACAGACCTAGTTATCATGCCAAAACAGAATACAGATGGATGAACCAGATGTAGCTACTCGAGAAATCACTTATACCTTCATTACATGTGTATATATACCATCGTACATATATGTCATATTTTTTTTTAAAAATTAAGTGCTTCAAAATGAGCTGAAAAAAACTATGACCTAAATACTCGATGGCCACAGACCTGGTTAAATAAAAAGGTTGAAGTGTTAACCATTCTCTTGATTATTAGCTTCTGTGTTCCCTATCAAATTAAAAATGCAGCTATCCCTAATAATACCATGTCCCTACTCTAGAAAGCTCTTTCCTGACATTTGCTTTCTTCTATCATAGGCAAAACATATAATACACATCATTTTCCTAAGAAATGCCACGACCTTTAAGATCTTGTGTACCTTCTAGAACTTAATGATAGAAGGAAACTAATTAAAAAGGAAATTACTCATCTTTCACAAGAAATGGGCCTTAAAGAGGAAATATCCTGGGATTCATACACATTTGTAAAAATTGTGACAGTTAAAATTATAATAGAATTAATAGGCTTTAATCTTCAACATGCAAATAATAAAGTCACTCTCCTTAATCACACTTTCCGTTGCATAATGCTTTATGACTTTTTAAAATGCTTTCAAACATCTCTCATTTGATCTGTACAGTTGTGTAACCAGATGGACAGGTGGTTCTAGCCATTTTATATGTTATGATTTACATGTGGCAAAAGAACTTTTTTTTTTTTTAATTTTTTTTTCAACGTTTTTTATTTATTTTTGGGACAGAGAGAGACAGAGCATGAACGGGGGAGGGGCAGAGAGAGAGGGAGACACAGAATCGGAAACAGGATCCAGGCTCCGAGCCATCAGCCCAGAGCCCGACGCGGGGCTCGAACTCACGGACCGCGAGATCGTGACCTGAAGTCGGACGCTTAACCGACTGCGCCACCCAGGCGCCCCGCAAAAGAACTTTTTAACAGCAGAATTGGAACTCAGATCTCCTGACCATTAAGCCCTATGACAATCAGTATTTTCATAAATAGTAATGTTTCCAGGGCACACAAAAAGGTATCTAAAAATCTCCATTCTCCAAGAATAAAATAAGGACACAATTAGATACTTACTGAGCTTCTCGAGCTCAAGCCTCAAGCTTTGGCACTCTCGGGTTTCATTCACAAGCCTCTCCTGACTGTGGGACAGCCTCTTCTCTATCTCAAAGTATTGTTGTTCTTCAGAAGAGCAGAGAAAAAAAATCAAACACACATGTGCACATACTGTCAATACTGCTACTTATTTTTAATAACATTGATTTTAATAGTTAAGACACAGTATTTGAATCGCACTCCAAATAAGAAAATTTAAGTAAAGATACACAGAGCACTGAAAGGACTTTAACATTTCCTTATATACTTATCTATATATGTATATATGAACATATACACGTATATAAAAGAAAACAAGAACTAAAGAGAGTTTTACAAATTACTTCTCTATTCACAAGACTGAAATTCTTCAAGGTAGGCAAAATCTCTTATCTTAGTATTTTCCCCACACATTACTTTTTAGCATAAAGCTGACACACGTACAAAAAACCTTATTAAACGGAGGAAGAATACTTAATTAAAAACTGCTTTGTTTTAAAAGGTTGTGTAAATAGACTCATACACCTGAAATTATAAAATAACCAAATTTACGCAAAACTGTGCTAACTGCACACAGGAAGGACTGCATGTGTACTGTTCAGCACATTATCAAGTACATAGAAGACAAATGATAGTTATGTATAAATTAATGAAAAGAGTGCTGTATACAACCTTCAGTGTTGGGATTCAGGGAATTATTAAAAAAAATTTTTTTTAACGTTTATTCATTTTTTGGGAGAGAGAGAGAGACAGAGACAGCATGAGCGGGGGAGGGGCAGAGAGAGAAGGAGACACAGAATCCGAAGCGGGCTCCAGGCTCCGAGCTGACAGCACAGAGCCCTGCACGGGGCTCGAACTGATAAACCTGATAAACCGTGAGATCGCGACCTGAGCCTAAGACGCTTAACCGACTGGGCCACCCAGGCGCCCCCAGGGAATTACTTTGTAACACCAATTCTGCTTGATAATTACATTTTTTTGAAGTGATAATGTATTCAGAATTTTCAATCAATTTAGCAAAAACAGCACCATAACCTCCCCCCCGCCCAACCAAGAAACTTACAGAGTTTGTATTTCTAACGATAATCACGGTGGTCTTAATCTCTCTTCAAGGATGTTCAAGTCACTGTCGCCGGTAACTTTACTTGAGGGTCTGCTATAGGTATCTATAAACAGGTCTTGATATACTTTCTAGTAAACTCCAGGTTTTACAGAGAAATCCAATGTATCAAACTTACTTAACCTATTTACGATCGCTGCGTTTCCAGCGCTGTGTTATGCACCTACTCATTTTTGTGAATATCTACATCGTTACTGGATCCGCTCGAAGGGCTAAAAAACAGAACTAGGTGCACGAAGTGTTCAGTTCGACAAAGGCCTTTGAAGGCAGGTGACCGGAAAACTGAGCGGCAATCGCTAGCATTTTACGCGCAACATAAAGACTCGGTACTCTAAGCTTAGAGGGAGAGGGGTCGCGCGGACTCCGGCTAGTCCGGAGTAAAGAAACCCAGATCTTCACAATTTGTGTGCCGACCAACGTTAAGTGTCCCTATGTGAGACTACTCTAACTACAAAGAAAACGGTGCTAAATGTAAATTCAGTTTAAAACAAACAAAAGGCCTCCTTCATTTCAAACTGTGAGGGAAGCAGGTAAGAGAAGGCCTACAGGAGGGCGAGGCAGCACAGGGAAGCGATGCCATCAGCGAAGTCGTACGCAGAAAGCGAGCTTGCAAGGGGAGAAGACCAGCCATGGCTACGGGGTCGGGCCCAGAACCAAGGGCGGGAAGAGCGTCGCCACTTACCACTCTCCACCTTAAATTTCTCATGCCGCCCCTTCAGGCCATCGATCTCGGATTGCTGGTCGGCAAGGAACTTTTCAAGTTTGTTCTGGACGGACTTAGGCAGCTTGTTCAGTTCCGTGCGCTCCAGGACCTGCTGCAGCACCGCCGCCATGTCGATGTGGCCGGGGGCCGCGGGGCCAGCGGCCGGCGGAGCAGAACCGGAGAAGAAAGGCGAAGACCAAGAGGACCCAGAAGCCTGGGCGCCCGCCTCGACCACCTCGCTCCGGGGCTCGCGCGCGCCTGCCCGCCGGAGACTCCCGCGGCGGGACCCTGGGAAATCGAGTCCTGCGTTAGGCGCCGCCGAACGCGCCACACCGCCCGCGCCCGAAGTGCGCGCGCAGCCGCCGGAAGGTGGGCACCCTGGGTATCCGAGTTCAGAGGCGGCCTCTGACCCGGCCGGGCACTCCGATTTCCGGCTCCCCAGTCCACCCGCTTCAAGCCCCACAGACCTGTGGGAAACGTAGTGTTTGTTTTTTTTTTTTCCTTAATCCCTTCACTGAGCCTGATTGCGCACCGCCCATTCCGCTTCCTCTTTTCTCCCCGCCCCCCGGCTCTCCTCAGGCCGTACGACTACTGTCCGCGAGATGGCGCCACGGAGTATTCGTCAACTCACGTCCCTCCCTGAAGAGCCAGGCGACCTTACCGTCAAAGCTCCGGGATGCCATGGGTCGTCCTCTTTGGCGGCTTCTAGACACTGAGCCACTAGAGGGCATCGGTCCGAACACGGCTGAACGGCAGGCGCCGGGCTACCGCCACGCTCTCAATGGCGCCCGGAAGGGGGCGGGGTGGCGACCGCAGTCCCTTTGGCTGAGGTGCTGCGATGAAGGAAGGGGGGCAGCGTGCGTCATCAGTATGCGCCACTTGACTCCCGAGACCCTGGGTTTGGAGTGGGAAGTGAGGTGTGGGAAGTCTGTCGCTTTCTGATGAATTCATTGGCTGTGGAATTTGGACCCGAGGGGAATCTGGCCCCAGGAGGCTGGTTCTTGCATCTTAAACCCCTTTCTCGGGAGGACGGAAGGTTCGACAGGTTTGCCTGTCATGCGTGTAGAATCTGACTGCAGGTGAGTCGGCCTACGGGTGTAATACGTGAGTGTGAGGGTTGAGTGTGTGCACTCTGGCTCAGAGAACCTCCTTTTGAAGGAAGAAGTAAGGAAGAGACCGAGTGTAAGAAACATATGGGCAGACACTCCGGCACGACATTCAAGTCCAGCTTTGACAAACTTAACTTTGTTTAAAACGGCATACTTAGAGCGTGTGTGTGTGTGTGTGTGTAGCGGAGTAACAGTGAGCCAACAGGAATTTAAGGCGCTCGTTTCATTTTTCTTTGTTTTAAGGTGATACTGCAGAAAGTGTTACCATATGTATGTACTTCTTGAATGGAGAAACTATATACAAAAGTTTTGTGTTGTAACAAAAGTTTTAAAACACACTGTTAAAAACCGCTTATCACCCTGCCTCTATAACAGAACTACTTGTTTCCAGATCGTAATTCTGTGACTTTTAAGCCGAACCTGTAGATTATTTCATATTTAAATATGCCTCTGAAAGAATTTATTAGGTCCTTTATTGCAAATAAAGTATTCCTAATGTCATTCTCCTGCGGTTCCCACAGTAGCAGCCCTTTTGTGAATATCAGTAAGGAAAGATTGATTTTTCTCCAGAGTATTTTATGTAAGCATGTTAACTAAGGTTGCTGGTATGGGTAGCACTGTCTTAGGTCCTTAGCCCACTATTCGTGATTTGGAAAATGCAGATATTCTGTGTTTGGACTCACAGAGTCCTAAAATTAGATGGGTTTTCAGACTTGCCTGATCCAAATTCTTTATTTTGTAGACTAGGAAATCTCTCTTTTGTAGAGATTGAGCTGTCTCAAGTCACAGTGCTTGGACATTTGCATAGCTTATGCTGTCACACAATATTTCAGGATAAATTGAACTGTATTAGGCAAGATGTACATTTTTAGTAGGGTCTTTTGTAAAGTATGGTCAGCTATAAAAAGTTTTGAAGAAGCACTAAAGTAATATGGTTACTAGGTGATAGTTTGGAAAAAATAGGATTGCAAAGTTACATTTCATTACTTTGGAGTCATTGTCACTGCTTTTTCTTGAAGAATTAAGGATTATTAAGACAGAAGGAAAAGTAGAATAGCACAATGAAGAAGAGGAAAGTTTAATATGTTAAGGCACTATTAAAAATGGAAAGCCTTTAAATTTATAGCAGCGTTACTGATTTAGATAGGCAGTTCTAGACTTAGTCTAAAGAGAAATTTTGTGCAAACCCGATTTACTTGCACAGTTGTTGGAAAAGAGCTAGGAAGAAATGTAATGCATTTTGAGACAAAACTGAACAGGCTTTTTGAAAAAACAACACCCCGTAGACAGTTTCAAACTGGAACCAATTTGCTGGGCTTTACTTTTGGAGTAATGGAAAAATCATTGTGACTGGTGATTTTCTTTACGGGTGTCAGATATGCCACTGCAGCATATTTATAGTTGCCTTGGCTTTATTGTGCCAAAAGTTTGAAATCTTTTCCAGAACTCAAATGACTCTTATTCCTATTCAAAATGCTGCAGCTGTCATCCATAAACTGGAAAGAGAGAGAAGTTACCCTTAGTAAAGGGTTAATTGAAACACCAACTATGATTCCTCAGTATGAACATAGCATTTAAGGACATGGATTCTAGAGCTAAACTGCCTAAGTTGAAATTCCACTTTTGCCACTTACCAGCTTTGCTGCTTGAGCAAGTTCCTTTTTTTTTTCTTCATCTATAAAACAAGGGTTATTAAAAAGGGGGGGTTATAGTAATAGTACCTACCTCATGCGGTTTTTGGGAATATTAGATATTACCACATGTACAGTACTTAGAACAAGGCTTTATACAAAGTAGAAACCATGTAAATGTTCATTATTCTTGCATAGCTATTTATCAAATTTCATAATTCTAATTAGACTGTGAGTTACTCAAGGGTAGAGGTCAAGTATTATTCATCTTTGTGCCATCCGATCTGGCTCAATTTCTAGCACATAGTAGTTCTTCATAGTATGCTTATTGAGTAAATGAATTTGATTCTATCTCCCAATGAGCAGCTCAGAAATTGTCTTCTTTCCTGTTTTTGAAATGAGTACAATGAGGCTCAGCTTAGACTATCAAAGATGTTACAACTAAGGAGTAACAAATTAAATTAAAAAAATAGGTGTGTTGACTGCTAGGTTGGTTTCCTCTCCCTTATCTTAGCTATAGAAGTGGGTTTTATCTTTTATGTCAACTCTAGTTGATTGGGAATCATTTCCAGCAACACTGTATTGAGGACTCTGAAGCTACATTTAAACTTTGCAGGAAAGAATTCCCTATTTAATAAGCAATCTCTGCAAGGCATGGGATAGAATCAGGGTAGTACCACTTCTGTCTGTATACAACCTCCATGACAAAAACATTGCAAGTTATACTTTTACTTAAGAATGCTGTATATTTTTTTCTCATAATTTAGGAGATAGAATTAGTTCTCAGTAATGGGAAGAACCTACATCGTAGAAGAGGCTGTTGGCCAATATCTTTCAAACATAAATCTTCAAGGAAAGGCTTTTGTCTCTGGTCTTTTAATTGGACAGGTATGTATCTTTGAGTGCATTTATTGATAAAACAAATTACTTGTTTATTTAAAATTAAAATATGCTGTTTAACAATAAGTATAAGGTTAGGAAATGGAAGAATGGAATGTAAAAGAAGAACTTAACATGGATCTTTGAGGAAAACTATAGAGAAGCAGGACAGACCCCAAGTTTGCTTAAGTGAGAACACATTTCCTTTTGATAATGTAAAAGTAAATTATAATGTAAAAGAAACCCCAAAATTAGAATTTTACTGACCAGATTATATGTATCTTAATGTCTTTCCAAGTGTTTTATATTCTCATCTAATCTTTATTAATTCCTGGTTGTCTAATTCTTTGCAAAAGTAGCTTTTGACAACTTTATTTCCCATTGTTTATCTTATCTCAGCCTTGGTGGCGATAGTGGGCATGTCTTCGTTACATGCTATGGTATCCATTTTACTGATTTTTTTTTAATGTTGATTCAGTGGAAAGGGAGGAAAAGGGAATAGGAGAAATTTGAAAATTAGACAAATTTTATTTCCCTTTTAGAGTTAAGCCTTAAAAATCAACACAAAATGGATCAGAGATTTGGACAGTTATGTTAAAAAGCATAAGCACCTGCTGATTTATCATATAATCAGCAGGTAGGACTGGTCAGCAGTATAAAGCAACAACAAAAGGAGAGTCACAGACACACTGGCCTACCTCCATCTAAACACTAGTTAGAGAAGAGTGCACTGTGGCCCAAGGGCTTGATTTTGATGCCTAGGAGCAAAAAGTTCTATTGTAATAATTTTCTTTCTGAGTATTTTATCATGATGCTTTAGAATCTTCGAATTGTGTAATTATTTTTTTTATTCTGATTCTATCCAGATTTTCAAGCTGTTTCCTTTTATAATTTGGTTATAACCCTCTGTTACCTACTTACAAAGAATGTACTGTCCAGAAGAGTCATGTGTTCACACCCCTTCATGATATTCTTGTTTTCAACATCATCCTGAATGAGCCTAGTTAATGTCAGTCTAGCCCTGAGACACCGGTTCCTTTTCAGGGTTTTCATACAGCTGATTTCCTAACTTGTAACGCAGAGGGTAGACCCTGTACTGTTCACACAGATAATACCACCCTATGAGGCCTCACATTAGGTAGCCAAAGTACCTCTTGGCAATAATCTGAATTACTTTGTGATTCAGGTTACTTGCATCCAATATGGGGCTCTTTTTGCTAGGAGCTTTTTTTTTTTTAATTTATGTGTTTATTTTGAGAGAGAGAGAGAGAGCCCACCTGAGGAAGGAACAGAGGGAGAGAGAGAATCCCAGGCAGGCTGTGCACTGTGTCAGCACAGAGCCCAATGCGGGGCTCGAACTCAAGAATCATGAAATCATGACCTGAGCTAAAGTCAGATGCTTAACTACCTGAGCCACCCAGGTACCTTAGGAACTTTTCATTTAAGGTTTTCGACTACCCTTTATTTAAGAAAGTTTAAGGGAATGAGAGTCTCAGAAAAAGACGTAGTCAGTAAAGATAAAAGGTCAGGGAGAAGTACCCTTTTCCAAACTTGCCTTACTCGTATAGGCTTCTAGAGCTTGGCAAAACCACCATCTTACAAATAAGCCTCTCACGTTTTAAGATCTTCCTTCTAGTCTTTCCTTCTATTGCCTTTTCATCCCTTCTGGTATGTTTCTACTTAAACTCATCACTTTCTCCTTCTTCAAGCTTGCCTGTTTCCTACTCTCTGGGTCAGTTTTTTCTTTTCTTTTTTTTTTTTTTTTTTAAAGTTCTGCTTTCTTAATCAGCATCTACCTTTTCCTGTGTGTATATGAATACAACTTTCTGGAAAAATTACTTTTGTAGAAATAATTTCTCTTCCTTTATATTCTATTCCAGGATGACACTCATAATAGGAGTTTCAGGTCATGTATGAGAATGACACCATGCTAACTGGTTTTATATGCCTTGTTTTTACTTTTTCTTTATAGTGTACTTTCACTGTAAGGAGGTTGAGCTATTAAAAGTTCCCTAAATTTATCTTTTTTTTTTAATGTTTATTTATTTTTGAGACAGAGAGAGACAGAGCATGAACGGGGGAGGGTCAGAGAGAGGGAGACACAGAATCTGAAACAGGCTCCAGGCTCTGAGCTGTTGGCACAGAACCTGACACGGGGCTCGAACTCACGGACCGCGAGATCATGACCTGAGCCGAAGCTGGCCACTTAACCGACTGAGCCACCCAGGCGCCCCCCTAAATTTATCTTTAGATAGCTCACCTTTGGTTACCATTTAACAGTTATTAAAACTGAGGAACATAAATCTGATATCACTTCAATTATGTGTCCCAAATCCCGTTTGTTTTTCTGTGGACAAACATGTACAAATTCGCTCTATCATTGTTTCAATGAAACTAAGACACACAAGATAATTTGTTGCTTTATTTTACTGAGTTTTTATATTTGCTGAGCCATCCAATCTGTTCAGATTATTTAGAAAATAAATATGATAACTAGAAAATTGACAAAGCGTTTTATCTTTTAGTTAAAATGCAGTACATTCACTCATTCAGTAAACTGTTTTTAAGAACCACTAAAGGACCACTATATGATTCACATTCAGGATGTCCAAGCAAGTGAGGATCTGATATTAAGTATATCATGTATATAAATGACACGCAAGGGAAACATTGCAAAGTTATCCATGATAATTGGTTTCCCTGTTAGTTCCGTTGTAATGCAAGTATTAGCAATTTATGCTGTACATATATTATTTTTGCATGTCGTAAGAGCTTTATGTTCTTCGATCAGATAACACTCTAATAAGCTTTTCTAATTTGTTTTTAAGTGTTCTTCACAAAAGGATTATGTCATTCTTGCCACTAGAACGCCACCCAAAGAGGAACAAAATGAGAACCTCAAACATCAACAAAAAGCTAAGTTGAATAACTTGGATGAAGAATGGGCCACAGAACATGCCAACCAGGTCATCATACTTGTTTTTTATAGAGTTAAGTTGTGCTTATTGACTGACGAAATAAAAGCACTTCAGCCTCAGACTACTAGACTAGGATTTCAGAGTACTCATTTTTAAGTTTTCAAAACTTGCATAGTACATCAAAGATAGAAATATCTTGTGTCTAATTTAAAAATGCATTTTCTTACTTGAGGTTAAGTCACCCAATATTACCTAATAAGTGATGGAACTGGGATTTGAACCCAGGCTGATTTGATATATGTGCTGCCGAAGCCAGCAACAGGCAGTCTCATTTGAAAGCCTTTGATTTTATATGCTCTGCTTTTCTATTGCTAATCTTTATCCATTGTAGGGTTTTTTTTTAATGCTTATTTATTTATTTTTGAGAGAGAGAGTGTGCACACAAGTGGGGGAGGGACAGAAAGAGAGAGATACAGAATGTGAAGGAGGCTCCAGGGCTCTGAGTTGTCAGTGCAGAGCCCAATGTGGGGCTTGAACCTGTGAACCATGAGATCATGACCTGAGCCGAAGTTCAATGTTCAACCAACCGAGCCACCCAGGCACCCCTATCCATTGTAGTTTTTAACCTGTCTTTGTTATTTGTCCTTTAGCTTATTTCTGAGTTTTCTTTAAAATAATATAATACTACTAATAAAACAATAATAATATAATACTAAAATAACACTAGTTATTGATAATATAGTTGCTGGTCAGATTGTTTTAAAGACTTCATGTAGAATAAAATGATAGGTTTTTTTTTTTATATCCTTAGAATGTATGTTGTAATCAAAGTTACCACAAACCAATTGTAAGAGAAATGAGATAAAAGTAGAAAAGTACAGTAAGAATATGGAATGGTGAATGATTAAATATCTGCCAATGGCTAGATTCAAACAGGTTCACAAAAGGTTCTAAACTTGCAATATGAATAGTACTGCCAGCAGAAGTCAGAGAACACACTGAAGACACAAAGGATAGTATGAATAAATGACCCAAAGGCATGAATGTTAAAGGCATGTTAGGGGAAGAGCAAGCAATTGGTTACAGTCGAAACACCGGATATGTAAAAGAATGTAGTTTTAGACATAAGGCTGTGAGGATGTTTATGGATGGTTTTGGAGCACTATCCTAAGAAGTGAGGAGTTTGTTTGGTAGATAGTAGCTCTGTGGTAGACTTTCAGAGCTTCCTTTAGAGAAGGAGTTAATATGATTGATCAATAATTGAGGAGATAATTTCAATACCTTGGTACAGTGTAAATGGAGGGTAGAGAGACTGAATATCAGTTACTGTAATAGTTCAAAAAAAGATGATGTGAGCCCGTCCTAGACTCTAAGCTTTGTGAGGACACGGGTCATGTCTGTTTTGTTTATGGGTATATCCTCAGTGCCAAGTGTAGTATTTCCATGGTTTACAAGAAGAACTCCAAAATGTTGGATAAATGAATGCATGAGTTAACTAATGCAGTGAGCTAAAACTTCACTGCCAAAACGCTCCAGTCACAGAGCCAGTAGCAAGATGATTTAGTGACCAAGTAGACTGGGAGTGAAGAGCTATTGATAAAGTAGCTAAACATGACACATTTCTAGCCCAGATGTTTAGGAAGATGGTGTTGCCTTTATATAAGGAGGAAAAAGATTTGGGAGTGGGTGAGAGGGAATTCACTTAAAAGTAGTTATTGAATGGGTTATATCAACTAATAGGAAATGTTAGAGTAATGTAAAACAATGATTTCCATCTCCCGTCAACTTTAAATTTTTCAGAGTTGCACGTGTTTATCTGTATGTTTGTATGTGTAATAGGAGTGGTGTGTAGTAAAAAAAATACAAGAAATTTTTAATATCTTCTAATGAAAATAATAAATATTTCAAACTTAAATTCACAATGGTTTCTAAGTAACTTTGGACTCTAATTTTTCTTCTGGTTTCTTATGCAGTGTATACTATATATGCATGTATATATATATGCATAGAGAGATATATATTGTATATGTTTACACATACACACATACACACACACACACACACGAACATAAAATTTTTATAGCAAAATAACCGTTTTGCCTCTAGAAAGAAATCACTAATTTTATGTGTTATGGTGCTTTTGAAAACATACAGATTTTCTGTGCTAAATATGAAAACTTTGTTCTTTATTTATATGTCAAGCATATGTTACTATAGTGAATAGAATTTATGAAATCTGAGGGAACCACCAGCAGACACAATGTAAATATATTAAGGAATAGACTGGTATGTAAGAAGACTTAACCTTTTGATCAGTTTTCTTGTGCACTGAGCACACAAAAAAAATAACCAAAGCATTTTGATCTCTGAATTTAGATGATAGAAAGAAATCCATATGGTATTAAGAACTAGCCACAGTCATGTGAAGGGAAATAACATATTGTGGAAGACAAACTAGTAGTTTGGATCAAAAATATGCATAACTTCATAATCTACAAGTCCACCTCAGGAAATTTATTCTAAGCAAATAATGCCATGAACATAGAAAGCCTTGCTAGAAGTTTTACAATATTATTTTAGAGTAAAGGGGTGCCTGGGTAACTTGGTTAAGTGTCTGACTTCTGCTCAGGTCACAATCTCACAGTTCATGAGTTATAGCCCTGCATCGGGCTCTGTGCTGATAGCTTGGAGCCTGGAGCCTGTTTCAGATTCTGTGTCTAAAATAAAAAACATTTATTTTAGAGTAAAGAAAAATTGGAAATAACATTCATACCCAATGTAATAAATAGGTACAAAAATTGAAGTAAAAATAAAAAATAGGAAACAATGGATTTTCAAGTCAGACGCCCTCTATTCAAATCCTAGGCTTTTAACATTCTTCTGAATATTATAGGAATAGAGAGTTAGTTGAGAATCACTTCTTCTCTTAAAGAACTTCCAGACCATCGCATACCAATGATTATAGCACGGGCTCATGTGATAAGCTCCATGGGAAAACAACACCAGAGTCTTGTAGAGTTGGGAGATCAAAGTATCAGGGAAGGCAGCTTACTCAAGCTGACTTTGACGTACAGTAGAGTTCAGTCATGTAGAAGGATAAAGGAAAAGCAGTTCAGGCTGAGGGAGCAGCTGGAGTGAAGGTTTAGATTAGAAAGCTGGATACATGTATGGGAAACAGAACTTTTTGAATGATACTTGAATATTTCAGGGAAAAGTAGCATCAAGTGAGGCTCTGAATATCTGATTAGCTAGATTTTGGAGACTCTGAAATACTAGTAGTAGATAATATATATGTATTATTTAGGTGACCGACAGTGGAAGCCATTGAAAAATTTTAGAAGGTATCTCACAAGATACTTTGATCTTGTGAGAAAGGGGTTTTGTTTATTGATGTAACTAAAGGGTATCATTATTAAATGGTTTAAGTTATAAAGTATTTTTAAGACAAAAATTAAGGACACTTTAGAAAGATTGTGTACATACTGACACCCATTCATCATGGTTATCAACTGTTTCTTAGTATTTTAACCAGTTTTTCAAAGCTCCTGTATACCTGTATATGTATACCTGTAGGGTATACATATAGTTAGTACTCAGTAAGTATTTGTGGATTTAGTATTTAGCTTCTCAAACACCAAACATTGCATATAATGCCAAATGCTTATGTTAGCTAATACTATATTTCTATTTTTAGGTGTCCAGAATGCTACCAGGGGGACTTTTAGTTCTTGGAGTATTTATCATTACAACTTTAGAAATGGGAAATGATTTTCAAAATGCCCTGCGTAGAGTAAGTCTGAAATATCAAAAATTCTTAAGATGATCAAGGTTTACATCTTATTTGAATTGATTATACATATATGCAATGATCCTAGGCATATTTTAGATTAGCATTTCATAATCCTTTATGCTGGGATTATGTTAAAACAGCTTTTTTCATCTGATTGCATAGTATTTTGAGTGTAATAAAAGGTCAATATTTCTATTTTCAATCAAAGCTATTTTAAAATAGCTTTAACTTAATTTTATTTTTTTAAACATAATTTATTAGCTAACATACAGTGTATACAGTGTGCTCTTGGCTTTGGGAGTAGAGTCCCGTGATTCATCGCTTACCTGTAACACCCAGTGCTCATCCCAACAAGTGCCCTCCTCAATCACTTGGAACTAAATGGAAGTTCTAGCAGAGTACTACTATTGGACAGTACTTGTTAAACCACTATGACTTGTCTCATGATAGTAAAAAATTATCTTTAAAATTAAACCTATTAGCTTAACTTCCTTTTAGTTCCAAGTGATTGCTATAATGTGAAATTAATAGGTTTTGTGATTCTTCATGTGTTAATTTTCTCAAGATTCTGAGAGTAAAACATAATCAGATACGTATTCTGGACTATCAGATACTTAATCAGGACTATCATTAGTCCCCTCCTTTTTGTTTTATTCCTATATCAGTGAATTGGGTAACATAGTCCATAATTAACTATGAAGGTCCACAAGCTGTTTTCCCTTAAGCCCAAATCTAAAGCAAACTCTGTACAGGCACCTTTCATCTCTTTTAGCACTCAGGATCCAAGTGAGTCTTCATAAAGTTCTTTCCCACCCCAAGAGAGAAGGGAACCCTATAATCTTGATAAATGCCCCACAGAATCTCCAAAAAACATTTCCTAGTAAAAAAGTGTGCAGCCAATGAGAATCACAGATGCTACAGACTCTTCAGTTTTGTAATCTTCTCTCCTCTCAAATGTCCCGTATTAAATCTTTGTACCTAAAGGAAAAAGGGAAGAAAATGGAGATATTCCCCTCCCCTGGCAAGTTACTCAACTTTCTGCTGTTTTTTCCATTTAAAATAAATGTACCTTTCACAGTTGTTTATCCTTTTTGACATTTTGAAGTATAAGTCTAGACATTTTTAATTGCATTTGTTGTGCATCCTTTTGTGGTTGGCACTAGATTGAATAAGGTGAACTTGGGCTCAGAGCTAGAGAGATAGTGGTGGTCCTCTTTCCTTTTACTTTTGTATGATTTTTGTTCCTAAGAAGGAAGTAAGACTTTAGAAATGCTGTATTTCAGAAATGATGGAGTATCAGTTTCCTAACTTTGTTTCTACTGTCCTTATTGAGGCAATTTGTAAGAAATAACCTTATAAAACTTGTGTCTTCCATAAGGTCTTTGTTGAGATCTTTGTTATATTACATACTATCATCTTTGAAGAAATTTCTTCATTATCAAGAAAGTTGTGCCTCTTCTCAACAGTTGTGTTCAGTTTATGGACCATGTGAATTAGGTAACAGATTAGGTTGGTCTGTGCACATTACTGTTAGGAAGCTTTGAGTCACATTTATGACTCCTCTCATATCAAGTATGTATTTTTAAAATTCTTATTTTGGCATAAATACATGTCACTGTTTCTAATTTTTTTTTTTTTACTTTTATGTTATTAGTATATTTTATGTGTACTTATGTAGTGCCTTACATCTTTTGTGACATTTAAATAAGAAATCCCAAATGGGTGACATGCTTCATTTTTATAGGTTAAAAATCACTTGTCATTTCTGATTCTAATTAAAATAAAGTATTTATTCTATACTTAAATGTTAATTGCCCCAAATTAATTTCTCATGTCCAGTTGATTAATGACAGTGAATTGTATGTTTATATTTAAAACCCAAATTTTATACATCCCTAAAAATGGAATCCAAAAGGTTAATATTCAGTCATTTTTTTGAAGACAAAAAAACTTAACGATAGAATCATGGAATTTTAAAGCTAATTGGGAGCCTAGGGACATTATAATTATCTTTTTCTGCACTCATTTTTGTTCTCTTATTTTGCATTCAGTTGATGTTGTTTTCCTCTCTTTCAGCTAGTATTTGCTATGGAAAAATCTATGAATAAAAGGAGACTGTGGAATTTCACAGAAGAGGAAGTCTCAGAACGAGTGACACTTCACGTTTGCTCTTCTACAAAAAAGTATCTTTTGTATAGGTGTTTGTATTTTAAAATATATGAGACCAAAATAATGTTCCTGCAAGTAGTTTCCCATTGAGTTAAATCATCATTTTAAAAAACAGGCATAACTTGTAAGTTTTTCCTGTATATAACACATAATTAGGACTGCCAATAGTAATTATGGTAGTAATTGTTGTTAATCATGTCTTGGATTATTAAAGACTTTGAGAAAGGTGGAAAGAACTGGGGATTCTGAGCTCATTAACTGCTAACTACCCCTGTACATTGAAGCTCAGTAGGTCCGGTACAGAGGGGTAGAAGCCCAACTTACAGCTGAGGCAAAGTAATTCTTTTATCATGGTAAATTTTCACCCCCAGTTCAGAATGGTCAGTTCAAAGCACAGATACACTGATTTGGACAGTGTAGAACATCCAAGTAATTATTATGTCTTTAGCCAACATCAAGTGACACTAAAAGCCACTTTAGGGGCTCCTTAGCTTCTTTTTCTCTACATCTTGTCAGAGCAAGGGTACCTCCCAGGCAAGAGGCAGCCACACCAAGGGAGCTAAGCAGCGCAAGGGCCTAGTGAATTAGGACGTGGAAAAGGCAAAATTCAAGAAGTGATCATTCCTGCCGAAGCTGAGCTTACAATGCCTTTGGTAATTAAAAGTTTCATGCACAGGACCTTTGACTCAGTAAACATTTTCAGACTGGACTCCATTTAAAGCAGCACTCCTATTATAGAGGGTGTGTATTTGAGGAAAATTCTGCAAGTGCTTGCATTCTATTCATTGTGATTGGCAGGATTTTAAGCAATAGGAAATAGTTTACAGCATCATAGGTATCATAATCAGAACGATTTTTGTGTTTGTATAAATTTATACAAAATATGGATATTTTTATATGTTTAGTTACAAGATGTATACGTGCAAACATATATGTGTATATATTTCAGTATATAAAGTAGTCTGATTTTGTTAAAAACTCTTGGATGCATGCACTTTATTTTTATTTTTTGATGGTTTGTTTTCTTTTGATTAATAAGAATGAATTATCTTTTTTGGTCATTTCTACCCTTAACCAGTAAAGAATATTTTGTCGAACTTATGATATCCATGATCCAAAGGTAAGAAAAATACCTCTTTAAAGATTTTTGTATTGCAATTTATTTTAAAAATAAAACTAAATATTTAGTTTTAATAATTTTCCATAATTTCACTTCCTATTGATGTTCACAGCCAACTACAGTTGTTTATTTTGAAATGTGATTAATTTCATTACAAATAAGGAAAATTTAGTTTTTTTTCATTGTTAAAATATTTTTCTTAAGCTTCCCCTACCTACTTATATATTTAGTATTCTATTTGAGTGGCTGGTAGTAAAAGTATCTGGGCTTTTGGTAGCTAGCTATATTGCCTAGTAAGCAAGCTACCTACTAGCAGAATCCAGACTAACATTTTGCTAAGATGTCTAAAAGCAGTGTGAAAAAGTAACTTTGCAGTTTTCTGTTAGCAAGGTATAGGACAGAAAGGAGAACATCTGACACCTAATAGTCAGTTGCTCAGTGATTGTTTGCTCTGCATCATAAGCTTCAGAATTGACACTATTGAAGCTACAGGTGAGAAGAACCAGAGGACTTGTCAGAATTCTACCCATGAACTATCTGATTCTTTTTCAACCCACCACTGAGGGATGGAGCTGCCAAGGCTGTCTGGAATGTGCTGAAGAATAGTGAACTTAATGCATGCTTCATTTCTGTTTAGTTTAACCTATTGCCCTTTGATGAAAGAAGTTGGCCAATATGTTAGATAGCAGTTTGTGTGAGTTATTATGTTGTACGTTTTATGATGTTTTATGTTTGATATATTTTACCTAAATCACATATTTTATGTTTTGTTTTGTTTTGTTTTTTACTTTCCCCACTGCTAAAGAGTTCAGCAAAACCAGCAGATTGGAAGTATCAAAATGGACTATCAACTTCATGGCTTTCTTTAGAGTGTACAGTTCATATTAATATTCACATCCCGCTGTCTACTACTTCAGTCAGCTATACTTTGGAGAAAAATACAAAGGTATTAAGGCAAAATGAATTTTCTTTAGTGATTGCTGAATAGATAATCTGCTGTTTTTCTGGTTGTCTGAGCCATTCATTTTATGATCCTCATAAATTGCATATTAATTATAATGATATTATGAGTGACTAATTTATTACCCCAGCCAGATTAGAAATTTAGAGATAGGACAGCGTCATAATGGTAACACATTTAGCATAATAGGTGCTCCGTAAATATTTGTTAATTAATATGTAGTTAAGTACATTGTAAAATACAGTTACATAAAATACAATTATTTAAAAGGTATACTGTTTGGTCTTGAGTTTTGTTTTCTCCTTTCCAGTCCTTTTTTGTATTTCTGTACCATTCTTTTGTTCATGTCTCATTTCTCTTCTTTTTTTTTCTGTTGAAGGAAGCAGATGGACCTTGCTTATTTTTTCCCCTTTTATACTCCCTTATATATTTGTTCTTGAGGTTCTTTCTCTTTTCTCACTTTTTTAAGATAATGAGCATTACTGAATTTTATTTGACTGTGGTCATGTAATTATTAAGCCTTCTAAGTCTGTGATATGAATGTTAGTTTGGGATAAAGTTTAGAAAAACTATTATTAAATAGGAGTAAGGTGCTAAAAATTGGGGGATATACTTTTTTTATGAGACTGAATAAAGACACAGCACAGGGATATAGTCAGTGATACTGTAATAGTGTTGTATGGTGACAGATGGTAGCTACACTTGTAGGCATAGCATAACATATAAAGAAGTTGGGTCACTATGTTGTATGCCTGAAACTAATGTAATGTTTTGTGTCAGCTATACTGAAAAACAATTTTTTTAATATACAAAGCAAAAATGGCAAAATGTTAACTCAAGAAATAAATAAATACCACACTACTGATTACCACATTAACATTTCAGTGTATCAGGTGGGAAAAAAGTAGACTCTAGGGAGTTTAATTGAGGTGGCATTATATCTGAAAGATATCCATGTTATATTTTTTTTAAGAATGGACTTGTACGCTGGGCCAAGCAAATAGAAAATGGTGTTTATTTGATTAATGGACAAGTTAAAGATGAAGATTGTGACCTGTTAGAAGGGCAGGTGAGTTGAGAGCAAATCATCTTATGAAATTATTTGTACTTAAGGAAAAACTAAAAATGACATCTTTAGTTCTTGCCTTCATGAAAACAGTTTCCATCTACTTCTTATTTCTAAGGTCTTTTATTTTTTTTTTCATTTTTTTAAATGTTTGTTTATTTTTGAGAGCAAGAGAGACAGAGCACGAGCAGGGGAGGGGCAGAGAGAGAAAGGGAGACACAGAATTGGAAGTAGGCTCCAGGTTCTGAGCTGTCGGCACAGAGCCCGATGCAGGGCTCGAACTCACAAACTGAGATGATGACCTGAGCCGAAGTTGGACAGGCAACCAACTGAGCCACCCAGGTGCCCCCTAAGGTTTTTTAAAGTAAAGCAAATAAATGTTTTTTCAGAAAATTATGGGAGATTATTTCTGAATTAATTGGATCCTGAAATCTGAAGAAGTACATGTCATCTAAATTCTGATTCCCAAATTGTAAACTGCTTGCTTAAAACTAAAGGTACATTAAAAAAAAAAAAAAAAAAAGACAAGAAACTAAAGGTACATGTTCTACTTTGATAGCAGTTTAAAGACTAAGTTTGGCCATTTTGTAGAAGGAATCTATACAAACTTCTAAAATAGCTTTGATCTGAGGAGAAACTTTGGTAATTTCCCCCTTTAGTGCAAGGGTCAGTGAACTTTTTGTAAAAAACCAAATAGTAGATATATTAGACATTGTCGGCGACATGGTCTCTGGCAGCTATTCACCTCTCCTGTTGTAGCATGAGAGCAGCCACGGATAACATGTAAATGAATGATCTTGATTGTATTCTGTAAAACTTTATTTACAAAGACGAGAGGGAGTCTAGACTTGACCCATAGGCCATAGTTTGCCAATTGTTGCTTGAGAGAAACAAAAGTAGGGAATTAGTGGTTTTTAAGAATATACGTTGATTGATAGAGAATACACAAAGTAACATATCTATAGAAAAAGCTAATATGAAACAAATAATAAGACTTTCTTTTCCTCTAAATTACTTAGAATATGTAGGATGGCTCCTAAATTATCTTTTATATTCCACTCAGATCTCAATAATCAAGTTTTTTAACTTTTGTGTTTTTTCAGAAAAAATCTTCTAGAGGAAATGTTCAAGCGACTAGTCATTGTTTTGATGTCAAAGTGCTAACACATTTGGTAAATATTTTAAAATACTACTTATCTAATCAAAATACATTATTTCTTAGAATAATCATAATGAAATTGTTCTGGTTTTTATAATTAGAGAATTAAAGAACTTTAGAAACATAAGGTGTACAAAATGTCCAGTTCTAGGAAATTTATTTACCAGAAACATTATCTTAATGAAACCTATTTTGGTGTTTTGCCTCAAGGCTGTTAAAATTTTAGCATCAAGTAGATAGCAATTTATGTACGTATTTTATATATATATATATATATATATATATATATATATACACACACGTGTACAGTATATATACACGTATAGCATATACATACATACACATACATACATGTGTGTGATATTTTGGGTTATAGGTTTTATAAGCAAAGTTGTAGTTCTTAACAACTTAAAATGATGCGTGCAGAGATGTGCCAAGACTTGTCATATACTTCATTTTGAAGTATATTTATACCGCCTTTGATTTGTTAAAAATCACACAGCATTAGCAATTTTTATATTTTTATATGGTTGTTTTAAATTACACACCTCTTCCTTTCAGAAGTTGAGAATTGGATATCTTGAAAAATAAAAAGTTAAAGCCATTAATTATTCCTAAAAGTATGCATGTAGAACAGGATTTTTTTTTATTGTATGTTATTTTACCTAAGTAAAATAGACTTAAAAGTAATTTTCATAGGAGGCTGTTTTCCTTTCTTTTCCTTCTCTGTGTTTAGCAATAGAGCGTTTACTAGATTGTCATTGGACTTAATGCCAATCAACATAGTTCTCAATTTCTCTTGTTAGTACCTTTGAGGTTAGAAGTGTCCCTTGTTTTAAAGCTATTCCTGTACCTGTATGCTTTTTACTAGATATGTAAAACATATACATTAGATATTAAATATATAAAATAAGGCATTATGTTCCTAAATGGAATAGTTGTATCTAAAGTCTTACTTGTTAGGTTTTTTTTTTCACAAAATATTTGTTGAGTGTATATAAGGTTAGGCACTGATTGTGTTAATAATCTCCTTGTTTTAAATTCCTTCATTGCTCTATACTGACTAGTTAGAAAAGTTTCAGAGGTTTGCTTTCTGTGCCTTTAAAATTCTGTTTATTTTCTGAGCCATGTGTCTTGGCCAGTACAGTCGTTTCTCTGTCATTCAGGCAGTCAGAATCCTATCCATACTTTAAGATCTACCCCAAATGCTACCACCACTTCTGTAAAGTTCTTGGTCACCATAACCAGATGGATCTTTTTCTTTTCCAAAATACCATATCAGTGTCACAAAATTCCTCCGGTTATGACCAAATTAGGTTCCCAGAGTCTCTTTTTAAGCTAGTTTGTTCCTGAGTCCAAAGAAACCAAAAGGAGTTGATCTTTGTAGCATACAGGTACATTTCCACCAAAAAGGAGTAAGTTAGTCCTTATATCTTTTGAAAACTCTCCTCCATCTGTGTGTGTGTGTGTGTGTGTGTGTGTGTGTAGTCTTTTATATATAGTCTAGTACTTTGTGGAAAATAGTGCCCTAATTTATACATGTATATGTTAAGAATGTGTTGTATAGGGGCGCCTGGGTGGCTCAGTCGGTTGGGCGGCCGACTTCGGCTCAGGTCATGATCTCGCAGTCCGTGAGTTCGAGCCCCGTGTCGGGCTCTGTGCTGACAGCTCAGAGCCTGGAGCCTGTTTCAGATTCTGTGTCTCCCTCTCTCTGACCCTCCCCTGTTCATACTCTGTCTCTCTCTGTCTCAAAAATAAACGTTAAAAAAAATTTTTTTTAATAAAAATGTGTTGTATATTGTAAGACATATAAATTAGATATTAAATACATAAAAAAGGGCATTATGTTCCAAAATGGAATAGTTTCATTTGTAGTAAAGTTCTGTGTAGTGGATAAAGGAAGCCCAGTATTCCTCCTCCACCCTCACCTTATTGATATATCAATGATCTCTACAAGTATCATAGGCTTATTCCAGGTACAGTATGAGCATTATCACCCTGCTGCTTGGTTTGAGGATAAACTTTGTTTTAACCAGTCCTGGAACATTTTGAATTTTTTGGTTTATGACAGATTTTTTTACCAATAAGACCTTGACTGTATTAACTTTAAATTCTTTAAAAAACACACGCAAAAAAACCCCAAACTAACTTTGCCTGAATTACATTAGATATTAACTATTCATGTGCTCTCAGTAGCTACATAGTCATGTCTTTCAGTTTCTTCACCATTTTTCCTCCTTTTTTCCTGATTATTATTATTATTATTATTATTATTATTGCAGAGGCGCATAGCACTATTCACAAGTTACATGATTTGTGTTTGTTCTTCAGAATTGACCCTATTTATTCCAGGTATACTTAGAATTTTCATTTTTACTGTGTCCCATTTTGGGGGTTGTGTTTTACTTCAGAGTACATTTAAAATACTCAGAAAATAATATATAATTTAATAAGGAATGTGAAGGCCTTTTAGTAATTTATGGAAGGTATTTTCAAACACTTGGTTCGGTCAGAAATTCTATCTCACTTCATGAAATGGCTTATATAATGTTTAAATGTTTCATATAGTTAATAATTATTGGCTCTTAGAACTTAAATAGATTTTGTCTTTCAGCTTCTGAATTCAGACCGCAGATCCACAGCCACAGTCCAGATCTGCAGTGGCTCGGTAAACCTTAAGGGTGCCGTGAAATGCAGAGCTTATATTCATAGCAGTAAACCCAAGGTTAAAGATGCTGTGCAGGTACAGAAGGAATAACTGCTGTATGAAAAACAGAAGCATGTTAACATAACTATTCAAAAATCCTAAAATCTTATTTCAATCTCTGATTTCATAATTGTTAATTTGATTTTAACTGATAAAGGTCAAATCTCTTAGCTAATCCAAATGTACCATGTCGTTGGTCCCAAGATTTTCATCTGTAGGATATCTGGTCTATGCCTTTTTTTAAAGTGATGATTATACATATTTATTCAGTGATCCACAGTTTTGATATAGTAGTACATTTGAAATTATCTCTTCAGAAGGAAGTTAAACTTTATAAATAACAGGAAAAGTATTCATTGGAAATATTACTACCTAGTATTCTATAATCTGGATAATTCAGAAATTTAAAAAATGATGACTGGCACTTTTGTTATAATTATACATTTCCTAATTTGGAACACTAGCTTTATTTGTTTAGATACAAAATTTCATTCATTTATTTGGTTTTAAATAATTATTTAAATGAAGGCTAGGCAAATGTGCTGTTAGACTGTTAATGTGTTAATCATGTTAAAGCAATGGATATTAAAAAAATGGAATGATGTGGGGCGCCTGGGTGACTCAGTCACTTAAGTGACTTGATTTGGGCTCAGGTCATGATTTCATGGTTTGTGGCATGGAGCCCCACATCAGACTCCACACTATCAGCGATTGGGATTCTCTCTCTGCCCCTCCCCGAGCTTGCTTTCTATGTCTCTCTCACTCAAATAAATAAACTTTAACAAAAATGAGATGATGTACCACCAATTATTGTAGTGAACATGATTATACAGGGAGGTCAACTATGTTGGGGGGGGAGTGGTAATAAAATAATGCAAATCTAAAGTCACGGATTTCATTTCTTATTGTGATTTTTTTTTTAATAGGCAATGAAGAGAGATATATTGAATACAGTTGCAGATCGTTGTGAAATACTATTTGAGGATCTGCTTTTGAATGAAGTTCCAGAAAAAAAAGTTATGAGTATAAAATTAAGAACTTTTTATGTGTGTGTTATCAATACAGTAATAGGATGTCAAAATGTAATAGATATGTTATCTTTTGTAACTACCTATATCTGTCTTTTATAACGATATGGCATCTTTTACTTTTTTTAGCAAATGACAATTTTTCAGTTGCCACCCCCCAAAAAAATGTTTGAAACACCTTATAATAGCAAATCTGTCAACATTTTTAAAATCTGAGGGAGGATTTTTTTTGTAAACTCTGCATGAATTTCTGCCAGAATGGGTAAACTGTATTAACATTTTAAAGCTAATATTATTAAATTAATATCTGGTGTTTAAAAAAAAAATTATCCAAAACAAAATATTTATTAGTGTTAAGTATTATATAATAAATTTTTAGTAGGTATTAATTTGTAGTATATATGCAGTTGATCTTTCCTAAGTTTTTTTGTATACTATTTTATATACTTCTCATTATTACTATAACAAACTTTATTAGATTTGAAAAAGACTGGGTCATTCTGTCTTAACCTTTTATAATTATTCCATCTTTTGAGAAATATAAACTATACCATTTATGTAATTTGTGTTAATAATATTTTTTTTTTTACTCAAAAGGAGAATTATAATATTGAGTATGCTTTTTGAAGTTACACACTTTTCTCTACCTTCCAACCATTCAGGTGTGAGTGCATTTGCAATTCACAGTTGAATATGTATCTAAATGAAACATGTACATTAGCTTGTTAAGGGAATATTTTTATGTTTATAGGAAAATCTTCTCTGTATAACTAACTTCTTTTAGGACTACTGATAGCTAGTATATTAGGTTTGGTGGACTAATTATCTCTTTTATATCTGTAGTATGATAGATTGGTGGACTTGCCAGATTTAATTTAACATTTGTCCTTTCTGTACTTCACAAGTAACCCTGAAGCTCCATTTAGTAATAATGTATAGTTTGCTGAGACATGAATTTGAATTTTATATGCAGCAGTTAGATTGAGATTTTTGTTTTGTGAAGTATGTAAAACCTGGTCAATTAGTCACCCAGCCTACCAGCCTATCAGCCTCGTGTCAGTGTGGCCTTGTGTGTGTGTGTGTGTGTGTGTGTGTGTGTGTGTGTGTGTGTTTTAATTCATTTACTGTTTTTGAGAGAGAGAGAGAGAGCAAAGGAGGGGCAGAGAGGGAGAGAGAATCCCAAGCAGGCTCTGCACTGTCAGTGCAGAACCCACTGCAGCAGGGCTCAATCTCATGAACTGCTGAGATTATGACCTGAGCCAAAATCTAGAGTCAAATGCAGGGTGCCTGGGTGGCTCAGTCAGTTAAGTATCCAACTCTTGGTTTTGGCTCAGGTCATGATCTCATGATTCATGAGATCGAACCTCCCGTTGGGCTCTGACCTAACAGTGTGGAGGCTGCTTGGGTCCTCTCTCTCTCTCTCTCTGTCTCTCTTTCTCTCTCTCTCCCCCCTTCTCCCTCCCCTGCTCATGCACTCTGTCTGGCTCAGAAATAAACTTTAAACTTAAAAAAAAAAAGAGAGAGAGAGAGAGACTTTTAATAACCTACTGAGCCACCCAGGTGCCCCAGTGTGACCTTGTTTTTACTACTTAACTTTGTGTATGTAATAACTCTCCTGGTGCTAAACATTACTTCACTTTCTAAGCAACAGACTGTGCTATAATTGAACTGTGAATTTTAGGATTTTGGGGGATGTAGGGATACATTCACCATTAATGCCAAAGACCTACCCTATCACACACTTTAGTTAAATACTCTATTTAAAGCATTTAAAAATGCGTTGATATTGTTTTATATTAAGTGAGCTAGTGTTTTGAAATTTTTGGTGATGTTCAAGTAGTAAAATTACTTCTCATAGCAGTTGTGATATGTATACGTTAAGTTTGATGTATTAGAAGTTAATGTTACAATCTAATATTATTCCTAAATTTTCAATAAAAATAAAAGTTTTCACTGGTAATTGAGTGGCCTTTGAGGCCTTAGCTAATTACATTAGCCTGTTATAAGAAACTGTAGCCCAGAATAAAATAATACATTCCTAATTTCAATGTGTGGACAATATACATGCTACAGTAAAAATTGCAGTAATATAATATTACAGCTAGGAGGCAGCCTGGTCAAATAGTAAAATTTTTCTCCCAGTTCTCCTATGGAAACAAGATAATAAGCAGAATCTGGTAAGAACACATAATTTTTAAGTCATAGCATTTCCTGTGACACTTAAGGCCGCCTTCATCATCTTCTGTTTATAGTTTTATAAAGCTACTACTAGTTTCCTGACAAGGAAATGTAGATTGCTACTAAAGTGAGCCCTAGTTTTCTATTTGATCTGTATATTGGTAGCTTATTTAATCACATCCATTGCTGAAAGAGGTCATTCTTTACACAATATCTCTATCTTTGTTAATAGTTCATTAGAATCATGGTGTTGAACTAAACAATTATTATGTGTTTATGTAGACCAGTGACTATGTTAAAAATTAGGGGAAGTATTATATTTTACTTTGTGAGTATTCAAAGAATGAAATACTGTTTATTTATATCCAGATTATTTTTTCTATTGATAATTTAAGGCTGTTTGCAAAAAGGTATTTACAGTTAACAAGATAACAAGATAAATACTAGCGGTAAGAATGAGGTAAAGGGAAAATGAAAAAGAAAGCAGGATGAAGTTACAGTAAGATTCGTATATAAAACATGTAATCAGCCTAGATCTAGTAAGATGAAGTCAGTGGTAAGATTAGTGTGAAATGTACTATCATGTCCTATACACTTGGTGTAAGTGGGCCACTAATTTGGCTCCAAACTTACATGAAGAAGAGAAATACTATTTTTATAAAATCCATTGCTTGTAAGAAGTACAATAAGAAAGTAAGAAATAAGAAAAACAACCATTTCTGAGACCAGGGACAAAATTCTCTATTGGGTATTCTTTCATAGGACAGTGGATATTACAAGAATATATAAGTAACAGTATCTTCACACTGAAGGCAGTGGGTAAGTTTACATTTCATAGGAGCAACATGGAGTCCCTTGCAGAGGCCAGGGGTGTTAAGGTAAAGCAGAATTCAGTAAGAGCAATTTTGTGTAAGATCAATTAGAAAATGAAAAGACCTTTTAGGTTTTGTTTTTATTAGTGTATATTTTCATATACTTATCAAAATATATCACTGATCCTAGTGACAGACCTATCTAAATATTGATAATGTTCCTTCTCCATTTAGATTCTGAAAAAGAGTTTCACATCCTCCCTCACCGAGTTTTTGTCCCCATTCCGGGATCCACTATAATGTTATGTGATTATAAATTTGGTGATGAGTCAGCTGAAGAAATGAGAGACCATTTTATAGAGATGTTAGATCATATGATTCAAATAGAAGATTTGGAAATTGCAGAGGAAATAAACACAGGTAATTATATAATGTTACTTAAGAACCTCATTAAACTTTTCCTAAGATTACCTATGAGGCATCTAGTTTAAATATGTCTTTAGATTTCTTTGACACTAGTTCTGTTTGATATTTTCAAGACATTTAAAAATGTGTCTGTTTAATTTCTACATATGATGAACATGTAGTCAGTGTTTTCTTGGAAAATTCTACCAAAATTTAAGATACTTAAAATTTTTCTAAGCCTAGCAAGTAGATCTTCATTAAAAAAATTCATCCTTAAATAAGTGAAAATATATAGCTCTTAAGGTATTTGTTTTATTATATGGAAAGTTTTCTTAAAATTCATTATCTTAATATTTGGTTAAGCATAATGTCGCAGTGTTTTTTAAACACTTTATTAAACATCTTTTTCATATATTGGCCTCTATTTCTTGTCTCTTTCATATAATTGGGATACTAAGCTGAAAAAGGCAGTTCCAAACATTAGATCAACTTTATTTTTATAGAGCACAGATTTGCCATAGCATCTAATTATGTAACATAATTTCTTCCCCTGTCACTTTCACATTTGACCTTACATTTTGGAAGGCTGTTTTTGTTTTGTTTTGCTTTGCTTTGTTTTTGTTTTGTTTCTAGTGAAGGCAGGATATGAAAACATATCTATAAATAAGTGTACAAGAGTGTATAGCAGGCTTCCTGAAACATTTAAAAATATGTGATGAAACATATTAAACATATTTAAACATGTTATTTAAACATATTAAACATGTTTAAACATATTAAACAGACGAACATTTAAAAATATGTGATTTTTTTTTTTTATGCTGGTAATCTAGTATAGAGATGGATTAACTTGAGTAGGAAGAGTTTAACATTACGAACACAAAGGAACAAGACAGCAACTTGGAAAGTTTAGCTGTGTATACTTAAATGTATCTTGTGTCAAACTCATGATTTCTAGATTATATGTTTTTCTAGTATTATATGATGTATTGAAGATACTACTTCATTATGGGAAATGTGCTTCTTTACGGAGTCTGCACTGTTTTTGAAATGTACATAAATCCCAAATTAGTGTTTGAATGATTACTTAAAAAAATTTTCTTTTAATTTATTTATCTTGAGAGAGAAAGAGAGAACATGATCAGGGAAGGGGCAGAGGGAGAGGGAGATAATTCCAAGCAGGCTCTGCACTGTGAAGCCTGATGCTGGGCTCAGTCTCACAAACTGTGGGATCGTGACCTGAGCCAAAATCAAAAGTCGGACACTCAACCGTCTGAGCCACCCAGGCACCCCTGATTGATTATTTTTGATTGCCTATTCTGTATTAAGCATGAGGGTTCTAGAGATCAAATATATAGTCCTGACTATTAGAAGCTCATGGTATAGTGGGAAATAGAGAAAAATGAGTTATTCTAAAACAAGGTGATTAGTTCTGTAATAGAGGGATGAACAGAATTATCAGAACATTCAGCACAGGCATTATCCTTGTCTGGGATTAGAAAAAATCTGAGAGCATTTGTGTTCATTCTGTGACATTTGAGTTCATTTTGAATGATGAATGCACTAAAAGTAAATCTAGGTTTTTTTTAGGAATTGAACACTAGCATCAGATGTATTGTGGCCAAGAATATGACTTGTCTAGAATTATATTAGTTTTGCTTCGTCAAGTTTTTGTTGAATTAGAAGGAATGATTTGGTAATTAGCATATTTAATAACAAAATAACATATTCCCAAATTATGGGACAGGGTAAAAACAAACAGTAGAAAAATCAAGTGCTTTTTCATTAGTATCTTATTGGTTTAGAACTATATTCACTTACTTCTTTATTTCTCAATTTATTTGTCACTCATTTATTCATTTATTAGTTTACTCAAAAATATTAGATGCATAATTTTATGGAGATAATATTTTAACTGAGTCCAGGTGTGTCACTTACATCTGTGTGACTTTAAACAATTCACCTCTGAACCCCAGATATTCTTGGGGTTGATATGAGAATTTAATATAAATGTTAGGGAAAATACTTTCTAAACAAAAAGAGATACATAACTGTAAGATGATATTAACTAGCATTATTATAAAACTTTTAAAAAATGAACCTTCTGAATTATAATGAAAAATGTTAACATAAAGTATAAAAGTAGTATTTTATGGTATACATAGATTTTCCTAAATATTTGAAATTAGGGTTTTTGTGTAAAATCATAAAAAGTGGAGTTCAGTTGTTCAAGTTCAAAAATTAAAATCAATTACTGTACATTTAGGGGTGTTAAACTTGTTATAAGTATCTGGCTTAATTTTCTAAGTATTTGGTGTTATTATTTGCTGATTATTATTATTTCTATACTATAATATACTTGCCAAGTAGTTGCTATGTTTGAAATACATATTTTGCCAGGTAAGTACCTTAAAATAACATACTTTTAAATGACTTAAGGGATGAAGAACAATTTGTTTGTAAAAATGACTCACTTAAGGTGAGGGATAACTGTGGCTTTAGAATTTCTTAGGTGTGTTAGTCATCTCCTACTAGATATTAACTTAATAACTCAGATGTATTTTATCTACAGTATCAGCTAAAAATTTGGAGACCTACCTTTAAAATCTGGTGAAACTCATCTTTGCCAATTGTGTCTTTTTATTAGAGCTAATTAATTGTTGTTTGGTTAAACATTGATAATTATGAAGGAAAGAGAAGTACTAATGAACATGTATTTTTACAACTACATCACTGGTTATAGTGAAACCTCATTACTTTAGTATTCAGGGATGGGGAAGAAGACCACTAAGGAGTTCAAGTCCTAACATTTTATTTAAAGCATCTAAACAGTCCTAACTATCAATAGCTTGGAATAAAATTGATCACGTTGATAACTTAACATGCATTCATTATGGCTCTTGTTTTTTCTCGTTTGTTGACAGTTGCTCTACTTTCTCACATGATTAATTTGGGGCTTGTCTGAAGTTAAAATTACCTGGTTTTAAGGAATGATTAAGATCTAACTTCCTATCGAATCATGTTATTTGCATTTAAATTTCAGATACTAGGAAAATGACATAATGTCTGAGATTTGAATTAAAGTCCTAAAAGTCCCCACCAAAAACAAGCACAAATAAGTTGTTATGGCTCTGCTTCAGTAAATGATCTCAGATTTGTATCAAAGCAATATGATTTTGTATGACAGATTCAAAATGGAAATAGAGCAATGAAATATCTTTTTTTAGAGAAGTAAATTATTTGTGCAGAGGATTTGACATTACTAGAGCATGACTTTTGCAGGTAACAATTCAATGTTAAATGTGTAAGCAACATCATGACAAAACCATTTTTGTGCTCTTTAAATACAAGTACTCAAGTAAAAAAAAATCCTTTAGAAATAAGTTTAATTTCTGCTTCATCCATTATTTTTATTTGTTATCAGATACAAGGATTTTAGTGGCCCCCCAAAAAAAGTTTTTTTTATTTTATTTACTAATAGAAATTATTTATTTTATTTACTGACAGAAAAGCCAGAGTTGTGTGTGTGTGCTACCATGAATAAAAGTGTGCTGTTGCATTCAACCTTTTGATCTATAGGTGAAGTTAGGGGAAATATAAAGTTAGGGGTGGGCTAATGTAATCTAGAACTAAAGTGTTAGAGCCCTTGAGAAAACTAGAAAACTGGAAATATAGAAGACTGAATGGTTCTAGAGATAATTCATGATAAGAGTTTGTTAGCCTTTGCAACCAATGTGATATGGGAGAAAAAAAAAGAGAAGGGGGTTTTGTGTTTGTCTTTAAAGTACTTTCATCATATGCTTGAAGAGGGAAAAAGAAACAGTGATAGCCTAGATTGTAATGAAGTAGTTGCTAAAGATGATTTCTGAAAATGACAGTAAACTTATCTTCATGGGAAATCGGTAAAAATAGGCATTTTTTTCTTTCTCTTTCATTCATTTTGGTACCACAAATAACTGTTTCCATAAGTTTACGTATCATACTTGTGAGCCTGTGCTGTTATATTGAGATATAAAGATGTCTGTAAAGACATTTTAAATCCAGGAAATTATCTATTTTACCTTGAATTTATTTTTTTTTTTCAGTATATGAAGTTTATTGTCAAATTGGTTTCCATACAACACCCAGTGCTCATCCCAAAAGGTGCCCTCCTCAATACCCATCACCCACCCTCCCCTCCCTCCCACCCCCCATCAACCCTCAATTTGTTCTCAGTTTTTAAGAGTCTCTTATGCTTTGGCTGTCTCCCACTCTAACCTCCTTTTTTTTTTTTTTTCCCTTCCCCTCCCCCATGGGTTTCTGTTAAGTTTCTCAGGATCCACATAAGAGTGAAACCATATGGTATCTGTCTTTCTCTGTATGGCTTATTTCACTTAGCATAACACTCTCCAGTTCCATCCATGTTGCTACAAAGGGCCATATTTCATTCTTTCTCATTGCCACGTAGTACTCCATTGTTATTTTACCTTGAATTTAAACAGTAGTTATTGTCTCTCTGTGTTCTCTTTGTAAACAAAGGTATCAACATGGAGCAGATGCTTTCAGATAGTTCCCTAGAGCTCTATAGAAGAGCATTTGATTACCACCTCTGAGGGAAGGAAGGGAGTCTGGCTTCAGGATCCCTCCATTCTTGTTTTAGCTGCATAATTCTATTTTCATCTATTTTACATGCTGGGATTTTCTGTCAGATTATTTAGCACTAGGAAAAAACATGAAAACCACTAGTCTATGTGATCTCTAAGGATGTTCTTAGTTCAAACACTTTTTTTTTTTAAGTTTATTTACTTTGAGAGATAGAGTATATGCACTCTGGTTAGAGGTGGGAGGAGGGGCAGAGAGGAGAAAGAGAGTCCTAGGCAGGCTCTGTGCCAACACGGGGCTCAATGCCACAAACTGTGAGATCATGACCTGAGCTGAAGTCAGGATTTGGATGCTTAACCGATTGAACCACCCAGGCGGCCCTTTAGTTGAAACACTTTTTTTAATCAATGTTAAATAAATTCAGCTAAACCAACCTACATAAATTATTGCTACTATAATGAAATAGAGAACTTGTATTTGAATCCTCAGTCTGCTATCCATTACCCTCAAATATGCACTTAACTTCCCAGGTCCTATTTTCCATCTGTAAAATGGGATAAAGAGTTGCCTTGCTTAACATTGAGTTGTTTTAAGGTCAAATTTATGATCATATTTTGCTTGAATACAGTAGTCCCTTCTTATTTGCAGAGGATAAGTTCCAAGACCCCCAGTAGAAGCCTGAAACTGCAGATAGTACCGAACTCTCTATACTGTGTTTTTCCCTGTGTATATGTACTTGTGATAAAGTTTAGTTTATACATTAGGCACAGTAAGAGTTTACAATGATAACTAACAATAAAATATAACAGTCATAACAGTATACTATTAAAGAAGTTATGTGCATGTGCTCTTTCTTTTTCTCCAAATATCTTCTTATATTTATACTCCCCCTTGTGATGATATGAGGTGATAAAATGTCTCATGAGATAAAGTGAGGTGAATGACGCAGGCATTGTGACCAAGGATTAGGCTACTGTTGACCTTTTGATGCTGTGTCAGAAGATCATCTGCTGTTGGACTGCAGTTGACTGCAGGTATCTGAAAGATACTTATCTGCAGATAAGAGGGTACTACTGTATGTCAGGGCACCCCGGTGGCTCAGTCAGTAACTCTGGATTTCAGCTCAGGTCATAATCTCATGGTTTGTGAGTTCAAGCCCCTTTCGGGCTCTGCGCTGACAGTGTGGAAGCCTGTTTGGAGTTCTCTTTCTCCCTCACTCTCTGCTCCTTTCGCAAAATAAACGTGAAAAAATTTAAAGGGTACAACTACATATCAAATTTCAGGTTAGATCCAGTCAGCAAACTTTTTCTTTATAGGTCCAAATAGTAAATATTTTAGGCTTTGTGGGGCACATAAAGTCTGGCCCATGGGCTGCAATTTGCAAATCCCTGCTTTTATTATTAATATCTAATTATTTGAAGTTATTAATTGTCAAACCATCAATAAGAACGATAGAAATTAATCCCAATTAAGAGTGAAGGTTACCCTGCTCCTATCTGGTTTGATTTTTGGTATCAGTTTATTTCTACTACCATATAGTAAATGAATTATAATTTGTGGGAGTCACTCAGAACTAGCTCTATGGCTGTTTGATTTCAGTCAGTTATAAAATTACATACAGGATTTTAAAAATTGTCATCCTAACATACATTCCATGAGATTGAATTGGCCTGCATTTGATAATGAGCAAATACATTGTGTTATTAAAAAAAGTCAAGTTGAAGGAAAATGGAGCTTGTTGTATATGCTCTTTATAATATTCTTTAAAATTAATTTTAAAATGGTAATTCTCATTTAGGAATTATTATTAAATTATTATTATCCTCTTGCAGCTTGTATGAGGTACTCTGTGAATACTGAAGCTTCATTGGACAGCACAGATGATGAACATCCTGAAAAACCAATTAAAACTAGAATAATAATGAAAATTCAGCAAAACATAGGTATTTAATTTCTTTTATAACATTGAAAAGATATTTTGAATTTTGAGTTTTCTTATTATTTTAAAATTATTTCCATTCCATTTTTGCTTTCTTAGAAGTACTGGTTTAAGGAGTATTTGAGTATTATGGAAAGTGCTAGATCCTGGAGATGGAAAGATTTATAAATAATGCATTATCTCAAGTGCCCTCGAACATGATACTTTCTGTTAATTTTTTTGGTGTTTTTAGAAGAAAAACATGTTGAGTTTTGGGACTCAGTTAGTATAGTTGGGCCAGTGCTTTGCAAACTGGTGTTCTTTGCAAAACTGTTAACGTAGAAGATTTTGGTATGTGTTCTATGAAAAAAGTCAAATGCAAGTCTGGAAATTCATAATGAATTTCAGAATTTTATTTATTTATTTATTTATTTATTTATTTATTTATTTATTTATTTTTAAATATATGAAATTTATTGTCAAATTGGTTTCCGTACAACACCCAGTGCTCATCCTAACAGGTGCCCTCCTCAATACTCATCACCCACCCTCCCCTCCCTCCCACCCCCCATCAACCCTCAGTTCTCAGTTTTTAAGAGTCTCTTATGCTTTGGCTCTCTCCCACTCTAACCTCTTTTTTTTTTTTTTCCTTCCCCTCACCCATGGGTTCCTGTTAAGTTTCTCAGGATCCACATAAGAGTGAACATGTATAGTATCTGTCTTTCTCTGTATGGCTTATTTCACTTAGCATAATACTCTCCAGTTCCATCCACGTTGCTACAAAGGGCCATATTTCATTCTTTCTCATTGCCACGTAGTACTCCATTGTGTATATAAACCACAATTTCTTTATCCATTCATCAGTTGATGGACATTTAGGCTCTTTCCATAATTTGACTATTGTTGAGAGTGCTGCTATAAACATTGGGGTACAAGTGCCCCTATGCATCAGTACTCCTGTATCCCTTGGATAAATTCCTAGCAGTGCTACTGCTGGGTCATAGGGTAGGTCTATTTTTAATTTTTTGAGGAACCTCCACACTGTTTTCCAGAGTGGCTGCACCAGTTTGCATTCCCACCAACAGTGCAAGAGGGTTCCCGTTTCTCCACATCCTCTCCAGCATCTATAGTCTCCTGATTTGTTCATTTTGGCCACTCTGACTGGCGTGAGGTGATATCTGAGTGTGGTTTTGATTTGTATTTCCCTGATGAGGAGCGACGTTGAGCATCTTTTCATGTGCCTGTTGGCCATCCGGATATCTTCTTTAGAGAAGTGTCTATTCATGTTTTCTGCCCATTTCTTCACTGGATTATTTGTTTTCGGGTGTGGAGTTTGGTGAGCTTTTTATAGATTCTGGATACTAGCCCTTTGTCCGATATGTCATTTGAATTTCAAAATTTTAAAGGCTCCAAGAAGTGTGGCAGTCACTTTAACATTGTTCAGACTTACTAATGGAAGAACATGTAGACTGTTGTTAAGTGGAATGCCAATTTGAAAAATGCTTTGTAAGCATTAAGACTTTTGACTGAGAGAAGTTAGGAAATTTAGTTGTTTTTGTTGTCACTTACTCATTAGCTGATTACCCAAATTCTTTGTACCAAAGTGTGTGTATATGTGTGGGTCTGTGTCTGGACTTCTCTGGTCAGTTTTGTTTTGGTTAAGTTACAATTATCAGAAAAAAAATGAATAAAAATAAAAGTTACCAGCACAGGCTTACTAATTCTTAGATTTTATAATGGTGGAATCTGAGTTTTTGTAGTTTTAATAGCTACACAATTGACTTTGCCTTGTAACGTTTGAGACACACTGCTCATTGGAGCTCTCTTATGGTTTAAGCTAGTTACCATGAGATGGCTTGGATGTCATTGTACATATTTATTTTATTTAATTAATTTATTTTTTAAAACTTTATTTAAATCCAACCAATTAATATATAGTGTAAATATGGTTTCAGGAATAAAATTCAGTGATTCATCACTTACATATAAAACCCAGTACTCATCCCAACAAGTGCCCTCTTTAGTACCCATCACCCATTTAGCCCACCCCCTCTACCACCCCTCCAGCAACCCTCAGTTTGTTCTCTGTATTTAAGAATCTCTTATGGTTTGTCTCCTGCTCTGTTTTTATCTTATTTTTCTTTTCCTTCCCCTATGTTCATCTGTTGTGTTTCTTAAATTCCACATATGAGTGAAATCATATGGTATTTGTCTTTTCTCTGACTGACTTATTCAGTGTACATATTTATAGAAGGCTTTTTGGGGCACATGGGTGGCTCAGTCAGTTAAGCATCTGATTTCAGCTCAGGTCATGATCTGATGGTTCGTGGGTCAAGCCCCACATCAGGCTCTGTGCTGACAGCATAGATTCTGTCTCTCTCTGCTCCTCTCCCACTCATACTATGTCTCCCTTTCTCTCAAAAATAAATAAACATTAAAAAATTAAAAATAAAAAAAAGAAAGAAACCTTTTCAAGTATGTGTGAGTCTTTCTCTTAGGTGAGTACACATGTGTTAAAGAGACATGCTTTTTTTTTTTTTTTTTAGGGTTTTGTTTGCTAAGTGGTGAAGTACATGGTTACCAGTTCAACCTTGGCAAACTGTTCAACTTACAGCTGTATTTTCCTCCTCAGACTTTGCTGGCTTTTAGTACATCTATATGTGTGTGTGGAAGTATATGTGTTTGTGCATGTGTGTCTCGTTTAGGCGCATCAGTTACCTGCATTTCAGAGCTGAGGATCAGTTAAGCCTTTCTTTTGCTCATCCCATTTCCACGTGTTTTGTGTTTGTTTTACTTGTAGGCGTGATTGCAGCGGTTGCAGTTGCAGTCCTTGCTGCGGGGATCTCCTTTCACTACTTCAGTGATTAGGGTGAGACACAAAGAGCTTCCTGATCATCCAGAGAACACTGACCAACAATTATGAATCATAAAGATGCAGACCATCCATCTACATTTCAGACAGTAGCAGCCAGATCTGCTGCCAATAATGCCTACTAGGTGTGTTTCTGACTAAATGGAAATCACTAGCTGCCTCATTTAGCCCTGCTTATATTATAGATGGCTCAGGCTTACAAAAATAAAGTTGTGCATATAGATGGAAGTTGCATGTCACAAATCCTTATTATCTATTTTCAAAAATGTTGAAAATGATGGCTTACTTTCATAGATTTTAGTCCTCTTGATCTGGATTGCATATTGATCAGGATATTGAAAACGTGAATAGTCAGGGTTGACTGTATATCTTAGTAATAGAATAACTGGAGACATTTCTAAGAAGTGGGGCAACTACCTATTAGGTGAACTCATAATTTAGGACCTTTCTAAGGCATACTCAGTTACAAAATACTGATTGAGTTCTGGTCAAGGGGTAAGGCAACCTTTTCAGAGAGGTTTGAGTTGGTAAGGATTGCCATAAATCATGTGCTTTCTCAGGTTAGCATATCATACATGTTTTAATATATTAGACATTTACTTCTAGTGGTACATTAGACTAGGTACTACAAAACTAAATCCTGAATAAAACCTACTTTTGAATGCATTAATCGGCTCAAAGACAGTAGGGAAGTTTCTGAGAATCATACCTCTATTTTGACTCCCCCACAAAAATGAACACATTTTGAGTTGGGAATTGTGAATACTCTATTAAACATGCAAGTGGGCAGTGGTTACTCAGATGGCAAATACTAGTTGCAACACTGCCAGTATGCAATTTGCCTTGGACTAGAAACAAGGAGATGAATCTGAATCTGACATGCTGTCCTAGCCAGTACAGTTGAAGTTGCTACCCAGTTTATAGTATCCTATAAATACTTCTGGCAGAAGCAAGATACAGCCTCAAGATTTCCATAGATTATGATAAAGCAGTATAGATTACCAGTGCAAATCGAAACCAGCTAGCATGAGAAAGCTCCCATAGAAATAATAAGCTTTGGATTCAGTTCTCCAAGGTCTCATCACCAACTTCTATGAAAGATGGAACCACAGGCACAAATGAGAACTAAAGAACTGCTAAAAATGAAAAAAATGTTACTTGAAATTAAAAAAAAAACAAAACCTCAAGCATGTTGAATATCATGTTAGACTCAACTGAAGACACAATAAATAAACTGTAAGTGAGTTCTAAAGAAATTATCCAGTGCTCAGCAAGGAGAAACAAGGAACAAGAAAATAAAAATATTAAAGAGAAGTTAAGAGATATGGAGAGAAGAATTACAAAGACTAGAAGTATTACGAGGAAAGAATAGAGAGGGGTGGAGGAGTGGCAATATTTGAAGATAACTATTTTCCAGATTTGTTGGAAAAATATGACTTCATGATTTCAGGAAACGTATTATATCCCAGGCATATATGGATCAAATCCATGCCTAACCCAAAGTATTAGAACAAAAAGGTAACCAAATACAAGATTTTAAAAGCAATCAAAGGGACAAAAAGATCACCAATGAAGGCAAGACAGTCACATACTTAGTAGGCTTCTCAATAGCAACAATGTACCCAAAAGATGATGGATTCAAAATTATGAGAAAAACTAATTATCAACTTAGAATTTATATGAAGCAAAACTGAAATGTTCTGATGAAAAACAGATTTTTGCCATCAACAGACTTTCGCTAAAGAAACTGCAAAAGGATGATCTTCAAGAAGGAAAATGATTCCATAAGGATGATCTGAAATTGAAGGACTAGTGAACAAATAAAGTGATAAACATGTAAATCAAGTGTTGTTAATATAAAACAATTGTAATGAAAAAACTGTTTTTAAGAAGTAAAACTGTAAAAAAAAAATGTAAAACTAAATAAACATTTTATGCAACATGAATGTGTACTTCTAAAATAGGATATAATTGAAAAACTGGATAGTAGCTTATAAGATGGAAGGAGGGTGGTTAGAATTAAAGTGTTCTGAGGTGCCTTTATTGTTCAGAAAGTGGTTGAAAATACTGTTTAAAGTATGTTGAATATATATGGTAAAATTTCAAGTGTAACTGCTAAAAATAGTAGATAGGGAATGAATCATTGCAAAGGATAAGAAGTTTAAAATAATGGAATAGGAATACAGTAACAGTACAAAAGGAAGAAATTAGGGGTGGAGAGGGGCAAAATAGATAAAATCATAGTAACAAGTTAAGTAATACTATTAAACTTGAATAGACTAAACCCAGTTCAACAACAGACTGATTAAGTTTTTAAAATCCGGCTGTAGGCTAGGTTTTTTAAAAGATGAAAACACAGACAAATAAAATTTGTGTAGCTTTGGTGATATTAAATCCAAATTAGATTTTATGGTAGTATTATTAAAGATGAGAAAGCCACCAAATGATAAAAGGATCAATTCACTAGAAATAAATAACAATTTTAAATTTGTATATACTTTATAAAATGACCTCAAAATACATAAATTATAGGGCTAGACCAACAAATTGAACAACAGAGTGGGAAATTTCACCAGCTCTCAATTATTGGTAAATAAACCAAGCCAAAAATGAATGGAAAACCAAACTTGAATAATACAATCAACATACTGATTCAACAGATTTAAAATAATCAGCAATTAGAGAATATTCTTATGCATTTTATGTTAGCGAAAGTTGACCATGTATTGGGCATGAAATAAATTACAGTAGTTTTAAAAATCAGTATTAAATGGATAATCAGAAATAAGTTTGAGATCAGTAAGAAATGTTAAGTTTTTTAAAAATCATACATTTACATGTTTTAAAAACAAATACTTAGAACTTAATTATAAGTACCACGTTTGGAGAAATTGGGTGGTACAGCAGAAACTGCACTGAAGGAAATGACTTTAAATGCTTAAATTTTTTAAAAAGCTTGAGTATGTAACTTAAGAAAAGAACAACAGAATAAACAATGTTGAAGCAAGGAGATACAGGCAAGGGAAGAAATCAATGAATTAGAAAACAAAATAATCACAAAGTCAAAGTTGTCTTCATGACAATAAAATTGCCATAATTGAACAAGAAGAAAACAGGGCCCAAGTAGACAACATAAAGATTGAAAAGGATTCTTGGGGCACCTGGATGGTTCAGTCAGTTGAGCTTCAGACTTCAGTGCAGGTCATGATCTCACAGTTAGTGAGTTTGAGCCCTGCATCGGGCTTGCTGCTCAGTGCAGAGCTTGCTTCAGATCCTCTGTCCCCTTCTTTCTCTGCCCTTCCCCTACTTGTGCACTCTCTCAAAAAACATTTAAAAAAAAGGATTCCATAGATATAGCAGAGATGAAAATGCTGAGACTGACAGAAGCATCTTAATATATTTGAAAACTTAGACAAAATTGATTAAGGTCTAGAAAAATACAATTTCTTTAAATTGTCTAAAGAAGAAATAGACAAGCTAGATAGACTTATTCAATAGTGTTGAAAAGTAAGTAATGAAAATTTTTTTGACAGACTAGCCCACATCTACAGATGTTTCTTTTTCAAGGACAATACTATTTAAACATCTCATGCAAACTCTTCCAAAGACTCTTCAGCTCATTTTGTGGATCCAGTATAACTACTCATAGTAGAATCAGATTATTCCTACATTCAGTAGGAGAAAAGAAAATTCCAGACTCATCCCACACATTAACAGATATTAAAACCAAAAGTACTATTGATCAGCTGAATTCAACATTATATAAGAAAGGATGGTGCAGTATGACTAAGTTGTATTTATACATTTAAAATCAGGAACTCAATAAGGATGCTTTTATCACCACTTCTATTCACTGTACTGTAGACATAATGAGCAAAGAACAAATCAGACATTTTAAGAGGTTGTGACTGAGCACATGAAAAGATGTTTAATCTCATAAGTCATCAACTAAGACCATGGTGAATATCATTTTACATCCAGTAAAATGAAAAGTTAAGAAATACGACAATATTAATGAAGAAGATTTGCATCAAGAAGACATTTACAGGTGGGGTTGTAAATCAACACACAGTTTGCCCTGGAAAGCAATTTGGCAATATCTTTGAAAGTAAACCATATACATACTCTAATACCTGACCATTCTACTTCTACATATATACCTTAGAGAAATTCTTTCCATATGTATACAAGAGTACATCTGTGAGAATGTTCAAGGCAGCCTTATTTATAATCACCCAAATGTTTATTGACAAGAAATGAAAAATAAATTATGGGTTTTGTAATTTAATTTAATAGGGAGAATGACCTAAGAAAGCAAGTCTCAGAAGCCTGCAGTATGATAGATAGCTTTTATAAAGTTTAAAAACAAGCAAATCTCATCTATATTACACAGGAACACATGATAATTTTTTTTTTAATGTGGCAGAGCGATACAAAAAATTCAGGATGTTGATTACCATTTCAAGGTGGGACTAATGGCAGAGCAGGAAGACAAGAAGGAACAAATGAATAGATGAAACATTATTGGTGATTTTTTAGTTCTTGAGTTGAAATGGGTTACTTGATACTCACTTTATGTACCTAATGGTATTAACATATATATATATTTTCTTGGTTGTCTACTACTAACAAATGACCCCCAAACTTAATTGGCTTAAAACAATGACTGTTTCATTTTTTTTTTTTTTCCCACAATTTTGAATCGACAGGAATCAGGTTGCTCTTCACATGGTGTAGGCTAGAACTACAATTTTCTAGGAGCTTGATTAGGTTTGAAACATCCAAAATAGCTCATTCATATGGTTGGCAGTTGATACTGGCCATCAGCTGGGAACTCACCTATCACACCTCAGTTTTCTTCTGTGTGGCCTGTGTGGCTTGGGGTTCTTCCATCATGGTGACTGGGCTTCTTCCTATCGTAATGACTGGGATTCAAGAAGTAACATCCCAATTGTGAGCATTCCAAGAGGAAAGAAGTAGGACCTGTGCATCTTTTTGAGGCCCTGGCTTAGAAATCTCAGAACATCACTACATTGTGTTGGTCAAAGTAATCTACAGGACCAGCCTAGATTAAAGATGAAGGGGAAAAAACCTTTACCTCTCAATGGGTATGCATATATGAGAAGGAAAGGATTTGATGGCAACCATCTTTGGAGATTATTATCATAATATACCCTGTGGACTCTGGACATAGCAGTTCATGTTCCTGATGTGGAAAATGAATTCACCACCTCTCAAGACACCTTAAAAGTTTCATCTTTAGATTCAGGCTCAAGGCCCATAATCCCATCATTTGAATCAGTTTCAGGTACATGATGAGCCACCTTTACTTCAGCTCTTCTCAATATGAAGATGCATGAACTAAGAAACAAGTTTTCTTCCCCATATATCCATATGGTAAGACTGGCAATAGATTCTTGTCTGAAAGGAGGGAAAATGAGAGGTACAAAGCAGAAAATGGTTCATAGCAATTCTGAACTCCCAACTGGGAACATGTCTCTAAAATCATCATGATTCTAGGCACAGGGAGTGTATGTTAATTAGGGCCTAATTCTCAGCTCTGGCCCTTCCCTGTGAGATTTTGACTCTAATCTGAGTTGTCCTTTTCCATGACAGTGCCTTGTTTGAAGTTGAATAGCTTTCTCAACTTGCTTCCTTGTCTTTGAAGGTTGAAGGCCCAGAAGCCTCTTTTTATTTTGAACTGCCTCTTCCTTTTAGACCAAACTAATGTAATTCCTTTAAAAATATTGTGTATTTTCTATGAATCAAATTATAATCCACTCCATTCAGCAAAAGGCACACCCACAAATCTGTTCAAGATAGGCCTCTCCCTCTACTTTGAGCTAAGTGCCAGGATGCTGAAAGACAACATCCTTAAGAATCAGGTACCAATTGCCTTGCTGAGTGGACTAAAATAAAATACATGCTTATAAGATTCTTAGAAGTCTTTTTGTCTAGGTAAGAGATCTATGAGGCACTGGATTAAATATTTCTGAAGTCTTAAAGGTTATTCTAGCTGTACTCTTGATCCTAACTTAACTTGTGCTTTGTTTTACTTGCAATTCCCTAGAGTTGAGCATTGCCCAGAGGTCATTTCCTCCTCTAGAATTTCTTGCTGGCTGGAAAAAGGTGTTCAGGGCCTTTATATTTCCTATAAAGTTTGCTCCAAAACTGAACAGTTTCTTACTTAGTTCATCTCTCTTTCCATCTCTGATCAAAGCCAGTAAAAGTCAGTTGGAATTTTCAGTATTCTGTCTGGAAATCTCCTTGGCCAGATCCACAAGATTATTCAGTTATTTCTTCCAGTTTGTGATTTCCACAAGTTCATTAGTTCTACCTTTCACATTACTGCAGGTGAAAGTGCCTTTCATAACAAGGGTTGCCTTTCAGTAACAATTTTTTCATTGTTCTTGCCATCATTGTTTCCTGAAGGCCTTAAAGCTTTTGTCTCCTTCTAAGTTCCCATGTTAAGGCTACATGTTTTGGCTTTGGCCCAGTGCTACTTTATTTCTAGGCACCAGTTTCTGTTTTGGTTATCTCTTCATAATCATCTCAAAACTTACTGGCACTAGCCATTTTATTAATGGTTTTATTAATCATTTATTTATGATTCTATAGATTGACTGGGTTCAGCTGGCTCAGCTGAAAGGTTCTGCTCCACATGATGTTAGCTTGGGCTTCAGTTATCTAAGGGCTGTGACATCCAAGATAGCTCATCCACATATTTGGCAATTTATCTGCTGCTTTTCCACATAACCTCTCCACATGGATTAGGCTTCTCAAATCATGGTGGTAGGATTCCAAAAGGAAGAGCCCCAAACATCAGTGTTCAAAAAGCAAGGAAGTGGGAATTGTTACCTCTTAAAGGACTGGGCTTAGAAATCCCAGAATGTCATTCCTCTATATTCTATTGGTCAAAGCAAACAGGGCCAGTATAGTTCCTAGAGGAGAGGGAAAAGAAGTTCACCTCTCAATGGAAGAGTAGCACATGCATACAGGGTGGGAAAGAATTAATGACATTCATCACAGGAGACTTATTATACATATATTCTTTAGTATATGTAAAATATTAAAAATGATAAAAAATACAAGAGAAAGGAGAGAATTCAAGAAGTTACCTAGGGAAATAATTCCTATTATTACTCTAAAAACATAATCCATATATTATCCTTACCACAAATTTTCTATTTCTTCCTGTTTCAGTTTTGGTAGTGTATATGTTTCTAGGAATTTGTCCATTTCTTCAAGATTACCCATTTTATTGCCGTATAATTGCTCATAATATTCTCTTATTATTGTTTTTATTTCTGTTGTGTTGGTTGTGATCTCTCCTCTTTCATTCTTTATTTTATTTATTTGGGTCCTTTCCTTTTTCTTTTCGATCAAACTGGCTAGTGGTTTATCAATTTTGTTAATTCTTTCGAAGAACCAGCTTCTAAGTCAGCCAGGAGGAGATCAAACTTTCACTCTTCGCAGATGACATGATACTTTATATGGAAGACCCAAAAGATTCCTCAGTGGGGAAAACTGAGAGCTTTCCCCCAAGGTCAGGAACAAGACCGGGATGTTCACTCTCGCCACCCAGGCTTCCCAAACAAATAATTTTTTTAAAGCAAGTATAACTAAATTAATATCAGGCAAACAAATTTACAGTCATTTGTAAGTGGTCATTACATAATGATAAAATGGAATCCTTTTGCCAGGAATATCTATCAATTTTAAACATATATACCTAATAAAATGTCATAAAATATCACGGCACAAATTGATAGAATACAGGGAGAAAGTGACTAATGTACCATCAGAGATTTTAGTACAGTGCTTGCAATCCTTAATATATCAAGATATCAACAAAAAATTAATATCAATGTAGATATTAACCACATGATCAACAAGCTTGATCTAAGGGAAATATATAAAATACTGCAATCAGTAATTATCCAACTAATCATTCTTCCCCCTCTAGCACACAAAGATTTTCAAAAGTTAATAAATTAGGATATTGTAAGACAGATTACATTTAGGAACACAACGCAATTAAGTAGAAATTAATAACAAATATATATTTGTTACCAAAACAAGTGTGTGTGTGTGTGTGTGTGTGTGTGTGTGTATGTGTATATATATATGTATACACACACACACACACACACACACACACACACACAACTAACTCCTGTGTCAAGTAATAGAATTATACTGTAAATTTCAAATTATTAAACTTTCACTCTTTGCAGATGACATGATACTTTATATGGAAGACCCAAAAGATTCCATGAGAGAAGGGAAGGGGAAAAAATAGTTTCAAACAGAGAGGGAGGCAAACCATAAGAGAATCTTAAATACAGAGAACAAACTGAGGGTTGATGGAGGAGCAGGGAGAGGGGAAAATGGGTACTAAGGAGGGCATTTGTTGGGATGAGCACTAGGTGTTGCATGTAAGTGATGAATCATGGGAATCTACTCCTGAAGCCAAGAGCACACTATATACACTGTATGTTAGCTAACTTGGCAATAAATTAAAAATAAAAGTTCTCTCCAGTCCCCCACCAAAATGAAAACAACAACAAAATAAATTTTTAAAATCTCTTAAATGTGCAAAGTAGTCTGATTGCAGAGGCTATGACTTCCAATACTATGTTGAATAACAGTGGAAAAGGCAGATTGAGGATGATATTAGCATTGGGTTGTTCATATATGGCTTTTATGATCTTGAGGTATACTTCTTCGATCCCTACTTTCCTGAGGGTTTTTATCAAGAAAGGATGCTGTATTTTGTCAAATGCTTTCTCTGCATCTATTGAGAGGATCAATATGGTTCTTGTCCTTTCTTTTATTGATGTGATGAATCACATTAATTGTTTTGCGGATATTGAACCAGCCCTGCATCCCAGGTATAAATCCCGCTTGGTCGTGGTGAATAATGTTTTTAATGTATTGTTGGATCCAGTTGGCTAATATCTTGTTGAGGATTTTTGCATCCATGTTCATCAGGGAAATTTGTCTATAGTTCTCCTTTTTAGTGTGATTTCTGTCTGGTTTTGGAATCAAGGTAATGCTGGCTGCATAGAAAAAGTTTGGAAGTTTTCCTTCCATTTCTATTTTTTGGAACAGTTTCAAGAGAATAGGTGTTAACTCTTCCTTAAATGTTTGGTAGAATTCCCCTGGAAAGCCATCTGGCCCTGGACTCTTGTTTTTTTGGCAGATTTTTGATTACTAATTCAATTTCCACCAAAAAACTGCTAGAATTGATTCATGAATTCAGCAAAGTTGCAGAATATAAAATCAATGCACAGAAATTGGTTGCATTCCTATACACCACCAATGAAGCGACAGAAAGAAATCAAGGAATTGATTCCATTTACAGTTGCACAAAAAACCATAAAATACCTAGGAATAAATCTAACCAAAGAGATGAAAAATCTATACACTGAAAACTGGAAAAAGCTTATGAAAGAAATTGAAGAAGACACCAAAAAATGGAAAAAGATTCCATGCCCCTGGATAGGAAGAACAAATATTGTTAAAATGTCGATACTACCCAAAGCAATCTACATATTTAATGCAATCCCTATCAAAGTAACATCAGCATTCTTCACAGAGCTAGAACAAATAATCTAAAATTTGTATGGAACCAGAAAAGACCCCCGACTGGCCAAAGCGATCTTGAAAAAGAAAACCAAAGCAGGAGGCATCACAATACCACTCTTCAAGCTATACTACAAAGCTGTAACCATCAAAACAGTATGGTACTGGCACAAGAGCAGACACTCAGATCAATGGAACAGAACAGAGAACCCAGAAATGGACTCACAAATGTATGGCCAACTAATCTTTGATGAAGCAGGAAAGAATATCCAATGGCATAAAGACAGTCTCTTCAGCAAGTGGTGCTGGGAAAACTGGACAGCGACATGCAGAAGAATGAACCTGGACCACTTTCTTACACCAGACACAAAAATAAACTCAGAATGGATGAAAGACCTCAATGTAAGACAGGAAGCCATCAAAATCCTCGAGGAGAAAGCAGGCAAAACCTCTTTGATCTTGGCCACAGCAACTTCTTACTCAACTCGTCTCCGGAGGCAAGGGAAACAAAAGCAAAATGAACTACTGGGACCTCATCAAAATAAAAAGCTTCTGCACAGCGAGGGAAACAATCAGCAAAACTAAAAGGCAACTGACAGAATGGGAGAAGATATTTGCAAATGACATATTAGATAGAGGGTTAGTATCCAAAATCTATAAAGAACTTATCAAACTCAACACCCCAAAAAAATAATCCAGTGAAGAAATGGGCAAAAGACATGAATAGACACTTCTCCAAAGAAGACATCCAGATGGCCAACTGACACATGAAAAAATGCTCCACATCGCTCATCATCAGGGAAATACAAATCAAAACCACAATGAGATACCACCCTGTACCTGTCAGAATGGCTAACATTAACAACTCAGGCAACAACAGATGTTGGTGAGGATGCGGGGAAAGAGGATCTCTTTTGCATTGTTGGTGGCAATGCAAGCTGGTGCAGCCACTCTGGAAAACAGTATGGAGGTTCCTCAAAAAATTAAAAACAGAACTACCCTACAACTGAGCAATTGCACTACTAGGCATTTATCCAAGGGATACAGGTGTACTGTTTTGAAGGGACACATGCGCCCCCAAGTTTATAGCAGCACTATCAACAATGGCCAAAGTATGGAAAGAGCCCAAATGTCCACTGATGGATGAACGGATAAAGAAGATGTGGTATATGTATACAATGGAGTATTACTCAGCAATCCAAAAGAATGAAATCTTGCCATTTGCAACTACGTGGATGGAACTGGAGGGTATTACACTAAGTCAAATTAGTCAGTCAGAGAAAGACAAAAATCATATGACTTCATTGATTTGAGGACTTTAAGAGACAAAACAGATGAACATAAGGGAAGGGAAACAAAAATAATACAAAAACAGGGAGGGGGACAAAACAGAAGAGACTCATAAATATGGAGAACAAACTGAGGGTTGCTGGAGGAGTTGTGGGAGGGGGGATGGGCTAAATGGGTAAGGGGCATTAAGGAATGTACTCCCGAAATCATTGTTGCACTATATGCTAACTAATTTGGATGTAAATTTTAAAAAATAAAAAATAAAATTAAAAAAAGTATTACAAAAAAATAAAAAAATAAATGTGCAAAGTGGAAAAAATGATGGGAAAATCACATCTGTATTTATATTTAATGAATGTGAATGTAATGTACAGCTGTGGTCTTATGCTTCTAAACTTCTGTGGGACTAACACACTTTATTAGTATTAAGTCTCTGAAATTCAAGTTCAATTTCATGTGTGATAATCATTGCGTGTTGATAGTGCATTAATTTGTTAGAACACGAACCCTGTAGAGGAGATAATCATGCCATGTCAGCAATGAATAAATGTCAGCCTTAAAAATGAATTACTGTTTTTGAGATAGCATGATTAAATCAAGCTAGTATGTGCTCAGGGATTGGGAGTGGGGAGTGGACATTTTGAAAAATAAAATAGCCTAGGGTGAAACACCTGGTTTTATGAAAGTGATTTTTTAGAAGCATTATCTTTATACTATGAAAAAAAAAAAGCTCTGAAAGATAAAAAAGACTTTGATACTTGTTATAGATGAGAGCCTCATGTAAAGATATTTATTTTATGTTTATGATATCAATTTATGTTTCCTTTGAATGCTATTGCCCAAATAAGGAAAATCCATAATTGAAAACTGAGATTATGGGCTATATACCTAAGACTTGTTTTGTCTACCAGGGCCATGGCCACCACGGTAATTTTGGAGTTGTGCGACCTACCGAAGCTTTATCTGGATTCCAGGTAACTTTCTTTTTTCCCTGAAGAATTGACATGGACATGAAATATATTAAGACAGACTTTCTAATCTTAGGGAATCCCAAATTTTGTTGATAATGTATGCTTTGTATTGGTGACTGGTAAACAAAGAGTATAATGTATCCTAGAGCATAGGCACTAGGATTGGGAGACCAAGGTTAGGTTTAGACTCTACATCTTACTAGGTGTATAAACCTGGACAAGTAAACTAACCATAAACTTCAATTTCTCCATCATCTGTATTAATTAACTCATTTAGTGTATGTGTGTGTGGGCAGACCCTTTCTCAATGTATATGTATACCAAGTCATGGTGTTGTATCCTTTAGACAACTTACAATGTCAGTTACACCTCAATAAAGCTGAAAAATTTTTGTCTCCGTCCTTGAACAGGACATATTAAAATCTTTGCTGTGCCCTCCTCTTAGGGCAGTTGTGAGAATCAAATGAGATAATGTATGTTATGTATAACGTTATATTATATATAATATAAACCATGAAATGGAGAAAGTGTTAAAGAGGTAGGGTTGAAAAATTGGAGGCCTTGAAGAACATATACTTTGAGAGTGAAAGTAAGAGGAAGAACAGAATAGAGATGACTGTATTTAGCTAATCAGAGGGGCATGAATGGATACTAATTTCTTCACTGAAATCCAATATCAGCTGGGTTCCAGAATATAGGACAAACAGTAATACATAAACAAAATAAAAATAAATCCCCATGTCTTTTAATTTTAGGAATGTGTGCTCTCCTAGATTGCAAATCTTTGAGAAGAAAGAATGACTATATCTTACCCATTTTTATCACCTACTTCCTATATCTAACATAATTACTTGTATGTATTAGACACTCAAAACTTGTGGAAAACCAGTGTAGATAAAGAAAACAAAGCAAATCAAAATTTTATCGTGAGGTAATAGTTTACAAGATATATTTGAACAACTAAGTATATGATCATGATTATATTGTACAAAAAAAAATTCAGTATAATAGTCCTCAAAACTCTGTAGATTTCTTTCTCATGTGTGTATTAATATTTATTTCACACTTTTTTTTAGAAATAATTTAACTTATATTTATCATGGTATCCTCAGTCAACTTGAAATGACAATTTTGGGGGAGATCTCTAATTCAATTCAAATATTTAGAATTTTTAATAAGGTCCTTATATGCAGGAATGTGTGTGAGGTGTTTGGGATAGATAAATTGCATCCCACCATCTTCGTAAATTAGCTTCTATTTACATGAGCATATCTTTCAGAGGTTGTATCTATGTACTGTATGTACCATTATACTTCATAAGTATCTGTTAGTAATAGTAATAATGATAATAATAATAATAATAACACTTGAGTAATACCTATGTAACAGGCACTGTTCTAAGTAGTTTGTTTACATGATTTATTCACTTTTTCCTCACAGTCCAGTGAGGATGTGCTATGATTATCCTTATTTGACAGATGAGGAAACAGGTACAGAGAGGTTAACTAACTTACTCAAGGTTACTGAATTAACCCAGGTAGTCTGGCACCAGTGCTCAGGCTATTAACCACCATTACTAATATATACATGGATATAGATGCAGGCATTACCTATTGCTTGTTTAAATGTCTCCTTTCTCTACTGTAAGCTCCTTAAGGTCAGGAACACTACATGGCACATTGCAGCTCATCCATAAATATTTCATGAACGAATGAATGAATAAGCTTCTCACTAAGATAATTTTGCTGTTCCCTAAAATATTTCTCTTATTTTAATATTACTTTGCAGCTGACACTCTTGGTTCTTCCAAGGCTATTCCCCTTATTATTTGGGTGGTTTGTTATGAGGCATGTTACAGCATTTTAGACCTTTACATTTAAACTTCATTCTTTTGCTGAGACAAAAATGATCTCTTCTCCTGCCAAACATAATAGCGGAATGAGTGTTTACATGAGGGGAGTTTGTAATCCAGGATTTCTGCAGCAGAGGGTTTCAGATATTCTAGTCAAATCCTGCCTTTTGTCCGACTCTTTCTGATGAGTGTTACCATCAAAGCTGCATTCTGGCATCCATTAGTCACCAAGTGCTTATTTTGAGAATGGTTGCTATCATCACTTACTCCCTACAAAGGTGCCACCTAGTTACTTTTGTGTTGGCAATTATGGGTTAAATACATTCCTGGGTTCAGTCCTGCTTAAGCTTGCTAGTTCTCTATTTTAAATGCACAGTTGATACAAGAGTAAAGCTTTCATTGAAGGAATCTTTCAAAGCACTCCTTTTTATTCTTCTTTTTAATAGATGAAACTTTTTTCACTGCTTAGCTATGCTTTTCTACCCCTGCCCTACAAAGCTGTATCACATTGTAGTTAAAGACTAGCGATTGAGAACTTACATTCTTAAAATATTGTTCTCTTTAAAGATACCCATTTGACTATCATTCCTTACTGCCTTGTCATCATCTTTTTAAGTATTTACTTCCAGCTCATGGAATTAATGTCAATCTAAAGAGACATTCCACTAAGGAGTTTTTTCATTATTAATATCTCATATGAAGATCCTGTTTGTTTGTTTGTTTCTATGGCTTTTTGAGTCCATTAATTCCCTAGCAGAGAACTCCATAAAGGATTAACAAATTTGTTAGCAATTGTTTGATAGGAGAAAACAGTTGGACTATTTTTTTTGTTTCTTATTTTGTATGTAATTGCCCTTCATGTATCTCTCCTAGAACTTTTCCTCCTTGTGGTATGTCTAGAATTCACCAACTTAGAAACAGGCCAGAGGATATTTAAAATGCCTTTCCCAATTTACAAAGAGGAATAGAAGATGGAATTTTAGGTTCATTAAAAGAAACTACCTATTGCAATGACTATATGTTAAGGACTTGTCAATGTATGCTGGCCATAGTTAGGAATTCTATATTACCCATATTTGTATCACCAATATCTACAACAATTACAGGCCTTCTTTTTCTTTCCCATTCTTTTTCTCCTTTATTCTCTTTCTCCAGTTGAGACACAGGGTTTTGTAGTCTAGGAGAGAGGTGAAAGTAGAAATGTGAATTTGAAAGTGATCTGAATGTAAGGTGATATTTAAGACTATGGACAGAAGGGGGCTACCTTGGATGAGTGTTTGGCAAAGAAGACTATTCATACTTAAATGAAATAGTCAGTAGGATAGAAAGCAAACAAACAGTGTATTTTGAAAGAAGCCGAAAGAAGTGACTCAAAAAGAGGGGAGGTAGGCAGCTCTGACATATGCTTATTAAGAGATAGAATAAAATAGGGAATAAGAATTGTCCACTAAGTTTGACAATATGACTTCAACTGTAATTAGAGTGTTTGAGACAAAGGCTGGATGGGAGTGGGATGAAAAAAAAATGGAAATGAAGACAAAGATAATGGCTGTAGATAGTTCTTTTGAGAGATATGACTGTATAGGAAAGCAGGGAACTGAGGAATAGCTGGAAATTTTAAATTATAGTTAGGTATATTTTACATAGTGGGCAATTTTAAAATTCATTTACAAGCCAATATGAATAGTATGACAAAGAGAAAGGGTGAAACATGATGAAATGAGAGGGAAAACACTTGCAGGAGAAAAATGGGTGAGAAGGTTGGCTCTACTGCTCAGTTTGGTCATGAGTCTTAGCTGCATGGACACTTGCGTTATAACATCAGTGGAAACAGTGTTTACATGCAGGTGCACATTGTAGATTGGTGATGGAAAGGTGAAGTAGGGCTTGTCTGATAAATTCTATTTTCTCAGTGAAATATGAGGAAGGTGAAGTGCTTGAAGTAGGAAGAAAATCTATAAAAGGCTTAAGGAATGAGAATCTATAAAGTCTTCATTTAGGAAACTGGAGACTAGAACTTGTGACAAAGTCTGATTTGAGCATTGGTCCACCAGGGGAAAATAGGCAAAACTGTTTTAAGCACACTTCCTACAGGGAGCCAATTTTTGATGATTTATCAAGCACTATGTCTTCATATACGGGCCTTAGTGCTTCAGCTCTCACTCACCATTATTTCCTACAGTGATTCAGACCCCTAGAAGTTTCTTTTATCTTCTTGCTCAGTTCATTCATGTGTTTAAAAACATTTTTCAAATTATATTTTATTTTGCATTTCCATTTGTTTGTGTAGGAGGAGAGTTTTGCAAGTGTTTTCTTTTTTTTTTTTTTTAATTTTTTTTTTCAACGTTTATTTATTTTTGGGACAGAGAGAGACAGAGCATGAACGGGGGAGGGGCAGAGAGAGAGGGAGACACAGAATCGGAAACAGGCTCCAGGCTCTGAGCCATCAGCCCAGAGCCTGATGCGGGGCTCGAACTCACAGACCGCGAGATCGTGACCTGGCTGAAGTCGGACGCTTAACCGACTGCGCCACCCAGGCGCCCTTGCAAGTGTTTTCAAGAGAAATAGATCTCTGAACTTCAGTTTCATCATTTTTAAAGTCGAATAATACTATCTACTTGTGGAATTGTGGTTAAGAATTAGACATTATAGGGGCTCCTAGGTGGCTCAGTTGGATAAGCATCTGACTCTTGATTTCGATTCAGGTCATGATTTCCCGGTTTATGGGATCAAGCCCTGCATTGGGCTCCTCGCTGACAGCATGGAGACTGCTTGGGATTCTTTCTCTCTATCTTTCTCTCTCTCCTCCCCTCCCCTGCTCACGCACATGCATGTGTTCTCTCTCTCAAAATAAATGAACAAATAAACGTTTAAAAAAAGAATTAGGGGATGCCTAGGTGGCTCATTCGGTTAAACTCAGGTCATGATCTCACAGTTCGTGGGTTTGGGCCTCGCAACTGGCTCTGTGCTGACAGCTTAGAGCCTGGAGCCGGCTTGGGATTCTGTCCCTCTCTCTTTGCCCCTCCTCCACTCATGCTCTGTCTCTCTCAAAATTAAATAAACATTAAAAAATTAAAAAAGGATTAGATATTATATGTATAAAATCCTGGCCCATAAAAATAAAAATTAAAAAATGATATCTGTATAGTTGTAATTATTATCACTACTAGATAATTTTTTGTCTGTAGAATAAAAAGACTTTGCTACTACTCTGCCTTTTTTCCTAAATAAGGTTAGCTTCTGAAATTGTATTTAAAAGAAATACTACTTTTTTTTGGGGCGCCTGGGTGGCGCAGTCGGTTAAGCGTCCGACTTCAGCCAGGTCACGATCTCGCGGTCCGCGAGTTCGAGCCCCGCGTCAGGCTCTGGGCTGATGGCTCGGAGCCTGGAGCCTGTTTCCGATTCTGTGTCTCCCTCTCTCTCTGCCCCTCCCCCGTTCATGCTCTGTCTCTGTCTGTCCCATAAATAAATAAAAACGTTGAAAAAAAAAATTTTAAAAGAAATACTACTTTTTTTTGCAACTTTAATGTGGCACAGTGTTTCTAAGTTTATATGTGTGTGTGTGTGTGTGTGTGTGTGTGTATCTTAATGATTTTTTTTTTGTATTTTGGGTTATATAATGTTTTTAGGACCTTGATAATGTAATACTCAAGAAAGAAAAGACTTCAAAAAGAAAACTTATTTCCTTGTGAGACTTTATTCTTATCACACTAGAAAAATTATAATTGATAGTGTAATTTGAAAGCCCAAATAATAACACTGAGGAAAAAACAAGGAGTAAAAAAGCCAACACATAATTTGAAAGGGATTTTGAAAACTGTCACATTATTCATATTCTCTTTGTCTACAAACATGTGGCTGAACACTACAATGTTTTATAGTAAAGACTTCTATGCATTTAAGTAACTAAGAAATGCTAAGTAAATACTTTTAGTGTACATGTTTTTTTTCCCACAAATTAAAATAGCCATGGCCATACTTGGTGTTCTCTAAAGGAATATAGATACTATGAAAATCAATGCTCAACTTGTAAAGGAGAAATATGAGATGTTGACATAGTGACTCTTTATTCAATATCTTCCTCCATGTCGGTCTGATCTAGGGCATGTGTCTCTCTTTCAGGTAGTAACCCATATTCATTTAGGAAAGACTCCACATCCCCAGCAAAAAATTCTTCTGCAAACTGTTCAGAAACACTAATAAAATTGCTTATGAGTTCCCCACCTTTGTAGACAAGCAGTGTGGGGAGTACATCTGAGGAAAAGCGGTCCCTAGCACCTGTATTAGAAGCTTTTATTTTACAAAACTTGACCATAGGGTATTCAACTGCAAGGCATGTAAAGCTACTGTTTAGAGCATCACAGCCCTTAATGCCATCTTCATAAATGTGAACAACAATTGTGGTGATTTTCTGCTCCTTTTCAATAGTTTCCAGGAATTGCTCCCCAGTTTCCAGCTCATACACAAACCCATATCTAGGCCCAAAACTCAGCTTCTGGTGCATATCCTGCATACACTGTCTCCGGTATTTACGAAGGCAATTTTCATCTTCTTTGTCCCGGTGGATTAGTTCATATTCTTGAATGCTCATCTAGGAATAAACACAAGAAATGACAGAGATCATTCAGTCAGAATTTATATGCTTTAGACACAAAAGCATATAGACTCAAAGTTTGCATGTACTATTTTCTCCCCCTCATCCTACCTCACTCGTGGTGTGAAGGCCTTCTCCTTGACCACTTTTAGTCTTTGTTCAAATGTCACCTTCTTTGACTACACCACCTAACAGAATGCCCACCCTATGCTCTCTATTCATTATATTGGTTTATTTTTCTTCATAGCAATAAACACTACCTGAGACTGTGTTGTTTATTTATTTATTTAATAATAGTTTTTTTTTTTTTTTTAATTTTTTTTTCAACGTTTTTATTTATTTTTGGGACAGAGAGAGACAGAGCATGAATGGGGGAGGGGCAGAGAGAGAGGGAGACACAGAATCGGAAACAGGCTCCAGGCTCTGAGCCATCAGCCCAGAGCCTGACGCGGGGCTCCAACTCACGGACCGCGAGATCGTGACCTGGCTGAAGTCGGACGCTTAACCGACTGCGCCACCCAGGCGCCCCTTTAATAATAGTTTTTATAACTGATAGGTCCCATGGGGCAGGAATTTTGTCTCATTCATCACTCTTCACTATCTGCTGTAGTGTCTGGAATATAATAGGAGCTCATAACTATTTCATGATTAGAGCATGCCTAAATATTGCTGTGGAGCCACGAGATGATCACCAGTAAGAAATGTGCCGCTGAACTACCCATCACTTTGGGTAAAAAAATCCCAGCAAGTTCTACCCTGGAGTGGCTTTCATAAAAAATAAAAAGGTATAGACACACAATCTGAATGTGTCACTCAAAAATGCCTTTATGGGGGTGCCTGGGTGGCGCAGTCGTTAAGCGTCCGACTTCAGCCAGGTCACGATCTCGCGGTCCGTGAGTTCGAGCCCCGCGTCGGGCTCTGGGCTGATGGCTCAGAGCCTGGAGCCTGTTTCCGATTCTGTGTCTCCCTCTCTCTCTGCCCCTCCCCCATTCATGCTCTGTCTCTCTCTGTCCCAAAAATAAAATAAAACGTTGAAAAAAAAAATGCCTTTATGTTTCTGATGCAGTCTGTTGAGAATTAATATATAATGAATGGTATACACTGGTTTAGAGATAATAATCCATAAGGTGATATATTCCACAATGGAAATCACTTTATGGGTTTTTAATTAATATGATTATTATTGTTATTGTTATATAGATAATGCATGCTAATTATAAGGATTCAAAAATGGCCTAAAAGCTAAAGGAAGGAAGGAAGAAATAGTGAAATGTCCTCACTCTAATATTCTGAGTTTATCTCCATTAACATTTTAGAGATCATCTTTTAACATATCACATGGAAATACACATTATATGACAAGTAAATTACTGTGATTTTTTTGCTAATGCTGCTTTAAAAAAATCATGATACCTTAAAAAAAAAGTGGTTTATTCTGCTTATCTTCTTTCTCCTACTTGGAAAAAGGAAGTTGAGATCTCTCAACCAATCCCATCCTTCCAACTAACCAATATTGTCAAGTTGGTGAGTGTCTTTCCCTACTTTTTTACACACATGTTCATATAATCATATAAGCATAAAAATATATGCAGTAATGTGTTTTTTTTCCCCATTGCTCTAGAGAATGGGATTGTATAATTTACCATACTCTGTATCTTGCTTTCTCATATTATAGAACTGCCTGTAAGTCAGCTCATGCATTTGTGACTAATTCTTTTAATAGCTGCTATACATTTTTTAATATGGAATATCTTCACAGGCATTCACTTCATTTCCTGTTTTTTTGCCAATATAAATACTATAATATATATTTTTGAAATATATCTATTTTATAATATCTCTAAAGTGATTCTTTCAAGTAATTTTGACTAAAAACATTGTAAGTTATTTATTATTGATTTCTCCTTACCTTTCTGCTGAATCTTTCTTTTGAGTCTTTGTTATCTCTACTCTGAGGAGAAGACATTTGTCTGAGAATCTCCTTCTTGCTTGGTGGAACTGAATCACTGTCTTCACTCTCTAATTTAAACTTTCTCCAATCATTTATTACTCCTTTGGGTCCTGAAATAAAATAAAAAACAAATTGTTTTCCTTTTTATTTTCAAAACGACTATTTATACAACTTAAATTTGTATTAACTATTGCCATGGGAATAGACTTGTCATCTTCTGCATCGGAAATGAACATCTTGTTTTGGCTAGAAATTTTTGACTGCCCTGCTCATAAAAATGTTTTCCCAAATTAATCTTGTTAAGTGGGTTATGGCTAAGAATTTTTCTGAAACATCTACATCAATGAGAATACAAATTATACACTTTGAACTATTGGCAAAATTTGAGGGTAAATTTGTTAGAAATTAGAATGTAGAGAGAAACTAGAAAAATGGCACGTTTATTAATAAGAAGGAAGCTTCAGCAATAAACTAAAATTGGCACCCACTATTAAGAAAGGATACTAGGATTATTAGGGAAATTAATTGAAATGATATAAAGATCCAGAAAACAACAATAATAATAGCACATACAAGACAACCAGTGAGAGTAGACCTGATCTCAATTAACATAACCAAAATGGCTTTAAGAAAATTATTACATAATCATCCAGTTCCTTTTAAGATTTTAAGAAACTTTTACAAATGTAGAAAAGCTGGGATTTGAAGATTTAGGAAAAATTAATAAAATCAAGGATGATCCAACTGGAATTCAGATGTTTAGTAGCCGTGATAAATAATAACAGTGTTTGGAAGGTCTAAATTCTTGAAAATATGGAGTTTTAAATATCCTTCACTAAAGATTAGCCCTATCTATACTTTTAATATTGTATTTATATGTGGATATACTCGCTTTCTCCCCCATATTTCTAATAATTTTTAAATTTATATAATATATTGGGATGTCTGGGTGGCTCAGTTAGTTGAGTGTCTGTCTCTTGATTTCAGTTCAGGTCTCTCTCTACCTCCTCCTCTGCCCCTCCCCTGCTTTCTCTCTCTCTCTCTCTCTCTCTCTCTCTCTCTCTCTCTCTCTCCTCCTTTCTCTCTCTCTCTCAAAAAATAATAAAATAAATATACATATACATAATATACAATATGTACTTTTAATATAAAGTTACTTATATTAAAAAATTATATTCAGTCAATCACTGTGTTCTGTTTACTTGTATAGTCTTCATCTTCTAGATATGTTTTCTGTCTGTGCAAAATATGCATGTGTATAGCATGTGTTTATATGTGCAGAAAAGGGCATCTTTTTCTCTCGTTATTTTTACAGGTGGTAGTATATTATACATACTTTTTCTCACCTTGCTTTTTTAAATTCATAATATATCTCAGAAATTTTTTCATATACATATATAAAGAGGATCTTCTCTTTTTTAAAAAAATGGGGGCATGACATTCCATTGTGTAGATGTTAAATTGCTTAAGTAGTTTCTTATTGATGTATATTGTTGCTTCCACATTTTTTCTATGATATATGATTCTGAATGAAGAATCTTGCACATACATTTTTTTTTTTCTATCCATGCAATTCTGTCTATAGGTTATTGTAGTAAAATTGCTTGGTCAAAAGGCATATACATTTCTTTTTTTTTAATGTTTTTAAATGTTTTTATTTATTGTTGAAGGAGACAGAGAGACAGAGCATGAGCGGGGGAGGAGCAGAGAGAGAGGGAGACACAGAATTGGAAGCAGGCTCCAGGCTCTAAGCTGTCAGCACAGAGCCCGATGTGGGGCTCGAACTCACAAACTGTGAGATCATAACCCGAGCTGAAGCCAGATGCTCAACCGACTGAGCCACCCAGGCGCCCCCTAAAAGCATATACATTTCTAATTTTGATACTGCTATACTACTTTTAAGGAAGTTGTGCCAATTTACACTCCTACCAGTAATATATGAGTATGCCTCTTTCCAAAGTGTGTTATTAAACTTTTTACTTTTACAAACTGTATGAAAAAAATGTATCTCACAATAGTACTAATTTCATAAGTGCTATTTAAAATTTTTTTAAACATTTATTTATTTTTGACAGACAGAGAGAGACAGAGTCTGAGCAGGGAAGGGACAGAGAGAGAAGGAGACACAGAATCTGAAGCAGATTCTGACGAGCCTGATGCAGGCTTGAACCCACGAACCGTGGGATCATGACCTGAGCGGAAACCAAGAGCTTAATGAACTGCACACCCAGGTGCCCCATAAGTGCTATTTTTAAAATGTTTACTTTTTAAGTTTTGAGACAGAGAGGTAGAGAGCAAGCAGGGGAGGGGCAAGGGACAAGGATATAGAATCCCAAGCAGGCTCTATGCTGTTAGCACAAAGCCCATGTGGGGCTTGAACTCACAAACTGTGAGATCATGACCTGAGCGGAAACCAAGAGACAGGTGTTTAACCAACTGAGCCACCCAGGTGCCCCAGTGCTGCTGCTGTTGTTGTTGTTGTTGTTGTTGTTGTTGTTGTTGTTGTTTTAATTGACCTATCTTTTGCTCATTTCTCCATTTGATTGTTGCTTTTTTTCTTACTGATTTGTAAGAGCTTTCAGTATATACTAGGAAATTAACTCTTTGTCAATTGAATTACAGCGGGTTTCCCCCAATTTGTTAAATGCTTTTTGGAATTTGCTACTAATGACTTATCGGACAGCAGACATTCTTTCTTCCCTTTCTCCCTTCCTCTCCTCCCTCCCTCTGTTTGTTCATTGGTGCCTTCTTTCCTTCCTCCCTCCCTCCCTTCTTTCCTTCCTCCCTCCCTCCCTTCTTTCCTTCCTCCCTCCCTCCCTTCTTTCTTTTCCTTCCTTCCTTCCTTCCTTCCTTCCTTCCTTCCTTCCATCTTTCCTCTCTCCCTCTCTCCCTTCTCATTTTTATAGCTGAATTTATCAATCTTCTTTTATGGTTTCTTGGTTCTGTGCCATAATTAGAAAGGTATTCTTCACAGTGTCATTATAAAATGAATTCCCATGCATTTTGTTAAGTACTCATGTGAATTTGGGGCTCCTGGGTGGCTAAGTCGGTTAAACATCCGACTCTTGATTTCGGCTCAGATCATGATCTCACTGTTAGTAAGTTGGAGCGCTGCATCAGGCTCTGATGGTGTGGAGCCCGCTTGGGATTCTGTCTCTCCTTTTCTCTGTCCCTCCCCACTTGTGCTCTCTCTCTCTCTCTCTCTCTCTCTCTCAAAATAAATAAAAATTTTTTTAAAGTACTCATGTGAATTCATTCAACCTTCTTTCTAAATTTAAAGGCTCCATTTCATATTATTAAAAGACAGAGGAAAGTATTAATTTAATAAGATTCAATAGAGTTTTTAAAAAACCCTAAACTGTTATTTTTACTTATTTTTAAAATGTTATTTATTTTTTTAATTGAAGTATAGTTGACAGTATATTTATATTATATTTAATATAATTTATAATTTGTTATATATATTTATATAATATATGTACATATATTAATATAATTTATAATATAATTTAATATTATATTTAACTGAAGTATAGTTGACAATAATATTATATTACTTTAGGGTTTACAAAATAAGTGAAGAGGCTTAAGAGGTACAAACAACTTTTTTTTTCTGAGAGGGAGAGAGAAAATCCTAAACAGGCCACACACTCAACGCAGAGCCCGACACAGGGCATGACCATGAGATCATGACCTGACCAGAAATCAAGAGTTGGATACTTAACTGACTGAACCACCCAGATGCCCCTACAAACCGAACTTTTAAACTTGAACCATGCTATTTGACTTTTAAACTCTTAGTAGAGGCATATACACAGTCGTGTACAATTTAACAGATTAGGAAAACAGGCTCTGGGTGAAATGAATTGAAGTCTTAATGTTTTCTGGAGGAATACTGAAATGCATTTAATTTAAGAATGTTTTATCATTTCTTTATATTTTCAGATTCAAAAAATTAAAATTAAAAACTCTACCTTTTGGTCTACTATTGTTTACAATTGCAAAGAAAGTTCATAGTGGGAGAAATTAGAGAGGAAGGAGCTTAATTATACTGTACATAGAAAGGTCTTATAATAGTTGGGCAGTAAGAAATTCTCAATAATAAATGTTTTTCTCATTCTTTGACATCTAAATAAAACTGCTTAAGAGTATTTGACTTCACATTCATTTTTCCACTCAAGTATTTTTAGATGATTCCATGAAACCATTCAAATATATTACTTAAATTTCATACTGAATAGTGGCAATAAGAACATTAGAGATCTCCAGATTTAACTTTAATTTAATAATTATTATTTTCTTCTAGATTTGCTTACCTGTATGGATAGCCTGTCCTTCAAAGTCTTCCTCCAAACTTTGGCTTTTGGCTTCGTCCATTTTAGGGATTAGATTTGATATAATCTATAGTATGAACAAAGAAGTAATGATTATATATGTATACATATACCTTTCTATGTACAGTGTAATTAAGCTCCTTCCTAACTTCTCCCACTATGAACTTTCTTTGCAATTGTAAACAGTAGTAGACCAAAGGTAGAGTTTTTAATGTTAATTTTTTGAATCTGAAATATATATATATATATATATATATATATATATATATATATATATATGAGATTCTATTATTCTCCTGCTGCCAAGTTCCACAGTAGGCTAAGAGTTATCACTAAGTGATAAAGTGTTCAGTATGTTTCTGTCTGCCTTGTAAAAGGACATCAATGTAATGTTTATGTTATTAAAGATATTTTGACCTAAATATTTTACATAATTCATAGTTTGTTTTTACTTAAAGAGCCTTCAGTTTAAATCTATGTACTTAGTGAACATTATTTATTACATAGTTTTTTATTTTGTTACCAAATATCATACAATTATATCCCAATATTTTATATAACAACACTTTTAAAATTAATAATAATTATAAACTTACTATGAATACTATGTGCAGACATTGTTCCAATTACTTTATGTGTCAAAAATCATTTAATTCTCACATAGCCATATGTGGCGGAGATAATTGTTAATGTCATTTTACAACTGAGGAAGCTGAAGGACAGGGAGTTTAAGTTACTTGTCCATGATTGCATAGTAAGTGGTAGAGCAAAAATTTGAACCTAGATTTAATTGTAGAGCTAAATTTTAAGTCATTACACTCTTATGGAAGTTAACATAAGGAAGTAGAGTCATTTTGTCAATATGGTTTGACAAATCCAACTTCTGAACTGGCATTAACGAATAATCATCTAAGAAACAGTGCTGTTCAAAAACTAATTCCATAACATCTCTCCAGACCATCAAGCAAGTTTTGGTGAAATCACCCAACAAGCAGATAACAATTAGTCACTATGCCTATAGAATTTTGACTAAATAAAATATGTCACAATATCTACCAAAAGTACATGAAGTTTTATTCATGGGAAACTCTTTGATGTCATTATATAGAACCTATTTATTCTTTGTTCACATCAAATCCAACTTATGTACTTAGTTATCTTTCCAACATCTGGAAAACTCTATTATACATACTAACACATTCCCTGCGGGGTCCGTATAGATGTGACTTTTTTGAAATTTTAACGTTTATTTATTTTTGAGAAGAGAGAGACAGAGCATGAGCTGGGGAGGAGAGAGAAAGAGGGAGACACAGAATCCGAAACAGGCTCCAGGCTCCAAGCTGTCAGCACAGAGCCAGATGTGGGGCTTGAACTCAGGACCCTGAGACCATGACCCGAGCGGAAGTCAGACGCTTAACCGACTGAGCCATCCAGGCGCCCCATAATTTTATTGTTTCTATCATTGTAGTCCTTACTCAGATTCACTGGATGTCAAAGGTCTTTGCCAATTTGATTTTATCCATTTGAACAAGAAAAGCCTTTTAAGCAAAGGCTGTCGAGAGCTCTTGGAGACTGTAGATATGGATTTTAAATCATGTGTCTTTCTCATGTTCATGTAAAAGGGGGAATATAAGCAAAATAAATGGTTTGAGTCACTTAAAAAAAAGCTATCAAGGGAACACCAATTTATTACACAATATTTATGTAACTATAGATGTAATCAAAATATTAAAATTCGATGGATTTAGTAATTAAAAAGAATAAAGGAAAATGGAAATAAATAAATGTTAGTTAAAACATGCTACTTAAGGGACACCTGGCTGGCTCAGTCAGTAGAGCATACAACTCTTAATCTCAGGGTGGTGAATTCGAGCCCCACATTGGGTGTACAGCTTACTTTAAAGTAAACAAACAAACAAATAAGCATTATATTTAAAAAGCTACTTAAGGGTGTCTGGTTGGCTCAATTGGTTAAGTGTCCGACTTCTACTCAGATCATGATCTCACAGTTTGTGAGTTTAAGCCCTGTGTTGGGCTCTGTACTGACAGCTCAGAGCCTGGAGCCTGCTTCAGATTCTGTCTCTGTCTCTCTGCCCCTTCCCTGCTTGCTCACTGTCTCTCTCTCTCTCTCTCTCTCTCTCTCTCTCAAATATAAATAAACATTAAAGCTACATAAACACTAAGCTACTTAATTACTTATTGCAATTACTTAAAAATAATTTTTGCATTTAAAAAAATGAATATTTATTAGTTTGCTTCAAAAGAACACTTCACAACAAAGTAATAGAAACTTTTTGATAACTTCAATAGTTCTATAGACCCTAGAGAAGAAGACACTCAACCAGACTTCCCCCCACCGCCCACAGAAGTATAGAGTTAATTTGGGGTAACTACGATTCACGGTAAATACAATAAATACACAATAAGTACATTAAGACTATCTAAAGACAATTTTTATTTCAAATGTTGAAGAAAAAGAAGCATAACTTGCTTCTTGGCTTGCCTCTTGCCAACCTAGTTAGAAATCCAGTAAAAAAAAAATTTCATTTTCCAAAAAGACTTTTGCCAATTTGTTTACTGAATAGATAATCCCATTACTTGGGGAAAACTTGATTCATTGATTCAATTAGTATATTTTAAGAATAGACTATGTGGCCGGCATTTCCATAGGCTCTGAATTACATGAAGAACAAAACTCTTCCAATATGACACTTACAAACACTAAGACCTAAGTCAGCTAGGTTGTCTATTTAGTAAAAACCAGAGCCCATCTTTACCTAATGCCTTCATTTGAGTTAGAGTACAAAGATGGATAAAATTTACTACTATTTACTACTAGGGAAACCAGTCAACAGATACAAATTGAAAGAAACATATTGAAACATATTTGCTGACACTGCTTGAAGATTCTGTAGAGGAGACACAAGTCCAGTATAATTAACTTATTGATGTTTTTGATCTACACTCCTATTAATAATATTCCCTGTCATCACCTCACTCTGGGGTTTTCTGATTTCCTCAAATAACTTATCTTTTTCAAAATTAGCATTAGTATCCTAAAATTAATTGAATTAGTATTTGGAAGGTGCTTAGATCCAGACACATAGTGAGTGTTATGTGAGTCTGTAAAATAAAATAAAAATATGTATTTTATATTTGTAATACAGTACAACAATCATTTAAAACATATGATCAGCATTTGGTTTGCAGTGGTATTCTTAGTGGTTAAAAAAATTCCAGGGGCGCCTGGGTGGCTCTGTCGGTTAAGCGTCCGACTTCGGCTCGGGCCACGATCTCGCGGTCCGTGAGTTCTAGCCCCGCGTCAGACTCTGGGCTGATGGCTCAGAGCCTGGAGCCTGCTTCCGATTGTGTGTCTCCCTCTCTCTCTGACTCCCCCCCACCCCCCGCCCGTTCATGCTCTGTCTCTCTCTGTCCCCAAAATAAATAAACTTTAAAAAAAAAAAAAATCCATGTCTGCTTTGGGTTAAAGGTTTTAAAATAACAATAGGATGTTTACAAGACTTTGGGTATTAATAAGCTCGTCTGTGTGTGATTGCAAATTGGTGATAAAATAGGGTGAGAAGACAGAAAAGTGCTTCCATCCCCAAATTTGCTGTGGTTCAGCAGTTACTGTATTTTCCATCTTATGTATTATAAAAATCTGTAATGTTGTTCCCTTTTGATTTTAGATATATATACATGTTAATGAGACATATAGTTTAAAATATAATTTTACCAGGTTTGGGTTTTATTTTCCTCTTAGTGTAGGATTTTAATAGTAATTTAAAATAATGGCTGATAGGGAATAACATTTCTCACACTTTGCTCTTAAAACTCTAACACCTCCCATAGTGATGATCTAGAATAGAAAGGAAGTGAGTAAAATTCTTAAACATTAGTTTAAAAAACTCTTTAAAAACCCCAAATCTACCCCTGAACTATTTCATTATTATCATTATCCTTGTTCACATGATACTGTGATGATGACATCTGTTAATCATTTTAAATATATTGACCTGATCTAATCAGACTATCTAGTTTACAATTGACTTGTACATTCTCAGTGTTCTGAAGAAGAGCTTTGCCTTCAATACTAACTATTGTAGTTTGCTGGTAGATTTGCAAAAACTAGAGTCATCTCCCCACTATGCTCTAGATTGACTTCTCTCCTAGCATCCACAACAATTTTTTTAGGACTTATTTTTACATTCCTTTTCCTCCACTACTGTAAGCTTTTTTCAGGACAGGAACAAGTTTTTTACTTGTTCTTGTCTTCTTATAATTGTTTCACATGTTATAAATACTCCATAAGTTACAGCAGCCATTTAAAAATTTTTTTAAATGTTTATTTTTGAGAGAGACAGAGGCAGAGGCAGAGAGTGGAGGGGGGTGAGGGCAGAGAGAGAAGGAGACACGGAATCTGAAGTAGGCTCCAGGCTCTGAGCTGTCAGCACAGAGCCCAATGCAGGGCTTGAACTCACAGACTGCAAGATCATGACCTGAGCCGAAGTCAGACACTCAACCCACTGAGCCACCCAGGCGCCCCTACAGCAGTCATTTTTAAAAGAAACCACTATGTGCTAGATACTTTATAGATACTGTTTTTAATTCTCAAAAAATTATTATCTTCATTTTTCAGACATGGACTCTCAGGTTTCAGGAGATTCCGTGACTTGCCAAAGCTCACAGAGCTTGTAGCAGTAGATAGAGCCAGGGTTCAATCCGAATTTGTCAGACTCTCAAACCTCAAAAATCCTCATTTTTTTCTGTTCTTTCATTACCTCAATAAAATGCTAAAAGGAATGAATGAATTAACCAAATAAATCAGCCTAATTTTTTATAGAAGCATTAAAACCAAGATGAGAATATGAAAAATAATCGATCAATAAGCTACCATGTTCCTAAATTCCTTGAGATAGTAGTTACTTGAATGATAAATGTCTCTGTTTTGCATTAAACCTCACTGATTTATGCTGAGTGTAACAGCATAAATAAATAAATAGTATAAGTAAATAAAAGCAAGTGTAATATGCAATAATTTGTCAGTTCTGTATCAAACTGAAACTAGAAAATGCAAAGTTATGGAAACATTATACTTAGCTTTGCATGGAGATTTGGCCAGCCAAGTGATATTTCACTCATGGGATTCGTATCAACCTCTTAAGAATTAACTGTATACTCCAAAGAATGGTATTTGAATTTTTAAATGTAATTGAAACAACAGTCTTTAAGATCAATTTCTAAAATTAAGTCTGTTTGCTTCTTAGTGCAAATCTTCTCAATGTGTGGCATATATTTGAAAACTAACACTTCAGTCTTTCAAACTGTCTGCCTCTTTTCAATTTGTCAGAAATCACATAAACATAACTTCCTGGTATCTTAGTCTGCTCAGGCTATTTTAACAAAATACTATAGACTTCTGGGGCAGAAATTTATTTTCTCACAGTTTTGTAGGCCAGGAGTCCCAGATCAAGGTTTGGCAGGGCTTTCTGGTGAAGCTTCTCTTCCTGGCTTGCAAATAGCCACCTTTACTCTGTGTTCTTGCATGGTGTAGAGATTGAGTTCTCTGGTGTCCCCTCTTGTAAAGACACTAAATCTACGGATCAAGGCCCTACCCTTGTGCTCTCATTTAACCATTATTTCCTTCCTTACTAATTAGTATCTCAAAATACCATCACAGTTAGAGTTAGGTCATCAACATGAATTGTGGGGGCACAATTCAGTCCATAGCCCCTGGTTCTGTTTTGTGATAAATTATCTAAATTATGTTAGATGCTGGCTGTTATTTCTGAGTCTGCCTAGCCTGCCTTTTCCTTAATTTCTGAAGCCTTGCAGCCTCTGGATTTCTCAGGACTCACCATCTATCGTCTAAGAATTACAATTAGTGCAATGAGGCATACCTAGGATTAACTTGTCCATTTTTTTGGATTCTTCACTAGTTCTTTCCCTGCTTCTAGACCCATATTCCTGAGATCACATAGAAGGCTCTATAAAAACATAGGGCAGGAAGCCCCTGCATGCCAAATAATATAAATGCCAGTTATTTCCTTGGCCACTTTCTGGGTTGCACTGATGCCCTGAGGAAAGTATTGGTGTCTGTACTAACTACAATAGAATGTAGACTATTCAGGCATAACAAAGAATGAAATCTTGCCATTTGTAACAACATAGATGGAACTAGAGAGTATCATGCTATGTGAAAGAAGTCAGTCAGAGAAAGACAAATACAAAATGATTTCACCCACATGTAGAATTTAAGAAATAAAACAAACAGAGGCACCTGGGTGGCTCAGTTGGTTAAGCTTCCGACTTCGGCTCATGTCATGATCTCCCAGTTCGTGAGCTTGAGCCCCGCACTGGGATCTGCCCTGACAGCTCAGAGCCTGGAGCCTGCTTCAGATTCGGTGTCTCCCTCTCTCTCTCTGTCCCTCTCCCACTCGTGCTCTCTCTCTCCCTCTCTCAAAAATAAATAAATGCGAAAAAAAATTTTTTTAATTGCTAGGTGGAGAAAAATCTATAGAAATTCTGCTTCACCTTCACTTCTTTTTTGTTTAGTTTTTATTTAAATTCCAGTTAGTTAACATATAGTGTAATATCAGCTTCAGGTGTTCAATTTAGTGATTCAACACTTGCATACAACCCCGGTGCTCATCACAACTGCCCTCCTTAATCCTCATCACCTATTTAACCCCTTCCCCCCTCCTCTCCTCTGGTAACCATCAGTTTGTTCTCTATAGTTAAGAGTCTGTTTCTTGGTTTGTCTCTCTTCTCCCCCACCCCCGATCCATGATAGTTTGTTTTGTTTCTTAAATTCCACATGAATGGAATCATGAAGTATTTGTATTTCTCTGACTGACTTATTTTTGATAGAAACCCTGATTTTGTGCCTTGATCTGTGCTTTATTAAGGGTGTCACTCTTACAGGGCTTCACATCCTACCCTTTTCTACCTCTAACCATACATCTCCTTAGGTCTGTGCTCTCCTGTTTTCCAAGGTGACTGTGAACTAATCTGATCAACTAAGCCAGGCTAATGTTCTCACCAATGCTAATATATTAATGTCAGATGTTTTAACCCTTGCCATGACTATCTATCCCAATGTCATATTGGACTCCTATAGCAAACAATTCTGCTTTTCCTTTATTAGTAAAAAAGTGCTGGGAATTTCACATCAGATAGGTCTAATAGCACCATGTCATATCATAGGAGTTATTGCTGGGTTTGTGGAGACCTCCATTACCTCTCAAATCATAAAGATAGCTATAATGATTTCACATAAGACATAATTTCTTCTTTCTCTATCCCACCCCTCTATTTTATTTACTGACATTGAGAACTGGAGATTTCCAGTAAGAGTAATGTTATGTTAGGTCCAGTATCAATGTAGAGGGAATTTTATGCCTCATAATATGTCAGTTAATTTCTTGAATAATTCTCCAATTGATTAATTATATATGTCTTCTCCTCTGAGGAGTAGCTAAGCTTCTTGTGGGTAAGAACCATGCATTACAATACTTCGAGTGACAGTAGAACATAGTAATACACAAACACTTGGGTTCAAATATAGCCCTGCCAATTATTGACTGGGTGACCTTGAACAAATCACAAAATCTCTCTGTGTTTTAGTTTTCTTATTTGTAAAATTGGAGTAATAATAGTGGCCACTTCAAAAGGCTGTGTGAGTATTAAATGATATGCAATGTATCATGTAAAATGTGTAATATTTAGTTGTAGGAACTTAATAGATGTTGAGCAAAAGTGATAATTAGTAAATAATTAAAAATTTTAAATACTAAAATAAAATATTTAAAATTAATAATAGATGTTGTCAAATCAATATAAATTTTGTTTTGGAATCAATGCATTTATGCACTGCTTATGTCTAATTATCTCTCCCACCCAAGAATATCTGTGTGTGTGTGTGTGTGTGTGTATGTACATGTGTGTGTACACAGTCACACATATATTATACATTTATCTCAGAATTGTTTTCTATTCTATTTTATTAACTAAAGTTTATCCTAATACTTTGATTTATGCTAATACTTTGGTTATCTTTATCCTAATACTTTGATATACTTCTAGTAAGGTCTGTTTGCCATAAAACATTTAAGACATTTAAGAATGTGAAACCTGAGGGGAGATTCATTTGGTGAATTACAGGCTAATTCAGGTTGATTAATACAGGTAATACAGGCTAATTAGCCTGAAATACAGACTAATAAAACGTACATGAAAATGCCTGGAAAACAATAGTAAGATTTTCTGAAAAGTGCATAAGTGGAAAATGAGAGGTGGTGATTTAAATTTGATTTTCCATTTTTGTCATAGTGGTTTATATATTTTTTCTGAATTTCGGTTATTTAATGGAGGAGGACTTTGCAGAGATAGTTACAATACTCAGGATTTATGTTGCTGCCTTTAGTCATTCTAGTTGTTAATTTTGGGGTAGGTCAACTTTCACATTGTTTTTTATCGTAATGAAAGTATTTTTCTTAATAAATCCGCAGAATCATGAATGGATTATAGCACACACTATCCTCAAAATGGCTGTCACAAATAGATGCTGAGCAAATGGTTGACACCAAGCAAACGTTACTTTTCTTTCCCTTACATATAAAACACACACCTTGATGCCATCGAAAACATCCCTTTATCACTTTCACTCTCCCTGGTATCTAAAGTTCATAACAACTTAGATAGAAGAATTATGATAGAAACTTTGATAAGAGACACTGCAGAGTATATATAATGGTTAATGGTTCCTATTCTTCTCAAATTGTTTTGAGTCTCATTTTGTTATAAATGAGACTGGACAGGTGGAAGATGTAAGGAGTCTTTTAAACAATTTGTATGTCAGGAATGCATAGCATATGGCAGTCTTCTATTTGTCAGCCAGTATCATCAGTTACAAATATCCTGGGAAAATATAAGCTTCCAAATTATAACTGAGTTTTTGCTCCTAATGAAAGAAAAAGACATTACCCTATTCAAGTTTGCTCTTACTACAAACATTTCTCTTACTACAGACATTTCCTTAGTTGTTCTGAAGCAAATAGAAATGTTGGAATCTTGCTGGAAATTCAGAGCAGATACCTTGTTTTGAATATCTGTATATCTCGTAACTATACTTACTTTAGCACTTACTGTTATAATTACAGTAGACGCATTATCATGAATGGTTCATATATATTTTGACAACTTCTGTAATTCAAATGCATTTTATAAACATAATATTTACTCAAAAAATTGCCATGATGAGTTAGATGACCTCTAAAATTTTTTTCTAGCTTTAATGTTAGGATATATATACGTATAGGATATATATATAAATGGATGCTATAGTTGAAAGCTATTTTTGAAGTTAATAAAAAAACTCAACGACAAAACAATGGGAAAATTTTACTTCATTTTCATGAGGCAAACTGTAAAGATTATTATTAATCATAATTACCTCCACAATGAGGCAAAATAGAAGAAAATATAATCAATCAAAAGAAAAATTGCACCTAATTTAACAAATATCCACAAACTCCCTATATTCTTTTTTTTAATTTTTTTTAACGTTTATTTCTTTTTGAGACAGAGAGAGACAGAGCATGAACAGGGGAGGGGCAGAGAGAGAGGGAGACACAGAATCCGACACAGGCTCCAGACTCCGAGCTGTCAGCACAGAGCCTGACGCGGGGCTCAAACTCACGGACCATGAGATCATGACCTGAGCCAAAGTCAGCCGCTTAACCGACTGAGCCACCCAGAAGCCCCTATTCTTTTCTTCTTTTAAAACATTACTTCTGTGTCATTAAATTTTTGAAGTAACCTTCTGAAACAGCTATTATTATCCCCACTTAAATAGACAACCCCTCCCTGTAAAAACCCCAAAAATGTAATACTAAAAATAAAACAAAAAACAAGAACACACAACTGGTTAAGTGCCTGGTTCTAAGCCTGAGAATGCTTTCTCACTGAGCGTAATACTCCCTTTCACAGCTCAGGAGTCATATCTTCAAATGCAAAGTGCAAGGAATCATCCCTTCTTTCCTTCAATTCTCTCTTCACTCAAAAGGAGGACTGAAGAATTTTAAATTTCAAAATTAATTCACTTTCCATGGTTTTATTTAACTATCTGAAATAACTATCTTTGAGTCTGGAATATCAAGTTCAAAATTATGTGTTTACTCTGAATTTACATTAGTGAAGATGAGTAGTGCCAATCTCTTTAAGAGGGAAAGATCCGCGGAATTTGTTTTACAGTTAGATAAGTCATTACTGAATGTTACTTTGAAATATTTTAAAAGAACACCCATGAGCATTAAAATCAGTATTCTTTCCCCCAAGGTAAAAGTTTAAAAATTGTATGAAGAAGATTACCTGCAGACTCACAGTTTGGTTCTATGTGCCTCGTATCCTTGGTTATGTTCAGTAGATGAGAAGGCCTGTTTACTGAACTTCACTTGAACTTGGACAGGTTTAAGCTCAGATTTAAGATCCCTGAATATTGATGACCCTCGCAGAAATAGCTCTGAACAGGTAATAGGATTAACATAAGAGATTTACAAAGCCTGTTCATTAACAGTAAGGCAAAGACAAACTAAAACAATGAAGAACTTCAAGTTCTGTGGTAAATACAATCTTTGTCCACCTATTTTATGTTATTTGAAGAAAAAAAATTATCTCTTTCCAGCATGGAAAGTTCACTCAGAAATTCACTTGCCATTTTCAGAAAGAAAAAATTAGTTTTTCTGGTCAAGAAATTTTCTTGGTCCAACTGTAAGAACTATCCTTCTTGACAATTGCATTTGGCATGGTCCATTTTCCTCCTAAATTCACCAAACAACTATATTCTTCTAACTTTTTAGTGTCCTGAAATGCCTTGCATATTAAAATCTTTTATTTTTTATAAATAAAAGATTTATTTTTTTGTTTGTAAAAAAAAATACTGGAAATGTTTGAATACAGTCTTTGTTATTATTTTTTTAAAAAATTATTTATTTTTGAGAGAGAGAGATATACACAGAGTGTGAGCAGGGGAAGGGCAGAGAGAGGAAGACACAGAATCCAAAGCACGCTCCAGGCTCTGAGCTGTCAGCACAGAACCCAATGCAGGGCTTGAACTCATGAACCATGAGATCATGACCTCAGCCCAAGTTGAATGCTCAACTGACTGAGCCACCCAGGCGCCCCTTGAATAGTCTTTATAATGTTAATGAGTTCAACCTTTCTATCTTGCCCCTACTTTATTGTATCTTTCCTAGTTCTTGTTTGTTTTATTATGTTGGTCATTTCATTTTCCTTCCATTGGCATTCAAAACAAAGAACTTTCAGCAACAACTTATAGACTGCCTACCCTTTGATAGGGAATGCTCAACAGAAGTGTTTTTGCAGTCTTTGAAAATTAAACTTCTGAAACTATTAGTTCAAAGCACCTCATAGAATGTATATTCTGTAATCTAAGAGTAGTTACCTTATAGTTTACAGAATGCATTTAATGGGCAAAAGATAGCAATTACATGAATATTTATTTATTACAATAAAATGAGTATGTATTCATTAGTTCCATAAATATGAGCACCTACTTTGTGTAAACCAGCAGTGACTAGGTACTGAGGATACAAAGAAAATTAAACTATATGCCCTATGTCATGGGGATCACAGTTCAGTAAAGGAGATAAGAAAGTAAAAACCACAATGAAATGTTATAATTACTACAAAATTGGGACTATGTAAGAAATATTTTATGACACGAATAGAGTTAGTTTTCAACTTTTTCTATAAGTTTTTTTTGGGGGGGATACAAGTGAGCGAGGGGCAGAGAGAGAATCCTATGAGGGGTTAGAGAGAGAGAGAGAAGTGGGGCTCATGTTTTACCTGAATTGGGGCTTGAGCTCACCCCAGTGTGGGACTTGAACTCACTAACCATGAGATCATGACCTAAGCCAAAGTCAGATGCTTAACGATTGAGCTACCTAGGCACCCTAAAACGTTTTTTGTTTTTGTTTTTTAAAATTCAAGTTAGTTAACATGTAGTGTAATAATGATTTCAGGAATAGAATTTAGTAATTCATCACTTACATAACACCCAGTGCTCATCCCAACAAGAGCCCTCCTAATGCCCATTGCCCATTTAGCCCACCCTGCTCACCCAACACCCTCCAGCAACCCTGTTTGTTCTCTGTATTTAAAAGTCTCTTATGGTTTGTCTCCCTCTCTGTTTTTATCTAATTTTTGCTTCCCTTCCCCTATGTTCATCTGTTGTTTTCTTAAATTCCACATATGAGTGAAATCATGATATCTGTCTTTCTCTGACTTATTTTGCTTAGCATAATACTTTCTAGTTCTATCCACGTTGCTGCAAATGGCAAGATTTCATTCTTTTTGATCATCAAGTACTATTCCACAATATATATATATATACATATATATATACATATATATAAATATATATACGTATACACACACACACACACACACACACATGCATACACACAAGCACACATATCATTTCTTCTTTATCAATTCATCGGTTGATGGACATTTGGGCTCTTTCCATGCTTTGGCTGTTGTCAATAGTGCTGCTATAAATATTGGGGTGCATGTGCCCTTCGAATCAGCATTTTTTTCTCTTTTGGGTAAATACCTACTACTGCAATTGCTGGGTTATAGGGTAGTTCTATTTTTAATTTGTTGAGGAACCTCCGTACTGTTTACCAGAGTGGCTGCACCAGTTTGCATTCCTACCAGCAGTACAAAGGGTTTCTCTTTCTCCACATCCTCGCCAACATCTGTTGTTGCCTGAGTTGTTAATTTTAGTCATTCTGACAGGTGTGAGGTGGTATCTTATTGTGGTTTTGATTTGTATTTCCCTGATAATGAGATGTTGAGCATCTTTTCATGTGTCTGTTAGCCATATGAATATCTTTTTTGGAAAACTGTCTATTCATGTCTTTTGCCCATTTCTCCACTGGATTATTTGTTTTTCAGTGTTGGGTTTGATATGTTTTTTATAGATTTTGGATTCTAACTCTTCATCTGATATGTCATTTGCAAATATCTTCTTCTATTCCATCAGTTGCCTTTTAGTTTTGCTGATTATTTCCTTTGCTGTGCAGAAGTTTTGTATCTTGATAAAGTCCCAATAGTTCATTTTTGCTTTTGTTTCCCCTTGCCTCTGGAGATGTGTTGAGTAAGAAGTTGCTGAGGCCAAGGTCAAAGAGGTTGTTGCCTGTTTTCTAGACTAGGATTTTGATGGCTTCCTGTTTTATGGTTAGGTCTTTCATCCATTTTGAGTTTATGTTTGTGTATGGTAAAAGAAAGTGGTCCAGGTTCATTCTTCTCCATGTCACTGTCCAGTTTTCCCAACATCATTTGCTGAAGAGACTCTCTTTTCTCCATTGTATATTCTTTCCTGCTTTGTCAAAGATTAGTTAGCCATACATTTGTGGGTCCATTTCTGGGTTTTCTATTCTGTTCCATTGATCTGAGTGTCCATTTTTGTGCCAGTACCATACTTTCTTGATGCTTACAGCTTTGTAATACAGCTTGAAGTCCGGAATTGTTATGCCTCCAGCACTGGTTTTCTTTTTCAACATTACTTTGGCTATTCAGGGTCTTTTCTGTTTTCACAAAAATTTTAGAATTGTTTGTTCTAGTTCTGTGAATAATGCTGGCATTATTTTGATAAGGATTACATTGAATCTGTAGATTGCTTTGGGTAGTATCAACATTTTAACAATATTTGTTCTTCCAATCTATGTGCATGACATGTTTTCCCATTTTTGTGTCTTTTTCAATTTCTTTCATAAGCTTTCTATAGTTTTCAGTATTTAGATTTTTCACCTCTTTGGTTAGGTTTATTCCTAGGTATTTTATGGTTTTTGGTGCAATTGTAAGTGGAATTGATTCCTTGATTTCTCTTTCTGTTGCTTCATTATTGGTGTATAGAAATGTAACCTATTTCTGTACATTGATTTTATATCCTGCAACTTTGCTGAATTCATTTATCAGTTATAGCAGTTTTTTGGTGGAGTCTTTTGGGTTTTCCACATAGAGTATCATGTCATCTGCAAAGAGTGAAAGTTTGACTTCCTCCTTGATGATTTGGATGCCTTTTATTTCTTTTTGTTGTCTGATTGCTGACACTAGGACTTCCAACAATATGTTGAATAACTGTGGTGAGAGTGGACATCTATGTCATGTTCCTGACATTAGGGGGAAAACTCTCAGGTTTTCCCCATTGAAGATGATATGAGCTGTGGGTCTTTAGTATATGGCCTTTATAATCTTGATGTTCTTTTTTCCCTACTTTCTTGAGAGTTTTTATCAAGAAAGGATGCTGTATTTTGTCAAATGATTTTACTGCATCTATTGAGAGGATCATGTGCTTCTTATCCTTTCTTTTATTAATGTTATGTATCACATTGATTGATTTGCGGATATTAAACTAGCCCTGCATCCCTGGTAAATATCTCACTTGTTCATGTTGAATAATTCTTTAACATATTGTTGGATCCGGTTTGCTAGTATCTTGTTGAGAATTTTTGCATCCAAGATCATCAGAGAAGTTGGTCTGTTGTTCTCCTTTTTAGTGGGGTCTTCGTCTGGTTTTGGAATCAAGGTAATGCTGGCCTTGTAGAATAAGTTTGCAAGTTTTCTTTCCATTTCTATTTTTTGGGGCAGCTTCAAAATAATAGGTGTTAACTCTTCTTTAAATGTTTGGGAGAATTCCTCTCTAAAGGCATCCAGCCCTCGACTCTTTTTTGTTGGGAGATTTTTGATTACTGATTCAATTTCTTTACTGGTTATGGGTCTGTTCAAATTTTCTATTTCTTCCTGTTTCAGTTTTGGTAGTTTATATGTTTCTAAGAATTTGTCCATTTCTTCCAGATTGCCCAATTTGTTGGCATATAATTTCTCATAATATTCTCTTATTATTGTTTGTATTTCTGTTGCATTGGTTGTGATCTCTTCTCTTTCATTCATGATTTTAGGTTAGGGGTTTTGTTAATTCTTTCAAGGAACCAGCTCCTGGTTTCACTGATCTGTTCTACTGTTTTGTTTTGTTTCATTTCTATATCATTGATTTCTGCTCTAATCTTTATTATTTCCCCTCTTTTGCTGGTTTTGGGCTTTACATTCTGTTCTTCTCAGGTCTTTTAGGTGTAAGGTTAGGTTTTGTATTTGAGACCTTTCTTCTTTCCTTAGGAAGGCCTGGATTGCTATATACTTCCCTTTTATGACCACCTTTGCTGTATCCCAGAGGTTTTAGACTGTCGTGTTTTCATTTTTATTGGCTAAAATGTACTTTTTGATTTCTTGGTTAACCCTTTCATTCTTTAGTAGGATGTTCTTTAATCTCCAAGTCTTCATGGTCTTCCCAAATTTTTTCTTTTGGTTGATTTCGAGTTTCATAGCGTTTTGGTCTGAAAATATGCAAAGTATGAACTCGATCTTTTTGTACTTGTTGAGGGTTGATTTGTGACCCAGTATGTGATCTATTCTGGAGAATGTTCCATGTGCATTCGAGAAGAATGTATAATGTTGCTGCTTTAGGATGAAATGTTCTGAATTTATCTGTTAAGTTCATCCTGGCCAGTGTGTCATTCAAAGCCATTGTTTCCTTGTTGATATTTTGCTTTCATGATCTGTGCATTGTTGTAAGTGGGGTGTTGAAATCCCTTACTATTATGGTATTAATATCAATGGGTTTCTTTATGTTTGTGATTAATTTATTTGTATATTTGGGTGCTTTCACATTGGGGCATAAATATTTACAATTGTTGGCTAATCTTGGTAGATAAACCCCTTAATTATAATATAATGCCCTTCTTCATCTCTTGCTACAGTCTTTATTTTAAAATCTAGTTTGTCTGATATAAGTATGGCTACTCCCACTTTCTTTTGATGACCATTAGCATGATAGATGGTTCTCCATCCCCTTACTTTCAATCTGCAGGTGTCTTTAGGTCTAAAATGAGTCTTTTGTAAGCAGCATATAGATGGTCTTGTTTTCTTATCCATTCTGATACCTTATGTCTTTTAATTGGAGCATTTAGTCCATTGACATTTAGAGTGAATACTGAAAGATATGAATTTAGTGCCAATGTATTGCTTGTAGAGTTGGTGTTTCCGGTAATGTTATCTGATCCTTTCTAGTCTTTGTTGCTTTTTATCATTTTTGTTTTGTTTTGTCTTTTCTCCACTGAAGAATTCCCCTTAAAATTTCTTGCAGGATTGGTTTAGTGGTCACGAGCTCCTTTAATTTTTGTTCATTTGGGAAACTCTTTATCTTTCCTCCTATTTTGAATGACAGCCTTCCTAGATAAAGAATTCTTGGCTGCATATTTTTCCAATTCAGCATGTTGAATCTATCCTGTCACTCCTTTCTGGCCTGCCAAATTTCTGTGGATAAGTCCTTTGAGAACTTGATCTCTTTTCCTTTATATGTTAAGGACTTTTTTCCCCCTTGCTGCTTTCATAATCCTTTCCTTGTCTGTGTATTTTGTGAATTTGACTATGATATTCCTTGATGATTCCAGTTTTTGTTTAATCTAATGTGAGTTCTCTGTGCTTCTTGGATTTTGATATCTGTGTCCTTCCCAAGATTAGTAATGTTTACTGCTATAATTTGCTCACATAAATCTTCTGCCCCTTTTCTCTCTTTTCATCTTCTGGGACTCCTATGACTCAAATGTTATTCCTTTTTAGTAAGTCACTGAGTTCTCTAAGTCTTGTATCATGATCTTTTGCCTATGTTTCCTTCTTTTTTTTCTGCTTCATTATTCTCCATAATTTTATCCTCTATATCACTGATTCACTGCTCTGCTTCATCCATCCTTGCCATCATGGCATCTATTCAAGATTGTATCTCAGTTATAGCATTTTTAATTTTGGCCTGACTAGATTTTATTTCTTTTATCTCCACAGAAAGGATTCTCTGGCGTCTTCTATGCTTTTTCAACCCCAGCTGGTATTCTTACTATTGTGGTTCTAAATTCTAGTTCAGACATCTTACATATATATGTGTTGGTTAAGTCCCTGGCTGTCATTTCTTCCTATTCTTTATTTTGGGGTGAATTCCTTCATTTTATCATTTTGGAAGAAGAAAAAAAAGTATAAAATAAAAAATTAAAGTTAAAAAACTAAGAAGAAAACAAAAAAATCAAATAAAAGAAGCTAGGTCCTAGGTGTTTTTCAATCTGCATGCTGAAAGAAGCTTGATAGAGTATAGAAAAAAGGGAAAGGAAGGAAAAAATAAAGCTAAAAATTTCTATAGTTAAAAATTTATATAATAGAATAAAATAAAATGAAATACAATAAAACATTTTTAAATAAAATATGTTGTAAAAAAATAAAAATAAAATTTTCCTCTTTCTGTATCCAAGAAACAGAAAGAAAAGAGAGAAAAAAAGAAAACAATTAAAGCAAAACAGAAACAAAGAAAATGCACAAATAAATGAACCAGCAAATAGAATAAAACCTGAATGAAGTTACATCCAGTTTCCCCTAGAACTGAAACTATGAATCACTCGATAGTCTGTACACTAAGCAGGCAGAGTGTTGGTCTTCTGGGGGATGTGCTTGGAGGGCACATTTGGGCAGGACTTGGTATAACAGCTTCAGTCTCCACAAGGTGGTGCAGCTTAGCTTACTTGGATGGATCTGTGTGTACCAGGGAGAGCTAGCGTCCTAGTCTCTGGTGCAAGAACTTCGTTCTCTCACTGACCAGCAATCAAGCACCCCTCTTTTGTCTCAGGCCCCTGTCCACTCCCTACCTCTACCCTGTCCATGTCCAAGCTGTTCACCTGCCAGGGGGCACCTCCCTCCAGAGTTTTGTCTCAGATGGGGTTGTGTTCCAAAACCCCACACTTCAGAGACCCCTGTAGCTTGGACCCACACTGACTCTCTGGGGGAGGATCTCACTGAGCAATACCTGGGTGCCAGCTTGCCCCAGAAAATGTTCATGCGATTAGGCAGTTGTAGAGGTTCAGAGATTAAGGCAAATCATAACACATAGCCACTGCCAGGTTTCCCTGGCATACAGCAAATGTAAATGCTTTCTGGGGTCCGCTGAGACCTTTGCCTATGGGGTAGCTGTATGGCCTCTACCAAATGCTCTCCAAACAGGGGAACTGCTTCTCCCTGTGTGGCACCCCTTGACCCCACGGCCTGCTCCTGGGGATTCACCCTACTTTCTCAGCAGAGCACTTCCAGGTACTGAGCTCCAAAACTTCAGACTCTGCACTCTGCTGTTTATAGAATCCTCATGGTATTAAAACCCTCTCCTTTCTCCCTGTCAGTGGTTTGGGGGAACAAATTTCTTATTTAGTCCCTGTGAGTGTTCTTACTCTTTCTCTCTTTCTTTCCAGCAACTTTCAGGGAAAGTGCTCTTCTTGCACGATCCTGATGCACAGCATCTCCACTTTTCTTTTTCTCTCTCTGTCCTTTCTGCAAGAAAACAGCTCCCTACCCTCCACAGCTTTTTTCTCCCCAGTTTACCTCTCTGCAACATGACCCGTGGCTCAAGTTATGCAGATTGTTGCATTTATCCTCAGATCAATAGATGCAAAAATACTCAACAAGATATTAGCCAACCAGATCCAACAATACATTAAAAACATTATTCACCACGAACAAGTGGGATTTATGCCTGGGATGCAGGGCTGGTTCAATATCCACAAAACAATTAACTTGATTCATCACATCAATAAAAGAAAGGACAAGAACCATATGATCCTCTCAATAGATGCAGAGAAGGCATTTGACAAAATACAACATCCTTTCTTGATAAAAACCCTCAAGAAAGTAGGGATAGAAGGAACATACCTTGAAATCATAAACGCCATATATGAAAGACCCAACGCTAATATGATCCTCAATGGGGAAAAACTAGGAGCTTTCCCCCTAAGGTCAGGAACAAGACAGGGATGTCTACTCTCACCACTGTTATTCAACATCATATTGGAAGTCTTAGCCTCTGCAATCAGACAACACAAAGAAATAAAAGGCATCCAAATCAGCCAGGAGGAAGTCAAACTTTCACTCTTCGCAGATGACATGATATTCTATACGGAAAACCCAAAAGATTCCACCAAAAAACTTCTAGCATTGATTCATGAATTCAGCAAAGTTGCAGGATATAAAATCAATGCACAGAAATCAGTTGCATTCCTATACACCACCAAGGAAGTGACAGAAAGAGAAATCAAAGAATCGATCCCATTTACAGTTGCACAAAAAACCATAAAATACCTAGGAATAAATCTAACCAAAGAAGTGAAAAATCTATATATTGAAAACTCTAGAAAGCTTATGAAAGAAGTTGAAGATGACACCAAACAATGGAGAAAGATTCCATGCTCCTAGATAGGAAGAACAAATATTGTTAAAATGTCGATACTACCCAAAGCAATCTACATATTCTATGCAATCCCTATCAAAGTAACATCAGCATTCTTCACAGAGCTAGAACAAATAATCTAAAATTTGTATGGAACCAGAAAAGACCCCCGACTGGCCAAAGTGATCTTGAAAAAGAAAACCAAAGCAGGAGGCATCACAATACCAGACTTCAAGCTATACACAGAGCTGTAACCATCAAAACAGTATGGTACTGGCACAAGAAGAGACACTCAGATCAATGGAACAGAATAGAGAACCCAGAAATAGACCCACAAATGTATGGCCAGCTAATCTTTGAAAGCAGGAAAGAATATCCAATGGCATAAAGACAGTCTCTTCAGCAAGTGGTGCTGGGAAAACTGGACAGCGACATGTAGAAGAATGAACCTGGACCACTTTCTTACACCAGACACAAAAATAAACTCAGAATGGATGAAAGACCTCAATGTAAGACAGGAAGTCATCAAAATCCTCAAGGAAAAGCAGGCAAAAGCCTCTTTGATCTTGGTCACGGCAACTTCTTACTCAACACCTCTCAGGAGGCAAGGGAAACAAAAGCAAAAATGAACTACTGGGACCTCATCAAAATAAAAAGCTTCTGCACAGCGAAGGAAACAATCAGCAAAACTAAAAGGCAACTGACAGAATGGGAGAAGATATTTGCAAACGACATATCAGATAAAGGGTTAGTATCCAAAATCTATAAAGAACTTATCAAAATCAACACCCAAAAAACAAATAATCCAGTGAAGAAATGGGCAAAAGACATGAATAGACACTTCTCCAAAGAAGACATCCAGATGGCCAACTGACACATGAAAAAATGCTCAATATCCACAGATCAGTTTCCTAGGTGTTCAAAATGGTTTGGTTCTGATCTGGCTGCGTTTCAGGAATGAGACAAGTTCAGTGTCTCTATGCTGCTCTTCCATTTTAACTCCTCCCTCCGAAAAGTTTTAATAAAACTTCTTCAGGTTGACTAAGTCATTTCTGGGTCTATTTGCTTTCTGTACTTGAAAGTTTGATTGGTGTTTTTCCCTTATCATTTTCCCCATTGTTATTGTTTTTTACCATTGGAAATTTCTTTCCTGCAGAGTGCCTGGGTGATTCATTAAGTTAAGTGTCCGACTTTGGCTCAGGTCATGATCTTATGAGTCACGAGTTCGAACCTTATATCTGTATCTGCACTAACAGCTCAGAGACTGGAGCCTGCCTCGGATCTGTGTCTCCCTCTCTCTCTAACCCTCCCCTGTTCACACTCTGTCTCTCTCTGTCTCTCTCTCTCTCTCAAAAATAAATAAACAATAAAAATTTTAAAACAAGGGAATTTCTTTCCTTCTGTTTTTAGTGGTATGTAAAGGTGGGAAAGTAGACAGATGTGTTCAATTTACCATCTTTTCCTAGCGCCTTTCATCCTCATGGACAAATTTCTCAACCAACTTTGTCAGAGTAGGAAATTTAACTTATTCTAAGCTTAAAACTAGAAATTTTCAATTAGCAAGAGGACAAATATATAAGAGGCAATTAAGATGAAAACATCTAAGTTCATGAAGTATAAGGTTTAATCATATGTAGCTTTATCTGAAAAATTTAAGTGGATATTTGTGCAATTTTAACAGTGATAGTGTCTAGACACACTTGAATATTTGTACCTTATTATTCCAAATTAATTTATCTGTGGAATGCCTACTATATGATAAACACTCTTCTGTGGACACTGTACACATTAGTAAAGAAAACAAAGTTTTTGCATTTAAAACATTGACAGTTTGTGAAAAATCCAGGTTTGGAATTCAGATTTGATTTAATTCCAGGGCTCACACTATTTGTTAACCAGTAAACTCTCTTGCCTGGGGTAGATTAAAAAGAGGAAAATATGGAATTCTCTTTAAATCCTAAGCAGTCTCCATCAAAGATTTTCTGGTTACCAGAGCCATCATATATATCTACCTTTCCCATTTTTTTTGAAGATGAGGTTTATTAAAAGAAATAAAAAAGCTTGCATTCATACTTAATGGGGAAAAACTGAGAGCTTTTCCCTTAAAGTCAGGCATAAGGTAAGGATGTCCACTCTCACCACTTTTATTCAACATAATAGTGGAAGTTATAGCCACAGCAAAGAGACAACAAAAAGAAATAATAGGCATCCAAATTGGTAAGGAAAAAGTAAAACTTTCACTATTTGCAGATGACATGATAATATATTTAGAAAACCCTAAAGACTCTGCCAAAAAACTACTAGACCTGATAAATTAATTGAGTAGGGTTGAAAGATACAACACCAATGTACAGAAATCTGTTGCATTTCTACACACTAATAATGAAGTAGCAGAAAGAGAAAGTAAGAAAGCAATCCCATTTACAATTGCACCAAAAACCATAAGATACCTAGGAATAAACCTAACCAAAGAGGTAAAATATCTGTAAAGGTAAAATATCCTCTGAAAACTATAAAACATTGATGAAGGAAATTGAAAATGACACAAAGAAATGGAAAGACATCCCATGCTCATCGATGGGAAGAACAAAAATTGTGAAAATATCTATACTACCTAAAACAATCTACACATTTAATACAATCTCTATCAAAATGCCTGTAACATTTTTACAGAGGTAGAACAATTAAAAAAATTATATGAAGCCACAAAAGACCCCAAATAGGCAAAGCGATCTTGACAAAGAAAAACAAAGGTGGACATATCACAATTCTAGATTTCAAGTTATACTAAACAGCTGTAGTAATCAAAACACTGTGGTGCTGGCACAAAAATAGACACATAGATCAATGGAACATAATAGAAAGCCTAGAAATAAACCCAAATTAAATGGTTGATTAATTTTTGACAATGAAGAAAAGAATATGCAATGGGAAAAAGCCTCTTCAACAAATGGTGTTGGGAAAACTGGACAGCTACATGCAAAAGAATGCAATTGGACAACATTCTTACACCATACACAAAAATAAACTCAAAATGGATTAAGGACCTAAATTTGAGACTTGAAACCATAAAAATTCTAGAAGAGAGCACTGGCAGTAGTTTCTCTGACATTGGTTATAGCAACATCATTCTAGATATGTCTTCTGAGGCAAGGGAAATGAAAGCGAAGATAAACTATTAGGACTACATGAAAATATGGAAGGAAACAATCAACAAAACCAAAGGGCAGCCTATGGAATGGGAGAAAATATTTCCAAATGGTACAAAGAACTTATGCAACTCATTGCTCAACACACACACACACACACACACACACACACACACACACAAACAATCCAATTAGAAAATGAGCAGAAGACATCAACAGATATTTCTCCAAAGAGAACATAGAGATGGCCAACAACACATGAAAAGATGCTCAACATCACTCATCATCAGCGAAGTACAGATCAGAAAACCATGAGATATCATCTCACACCTGTCAGAATGACTAAAATAAAAACAGAGACAATTTTTGGTCAGGATGTAGAAAAAAAGAAACGGTTTTACAATGTTGGTGAGAATACAGACTGGTGCAGCAAATGTGGAAAACAGAATGAAGGTGCCTCAAATAATTAAAAATAGAACTACTCTACAATCCAGTAATTGCATCACTTGGTATTTACCCAAAAGATAAGAAGACATTAATTTGAAGGGTTACATGCACACCACAGTGTATTAAAAAAAAACCAACTTCATTGATTTGACTGTAAAATCTCCAAAAAAAACACTTTTTGAGATCTTATGGATATACTCTTGTCTCAGAAAAAGACAGCCCAGTGAGAGATATAATTGAGAAAAATCTCATTCTGGAACATTTGTAGTGTAGCCAGCCCTTTACTTCTGGTATTTTGTCTTTTTCATCTTATGTTATAGCCTTTAATTGAAAGAAGAAAATATAAATTCCATTTGGACCTTGAAGTTTCTTAGTGATCCACCAACATTGCCTGGAGATCATTTTTCATTCTCAACTGAGGATAGCATTCACTTTCTACAAAAATCTGCATAATGGGAAGTCTTTATTGCATTCTGTATACATTTCCTATGAAGATAGAAACTTATCTGAGTAAAATTGAAGCATATAGTCAGATATTTTTTAAAGAGTATATGGTTTTTAAAATAGCCACAACTTAATTTTTTTAATAATAGCTAAACTATTGTTTCTATCACTGATGTTTCAAAGTTCAGTGTAGATTGAATTAACACTATTTAAGGCTTCTGTCATATCAAAGCAACTGGTGACTTTATATTACATATACAATGCCAAAACATTTAGAGGAAAATTGAAGTCATAAATAGCACAGAAATTTAAGAAGCAATTTAAATACATAAACAAGATGGTGAGTCCTTTCACAGTTTTAATGTCTATGATAATATGAGTCTTAGAAGAAGAATTAAAATAGAGGTTGTTTTCACTAAATTTACCTTTTAATTTTTATTAATTCAAGCATCACATAGACAACTCAGTGAATATTTCTCTGTTATTTAAAATCTCAGAATTATTGGGATCCTGGAAGATGGTGGCGTAGGAGGACGCTGGGCTCACTGCGCGTCCTGCTGATCACTTAGATTCCACCTACACCTGCCTAAATAACCCAGAAAACTGCCAGAAGACTAGCAGAACGGAGTCTCCAGAGCCAAGCGCAGATGAGAGGCCCACAGAAGAGGGTAGGAAGGGCAGTGAGGCGGTACGCGCTCCACGGACTGGCGGGAGGGAGCCAGGGCTGAGGGGCGGACCGCCAGCCAAGCAGAGCCCCCGAGTCTGGCTGGCAAAAGCAGAGGGGCCGGACTGAGTGTGTTCCCACAGCAAGCGGGACTTGACATCTGGAAGGTTATAAGCTAACAGCTCTGCTCGGAGAACGGGAAGGCTGGAGGACAACGGGAGGGAGAGTTGTTGAGCCCCGGATGACAGAGCTCAGCTTGGCGGGGAACAAAGGCGCTCGCCAGCACCATCTCCCTCGCCCATCCCACAGCCAAAATCCCAAAGGGAACCAGTTCCTGCCAGGGAACTTGCTTGCGCCACGCAAACACCCAACACTGTGCTTCTGCGGATCCATCCCTCCGGGGAGTCTGACTCCCTCCCGGTGCCACAGGGCCCCTCCTTAAGCAGATCTCCGAAAGAAAAGCAAGCTGAGCCTACTCCTCCCGCCCCCATGCACCTTGCCGATCCACCCCAGCTAATACGCCAGATCCCCAGCACCACAAGCCTGGCAGTGTGCAAGTAGCCCAGACGGCCACGCCACCCCACAGTGAATCCCGCCCCTAGGAGAGGGGAAGAGAAGGCACACACCAGTCTGACTGTGGCCCCAGGGGTGGGCTGGGGGCAGACATCAGGTCTGACTGCGGCCCCGCCCACCAACGCAAGTTATTCAAGACAGCACAGGGGAAGTGCCCCACAGTCCCGCACCACTCCAGGGACTATCCAAAATGACGAATCGGAAGAATTCCCCTCAGAAAAACGTCCAGGAAATAACAACAGCTAACAAACTGATCAAAATGATTTAAACAATATAACAGAAAGTGAATTTAGAATAATAGTCATAAAATTAATCTCTGGGCTTGAAAACAGTATAAAGGACAGCAGAGAATCTCTTGCTACAGAGATCAAGGGACTAAGGAACAGACAGGAGGAACTAAAAAATGCTATCAATGAGCTGCAAAATGAAATGGAGACAACTACGGCTCTGATTGAAGAGGCAGAGGAGAGAATAGGTGAACTAGAAGATAAAATTATGGAAAAAGAGGAAGCTGAGAAAAAGAGAGATAAAAAAATCCAGGAGTATGAGGGGAAAATTAGAGAACTAAGTGATGCACTAAAGATAAATAATATACGCATAATTGGTATTCCAGAGGAGGAAGAGAGAGGGAAAGGTGCTGAAGGTGTACTTGAAGAAACCATAGCTTAGAACTTCCCTGATCTGGGGAAGGAAAAAGGCATTGAAATCCAAGAGGCACAGAGAACTCCCTTCAGACGTAACTTGAATCAATCTTCTGCATGACATATCATAGTGAAACTGGCAAAATACAAGGATAAAGAGAAAATTCTGAAAGCAGCTAGAGATAAATGTGCTCTAACATTTAAAGGGAGACCTATAAGACTCGTGACCGATCTCTCTACTGAAACTTGGCAGGCCAGAAAGGATTGGCACGAGATCTTTAGTGTGCTAAACAGAAAAAATATGCAGCCGAGAATCCTTTATCCAGCAAGTCTGTCATTTAGAATGGAAGGAGAGATAAAGGTCTTCCCAAACAAACAAAAACTGAAGGAATTCGTCACCATTAAACCAGCCCCACAAGAGATCCTAAGGAGGATCCTGTGAGACAAAGTACCAGAGACATCGCTACAAGCATGAAACCTACAGACATCACAATGACTCTAAACCCATATCTTTCTATAATAACACTGAATGTAAATGGACTAAATGCACCAACTAAAAGGCACAGGGTATCAGAATGGATAAAAAAACAAGACCCATCTATTTGCTGTCTACAAGGGACTCATTTTAGACCTGAGGACACCTTCAGATTGAGAGTGAGGGGTTGGAGAACTATTTGTCATGCTACTGGAAGTCAAAAGAAAGCTGGAGTAGCCATACTTACATCAGACAAACTAGACTTTAAATTAAAGGCTGTAACAAGAGATGAAGAAGGGCATTATGTAATAATTACAGGGTCTATCCATCAGGAAGAGCTAACAATTATAAATGTCTATGTGCCGAATACAGGAGCCCCCAAATATATAAAACAATTACTCACAAACATAAGCAACCTTATTGATAAGAATGTGGTAATTGCAGGGGACTTTAACACTCCACTTAAAGAAATGGATAGATCATCTAGACACATGGTCAATAAAGAACCAAGGGCCCTGAATGATACATTGGATCAGATGGACTTGACAGATCTATTTAGAACTCTGCATCCCAAAGCAACAGAATATACTTTCTTCTCGAGTGCACATGGAACATTCTCCAAGTAGATCACATACTGGGTCACAAAACAGCCCTTCATAAGTATACAAGAATTGAAATCATACCATGCATACTTTCAGACCACAATGCTATGAAGCTTGAAATCAACCACAGGAAAAAGTCTGGAAAACCTCCAAAAGCATGGAGGTTAAAGAACACCCTACTAAAGAATGAATGGGTCAACCAGGCAATTAGAGAAGAAATTAAAAAATATATGGAAACAAAAGAAAATGAAAATACAACAATCCAAACGCTTTGGGATGCAGCGAAGGCAGTCCTGAGAGGAAAATACATTGCAATCCAGGCCTATCTCAAGAAACAAGAAAAATCCCAAATACAAAATCTAACAGCACACCTAAAGGAAATAGAAGCAGAGCAACAAAGACACCTGAAACCCAGCAGAAGAAGAGAAATAATAAAGATCAGAGCAGAAATAAACAATATAGAATCTAAAAAAACTGTAGAGCAGATCAATGAAACCAAGAGTTGGTTTTTGAAAAAATAAACAAAATTGATAAACCTCTAGCCAGGCTTCTCAAAAAGAAAAGGGAGATGACCCAAATAGATAAACTCATGAATGAAAATGGAATTATTACAACCAAACCCTGAGAAATACAAGCAATTATCAGGGAATACTATGAAAAATTATATGCCAACAAATTGGACAACCTGGAAGAAATGGACAAATTCCTAAACACCCACACCCTTCCAAAACTCAATCAGGAGGAAATAGAAAGCTTGAACAGACCCATAACCAGCAAAGAAATTGAATCAGTCATCAAAAATCTCCCAACAAATAAGAGTCCAGGACCAGATGGCTTCCCAGGGGAGTTCTACCAGACGTTTAAAGCAGAGATAATACCTATCCTTCTCAAGCTATTCCAAGAAATAGAAAGGGAAGGAAAACTTCCAGACTCATTCTATGAAGCCAGTATTACTTTGATTCCTAAACCAGACAGAGACCCAGTAAAAAAAAGAGAACTACAGGCCAATATCCCTGATGAATATGGATGCAAAAATTCTCAATAAGATACTAGCAAATCGAATTCAACGGCATATAAAAAGAATTATTCACCATGATCAAGTGGGATTCATTCCTGGGATGCAGGGCTGGTTCAACATTCGCAAATCAATCAACGTGATACATCACATTAATAAAAGAAAGAGAAGAACCATATGATCCTGTCAATCAATGCAGAAAAAGCCTTTGACAAAATTCAGCATCCTTTCTTAATAAAAACTCTCGAGAAAGTCGGGATAGAAGAAACATACTTAAAGATCATAAAAGCCATTTATGAAAAGCCCACAGCTATTATCATCCTCAACGGGGAAGAACTGAGAGCTTTTTCCCTGAGATCAGGAACACGACAGGGATGTCCACTCTCACCGCTGTTGTTTAACATAGTGTTGGAATTCTAGCATCAGCAATCAGACAACAAAAGGAAATCAAAGGCATCAAAATTGACAAAGATGAAGTCAAGCTTTCACTTTTTGCAGATGACATGATATTATACATGAAAAATCCAATAGACTCCACCAGAAGTCTGCTAGAACTGATACATGAATTTAGGAAAGTTGCAGGATACAAAACCAATGTACAGAAATCAGTTGCAATCTTATACACTAATAATGAAGCAACAGAAAGACAAATAAAGAAACTGATTCCATTCACAATTGCACCAAGAAGCATAAAATACCTAGGAATAAATCTAACCAAAGATGTAAAAGATCTGTATGCTAAAAACTATAGAAAGCTTATGAAGGAAATTGAAGAAGATATAAAGAAATGGAAAAACATTCTGTGCTCATGGATTGGAAGAATAAATATTGTCAAAATGTCAATACTACCCAAAGCTATCTACACATTCAATGCAATCCCAATCAAAATGGCACCAGCATTCTTCTTGAAGCTAGAACAAGCAATCCTAAAATTCATATGGAACCACAAAAGGCCCGGAATAGCCAAAGTAATATTGAAGAAGACCAAAGCAGGAAATATCACAATCCCAGACTTTAGCCTCTACCACAAAGCTGTCATCATCAAGACAGCATGGTATTGGCACAAAAACAGACACATAGACCAATGGAATAGAATAGAAACCCCAGAACTAGACCCACAAACATATGGCCAACTAATTTTGACAAAGCAGGAAAGAATATCCACTGGAAAAAAGATAGTCTCTTTAACAAATGGTGCTGGGAGAACTGGCCAGCAACATGCACAAGGTTGAAACTAGACCACTTTCTCACACCACTCACAAAAATAAACTCAAAATGGATAAAGGACCTGAATGTGAGGCAGGAAACCATCAAAACCCTAGAGGAGAAAGCAGGAAAAGATCTCTTTGACCTCAGCTGTAGCAATTTCTTACTTGATGCATCCCCAAAGGCAAGGGAATTAAAAGCAAAAATGAACTACTGGGACCTCATGAAGATAAAAAGCTTCTGCACAGCAAAGGGCACAATCAACAAAACTAAAAGGCAACCAACGGAATGGGAAAAGATATTTGCAAATGACATACCGGACAAAGGGCTAGTATCCAAAATCTGTAAAGAGCTCACCAAACTCCACACCCAAAAAACAAACAATTCAGTGAAGAAATGGGCAGAAAACATGAATAGACACTTCTCTAAAGAAGACATCGGGATGGCCAACAGGCACATGAAAAGATGCTCAATGTCGCTCCTCATCAGGGAAATACAAATCAGAACCACACTCAGATATCACCTCACGCCAGTCAGAGTGGCCAAAATGAACAAATCAGGAGACTATAGATGCTGGAGAGGATGTGGAGAAACAGAACCCTCTTGCACTGTTGGTGGGAATGCAAATTGGTGCAGCCGCTCTGGAAAGCAGTGTGGAGGTTCCTCAAAAAATTAAAAATAGACCCACCCTATGACCCAGCAGTAGCACTGCTAGGAATTTACCCAAGGGATACAGGAGTACTGATGCATAGGGGCACTTGTACCCCAATGTACCCCAATGTTTATAGCAGCACTCTCAACAATAGCCAAATTATGGAAAGAGCCTAAATGTCCATCAACTGATGAATGGATAAAGAAATTGTGGTTTATATACACAATGGAGTGCTACGTGGCAATGAGAAAGAATGAAATATGGCCCTTTGTAGCAACATGGATGGAACTGGAGAGTGTGATGCTAAGTGAAATAAGCCATACAGAGAAAGGCAGATACCATATGTTTTCACTCTTATGTGGATCCTGAGAAACTTAACAGAAACCCATGGGGGAGGGGAAGGAAAAAAAAGAGGTTAGAGTGGGAGAGAGCCAAAGGATAAGAGACTCTTAAAAACTGAGAACAAATTGAGGGTTGATGGGGGGTGGGAGGGAGGGGAGGGTGGGTGATGGGTATTGAGGAGGGCACCTTTTGGGATGAGCACTGGGTGTTGTATGGAAACCAATTTGACAATAAACTTCATATATTGAAAAAAACATCTCAGAATTATTATTTTGAGTTATGTGCAATGCATCACTCAAACCATAAAATTGTGTCAATGTCTTGAAGGCAGTTTAAGGAAATGCTTAATTTTCTATTGTTTAAGTTCTTTTACTAGTTTACAATTTCTACTTCTATTGTTTTTAGAGTTGATTAAAAACTTACTTTTACTTAGTTTACAGTTTCTACTTTTTATTGTTTTAAGAGAGATGATTAAAAACTCTCAACATAATGTATTTCAACAAATAAAGGCCATATATTGTAAGCCCTAGCTAACATTATACTCAATGGTGAAAGGTTGAAAGCTTTTCCTCTAAGATCAGAATCATGGCAAGGGTGCCCACTCTCACCACTCCTATTCAAGATACTAGTAAAGCCCTAGCCAGAGCAATCAAGCAAGAAAAATAAACAAGAGGCATCAGAATTGGAAGGGAAGAAGTAAAATTATCTCTATTTGCAGATGTATGATTTTATATATAGAAAATCCTCAAGACCACTAAAATTTAGTAAAGTTGTAGGGTACAAAATCAACATGCAGAAGTCAGTAGCATTTCTGTACACCAACAACAAATTATCTCAAAATGGAATAAAGAAAGCAACTCAGTTTACAATACCATTAAAAATAATAAAAAACTTAGGAATAAATTGAACCAAGAGGTGAAAGTTCTCTACACTGAAAACAGATAAAAACATTGAAGAAAGAAATTGAAGGCACAAGTAAATGGAAATATATCCGTTGTTCATGTGTTGGAAGGATTAATATTGTTAAAATGTCCATACTACCCAAAGCCATCTATAGATTCTATGCGTTCTTCTCAAGACTCCAACGACATGTTTTACAAAAATAGAACAAATTTAACATTGTATAGAACCACAAAAGACACTGAATAGCCAAAGGAATCTTGAAAATAAAAGACCAAAACTGGAGACATCACATCTCCTTGATTTCAAACTATGTTACAAAGCCATAGTAATCAAAACAGTATGTTAATGGCATAAAAATATACATAAATCATGGGGCGCCTGGGTGGCGCAGTCGGTTAAGCGTCCGATTTCAGCCAGGTCACGATCTCGCGGTCTGTGAGTTCGAGCCCCGCGTCAGGCTCTGGGCTGATGGCTCAGAGCCTGGAGCCTGTTTCCGATTCTGTGTCTCCCTCTCTCTCTGCCCCTCCCCCGTTCATGCTCTGTCTCTCTCTGCCCCAAAAATAAATAAACGTTGAAAAAAAAAATTAGGGGCGCCTGGGTGGTGCAGTCATTTAAGCGTCTGACTTCAGCCAGGTCACGATCTCGCGGTCCGTGAGTTCGAGCCCCGCGTCGGGCTCTGGGCAGATGGCTCGGAGCCTGGAGCCTGTTTCCGATTCTGTGTCTCCCTCTCTCTCTGCCCCTCCCCCGTTCATGCTCTGTCTCTCTCTGTCCCAAAAATAAATAAACTTAAAAAAAAAAAAAAAGAAAAAAAAATTAAAAAAAAATATACATAAATCAATGGAACAGAATTGAGAGCCCAGAAATAAACTCACGCATACATAGTCAATTACTAATTGACAAAGTAGCAAAGCATACTCTATGGAGAAAAGACAATATCTTAAAAAAAAATAGTTCTTGGAAAATTGGATATTCACATGCAAAAGAAGGAAACTAGGCCCTTATCTTACATCACTCACAAAAATTAATTCAAAACGGATTAAAGACTTCTATGTAAGACCCCAAACCATAAACCTCCTAGAAGAAAACATAGGGAAAAAACCTCTTGATATGGGTCTTGGCAATGATTTTTTGAATATGGCATCTAAAGCACAAGTAACAAAATAAAAAATAAACAACTGGGACTGCATCAAACTAAAAATATTCTGCAAAGCAAATGATCAATAAAATGAAAAGGCAGCCTAACAACTAGGAGAAAATATTTAAAACCACATATCTGATAACAGGTTAATATCCAAAATATGTGAGGAATTATATAACTCAATAGCAAAACAATCAAATGATCTGATTTAAAAATTGGTCATAGAACCTGAATAGACATTCTTCTTAAGAAGACATACAGATGGCCAACAGACACATGAAAAGATGATCAGCATCAGTAATCATCAGGGAAATGCAAGTCAAAACCACAATGAATTATCACCTCCTAAAAAGTCAGAGTGCTGGTATTAAAAAGACAAGAGGGGCGCATTGGTGGCTCAGTCAGTTAAGCGTCTGACTTCGGCTCAGGTCATGATCTCACAGTGGTGTGTTTGAGCCCTGCATCGGGCTCTGTGCTGATAGCTCAGAGCCTGGAGCCTCCTTTGGATTCTGTGTCTCCCTCTCTATCCCTCCCCTGCACGCACTCTTTCTCTCTCTGTCTCTCAATAATAAATAAAAATGTTAAAAAAATTTTTTTTAAAAACACAAGAAATACGAAGTGTTGGCAAGGATATGGAGAAAAGGGAGTCATTGTGCACTGTTGGTAGAAGAGTAAATTGGTACAGCTGCTCTGGAAAACAGTATGGAGTTCCCTCAAAAAAAATTAAAGACAGAAATAGCGTACAATCTAATAACTTCATTTCTGGGTATTTACCCAAGGAAAATAAAAGCACTAATTTGAGAAGATATATGCACTCCTATGTTCATTGTAGCATTATTTACAATAGTCAAGATATGGAAGCAACCTAAATGTCTACTGATAGATGAATGGATAAAGAAGATGTGGCATACCTACATAATGGAATATTACTCACCTCTATGAGAATGAAATCTTGCCATTTGTGACTACATGGATGGACCTAGAGGGTACTATGCTAAGTGAAATAAGCCAGAGGATTACAAATACCATGTGATTTCACTTATATGTGGAATCTAAAAAAAATGGACAAACAAAACAAAAAGAAAATAACTACAGAAAACAAATTGGTCATTGCTAGAGGGGAGAGAGTGGAGAGGATAGGTGAAATGGGAGAAGGGGATTAACAAGCACAAACTTCCATTTATAAAATAATAAGTGATAAAGATGAAAAGTACAGCATAGAGAATATAGTCAATAATAAATATTGTGGTAACTTTGTATGGTGACAGATGGTAACTATACAACATGGTATTTGTAGTGTATAATTTTTGAGTCACTATGCTGTATACCTGAAACTAATATATGTCAACTATACTTCAATTTTAAAAACCCAGAAAACAAAAACACACAAGCAAACAAAAAGTATGGTGCTGCTAAAAGACAGGTATATAGACCAATGAAACAGAATGGAGAGTCTAGAAATAAACCCATGTGTATATGGTTAACTAATCTTCAACAAGGGTGCCCTGTATACATAACAGGGAAAGTATAGTCTCATCAACAAATCATGCTGGGAAAACCGAATGTTCATATGCAAAAGAATGATATTAGAACTTTATGTTACACCATACACAAAAATGAACTCTAAATTGATTAAAGACTTAAAATGTTATATCTGAAACTGTAAAACTCCTAGAAGAAAATATAGGAGAAAATCTTCATCACATTGTCCTGGCAGTGATTTCATGGCTATGCCATCAAAAGCATTGGCAACAAAAGCAGATATAGACGAGAGGGACTATATCAAACTAAAACATTTCACACAGCAAAGGAAAAAATTAATAGAGTTAAAAGACAACATATGAAATGGGGGAAATATTTGCAATCCATGTATCTAATAAAGGGTTAATATCTAAGACAGAAGGAATTCCTTCAACTTAATAGCAAAAAGCAGATAACCTGATTTTAAAATGGGCAAATATGGGGCGCCTGGGTGGCGCAGTCGGTTGAGCGTCCGACTTCAGCCAGGTCACGATCTCGCGGTCCGTGAGTTGGAGCCCCGCGTCAGGCTCTGGGCTGATGGCTCAGAGCCTGGAGCCTGTTTCAGATTCTGTGTCTCCCTCTCTCTCTGCCCCTCCCCCATTCATGCTCTGTCTCTCTCTGTCCCAAAAATAAATAAATGTTGAAAAAAAATTTAAAAAAAAAATGGGCAAATAGATATTTCTCCACAGAAGACACAGAAATGGTCAACAGGTGTATGAAAAGATGTTAATATCAATAATCAAGAGAGAAATACAAATCAAAACCATAATGAGATATTACTTCACACTTGTCAGGATGGCTTTATTTAAAAAAATGAAAAAAGGTAAGTATTATTGAGGATGCATAGAAATTGGAACCCTAGTACACTGTTGGTGGGGATATTGAATGGTGCAGCTGCTATGGAACACAGTATGGATTTTCCTCGAAATATTAAAAATAGAAATACCCAGAAATCCCACTTCTGGGTATTTACACAAAAGAATTGAAGTCAGGATCTCAAAGAACAATTTTTACTCCCATGATCATTGCAGCATTATTTGCCATAGCAAAGATGTGAAAACAATCTAAAAGTCTATCAGTGGATGAATGGATAAAGAAAATGTGGTATGTACAGAGTGGAATATCAGCCTTATAAAAAGGAGATCCTTTCATATGTGACAACATGAATGAACCTTGAAGACTTCTGCTAAATGAAATTAGCCAGCAACAGAAGTACAAATATTTCATCATTCCACTTATATGAGGTATCAAAATGGTCAAAAGCATAGAAGCATAAAGAATGGTGGTTGTCAGGGGCTTGGAGAAGGGAGAAATAGGGAGCTGCTATTCAGTGGATATAAAGTTTCAGTTCTGCAAGATGATTAAGTTCTGGAGATCTGTTGTATAGTATTGTGCCTATGGTTAACAATACTGTATTATACACCTAAACATTTGTTAAGAGAAATAGATCTCATGTTACGTGTTCTTACCATATTAATAATAATTTTAAAAGAATGTCAATGAATCAAAGGATAAGACATGATTACCTAAAGACTACTTTTTCTCCTAAAGCTTGTATTCAGTCATGTTAAGGAAAGTCACCTGTTTGTCCTCTCAGGTATAAAAAATAAAAATCAGGAGCAAAGAGGAGAAAAATTAATGACAAACTTTTTTCTCACTGTAATTTCTCACTGTTGTTCTTGCTTTATTCTGTTTGCTTGTTTCTGGTCAAAATCTACATCAATTCTCTTAGGGGGTACCAATAAAAGTGATTCCTGAATATTTTTTTAGAGAGTAACTTGAAATGACCATTTTTTGTGGTCTCATTCCTGAGATAGGTCATAATATTTTTAATGGTAACTTTAAAATTTTATCTGAGGTTATATAATATTCTATTTACGTTTCTGTAAAAGTATTCTAAAATATCTTTTCGGTAGTACTCAACCCTTGTTGTGCATCAGAATTATCTGTGGAGATTTTGGAAATACACATTGCTGGCCCCTGGAGATTCTGATTCAGTGATTCCTGGGTAGGCCCCAGACACCTGCATTTATAGAAGAATTTCCCAGGTGATTCTAATATACTTCAAGTTTAAGAACCACCATTATAATACACTATAGAGGCTATTTTTGCACCTATTCATCCCTAATATTACTAAAATAGAAAGTTTGGTTGAACTGGCCAACAGATATTAAAGTAGAGAGCCAATGACAGTCTCTTGTCTTGATCTTGATCAGATTATATGGAATATATATTTTCTACATTATTTTAGCCAAAATGTATCAAAATGAATTTTATTTTTTTTAAAAAGCTTTTGCGAAAGAGACTTCAATTGTTTCGGATTTTTTTTTTCTTTATTTGATCTGTTTGAGAGAATATGACATTCTCAATCTGGTCATCTAAATGTGCATCTCAGTTCTAATGATGCCATCTGCTTAATATTTTGGGCCATATCTCAATTTGTACTGAGATACTGTAACTTTATGGTATCTATAGATCAATCTTTTTCATTTTCAGACATAGGGGATTTTTAAAAAGTTTTCTCTGGATTGCTTTGAGTCAGATGATGTAGTCTTTATGATAAAATTTAAAGTTTGTTGAGACTTGGCTTATGACCTAGTAAATGATTTGTCTATGCTTGAAAAAACTATTTTCTGTAACTGTTGATTGCTATATTTCATATATGAGATCAAGTTTGCTTGTTTTTGCTAGTTGTTCATATTTCCTATATACTTTTTGTCAGTTTAATCTGTTATTATCACAACTATAATTATGAACTTAACATTTTATCTTCATTCTTCAGTCAATATTATTTCAAATCTTCATGTTTTAGGTGTCCATAAATTTAATATTGCTAAGTCTTCCTATTCAATTGTCATTTATCATATGTAGTAACAATCTTTAGATACAATAATTCTTTTCTGTCTTAACATCTATTGGTAGTTTTTGCTCACGATGTCTTTTCTAGTATTTTTACTGTTAATAAAAGCATAGAAGTAAATACTATCTTTTATCAATTTACTAATGGGTCTCTTTTTTAATTAGAGAATTTAATTCATGCACATTTATTGTGATTACTGATATATTTAATACTTATCATATTAGTGCTTTTCATGTGTTTCCTTCTTAATGACATTTTTATAGTTTTATTTTTGCCCACTTCCAAACTTTCTTCGAGTTAATTATGTTTTCTCTAAACACTTCTAATTTCTTCTCCATATATATATATATATATATATACACACACATATGTATGTACATATACATATATATATATACATATGTTTATGTATATACATATGTATATACATATACATATGTATATACATATACATATACATATATATATGACACTCATTATTAAAAATATCTTTTACCAGACACCTGGGTGGCTCAATTGGTTAAGCATCCAACTCTTGGTTTTGGCTTAGGTAATGATCTCACAGTTCATGAGTTTGAGCCCCATGTCAGGCTCCATGCTGACAGCACAGAGCCTACTTGGGATTCTCTCTCCCTGTCTCTCTGCCCCTCCCCTGCTCACTCGGTCTCTCTCTCTCAAAATAAATAAATATACTTAAAAAGTAAATAAAAATATCTTTACTGAAATATATTTAAAAGGCACACATATCATAAGCTCAGTGAATTTTTACATTTTGCCGCCAGTCACCAATTACCCTTCTCAAAGAGTAACCAGTATCCTGACTTCTAACACCAGAGATTTTATATTTATAATATATATGTATGTTATATATATAAAGGATATACATACATAAATGACTCAAACATAAAAAGAATGTTCAACTTTACCCATAATATGAGAAACTAAAATTACACTAAGATACCATTTCTCACTTACCAGATAAGCAGAAATTTTAAAAGCTTGGCAACATATTCTATGTGGGATAACAGGCACTTTTATACATTACTGATAGGAATGCAAATTGGTACAAAACTTACGGAGGCATATTTGGCATACATAACAAAACTACATAAATTCTTAACTTTTTATTTAGAAATTCTACTTCTGGGCCTTTACCCTGAATATGTATCTCTAACTTTATGAAAATTAATATGCAAAAATGTATTCATTGCAGCATTTTTTTCAGCTGCACAATATTGGAAACAATATATGTCCATCTATGGAGATTGGTTAAATCTCCAATCTATGGAGATTGGTTACAGTGAGGTATTTTGGAAATTTATGAGAAAAAAGATCTCTGAGGCTGCTATGGAATGATTTGTAGGATACATTGTTTAGTGAGAAAAGTAAATTTAAAATTTTATGTAGCATATAGTATGCTATTTTTTGTGTAAGAAAGGAGATATAAAAAATGTAATAGCGTCTGTTTATTTTTGCAAAAAGAAGCACAGGAAGGAAAAGCTGAGAAAGATTGGCTATCTACTGGGAATTAGTAGAAATGAAGATTTGGGTATGAGGGAATGAATCTTCTTGAAGTATAATTTTTCATGCAGTTTTGACCTTCCTAATCATGCTAATATTTTACATTTTCAAATTAAACCCACAGAGTTAGGTAAGAGAATGAGGGGAATCTAAAATGGAACATGGATATAAATAAGTGAAGCTAAGTATTTCAAATGAAAAAAATACAGCCATGTTGAAGGTGTGGGGCAATGTGGCCAAGTAACTTTTAGATACAATATTTTGAAATTTTAACCTTGGACTAAAGACTGAAAGAACTGTACGCAAATGTTGAGCTCTAGTCAGTAAGAGTGCTTACTGCACTGTTGCAGGTTAGCAATCTCTTAACTACTTTATGTAATTTTAAGGACTAGGCAAATAAGTACAGATCTTTCTTGGTTTACTATGGGGTTATGTCCCGATAAACCTATTGTAATTTGAAAATACTTAAGTCAAAGATGTATTTAATACACTTTACCTACACAACATCATAGGTTAGCGTAGCCTAACTCAAACATGCTCAGAACACTTGTTATTAGCTGACCATTGGGCAAAATCATCTAACACAAAGCCTATTTTATAATAAAATGTTGAATACCTTATGTAACTTAATTGAATAGTGTACTGAAAGTGAAAAAGCAGAATGGTTGTAGAGGTACGGATTGGTTGTTTACCCTTGTGATTATGTGGCTGGCTGGCAACTGTAGCTCACTGCCATTGCCAAGCATCTTGAGAGAGTATCACATAGCATATCGATAGCCCAGGAAAAGATCAAAATTTAAAGTATGGTTTCTATTGAATGCATATTGCTTTTGGACCACAATTAAGTAAAAAAAATTGTTAAGTTGAACCACCACAAGTTGGGTAGTATCTGTATATATGTTGAGGGTAATAGAAGTCTAGTTTATCACCATTGTTGATATGAGTATAGCTATGCAATGGGGGAAGATTAGCGTAAAGCCAGTGATATTGGATTGGCACTGGAGGTGTTCGTATGAATTCATGGCTTTTTCTATATGTATGTATGTACATATATATGTATGTATCTATCTATTTGTACATGTGTATATAGAAATACACATACATACATTTCCTAGCTCTGTGTACTAAAGGCATAGAAATGACACTCTAGTAGCAGTGAGTACACTTAGCACCCAAATCTTACTTTCTAAATAACATTTTCACTAAATGAACCAGTGCTCCAAGGAAAAGAAACAAGAGCTGGAGCAGAGAAACTAAAAAATGAGCCTGGGATATCATCTTATGCCAAAAATTATGAATGCTCAAAAATCATGGGGACATGTCAAAAGGATACAAGAACAAGCTTGAAAGGGGCCCGTTGATCAAATTTGGGGTAATTTAAATACCAAAATAAATAATTATAATAATAAATTATAATTTATAGAATAAAATAAGGTTCTATGAGTATATTCTGATATAAATGAATAGTGAATAATAATGGAGAAGGAAAAATCCCCTCCTTACAGTAAAGTGCCATTCAACATTCCTTCAAAGAAGGAGTTAAAAATCACTATTTGGTAATCATCATGGTAATTTTTTTTAACTTCTGTAAAATGACCAACATTTATTATTCTCACAATTCTGTAGTGAGAAATTCAAACAAAGTACAACAGGGATGGTTCATTTCTACTCTACCATGTCTGGGGCCTCAACTGAGATTGCTCAAAAGGCTGAAGATGGCCAGTGTGGCTTGATTGGGGATATGTCTATGACCTTGGTTCTTATGTAAGTGGCATCTGCTGAGACTATAATTCCCAAAATTGCAGCTTCACTCACATGTCACATGTTTCCTGGGCTAGAATATCTGGGGGTGGATGAAATCTTCCTCTTTCTGCACATGCCATTCTCAGGACAGTCAGATTTCATACATAGCAGGTGATTTTCTTCTAGAGCCAGAGTTGCAATAAAAAGTTGCAAAAAACCCAGAGGAAGCTGTAGAGCTTCTTACAGAATAGTCTCAGAAGACCCAGAATCACTTCTGCCACATTTTATTGGTCAAGAAAGTCATTAAGACTAGCTCAGATTCAAGGACAGGGCAGGCATAGACTCAGCTTCTTGATGGGGAATGGCATGGGAGGGAAGGAATTGAAGGTGCCATGTTGAAGACAAGTGGCCACAGTGAATAGTACTCTTTAGATTTTTTTTCACTCAGCAATAAGTCTTGGAGAGCTCTGTATATTAGTCCATACAGATCTACCTCATTTTTTCTTATTGTTGCATAACATCTACTAAGATTATACTACAAGTTATTTAGACATTTGTTCCTTTAGGGACATATATAGGTAGTTTCCTTTTTTTTTCTATTTTAAAGTCATTCTTAAATATGCTTATCTTTGTTTATATGCTAGTATTTCTAAGGTTAATACTAAGAAGTGAAATTTTTAGCGTCATAGGATATAAACATTATTTAATAGACATTATTAACTTGCCCTCTAAACTGACTCATCTAGTATAGTTATAGTTATAGTTATAGTTATAGTTATAGTTATAGTTATAGTTATAGTTATAGTTATATAGTTATAGTTATAGTTATATTTTCTCCATGAATGCATTAGAGTGCCAATTTTCCTGAACATTACTTGATACTATCAAACTTTTTAAATGTGTGCCAATTTGGTGAAAACTGGTACCTTACTCTTTTATTAGTTTTTATTCCACTGATAAATGAATGCTTACTCACCCTTGGATTTCTTCTTCTGTGAATTGCCTGTTCCTAGTCATTGCCCATTTTTCCATTGTAATTATGTTTCTGTTTATTTGTAGAACTTGTTCTGTTCTGGATTCTAATCCTCTTTCTTTTAACTATTCAGAGCAGATTTTGATGAAATCCAGGATCCTGGCTACATGACTGGAGCTCAAATGAAGAGAGAGGTTCAGAGCTGTGAAGCTCGGGGTCTGGAGTTGCTGCACTTACCTCATTGTACTTCAGCATGAACCAGAGTCCCAAAAATTCCTCAGGTAAAACCCCGTCCTTGAGGTTGCCAATTATACCCTTGACAGTGTTTCAAAAATTGTGATTCTCAATCAGTGGCCTCAGAATAACCTGGGTGCTTATAAAAAATACTGGTTCCTGGGGCGCCTGGGTGGCGCAGTCGGTTAAGCGTCCGACTTCAGCCAGGTCACGATCTCGCGGTCCGTGAGTTCGAGCCCCGTGTCGGGCTCTGGGCTGATGGCTCAGAGCCTGGAGCCTGTTTCCGGTTCTGTGTCTCCCTCTCTCTCTGCCCCTCCCCCGTTCATGCTCTGTCTCTCTCTGTTCCAAAAATAAATAAAAAACGTTTGGAAAAAAAAAAAAATTAAAAAAAAAAAAAAATACTGGTTCCTGAGCAGCTTCCCAGGTCTACTGCATCAGAATTTTATGGGTAGGTCTAGAAATTTACATTTTTAACTATTTATGACTTACCACTGAAATATGAAAATGGCTACCTTAGCACAGACCAGAAATGTATATTAAAAGTAGAGGAGAATGAAAGTTTGAATAATATACCACCTCTCTGGCCTTCTAAGGAAAGGAGAAATAGAACCACATAATGATAGAACCAGAGCTCAAGGTGTCCCAGAGATCATCTAATCTATTGGCTTTACTTTACAGAAAAGGAAACTGAGGCCAAATGAGTTTACATCATTTGTCTGGGGTCTCACAAATTCTGCTGGCCAAGAACTTAGTTGTCCTGACCAAATGTCCAGTGCTCCTAATATTGTTTAACAATTCCTCTAGAAGGGTTGGTTTGGTTTGGAAAGCTGGAAATACTTTGAGAGCAAATTGTTTTCATAATATTAGTATGTTGAACATCAGTATTTCTTAAGAGCTATGAGGAAAAAGCTGCCAGACCTCTGACTATAGCAGAATCGCTGTCAGGAAGTACAGCTATAATTACACATCTTCCCATTAACTATTTTTTCCTCAAGTGGTTTTAAAAACCAACCATTACACATCTCCACATGAGTAATCAATCAAGACCTGAATATTTGTATTTTTTTTACAGTGTCAAACTAGTATGTTCTTAGAACCATCATAGTAATATTTCATTCAAGTAAAATTATCAATGGATGCCAAGACTATGGTGTGACACTTTGGTGAGGATCAGGTTTTCTACACAGTCTCAATGTATCTTCCCACAAAATACTTACTAATTACAAAGGGAAAAAAATAAATGACAGTGGAGAAACCTGATCAAAACCACGTAAAGAAGTGACCAGTCACCATCACCAGCAATGAGACAAACTGACATCATGTGCTTTCTCATGCTGAACAGCATCAACTCTTGTGGAATTCTAACCAAAAATGCATAGTCTGAATACAATCATGAGGAAATATCGGACAAAAGCAAAATTGAGGGACATTTTACAACTGGCTTGTGATGAGAAGGTTATGAAAGACAAAGAATTAAGAACTGTTTCAGATTGAAGGAGATGAGAGGTGTGGCAGCTAAATCCAATATGTGATCCTGGATTCTAGAATCATAGATTACAATACTTCTTGCCTCTATTCTTGGACATTAGACAACTGGTGAAGTTTGAATAAGTTCTGTAAATTTGATAATAGTATTATATCCATATTAGTTCTCTGATTTCAACAACTATACTGTGATTATGAAAGAGAATGCTCTTGTTCTTAGGAAAAACACACTGAAGTATTTTTTTAATGTTTATTTATTTGTTTATTTATTTATTTTGAGAGAGAGAGAGAGAGAGAGAGAGAATACTAAGCAAGCTTTGCACTGTCAGTGCAGAGCCTGATGTGGGGCTTGAACTCACGAACTGTGAGATCATGACCTGAGCAGAAATCCAGAGTCAGAAGCTTAAACGACTGAGCCACCCAGGTGCCCCTGCACACTGAAGTATTTTGAGGTAACAAGACATCATGTCTGTAAACTTACTCCTAATGACTCTGATTAAAGGAAAAATACGTGTAAAAATATATGCTCTTTCAATTTTTTGTGACTTTTAAATTTGAAAACATTCCAAACATACCTAAAAGTTGCAAATATCGTGCAAAGAACTCTAGGATATTCTCCCAGACTTTCAGGTTTTCAACTATTTTTTTTCCTCCAAGTTTTTATTTAAATTGCAGTTAGCTATCATACAGTATAATATTAGTTTCAGGTATAAAATTTAGTGATTCCATACTTACATACAACACCTGGTTCTCATCACAAGTGCCTCCTTAATCCCCATTACCTATTTAACCCATCCCCCTACCCACCTCCCTTCTGGTAACCATTCGTTTGTTCTCTATAGATAAGAGTCTGTTTCTTGGTTTGCCTCTCTTTTTCCCCTGCTATATTCATTTGTTTTCTTTTTCAAATTCCATGTTTTAGTGAAATCATATGATATTTGTCATTCTCTGACTGACTTATTTTGCTTAGCATAATAGTCCCTAACTCCACCCACATCATTACAAATGACAAGATTTCATTCTGTTTTATGGCTGAATAATATTCCATTGTATATTATATACCACATCTTCTTTATCCATTCATCCATTGATGAACATTTGGGCTCTTTCCATAATTTGGTTATTGTTGATAATGCGGCTCTAAACATCAGGGTACATGTATCCTTTTGAACAAGTGTTTTTGTATTTTGGGGGGTAAGAATCTAGTAGTGTCATTGCTGGAGCATAGGGTAGTTCTATTTTTAACTTTTTGTGTAACCACCATACTGTTTTCTAGACTGGCTGCACCAGTTTGCATTCCCATTAACAGTGTAAGAGGATTCCTCTTCTCTGCATCCTCACCAACATCTGTTGTGTCCTGTGTTGTTAATTTTATCCGTTCTGACAGGTGTGAGGTGGTATCTCATGGTGGTTTTGATTTCCCTGATAATGAGTATTGTTGAGCCAGTTAAGGTTTTACCACATTTGTATAATTATTCTTTCTTGTACTATTCTTGCAAATCTAGGTATGTTAAAAATTATTTCAAAATAAAAAGGCAAATAATTAAAAGAGTGACTATTTCTTCTTGCTTGCTAAATAGGTAGCTTAAGGTAGTGGTTAAGAACCTTGTTTTTAGTAAGAAATGCCCAAGTTCAAGTCCTAGCCCTTTTGTTTACTATTGTGACATTCTCCCCTGAGCTTCAGTCTTCTGTAAAATGATAAGAATACTGACCTTAGGGCATTAATGTGAGAATTTAATGTATGTTAATTACTTGGAATCATTAACTAGTACACAATGAGCAGAAAATACGATTATTTTTGCTTCTTCTACTTTTCTCGTTTCTGTGTTTCCTTCTCCTTGATGTAATTAAAATAATTTCAGAGCTTACTTTAAAATTTGTACCCTTTCCTTTTACTCCAGCATACTCAAGTCTCATTTCTTTTGTGGAAAACTAATTTAGCATTCTAAATTAGTATCTATATATCTAAATTAGCCAGTGATCTATATATCTGGCTTTTGAGGACTAGAAATACATACCTTTCTAGTGAAGTATTCATATTATTTCTCTGTGGAAGGGGTTTATCTGATTTTTCACTTTGCATTTTGAGTCTGTAGTCTGGAACCTATTAGTAAAATTTACATTATTTTACATTACCCGCATATTGTTAAAAGTCAAATGTTGAAAAATAAGTAGGAAATATTTATTTTATTGGGGTGGATTACATTTCTTTTAGCTATTTGTTTCTCCTTATTCTGGCTTACATATGTGACCAATATAAAAATAAAATTGGAGAGTTATTTTATTAAATAAGGTGAATATTTGCTTGTTATTACCATTATAATACATTGTGAGCTTACCAGGACTTAGAATTTATTAAACCTCAAATTGCTGCTGGGGAAACCTGTGGGAAAAGGGCCATTACACATATTGTATTACGTGAAACACTTCACGTGGCAAAGGGGAATCTTCTGTATTAGTAAAAATATTACTCATGAAGTAAGAAGTACTTTGTGGTTCAACTCTCTGGAACTGAGCGGACATTAAATATAGTTGTTAGTCTATAATTCAGCTACTTTACCACAGTAATTTATTCATTGAACTAATAATAGTAAAACCATTATTAGGCCTTAGATCACATTGCTCAGTGGTGTTTCTCCTTCATACCTTTCTCCTTCTCCTCTTTCTTCTTTTAAGCTAAATTATGTAATAGTTGTTTAAGTGAAACAACTATTGGTAGTAGGCAATTGATAAAGAAAATGTTAGGTAAGAAAATAGGGGTTTATTTTTGACCCACACCAAGAATGATAAAACTTAGGAAAACAAATACATTTGATGTTGTTTTATGATACCAAAACTCAGTGAGTAAAGAAAGCATTTACTTGGAAATGATTTATTTGACATTCTCTTTGTTACACTTATTCATGCTGTTTATTCACTAGATTATTGGCTGTTCTGTGGTCAACTCTACTTCAATAATGTCTTGTACATAGCAGGATCTTCATATGTATTCGGTGAATCAATACATATTAGAGAAAATAATCTTAATTATGTTTTATTATAATGAAGAACTTGGAACTGATGATTATTTCTGCAATCATTAGCCAATGGATTGCTTATAATCCTCAGAACCAATAAATTATTGTATAATGTCAGGAATGGTTTCAGAAATAAAACAAACGACTTTATTTTGCTGTTGTATAATACTATAGTATACCCATATTGGAAGACTGGATTAAGTTAAAAAAATAATAAAGCTGGAAAAATTCCAGAGAAATAACAATTACTATCAAGGTGACTGGAAGTACTCATATAAAAATATTTTGAATAGAATCTTAAGATTTGGGAAAGTAGTACCTTAGAATAGATATATTTGTCGTTTATAAAATCTTGAAGGCTGCAGGACTTATGAATATGGATTTATTCAACTTAAGAAACACCCTTGAAAGTTTGAAAGAAATAAATTTAAGCAAATCAATGCAAGGAATTTTCTTTACATTGAAGTTAGAAATTTTGTGGGATTCAACCTCAAGAGATGATAAAGTGGAAAATTATCTGGTTTAAAGACTTTCAAATTAAATCATTTTTTTTGGAAAAATCATAACAAATTTGGATCAGAGGTGTTTAAAAGGTATAATTTTATCTTTTGTAAGCCTATATAATGATAGTCATTTGAATTGGTACTTCAAACTGGTTAGCTCAGAAAACAGCCAATTTATATGTCCTAGGGAGGAAAACAATGCAGTTCCTTTTTAGAGTTCATTAAGGATAGCCTAGTGCTTAGGAGTACAGACTCTGGAGCCAGGCTGTCTGGGTTCACTACTTGTGTGGCTCTGGGTGAATTGCTTAACATTTCTGTGTTTCTAGAATGGGAATAGTTGTGTCAATCCACTTAAATGGGTTAATCCATGTAAACAAATTTACATATGGCAAATTCGATGCAAATCTTATCTTTGTTCCTCTGTAGGTAGGGTGTTTTTCCCTTTGGCTTCTTTCAGGGTTCTTTCTTGATCTTTGATTTTCTGCAATTTGACTAGGTACAGTTTTTTGGGCATTTATCCTGCATTTGTCCCACTGTTCTTGGATATTGTGTTCTGGTTTCCTCCTCCCACACCTCAGGGTTTTTTCTCTTTGCCTTCCAGATTTGGAAGTTTTCATTGGCATATCCTCAGATTCTTTCCTCAGCTAATGAGCCCATCAGAGGCTTTCTTCATTTCTGTTACAGTGATTTTGATATCCAGCATTTCTTTTTGATTCTTTCTTAGAATTTCCATTTCTCTACTTTCATTATCCATCTATTCTCACATGTTGTCTATTTTTTCCATTAAACCCACTAGCATATTAATCATAGTTGTTTTAAATGCATAGTTCAATAATTCTGATATGGGAGCATAAGGCAAGCTGACACCCTGCAAACCAGCTCCCCTCCAAGTGGGATATGTGACATTCCACAGGTACTCCTGGCTGCCCAAGAACAAAGGAAAGGGAAAAACCAATGGTTAACTGATAGAGATCACAGTCATGCAGGACTTGAGTCTCCATTACTTAACATATGTCTTAGTAAATTACAAGAAAAAGGCAATCTTATCAGTAACCTGATCTCCAGAAACCTATAGACTCAGTTTCCTGGAGCCCCAACATCACCCTTCCCTCCATAGTGATGTGGGGGAACAAAGGCAAAAGGAAATGGTAAATAAAATTAAATTTCTTTATAACCTGCAGCCCATTGACAAATGCTTGAGACAGACAGAGTAAAACATTTCTCTAGGAACTCCCTACCGTCTTAATGTTAATGCCTTACTAGAGGGAAAATAACTTTAGCTCAACAATAACAAGGCCTCTGGTGATCCCTCTTTAGCATATGAAAGTCCTTTGGAGGCTTCCTTTTGCCTTTACCTACCCCAACTCCATAGTATATAGCCAGTCACTCCTCACAACCCCAATGCAGTTCTTCTGCCCACTGGTCCTGTCCCTGTGTTTTAATAAAACCACCTTTATGCACCAAAGACATCTCAAGAATTCTCTCTTGGCCATCAGCTCTGGAGCCCCGCCAGCACTCCAGAACCTCATCAATTTCCATATTCCTGCCTTATCTAAGGCTAGTTCTGATGCTTATGTTGTCTTTTTAAACTGTGTTTTTCCATTTAGAATGCATGTAATTTTTCTTTCTATCTTTTTTTTTTTTTTGAAAGCTAGATATGATGTACTGGGGGGAAGTAATTCTCACTAAACAGGCTTTTTATGTGATGTTCTGATAAGGTGCGGGGTAAGGGAAATGTACTATAATCTACAATTAGGGCTCAGTTTTTCCGTGAGTCTATGTCTCTGAACTGTGAACTTCACAAGTGCTTCTCAGTCATCCATTCCCACATTTTAGGTGGGTCAGATGGGGGCAGGGGGAATGGAGTTGAATATTTCCCTTCCCCTACATGGAAGACCAGAGCAGGTCAGGCCCTGATAAAACCCTAATGGGTTAGGCTCTGGCAAAATAGTTTTACTTGAGTAAGGGCCTTGTTTAGAAGAATGGAATGCTTCGGTATATTTCAAAAATGTTTACTTCCCCCCCCCACCCGCCCCCGTCTCTCCCTGCTAGAAGCCCAAAGGAATTTTTTTTCTGATATTCACTGGGAGAACCTGGTAGAGAGCTCCAAAAGTAGGGGGCCACCCTGGAATTTCTATTCTCAAATTTGTCTACATTGAACCTTCAGCAACTTGCCAAATGAAGTTCACATTTTCCTGTTGTGGCACTGGTTCCTGAGGGTTTCTACTGGTAGTTTTCTGCTCTGGTAAACTTTGATTTTCTGTGTTCACCTGTCTGTCTCTCCAATTTTGGGGACAGTGGTTTACCTTATGACCTCACTTCTCCTGTTTATAAAATGCATTCATGGATGTACTATGTTGTCTTAGTTTCCTATTGCTGCCATAACAAATTACCACAAACTTTCTGGTTTAAAACAACACAAATTTATTCTCTTACAGATGTGGGGACAAGAAGTCTGAAGTAAGTCTCATGGGGCTGAAAGGTGTCAGTGGGGTTGGTTCCTTCTAGAGGCTCCTGGGAAGATTACATTTCTTGCCTCCTCTGGTTTCTAGAGGCTGCTGACATGCCTCGGTTTCTGGCCACATCACTCCAATCTTTTCTTCAGTAATTACATGGTCTTCTTCCTATCTGTAGTCAAGTCTTCCTCTGCCTTCTTCTTAAAAGGATACTTGTAATTTCATTTAGGGCCTGCTTGGATTATCCAGGAAAATCTTCCCATCTCAAAATTCTTAACATATCTTCAAAATTCCTATTGCCATATGTGGTAATATTCCCAGGTTCCAGGGATTAGGACTTGGATATCTTTGATGGCCCTTATTCCATCTACCACCAATATGTTTAGAAATGTATTATCTCCTCTTCTGATTATTAAATGTACCTTGAACAATTTTTATGAATTGATGACACTGGATTTCATTGTAGAACAGAATAAATATTATTGAAGAATTATGCAAGAATAACTTTACAGGTGCTACATAATTTGAGCAAGTGATGGTTTAAATTAAACTAAAAGTTCAATCCTAACAGCAACAACAAAATTAATTGATATGCACAGATTTTGATAGACATTTGCTTAGGAGAAATTTTTATTTCTCCACCTGATTAAAAAAAAAAAAAATTGGTGAAGAGCTCCTATGCATATAACCAAAATGAAACATGTCTTATTTTTCAACAAGAGGATTGCTCCTTTTCTCTTCTGTACACATCCATCTGGACTGTGTTGCCATTTTGGAATTTTCTAATTTAAATTTTAATTTAGATATCTCATCCAAATAAAGTCTTTTAGGGCAGAGGTGTGAGATGTGAAAGGAGGACATAGAGTGATTTGCTCAGGATCTTAAATCCCTTTGGAATAGCTTTCGACCTTAGTGACTCTGGTTCTGGCCAGAGAATCAGAAATACAAAGCTGGAAGTGATGAAAGGGTAGTGGCACAAAAAAATACTTCAAAGTATTTAAAGAGAAAAGTATCTTTTAGTGGGTACCTCTGGAATTTCAGGATAATCACTGAGACATAGCATTTGAGATGTCTGACAAAACAATGAAAATAACTTCAAACTTTATGAATCGTTGAAAGTTAGGTTTAAATGAAAGCTTTGTCTCAACTTCAAAATATTGAATTTGGCAAGAGGAGTCTGTAATTACTACCATCAGATGCTGGGGCCCCCAAGCCACCATCATGTTAAATTAAACTCTCTGAATTCTGTATTCATCTTTCTGCTTCTTTATGTGGTGGAGAAAGGAGAGCTCAGATAGTTATGGCAAAGCCTGGCCAATTGTCTCCATTGTTCACATTTTTATTTCAATGAGCAGGTCCAACACGAATATTTAAAACATATTCTCCTAAGAGATGGAATTTTCAAATGAATGATTTTTTTTTTACAGGAACATTTTTTAAAGTGAGAGACTGCCTAGACCATGACTGGAAGGCAGTGGTAGGTATCAAATTAGAAAAAAGAGAATCACCATGAAAATAGCAATGAAAATATATAGATGTAAAGCCTGGCCAGTATTGCTTACTTGGAAAAAGCTGAATTTTTAAAAATACCTCTTTTGATGTATTACCCATATGACCTTTGAAAAAAGCAAGATAAAACCATACTCAGAACACATCACCATATAGTCATATGGTATGAAGTTAGTCTACCCCCCAGTGATGTCATTGCTGGTTTCAGACCATTCTAGGAAAAGACTATGTGGATAGATAAATGTACATTGTGCCTTCTGGTTTTATGGTATTGGAATTCAGACTACATTAATTATAATTTGTTTATGTCTGCTCTTTGTGTTAAATTAAAAGAAGTTGGATTGCTTAGACAATGAGTGTTTGGCTTGAATGAGTTTTTAAATGAAGCTAGTATTTATAATGTAATGAATCACACAAAAAATTTCCCTTTATAAAAGAAAAAATCCAAAGCAACAGTAGATTACAGATTGAGTAAAAACAGACTGAGTGATTAAGAGGTTGGGTTCCAGAGTCAGACAGACCCATACTTAAATTCTGGCTATGTCACTTACAGCACTGTAATTTGGGGTAAGATACTTAAACTCTTCACACTCCAGTTTCCTCATTTGTATAATAACAGTAATAATAATAGCAGCACTGATTTCAAAGGTGTTTTGTGAAAAGTTTTGATACATATGAACTGCATAATTGCTCAGTGAATTGTAGTAATTGGTACGATTATGTTGTTGGATGAAGTTCATTGTCCAATGCTCTATTTGCAGCCAAAGAATGAGGGCAATGTATTGTGGGATGCCATCAGCTTCAAAAGCTAAGGAGATCTCTTTCTGATGTCATGCAAGAGACCATCATTCATAGTTTTTGCCAAACTATTGTTAATATTTATATATATATAAATATATATATATATATATATATATAGCAGATACATTTATTTTTTTTTTTAATTTTTTTTTTCAACGTTTATTTATTTTTGGGACAGAGAGAGACAGAGCATGAATGGGGGAGGGGCAGAGAGAGAGGGAGACACAGAATCGGAAACAGGCTCCAGGCTCTGAGCCATCAGCCCAGAGCCTGACGCGGGGCTCCAACTCACGGACCGCGAGATCGTGACCTGGCTGAAGTCGGACGCTTAACCGACTGCGCCACCCAGGCGCCCCATATAGCAGATACATTTAAAACAACATTTCTTTTTATCTGACATTCAGCCATTATGAATGTAAAGCATGTCTCTTTGCTCTAGTATTTTATGATTTGGGGAATAAGTTTGAGTATACTTTCTATACTATTCACAACAGAAAAAAAAAACTTGTTTGATCTCTTACTGTGTTTGGGTACTATGGTAGGCATTTTGTATACTTGATTTAATCTTCAAAATAGTCTTATGAGATAAGGAATGTTATTCTTTAAACAAAGAGTTTAAATTTGTGGATTCTAATCATATTACCTTTTAGGCACCAATGTTCTCAATGTTTTCAATCAATATTCATTTAATAGCCTTTTTATCTACTGTAGTTTTTTGTGGTTAACTGTTCATCAAAGGCTGGGTAGCAAGTTGGTTGAGGGCACAAGCTGTGAATTATGAAAGATCTCGGTTCCAGTCCTTACTCCAGACTAGTGTACATTTTGGATAGCTGCTTAACTTTTTTGGGTATTTGTAACTTCACTTATAAAACGGGCCTAATGTTACCTGTTTCATAGATTTATTTTGAGGATTAAATGACATATTTAATATAGTGAAAAATGTTGGAGATAGAGTCTGAATGTAATAAGCCCCCATTTAATGATAGTCATTATTGTTATTTTTTATTGAAGCATAGTTGACACACACACACAATGTTATATTAGTTTTGGGGTACAACATTATGATTTGACAACACTATACATTATGCTATGCTCATAACTATAGCTATCACTACATCATGCACACTATTATAATGATAGTCATTATTTTTGATAAACATTCAATGAGCTACTGATGGATAAACTTCACACGCATGCAGACACACACACATACACACACACACACACACACACACACACACAGACTGCTTGAGACCATAGGAAATACTAAGCTAAAAATGACATGCTTACGGTATTTGGATCTGTGATTTGGTGAGAAAACAACATGTACGTGTGAAAGAAGTATTTTTTTGTTTGTTTGTTTTAGAAATGAAACAGGGCTTTATAAGAGTGTAGGAAATAGTGATAGATTCTTAGTATTGGGGTATAGCTCAAATGAGAAGAGGTGGAGAAAACAGTTTTGAAAAATAAATGTTACTATTTGCAGAAGGGAGGAAAGAACGTTCTAGATGCAGGGAACAGCATGACTAAAAGCCCTGGACAATGGAATACAGTACTCAAGGAACAGTAACTATTAGCTGTGTGATGTGACTAGAGAATAGTTTATGGAGACATCAATTTAAAAATAAGTCTGAAAGAAGATATGAACTAGATTGTAAGGACTTTTAATCTCACTGCCTTATTGTTTAGAAGACTTTTCCATTAGGAATGTGGAAAGTACATTTGGAAAAGTGAGGTAGTCAGTAAAAATAGTTAGGACATTGTGCAGATGATTTTGTTGAAATTTGATGAATCCCTGGATAAGGGCAGTGACAATAGGAATAGAGCAGAGGAATGAATAAATATAAAAGACATTTTAGAGATAGAAGCTAAAGATATTCATTAATTAATGGCTGTGGTGAGAGTGGGGATGAGGAAAGGATAAAAGATGATGTAAGTTTTAACCAGGTAGCTAGAATGATAGTGATAATATTCACTGAGCCAAACCCTCACGAAAGAGGTTTGGGTAAAGACTGTAGAAAGTACCTTTGGGTAGGTAGTCCAGGTAGATTTTTCCTGAATACACATGGGAATTTGGACCTGGATGTTAAGTAAAGAGTCCAAGTTTGGATGTAGAATAATATTGTTATAACTGGCAAAGAAATATAATTTGCTTTGAGATACCCTTGAAAATACCAGGCAGTCTTTTGAATTCTTAGTATAATTTCCAAAATCTGAGTGTATAAAACATACATATTCTCTGCATAATCTACAGTGATTTTGGGTAGAATACATCTATTTAATACCAGACTCTTATTTTTTTGTTCTTAGCTGGAGGATATAATTTTTTGGATTAAGAAGGATAGGGTGTGAGAGGGTCAGTAATTCTGGAATTCACTTCTACAAGTGCTTTGACAGAACCTGTTTTATCAGCTCACATAAACCCTACCTGCTGGGGCTTTTGCTTGATTGGCAGTCATGTAATCCTCTTCTGAGAATTAACTGGGTGGCTTTAACTATAAATAGCATTCATTTTCAAGTGTAAGTTGCAAAGGGGTTGTCATGGTGAGGAAAGATTGTCTAGCCTATTGCTTTTTTTAAACCCAGGGTTAGTCCCTAGAACATTTGTCAAACTTTTACATTCTTGTCACATTTGTAATATCTTAAGGCTTTGTTCATGAAGAAAGCAACTTTTGTTTGGAAGAAATATGAATCTTAGGATTTAGCTTATTATTGTTATTACTATTAATATCATTATTCTAATGCTTAATTAGGTAACCTTGAATCACTTTTTTTTAATGTTTTATTTTTCCTTGAGAGAGAGAGAGAGAGAGAGAGAGACAGAGCATGAGCAGGGGAGGGGGAGAGCGAGGGAAGGACACAGAATCCGAAACAGACTTCAGGCTCTGAGCTGTCAGCACAGAGCCCAATGCAGGGCTCGAACTCACAGTCTGTGAGATCATGACCTGAGCTGAAGTCGGACACTCAGCCGACTGAGCCACCCAGCTATCCTTGAATCACTTTTAATAATTTACAAAACACTTTCACTAACATGGTTTCATTCTGAACTTCTCAATAATCCAAATGGAAGGAGAGTTGTTACTATTTAATAGATGAAGAAACAGAACTAAGAGAGGTTGAATATCTTGCTCAAGATCCCAGAGCCAATAAGAGTTGGAACGAGGACATGGGACAGTAACTTGACTCCAGATGGGTTTTAATTCCTGTTACACATATACCTCTGCTTTTTCTAGTAATATTTATAATCTGATATTTAGTATTCCTCCTATTATAGTCATTTCAGGTGAATAGACTACAAATATCTTGCTTTTTACCTTAAAAAGTCTTAACATATCTTTCAGAATGGTAAATGTGCTATTAAAATGTGATTAGCACCTTGGGAAGAAATGTGTGCATTTACTCACCAGGTTGTTAGTGTCAAGGTTATAGATTCTTGGTTGTCTTTCTCTCTGTCTCCTCTCCTCTCCTTTCTTTCCCTCCTTCCTTCCTTCCTTCCTTCTTTCCTTCCTTCCTTCCTTCCTTCCTTCCTTCCTTCCTTCCTCTTTCTTTCTTTCTTTCTTTCTTTCTTTCTTTCTTTCTTCTGTTTTATGTAGCTGTATGACTATGTTAAATTTAACTAAGTTACAAGTAATTTTTTGGATGTAATTGTAAACTTCACATATTTTGGCTTTATTTTCAAAACATAGATGTTATTTTAAATAATTATATTTAAATTGGATTAAAATTGAAAACTTTAGAATGAAATATGGAATTGAGATTGAATAAGAGGTATAGGAAACAGTAAGGTAGCCAAATACCTGTTGTATACATCCAAAAACTGTCCTGACTGGCCAGTGTGCCACCTTCCCTTTTTAAAGAAAATCTTTTGAATATCATCCTTAGGGATTAGAAATAAAAATTTGATCTTTACCTAAAGTATGTTGTCTTTTATTTTTAATTTTTTAATAATGTTTATTTATTTTGAGAGAGAGAGAGAGAGAGAGAGAGAGAGAATGGGCACATGAGCACGCGAGTGGGGGAGGGGCAGAGAAAGAGGGAGAGAGAGAAACCCAAGCAGTCTCCACATTGTCAGTGTAGAGTCCAATCTTGCAACTCTCACAACTACAAGATCATGACCTAAGCCGATATCAAGAATTGGATGCTTAACCAACTGAGCCATCCAGACCCCCAAGTATGTTGTCTTTTAAGTAAAGAGAAAGGCAGAAACTAAAAGACAACCCAGTTTAGGACACTGTGCTGCCCTTTATTGGAGAGCGCAGCAGTGCTGGATGGGGATGTTTTCTTTGCTGTGGTTCAGATGCTAGAGCCACACTTCACCACATGAGTACAGATATTGTATCAATATTTCCTGTGGAAAGAACTATTATGATGCAAGTAAGTTTGTGTAACCTGGACAAGGAGATCACCAGAAAAGGACCAACTAACCATTGCTTTCCAAGATATACAGATAAATAAAACTTATGTACATTATCACTTATTTGGCTGATTTTCTGGTGCCATTTTTAGAGTTTGAGAGGATTAAAATTAGATTTTAAGAGTCTTGACAAATTTACTTGGCAGTACATTATTTTGATTATATGTTTCTTTTCCTTTTTTTTTTTTTACATTTATTTAGTTTATTCTAAACATGTCAAGACATAAAGCAAATAGGATCTTTAGAAAATATTATGTCCTTTCCTTTTCCTGGCTGAGAAGAGATGGAACAATCTGTTCAATATTCAGCTGAGGCTTTAGCATTTCAATATCATCTGGTATTTCTAAATGCAGAATGTTTTATCTTAAGAAAGTGAGAGTTTATTTGTGGTAAAGTCATCAATTTTAAAGTCCTTTAAAACAAATGTGCTCATTCTACCCTTTGTTTCTTTTTGTTGTTGTTTCTTCTATAGTAGTATATACCTTTCTGATAAACTCTGATAAAAATTTCCCTTCTTATTGGCTAATCTCTCTATTTTAGTTTTGGCCAAGAAGGCCAGTCCCACATAAAATTCTCAAGTGGTCCAAGTTTTGTGTTCAGCCTCTTCCCTCTTTTCCTTTCAGTATTTGGCTGCTTTTGCTTGAGTGATCTTCCTTTGCCCCCACTTCTACAATTCTCACTGCTGCCTCTCCTCCCAGGACTGATGCTTTGGGGCAGCCCTCTATCCTTCTGCCCATTTAACACCACCCTGCATCTTCATCTCTTCCCTCAAGGTCTTATTTACTGTTTTCCTTTTGACAGTAAGTACTCTGATAAACTAACCCATACTAAAGAAAGTTGTGATTTATAGTGTATAATGTCTGTAGATAATGTTGTATTTTCATATTTTAAAAACAGACTACCAGAGAAACTACCAAATACATCATGTTGTAAGTGGGAAAAAATCTATCAATGGCAGGGATCCTAGGCTCTGGGGCAGACCAGTTGAGAAATAATTTGGAGGCCTTTTGCCGACCCCAGATTTACATTTCCTAGGGAGTTGTCTACATCATCTAGGGTGGAATTTTGAGGCTCTGTTTCTAGTTTTTAATTCCATATTAATGTGAAAGTATGACCAATGAGGAATTTTAGCCACTGCCTTTGCAAGCCAACAGATTGTTTACCAAGGAGAGAAAGAGAACGCTTTTGGAGATCTATGTTGGGTGTTGTTGAGGAAGTAGACCGTACCTTTCTAGTTAATCGACACAGAAAGTTTCCATACTTATGAATATAGGATTTAAGTTTAATGTTCTAAGTTACATGTTCCAAAATTAATATTAAGAAGATTTAAAAATGGCAGGCCTACAGGTTGTATAATTAAATAAGTAAATTACATACATCCCTGCGGAAATTTCAAGAATTTTCCAGTTTTTTAAAAAATTATGTTCATGGTAACATACCGACTTCCTCTATTAGCATGTTGAGTTCACAGGGAGAACATTTTTTATATTTCCTACTATCAAATTATAGATGTATGTAATACCTATATAATACATAGAGTTATAAATACTTTCACTAACTGAATAGTCTCCCACTTGGTATATTTCTTCTGTGAAGTAAACTAAGGACATGTGAAAACTTCACAGGCTTTTCAGGGTTACAGGTAAAGTGGCTTGAAAGTGGTCAGTGAACTCTTAGGTAGATACTCAGCTCCTCTGAGTTGGGACTTCATGGTCTCTGCTAGGAGTCCATTCTACTTGCAGTACACAATTTCTGTCAGGTGAGGGCAGCATAATCACACACAGGGCAGCTGTCTGTTTTGACCTTAAATCTGAAAACTGCTTACCAACAGCCCAAGAAACCACATAGCACAAGAACTTGAAAATAGAGTCAATTTTTTTTCATACACACTGCTCGAATTTTGAAACACAAGGTAAAAATATTAAAGAGAATAGAATAAATATACTTAAAAATACTTGTCTACGATTGAAAATCCTTATCAAAACAATATGTGATTTACATTAGGAAAATAATTTGTAATTATGAATTTAAAACTTAGAATTTATGTATATATGTCTGTATGTATGTTTAAGTAGGCTTCTCAACTTCCTGCCCAATGCAGGGGTTGCATTCACAACCCTGAAATCAAGACCTGAGCTGAAATCAAGAATTGGGTGCTTAGCCGACTGAGCCACTCAGGCACCCCTAAAACTTAGATTTTAAAAAAGAATACTAGAGATGGAGAGAGACAGAGAACAATGTCTTTCCTATTTGTAGATGGAACCAAACGTCGTAGTTAAGCCATTTTGTTGTAGTGTCAGACTACTTTGTCTTAACCCACCACAAATTTTGGGAAAGTTACTTAACTTTTCTGTGCCTTAGTTTCCTCAAATACAAAAGGGGAGGAATCATAGTATGCATTCACAGAGTTATTTGGGATTAAATGAGAGAATATAGGTAAGCCAATTTGAATGTAGTGTACCCATAAATGCTGTTTGCATTTATGTAAATGTTAGTTTGCATTATATTCATGAAGTAAATGCTGAATTTTTCAAGTTAAAAGACTTTCAAGTGTCAGAGTCCAATGCATAAGAAAGAATTTGAGTGAGATGCTTACCCTGTATTTTATGGTATTTGGTCACAGGGATGCTGGGAAGAAATATGTTTAAAGGAGCTATTTAAGACAGGGGGAAATATTAAAGACAGAGAGTTTAAGATTCTTTTGAGAATTAGGGGAGAGGTGTCATATATGCTTATACAAAGGGGAAATTTTTCTTCTCAAAAATTTGAATCATTGCTTTTTAGTTGATAACAGAGTAGTGACTCTTTCCTACCTAGAAATGTATCCACATCTATGAAAGCAATATCATAGTAAATAAGACTCAGAAAAGTTCTTTTGAAAAACAGACAATTCAGATTGAAGAAAGTCAATCTTGTTGAGTTGTTGTTGTTGTTGTTGTTGTTGTTGCTTAAAGTAGGCTTCATACCCGATGTGGACCTTGAACTCACAACCCTGAGATTAAGAGTTGCATGTTCTACTAATTGAGCTAGGCAGATGCCCCAATCTTGTTGAGTTTTAAATCCATATTCAGTAAACACTTACCAACAACTTAGTTTAAAAGAGTTTGAACTTTCTGGAGATAGATATACACCCAGGAAGGTAAAACCATACAAATGCCAAAGTGAATGAAGTCAGAGCTTAGAGGAAGAGAGGGAGTTAATTATAATGATTAGGTGGTAGGACTGGAAATAGAATTTGAATGTAACTTTAAATATTGATTGTGATTTGGAGAGGGGGAGGAGGAAGAAAACTTAAGACGGGACGGGTGTTATGGACTGAATTGTATCCCTCCAAATTCATTAAAGTCCTAACCCCCAGTACCTCACAATGTGACTATGCTTGAAGATAGGGACTTTAAAGAGATAAGGTTAAAATCAGTCATTTGGTGGGCCCTAATTCAATATGACTGATGTCCTTATAAGAATCGGAGATGCTAGCCTCTAGAAATGCAAGAAAATACATTTTGTTGTTTAAACCACCCATTTTGTGTGACTTTGTTGTGGTAGTCCTAGCAAACAAACATGCGGTGGGGAGGGGGGGGGAGGAGGAGGATTATGAACAAAGGTATGGAAGCAGAAATATGTGTTTTCTTGGAGGAGGCCTAATAAGAAAATAGTGGTTTGGTATTGAGTTTAGTTGATTTTGTAGAGAAGCAACATGATATGGTACTGTCCTAACAAAGGTGGAACTTAACCCAGCAAGGTCTGGTCAGAGATTTGGAGCAGAGGTAGAATTATGAATGTCCTGTCTTCAGAAACTGAAGCTGGAGGTGGTATGAGAGTTTCCATCAAACAAAGACTGAAAGCAAATCCATGTATGTGGTGAAAGGAATCTGACCTTCACAAGTGAGGGATGGGGTTACATTAATAAGTCATAATTTAAAGTATGAGTGGACAGTGCTTGATGACAAAGAAGGGAACACCTGGATACACTAAGGTGGTTTTGAACCAGGTTGGCCAGTGTAACAGTGGTACCACTGATAATGCAAATGTGCTGAAACCAGACCCTGTCCTACAGGAGGTAATGAGACAAGCTGGAATTCAAGCTAAGACTGTATAACATGTCAATGCTGGAGCTAAAAGAATGGAGGAAATCTATGGAAGTGTGTTTAAAAGGGCAGAGGACCTAATAGAATGGCTAAGGGACTTTTAAAAACAATAATGTGTACTCTATAATTTTACAGAGATGCCTACTATATAATTTTCAGTCATTTGCATTCCTGTACTGTAAGCATCCTCTGTTGCCCCCCAAACTACAGTAAAGTTTGATACAACCAAAAATGCCTTATGTGATTGGTTTTGGGAAAATGTAGGACAAAGATCTGTTTCATGTTTGAGTTAGTGCTGAAGACAGAAGAGAAAGAGAACATCCACAGGTGATAGTTAAGTAAAACTGAATATTTACTGAAAACATAAGCTCTGAGCCAGAGATAACCAAGAGAAAGAGTCTTCAACTCTTCTTTGTATTTAGAAATCCCTGAAGACAGCTAGAGGAGACACGATTCAAAATATAGGGATTGGAGTCAGGTCCAGTCAAATTATATTTAGATCTTAAAAGACAGACTGCTCACACTTGGGTTATACTCAGGTGTTAGCATCATACAGTGTTGGCTATCTGAATTTTCCCTGTGTTAGGATAGATATTTTATGTGTCAAAATGTGTTCAAAGAGAATATTTGGGAAGAACAGGGCAGCTATCTTTAAGTGTCTGAAGGAATTTTCTGTTGAAGACAGATTGGATTGGGTTTGTGTTGCTTCAGAAGGAAAGCTCTATGGAAGTAACAGAAAGATCGTTTTGAGTTCAGTATTAAAACTAAGATCTAGCTGGCTTCTGCTAGTGACTTCTTTACCACATCATCATCCCCCTTTGTCTTAGGCAAAAATTCAAAATTCAGATCTTTCTGTCATGACCATTCCTTTCTTAAAATGTACCACCAAGTAACCTGGCTATCTATCTGGCTTTTTTTAATGAAAAAATAATGAAAATAATTCTTTTGCAAGCCTTCGTATCACTTTGTATAACAATTTATACCCTTGGCAAACTCTTCCATATGTGCTCACTGTTTCAATGTTTGTACGTGACAAACATACTAAAGGACCCTCAAGAATCAGGAAAAAAAAAATGACAATATGGCAGTGAACTATTAAAATTCCTTTCTTTTCCAAGGAAATCACTTGTTTCATAAGACTATTGCTAATGAATTCTATTCAACTGTTGTCTTTAATTCAAAATTGTTCCTCCCACCCCCCCATCTCCTATTCCTACCACTCCTGGCTCATGGGGGTGTGAATTCCTGGCATTAGAAATAACAAGCCAAATCTTCAAACTTTAAATAGAAGGAGAATTACATGATTGATCCAAGGCCAAAAATCATAGCCTCTTTGTTTTTATTCTAAGTAAAATGGCCAAACAATGGATGTTGGCAATATGGGTTACTAGAAATATTACCCAAATAGTTTAGCTGGAAAAACAATGGGATAATTAGTTATTCCTTCCCACTTCAGAAATTATTATCTATGAAAGCAGTATTACAATAGATATCCTGGAAAAGTTTTAAAAAAGAGCTAGTTTAGAAAGAGAAAGTAACTTCAGTAGTGAGTCTTTTGATTTAAAAAGCTCCCTAACAGTTTTGTCACAGAACAAATTTGTCAAAATCCAAAAAGAAGAAGAAGAAGAAGAAGAAGAAGAAGAAGAAGAAGAAGAAGAAGAAGAAAGTATCAGTAGTGAATAAGAACATGATTCCTCAAAACTTCTTTGAGATAGGACACCATCAAATGAAACCTAAATTATGGAAAATCCAATCTGTGAAGTTGTCATTGTGGGTTAATCCAAGAAAACCTCATGAAAAGGGTGGTAGCTTCATTGTGCCTCAACTTTCTCTGAAAGTTTTACACATTCTACCATTTAGCAGAGGGTGGATGCTTTTAACCGCAGCATTAATGCTTTTAACCGTAGCATTATTGGTGGTTTGGATTAGATAATTCTTTATTGTGGGGGCCTATCCTGTGTATTATGGAATGTTTAGCAGCATCCCGGGCCCCTATCAACTAGATGCTAGTGGCACCCCTCCTTTTCACCCTAAATTGTGACAACCAAAAATGTCTTCAGACCTTGCCAGTGTCCCCTGGGGCGCAAAATTGTCTCTGGTTGAGTATCACTGATTTCGCATATAAAGGATAGTAATACATAATTAGAGAAATTGTCTTCATTTTGGTATTTCATGAGCAAGCAAAGGAATGATAGTGCAGTGTTAGCATATTTAAAGAAAGTTGAGAAGTTCTTTGAAAAGCTGGCTTGGTTCACTCTCCAGGTGATGTTGATCCATCCTAAAAGAGTAACACCAGAAAATGCTGACAGTGGGGGTACTTTGGCTCTCACAGAAGAGGTATCATAAAATCTTGTACCTGTTTTCCTGTGGGCCCAGTGATGACTGTACTTTCCCTGAGATTCCCTGAATAGTACATACAGACACAATAATTTCTGATGATTCATTAAAATTACAGTTTAGGAAATATGAAGCACATTAAAAATACACTTTAAAGCCTACTCATATTTTACTTTCCCACTTCAAATACCAAGTGGATTTATACTTTTTCCGTTTTCATAGATTTCAATAAACTTGTTAGACACAGCTTTAGTCATGCTTAGCTGAATATTAGTGGCTCTGACTGTCTTAGATTGACTAGGCGGCTCTGGATAGCTTTTAAAATTTATATTCAAAGGATTATGAGGGGATAAATGGAGACTTAAATAAAGGCAAATACTTACCTTGAGAGAATTAAAATAACAACATGGAAGGAAGGTCAGGACAGCATATATGTTTGTAGATATGCACAATATGCATAGTATATGTCCCTACCTTTATATCTGACTACACAGACACTATCGGAATTTCATAAAGGAAACCACTTCTGGCTTCTTTCTTTGAATTATGTCATTCACAATTAGGGTGAATTTTACCAATTTTAGCTAAAATAACATGTATCAAAACAGGAACTTGGGTTCTTATCAATTTGTTTGCCGATCATCTCTTAGGTTCTTACCATGAGTCACGCACCGTGATGGAAACTAGACACTGTGAGAACAGGGATTAGTCAAACTGGGTGTCTATCCTCAAAAACCTTGTAAACCAGCTAGAGGGAGAATTACACATGAAGAATATGAGAAATATGAAATGTTGTAGGTAGTATACAGTGAGGCCGCAAAGGAAGGGGAGATCAGTTACAGCAGGAACATAAAAGGAAAAATGGGGAATTATGTCATATTCTTGCCAGTAGTACGTGCTGTCTCACTGCACCCTGGCCAGCATAGGAGGTTATTTTCAGGAATATTTTGTTCACGTGGTCAGCAAACCTGCTATCTGATTTTAACTTGCATTATTAATATGTTAGAGAGGTCAGTTTTTTTTTTCTTCAATATATGAAATTTATTGTCAAATTGGTTTCCATACAACACCCAGTGCTCATCCCAAAAGGTGCCCTCCTCATTACCCATCACTGACCCTCCCCTCCCTCCCACCCCCCATCAACCCTCAGTTTGTTCTCAGTTTTTAAGAGTCTTTTATGGGGGCGCCTGGGTGGCTTGGTCGGTTAAGCGTCCGACTTCGGCTCAGGTCATGATCTCACGGTCTGTGAGTTTGACCCCCGCGTCGGGCTCTGTGCTGACAGCTCAGAGCCTAGAGCCTGTTTCAGATTCTGTGTCTCCCTCTCTCTCTGCCCCTCTCCTATTCATGCTCTGTCTCTCTCTGTCTCAAAAATAAACGTTAAAAAAAAAAAAGAGTCTTATGCTTTGGCTCTCTCCCACTCTAACCTCCTTTTTTTTTTTCCTTCCCCTCCCCCATGGGTTTCTGTTAAGTTTCTCAGGATCCACATAAGAGTGAAACCATATGGTATCTGCCTTTCTCTGTATGGCTTATTTCACTTAGCATCACACTCTCCAGTTCAATCCATGTTGCTACAAAAGGCCATATTTCATTCTTTCTCCTTGCCACGTAGTACTCCATTGTGTATATAAACCACAATTTCTTTATCCATTCATCAGTTGATGGACATTTAGGCTCTTTCCATACTTTGGCTATTGTTGAGAGTGCTGCTATAAACATTGGGGTACAAGTACCCCTATGCATCAGTACTCCTGTATCCCTTGGGTAAATTCCTAGCAGTGCTACTGCTGGGTCATAGGGTAGGTCTATTTTTAATTTTTTGAGGAACCTCCACACTGTTTTTCAGAGCAGCTGCACCAGTTTGCATTCCCACCAACAGTGCAAGAGGGTTCCCGTTTCTCCACATCCTCTCCAGCATCTATAGTCTCCTGATTTGTTCATTTTGGCCACTCTGACTGGCGTGAGGTGATCTGAATGTGGTTTTGATTTGTATTTCCCTGATGAGGAGCGACGTTGAGCATATTTTCATGTGCCTGTTGGCCATTAGAGAGGTCAGTTTCTATACATAGCATGTTTTCCATCAGTATTTTCTTTCTATGAATTGAATGTTTATGCTCTCTATCCTCATTCATTTTTAAATTTAGTGCCGTCAGCCTCTACCTTCGCACCCCCACAACAATACATGCACACGTATTCACAGAGATATACACTGAAACTGCTGAGACAAATGTCACCCAAAAGAACCTTGCCTCTGTATCCAATGAATTAGTTTTTTGTCTTAGCTTACTGGAGACATCTAGTGCCATTGACCCCTTTCCTTCTTTAAACCATATATTTTCACTCTTATGTGGATCCTGAGAAACTTAACAGAAGACCATGGGGGAGGAGAAGGGGGAAAAAGTTAGAGAGGGAGGGAAGGAGGAAACCATAGAAGACTCTTAAAAACTGAGAATAAACTGAGGGTTGATGGGGGGTGGGAGGGAAGAGAGGGTATTGAGGAGGGCACCTGTTGGGATGAGTTGTATGGAAACCAATCTGACAATAAATTTCATATTAAAAAATAAATAAAAACTCCATCCAAAGCTTCCTCTTCAGCTGTTTTGTTCTTTATTTTGCATCTCTAGTCATTTCTCTTCAGCCTTTATTCATGGACCCCTCTTGCTTTCTACATCCCTTAACTAATGTTGTTTTTGAGGGTATTGTCTTTTTTCTGTTTCTGGATCATATTCATGCTTTTTTCTTCATGACCACTTTTACCCACTTCATGCATTCTCATGGCTTTAACTATCACCTATGTGTTGGTGGTGCTCAAATTCTCATCTCCATCCCAAAACTCTTTCTTGCTCTCTACTCTCATGTATCCCACTGATTACTGGACAGTTCCATAAGAATATTTCACATGCATCACACTTAACGGGTGTGAAATCAAAGCCATTCTTACTCGTGTGTCAAAATTCAGCTGATGTACCCCTAATCTAAGAAAAAGAGTTGACTGCGCTCAACTGTGCCTCTATAATATCTTGTATACTCTTTAAGAATATTCATCATACTTTTTCTCTGTCCTCTACCAGACTGTAGATTCCTTAAGGAAAAATCTGTCCCCAGTGAATGGCACAGAGTAGGTGCTCAATAAATGCTCAATAATAATTGCATTTTTGGTTTTCTAAAGAGTAATCAGATCACAGTATATGGTCATCCTGTTGTATTAAAATACACATGTAATATTATGTTCAATTAGGGGCTCCAAAACTCAATACTTTTAAAAGAACATGAGTGAACAGGAGTATATCAGAAGGAGAATGACCATGGATGATAGAAATCAGGGCATGTGTAATACCATCCGTAATGCACCCAGAGAGGTACCACTGTGCACCTTCAGAAATTTTGTTCCAATACTCTTTTCTATGCACACATTTTTCACAGAATCTGTTGTTTTATGTCCTGCTTTTTTTTTTAACTTAGCATATCATTACTATTTCCCATGTTATTTATTCTTTGAAAATGAATTTTAGTGACTACATAGTGTTCATAAGGTTCAATTACATGAATTTGTTTAGAATCCATTTTTATCTCTCAGAAGTTAGTACCAACTTGTCTTGGTACATCTTTACACTTTTTTCCCGAGGTTTTCATACACAAGAACATGTATTATAATCTGTAACGGTTAATAGATATTGAAGGCTTCGTATATAGTTGTTATGGTACTAATTGCATTACAACTATTATTGCATTTAGTCTCCATAAAAACCCTAGAACGTAGATATGATTCATCCCCATTTACAAAGGGAGAAACTGAGGCTTAGAGAGATTATGTAACTTGTCCAAAGTGATAACAACTGTCAAGCTACAGAATAAGGCTATAAACAAGGGCTTTATCCCTCTGAGGTGTTATTTTGTTGACCACATCAAGCTCCACCATCATACTAACTCTCTGCTCCCGTATCAGCTCTGTGATGTCTATGTAGTTAAATCAAGTTAACAAACCTCTCACAAAACATATACTCTTTTACTGCTCTGTTCTCTCTGAAATGGGGTTCTAATACAGTATTTTCTATGAATAATTATTTTCTCTTCTGATTTTGTTTATCCCCTCAAATTAAAACCTATTCTTTTTCTAGAAGAAGTGAGGCTTGGCTTTCAGTAGCCAATTAAAACTTAGAATCTGTAAATTTTAAGATCTTCCTAACTTTGGCACAATGTACTCTCATAAATTGAAGTGACCTTTCCAAATGTTTTCATGGGAAGATTTTGTAACCTTAAATGCTCATTATGTTTAATTTGTACCCAAGAGTTTTGTTACAGAAAGTGCTTTAAAAATGAAATTGCATTTTCTGTTTAAAGGGAATTTTAGAATCTTATCCTAATTTTTAAAAAAGTCCTTAGAAGATAAATTAAGGCAGGCATGAAAAGTAACTAACATATATGATAATTTGACTCTCAAAACCTAAAAGACAGATAAATAGATAAATCAAATCCTTTGATTTGGAATTTGTGTTAATTCAGATAGGATTTGGACCTGGTCTATTTGTAGAAAGTATTTACAAAAAACTTAATATTAATTTACAAAAAGTATAATATTACTTATTTTACTCTATCTAAAAAGGTTATGTATGCTCACTATTAGTATTTCACACTTAAAATGAGATGTCATATCTATTATTGGAAATAATATTTTATAAATGCCTTAATGATTAATCTTTTTATCAATTTGGATTAGCTTTCCCTCAATTAGCCTAATTTAGCCAGGTTTTTACTATTCTATATTTTCATTATGCTATAATTAAATCTTTGGCATGTACTTAAGAAGAATTATAGTGGGAAAAATGGTGAGGTTCTAGAATCCTCACATTTGCAGTTGTTATTATAAATCATTAGGACAGATGTTAAGGTGGTAGTGGTTTGTTAATACAACCAAATAGTTAATATTTTTATAGTAAAATGGAGGTAAGTAACATAATTCCCTTGCATTTCTTAAATCGTATTCTGTGGTTTAGGTTGTAAATGTGATCTGAATACTATATTCTTTTCCAACATCAAATAGAAATGAAAAAGGCTAAAATATTTATACATTTGAGTCTTAACCAGACACTGCTGATAACTGAGGCCTTATTCACTCAATGTTCTTTGTTGAGAAAGATTACTGTTAGTGACTGTAATGCCCATGAAAATAAAAATTGCCTCTTGTAAAGAAAAGGTCAAGGAACATTTTACATGCAATAAGTTTACTTTCCAAAGGTGGTTGGATGCTTAAAATTGTTTGAGATACTTGTAAGCTTAACTCACTCCTTAAGGAACAGATGACTATATAACTGCAGTCATAACTGTAAATAGGCCTTACTGATCTGCCTTTTCAGTAGGAATGTTAAGGATTAGGGCAGTGGTTTACAAATTATAGTATTGTATCAGTCACTTGGAAAGCTTGTTAAATAAGTAGATTTCTGGGATTCACTTGTAAAGATTCTTCAGTAGGTCTAAAGTGGGACCTAGAAATCTAAAAGTTTGGTAAATATTCCAGATACTGTAATATATATGCCCCCAGAGTCAAACTTTGTGAAATGCTAGGCAGTGCCATGAATTCCTGGCTGTAACTCATTGCTGGTATAAAGCAGAATTTTTTACCTCTACTGAAGACTGCATAATAAAGGAGATTGTTCATACGGAAAGCTCTCAGCTAGAGCTACGGAATCTTGAAATCAAAGTGAGAAGGGAGCTTAAAAATTCATTTGACTCTTCTAAATTTTTGCTTAGTCCATTTTTAGACATTTCCAGTAATGAAGATTTATTCAATCCCGTGGCTGTGCAACCTCACTTTGTTCTAAGCATTACAGTATTTATTCATATCGTAAGGTGAAATTTGTACTTCTGGTATAACCATTTGTTTTTTCCAAAACATACAATATAAATATTTGTTAGATTTTAAAGTTACTATTAAAAAAGGAGAGAAAAGTAAAATATTACTTTTAAATCAAAAGGCAAAGTCCAGGCATTTGTCCCAAATTAAGGTTGTGTCAATGCTATAAGTTTAATGGCATTTATGAGTTTAGACTTACAGGTTGCCAATGCTGATTTCATTTAAAATCTGGAATTCATAACCAAAACTACTACTCGGAATCAAAATTCTGCATTTTACTTTGCCATCGAATCAAACTGGTGTATGCATAAATAAACATACCTTTCCAGAACTCGTTTTATTCTAAAACTGTTATATGCCTGTCAAAAATATAAAAATTAAGATTGCCTAAAACTTAAGGAATTCTGTCTCCATGTCTCCTTGTCCATTCCATTTCCTTTACCTTGAATGCATGTTCTTTCCTCCAGGAAGCTTTCTCATATTCATTTCATACCATTTTGGTTATTCTTTTAACCCCTTCCCCACAGCACTTTTTATTCAACACAATGTTATCATTTCTTGTTTCTCTAATTATCCTTGGGCTCTTTCATATTATATGTATGGTTTTCTCCTCTATATGTAGGATCCTCAGGGATGAAAGTCAAATCTTCAGTTTCTTTTGTTCTATTTATTCAGGGAGAACAATATCATTTTATTGAGTAGGCAGCAGGGCGTCTCTGTTTCTTTACCTCCAGCGTCAAATTTCCAACAATGAATGCATGCTCATGCATATAGAACTGTGTGCTGTGATGGGAACCCGTGGAATCAGAAGGGAAAGGATCTACTTGAATAGGTCCTCATGTTCTGAAACTTGTAGAGATAAAATCAAGTACTGCTAGCCTACTTGCCAAAGAGGCAACTGATTTTCAAGGAGGCAGTGTTGGCCATGTGATCTGGGATCTAGGATCATGATGACCACAGAAAGGGGAGCTGTGAGAGCAGGTTTGGGGTTGGAACGCCTGCATGTTGAGACAGACTGGTTCAGAGAATACTCATTTCTGTCCTCCCTGAACTCAAGGTGGTTGTTTTCTCAATATTTGCAGAACCCAAGCAGGGGTCCACAGGTTTCTTTGATGGCTACTTCCCTTGTTAATTTCGTAGGTGTGTGCATATTCCTGGCATAGATTTTTTTTAAAGCAGTCTCCAAAGCCATGAGTTAAGTATGTTGGAATGTCTAGCTTTAGTGAAACTTTGTGAACCAAGGCTTCATAGGGCTGCTACCAAAATTGGAATTTCTACATCCCAGAAAATGTTTTGAACTCCTTAAAGCCTTACTCCCTTATACTAATTTTCTTTTTCTCACAGACGTTGGCATATAGTACATGTTAAATACTTGTCGAGTTAAAGTTTGCCTCTTTTGAATTTGTTAGACTTCAAATTAATCAAATTCATTTTTGTAAAATATCCCCTTAATAGTCTGAATTGAAAATGAGATGATTAATGCAATAATCAGACTCATAATCTGGGCATTGTAGTACAATACTAGTATTATGCATTTTTCTTTGTACTGCTTCCAAAACATTGTAACGTTATCCAGATCAAGGGTATTTTCTTGGACTTTGTCCATTCTCTCTTTTCCTGAGTCTAATCTTTTGGTCTGTGAGTGATATTTGCAAAGCTTAAAAGATCTTTGTGAAGTAATAATCTTAGATAATAAGTGCTTTGGAGAAACATATGATGCTGTTTTTAAGAATTCCTTAGAGTCAAACCTTTCAGTTTTGTACTTGATCAATTTAACACTTTATGTATCAAGCTTCCTTAATTAAAAGGAATATATACAACTGAGAAAAATTGAAAGCTGTGTGAAAGAGCACAAAACAAAACAAAACAACAACTGGTAAAGCAGTTAAACTGGTAAATCTCATCAGGTTTCATGTACTGTGAGGAACCAGCGCATCAGCTTCCAGAAGCCACAGGCCTAGGGAGAGGATGCAAAACTCATTAGTTACCTGGAGCAGGAGCAACTTTTCCCCTTAGGGCAGCCAACATGTGATGGAAAGGAGGGGAGGGAAAGAGGAAGTAAAGAAATGGCAAGGAGAAGGTGAAAGAAGGAAGACGGACTTGGTTCAGATACCGTCTGTTTCCCATCTGTAAGGGAGAGACTCAATTCTGAAACTGCCTTGTATGTCCACGGGAGACCTTAGCACAGCACTAGACCTACAGTAATGGGAAAATGAGGCATAAGCCTTCTCCTCTTTGGAATCTCATTAATATCATGACTGGAAAAAATAACCTCACACATACCAAGTTAAGACAGCGCTTAGACCTACAGTAATAAGATGATAAAGTCTAAGGTTTATTTGTAATATTGTAAATATCATGACTAGAAAATTTGACCTGACACACACCTATATCTAAACCTACACTTTTTAAAAATTTATTTATTTGGGAAAGAGACAGAGAGAGTGAGTGGGAGGGGCACAGTGAGATGATAGAGAGAATCCAAACAGGCTCCGTGTTGTCAGCATGGTAAACCTACACTTATACACACATACACATGCATACATAGCTACCCATGTACACATGTGCACACACATAATACACCTACACACATAAACACACATAACCCCTACATATACACTCACAAAACATACCTGTACACATACATGTACATATACATGTGCATGTATGTTTCTTCCCAACCCCTAATCCTTGCCCATAGAGTCTAGTCCTTGCTTAGCTAAAACAACTTTCCACTTGCAAGAGAAAGAGTTCTTTCTATTGCACGAGTGTGTATGATATGTATTGTACTTTGCATCAGCACCATTTTTACTAGCTGTTCTGTTGATCTCAAGGCCCTGATTTTATAATTTTGAATTGTCAGTAGTAACATTTTCAAGTTTGCCTCCCTTTCAGAACTAACAACTATATTTCTTTGGATTTAGAATGGTGATATAATAACTTATAGGACAGGGTTTGCCTGTCTACTGATGGTACCTTGGCTTCACCTTGACTCTTAGCACTTTCGCCATTTTTGTAGGTTAAAAGTGGTCAAATAATAACAATTTCTTACAATTAAATGTAAATATTACATTAATTTTCATTTAATGATGTTATTTTGATCACTTATCAAATTCCTCAGATGTTCTGTTTCTTTTCTTTAGCCATTTTTCCCCAGATAAAGGCTTGGGTTTTGGGAGATCATCTATTGTTAATGAAGCCACTATGTACAGATGAAACATGAAATTTATTTCCTAGTTTCTTCTTTCGTGGTCAGAGTCTGGATGATCTTTCCCTTCTTGGTCTGTAGCTGCTCTTCATTGCCATTCAAAAAAAATTTTTTTAATGTTTATTATTTTTGAGAGAGAGACAGAGAGAAAGCAGGGAAGGGGCAGAGAAACAGAGAAGAACTGGAAGCAGGCTCCATGCTCTGAGCTGTCAGCACAGAGCCCAACGTGGGGCTCGAACTCACAGACCGCGAGATCATGACCTGAGGTGAAGTCAGACGCTTAACTCACTGAGCCACCCAGGCTCCCATTCAAAAGACTCTTGTGTGCTCTATCTGCCTTCAGCCTGCCTTGAGGCTGTGTTTCATGAGAATCTTGATTCTCAACATTTATTCATCTCTAGGTATGTGCCATGTTACATATAGCCATTAGTCTTCTTGCATTCAATCTATCTTCTGAGAAGTCTTTGCAGAAATCTTATCTTTATCATCTATGTCATCCTCATGCTTTTGAATTTTGGAAGTAAACACTTTGCTTATCTGTGTCCACATGCTTGCCCTATAGTGGGGCAAAGTTTTATGGCTTCACTGTGTTACTAGGTTACTATAGGAACTCAGGAAGTCTTCACTTACCAAATGCATTTTTTTCCTTGCAGGATCATGTAGCTGAAGGCACTTTGGAATAATACAAACCTTAATTCAAACCATGGTCTGTCGTTTCCTGGATATTTGGGGGGGAAGTTCCTTAATTTCTTTGAATCTCTGTTACATCCTACAGTTGCCTGAGGATTCTGAGTGAATATATATGGAAGACTTGATACACACCCTGCACTAAACAAACATTAGTTTCCACCCCCTGTGTCTTCAGAGAAAAGGACCAATAAGGATGTGTGTGTGTGTGTGTGTGTGTGTGTGTGTGTGTGTGTAGAGAGAGAGAGAGAGAGAGAGAATTATTTTAAGAAATTGGTAATTATTTTAAGGAAGATGCACTTATGGAGGCTGGTACGTCCAAAATCTTCATGGTGGGCTAGCATGCTGGAAACCCAGAGAAGAGCCAATACTGCAGTATCTGACGAGGTCAGATACTTTTGCTCTGAGGAGGTCAGTTTTTTGTTCTATTCAGGCCATAAAACTTTCTTTTATTAAGGACCATATTATTCTCTCCTTTTCCCACTTCTCTCATGGACAGCTATCTTTTTTGGTATTGTTGTTGCCTAGCATCCATTCTCCTCCCTAGTAGAACCTGATTTCTTGGGGGATTTGCCTCCTCCCAACGTGTGTAACCATGGTGGGAAGGAATTCAAGCCTATGCCTCTAACAATGAAACTTGAAAGGCCAGACCACTCCTCTCCCACTCCCTGGAACTGCTGGTGGGTGAGCTTGTGATATAAGTTCTTCTAATTGAAAATTTTCTTCCAAGATTTGAATTCTGGACAAGTGGTGTAAGGACAGAGAGAATAACCAGACATCTATCAGGGAAGCAACAGCTATGCCAGCCTTAGGATAATTGTTTCCACCTGATTCTTCATTCCTTATTTTCTAGACCTCCCTTGGTTTCTTTCCCATGCCAAGTCTGGTCCCCTAACTTCCTATCTTATCTGCATGACCCCAGTAGCCTTCCAATAAACTTCCTTTTTAAAGGTTAGCCAGAGTCAGCATCTTCTGCTTTCAACCAAGAAATTTAAGTGATGAGGAATCTCAGGTCATAAGATCATCAGTGAAGAATGAGATATCAAGTATGGTACCCTTTGATAAAACAGTTTAGTTATGACCTATGGTCATCTGGAAAAACAAATCTCAACAAAAGATAAAGTGTGAAGGCTTGGAACAATTTCTTGCATGGAACAATATAGAGTGTGAGGAATTCAAGGATGGCAGGGTAGGGAGGCTCTTGATGGCATTGGGTGAATAACGACAACGGAATTGGTAGACTCAAAATATTAAAGTACTAGTTTGGAAAAGTGGATGTAAACTCAAGGAATTTAGGGGCGCCTGGGTGGCTCAGTTGGTTAAGTGACCAACTTCGGCTCAGGTCATGATCTCACAGTTTGTGAGTTTGAGCCCTGCGTCGGGGGTGAGTTTGAGCCTACTTCAGATTCTGTGTCCCCCCTCTCTCTACCCCTCCCCTGCTCAAGCTGTTTCTCTCTGTCTCTCAATAATAAATAAATGTTAAAAAAATTAAACTCAAGGAATTTATATGAAAATGTTGAAAGAATCTCCTCTATTTTGTACCTATTGGATTGTTATCAGAGTTGTATCAGTCAGGATAGGCCAGGTTATGATAACAAAGCAACTCCACAGTCTAACTGGTTTAAAGCAATAAGCAGCACTCATACTGCAAATCCATTGCAGGTTGGTTGGCTGCTGTGTTCTGCACTCCCCTCACTTCAGGACACAGGCTAATATAGGAGCCATTATATGGATCATTGCTGGTGACTGTAGCAGAGGGAAGGAAAGAAATTGGGGCAAATTGTGAAGTGGCTCTTAAAGCTTTTGGAAGGAAAGTGGGAGACATCACTTCTACTCAAATATATTTGGCCAAAGGAAGTCATATGGCCTTTCATAACTTTGAGGGGGCAAAGAAGTACAATTTTTCCCAGAATGAGAACTGGAAATAATTGGTGGAGAGCACTAATTACTAGTACCAGAACTTTGCTAGATTTCTTTTTTTTTTTTTTCAACGTTTATTTATTTTTGGGACAGAGAGAGACAGAGCATGAACGGGGGAGGGGCAGAGAGAGAGGGAGACACAGAATTGGAAACAGGCTCCAGGCTCTGAGCCATCAGCCCAGAGCCTGACGCGGGGCTCGAACTCCCGGACCGCGAGATCGTGACCTGGCTGAAGTCGGACGCTTAACCGACTACGCCACCCAGGCGCCCCTTTGCTAGATTTCTTGTAGTGCCTGGGTGACTCAGTCAGTTAAGCCTCTGACTCTTGGTTTTGGCTCAAGTCATGATCTCACTGTTCATGGGATCAAGCCTTGCATCTGCCTTTGCACTGACAGCATGGAGCCTGCTTGGGACTCTCTCTCCCTCTCTCTTTGCCCCTCTTATGTGTGTGCCCATGCACACTCTCCCTCTCTTCCTCAAAATAAATAAACATTAAAAAAAAGAACTTTGATAGATTTCTTATGTGAAAGTTAAGGCATCCATTAGGAAAAAAATGATCTAGAGGCATCAGAGTAATTTGAACCTCCAAAGTTTTTCTTGACAGAGAAGTGACTCTTCTCTCTCTCCTGTCTGAAAACTGTTTTCTTTCATGCTTGTAGGTACCTATATACCTTCATCTGAAGATAGTTCACATTGAGAAAGAAGTCAACAGTCTTTCTCATGCCCCACATCTTTTCGCTCTTAGACCATTAATTAGAATTATACCCTGGCATGCCCCAAAGTCCAAAATCAATATTGGAAAGTAAAATTTTATATAACAAAAGAATGGCAGTCAGGAACATGCCAATGTATACTAACTCTAAAGTAGGAAATATACATGAGACTAGATTTTCTAGATGCTTGACTAAGGAGAAAGCATGATTTTAGTTTTACTGAATCTGTCAGTATGGTCCACATACCCGAGATTCTGTATGAAATAGACTAGCTGGGTTGATTCTAACATTTTTGGTTAACACACATACACAAACACACTTAAAAATGCATTCAACAGAGAAAGGTGGATGTTAAGTGTTAGAATATCTTATTTTAGAAATTATTAAAATGGGCAAATCTAGAGGGTCTAGATCATAGTTTCTTCAACAAACATCTGAAATATGTGTTGAAGGAAGTATGAATATCTTTAAAAGATCTGTTTTTAAACATCTGTTTAAAATAGCTGTAGGCCAGAAATGCTGCCATGAAATATTGCATTGGAAATGAGAAGCACCATGGGGGTGGCAGAGATAAGGCAAGACCATAATAGGCAGTGGGCCTGGCACTATCATCAGACTGGCCTGTCTGGAAGAGCTATCTGGCTATGACTACTAGATTATGAATGAGTTCCCTAGGAAAAAATTGAGAGTGGAACAATCACATAATATAAAACAAAGCAAAAACTCCTGGTTCAATAAACAGAGGTCTTACTTAAGCCTTGAAAAGAAAAAGTCATGATCATATCCCTTAGCCAATTCCCTAACCTGATTGTTTACACTATCAGATCCCCTTGAAAAAGGAAAGACCAGACAACCTTGATGTCAGATCCTGCTGTAACATTAAAGTGCATTTGGGAAATGCCAAGATATCTCCACCAAAGAGAAAAACAACTTGCTGTGCTTTTGGCCCTGTACCACTAAGAAAGAGACCTAATAATTGGCATGCCTTGAAAGAAACATATACCTACCCTGTGTATCCTGCTTTGACCATTTACCGGAGGATCTGAAAAGCTACAGCTTTGATTGGGGCCCACAGCAAGAGAAGATGCCCTAAGCAAAAAATGTAAAATGCTACTGAGCTATTACTAACCTATGCTCATGGCTGAAACAGAGCTGAAAGTGAAAGGAGGGAATGACTGGAAACTTAAGGCAGTCTGAGCAATTACATAGGCATATAATTTTTCTGGAAACATTGGCAGAAGGCTCCTATTTTGGAGTACATGTTATCTAACTTAAGAATTCATAAAAATAGGGGCGACTGGGTGGCTCAGTTAAGCATCTGACCTTGGCTCAGGTCCTGATCTCACTGTTTGTGAGTTTGAGCCCCGCATCTGGCTCTGTGCCAATAGCTCAGAGCCTGGAGCCTGCACTGGATTCTGTGTCTCCCTTTCTCTGCCCCTCCCCTACTCATGCTCTGTCTCTCTCTCTCTCTCTCTCAAAAATAAATAAACATTAAAAAATGTTTGAAATAAGAATTCATAAAAATAGTTATTTTAATTCCTGAAATTTTTCTGATGAATGGAGAATTAGAGCCATTTGTTTACAATATAGAAATAGCCATTAAAAGCAGAGTCTGAATATCCTGGTTTGAATCCTTTGATAGTCTCACAGTGGTATGAAACTTTCATATAGAAATGGAAGTCCCAGAATTGTTCTGGCTTGACAGCTAGTCTTTTTCCAGACGTCTTTTATTACTAAATGTGAATTTTCAGGAACACACATTAATTCACCTTGGGGCATTATAGTCTCAACATCAGATTAGGTTACCAGTGTTTTTGTATAAATGCCTCTGGCTTAATGTTTCACTATTTTTAACTGCCCGTTTTATTTATAGCTTTAGTCATATTTGAGATTTGATTAAGCTTATTTGTATTTTTCTGATGCATCATTGTTGATTTAGGGGTCTTGAAAGTAGGGGTGCCTAGGTGGCTCAGTTGGTTAAGCATCCAATTCTTGATTTTGGCTAGGGGCATGATCTCATGGTTTGTGAGTTCAAGCCCCACATCAGGCTCTGCACTGAGCCTGGAGCCTGGATTTTCTCTTTCCCTCCCTCTTTCTGCCCCTTCCCCACTTGGGACTCTCTAAATAAACAAATAAATAAACTTAAAAAAAATTTTTAAATGTTTATTCATTTTTTGAGAGAGAAAGAGAGACAGAGCACAAGTGGGAGAGGCACAGAGAAGGAGACGCAGGATGTGAAGCAGGCTCCAGGCTCTGAGCTGTCAGCACAGAGCCCGACGCAGGACTCAAACTCACGAACTAGGAGATCATGACCTGAGCTGAGGTTGGACACTCAACCGACTGAGCCACCCAAGAGCCCCAATAAATAAATAAACTTTTAAAAAAAGTTTTATTTATTGAGTCATAGAATATAGCTTTGGCTCATTTGTCTTCATTTTTGAAAATTGAATTATTCCTCTTATATTTTGAGAAGTTATTTATGATATCCTATTACCTAGGATAATTATATATATTTTTTTCTTACTCAGTATTCATTATACGTATATTAAGACAAAAACTTAAAGATTTTTTTGGCCTCAAAGTATAGTTAGTGGTGCTCTTTTCTCCATAGTATGAATGATAACATGGAGTTTCATCATGCTCTATAACAGAAATACTTGCGAGAAAAAAATGATAGGGTCTCTAAGACATATAATTTCAAGAAAAGCTGATCTGGATTCTTCATTTTGCTTTTAAGTGACAATGACAGAATAATAGCCTATTGGTGGGTGTTGTGAACATGCTTCACTTGAATTCTCTGTGTTTCACTTCTTAGAATTCTTCTATTCATTTATGTGAAGAATGAATTTCTAAGGGCTATTTTGAGAAGGGCAGTGTAAGAGTGGGGAATGAATCAAAGGTAGTGTGGCATGCATGCCATATATAATCTCAGTGGCTTTTTTATTAGGATAGACATCTTAACTGAAAAGAAGAGAGTCTGAAGATGTTGGACCTGTTACATTGACTTGTAGAAAAAGAAACTTTTGACCCTGCGTGAAGTTCCACCACTGCTCTGATGATCTATTCCAAATAACATTTCTTATTTTACAGCCTATTTCATCTCTTATTAACATGACTAACTCAGTTTTCTTGTGATTAACATTTGCCCCGTACATCGTTTTTTATCCTTTTACTTTCACTTTCTTTCTTACATACAGCACAGAACTATATTTTGGTTTTATTTTTGTTGTTAATCCAATCTTTCCATGTCTTTCTTTTAACTGATGATATTCATGTAAGTTCCTTTATGTTTATTTTGATTGTCATATAGTTGGGTCTAATTCTACTACCTTATTTATTTTTAAAAATTTTATTTGTCTTTTGTCCCCTCTGCTTATTTCTTTAGCATTCTTATCTTTTTGTTTGTTTTTCTTTTTCTAGGACCATTGTTTACCCTCTGAACTGACTTGGCTTTTTTTTGCATTAATTTCTATTCTTTTGTGGTTATACTCAAAACTTTACTACCCATTCTTAAAGCCTATCTTGTATAGTATTTTCTTAAACTCAATTTGAAGGTATGAAGTATAACACATATAGAAATGTGTAAAAAGCATAGTTACTATTTAATAGTTACAAAACAAATACCTGTGCACAACTCAGATTAAAAACCATAAAAAGCACCTCCAAAAACTTCTTGTCTGTTTCATCCCAATTATAAATTTCTCCCTTTTATTTAGAAGTAAGCCTTATCCTTAATTTATGATAAGTTTCCTTGCTTTACCAGTTGTATATACATCCAAAATGAATATATTTTAGTTTTACTCTTTTTTAAAAAAATTTTTGTTTATTTATTTTTTGAGAAAGAGGGAGCAGGAGAGGGGCAGAGAGAGAGGGAGAAAGAGTGAATCCCAAGCAGGCTCCGCCCTGTCAGTGCAGAGCCCAATGTGGGGCTTGAACTCACAAACTGTGAGATCATGACTGAGCCAAAACTAACTGAGTCGGATGCTTAACCAACTAAGCCACCCAGAGCCCCTAGATTTACTCTTTTTGAATTTTATATAAATGCAACCATACTGCATGTTTTTCTTTTCTGGCTTGCTTCTTTCCCTCAACTTTGTTTCTAAAATCCATTCATTTTTTTCGTATGAAGTTCCAACTATGGTTGGTTGGTTTATTTTCTTTCTTGCATAATATTCCATTGTATGATTATATCACAACTTGTTTATTCACTCAACTATTTATGGCCATTTGGGCTAGTTCTGATTTTTGAAAATTGTGAATAATGTGATGAAGGACATTATTGCATGTATATGCTGATGCACCATATCCTTGAACTTTTAAGAATGGAATTAGTGTACCCAAGGCCACTGTAATGGGTAATGGAAAACAATTTTCCAAACTAGTCGATGCAATTTATACTCCTGTCTGCCGTGAATAAAAGTTCCTGTGACTCAACATCTTTAACATAGTATTATTGGTAGCTTAAAATTTTTGCCAATCTGGAGATTGTATAGTGGTATTATCACTGTGGTTTTAAAATGCTGATTGTTATAAAAAGATTAAGCATGTTTTCCTATTGTGTTGGCCATTTAAATTTCCTCTTTAGCTAAGTGTTTATTCTGTTCTTTTACCTGTTTTACTGTTGGTTTGTCTACCTTATTCTCATTGATTTGTAGGAGTAGTTTGTATATATTTTGGAAGTAAGCATTTTGATGATAAAATGTTTTAATGCTGATGAAAGTTATATCTACTTAAAATTTAATTTTATAGTAGCTGGTTCCTGCTGCATAAAAGCTCAACTGATTTTTATGTATAGATTTGTATCCAGTTGCCTTACTAGATTCTCTTATTCTCATGATTTTCCTGCAAATTCTTTTAGATGTCCTACATGAGCAACAATATCTGTGAATAATAAGTTTTCTTTCTTTTTTTTTCTTTTAACCCTTTATACCTTTCATTTCTTTTTCATGTTTATGAATGATCATGACTTACAGTACAATGTTGGATAGAAATGGTGGTAATGGTTATCCTGGTCTTGTTTAAGATTACAAGAATAAATCTTTAAACTTTTATCATTGGTTATAGATTGTCTTAATCAGTCATTGGACCAGTAATGCTAACAATTAGAAACAAGATTAGCAAATTAAACTCTACGGTGGTAAAAAGGAAGGTTAGTAAACCTTAGTTAGTAAAAAATTAATGAAATAGAAAACAAATATACAATTGTGATTAACCAAAGCAGTAGTTAGTCCCTTGAAAAGACTAATAAATTGGCAAACATCTCTCAGAATTGATTTTATAAAAAAGTAAAATCCCCCAAAAGGATTAAGAATGAAAAAGAGGTTATCACTATAAATGTTGCAGGTATCAACAGATAATAAAATTATGGAGAAATTGGATTATTAGTCAAAACACTTGGTCACAAAGAAAATTCTAGGCCCAGATGACTCTTTTGGTGAGTTTTACCTCTGCTAACCACGCAAGGAAGAAACAGTGCCAGTTACACAAACTTTGTAAGAAAATACAAAAAGTGGGTCTATTTTCCAACTCATGTTAGGATATGTAAAAGAAAAATTGCACCAGAGCAGTTAAACAGACAGGGAAGAAGACTTTATTCAAGTCTTGGCTGATGATATTTTCCACATTACTTTTGAAATAAATGATATCTATTCTTACTTTCATTGTTGCTGATGGGAAGTCAGCTTCAGAGTAGCTGTGGCTCCTTTGATTTTTGAAAACTTTTTATTGTTTTTGGGTTTTGATATTTCATTATGATGCATTTAAGTGTATATTTAAAAAAATTATCTTTTGGAATTTGTTGGACTTCTTGAATTTGTGGTTTGTTATCTCTCCTCAGATCAGTAACATTCTTAGCCTTTATCTTTTCAAATTTTAAACTGGTTCCATTTTTGCTTTCCTCTTCTGATGGTTCTCTAATCAAACATAAGGACATTTTCATGGTCTCCTTCACACCTATTATCTTCACTTCTTCTTTATTCCATTTTATTTTTCATTTCTCTATCCTGTGTTGTGGGTTATTTCCTCTAATTTCTTTTGTAGTTCACCAGCTGGTTATTTCTTACATTATATCCAATCATTGCCAGCTATGTCCATTGTTTGTTTGTTTGGTTGGTTGGTTTTGTTTTTGTTTTTTTACATAGAGAAAAAGTTCATTGTTCCTTTCGTTCCTTCCTTCAAATCCACATTGAGGTAATCAACGTTAAGTGTGTATCCTTTTATACCTTTTTCTGTGCCAGGCAAATATATAGAGATACACGGGGTCTGTTTTTTTTTTTAAATAAAGAATTTTTTAGAGCAGTTTTAGCTTTACAATAAAATTGAAAGGCAGGCAGGTTCAGAGATTTTCCATATATTCCCTGCTCACACTCATTCATAACCTCCCCCACTATGAACATCACTCAGGAATGGTATATATATATATATGTATACTACATTGACACATCATAATCACCCAAAGTCTATAGTTTACCTTAAGGTTCACTCTTCGTGATTCTACAGGTTTGGAAAAATTCATAAGGACATGTATCCGTCATTACCACATTATACAGAGTATGTTCACTGCCCTAAAAATCCTCTGCTTTGCCTATTCATCTTTCCCTCCTTATCCCTCTCCGCCAGCCACCACACCTAGCAACCATTGATCTTTTTATTGAATCCATAGTTTTGCCTTTCCTATGATGTCATATAGTTGGGATCATACAGTATGTAGCTTTGTTTGATTGGCTTCTTTCACTTACTAATATGCATTTAAGATTTCTCCTTGTCTTTTCATAATTTGATAGCTCGTTTTTTGTTGTGTGTGTGTGTGTGTGTGTGTGTGTGTGTGTGTGTGTGTGTTGCACTGAATAATATCCTATTCTTTGGATGTACCATAGTTTATTTATCCATTCACCTACTGAAGGGCATTTTGGTTACTTTCAAATTTGGGATATTATAAATAAAGCTGCTATACAAGCTTCTTGCAACTCCTTTGGGTAAATAACAAGGAACATTATTGCTGGATAATATGGTAAAAGTTTAGTTTTGTAAGACACTGCCAATTTGTCTTCAAAAGTAGCAGTACTAGTTTGCATTCCAACCAGCAGGTGTATGAGAGTCCCTGTTGCTCTAGATCTTTGTCAGCATTTCGTATTATTGCTCTATATTTTGGACATTCTCACAGATGTGTAGTAGTATCTCATTGCTTCAATTTATATTTTCCTGATGATATATGACGTGGAGAATCTTTTCATGTGCCTATTTGCCATCTTGATTGCTTTTTAAAATTTCTCTCACTTTATTTTTCACTCTTAGATATTCTGTTTAGTTCTTTCTCTCATCAGCTATGTCACTTTTCATGATTTCCTGTTTCCCATACATATTTGTACGTTTGTGAGTTATTTCCTTAAACATGTCAAGTATACTTGTTTTTAAAAAATCTGTGATTCATTTTACCAGTATCTGAAGGTTTTGCATATCTGTTCTATTCTCTTTTGTTTCTGCAACTCCTAGAATAGTGCCTAGCACCTAGAGTGGGTCCTCATAGTAGCTGCATGATAAATATTTATTGAATGAGAAAATTAATGCCTATTTCTTGCCTTTGTATCTTATTTTCTTGTCTACCACTCTTGTTTTGTTTTTGTTTCTTTTGCTACATACCAGTTATAGGTTTTGCAGCTCTGGGGCTCTAAGCTTTCTTTACTTTTCTAAATGGAGGCTTTCTTCCAAAACTTAGCCAGTGAACTCCCTTCTGTCTTTTAAGATATTCAATGCTTTAAAAAGTGTTGTTTTATTTATAATGTGTTTGGTAATTTTCATTATTTCTTAGCAGGAATGCTGTATGAACTAGCAAATCATTAACAGAAATTTCAATGAATTAGGGGTGCCTGGGTGGCTTAGTTGGTTAAGCATTCGACTCTTGATTTTGGCTCAGGTCATGATCTCATGGTTCGTGGGTTCCAGCCCCACGTCAGGCTCTCTCTCTCTCTCTGCCCCTCCCCTACTTCTGCTCTCTCTGTGTCTCTCAAAAAGAAATAAACTTTAAAAAAAAGAAATCAGAATTAATTAATATCTTAACCCTTCCCCAAATATAAAAGCCTCATAACACTTTAACTCTATTCCTTCCCACTCTGATAATTTTGTCTAGGCTTTCCTTTTTTTAAAAAAACATGTTTATTTATTTTTGAGAGAAAGAGAGAGAGTGGGAGGGGCAGAGAGAGAGAGAGAGAGGATCCAAAGCAGGGTCCATGCTATAAGTGCAGAGTCCAATGTAGGGCTTGAACCCGCAAACCATGAAATCATGACCTGAACCGAAGTCGGTTGCTTAACCAACTGCACCACCCAGCTGCCCCTAGGATTTTATTCTTGTCTTTTCTTTAGCTCCATAAATTCAACATTGCGCTTTCTAAATTACATAGTTGGTATTTGCTTTGATTTACACACACACACATATACTGCTTTATTTGCTTTAGTGTAGATTTCTTAATAATAAAGCCTTTCAGTTTTGGTAAATCTAAGCATGTCTTTATTTTACACATTCTTGAAAGGTAGTTTGTCTCTCAACAATTTGAAGAAATTATCCCATCTCTCTGATTTCCTTTATTTCTGTTGCTGTCATTCCAACAGCAATGTGTGTAATCTCATGTGTGTAATCTCAATGTGTGTAATCTCAATTACAATGTGTGTAATCTCATGGTTCCAGGATTTTATTGGAATATATTGCGATTCTATAGAGACTTATGTTTTTATTATATCTAAAGAATTACAACCACTATGTGCTCACATTTTGCCTCTCTTTTCTATCTATTCTCTTATTCTGGAACTCTGGGTCTGTGTTAACCTTCTCTTTCTATCCTCCACATCTCTTTCATATTTCCCATATCATTGTCTCTTTATGATGCATTCTGTGTAATTTCTCAAGATATATCATCAATTCTCTCTGCTGATGTGCTTACTGCCTAACTATTGATTGAGCTTTTATTTATTTATTTTTATTTTATTTTTTTTATTTATATATGAAATTTATTGTCAAATTGGTTTCCATACAACACCCAGTGCTCATCCCAAAAGGTGCCCTCCTCAATACCCATCACCCACCCTCTCCTCCCTCCCACCCCCCCATCAACCCTTAGTTTGTTCTCAGTTCTCAACAGTCTCTTATGCTTTGGCTCTCTCCCACTCTAACCTCTTTTTTTTTTTTTCCTTCCCCTCCCCCATGGGTTCCTGTTAAGTTTCTCAGGATCCACATAAGAGTGAAACCATATGGTATCTGTCTTTCTCTGTATGGCTTATTTCCCTTAGCATCACACTCTCCAGTTCCATCCACGTTGCTACAAAAGGCCACGTTTCATTTTTTCTCATTGCCACGTAGTATTCCATTGTGTATATAAACCACAATTTCTTTATCCATTCATCAGTTGATGGACATTTAGGCTCTTTCCATAATTTGGCTATTGTTGAGAGTGCTGCTATGAACATTGGGGTACAAGTGCCCCTATGCATCAGTACTCCTGTGTCCCTTGGATAAATTCCTAGCAGTGCTATTGCTGGGTCATAGGGTAGGTCTATTTTTAATTTTCTGAGGAACCTCCACACTGCTTTCCAGAGCGGCTGCACCAATTTGCATTCCCACCAACAGTGCAAGAGGGTTCCCGTTTCTCCACATCCTCTCCAGCATCTATAGTCTCCTGATTTGTTCATTTTGGCCACTCTGACTGGCGTGAGGTGATACCTGAGTGTGGTTTTGATTTGTATTTCCCTGATAAGGAGCGACGCTGAACATCTTTTCATGTGCCTGTTGGCCATCCGGATGTCTTCTTTAGAGAAGTGTCTATTCATGTTTTCTGCCCATTTCTTCACTGGGTTATTTGCTTTTTGGGTGTGGAGTTTGGTGAGCTCTTTATAGATTTTGGATACTAGCCCTTTGTCCGATATGTCATTTGCAAATATCTTTTCCCATTCCGTTGGTTGCCTTTTAGTTTTGTTGGTTGTTTCCTTTGCTGTGCAGAAGCTTTTTATCTTCATAAGGTCCCAGTAATTCACTTTTGCTTTTAATTCCCTTGCCTTTGGGGATGTGTCGAGTAAGAGATTGCTATGGCTGAGGTCAGAGAGGTCTTTTCCTGCTTTCTCCTCTAAGGTTTTGATGGTTTCCTGTCTCACATTCAGGTCCTTTATCCATTTTGAGTTTATTTTTGTGAATGGTGTGAGAAAGTGGTCTAGTTTCAACCTTCTGCATGTTGCTGTCCAGTTCTCCCAGCACCATTTGTTAAAGAGACTGTCTTTTTTCCATTGGATGTTCTTTCCTGCTTTGTCAAAGATGAGTTGGCCATACGTTTGTGGGTCTAGTTCTGGGGTTTCTATTCTATTCCATTGGTCTATGTGTCTGTTTTTGTGCCAATACCATGCTGTCTTGATGATGACAGCTTTGTAGTAGAGGCTAAAGTCTGGGATTGTGATGCCTCCTGCTTTGGTCTTCTTCTTCAAAATTACTTTGGCTATTCGGGGCCTTTTGTGGTTCCATATGAATTTTAGGATTGCTTGTTCTAGTTTCGAGAAGAATGCTGGTGCAATTTTGATTGGGATTACATTGAATGTGTAGATAGCTTTGGGTAGTATTGACATTTTGACAATATTTATTCTTCCAATCCATGAGCAGGGAATGTCTTTCCATTTCTTTAAATCTTCTTCAATTACCTTCATAAGCTTTCTATAGTTTTCAGCGTACAGATCCTTTACATCTTTGGTTAGATTTATTCCTAGGTATTTTATGCTTCTTGGTGCAATTGTGAATGGGATCAGTTTCTTTATTTGTCTTTCTGTTGCTTCATTGTTAGTGTATAAGAATGCGACTGATTTCTGTACATTGATTTTGTATCCTGCAACTTTGCTGAATTCATGGATCAGTTCTAGCAGACTTTTGGTGGAGTCTATCGGATTTTCCATGTATAATATCATGTCATCTGCAAAAAGCGAAAGCTTGACTTCATCTTTGCCAATTTTGATGCCTTTGATTTCCTTTTGTTGTCTGATTGCTGATGCTAGAACTTCCAGCACTATGTTAATGATTGAGCTTTTAATTTCAACAGCTATATTTTCATTTTTAGATGTTTGACTTCCCCTCAAATATATGGGTTTGTAGCTTTTGATTGATTATCTTGTGATGAAATCCTTTATTTCTTTAAATATTTCATACATGTTTGCCCAAAATTTATAAGTCTATCTTCTTATACTCTATACAGAAAATCTTAGGGATCTGAATCTGTTCTTTATTGTTTTTCTGACTTTAATAACATTAACTACTGTTTTCTATGTAACCTTTATTTGTGATCAGATTGCCTTATCTTACTATGTGGCATTTCAGTGGGTCTATATTAGGCAACAGTTCCAGCAGAAAGGATTTGATCTGTGCTTCTGCCAGTACCCATGGGGTTATAAAAGCTAAGGATCATTTTAGTTTATTCTAAGGATCTTGATCACCTCTAAGGCTAACTCAGTACTTCAGTGCTGGCCTAAGCCTCAGTATCCCAATAGCAGTACAGCATTTGCCCTCAGAGTCTCAGGGCAAGCCAGCTCTTCTTGGCTGCCCACTACTCCTAGCTCCCAGCTCTGGCCACAGTAACTCTATCCAACCACTCCTCCTGCCAGAAAGACACTAAGAGAACTTCTAAAACTTCTGTAAGACTCACAGTGCCTCAAGCACCTGTCCTATCCATAGGTTGGAATTCTGTAGGAGGAAGATCCCACAAAACACTTATTCTACATGAGAACTAGAAACAAAAATTGTAAAATCAATGCTTAGACTCGATTCTGTAGGCAGAGAGGTATCAGCACTAAGGACTATCAATATCCTTTTCTATCAGGAACATTGGGATAAAACTACTCTGAAAAGTTGCTTCGTTCACTCAGAAAATCAACCTGTATTTTTGGGATGCCTCCTAAGTGCCGAGATCTGTGCTTGTTAGGCACTCAGTAAATACAAGGTAATTTGACAACACTTTATAAATAACATTTAATATTTCCATTTTCCAATTTTTCTAGTTCTTATTGCCATTTCTAATTTCTCTACCTTGGACCATGGTTTTATTCTATATTCCTAATCAAATAGCAAATATAGGAAATTTAGAAATAGTCATTAGTGAGGAAAGGAAGAGATGATTGTGTAAAAATACATTCTATTTCTAAATAAACAAACGGGCAAAATGGGTCAAAATGCCAAATTATTAACAAACTATTCCAGAAGTAAATTTGAAAGCTTAGCTTTCAAATAGATCCATGGAAACCTATTTAACTTGTAATGTAACAGATTACTCATGTGCTCATTCGTTCAATAAATGATTACCAAGTGCCTATTATTTGCAAGGCACTGTAATAGGTGCTAGGGACACAATAGTAATAAAAGTAAAATAGTTCCTCTTCCTGCATAGCTTACAGTTTAGCCAGAGATATAAACTATACAAACAATAGCAATGAAAATGCAACCAGCCATGAAAACAATGAGGAAGTACCAGGAGATACAGACACACACAAAAACATGGATACACTAGTATGACAAAGGAAAAGGGACAGTGAGAGGTGTGGGAGAAAAGATGTGCAAACACCAGTAGGCAAGAAAAAAGATACTACTTTAGCAAAACAAGGAGAAGTTACAAGTGATAGAATGGAAGAGAATGTAGGACTATGTTTGGGACAGATGATGGAAGATGAGTCTGGAAAGATAAATGAAGGCCAGGTCATTGAAAGCAATGTTGGAAATCTTTTATTTCTTCAAAGAGTAATGGGGAGTCGAAGGATTTTTAGCATGGGAATAAATTGAGTAAGTTTGCTCTTTACAAATATTCTTTAGCTAGAGTGTGAAAAGTGAAATGGAATGGCAGAGGCAGGGAAGTCTAGGAAACCAGGTAACACATTTTCAGTAATTCAGGTGAGAGATAATTTTGCCTTTATAAAATTAATGAGGATGGACATGGAGAGCAATGGATAGATTCAACAACAATTTAAATATGCTGCTTGTATGGGAATGAGAAGGTTAAGGAGAAAAACAGTGTTAAGAGAGGACTCTAGATTTGGCTTAATCAGCTCTCTCTAAGGGGACAATAGTTGCAGCTGGGAAATTTGGATCATAGGAACACATGGTCCTTGCTGCCAACCAAACTTCCATAAGATACTTGTGTGGAGAAGAAGGATTCTTTCTGTTTCTTGTTTCTGATTCAGTGAAGAGAGAAGATTATTTATTTGCTCATCCCCAGTTGAAGAAGGAATGTTATCTCCAATATGGGCAGTAAGTAGAAGCAAAAAATCAAGTTATCTATTGGACGTGATGGAGATGAAGGAAGGACAAAGGAAGATCTGTGGGTGGCTGTTACCTAGGGGTTGGGAAAAGTAGGGATCCCAGCTTGAACTTAAGTTGGGGCCACTGCTATCCAGCTACATCTGTCATGACTTGTAGACTGATAGGATGTGTCCATGAGGAGCCTAGAAACCCTCCAGAAAAGAGCACATCCAATGCCGTGTTAAATATTGCAGAAAAAAGGTGAATCAGAATACAGCAGAATGTTTGTAAAATAGAGGTTAAAAGTATGGGCTCTAGAGTTAGAGTGTGGTGGTTAATAGCAAAGTTTCAAGTTATGACTTTACCACTATATAACCCAGTTTTCTTGTTTGTAAAAAGGATAATAACCTACCTACTTCTCTAATAGGGTGGTTGTAAGAATTAAATGAATTGGTATCTACAAAGCGTTTAGACCATCCTCTGACCCATAATGACTTAATAAATATTAGCTATTATTATTGTTGCTTTACTTCAGCAATTCATAGACTTCAGACTTGAGTCTTGAGGTGGAGATGAGGGTGACAGGGAGTAGGTGAGAATATAATAATGAAATAATGGTCTTGATTAAAATCTTGCTAATGTATTAGGGCATAAGAATTACCAAAAAAGGAGTATTTGTCACACTGTCAGACATGCCATGGTACCCACTGGACCAGGCTGGATCTGGAAGGTGATGGCTTACCCTGGATACCAGATACAGGTTCCACGTAGATCCCAGGCAGTGGGCCTCACTGAAGGAGACCAGGTCCCCAAAATGTAGGGCAAAGTCATCCCTAGATAATGTTCCTTTGCTATTTTAAGTTTCACTGTTTGTCATATGATATTTAGTCTTGGAGAAGCGTATTACTAATAAAAAAATAGTATGACTTATTTTTGAATAGCAAATAAGGTATTTGGAAGCCATCTGAGTAAATTCTCAGTTGTGTTCCTGCTAAAGTACGTGAAGTACATGCCACTTGCTCAGTAGGAAAGACTATTGGCAGACTCACAAGATGAATCATTGCTGAAATGTATTCAAATAAAATTAGAGAGCAGAACCAGGGATAGAGTCTAACAGGAAACAGGCCCCGTGGGTCATTCTGAGTTATAACTTTTTCAGCGTGTCTGTATGAGTTCAAGTTTATTTGGATAATACTAGGATGTACTGTATTGAGTAAGGGGAAGACTTTTCTGTAACATACGGGAAAGTTTTCTTTTATCAGTCAGGTTTTATCATCTGGATTTTCACTTTTTATGCAAGTTTCCCCCCTTCATTTTAGAATAATTTTGGTCAATGTTTTTTCAAGATATGACTAACTTATATTTTATTGTTTTTAGAAAAAGCTAAGGAGTCACAAGGACATTTTTTTTTTTATCAGACTAAAACACGACTGCACAAAATTTGAAATTCATCCTTGGTTTTTATCTGAAACTTGATAAAATAATCCAAATTGATACTTTCTAGTCTTCAGCTTCCAAAGCACTTTTTGCAATCCCTTTTTCACTCTGCATGAAGAGTTTTGTTTTTTGTCTGTTTGTTTTTTAAACTCCAATATGGGCATGTAATTTCCCTGCTCAAGACTTTTTAAGTGTTATTGACCACACCAGGCCTGCTCCAATCAGGCTTCCAATCTGATTTCTCTTTGTGTCTGTGCTCCAGATATTCAGGACTTACTTCTGTTCTTCAGTGTATAGCCTTCATTCTAAATCAGATATCAGAAACCCAAATATAGGCAGAGGCAGATTAATGTAAAGTAAAACAGGTTGGTTGTAAGACAGTAGGCAGTGGTAGCATGGATGGCAAATTGAATGAAAGTAGTTGCTCCTTGGTTCAGCTGGTTGCTACCATGTGTTAGAGCCTCTCGTTTTTTTCAAGAAATCTGGAAATTTCTTTATTTTTTTCTGTAATCGTCAAGTGTATATGGCCCCTCAAAGATGTCCACGGCCTAATTCCCTAAACTTGTGAATATAATACAAAGATGTCCATGCCCTAATTCCCTAAACTTGTGAATATAATACCTTGTAGGACAAAACAGACGTCATAAAACCCACTCCCCCCCACCCCCAAAAAAGCAAAAAACAAAACCCAAAGCAAAATAGACTTCAGAGGTGTGATTAATCTAAGGATCCTAAGACAGGAAGCTTATCCTGGATTATTTGGATGGACCTAATATAATCATAAGGGTTAGAAGAGGGAGACAGGAAGGTCTTAGTCATAAAAGGAAATGAAAGAGGAGGGAGAGAAAAGAGGGAGAGAAAGAGACAGAGACAGAGGGACAAAGAGAGAGAGAAAGCAGCAGAGATAGAGATGGGAAGTTATTTGAAGACGCCATACTTACTGGCCTTGACGATGGAAAGAGGAACAAAAGCAAAGAATGCAGGTGGCCTCCAGAAAATATAAAAAGTTCTTTTCTAGAGCCTCCAAAGGGAATGTATCCCTGCTGGCCTGCAGACTTCTTGATTTTAAGACTTCTGACCTCAAAACTGTAAGATAATAAGTTTGTATTGTTTTAAGCTGCTCAACTTGTGGAAATTTGTTACAGCACTAATATGAAGCTATTAGAAACCCAGGAGTTATTTTCTGGTAAGAGACTAGAGTTATTGATTAATTCCAGATTTTTAATACATTTTTTATTGATTTTTTTTAAAATTTTTTTTTTAACATTTATTTATTTTTGAGACAGAGACAGAGCATGAACGGGGGAGGGGCAGAGAGAGAGGGAGACACAGAATCGGAAGCAGGCTCCAGGCTCTGGCCCAGAGCCTGACGCGGGGCTCGAACTCACGGACCGCAAGATCGTGACCTGAGCCGAAGTCGGATGCTCAACCGACTGAGCCACCCAGGCGCCCCACAGTTGTTTATTAGAGTCAGAATCCAAACAAAGCCCACACATTACATTTGGTTTTGTCTTTTAGTTGCTTTTATTCTGTAACTGTATCCTTCACCCACCTACCCCCACCAAAGTCCTACTTTTCCCTTCCATTGAATTGTGAAGAAACTGGGTATTTGTTCTATCAAAGTTGCGTGGATACTACTTAAATTTTTCTCTTTTTTTTTTCTCCATATTTCCTGTAAACTAGCAGTTGGACCTAGTGGCTTGACTAGGTTGACTAGATCTATTCTTAGTCTGCTTGGGCTACCATAACAAAATACCATAGACTGGGTAGCTTAAACAATAAACATTTATTTTTCTCACAATTCTGGGGGCCTGAAAGCTCAAGAAGTTGCTGGAAAGATAGGTTTCATTCTCAGACGTCTCTTGGTTTGTAGGCGGCCACCATCTCTCATGCGTGTTCACATGACCTCTCCTTTGTGGACACACAGAGAGAGGTAGAACAAGTTGTCTGGTGTCTCATTAAAACAGCACTAATCCCTTTATAAGCATCTTCCCTTCATTTAACTGAAGTTACCTCCCAAAGGTTCCACCTCCAAATATCACACTGGGGATGAGGGCTTCATCATGTGACTTTGGGGAGTGGAGTGAGACATAGTTCAAACTATAGCAATACGATTCAGTGGCTTTGTTTATTGGTAACAATATTGCATAGGTGAGAGAGACCCTGTTCTTCACATTTCATCACACCATAAGAATATGTCTGGTTGACTTTCATTTAGTGAGGCTAAGGTCGGATGACGCCCACTTCATCTGTAAGGTTTGCCGTGAGCATTTTTATTCATTGATTCAATATATTATTTTATTAGGAGACATATACAAGTGTCAGACGCTCAACTGACTGAGCCATCCAGGCGCCCTGGTCTTGGTGATTAAGACATGGACGTCTTTGGGAGCCACAGTATTGCCTACCACAGATGCAAAAATATGTTTTATTCACTTTTAGGTGAATTATATTTCAAAATAAAATATCGAGAAAGAGAGAGAAAAAAAGGAGAAGCAGAAAAAGGAGGAGGGGAAAGAACAGCATCAGGAGCTCAATATTCAAAAAATTTTTTTAGCATTTATTCATTTTTGAGAGACAGAGAGAGACAGAGTGCGAGCAGGGCAGGGACACAGAATTCGAAGCAGGCTCCAGGGTCTAAGCTGGCAGCACATAGCCTGATGCAGGGCTCGAACCCACAAACTGTGAGGTCATGACCTGAGCCAAAGTCAGAAGCCTAACCGACTGAGCCACGCAGGTGCCCCAGAGCTCAATATTTTAAAAACTGAAATATGAAATATGTGGTAACTTAGTAGACCCAAGAGATCTGAATCTGAAACAAACAATGAAAGATTCAGGAGGAATTGTTTTTTCCCACTGTAGATCCCTAGAAGCTCAGAAGTTATTGGCACCAGGTACCTGTGAAAGTAGGGTGAAAGCGAGGCAGAAAACAGGATGACTGATTGACATTTTGTGTAAGTAGTCAGACTACTTCCCTCACTTTCTGCAGTTAAACCTTGGCAGAAAGCTAGGGACTTATATAGAGAGGATAGAATGAGGATCTGTGGACTAGAGAACAACAGGTAAAATTGAAGACATAAGTACCTTACCAAAGTCAGAAGCTTTATAGTGTTTTATACTGAAGTGTATATACTGAATGTGTTATATACTGAATGTTGTGACACTTGGTTTTCCCATATATAAAATAGGGACCCAAAAAAGTCATTTAATAGGTCTGCTTGGGGGATAATGAACTTAAGTGTTTGGCACTGGTGTCTGAAACATATATAAGTGGCCCCCAAGGATGATTTTTAAAATAATCGGTATGGCCATGCATTGAGAGAAACCCTAGAGGTAAGCTGGATCCTTTCCATTTGCCTGGTCTTGACCCATCCACCCATCTATATCTGTAATGAGCTGAAGATGAGCCTAAGAAAAGGTATTGAAATTGAAGAACAGGTAGAATAGGAAATATAAGAAAAAGCAGAATGGGCATGGTAGTGGTCTACTCTTTTTTTTTTAAATAAATAAAATAAGGACATGTGTGAGTAGACAGTATCTGTATCTTTACAAATATAGTATAGATAACACAATTTTAGGTCACTTTAAGTACCTAAAAGCAATAAACTAATTGGTAAATTTAGGCTCCAAATAGATTTCTTGCTAGAATAGTTTACTGAGTACATATTATTGCAAATATTATTTTAAATTATAAGTTTAATATAATCATGAAGCAACCTTATAGAGAGTTTGGGAAATAAAGACAGGGAGAGAAATTATCTCCATAAATTCATAAATTAAACACCACCATCACTGACATTTTGGAATCTCTTCCTTAAAGTTTCCAATAATCCACGTTTAGATAATTTTTTTTACATATTTGTATTCATAATAAACATACAACTTTATATTCTGCTTTTACAAATTTAATTCACACAAGCATTTTTATATTGCTACAGAGTCTTTCAAACTCTGTCATTAGATTCAGTCTAATATTTTATAATATTGACTTTATTTTTAGAAATTGAAGTCATATTAAACTTTGTGGTACATAGAATTATTGTGATGAACAACTTTGCATGGTTTGGGATGGTTTTCTTGTAATCAATCATAGACTTTTTTTCATAGATTTTTTTAAAGATTTTGGACAATGTAATTATATAATCAGATACTTCAAATTACAAATGACTCTAATTAGAAGTGTTAGGTGGCAAGGAAACCATTAAGTTAATTTTCAGCCAGAGTTAAACAATCAAAAATACTAAGTTATTGAAAATAATATTTCTCTTAAATTTATACCAAGGAAACTGAAAAGCCCTAAGCCCACTTGGGAGTCATTTTAAAGTATTTTAATCTTAAAAAAGATTAAAATCTGTCAATTTTAGATAAAGTTCATAAAAGAATAGAATTTACCTAGCTTTACATTATTAAAAAACTCTGATAGGATTTTATTCAGATTGTTTAAATTGGTATAAACTATGGTAATGTTGGAAACTCTAAAATGGTGAGGATAGCTACGTTTTCTACTTTATTTCTGATTATCATATAACTAATGAGTTACACTGTAACTTTAAATGAGAGCTATTTCAATTTGTTGTGTCAACTCTGTGATATTCATCCACTCATGCATCATCTTGGAAAAAATTTTCCAAATCATTAACATATTCAAATCACATTCCAAGTAGACTGAGCGATGACCACGTAACAATTACATCAAGTTTCGGTATTTTTACACAAAAATGATAAAAACCTTAGTTCAGGAAACTAACTTTGAGGTAAAGGTAGTTTATTTAGTGTAAGATTATTATTTAATTCAATATGAATCTTTTGGATGCCTCACCTCTAGGAATTTACTGTCTTTCTATTGGGCAGACTAGGCTTGAACACATTACACAATTGGAAGAAAACATAAGTACATGAAATCCAATGTTAAAACATTGATAAAGGTTAGTAATCAGGGTTTTTTATTTAAAAGGGACTATATAATAAAAATATACATATGTACTAAACACTCACCATGTCTCAAAGGTAAGTCCAACTGAATGGATAATAAATGAAACTAAGTTGCTGCCTTCAGTGAACTCATAGTCTACAGAACTCAGAAGATCAAGAGTTGGTTTTTCCTTTCGCCTTTCCACTCTATGTTTTTTATCTATCTCTATCATAGTGATTTTCTAACCGTGTTGAATTTAATATTCTATAAGTTCTATAGAGAGCTGCAAGCAAAGGGGAGTAGATGGTTAGTTCTGAAGAAGATCAAATTGTATAGGAATTGATATTTCCAGTGCATTAGAAGAATCAGAAGATATATGTAGAGAAGAAGAACAAATTTCCAGGCCAAATGAATTGAATACTCAAAAGTACTTGGTTGTGAAAGAGCATAGGATATTCAGGTGAGGATGTATTTATGGGGGGTAGGAGCATAGGGGTGAGTCATGTGAGGCTCAGGATATCAATGGGGACCAGTTATGAATTCCAATGCCAATAAGTTCCAATTTTGTTTTGCAGGCAACAGGGATAAAATGGAGGATTAAAATAAGAAAGTTATCAGATATGGCAGTGTGGATATTAGATAAGAATGTGAAAATTCTGTTTAGTAGGAGACCAGTTAAAGGCTATTTTTATGATCTTGGTGACAGATTATGAGAGGGCTAACGTAAGGTAGTGGGCTAGAAGGTACAGCACATAAAATCTTTCCAGGTTATAAACAATAGGATTCTCTTCTTTATTTCTTGCTTTTTGGAAGAATGGAGTGAAGAAGAGATTGTTTTTGAGGCCTAAATCTTGGGTGAGAAAAAAAGACTGGAAATGGAATTTAGAATCACTTATTAGAAGGAGAGTTGTAGTGTGATGATTAAGAATGTGAGGTGTGACTGGAGACAAGGAAGAACCTAATAAATCAGGGCACGTAGAAAAGAAGAAACACCACTATGTTTTTGTAAACAACATTCAGATTTTAAATAAACATTGACTGTATTTTTAGATTTTTTAAAAATTTTTAAGCAATCTCTACCCCCACCATGGCGCTTGAACCCACAACCCCAAGATCAAGAGTTGCATGCTCTACTGACTGAGCCAGCCAGGCACCCCATGACTGTATTTTTAAATCGCCAACTATTCTGGTACATTTTTATGCCAACTATGAGCCATTCTCAGATGATGTGTTAACATCAATGTTGCCTTTAAACTGGTGTTCTAAAATAATTTTGTGACAAGATGGGAAAATACTTTCATTACAAGTGCAGACAAAAACAGATACATTTTAAGGGGAAATTTGTACTAACTACTCACAAATGTTTTCTTTGTGAATGGCTTTTCTAACTTGCCTAAATATTAGCACCAGCAGTCCTTAGCTTCTTGACTCTGTGCCTACATTCTTAGAAGTAAAAACATGTTTTGAATAAGTTGGTTATTTTTAAGATGATTTTGAAACAGATTCTCTGCATTAAGACACTTTCACTGCTACACACTATTGTATATAAACAAGATGTAGTGTTTATAGGTGATTCCCTCTAATCAGATATCTTATGTCCTTATGATCAGAGTAATAGTAGTTTATGAATATTCTTGACTTGTTCTTTTGAAAATTTAATGTTTTAAATAGAAGTGGTAAGTGAAATTCTTTCTCTAGGTTTAATTATGACAAGGCAGAACTCATTTAGAAATCTGTGAATAGCATGAAATTTGAGAGGCTATATCTATGGCATCTTGAAGTTCATAATGAATGGAGAATTTCAAATGATGTTAAATAATTTTTTTTTCTTTTTTTATCCCTTGCCTCCCTCCTCCCCTCCTCCTCCTTTCTTCTCTTTTCTCTTTCCTCACTCCCTCCCTTCTTTCCTTCCTTCCTTCCTTCCTTCCTTCCTTCCTTCCTTCCTTCTTTCCTTCCTTCCTAGATTTTCAAAATAATAATAATTAGGCAATGAGGCCTACTATTTAGGAATGGGGAACTAAAATTAACAGTCACAGAAAGAAAACTTATTTTTTTCTTTCCTAACCTATAACTAATAACTTTAAACTGTGTTCAAACTACAGGTTTCTGAAAGTACTTTGATAGTGAACATAAAGCTCTCCATGGTAGTCTTTGAAAAATTGTGGGAAGATGGCAGAAGTCCAAAAAAGAGCTGTTCTGATACTTTTAAAAAGAAGAAAATGATAGAGCTTGGGGATTTCTTTTTTTTTTTTAATTTTTTTTTTTAACGTTTATTTATTTTTGAGACAGGGAGAGACAGAGCATGAACAGGGGAGGGTCAGAGAGAGGGAGACACAGAATATGAAGCAGGCTCCAGGCTCTGAGCTGTCAGCCCAGAGCCCGACGCGGGGCTAGAACTCACGGACCGCAAGATCATGACCTGAGCCGAAGTCGGCCGCCTAACCGACTGAGCCACACAGGCACCCCGAGCTTGGGGATTTCTAACTAGTAAACCTCACATCAATCCTTAGGAAAAATTTCTAGAATATATTATTAAATGGATAGCTTAGGGAAACTTGAGTAAAGTAGTTTCCAGTGAGAATCCAGCATGAGTTCCAAAAGAACCAGTCATGCTAAGTGAATCAGTTTTATTTCCGTTAGTGTTACTAGGTTGGTAGATAAGGGGATGCTATAAACACCATGTGGCTCCAGTGGCCTAGGTATTTGACTAGGTAAGCGACTGCTCGTGACCAACGATTATTGTGAGAGTAGGCTTCACCCCAACCTGATCATCCATTCTTTACTTCTTTATGGGTTTTGTTTGTAATGGATGTTTTTTAAAGGTAAGTCCAGGCCACTACATCCATCCTTATAATAATTTCATCTTGTTGATTTGGGGTCTGTTCTTCCAGCTTGCTAAGTAAGTTCATTTGAAGTTTTATTAGCTTTCACCTCCAGCTTTGTGCCTGCCACCTACATATTCAATAATAAGGCTCCTCTTTTAGTGGAACACAAAGCCCCAGATGATTCCTTCTGGCTTATGAATCTATTTGATGGATGAGGTACTGACTGCCTTTCTTCACAGAAAGAACATGATTTGTTTCTTGCAAGTTATGTGACTTTGTGTAAGCGCTGACTTCTCCAAACTCAGTTATCTCATCTGTAGAATAGGAATAATAGTATTATCTCAGAGTTCTTTTGGGGAGAGAGTAAATTATTGGCATAATATATGCATGCTAGTATATTATAGGAATTTAGTCGATAGGATGGTTATTATTAGATAGGATGTAAAGGTAGAGACAAGTGCCTTCACATGCATTAGGATGTGGGAGCAGAATGGTGAGAAATTATTATATCAGTTAATATTTTGGCTCTGTTAACTATTCAAAATATTCATAGAAATCTAGGAAAATAAAAAAACAGACTTAGTATCTATCCCCAAGCTAATCTAAAGAATATTACCATCTATGAAGCAAATAATAAAAATGCCCATTACAGTCTTCTATTCCAGGTTCCAGGGAAATTCTTTTATGGTCATGATTTAATTTTTAATGTAAACATCTCTTTTCTATAGAGGGAATGTAATTTTTTAATGTTTCTTTATATATATATATTTTTTGAGGGGGGGAGAGAGAGAGAGAGAGAGAGAGAGAGAGAGAGGAGCAGAGAGAGAGGGAGACACAGAATCTGAGCAGGCTCCAGGCTCTGAGCTGTCAGCACAGAGCTGGATGCAGGGCTTGAACTCGTGAACCACGAGATCATGACCTAAGCTGAAGTCGGAAACTTAACTGACTGAGCCACCCAGGCGCCCCATATAGAGGGAATATAGACATTCCATCCATGGGTAGATCAGTTGTTAAAATTATATTGTTTCCTGGCGTAGCTGAGGAAATTAACCATACCATACACAATTATCATTCTTAATCATATCGATGGCCTTAATTATTAACATTGTATACACTTATTATGGTTTTCATTAATTTCCTTGTTCTTGGAATCAAGACTTCTAGTTAAAGTCTTGTAACTTTTAAATATACATATGAAAATTAATATTAAAACTACATTTAGATTCAAAGGCAAACATTGTTTTGCTTCAACCTAAGAGATGGAGAAAAAGAAAAGTCAAAATGGATGATTATAAGTTATAGATTTCACCTTCAGAAATTAATTTTCACATTTACCAAAATGATATATTCAAGGAGTGACTTGAATACATAAAAGTACATACATACATAATTTTATGTACAATACATACATAGAAGTATGTTTGGACATAAAGATAGGGACTGTAGATTATTATGTCAGATCATAGTGAAGTGCATTCACTTTGCCCCATTTCTCTGAATTCTTCATGTATTAGAGAACACTTAATCATCCAAACAGGGTTTTTGGCTTGGCTCACTCAGTTCTACAGCTTCCGTTTTCATCATCCTGTCTGTTAGAGAAGGCGTTTCAGACAGAAGTGCTTGCCCCGAGGCCAAGGAGGTTGTGTGGGCTCAAGTACCTGCACGTTCACTCTCAGTGAAAACACCTTGCTTCTGAAGAAGTTTATAATTAGTAACAGTTTGAAAGCTCTCACTCTAAATGGAGAGAAACCATTTAGGGATTAGTTTGGGTATGTGTAAGAAACAAGGAGGTGATGAAAGATGTTTAGTGCCAAGTTCTGTTACAGGCACCTAATCTGATATTCCTTACATATAAGAAATTGTCTTCTCTTTTTGGTCCTTCCTTTTTCAGTGATGAAACTGACCCATCCCTTTGGAATGGGAAGTTTCTCGAGGGGGATTGGCTTATGAGAAAAGCAGGTTTGGTGTGTGAGATCATATCCTGTACCCAGTAAAGAAGGAGTTTACCCTCACACTCCTTTACTACAAACCAAACCAGTAGTTTTGCATGAAAACAATTTACTTTGCCCTTTGTGGGATTATTAGCCCTTTCTGTCTGTACTTAAGGATGGATACAATATTATCCTGTAAGGATGTTTGTAATAAAATGTGTCCTCTTGGTCATCAGGTAAGTAGTTTTCAAATTGTACAATTTTACCTCCAAGGCAATATGTGGCAATTCCTAGACACATTTTATTATCACACATGGTGGGGAGGGGTTATGTTACTGGCATCTAATGAGTAGAGGCCACAGATGCTACTAAATATTATAGGTTGCATAGGATAGCCCTCTATAGCAAAGATGTATCTGGTCCAAAATATCAATAGTGCAGAGGTTGAGAAATTGCATTAAATAAAAGTGTTTTGGGGATGGATGGTGGGCTATTTATGAGCACAGTCTGATAACAAACTCATAGAGCAGCAAATAACATGAAATCCTTTCCACTTCAGGTGTTTGGTCTCCTGGGGAAGCAAACTAATAGTTTAAGCAATGTACTACAGGCTTTGATAGAGGTATACAAAAGAAACTTTTACTGAGGAAAAAAAAAATGTTTAGCTTCAACTGAGAAGTTAGGAAGGCCTATTGTTAGTGACATTTTATGATAAAATGTGTGTAGTATTTAGCTGCTCTCAGTTGCAAGTAGCAGAAAAATCTGTCAATAAAGGAGATTCACATAACTGGAAAGTCTAGCGGAAAGTTAGCTTCAGTGTTGGTTTGTTTCAGCAGCTTAGTAATGTCATTATGGAAAGATCTGGTGTAACCTTCTGCCTTCCTGAAGGTCAAACTTCAGTTTAAAACCCATTCTCCTTCATGTTCATAAAATGGCTTACTAACTACACATCAGTTACAAGAGAAGACAGAATGTTAATTGTAGAATCCCCTGAGAAGAGTCGGGAAATATTTTTCACATAAATCTCACTTTATGTCTTACTGTCTCTAATTGCGTCACCTGAACTAGAAACTCCAACTAGGGTGTAAAATCATGCTGATTAGCTAGAGCTGGCCAAACTCATACCATGGCACCAGGGAAGTTGGATATTTGGGGTGGCTATTGAAAGAAACAAAAGAGATGGTAGGAAAGCAACTACGATGACTACTATATGCGGGATGAACTTTCAAGGCAGAAGAAACAGCTTGGATAAAGACATATAGGAAAGAAAGAGTTCAAACTGAATCTTGAAAGCAGTTGATATGTGGATGGAATCTAGGAGATATGGTGGGAAGTAGGAAGAAATAAAATTAGAAAGGAAGGCAGTGACAAATTTATAAAAGCATCTCAGTGCCATGATAAGGACATTATTCTGTAACCAATTCTGACCTGTTAAAGGATTTTAAGCAGAGGAAGGACATGATAGGAATTATGTTTTTAAAAAATTTCTTTGGTGGTATTGAGAAGAATGGAAAGAAATGAAAAGGAAGTTGAAAGTGGAAGCAAAGGGAACCATAATTTGAGACAACTGGCTTAAATCTCCTATTTTATTTTAATATAATAACAGTTATATGTTCTTGTTATGATGATTAAATTAGATGTGGAAAATGTGTAACACTTAGCAGGTAATCAAAATGTTAGTGATCATTTGTTCACATACTTTTGAGCACTGATTTGGCGTTTCATCTGTACTACTTACTATGTGAAGTAAATTACTATGTGAAATTAATTACCTTAAATGAGCCCATTTCCTCTTTAGTCCACCTTACATGATTATTAGCAGGACTAAGTGACATTATGTTTATAAAAAGGACAGTGTAACTGAAGGAGACCATAATAGCACAAGTCACTATAACTGTAATAAAGGAGATGACGAGGGCGCCTGACTAGCTTAGTTGGTTGAACATGTGACTCTTGATCTTGGCATTGAAAATTCAAGCCCCATGTTGGTTAGAGATTACTTAAACATAAAAGGATGAAGAGAGGTAGGGAAAGTGAAGATATACCTTAGAGAAAGAATCAACAGGGTTTGCTGATTGATATAGCAAGAAACCAGTTATGGCTCCTAGAGTTTTTGGTGTGAGCAACTGGGTAGATTGTGAGAACCAAGTTTTATTTCATGTTTTGAACATTTTAAATTTTAAATGTTGGTAAGATACATAAGTTGAGATATGTAAGTTGAGAAGTCAGGGAAGAAATTGGATACACAACTCTAGAGCTTAGTGATGTCTATACCAGGAATATAGATATGGGAGTTGACAACACATCTGTAGTAGTTACACCAAGGGAGCTATGAGATAGGTTATGGAGAATGAGAGTACAGAAAGGGAAGGCATCAACAAGAGTGAAAAACCTGAAGAAGTCTACATTTAGGAGGTTGGTAAGAATGGTGGAATCAGCAAAAGAGACTGAGAAGTAAAAGCAATGAGTTAACAAAAAAATATCAAGAACATGTAAGTTCCTAAGAAGGAAGAAATGATCAGCTGTGTCAAGCTCTGATGAGAAGCTAAGTAAGGTAAACACCAAATTCATTCATTTTAGCAGTATCTGGCCTCTTAACCCTTAACAAAAGCAGTGCCAATGGACTTCTGGAGGTGAATTCTAGACATAAATGGTCTGAGAAGTGAATGAGAAGAAAGGAACTGGATACAATATAAGTATACAATTCCTTTTAAAAAAAATTCTGGAAAGATTGAGAAAGATATCTCTTTAAAAAAAAAAAAATTACCACAAAGGAAAATTCTGAAATAGAGCTGAGAACTGACATAGAATTTAAGGCAGAATGTAAATACCAGGAAGATTTTATTGTTGCTTTAGGGTAGGAATTCTAAAACATAATTGCCTTTGATGGAAATGATACAGCTGGAGGGAAAGGGGCTAACTGAAGGAGCAAAGACCATAAGCAGTTGTGAATTCTCAGACCAGGGTATAGTGAGAGATAAGTTTTTGAGACGGGGATGGTTGCATTCTCCTTCATAACAGGATGGGAAGAAGGAAAAGAGGGCACAGAGGCAGAAGGGTTTACAGGTTTAGAGAGGAAAATCAAGGAGTGCTGGTCTGATCAGTTTTAGGTATGGGTTTTTCTTCATTCATCTTGCCTGGCATTTGGGTCTTTTCCAATTGAAAACCTGTTTTCTTTTTAAAACATTTTTTTTAGAACTGTTTTAAGTTTACAACAAAATTGAGAGGAAAGTAGAGATTTCCCATGTATCTCTTGCACACACACAGGTCTAGCCTTCCATTATCAACATCATTCACCACAATGGTACCTGTTTTGTTTTTTTGTTTTTTTTTTTTTTTAATCAAGGATGGACCTACATTGACACATCATAATCACTCAATGTCTATAGTTTACCTTAGGATTCACTGTTTGCGTTGTATATTCTATGGGTTTGGACAAAGTATATAATAACATATATCTGTCATTATATCATACAGGCTATTTTCACTACCCTAAAAATCCTCTGTGCTCTGCCTATTCATCTCTCCCTGCCATACATTGCCCTACTGCCACCCTTGGCAACCATTGATCTTTTTACTGTGTTCATAGTTTTGTCTTTTTCATAATATCACATAGTTGGAATTATGCAGTATGTAACCTTGTCAGATTGGCTTCTTTCACTTACTAATATGCATTTAAGTTTCCTTCGTGACTTTCCATGGCTTGATAACTCATTTTTTTAATGCTGAATAATCTTCCATTGTCTGGATGTACCACAGTTGATTTAAGCATTCACCTACTGAAGGACATCTTAATTGCTTCCTAGTGTTGGCAATAATGAATAAAGTTGCTATAAATATACACGTGCAGGCTTTGGTGTGGACATAAGTTCAGCTCCTGTGGATGAATTCCAAGGAGCATGCTTGCTGGATCACACAGCAAAAGTATGGTTTGGTTTTGAAAGAAACTGCTAAACTGCCTTCAAAAGCAGCTGTTCTGGGGCTCGGTTGGTTAGGTGTTTGAGTTTGGCTCAGGTCATCATCTCACAGTTCATGAGTTCGAGCCCCGCATTGGACTCTGTGCTGACAGCTTGGAGCCTGCAGCCTGCTTCAAATTCTGTGTGTCTCACTCTGCTCTTCCCCCACTTGTGCTCTGTCTCTTTCCCTCTCTTTCTCTCAAAAATAAATAAGCTCTAAGAAAAATTAAAACACTTTTTTAGTGTCTGTACCATTTTGCATTCCCATCGGCAATGTATGAGAATTCCTGTTGGTTCACATCCTCACTAGCATTTGCTATTTGATATAATGTTCTAGATTTTGGCCATTCTAATAGGTACGTACTGCTATCTCATTGTTTTAATTTGTGTTTTTCTGATGACCTGTGATGTGGACCATCTTTTCATATGCTTATATATTTTTTCATGTGCTAATAAATCCTTGTATTATATTATAATAAACTTCTGTTGCATCTCATTTCTAATTCCCCCCCCCACACACAAATTGTACACATTGTATTTATATATCTGTTTTGGTGAGGTTTCTGTTCAAGTCTTTGGCCCATTTTTTAACTGGGCTATGTGTTTTCTTATTGTTGAGTTTTAAAAGATCTTTTCATATTTTGGTAAGAGTTCTTTATTAGATGTGTTTTGCAAATACTTTCTCCTAATCTGTGGCTTATCTTCTAATTCTTTTCATATTGTCAGTTGCAGAGCAGAAGTTTTTAATTTTAATGAAGTCCAGCTTCATTATTCAAATATTTCTTTTCTGGATTATGTCTTTGGTGTTGCATCTGGCAAGGCATCACCACACCCAAGTTCATAGGTTTTTTTTCCTGTTATCTTCCAGGAATTTTATAGTTTTGTGTTTTACAGTTAGATATAATCCATTTTGAGTTAATTTTTGTGAAGGGTATAAGGTCTGTATGTAGATTTGCTTTTTTTTTTTTTTTAATGTGGATGACCACCATTTGTTGAAGAATCTATCCTTGTTCCATTGTATTACCTTTGCTCCTTTTTCAAAGATCAGTTGACTTTATCTATGTGGATCTACTCTGGGCTTTCTATTCTGTTCTGTTGATGTATTTGGGTATTATTTTGCCAGTGCCACACTGTCATGATTATTGTAGCTTTATTTGTCTCATTTTCATACTGTTTGTTGCAGAAATGAAAAAAGATAACAATTTTTCCTTCAGTGCTTCCTTCACTAGTGTTTTTGAAGTGAGAAAGTAAAACTTCCTAATTATTATAATTGTAACTGTATCTTCTTATAATGTTTTTTGTTTATAGTCCATTTTACCTAGAGGAGAACAGGTTTTTGTTAGTGCTTGTTTTTTCCATCTTTCCTTAAATATTATTGTATTTTTTACCTATTTCTCTTACCCAGACTAAATTCTCAGATATTGTTAAGTTTGTATGTGTGAGAGCTTTGGTTCATCTATTTCCAATAAAATTGATATGTCAGTCTAGAATATACTAAAGTCATGGATAAAAACAGCAAACCTGGATTAGATACATGGATTTAATTATTGGTTCTGCCCCTATCCAGCTGAAAGGATATTACATTATATTTTTCTATAGAACTTGTATGTTATTTTGAATTGGGTATGACCCTTGTTGCTAATAAATCCTTGTATTATATTATAATAAACTTCTGTTGCATCCCATTTCTAATTCCCTTCTTTCTAGCTCAATGACTTACCCCATTGAAAATAGAATCTAATATCTATTTTAACTGTTGTTTCCATTTAGAAAACATTCCTCATTATCTGGAGATTATTAGAACCAGGTTAATATTTCAAAAACTAAGGAAATGATGATCAAAAGCAGTACCATATTGGGTTTCTTGTAAATATTGTTACTTATTTTTACATAATAACACCACTTTCTGTACAACAGTTTGTCTTTCAAGAAACATTTTTTTAGAATGCTCATTTATTTATTTTGAGAGAGAGAAAGAGACATTAATGTTGTTTAGACATTAATAAATAAACATGTTCTTCAACACCAGTCTAGAACTTTGGAAGAAAATTTGCATAATTTTTGGAGTGAATTTTCTGCTTTAATCTAATCTGAAATACAAGGGATGCAAATAGGGCATTACTATTTTATAGCTATGAAAGCAGTTGGAGAGCTATGTAGAGAGAAATGATTTCGTCACAACCAGAACTAGGTAAGTTCCCTGGGTCCAAGCAGCACTGGTCTGGAATAGAGATCCAGAGAGACCAGGGCTGAGTTTTCACTCCACTGCTTTCTGTGTGATCTTGAGTGGCTCACTTAACATGTCTGAATTTGAATGGTATTTTCTGAAAAGCAGAGATCATAGCGTCTGTCTTGGTCAGTAATTGTAAGCATTAGCAATGAAACACTAGCCTGAGAAATTCATAGTAAACTCAGAATAAATAGTAACTATTACAACTAACACTCCTATTACTATTAATCCAACTGCTGCTTCTATTAATTGGCATTTCAGGATATTTTGGTTAAAATGCATATTAAAGAACTTTTCATGGGGCACCTGGGTGGCTCAGTTGGTTGAGTGTCCGACTCTTGATTTCATCTCAGGTCATGATCCTAGGGTCTTAGGATGAGCCCTGCATCAGGTTCTGTGATGAACGAGGAGCCTGCTTAAGAGTCTCTGTCTCTCCCTCTGCCCTTTTCCCTTGCTTGTGTTCTCTCTCTCTCGCTCTCTCTCTCTAAAATAAAAAAGGGGGAGTTTTTCATGTTGATGATGAATGTAAGCATATTTCTAGATGTTACTTATCCATGAGAAAGACACGTCATTTTGTCTTCTAACTGATGCGATAAACTGTGAGCAAAAAGCTTAAAAAAACCTATCTTTGTAGCTAAAAACTGTCTTAAAAGCAGTGATTCTGTATTTGTACTTCCCAATTCCCCATAATTATTGTTATATACTCTGGACATGTAATATTGTACAAAGCATGGGTCTTTATTCTTTTAAATGCGTCTCTGGTTCAAATGCTTTAAGCAAGAAACACTAAAAAACCAGTGCTGATTCTTATTCTCTTTTAATATTTATATGTCACCGTTTGGAGTCAGTTTTGGTTGCCGAGTAGATTAGATCGCCATTTAATGTAAATGCATAAAATATGACTAATAAACTGACTAGACTCTAGTGAAAGCTTAAGTAGCAATTTGAGCTAGTTAAAACACTTTCCTCCCAGGATTCATAACAGTTATTATTTAAGCAATGAGCCTTTAATTTATTTTTCCTCCTATCTGGAAGGTTCTCTTCTGTACCCAGTTAACCTCTGTTTCTCTTCAAGATCCCAGCTCAGATGCCACTTCCTTAAGGAACACTTAGCTGACCCTCCTCAGGCTAAGACAGTTTCCTTGTTAGGCTTTCTCATAGTATCGCATGTCTTTTCTAAGACACCTGGTAACTATTTGATTACTTGGTTGATTCCTGCCTCTTTGCTAGAACAAAGGCTCCACCAGGGCAGAGATTACCTTTCTTGACAAACAGTACATGATAAATAATATTTTAAATATATAAATGGCATTTGACCCTTACACTGAAGCCAGGTATCTCTAATAAAAACTGTAGCATTAATCTTGGCCTCCAGAAAGATCTTCTTACTAAGGATGGTTCTTTATTTTAAAATGTGTCCCATTAGATTAGGGCTCACAGGACCAAGACTTGGAAAGCAGAAATATAGGAATCCTCTTGGTGGTTGGGAATTATACTCTGAATTCAGAATCAGTGAATGTACGTCACCTACCTCATTCCACACTAAATATATAACCTCTAAAGCCACACTAGATATGAAGTAAGGGGGGAGAACACCTCAGAAAAAATATTTTTCTGACACACACATATAAAATACGTTCCAATATTTGGGTCATTAGTAATTTTTGTTGTCACTGTTGAGGTTGTGTTGTTAGTCACTGTGATGCTTACTAAAAGAAATGTATTCCACCAACAAGGATTTGGCCCTTTGTTTTCTTTTATTTATTTATTTTAAGTTTATGTATTTATTTTGCATGCATGAGTGAGGGAGGGTCAGTGAGAGAGAGGGAGAGAGAGAATCTCAAGCAGGCTCCACTCTCAGATTAGAGCCCAATGCGGGGCTCAGTTCCACAACTGTGAGATCATGACCTGAGCTGAAACCAAGAGTGAGCTGCTAAACCAACTGAGCTATCCAGGAGCCCTTGGTCCTGTGTCTTCTAATACACTGGGATAAATTTTAGGGGAGCCTGGGTGGCTCAATCTGTTAAGCACTCAACTCTTGATTTTGGCTCAGGTCATGATCTGCTGGTCTTCAAGTTTGAGCCCCACATCAGGCTCCGTGCTGACAGAGTAGAGCCTTCTTGGGATTCTCTCTCTGTCCCTCTCCTGATGTCTCTCTCTCTTTGTCAAAAATAAATAAATAAACATTAAAAAAATAATATAGTCAGACACATTTTAAAATTAAAAAATTGCTATGAGAAACAATTTCTCATAAACCCCTTCTAGGTTAAAGAAGAAAACATAAATCAAGACAGATAAATGAGTAAGTGAATCATTGTATTACCAAAGAATAATTATTATGTACATATTAACATGGTGTTGTCAACGAATGTTCATTGACATGAAAAATATAATGTTAAATGAAAATAATTAGGTTGAAGGTGGCTGGGTGACTCATTTGGTTAAATATCTGACTCTTGATTTTGGCTCAGGTCATGATCTCATGGTTTGTGAGTTCGAGCCTGTGTTGGGCCCTGTGCTGGCAGTGTGGACCCTGCTTGGGATATTCTCTCTCTCCCCTCTTTATGCCTCTACCCCGCTTATGCTCACTCTCTCTCAAAATAAATAAATAAACTTAAAATAATAATAAAAATAATAATTAGGTTGTAAATTTAATATCCTATAAAATTTCAATCTTGTCAAATACATATTACAATGATTAAGAAAGACTGACAAGTAATGTTATTATTGGTTACTATTTTCTTCTTTGTACCTTTCTATAGTTGCCAAATTTATTAAATTAGCAACTAATGCACTTTACAGCATATATAAAATAATGAATATTATTAACCTCTATTTCAGAAAGTCTTCCTCAGTTCATCTCAACACAATAAAAGTGAATTAACTTCTTAAACCTTTTCACATCCTTACCCCACAACTACTTCCCCCACATAGACTGCTCTTTATTCATGATCTATAAAATTCATCATTTCAAAAGTTACTATGAACTTTCCAAATGATATCCTTTAAAATAATAACGATACTTAACTTCATAACTAAGATCCCCTCATATTTTTAGCAATGGCATAGAGTATGGAAGATCAATGTTAGATTTTGTCATAGAAAAATCTTTCACAAAATAATTCATAATCTTTATAAGTGTTATCTGACATCTTTTTTTTTTTTTTAATTTTTTTTTTCAACGTTTATTTATTTTTGGGACAGAGAGAGACAGAGCATGAACGGGGGAGGGGCAGAGAGAGAGGGAGACACAGAATCAGAAACAGGCTCCAGGCTCTGAGCCATCAGCCCAGAGCCCGACGCGGGGCTCGAACTCACGGACCGCGAGATCGTGACCTGGCTGAAGCCGGACGCTTAACCGACTGCGCCACCCAGGCGCCCCAGTGTTATCTGACATCTTAAAGTACTTATGATTTAGTTTCCTTAACCACTGAAGTCTAACCAGGAAGTTCAATAGTTTGCCACTGCATTTGCAATAAAATGCAAGTTCCTTACAATAACCTGTCTCTGCCTTCCTCGAAGACTCATTTCACACCCCTCTCCTTTTTGCTCCTGGTACTAGTTACCCTAGACTCTCTTCTGATCCTAAAATGGACTCAAATTATTTTGCTTCTTGAGGTCTTAGGATTTGCTGTTCCCGATAAACAGTACCCTTTTATGCAGGTTTTTTCACATAGCTGGAGCTGTGCCGATATTCAAACATCACCTCTTACAGAGATTGCCTGTAATACATATCTTATTTGTTTCTTTCTTAGCTATTAGTATTTTGCTTAAATTTGGTACTGGTTTACACATTTAGCTGCTTGGTCTCCTCAATGGAAAGTGAGCTCTGTGAGAAAAGAATATTTGTCTCTCTTGTTCATCTCTTTTTCCATAGTGGCAAGAATATTTGTTTATATATATTTGAATATATAAATAAAGATAAATTGTTTTCCCATTCATTCCCCTACCCTCTAACACCCAGATTATAAAGAATTTGAATATAAAAAGTTGTTAGATTCACATACAGATGAAGTTTAAATAGTTCCTGAAGTTTAGCCAAAGAATTTTCAGTTTCAAAAAGAATAAAACTGGATCAAAGTTCTCATAAAATAAATATAGGAGACAGATAAAATCTAACCATTAAAGCATATTTCCAAAGGTATTAGAAAGTCACTGTATTCCATAAGAACCCTAATAACTATTATAACAAATTTTTGCAATTAATTTTATACTCTTTTATTACAGAGCCACATGGATAGATTATAGCAATAATTTTTTTCTTTATTGATTGAAACTATATTCATATTTAGAAATACTTCCTCCCTGCATGCTACATGTGTTTCTTTGTCTTACAATATCTACATGGACATTATTTACACCTATGCTGATGACTTATTTATGGCTCCTGTTTGTATATATCCTTTATTTTTCAGCTACATGGGTTTTTTCCATCACAATGGAAGCATTTGGTATTTTCCAATCTTTAATCTTCAAACATTTCTCTTTAAATTTCTCACAATTGCATAATTACATTGTGGATGGCCCCAAGACTCCATTTTATTGACACAGTAGAAAACACCTGACAAGGAGTATTCTCCGGGTCACTAAGATCCTTCTCTATGCTCGGTGACTCACAAGTAACATTTCAGACCCAAATACCAGTAAAGGAGAAGCTACCCAACCTGACTATAAAATTGTATTGCAGCTGTCTGCAATTGTCTTGGCTAAATTCCATTTTCCTTTTTATGCAAAATACATTAATTCTTAGTTTCCTATGACACTGCAGGTTTTGTGTCAACATGCTTTATAACATGATGACTTAATATATGTTGAAATACCTGTATGCCTAACTCTTTAACAGAGATCACCTTCCATGTTAACTATTCAAAAAGTTAAAAACAACAACAATACCTTTTTAGGGTGTCAATATTGGAAATTCCCATCAGAATTGGGAGTCAAGATGTAGCAGATGATTCTGTTGCCCCTGCCTTGCCCTATAAAAAATAATTTATACCATGAATTTCTTTTTGTTCTTTAGCAGAAATCAACATAATAAAGATTTAATAAAGTTTCAAAGTTTGGACAATAAAATCTTTGTCCAAAACAGAAGTGAACTTGACATTCTTATAAATAAATCTACCAAGATACATTTTTAACCCTTAAGCCTGAAACCTAGTTTAATATTCTTTTGTTAAATTACATCACACTTCTCCAAAATCCCTAGTTGCCCCAGAAATAAGACAAAGATAGGAAAGTACCCAGAACTTTAAATAAGGTAGGATTTATTAAAGAGTCTGGCAACAAGTTGATTAAACATGATGACACTGACCTTGGCCTAGAGTAAACACATTAAACTTCCCAAGCCTGTTGGAAATTGCCTAGGGAACCCAAGCCTCTTACCCTAAATTTGAGGAATATCCAGAGATTGAAGAGCATAAAAGGACTTGTGCCTCAATAGAAATAATTATAAAGATAACATAAAATGGTAGCTGGAAAAACAGTGAGTTCAAATATCATTAGAAATGAATCAGTTTAGAATGTGAACAATTTCCTGGTGTTTATAGAGAAATATTTCTCTAAAGCCCTTGGAACATAAATATGTATTGTGACTCTCCAGGAGAGGGCTGTAGTAAACTGATTTTTAGAAATGTGAATGACCATGGAACAATTTTGTCCCAGGACATTTCATGGGACTAATGCTTCAATGCATACCACTTAGTAAATCCTGCTGTACTATCAACTTTTGCTTATTCAGGTACTGATTGGCTAACTTTTAAGATATCCTCTCTTTGATTATTGTCTATTTTATGTTGCTAATCATGCCAATAAGTCATTTCAACTAAATTATAGTTAGGGAAAGGAAGAGATAAAATATAAAGCAGCATGTCTTGCTAATTATTTATAGCTCTAGGTTTTGGTTTTAACTTGGTGAATGGGACACTTATTTGAATGGCTGATTAGAAACTAGCCCTCCTCTTTCTAGCAATTTTTCTTTTTTTTTCTTCAAAATGGTTTATTTTTTATAAATATAACTTATTGTCAAATTGGCTTACATACAACACCCAGTACTCATCCCAACAAGTGCTCTCCTCAATGCCCATCACCTATTTTCCCCTCTCCCCTGCAAGCCTAGCAATTTTTCATTCTCTCTCTCTCTCTTTCCCTCTGTCTGTCTGTGTCTCTCCCTGTCTCTCTTTGTCTCTCTCTCTTTTTTAGAATTGCCCCTCTCTTCTCCATTACAGCATGGGAGTTGTGCTCTTTCTACAGTAAGATCTTGCTTCCTGGCCATAGTTGTTAGATTGTAGGTGGCCACTTGACCCAACATGGGTCAAAAAGGTTTACGTATACAATAGGCAGCCAGATGTATAGTAATAAATATTATCCTTGTTATAAAAATGATCAGGACAAGAAGTAGAGACATGGAAATTATCACCCTCAACTGAGAAAGAAAGCAGAAAGAAAATCAAGAGAGAATGACTTTGACAGAGATAAGGGAAAACAACATTTCAATGAGGTGGGGTCAAATATACAACAGTGAAGTCAAACCAAATGAAAACTGAAATTCACAGTGGTTGGGAAAGACACAATAGACATGCAATGCCAGCATTAGAGCATTCTATAGATAATTTTCCCATTTCTTTGAAACAAAAAATCTTAGTTTGTGGAGCCTATCTCCTGGCTTCTCCATAGGATTTCCAAAAATCCCATATTGGCTTGTCAGTAAGATGGGGTTGGAAATACCCAAAGGAGTCTATTTACATAAGTGACTGTTAGACCATCAGGAACAGAATTCATTCTAAAAGAAGGATGAGTCAGTCCCAAGTCAGAGGGTCAGTGTTCCAATGGCAAGGTAATTCTGAGTAAAGCTGGGGATGTGTCGCCGAGCTTGTCCTTTTATTTAACCCCCGCCCCCAGAAACCTGTGTGAGAGCCCTAAAAGAAGAGATAATAAAAACAAGAGATATGTTTAAGAACTTGAGGGGACAAGGAAACAGTTCTTTGTATCCTGTGTAAAAGAGTGTAGCAAAGCTGTGGAATAAGGGAAATGTTCCCTTGTGGCTGCTTTTGGAGCAGGTTGAGTTACGGACCAGGCACAATACCCGGAAAAGAGAAGATGCAGGAGAGAATATAAGCAACCAGAGACAACAGAAACCAAGAAGAGGAAGGAACAGCTTGTGGTATCTGTGCTAGCTATGAAGCACGAATGTGACAAACTCAGATGCTTCGAAGCATGAGTTAGGAAAATCTGGAGTTCCTGCATTTGTGGCTGAGAGACAGAGGCAGAAAAATGCTATTTCATTCCTATTTTTATGGTCTCTTTGTTTAATCTGGGAAAATGCTCCACTTGCTCTCTTTTAAAACTCTACGTGTATAATTATCATCATAGAATCAACTTAAATGACAAAAAAGAAGAGAACTTTACCACTTCCACTTCACCCAAATCAAGACTCAGTTGATGTATTCTCTGAAAACTCCAAGGAAATTACACTCTGATAAAAAAAAAATTACTCACGTTGATGTACTTTATTTCAGTGTTGCACTGCTGCAAGTTTTATCTTCTCATTTAGCAGGTCCTTCAGAGCCTTTAGTGTTAAATCACATTGTCCCTTAGGTGTCCCTATGGCTAGTATTCTGGAAACAAATATTCAGTTCACATATTAAAGAATTTGTTATGTGTCAGTAGCTTTTAAAGAGCTTTACACATATTGTCTGATTAATACCTTCAACAGCTCTGAAAAGAATGCATTGTTACATCCGTGTTAGAGATTGAGGATTAAAAAGTGAAAGTTTTACCCAGTGCCATGAAGTTAATAAATAGCAGAGCAGAAATTTAAGCCGAATTCATGTAGCCCTTCATTGCTTTGCTACACTGCAAAGACGAGTCATTAAACGTGCCTCAGCTAAGTCAGAATTTCAATGTTGCTACACATTTTACTTTTTCACTGCTCAGAGATAAAATGCTTGATCATTCCCATTTATTGGAAGTATGAGATTCTCCACTTCATTCAAGGACACTACTTGGGAGATATTTCCACCGTTGAACCAGAACTGTGTCCCTTTCACTTTGTCCTATTTCGTGATAGCCTGAAATTTATCCTGTAATATCTGCATCTAAGCATTATTCACTGGGAGCTTTTTCTGAAGAAATCCTGAACTATGAATATTATTATGAGTTTTCTCATCTCCTCTCATGTTGCTTTTCAACAAGTTAGAGATAATATTATAATAATCGGTAATTGCACGGCTTTGGATAAACCTCATGGCTATTATACCAACACCACACTAATAATATGTTTACATAATATAATGCATTTTTATTTTTGTGTAAAGAGAATTTTACTCTTCACACTATTCTATTTCTTCTCATTTTATGTGGACCTAGCAAAGGCAAAGGTTTCAAAATAGCAAATTGTTAAACTTTAATAGTAGAGGCTACCCTTATTTACATGACTCAGTTGGGGAAATGTTTAGTATTACACCATACCCTGAAGGTTAATAAACCCGGGCTGGGTTAGACCAGGGAGGCAGGGGGAGGAGATGAATTCCAGAGTGAAGCAAGGAAATAGAGAAACAATGACATGAGAAATATTATCATCAGATTAGAAGATAATCTCTTTCCTTGCTTTCCAAAGAGGAAAAAGGAATGAAAGGAATATATGAATAACTGCAACCAGGAACAAAAAGCAGGGTGTGTAAATAGTATCTCAGAAGCCACGTTAACTTTGCAAAAGAGTAGGGAAAAATCAAGAAATAAGGAAATAGAGAAGTTGGTGGGGGGGGTAGGAAGAAATCATAGCTGAACATACCAATTTTATTGTTAACAGATAACTTGATTTATTTTATTAACAGTTTATTTTATTTACTTTATAAATAAAATAGTTTATTTTATTTATTTTATTTTATTTTATTTATTTTAAAAAGCATTTTATGGGGGCGCCTGGGTGGCGCAGTCGGTTAAGCGTCCGGCTTCAGCCAGGTCACGATCTCGCAGTCCGGGATTTCAAGCCCCGCGTCAGGCTCTGGGCTGATGGCTCGGAGCCTGGACCCTGTTTCCGATTCTGTGTCTCCCTCTCTCTCTGCCCCTCCCCCGTTCATGCTCTGTCTCTCTCTGTCCCAAAAATAAATAAAAACGTTGAAAAAAAATTAAAAAAAAATAAAAAAATAAAAAGCATTTTATGTATTTATTTTATAATGCTACTGGATTTCTTAGCATTAGTTATAGAATTTCCTGAGTACTCTGAAAATAATGAGAACTACTGTATTCTTAGCATTTTTTAGATATGGCGAATATTCATTGTTCTTTGGCTGCCCAATATCTTGTTCTATTTCTAACAAGAGATTTGCTTTTAGAGAATTAACCTTTTTCCCCTTGGATACAATATGACCGGACAGTAATCAGCTTTACTGTCTCTAACCAAAGGTTGAGAGTCTTTTGAACATTGAGCAAGTTATTTGGAGAGACTTCATTGTTTGGGCTGTGTTCTAGGTGCTCAGATTTTTAGATTTAACCCCTAATAACAATTAGGCATTTCACACAAATTGTGCCCGTTAGATGCTTACATTGTAATTTGATCTTAAAGTGACAGAGTTGGACTTTTTTCATTCTATTGCTGATAACTTAATGTTCTAAACCAGAATTTTCTGTATTTCCAAGCTTTAGCCCTCCAAGATTTGCTTTGGTTTCTGAGTTTCCTTATAGATTTTGTGGTCTCCCACTGGCTTTACAATACATTTCCATTGCTTAGTTTAAAAACCTGCTAATTATCCATAGGACTTTGACCCTCTTTCCTTGTTTTAACCCCAGCGTCTTCATTCCTCAGTCTCCTCAGAGATGGTTCTCATACTTAGCAACAAAGAACTTCAGCTGATACATAGAGTATAGTTTACCTGAAATCATGGTGGTTAAAGTGGTGTGTTAACATTTTGGAAAAAATTAAACCAGTAATGTGAAAAAAAAAATGCATGGAGAATGGCAGAGTAGTCAAGACTCTGGGAATATAATAAAGAGGATAAAGATTGTATGGCACATTAGCAATTTTTTCTTTGAAAAAGAAGGAAAAGGGACACCTGGATGGCTTAGTTGGTTGAGCATCCGACTCTTGATTTCAGCTCAAGTCATGATCTCACTGTGAGCTCAAGCCCTGTGTGGAGCTCAGAGAGGAGCACAGAGCCTGCTTGGGATTCTCTCCTCTTCCTCTGTCTCTCTCCTGCTTTGTCTCTCTCTCAAAATAAATAAACTCAATAAATAAATAAATAAATAAAAGAAATACTGTATATAGATTCTGATAAAAATAATTTTGTATTTATATATCTAAATTTTCCCCTAATATGCTCCAACTTTTTGCTTCTGATATCATTGCCTTAATTTGACTTCTTATCACTAAATGCCTTATTTATAGCTTCCTCTAGTCCAATGACACCATTAATCTATAACCACTCCTCTCTCTACCACTCCTAGCTCAAGGCTCACACTACACTACTTCCAGGATTCTTTCTATTGTATTGTTTGTATTAGTTCCCTGATCAAAAATTTTAAGTAACTCTCCATTGCTTTTGTAATAGATGTCTGTCTTACCAAAAAAAACCTTAATATGATACGTACTCGCTTATTCCAATTTCATGCCTTGATACTTTCCCTAACATGCTTTCATTCTATCCCTTCAAAATTAATTGAAGTTACTTGATTTCATCTCATTTTCTCTAGCTTCCTAGCTCTTCTCAACTCTTTATCTTTGGGTTAAAGTGAGATTCAGTTAGTCTTATCATAACCATATTCATACCACAGACTGGTGGGATAAAGAAAAAAGGGAAGAAAGAGACAGAGAGAAAGAGAGAGAGAGAACAGAGTACCTAAATTCTACTACATCTGGGGCACCTGGGTGGCTGAGTCGGTTGAGCATCCAAGTCTTGATTTCAGATCAAGTCATGATCCCAGGTTCGTGAGATCGAACCCTGCATTGGGCTCCATGCTGAGCATGGAGCCTGCTCAAGATTCTCTTTCTCTCTTTCTCTCTCTCCCTCCTTCCCTCTTCCCCACTTGCATGCTCTCTCTCTAAAATAAAATTAAAAAAAAAATTATACTACATGTAGGAGATAGAACTTCAAAGTAATATATGTAGATGTTGAATTTGCCCTCATCCAGTTTCAACATTCAATTCTAGAATTAACCATTGTTATATTTATTATAGAGTTATAAATTTATATATTAAGTTTTGTTTGAAACAGGCTTCATTCAGTGTAGTTATCTATGTCATGACTCCAAATTCTGTAATAATTTTCATCACCATCTATTAAATATCATAGAAAATTTTATTAAATAAAATTATATTGAATGTCACTTTATTTTCAGATTACCAAGCTTCAAATCAAACTTAATAAGTATGCTTTTCATCAATAGAAGAAAATTTGGTCAAAGTTATTAGATTACTTTCCAATGTGCTACCAAACTAATCAAACAACTGAAAAGCCAATTAGTAAAAATTTCAATAGATACTACACTGTGGGCAATTAAAATTCTTAATAATTAATTGGCCAAAATAAATTTTCTAGAATTTCTTCACAGTATATAGTTTAGTGGTTATATGAATTTTACAGTTAGGCTAGTTGGACTTAAATTGCATCCTAATCCTACTAAGAAATGACTTAGAACTTTGTGACTTAGTTTCCTCATTTTTAAAGTGGTAGAGTGCCTACCTGACATAATTATTATGAAGTTGAAATGAATGAATACACAGAGGATACATGGAAAGGAGACTGGCACATAGTAAGCATTCAATAAATGGTATGTGTTTACTGTTACTTAAATGAACATATAAATATTTAGAACTTCTGGATATTTTCATTAACAAGATACTACTTAAAAGGCAACAAATAAAATATCCAGTTAAACCAAAGAAATGGGAAAAATCAATAGTTATCACAGGATAAATGGATAAAAATGAATTTAAAGAAATACTGTCTTTTAGTCTCAAGACTGAATATCCATCAGAAGGCAAAGAATCTCATTAGGTATGCAAATATTAAAGCTTATTTTGAAACTTTATTTGAACCAAAGATGAAACAATTGCTAAATCAATACATTTGAAAAAACTCAGACAGTGTTGGAATGACCATAGGTCATATTGTGAGTAAAACATAAGGTGCATATTCTTGATCCGTGATACCTTTGCCTGGCCTCCTAATCCAACCCAGCTCCTTGAATGAGATAACTCCTAAGATCCTATAGATCTCCCATTTCATTATGTCTTCTCATACTTTTCAGAAATTTCTTTTGTTTTTGGACTGTAGGATAATTTCTTGAGAATAATTTCTCTATCACATTAATTTTTGACACGGCAATCTATTATTCACTGCCTCTTGTATTAAATCACACATTTAAAAATATTTTGAGTGTAGTTGACAAACAATATTACATTTGTTTCAGTTTTCAACATAGTAATTCAACTTCTCTATATTAAATAACATGTTTTAGAAAAATACTTTCTTCTAATCTTCAGTTTTAGCTCATTTCCATCTCTGGACTGCATACAGACACTATCCTATCAAATATTGCTAAGAATATAAATCAGAAATGTTTAGCAGTGTTTTTCTTTTTCTTCCAACAGGCCCATTTTAAAAGGTAGCTGTTCTTTTTCTGTGTTATCTCTTTCTAAACTGTGAATTTCAGTCGCTCTGTAATACCTGTGAAGGCTTGGAAGGAAAGTAGTTCTGTGACATGCCACAGCTTTCCCTCACCAGCCTGTTTCTAACAAACATAGTTTAACCTCTGTAAGTTTGGGATTTAATAAAAGTTATGTTGAGATGAAGTTCGTGATTCTTCACTGTGTTTTTGATAGTATTTCTGCCATACGCACCATTTATTTTTACTTATAACTTAATTGACATACAAAGAAAATAGTTGGTTTTGCCAAACTCCAAAAGAATTTGACCAGATTTTATACTTTTTTTTTTTTGAGGGAGGGGGACGGGGAGGGGGAGGGGGAGGGGAGAGGGAGGGGAGGGGGAGGGGGAGGGGAGGGGGAGGAGGAGGGAGGGGGGTTTCAAAAGCACAAAGGTTTTATAGGGATCATGGCTTTAGCTGATTGGCTGGGGAAGGGTTGTGGCCTCAGCCGATTGGCTGGGGAAGGATAGAACAATGGCTGCCAAGGTGTGGTTCCCAGATCAGCAATTATCAGTGTCACCTGGAACTTGTTAAAAATGCAAATGTTGGTCCTGGTGGTCACAGACCTACTAAATCAGAAACTCTGGGGGTGGGGCTCAGCAATCTGTGTTTGAACAAGTCTTCCAGGAGATTCTGATGCACCTGAAGTTTAAGAACCACTGTGTCTGAGGATCTCTAACATGTTTGGCCTCAGTGTATACAGAACATTTCTCACTGGTCACCTATTAACCATTGGCTGTCAGCCTTGCTGTGCTATATAAATCCTAGCACCAAACACCATCCCCAGAGACTCTGATTAATTGGTTTGGGGAGGGGTAAATGCTCCCACGTCATTCTAAGCCTGGACAGGATTGAGGGCTCCTGCCTCTGGCTCCTACCTGAGAGAAGCCCTCCCTCTTCTACTCACACTTTCCACGCCTCTCATACTCCCCTTCCTCCCACCTTAGACTTCGGAAGAATGCCTCAATCAGTAGCCTGCTTTCTTAGAAAACATAAGTTACTCAAGGGGAGGAGGCGTGGTCTGAGGTTTGAGCAGGAACCTCTTTCTGCGGTCATGTCAGGGACATACTCACTAGTCGGCCGGCCTAGGTCTGCTCTTTCAGTAACCGTCAGTTTGTTCTCTGTATTCATCAGTCTGATTCTTCTCCTTCTATATTCTAACCTCAATTTTAGCACTTAAGTTTCTTATGGCTTCTCAGAGACGTCACTTACCTCCTTACATTTTTTTATATGACCAGTCCCTTCATTTCTCTTTTATATACAATGAGACCTCTTTCTCTTATCCTTGGTATAAAACACTAGGTTAACCCCCATGTTATAGGCTCACATAGTATCCTTAACTTTTTCAGAGTGATTATTAAAATTATAATTCATGCATTTCTCTCAACATTTTCATTGAATGTCTATTATATGTGAAGCATTAATCTTGGTGGATTCAGCAAGGAATAAAACAGACATTATAGTGGGAAAGACAGACAATATGCTGGATAAATAAGCCAAGTGTATGGTATATTTCTCGATGAGAAGAATTAAGGAGAAAAGGTATGAAATAGAGATGATTATAATTAATTATTTCCATAATTATTTGATGGATGCTTATCTTCCCCATGAGACTCAAATGCTGTGTCAGTTATATTTAGAGCCGTATCTCCAGGACTTGGAAGGACATGACTTGTAGTATGTACTCAGTAAATATTCACTGGATAAAGTGAAATGCATGGAGAAAAACATTTTGAAAACACTTGGAATCATTAACAGCATGATTGATATTTATTGTTTTGTTCAGCCAGTCAAGAAGAGTATATTCCAAGGATAATCCTTGGAAGAGGTTCAGAAAGGGAGCAAGGAAAGGAATCAACATTAGTCGAGTCCTAGTAGGTGAAAGAGCAGACGTAGGCTGGCCGACTCCATTTTGTTCTGTGTCCCCATCCTGTTCTGTATCCTCCTTCTTGAGTGACTATGTCCCCAACATGGCCACAGAAAGAAATTCCCACTCAAACCTCAGACCACGCCTCCTCCCCCTGAGTAACTTCCCACTCACCCGTTCAAACTTCCCGTTCAAACTTCCCGTTCAAACTTCCAGTTCAAACTTCCTGTTCAAACCACGCCTGGCGACCTGCGTAACGGGACTCTGACCCAATCGGCTAAGGCCACGACCATTACCCCACCAACCGCCCCTAGATCCCTATAAAACCTTTGTGCTTTTGAAACCCTCCCTCTCTCTCCGGCATCTCACTGCTGCGTCGGTGCAGGTAGGGGATTGAAATCGAGCTAGCTCAAATAAAGGCTCTTTGCTTTTGCATCGGACTCCGCTCCCTGGTGGCCTTTGGGGATCACAAATTCTGGGCATAACAGTAGGTTCTGGAACTGCCCTGGGTGTTTCATATTTACTATCACATTTAGTCCTTTAACAGCTGGAGCTGTTCTTTCATTTTAAAATGAAGGACTGAAATTATTTTTTCAGTGGTTTATTAATGATTATCCTTTAACTAGATGAGCAATTTTAATTGTCATTTCCATCTTTAGTGTGATTTCTTGCCAGATAAGTTTTTAGCTCTGAACTTTTCAGTTAAAATTATGACGCTCGATTTCCTCATATTTAGACTTCCCTATTTCCAGCCTGACAAATGTTTATATAGCATTTGCTTTAATTAAAATAGAAAATGTAGAGCTCAGTCAGAAGAGTGTGGAACTCTTGATCTCAGTGTCATGGGTTCAAGCCCCACATTGGGTGTAGAGATTACTGAAACAATAAATAAAATGTAATACATAAAAATTAAAACATAAAGTGGAAAATGTAGTACTTGTAAATGTGAACACAAAGAAAATTCCCACTCTCTTCTAGAGAGAGAGAAATAATGTTTATTATCTCTAGAGAGAGATAAATAAATAATGTTTATTTATTTTTGAGAGAGAGACAGACAGAGTGTGAGTGGGGGAGAGGGGCAGAGAGAGAAGGAGACAAAGAATCTGAAGCAAGTTTCACGCTCTGAGCTGTCAGCACAGCTCGACCTGGGGCTCAAACTCACAAACCATTAGATCATGACCTGAGCGGAAGTCAGAGGCTTAACTGACTGAGCCACCCAGGTACCCCTCATAACTAAATTTTAAGGACTATGGCCTGAAACCAACTTTTCCATTGTTCTGATTAAGCTATCCATCTTCATATCAGATCAGGAAGCTAAATGATAGTTGAACATTATAATTATATCATAGTGTTGATGAAAGTAAAAAAAAAAAAAAAGTTGGCAAGATTAAGGAAATGCTCAGCCACAGATAGTATATGGGATTTCCCCTAATCTCACATCATTCTGGCTTTGTTAATGTATACAGAGTTCAAGGAGTTGATGTGTGAGGTCACTTCATGAAGCAATAGTTTATTATGAATATTCTTGGAAGAATAAAGAAGGTTAGAGATGATACAGGGGATACTGGAATTTTTTGAAAGAAAGATGTTGGCATCTGACTGTAATGTGTGAAGAGGTCAGAGTTAGTAATCTATATGGGCGGTTTATCATGATGCTGGAAGTGATAAAGCAATACAGGAAGTATGTGTATAAACATGTTTTATTGCCTTACATTTACTTGCATACCTGAGAACGTGCCATTTGTCTTTTTCTTCAGAGAGTAAGAACTCCCTAGTATGGTTTGGGGTTTTAACTTTTTGGCATACAAAATATTTTTGTTTGAGAAGGGAACTGTCTCCTAGGTGGTATCTTTAAAGGGCCAAGAGCCCTCCAGGGTAATATGCTCAAAACTGTGAGTTCTAAGAAAGCAAGGGGGTTCATGTTCAATCATTTCTTTGTATTTCTACCTCATAGAATGGTGTTGACATAGGGTAACAACCTAATATATATTTGTTAAGTTAATGAATAATGTTCTGTGATTCAGTTGTTCTCAAAGTGTGGTCTGGGGAACCCTGGACATACATGTGATTAAAATCATGTATAGATAAAAGATCCATTAAAACTGCAAGACAAGGGGCACCTGGGTGGCTCAGTCATTTAGGCCTTTGACTTCCGCTCAGGTCAAGATCTCATGGTTTGTGAGTTCAGAGCCCTGTGTCAGGCTCTGTGCTGACAGCTTAGAGCCCAGAGCCTGCTTCAGATTCTGTCTTCCTTTCTCACTCCTTCTCCCTCACTCATGCTCTGTCTCTCTGTTTCTCAAAAATAAATAAATATTGGGGCGCCTGGGTGGCTCAGTCGGTTAAGCGTCCGACTTCAGCTCAGGTCACGATCTCGCGGTCTGTGAGTTCGAGCCCCGCGTCGGGCTCTGGGCTGATGGCTCAGAGCCTGGAGCCTGCTTCCGATTCTGTGTCTCTCTCTCTCTCTGCCCCTCTCCCGTTCATGCTCTGTCTCTCTCTGTCTCAAAAATGAAAAAATAAAAAATAAATAAATAAATAAATAAATAAATAAATAAATATTTTTTTTTAAAAGCGCAAGGCAAACCAATGGATTTTAATATAACACTAAGAAAAGTTCATTGATATGGAGTATTGCAGCTCACCTTTCAGAAGCTACCGTTTATCAAGTTTTAGTGTAACATCAAAGAATAATATCTGCAATTATCTGAAAAGGGTATTAAAATAACTCTCCCCTTCCTAACTGCATATCTAACTGTGAGACACTGTGAGACACTGTGAGAAACTGTGAGACACAGTTTTCTTCGTGTACCACAACCAAACAATATATCACAATAAATTGAATGAAGAAGGTGATTTAAGAATATGACTGTCATTTATTAAGCCAGACCTTAATGAGATTTGAAAAATAGAAAATAATGCCTCTCTTCTCACCAAACATTTTTGTGGAGAATATTTTTCATAAAAATGTGGTATTATTTTTTAAAGTTTATTTATTTATTTTTAGAGAGTGGGTGCAGAGAAAGAGGGAGATGGAGAGAGAACCCCAGGCAAGCTCCACACCGCCAGTGCAGAGCCTGATGCAGGGCTCGAACTCACAAATCACGAGATCATGACCTGAGCCAAAGTTGGACGCTTAACTGAGTGAGCCACCCAAGATACCCCCAAATGTGGTATTTTTCGTAAAGTATGGTATTTATGTCAATATGTCATGGACTTATTTCTATTTTAAATGAATTAGTAAGAAATATTTTAAATATTTGTTTTTATTTTAATGTAGTAAAAAGTAAATTTTTTTCATATACACATATGTATATAAGTATCCCACATAAACAAAAGCATTTTTTAAATTACCCAATAATTTTTAAAAATAGAAAATTGTCCTGCAACCAAAAAGTTTGAGAATTGCTAATGGAGGGCCCAAATAAGCTACCTATTTGCTTAGGCCCCAACCTAGGAGTTATCTCTAATTCCTCACTTCTCATTCTCCACATATAATCAATCTGCAACATCTACAGGCTCTATCTTACATTCATTCTCTTTCACTGTTCACAGCATCCATTGCTAACATCTTGGTCCAAGTCAACAATATCTCTGTGTGAATGATTGTAATAGCCTCTAACTTTGCATAACCTGTCTGTACTCTTGACTGCAGAGAGTTTATGCTTTTTTTTTTGTTTGTTTGTTTTTTAGAGGTATAGTTGACATATGATGTTATATTCATTTCAAGCATACAACATAGTAATTTGAAGAATTTATTTTGTATACAACAGCCAAAGTGGCCTTTTGAAGACGTAAAGTAGGTTGTTTTACTTCTCTGTTTAAAACATTCCAGTGGAGGGGTGGGGGCTGGTTACCTCAGTCAGTTAAGCAACCGACTCTTGATTTCAGCTCAGATCATGATCTCAGTCATGAGAGTGAGTACCATGTTGGGCTCCAAGCTGGGCATGGAGCCTGCTTAAGATTCTCTCTCTCCCCCTCTCTCTTTCTCTCACTCTCTCTTTTTCTCACTCTCTCTTTTTCTCACTCTCTTCCTCTCACTCTTTCTCTCACTCTCTCTTTTCCTCTCTCTCTCTTTCTCCCTCCCTCTGTCCCCCCCCACTCTGTCTCATTAAAAAAAAATTATGTAAATAAATTTTAAAAAAGACATTCCAATGGCTTCCCATCACCCTCACAATGATATCCAAACTTTCAATTACCTACGTATCCTTGCATCATATGCTGACTTCTCACCACACATCACTCTACTCCTTTGACACCATGATCCAGCCACAGTGGATGTTTGTTGTCAACTCTTTCCCATCATTCGGATCTCTGTTCAAATGCCACCTCCTCAGTGAAGGCCTTCTTGATCTTGCTTACCCAATTGTTCCCTATCCCTTGATTTATTTTTACTCTCTAATCTCTTAAACATTCATATTTTTTCTTCACAGCATTTATCACTATCTTGAATATTATATTTATTTTTATTATCTCAGTCTTTGCTCTGGACTGTAAACTCCATGAAGTAAGGACTTTATTAGTCTTGCTTACCACAATATTCCTAGTGTTTAAATTAATATGTGGTACACAGTAAGTTCTCAATGAATACTTATTAAATAATAAATGGAGAGCAGGACATACAAACAAAACCATAACTATTGAATACACTGGGTATGATTAAATTAAATTATAGTATATTCATCCATACCAGTCACAATCCAGTGAGAAGAGAAAAAGTACAACAGTAATTTGAACAGAGAAAAATGGTTAACCAGTTAAAGAAGGAGAGAAAACTGTAAGAAGTAGAGAAGTAGCAGATGCATGAAACATTTATTATTCTTTGGGCTGAAGAAGAGGGAAGAAGGAAAGAAGAATCTAAAAGAGCTCTCCTCTCTCTGCCCATGACTGAGATTCAGACCTGTAGAGAGGGTGAGGCTGCCACAGGAACATGTAGCATGCTGATGGCAAGAAACTTGCGGAGGGAACTACAACTGGTCACTAGACCAAAACTTCAGGGTGGCAGAAAACCTTAACGGAGCATCCATGCTGATATGTGCAGCTCCCAGTGCTGATATGAGCACTACTAGGCCTTTTCCAGGTCCACTAACTGGCTGCCATGCCAAAAACAGCACTCAGGAAGCAGGAAGAAAAATTCCTTCTTCCAACTCTGGCTTTGAGGTGTCTCTCCAGCACCCTCTATTGACAGAGCCTAAAATTGAGCCAGGTGTTAAAGGAAAAGTGTTTATTTATTTATTTATTAAAAAAAAAAAAAATATATATATATATATATATTTTTTTTTTTTGAAGAACACAAGCAGGAGAGAGGCAGACGACGGGGTTGAGGGGTACAGAGGAACTGAAGTGGGCTCTGCACTGACAGGCTGATAGCAGCAAGCCTGATGTGGGGCTCAAACTCATGAACCGCTAGACAATGACCTGAGCCAAAATCAGATGCTCAACTGACTGAGCCACCCAGGTGCCCCAAAGGAGAAATGTTTATAGCATCCAGGATCATAAAACAGGGCAAATAAGAGTGGTCTTGGACCTGAAAGGCAATGAACTGATAACTGGCACAGTATACTATGGAAGGAATATGCACCTATTAGAAAGAAAATGTTCTAGAATATATATAGCATGTCTCAATTTTGGGGAGCCAACTCACCAACATGATCCTATTTTTGTATGAACAAATAAGAAACATACCAACTGTTCACTGTGTGTATACCACAGGATAAAATTAGGAGCCAAAAGGGGTGAATAGTAATTTTACTGTAAACACGCAGATGTATTGAATTGCAACAATGAGCACATATTACTTTGGAAATAACTGCAAAATGCACAGACATCATTTTTCACCAGCACCCCTGCCTTCATACTGACAGGGTCCCAAAAGTTAGAAAGCATACTGTCCTCCTTTTGAAAGCATCTTGCTTGGTCCGTGAGAATTGAAGTGGTCTCACTGACCAGTTCTGACCAACGATATGTAGTAGTAATTGGCTTGGGAAAGGAAGGATCCTAAGAAAACTCTTTGTTCTTAAAAAGAGATCCATGGAAAAAGATATTCCTTTTTCCACCTCTAGGTCACTGGTAAGTGAGGATGTGTTGCTGGGAGCTTAATTAATCTCTTATGACGATGAACTAGCCCAGCCTCTGAGCATGACAAAACCAAAAGATGGCAGTACTCTGGATCCCTGATTACTTATTTTAGCCACAGATTTAACCATCTCCTTATAGCCATGTGGCTTCTAGATGCCTTGCTATGTAAGATAAAAAGTGCTCTTAAGTTTAATTCACTTTTAGGTGGACTTTCTGTTATTTGAAAGTGAAAATATTTTCTCTTATGACAATCATGCATATGGGCCTTTTCTGTACATTGACTATACAGATAAAGCTTATTTCATGTTTCACTCTGTATGTGAAACAATAATACCAGTAGTGATAGCTAATATTTATTGTTTTGTATATCTATGTGATAAATGCTTTTTTATTGAGATATAATTGACATATAACACTATATTATTTTCAAGTGTCCAATATAAAGATTCAATGTTTTTGTGCAAAATGATCACCATGGTGTCTTAACATCATAACCATACCATTACAAAAATACTGTTTCTTATGATGAGGACTTTTAAGATTTATTCTCTTAACAACTTTTATATATAAAATACAGTATTATTAACTACAGTCACCATGCTACATATTATGTCCCCATAACTTATTTATTTTATATCTGGAAGTTTGTACCTTTTGACACCCTTCATTCATTTGTCCCACCTCCTCCTGCCTAAGGCATACACCAGTCCATTCTTTGTATCTATGGACTTGGTTCTTGTTTTGTCTGCTTTTTTTTTTTTATTTTGTGTTTTTAGATTCCACATATAAGTGAGATCATATGGTTTTTGCCTTTTTCTGTCTGATTTATTTCACTGAGCATAATCTCCTCAAAGTCCACCCATTTTGTTGTAAATGGCAAGATTTTATTCTTTCTTTATGGTTGGATAGTATTATAGGTGCTATAAATACATTATTTCATGAAGTTTTCACAAGAACACCGATATGAGTATACTTTGTAATTGGGTTACATAGTTGAAAACATAATCTATATCTTGAAAAGTCTCACAAATCAGTGAGCAGATAAACCACTATAATAATATAGTATGACAAGGGTTATAGTAGACTATATACCCTTCTATGCCCATCACCTTTTTGATGGACTAATTTCTCTTAGTTCATATTTTAGAGAACGCTGATTCTATCCCATACCCCACCACCAAGAGTGGGTATGTGACCTACGCCTGGTCAGTCAGGTTATCTTTGTCCTAACCAATGTGAGTGTTCAGTAAAATAGGCAAGTGGCTATAGCTAGTTCAATGAGAAACTATCCTAGGACTTTTCATGGAAATCTTAAGAAAGCAGCTGATGACCTTCTTTGCCACCATGCAGTGATAGCCTACTTGAGAGTAAGGCCAACATAGAAAAATAAAGATGGAGAAAAATACATGGACTCCTGAGGACATTTGTTAAGCTGCTATATTCAGATATGCTTTAAAATTTATTTCTTGGGCTTTCCACTGACTTTAACTTAATGCATTCTCTTTAGTTCCCCCTTCCCTATTTTTAAATCTGTTTTGGGTTTAGTTTTGGAACTTGCAAACAAGAGATATGATGTGACAAATGTAGGCAAAGATCTATGGTTTCCCACAGGAAGTTTGCCTATTTTAATTCTGGGTAATATGGTTAAGGAAGTTCTAATAAAATATATCTTGGTAGAAGTGATACTGAGATGTTTTCAAAGAAGAAATGATTAAGCTAAGAAGAAAGAAGAAAGTAATGGGACCGTGTGCAAAGAGAGAATATAGTATGTTCACAAAATTACAAGTTGTTGAGTATGACCAGATCTTAGGACGCCTGTGGCATTTAATTTTTTTTTTTTTCAATGTTTGTTTATTTTTGGGACAGAGAGAGACAGAGCATGAACGGGGGAGGGGCAGAGAGAGAGGGAGACACAGAATCGGAAACAGGCTCCAGGCTCTGAGCCATCAGCCCAGAGCCTGACGCGGGGCTCAAACTCACGGACCGCGAGATCGTGACCTGGCTGAAGTCGGACGCTTAACCGACTGCGCCACCCAGGCGCCCTGGACGCCCGTGGCATTTAGAGAGAAGATAAGATTGGGAAGATAGGCAGGGGCCAGATTTTGTACAGCCTTAGGTTTGGGTTTTATCTAGGAGTTGATGGGGAGTTATTGATTTGTGTATTAGAAAGTTTTTTATGGTGTGCCTGGGTGGCTCAGTCAGTTAAGCCTCCAACTTGAGGTCATGATCTCACAGTTCGTGGGTTCAAGCCCTGTGTTGGGCTCTGTGCTGACAGCTCAGAGCCTGGAGCCTGCTTCAGATTCTGTGTTTCCCTCTCTCTCTGTCCTTACCCTGTTCACACTCTGTCTATCAAAAATAAATAAACATTAAACAATTTTTTTATAAGTTATGATGGAGTTGGGGAAGTTATGTTGGAAGAGATAAAACTAAAGGCAGATCCAATGAGATTATTATAGGAATCTAAATAAGAAGGGAAAAATCCCTAAAGTAATAGTTAGGAACCACTTAATGAATAAAATTGGCAGGGCTTAAAGATCAATGGATATGGGAAATGAGGTAGAGAGAAAAATTCTAGAAGGACTCCATGTTTTTTATTTTAGCAACTAGTAGTGCCATTTGCCAAAAGGGGAGAGCAGAGAGGATAAGAGAGTTTGTGGAGTCTCATGATGAGTTAAAACTGGCATTCAGGGGACAAAGACCTGTTTAGAGTCAAAGGTTAGGATGCCAAAAGGTAGAGATATTAACTGAGGACTTGACCAAGGAAGAGATGATCAGGATAAGTGTATAGATCGAGAAGAGAGAGGAACCCAGGATGAAATTCTGTGGAGAATCAAGTTTAAATGGTGAGTTTCCAAAATACACAAAAAGGAATTGCAGATAAAAGGAGAACAGGAAGAGTGTGGTTTCACAAAAGGCAAAGTAAAAGCTCCAAGCAAAGAGTGGGGAAAAGTGGCAAAATATATGCTGCCAAGAAATTCAGGTAAGATGCCTGAAAATCATCCCTTGGGTTAGCAAATGGATTCATTTGTGGCTATCACTGAAACTTTCATTGGAGAGATTGGAGCCAAGCCCTAAGTGCTCTGGCTTGAAAAGAATGTGAAAGTGGGTAATTTAAGACACTAAGATTGCTTTATTTTATGTTTTTAATTTTTTAATGTTTATTTTTGAGAGAAGAGAGAGAGATAGAGTGCAAGTGGGGGAGGAGCAGAGAGAGAGGGAGACACAGAATCTGAAGCAGGCCCCAGGCTCTGAGCTGTCAGCACAGAGCCTGACATGGGGATTGAACTCAGGAACTTGGAGATTATGACCTAAGCTGAAGTCAGAGGCTTAACTGACAGAGTCACCCAGGCACCCTGAGACTATGATTGTTTTAAAGTAGGAAGCAAATGATTGGTCAGAAACTAGAAGAAGATGTAGGGATCGAGGTCTTCTATCTCTCTCTGTGTCTGTCTCTGTCTCTCTGTCTCTATCTTTCAACATTCTATGGAAGAAACTTGACTTATTTAAACACTGAGGGGCAAAAGCTGGGTGAAAACAGGGGCTGATATTAATGATCAACAGATCTAAATGGTGGAACAAGTTTCTGAGAGAGGGTTGAGAGATTAATCTCAGACTAGAGGAAGTTTCCTCCTATTGAATGAAAGAGATGCAGATACATGTTGGAGGTGGGGAAGGAAGTGGCGAGTGTTGCTGCCTTGGGTTTCAACTTGAAATAACAGCACTCTTAAGATCTGCTATTCATTGTGATGGTAATTATAGGCAAAAATAATAAAAGGTTATTTTCATTCCAATGCAAGAATACATTATAAATATGCAAAACACTTTATATTCAAAAGTTACTTGCAGAGATGAAATGACAGATGTACTGTTAAAAGAAGGTAGAAGAAAAATCTACAGTGATAAGTAAGGCGTTTATCTAGTAACTTCTAGGACTGATGAAATTATTGAAAAGTTTTAGAAATTTATTCCAATTGGCAGCTAACTAGAATAACTGAACCTGAGCAGTGAAATTTTGGTAAGTATGCAGATTTCTTCCCATAAAACATAATTAAGCTTATTATTTTGAAATAAACTTTGGAAACATTTTGAGGTCTCTATATCCTATAAAAGGAATGAACGGTTACCCATAAAACATCCTTTAAAAATTATAGTGCTTTGAATGAGAGAAAAGTCTGTGATGGTTTTGGCTAATATCGGCATTAACCAGGCTCATTAGCAATTTTATTCATCAGCCACGATGACAAATGCCACTGTCTAGTTAAAAAAAAAAAATTCCCGAATTAGAAATCTATGCTCTCATTGGGGATATTTAGAAAAACACAATGTTGGTTTAGTTGGCGGTTCTTAAAAGTGTATATCAAAAATCTTTTTTTTCAATTGTGATTGGAATAAGGAAAATATCTAGCCAAGGTTTTACTTTCATGAATATAATTTATTTAAATTGCCAGTTCTGCTATGCTTGTCAAAATCATTATTTATTTGTTGATTGAGAGAGTAAAAAAAAAAAATGAGTGGGGGAGGGGCAGCGGGAGAGGAAGAGAGAGAGAATCCTAAGCAGGCTCCATCCCCAGCATGAAGCCCAGCATGGGGCTCAATCCCATGACTGTGAGAGATTGTGACCTGAGCTGAAATCAAGAGTAAGACACTTAATGGACTGAGCCACCCAGGCACCACCCCCCCACTTTATTTTTATATAGTCATTTTCTCCTACTTATTTTATTTTTATTTTATTTTATTTAAAAAAAAATTTTTTTTTTAACTTTTATTTATTTTTGAGACAGAGAGAGACAGAGCATGAACGGGGGAGGGGCAGAGAGAGAGGGAGACACAGAATTGGAAGCAGGCTCCAGGCTCCGAGCCATCAGCCCAGAGCCCGACGCGGGGCTCGAACTCACAGACCGTGAGATCATGACATGAGCTGAAGTCAGCCGCTCAACCGACTGAGCCACCCAGGCGCCCCCTACTTATTTTATTTTTAAATGCTCATTGAAAAACTTAAATTATGTAGATACATAAACACATGATTTGTAAAACTTCAAATTGTGCATGTGTGTGTATAGAGAGAGGGGAAGAGTGAGAGCTATTATTTGTATATCTAATGCATAGTTTTAATGTAGATCATGTTACATATTTTGTTCTGCAATTTGATTTTCCACTTAATATTATATAATGGATATAGTTTAATATTTTACCTCCTTATTTTTAAATGGCTACATAATTTGCTAGAAATTACTTTACCACTCTTTTGCATTATCAAAAAAATTTTTTTATTAAAAAATTAATATAGGGGCGCCTGGGTGGCGCAGTCGGTTAAGCGTCCGACTTCAGCCAGGTCACGATCTCACGGTCCGTGAGTTCGAGCCCCGCGTCGGGCTCTGGGCTGATGGCTCAGAGCCTGGAGCCTGTTTCCGATTCTGTGTCTCCCTCTCTCTGCCCCTCCCCCGTTCATGCTCTGTCTCTCTCTGTCCCAAAAATAAATAAAAAAAAAAAAAAAAAAAAAAAATTAATATATATTCACATTTAAAAGGGTGAATATATATTCACATTAAAAAATGCACTATGTGCATTTCTGGCACATGGTAAGCATAAGCACTCTGTGTTGTGTTTTCAAAACTATTGTTATATTTTATTATTTTTATTAACATATTGCAGATGAGAAAGCACTGTTGGATTAGATGACAGGAATAATGTTACATGGTTAGTGGAGGAGGCAGAATTGGAACCCAGGACTTTAAACTTTTATAAGAGGCAATAGTAATACCTTGTGTCAAGTAAGAAGAAAGAGGAAGAGGAGAAGGAGAAGAAGAAAGAGGAGGCCAGAGGAGGAAGAGGAGGGGGAGGAGGAGGAGAAGAAGAAGGAAGAGGAGAAGAAGAAAGAGGAGTGGAAGGAGAAATAGATGAAGAAATAAATGAAGAAAATGAAAGAAAAAGAAATCTAAACCATAGCATTGAGGGAAAAACAATTAACTGCCCAGTGGAGTCAGGAAAGGATTTCATGGGAGCTGGTGACTATTTCTCTGAGACTTAAAGGTTGACAAAGTACATGTACAGCCAGAGTGTTTTGAAGGAGGATAGAGGGCAGTGGATGGGGGTTGTCAGGGTGTGGTGAGAAGAGAGGGAGCTGATTTGATTGAGGGGCGAAAAGAAAGGTGGGGGAGAGTTTTGTGGGGAATTGACAGGGACTCCATAAGAGATGAGAGAAGATTCCAAACAGTGGGCAAGGTGGGGTTGGGCTTCACGGGTCCTGTGGAATTTGGGGCCAGCAGAATCCAACACAGGCTGAGAGATGGTCCAGAGCCAGGGCAGACAGGTGGTCTGCAGACACCAGTTTGGGAAAATACACTTTACCTAAAGCTGAATGTATTTTTAGAGAATTGTAGTCTCAGGATTTCAGACAAATTAATTTTCAGGACAGAGCCACTGTGAGTCTGTTAGAAGCAGACTCAGTGGCAAGTGTGATTCTGCAGCGTTTGGCCGATGAGACTCATGTTACAGACGAGACGCCTCTCCTGGAGCATGATGTGCTGTGGAGGAAACGTGGGCATTCCATGCAAGGGGAAATGGTTAAGTGATCAAAAGGAGTTCAGGACTTGTGCAATGCAAAGCCACTGTCACAGAAAACTCCAAATACGTTTTACTTTTTACACAGAGAATTGCACAAGGACGTCTCGGAAGGCTCCAGCCAGACAACCGTAATCATCCTGACGTACCTGGATTCCTACCGCTTTTGCCTCCAACAGCACATTTGGAATATTTTATAAATCTGCCCCAGAGACAAAGAGGAAACATTTTGTTGTGAAAATCTGGCTTTTTGTGATTGGACCAGGAACATGGCACACACATCTAATTCAAGAAACTAGTTGGGGCGCCTGGGTGGCGCAGTCGGTTAAGCGTCCGACTTCAGCCAGGTCACGATCTCACAGTCCGTGAGTTCGAGCCCCGCGTCGGGCTCTGGGCTGATGGCTCAGAGCCTGGAGCCTGTTTCCGATTCTGTGTCTCCCTCTCTCTCTGCCCCTCCCCCGTTCATGCTCTGTCTCTCTCTGTCCCAAAAATAAATAAACGTTGAAAAAAAAAAATTAAAAAAAAAAAAAAAGAAACTAGTATCGTCTGGTAAAACATCTCTTATTTAGTAGAGATTCAGGGTTTTTAAAAAAAACATTTCTCTATGGGCTTAACTAATGATTCATTTGTTTATTTTTAGTGCATTTGTTTATCCTCTAATTATTAATAATATACTCAGGTGTTGGCTCCTCACATCTCCTTTCTTTGTCAACAACAAAGGCAAGCCCAGCTTGCCTCAAAATGAGGTAAAATGTTCACTATTTGAGAGCCATTGATTTTGATGATTTTTCATCATAAAAATTATACATGCAATATAAATGACATGTAAATTCCTTATACTTCACTGTGGCTTTTATACAACATAAAACCAAAATATTAAATCTATAAAAAGTAAATTCAAGCAAAATTTGAATCATTAATCAGGCAAACAATGTTGTGTTGTGCACAGTGGAAAATCGGTGCTGAGTGCTATGGCCCGACTCCTTTTGCATCTGACAGGCTTAGACTTTGTTATGCCATCTTTAGACTCAATTCTGTGAGAACTTTTCTCACATTGTCTTACAGGGAGGTGACAGAGAATAATGGGTAAGGGCAGAGGCTCTAAAGCTGTATTGCCTGGGTAGTTTATTTTATTTTTAAAAGTTTGTGTGTTTGTGTGTTTGTTTAGAGAGTGTGAGCGGGAGAGGGGCAGAGAGAAAGGGAGAGAAAGAATCCCAAGCAGGCCCAGTGCAGTCAGCGCAGAGCCTGACTCGGGACTTGATCCAGTGAGCTCTTAGATCATGACCCGGACTGAAATCAAGAGTCAGACGCTTAACACTTAACAGACTGAGCCAACCGCCACCCAGGTGCCCCTCCTGGGTAGTTTAAATCCTGCTTTTGCTACCACTTACTGGCTCTATGACTTTAGGCAAGTTACTTAACCATTTTGTGATTTAGTTTACAAATCTGGAAAATGGGAACAATCATAGTCCCTACAGCACTGGGTTGTGATAATTCAGTGAGTTAACGCCCAAAGAACAGAACACAGAAAATATGCAATAAATGTACTAGGCTGTGATGTCATTTGTTATACACATATAACTTATAACTTAATTTTCATAAGCCAGTGTGGTGACTTTGCAGTGTGTCAACTTGGCTAGCCTGAACTACATTTCCCAGAATGACCTTTCTTGAATATTTGTGGTTAGGTTAAGCCACAAAGAATAGTCTTGTGCAAGATTTGGAAGCCAGAAGTGAAGAAGCAATTATTTTGCAGCTCACATACGTTGTCATTTATAGGCTGGCTCACCCAACTTGTGTAAGCCAGGGGCTGGGCCTACAATTCTTCTACTTTTCCCCTTAGATCCTCCTACAGTTTCTCTGACTCCTGGGACAGGCATGTTTATTTAGCTTCATGGTGAAGCCCCCTGACCACTCCAGGATTCCCACACCACTAAGGGCAGAGGAACAAACACTGACATCAATTTCAGTCCATCCTTGCAAATTCCAGCTTGTGCCTGTGGTTCTAGCTAATTCTTGGCCTCCCTGACTTTGCATCCATCTTTTCTTCCTGACTGCCTGCCTCATAGATTTTATTTTATTTTATTTTTAGATTTATTTATTTTTGATAGAGAGCACAAGTGGGAAGGGGCAGAGAGAGAAGGAGACAGAATCCGAAGCAGGCTCCAGGCTCTGAGCTGTCAGCACAGAGCCTGACGTGGGGCTCGAATCACAAACCTCGAGATCATGACCTGAGCCGAAGTCAGACACTTAACTGACTGAGTCACCCAGGCGCCCCTGCCTGCCTCATAGATTCTAAGCTCCAGCATCAATGGAAAGAAAACAGACTTATAGAGACTGCTTTTGTTTTTAATTTTTAATGTTTATTTAATTTTGAGACACAGAGAGAGAGAGAGATAGAGTGTGAGCAGGGAAGGGGCAGAGAGAGAGGGAGATACAGAATCTGAAGGAGACTCCAGGCTCCGAGCTGTCAGCACAGAGCCCGATGCAGTCTTGAACTCACGAGCTGTGAGATCATGACCTGAGCTGAAGTTGGAAGCTTAACCAACTGAGCCACCCAGGTGCCCCTAGAGACTGCTTTTTAACCAGCTCCCACAATTGTGTAAGGTCAAATCTCTATAACAAATTCAAAGATAGGTAGATAGACAGACATATAGATAGATGCCTAATGGCCTCGATTCTCTGATTGAACCCCTGTCTGATAAAGCCAGGAATAATTAAAATAGTTCCACTTTACAACAACATGATCATAAACACAAATGAAAACATGAACAATAAAAATACATGAACATCTGCTTATAAGATCATTTATAAAATTTGAATAAAATTATCTTTTAAATAATTTTAGTAAATAAAACTTGACAATTTAAAAAATTCTCAAAAGGTGTCCTAAATTGTATTTATTACCTTTGTAGAAGACATGTAGCCTTGAACTTTTCTTAAAAAGAATCATAAGATTCTTTGACTCTTTCTCAGTCTCCAAACTTACCTCCTGATTCAAAGGAATCCTACCTATCTCTCACTAACTTACTCATTCTTTATTCATTCAGTCATTTTAAAACATTTTTGAGTCTGAAATCCTGAAACTATGTATGTATGTGCTAGACATGGGGTTGTTGCTAAGTATACAAAAACAAATAACTGTCTTTTGCTTAAAGGATCTGAGTAGTCTAAAGGAGAGAAAAGCAAGCAAACTAGCAATGACAGTATGGTGTGTTGACTGCCATGATAGAGCTGTGCAAAAGACTCTCATGGAAGAGGCTGTCAACCCACAAAAGGAAACAGGAAAGAGCTTTCTAGAGAGAGAATATTTGAGTTGAATGTAAGAATATAAACAAGGGTTAGGCTGTAAAGGGGAAAGGTATTTCAGATAGAAGTACATGACTATGAAGTTCTGGAGGTTCGTGGAAACATGGACGATTTGGGAAAATGCCTAGGAGGGAATCATGAACTTCAAGGTCAGGAGCAGGATCAGGGTTAGAGTCACAGCTGTGAAATTATTCTAACTCTGGAGATGGTTATAGTTATGAATGAGAAAATACATACTGAGCACAGAAGGAGGAAATTGTGGCCAAGGATGGCACTCAAGAGAGCCACCCTACTTTGCAAAATGAAAGGAATAAGAACCCTTGAAGTAAACAGAAGGGGCCAGAGAAGAGGCAGAAGAGAGTTAAGTTCTAAAATCCAAGGGAGGAGGGAAATATTTCAATCTAAAGAGAATGTGATCAACAATGTTAAATGCTGAAGAAAGCACAGGTTAACTATGGATTGTAAAGGGAAATCATGGGTTACAGGTGACCTTTCAGTGTGTACTTTCAGAAGAATAGAAAGGCATGAACAAGTGAGCCTGAATGCCCACCAAGAAAACCCAGAACTACTGATGTAGACGGGAGCTGGGAAAATATTTTATCTTGTCATGGAAGCATTCGTTTCCCTTCAAAATTTTCTGTGGTAGTCAATCTTTAACACAAATCTAAATCTGCTACAACCCTTATAAAAACCATTCAGTATCTCCCCAAAGCTTACAATATAAATTGTCTGTGTTTTCAATACCAGTTCCATACTTCCCTTTCTTGTAAAAGGATGATATAACCCACCATTGCCATGTGACTTACGGTGACTTCCATTGGATGAGTTTGTATCCCAGGCCATTATACTGGGCTTGTTCATATGACTTGCTTTGGCCAATGACATATAAGCAGATGAGATGTTTACTTCATCCAAGCAGAAGTTTTAAGGACCATTGTGTGTATCCAACTTCCTCCTATGAGAATTCCTGTCCCACATAAGGAATGCTCCTTAATCCTGGGTGATCTGAGGGGAAGACATGTGGAACAGAATCACGGCAGATGACCCACAGTCACTGATATGTAACATGAGGAAAATTTAATGTTTGTCATTGAGCCATTAATACTTTTTAGTTGCTTATCATTTCTGCAAAGCTAATTAATACATAATTTGGTAATGAATTTGGAGTATTGCTATTACAAAGTACCTAAATAAGAGAGTAGCTGATGCAGATTTATATCTAAGACTGATCACATTAGCAAGTTTTGGATATAAGATAATGCTTTTATGATAGGACGAAACATCTTTTTAGCCCTCTGTGTCACTAGTTTCGGATCTTCTTAAGTATTTAGCTTTCATTACCATGTGGAATAAAAAGACAAGTTTATTCCAGTTTTTCTAGTGGGTTTTTACCCTCATACTCTTCTCTTGAGTAGTGACATTTCAACATGACCATTATTTAGTTATCATGGACATACAGATTTTTAAACCTATTTTGTAACTACAAAATTTAGATATTTATCTTTTACAATTACCATGTAATGTATGGGTGACTAGCAGAAAATTAATAATATATGACTGTTCTTAGGCTTTGCCCTTTTCATATACACTGGAGAAGGTTCTCACCTACTCTCCATTTGGAGAGGGTTATGTAGAATCTGTAATTCCCCTTAATATTTGGGAAACAACATAAATGAAAATCAGAATTCTTATTATCCCACTCTTCTCGGAATATTGCAACTGTTCCCAACTGAACCATGTGGGTAATGGCTTCAATATGAATTAATATACATGTTAGCTTACTCCTTTGTGGCACTCAGCCCATCTCTGACACCCCTCATCCCTGAGCTTTACCTGAGCCACAGTTAGTCTCTCCTCCCATCTCCAAGCACAGCTTCACCTGCTCTCCTACCTATTCCTGATCCTATCTCCTTCCCAAATCTCACTTAATTTCACAAATTTAATCTATGTCTTAATGGTGAAATTCAAGAATGGGGTTTAGATGTGGGTAGAGATTAAGGTGTTTGTGGCATAAGTTATTGAATGATTTTTTTTAATAGTGGGTTCCTTTTAAGGTTTTATCAAAATACAACATAAATTTCTTGTTACTATGTCAAAACTGTCATATCAAATACTTTTTTCTATTTCTTTCTGCTTCCCCACTTGTTACCATTTTTGATGAATCAGGGATACTTCTCTGTAATTTGAAATAAATCTTTAAAAGAACATATGTGAGGTCTCTGTATTTTGTTCTTGGCCTCTTTGATGCCATTAATTGTGAGTTGGCCTGAGATGTAAAGCTTGGTAGAGAGCAGAGCCATTCAGATTGATCTCAGGACTGGTAAATCCCAACCAACAGTCTATAGATTTGTAAAAAAAAAAAAAAAAAAAAATATATATATATATATATATATATATATATATATATATATATATATAATATATAAAAATATATAAAAAAATATATATATATTTTTAAGCAATAAAGTTCAAGGAATAGCCCAAGAAAATTATACTAAATATATGTACATATTTTCAGACTCACACCATTTGAGACTCAGACTGAGAAAGGTTTTAGTTATCATTCTCCCTGGAACACCTATCTCTTGAAGCCTTCTCCATCAAAACTGCCTCCCTTCTTTCGTTTCTTTGCTCTGTAGCCAAGCCAAGAATAAAATTCTAAGCAAGCTTCGTGTGAGTTAGAGTCTTTTTTTTCCCAACAGAGCTTCTACAATTCTCTTGTCAGCTTGCCCAGCTTGGCATCGTTGTTCAGAAAAGTTGTGTTCCTTAGTTTGTCTATTTCTTAGTGACATAGAGGTATTAAAATCTAAACCCTAGGCTAGTGAACAATATTCATGCCTATTAAGTCCCAGTGCTATGACTCCAGGTCTCTGAACTTGGCTGCAGTTAGTTTCAATCACTTGTCTGATTGTGAGCTCCCAGTTTATTACTCTTCCGCCACTGCTTATAAAATCATTTCAGAATCACTTTATAGATTCCTTGAGTGGTATCTCTCAGATTAAAAATGCTTCTTTCTCTAATTATAATATTTTATTGTTAACCCTCCCTAATTAGGGACATTTCATGTTATCTATCCTTTTTTGGGATATTCAGTAAAACTGGTATTGCTATTGCTATTTTAGGGCAGCCCCACTTTCAGTTGCTCCGCATGTTTATATGACCTACTTTATTTGTGCTTCATTAACAGAAGCCAGACCTGCTCGTATGCTCCCGAAGGAGATGCCAGGGCCCTTCTAGACTTGGTCTTAAGTTCATAGTCAAACACCTGGAGTTTTTCAGGGTAGACCATAATGACTCTTTCAGATTTTAAGTCCCTTTCTGAAATTCCATATCTATATGATACCAAAACAAACACTGATGCAGTGAATCATGTAACTGGTTTATTCAGGAAAATTCCATTAGATTGCAGTTCTTACTTTCAAAATTATGGAAAAATTTTGACAAAATATTAGACTGATCTTACTATGTATTTTGAGCATTTGGGGATCACAATTACTGAAAATTCCCTGTCTAGTTTTCTGTCCATGTAAACTAGATAAGAATGTTACTAAAGTTTCTCATGGAAACAGGAATTTTTCACTTTGATGCAATATGACTCAATGAATGTATTAGCTTTTCTTTCAGACCATCAATTTACTTTTTTTCTCCTGAGAAAGACTTGACTTTTTTCTTGATGGTAATTTTACTAACCAAACAATTTTTTCTTTTTTTTCATTTTTTTTCAATAAATGAAATTTATTGTCAAATTGGTTTCCATACAACACCCAGTGCTCATCACAAAAGGTGCCCTCCTCAATACCCATCACCCACCCTCCCCTCCTTCCCACCCCCCCCAACCCTCAGTTTGTTCTCAGTTTTTGAGAGTCTCTTATGCTTTGGCTCTCTCCCACTCTAACCTCTTTTTTGTTTGTTTTTCTTCCCCTCCCCCATGGGTTTCTGTTAAGTTTCTCAGGATCCACATAAGAGTGAAAACATATGGTATCTGCCTTTCTCTGTATGGCTTATTTCACTTAGCATCACACTCTCCAGTTCCATCCACGTTGCTACAAAGGGCCATATTTCATTCTTTCTCATTGCCATGTAGTACTCCATTGTGTATTTAAACCACAATTTCTTTATCCATTCATCAGTTGATGGACATTTAGGCTCTTTCCATACTTTGGCTATTGTTGAGAGTGCTGCTATAAACATTGGGGTACAAGTGCCCCTGTGCATCAGTACTCCTGTATCCCTTGGGTAAATTCCTAGCAGTGCTACTGCTGGGTCATAGGGTAGGTCTATTTTTAATTTTTTGAGGAACCTCCACACTGTTTTCCAGAGCAGCTGCACCAATTTGCATTCCCACCAACAGTGCAAGAGGGTTCTGTTTCTCCACATCCTCTGCAGCATCTATAGTCTCCTGATTTGTTCATTTTGGCCACTCTACTGGCGTGAGGTGATATCTGAGTGTGGTTTTGATTTGCATTTTCCTGATGAGGAGCGACGCTGAACATCTTTTCATATGCCTGTTGGCCATCCCGGTGTCTTCTTTAGAGAAGTGTCTATTCATGATTTCTGCCCATTTCTTCACTGGATTATTTGTTTTTCGGGTGTGGAGATTGGTGAGCTCTTTATAGATTTTGGATACTAGCCCTTTGTCCGGTATGTCATTTGCAAATATCTTTTCCCATTCCGTTGGTTGCCTTTGAGTTTTGTTGATTGTGTCCTTTGCTGTGCAGAAGCTTTTTGTCTTCATGAGGTCCCAGTAGTTCATTTTTCCTTTTAATTCCCTTGCCTTTGGGGATGCATCAAGTAAGAAATTGCTACAGCTGAAGTCAAAGAGGTCTTTTCCTGCTTTCTCCTCTGGGTTTTGATGGTTTCCTGCCTCACATTCAGGTCCTTTATCCATTTTGAGTTTATTTTTGTGAATGGTGTGAGAAAGTGGTCTAGTTTCAATCTTGTGCATGTTGCTGGCCAGTTCTCCCAGCACCATTTGGTAAAGACACTGTCTTTTTTCCATTGGATATTCTTTCCTGCTTTGTCAAAGATTAGTTGGCCATACGTTTGTGGGTCTAGTTCTGGGGTTTCTATTCTATTCCATTGGTCTATGTGTCTGTTTTTGTGCCAATACCATGCTGTCTTGATGATTACAGCTTTGTGGTAGAGGCTAAAGTCTGGGATTGTGATATCTCCTGCTTTGGTCTTCTTCAATATTACTTTGGCTATTCCGGGCCTTTTGTGGTTCCATATGAATTTTAGGATTGCTTGTTCTAGCTTCAAGAAGAATGCTGGTGCCATTTTGATTGGGATTGCATTGAATGTGTAGATAGCTTTGGGTAGTATTGATATTTTGACAATATTTATTCTTCCAATCCATGAGCAGGGAATGTTTTTCCATTTCTTTATATCTTCTTCAATTTCCTTCATAAGTTTTCTATAGTTTTTAGCATACAGATCTTTTACATCTTTGGTTAGATTTATTCCTAGGTATTTTATGGTTCTTGGTGCAATTGTGAATGGGATCAGTTTCTTCATTTGTCTTTCTGTTGCTTCATTATTAGTGTATAAGAATGCAACTGATTTCTGTACATTGATTTTGTATCCTGCAACTTTCCTAAATTCATGTATCAGTTCTAGCAGACTTCTGGTGGAGTCTATCGGATTTTCCATGTATAATATCATGTCATCTGCAAAACGTGAAAGCTTAACTTCATCTTTGCCAATTTTGATGCCTTTGATTTCCTTTTGTTGTCTGATTGCTGATGCTAGAACTTCCAACACTATGTTAAACAACAGCAGTGAGAGTGGACATCCCTGTCGTGTTCCTGATCTCAGGGAAAAAGCTCTCAGTTTTTCCCCATTGAGGATGATATTAGCTGTGGGCTTTTCATAAATGGCTTTTATGATCTTTAAGTATGTTCCTTCTACCCCGACTTTCTCAAGGCTTTTTATTAAGCAGGGTTGCTGAATTTTATCAAAGGCCTTTTCTTCATCGATTGACAGGATCATATGGTTCTTCTCTTTTCTTTTATTAATGTGATGTATCACGTTGATTGATTCGCAAATGTTGAACCAGCCCTGCATCCCAGGAATGAATCCCACTTGATCATGGTGAATAATTCTTTTTATATGCTGTTGAATTCTATTTTCCAGTATCTTATTGAGAATTTTTGCATCCATATTCATCAGGGATATTGGCCTGTAGTTCTCTTTTTTTACTGGGTCTCTGTCTGGTTTAGGAATCAAAGTAATACTGGCTTCATAGAATGAGTCTGGAAACTTTCCTTCCCTTTCTATTTTTTGGAATAGCTTGAGAGGGATAGGTATTATCTCTGCTTTAAACGTCTGGTAGAGCTCCCCTGGGTAGCCATCTGGTCCTGGACTCTTATTTGTTGGGAGATTTTTGATGACTGATTCAATTTCTTCGCTGGTTATGGGTCTGTTCAAGCTTTCTATTTCCTCCTGATTGGGGTTTGGAAGTGTGTGGGCGCTTAGGAATTTGTCCATTTCTTCCAGGTTGTCCAATTTGTTGGCATATAATTTTTCATAGTATTCCCTGATAATTGCTTGTGTTTCTGAGGGATTGGTTGTAATAATTCTATTTTCATTCATGAGTTTATCTATTTGGGTCATCTCCCTTTTCTTTTTGAGAAGCCTGGCTAGAGGTTTATCAATTTTGTTTATTTTTTCAAAAACCAACTCTTGGTTTCATTGATCTGCTCTACAGTTTTTTTAGATTCTATATTGTTTATTTTTGCTCTGATCTTTATTATTTCTCTTCTTCTGCTGGGTTTAGGCTGCCTTTGCTGCTCTGCTTCTATTTCCTTTAGGTGTGCTGTTAGATTTTGTATTTGGGATTTTTCTTGTTTCTTGAGATAGGCCTGGATTGCAATGTATTTTCCTCTCAGGACTGCCTTCGCTGCATCCCAAAGCATTTGGATTGTTGTATTTTCATTTTCGTTTGTTTCCATATATTTTTTAATTTCTTCACTAATTGCCTGGTTGACCCATTCATTCTTTAGTACGGTGTTCTTTAACTTCCATGCTTTTGGAGGTTTTCCAGACTTTTTCCTGTGGTTGATTTCAAGCTTCATAGCATTGTGGTCTGAAAGTATGCATGGTATGATTTCAATTCTTGTATACCTATGAAGGGCTGTTTTGTGACCCAGTATGTGATCTATCTTGGAGAATGTTCCATGTGCACTCGAGAAGAAAGTATATTCTGTTGCCCTGGGATGCAGAGTTCTAAATAGATCTGTCAAGTCCATTGGATCCAATGTATCATATCATCCATACATTGGATCTAATGTATCACTGACAATCTAAATAGATCTGTCAGTCCATTGGATCCAATGTATCAATGTACCAACAAAACATCCTTGTTTCTTTGTTGACCATGTGTCTAGATGATCTATCCATTTGTGTAAGTGGAGTGTTAAAGTCCCCTGCAATTACCACATTCTTATCAATAAGGTTGCTTATGTTTGTGAGTAATTGTTTTATATATTTGGGGTCTCCTGTATTTGGCGCATAGACATTTATAATTGTTAGCTCTTCCTGATGGATAGACCCTGTAATTATTATATAATGCCCTTCTTCATCTCTTGTTACAGCCTTTAATTTAAAGTCTAGTTTGTCTGATGTAAGTATGGCTACTCCAGCTTTCTTTTGACTTCCAGTAGCATGACAAATAGTTCTCCATCCCCTCACTCTCAATCTGAAGGTGTCCTCAGATCTAAAATGAGTCCCCTGTCGACAGCAAATAGATGGGTCTTGTTTTTTTTTATCCATTCTGATACCCTATGCCTTTTGGTTGGTGCATTTAGTCCATTTACATTCAGTGTTGTTATAGAAAGATATGGGTTTAGAGTCATTGTGATGTCTGTAGGTTTCATGCTTGTAGCGATGTCTCTGGTACTTTGTCTCACAGGATCCTCCTTAGGATCTCTTGTGGGGCTGGTTTAGTGGTGACGAATTCCTTCAGTTTTTGTTTGTTTGGGAAGACCTTTATCTCTCCTTCTATTCTAAATGACAGACTTGCTGGATAAAGGATTCTCGGCTGCATATTTTTTCTGTTCATCACATGGAAGATCCTGCCATTCCTTTCTGGCCTGCCAAGTTTCAGTAGAGAGATTGGTCATGAGTCTTATAGGTCTCCCTTTATATGTTAGAGCACATTTATCTCTAGCTGCTTTCAGAATTTTCTCTTTATCCTTGTATTTTGCCAGTTTCACTATGATATGTCGTGCAGAACATCGATTCAAGTTATGTCTGAAGGGAGTTCTCTGTGCCTCTTGGATTTCAATGCCTTTCTCCTTCCCCAGATCAGGGAAGTTCTCAGCTATGATTTCTTCAAGTACACCTTCAGCACCTTTCCCTCTCTCCTCCTCCTCTGGAATACCAATTATGCGTATATTATTTCTCTTTAGTGCATCACTTAGTTCTCTAATTTTCCCCTCATACTCCTGAATATTTTTATATCTCTTTTTCTCAGCTTCCTGAGAAAAAGAATTATGGAAATTATTCCTCCATAATTTCATCTTCTAGTCCACCTATTCTCTCCTCTGCCTCTTCAATCTGAGCTGTGGTTGTCTCCATTTTATTTTGCAGTTCATTTATAGCATTTTTTAGCTCCTCCTGACTGTTCCTTAATCCCTTGATCTCTGTAGCAATAGATTCTCTGCTGTCCTCTATACTGTTTTGAAGCCCAGAGATTAATTTTATGACTACTATTCTAAATTCACTTTCTGTTATATTGTTTAAATCCTTTTTGATGAGTTTGTTAGCTGTCGTTATTTCCTGGAGATTCTTTTGAGGGGAATTCTTCCATTTCGTCATTTTGGATAGTCCCTGGAGTGGTGCAGAACTGTGGGGCACTTCCCCTGTGCTGTCTTGAATAACTTGCGTTGGTGGGCGGGGCGCAGTTCAGACCTGATGTCTGCCCCAGCCCACCGTTGGGGCCACAGTCAGATTGGTGTGTGCCTTCTCTTCCCTTCTCCTAGGGGCGGGATTCACTGTGGGGTGGCGTGGCCCGTCTGGGCTACTTGCACCCTGCCAGGCTTGTGGTGCTGGGGATCTGGCGTATTAGCTGGGGTGGGTCAGCAAGGTGCACGGGGAGGGAGGGGCAGGCTCAACTCGCTTTTCCTTAGGAGGTCCGCTTCGGAGGGGCCCTGCAGCACCAGGAGGGAGTCAGACCCCCCGGTGGGATGGATCCACAGAAGCACAGCGTTGGGTATTTGCGCCGGAGCAAGCAAATTCCCTGGCAGGAACTGGTTCCCTTTGGGACTTTGGCTGGGGGATGGGCGAGGGAGATGGCGCTGGCGAGCACCTTTGTTCCCTGACAAACTGAGCTCTGTCTTCCCAGGGCTCAGCAACTCTCCCTCCTGTTGTTGTCCAGCCTTCCCGCTCTCTGAGCAGAGCTATTAACTTATAACCCTCCAGATGTTAAGTCCCGCTTGCTGTCCGAACACACTCAGTCCAGTCCCTCCGCTTTTGCAAGCCAGACTCATGGTCTCTGCTTGGCCGGCAGGCCGCCTCTCTGCCACAGCTCCCTCCCGCCAGTCCCTGTAGCGCGCACCACCTCTCCGCCCTTCCTACCCTCTTCCGTGGGCTTCTCATCTATGCTTGGCTCTGGAGAATCCGTTCTGCTAGACTTTTGGTGGTTTTCTGGGTTATTTTGTCAGGTGTGGGTGGAATCTAAGTGATCTGCAGGACGCGGTGAGCCCAGCGTCCTCCTACGCCACCATCTTCCCTCCAAAAACAAAAAGCCCCACTTTTCCCCAATTTTTTTCTAATATAAAATCAGATAACTTGTTTAAACGAAGTTTTTGTAGAAGCTAACAGGAAAATATATACACCTTCAAGGAGTTTATTAGTTTTAAAATAGTGGTTGAAGAGCATAAATTCAATATAAAAATTACTGAGAATAAAGCTGAGGGTGGAAGCAAATTTTTCCCTATCAATCTAATGAAAAGTTAAATGTGTTCATAATGCAACTTAATAATTTAGCAGATTGCTATTTACCCCTTCATATCTTTCATTATCATATTATTTCTAAAGAAATATGTTAGAAAAATAAATGGACAGTGTAAAACAAAAACCTAAGTTGTAAACAGCTTTCCTAATTTTCCTCCATTTTTAAAAGAAAACTTCCTAAAAGTGTGACATTTCTTAGATCTACTCTCCTCTTGCTGGCCTCAGAGAAACTGTGGTATGTGTGACAGAACACCAGTTTCTATCAGGTCATGAGAAGTAATGATTCTATAATCTATGATTGACACAAGACTAGTATGTGATTGTACTAAGATACATATTCAGGTCTTCTGATGGTCCCCAGGCTTTCCTCTCAACACCACGTTCTTATCTCTGTACATTGTTTTGCTTTTTGAGAACTAAGTGATTATCATGGCCCATATACAAAAGTAAGGCTCAGCCATAGACTTAGGCAATTATACCCTACAAACCCTCTAATCTACTTATATTGCAGTCCTTTGGGTCAGTGCTGTAGAAACATGTTACACGTGAAGCAGTGTCAGAGGAAGGCCATTCAAGAAATTTAGTTCAGATCCAAAAATGGACCTCTTACTCCTACAAACATCTATTTGTTGCTTATTATATCCCGAGCAGTAGACACTAGGGAACCCATGATGAACAGGACATTGTTTCAACTGCCTCAAGGAGATGTACTCTAATGAGGAAGGTGGATAGAATGTGAAACCAAAAAACAAAACCAAAAAAAACAAAAAACAACAAACTGATATAACAAATGAAATATCATATGGGATTGCACAAAAGTAGTAGGAGAGAACCTTAGGTGGTGGTGGGCAGTGGGGGAAGGGAGCCACTTCTAAATGAGTACTGAAGGAAGAGGAGTTTTTAAGATGATGTCAGCCGAGTCTGTAAATGGGGTGGGGCAGAGTATGGTAGGCAGGAGGAATTGCTAGGGGAAGGCCCTGGGTAATAGAAGACTATGCTACTGTAACAAAGGCTAAGGCAACAGTGACTTAAGCAGGTTTAATCCATTTCCTTCTTACCTAAAGTTCTGATGTAGGTGGTCCATGGCAAATAGGGCAACTTGTACCATGAAGTTCACCCAACGATGCAGGTTCTTGGGCATGGCTTTTGTATTGTGTTCCAAGGTGATTATTTTACAGTTGACCAGCAGGAAATGGAGAAAAAGCAAGCTAGTTGTACTATGTTTTTAAAAACATGAATAGAAGCTTCATACCTGAATTCTGTTCACATCCCTTAGCTGAAACCTAGTTACATGAGCACACATAGCTACAAAGAAAGCTAAGAAATCTTTTTTTTTTTTTTTTTATTTTTATTTATTTATTTATTTATTTATTTATTTTTTTTTTTTTAGTTTATTTATTTTGAGAGACAGAGTGCAAGCAGGGGAGGGGCAAAGAAAGAGGGAGAAACCCAAGCAGGCTCCACACTGTCATCACAGAGCCCATGCAGGACTCCAGCTCATGAAACCGTGAAATCATCGAAAGCTAAGAAATCTTTAGCTCTGTGGCCATGTACCTACCTGAAACTTCTATTACTACAGAAGAAGCAAAGAACAGATATCAAGGACACAAATGTCAGCCTCTGCCAAAGTCTGGCACTTTGATGGCCCAAAAATCAGAGTGTACTACTAATTTTTTTATACACAGAACACTTTCACCCCCATTCTAGAAAGAGAATCTCTAAGTATTATTTGTTTACTGCATTAGCTCAAAGTCCAGGATTGCTAAGTGATGCAAAATCCAATCTCTGGGTGATATGTGTGCTTTCAATTAGGACTGAATGTGGATCTTTTGATCCAGTGATCTAAAAACTAAAAAAGAAAAAAAAAGTTTTCTCCTCTTCCAGGACCAGTATACCAAGATGGGATAGGAATCAAATAACTGCAATACAAACCCCTATTCAGAAAATGAAAGAATTGGAAATGCATGAGAATTGCTGATCTCTAGCAATTTTCGGATTCCACTGGAAGACATTAGAAAAACTCCCTACCCTGACAGTAAAAAAGTAAGTTTAGTTACTCTGTCTTTCAATCCCTGAATCTGCTGTCAGGGAGGGATTCCCCCACCCTCTGTTTTCTGTGGTCATATTGCAAGTGGGTAGTAGGGCTATGTCCTCATTAGGAGGTTAAGCATCTTTCACACCTGCTTCCTGAGGGTACAGGTTTAGGGATCCAGATTTTGCTTTAGAGATTTAAAAAAAATGTTATAGGCTTTTGTTAGCCAGGTTTGCAAGTTATTTTTAGCAATAAATTTCCCTCAAAAAGTCGGTATGCATCTTGTGTTTCCAGGTAACCACAGCAAAGCATATCATCTGGGCTTAGGGTGATTGAAATCTCTGGTCTGCCCTTCATGCTCTGTCCATACCTGCCACTCACCCCCAAATTAAAGTTGTCTGAAAGAAAACCTTCAGTTGGAAGGCAGCTCTCTCAGTCTGAATTTTGTTGGTGAAAATTTTTACCAGGAGCAAGCTCCCATTATCTGTCTGGTAAATCTTAAAGGGCATGCTTGAGAAAGGCTAGGCTACAGCTTGTTTTTCTCTTTGCCACCTCTTTAGAGCCAGAATCACCTCTTATAATTAGCACGCATTCATGACTGACTGCCTTACAACTTTGGTAAGAGGTTAGAAGCAGCTGGTTCACACTGACAGGAGTTTTTCCAGTTATTTCCACTTGAATTGTAGGCTCTGTCAGCATATGGTTGGTGTGCAAGTGTTGCAAGTGACAGTTTTACTGAAACTTTTTGCACCATAAAACAAGTATGCCTAAGTTTTCACTCTGTGATGTCTATTCTTTTGTCACCAACTACCCAGCCACCAAGCTAATACCACATATTTTCATTTTTGTTGCAATAATGCCCAGATTCTAGGATTCAAATTCTCTATCAATAAAGCTTTAATGCAAGAAGCAGAAACCATTTTAGTTGTTTTAGAAAAAAGGGGATTGAATCCACTTAGTTAGCTGAGACTCAAGGAAATTAACAAATTAACAAGTTGTTAGATTGACTAGCAAAATAGACTTGGAGCAGAATTGACCTTTTTGGAGAATTTCTTCACTCTGATAAAATCAGGAAGAAATTTTAAGGTTGTCCCTGGAGATAGTGAGTCCAAGAACACACCCCTGTATCTGTAATCCAAAAATCAGAAAAACAAAACCAAGACGTTACCACTGGTACTGTCACACTGCTCTTCATCCATGGAGGTGGAATGATGATGTGGAAAAACCATGCTTCCACAGTGTTGCTTTGCCAGAAGAAACTGTCAAACCTGCAGAAAGTTGGTCTTCACCCACTTCTGCCTTCCAAATCTCTTGCTAATGCATTTATTTGGTGAAATTTAATTCACATATAGAACTCAAGAAGCAAGGGAGTCTAGAAAATTATTTACCTTTCAGCCTCTGTGGTTCACTGATACTCCCTGGAAAACTGGAGGGATAGATGCTGACTGAAAATTAATTACAATATGCAAAGTCTGATTGTAACTGCAGCCAAGGAGAGGATATAATCAAGGGAAAGAGGGCAGTATAAAAAAAAGTGTGGAGGACAGAAACAATCCAGATTTAAGGGATGAACAGAGGAAGAAAAACTCCCAGAGGAGGCTGGAACAGAGAGGTAGAAAGAAAACCAGGCGAGTGTGCTGTTGGTATCTATGAGAAGGGAGCATTAAAAGAAAAAGGTGACAACAGAGTTGAAGACTGCTAAAAATTGAATAAGAAAGGATCAGAAATGGTAGCTGGATTAAGTAAAAAGGCATAAACTCGGTGATGGTATTTCATTGAGTGACAGGAGTAGAAGACAGATTCAGTGAGCTGAAGAATCAGGAGTCAGGGAGTGTAGACAACTGTAGCAGGAACTTTGGGCATAAGACTATAGGATAGATGTAGATATTAGCTCGAAGTAGATTTGGGGGAAAGAAGAGAAATACTGTTTTTCTTGCTCTTTTTAAAGTAAGAGAGATTGAGAATATTTAAATATTCAGTAGAAAGGGTAAGAAGGAATTGAGAAGTTGAAATATAGAAGGAAAGGCAAAAACTAACAGAAGATGGTTCTTGAAGGCAGGAAGAGATGGAATCCAGGGCAGATATGGACAGAATGCTATGGGTGAGAAATAGGACATCTTTTCCATTGTAGCAGAAGAGATAGCAAAGGATGGGTCTAGATGCAGGTAAAATTGGATGGTGAGACATGAGACTGAAAGAAGCCCACTGATATTTTCTATTTTTTCATACGTACAAGTAGAAAAGTTTGTTAAATTGAGGAGACACCTAGTGAGTTAAAATATTAATGAAGAGTTGAGAATATTTGATTCTATCTGTATATCACAGATCAATAACCTTCTGGTGAAATTGATTAAAGTTTTTTAGTTGCTAGTAGACTGAGAGAGAAGAGGTACTGAGAGTGTGAGTTAATTTCCTAGGGCTGCTGTAATAAAGTTCCACAAACTGGGTGGTTTTGAACAATAGAAACATTGTCTCATAGTTCTGGAAGCCAGAAGTCTAAAACTTTAGTGTTGGCAGATCTATGCTCCCTCTGAAGGAACTAGGAATAGATCTGTTCTAGATGTCTCCTAGTTCCTGGTAAGTTCTTGGTCTATAGCAGTGTAATTCCAAGCCTTATGTGGCATTCTCCCTGAGTGTATGTCTCTATCCAAATTTCCCCTTTTTATGAGGACACCAGATTAGGAGCTCACCTACTCTAGTATGACCTCATCTTAACTAATTATATCTGCATGACCTTATTTCAAAGTAAGATCACATCCTGAGGTACTGGGGGATTAGAACTTCAGCATATGAATGGGGCAGCACAATTCAACCCATAACAGAGTCACACTCCTAGAAACCAAGGGATAGAAAGTTGCTAATAGCAAACCCTCTAAATCAGGAAGGGATAAATACTGTTACATGCAGCTGAAAATAGAGTGGCAGAGATGGACAGTGGAGTCATCCCTTAAGAATAATAATGCTGCGGCATGTGGGTGACTCAGTCTATTAAGCATCCGACTCTTGATTTTGGCTCAGGTCATGATCTCACAGTTTATGAGTTCTAGCCCTGCTTCAGGCTCTGCGCTGACAGCGTGTGGCCTGCTTGGAATTCTCCCTCTCCCTCTCTCTCTGCTCCTCTCCCACTCATGCTCTCTCTCTCTTTCTCTTTCAAAAATAAATAAACTTAAAAAAAAGAATAATAATGTCTATACCCTAGGGTTATTCTGAGGATTAAAGGAGATAATACATATAAAACATTTAGCACAAAACCCAGATTATGTGAAAAGCATTCAATAAACGGTTATAGATCCTGGCTTCCTTTCAATAAATAACAGTTACTACTATAAAAATAACACTAATAATAGTAACTGTATTCTTCAATTTATTTATTTATTTATTTATAATATACAAACTCCCATCTGTGCTAGGCCCTGTTTTAAGAATAGGAATATAAAGTAGATTAAAATTAAATATCTGTTGAATGAAAGAGTGAGTGAGTGATCTTACAGTGTAATGGGGCAGAAAGGTATTACAAACAGTTATGGGCCAGTGAAGCAAATGCTAAAGGCATACAGAGTTAAATTGGAGAGCTAGGGATAGCTTCAGCATGAGATGATAGTTGAATATTTACCTAAGCCTGAACACCTCTAGAGTGATAGAAAGTAGGACGACAACAATGATAATTTTTACATCATTGACTCAATGACTTCATTGAAATTTACAGTAAGTGTGCTGTTGCTCCCCAGACTATGTTAGCCTGTTTTTATAGTGGCATGTCCATAAAGCTAAGGGATTGATTTTCCAATTTTGGAAGTTTTGAGTCAGAATATAGCTTCAAAGAATAATTGAAAGTATTAGAAGTAGAAATCATGCATAATTATAAATAATATTTGATGAGAATCTTTGAAACATATCAAGTTTTATTTATTTATTTTTAAATGTTTATTTATTTTGAGAGAGAGAGAGAGAGAGAGAGAGAGTTTGTGAGTGAGGAAGAGGGAGAGAATTCCAAGCAGGCTCTCTGTTCTGTCAGCACTGAGCCCAATGCAGGACTCAATCTCATGAACCATGATCATCATGACTTGAGTCAAAATCAAGAGTCAGATGCTTTACTGACCGAGCCACCCAGGCACCCCAAAACATACCGAGTTTTAAAAGTTTAAGGTCTTTGATTACAAAGAAACATGAGATGATCATGTTTATAAAAGCTAAAAAATAGTGAATAACACCTAGAACTAACTCTTAAAACAAAGATGATAGGAGTACTCATTATTTCTCATTTTCCTCTTTCCCTTCCCCACCTCTTAAAGTCAGACGTGGAGTATCCCTTACTTGACTGATGAAATCTGAGCAGAAAGGATACTTGTCAGTTCCACACTGATAAGTCAGTGTGTGATAAACTACACTGGCTTTACCTATCTCAATGATCAGAAAACATTGCCTAGATAGTGGTGCCCCATCAGCCTGTGTGTCTGAGTGACAGTAATCACCAGGCATGTACAAACCTACATGGCACAGGTGAATGAAAAACTTCTGTTAGGCCAAACCACTGAGATTTGGGTAGTGTTTGTTAATACAGCATAACCTAGCACTTTCTGCTAATACAATAATTGAAATTTAAACCAGCATTTAATGCATCAGTATCTTTGAAGGCACAATTAGAAGCTGTTTTCTTTTCTTCCCTCTCACCATGAAATCTTTGTCAATTAATAGACAAATATCCCTTACAATAGAAAGGACCTCTTAATATCTTGCAAAGTGTTTCAGAAGGTTTGTCACCTCCTTAAACTATAAACTTTTTTTTTTGAGTTTTTGTGGCCATACAATTTTTTTTTTTTATGGAGAGAACTCTTCATACTTTTTAATCTAGTTCTTCACGAAGTTCATAACCCATACATGATTGAGATCAACCACTATAGAAGCCTATATTATTAAGTTCCTGCATCAGTGAATATAGGTGCATGACAACTTCACATTAACCAGTTAATGGTAGCTATAGTCAGGATGTGAGTTGGAGAGAACACTGTTTGGGAGAGTTTACTAAATAGTAACTAAGTACAGATCTCTAAATCAATTCATACATCTGGTATTTTGACCTTTAAATTTGTTGTTTTTCCATCATTAATAGCTCTCCAATTTATCACAGCATTTTTTTAAGGGTGACATTGGATGGAGTATTGTTTTATCAAAGGATTCTGTTTACCAGTTTCTGAATTGGATTTATGGAAAACACATGTGAACACACATATACACACACACACACATGCACATACACACATGCACATACATACACATGTACCTTGTAGAAATTCAATCAAAAGAATAAGCTGAAAGACTCTTAGCTTTTACTGTGGAGTTCATAGTGTATTCTGTGGAGCCCTAGGTGCATCATGGATAAGAGAGAGGTGGGTCTGGGGGCTCTCTGTGCTCCCATTCCTACTCCTACTTCAACTAGAGCAACTCCTCTTGTGTGTTTTATATGATGTTTTCTATCTCCCTCTTTCCCATCCTCAACAGAGCTCCTGCTTTAAAAATGTTCAAGAACCACTAATGGAAATTGTACATTTGAGCATAGTGAGCTGTCTCCAAGAACCTGAAAATGAGGTTGACCTCTGAGAGCTAAACTGTGAAATCCAAACTAAGGAAAGAGATAAAAAAAAAAATAGGCAAAATCATTTTGAAGAAAGAGGATGGTTCTCAGGTCTGAATATTATTTGACTCAGAAAATAAGTAATATTTATATTTCTAAAGAAATAATGTACCCCTCAGAAAAGACTGAAGCAAGGGCGGGGTGATCAATAATAGAGCACGGAGCAATGAAAGACAGAAAACTTCTCCATTTCCACTCCCAAACAGAAAAACTTAAACACATGGATCCATCAGATTATGTTTGTTGAGCTCAGAATGCTCTCCTTATCTCTTGACATTCTACCTCAACCCAAAGAGAAGAAATTTTCTACCAAGGGAAGAAGGAATTGATAATCAGATTGGTTAAAGACATCTTTCACTGCACCCCATGCAGTGACCTGGGAATGCACCTTGGAGACAATTAGTGCTCACTGGCTCTGTACACATTTGTGACAAATGGAAATTAAGTTCTGAGAAATTAACTTGATTTACTAGTAAGTCCTGACTCACAAAGTTATGAGGTTAAACCATATGAAACTGTCGATATCCAGCCATTTTTAGCCTACAAAACTGGAGGATGCATATGGTTCCATATAGTGCTATTCACATGAACTGAGTTTAGATTGAATCTAGCTCCAGTTCTAGGCTCTTTTCATTGTGTAGCATTGCCCTCTTTGCAAAATGTTTGAAATTTATTGATTGGCCATTTTTGAGAAGTGTATTTTCTTATTTTCTGTGATTAAATAAGGAAAATCTTGGATTAGCCCTTTGATATTTTGCCTTGCAGTCTACAGGACCATTGGAAAAGATGAAGAGGTGTTTATAAAGACTCATTTGGAAACAATGTGTTGGATGGATTGGAGAACAGGCTTATGTAAAAAGACAAGGTATGAGAGGAGCCAGTAGACCAGGTAGAAGCATTGAACCCAACAGGATAGAAAGGATGAGAGGAATCCAAAGGGGAAAAAAAATGACCAGGAAACTTAACTTTTCCACCCTTGCCAGAGGGGCACTAAAAGAGATCACACCTTACCTTTTGGGACAATCCAGCCCTGCCCAGGTCTTTTTAAAGTACAATCAGTAAGTAATCAGACCTGATATCCCATGTGATGACTCAGTTATTATGCAATGAGAGTGAGTCACTTCTCTTCTGTCTACATTTTCTCTCTGGGCTGTCTTTTCCAATTCCATACCCTAGACTGCCAACTGAGTGGCAATGATTTGCAAATCGTTATCTCTTGCCCAAACCTCTCTCTTGGCTACAGACTCTACTTAAAGGACAATGGAATATCTTTACCTGGTTGTCCCAGAAACATATGAACTCAGCATATGAAAAGTTGAGCTAATAGATTTCCCCACTAATTGAATCTTTCTTATATTTCTATAACTTGTTAATATCAAACTAGGACTTTATCTTAGATTATTCCTTCTCCTCCATCCTCAACATCTAATCTGTTCTTCTAACCTGTCTTTTTTAAAATCTCCTAAACATCTCCTCTCTATTTCCATAGCCAAAGTTCAGTTGCACATTAATTTTTACAATGGCCTCTTTACTAATCTTTCTTCCCTATTTTAAAATACAAAAATGCTGTTTTAGGGTTGGCTTAGGGGGTTAGTTGGTTAAGCATCCAACTCTTGATCTTGGCTCAGGTTAGTTTCTCATAGTTTGTGAGTTTGACCCCCACATTGGGCTCTGCACATGTGGAGCCTGCCTGGGATTCTGTCTCCTCTCTCTCTGTCTCTACCCTGCTCACGTGCTCTCTCTCAAAATAAATAAATACACTTAAAAAATGTTTAAAAATGATGATTTAAAGGGGCATATGCACCCGGATGTTTATAGCAGCACTGTCAACAATAACCAAATTATGGAAAGAGTCCAAATATTCATCTACTGATGAATGAATAAAGAAAATGTGGTATATATCTATAATGGAATACTACTCAACGATGAAAAAGAATGAAATCTTGCCATTTGCAACAACGTGGATGGAACAAGAGTGTGTTATGCTAAGAATAAATAAGTCAGTCAGAGAAAGACAAATATCATATGATTTCACTCATGTGAAATTTAAGAAACACAACAGATAAACATAGGGGAAGGAGAGGAAAAATAAGATAAAAACAGAGAGGGAGACAAACCATAAGAGACTCTTAAATACAGACAACAAACTGAGGGTTGCTGGAGGGAGGTGGGGGGCGGATGGGCTAAATGGGTGATTGTCATTAAGGAGGGCATATGTTGGGATGAGTACTGGGTGTTAAATGTAAGTGATGAATCACTGAGTTCTACTCCTGAAACCAATATTATGTTGTACATTAACTAACTTGAGTTTCATATAAAACCATGCACACAAAAATAAAAACATGCACTAATATTTGTATTCCAATTTTTAATTGGAATCATAGAAAATAATAAAACATAAGGGTGTAGGTGAGTAGATTGAAAGAAATAGACATTGTACCAGCTGCAATCCGGTCAAATGAATCATAGTCTTGATCAAAATAAATGGTCAATGATGCTTGAGTTCATCACTGTCCTTCTGGGTGTTGTCTAAGGAGACTTGTCTCTGGAACTGAGGTCATAACCATGTAGGTCATGGCAGGCTTGTTTTTCATGGGCCAAACAGCATCAAGTTGTCTACTGAAAGTTTAGTTGGAATAAATGATAACATTACTAACAAAGTGGAAGAGGCAATTCATTGGGCTTCTTTGTTGTTTATTGTGTTTGCCTTGTGGACTGGTACTATGTTTTATATGTGTTTCCATCCTATTTTAATTACAGAGTTATGGGAAATTAATATTTTTTTCAATAAACATATGAAAGGCTGTGGAAAAATAAACTAAAATACACTCTTCAAATAAACCACCACTAATCCCCCTTCAGAAATCATCAGGGAATCAGTTTCAAACTCCTTATGTGCTTTATATTCACCACTTGTTTACTGTTTAATTTTCTAGCTTCACCTACCTGCATTCTTGCCCTTGCATTTTTTCCATTTCTTTTGTGATTTCTGGGCAAAAAAGATTGTATGCTCCCCAAACATTCTATATTTTGCAATGCCTCCAAGCATGTATACAGATTTTCCCTCCACCTAGAATGTCCTTTCCTCCACCTCTGCCACACCTCGTACCCTGCCTTGTCCACCTGGTTCTCTTAGTCATACTGAAAAACAGCTTTTCCATCTTCTCCTTGAATCCTTTCCACACCTCCTTCCCCTTCCCCCAGGCAGAGTGACTTGCTCCCTCTTCTCTACTCCTAAATACCTTCTTTTACATCTATATTGCACTAATTACCTCACTATATGATAACTCTCTGCCCCACAGATTGTATCTTCTTGAGAGTTATATTTTGAGTGGTTGAATGAATGAGGGAGTCAGAGCCAATTTTATTTCCTTTTTAAGATATAAAAATAACTTAAAACTGAACTGTTGCAATGTAACTGATATTTTCAGGAATCTGTGAGACATTCACAAACTTGTGATTCAACCCTAAAAAGGACCAACTCAAAAATGGGCAGCAAGTTTCTTATTTTTTTCTTCTTACTTTTTGTGATTAAATAAAGAAAATCTTGGATCAGTTTTTTGGTATTTTGTCTTGTAGTCTGTAGGACTTTTGAAAATGTATTCAGTGTTCAAACAAAAAAAATTAGAATAAAATTACCAATTATGGGTATGTTTAAGAATCATTTGTGATATGGTATGATAGTAAGGTAGTTGATTGATCAGAAGATTGCAAGAGCACAAGTGTCTTGGAGGGTATTTTTCTACTTGGTTGTTTTCTGCTTGTCTTGTAGTTACTGTCAGGTATGATTTTATTTAAAAAATTTGATTTTTGTCCTTTCTTTTGTATTTCATGCTGTCCTAGGGGAAGTCTTCCATCTCTTTATATATGTAAATATTCATTGATGATTAATTACTGTATTTCATTGATTAGTTGAGAGCTAAACCAATAAACAATGTCTTTAAACAAAAATCTATTCATTTCTATTATCCCAAGTTCTTGTGTCCCGGAAGAGATCTAGCTTCAGAAATGTTGGGCCTTTCTAACTTTTTTAGCGTGCTTAAAGGCAAGAACTCAAAATCTCATTATTATTTTTCAGACATTTTTGAGCAATTATTAATTCTTGACATGTTGTAGAGCTATATTCCATTTATTTTTATTTATAGGCTAGAAAGATTCTTGAACCACTATGGGGAAATAGAATAGAGAAGGATAATTTCTTCCTTTGTCTAGGAAAATACTAACCTTCCTTAATCTGATTGGAGCCAAATCTTAAACATTGTTGGATCACATTTAACTGTAGATGAGCATATGGTATATAAAAGATCCTGAACTTAACTGCGAATATCCCTTCTTCCTCTTGCCCCATGAAGCTAGAGCCAGAGAATTTCGTAAGGGTCTTCTCCAAAAGTAATCCCTGTCATCCTTCTTTCTTTCTTTGCACTTCTTAGTATCTGCATTCTCATCTCTTTAGCCTTTTGTACCAAGTGGTCAACCTGAAGTTAGTAATACCCTGAAATATGGATTTATACTTAAACTAGTGAGAAAAGCACTTAAAGTAAAGTAAAGCACTTAAAGTAACTAGGTTACATTTATTAACACAGCTAACCAGAGATCTCTGCATTGGAATTTAAGTAGAGGACCAGCTAATAATAAACTAATAACTTTTTTGCCATATTCCCTGGATCCTTGTGCATATTTCTTCTTTGTGGAAATCACATAAGAAGAAACAACTGGACAAAGGCTACATTGAAGCATTCCTGGATTTCTTGTCTATAATACCATATGAAAATCCCCCAAACTCACATTATCATTCATAACAAGCTGATCATCATCATCATCATCATTTGGATATTACTTAGAGTCACCCTGGCTGAAATTACAGAATAATTAAGAAAATATTGGAAGAAACTGGGATCTGAGATGGTGTTAAGTGTAAGGCTACCAGTTGAGGATAGTGACAGAATATGATGGTAAAGATTATTATCATAATAACATTAGCGGCTAACGTTTGTTGGACATTTAGTGTATGCCAGACCCTGTGGTCATTGTCTTATACCTGTAATTTTACTAAATTCTCAAAACAACTCTATGAAGTAGGTACTATTACCGTTTGTATTACATAGATTAGAAAACTAAGGGCTTGGGGCACCTGGGTTGCTCAGTTGGTTGAGCATCCAACTCTTGATTTCAGCTCAAATCTTGATCTCATGATCGTAGGATCAAGACTGGCGTCAGGCTCTGTGCTGAGTGTGGAGCTTGCTTGGGATTCTCTCTCTCCCTCTCTCTCCACTCCTGCCCATGCATGGGTGTGTACTCTCTCCCTCTCTCTCTTTCAAAATAAATAAATAAACTTAAAAAAAAAAAAAAAGAAAGAAAACTGAGAGCTAGAAAAATTATGTAATTTTCCCAAGGTCCAAAATGACACTAGGTTTTAGTATTATGTTAATTTGAGCATTTGAAAGGAAAATAATGACTTAATAAATCTTGTTTCTAGATTTATATTCTCATCAGTAGTACAAGGAAAATTTGAAAAGGGGTTAAATGCAATTACAATTTTATGGAATTTTTTTAGGCAAGATATATTTATTAAAATAAAATACTTATAGGGGTTCTTGGGTGGTTCAGTCTGTTGAGCTTCTGACTTCAGCTCAGGCCATGATCTCACATTTCATGGGTTCGAGCCCCACGTCAGGCTCTGTGCTGACAGCTCAGAGCCTGGAGCCTCTTCAGAGTCTCTGTCTCCCTCTCTCTCTGCCCCTCTCCCACTCACATTCTGTGTCTCTCTGTCTCTCAAAAATGAATAAACATTAAAAAATTTTTTTCAAAAAAATATAATAAAATACTGACTCAGGCCTCTACCTTTGTATTCTTTTATTTAAACTTATATCCTAATCAAAATTATAAGTTGTTGAATTTCAATTTTGCTTCTAGCTCTGCTTACCATTAAAGCCTATGGGTCTCTTTCAACACACAGTATTAACAATCCGAACTCCAAGCATTTATTAATAGGCAAAAGCTTCATACTCTTTGCTATTCTAAACTTAGAAGTTTGGTAGAAAAATTTAGATTTCTGGACTATTTTCTTAAGAATATGTGGTCTGTACGTTTTTATAGACTGTTTTTTCTTTGGGCAACACTATCCAGATTTACTGAGTTGATATTTGGAATTATACATTAGCCTACATTGAAATATATTAACAAAGTGTCCCTTTTTTATTGCACTACATAAGGTTCATTTATGACCTTAAAACCAGAAATAGTTGGGCCTTTCTTGATTCGAGTTTTATTGCTGTTAGGCAGATTTATAGTGTCCCAGTGTTACTGTGTACTAGTAACAGGAGAAATGGAGTCATGGAATATGTTAGTACTCTGGAGTATGGTAGAACAGTTTCCTACAATTATTTCTTTCATTTTATCAAGATCTTGATCAGTAATGCTACCTACAATAAATTGGTAAAAAGGAGAGATTTTTCGAAGGTGGAATATAGTAGAACACAATTATAGAGATTATTTTTAAAGAAACTTCCAGTTATGGGTTTCAAATTCTTCATCTTAGTAGCTTCCTACATACTCCAATGGGTCCATTGCTGTATATCATCCCATATTAACTGTTTTCATTCAGTAATGCACAGATCAACTGAATATTGCTAAGGTTCATTAAATATACTTTTTAAGAAATATAATAAATGAAAATGTGGAAGAAATAACAGAATTAAATATGAAAACCTATGCTTAACTGCAGTCTACTGGAGGATTTCATCAACATTTTTCTTGTTAGCATGGTCATAAATATGAATAACATAAAACAGCCAGGGAAGTGTTTTTATGGTTACATTTTGTATTTCAACTTCCCTAATACCACTAATAGAAGTTTTTATCTTGTTTCTTTCCAAAAGGATTTATCTGCATAAAAGACATGCAAAGTAAGGTTAATAATATAGAAAATAGGAACAAAGGGAGAAAAGAAAATGAAAATATCCTAACTCTATAACAGTTTATGTAGTTGAACTTCACATTTGTCTCAGAGCTTCCTGACATACAAGGAAAAAAAAAGAAAAGAAAAATATAGTCAGTTACAACAGGGCTTTTTACTTATTATATAATAACTGACATTGTATTACAAACCAAACATTGTAATTATTTTAAGGAACATGGTAAAAAGCAGAGGAGCCTGAATTATCTATCCTGGGATCCAGATAACCTGAGGGCTGAGAAGATCAATATTTGGGCACACCTATAAACACTCCAGGATATACTTGTGAGCCAAGGCATCATGGTTGGAAAATCTGTTACATAGTTTACATTATTAGAGAAAAGGGTGTCTCCCAGTTTCCGGTGGGAGGGTGGGGAGAAGGGGGATGCACTTTCCCTACATCTAAATTCTAAAATACTATATTTATCCCATTGAGAATAAATAAGAGTAGAATTTCTTAGAGTTACAGTTGATATCTGCATACTCATTTACTTTTGGTATTACTTAATGTAATGATCTGCCATTAATAAAGAGGATTTTGTTTACACGTTTGTTTGGCTTTCACTGTTTCTAGGCATGGTCTCATCCTATGTGGCAGGTAACAGCACCATCCAGTTCCCCAAAGGAATTTCTTAGAGTAGGAGATGTAGGGCTTCCCTCCCTGCTTTCTAATAGAAGACACATAATTTCCCTTGAAGAGTGTGAAGACCAGCCTGTTCTTCAGCTATGGCAATGATGTATGAGTATGTGTTCTGCCATTGCCCTACCCTCCCAAACCCTATGAATGGCGTGAAAGGGCAGGGCGCTGCAACTTGATGCCTGCAGGAAAAGGGAGACAGATTTTCGTGTAAGTGTAGACTTTTGCATAATGAACCGATATGCAAGCTTCCAGGTTGTGCAAGTTATAACGGGTAGTATTTTGGAAACCAACATACAAGTATAATCAGCTACTAAGATACATAAGCAGAATATGTGGAAAATGTTTTTCTCCCAGGGGGCCTTGTGAGGGGCGTGGAAAGGAGCTTTTAAAATGAGGGAGACACTAAATCCTGTTGCCATGCAGGGTTGTAAAAAGTAAACAGTATACACACTCCCAAGGGCTTTTCTTTAAAGAATCTGGATTGGAATGAGAACAGCAGTTATCACATCCAACTATTGCCATGAAAAGCAGAGAAACTAACCCAAGCCCAGAAGCTTCATGTCAGCAGGTAGTTTGGCCAAAAGTTAAGGGAACACCGTTATAAGTGCTAATATTTATTAGGTAGATGATGTTTCTTCCCAGATATTTTTTAATAGTTTGAAGTAATGTGAATTTTAAAAAAAAAGTTTTTTACCGGATTAGAAAAACTATCTTCATCCATGTGGAATATCCCTGCTCTTATGGATCATCTTAACTTGACTGTACAAATCACCACATTGTGTAGAGTTGGTGTTCAGGGTGTTATGGCCTAAAATTGTGTTGTCCCCAGATTCATATGTTGAAATCCTAACTTCCAGTAACTCCAAATGTGAGTGTATTTAGAACTAGGACGTTATAGAGGTAATTAAGGTAAGATTAAGTCATAGCGGTGTGCCCTAATCCAATATGACTGGAGTTCTTATAAGAAAAGTAGATTAGGACACAGATGTGTACAGAGGAAAGATCAGGTAAGGACTCAGAGAGAAGGCACACATCCGCAAGCCAAGGAGACAGGCCTCAGGAGAAACCAAATCTGCTGGTATCTTGATCTTGGAATTCTAATCTTCAGAACTGTAAAAAAATAAATTTGTTTTGTTTAAGCTACCTGGCATGTGGCATTATGTTATGGCAGCCCTAAAAATGAGTGGACAGAGTATGAAATAAAAAAAGACCTAGCAAGTATCTTATGATTTTTAACAGAATAATTTCTACTATGTATGCCTTAGAGAATAAGACTCACAACTCTCTTCTAAAATTGGCTGAAGATTCAGAGCTCCTTAATTTACATAAGGGTCACCCTGGCTAGCCTGTAAGTCCCTTCAGAAAAGGAGCTGAGCCATGTTCTTGTTTTCTGTGCATTCTCTGAGTGATAGCATATATTAAGGTACTCACTCTTTAACTTAATTCTTTGATTTTCCATAAAGGAGAAGAAAGTGAATTCTGCAAACTATAAACAAAGAATCTTACCCTCAGTTTGAATCAGGAATCTGGAAAGAAATTATACTAAGATCATTAAAAGTAGGAACAAGGTGTATTAACCTAATTAATCCCTCATTGGGTAATTTATTCAATGACATTGGGCATTACTGTCCAGCTCTTGAAACGCTCTCCATCTTTGATTTCTACAACATTGTTTTGATCTTTTTTACTTCCTTGATAAGAGCTTCTCTGTCTCCTTCCTTTGCTTTTCCTTCTCCAGTCCCCCCTTCAAAGCTTTTGGAGTAACTATTACATTGAACAGGCATACTTCTTGACATAACCAAAATACAACTTTTGTTATTAAAAGAACCCCTAAAATTTATTTATAGGGCAAACTTCCCCTCCCCTGGATGGAAATTGATGGTTCTTCCATCCCTTTTCTGCTACATCTTAGAAATTTAGGGACTTAGAAGCTGGGCAGTCCTAGTGCTGGGACTCACCCGTTCCTACTTGATTCGTTCCACTATTATCTTTGGTCAGGCTTTTCCATGTGTTGCCTGCACTCTGAGATCAATCCTATGGCCCTAGAAGTTGAAAGGAAAAAGAAGTTCCTATTGATCTGGATTTACAAGCCAATTTCAGCTTAGGTCGTATGCCAGGTTTTTACCAACTCTAAACTTACATTCTGCTTTGTGGTACTTGGGCTAGGACTCAGCAGACGACGTTTCTCAGATTCTTTTGTCAGCTAGTTTCTTATCAGGGTCTATGAATGGGAGGCAGTAGAGGAGAATTATAAGGCAATAGGAAGGAAGAAAGGAATTTCTTCCCCTTTTCCCAGTTTCCATCTCACACTCCAGCAGCAGGGGAAAGTAGCTCCAGCTTCCAATATCTTTCTGAACTCCCAGCACTCCCTTCAATATATTCCTTAGAGGAACCAGCAGCTACCAGGATGTATTCCTTTAGTAGTTGGAGTTAACCATTGTTCTGCTTCATGTCACCTACTGGGCTGTACTGCCCAGGCTGTCCAAGGATCTGGCCAGCCAAATCTCAAAATTGGAGATCTTTCCCCTATAGCTTGGAGCACCCAGGGCTTCCTCCTGTGAACTCCTATGTCTCTACTCCTCACCTCTTTTTCTTCTGCAAACTTAACAGTTATTAATATCCTTTTTGCTCTTTCAACCTTTCTATGCTTATGGGAAGAGTTCTCTGGGTTAATTCATCTCTCTTTGAAATACTCAGTGTGGTTTCTGTTTTCTTTATTGGCTCCTGAGTTACACAGGTCATGGGATCAATCACCAATTGTTGAGGCCAGAGAGTGACCACAGTTGATCAAGCCTGGGACCTCTGTAGCTGAGAGCATGGTCTTTTGCTAGAAAAAGAATAGGTAGGGAGGATAGCACTAGTGAACAGCTATGGGGTACAAACTATAATTATCATATTAAAAAATAGCTTTGTATTTTTTATGGTAAACTGGGTAGAAGAGGAAGGACAATATTAACTGAGAAATTGGAAGTGAGATTAAGGGAGGAGTTTTGTTCTGAGATGGACATGCATGTTCGGATGCTGATGGGAAAGACTAATATATATGCAGAGGTAAAAGGACCAGAAAAAGAAGAGATAATGGATGTGTTGGGACATTTTCTAGATATAATAGGAGGAACTTGTTGGAGCTTACCTATACTGACCTCTATATTCTCTGTTAGGATGAAGGCAGGTCATTTTCAGGGAGGAAGAGGAAGAATGGGCCTATGGCAGAAGTTTGAGGAGAGAGAAGATGTGGAAAAGCCCTCTTGTAAAAGAGAGAGAAAGATGGTCAGAGAAACACAGTGGTGTTACCAGAAATACTGAGGGCACCTTTGAATTTAGTAATCATAAATGTGTAAGAGTACCAGCTTTCTCTCCTGTGTGGCTTTTTCATTTAAATTCTGGTGCATGAATATGGAGTAAGTGTAGAGAAAACATGAAAAGAGTGTGGAGTTAGTGTGGAGAAAATGTGAAGAAAGTGTGCAGAAAGTGGACAGTTAGTTTCTTTCAAAAAAGGGGATGGAGAGGGCAAGAGAGCTGAAGGTTTTGGCGAAAGAACTATTGAGGTGGTTAACCATTATATTTATTCTGGAAAAGGGCAGAACAAAAGGCAGAAGGGAGCTGAAGAAAAGGATACACCAAAGATACAAAAGACTGAGAGCCTAAAGAGATCCAGGAGTGATCCCATAGCAAGTACTCAGATAAGCAGTCTGGAAGGATAGAAGGGATATGGTCGCAGAGCGCAAGGACTACATCTAAGGACTGCTAAGGGAGAGGAAAATTTATTTGAAGAAGAAAATGTCAAGGAACATTTCTTTTTTAAAAATATTTATTTAGGGGCGCCTGGGTGGCGCAGTCGGTTAAGCGTCCGACTTCAGCCAGGTCACGATCTCGCGGTCTGTGAGTTTGAGCCCCGCGTCAGGCTCTGGGCTGATGGCTCGGAGCCTGGAGCCTGTTTCCGATTCTGTGTCTCCCTCTCTCTCTGCCCCTCCCCCGTTCATGCTCTGTCTCTCTCTGTCCCAAAAATAAATAAAAACGTTGAAAAAAAAATATTTATTTATTTACTTTGAGAGAGAGAGAGAGAGAGAGAGAGAGAGAGAGAGATGCAGAGAGACAGGGAGAAAGAGAATCAATGTTGGGCTTGATCTCACGAACTGTGAGGTCATGGCCTGAGCCAAAATCAAGTGTCAGACATGTAACTAACTGATCCACCCTGGTGACCCAAGAGATATTTATTTCTAATTGCTGGGTTAAGGCATTTGTATATACTCAATGCTTTATACATTCAACATTGTTTTCCTACATTAAATTGTGAGCCTATTGAGAGCAGGGACTGTGTCTAAAATATGTTTTTGCTTACCTAGAGCCTCACAAAACCTCTCTCCCAAAGAATATTTTGAAAGAACAATATATTTTTTTTTAATTTTTAAACTTTAATTTAAGTATAGTTAACATACAAATATATTAGCTTCAGATGTACAATATAGTGATTCAACAACTCTATACGTCACTCGGCGCTCATCATGATAAGTGGACTCTTAATCCCCATCACCTGTTCTACCCATCCCTCTACCCACCTCCCCTGTGGTAACCGTCTGTTTGTTCTCTAGAGTTAGGAGTCTGTTTCTTTGTTTCTCTCTCTCTCTCTCTCTCTCTCTCTCTCTCTCTCTCTTTTTTCTCCTTTGTTCATTTGTTTCTGAAATGCCACATATGAGTGAAATCATATGGTATTTGTCTTTCTTTGACTGGCTTATTTTGTTTACCATTATACTATTTAGATCCAGGCATGTTGTTGCAAATGGCAACATTTCATTCTTCTTTATGGCTGAATAATATATATATATATATGTGTGTGTGTGTGTGTATATATATATATAGAGAGAGAGAGAGAGAGAGAGAGAGAAAGAGAGAGAGAGAGACTTGGGCTGATTCCATATCTTGGCTATTGTAAATAATGCTGCAATAAACATAGGGGTTCATACATCCCTTCAAATTGCTGTGTTTTTTTTGTTCTTTGAGTAAATACCCGGCACTGTGGTTACTGGATCATAGTTCTATTTTTAGTTTTTTGAGGAACCTCCACAATGGCTGTACCAGTTTTCATTCCCATCAACAGTGCAAGAAGGTGGCTTTTTCTCCACATGCTTGCCAATACTTATTGTTTCTTGTGTTTTTTGCTTTAGTCATTCTGACAGGTGTGAGATGATATCTCATTGTAGTTTTGACTTACATTTCCCTGGTGATTAGTGAGGTTGAGCATCTTTTTATGTGTTTATTGACCATCTGTATGTCTTCTTTAGAGAAATTTCTGTTCATCTTTTCTGCCCAGTTTTAATTAGATTATTAGGGGTTTTTTGGTGTTGAGGTGTATGAGTTCTTTATATATTTTGGATATTAACTTTATCAGATGTTCCATTTGTAAATATCTTCTGTCATTTAGTAGGTTGTTCTTTTAGTCTTGTTGATTATTTCCTTCACTGTGCAGAAGGTTTTTATTTTGGTGTAGTTCCAATAGTTTATTTTTGCTTTTACTTCCCTTGCCTCAGGAGACATATCTAGAAAAATGTGGCTACAGCTAATGTCAGATAAATTACTGCCTGTTCTCTCTTCTAGGATCTTTATTGCTTCAGATCTCACATTTAGATCTTTAATTTATTTTGAGTTTATTTTTGTGTATGGTGTAAGAGAGTGGTCCGGTTTTATTCTTGTGCATGTAACTATCCAGTTTTCCCAACACCATTTGTTGAAGAGAGTGTCCTTTTCCCATTGCATATTCTTGCCTCTTTTGTTGAAGATTAATTGACCATGTAATCGTGGGTTTGTTTCTGGCCTTTGTGTTCTGTTCTCTTGATCTATGTGTCCATTTTTGTGCAAGCACCATGCTGTTTTGATTACTACAGCTTTGTAATACAAGTTGAAATTTAAAATGATGATACCTCCAACTTTGTTTTTCTTTTCAAGATTGTTTTAGCTATTTGGGGTCTTTAGTGGTTCCATAGAAACTTCAGTTTCTATGTTCTGTGTTCTGTGAAAAATGCTGCTGGTATTTTGGTAGGGATTGCATTGAATCTGTAGATTGCTTTGGGTTGTATGAACATTTAAACAATATTTGTTCTTCCCATAAGCATGGAATATCTTCCCATTTATGCCATCTTCAATTTTTTTCATCAATGTCTTATAGTTTTCAGAACAGGGCTCTTTCACCTATTTGGTCAAGTTTATTCCTAGGTATTTTATTGTTTTTGATGCAATTGAAAATAGGATTGCTTTCTTAATTGCTCATTATGTTGCTTCATTATTAGTGTATAGCAATGCAATGGATTTCTATATATTGATTTTGTATCCTGTGACTTTACTGAATTATTTATCAGTTCTCATAGTTTTTTCATGGAATCTTTAGGTTTTCTATATTTGGTATCATGTCATCTGCAAATAATGTAAATTTTACTTCTTCTTTACCAATTTGGGTGCATTTTATTTCTTTTTGTTGTCTGATTGCTGTGGCTAGAGCTTCTAGTACTATGTTGAATGAAAGTGTCAACAGTGGACATCCCTGTCTTGTTCCTGACCCTAGGGGGAAAGTCTCAGTTTTTCCCCATTGAGGATGATGTTAGCTGTGGGTTTTTCATATATGGCCTTTATTATGTTGAGGTATGTTCCCTCTAAACCTACTTTGTTGAGGGTTTTTTTTTTATCATGAATGGATGTTGTACTTTGTCAAATACTTTTTTTGTAACTATGGAGCGATCATAGGGTTTTTATCCTTTTTCTTATTGATGTGATATATCACATTAATTGATTTGCAAATATTGAACCATGCTTGCATCCTGGGAATAAATCTCACTTGATTGTGGTGAATGATTTTTTAATGTATTGTCGGATTCTGTTTGCTAATATTTTGTTGGGGATTTTTGCATCTATTTTCATCAGAGACATTGGCCTGTAGCTTCAAGAACAATATTTTAATAAAATAATGAAAATGTCAGTTCAAGGAATTTTCATTGCCTTCAGGATGATAAGATGTGAATATTCTCTGCAGATTTAGCAACTGAAGGTCTAGATGGGATAAATTATTTACCCAAGGTGAGCTGAAGTTAACTTCAAATGTATAGAAAATTCATTGAGTTAAAAGAGAGCACATTCTTCTGAAACACATGACATTTCCTTTTTTCATTTGTTTGTTTTCTTTCCATATAAGGCTTTGTAAAATCAGTAATGAAATGGCTATTGCTGGGCATAAAATGCAGGCTCAAAGGGGTGTGGCACTGAGGGGCAGTGACAGTCTATCCGCTGGTAACTTGAGGGAAATGAGAAGTATAAATGACTCCCATGTTGTCATATTTCCTGTTTCAGAACTACAGGAAAGGTGATGCTTTGCTCATGTGTACACATTTCCCCATCATCCCTCCTCCTTACTCCTATGTAACATTTCATGGACCAGCCCTCTTGGCCTCATGCCCACCATCCCTGGTCCACTCCCTGGACAGCCTCCTGAGACCTGACACCATTTAGGATTAGGCTATCAACTAGTGCTCACCCGTGTAAGGTCATATTTATTCAGAGTGACACCCCATGTGATGCTTCCACTTCTGAGTGCATTCATCTTGCTCAGAAACTCTTAATCAATGAACCTATCACTTCTGAGGTGGATTGAAAGTTCTTTACAAAAGCAAAAGACCCAAGGTTTGCAAATGACTTGCTTTTTAAAAAATAAATTCAAAAGGAAACAACCAAGATGTCTTTCAGGGGGTGAATGGTTAAGCAAACCCTGGTATATCCATGCAGTGGGACACTGCTCAGCAGTACAAACGAATGCAACAACATGCAATACATGCAACAATTTGGATAGATCTCAAGGGCATCACACTTAATGGGAAAAGATAGTCTCAAAAGGCTATAGGGTTCCATTTATATAACATTCCCAAATAACAAAACTATGAAAATGGAGAATAATTAAAGGGCAGGGATAGGGTTGGGGAAGTATGACTATAACAGAGGAGCACAAAGAATTCCTACATGCTGTGGAACAGTTCTGTATCTTGTTATTTTTTGTTTTCATCACCACACATAGTTATCAATTTTTTTCTTGTTATGAGAACTTTTAAGAGCTACTCTCTTAACAACTTTCAAATATACAATACAATAGTATTAACTACAGTCACTATGTTGTACGTTATATCCCCAGGACTTACTTTATAATTGGTAGTCTATACCTTTTGACTCTCTTAACCCATTTTGCCCATACTCTCTGGGCTGCCTCTGGCAGCCACCTATCTGGTCTCTGTATCTGTGAGGTCTGTGGTGTTTTTCAGATTCCACATGTAAGTCAGATTATATGGTACTTGTCTTTCTCTGACTTACCTCACTTAGTACAATGCTCTCAAGGGCCATCAACGTTGTTGCAAATGGCAGGATTTTTTTTTCTGTTTTTGGGTGAATAATATCCCTGTGTGTGTGTGTGTGTGTGTGTGTGTGTGTGTGTGTGTGTCCCACATTTTCTTTATCCATTTATCCATCAGTAGATACTTAGGTTGTTTCCATGTCTTGGCCATTGTAAATACTGCTGCAATGAACATGGGGCTACAAATACCCTTTCAAGTTAGTATCTTTGTTTCCTTTGGATAAATATCCAGAAATGGAATTGCTGGATCATATGGTTAGTTCTATTTTTAATTTTTTAAGGAACCTCTATACTTTTTTTCCATTATGCTGCACCAATTATATTCCCACCAGCAGTGCACAAGACTTCTTTTTCCTCCATTCTCACCAACATTTGTTATTTCTTATCTTTTTGATAATAGCCATTCTAACAGGTGTGAGGTGGTCTCTCATTGTGCTTTTGATTTGCATTTCCCTGATAAATAGTGATGTTGAGCACATTTTCATGTACTTATATGACAATGGTAATCTGTATGTCTTCTTTGGAAAAATATCTATTCAGATCCTCAGCACATTTTTAATCAGATTACTTTTAGGTATTGAGTTGTATGAGTAGTTCTGTATGTTGATTTCAACATTAGCTACATGATCCTGTTTATGGTATCAAAATTACATAGAAGTAAACACACATACAAATATACACATATAAGCAAATGAGTACATAGAAAAACTAATGAAAACTAAATAAGGTATGTAATCTAATTAGCATTTGTATTAGGATTCTCCAGAGAAACAGGGCCAGACTGTACATACACATATACACATGTACATACACAATACACATACATGTCTGGAAGTTGGAGACCCAGGAAAGCCAGTTGTGTAGTTTGAAAGCCTGAGAACCAAGGGAACCAATGCTGTCAATTCTAGTCCAAGTATGAAGGCCTGAGAACCAGGAACACAGGGAACAGGAGGACATCCTTGTCTCCATTCAACAGTCAGGAGGAGAAAGGGTAAATTCAACTTTCTTCCACCTTTTTGTTTTATCCAGGTCTTCAAGGAATTAGATAATGCCCACTTACATTAGGGATGGCCATGTGTTTTACTCAGTCTGCTGATTCAAATGCTAACCTCCTCCAGAAATACTAACACAGACACAAGCAGCTATCTGGGCGTCCTGTGGCCCAGTCAAGTTGATGCACAAAATTCACCATCACAGCAGTATTGTATCAATGTTCATTTCTGGTTTTGATATCGTATATGTAAGATGTTAAAAGAAGACGTCACCATTAGGGGGTGTTAGGCAAAGCTTACACAGGACTGTATGTACTATTTATGCAACTTCCTGTTTCTAGAATTACTGAAAAAAATTATAAGTCAATTCGAAAAGAGTTAAGATTACTTCTAAAATGATATCATCTTTACTTATTTGCATTCTGATTGAAAAGTACAGAAAGAGCCCCACTTTATTCTAAGAACAATTCTCTCTAAGATTTTAAGAAAACCCAGGGAAGAGCTCTTAGTAGAGCATCGAATGAATTGTGCTCTTGGTTAGACTCTGATCCTATTAGACTGATTCCCTTCTAATTGGATTCCCTCATATACTGAATTTTCTGCTCCTGAATTTCCATCTGCCAGAGACTGGGTATGACTGAACATTCCAGATCCTGACCACTTGTCTACCTGGCTCTCAGGTGATACTTCATTATTGTTCCATCTCTACTAAGCTGGATAATGGTCTTAGACAAAGTCTGTACTTTCTGATTATGTGATTTGCATACCATTGCCAGGTTAAATGACCTTTCCTTAGTTTACCATTCTAAATGTGACAATTCTGCCCCATTATTCTCTTAGAGTATGAGTACAGGTATTTTTCTATCATAATACCACCCTTTGTACTCATTTAGTATTTGTTTGTTTATGCACTTAATGCTCATCTCCCCACTAGACTATAAGCCTAATGAGGACAGAGACTATGTCTATTTCCTTCCTTAAGTGGGGGAGGAAGCCATGTGCAAGCATGGGCTTCATGGTCTTGGCCAAAAGTGGGAAAAGCAAGGATAAAGAATCTGAGGAGAGATTTCTTGAAAGTTTGAAGAAAAGTAATGAAGCCAGTGTGGCTGTGTAAAGTGAGCACAGGGGAAACTATAGAAATGAGGGCAGAGAGGTAACAGATATTGGAGAGTGCAGAAGATGAATTCAGGGCCACATAGGTGATAGCCCTGAATCACCTAGGGCTATCACCCTAGGTGAGATGAGAAATCTCTGAAGGGTTTTATTTATTTATTTATTTATTTATTTATTTATTTATTTATCTTTATTTATTTTTGAGAGAGACAGAGAGAGAGACAGAGTGTAAGTGGGGAGGAACAGAGAGAGAGAGGGAGACACAGAATCCAAAGCAGGCTCCAGGCCCTGAGCTGTCAGCACAGAGCTCAACACGGGGCTCGAACTCACGAAGAACCGCAAGATCATGGCCTCAGCCGAAGTCAGACGCTTAACCCACTGAGCTACCCAGGTGCCCCTGAAGGGTTTTAAACATAAAAAATTATTTGACATGTTTTAAAGGTATTTCCATTTTCTGATTCTCTAGTATCTCTTTGAACCAGCTTTTATTTTATTTTATTTTTTTAAATTTTTTTTTCAACGTTTATTTATTTTTGGGACAGAGAGAGACAGAGCATGAACGGGGGAGGGGCAGAGAGAGAGGGAGACACAGAATCGGAAACAGGCTCCAGGCTCCGAGCCATCAGCCCAGAGCCCGATGCGGGGCTCAAACTCACGGACCGCGAGATCGTGACCTGGCTGAAGTCGGATGCCCAACTGACTGCGCCACCCAGGCGCCCCTTGAACCAGCTTTTAAAGAGAGAGAGTGGGGAGGGACAGAGAGAGAAGGGGACAGAGAATCCAAAGTGGGCTCCTCACTGGCAGCAGCAAGCCCAATGTGGGGCTTGAACTCGTGAACTGTGAGATCATGACCTGAGCTGAAGTCTGATGCTCAACTGACTGGGCCGGCCAGGCACCCCTAAATTGAACAAACTTAAAAGAGGAAAAGAGGGATGCTATTTATCAATTCCCTAAAATCTCACACCTGCTACCTAGGAGACCCTTGCCAAGTGTTTTTCTTGCATCATTTCCTTTTGTCCAATTATTTATCACATTAAGCAAATTAAGAAACCAAGGCTTGAGGCACCTGGATGGCTCAGTTGGTTAAGCATCTGACTTTGGCTCAGGTCACGATCTCGCAGTCAGTGGGTTTGAGCCCCACGTCAGGCTCTGCGCTGGCAGCCTGCAGCCTGCTTCAGATTCTGTGTCTCCCTCTCTCTCTGCCCCTCCCCTGCTCACACTCTGTCTCTAAAAAATAAATAAACATTAAAAAAATTTTTAAAGAAATTAAGGCTTAGGGAGATTATAAAAATTACCCAAAGTCATAGGTAGTAAATTGCAAATTTCTGATGCAAACCTGGATCTGCTCATTTTAAAGCTCATTCCAGCTATTCTGCTGTACTTCCGGAGTATAATCTGATTTAAGGAGTGGAAGAAGATAAGGCCGTAGAGGTAAGCAGTCTTCAGATTGTCAAAGATTTTGTATACCATATATAGTAGATGCTTATATATTTTATCTGTCTGGTTTTCCCTCCCCTTCCTGCTCAACTATCCATCATAGTATCTTCTCCCCAGGGCTGGGTTGGGTATCTGATTTGTACCTGGCCTGTCAGAGTGACTCATTCATTCCTCTAGCTACGTGATTGAGCCAAAAATGAACATGTGATCCCAGCCAGACCAACCAGAGGCTTTCATTTTGGAGTTTTTTATTGAAATTAGAGAAGAGGATTTCTCTTCTGGGTCTTGGAGATGGAAGTATATAATTAGGAAATACCCATCAACCATCTTTCTTGCCACATGGAAAAACTAGTCCACAATGGGAAAAAAATAATTTGTGCATAATACTCTTCATTGTCAGTCAACTCAGGAATGCTTTGTGATGTACCCCAGAGCAGGGGTGGGAAGACAGAATGCATGTTATTTTTGTATATTTACATTAGGCATATTAATATTATGTATCTTAATATAAAGTCAAAGACTTGTAAATTGGTAGAATCTCTCAATCAACAATAGGTTTCCTAAAAAATTCAATATCTCTGTTCTAGGCTGTTTGTACATTAAGACAGTCCTCCATCTGGACTAAAGACTTGCATCCACTATTCTTCCTCTCCTCCCAAACTCATCCCATTAAATCAACAAACAGAGAGATCCTTCTCTTTACAAAGTCAGCAGAAACAGGACAGAAGACATGTCGGATGCTGTGATTTATAAGAATTAAAAGAGTAGAAAGATCCACAATGTGTAATCAGTACGTGTCACACCTCTGTTCAAAGCTCCCAGAGACTCTCTATCACATTTAGGATAAATCCAAAGTCATCACCATGGCCTATGAGGTCCTAGATGACCAAGCCTATGTCTTCCTTTCTGACCTCATCTTCTATCAGTTTCCTTCTTGCCCAACTCCACTCCAACTGGGCTCTTGCTGTTCCTCAAATACTCCAAGCACCCTTACTTCAGAATGTACATTCTGTTTCCTCTTTTTGAAACACCTTTCTCTCAAATACCCACATGGCACTCTCAACTTCTTTCAAGTCTCTGTTCAGATGTCACCAAATCATTGAGCCTTTACTGCCCTCCCTAACTAAAATAACCTACCCAAACTTGTGTGCTGCTTTCTTTATAGTACTCATCACTACCTATTTGTTTCTTTGTTAATTATGTGTCCACCCTCACTGAAATGTATGCTCCATAAAAGCAAGGAGTCAAATGCTTTGGCCACTGCAGTATCCCCCACACCCTCTGGCACATAGTAGTGAGTGCTTGGTTACTAATCTTTGATTGGATAAATGAATGTAATTTGACATTTGTTGTGACAGTGTGCTAATAATTGATTTGTAATGATTACCGAAGTATTCAGAGTTCCTTGAGTCTTTCTATTCTTTTTTTTTCAACGTTTTTTATTTATTTTTTGGGACAGAGAGAGACAGAGCATGAACGGGGGAGGGGCAGAGAGAGAGGGAGACACAGAAGCGGAAACAGGCTCCAGGCTCTGAGCCATCAGCCCAGAGCCCGACGCGGGGCTCGAACTCACGGACCGCGAGATCGTGACCTGGCTGAAGTCGGACGCTTAACCGACTGCGCCACCCAGGCGCCCCTCTATTCTTTTTTTTAAAAAAATATTTATTTTGTGAGAGACAGAGAGGGAATGTGAACGCACATGTGCATGCACGCAAATGGGGGAGGTCAGAGAGAGAGGGAGAAAGAGAATCCCTAGCAGGATCCACACTATCAGTGCAGAGCCAGATACGGGGCTTGATATACATATACATACACATATGCACATACATCTATGGAAGTTGGAGACCCAGGAAAGCCAGTTGTGTAGTTTGAAAGACTGAGAACCAAGGGAACCAATGCTGAGCCGAAATCAAGGGTCAGACACTCAATGGACTGAGCCACCCAGGCACCTTGAGTCTTTTTGTTCTTAAATTAATATCACTAAACATTTTCCTTTTCTAAAATTGGTCATGCACATACACATACAACAGGTTTAAGAACCACTGGTTTTGTAGAAGTGTAAACATAGTTAAGATCACTGGTGATTAAATGAAGGATAGAATTGAGGGAGATAACATTATGAACAGACTGTTGTAACTCAGGCTTTGAATGAAGAAATATTGAGTTAGACAAGTGAAAATGGGTAAAAGTACGTATTAAAAAATTTTAGGTAGTAATGTTAGCAGAACTTGGAAAATGTCTTTCACGAGTGAGTTAAAGGGAGTAGTTAAGGGTGACTCCATATTTCTAGGTTGGGTGAATGGTTGATGATAATGCTACCAAATGAGAGAGAGAATACAAGAGTGGTGATGTGGAGATAGTGATGATCATCAGGTTAGTTTTGATAAGGCTGACTTGAGATAATGGTGAAGAAGACATCCAAGGAAATATGGTCAGCAGACCATCAGACATATGAGGCTGAAGGTCAAAGGCATGGTCTGCAGATTTAGATTTTGGTGCCATGTCCAACAATTCCAGCCTGTGAACATGCCCCCAAATGAAACCATCATCATTCCTCCCAAATTACCCTTTCTTTTCCTTCTGTGTTACCTCTAGAAGATTATATTCAGTTTCCACGCTCTTATAAATGGAAAAATATGTAAAGTAACTTTTTTAAATGCGTTTTTAAAAGTAATCTCTACACCCAACGTGAGACTCAGACAGGTGCCCCTAAAGTAGCTTATTTTTAAATTAACTGTAATTTTACTGATATTGCAAATGCACAAAACTTGCTTATCAAATAAGTCACAAAGAGAAGAACTGTCTCTATCTGAACCATTACTACTCCCCTGAAACAACCTGTTTTAGTTCTTAGTTTTTAATTTTAGGATTAATCTTTAAATTTCTAGATATACTGGGGTGCCTGGGTGGCTCAGTCACTTAAGCGGCTGACTCTTGATTTTGGCTCAGGTCACCATCTCACAGTTCATGAGTTCAAGCCCCACACCAGGCTGTGTGCAACAGTGAGGAACCTACTTGGGAGTCTCTCTCCCTCCCTCTTTGCCCCTACCCTGCTTGCGTTCTCTCTTAAAATAAATAAGTATTTTAAAAAATAAAAATAAATTTCTAGATATGATACCATTTCTTGGTTTATCAATTTTATACATTTTCTATTAATTTCTTATAGTGCAGATAAGTGTTTTGCTCTCTTAGTTTCTGTTTATCTCTTCTCCCATCATCCTAATCTAACTTTATCACAATTTGTGGTCACATCAACAAAATGTTCACATTATTGTGACTATATAAAAACTCAGAACCAAGCAGTGTACTTACAGCTTAATCAGCTTTTCTTGTCTGGCCCAAATTTAGTTTTTCTTTCAAATTTACTTAGCTTTTTCAGTTGCTTAGTTTTTAGTTTTCTCGTTTTTAACATCTGTGCTTCGTTTTGGCAAATATTCTGTTTATCAAATTGCTGTCTCAAACATAACAGATAATCTCTCAATTCCATAGGTTTTCTGGAGACAACCCCCAAGCCCTTTGTCATCTTGTTCCAATTTAAGCAGTTGCTTCTAGACCTGCTGAATGTCTCATCCTGGCTCTTTAAGATTTATCATCAAAGTGGAACTGAATTTTGTCACTTTTCTATTTAGGCTACCTAGTTTAACAAGACTTACTATATTCCTCTTTCTTGTTTTATGCCCTTATTTTAACTGTAGCAATCATCCAATAGTTCCTTATAAAGGAGTACTTAAGAGGTACATTTTTTTTTTTCCACTTTATTTTTTTGGTACTTGCATGTCTGAAAAAAAACCTCATTTAGCCTCACACTTAACTGGAATTTGGTGAGCTATAGAATTTCATCTTGAAAATAGCCTTCCCTCAGGATTTAACACGTATGTTTCCACTGATTCCTGGTGTCTACTGCTGCTGTTTCTGAGAAGTCCAATGCCATCTCTTTTTTTCTTTTAATTGTAACTTAACTTTCCCTTTTTCTCTGGATACTTTTAGGTTCTCTTCTTTCTCACTAGTGTTCCAAAATTTTGTAACACTATAGTTTGAGATTGTTTTCAGGCTGGTACTCTTTAACCTCTTTTCACTATAGGACATTTTATTTATAATTTAAAATTTATAAAGTAAAATTCTCCTATATTTTAAAATTTCTTTTATTTATTTATTTTAAGAGAGAGACAGAGGCAGGGAGGGGTAGAGAGAGACAGAAAGAGAGAGAAGGAGAATCTCAAGCAGGCTCCATGCTGCCAGCACAGAGTCCAATATGGGGCTCGAACTCATGAACTGTGAGACCATGACCTGAGCTGAAATCAAGAGTTGGACGCTCAACTGACTGAGCCACCTAGGCACCTTCCTATATTTTTCTTTTCTCTTTGCATACCTCCCATGTACTAGAAGTTGGATCTCTTGGACTTCTCTAATTCTTTTATCTTTTATTTCCCATTTCCCTCACATATCTTTTATTATCTTGAGTTTAGCTTTCTACATATAGTGAATTATTTACTATTAGCATCATGTGTTTAATTTCTACAAACTTTTTTATTTGATGATTGGTTCATTTTAGAGCATTATCTTTTAAGAAAGTCAGAGTTTCTTATCTGAACATATTAATTAAAGTAGGGGTTTTGCTAAGGGAGGGTTAGGAAGTGAGCCAATTGATGTCCTGTTTATCTGTCTACCCTATGCCACCTGCCTTCCCTGCTGCATCTTAGCTATTAGTTTGTAAAGAGTTTTCTGTCACTGAACTCCTGAGGCATTGAAGGCCCAGATGGGAAGTGCAAAGCTCTCCAATTAGTGGAATAGAATGTAGACCCTCACAGTGAGGGAGTTTTCATCGAAATTTAAAATTATAAGCAATAAAGGATTCATGGTTTTGAATTCATACAAAAAGAAACAAAATTTCTGTTCAAGTTACGATAATATTGCAATCTCCTTATATACCAAGGTATTAGGAATAGTTATCTCTGGGTGGTGAGAATGTATGATCAGAAAGAAAGGAAATTCAAAAGAAGATTGACTGACTGAAATAAAATCGAGGAATAAGGGTCTACATGAAGTAGGAATGTAATGAGGTATGAGTTAAGGTGGGAGAGAAGTACAGAAGTCAGCGGAAAGATCATGGGTTAAATTTTCTGAGCTAGTACAGAGCTAAATGATAATGGTTGCTTTGGAAAGTGGTGGATGGTGGCTGAAATGGAGTAATACTGAAAATCATAGATCACTGAATGGGTTATCTGCACAGTCCTTATAATCTTCAAGAGCTTTGATGGGGGAGAGGTGCAGATGTGCAAGACTCTGAGCCATGTATCAAAATCCTTAAGGTCTAATTAAGGATTGTCCAAAGATAATGTGGTTGAAGGAGTTGGCAGACCATACCTGTAGGATTTGCTACTTTATTCAAAGAAATAGCCCATCATACTTACCTGTGACTAAAACAGGCTATTTATAAATGGCAACTCTTAGGATCAAGCTAGGAAGAATCATATTTTAAACAAAGCATTATATTTCTCCTCTGTTTAGCTTCATGGTAGATGTTTTTTGCAGTGCTGAAAATCTCTACTTTCTTACTAAACTGCTCTTTAGTATTTCAAACTCTTGATTTGTGTGCATACCTAATTGTACCAATGAATTCAGGGTAAAGGAAGATGAAAAGGTGGGGAGGGACTTGGAGTCTAAGAAATATTATAAGTCCCCTATTGATTTACAGAACTCTTTCAGTTGTTTACATACCAACTGATTGTCTTGTCTGCCCCAGGTCTGGCTGACCCACTTCCTGGTTTGATAAAGATTGCGTGGAAGCCAGGAAAACATTGGCAAGATTAGTCAGATTCATTCAGAGGAAGTTACTTAAGAACTCATTTTATTTATGTTCCTTTATAAATATTTCCACACCCACCCTTTACCTAAAGTGTTCACACTGCAACCCCTCAAAACAAAACAAAACAAAAACAAAAACAAAAAACAAAAAAACCCTAGAGTTATAATGAAAACAAATTTATATTCTGGTTCTCCATGTGTGGTCCTGTGTTTGTGATCAGTGCCTACAATTAGTGCAGATTTTAGGATTGGCTTTTTTCCTCTCATAACATGCAGTAAAAGTAATCCTGCTAGTATACCCCTCCCTTTAATCCTGAAGTTCAATTCTTCTTCTGATTCCATAGTCTTTTAATATTCCTTCAATGTTTTTATAATGCTTATTTATTTATTTTTGACAGAGAGAACGAGCGTGTGCATGCACAAGCGGGGGATGGGCAGAGAGAGAGGGAGACACAGAATCTGAAATGGGCTCCAGGCTCTGAGCTGTCAGCCCAGAGCCTGACATAGGGCTCGAATCCACCAACTGTGAGAACATAACCTGAGCTGAAGTCAGAGACCTAACTGACTGAGCCACCCAGGCGTCCCTTCCCTCAATATTTTGTAAACACTAGGATTCTGCCTAATGGGATTCAGGAGCCCATATGGTTTGAATAGGGTGATTAATTGCTTTAAGTTACGAAAACATCCAGGGAGATCATTTGCTACCAGAATTCTTTCAATTCCACTGGCTTGTAGTCCCCTAAATTCATGGAAATACAGACTGATTTTCCTATGTAATACACACACATACATACATGTATATGTACATACTTTTTTAAAAAGCAATTTTTAGCTCTGCAAATTAGAAACTTAATAGTCTGCTGATATCCCCTCAATATTACAACTATATTTTTCTCCTTGATAAAATAAAAGTTTGAGTTTCATAATAGAATTGCAGATTCAGGGGATTTATATTCAAACGGTGCCCTGGGGATGTAATTTCCCAGTGGGTCAGAGTTCTGTTTTACCTTAAAACTGTATCAGTAATGCTGCAGACACATTTTTGCTTGTCAAGTCACCCCTTTCTGAACTACACAGAGCACATCCCTTTGGTTGATATATTCTCTTTGGTAATTTAGAAGCATCAAATAGGACACAGGTGTCTTTCACATTTCATCACATTTAATGATATTTCTAGGCCCTTGCTTTCTTGCTTCTGAAAGTGATTTGTACAGGTAGCAAATTTCAAACAGTAAGCATGAATTTTGTAGCAATATTTCATAGATTCTTAGATGCACACTTATGTTTGCATTTTACATGCCAGAAACTAGTATGTATGTTATTATTGACAGCATCTTACAATTAACCGGCACATTTTTCATTTTCTTGGTTATACATAAAATAATGGTTCATCATTGACTGCATAGCATCTTAGGTTCTATGAAATATGGTAGGTATTAGAAGGTAGTCTTTATTTCCAATACTTGCATCTCTTTTCAGTATCTCTGGTTCTTCAAAAATTTTGGATGTTACAGAGTGTGATAGTTAACATCTTATGTCAACTTGACTGGCCCTGATTAAATATTATTTCTGAGTGTGTATATGAAGGTGTTCCCAGATGAAATTAGCATTTCAATTGGTGGACTCAGTAGATTGCCCTCCCTCATGGGGGTGGAATCATCCAATCTGTTGAGGGCTTAAATAGAACAAAAAACTGAGGAAGGAGGTATTTGCCCCTTTATATTTCTGTCTGCCTGCTTGAGTTATCTCATCTCATCCTCTCTGGCCTTTAGACTGGAATTTACACCATCAGCTTCCCTGGTCCTCAGGCCTTTGGAATCAGATTGAATTACACCATGGGCTTTTCTGGGTCTCTCCAGGAAATAAATATATATATATATATATATATATATATATATATATATATATATGTATATAATTTCCTATTGGTCTCTGTCTCTGGCAAACCCTGACTAAAACAGAGAGGACATAAATTTGATTCACAAAAACTTGGATGCATTATTATTGTTATAAGACTTGCTGTTTTGGGAGAGTAAAGCCATTGGTATCATGTCTTGCCAAGCATCATCAGCATATGTACTTCTTAAAGATTTATATGTTACAGAATGTCCATATCTCATTACAACAATGCAGAATTCCTTTCTAGTTTGACTCCTTTCTCATATAATTGAGAAATAGGGCATCAACCTGTTCCTACTTTAGAAATGTTTATTCTCAGAAGATCTATCTATGTACCGAGACTGTACAACTTCAGCTCTGGATAGAATTACTTTAACAGAAATAAATTATAATATTATATGGATAACTTTTGCTCAGAAGTTTTCTAAGCAACAATCATTTTTGGACAATCTCTGTCTTTTGTCAAACTGTTCCCTAGGCCATCACAAATTACGCTGTTCAAAACCACTTACTTAATGAAAAATATCCTGAAAAACTGCTGTCAAAGAATAAAGTTAGCTTAATTTTTTTTCTTTCCTTTTTCTTTTTTTGTTTTAGTCTCCTATTATTAGTTTTCATCTGTTTATTATTAACTTTTTTCTATCATTTCTTTTTTTTTTAATTTTTTTTTTTTAACGTTTATTTATTTTTGAGACAGAGAGAGAGCATGAACAGGGGAGGGTCAGAGAAAGAGGGAGACACAGAATCTGAAACAGGCTCCAGGCTCTGAGCTGTCAGCACAGAGCCCGACGTGGGGCTCGAGCCCACAGACTGTGAGATCATGACCTGAGCCGAAGTCGGACGCTCAACCGACTGAGCCACCCAGGCGCCCCTATCATTTCTAATTGTTGTAAGCAGCATCAGATTATCTTTGGGAGGTGCACCTGGGTGGCTCAGTTGGTTAAGCATCCGACTTCAGCTCAGGTCATGAGCTCACAGTTTGTGGGTTCGAGCCCCACGTCGGGCTCTGTGCTGACAGCTCAGAGCCCGGAGCCCAGAGCCTGTTTCAGATTCTGAGTCTCCCTCTCTGTATGCCCCTCCCCCACTCGTGCTCTGTCTCCCTCTGTGTCAAAAAATAAATAAACATTTAAAAAAATTATCTTTGGGAACATGTTGAGTTTAAATCAATTAATATGACTACAAAAAATTTTACATAAAGCATATGTAAATTTATATATCACCCAATTTATAATGAAACTTTTATAATAGGACAAAACAAAGTCAAATTATTTTTCTAACAAATTAAATTATATAAATATTGAATAAAATTGTACACTTGGACACAGTTAACATTTTGTTAATTTTTTTCAACAAACTTAAGAGGTGCTTTTTGCCTTTAGAACAGAGCAGTGTGCCTTCTTTTACCTCTTTTACTTTTCCTTCTATTATTTTTGTATGTAGTTATAATTCGAGTCAGGAACATTTGACACAATTTTTCTATTGATTCTTATGAATATGATTTTATAACTAGTGGTTTTATAATTTCCGTGTGAAATTATGTTCTTTTTCTATTTTATGTGAGAAAATAGACACTATAAAATTATCAGTATCTTGCCCTATGAAGATAATGGCAACCAAATGTTTTATTTATTTGTTAAATTATTTTTTGGGAGAGCATAAGCAGGGGAGAGGCAGAGAAAAGGGGACAGAGTTTCCAAAGTAGGCTCTGCCTGATAGGCTGACAGCAGTGAACCCGATATGGTGCTTGAACCCACAAACCACAAGATCATGACCTGAGCCAAAGTTGGACATTCAACTGACTGAGCCACCCAGGTGCCCCCCCCATATGTTTTATTTTGAGTGATATAGTGAATGTCCATGACATGTAGCTATTCTACAGGCTTACTACTTTATTCACGAAGTTGAACAATTTTTGTCATTGGATTGGAAATGTTTTTTTTAATAAAATTAAAGTATATTTCTTTTTAAGAGAAAGAGAGTGTGAGCAAGGGAGGGACAGAGAAAGAGGGAGACAGAGAATCCCAAGCAGGCTCCACACTGTCAGCCCAGAGCCTGATACAAGGTTCGATGTATGTGAGATCATAACCTGAGCTGAGATCCACAGTCAGATGCTTACCTAACTGAGCCACCCAGGCGCCCCTAGATTGGAAAATTTTTAATGAAAGTTTTCTACCTAAAATTAAAAAAAAAATTTAGAGAGGTGAACATGTAATTGTTGAAACCATTTTACAACACAAAAGTTGTTGGCATGGTTCAAGGATGTGTTTTCAGTGATTTAAAAATTTTTTGTTTTTAGGTTTATTGTCTCATAATGCAAAGGAAAAAAAGGATTTTAAGATAACTATCAAGTAACTGAAAGAGGAGGCACCTGATAGAATATTTGTTAAATGTGTTCATTTTATTGGTACATTTTCCGTAAAAATAATCTTTTTTTTCAAGTTATCATATTTTCCTTCATTTAAGACATTAGAATGTCCTAACCTAGCCATGACTGTGGATGCAAGAACAATCCTGTTCGTCAACTTTTTGATTACAAATGACAAGGAATAGAGGTGCCTGGGTGGCTCAGTTGGTTAAGTGACCAACTTTAGCTCAGGTCATGATCTCGCTGTTCCTGAGTTTGGGCCTCCTGACTGGACCTCTGCTGACAGCTCTGTGTCTTCCTCTCTCTCTACCCCTCTCCCACTTGTGCTCTGTCTCTCTCTGTCTCTCTCTGAAAAATAAACATTAAAAAAAATTTTTTTAATTAAAAAAAATGCCAAGGAAAGATAGTGATTCACATTGCTATATTGAGACCACTGTGTTAAAGTGATACATTCAAAGGCATTTTAAATGATGCATCCTTCTTTCTAAATAATTAATCAATATGGCACACATTTTTTTTCTCATTGGTAAAGGTATATTCAGAGACAGTAAAGTCTACCAAATATAGGAAACCTAATATGGGACACCCCAAGGAATAATTTTGCAAAAGATGCAAGGTATGCCCATCTATAGTTGCTTCTTGGACCTAGATTTGACTAAGTAGAGATTCATTCCATTATGGAAATAGGAACTATACTAAAATCTCAGGGTTTTTCCAACTGTATTAGTCAGCTTGGGCTGCCATAACAAAATACTACAGACTGAGTCTTTTAAACAACAGAAATTTATTTCTCACTGTTCAAGGTCAAAGTGCCAGCCAAGTCGGTTACTTATAAAGGTTCTCTTCCTGGTTTATAGAAGGCCACCTTCTCACTTAGCAATATGCATTTAAGGTTTGTCCATGTCTTTTCATGGCTTCATATCTCCTTTCTTTTTAGCACTGAATAATATTCCATTTCTGGATGTACCAACTAGAGATAATCCTATTAGATCAGGACCCCAACTTCATGACTTTGTTTAACTTTAATGACTCACTTAGAGGCACCATCTTCAACTATAGCCACACTTGGGGTTAGAACTTCAACATACGGATTTGGGGAAGATACATTCAGTGCATAACAGCACCCCCCTTGCTTTATAAACCAGAAAAAGATCCATAGAGAATGATGGGAAACTCAAGATTAAAAGAGACCTAAAAATTATGAAGATAAAGCTTTCCTTTGGTGTTTTCTACCAAAAACCTTTTAAATAACTTGTTAAGTAAATTCATGGGAAAACTTGATTCTCAGTTGAAAGCATTTTCTGGGACATTACTACCTTCCCTCCTTGTATATGTCTCCTCAGTCTTTTCTAAGTTGTTACAGATTCCCTTCTACTACAGAATAATCCACTGCCCTAAGATTCTTAACTTGGGTCATGTTCAAGAGCTTAAAGAACTATTTGAAACTGTGTGACAATTTTTGTGTTGTTCCTATTTTTTTATTTTAGGTGCATAGCTTTTATCAGATTTAAAAACGGCCTATGACAGCACTATGACAGACTATGGTAAGACTCTATCTTACCAGAGTGATGTAGTTTTCTGGTTTGAAAGTCTCTTTTGAGGGTGGATGTGGCATATCCACTCAAAAAAAAGCTAGTAAGAGGTATTTTGGATGTTTAAAGTACTGAGCTTCATGCTAAGAATAGAAAAATGAATACCATAATTCTGTAAAAAAGACTCAGTAAAACACAGAATAATAAGGAAGAGTTGAAGAGAGGTAAATTTATTGAACACACAATTTTTTTCTGACTCTAAAAACTTTTTTTTTAATTTCACTATGCCCAGTTTGACTTGCCTCCTTCTGAACCTTATTAAAGCTGCAGGATATTGGGCATGAAGTATCTAATCAGTTTTTTTCTCATTATGAGTTGACATTATGTTGGGGAAAGGATGAAATTTAGCAGTGTTGCACTTATTTTGCAAGTGGACAAGTGGAGGCTTTCATTTTCAATTTTTTAAAAATTGAAGTATAGTTGACACATAATGTTACATTAGTTTCAGATATATAATAGTGATTCAACAACTCTGTACTATGCTATGCTCATCACAAGTATAGCTACCATCTGCTACCATGCAATGCTGTTGACTATATTCCCTGTGCTGTGCCTTTTATCCCATGACTTATTCATTCCATAACTGGAAGGCTGTATCTCCTACTCCCCCCACTCCCCTTCACCCACATTGCCCATCCTCCCCTCTGGCAACCATCAGTTTGTTCTCTGTATTTATGGGTCTATTTCTGCTTTTGGTTGCTTTGTTTATTCGTTTTGGTTTTTAGATTCCACATACAAGTGTGCTCGCTTCGGCAGCACATATACTAGATTCCACATACAAGTAACATTGTATGATATTGTTCTTTGTCTGACTTATTTCACTTAGCACAATACCCTCTAGGTCCATCCATGTTGACACAAATGGCAAGATCTCTTTTTTATGGCTGAGTAATATTCCACCATGTATATATACACATCTTCTTTATCCATTCATCTATCGTTGGATACCTGAGTTGCTTCCATACCTTGGCTATTATAAATAATGCTACAATAAACATAGAAGCTTTCATCTTCAATTTTAATTTCAAGAAAGAAATTCTACATTGTTCTTTAAAATCTCCTCCAATTCATACACATAGACTGGGATTGATCTGAAAGAGAAATAGCAGAGAGTGAGCCTAAAGGTAAGAAAGATGATCAACTCTACAGCCAGTTTTTGCAGCAAGAATCCAAAAAAAGGGGAAATCTCTGAAGAAATTCAATTCACTGATGATTATATGAGCTTAAAGATTATACTTAAAGCAAATGTGTAAGACAAGACCTAAGACAAATAACAAGGGCCTTGAAGCAAGAAGCACATACCCTCCCAGTCTATGTGGGATACAAGAAGCAGGTCCAAAAGGGACCATAACATTAACATGTACTAGAAAGAGACTGAGTTCAACATGCAATATACAATTTGTTGTACAAATCCTTCTTGACTTATAATGTGATTACATCTGAGAGCTGTAGCTCACTGCTGCTGCCTAGCATCACAAGAGAGCATCGCTCAGGAAAATATCAAAATTCATAACTTGAAGTACAATTCCTCGTGAATGCACATCACTGTTGCACTATCATAAGGTTGAAAAATCATTAAGTTGAATCATTGTAGGTGGGGGACCATCTGTATGTATCTATGTTGAGTAATTTATATACATACTTCCCAGTATAAGAGGTGGGTCCCATTACTCCCCATCTATTCTTCTCTGTCCTCAGCAACTACTATGTTAGTTTCCTACAGCTGCTGTAACAATTCGAATTTATTATCTCACAGAGCTATAGTTTGGAAGTCCTAAATGGGTCACACTGAGCTAAAATTGAGGTGTGCCTTCCTTTCTGGAGGCTCTAGGGGAGAAGAGGTTTTCTTGCCCTTTCCAGCTATACAGGCTTCCCAAGTTCCTGCATCCTTGGTTCTCTTCCATCTTCAGTAATAGCTGGTCAAGTCTTATATTGCATCACTCTGACACTGACTCTTCTGCCTCCTTCTTTCACATAAAAGGTCTCTTATGATTGCATTAGGTAATCCAGGATGATCTCTATTTTAAGGTCAGATGATTAGCAACCTTCATTCCATCCACAGCCTTTGTTATGTAATATATGACAGATTCCGGTAATTAGTACTTGGACAACTTTGGGGAGGTGGGGGGCATGATTCTGTCTACCACAACTACCAAGGTAAAAAACACTTTAAGTAATGTTTCTTATAATAGTATGACAGGATAGACATTTCCTGAGCTGTAAACCTTCTTATACCCAGTCTCTTATACCCATTAAACTGACTGAGAAAGCAAGAAGTATATTGTTACTACAGGATGTGTAGTTATTAAGTTAACTTAGGAGTCAGATGTGAGATGATGTAGCCTTCTCTAAACTGAAGAAAATGAAACTCAGAGAGATTTCTGATTCTTCATGTCACAGAAAGTCAATGTTAAAACCTCAAATTACTTCCACTGTTTCTGATTTATTTTCTCAGTGCAATGCTATCATTAACATTATTTATTATATAAATGGAGAAATTAAAAAAAAAAAAAAAAAAGAGGGGGCGCCTGTGTGGCTTAGTCAGTTGAGTGTCCGACTCGTGATTTTGGCTCAGGTCATGAGGGGTTGTGGGATCGAGCCCCAGGTGTGGCTCCATGCTGAACGTGGAGCCTGCTTGGGACTATTTCTCTTTCTCTCTTTCTCTCTCTCTTTCAAAAGAAAAAAAAAAAAAAGAAAGAAAAAAGTAAATAAAAATAAAAAACAAATAACCAAAAACCAAAAAAAAAAAAAAGTCATTTGCCTAGAGTTACAGTAGGCATAACTGTCTCCATTTTACCTTTTTAAAGGTGAGGAACATGGGACTCTTAGTAACCACACTGCTGACATTGGAAGAGCCCAGGTTCGCCTGACTGCAAAGTCCATGCCCTGGCGGTAAGCATCTAGCCAGTTCACCACCATGTTATTATCATCAGGAATGTGAAAAGTCATGTTCTGGACCTGTAAGATCTCAGTAATTTAGTCTAGAAATTCACAATTGTTTTATAATTCCCATGAATATCTCTGGCTATTTCAAGTGATGCCATAAATTTTTAAACATAAAATAGAAGTCACGTTCTGAGTTAATCTATTTATGCTAATTCACTTTATTAAGAATATTTTTGATACATATCACCTTTTAAATAAGTAAAGAGAATTAATACGAGATAAGGGGCAGCCACAGCAATCTATTTGATGTTCAATTCCCCAAAGTTGGAGCTTTAATACAATTACAGTGTTTCTGAGATTCAAAGGCTCTCATTCTCTGTCTTTGAAGCAGGCTTCTTCCAACTTAAACAGCGTTTCAGTAGCCTGATGTTTAGCACATTACTCAATGGTGTTGTCAAGTCTATATAAAATACACCATGAGAATGTTACAGGAAATTTACATTTTAAGTGGTAGGTTTCAGGGTGTGGGTGAGAGAAACATTCTTCCCCTTTGCATCATCTCCAACTGTTTTTTGCTTAGAGAGAAAGATTGTTTACCCAATTGGCCTTTCTTCTGGCTTCTTTCTGAGTACTGTGTAAGTGGAAAACACTCCTTCAAGAGCATGTAAAATATACCCCACCCTGTGTTTTGTGAATGTTGTCATCATGCACAGGTATTGAGTAATAGCCAGGGAAAGTCACGCTATGATGCTTCCACATCACCTATTAGGAACAATCAGGAACATGAAAGAGCAAGTGAGTCTCTCTGGACAGGGTTCACTTGCAGGAAGACACAGAGGCAGGGGAAGTGGAAGCATTAGAGGCTGAGGCACAAGACCAACTCGAATCTTAAACTTCTTTCGTTTGGTTTCAGTGATGAGACATCTAGGAAACAAATTGGGAAGTAAACTGAAGATAACTGTTCCTGTGATCTTTATTTTATCAAATAACGATCTTTTCTCTGAAGTTTTTCCATGGCTTCAGCTCAAAGGCAATTTGACCGTTTAGTTTTCTGAGTAATTTACGTAGAATGCTGAAATAAATTTCGCTTAATTTAGGCATTTAAATTAATTATTATTATTTTTTAAACATGTATTTTTCTTAATGTTTATTTATTTTGAGAGACGGAGAGTGTGTGTACAAGTGGAGGAGGGGGAGAGAGAGAAGGAGACAGAGAATTCCGAGCAGGCTCCATGCTGTCAGCACGGAGTCCCAGGAGGGGTTTGAACTCACCAACTGTGAAACCCAGGGTTGGAGGCTCAACCAGTGGTGGAGCCACACAGGCGCCCTGCATTTAAATTAGTTATTACAATGAAAGCAATCCGGTCACTTTTGAATGCCAATTATTGAGAGTCCTTGAAGTAATGACTTATGTCTGAATTAAAAAGCAGTAAGTGATTTATCAAACTGTTTACTGTTTATCTTAAACAACTCCCCTCTACTTCATAGCCAGACTGTGGCTAAGCTCTGTAAAAGTTTGAGTCCTTAATAGTACATTGGAATTGGAGATGGAATTGGGAAACAATTGTTATTTCTAATCTTTCTTTTTTTTAACCTCAGCTTTGTTGATAACTATAGGAAATAAAGCAGCTCTGGGTTTCCTAAGTCTGTGATATTAAGTTTTTGAAATACAATTATTAAATAAGTTCTAACACATGTCGAAGATATCTATCTATGTCTATATACAGTAAAACTTTGGATTGTGAGTAACTTGTTCTGAGAGTGTTCCGCAAGAGAAGCAAACATTTCTAATAAATTTTAACTTGATAAACAAACGATGTCTTGCAATACAAGTACTATGTGAGAGAGAATTTTACTTTCCCAGTTTGGTTGGGTGTCCACTCTAGGATAATCTATTGTCCTAGGATAGGGCAATCCTATTGTCTAGGATAAGGGTTAGGAAAACTAAATGATATAAAAATGGCCTATAACCCTATTCTTGCCACCAAGAATAGCATCACATCTCTTCCTTTTTTCTTTTAACTTTTTATTTTGAGATAACTATAGATTCATACGATGTTTCAAAGAAATGTACAGGGAGGTACCATGCAACCTTCATATCACCTCCTCTAATTTTGACATCTTACATAATTATAGTCCAATATCAAAATTAGGAAATTTACCTTGGTACAATCCATGGCTCTTATTCAGATTTCCCCATTCATACATGTATTTGTGTGAGTGTGTGTGCATAGTTCTATGCCATTATGGCACATATGTAGCTTTGTGTAACTACCACCTCAATCAAGTTGCAAAAATATTCAATCAGCACAAGTCTCCCTCATGCTACCCTTTTATAACTATAGCTACCTTGAAATTTCTAATCTGGTAACCACAGATCTGTTTTCTTTCCTTATAGTTTTGTTATTTCAAGAATGTTATATATAGAGAGAATCATAGAATAGGTAACTTGAAAGACTGGCTTTGTTTTTTTTCATTCACATAACTCCTTTGAGTTCCATCCAACTTGTTTTATGTATCAATAGTTGTATTTGTTTTGCTGCATAGTACTCCATGATATGGATATACCACCGTTTGCCCCAGTTTGTTTAACCATTAACCTTTTGAAAGATATCTGAATTATTTTGCCTGGGGCTATTATGGATAAAGTTGCTATGAACCTTCATGTAGAGACTTTTGCATGATTTTTTTCTGGGATAAATGCTCAAGAGCACAATTACTGGATTGTATAATGTGGTAGGTAAAATAATGGTCCTTCAAAGAGTTCCATGCACCAATCCCTAGAACTTGTGAATATGTTACTTTACATGACACAAAGGACTTTGTATATGTGGAAAAAAATTATGGATCTTGAGGAAGAGAGATTTTCCTGGGTTACCTTCATGCGCCCAAAGTGATAAAAAGTGTTCTTATGGGAGGGAGGCAAGAGGATCAGGGTCAGAGATATTAAAAGATGATGCCCTTCTGGCTTTGAAGATAGAGAAAGGGAGCATGAGCCAAGTAATGTGGGTGGTTTCTGGAAGCTAGAAAAGGTGAGAGACAGATTCTCCCCTAACGATTCTAGAAGAAACACAGCCCTGATGATACCTTGATCTTAACTCATACAATCTATTTCTTACTTCTGACCTCCAGCACTATAGATAATAAATTTTTGTTGTTTTAATCCATGAAGTTTGTAGTAATTTGTCATAGCATGAATAGAATACTAATATACGTGGTAAGAGAATTTTTAGTTTTAGAAGAAACTGCCAAACTATTTTTATAGAGTGGATATTTTGCTTTCTAAGATCTTACTCTTCCTTCAAGAATCAACACATATTCTGCTTCTTTCATGAAACCTACTCTTAAGCACTTATTGAGTATTTTGTGATGTCTTTTAAGTATCAGACACTGTTCTGAGAGCAGTGAATGATGCAAACCAGGTTGTTACTTTCTTGGACATGAAATTCTAGTGATGGGACACAGATAATAAGTAAACATACAAATCAAGGTAATAACAGAAATAAATGCCAGAAAGAAGATGAAAGAGCTTTAGTAGTTGCTTTAGTTTAGGTGTTTGGAGGAGGCCTTTCTAAGAGGGGAAATTTGAGCCAAGATTTGGGTGTTGAGAAGGATCCAACCATGTGGAAATATGAAGAAGGAATTTTCTAAACAGGGGCAACAGCTTGAGAACCCTTGGTGGTAAGCTAATCAGAAAAATGTTGTGGTGGGAACACAGTGAACAAGGGTAGGAAATTATGGTAGATGAGATTGGGTAGTTAGGCAGGGGACTGATCACTGAGATTTTCTAGGATATAGTTAAGAGTTTGGATTTGTCCACTGTGTAATAGGAAGTCACTCTTTTTCAAATAGGAGAGGAACACGATCTGATGTATGTTTGAAAATGACCAGTCTCATTGCTATAAGGTAAATGGTTTGGAATGAGGCAAAGAATAAAAGAAGGGAAACCAATTGAGAGATAATTGCATCAACTAGGTTGGTAGTATTGGAGTTAGAGAAAGGGTGACAGGTGTAGGATTTGTTTGTGGGTTAGAGTCAACAAGATTGCTGCTGGATTGGCTAAGGGCATTATGAAAAGAGAGGTTTTTGCTTGAGAACAAGAAGATGGTGGTATACCTAACTTTTGAAGATTATTATTTTGGGTATATGGTGCCAAGAGGGCAGAGATTATAAAATAAGCTATTAAATTTATGTGGTTGAGTGGATAGGTTATCATTGACAGTTGGGAGATTGGTTCTACAGCCATAAATTTGGGAGTTATAATTAATGTCTCAATTTATGAGTGTGTATGGGATTAACCCAGATAAGGGCAGATAAAGAGGGGGATCAAGAGATTTCAATTTATACAATGGAGGATGAAGAGATTTTTTTTAAAAAATCTGAGGGGCGCCTGGGTGGCGCAGTCGGTTAAGCGTCCGACTTCAGCCAGGTCACGATCTCGCGGTCCGTGAGTTCGAGCCCCGCGTCGGGCTCTGGGCTGATGGCTCGGAGCCTGGAGCCTGTTTCCGATTCTGTGTCTCCCTCTCTCTCTGCCCCTCCCCCGTTCATGCTCTGTCTCTCTCTGTCCCAAAAATAAATAAACGTTGAAAAAAAAATTAAAAAAAAAAAAATCTGAGTAATAGCACTCCATGAAGGTGGAGAAAGACCAGGAGAGTATCAGACCATGAAACCAAGGGAAAAAAAAATCTTTCACTAAGGAAACTGTAGGCATTTGCGTTGAATGCTAGTAAGAAGTCAAATAAACCGATTAGGAGGATGGCTGAAATGACGTTGCACCAGTAAAGTACAAAAGAGGGAGAGAATGAAGGAGGGAATATAATGATGGGCAATGGAAACTGAGCTCGATGCCTACGGAAGGAAATGAGATAAGTGGGGTAATGAATAGTGATGAGGTCAATGGATCAGTAGGCTCAGTGAAGTTAGAGTTATATGTTAAAGTGTGAGTGTTGAAATAGGTGAGCTAGAAGGTGAGTCAAGGAAGATGCTTGAAACCAAGATTTTGGAAATGGTACAGCAATTGATGATAAGATCAAGGTATGGATAATCATAGGAAATGGTGGAAGAAGGTATCACAGGAATGAAGGCTAAGGAAGAGAAAAGCCAGGCAGGATTAAGTAGGTGGTCCATGTAGATATTACCAAAATATCAACATTAGGAGTACAACAGAAGTCCATCAGCCAGGTATTAATGATTTGCCCAACTGAACATAACATCCCCCTCTTTGAACTTCCTTTTAATTTTGTACCTCCTTAGCAATTTTGTCTTCTTTTTGCTTTTGGTGTACTTGGTTTTCTTCCCTTCTTCTAGATTAGGCAATGAAAACAAGTTTGGTTCTATCTCCTATAGCACAAAGCACACATTTTCCAATTCAGTGTTGCAATGAACAAGAATAATAGATAGTGACCCTAGAAAGTCTCTCTCTGAGGGCAGAACCATTTCATTAAGGTTCAGTCTAGTTTGGAATAGATAGGAGAATGCAAGACAATGGTTTAAGTACGGCGCTTTAGAGAAATCATATGTCTTATGACAAAGATATATGGAAACAGTCAAAATTTATTGTAGAAGAGATTTTTCCATTCTTAAATAGTATAAAAATAAACAGGCATTTGTTTCAACAGTTACATTTGACATTAAGTTAATTTAAATACACATTTGTCTTAGGCACCAAAACCTTTGTATATTATATTCCAAATTCCTAGGTTTGGTCAGCAGGTTGATGTTAATAAAAGTTTTTTTTTTTTTTTAATCAATGAAGTTAACAGTTTTTAATACAAGCCCTTCTAATATTGACCATTTCTTTATTAACTATGAAATTTTTAAACATAAAATCTTAAAAAATCCCCTGAGTTATTTCCTTTAATGAAATTTCAATTTCTCTACCTAAAAGACATGCTTTTGCAATTATTTACAAATACTGATGTCATCTGTAATCAGTGCTTGATTTAAAAATATTAAAACTCACAGTGCTTTGCACACATCTCCTCAGTAAGTTATAGCTGAATGAATTAATGAAGGATCCACAGGTCCTTCAAAAAATGTATAAAAGGTCAGTCTTGTGGTGTATCCAGGCTAATGAGACACAGTGTTCTCTGTGGGCTGGTGTGTGGGTAAACCTTCCATATTTCATTATACCAGAGTTGGGTTGCTGAAAATTTATTCAGAAATTTTAATCTAATAATTTTTCTTGTAGTTTACATAGTAATTCAGAGAGTTAATCTCAAAGAAGATATACTGATTCTCACATAATGAAAAAAAAAAATCAATGATTGCAGCCTAAACCTAGTTTATAATAACGTCCTAACAAGACATAAATAATAATCCTCAATAAATTAAGTAGTATACAGTACCAGCAAATGTCAGCTGACAATGAGATGTGGAAAAGAAGAAACATGTTCTTCCTGGGAACTATTCAGGAATTGTTTGGCTTTGTTTTTCAAGAAGAAAGGACATTCATTAGAATAGAAATACAACTTTCCTCTATCAAGAAGCCCCTGCAGTTCTCCGTAATGCGTTCAAAGCCTACATGTAAGCCTACAAAGAGGCTTCTTCCATTACACTTAGTTAAAATTAACTATAAATAAAGTTCTCTGCTTTTCACTTAAAATAAGTGTATGTCCTTTTGTAGAGGCTTTTATAAGGGCTGTTTTTTTTTTTTTTCTCTTTCATTTTTGTTAAGAGGAGCTAAGTTACTAGTAGTCCTGAGTTGAGGTTTTCCTGAAAACTTGCAAAAGTTCAGATACGAAAACACAGACAGAGGGAAATGATAAGAAAGAAAATAGAGTCCACCGAAAGATGAACTCAGATCTTAAAATCAAGAAAACAAAATAGAAGGAGTAAACTGATCAGAAGAGAGTTTCTCCCAGTACAATGGCTAACAGAAGAAAAGAAAAGGAACAGGTGCAGGTAGTTGCTTCTAATGCATCATGGAGGATACACTGGAAATCCCAGGGTATACACTGGAAAAAAAACTTGCAGCATTTTGCCATCTTGGACCAGCATTTAAATGTCCAAACAGCTTTGCTTTTGTTATTATAAATAATTTAAACTGAAATTCAAGTAAAAGGATGTCAAACTCATTTCCCATCAGTTTATAAAAAAGAATGAAAACTGTTTTCCCCTTTAACCTGAAGGAATGACATCTTTAAAGCAGTGACATGAAAATCTTCACAAGTATGACCCCTTTCTCCTTAACAGAAGATGTTAAGTAACATAAGGAGTTTAACATAAATATTAAATAATTAAGTTAAAAGAAATAGTCCATATAAATAAATAAATAGGATTAATACCCTTCTACAGTTCAGTTGAACGTTCTTTTAGCAGTACTGTGGGATTGATATCATCCAGTCCAGAGTGCGAAGAGCTTGCATTAATGGTGACTGTTTTGGTGAGCTGTGGATCTTGAACACTGAATGCAGTAAAAGGACAGCCCTTCACGTTATTGCAGATGAGAGACTGAATCGAGGCAGTGTTGATGATTTTAAAACCTACTTCTCCACCAAAAGTGCTAGGCTTCCAGTAGTCAGGAGAACATATAGGATTACCCATAAGTCCTTTCAAGGAGAATGGTGCTCCCATTTCTACCATGGTCTCACCAAAGATGGCATCAGGGCGAGGCTTTTCTACCAGAAGGGCAGGATACAGCTCCATGGCATCAATATCACCATAAAGTGCTTCTAACCCCGCAGCCATTTCCTTCTCTCCTGTGAAGGTGACAAAGACAGATATACAACCAATGTAAAACTTCACCAAAAAAACGTTTTAATCCTTTTAATCCTTTGCTCAATTTGCTTTCAACTTCTCTGTTGTTTCCATTTGACCCTTGATTCTTTTAAGAAGTTTCTCACCTGTGAGTTCTTCAAACGATGTATAGGGCTTCAGCCGAAAGCGTTTGCGATACTCATTAAGAGACTGGTACTTCATCTGTCTGCTCTGGTCGATTGAGGCCTTTGCTACTTGCTGCACTGCAGCTGGAACATTCCTACCACCAGCAACCTATGGAAAATGAATTAAGTTACAGGACAAAACTTTTAGGCATATTTATGGTGATTTCTGTCTTAAAAACATTCATTCCTTGGGTACAAAGTAGATAAGACTGATGTTCCCAGCTGAGACCTACACTATCCAATTTAGAAATTTTATTTCTAGGGGTGCCTGAGTGGCTCAGTGGGTTGAGTATACAGCTCCATCTCAGGTCGTGATCTCACAGTTCATGACTTCAAGCCCCACGTCGGGCTCTCTGCTTTGGATTCTCATACTCTGCCTTTCTCTTTCTCAAAACTAAATACACATTAAAAAAATTAAGGAATATTTATTTCTATGATCTATAGATTGTATAATTATAGAAAGTTTTTGAAAATATATTTAAGGGATGACTGCATATTTCTGTTTGATAACTGTAGACTACAAGTTCAGACTTTTCAAAAAAAAGGTAGGCTTCTTTTTCAAGAAAAGAATTCACTAACAAAATAATTACTCTTTCAGTAAATTTAAGAAAAATCATTTCAGTGGCAGAAATTCTAGTTACTAATCCTTTGTTTCGTTTTTCAATAATAAGGCTTACCCTGCCAGCAATTTGCCTGCTGAATGATTCCACGAACTGGGTAAGCCCATGTTCCAGTAATATAGAGTTGTTGTAGACAAACTGCTGGAAATTGTACTCCTGGTCATCTATTTGCAAGGTGTCAGGCAGAAGGGGATGCCAGTGGTAGAGTGTGTTAAACTCAGCAGCAATACGGTTTTGGTATTGGAATTGTTGGTTGAAAAGCAGCTCTGGGTCAAACTTCAGTTTGAAGTGATAGCCACTCAAGTGTTGTACATAGTCTTCAATCACAATCTTAATGGTTTCTCCTATTTACACAAAACAAAAAAATTAGAGCATTAATCCTCTGGTTACCAACTTTCAAGCAGCTGAAATGCAATTCTGTTAATCCAGTATTCACTTGTATTTTTTCCTTTATACCATCCAAACAAAAGGTATTTCTATTACCAATCATGCTCAAGGATTGAATTCATCTGGAGCATGTGATTTTATATTGACTACAGTCTCCCAGAACTACTTAAAACATATCAAAGGTAACTAGTTGTCTCTGGGGAAGAGGGTTTTATTTAAATTCACTTCTCTTCTTGTTTACCTATCAGTATTAGCCTGCTCGTCTGGAACAACCGCTCATCATCCCATTCTGGATGCTCCTGTTTAAGCACATCACACACTCTGTTGTGTTCCCGCAGCCAAATTGTGGCGTACATCATCAGACCAGGCACCAGACCAAAGACCTCCTGGCCCACAGCAAACCGCAGGTGTTCAGGAACATGAGGTGGGTAGATCATCTCGACCTGAGTATCTTTGACTGTGGGAGGATACACCTCCCCATCGATTATCTAAAAAAATAACAATAATAAAAATGTCAAATTTTAACCACTACAGATTCTAAAATATGGGTAAGTGGTGACTCATCATTAATTCTTAATACTCAAATGGCACACACCTGGTATTTCATTTTTCCATCCTTGAAAAGGCGCAGTTTATGCTGTCTATCCAAAGTTTCACCATAAACATGACTTAAGTCCACCTGGAAGATTATGGAAAAATTTTATTTGTTACCGTTGAAGTTCTACAAAGTGTCTGTAATATCATTTATCATTAAATAGTTTGATAAAATATCTATTTTTCTCACAGCCACAAAATACTAAATTAATTCGTTTATCCACTGACACCACAAACCTATATATGTCTCTTGTGTTTAAAGATATTTGTATCTCATATGGAGGCTATAAGTATATAATATGCTTTACTATAAGTGTATGGTATTTCTTTTAATAAGCATCAGAAAATGTATTATTAATATAAAATTCTTACTGATAAATTGAAACTGTGTCATTGAATTCCAAGGAATAATAATGCAGCAAAAATCTCATAATAGCAGCATAATCAGGGTACCAACAAAAGTTTGAAGAGACAAGTTTTTACAGTGCTAATATTTTAAACTAAAAATATAAGAGCCAAATTACAAATAATTATAACATCTGTATGTATGTATGTGTGTGTGCATGTGTGTATTTTTACTAAGCCAGTGAATTAAAATGGAAATTCCATTAATACACATTTCTGGAATAGAAATTCCATTTATAGACAGGGGATTTTTTAAAAAGAGGGGTAATTATTTGGTGTAGCAAATATATATATATGGCCTTTAATATTAGCACTCAGTATGATTTTTGCTATAATTCCAATTTAATTCTGTCTTACCCCATGGCCCAGTCCTTTGGTGAAAGCTGGTCCTCGCTTATGATCTGTCTTGAAAAATTGATGGGTGAAGTGTTGGGCAAAAAATGCAAACATCATATTTGTGCCTTGGGGGTCAGGAATGAACTTTCTTCTTAGAAGAAATTTTTCCACAATCTCTTTTGAATCAGGAAGCTCTTTCTTGCCTGAAAAGTGAGAAAGCTAAGATAAGAATTCATCTACATATTAAGGAAGCAGATAGTAAATGGGGACTTGTGGGAGAAATACAATTGTGAACAGGGTTATAATGCAAATGGAAATTCTAAGATACAGGGAACACCTTATTGAATGATGTTATCTATTTTAACTAGTATTTTAACTAGTATTAATTTAGTATTAATGAAAGAATTTGAAAACATGAAGACATTACACCAAAATGCCCATTCACTTTCATAGGATAGTTTACAGAAAGTCACACTCTCAAAAAACAAAACAAAACAAAACAAACCAATCAAACAACAACAATAAACAAAACAAAAACCCTCCACAGATACCCAATAAGAAAGCAAAAAAAAAAAAAAAAAAAAAAAGTGCTTTTATTAACAAATTACAGTTCAGTGTTGAATTTTTTAGGTAGCAATCTAGTCCCTATTGCAATGAACACCTCTCAACCCCCCCTACACACTCACCTTTCACACCCATGGGTGTTGGGCAGTCATCAGCCACAGGGGGAAGAGCTCTGGTATAATAGGAGAGATTGGAAAAGGCTTCCCAGCTTTTATAGCCATAGTCCACATTGTAAGTTGGTGGGCTCTCGATCAAATGTGACCTGGCTGAAATTTTCAAGAAAACAAAAATTTTGTTTTATTTTTTCCCATACTCAAGACACACCAACGTTCATTTTTACTGTAAAATGGGCAAAGTGGCACTAAAGACTGAACTGAATTCCAACAACCAAAGATAACCCATTGTAAAACAGTTACACTTTAAAGTCTCACTGCTGCTTGTACTAAAAAAATCAGAAAGAATGATTCATTAAAATGCACTTTGGGACACCTGGGTGGCTCAGTGGGTTAAGCTTCCACTTTGGCTCAGGTCATGACCCCCGGGTTAGTGAGTTTGAGCCCTACATCAGGCTCAGAGCCTGGAGCCTGCTTCGGATTCTGTGTCTCCCTCTCTCTCTATCCCTTCCCTGCTCATGCTCTGTCTCTCTCAAAAATAAACATTAAAAAAATAAAATAAAATGCATCTTTAATAAAGTATATATACTTTACCCAAACATGATCTAGCCATCTTGAGTTTTCAAATAATCATCTACTTACTGCATAAGAGGCCTACGAAGGAATACCTGGGCATGAAACCCACTTTAGAAAGAAAGTTATTTTCTTGCTCACCCAAATCCAGATTAACCATTTATTTTAATGGATGCAATGCTATGGCCCATGGACATTTAGTAAACAAGTGGACCACACTTCCTTCACAAACTGGCAAGAGTAGTGAATTTAGAAGAGGTGTACAGGATTGTACGTAGAATTCGAAGTGAGACAGAACTTTCTAAACCAGATGAAACTGAGATGTCAATATTTTTGGCCATTAAGATAGAAGGAAAACTAAAGTCATTTTATAACAAGAATGAAAATATATTTCAGGATTAGGTTTAATAACTTAAAGTTCTATAAAGTGCATTTTTCTTTGAGGAAGCTAAAAACCTTAGAAAGGGACTTGTACTTACATGTCAACACATATTTCATAATTATATTTTGCAGGAAGGGAATGTTATTGACAATGTTCCAGACTCCCTTGAAGTGGGTAAGTATGTAGTGCACTGTATTTGGAGTGGGTTTCAGGAATAACTTTATTCTTGTCAGAAATTCAGCTGCAAAAAAGAAGGAAAAAAAAAAAGGAGAGATTAACAGGACCCATTATAAGGTACTAGTTTGTAAAGTGATAACTGGATACATTCCCAGTCCCAATGAGGGCACCCAAGGGCAAACTTACGTGTTGAACAGTTTTCACCATAGAATCCTGTTCGGGTACAGTCACACTTATACTGGTCAAATCCTATGCTCAGGCATATACCTTGGTTTTGGCATGGGTTGGAACAGCAAGGATTTGCTACAATAAAAGTAAGGACAGTATATAAGTCATTTAGTTTCTTAATTTTGACTTAAACATTTAGTTGTTTTACATACTATAGGTCAACTTTATATTAATAAATTCAAGAAACATACATGTAGTCATGGGAAAAGTTTTTTTAACCTGTCACATAAAATGATCATAATGAAAATACCAACTCCCATTCAACAATAAGGGTAACAATATTCAACCACATTAGTCATGTTGCTAAGCTTTTTCTTAGTAACATTTTAGATGTTCAGCATTTTTAAGGAGCTCAAAAAAGTAGCACTTTCAAAATTAAAGGGTAAATTTAGGGTAAATTTCAATATAGGGTAAATTTCAATATAAAAACAGCTTGTTTTTAAATTTTTTTTTCAACGTTTTTTATTTATTTATGGGACAGACAGAGACAGAGCATGAACGGGGAAGGGGCAGAGAGAGAGGGAGACACAGAATCGGAAACAGGCTCCAGGCTCCGAGCCATCAGCCCAGAGCCTGACGCGGGGCTCGAACTCACGGACCGTGAGATCGTGACCTGGCTGAAGTCGGACGCTTAACCGACTGCGCCACCAAGGCGCCCCCAAAACAGCTTGTTTTTAAAATATTGATTCCTATTCTCTAATAGTAGGCACCACACACAAACATTTCACATACATTGATTGTTCCTGTCTTACCGTAATAACAATCTGCAAATTAGTATCACTATTCCTATTTAGCAAGATGAGAAACGTGAGACCCACACCGGTTAAGTAACTGGCTCATGATGATCAGAGCTTGTAGCAAAAGGTGGAATATACACCCAGTTCCCTTGGACTCCAATGGTGCAACCTCTTTACCAAGTCAAACATCGTCTCCATTCCGGGACTGTTCACAGTACCGGGAGGACCCGGGAGGTCAGAGCGGAACCTCGTCCGGGGTTACGGTACCGAGGGTTCCCCGGTGCAGGGAGCCAGACCCACCTGCACGGCAGAGCGCCAGGGCGGCGCAGAGCAGCAAGGCGCGGGCAAGCATCTCAGCGACGGGCGGAGCGCGGGCGGGCGGAGGCGTTGCCGTATTTGGGCTCCCGCCGCGGAGCTGGAGGTGGCGCTGTGCGAAGTTCCCGTGCGTTTCCTGACGCTCGCTGCAAGTTGTTTGACAACTGGAAGCTAACGGAGAGAACCTTCCTTTTATGAGTGAAAACTAAGCCCACGTGACGACATGACTATTTGTTTCCGCTTTTTAAAAAAAAAAAAAAACCCCAACTCTCCCCCTCCCCCTATTTAATTGCGTAAGACCCGAGTGGGGGCAGGAGTTTTACCCACGCAAATGAGAAAATTGGAAACCTGGGAAGCTGCCCTCGGCTTCCCCAAGGCGGGTGCAAAGCGAATTGACCCCCTTCTTGCTCCGATCATCCGCTTCACCTTCCTCAGTCCCTCAGGTCCAGAATGCAATTTGCGCCAGATTCCCTTTCTCCCAGTCTTTGATCCGGAGCTTTCCGGACCCGGTGCCTCGGCGGATTCCCTTGGGGGGAGGGGAGACACTCGGCTTCCTCTCCCGGAATCCAAGCGGCTGGAGGTCCCAGAGCGCAGGGAATCCCCCGGCGCGGCCGCCCCCATGTCTCATCCTCAGGTCTTTGGGGGGCCGGAGGAGTCACAGTCTGGGCAGACGGGGTCAAGAAAGGCTGACATGTTTTACACGTCATGTACTTCAAACATGTCACCACTTTAGTGACGACCCTTAACCTGGAGTATATGCAGCACATACATACATATATACATTGTTTTTTGTTTTTGTTTTTTAATTTGGCAGGATGAAATGTAATAGCTATAGTCAGAGTACATATCTGTAACTTCAAAGCTAAGCTGCTCTTCACATAAATGTTGTTCTCCACACCCCCACCCCTTCCTTGCTTCTTGGAGACAGAAAAAAATGTTAATTCCTCTCCACAATACTGCTCCTAAGCAGTTATCCTGTCAATAGTCCATCTGAGCTTGAGGGATCACCACGATAACGTTTCCTCTCCTCTGATGAAAACAGGAAGGTAAGGCGCCCAGGGTCTGCGAGGATGCTAAATGTCCACAACATCTGCTTTAAAGCATTTCTTTCTTGGCCCCGCGCGCGGTTCACTTTGCTTAGCAACCCTTCGCAGGAGATACACATAAAAGGAAAAAGATCCTTAAAATTTGGCTTTTTGTCTTTTCTGCCCACTTTTCCAAGATGATGAATGTGGCAATGGATCAAAGTACAACACTGCATTTATGTTTCAGTTGTCTGGGCTTATTAGTGCAAATTTTCTATTCTCATTTTTGGAACATGGTTTGATGAGGAATTGAGTGGAAAAGATGGATGATTTTGACAATTTTGAATTTCTTTGTCCTTTGTTTTTATTTAATATCTTTTGGTGGTAGGAGGGTGAAATCCAAGCAAGAAGGAAGGAAGGAAGGATGGAAGAAGGAAGGAGAGAGAAAAAGAGAAAGATAGCAAAGTGGAGAATAAAAAGTTCAATTAAGCCATACATTCTTAGCACTAATGGAAAAAACAACATAAAACCTGAAGTAAATCTACACCAGATACCTCAATTTGTAGAAGTCTTGAAGGAAAAAAAAAGAGACTCACTTGGAATTTTTTTTCTTGCCATTTGCTTAATGTACACAGTATCTAATTTTACATGAGACACAAATGACTAAAATTCCATCTCATCCAGGAAGCTTTTCTCCTCCTCTAGTCATATTTAATCATTCCATTTGTGACACTCCCACATATTGTACTAAGTCTTATATAAAATTTTAACTAAGAGCATAATTTTTTGAAATAATTCCACTTTTCTGTTTCACTTTAAATAAGTAGGTTGTGTCTACTCAAATTTTAAACTGATATTTAGGACCACTAATTTGAGCTAGTTTAGGTGTCACTTAAGAATCCATACCCTGGCTCTGCTGGTGTATTGAAATTTTACATTGTAATCCAGAATTTATGTTGAAGTCATCCTCATTGTTATCAGCACAGAGCCTGACACAGGGCCCGAACTCATGAACAGTGAGGTCATGACCTGAGCCAAAGTCAAACGCTTAACTGATTGAGCCACAAGGCGCCCCAAGAAAGGGCACAGTTTAGAAAGGAAGTCCAAATATGGGCTTGAGGAAAAACCATCATGATATGATTTATTAAATAATTTTGACAAGTGTGAGAACGTGAAATCGAATGGATAGTACATATTGGGATGCTAGTCACGAGGGGATGTTAAATGTCCCAAACCAACTCCAGATGGCTACACATATTTTAGGTGGAAAAGTACTATGATTACTGTGCCATGATGTATCACACCATAAAAAATAAGGTTTTGATTATGCAAAACCATAGCTCTCACTTTTGTATATATTTAGTGTTTCTGTGTGTATTTTATTTATTTTTTTATTTTATTTATTTTTTTAACGTTTATTTATTTTTGAGACAGAGAGAGACAGAGCATGAACGGGGAGGGTCAGAGAGAGGGAGACACAGAATCTGAAACAGGCTCCAGGCTCTGAGCTGTCAGCACAGAGCCCGACGCGGGGCTCGAACTCACGGACCGTGAGATCATGACATGAGCTGAAGTCAGCCGCTCAACCGACTGAGCCACCCAGGCGCCCCTCTGTGTGTATTTTAGACACACACACACACACACACACATAAACATATATATAAATATATACTATATATTATATATATATAAATATATACTATATATAAATTTATACTATATATATTTATATATAGTATAAACTTTCTTAATCTCTAAAATGTGTTGGGAAATTCTCTGCATCAAGGAAAATAAGAAAGCATATTAAAAATCTTCCAGAGCATTCTGTTGAGTTTTACTGCCCCCTTCTGCTGCTTGAATTTTTATCAACTTCTTTCTTTATGATACTGTGAAGATTGCTAGATAGGTTTTGTGTCTGATGTTACAATGTTCATAAAAGTCTACATGTGCAGTGCTCATTTTAAATTTAACTCATGAATATACTGAAAAAGAATGAAATATTTGTTCATTGAAGTGATAAGCCATTTATATGAGTTAAAAGAAAATGAAAAATGAAGCTCTCAATACCCCAAATTCCAAATGAGCTAACATTTTTGAGAGAGACATTTCTTATCATTGAGTAGGGTTCTAGCACTCAGATATGCAAGAATGCTCTGATCCCACTCTCTCCGGCAAGGAGCTTCTTTCCATTTCCCTCCCTTCTACCTTAGTTGATTTAGTGATTCATTCAGAGGGAGTGGAGATTGCCCCATGTCTTTTCATTCATGGCTGCTGGCTAGAAGAAGAGTTTTGCCATCTTGCCTTAGGGTTATTTATTTTTTTTAATTTTTAAGTTTATTTATTCACTCTGAGAGAGAGAGAGAGAGCACAAGCAGGGGAGGTGCAGAGAGAGAGGGAGAGAGAATCCCAAGCAGGCTCTGCACTGTCATTGCAAAGCCCAATGTGGGGCTTTAGCTCACAAACCTTGAGATCATGACCTGAGCTGAAGTCAGATGCTTAACTGACTAAGCCACCCAGGCACCCATCATCAGGGTTATTTTTAAGAGATCTTTTAGCAAAGTTATACCACAGAGTATACAGAAATGCTACTTACAAAGGGCCTCTAGTTTAGTCCTTCAGTAAATCCTGGTTATGCACCCATTCCTGCCTATATAAGAGAAATTTCAAGGCTATAAAGCAGATTTTTTTAATTAAAAAAATTCTTATCAAATAAACCAATGAAGAAATACCAAATAATATCCATTTCTGAGTTTTATAAAAAGTTGATCTCCTTTCTTTTCTTTTTAAAAAACAATTTTTTTAACAATTTATTCATTTTTTGAGAGACAGAGAGTGAGTGGGGGAGGAGCAGAGAGAGAGAGACAGACAGAGAGAGACAAAGACAGAATCCAAAGCAGGCTCCAGGAAGGCTCTGAGCTGTCAGCACAGAGCCTGATGCGGGGCTCCAACCCACGGACGGGAGATCATGACCTGAGCTGAAGTCGGAAGCTTAACCGACTGAGCCACCCAGGTGACCCTCCTTTCTTTCAAACAACTCAAGTCTCTGATAGATTTGTCTTTTTCTTCACTGTTCATGGTTGCATGTCATAACTGCTCAGACGAGCCAAGGTAGATTGAACACAGTCCTGTTAGAGTTAGGAATCTCAAATGGGAATAAGGAAGTCCAGTAGAGTGTGAACAGGGTGAACAGGGTGAACAGGGAGAACACACTCACCAATTAAATATCAGATTTAGGACTTTCAGTTTCTGTTCCAGCATGTAAGCAGCTTGAAAGTTGCCACTTCATCCTAACAACAAATAAAAACCTGAACAAACTGGAAGTTCAATACTCTTATTAGATCTCTTAGGGTTGTGAGATGAAAGGATAAAATCCTGTCCCCAAAATTTGAGAGACAGGCCATCCAGGGAAGCACAACTTAGCAGAACAGAAACCAATGAGCAGAAACCTCCATGGAAACCAGTACTGGACTGGAAAACGCAAAGTGTAATTGACGAATTCTGGATGCTCCATGTGGATAAGTCTGAGTTAAAAACTCCAGGAGAAGGGGCACATGCTTTTGTGAGTTTCACTTCCTAAAGGTCTACCAGGTTCTCACAATGAATACCAGAAGAAGAAGAAAAAAAACAAAAACAAAAAACCCTTGAAAACTCTTGAGAGATTGACAGGGAAAAGGGAAAAGTAACCATTTTGAAATATGCCAGAGCATTCTGTTCTTTCCAATAGGGCCTGCATTCAAGAGAAACTATTTTAATAGAGCCTAAACTATTGGAATTTTTATCAGAGCAAAACTAACCTGGGGGGAAAGAAAATACCCAACTCCATCCCCCTCTTCCACACGTGACAGGGAATTACTCAACTCCAGCCCCTGTAGCCATCTGTCCCACCTAAAGTATGGGACTGGGGTACTAAAAGGCACTTGTGGCATTCACAGTTCAAGGGCATAGGCTCACTAAAAGACCAAGCCCTCCTCATAGGACTATAGAACCCTTCTCCTCCCTTCATACCTCACCACCACATTACTAAGGTCCTATATACTGTTAGGATGTCCTTGGAACCACAGTAGACGGGACGGCCATCTTGCCAGCGAAACCCAACGAAAAGCCCCTAGTAGCTGCCAGAACGAATTGGAGGTCAACCAATCACCAAGCGACAGCACCACCTGATGCGAAAAAAGGCCCACCCGGACCTAAACCCGGAACCACTGCAGCTTAAAAACCCCACCCCACCACGCCTGGGCACGACTTCCCTGACTCCTCTCTCTCTCTTTCTCCCTGAGTCACGGAACCTCGCCCGAGACCTTAGTTCCTGATAAAGCCTTTGACTGCTAAAATTTTTTAGCCTCTGACTCCTATCTTTACCCTGCCTTACGCCTGACCCTAACATTTGGTGCCGAAACCCAGGGGGAGGTAGTAGCTCACCTCCCTTGGCTGAGCTCCCTCCTCGCCAAGCCAGATGCCAACCACCCTACTCTCAAGCGCCTACAGGAGCCGGTAAGTAGGACAGACCCCTCCTTCCCTCCTCCAACTATGGCTGACACCCATGAGAGACGTCTCGCAAGTCAATCTTCTTTCCTCCGAACGCCGAAAGGCCCACATGCCGAAAGGCCTGCACACCAATAGGCTCCTTGTTGCACCTCGAGGGACGCCTCATCCTGCCACACCAATGGGGAGTAACGAGTGTAAACCACCTTGATCTCTTACCCGCCTCCAATGTCTGTTAAAAAACTTCCGGCTCCTGGGCTTACAAGGCGAACTTCGTTGTACCCGACTCATCCGCCTTTGCACTGTAGTCTGGCCTCAGTACAAATTAGATAATGATTCTCAGTGGCCACCCAAGGGGTCTTTACAATACCAAATCTTAACCGATCTGGACAATTTCTGCCATCGGCTGGGAAAATGGGGAGAAATACCCTACGTCATGGCCTTTTGGGACCTCAGGTCTCGCCCCAACCTATGTTCCTCCTGCCCCCCTGCATGCATGCTCCTTGCCCGCCCACAACCCCCCAATGACCCCACCTCACCAACTTCCCCCATCTCCAACCGTTAGAGGATCTAGCCATACCGCCCAATGGCCCTTGCCTCCCTCCGTACTCCCAACCCCCAGCCACCCGCCCTCGCCTCCCATATCATCCTGAACTCGTGCTCAGGCCCCTCCCAGCGAACAGACCCCAGCGGCCATCTTACCTCTCCATGGTGGCAGGACCTGAAGGTCTGGTTCGCGTTCACGTCCCCTTCTCCCTCCAAGACTTATCCGCCATTGAAAAGCGGCTAGGGTCATTCTCGGCTGACTCTACCCAATACATTAAAGAATTCCAATACCTTGCCCAAGCCTACAGTCTCACATGGCATGACATCCATGTAATCCTCACCTCTACCCTCACCCCTGAGGAGAGGGAGTGCATCCAGGCCGCAGCCAGAGAACATGCAGACCAAACCCACACGACCGACCCCACTATGCCTGTAGGGGCCGATGCTGTCCCAGCAGCCGACCCCAATTGGAACTACCAACATGCAGGCAATGGTCACCGGCACTGGGACCAGATGATCCTGGGCCTACTAGTAGGCATGAGGGCAAACTCAAACAAATCAGTAAATTTTAACAAACTTCAAGAAATAATACAGGACCCCAATGAAAACCCCACAGCCTTCCTTAGCCGGCTCACAGAGGCACTTACCCAGTATACCAGACTAGAGCCTACCACCCCTGCCGGGGCCACAGTATTGGCCACCTATTTTATTTCCCAATCAGCCCCTGATATTCAAAAAAAACTAAAAAAGGCCAAAGATGGTCCTCAAACCCCTATGGCTGACCTGGTAAAGATGGCTTTTAAAGTTTTTAATGGCTAAGAGGAAGCTCAAGAAAAACGGCGACAGGCCCATCTCCAACAAAAGGTACAATTACAGACCCAAGCCTTGGTAGCTGCCCTGAGGCCAGTCACAATAAAGCCCTCTGGACCATGGCCCCCTCCGGGGCCTTGCTTTAAATGTGGCCAAGAAGGCCATTGGTCTCATCAGTGTCCCCATCCCGAAAGCCTACCAGTCCATGACCATTGTGCCAACAAATGGGCCATTGGAGATCCGATTGTCCTAACCCAAGGGACGACAGACTCGTGATGCCTCCATGTGGAGAGGCTACACCCCATTTGGACTCTGCCTTCCAACTGCTGGAGATGGAGGATGACGACTGATGAGGCCTAGACTCAGTAACTCCGGTGACCCACGTTGAGCCCAGGGTAAAACTCCAGGTAGCGGGTAAGTCCATCTCCTTTCTGTTGGACATGGGGGCTACCTATTCCATCCTGCTGAGCTATTCCGGCCCCACCACACCGTCCTCCATTTCGGTCATGGGTATAAACGGCACCCCCTCCATTCCCCCATGCACACCGGTACTCACCTGCTGCCTGGATGGCTTCCACTTCTCCCACTCCTTCCTAGTCATCCCCACCTGCCCCGTCCCCCTGTTGGGCCAAGACATCCTCAATAAATTAGGAGCCTCTATACACCCACCAGCTATCTGCCCCTCTCCCTCCCCCACTCATCTCCTACTGACTGTTATCACAGACAACACAGACCACAACCTTAACCCACACCCAGACCTCCCAGTAAACCCAATTGTATGGGATACATCCACCCCGATGATTGCCACCCACCGCCAACCTGTCCTCATTAAACTCAAAAATCCATCGCAATTCCCATCTAGACCCCAATACCCAATCTCCCACACCCACCGACTAGGCCTAAAGCCCATCACCAATCGCCTACTCAAGGAAGGCCTCCTAATCCCATGTCACTCCCCCAGCAACACCCTGACCTTGCCTGTAAAAAAGCCTAATGGCTCATATAGACTAGTACAAGACCTCCAAATAATCAATGAAGTGGTAATCCCTATCCACCCAGTAGTGCCCAACCCATACACCCTCTTCTCCCAAATTCCCCCATCCACAACCCATCTCAAAGATGCCTTGATCTCAAAGATGCCTTTTTCACTATTCCCCTACATCCTGAATCCCAATTCCTCTTCGCCTTCACATGGCAAGATCCAGTCACCTCTTTGGCCTGCCAACTCACATGGACGGTACTTCCCCAGGGGTTCTGTGATAGTCCCCATCTCTTTGGGCAAGACTTGGCCAGGGATCTCCTCAAATCCCCACTCTCTAGTCACTGGACTCTACTACAATACGGAGATGACCTTCTAGTATGTGGAACCTCTTTCAACCACACCAAACAAGATACAATCCATATCCTAAACTTCCTGGCTAACCTGGGGTATCGAGTCTCCCCACACGAAGCCCAAATCTGTACTAGCACAGTCACATTCCTGGGAGTCTCACTCACACCTACCACCAAGGCCCTAACCCAAGACTGTCTCCAAGCCCTCCAGACCCTGTCCCCACCTACTAATGCAGACGAAATCCTCTCCTTCCTGGGTTTAGTGGGCTTCTTCCGGCACTGGATCCCTAACTTTGCTGTACACGCAGCCCCCCTATACAAAGCAGCTAAAGAAACCCCTCAAGGCCCACTCTCTAGCCTGGGATCGGTAGCAAGGGTCTTCCAATGGCTGGTCACATGTCTAGTCACTCAACCGGTCCTTTCCCTCCCCAGTGTTTCAAAGCCTTTCCTCTTACACACAGATGAAAGGGCTGGAATTACGACAGGGCTCCTAGCCCAACCATGTGGCCCCAAGTTACAAGCTGTCGCCTACCTCTCTAAACAACTGGACCCTACTATCAAGGGGTGGCAACCCTGCCTCAGAGCACTTGCATCAGCTGCCACCCTAACCAAAGAGGCACTCAAACTTACCCTACACTGCCCCCTAAGGGTACTCTCATTGCACCGTCTGTCTGATCTCCTTACACATAAGGCCCTGGTGCTCCTCTCCCCATCATGCACACAATTGTTCCACCTGCTCTTTATTGAAAATCCTGAAATATCTCTCCAATTCTCCCCCAGACCTGTATAATACTTATGCTCTTACCTTGTTTTCTCTGTTTCGTACAAAAACGAATTCATGAAGTTTCCCAGGTTGCATTTCACCAGATGGTGGTCCGGCCATATTCCCGCATTCCAACCTCAGACCCCACATACCATGACGTCGCCCTTACATCCGCAGGAAGCAGCCAGATCAGATTCGTCGCCCATTATCACCAAAAAGAGGTTGGAATGTTAGGATGTCCTTGGAACCACAGTAGAGGGGACAGCCATCTTGCCAGCGCAACCCAACGAAAAGCCCCTAGTAGCTGCCAGAACGAATTGGAGGTCAACCAATCACCGAGCGACAGCACCACCTGATGCGAAAAAGGCCCACCTGGACCTAAACCCAGAACCGCTGCAGCTTAAAAACCCCACCCCACCACACCTGGGCGCGACTTCCCTGACTTCTCTTTCTCTCTCTCTCTCTCTCTCTCTCTCTCTCTCTCTCTCTCTCTCCCTGAGTCACGGAACCTCGCCTGAGACCCTAGTTCCCGATAAAGCCTTTGACTGCTAAAATTTTTTTTTAATTTTTTTTTTAACGTTTATTTATTTTTGCGACAGAGAGAGACAGAGCATGAATGGGAGAGGATCAGAGAGAGGGAGACACAGAATCTGAAACAGGCTCCAGGCTCTGAGCTGTCAGCACAGAGCCTGACGCGGGGCTCGAGCACGAGATCATGACCTGAGCCGAAGTCGGCCGTTTAACCGACTGAGCCGCTCGGGCGCCCATAAAATTTTTTAGCCTCTGACTCTTATCTTTACCCCGCCTGACCCTGACATATACCAGAGTTCCTTTCACCTGATACACACTATAAAGCCGTTAACAAAAAATTATGAGGTATACTGAAAGGCAAAAAACACAGTTTGAGGAGACAGAATAAGCATCTGAACCAGACTCAGATAACAGAAATATCAGACTCTTGGAAATATCAGACTCTTAATTTGAGACTCAGACTCAGATAACAGAAATATCAGACTCTTGGAAATATCAGACTCTTAATTTGAACAACTGTGATGAATACACTAAGGTTGCTAATAAAAAAAAGTAGAGGCGCCTGGGTGGCTCAGTTAGTTGAGCGTCCGACTTCTGCTCGGGTCGTGATCTCATGGTCTGTGAGTTCAAGCCCCACACTGGACTCTATGCTGACAGCTCAAAGCCTGGAGCCTGCTTCGGATTCTGTGTCTCCCTCTTTCTCTGCCCCTCCCCTGTTCATGCTCTGTCTCTCTTGCTCTCTCAAAAATAAATAAACATTAAAAAATTTTTTCTAAAAAATAGACAATATGCAGAAATAGACAATATAAGCAGAGAGATGGAAATTCTAAGAAAGAATCAAAAAAAATACTAGAGATCAAAAACACTGCAACAAAAATGAAGAATGACTTTGATGGGCTTATTGGTAGACTGGACATGGCTGAGAAAGAATCTCTGAGCTTGAGGATATGTCATAGATGTTTTCAAAACTGAAAAGCAAAGAGAAAAAAATACTGAAAAAAACCCCAATATCCAAGAAGTGTGAGACACCTGCAAAAATAAATGTAATATATGCAAAATGGGAATATATGAAGGAGCAGAGAGAAAGAAACAGAAACAATGTTTTTTTTTTCTTATTTTTTTATTTTATTTATTTTTTATTTTTTATTTTTTTTATTTTTTTTATTTATATATGAAATTTATTGTCAAATTGGTTTCCATACAACACCCAGTGCTCATCCCAAAAGGTGCCCTCCTCAATACCCATTACCCACCCTCTCCTCCCTCCCACCCCCCATCAACGCTTAGTTTGTTCTCAGTTCTCAACAGTCTCTTATGCTTTGGCTCTCTCCCACTCTAACCTCTTTTTTTTTTTTTCCTTCCCCTCCCCCATGGGTTCCTGTTAAGTTTCTCAGGATCCACATAAGAGTGAAACCATATGGTATCTGTCTTTCTCTGTATGGCTTATTTCACTTAGCATCACACTCTCCAGTTCCATCCACGTTGCTACAAAAGGCCATATTTCATTTTTTTCTCATTGCCACGTAGTATTCCATTGTGTATATAAACCACAATTTCTTTATCCATTCATCAGTTGATGGACATTTAGGCTCTTTCCATAATTTGGCTATTGTTGAGAGTGCTGCTATGAACATTGGGGTACAAGTGCCCCTATGCATCAGTACTCCTGTGTCCCTTGGATAAATTCCTAGCAGTGCTATTGCTGGGTCATAGGGTAGGTCTATTTTTAATTTTCTGAGGAACCTCCACACTGCTTTCCAGAGCGGCTGCACCAATTTGCATTCCCACCAACAGTGCAAGAGGGTTCCCGTTTCTCCACATCCTCTCCAGCATCTATAGTCTCCTGATTTGTTCATTTTGGCCACTCTGACTGGCGTGAGGTGATACCTGAGTGTGGTTTTGATTTGTATTTCCCTGATGAGGAGCGACGCTGAACATCTTTTCATGTGCCTGTTGGCCATCCGGATGTCTTCTTTAGAGAAGTGTCTATTCATGTTTTCTGCCCATTTCTTCACTGGGTTATTTGCTTTTTGGGTGTGGAGTTTGGTGAGCTCTTTATAGATTTTGGATACTAGCCCTTTGTCCGATATGTCATTTGCAAATATCTTTTCCCATTCCGTTGGTTGCCTTTTAGTTTTGTTGGTTGTTTCCTTTGCTGTGCAGAAGCTTTTGATCTTCATAAGGTCCCAGTAATTCACTTTTGCTTTTAATTCCCTTGCCTTTGGAGATGTGTCGAGTAAGAGATTGCTACGGCTGAGGTCAGAGAGGTCTTTTCCTGCTTTCTCCTCTAAGGTTTTGATGGTTTCCTGTCTCACATTCAGGTCCTTTATCCATTTTGAGTTTATTTTTGTGAATGGTGTGAGAAAGTGGTCTAGTTTCAACCTTCTGCATGTTGCTGTCCAGTTCTCCCAGCACCATTTGTTAAAGAGACTGTCTTTTTTCCAATGGATGTTCTTCCCTGCTTTGTCAAAGATGAGTTGGCCATATGTTTGTGGGTCTAGTTCTGGGGTTTCTATTCTATTCCATTGGTCTAGGTGTCTGTTTTTGTGCCAATACCATGCTGTCTTGATGATGACAGCTTTGTAGTAGAGGCTAAAGTCTGGGATTGTGATGCCTCCTGCTTTGGTCTTCTTCTTCAAAATTACTTTGGCTATTCGGGGCCTTTTGTGGTTCCATATGAATTTTGGGATTGCTTGTACTAGTTTCGAGAAGAATGCTGGTGCAATTTTGATTGGGATTGCATTGAATATGTAGATAGCTTTGGGTAGTATTGACATTTTGACAATATTTATTCTTCCAATCCATGAGCAGGGAATGTCTTTCCATTTCTTTAAATCTTCTTCAATTACCTTCATAAGCTTTCTATAGTTTTCAGCATACAGATCCTTTACATCTTTGGTTAGATTTATTCCTAGGTATTTTATGCTTCTTGGTGCAATTGTGAATGGGATCAGTTTCTTTATTTGTCTTTCTGTTGCGTCATTATTAGTGTATAAGAATGCAACTGATTTCTGTACATTGATTTTGTATCCTGCAACTTTGCTGAATTCATGGATCAGTTCTAGCAGACTTTTGGTGGAGTCTATTGGATTTTCCATGTATAATATCATGTCATCTGCAAAAAGCGAAAGCTTGACTTCATCTTTGCCAATTTTGACGCCTTTGATTTCCTTTTGTTGTCTGATTGCTGATGCTAGAACTTCCAGCACTATGTTAAACAACAGTGGTGAGAGTGGGCATCCCTGTTGTGTTCCTGATCTCAGGGAAAAAGCTCTCAGTTTTTCCCCATTGAGGATGATGTTAGCTGTGGGCTTTTCATAAATGGCTTTTATGATCTTTAAGTATGTTCCTTCTATCCCGACTTTCTCAAGGGTCTTTATTAAGAAAGGGTGCTGGATTTTGTCAAAGGCCTTTTCTGCATCGATTGACAGTATCATATGGTTCTTCTCTTTTTTTTTGTTAATGTGATGTATCACGTTGATTCATTTGCGAATGTTGAACCAGCCCTGCATCCCAGGAATGAATCCCACTTGATCATGGTGAATAATTCTTTTTATATGCCGTTGAATTCGATTTGCTAGTATCTTATTGAGAATTTTTGCATCCATATTCATCAGGAATATTGGCCTGTAGTTCTCTTTTTTTACTGGGTCTCTGTCTGGTTTAGGAATCAAAGTAATACTGGCTTCATAGAATGAGTCTGGAAGTTTTCCTTCCCTTTCTATTTCTTGGAATAGCTTGAGAAGGATAGGTATTATCTCTGCTTTAAACGTCTGGTAGAACTCCCCTGGGAAGCCATCTGGTCCTGGACTCTTATTTGTTGGGAGATTTTTGATAACCGATTCAATTTCTTCGCTGGTGATGGGTCTGTTCAAGCTTTCTATTTCCTCCTGATTGAGTTTTGGAAGAGTGTGGGTGTTCAGGAATTTGTCCATTTCTTCCAGGTTGTCCAATTTGTTGGCATATAATTTTTCATAGTATTCCCTGATAATTGTTTGTATCTCTGAGGGATTGGTTGTAATAATTCCATTTTCATTCATGATTTTATCTATTTGGGTCATCTCCCTTTTCTTTTTGAGAAGCCTGGCTAGAGGTTTGTCAATTTTGTTTATTTTTTCAAAAAACCAACTCTTGGTTTCGTTGATCTGCTCTACAGTTTTTTTAGATTCTATATTGTTTATTTCTGCTCTGATCTTTATTATTTCTCTTCTTCTGCTGGGTTTAGGCTGCCTTTGCTGTTCTGCTTCTATTTCCTTTAGGTGTGCTGTTAGATTTTGTATTTGGGATTTTTCTTGTTTCTTGAGATAAGCCTGGATTGCAATGTATTTTCCTCTCAGGACTGCCTTCGCTGCGTCCCAAAGCGTTTGGATTGTTGTATTTTCATTTTCGTTTGTTTCCATATATTTTTTAATTTCTTCTCTAATTGCCTGGTTGACCCACTCATTCGTTAGTAGGGTGTTCTTTAACCTCCATGCTTTTGGAGGTTTTCCAGACTTTTTTCTGTGGTTCATTTCAAGCTTCATAGCATTGTGGTCTGAAAGGATGCATGGTATGATTTCAATTCTTGTAAACTTATGAAGGGCTGTTTTGTGACCCAGTATATGATCTATCTTGGAGAATGTTCCATGTGCACTCGAGAAGAAAGTATATTCTGTTGCTTTGGGATGCAGAGTTCTAAATATATCTGTCAAGTCCATCTGATCCAATGTCTCATTCAGGGCCCTTGTTTCTTTATTGACCGTGCGTCTAGATGATCTATCCATTTCTGTAAGTGGGGTGTTAAAGTCCCCTGCAATTACCACATTGTTCTCAATAAGGTTGCTTATGTTTATGAGTAATTGTTTTATATATTTGGGCGCTCCGGTATTCTGCGCATAGACATTTATAATTGTTAGCTCTTCCTGATGGATAGACCCTGTCACTATTATATAATGTCCTTCTTCATCTCTTGTTACAGCCTTTAATTTAAAGTCTAGTTTGTCTGATAGAAGTATGGCTACTCCAGCTTTCTTTTGGCTTCCAGTAGCATGATAAATAGTTCTCCATCCCCTCACTCTCAATCTAAAGGTGTCCTCAGGTCTAAAATGAGTCTCTTGTAGACAGCAAATAGATGGGTCTTGTTTTTTTATCCATTCTGATACCCTATGTCTTTTGGTTGGCGCATTTAATCCATTTACATTCAGTGTTATTATAGAAAGATATGGGTTTAGAGTCATTGTGATGTCTGTATGTTTTATGCTTGTTGTGATGTCTCTGGTACTTTGTCTCACAGGGTCCCCCTTAGGATCTCTTGTAGGGCTGGTTTAGTGGTGACAAATTCCTTCAGTTTTTGTTTGTTTGGGAAGACCTTTATCTCTCCTTCTATTCTAAATGACAGACTTGCTGGATAAAGGATTCTCAGCTGCATATTTTTTCTGTGTAGCACACTGAAAATCTCGTGCCAATTCTTTCTGGCCTGCCAAGATTCAAAAGAGAGATCAGTCACGAGTCTTATAGGTCTCCCTTTATATGTGAGGGCACGTTTACCCCTTGCTGCTTTCAGAATTTTGTCTTTATCCTTGTATTTTGCCAGTTTCACTATGATATGTCGTGCAGAAGATCGATTCAAGTTACGTCTGAAGGGAGTTCTCTGTGCCTCTTGGATTTCAATGCCTTTTTCCTTCCCCAGTTCAGGGAAGTTCTCAGCTATTATTTCTTCAAGTACCCCTTCAGCACCTTTCCCTCTCTCTTCCTCCTCTGGGATACCAATGATGCGTATATTATTTCTTTTTAGTGTATCACTTAGTTCTCTAATTTTCCCCTCATACTCCTGGATTTTTTTATCTCTCTTTTTCTCAGCTTCCTCTTTTCCATAACTTTATCTTCTAGTTCACCTATTCTCTCCTCTGCCTCTTCAATCCGAGGCCTGGTGGTTTCCATTTTGTTATGCATTTCGTTTAAAGCGTTTTTCAGCTCCTCGTGACTGTTCCTTAGTCCCTTGATCTCTGTAGCAAGAGATTCTCTGCTGTCAGCTATACTGTTTTCAAGCCCAGCGATTAATTTTATGACTATTATTCTAAATTCACTTTCTGTTATATTATTTAAATCCTTTTTGATCAGCTCATTAGCTGTTGTTATTTCCTGGAGATTCTTCTGAGGGGAATTCTTCCGCTTGGTCATTTTGGATAGCCCCTGGCGTGGTGAGGACCTGCAGGGCACTTCCCCTGTGCTGTGGTGTATAACTGGAGTTGGTGGGCGGAGCCGCAGTCAGACCTGATGTCTGCCCCCAGCCCACCGCTGTGTCCACAGTCAGACTGGTGTGTGCCTTCTCTTCCCCTCTCCTAGGGGCGGGATTCACTGTGGGGTGGGGTGGCCTGTCTGGGCTACTTGCACACTGGCAGCTCTCCTTCCCTTTGTCCTCCAGCCTTCCCGCTTTCTGAGCAGAGCTGTTAACTTATGACCTCCCAGACGCTAAGTCGCGCTTGCTGTCGGAACACAGTCCGTCAGGCCCCTCCGCTTTTTGCAAGCCAGACTTGGGGGCTCTGCTTGGCCGGCGAGCCGCCCCTCTGCCCCGGCTCCCTCCCGCCAGTCCGTGGAGCGCGCACCGCCTCGCCGCCCTTCCTACACTCTTCCGTGGGCCTCTTGTCTGCGCTTGGCTCCGGCGACTCCGTTCTGCTAATCCTCTGGCGGTTTTCTGGGTTATTTAGGCAGGTGTAGGTGGAATTGTTATGCCCAGAATTCGTGATCCCCAAAGACCACTAGGGAGCCAAGTCCGATGCAAAAGCAAAGAGCCTTTATTCGAGCTAGCTCGAGCTCAATCCCCTACGTGCACCGACGCAGCGGTGAGATACCAGGGAAAGAGAGCGAGTTTCAAAAGGACAAAGGTTTTATTGGGGCCTGGGGGCAGTTGGTGAGGTAATGGCTATGGCCTCAGCTGATTGGCTGGGGAAGGGTCCTGGGGAAGGGTCGAGTCCTGTTAGGCAGGTGAGGGGGGGGGTTACTCAAGGGGAGGAGGTGTGGTCAAGGTGAAGGACACAGAACAAGATGGAGTCGGCTGGCGTAGGCCCGCCCTTTCATTCCCCCTTTGTCATGTAGCTTAGGGACCCAATCATGGGACCGGCTGCATTTATGGTGACAAGGGGAACAGAGTTTGGAGGTTTACGCAAAGTTCTGGGGAACTAAGTGTCCCTGGGGTGGCTCTGGGACGTCTGATTAAGTATTGTCCCCGAGCTGGTGTCTATGATCTGCCAGGTGATGTTTTGGGGGGCGTGGGGATTCCCGGCAGCATGAGCAATGACAAGCAGAGTTAACAGAGTTACCAATATTAGGTAGGTCAAATGCGCTGTAGCTTGAGCTTGAGCCGGTTGTGTTGGTCCCAACTGATGGCCCATCGCGTGACAACGTCCTTCCGGATCGAGGAGGGGTCCGCTGGCTGAGCGTGGGTGTGATGGACCCAGGTCGCGATGCCGTCTACCTTGAGAGCGGTGGGGGTTGTCAACACCACGATGTAGGGTCCCTTCCAGCGCGGCTCGAGAGTCTCTCGGTGGTGCCTCTTGACGTAGACCCAGTCTCCTGGCCTGTATTGATGAGGTGTCGGGATCGGGCCAGCCTCGTAGATGGCACGGAGGCACGGCCAAATGTCCTTGTGCGCCCTCTGGAGCCCGCTCAAGGAAAGAAAAAGTTCTTGATCTTTAAACTCAGCAATAAGTTCAGCTCGAAGGCTGGGAATAACAGGGGGTGGCCTGCCAAACATAATCTCATAGGGAGTAAAACCCAGAGTGTAAGGAGTGTTTCTAACCCGGTAAAGGGCGTACGGTAGGAGAGTCACCCAGTCCCCGCCAGTCTCCATGGTTAATTTGGTAAGGGTCTCTTTTAGGGTTCTATTCATTCTTTCTACCTGTCCTGAGCTCTGGGGCCTATAAGCACAATGTAATTTCCAGTTTGCCCCCACCGCCTTGGCTACTGCCTGTGTTACCTGCGAGATAAAAGCTGGTCCATTGTCTGATCCTACCATGGCAGGAAAACCATACCTGGGTAAGATGTCTTCTAGTAGCTTCTTAGCCACCGTCTGAGCCGTTTCATGCTTGGTTGGGTATGCCTCCACCCAGCCAGAGAAGGTGTCTGTAAATACTAAAAGATATTTAAAACCATATTTTCCTGGTTTGACTTCAGTGAAGTCAACTTCCCATTGGGCTCCCGGTCTGGTGCCTCTGAGCCTGGTTCCTTTTTTATTTGATGTGGCCCTCGCGTTGGTGAGTTGGCAGGTCTTGCAGGCAGATACAACTTGCTCTATTTTGGTGTCCTGTTGGTGAATCTTAATTCCAGCATGTCGGATTAAGTCTTTTAATTTTCGGGCCCCCATGTGAGTAGACCGATGCATGTGCTCTAATATTGAGACTCCGAGCTGGTCTGGCAACACGAGCTCCTTGTTATGTGTATACCACCATCCCTTTATCTCCTGGGCCATAGGGAGTTTCTTGATCTGCTGTAACTCCTCCTGGGAGTATTTGGGCTGGTCTGGTAAAACTGGGTCTCCTGGGTCTGGTAGTTGTATGGTCATGGTGGGGACTGGAGTAAGGGCTACTGCCTTGGCTGCCTGGTCAGCCTTTCGATTACCTCTAGCTACTGGGTTATCAGCTTTTTGGTGCCCTTGGCAGTGGATAATGGCTAGCTTGGCAGGAAGCCATAAGGCTGTAAGCAGGTTAAGTATCTCCTGCTTATTTTTTATAGTCCGTCCTTCTGCCGTCAGTAACCCCCTCTCCTGATAAATTGCCCCATGAATATGAGCTGTGGCAAATGCATAACGGCTGTCTGTGTAGATGTTAAGCCGTTTTCCAGCTCCCAGCATCAGCGCCTTGGTGAGGGCTATGAGCTCTGCTCGCTGGGCTGACGTTCCAGAGGGTAGAGCCTCCGCCCATACGGTGTCCGTTTCAATGACCACCGCTGCACCCGCATACCTGTGTCCGTCTCGCACAAAGCTGCTGCCATCAGTGAACCAAGTAGCCTCAGCATCGGGGAGGGGCCGGTCGGTCAGGTCCGTCCGGAATCCATGTACTTGTTCCAGGATTCCCGCACAGTCATGTAATGGAGCACCTAGGTCATGGTCGGGCAGCAGGGTTGCAGGATTGAGGGCTGCACTGGGGTGGAACCGCACTCGTGGAGGGTTGAGTAGGAGGCTCTGGTAATGAGTCATACGTGTATTGCTCATCCATCTATCCGGAGGCTGTTTCAGGACCCCTTCAATGGCGTGTGGGGTCGTGATCCAGATCTCCTGTCCTAGGGTCAGCTTGTCTGCATCCTTGACTAGGAGTGCTGTCGCCGCAATAATTCTTAGGCATGGCGGCCAGCCGGCAGCCACTGGGTCTAGTGTCTTAGACAGGAAAGCCACTGGACGGTTCCAGGGGCCTAAGGCTTGAGTTAGAACCCCTTTTGCTATTCCCTTATGTTCGTCTACAAAGAGGTGGAAGGGCTTTGTAATGTCTGGTAGGCCCAGGGCTGGGGCACTTAGGAGGGCCTTTTTTAACTGATTAAAGGCAGTTTCTTCTTTTTCAGCCCATTTAAATGTTTTCCCCTCTTTGGTAGCTTCATATAGGGGCCTGGCGATCTCAGCAAAACCTGGAACCCAGAGGCGGCAGTAGCCGGCTGATCCTAGGAATTCCCTCACTTCTCTTCGGGAGGTGGGAGTAGGGATCTTTAGGACAGTTTCTTTTCTGGCTTCTGATAACCGCCGCTGTCCGCCCTCCAGGATATATCCCAGGTAACTTACCCTCTTCCTGCATATCTGAGCCTTCTTCGCGGATGCCCGGTATCCTAAGGCCCCCAGGGTAGCCAGCAGGTCCTGGGTCCCTCGCTCACAGTCTTTGGCCGTGTCCGCAGCAATCAGGATGTCATCTACATACTGTAGAAGGGTGAGGCCAGGGTGCTCCCTTCTGTACTCACCCAGGTCCTCGTGTAGTGCCTCGTCGAAGATGGTGGGTGAATTTTTGAATCCCTGAGGTAGCCGTGTCCAGGTGAGTTGCCCACTGGAGCCCTCCTCTGGATCATGCCACTCGAAGGCGAAGAAGGGTTGGCTCTGGGGTGCCAGCGGCAGACTGAAGAAGGCGTCCTTTAAATCTAGTACAGTATACCAGACCCTGGAGGGCGCTAAGGAGCTCAAGAGAGTATATGGGTTGGGAACAGTTGGGTGTATGTCCGCGACCCTCTTATTTACTTCCCGGAGGTCTTGTACCGGTTGGTAGTCATTTGTGTGAGGCTTTTTGACCGGCAGTAAGGGGGTGTTCCAGGCAGACTGGCAAGGAACTAGTACCCCTAGGCTTCGTAGTCTCCGGATGTGTGGCTGGATCCCCTTCCGGGCCTCCTGAGACATGGGGTATTGTTTGATCCTTACCGGACTCTCTCCTGGCTTGAGCTCTACCAGGACTGGGGTCCTGTGAGCGGCTAGTCCCATCCCCCCTGTCTCTGCCCAAACCGAGGGGAATTCTCGTAGCCATCTGTCTATATTATCCTCTCTCGGGAGCGCCTCCTGGTGGAGGAGGTGTTCATCCTCCAGTTTCGTGGTCAGGACCTGGATGGGGTGGCCCTTGCCATCGGTGACCTGAGGCCCCCCTTGTCTGAAAGTTATCTGAACTCCAATCTTGGTCAGTAAGTCCCGTCCTAACAGTGGGTAGGGGCATTCTGGTATTACCATAAAGGAGTGGGATACCTGGCCCGTTCCCAAATCTACTGTTCTTCGGGTAGTCCATGAATATTGGCTCATACCAGTTGCCCCTTGTACCCAGGACTTCTTGCTGGCTAGTTTTCCTTGTGGGGTGCGGAGGACCGAATGTTGTGCTCCGGTGTCGACAAGGAAGTCAATAGGGGTCCCCTCCACTTTAAGAGTTACCCTGGGTTCGGGGAGAGGATCCGAACCCTGACTCCCCTAACCACTTAGTTCATCCAGCTCTAGGACTTTTACTCGATCAGTCTTGCTTCCCTTCCTGCCAGCTGTTTTTGGACAATCTCGGGCCCAATGCCCTATCTCCTTGCAGTATGCGCACTGATCCTTCTGCAGCCTCTGCTTCCCCCCCTTGGTGCTTTTACCTTTTCTTGTGTCGTCTGCCAGCTGCCGGAGATGGCGGTCTCGTTCCTCGGGGAAGTCAGCAATGGTAGCTAGTAGTATTCTGGCCAGGTCTCGAGTCTGCTTACTGCTGGCAGCCGCCATGGCGCGAGCCTGCTTGTCCTCAGGAGGCTCCCGGTTATTATATACCTTTTCGGCTACCACCAGTAAGTCCTGCAGACTTTTTTCTCCTAGTCTATCTATTTTCTGTAATTTTCTCCTAATGTCTATGGCCGATTGGTTTACAAAGGCCATGAGAACAGCTGCCTTGCTTTCCGGAGCCTCTGGATCCATGGGGGTGTAGGTACGGAATGCCTCCATGATCCGTTCTAAAAAGGCAGCCGGAGATTCATCTTTTCCCTGTTGTACATTTCCTACCTTGGCCAAGTTGGTTGGCTTTCTAGCAGCCATTCGGAGACCCCCCATTAGAGTCTGGCGGTAGACCCGGAGTCTCTCCTTACCTTCTGCCGTGTTGAAATCCCACTGGGGCCGAGTTAAGGGGAAGGAGGCATCTATCTGAGCCTGGTTGGTGGTGGGATTCCCGTCTGCGCCTGGAACTAGTTTCCGGGCCCCACTGAGGATTCTTTCTCTTTCTTCAGTCGTGAACAGGACCTGCAAAAGCTGCTGGCAATCATCCCACGTGGGCTGATGGGTAAAAAGAACAGAGTCTAATAAATCAATAAGCCCTGCCAGTTTCTCGGAAAACTTAGGATTCTGAGCTTTCCAATTGTAGAGGTCACTAGTGGCGAAAGGCCAATAGTGATGGGGCTGATTCCCCTCCGCATCTGGGGGTCTGGTGGCTCGCAGGGGCAGAATAGTGGAGTCGGCGGCGAAGGCGGATTGCCCCCTCTGAGCCCTTTGTCTGGTAAAGGGCGGGCTTCCCCCTGGAGCGTTTCCGCCTCCCGCTCTCGGAACAGCGTCTGCCTTCCCTGGAGGGGGAGGATGGTGTTCTTCCGGCATCCTAGAGGGGTTATACGGGGGAGGAAAAATTAATTCTTCTTCAGTACCCCCCTGTAGGACAGGGTAGAGGGGTGCTGAAGGCTGGGTAAGACTTTTCCTCTTCTCTGTCTCCTGAAAAGCAAGAATGGGTTTTGGCTCCGGAGGGAGCAGGGTTAGGAAGGGCTTAAGCCAAGAGGGTGGGTCTTCTACAAGGTCCTGCCAAGTGATAATGTAAGGGAGCTGATCAAGATGGCCCGCCTTAGGCTGAGAGATGATACTCCTGACTCGGTGGATGGTAGGGAGGTCGAAGGTCCCCTCTGGTGGCCATCCGACATTGAAAGCTGGCCACTCGCTAGAACAAAAAAACTGCAACCGACCCTTTTGGACTTCCACACTGAGGTTGTTAGCTCTTCCCCTCACATCCTTAAAGTGATCAATCATAATACTTAGAGGAGTAGTCTGAGTCTGTCCCATAATGTCCGTCCAGTAAGTCCACAGAACAAAACAGAGAAACACAAAAACAGACAAACAGAGGGCCCCTAGAAAGTCTTCCAACTCCATGGAAGCAAAACTGCAAGCTAGCTTAGACCTTTGAGGGGATTCCATGTCCCTCCAAAACCGATGAGGGGATTCCACGTCCCTCCAAAACCGATGAGGGGATTCCACGTCCCTCCAAAGACGACGGCCTCACGCCGACCAGCGGGAGCGACCCGCCGCGTCTCAGACCTTTGAGGGGATTCCACGTCCCTCCAGAAGGGAGAATCGGAATGTCTTCCGAAACTCCCGGCCCGTGGTCCTCCAGTGCGTCCACTTAGACCGCGTCGGGCACTACCAGAATTCCAGAAATGAGCTCACACAGAAAAGACAGAACAAACAGACACTAACCGTGGCCAGTCAGGCTCTCTGGGTCGGGGGTCCCTCGGGGTTCTTGGGGATCCCGGACGAGCCCCCAAATGTTATGCCCAGAATTCGTGATCCCCAAAGACCACTAGGGAGCCGAGTCCGATGCAAAAGCAAAGAGCCTTTATTCGAGCTAGCTCGAGCTCAATCCCCTACGTGCACCGACGCAGCGGTGAGATACCAGGGAAAGAGAGCGAGTTTCAAAAGGACAAAGGTTTTATTGGGGCCTGGGGGCAGTTGGTGAGGTAATGGCTATGGCCTCAGCCGATTGGCTGGGGAAGGGTCCTGGGGAAGGGTCGAGTCCTGTTAGGCAGGTGAGGGGGGGGTTACTCAAGGGGAGGAGGTGTGGTCAAGGTGAAGGACACAGAACAAGATGGAGTCGGCTGGCGTAGGCCCGCCCTTTCATAATCTAAGTGTTCAGCAGGACGCGCGGTGAGCCCAGCATCCTCCTACGCCGCCATCTTCCCTCCTCTCCCCCTTTTTCTTTTTTTTAAAACCTTTTTTTAAAATTTTTTTAAATGTTTATTTTTGAGACAGAGAGAGACAGAGCATGAATGGAGGAGGGGCAGAGAGAGAGGGAGACACAGAATCGGAAGCAGGCTCCAGGCTCTGAGCCATCACCCCAGAGCCCGACGCGGGGCTTGAACTCACAGACCGCGAGATCGTGACCTGAGCTGAAATCGGACGCTTAACTGACTGAGCCACCCAGGCACCCCTGTTAATGACTTTTTAAATAATGACATGATCCATGAACTCAGAAGTAATTGATGATCTGGACTTTACTAAAATTAAACACTTCTCTGCAAAAGACACCATGGGGAGAATGAGAAGAACAGCCACAGACTGGGAGAAAATAATTACTAAAAGACACATCTGATAAAGGACTGTTATCCAAAATACACAAAGAGCTCTTAAAAGTCAATAATAAGAAAACAAATAACCAGGTCACAATATGGGTAAAAGACCCGAACAGATTCCTCACCAAAGAAGATATTCAGAGGGCCAATAAGCATGTGAAAAGATGTTCCACATCGTATACCATCAGAGAAATGCAAATTAAAGCAACGAGATTACCACTGAACACTTAACCAAAATGGCTAAAATCCACACCCCTGACAATACTGAAGAGCTAGCAAGGATCTGGAGATAGAAACTGTTATATTGCTGGTGGGAATGCAAAATGTTACAGACACTCTGAAGGACAGTTGACAGTTTCTATAAAACTAAACATACCCTTACCATATGATCCAGCAATCACACTCCTTGATATTTGCCAAATCGAGCTGAAAACTTATGTCCACCCACAACTACATGCAGATGTTTATGGCAGCTTTATTCATAATTGCCAAAACTTGGGAGGAACTAAGATTTCCTTCAGTAATTGGAAGGTACTTCCCTTCCAGTCAACAGAATATTATTCAGTGCTAAAAAGAAGTAAGCTATCAAGCCATGAAAAGACATGGAGAAAACTTAAATGCATATTAGTAAGTTAAACTCATCTAAAAAAGTTACATAACTTAGGATTCCAATTATATGCTATTCTGAAAAGGCAAAATTTGGCAACAGTGAAAGAGTAGTGGTTGCCAGAGGTTAAGGGAGAGGTAGAGATGAATAGATAGAGCACAGAGGATTTTAAGGGCAGTGAAACTATTCTGTATAATACTACAAAGGTGGATACATGTCATTCATTATATATTTATCAAAGCCCATAGAATGTTCAATCGCCTAAAGTGAACTCTAATGTAAACTATGGACGTGGGTGATAAGGATGTCTTAATGTAGGTTCATCAGTTGTAACAAGGGTACAACATCTGGTGGGGGATGTTGGTGGTGGAGGAGGCTGTATGTGTGTGAGGAGAGGGTGTCTATGAGAACTCTGTGCTTTCTGCTTCAATTTTGCTGTGACCTTAAACTGTTCTCAAAATTAATTTTTTAAAAAATAACCTCAGCCTATAAACAAGGGTTTTGATTTTAGCTGTTTTCCTTTTTTAATTTGTTAACATATTAATTCCACTCCCTTCACAGATGTTTCACTTCATTTTTAGTGACATAAGAAAACAACCTTCACCACAGGAGCCACAAGATGGGTTTGCTGAAGGCAATGCATATTTGTTTACTGACTATTCATTATCATTGGTAAACATCTTTAAGGTTGAATGTTGCAGGCTGAATAATGTCAGATGCTCATTTCTTAACTAAGATCTCTCTGTACCCTAGGGACAATGATTCTCTTGCAAACATCTGAAGAATTTATCCCTTCTCTCATCCCTTTCCTATCCAGAGATAGTGTTCACAGAAGGCCTCTTTCTCCCTTTGTTGAAACTGTATTCTCATGTCTCAGAGTATGCTTCCTTTCCAATTACTTCAAAGAGAGCCTCAGAGTTGCTTGCTTCTAAAGCTCTATCTCTACCTCGTAATCGAACCCAAATCTCAAACCCACTTTTCCAACAAGATCTCTTCATTTGACTATATTAAAAACCAAACTGCTCCTCCACACACACAAAAATTGTTTTCCTTTAATATTCTCCATGAGAGTTAACAGGCTTACAATTCACACAGGTATATTGTTTATTAGCATTAATCGACATCTCATGCGGTACATAGTTTACTTGAATTTTTCTTTTACTCTCTTTCTCCCCCACCACATATGTCAAGTTTACAAAGATAGCTGTGTGTCTCCTTTTTTTCATGGTTATATTCCAAGTGACTAGAACAGTGCTACTAGTGATCAATAAATATTGTACTGAATAAATGGGTGAATCTATCTTTTGTGAAATCAACCTTAAAAATTAGATGATCTTTACTTCTCTTGTAGTCATTTCCTAAAGGTGGAATCTCCAAATAGAAGGTACCTACATTTTTAAGGCTCTTTTAAAAATGCAATGGTTATGGCAGACACTGCAGGAGTCACTAGCTGTGTGGTGCCTGGAACTGCTTGGGCCATCTTGTACAGATCAATATATCTATGATATAAGCAAGGAACGTTAAGAAGAACCTGGGTCCTTGGGGAGCCTGCTTGGCTCAGTCAGTTAAGTGTCTGACTTCTGCCCTGGTCACGATCTCACAGCTCTCGTGAGTTTAAGCCCCACGCAGGGCTCTGTGCTGACAGCTCAGAGCCTGGGGCTGGATTGTGTATCTCTTTCTCATTCTCTCTCTCTCTCTCTAAAAAATAAGAAAACTTTAAAAAAAAAAAAAAAAAAAAGGAGAAGAAGAACCTGGATTCTTGATGGCATGATTGGGATAGTGTCCTGATCAGTTTCCCCTACAGTTTGCCCTACCTATGGAATTCTTGCTAAATGACTTCCAGTAGCTACATATACGCAGTTGGGCTGAACACACATCAATTTTACTATTCTTAGTTTTTAAACATATAGTCTTAAAAGCAGTGATAACCATCATGTCCCATCTGTCAAGTCTGAACAGCTTCTCATTGCTCTTGAAATAAAATCTAAACTCTTTACAATGGCCTATAAATTCTTTCTCACTATGATCAAGTCACACTGGTTTTGTGTGTCTTAACTGCATCTAACATTTTGCTGCCCAAAGGCCTTTGCATTTGCTGTTATTTACCCCAAGTGGTTTTCCTCTGTATGACTGAGTTTATTTTTTTATTCTCAGCTATCAACTCAAAAATTGTACCCCAGTTACTTTCTCCATTATATAGTCATGTTTTTTTCACTGTATTTTTTATAACCTAATTTTTAAAATTTACTTAGTTTCTTATTGTCTCTTCTTTCTCAAATATATTTGTCATGAGAGTACCATCTTTGTTCCGTTCACTGCTGTATCTCTAACACCAATTGGGTACATGTACCCAATTCATGGTCTGTGCTTAAAACATTTTTTGAGGGGCGCCTGGGTGGCTCAGTCGGTTAAGCGTCCGACTTCGGCTCAGGTCATGATCTCACAGTTCGTGAGTTGGAGCCCCGCATCGGGCTCTGTGCTGACAGCTCAGAGCCTGGAGCCTGCATTGGATTCTGTGTCTCCCTCTCTCTCTGCTCCTCCCCTGTTCACACGCTGTCTCTGTCTCAAGAATAAATAAACATTAAAAAAAATAAAAAATAAAATAATTAAAAAAATATTTTTTGAACAAATGAATAAGAATATGTGATGACGAAGATTACATGAAAAAAATGTTTAACTAGATAAAATCATTTTGAATACATATTTTTAAATGCCCACAACAAAAATATTAAAAGAAAAATTATGCTAAGGAAATTTATTTGTCAAATAATTACAGTATTTATTAAGTAAAGAACATGTACAAATGAATAAAAAAATCTAAACATACCAAAAGGCAAATGGGTAAAAGTATGATCAACTAATTCAATAAAGAATTGCTTAGTAATCATAAGAAAATATAGTTTGCACTAAGAAGCAAAAATAATGCAAATAAAATCAAGGAATCATTTTGTCTGAAAAATTAATAATAATTTAGTAATAAAATAAATACTATTGGTAGTGTTCATGTATTGAGTTGCCACTATATTCTAAGAGCTGTTAACCTTTTTATATTTTTACATACATATGTGTAATGAAGAGAAAATGGTCACTGTTAGAAATGTTCAAGTAACAGCAAGAAGGCCAGGATGCCTGGTAGGCAGGAAGTCAAGGAGACCTTGGGAGATGAGGCTTGAGAGACAGTGTTATATACCTGGTAAATAGTGGGCACTTAATGTTTGTTTGAAGAGTAACTATCTTAGTCATGCTACTGAGGGTAATTTTAATTTTTATCTTTTTGCTAATCTACCTTTATATATTTTTGAAACAAAGGCATATTAATTTTATGGTAAGAAATAAGTAATTTAATAAAAATGTATTTAAAAATGGAGTATCATCAAAAGTAAGACACAGTAGATTGTGTTGTGTTAGATACTAAGAATGCCTAGTTTCTTCATAGATACGAAGCAATTCCTTTTCTTTTTCGAGTGGGGGCAAGAGGTGGCAATTGCATCTTTGTTGGGATGCAAGGATAATTTTTCAAGATAATGGACTTGAATGGTGCCACTCATTCGACATACATATATACACTGGAATTTTAAAAAATTCCTGTATAATTAACATAGAGTGTTATATTCATTTCAGGTGTACAATATAATGATTCAACAATTCTATACATTACTCAGTGCTCATTGCAATAGTGTTCTCTTTATCCCTCTCACCTGTTTTACCCATCTCCCTACCCACCTCCCCTCTGGTAACGATTTATTCTCTATGGTTAAGAGTCTTTTTTTTTTGGTTTGTCTATTTTTTTCTTACTTTGTTTTGTTTCTTAAATTCCACACATGGGTAAAGTCATATGGTGTTTGTCTTTCTCTGACTGACTTATTTCACTTAGCATTATACCCTCTAGATCCATCCATGTTGTTGCAAATGGCAAGAGTTTTCTTTTTTTTATGACTGATTAACACACACACACAAACACACACACACACACAAAACACCTTATTCATCCATTCATCTATTGATGGACACTTGGGTTGCTTCCATATCTTGGCTCTTGTAAATAATGCTGCAATAAACATTGGAGTACATCTGTATGTCTTCTTTGGAAAAATACCCATTCATATCTTCTGCCCGTTTTTAATTGGATTATTTGTTTTTTGGGGTGTTGGGTTTTATAAATTCTTTAAATATTTTGGATACTAACCATTTATCAGATATGACATTTGCAATTATCTTCTCCCATTCAGTAGGTTAGCTTTTAGTTTTATTGATTGTTTGCTTCTCTGTGCAGAAGCTTTTTATTTGATAAAGTCCCACTAGTTTATTTTTGCTTTTGTTTCCCTTGTCAAAGAAGACATACCTAGAAAAATGTTTCACAGTTGATGTCAAGGAAATTACAGCCTATGCCTTCTTCTCGGATGTTTATGGTTTCAGGTCTCACATGTAGGGTTTAATTCATTTTGAGTTTATTTTTGTGTATGGTGTAAGAAAGTGGTCTACTTTCTCTTTTGCATGTAGCCTTCCAGTTCCCAGCATCATTTGCTGAAGAGACTATTTTTTTCTCACTGCATATTCTTGCCTCCTTTGTTTTAGATTAACTGACCGTATAATTGTGGGTTTATTTCTGGGCTGTCTATTCTGGTCTATTCATCTATGTGTCTATTTTTGTGCCAGTACCATACTTGTTTTATGTTTATTTTTGACAGAGAGACCGAACATGAGCAGGGGAGGGGCAGGGAGAGAGGGAGACACAATCTGAAGCAGGCTCCAGGCTCTGAGCTGTCAGCACAGAACCCCAAATGGAGCTTGAACTCATGAACCATGAGATCATGACCTGAGCCGAGATCAAGAGTTAGTCGCTTGACTGACTGAGCCACCAGTCACCCCAGTACCATACTATTTTGATTACTACAGCTTTGTAGTGTATTTTGAAATCTGGGATTGTGATACCTCCAGCTTTGTTTTTCTTTTCCAAGATTGCTTTGGCTTTTCAGAGTCTACGAATTTTAGAATGGTTTGTTCTAGTTCTGTGAAAAGTGCTATTGGTATATTGTTAGGGATTGCATTAAATCTCTGGACCACTTTGGGGAGTATGGACATTTTAACAGTATTTGTTCTCCCAATCCATGGGCATTGAATATGTTTCCATTTGTTTTTATCATCTTCAATTTCTTTCATCAGTGTTTTATAGTTTTTAGAGTACAGGCCTTTTCACCTTTTTGGTTAATTTTATTCTCAGGTATTTTATTGTTTTTGGTACAATTGTTAATGGGATTGTTTTCTTGATTTATCTTTCTGCTGCTTCAGATAGATAGATCTGCAACAGATTTCTGTACATTGATTTTGTATCCTGTGACCTTACTGAATTCATTTATCAGTTCTAGTCATTTTTTTTAGTGGAATCTTTAGGATTTTCTATGTATAATAAACTTTCACCATTTCATCTGGAAATGGTGAAAGTTTTAATTCTTCTTTACCAATCTAGATGCATTTTATTCCTTTTTCTTGCCTGATTGCTGTGGCTAGGTCTTCCAGTACTATGTTAAATGAAAGTGCTTTGAGTGGACATCCTTTTCTTGTTCCTGACCTTAGAAGAATAGTTTCAGTTTTTCACCAGTGACTATGATGTTAGTTGCAGGTTTTTCATCTATGGCCTTTATTATGGTGAAGTGTGTTCCCTCTAAATCTACTTTGTTGAGGGTTTTTATCATGAATGGTGTTGTACTTCATCAAATGCTTTTTCTGCATTTCTATTAAAATGATGATAATGGCTTTTATTCTTTCTTTTGCTGATTTTGTGAATCAAATGAATATTGATTTGTGAATATTGAACCATGCTGGGACTAAGTCCCACCAGATTGTGGTGAATGATTTGTTTAAGGTACTGTTGAATTCAGTTTGCTAATATTTTATTGGAGATTTTTGCATCAATGTTCCTCAGAAATATTGGCCTGTAGATTTTTTGTAGTGTGTTTATGAGGTTTTGGTCTCAGGGTAATGCTGGCCTCATGGAGTGAAACTGGAAGCTTTCCTTCCTCTTCAATTTTTTGAAATGGTTTGAGACTAGGTATTAACTCTTTAAATGTTCAGTAGAATTCACCTGTGAAGCTATCTGATCCTGAACTTTTGTTTTTTGGGAATTTTTTGATTACTGACTGAATTTCTGGTAATCAGTCTAGTCACAGTTTCTATTTCTTCCTGATTCAGTTTTGAGAAGTTATGTTTCTAGGAATTTATCCATTTCTTCTAGGTTGTTCAATTTGTTGGCATATCATTTTTCAAAATATTATCTTCTAATCCTTGATACAAGGCAATTCTTTTCAGTATGTTTATATTTCTTCCTTTCATCTCCTTATCATGTATCCCTTATTTTCATAGCCTAATTTGATGTGATCTAAAATACTGAAATCTCCTTTAAAATTTTTTTATTTTAATGTTTACTTATTTTGAGAGAGATAGAGAGCAAGCGGGTAGAAGGGCAAAGAGAGGGAGACAGAGAATCCCAAGAAGTCTGCTTACTGTCAGTGCAGAGCCTGATTTGGGGCTTGAACTCACAAACTATGAGATCATGACCTGAACCAAAATCAAGATTCAGACACTTGACCAACTGAGCCACCCTGGTGCCCCTGAAATCTTTATACTAATGACCCTATCATTATATCCAACATAGTTTAATGAAAGAAGCATTTAATTTTAGAGACTGTCCAACTTTGGACAAATATTATGTTAGTCCTTAGTTCTTCCTCTACTCAGAAGTTGGTAATGAAGTTAAATGACTTCTTTGAATTATCAGAAGATATCTAAATGCAATACGTTTAGGCTTTCTGACATCCTTTACTTCAAATGCAATCTGATTATTATTGTGCCCAGCCACGGATACTTTACATGCCTTAGATTTCCACTGTTCCATTTTCATTTTTAAATTTTTATACTTTGAACTATTCTCAGATCCATCCTTGGGCTGATCATAGGCAAATATGGCATTCACCAGTTCAGAACATATCTCCTTTTTGTGGTTTAACCTGATTCCATTTTGGTATTATTTGAAGAGTTGCAAATGCTGTTTTTACATTCTTCATTTGGCATTTAAGCAAAATCTTACTCTGTAAATCAGCTGTTTTCACTTATAAGTGATGCATGTAAACTATTTTAGAAGTGAATGGAAAAAAATCTATTTAAAGAAGATGCCCATCCCCAACTTCCTTACCAATTGTTGTTATGTAAAAAATAATTTAGAAAAAAAGAAACAAAAATGGTAAAGTGATATAATGGGTGCATTCAATATTTACTAGGCCATTTATTAGCCATTCCCAAAATTTAACTTCAAGGAAACCTAATACATTAAGCTAAATCTTGTATCTATTTTTTATTTCTTCATTGTATTCAACATCTGTCCTTTTTTATTGCTGTGTATATTTTTATGAAATACTTATACAAGTTGGTCAGAGAGGGTCTGTTTATGCAAATGATAGCACACCTTTGTTCTCTGAACTGTATTATGAATAAATTAACCACTGAAACACTATATGTGGCCACTTTAATACAAAGCTTTTGAGCTTTGCAGTAAGAAGTTATGTAGTAAGAAGGCAAAGAAAGCTGTATACTTACTTCATAAAACCTCATTCCTTCTTTTGTACTGTTTAATAGAAGACACTTTAAACATTATTACCATGGATTTGTCACTCATCTCTATGCTAGTAATTGTTAATAGAGGAAAATATTCCGTATCAAATGTTCATTGTGGTCCAGCAATTAAAAATAATTTAAAGAAGTTAGGATTATAGTGTTTTAATGAGCACTTGTGTGATTATAAATGTTCTTGTACCATTTACTGAATATCTATTTGAGGTGAGGCATAGGATAGAGTATAATTTCATGTTCACAATAGCTCTGATGCATGTTTTAAAGTCTATTCTGAGGGAGGGGTGGGTGGGTGATGGGTATTGAGGAGGGCACCTGTTGGGATGAGCACTGGGTGTTGTATGGAAACCAATTTGATAAGAAATTTCATATTAACAAAAATTTTTTTTAAAGTCTATTCTATTGGCAATAACACGGGGCCTCAGGGAGGACTAAGGCCACATAGCAGTGAATTATTTACATATTCGTGTTTCCAACTCTTCAAAATAAGCTATCTAGCAGCAGGACTCTGTATGGTTAAAAGTCTGGGTTCTGGATTTAGGTTTTGCTAATTTCTTGTTGTCTAGCTTTTGAAAAAATACTAAACTTCTCTGTCCTCTGTAAGTGGGGATAAAAATACACTAATATCATGAAACACCTAGAATAGTGCTTAGCACATAATTAACACTCTGGAAATCTTAGGTGATTTTATATTTATGTATTTAGGTGTCATTAATGTTCATCACAGAAGAAATCCATCTTACTCTTACTCCCATGGGTGAGGCACTCTATACGTGTGTTCTAATGTCCTTAGTGTTCAGCATCTCTGTGCATTCATGGGACTATGGGACAGGTGCAAGTGCTCTCAGAAGTGGCTTCTAATACTTCCAGCTGGAGTCTTGCATGGAAGAGATTCAAGGAAATTCATACTATGTAATATTTTTAAAATTTCCTTCCTCCCTTCCTTCCTTCCTTCCTTCCTTCCTTCCTTCCTTCCTTCCTCCCTCCCTCCCTCCCTTCCTCCCTCTCTCCCTCTCTTTTCTTTCTTTCTTTCTTTCTTTCTTTCTTTCTTTCTTTCTCTTTATTTTATTTTATTGTCATTTTTTATTATTTAAAAAATGTTTTAATATTTATTTTGAGAGACAGAATGTGTATGCAAGTGAGCAGGGGAGGGGCAGAGAGAGAAGGAGAGTGAGAGTCCCAAACAGGCTCTGTGCTGTCAGTGTGGAGCCCAACATGGGGCTCCATCTCACATCTGTAAGATCATGACCTGAGCTGAAATCAAGAGTCGGATGCTTAACTGACTGAGCCACCCTGGCGCCCCACATAATATGTAATATTGATTTGAGGATTACATCAGGCTTTTTTTTTTTATAGGAAATCTCCTCTTGCTGTATTAAATATCTAGTGTATATGGTTCTCATTATTGGTAATGTCACGTAAATTTTCTAGAATTGTTATACAATATGGGAAAATATCAAGTTTCTTTTGTAGTGAGTGGTGAGGTTTCTGAGAATGTCAAATTTTCTCATGTAGGTACTAATCGTAAATCTTTTGTGAGCAGACAACAATAGGCTGTACAAGTGTGGGCTTCTCTCAGTGTCTTTGGAGGAGCCTGTAGTGGTGAGGGGCGCTGAAGCTTATAATGAAGCTTAAACTTTGTTATCTTCACAGTAAATCAACTTTGGAGTAAGGCCATATAAAATATATTTTCAATTTTAATCATTTATTTGTTTTTATTTTAGTATTTTAATTTCTGTGTTCTAAAATTGACTATGGGTAATAGGATCAAAAAGGATTTAAGACTGTGGAGTGAGAAATGTAGTGGTCATGGGTTTTGTTTTTCCTTGTTTAGGAACTACATGTCCAGTCCAAGCTTTCTATTTCTAAAATTCAGTCATGGGTGAGAAAGGAAATCAAGATAATGCTGAGAAATTTTATCACAAGCATTTGAAAACTTAATTCAATCCATATAACTAAGAGTATTCAGTAAAGATAAAGAATGCAGATACTTTGGAGATAAGACTACAAAATTGGTTATCCTCACACAGAAATACATTTTTCCAAAGGTTGGCAAGTATATTGAAACAAATAGGTGCTCAATGAATCTTTAGTGAAGAGGAAGGATCTGGACCACTAGGGACCTCTCCAGTTATTACACAATTTCAGGAGGATGGCCACATCTCTGCACAATAATAGCTAACCTTCACATAGGCTTACTGTCTAATAGGTCCTGTCATAAGCTTCCTCATATTAACTTATTTAATTTCTAAAACAACTCATAGAGAAAGGTAGTATTACCCTATGCATTTTATAGATAAGGACACTGAGGCATAGAGCGACTGCCTCATTTGTCACACAGACATTATGTGGCAGAACTGGGATTTTAACCAGAACCATGTGACACCCGAGTCTGCGCTCTTTATCATGTGCTAAGATAAAAGGGCAAAAGCTTCTTGTTGTTGATTATGAAATAACCCTGGTAAGTTTGTAGAGAAAGCTTTACAGATATATTTTTTTAAACATCCTATTTAAACAAAAATGTAAACTCTTTTAGGGAAGAAAAGTAGGATATTCAAATAAGGATTTATTCATGCGCCTGGTAGCTCAGTTGGTTAAGCACCCGACTTCAGCTTAGGTCATGATCTTGTGGTTCATAGGTTTGAGCCCCACGTCCGGCTCTGTGCTGACAGCTCGGAGCCTGAAGCCTGCTTCAGATTCTGTGTCTCCCTCTCTTTCTGACACTCCCTTACTGGTGTTTTCTCTCTCTCTCAAGCGCGTGCACACACACTCTCTCTCTCAATAATAAATAAACATTAAACAAATTTTAAAAAATAATAATAATAAAATCAGGATTTATTTAGGGGTACCTAGGTGGCTCAGTCAAGCGTCTGACTTCGGCTCAGGTCGTGATCTCACAGTTTGTGGGTTCCAGCCCCGTGTCAAGCTCTGTGCTGACAGCGCAGAGCCTGAAGCCTGCTTTGGATTCTGTTTCTCCTTCTCTCTCTGTCCCTCCCCTGCTCATGCTCTGTCTCTCTCTCTCTCAAAAATAAATAAACATAAAAAAATTTAAAAATTTTTAAATAAGGATTTATTTAATGAACTCTTACTAGAAAAGTTTTGTTAATTTTTCTCAGGATGTTATATCATGACATAATAGTATTGTATTGTATTGTATTATATTTATTATATTATATTATATTTATTATGTATATTATATATATTATATTATATTATATTATATTATATTATATTATATTATATTATATTCACACTGGAAAAATCACCCTACTTAGCCCAGCTATAGACTATATGATGTGTGGTTGCTTTGGCCATGTTATCTCTGAAAATAAATTTGTAGATGATTAATATTTGTCTTCTCATCAAATCATTATTTATTTTTAGGCAATTCATGCCAGATGAAAGGCTATTTTGTAGCAGAGACAACCCTTGTCTGCTTGCTGTGAGGTATGTGGCATTCTAGCAGCCTCTTGTACTAAGTAGTGCTAAATCTTTGGTAATGCTTTTAATCTCAATGGGCCAGAGTCCTCACATGGAAAATGCTTTGTACAGTTTATTTCAGCTTGAAAAATTCCTATGATGCCTCCAGAATAAATAAATAACCAAATTAGAAAATAAAAGAGTGAATTTAAAAATGCATGTAGATTAAGAAAAACTATATAGTTAGGGTGCCTGGTGGCTCAGTCAGTTAAGTGTCTGCCTCTTGGTTTTGGCTCTGGTCATGATCTCCTGGTTTGTGAGTTCAAGCCCTGCATTGGGCTCTGTGCTGACAGTGTGGAGTCTGCTTGGGATTCTCTTTCCCTCTCTCTTTGCCCCTCCCCTGCTCTCGCTCTCTCTCTCTCTCAAAATAAATAAATAAATACAAGAAAAACTATACAGTTTATATTTAATAGGGAATTCTAAGACATTTATTTATTAATTTGTAAAGTTGAAATTAGAAAAGGGCTAAATTTAAAGAGTGCCTAAAATCAGCAATGATTATTACAAATGTAGACTCTAAATAAATATATGTAGACTCTGGGAGCATTTGGGAGGGAAAAAGTTAGAAACATTTTTAAGAAATAAGATTAAACATATGACAAATACCTTTGATAGACCAACAGAAATTTAGTAGGAGATCATCACTTTACTTTTATTATACTCTTACCTGATTTTTATTTTTGTCTATGAATACTTTTTATTTTTGTCAAACATGAGAACACTATGCCCACCGTTTTGCACCACACTTTTATCACTACAAAATATGCCTTGGAAATAATTCCTTAGCACATCCTACCACTTCCTTTAGACAGCTGAATGGTACTCTGTCCTATCAATCTGTAATCAGTTTTTAGTTGGTTCCATATTTATAAACTTGATATCGTTTCCAGTCTTTTAATATCATAAACAATGCTGCAAGTAATATACTATCACAAATATTTTCCTCATCTGTGTGAATATAACTGTAGGAAAAATTCCTATATCCAAAGGACAGAATACATAAAGATATTTTTTTGTTTGTATTTTAAGGAAATTAAAACGTAATTGTTTTATTTATTTATTTATTTATTTAATCAGCCAATGTCATTTAACTAGTTATCTGTTGAAGCTAGGGATTGTTCTATACACACATCTATGTAGTATGTATATGTGTGTGTATGTATGTATGTATGTATGTATAAGGATACTTCCTCAACTGTTGAGAAGGTTAGTGGCTAACACCTTTGCTGTGAGTTTTCTGCAGTTCAATGACTCCCTTCTGCTCAATACTACTCCCTTTGCCACCTAAGGATTCTGTTCCCCAGAACATTCTTTGGTAAACTGCTTTTGTGAAACTCTCCATTTCAGTGAGTGTTTCCTGAGGAACCTGAGCTAAGACACTGCCTACTTGTGCCCAGCAGGGACCCTGGAACTAGGGGTCAGACATTCACAACCGGAGGGGAGGCTTTTGAATGGGACTTGGCTCTCCTTCAGCTCTTACTACCTCCTTCTCCTGTGTGATGGCTCATGGATAGTTCCCCATGTGGAGATACTGGAAAGAGAAGGAGGGAGAATAAGCTTTACCATCTTCCTTTCTACCTTCCCCAGGTGTAGTCATGAGTGGCTCAGGCTTTCTTAGGGGAAGCTCCTGCCAGACTTGCTCTCAATGAGTTTTTATCTCACATAGATATTGGCATTTATACATACATACTTTCACACAAACATATAAAATATACACATACGTACTTATATTTGCAGTTATACTTCTGTGTATACATAGTTGTTATCATTGTTTAGAACTGTTTTTAATGCATCTGTACTCATCAAACTTTTCTGTCTTTTATGGTTTGAATATGAAGAAAAGCCTCTCCACTAAAATCCTTTCATACTTTCATAAGAAAATTTAGTTTTTCATTTTATCTACATTAAATATTTGATATATTTGGGATTTATCAACATCCAAGGAATTAGGTAAGAATACAGTTGATTTTTTTCTTTTTTAAATAGCAAAACAATTGTCAAAATAGATATCCACACTTTCTTATGTATTGGATAGTTTGCCATTTTCCTTTATTGTAAAGGCTGCCTTATTATATATAAATTTCTCTTTTTGGATCTATTTCTGAATGCCTCCATTTCATTGATCTTTTAAAAAAATTTTTTTTAACGTTTTATTTATTTTTGAGACAGAGAGAGACAGAGCATGAACAGGGGAGGGGCAGAGAGAGAGGGAGACACAGAATCGGAAGCAGGCTCCAGGCTCTGAGCCATCAGCCCAGAGCCCAACACAGGTCTCGAACTCACGGACCGCGAGATCGTGACCTGAGCTGAAGTCGGACGCTTAACCGACTGAGCCACCCAGGCGCCCCTTCACTGATCTTTTTTATTTGCTAATGTTGTACAGCTTTAATTACTGTAATTATGGAATTGATGTAAATATCTGATAAAGCTAGTCCTTTATTACTTGTATATTTACCTATTCCTATCTTTATTTTTCTACACAAATTTTACAGTAAGCTTGTCTTATTCCCTCAAAAAAACATATTTGTATTTTTATTGGGATCACATTGCATTTATAAAATAACTGAAGAAAAGTAAACACAAAGGGGTGCCTGGGTGGCTCAGTTGGTTGAGCATCCAACTTAGGCTCAGGTTATGATCTCACATTTTGTGAATTCAAGCCCCGCATCAGGCTCTCTACTGTCAGCACAGAGCCTGCTTTAGATCCTTGGTCCTCTCTCTCTCTCTGCCCCACCCATGCTCACGCTCTCTCTCTCAAAAATAAAAATAAAAACATTTTTAAAAATTTTAAAAAAGGGAAAGTAAACACTAAACCTTCTTTTCTGAAAAAAGATGTATACATTGCTATATTTATTCAACTTTATTTAAAGTCTCTTTGGCTATAGTTTTCATTATATAATTGACACATTTAAGTTTATTCCTAGATATTTTATTGTTGTTGCTGTTGTAAATCAAATCTTTTACTACATATTTCTAATAGGTTATAAAGAAAGTCATTGTAGGAAAGCTATTGATGTTGATATTTGCAAATTAATCTGTATCTAGCCATCTTAATTATTATTTACAGCTGAATATCAGTTGATATCCTTGAGTTTACAGACATACAATTTTACCATCTGAAATAAATGACATTTTATCTCTTATTCTTCAATTTTTATGACTCTTCTTTTTCCAAATTACTTTGTCCAGTTCTTCAAGAGTTATGGTAATAACTTAAGGTAGTGGGCATGCTTATCTTGTTCCTAATGTTAGTGAGAATATTAATATAGTTTCCCTGTTAGGTATGATGAATTTTGAGTTTGAAAAAATTTATTTTATTATGTTAAAAAATCTATCCTTCAAGTTTTATGAAAATTGTATTTTTAATCAGTAATGGATGTTTAATTTTATCACATGTCTTTTGGCATCTATAGTGATGATTAAATGGTTTATTTCCTTTGACCTTTTAGTTTTATCAATTATAGTTGATTTCCTAACAATGAAAATTTTTTGGAAAAACCCCTCTGAGTCACAGTGAATTATTCCTTTTACAAGCTGCTAGATTCTGTTAAATAATCTTTACATTAACATCAATACTTGGGAGGGGGCCAACATGATGGAGAAGTAGGGGGATCTGAACTTCCCTTATCTCTCAAACAAAGAAGTGTTGAAGCCAAAGGACTTTGAACTCTGAGAGTCCGGGAGGAAAACAGACAGTGGCTTCCAGCGACCCACCAGGACAACCTGACTGGCCAAAGGTACATGATTGTGATCTGGGAGAGATAAAATGAATGGAGGGGAGGGATCTCCTGTGGAGAGGCAAAGAGAAGAGAAAGAAACGGTACAGAAGCATAGGACTGTATCTGGACAAGAGAAAAACCTCGGACAAGGATGGAGAATGATCCAGTCTCTAACTACAAGGCTTTTTCCAGACTGGGGCCACCTGTCTGGATCGCAACCTGGGGAGGAGGGGTGCCAGCCCCTGGGTGGGTGGCTAGGTCAGGGGCGCAGTCCACAGTGGGAGAAAGTGATCCCCTCCCTGGAGAGCTGTGGAACAGGGCAAAGCCTGCCTGCCTGCACCTGCCAGCCAGGGACCACATACTGGGTGGCATGGAGTGGCACTCCCCCAGTACCAGGGTGCACAGAACAAGAGTTTGAATTCCAGCTAAGTGCCAGACACAGGAGTCAGAGGAGCGAGACAAACTGCCTTGTTTGTGCCCATGGCACAGTGAGGATGGCTCAAATAGAGTGGTTTGGGACACTGGGTCTGTGGAGGAGAGACTGGGGGGGTCGTCATTTTTCTCCCCACCACCACCAAGTCAGGGCCTCAGGGATCAGACCTCAAGGCCCACAGTGGAGGTGGGACCTGCCTACACTAAACCACACCCCTCCGTACCTGGTAACTGCTTATCTATTGGAGCTGGATAGACACTGAGGAACCAGGCAGCCCCTCCTCCAGACCAGTACTGTTGCATTGCCTGGTTTAATTCTCGGACAGTTCTTATTATATAGATACATTCTTCCTTCCTTTTCTACTTCTTATCTCTTCCCTCCTCTAGTCTGGTTACTCTGGTTGTTGGTTTGTTTAAGCAGACATATTTAATCCATTCTCTTGATACATGTCCCACACATCCTTCTTTATTCTCCATTCTCTCTTTCTGGATTAAGCTGTATAGTTTCTCTGGTCCATTTTTATTCTTTCTTTTTCCCTGCCCCTATCTGGGGAAGGAAACAAATATTGAAATCCAGCAGGCACAGAGAACTCCCTTCAGACATAACTTGTATCAATCTTCTACACAATATATCATAGTGAAACTGGCAAAACACAAAGATAAAGAGAGAATTCTGAAATCAGCTAGGGATAAACGGGCCTTAACATATAAGGGTAGACACACAATGGTAGTAGCAAACCTGTCTACTGAAACTTGGCAGGCCAGAAAGGAGTAGCAAGAAATTTTGAATGTGATGAACAGGAAAAATATGCAGCCAAGAATTATTTATCCAGCAATCCTGTCATTCAGAATAGAAGGAGAAATAAAGGTTTTCCCAAACAAACAAAAACTGAAGGAATTCATCATCAATAAATGAGCCCCACAAGAGATCCAAGGGGGACTCTGTGAATGAAATGTTGCAAGGGCCACAAAAGACAAAAGACATCACTATAAGTGTGAAACCTACAGATAACACAAAGACTCTAAACCCATATCTTTCAATAATAACACTGAATGTAAATGGACTAAATTCTCCAATCAAAAGACATAGGGTATCAGAATGGATAGGAAAATAAGACCCATCTATCTGCTGTCTACAAGAGACCCATTTTAGACCAGAGGACACCTTCAGATTGAAAGTGAGGGGATGGAGAACCATCTGTCATGCTACTGGAAGTCAAAAGAATGCTGAAGTAGCCATACTTATATCAGAAAAACTAGATTTTAAACTAAAGCCTGTAGCAAGAGAGGAAGAAGGGCATTATATAATAATTATGGGGTCTATCCATCAAGAAGAGCTAACAATTGTAAATGTCTATGCACCGAATACGGAAGCCCCCAAATATATAAAACAATTAATCATAAACATAAGCAATCTTATTGGCAAGAATGTGGTAACCAGGGACTTTAATACTCCACTTATGACAACGGACAGATCATCTAGACAGAAAATCAATAAAGAAACAATGGCCCTGAATGATATACTGGACCAGATGGACTTGACAGACATATTTAGGACTTTTCATCCTAAAGCAGCAGAATAAACATTCTTCTCTAGTGCACATGGAACATTTTCCAAGATAGATCACATACTGGGTCACAAAACTACCCTCAATAAATATAAAAGAATTGAGATCATACCATGCATATGTTCAGATCACAATGCTATGAAACTTGAAATCAACCTCAGGAAAAGGTTTAGAAAACCTCCAGATGCATGGAGGTTAAAGAATATCCTACTAAAGAATGAATGGGTCAACCAGGCAATTAAAGAAGAAATTAAAAAACATATGGAAACAAATAAAAATGAAAACACAATAAGCCAAACCCTTTGGGATGCAGCAAAGGCAGTCCTAAGAGAAAATACATTGTAATCCAGGCCTATCTCAAGAAACAAGAAAAATCCCAAATACAAAATCTAACAGCACTCCTAAAGGAACTAGAAGTAGAACAGCAAAGAAACCCCAAACCCAGAAGAAGAAAAATAATAAAGATAAGAGCATAAATAAACAGCATAGAATAGAAAAACAAAACAAAACAAAACAAAACAGTAGAACAGATCAATGAAACTAAGAGTTGGTTTTTTGAAAAAATAAAATTGATAAACCTCCAGCCAGGCTTCTCAAAAAGAAAAGAGGACCAAAATAGATAAAATCACAAAAGAAAATGGATTTATTGCAACCAATCCTTCAGAAATACAAGCAATTATCAGAGAATACTATGAAAAATTATATGCCAACAAACTGGACAACCTGGAAGAAATGGACAAAGTCCTAAACACCCACACACTACCAAAACTCAAACGGGAAGAAATAGAATTTTGAACAGACCCATAACTAGTAAAGAAATGGAATCAGTTATCAAAAATCTCCCAACAAATAAGAGTTCTGGACCAGATGCCTTCCCTGGGGAATTCTACCAGACATTTAAAGCAGAGTTAATACTTATCCTTTTCAAGTTGTTCCAAAAAACAGAAATGGAAGGAGAGCTTCCGGACTCATTCTATGAAGCCAGCATTACCTTGATTCCCAAACCAGACAGAGACTCCACAAAAAAGAAGAAATACAGGCCAATATCCCTAATGAACATGGATACAAAAATTCTCAACAAGATACTAGCAAATCTAATTCAACAACATATAAAAAGAATTATTCACCATGATCAAGTGGAATTCATTCCCAGGCCACAGGGCTGGTTCAGTATTTGCAAATCAGTGTGATACATCACATTAATAAAAGAAAGGATAAGAATCATATGATCCCAGGGGCACCTGGGTGACTCAGTTGGTTAAGCATCAGACTTCACCTCAGGTCATGATCTCGCGGTTCATGAGTTCGAGCCCTGTGTCAGGCTCTGTCCTGACACCTCAGAGCCTGAAACCTGCTTCGGATTCTGTGTCTGCTTCTCTCTCTGCCTTTCCTCTGCTCATGTTCTATCTCTCTCTCAAAAATAAATAAACATTAAAAAAACATTAAAAAAGAACCATATGATCCTGTCAATAGATGCAGAAAAAGCATTTGACAAAATACAACATCCTTTCTTAATAAAAACCCTCAAGAAAGTTGGGATAGAAGGAACGTACTTAAACATCATAAAAGCCATATATGAAAAGCTCACAGCTAATATCAATCTCAATGGGGAGAAACTGAGAGCTTTCCTCCTGAGATCAGGAACACAACAGGGATGTCCACTGTCACTCACCACTGTTGTTTAACATAGTGTTGGAAGTCCTAGCATCAGCAATCGGACAACAAAATGAAATAAAAGGCATCAAAATTCGCAAATAAGAAGTCAAACTTGCACTTTTCACAGACGACATGACACTCTACATGGAAAACCTGAAAGACTCTACCAAAGACTGCTAGAACTGATACATGAATTCTGCAAAGTCGCAGGGTAAAAATCAATGTACAGAAATCAGTTGTATTTTTATACACCAATAATGAAGAGAAATAAAGAAACTGATCCCATTCACAATTGCACCAGGAACCATAAAATACCTAGGAATAAACCGAACCAAAGATGTGAACGATCTGTGTGCTGAAGACACAGAAGGAAATTGAAGAAGACACAAAGAAATGGAAAAACATTCCATGCTCATGGATTAGAAGAATAAATATTGTTAAAATGTCAATACTACCCAAAGCAATCTACACATTCAATGCAATCCCAATCAAAATACACCGGCATTATTCTCAAAGCTAGAAGAAACAATCCTAAAATTTGTATGGAACCACAAAAGACCTTGAATAGCCAAAGTAATATTGAAGAAGAAAACCAAAGCGGGAGGCATCATAATCCCAGACTTTAGCCTCTACTACAAAGCTGTAATCATCAAGACAGTATGGTATTGGCACAAAAACAGATACATAGACCAATGGAATAGAATATAGACTCCAGAATTGGACCCACAAATGTATGGCCAACTAATCTTTGACAAATCAATGGGCTACTGACGGAATGGGAAAAGGTATTTGCAAATGGCATATTGGATAAAAGGCTAGTATCCAAAATCTACAAAGAACTCACCAAACTCAACACCCGAAAAACAAATAATCCAGTGAAGAAATGGGCAGAAGACATGAATAGACATTTTTACAAAGAAGACATCCAGATGGCAAACAGACACATGAAATGATGTTCAATGTCACTCATCATCAGGGAAATACAAATCAAAGCCACACTGAGATACCACCTCACACTGGTCAGAATGGCTAAAATGAATAAATCAGGAAACTATAGATGCTGGCAAGGTTGTGGAGAAACAGAACCCTCTTGCACTACTGGTGGGAATGCAAACTGGTGGAGCTGCTCTGGAAAATAGTGTGGAGGTTCCTCAAAAAATTAAAAATAGAACCACCCTATAACCCAGCAATAGCACTGCTAGGAATTTACTCAAGGGAGACAGGAGTGCTGATGCATAGGGGTACATGTACCCCAATGTTTATAGCAGCACTTTCAACAATAGCCAAATTATGGAAAGAGCCTAAATGTCCATCCACTGATGAATGGATAAAGAAGGTGTGGTTTATATATACAATGGAATACTACTTGACAATGAGAAAGAATAAAATCATGCCATTTCCAGCAATGTGGATGGAACTGGAGGGTATTATGCTAAGTGAAATAAGTCAGTCAGAGAAAGAAAGATATCATATGTTTTCACTCATATTTGTATCTTGGGAAACTTAACAGAAGACCATGGGGAAAGGGATGGGGGAAAAAAAAGTTACAAACAGAGAGGCAAACCAAAAAAGATTCTTAAATACAGAGAACAAACTGAGAGTTGGTGGGGGGTGGGGGAAAGGGGAAAGTGGGTGATGGGCATTGAGGAGGGCACTTGTTGGGAGGAGCACTGGGTGTTGTATATAAGCCAATTTGACAATAAATTATATTTAAAAAAATAAAGTAAAAACTCTTTCAAAAAATCGATACTTGCATGTGAGATGGATCTATAATTTTAAAAGATACGATCAGTTTTGTTGCCAAGGTTTTACTGTGTGTCAGTCTGGAATCTTAATTGGAAGAAATGGAAACTTATCTAACAGTAGTAGAAAAGGGATTCATAAAAACATTTGGGAGGCTCAGAAGACATCTGGGAATATTGAGAACTAGACTGGGAGTTGAGAACTGGACTTGGCCAGAGCAGTAACCCAAAGACACTCTCTAGTATAGTGTAGAGAAGAAGATGGCACCTCTGCCACTACTGAGTGCCAGACATTGTAACTTGAATGGCCCATTCGTGAACACGGGACGTGTTCCTAAAGGTGCCTCCAGATCTGTTGCCACTGTTGTCTCTGGAAAACAGAAATGGCTACAACCAATTCTGCCATTTTATTCTGCTGTTAGATTTCATTTGATACGGGTTCTGGTACTCGGGTCGCTGGCTCACTCACAGTCTACCCCGTGTACATTTGCCGACTAGAACCTAGGTTTTTTGCAGCTCTAGCTGCAAAGGAGGCTGGGAAACTGAGTGTCAGGCATTTACGGTTTCTATAGCAGAAGTGGCTGCCTTGGTGAATGGAGGATACCTCAGTCAATGCAGAAGGTTCCAATGTTGACTGACAAAACCAGCAGTCTCAGTCCAGGAAAAGTAAGAATTTCTCTGTTTCTATTTTCTCTCTGTTATTCTCTCCAGAATAAGTAAAGTATTACTAAAATTATTTATTTGAGTAACTGATAATTTGTATAAATTGTCTGAATGATTTGTGAAATTGTGTTTTATCTGGTGTCATTTTAGAAGCACGTCTTTGACCACCTGCTCATTTTTTTCCTATTATAATCAATCTGAATTTTCTTTTTTTAAAATTTCTAATATGGTATTTGTAGTTTCTGAACACAACAGATTTTAAAATTCAGATATTCAAATGTTTTGAATAGAATGGAGTATTTAGTTTTTATTATTGCCATTTCTGGTACATAAATGTGGTTATTTTTTCTCTCATTTAGATTTTTTATTGTTGCTTGGGGGATTTTTCCTTTGATTAGCTGTGCTGCTAGTGGTTGATTGGTTAATTTGTTTTGTTTATAAAAGTAGATCATGGACTTATTATTTAGTTTGTTTTTCCCTTGCTCTTATCTGGTATTATTTCCTGACTTTATCATGTTGATTTCTTCCTTCTGCTTTCCTCATGTTTTTGCTGTTAATAGTCTTTTTCAAACGTATTGGATCAAATGTTTAGATGAATTTATTTGAATTTGCTCTTTTTCTTGTTTTCCAAGAATTTTTATATATAATATTTACATTATTGTTATCTTCTAGATATTCTGCAATTTTGATTCTGAGTTTTTTCTTATTTATACATTTGTTAGTGGTTTGGAATTTTTATGTTCTGTTGGTATTATTTTTAATTTTATTACATTGGGATTAGAGAATGTATGATAAGTAGCTTTGATAATTTACTGAACTTTATCATTTATTGATTTTTGTCTACTTTTTAACATTTTATTATGAGAATTTGCAAATATGCAGTGAAGTTAACCAAATTTTACATTGGACCCCTTATGTAAATTGTGCCATTTTAATATACTCACTTTTTTCACATATCTATCATTCTATAAATCAGTCTATACATCCATCCATCTTATTTTTTCATGCATTTCAAAGTAAATTGTAAAAATCTGTCCATCTCTAAATATTTTAGCATGCATTTCATTAACTAGAGTTCAGCACTCATTCAGAGACTTCTTTTTTCCTCTTGGGGTAAAATTCACCAATAACAATGTTCAAAAGTCTTAATGTACATTAGCTGAAACTTGACAAATTGGTACACTGGTGTAATACAGACATATTAAAATATAGAATGTTACCATCCCCTTAGAAATTTCCCTCATGTCCCTTCCCAGTTAATTTCCACCTTCCACCCTTAGAAGCATCCATTATTCTAATACTTTTCTACCACAGTTTAGTTTGCCTATTGTCTAAATGTGTGGATTAAACCGTATGTGCTCTTTTGTATGACTTTTTTGCTCGGAGCATGTTTTGGAGATTCATTCATGTTGTTACATGTATTAATAACTTCTTTTTTATTACTATGAAGTTTTCCATTATAGGATTATGCCAAATTTCTTTATCCAGTCTCCTATCAATGCACACCTGGATGTTTCTACTTTAGGGAGATTATTACTAAGTCAGCTGTGAAACATTCTTATGAAAATCTAGGCACATGTTGCCATTTCTCTTGGGTTTTGTCAATTTTATATCCATTACCACATGAAAAGTCGTATTTATATATTTTTGTGTTATTTAGTTACATTAGATAGTATTTATACATCTTTAGCTTGTCTGTCATAGATTGGTTAAGTGTTATGCGTTGAATTGTATCCTCCATAAAAGATGTTGAAGTTCTGAACTTCAGTGCCTGTGTATTTAACCTTGTTTAGAAATAAGGCTTTTGCAGATGATCAAGTTAAGAAAAGATCCAGAATGACTGTTTCCTTACAAAAGAGGGAAATTTAGACACAGAGACTGAGACACAGGGAAAATACCATTGGAAGATTGCAGGTGTGCTGCTACAAGCCAAGGAACACCAAAAGATTTCTGGCAAACAGCCAGAAACTAGGAGAGAGGCATGGAACAGACTCCTCCTAAGAGCGTTAAGAAGGAACCAACCTAGGGGTGCCTGGGTGGCTCAGTTGGTTGAGCGTCTGACTTTAGTTCAAGTCACAATCTCGCAATTGACAAGTCTGAGTCCTGCATCGGGCTCTGGCCTGGCAGCTCCGGAGCCTACTTCAGACTCTGTGTCTGCCTTTTTCTCTGCTCCTTCCCCGCTCACGCTCTTGTCTCTCTCTGTCTCAAAAATAAATAAACATTAAAAAATTTTTTTTAAAAAGGAAGGAACCAACCCGCCGACACCTGTATTTCAGACTTTCGGCCTCTAGAATTGTTTGATGATGCATTTCTCTTGTTTAAGTCACCCAGTCTATGGTACTTTGTTATAGCTGTCCTAGAAAATGAATATGAGGCAAGTTGAAGTTTCTGAATGTTGTTTCCTCTGTATTCATCCTTGCATAAAATTTATTTTAATTTTGCTGTACAATTTTCAACACTATTTTATTCATGTGTAAAGATTCACAGCAAATGAATCTTCATTTTTACTTGGCCTTTGTTATAATGAAGTTTTCTTCCTTTTTTTTTTCATTTAATGCTTTTTGTCTTATATTCAATTTTGGTTGATATTAATACCTTGACCAATTCTTTTTCTTTGCACTTGTCTGCCATGGCATTTCCTGTTCTCTTACTTTTAGCCTCCTTTAATTGCTCTTTTAAAAAATATGTATTTCAGGGGCGCCTGGGTGGCACAGTCGGTTAAGCGTCCGACTTCAGCCAGGTCATGATCTCACGGTCCTTGAGTTCGAGCCCCGCGTCAGGCTCTGGGCTGATGGCTCAGAGCCTGGAGCCTGTTTCCGATTCTGTGTCTCCCTCTCTCTCTGCCCCTCCCCCGTTCATGCTCTGTCTCTCTCTCTGTCCCAAAAATAAATAAAAACGTGGAAAAAAAATAGTTTTAAAAATATGTATTTCATATGTTGCAAATAGATAGGTTTTTTTAAATGATCTACCTGAGGTGTATACCTTTCACTTAACCTTTAGATAACATATGTACTTATTGCTGAGAAATTTGAAATCTCTTTCCAAAATGCTTTTGATCCCACATGCCATTTTACAGTTCAGAACTCTAGGATTTTGTGCATGGGTTAGTATTACCTGGTGACAAGAATTCATTAATTTGAGATATATAAACTGGAAGCCTGGCTTTCTGTTTTAGTTGGTACATCTCAGGATCCCCAAATTCCTTTGTTTACAGAAGTTTTGGAAATTAAGTATATGTATATACATATTTAAAGTAATAAAAGAGGCCTATATTATTCAAGATAGAGTAAAATAATATAGCGAGTTTGGATTTTTTTGAAGCCTCATGATACTTCATCTCCCAGCAGTGCAAGTTGCTGTTGCTCTTTCTCTCTTTTAAATTTCCCCTTTGAAACAACTCTCATGGCTTTTCTCTTCCTTCTCTGTTCCCCCTCATTCATCTTTTTATTTTTATTTTTTTTTTTCAACGTTTATTTATTTTTGGGACAGAGAGAGAGCATGAACGGGGGAGGGGCAGAGAGAGAGGGAGACACAGAATCGGAAACAGGCTCCAGGCTCTGAGCCATCAGCCCAGAGCCTGACGCGGGGCTCGAACTCACGGACCGCGAGATCGTGACCTGGCTGAAGTCGGACGCTTAACCGACTGCGCCACCCAGGCGCCCCTCATCTTTTTAAATGTATCCCCGCTTGTCCTATTTTGTACTTCCTCCAAATTTGATCCTATGCCCTCCCTTCTCCCTTCTTCGTTCTCTACCTGTGCTCAATTATTTTAAAAAGGCTGAAATACTTACACCTTTGGATCAGACTTCTCTGAGCTCCAGACTTGAACATCTGAAGGCCTACTCATTTCACTTGAGTGTTATGATGACATCTCAATCTTCGTGTATCCAAAATGGGAGTCATGCTTTAAGCCTCCTCTGTCCCTTCCCTGCCTGTCTTATTAAATCTGCCTGTATTTGTTCCCCTTTCGAGTGAATTATAGCATGATCCATTTAGCTATAAAAACCTTCCTTTATGATTTTACTTCCTAAATATCTTTTGTATTTGTGTAGTTTTTTTCCAAACCCACCACCACTATTTTGGTTCAAGGCATAATTTCCTCTCACTTATACCTTCCTTTTGTCTTCTTTCTTTACGTTCCTTCCTGAAACCAGAATGATTTATTTTTTTCAAATAAAAATTTGACAATTCATCTCCTTAATAACTCTTCAATGTTTGTAGATGCTCTTAGGATCAAGAAAGAATTCTTCACATAGCTCACAAGGTTTGTATAACTTAGTCTCACTTGCTTCCCACCTCAGTTTCTTCTCCCTGTTACTCACACTCACCATTTTTTAGTTGTTAGAACTGAGCATTTATACACTATTACACACACGGACTCTTCTTTTTGCCTGGCATGTTATTCCTACCTGTCTTTACCTGATGAATTTTATTCATCCTCTAGACTTCATTTAGTGTCACTTTCTCATAAAAATCTTCCAATTATAATCCCTTGTATTAGTCAGCATTCTCCAAGAGAAACCAAACCAATAGGACACACACACACACACACACACACACACACACACACACACGGTATATGGAGAGAGAGAGAGAGAGAGAGAGAGAGAGAGAGAGAGAGATTTATTTTAAAGTATTAGCCCAAGTGATTATGGAGGTGAAGTCCCATGATCTGCTGGAGACCCAAAAAAGCTGGTAGTAGCTTGAGAACCACTAGGACTGAAGACAGGAGATCAGTATCCCAGCCCCAACAGTTAGGCAGAGAGACTTCAAATCTAACCCTCCTCCACCTTTTTGTTCTTTTCAGGCCCTCACTGGATTAAATGTTCACTCACAGTGGGACGGGCCAACTGCTTTACTCCACTCACCAATTCAAATGCCAGTGTCTTCCAGAAACACCTTCATGTCACAACTAGAAATTGTGTTTAATCAGATATCTGAACATCCCATGGCCCAGTCAAGTTGACACACAAAAATTAACCATCACACCCTTTATGGTACTGTGTACCTTTTCTTTATGGTACTACAAAGTTGCCTTTTAATACTTATTTGTGTGGTTATTTGAGTAAGAACCATCTCTCTACCTAGACTGTAAGCTTCATAAGGAGGACCTTGATGGTTTTATTCATTATTATATTCTTAATATAATATGTATACTCCATCTAATGGTTACATGAACACTTGAGTTATAAACAACTATGCTATTCTAGATAAATGAGTTCTATCCATGTAGACTTTAAACTATCATGTTGAAAGTTAGAAATTTGTCATCATAGCAATTAAACTTTCTACAAAAATGGTAGATACTCTGCAACATGAATTATATGTAAATTTATAACTACACATTTTTGTGATGTGTGGGTGAACTATCTCTGCCTATAAGATATGATTCTTTTGAAAAGGGTTAAGTTGTTAAAGCTTCTACTTGAAAACTACATCTATACCAAATATCATTAGAAGAGATGACTCAATTTAGGCAAATGATCTATATTCAGAAGCCCAGACTTGAGAAATAAGTAAACAACCTTAAAAAGGGAAATCTAACGATTTACACAATGCTGTATATTTCCACTCTATTTACCTCATCTGGCATTAATCAGAATCAACAATTTTATGGTTCAGAAATACATCATGGTCATAACTTTTGAGAGCAATTTCAGACTTAAGTTTTAGTTTTGGCTCCATTATTTATAAATTCACTAAGTGTCAATTTTCTTTAATTTGGTAAAATTAATTTCTATCTCATTGTGTTGCTGTGATCTGACTGATCTGACTGTTCAGAATCACCTAAGAGACCTTGTAAAAAGACAGATTCCCAGGCTCTGTCTATGGGGATTCAGATTCTACAGGTTTGGGTTGGGGCCCAGAGATCCATGTTCTTCCAAAGCTCTACAGGAGATTCTGATGATGAGCCAAATTTTCCCACCCCTGCTGGGACATTTAACTCTTTTTATAACTGCCATTTAGTAAGTTCTTGTCATGAGCCAGGTACTTTACTTTTACTACCCACAACAATTCCGTGAAATTTCTGTGATATAGAGAAGTTGAATAATTTGTCCAAGGTCCCAGAGCTAGCAAGTTCAGGAGAGGACATGCATCCAGTGTTGACAGAACCCAAAGCTCGTTGTCTGTACCACACTATGCAGCATCTCCTCTCTCACTCATTTAAAGATGTATTTTTGGTAACTTGCTCAAGTTCTGTATGATGTCCAGATTCCATGATGATGTCTGAGAAGCTGCTATTCATGGGAACATGAGGCAGGCTTTACGGAATGAGTAGAACCAGACTCTGGGCAGAAGGCCAGGAATGAGTCCCACTCCTGACACTCTGGCTTTAGGCAAATCTATTAATTTGTCTGAGTCTTAGCTTCCTCAGTTATAAACATAGATAATATCGGAATTATAAAGTTTCTCATGAGGTTTATTGTGATCATGAGAGAATGTAATACAGAATGATACATGAATATAAAGTAGTATTATTATATGGGTTTGTAAATCTTGCAAAATATATATATGACTATCTTTCATTAGATTGGGAATTAAGGACTAAAGCATTACCATTAAGATAAACTGTAAATGCAAAGCAGTATGTCTCCTTATTTACACTTCCATTTATTCAAGCCTTATTCTAATATAAAAAGTGCCTCTGTGTGTGTGTGTGTGTGTGTGTGTGAGAGAGAGAGAGAGCACACAAGCTTGCATGTATGTATATGTGTGTATTTTAATTAGTTGTTAGGCATTTTTACATTCTTTTAGTTCCTCACCAGTAAGTATTTCTTAGGACTTTAGAAATGGAATGGTTAAATGAATATTTAAACACATTTTTACAAATCATCACATAGCATGCATTTTCAGAGAGCTAAATACAAACTTATGGATGTCCAGGGGTCTTTCTTCAAGTTGAAATGATAACAAAATTCCTGTTGTGTACTAAACTAGTGACGATATGGACCCTTGTTTTCTGGGAATATTGGTTGCCCCTGAAATAAACGGAAGTACATCCTTTCTAGATAAAGGATGAGGAAGGAAGGTAGCCGTGGCAAGAGTGGGTAACTACACATTTTACATTAGTCAGTGGCATAATTTAATACTAAGTTTGTATGGAATAAAGTGAGGCAAGCACTTGACTAAAGTTGCCATCTTTTGTGGCAACTGCTGACCAGAGGTTAGCAGTCATGGAAGGTTTAGATGTTTCAGAGGCTTTTTGAAGGTTTGAGGAGAGAAATCATCTGATAACCTTAAGCTGAATTCACTGTTTAAAGTGTATACTCTTGTGTCTGTTAATCTAGTATTGTAATTTTTTTTAACTAATGGGTATAAGCAACAGGGAATCAAACTTTTGAGCCCTCTATAATAAAAGCTGTTTTTCAGATCAGTTACCACCATCCCCAAGAATAACAGCTTTATGTAAAAATTTAGAATAATTGAAACCTTTTGAGAAATAAGGAAATATGATCTTTAATATTTTTCTGACTCAATGCAGTTAACCAGCTGGAATTTTCCTTCAAGTGTGATTGTTCTAATGGGACATTAATCTCAAGATACAATTATATGTAAAAGTATAATTAATCAGAAATTATGAAACAGAGAGGAAGAGGCTGATAAGGGGAATAAAAAAATTTTCTTCATATACTAAAGTTGCTAATAGATCATTGTTGGAAGATATAACATCATAATACCAAATAATAAAGCTGAATATGGATATTTTTCCTGTTATGGCTTAATTTTATGTTAAGAGATTATGACTGACTATAAAATATTTAATTTCTCATAATATGTACCAAATCCTCACTAATCTAGTTTCTAACTTCTTGGGGTTTTCAACGTCTAAGAAAATATATATTCCTTAATATTTCTTAGATGATAGTAAGAAAATTAATTTTAAAAATAGTTTTGATTGTGTATGAAGCTTAGAGTGAGTTTTATTGCAGCATATGTTAATTATATGGTTGAGAGACACTATACTTATCCTATAAACACTAATAAAAATTCAAATTTTAAGCAAGGTATGGTGCCCAAAGTGTATGTTATCAATACATAGATTTTCAGCAAAGGGACAAAACAGTTTTAAACTATCAGATCCTGGGGCATTCAGGTGGTTCAGTCAGTTAAGCATATGGCTCTTGATTTCAGCTTGGGTCATGATCTCACGGTTCATGGGTTTGAGCCCTGCATCAGGCTCTGTGTTGACAGTGTGGAGCCTGCTTGGGATTCTCTCTCTCCCTCTCTCTCTGCTCCTCCCACACTCATGCTTTCTCTCTCTCTCTCTCTCTCTCTCTCCTTCTCTCTCTCCAAATAAATAAATACATGTAAAAAAAGTAAATAATAAACACCAGGTCCTAATGGATGAGGAGTGAATAAGGAGAGGGAATTCTAAGGGATACTGTATTTGAAAACCCTGGCTGCCTAGCAGTTTTTTAGTGCAGGAAAATCAGAAAGCAGGAAGTGATACTGTAGTTCACTTAGTGGGCAATCTCTCAGGATCACAACACTCTGAGTAGGGGGCATGGTTAACAAGAAGAAAGTAGAGACTTGGGCCTAGGATGAGGATATCCCGGGATAATGTTTGTATTATTAGAAAGCAGACTCTGATCCAAAATAGAAGTTTAATAATAAAACCTTGGGCACAAGGTCAGGTATGGATTACCATTAAGAATGGATTGATGGGGCGCCTGGGTGGCGCAGTCGGTTAAGCGTCCGGCTTCAGCCAGGTCACGATCTCACGGTCTGTGAGTTCGAGCCCCGCGTCAGGCTCTGGGCTGATGGCTCAGAGCCTGGAGCCTGTTTCCGATTCTATGTCTCCCTCTCTCTCTACCCCTCCCCCATTCATGCTCTGTCTCTCTCTGTCCCAAAAGTAAATAAACATTGAAAAAAAAATTAAAAAAAAAAAAAAAAAAAAAAAAGAATGGATTGATGCAAAATCTAACGATGTAGTTTACTCGTTTAACATGATAACACCCGATTTTGAACCTTGGCTCTACCAGATCACAAGCTGGTCACTTCAAACAAGTAGCTTATCTTTTTTTGGTCTTACTTTACTCATTTGAATTCTTCACAGTAATCTCAAATAAATATTAGTTTATAATTCCTGTTCTGCAAAATGAAGGTTATACTTTACAGACATTTTTTGAATATTAAATGGCATAATATGTGAAAAATGCCTGTGCATAATAGAATCAATGAATAGAAGTACCCGTTCTCTTTTCTCCAACTCAATTTGACCTTAGTCCTAAGGAGTGGAGAATGGGATAATTCTACAGGTTCAGTACTCTAAAGCCTGCGCCTTCAAGACCTGGTAGCCCAATGCATGAAATACAGACTTCAAAAGAAACCCTGAAGCAACAAGTCACAGCTCTGGTGACTTGTTACAGTAACTTATATATCATTTCCTTAATCTCAGATGTCCACACAACCCTGATCCTTGCTCTCGCCTATGCTTACATTTGTTTTATTTTCCCACCATCAGAAATGGGCTTGTGCTGTACTCTATTTTCAGTTCATAGAAATGGTTTTGACACCTGATCTACCCCTTCCTTTTCTTTAATTTGAATCCAGTCCTCTTTTTGGAATTCCTGTCACCTCTCTATTTCCTGGACAGAGTTGACAGAATGGGCTAAGGTCTCCCCAGTTCTCCCCAAATCCTTCGTACATGCCTAGGACCTACACAGGAAAGCACTCGATGCATTCTGAAGGGCTGTGGGGAGGCCATTTTCTAGGCCATGATTGCTGCAACATGAAGTGCCATTTGGGAAATTTATTCAGAACCGAGCTCTAGGAAGACATTGTCTAAAATGCTATTATGTTTTCTCCATTTAATGCAAAAGACCTGAAATGTATGCTATATCTCTTTCTTCATTGTTTGCCAATAGCTTTAAAATCAAATCTGAAGCAGCAACTATGTATGATCTATGAATTACACATTCAGGTTTCTGATTTTGACACTCCAATTCACATTCACTTGATCCTGAGTTTTAAACTTATATTTAAATTTTAAAGTTTTATGCTAGGTTGTTTTTGTTTTTGTTTTTGTCTTTTTCTGAAAACTCCATTTGGTCCTTTGCAGGAAGAAGTAGGAGATAACCAAACAAATGATTCCATCCTATCATTCTTATTACTCTAATAGTAACATGTAATGTGTTGTTTCCTCCACAAGGCTTTGAATACATTTTTAAATAAAACTTTATAGGGGCGCCTGGGTGGTGCAGTCGGTTAAGCGTCCGACTTCAGCCAGGTCACGATCTCGCGGTCTGCGAGTTCGAGCCCCACGTCAGGCTCTGGGCTGATGGCTCAGAGCCTGGAGCCTGTTTCCGATTCTGTGTCTCCCTCTCTCTCTGCCCCTCCCCCGTTCATGCCCTGTCTCTCTCTGTCCCAAAAATAAATAAACATTGAAAAAAAAAAATTAAAAATAAATAAATAAATAAATAAATAAAACTTTATAGTCTCTGAATTCCTCATTATCAGTAAGTACTAAGCATAAATTTGTTGTATGAAAGAATAATGAAGTAGCCCCAACATTGGGAGATGTAGATCCTCGACACTTACTGCCATTCGTTTATTCATCTAAGTTATTAAGTAACCACAGTGTGTCACACACTCCTGTAAGTGTGGAGATGTATTAATGTAATGATATATTTGAAATATTATTAGGGCCTTTAGGACAGGATGAATGTCCTTAGTGGTAGGTGACAAATTCAAGACAGGAAATTTGGGGAGTAGGGGAAACTCTGATGTGAGCATGCAAAGGTGAGAGCGGCTTAGGCTAACAATATTGTGAGAGCGAATCTACTAAGGGACACAGGCCAGCTCAAGCCTTCCAACCTTTTGTATTATACACAAGAATATAATTGATAACTAAAGATTACTATCAATAAAAATAAAGAATTCCTAAATATTAAAAAGCAAAAGATCAACAATTCAGTAAACATAGGGACAGACAGACATTTCACAGAAGAAACACAAGTGGTTAATAAATATGTGAAAATCTCCACCTCTTAAGTTATGAGGTGTATGCAAATTATAAACCCAGTATTATATCATTTATATCCATCAGATTGTCAACAATTCAAAAGTCAGTATCTGGAAGTTTATAAAACAAATCTGTTTATGATTAGAGAAGCTCTTTTTCTAATTTTAGTTAAACTACTGCAACACTGAAAGACAACAAAGTCTTATGCTTGAAATAGTTTTGAAAACATACCATTTCTGAGACATTATTCACAAGACTTTTTGTCACAAAAACAAGATATAGGTGTGTTTTGTGTTTGTCTTCACTGCTTTATCCTTGGCATTTGACACAGTCCTTACACATATTGAGTGCTCAATAAATCTTTGTTGAATTATAATTAATAAAAAGTAACTTCCAATGAGAGAGACCCAACTTTATATATTTTAAATGAGAATGCATTGTCTCTGTGAAGAGGTTTTTAATGAATCTGTGTTTTTCCATTCTTATTTGAACATGGTGAGAACTTGGAGAGTGGAAAATTCCAAATCCTCAGAGACAGTTTTTAAAAAAATTTTTTGATTAATAAAATTGTGTGCTTTTAATAATCTCAAAGATTTATTGCTACCAACATGTTCTAGCAGTTCTTTCATTATAAATAGTGGAGGGAATATTTAAAGCTTAGCTTAACATGTGATTGTCAGGTGGCGGGGAGTGGGGGGGTGGGGATGGTTTTAATGAAGCTCTACATAATCTTTCCCTCCTGCAATATTTTGATTTATTCAGCCTGGTATGGTAGATGTGGCACTGAATTTTATCTCACTCACTTGCCCCTTGCCACAAAGTGCTGTATCATTTTATTTATTTAACTTCTCTGGGTCTTTGTTTTCTCATTGTCGAAGTAAGATTTTTGTGACCTTTAGAGTCTACAAATGCAAGGAAGTGGCTTATCAACAAGGTTGTGTTGGTAGAAGGAAGCCTGTTTATTGTATGAATTGAACTGGGATTTTTTTTAAGCTCCATATAATACCATTATGGTAAGCAAAGATGTCCCAAATAATAATTTAAATAAGACAATTTTATTGTTAATGTACCCCATTCTTTCTCAATACCTCTCCTCTGAATTTCTACTGTTTCAAATAATTTTTATTTTGGGGGCATTGGTCAGGGTTTTTTCTTTCCTAACTTTCCTCTAAAGTTAAAAAGAAATCTGTAATAAAAATCTTACTGGAATTAAAATGTAAATTTCCAGTTTGTTATTGGTCTCTGATACATTTATGATGCATTTATATGACATCACCAGTTGCCCTTTTCCCCTACTCCTAACTAATCCAAATCTATTCATCCTTTAAAGTTCAACTCAAATGTCACATTCTTCTCAAATACCTGTTTCCTTTTGCTTTCTGCTCTCATTTCCCCCCTACCATTCTTTTTTGGGGCTCCTTTCTTGTCATCTGACCTCAGCTGCCACTGGATTGTTAACCTCATGAGGGCAGGTGCTGTACCTTGTTCAATGTTCAATTCTTATATACCAGATGAGCCCTGACATTCAGAAAAAGCTCACAAAATATTGAATGAATGAATAAATTAATGAATTAGACACATTGAGTCTTTTTTCTTGAGAGAGAGAGAGAAAAGAGAGAAAGCACGAGCAGGGGAGGAGCAGCAAGAGATGGAGAGAGATAATCCCAAGCAGGCTCCATGCTGTCAGCACACAAAGCCTAATGTCAGGCGCAATCCCATGAACTGCGAGACCATGACCTGGGCCAAAATCAAGAGTTGGAGGCTTAGCCGACTGACCCACCCGGGCACATTTCATCTTTGTTGTCTGAAGAGAGTTTTCTTCAGTACACTCCCCTTTCCAGATTCCTATCCGGTGTGCCCTTTATTTCTACTAGTCCCTATAATTTGTACCTATTGGAAAAACAGTTCTGCTAAAATTGAAAGCTAAAACGTATCCTACAGCCCAATATGTTGAATGAATGAATGAATAGTGAAACAGTCAATAAAACCCTTTCCTAGATATTTATGAATCCTTTTCAATCTCTTCAGCATTCTGCTTGTATTTCTGTTAGTCACAAACAGATGTTGGGATAAGTATGGTCTGCTCTAAGTACAATGAGAATTATGAATTTATTTTGATAGATAACAAGTGTTAATGAATATTCTAACATTTAGGGGGAGCTCAGAGAAACATAAGCCTCTGCTAGGTCTAGAACTTTTGGTGGGAGTAGTAAAGGAATGGTAATGAAAATTCCCTAAATCTTTCTCTTGCACTTCTGTGTCATGTAATTTTGGTTGAATTGTAGACAGCCCATGAGTAGGTTCCTAATCAGAGTAACCATTCCTGTTCTTGCAACACTAGGAAGGAACTGGAGTAGAGCCCAAGAGAAATACTATATAGATCTGAGGTAGTCCAGGCTGCATGGAATAATACTACATTTGAGTAGAATGAGATTGGGACTGGGACCCAAAACCTGAGGTAAAAATAAAGAACAAAATACATTTTATTGGGCTTTATTTTATTGTTCTTGCATATGTAGCTATGGTATCATTCACTAGCAAATAGCTGGTCAAGAATTAGTGGATTTACCCTTAATTACTTCTCCCAGGACATAGAATTAGTAGTAGGATGTCTTGGTACATTTTTTGGATTAAAAAGTGATACGATGAAAACAGTGCACTGCTTCAAGACTAAAGCAGTGTTCAGGGACAATTGAATGAAGATAATACCAGAACTAGAAAATTAACCAAGAAATTGTTGTAGAATGTGGTAATGAGCAACCAAACCAGTGAATTCATGGGAATGGAAAAGAAAAATAAAATGGGACACTGTGATTGCATGAATACAGGAAATAAAGACAAAGACAAATACTATTTGCTGTAATTTGCCTGTTATGCAACAGACTAGATTGCAGGCAAAAAGTTTACTTTGGGCTTAAGGAAAAGTTTGAAGAAGTTTCAAAATATATGCTATTTCTAAGTCAAATATATGAAGCACATTTTCCACGTTTCTTAGGTTTACATTCCTTCTATAATTCTTTCATCCAACTTTAAGATAGAAATACATTTTAACTTAATGTGGGGGTGCCTGGGTGGCTCAGACATTTAAGTGTCTGACTTCAGCTCAGGTCATGATCTCACAGTTTGTGGGTTTGAGCCCTGTGTCATGCTCTGTGCTGACAGCTTGGAGCCTGGAGCCTACTTCGGACTTAGTCTCTCTATCTCTCTCTCTCCTTCCCCTGCTCACTCTTTCTCTCTCTCAAAAAAAAAAAAAAAAAAGAAATAAATAAACTTTTTTTAAAATGTGCATTTTCAGGGGCGCCTGGGTGGCGCAGTCGGTTAAGCGTCCGACTTCAGCCAGGTCACGATCTCGCGGTCTGCGAGTTCGAGCCCCGCGTCAGGCTCTGGGCTGATGGCTCAGAGCCTGGAGCCTGTTTCCGATTCTGTGTCTCCCTCTCTCTCTGCCCCTCCCCCGTTCATGCTCTGTCTCTCTCTGTCCCAAAAATAAATAAACGTTGAAAAAAATAAAATAAAATGTGCATTTTCAATCAGCCATTACTGGAGCTTCACAAAGCTATAAGCAATATATCAAAAACTAGGTATGAAGTACCTAGAATAGGAACTGGCATAGAGTAGGTGTAGGTTAGTAATCTGTAAATGTTAATTCTCCTCATATGTCTTGCCTAAAATAGGCACTATTAAATTGGGACTTGATATGCCTACTTTTGGACTAAGATTTCAAGCAATAGGAACCAACTAATCCCAAATTCCAAAATGAGAAGTTGACTCCTTTTTCAGGTCTTCAAAGAAGATGGAATCAAGTAGTTTTGCTATTCTTAGCTCCTCACCCCCATTCAGATATAAAATGGTAAAAAGTGAAGTGGTTTGGAGTTGCTGAAAATTGAGGGTTTCTCTGAGGAGAATTATTGTGTTATGAGGTCCATCCGTGCTGAGGATAAATGGAGGGTCTTTCCCCTCACTTGAAGCACAGTAATAGAGAACTTATGAAGATCATTTGAAGAGCTTTCTGTGAATCCCTTGGGTGAAAGGGCCACAGAGACTTATATTTGATTCATTCTTGAGAAAAGGAAGTTCATAGGACAGAAGCTGGCTAAAACCTTCACTGGCAGAGTAGCTGAGGACTGTTTGGGAAGTGTGTCCTCCTGAGAGTGTCAAAGATTAGTGGATTTTTAGAGATCAGATGTGGAATCTGAAGTAGGAATTTTATCCTGAAATTGTTTAGAAAAGGATCCCACTGCAGAAGACTTCTTATAAGGAGCCAGGCAACCTCAACAGAAGAATCCTAAACTAAACCTTTGGATGCAGAAGGGAGTCATACAGTATTAGCTCAAGAGTGTTGCCTGAAACAAGGTGCCACATGATGAGTCCCACTACATGCTTAAGAGAAAAAAGAGACCATTTTTAACTGTAGCATCAGACAGAAGAAACCAGTAGCGGGTTATATTGGTGTCAGGCGAATAAGACATTTTCTGCCTCTTACTTCTGCTATCTGTCCATCCTTTCTTCAACCCTGGAAGAATCAGAGGCAGCCTAGCAAATGGAAGAACAAAAAGTAAAATCGTAGATGAGATTTTCACTTCCATTAATGGTGGGCTAGGAAACCAAATCAATGTTCTCACTGCCAGCAGTGGGAAAGCATGTTGAAAATATTGTTAAATGATCTGCTTAAAAACATGAGAAAACTAACAAGGCATTGAAGATGTACAGGGCCAGCATTAGAGAGAAGAAGAAAGCATAGGGAGATAAGCCCAGCATTTGGGGCTGCTCTTTTCTTAGAAGTGTCTTCCAATTCCAGAGGAGGCAGCTGAGAGGATAAGATGAAAGATAGATTTACACAGTCTTTCAGGAAGAGCTAGATCTAGATACATAGATAGAGACATAGATGTATAGATATACTGATATATATACAGCAGACTTTTTAAGTTGATATCTCAAGTGGATTCTGTAATGTATATGGAAATAAAAAGGTCTAGAATAAGCAAAATCAGCTTGAAGAAAAACAAAATTGAGAACTAATAGTACCATATTTTCAGACTTACCGTAAAGTCATTAGTTCAGTTTATACATGGAAAAATAGATCAGTGGAACAAAGCAGAGTCCATAAATAGATACACATGTACCGTCACTTAACTTTTTTATAAAGGTGCCTACATAATTCAACAAATGATGCCAGAATAACTAGCTACCCTTATGGAACCTCACACCATACCTCCTAGACCTAAATGTGAGGGTCAAAACCATAAAGCTCTTGATAAAAACAGAATGTCTTCTTGACAATAGGGTTGAAAAGATTGCTTGTCAGAAGGGAATTATCAAGTTCTAAAGACAGAGGTGTAGACAAAACAAAAACAAAGGGTAAACATGGGGTCAATCTAAATGAAAAAGCACTGCCTAAAATAGCAGCGATACTAACAATAATAATGTAGTTGGTAATGTATGATATATGAGTTAAAATATAAGATAAAAATGGCATGTGAGTTAGGAGGGGAGCAAATGGAGTAAAGGATTCAGATTCACATCAAACTTTAATGATGTAAGGCTAACTCTAGGTTTACCATTGAAACAATAATAAAAAAGTGTCTACTGCTAGGCTCATAGTGGGGAAGAATGAACAATTTTTAAAAAATTGTTCTAAAAGAAAACTAGAGGAAAAATATAAAAGAGACAGGACAAGTATAAAACTAATAAAAAGAGGCAGATTTAACACACATATATCATAATTACATTAAGTGTAAATCCAATTAAAAGGCAGAGAATGTTAGATTGGATAAAAATACAAAACCTAACTATATACTGCTTACAATACAAACACAAAGATATAGAACTAATGGAAATAAAAGGATGAAATAAAGATAAACTATGAAAAATCAAAAAGGTCAGTATAGCTGTCTTAATAAGTTGAGCAGACTTCAAGGCAAAAATTTACCACAGATGAAGAGGATCAGTTAATCATGATGTAAGGTTCCATTCATTAGGAAGATAGCGTAACTCTAAGTTTGAATGCATCTCACAACATAATTTAAGAATGTATGAAGCAAAAGTTTGTGCAAATATAAAGAGAAATAAGCAAATACACAATTATTGTAAGAGACTTTAACATACTAAAAAAAGTAAAAATTATATGAAAGATTTGAACAGTATGGTTAAGAAACTCAACCTAATGGACATAGGTAGAACACAGCCCGTAACAGTGGTAGGATATATTTTTTCTAGTAAAGAAAGAGCATTCGCAAAAACTGACTTTACCCTGGGCCATGAAACAAATTTCCAGGGTATTTTCGAAGCACAGTACAAATAAGCCAGAAATCAGTAGCACAAAGATAACTAGGAACACTAGGTAGAGAAATAGAAAGAAAGGGAATCAGCTGGCTCTTCCCTTTTCTTTACCCACTTTCCTACAGGCTCTTCACCTTAGGCCAGGCAGAAGTTAGGGAAGGAACAAATTTTAACTTCAAATGCTTTTGGCATTTTGCTGTTCAGTTCTGGACATGTCAATCACTAAAACAAAACTACTTTAGATAGTAGAAATCACCCTTATATTTATAAAAAATAAGGAGATAAATTGTAGTACTTGCTAGATTTCAACCAATGGGGTAGAGCAAAGGAGAAAACAATATATAAAGCAAAAATGGGACAAATAGGGAAAAATGAAATTCTATTTCTTTATAACTTAGCACCATTTGAAACCCTCTTGTCTCAACTAGTAGCTACATTATGGCTCTCTGCAGCTTTACCAAAAATATGCTAAATGGAAAAAAAAAAGTAAACCAAATACTTTATACTCCCAGTACTAACAATTCATAGCACTTTGCAAGTAGCCATTTGATTGTCTAGGTTTAATGCCATAATCATGGAATTTGGCAAAAAAATAAACAAAATGATATAACCAGCCACATAGAGATTTTAGCAAACCCAACCTTGGCTTTAGACAGCAGTATAGTGATAAGCAGGTGGTGGTTAAGGGGTTTGAATCCTGAGGCAGACTGCTGTGTTCAAATCCTGGTTCTGCCACTTACTACATGTGTAGCTCTGAGCAAATTTCTTAACCTTTCTGTATCTCAGTTTCTTAATTTAAAATGAGATAATAATGATAGAATTTGGTTGGGGATTTTAAATAATATATGAAAATGTTGGCATATACTAAGCTTTCAGTAATCAGTCATTGTTAGTATTTGTTGCCATATCGCCTTACAGAAATCCCTCTATGTCAATTTGTATAGCTTAAAGTAATTATTTTCAATGGCTACGTAATAGACCATTGTATGAATGTACTGTTGTGTGGAATATCCTCTATTGATGGAAATATTCAATTATTTGCAACGAAAAATGCACTGATATAACATGAATTACTGTGACTCACATACTGCGTCATTGAGACGAGTCATGTCATGTAGTTACTGCAATGATTTAGAATAATTTTAGTATGAATGTATTCCTGGCAAGAAAAAGGAGACTTGTGATAGCCCCTCCCTACCACACCTTCAGCAGCATCTCTTGGGTGATTAGTGACAGTCCCCATACCGTCATCTACTGCTTTGTAGAATGAAAAGTGGGGCAGGGGATGACAGACTTATAATTAGCCAATAAGAGCAGCTGTATATCTTTAAAGCCAAGACACTATTTACAAAGTGGAAGAATGAACAACGTTTTGGCATTAAGCCCTACTTATTTTCCTTGATTGAGTTTGAAGACTTTTCTTTTTCAATATCATTCATTTTCTCCTGCCTAGACTCAAAATTCTATTACTTATTATTCAGATAATCAATTCTTTGGCCTAAACCTGTCTTCCAAATCTTCTATCTTATGTTATGCCCTTGCCAACCTGGAGCACATGATCTTTTCCCAGCATGCTCTCTCCTCAGTCAGGATAGCTCTTCATTTACCTCCGTTAGTATCAAGCTCAAAGGCCAGCTTTTTCAAAGTCTTTTGTTCCCTGCTTCATTCTCAGTAGAGATCTCCCTTCTTGCTGACTTGTGTTATACAATAAATTTCTCTCATGACCTCTCATATATTCTATTTGGATTTTGTGGCAGTGTGGTTGCATGTTATTACCTCTGTTAAATTATAAACTTGTTGAAACAAAGTATCTTTTACTCTTTAAATTGGATTAGCATACTGCCTTGCATATATTTTATTCTCAGGAATGTTTAATCAAATGAATGAACTAAAAATGTAGTTATGCTTTCAGATAAATAAGAACACAGATAAGAGGAACATCATCACTCTGCCTAATTGATTGTTAATTTATAGCTAATTGGCTATGGTTATTGGTAACCACAGAAAATATAAATGGTTATCTGAATATCAGAAGTACAAAAAACTCAATTAATATACTTAGAAACATCAAAATAAATGCATTTGATTTAGACTAATTAATTGAAATAACTTTCTTTAAATTTAAAAAAGTAAAAAAAATCTTCTGGGAAAAGATTAGAGTATTAAGACAATATGCAGTTGTTTTTAATCTTTACTGAGAGTGCTCATCTAATGTTTTCTTTGTTGCATATTTTAACTGTTTATTAGGCATCTTATATATAAGAGATTTGCCTCACTGTACACAATTCTCAATGGCCTATGCATTACTTCCTTACAAGGAATATAAATGTCTTTTTATTAATTATACAATCATCAAAAGAGCAGCATCCTTTTTTCAACCTGCTTTCTACATTTGCTTTCCTTAAAGCTGCCTTTTATATAAATATTAAAAGATCAGAACATTTGGAGAACTTTATTACCTCTACAAGATAGGAGCGATGAATAGTTTATGTAGAAATTATTAATTAAATGGACACTGGTTAAAATCATTCACAACCAGACTGTGAGTTTCTTTAGACTGGATTGTGAAGAGCTTAAAGACAAGGTTCATGTCCATATTTGTCTGAATCCCAGTTCCTGGTGTAAAATTGGTGCTCAATAAATGTCTGCTGAATCAACAATGCATGATTGAATGAGTAAGTGAATGAATGAATGTTGTGCTTCCTGCCAGCTTTAGAATTGGAAATGACATACCTGTTAGTGGAAGAAAACAATAAGTTTCATCTCCAATTGTTAGACTAAAATTAAATCTAGAATAGCTTTAAATCTAGAATCTAGCCTGTTTCAATTAATTGTCTAGAAACATTTTAGGAATTCTGATTAGTTTTGAATAAATAGGGAGTTTTTACCTTATGCTTTATCCATCCTTTACTCCCACTATCCCAGTTGTTTAAAGACTGTTTCTACTTGGGCATAGTTTGACTTTTGATCAATGATGATTCAGATGGGCATCCTGAGGTGATTCAGAGACATGTGCTGCACCTAGGTGACCTGTCATTTTCAGAATACCTTTTCCAGTTCTGACATTGTTCAGTTTTGTCTAGAATGTAAAGCTCACCAAGTCACATGTGTTATGGCTACTGGCCAGCAGGAACTTACTCACTGCACATGTAAAATTAATTCATAAAATTCTAACCTTTATGTGGAAACCCCACAATTGTTGTTAAAAGATATGAGGGTCTGGAGTGCCTGGTTGGCTCACTAGGTTGAGCGTCCGACTTGGGTCAGGTCATGATCTCACAGTTTGTGGGTTCAAGCCCCTCATCGGGCTCTGTACTGACAGCTTGGAGCCTGGAACCTGCTTCTGATTCTGTGTCTCCCTCTCTCTGCCCCTCCCCTGCTCACACTCTGTCTCTCTCAAAATAAATGAAACATTAAAAAAAATTTTTTTTAATATGAGGGTCAATAATGGGTATTTCTTCTGTATTGTTTCATGCATATCACAAAAAAGTCTGAAGTCTGTCATGTTTTTATTCTACAACTATCTTATCACTGTCACTCATTGGTTGACACTTATTGGTCATCCACTGTTTACATAGTCCTGTATTAGAAACTGACAAAAAGAAATCCTTCCTTTGAGAGGATTAAAATCTAATCAGGAACACAAGGCACGTAATACAAACAATTAGTAAAAATAGCAATACATTTATTTTTATATTATGTTTAATTGAGTGTGTCTAAAGAATTATTTGTGACAAGGCAGTCACTATGGTCTTAGGTGCTACATTCAACCAGGATCTGTCTTGTAAGTGCTCTGGGCATTTTTATGAGCAGTCTTAATAGGCTGTCACAATTATTACTTCTGGACCACGTCTAGGAAAGGTCCTGCCACCTTGAGTACTGCCAGCTGGGTGCAAGGGTAATCATTAGATAGGAGCCATTTAAAATTCCTAAATTATATTTACACATTTTTTAAATCCAACATATTTTCCCTTTTTTTCCTTTACATCAATGGAAGAGAGAATTACTTGACATTGATATCCTTCATTTGTACTTAGGTCCCAGTCTCTCCTTCCTTCACTGAGAGCTCACTTCTTCACTTTCCTAATCCTGGTTCCTTCCCAGCAACATGTAGGTATACTTAAGTCAATTTTTCATCTATAATAAAATTCCTTTCAACTTTATAGCCTCATTTATCTATTGCCCTCTTCCCCTTTCTACTCCACTTTAAAGAATAGCTTTATTCTTTAATAACTTCATCACTCATCAAAATAATCTACTCTACCCCCAACTCTTCTGAAACTATTGTCAAAAAGATCCACACTGATCTCCTTGTTACTTAACCCAATTAGTATTTTTATCTTTTTTTAATTTTTTAAGTTTTATTTATTTATGTTGAAAGAGAGCATGAACAGAGGAGGGAGAGAGAGAGAGAGAGAGAGAGAGAGAGAGAGAGAGAATCCCAAGTAGGCTCCACACTGTCAGCACAGAGCCACATGTGGGGCTTGAACTCCTGAACCATGAGATCATGACCTGAGCCCAAATCAAGAGTCAGATGCTTAACCAACTGAACCACCCAGGTGCCCCCAATTAGTAATTTTAAAGTTTTATTTAGCCTCATCATAACATTTCAAAGTTTTAATTATCTCCTTTATTTATTTTAATTTAAATTTTAGTTAATATACAGCGCAATATTGGTTTCAGAAGTAGAAGTCAGTGATTCATCACTTATATACAACACCCACTGCTCATCACAAGTGCCCTGCTTAATAGCCATCACCCATCTAGCCCATATCCCACCCATCTCCCTTCATCAACCCTCACTCTGTTCTCTATCATTAAGAGTCTTCTGTAGTTGTTTTCTCTTTCTTCTCTTACTCCCCCCCTTCCTATACGTTCATCTGCTTTGTCTCTTAAATTCCACACATGAGTGAAATCATATGCTACTTGTCTTTCTCTGACTGACTTATTTCACTTAGTATAATACATTCTAGCTCCATTCACATCATTGCAAATGGCAAGATTTCATTCTTTTTGATTGTTGAATAATATTCCATTGTGTATGTATATCACATCTTCTTTATCCATTCACCAGTTGATGTACAGTAGGGCTCTCTCCATAGTTTGGCTATTGTTTATAATGCTGCTGTAAAACATGGGGGTGCATGTACCAATTTGAATCTTTATTTTTGTATCCTTTGGGTAAATACCTAACAGTGCAATTGCTGGATCATATGGTAGTTCTATTTTTAGTTTCTTGAGGAGCCTCCATACTGGTCTCCAGAATGGCTGCACCAGTTTGCATTCCCATCCACAGTGCAAGAGGGTTCCCCTTTCTCTGCATCCTCACCAACACCTGTTGTTTCTTGTTTTGTTGATTTTAGCCATTCTGACAGGTGTGAGGTGGCATCTCATTGTGGTTTTGATTTGTATTTCCCTGATGCTGAGTGATGCTGAGCACCTTTTCATGTGTCTGTTAGCCATCTGGATGTCTTCTTTGGAAAAGTGTCTATTCATGGCTAAAAGGCCAATATCCCTGATGAATATGGATGCAAAAAATCCTCAACAAGATACTAGCAAATCTAATTCAACAGTATATTAAAAGAATTATTCACCATGGTCAAGTGGGATTTATTCCTAGGCTGCAGATCTGGTTCAATATTTGCAAATCAATCCACGTGATATACCTCATTAAGGAGGGAAGGATAAGAACTATATGATCCTGTCAATAGATGCAGAAAAAAACATTTGACAAAGTACAGCATCCATTCTTGATTAAAAACTCTCAACATAATAGGGATAGATGGAACATAAACTCAACATCATAAAGGCCATATACAAAGGACCCACAGCTAATATCATCCTCAATGGGAAAAACTCAGAGCCTTTCCCCTATGGTCAGGAACAAAACAAGGATGCCCACTCTCATCATTACTATTTAACATAGTACTGGAAGTCTTAGCCTCAGCAATCTGACAAAAGAAAAGAAATAAAGCGCACCCAAACTGGCAAGAAAGAAGTCAAACTTTCACGATTTGTAGATGACATGATACTCAGTGTAGAAAACCTAAAAGACCCCACCAAAAAATTGCTAGAACTAATACATGAATTCAGCAAAGTCTCAGGATATAAAATCAATGTGCAGAAATCTGTTGCATTTCTATAAACCAATAATGAAACAGCAGAAAAAGAAATCAAAGAATCAATCTCATTTATAATCACACCAAAAACAATAAGATAGCTAGGAATAAACCTAACTAAAGAGGTAAAACATCTATACTCTGAAAACTATAGAAAACTTATGAAAGAAATTGAAGAGGACATAAAAAAATGGAAAGCATTCCATGCTTATGGATTGAAAGAACAAACATTGTTAAAATGCCTATACTACACATTTAGTCAATCTACACATTTAATGCAATCCCTATCAAAATGCCACAAGCATTCTTTGCAAAGCTAGATCAAACAAAATTTGTGTGGAACCAGGGAAGACCCCAAATAGCCAAAGCAGTCCTGAAAAAGAAAAACTAAACTGGAGGCATCATGATTCTGGATTTCAAGCTATATTACAAAGTTGTAGTCATCAGGACAGTATGGTGCTGACACAAAAACAGACACTTAGATCAATGGAACAGAATAGAAAGCCCAGAAATGGATCCATGACTATATGGTCAACTCATCTTCGACAAAGCAGGAAAGAATATCCAATGGAAAAAAGACAGTCTCTTCAACAAATAGTATTGGGAAAACTGGATGGCGACATGCAGGAGAATGAAAGTGGACCACTTTCTTACACCATACACAAAAATAAACTCAAAATGGATGAAAAACCTAAATTTGAGACAGGAAAACATCAAAATACTAGTGAAGAACACAGGCAGCAACCTCTTTGACCTCAGCTGGAGTTACTTCTTGCTAGACATATCATTGAAGGCAAGGGAAACAAAAGCAAACATGAACTATAGGACTTCATCAAGATAAAAAGCTTCTGCACAGTGAAGGAAACAATTAACAAAACTAAAAGGCAGCATGGAATAGGAGAAGGTATTTGCAAACCACATATCTGATAAAGGGTTAGTATCCAAAATCTATAAAGAATTTATTAAACTCAACACCCAAAAAACAAACAACCCAGTTAATAAATGGGCAAAAGACCTGAATATTCCTTTATTTTTAAAACACAGTCTTCCCTAGGTTTCATAATAAGAGCATCTCTTCCCTAACATATACCTCTTTTTTTTTTTTTTAATTTTTTAACAATCCCAATTTTCCTCCAGATATCTGGTGACACTGTGTTCAAGGAAAGCTATTCCATTTTCTACTACCAGTGGTTGATTTAGGGCAATTTAGAACTATTAACTAGTTCTGCCTAGTAAAGCATGAGGAGAACTCTGGTGGAGGGCTATTGGCAAGCCCTCTCTGCCCTTGAATGACCTGTGTGAGTAAGTGTTGTCTAAAGCTGTGATAGGCATCTTCTAAGTAGGAAGGAGAGGCAGTGTAACACTGTGGTTGATAGAATGAACTATGGAGTGCAACGTTCAAATTCCAGCTCCTCAGTATGCTATTTTAGGACTTGGGCAAATAACAATCTCTCTGTGCTGACCTTTCCCATTTGTGAGCTAGGAATTGTGATAATACTTATAACCACCTAATAGTTAAGTGAAGCTTAAAGAAGTTAACTTCCCTGAAACAATGGGACTGCTAGAGGGTATTTGTTAGATATACCTGAGAACAAAACCCAGTAAAGTGAGGAGTGGACAGACAGAGGGAAAAAGTCTGGGTTCTGGAAGCCTCACCAAGCCACTGAACTATCTACTTCCAGATAATTTGTCTTGTAGATAATAAATTCCTGCACTTAAAGCTATATTTAATAAGACATTATGTTATTTTCAACTAAACGCATCTAAACTGATATATCTCACTCTACCAGTTTTCTTTTTCATATATTTGGTTTTTCCTTGGTCCTGTTTGAAGGTACCACAGGCATTGTCTATCCATTGGCTGATAAAGGATTTGTAACTCTTCCATTTCTTTGCCCACTCCCTAGTCATCTCATCAAGTTTCATGGCTTCAATTACTATGTAAGGATTCCCAAATATGAATGTGTAATACAGATCTCTCTTCTGAGCTCTAAACTCATGTATAAAATGATTATTTTATCTCCATAGATATATTAGAGGCAACTCAATCCAACATTTTCAAAACTAGTGCTCATTATCTCTCCCCACCTCAATTCCAAAGCAAGTCTTCCATTCATGCTTTCTTCCTTGGTGAATGCATCACCGTACCCCCGGTGACCAAAGCCAAAACCACAAATTTGGATATTATCCTTAAATCCTTCTCTCCTTTTTCCATCCATATCCAAATCAACCATGAAGTCTTGTCAACAGATTCCCAGCACAGACACCACTAGAGCGGGGGCAGAGTGAGCAAAGGAGAAAGACTAGATGGAGATTAGGTCAGCGAGGTAAAGTAGTAAGGCCATAAAACAAAGGCCTTCTGGGCCTTTGGCTTTTCTCTTGATGAAATGGGAAGCCATAGGAAAAGTAGTGGGTTTTACACAAAGCATAATATAATTTGCCTTCTTTTTTGATAATATACTGAAGATTGGCAAGGACAGAAGCAGGCAGGCAAATTAAAAGACTGTTAAAATAATGCAGGTGAGCAACAAAGGTAGCTCGGGCCAGGGTTGTTGTAGATGTTAGTAATAAATGATTCCATTTTGGTTATTTTTTTAAGGAAGAGCCAATATGATTTGTTAACAGATTTATGTGAGGTGAAAGAAAAGAGAGGGAGCAAAGATTACATCAAGGTTTGGTCCCAAGTAGCTGGAAATATGGAGTTATCATTAACTGAGATTGGGAAAGATTACACAAGGAGCAGATTTGGGGAGGGAGTGTTAGAAGTTTATTTTGGAATATGTTGTTTGAAATGACTATTAGTAATCTAAGTGGAGAGTTTGAATAGACTATTCAGTAGACAATTCTGGATTCAGGGCTGGAAATATAAATTTGGAAATCGTTAGCACATAGACAAAATGAAACTAGATGCATAATCAAGGGACTGAATGTAGAGAGAAAAGAGAAATTGTCTAAGGACTGAGCCCAGAAGTATGCCAATATTCCTCAGAGCATCTGAGGAACAAAAGAGATTGGGTAAGATAATATAGGAAAGCCAAGAGAATGTGGTGTTCCAGAAGCCAAGTGAGGAAAGCTGTACAAAGATGTGGAAGCAAATACCTGTGAAGATTGCTGGGAGATCAAATAAGATGAAAATTGACAATTGACTATCAGGTTTAGCATTATCAAGGACAATGCTAATTGTGATCTATGCTAATTATATTTTACTTACTTTAATGTCTCATTTAGATATTTATCTGTTTTGGAAAGTCCTCTCTGACCCTGCAAAGCTGAGTTAAGAACCCCTCAAAGTGCAACATATCACACCCGTAATTTTACAGTCATCCTAAGGTTTTGAAGTTGCCCTTTTACTTATCCGTCTTCTCCTCTAAACTACATATGCCTCAAGGGCAAAGACTTGAGTGTGATCACTATTGTACCTTGCACAGTAACTGGCAAAGAGTAGGGATGATATTTGCCAAATAAAATTTAATTGCATTGCCTCTCATTTGTGCCAGAAAAGGCCATCCCTGCCAGGTTAAAAAAAAAAAAAAAGAGGGTGGATAACAGGGAGTAGCCAGATCTAGTAAGTATCAGTGACGCATCCTTGGATGACAAAGACTAAGGTTTTCACCTCATTTGGTTAAATTCCGATGCAGAGAAGCTTGTTATGACAATCCAAAATGAGCTTCTAATGGAATATTTAGGTGTGCCGGTTACCTGGGGGCAAGAGAACAGCCCAAAGCCAGCTAAGCAAATTAGTGAGCAGGTGTCATTAGTCAGCCATGCCCACCTCAAGGATACCTTATCAATGGATAGCTTGTAATTTTCCTAAAGTTTTCATAAAAGAGGGGTCAACAAAGGGAGTGAGATGTGCATAGTTCAACTCTAAATTACTAACTGAAAAGTTGGCCAAGACTTCATTGAAATGAAATATTTTTGTTGGAATCAAGTATTACGAACTGGTTTCATTATTTCTAGAGATTTATATATTATTTTTCATATTTGCTTTTCGTGTGGAAATATTCCTAAAAATAGGCTGTAGGACTGTTATAATAGTAATTAAATTAGCAATTGCATAATGGTGTTATTGATAATCAAAAGATTAAATAGTAGGGGCGCCTGGGTGGTGCAGTCGGTTAAGCGTCCGACTTCAACTCAGGTCACGATCTCGCGGTCCGGGAGTTCGAGCCCCGGGTCGGGCTCTGGGCTGATGGCTCAGAGCCTGGAGCCTGTTTCCGATTCTGTGTCTCCCTCTCTCTCTGCCCCTCCCCCGTTCATGCTCTGTCTCTCTCTGTCCCAAATAAATAAATAAACGTTGAAAAAAAAAATTAAAAAAAAAAATTGAAATGACTTACTACAATTACTATTTAATCTTTTTTTTTTTTTATTAAATTTTTTTTTCAACGTTTATTTATTTATTTGGGACAGAGAGAGACAGAGCATGAACGGGGGAGGGGCAGAGAGAGAGGGAGACACAGAATCGGAAACAGGCTCCAGGCTCTGAGCCATCAGCCCAGAGCCCGACGCGGGGCTCGAACTCCCGGACCGCGAGATCGTGACCTGAGTTGAAGTCGGACGCTTAACCGACTGCGCCACCCAGGCGCCCCAGGTCATTTTGATTTTAAAGAAAGTAAATGGCATACTCTAATAATGAAAACTATTCTAACTCTAGGTTTTGTTTCCAGGTCTTATAGAAGACTGGGTAAGTTAAATTTATTTCTTTTATTTTAATGTTTATTTATTTTAAGAGAGAGAGAGAACGAGAGGAGGGGCAGAGAGAGAGGGAGAGAGAATCCCAAGCAGGCTCCATGCTGTCAGTGTAGAGCCTGACTCGGGGCTTAGAGCATGAAGCGCGAAGGCTTGTCAGCATGAAGCCTGATGCAGGGCTTGATCCCACAAACCATGAGATCATGACCTGAGCCAAAACCAAGAGTTAGATGCTTAACTGACTGAGCCACCCAGGCACCCCTAAATTTATTTCTATACACAAGAACTGACCTTTAATTTTGAACTTTTATATAATAAGTTAATTTTTAATAGACTGCACCTTACTAAGTTACTCTTCCAATAAAGCATCTTTAGCATAATACTGTTTACATTACATATCTGTGCAATTACACCGGTATCTCTCATATACATATATGATATATTTATGATAAGCCCTTATATCTATAATATGCAATAGTTATACTATTATATAATAATATACAATTTTTTCAAACTTAGTTCCATTAAAATTATCTCATTTGTTTGCTTGCTTGTTTATTATGTGTCTCTGTGGTCCTCTTCTTTTTTCCTAAGTAATGTTGCTTAACGACGAAGAACTTCAGATGCTTTCTGATGATTACTGACTCCTCTATCTTCTGTGTCCAGAATGATGCTTAATATGCACTAAATGTTCAGTAAATATGGGTTGAATGAATGAGGAAATAAATGAAAAAATATTCAAATAATATACAAAATAAAATGCTACATGCATTATTGCTTCTTTCAAAATGCCATTGGCTTCTGAACTAATACAAGAAAGCAATAAAATTTTGTAGTCACTTACATAGTAACCTCAAGGATTTTTTTAAATTGAATATTGATGATTTATTAAACATTTAGTAAAACTTCATTGTCTTGAACTGATTAGCCACTTTAAACTCTGTTTTGAGAAAAACATGTATTATTTTGTATTTTGAGAAAAACAGATATTTTACTGACTTAGTGCCAGATTCTGTGTCAGATGTTAGGGATCTATAATCAAAAGTAATGATCCCCAAAGTTTGGTGATAAAACAAACACAATGAAAGTCATACAATACAGCATGACACGTGCTAAACCAGACAAATTTCTACCTTTCTGATCTCATCTTAATTACTCTTTTCTCTTGCTCACTATACTCTAGCCACATTATCTCAATCACACTCTTCCTATCCTTTAAACACCCCATAGATTCATACCACAGTACCTTTGCACTTGCTCCACTCCTCCCACCCCGGCCCCTGAATGCTCACCTTCCATAGTTTTCAGTTGCTGGCTCCATCTTATTACCCAGGTCTTAGCAAAACTGTCAGCTCAGGAAGGCCTTCCCTGAATACCTTTTCTTCCACTTTGTCCCTAACTATTCTTTGCCACATCATTAAAATATTTTTCCTTTATTTTTTAAAACAAAATTTAATTTTATGTTTACAATTTATTTTTTTTTTTTACTGAGTATAGATGGTACACAACGTTGAATTAGTTTCAGGTGTACAACTTAATGATTTAACTTTATACATTATGCTGTGCTCATCACACATGTAGGTGCCATCTGATCTATTACATCACTATTGCAATATCATTGACTATATGGCTTATGCTGTGCCTTTTATTCCTGTGATTTATTTATTCCATAACTGAAACACTGTATCTCTCTCTTCTCTTCACCCACTTAAGGATTATTTTTACATCCGTTAACACTTACTTTTCTCTATCTCCATTCCCAAATACCTCCCCAATTCCATTGTAAGCACTCTCTCTAAAGTTTTTTTTATATGCCCCTCTCCCCTCTCTCTTTCTCTCTCTCTCTCAAAATAAATAAATCAACATTTTAAATGGTTTCTTTAAAAAATAACATTAATAAAATCCTGAATTAACATGCTATTTTAATATCTTTTAAAAAAATTTGTTTAACGTTTATTTATTATTGAAAGACAGAGAGACACGGAGCATGAGCAGGGGAGGGGCCAACAGATGGAGAGACACAGAATATGAAGCAGGCTCTAGGCTCCAAGCTGTCAGCGCAGAGCCCACGTGGGACTCGAACACACAAACCGGCAAGATTGTGACCTGAGCCCAAGTCGGACCCTCAGCCGACTGAGCCACCCAGGCTCCCCATATCTTTTTTTTTTTTTTTTAATTTGAGGGGGTGGGTGGGAAGAGGAGAAAAATGTTGGAGCTGGGTTTCAAAGGAGAGAGAATTCCAAGCAGGCTCCATGCTCACCTCAGAGCTTAATGTGGTCCTCAATCCTACGACCCTGGGATCATTACCTGAGCCACCCAGATGCCCTTATTTCAATATTTTTTTGATACTTTGATATGTTAATCCCTAATATAGTTAAGTCAATAAATATATTTATTGATGAAGAGAGAAGGAGAATATTGTTAGTTTTTCTTTTATTCACTCTCTGTTGTTTGATTTGCCACGTAAACTTGTATTCTTAATGGAATATTTTTAATTCAAGAAAGTAGTAAAGAACAATGACAGAAATATCAATCCAGACAAAATTTACTCATTATTGATTGATATTATCCTGTTAATGGATGTTAACTGTAGTTTGTTTCTTAGAGAATTACCTAAGAAATAAATATTGTAGATGGAAAAAAGACAATCACTGAAAACTTACATTTATATATCTCCATCTGTGAATTAGTTGAATAGATTTATAGTGTCTTGGGAAGGTACAAGTTAGCTTTTGAACCTCAATTTTGGCCTCGGTTTGTCAGTAATTTTTTTGCTACGATAATTCTTTTTAATTTAGTTTTTTTTCCATTATCAGGAGCTTTCAGAGTAACAATTATTTATGGTTTTAAAATTGTTTGCTTGTTACTATTTATATTCATTAACTGCTAAACTCTCAGGGAATATGTGCCTCAGGGAACTGGGGTAATTGTCCATGCTAACCAAGTACAGTGATAAAATGTTAGACAAATAAAACTTTCCACTTCTACTTCCCTTGTAGGAAGTTTATTAGCATTTACAACCACCATGATGTTAGGAACCAACACTTATTAGAAACCACTTTGTGTAGAAATACTACTGGCTTCATGCCAGCTCTTGAGATGGAAATGACCAGTTGGCACTAAGCACAAATAGACTTTATTCTCATCTACTAGAGTCACCTAGACTTTAATTTAGGAGTGACTTTAGCAGTTACTAGTTCATGAGACAGCTAAGGCAGCCAGTATTTTCTAAACATTTCAGAAGTGTAGGGCACCTAGGTGGCTCAATTGGTTAAGCATCCAACTGGGTTTTGGCTCAGGTCATGGTCTCACAGCTTTGTGGGTTTGAGCCCCACACTGGGCTCTGCACTGACAGTGTGGGCCTGCTTGGGATTGTCTCTCTCTCCCTCTCTCTCTGCCCCTGCCCCACTTGCACTGTCTCTGTCTCTCTCAAAATTAAAAAACAAAAAAACAAAAAAACAAAAAACCACATGCAAAGAAATTTCAGGAGTGTTTGAGAATCTTGGTGAAAGGCAAGGCTTTGCTTATCACAAGGTTGTTCAGAAGTGAAAGGTGTTGACAATGTAATAAAGTGGCCAGTCCTTGATCTGAAAGCAAATGGTATTTTTTTTAATGAAAGAGAAATTAAAACATGTTACCTTCACACCCATCTGTTAAACCATCTGTGCCCATAATAGATATAAAATTGATTGCTATTGAGTTTAAAAATTGTGGAAATTTGAGAGTCATTGTAACTTTCTGATTCTCTTTTACCTGATCTCTAGTATTTGGGGAAAATAATAGAAATCCCACAGGTCACTCTAAGGAAAATTAAAAAAAAAAAACAATATATGTTAAAATGCTTTCACAAATGTAAAGCACATATTGGGTTTTCTTTGTGATATATAATCTAGTAGATACAAGGGAAGAAGGATGTTGGTTTTCATCATTTTTTGACTACTTTTGCCACCTAACCCATATGAGTACAATGCCAATAAAAAAGATTGCTAAATTGTTTTAATCATGAACAAAACCTGCCACTGTTAGTCTCTTTCAAGAAAACTGAAACACATGACTCAGTAGAAACCTGTGTTTTCATCGTTTTCTTTGGCATATAAAAGCTGTGGGTTTGCAAAGACAGCATGTACTAAATATTTAACTTAATGCAAAGCATTGGAATTGATATTTCCTTTCCAACATTTGCACATAATTAGTACCAAATTAGACTTTTTATTACATATTCGTTTTTCCATTTAGACTTCAGAATGTAAACTAAAACCCCCTCTTTTGGGTATGTTTGTGTGTGACTGGGTATGTCTGTGTGGGTAATATATATACATATATATTTTTTTTTTCAGAATTCTTCTTCAAGCAGATGTTCATCAACTACTTCTAAGAATTTGTGCTTATTATGATTAAACTAACTTTAAGAACAACATTTAAGGATGATAAACAGGTATCTTACTGTAAAAAGAAATGTCTCACTAAATTCATCTTGAAAAATCATAATTTCTTTAGTCCTCATGAGAACTTATAGACTCTAGACAGATTTATAAAAGTTACCATTTCTGGCATTTATTTAGCAAGAGTTTGAAGTAACAATGATCTTTGAATGCTAATTAACTATATTATGCAGTTATAAATGACTTTTTCCCTTCAAGTTTCGAATACTGTCCATTCATCAGTCATAGACTGACCAAATCCCTGTATTCAATTGGTCTACATTTTGCCCGTCCAATATAGATAAGGCCTGTGCATTTTTCCTGGTTGGGAAACCACCTATTTGTTAGATATTTATTTCTAAACTTAAAAATAGAGAAGATAAATTTCAAAACATCAGCGTCCTACAAAACATATAGCTGAAATACGTATATAAAATTGTTCGGTTATTAATAAACATATATTCTTTAACTGCTGAGTTACCCAATTCATACTGCTCAGCAGCACAGTAATGCTGACTAATAAAAAAATCAGCATTTTTAATAAGCATTATGGTATTCTCTGATCTGGTCATGAAAATAGTCAGGTGTTCACATGCCCCAGGTGAGTGCTAATAGGTGCCTCCCAAATTCTTGTACCACTTCTACTTCTTCAGGGACGATTTGGGTAAGGGTAGGAAAGAGAGGAAACACTGCAATTTGAATTTTGAATCTCTCTGCCTTGTTCCTTCATAAACCGAGATCAGCCTGTTGTGATCTTCACTTGATGAGCAAGTTGAATTATGCCTTTTAAGGAGCTGGTCAACATCAGTGTGGTGTCAGACTCAAATTCCAGTTTAAGTCAAAGCTTTTAAAACTAGCAGCTGGCTGAGAAAATGAATTGGTTACAACAACACATGGAAAATTTCAAACAATGTATTGATCGCCTCAGATCGATTGAATAGTACATGGCAAGTCTGGATCAAGAAACATGATATTCCCACAAACCCATAAAACTGCCTTTAGTCCCTAAGTTGTATTAGAATTCAGGCCCAGCACTGTTCTCATCTCTCCTAGCAAGGGGAGGCTATAGAAAACATAAATCCGGCCCTCAAATGCTAGCTTCACAGAGAAAATATACACGTGGATGCAAGAAGAAAATAATCAACAGTGAAATTATATATTTTTCTCTTAAGAACAACCCGAATTTAAGAAATTGAAATATAAATTCAGGAGAGCATCAGAAAAAAGTTTACTGAAAACGTTGGCTCTTAAAGGTCTTAAAGAGTGAGTAAAAATTAGTCAATGATTCTCAACCCTGGCTATGTGTTTGAATTGCCTAAGGATCTTTTAAAAACTACCTGGGCCCCACCCTCTGAATTTGTGATTTAACTGGCCTGGGGTGTGGCCCAGGATAGTTTTACAAAGCTCTCAGGTGATTTTAATGTGCAGGCAGGGTTGAGAACCTTGGAGTAAGACAATGAAGAAGAAAAAAAGAAAGGGAAAGCAGAAGTTTAAGAACATGTGCCAATTCATTCACCCATTTACTCATTCAATAAAAATATTTATTGAGTGTCTACTCCATGCTAGTCATTGAACTAGGTGGTGGGTCAAAGTAAAATGATTGAGAAATGATGCTTGGAGTTTTCCATCTAGTAAAGAGATTCATGTAAAAACGAGTTATTACAATGTACAGTGATACTTCACAGAACATTACAGGACAATGATTATCTTTTGGTCGTTGTTGCTTAGTGCATTGGTTCTCAAGCTAGTAGGCAAATTGGAATCACCTGAGGAGCTTTAAAAAGTAATGTTTTCTGGGGGTGCCTGGGGGCTCAGTCAGTTAAGCATCTGACTCTTGATCTCAGCTCAGTTCTTGATCTCATGGTTGAGAGTTCAAGCCCTGTATTGGCTCCACACTGGGCATGAAGCCTACTTAGAAAGAAGAAAAAAAAAAGTAATGTTTTCTGGATCCCAAACCCAGACACTCAAATTGGATTGGCTTTGGAATCCAAATTTACTTATTTTTAAGTGTTTATTTATTTATTTTGAGAAAGAGAGTGTGTGCACACATATGAGCAGGGAAGGGGCAGAGAGAAAGAGGTAGAGAGAAGAGAGAGGGAGAGAGAATCCCAAGCAGGTTCTGCGCTGTCAGCCCAGAGACTGATGCAGGGCTCAAACTCATGAACTGTGAGATCATGACCTGAGCTGATATCAAGAGTCAACGCTTAACCAACTGAGCCACCCAGGTGCCCCGGAATCCAAATTTAAAATAAAAAACAAAATGAAAACAAAATACCTCTCTAGTTATTTCTATACACAGTATTCGACTAGATGAACTGGAGGGATAGAAGTAAAAGGTGCGTTTGGGAGTCAGATTAAATTGCCAGGCAAAACAAAGGATCTGGCAGAGGGATCTGGAAATCACCACACTGAATGATTGACTTCTTGAAATTTCCCTATGATCCAAGGAAACAACAATTTGTAGAAGTGTTCTTTGGCAACTAAATGCAGAATAGAATATGGGATAGAGTTCCTGAAGGTGATTTATCATTAGATACAGTGCTTAGTGTCCCAAGAAAATATTTTAATTTACTTATGATCAGAAGGAAAAAACTTTAGGTCAAAGAAAATGTTTTAATATATAATATTAGCATATTTTTTTCTTTTTAACCAGCATAATCATAAAGTAAAATTTTTAGTGTGTGTGTGTGTGTGTGTGTGTGTGTGTGTGTGTGTGTGTTTTGGGGGGAGTTGGCTGTTGGGAAGGGAGGTAAAGGTCCTCAAAGACAAAAGTGCTTAGGTCAGTGGAAGTCATAATGTAGTCCTAGGTTAAAGGATAATCCAATATCAACTAATTTTTAAGTTCTGTTAGGTATATGATTTGAACAAACAAGCAAGCATTTGCTTTCCTATATCTTTAAATTATTTCCACCTTCATTTTGCAGAACCAGAATTCAAGGGTCAAAACTTTTATTTATTTTATCTTATTAGAATCCCTAGCTCCATGCTAGAGAGAGCTGATTAAATGAATCAAAACGTTTGGTTTCCAAGGGCCATATACTTTCAGAGGGCATATGGTTTCCCTCTATCCGGAATGCTTTACCCCTTTTGTCCATTTGGGGAACCCCTAATATGCTTCTTCAAAACTTAAAATATTTAAATTTTGTGTGCAATATTCTCTAGCCTCTCCTGCCACCCACCTAAAGTAATCATTATGGCTGATCAGTCCCAACATTTTGTTTACCCATTGGTATTGCATACTAACCAATGCATTATACTTAATTAAGTGTGGGTCAGTATCTTCCAACATGACTCTCAACGTCCTGGTTTATTCACTCCTGTGTCCTTATGCTAGAGCATCATTCCTAACATGTAATACATACCTCAGAATATCTGTCCATTAATGCAGTAGGTCCATATATTATTAAATGTAATACTGCACAAACTTGGACTGTTCTTTGGAGAAAAGTTAACTAAATGAAGCAAAGTTCTGGATAACAACACTGTTTTAATGAAGTGAAATTAAATTACTTCTCAAAGAATTCCCACTTCCTGTAGGCTAAGATACAGATAGGTAAAGACCTCATAGTTCTTGATAGATCTCAAATAATTTTTTTATATTCATAATTGACCATTCCAAAATAGAAAGACCTCAGCAAAAAGCCATCATTTCTTGAATTTTATTTTTGAGCAAGATTTTGGACATTACAGCATATGCTGTACTTATCTTTCTGCCAGAGTTGAAAGATGTATAAACCACATTGGCCACACATCTAAAGAAACTTGAAAAATGTAAAATAATCATTCTTAGATCTATGATAACCTTTCTTCATAAACTTGTTTTTAATAGATCCATCTGTTCACATTTAAAATACACTTCCTTTATCTCAAGTATGATCAGACTGAAGGTCTGGCTATTCATTTGTATTTTCCAGGAAGCCCCAAGTTCCAAAGTGCTCTTTCAGCTGGGACACTTGTATAAAAGCTGGTTCTATTAAAGAAGAAAGAGGAGTATATGAATTATTTTTAATCTCTAAGCCAGTTATTTTTAATCTAGTCCCTAAAGAGGAATTATATTCACTGGAAAATGGTCCACCATACCTCAACCTTAATATCAATTATGCTCGTTTTGCCTCTCCAGAAAGTATGCAATCACTTTTTACCATGATAGCTTTGGGTCAGAAATGATCTCAAAAGAGTAGACACTAAACTGAGGTTGAGAAGGAGAATTTATTCAGTTGAGAGTCTTATGGGTTGCTGTGGAAAGGTTTGGAGGGGGAAATAATGGAAAAATGGATCAGGTGGAAAGGCATTATAAGAGAAAGAGATGAAGAAAATTGGAAAGATTCGGATGTTCTAAAAGAACCACATTTGGGGTGCCTGGGTGGCTCAGTAGGTTGGGCATCCAATTTCGGCTCAGGTCATGATCTCGCGGTTCGTGAATTCGAGCCCCATGTCAGGCTCTGTGCTGACTGTTCAGAGCCTGGAGCCTGTTTCAGATTCTGTGTCTCCTTCTCCCTCTCTCTCTGTCTCTGTCTGTCTGTCTGTCTCTCTGTCTCTCTCATTCTGCCCCTCTCCCACTCATACTCTGTCTCTCTCTCTCAAAAATAAATACATGTTAAAAAAAAGTAAAAAAAAAAAAAAAAAGAACCACACTTGGCCACTCAGTGTGGCAGGCATGTGTGTCATCATGAAATCAGTGGACCTTCAGGTTCCAGTGGAAATTTGGTATCACATCAGGTCTAGCTATGAGAATGGCAAGGTTTTTTAGGCAGAGCTGGTATAAGTGCTCAAGGATGTTTGCTGAACTGAACACCAGAGAAGAGAAAAACAATCCATGACCACAAGAGGTTCACAGTCTACTAGTAGTTTGAGGCATGACTCCAACAGAGGCAGGTGAAGAGTAGGGGGCCTGATGGGCTCATTGGCACAGTATTGTTTATCAATGATATGAGGAATTAAGGTATAACTGATGTTAAAGGGAAATTGTTAACCTTCTGTGTAGGGAATGGAACAGACTCAGAGGGGAGACTTAGAACTGAGAACTTGGAGATCATTATGCCAGCCATCTCATTAAAAAAAATTTTTTTTTAAGTTTATTTATTTTGAGAGAGAGAGAGAGAGAGCACGAGTATGGTAGGGACAGAAAGAGAGGGGAGAGGGAGAATCTAATGCGGGGCTCAAACTCACAAACTGTGAGATCATGACCTGAGCTGAAGTCTGATGCTTAACGGACTGAGCCACCCAGACTCCCCAAGCCATCTCTCTCTTTTTTTTTTTTTAAAGTGAAAATAGCAGCATGGTGCAGTGGTTAAGAACATGGGCTCTGGGGGGTAAAACTACCTGGGTTCAAATTTGATTTCTACCGCTTATTACTTAACCATTCAGTGTCCAGTTTCTTTAATAGTAGAGCAGAGGTAATACATAGTGTCTACTTTCTTGTTGTGAGAATAATTAACACAACTAAAATGTTGAGAACAGTGGCTGGCTTGTAATAACTGCTCAAAAAATGCTAGCTAGAAGCATATCACAGTTTTCATATTTGCAGTTGCAGAAACATGGGTAGGCATTTGCAGACACAGACTGACTTATCTCCAGATTTCCAGTGCTTTCCCATTTTGGCCTTGTTGGTGTTTAAACATTAGTTAAGTAACAGAAATTAGTACTTGCTCCTGCTCTTTTGCTTTTTTGTTTGGTTTGGATTGTTTTCTGGTAACTTGTATAACTTTATTAATTAATTTATTAGAGAAATAATTTTTTATTCAATAAATTCTTTTCCCTGAAGATTGTAGAAACTGTTATATTTATAGCAGTGGCAAAACTGACTGAAGCAACCAACATATGGAAATCCCTACATGTTGAAAGGCCTTGCCTGCTAAACCTTATTTTTGGGACCTCCCAGCAACTGGCAGCAATAGACCTCCCTGCAAAGCAGCACGGCCTCAAAAAACCTTCTGCCTTGCCAAAGTCTAGCTGAGAACAGTTGACCTGTCAGCTCCTACCTCTGGGCTCAGAATCTCCTGCCCTTTTAGAAACTGAAGTAGGTCTGTATTGGCTTCAGACCCAGGACCACACACATGTGTGCACATGTACACACACACACACACACACTCCAAAATACACAAACACATGCCCTGACACCTGTGAGCTGAACTGTCTGTAAGAATTGTGCTTAAGGACACAATACTGTAACTTGATATTAACTGGATCCCAGTAAAAAAATAAATGGCACAATCAGAGTGAGTACGGAGAATTTAATAAAGGCACTATTTACAAACATGTGGGCGATGTTTCAGGGAAGCAAAAACTGTTGGTGCAATACTTTGCCTGAAGCCTTCACCATCTTTAGGCCTCAAGGAAGGGGTAAAGGATGGAAGGAATTATCAGGACCTGGAGAGAGTGCTTCATAGAGAAGGCTACTCAAAAGAAGCTGTGGCCTCCCTTAAAGGAAGGCAGTCATCTTTTTTTTTTTTTCAACGTTTATTTATTTTTGGGACAGAGAGAGACAGAGCATGAACAGGGGAGGGGCAGAGAGAGAGGGAGACACAGAATCGAAACAGGCTCCAGGCTCTGAGCCATCAGCCCAGAGCTTGACGCGGGGCTCGAACTCACGGACCGCGAGATCGTGACCTGGCTGAAGTCGGACGCTTAACCGACTGCGCCACCCAGGCGCCCCAGGAAGGCAGTCATCTTAAGACCTCTTGGCAGGGAGGAAAGTCTAGAATATTGCTGTATGTCCACATTTCTCGTGCTCTTCAGATTATTGCCAGTGCCTCCCATGGGCTCAACCCAGTCCTTGTAGGTCAGACTCCTCGGGCAAAAAGTAGGGTAGAGATTATATCCACAGGGGTGTGTTACAACTCCTTGGTTGCTCATTATCAATTCTTTTTAAAAAAATTTTTTTAATGTTTATTTTTGGCAGAGAGACAGAGCATGAACGGGGGAGGGGCAGGGAGAGAGGGAGACACAGAATGCGAAGCAGGCTCCAGGCTTTGAGCTGTCAGCACAGAGCCGGACGTGGGGCTTGAACTCAAAAACCACAAGATCATGACCCAAGCCAAAGTCGGGCGCTCAACCAACTGAGCCACCCAGGCACTCCACTTATCATCAATTCTTTTTTTTTTTTTTAATTTTTTTTTTCAACGTTTATTTATTTTTGGGACAGAGAGAGACAGAGCATGAACGGGGGAGGGGCAGAGAGAGAGGGAGACACAGAATCGGAAACAGGTTCCAGGCTCCGAGCCATCAGCCCAGAGCCTGACGCAGGGCTCGAACTCACGGACCGCGAGATCGTGACCTGGCTGAAGTCGGACGCTTAACCGACTGCGCCACCCAGGCGCCCCAATCATCAATTCTTAAGTGGGTGAAAAAACTGCAATCCTCCATGCGTAGAGTATGGAAAGTCTATTTATCGTCATATCATTGTGGAATGATACCAATTTTGTCATGTTCTCATCTCCAACCTAAAATGTTAGCCATAATCAATGATGTTCAAATAAAGTCTCAAGAAAAAAGGGAGGGGTGTGAAGAGGTAATTGACATAAAATGTGCCTGCTATTCTTCCTTCTGTAGCTGGACACAAGTCTTCCATGAATTAATTACTGGTTCCCTCTTTCGCCATATATTCCTGTAGCCAGGTTCTCTTCTGGTACTAAATATTTTAGGAAGCAATTTATTAATGCTAAATAATTTTTTTTTTCAGGAACTGGAAGAAAAAGGAATGCTTCTGAAGGGGAGCAGAATTTGCCAACTGAAAATCTGACTCTTTGGCTTACAGATTAATTTTAGGCTGATTATCTTTAGCAAGAGACATAGGAAAGCTCTGAAAACTGAAAAGAAGTTTCTCTTTTGTAAAAGACATCGCGACATGTATAAGAGATGTCTCTTTTTCTAAGGGTGTCTCTCTGATGCACCAGACAGAAGGATAACTCTTAAATTGCTAGAAATCCTTATCAACAGAGGAGGCAATGACATGAATCTGCATAACAACCTTACCCTTTTTGACTGTGCTTCTCCTGGTAAGCTCTCATAACAGCCTTCCTTTCTTACCCCCCAGCATCTTCTTTTGTCTTTAACTGGAGATATAATTTAAAGTGGTGGATTAGGCCATTCCAGGAGCTGCTCAATTTTCCAGAGTAACTCCCATGTGTACCGGAGGCATACGTGTTACTAAACTTTTGTTTGTTTTTCTCCTGTTGTTTTGCCTTTTCTTACAGGGAGTCCCCTCTAAGGAGAAACTAGAAGGGTAGAGAAAAAAGTATTTTACCTCCCATCAGTCCCCAATTTATGTAATGAGGCCAGTATTACTCTGATGCCAAAACCAAAGTCATTGTAGGAAAAGAAAACTACAGAACAGTAATCCTCATCATCTTAGATGCAAATAGCCTTAATAATATATAAGCAAGTCAAATCTAATAAAATACAAAAATAATATTTTGGTATGATCAGTAGATAAAAGATCAATTCAACATTTGAAAATTAATGAATATAATTCACTAGACTAACAGATTTTTAAAGATTATATGATCATCTCAATAGATGTATAAAGAACATTTGATAAAATTCGACATTCACGAATGAAAAAAGGACTTTCAGCAAAATAGAAAGTGAAGTGCCCTACTTGATAAATAGAACCTAGGAAAATCTACAGCTAACATCATATCTCATGATGAAAGATTGAATGCTTTTCTTCTAAGATTGGCAATAAGTTGTTGGGGAGGAAAAATTCCCTCTGCCCTTAGTCTTCTGGACTAAGAACCCAAGTGACATGATTAACAAGAGAAAATCAAGTTTAATTTCATTCATATGAGGAATGCACACAGACATGAAAATCCCAAGACAGTCAACTAACAGGAGGTTCATACATGACATCCTGAGCTAAAGAGAGGAGTAGGGATCTGGTGATACAAAGGGAAGAACACCATTAGCAGCAAGGTGAAAGGAGATGTTTGGAAAACAAAGGTTGCCCTGTTATGCAGATAAGTTTCTTAGGTAAAGAGGAATATCTTTTAATAGCTCTCTTCCTGTTATGGGCAGGCAGTTAAAGGGGAGGTTGAGAGCTTTTCCTGTATGCTGGATTTTCATTCCTTTTAACTCAAAATATTCTTCACACCAAAATGGCTCATCTTAAGGTAGCCTGTCCTTGACCTCTACAGTTCCCCGTCTGAAACTTCCATGAAGTTTTACACATTAAAAATTGAGTTGGTAGAGGGGCACCTGGTTGGCCAGTCTCACGGTTCATGAGTTCTAACCCCGCATCTGGCTCACTGCTGTTATCCTGCCAGTGCAGAGCCCACTTCATGTCCTCTGTCCCCTTCTCTCTGACCCTCCCCCACTTGCACTCTACCCAAAATAATAGTTTTTAAAAAATGAGTTGGTAGATCGTCCTGTCTTACTGATTTAGTCTCTTAGTCCTGACAATACGTCACTTCGATTAAACTCATTTTAGGAGGCAGGATTATGTTCTCAAAGTTAAGCCTATAGTTTAAGTAATCAGGTATTGAATAAGAGGGACTTCTATGGAAACGCTGAATCAAATTAATTGAATCAAAATAATTTAATCAAATTATAAACCGGTTTCTGAGTTCTGAGAGTAGCCAATCAAGATTTTTAGATGTCAGTTTAGAAGTGTTTTCAGATAGAATGAAAGCTGGCAGTGGCAATCTCACATATTTTCCTTGTTTATAGTTCAAATGTTTCTGATTTTTTTTTTTGAGTGGCCCGTAGGACAACAGACATTCAAGTTGTCTTTGTGTGAGCTATTATGGTGATTTTTCTGAAGCTTACATCAAGTTAATCATACTTAGTTTGCAGGGCATCAAGAAAAAAGGGCAATTTGAGTTCTCAAATAATTCCAAGTCATAAAGGTGGGAAAAAAATGAAAAATGTGAGTTTGGAGATGTACATCCAAGACATTGGGAAAATAAATTAACACTAATTTATTTGCAAAGTAAGTCTAGTTTTAAAAATAACTTGGCCTGATTATTTACGTAAGTGCAACAAGAATAGCAGTTGACCATATAGGCTCTTTAAAACTTTTTTTTTGCTGAAAAAATTCTTAACAAAATATTAGCAAACTGAATCCTACCATGATCAAGTGAAATTTCTTTCTGGGATACAAGGGTGGTCCAATATTCACAAATCAACTAATGTGATATTGACATCAATAAGAGAAATGATTAAAAACATATGATCATTTCAATAGATACAGAAGAAGCATTTGACAAAGTACAACATTCATTCATGATAAAAACCCTGAAAAAGTAGGTTTATGGAGAACATACCTCAACATATTAAAGGCCATCTATGAAAAACCCACACCTAACATCAATTCAATGGTGAGAAACTGAGAGATTTTCCTCTAAGATCAGGAAAAAAAAAGGTCAAAAAAAGATCTTCAAGGATGTCCACTCTTACCACTTTTATTCAACATAGTACTGGAAGCCCTACTCACAGAAGTCAGAAAAGAAAAAAATAAAAGGCATCCAAATTGGTAAGAAGTAAAACTTTCACTATTTGCAGGTGACATGATACTATACATAGAAAACCTGAAAGACTCCACCAAAAAGCTACTAGTACTCATAAGCAAATTCAGTAATGTCACCAGATTCAAAATCAATATACAGAAATCTGTTGTATTTCTATACACTAATAATGAAGTAGAAAGAGAAATTAAGAAAACAATCCCATTTACAATTATGCCAAAAATAATAAGAAACCAAGGAATAAACTTAACCAAAAAGGTGAAAGATCTGTACACTGAAAACTATAAAACATTGGTGAAAGAAATTGAAGATGGAAAAAATAAATGGAAAGATATTCTATGTTCATGGATTGAGAGAACAAATATTGTTAAAATGTCCATAGTACACAAAGAACTCTACAGATTTAATCCAACCCCTAACAAAATACCAATGTCACTCTTCACAAAATAGAATAAATAATTTTAAAATTTGTAGGGAATCACAAACAACCCTAAATAGGAAAGAGATCTATTTTTTTTTAATTTTTAAAAAATGTTTTATTTATTTTTGAGAGAGAGAGAGACAGAGACAGAGACAGAGCATGAGTGGGGGAGGAGCAGAGAGAGAGAGGAAGACACAGAATCCGAAGCAGGCTCCTGGCTCTGAACTGTCAGCACAGAGCACGATGCAGAACTTGAAATCACAAACTATGAGATCATGACTTGAGCTGAAGTCAGATGCTTAATCGACTGAGCCACCCAGACACCCCATCGCTAAGAAATCTTGAAAAAGAAGAACAAAACTGGAGGTTTCACAATCCCAGATTCCAAGATATACTACAAAGCTGTAGTAATCAAAGCAGTATGGTACTGGCACAAAAATAGACCCATAAATCAATAGAACAGAATAGAGAGCCCAGAAATAAACCCACAATTATATGGTCAATTAATCTATGACAAGGGAGGCAAGATTATGAAGTGGGAAAAAGACAGTCCTTTCACCAAATGGTGCTGGGAAAAGTAGAAAACTGCATGCAAAAGAAAAAACTGGACCTCTTTCTCACACCATACACAAAAGTAAACTCAAAATGGATTAAAGACCTACATGTGAGACCTGAAATCATAAACATCCTAGAAAAAAACATAGGCAGTAATTTCTTCAACACCAACTGTAGAAGTATTTTTCTAGATATATCTTCTTTGATAAGGGAAACAAAAGCAAAAATAAACTATTATGACTACATAAAAACAAAAAACTTTTGCACAGCAAAGGAAACCATCAACAAAACAAAAAGACAGCCCACCAAGTGAGAGAAGATATTTGTAAATAATATATCTGATAAGGGATTAATATCAAAAATATATAAAGAACTCATACAACTCAACACCAAAAAATAAATAATCCAATTAAACATAGGTAGAAGACATGAATAGACATTTCTCCAATGAAGACATATAGATGGCCAGTAAACACATGAAAAGATGCTCAACATCACTAACCATCAGGGAAATACAAATCAAAACCACAGTGGCATTGTTGCAGCTTTGTTTACAATAGGCAAAATATAGAAGCAACCCAAGTGTCCAGTAATAGATGAATGGATAGAGAAAGTGTGGTATGTATATATACAATGGAGTATTACTCAGCCATAAAAAAAGAATGAAATGTTGCCATTTGCAAAATCATGGACAGATTTAGATGGTGTAATGCTAAGTGAAATAAGTCAGAGAAAGACAAATATCTTATGATTTCACTCATACTGGATTTATGAAACAAAACAAATGAACAAAGAATAAAAAGACAAAAAAAAAAAAACACCCCAAAAAACCCAGACTCTTAAACATAGAGAACAAGCTGATGGTTGTCAGAGAGGAGGTTGGTGGGGTGATGGGTAAAATAGGTGAAGAATATTAAGAGTACATTATTGTGATAAGCACTGAGTAATGTATAGAATTGATGAATCATTATATTGTACACCTGAAACTAATATAACACTCTATGTTAATTACACTTGAATTAAAAAAAAAAAAGAAACAAAAACGAACAAACCTGTTTTGCTGAAACTTTTCATAAGGAGTCTCCAAGTTGAATTTTCAACAGCCTCTCGGGTCCAGAAGCCAACCCACTTGCTATCAGACTTCCCCTCCAATACCTATAGATTTGGGTTAATTCCTCTCTTCTTGAGGTCCCCCAAATATCCTTAGGTTCTTGCACCTGACAGAAAGTGACCTTCCTTACTTACATGGTAAGACTGTTGGGAACTCTGTAAGCAAGGTATCAGGATGATATATTTATTCTTTTTCTTTTTTTCAGGATGATATATTTTTCAAGGGCTTCATTGGCTCCATAAAATCAACCTTAGCTCCTTAGAGCTGTCTGGTCATATCTGAAACTATGGGTATCTCTCTCAAATATGACATTTCAGTTAAACCTTTAGTAATATAACCAATGATTCCAATTGTGTCCTGTCATAAGGAGAACAAATACTTATTGGATATTGGACTTTGAAAGAGTTAGGTTAAGAGAAAGAATTTCCTTAAGTCTGGAAAAACAAAACATTTTTAAAGTCAGCAGTGTTTCAGATAAAAACATTAATTAACCTTCTAAGTTTTTTCAGTCCCATATTATTGACTCTTTTCTCTGAATCCAGTTTTACCACTAGTTCAGAAATTCTAACCTAGTTCAGCTTTATGATCTTATCAAAAAACTGTACTCAAGTTTGTTTATAAGTCTTATTGAAGATGAAATACATTTGCCATAGGATCAGAGTAAAACAGTAACTTGTATATAATAAAACTTAAGAATGGCCATGGTTAAAGATCTGATTCACGTTCATTACAGTGCAACTGAAAAAGGAATTTGGCTATTTCTGTGACATACAACACTCCAAGACAATAACATACCAAGAAATCAGATTTCTAGGAGTTTTGTACAGTTTTAGAATGCTTATTTTAATAACATATATCTACACAAATATAGTCTAAGAGTGTTATTATCACTTATTTGACAATACTTCCTATGTAATTTAACATGCCAAGTAAGTCCCAATTACTTTAATTTTTCACAGAAATCTTTGAAATGTTCCAGGAACTTCTGGAAAATTTTACTTAGATTGTGGGCAAAGGATTTCATTTTAGAATTTGACTTTGGGAAGTATGCTAAAAATATCCAAAGACTTGAACATTTGATTAAATAGGATCACAAATCATTAAAAAATATTTAATTATTTAGATGACCAAAGTGACAATAAAAGATTTTAAGGGCAAATATATAAGGTTACATAATTGTGAGCAAAATTTAACTCTTTTGATATTTGTGTAATCAAAGACCTGGTAAACATATGAATTACTTTGGCAAAACACAGAATCCTTATTTTCTAGGCAGATAATTTTAAAGTAAAGAAAAACTTTTCTTTACAATTTTTTTATTAAGAGCAGAACAATAGTTTAAGAAAATGTTGTCCTTTTAGCAAAGAGAAAACAATATGTATTTTTTGTATATTTTTGATATTTTGTCTGTATATTTTTGAAATTAAATTAATTTTTGAAATTAAAACTCATTTACTTAAATTTATCCTAATCTCAGCCAGCCCTGACCACATCTAAAATTCCTCTCCAAAGATTCTTTCTCCATAAACATTTTACAACTTTCTTTTTTATGTTCAGATTTTGTCCTAAGTTTGCCCTCATTAAGTAACCAGCCTCACTTTAGGACAAATTTGTTTTCTTTTCTCTCAACAAAAATGTTTTTATTCCCTTTTTTATTAAGTTTAGTTGGTTATTTTTTGTGTGTGTGTGTGTGTGTGTGTGTGTGTGTGTGAGAGAGAGAGAGAGAGAGAGAGAGAGAGAGAGGGAGAATATGAATGGGGGAGGGGCACACAGAGAGGGAGAGAGAGAGAATCTTAAGCAGGCTCCACGCTCTGTATGGGGCCTGATGTGGGCCTCTATCCCATGACACTGGGATCATAACCTGAGCTGAAATCAAGAGTCGGATGCTTAACAGACTGAGCACCCAGGTGCCTCTTTATTCCTTTTTTTTTTTTTTTTTTTTTTACCAAAACACATATCTTACTTTCCTCACGTATAAAGTTGTTTCCTTTCTTATTTTCAATAGTCTTAATTACATTTATTAGAATCCTTAACTCTTAGAAACCTTAATTTCTAGTGAAAAGTAAGCATGAAGCAGTTGTGGGTTGTCTGCTATGCCAGTGTTCTTTAGATTGGCGAATTTATAAACACATTTCATAGTTTCTAAAAATGTGCTTTTTCATACCACAATTTAAAAAAAAGTTTTTTAATGTTTATTTATATTTGAGGGAGAGAGAGAGAGACAAAATCGGAGCAGGAGGGAGGCAGAGAGAGGAGACACAGAATCCAAAGTGGCTCCAGGCTCTGAGCTGTCAGCACAGATCCCAACGTGGAGCTGGAACTCATGAAAAGTGAGATCATGACCTGAGCTGAAGTCGGACGCTTAACTGACGGAGCCACCCAGGCGCCCCTCATAACACAATTTTTAAATAAAGCAGAAAACATCTTTATTAATAGGCCCAAATTTATCTTTAGTTTTTCTGTAATAAGAAAATATTAGATAAACCTATGTCCTGTACTTAATGTCTTATTATTTTATCTTTTTTGGAAATGATTTAGATTATTTAATGAATCTAACTTAACTCATCATTTAATTTAATTAGCAAAACTGTAAAGTTTCAGGTTGAGGCATCTGGGTGGCTCAGTTTGTTAAGCATCTGGCTCTTGGTTTCCACTTAGGTCATGATACCACAGTTCATGGGTTCCAGCTTTACCCACGTCAGTCTCTACACTGACATTGTGGAGACTGCCTGGGGTTCTTTCTTTCTCTGCCCCTCCCCACTCAAGCTCATTCTCTCTCTTTCAAAATAAATAAATAAACTTAAAAAAATTATTTTAAAGCTTCAGGTTATGAAGGATTTTGGAAGCTATTTAAAAGTTTACCTACAAACCAAGGCACTTGGGTGGCTCAGTCGGTTGAGTGTCAGACTCTTGATATCAACTCACATCACGGTCTCAGGGTGTGGGATTGAGCCCTAAGTCAGGCTCTGCTCTGAGCATAGAACCTGCTTGGGATTCTCTCTTTCTCCCTTTCTTTTTACCCCTCCCCTACTTGTGCTGCCTCACTTTCTTTCTCTCTATAAAATAAATAAATAAACTTAAAAAAAAGTTTACCTACAAACCTTTTAATTTTATTTACATCTATCTAATTTACTTGTTTTTAACAATTATGTTTAGACTACCCACAAAAGTTCATGAGGCATTAGGTAAAGTCAACCATTATTCTAAAGCTTTTTTTTCTGATAAATTTTGCAACAAAGATAACATGAATTTATTTGATGCTTAGTAAACACTACAGGCAGAATAAAAATTTTATATTTAATGCTGAGAACTCTAAAGATATGTCTGTTTTAATCAAATCAACAACTTTAAATTAACTTTAATACTGAACATTTTCTCAGATCACATTAACTCAAAAACATTTGGGTTAGTTTCTTGCTTTCTAAGTTTTAGAATGCCCAATCCTTATAAGCACTTGCCTTTATACTAACCAAATAGAGTTCTTTTACAAATTAATTTTAGCAATACCATTCAGAGATAGAGGTAGAGAAAATATTTTGGGGAGCTTAGGTGGCTGAAAGTTGAGGATGTGACTCTTAGTTTCTGCTCAGGTCATGATCTCAGGATTCATGAGATCAAGCCCCACATCGAGCTCCATGCTGACAGCATAGAGCCTGCTTGGGATTCTCTCTCTACCCCTTTCCTGCTTGCGTGCACACACTCTCGCTCTAAAAATAAATAAATAAGCTTTAAAAAATGTTAAAAAAAAGAAAATATCTCACATTTTACAACATATATGAACACACCTACACCAGACATGATGCAAACCAAAATCTTACAGCTTTTCTAATATTTGTGAATATTATAGCTTTTTCTAATATTTGTGAAAAGGACATTAAAGTCCCATTTTTTAAAATACTGCCCCCCCCTTTTTTTCCTTCCTGATGAAAAACTTCTTCCTAAATGTATACTTTGAAGAATACCTCTTAGGTACCAAAGAAGATGGGGCAGGAAGTTTACATTGCAAAGGCAAGAGAAAGTATACAAGTTTTCTCCAAGGTGGAGATTTTGAGAGTGTATGCCTGTTATCAGAAGTAAGAGTCTGAGCAGTGGAGTCCTTTACGCAGTTTGTAATTTAAAAAGGTCTTTTCTCCCTAACCAACTCAACCTATTTTCAGTCTGAGACAAGTGGGCTATGTTTACATTTCAAAGACCTAAGATTTATAATTTTAAGGGACAGAGAGTGCAAAAAAGAATTTTTTCCCCTAGAATTTCAGGGTAATTTCTATTTAAAATTTACCTTTTTTGTTTGTTTAAAGTACAGAACAATTTTGTTCCAATATCCTGATCTTTTGTAATGTCTACAAACATTTTGAAAGGAATAGATGAGGTTTAAAGATTGTTAATGACAGGTGGGCTTTCACTTGTTTCTAGAGTTGCATTCCTGGTTTTGTAGAGGTAGAGACAGTTGTTTCTAATTCCCTGAAGAACTGGATTATAGTCTAAATATCAAGGGATTGTCTTGTCATTTTAACTACATTTGCTTCTTTATATCAGGGATATTTTTAACTGAAGTGGGAATCAAAAGATTTATGACAGTAAAGTCTGTATAATGCACTTGAACAAAGTCTTTCTGGGGACACAATTCAAACTTGGCTTCTAATTAGCATCGGAATATTGGACTCTTACAGATCATTTGTAGGAAGGCCTAGGAGAAATTTGGGTCATCTGTTTCATCTATGATGGGGGAGCTGTGAATATTCATTCATCTTTCCAATTCCCGTCTAAATTTGGGAGGATCTTCCAAAAGTATAGGTAAAAGAGCTTTATAATTTAAAAGATCTGTTGCTGTCCCAGGGACACTAATTCTTTTGTGATGGGGGATCTGGGATGTATCTGCAAAGGACATTGCATAGGAATGCCTGAAGCTGGAGAGCCTGATTACAGAGCCCTGGAAAAGGAGGAGCACAGGGAGCCTTACTGCCAGTGTCAGGAGCTTGTGTTAAATTCATTTCCTGCCTTTCAACATTTATTTACATGAGCAACCTGTGTACTTTGAACCCAGATTAAGCCAGAATGCTCTCTGCAAATCCTATAAGGAATGGAAAGTTAAAATGGGCATAGGAGGCTGGATTTTAATTAACAGGCATCTACAATGGATGTGGACATTTTTGTCTTAAGTATAATTCCTGTTCTTTCATCTTGTCAAGGGATTCCTTAAGGCTAGTTGTTATACTACTAATAAGACAATTGAGAGCTCTCAACTAAGAATATATTTATTTTTTAAAGCCAGTTTAAAGGATCCATCTTCTGGCAATTGATGAGTAGGATCTGTTAATAGTGACTCAAACCAATAAGCCTTTTAATGGCTTAACCAAAGATGCATGAGGCATCCAGAGAGGGCAGAGATGATGCAGCCCTGTGATCCAAAAGTCTGCTCCTGAAATTAGTCTGAGAAAGCAAAAGTCTTTGTTGCGTGGGCAGTAAGGATGGTGGAATGAAAATGGTATATGCACTATCCAATCTCCCACAAAAATGTGAGATACCTCCAGTCACAGACCTACTAATTTGTCACACCAGGCTGGTGTCTTTCCAGAACTAACAAGCAATGAAGGTTGAGACAACAAAGGTTCTTATGGGCTATGACCTCTCACAGCAGTCATCCCTGCGGGCTGACACAGATGGACAAAGACTTGCAGCCCTAGTCTACTCAGCTATCCACCAACATGCACCCCAGTAAGCACACTCCAGGTTGTAAAGACCAAAAAGAATATTCTCACTGGTCACCAAGCCTAGCTCATAGGACATAGAACAAGACAAAAGGAAAACCTCATTCAGTTTTTCTTTTGGTTAAGTCTTGGGTCTCTTGGAGACACACTAATACCTAAAAGGGATGTGCCATGAGCTTGGGGACTATGTGTTTACAGTGTACCTTGTTGCATGGAAGGTTTCTTGGGGTTGGCAGGTAACCTAGTGTCAATTTAGCTCATTCCATGACCAACTTATCCTAATGCAGGAGTCTTTGAGTTAAGTGGTGAGTGCTCCAATGGCTTTTAAGTGTTTGACCCATGCCCACAAATTTTGTGGCTTTGGCTTCCAAGATATCCCTAAACAATAGCCTTTTCTTCATGTTCACATTAACCCACAGCAAAATTTGTCTGAAAAGACACTGATTTGAATAAGAACTATGAACTCACCAGTCTGTGAGGTCAGCTTGAAGAGCAGACTGCTAGGGCCTATGCCTGGGTTCTGTCCTATGGTAATTCCTCTTTATGACAAAAGACAAAAGATATAGACAAAGGAAAACAAAGACCGTCTCTGGGAGGAAATGGATCAATATTCAGAGTACTCTACCAAATTTCTACCAAGAGTTACTAAATTCAAGGAACTAGCTCCATAAGTATTTTTTCCTGCTAATCTAAATTTAGAAAAAGAGAGAAAGAATTCTCATCATTCTTGATCCATTGAACTGTGCAGTTAGAGGTTCCAGGGGACTGGTATAGTAAGAAATCTTACTTCCTATTGATTGTTTTTCAAGTATCCCAAGGATCTCTCAGCTGCAGCCATGTCTAGGGAAAGCAGCATCCAGGGAGTTCAAGTATCCTGCCAACTATGCCGATATTGAAGAAGAATTTCCTCTGTCCTTCAAGGTCCTACTGCTAAACTAAGAATCAAATTGACATGATACACGTTAACAGGAGGAATTCAAATTTAATTTTGTACATATGAAGGATCCACGCAGACATGACAATCCAAAGACAGGCAATAAAAGGCTATATGACATCTGAATTAAGCAGGGGGTAGGGGTCTGAGAATACAAAGGGAAGAAGACTATTAATAGGAAAGTGAAAAGGAGATGTTTGGAAAACAAAGGTTGTCCTGTTTAACAGATAAATTTCCTTGGTAAAGAATATCTCTGTTAATAGCTCTTTTTGTGTTATAGGCAGGCAGTTGAAGGGGAGATAAAGAGCTTTTTCCTGAATATGCTAGGTTTTGATTTTTTTTAACTCAAAATAGTTTTCATACCAAAGTGACCCATCTTGGGGCAGCCTGCCCTTGGCCCTACAAAGCCAAGAATGTCTACTGTTACCACTTCTAATCAGCATTATATTGGAGGCCTCAATTGGCACAGTAAGATAAGAAAGAGAAATTAAAAGCATACTTTATGGAAAGCAAGAACTAAAATTTCTTTTATTTGCAGATAGCATAATGATGTAGGAATTCCTTTAGAAAATCTAAAGGAATAATAATGGTAATAAAAACCGTACTAAACCTAACAATTTAGCATTAACACGAGATCCAAAATTATATAATATGTAAAAAGCAATAGTATTTCCGTATACTAGTAACAAACAATTTCATTCACAATAGCATCAGAAAATATAAACTACTTAGGGATAAACAACAAAATAGGTGCAAGAATTGTGTACTGATAACTACAAATCCTTGATGAATTAATTTTAAGAAGACTTACCTAAATAAATAGTGAGAATTAGCTTAATGAATTAGAAGACTCAGTATTGTTAAGATTTCAATTCTACCAAAAATGATGCAGGCTTAATTCAATTTCAATAAAATTTTAGGAGGCTTTTAAGATAGAAATTGACAAGTATATTGTAAAATTAATATGAAAGTACAAACAACTTAGTATCGAGAAAGCAATTTTTAAAAGAAGCATAAAGTTAGAGGAATTGCACCACTTGATTTTAAGGCAGACAGTAAAACTATAGTAATCAAAAACAAGGTGGTATGGGTAAAAGTATTGGACATCTGGATCAATGGAACAGAACGAATTCCAGAAGTATGCCTACACATATATGATCCTTTCTCTTTCGGCAAAAATGTAACACATATTCAATAGGAAAGAAAAAAACTTTTTTTTTTTTTTTTTAAATTTTTTTTTTCAACGTTTATTTATTTTTGGGACAGAGAGAGACAGAGCGTGAACGGGGGAGGGGCAGAGAGAGAGGGAGACACAGAATCGGAAACAGGCTCCAGGCTCTGAGCCATCAGCCCAGAGCCCGACGCGGGGCTCAAACTCACGGACCGCGAGATCGTGACCTGGCTGAAGTCGGACGCTTAACCGACTGCGCCACCCAGGCGCCCCAAGAAAAAAACTTTTAACAATGGTTCTGGATGTCAACCTTTATCTTATCACTTACACAAAAATTAACTCAAATAAATTCTAGATTGAAATGTCCAAGCTCTACCTATGAAACTTAACAATTCCTATATTATTTAAGGATGCTAGAGGCTAAAGGAGATAAACTCTGAAATCTCTTAAACTAAATTAGTTTGTTCCTGCTCTTATAGAGGCTGATCAGAGCTGGGGGCAGGGGTTCTACTCAACATGATCATTCCCATCCCAAGTCTATTGTGCTCTGTTTTCTTCAGTGTGTAGCATCTAGGTCTCCCTGGGCATTGGCATTCTGCTCAACAATGGGGGAAGAATGGCATGCAACATTTCTGCCCATATGTCAGTACCAGAAACAGAGTCAGTGGCCACATGTGACTGCGAAGTTTTCTTAAAAGTAAGTCTAGCTATAGCTAAAAATAGTTTAGCCATTCCCTATCAAATAATCTGTTGGTCTGGCAGTAAATTAGATGTTTGCTGTTTAGTGGTGTTTCACCTAAAACGTAGCCATGTTAGATCAGGCAGGAGCTAATGCAAAGTTAGAAAAATGTTACCTTCTGATATTAAAGTCAGTGAGAGTGAGGATAATGAAGGAATTTTGCTTCCTGTAGAGATGATTTGCAAATGTATTAGGCGTGATTTTCTAAATTCAGTCAAAGTGAACTGGTGTATCATCAGAAAGATAAGAATGTGATGTAGATTATGCAAAAGAAAATGCAACCTTAATTGTATTGTAGTGCATCTAATGATTTGATGACTGCTTTCAAAAGGAGATTAAAAATGTGTCAGGGTTTATATAGTACAGTAAAACCTTGGTTTGGGAGCATAACTCATTCCAGAAGCATGCTTATAACCCAAAGCACTTGTATTTCAAAGCGAATTTCAAGAACCAGGCTCAGTTGTGACCATGTGACACTCGGCATCACATACTACTTGTATTGCAAGACATCGCTCATTTATCACGTTAAAATTTATTAGAAATGTTTGCTCATCTTGCAGAACACTCACAAAACAAGTTACTCACAATCCAAGGTTGTACTAAGTGAGAGTGGGGTTGAGAGAGGGAGAGAGATAAAGAATACCAAGCAGGCTCTGCATTGCTAGCACAGAGCCTGATATGGGGCTCGATACCATGAACCATGAGATCATGGCCTGAGCCTAAACCAAGAGTCAGACGCTTAAGCAACTGAGCCACGCAGGCGCTCCTAAACAAGTTGATTTATTTTTCCAACAATTCTGTTTTCCATCTCACTGTTGAAGAAACTGAGTTATACTGATAAAATGACTTGTACAATAGGCTAGTGGAAACTCAGCTGGCAAGTTGCAGAGTTGGATCTGAATCTGGTTTATCTGACGCCAAATCCCTTGATCTCTGATAATACACTTTCCTGCCTCTCATGGGAAATAGATACTGCTACTAGAAACTGGGAGCTCTGGGATAGTAGAAACTTATTATCTTCAAATGTAAGTGAATAGATTTACTTTTTAATTATATATCTTGTGTGAGTCTTGGTAGTTTTTGTGGTGTTCCTTCTATGGAAGGTTCAGGTGGAAAAAAGAAAATGAAAAACCCTGTATTATGCGTTCATAGTTGGTATGATTTATAACTGTTATTAATAGGATGCTTAAACATTTGCCTACTAAATACTAGACATTACTCTTAATTTTGAGTGAGAAACATCCGACAGATGATTTTATTTTTATATTGTGCATTCCCTACATCTGACATTATGTCTAAAATCACCTGTTGCAAGGGTACCGACTGATCTAGTCTTCAGTACCTTAAGGTAAAATAATTGATTCTCTCAGGACCACAAAACACTAGGACAACTTTGAATGAAACCTACAACATGTACATAAATCTATACTTGCTTTGGTTTTGATCATCTCATTTTACTCAAATATGAAATTTCTTATAAACCTAATAACAAGCTCTGTCTTCTATCCTGATACCTTCTTAGGATTTTTCTTGCTGGACCAAGTATCAAAATTGGTAGCAGATAGTTCTGCATAAACAAATTTCATCACTCCAATATCTGAAATTTAATGGACAATATGGTCCATTAATGTTCTTTTAAAATATGACTGGTTATTATTCTTATTGCTGTTTTCACAGAACTCTTATGGTATCTTATTCTGTTTAGATTTGAAAATTTGATCAGTATTGTCTCCCTCTTGCTGTGAGATGACTATACCTTGAGTGTTCTATGAATTGCTTGAAAATAGACCCTATATACCAGGGTATATATAACATTTGTCTTGCAATATCTTGTAAAATTGCTTGATATGCCAAAAAATATAAGCGGAAGGGTGAAGGTTGAGATATCAGTTAAGTAAATGATTGAAATTCCTGCTTTATTTTATTTCTTCCCTGTGATAGATTCAAATCTAGATATCTGTAGTTAGGTCTGGAAACAAAGCCTATTTATTTATTCAACCTGACACCAGTAGTCACTAAATTTCCTAGTGCTCTGGATTCATGGTCTAGTGGGGCAACAGAAATGTTGTCAAAGGAAATAAACTACAGTGCAGATTGATAACCTTTAATCAGACAGTTTTGCTAAAGTGACCATTTTTATTTAACCCTTTACTATTCTTATTCTGTTCTCCCTGCTGAGCACTCGTGTAATCAATCATACGTGTGCATTCCTCTTTTGTAAAATAGCTCACATGTTGGAAAATTGTGGCACAATATTATCCACTCACATTTAATCATATTTAAAACCAATTTAGACTAGCCTGTGTATCAAGGAAATTCAATTATTTATCTTATCCCATAGCAACTCGACATTAAAGAAAATATTGAACCGAGAAGCTTGTGCACATAAATAACCTTGCCTCCGCAGTGGGGAATCCTGCAGAATTCCAGAAACATGAGTTGATATTTTAGTAACTATAACAATGTTATCAAACACAAACATACAAAGCGTTCCTTTCCAAAGTGAATCTACAAACATTGGGATTTCCTACCTAAGGCTGTTTTCATTGGAGAGACCTTTAACAGGGTGAAAAGTTTAAACAGTAAGTAGCAGTGAAGAATAGGAGTTTTAAGTTTCAGAATCCTATCCCCTGTTTTTCTTATCTTACTATGATTGACTTATTTTATGGCTTAATGACAGACTTAACCTCTCCATGCCTCAGTTTACCAACCAAACTTCTAAGATGATATGGCTGTTATTTTGAATTATGACTTTATTTATTTTTTGAGATTCACCACTGGAGAGTAAGTACTAAAAAGCCATATTACATAAGATGTGGATTTGTTGTTGTTGACAAATTCCACTTATAAGAAATTTGTTGTTGTTGACAAAATCCACTTATAAGAGGATTTCTCCACAAATATCTTCTGAGAAAGAAGTCTAGAGGACAAAGTGAAAGAAGAAGAAATGGCCAGTTCTCAGGGATTGCTGACATTCAGGGATGTGGCCATATTGTTCTCCCAGGAGGATGAGGATGCCCGAACAGCATTCCGCGGGGATTGTACAGGGATGTGACGTTATAGAATTCTGGAAAGGTCCTCTTCTTGGGTCTTGTGTCAAAGCCAGCCTCGTTATCTTCCAGAGTAAAAGAAGGAGTCTTGGGCTGTGAAGAGAAAGAAGACAGTAGCCATCCATCCAGGGCTCGCGGTCTCTAGGCTGAATCTGGTCCCCTTCTGTGGAAAAGGAAAGACCCCCAGCACATGGAGAGAAAGGAGTCGTTAGCCACACACTCAGGTGAGGTGATAACTACGTTCCTGCCAAGGGTTGAGGTCACAGAATCACAAACCCGAAGTCTCCAAAAGTTAAGAAAGAAGAAAACTGCCAACCAAGCATACTCTCCCTAGTGTAGTAGTCCTTCAAGATGGAAGGAGTTTCCTGGACAAGCAAAGGCTGAAGGAGTTCCTCAAGACCAGCCTTTTAAGAGAGGTTAAAGGGGCTTCTTCAAGCTGAAATGAGGGGACACCTAATTAGATTTATACCTTCACGTGTCTTCCTATTACTATTGAGTAAATGTAAGTATATACTTAAATTCACAGTGCTCTAATGTCGTGTTGGTGGTGGGTAAATCACATAACTCGAGTATGGAAGTTAAAAGTATTCAAAATAACTAATTTGTTAATGGATATATAAGGTAAAAGTATGCAAATTGTGACATCGAACATAAAACAAGGGTGGGGGAAAGTGAAAAAGTAAAGTTCTAATATCTATTCAAAGTTGTTTTCTCAGCTTAAAATGGATTAAATAAAACATCTTATGCGGATATAAAAAAAAAATCCCTAGAAAAGGCAAAACTATGGAGACAGGAAGCACTTTAGTGGTCGCTGGGGCTGGAGTGTGGGTGGAGAGGTACCGTAAAAGGGAAGAAGAGAACTTTCTGAGAGATTGGGAGTGCCCTCAGTCAGGGTTGTGATGGCTGCTCTGCGGACCTGCATGAGTGTGCTGAAAGCCATGGGACTCTATACCGACAGTGGTACCTAAGTTATACCTCGGTAAGAGGGAATTCCCTGGTGACTGCCACTTCCCTCTTCACTGTGGCCCCCGAGGCCTGGCATGAGCTGGGACCTCCCTGCCTCTCTGCTCTCACTTCTCTTCCCTCACTTCATCCACTCCAGCCACACCCACCTCCTCCTCGCTGTTCCTTCACCATACCCTCCTGCCTCGGGGCCTTTGCACTGGCTGTTCCCTTAACCTCAAAGTCTTCCCCCATGTATCAGTGTGACTCTCTCTCACATCCTTCAGGTCCTTGTTCAGATGTCACCTTCTCAGGGAAGACTTCCTTTTTAAATAGCAACCCCTGTAGCCACTGGTCTTCACTTCCTATCCTCTTCCTCATGGCTCTCATTGCCATCTGACCTGCTATATATATTTCTTACTCATCTCGTTCATTGTTCATCCCCGCCCTGCCCTCCCCCCAGTGTACTCCTGCCTTCAATTAGAACAGAGGTCCAAGAGGGCCGGCCTCTTGTCTTCTCACAGCTGGATCCCAGCCATAACACAGGGCCTAACATGTAGGGGGCCTTGATGCACATTAGCTGAAGGAATGAAGGGCAGAGTATGGCCCCATGTCTGAGCCCCTGGGTAATGGAGGAGCAAGCTGGCTGGGCATGAGACCGAGCCACGGGGTCTGCTCTGTGCCAGGTCTCATGAACCAGGGGAGGGTGGGGGTGGCAGTGACTAACATACTGTTCTTGCTTACATCCCATCCAATCTCACATACAATCTCCAGAAGCATCTGTTACGAGGCCCATAAGGGCTGAGAATCAACTGAGAGCTCAAGGCTGAGCAGGGGCTAGGAGAAGCAAGACTTAACAGCATCACCCTAGTCACTGCTGGGATCCACCAGTCTGCATCAGGCAATTCCATAGCCTCACCTCTGTTTTAAGATCCATTCATTCCAGGAACACTGAGCTCTTGTTTTGTACTTGGCCATGAGCTGGGTAGTGCCAGGTACAGTGTGATGAACTCTGCCCTCCAGGGGCTCCCTGTCTAGTGGAGAAGACAAACTGGTCCCCTGATAGTAACAATCCCAAGTTTGCAGGACTGGGAAAGGGGAGCTTGAAGGGCTATGGGATCCCCAAAGGGGTAGCTGGCCAGTCTGAGAAGGTTAAAGAGGGCTTTCTGGGGAGAGAACTCTGAGATTTGCAGTAAGGATAAACCAGGTTAAGAGGGGGAGAAAAGGCTATATGAGGAAGGGCTACATGAAGAAAGAGTAAGGCACACTCCTGGAAATAAAAGAGGTTCAGACTGGTGGATTCTCCTCTGGGCCAGTGGTTCTCATACAGGGGTGATTTGGCCCCCCAAGCAACATTTGGCAATGTGTCTGGACACATTTTTGGTTGTCACAACTGGGGAGAGGTATGTATGCTATTGACATCTAGTGTGTAGAGGCCAAGGAAGCTGCCACACATCTCCAAAGGAGAATTATCCAACTGGAAATACCAACAGTACCAAAGCTGAAAAATTTTAGTCTAGTCTGAAGAATCAGATCATTCAAGGCCTTGATCCAGTAAAGAATTTGTACTTTATCCTGAAGTCAAAGGGATGGGATAAGTGTGAAAGGTTTTAAGCAAAGATGGGACCAGAGCAGATCTGGATGTATCTGGAAGCTCAGGGCCATTGGGGCAGCCTGACACCTAGTCTCCCTGTCCCCCGCCTCCCCACCCCTTCACTGCCCCAAACAAACACAGGCTAGATAATCAACAGAAACTCAGAGGAAAATACCTCCTTTCAGCAGGACTGTTGAAGACATTTCCTGAGCTGCCTCCAGGCCAGGCCCAGGTTGGGGTGGTACAAAGATTCAGACCGGTGTGCTGGTTCTATCATACCAATCTCATCCAAGTGTCCTCTCCAGGTGACATTATTTGCCTTTCCTCAGGGCTCCCTCAGTCCCTGGGACAGACTTTTGCCACAGCCCCAGTCATCTAGGATTGTAACTGTTTACACTGTTTACACTTCCTCTTCCACTCCACAAGGCTGGAGCAACTTTGTGTCCCTCCTGGCCAAGCCCTCTAGTTACCACTGGGAAAATGAACCCCAAAAGGGAAAAAATTGGCCACAAGTCTCACAGAGTCAGCTTTACCCTCCCCTCCAAATCCTCACTCCTCTCCCCTGTACTGCCTCCCACATGGCAGTGACATCCCAGGGAACAGGTCTGTAGCACTTCTGTCACTTCACTGATTCCCCAGATGCCTGAAGGGTGGTCACCTGAGCTTCCTGGGATGCTCTGCAGCCTCAGTTTAGTTGAGGAGCACGGTTCAGAAGTCATCAGCACTAGACTAATTCCCCAGTGACCACCCTGTGTCAGCAATGTCTAGTAACTTCTGCGTGGGATGGACCTCGAACCTAACCTCGGTGCCCTTCTGCAAACACTTTACTTTTTGGTCTCATTGTTCCTTGGCTTCTGTCAGCCTCCATTGCCCATGCCCTTAACCAGAATGACTAACCTGACTTCCTCAGAGACAGAAAACTCCCAGTTCATCATTGCCTTCACTTTAGGCCCTGCAAGAGACCATGAACACTAGATCACTCTAAGAATGGTCTTAAGGTTTTAAGCAAAACCTGGAATCTCAGAGTTGAGAATCAAGATGCCTGGATACAAGTCTGTACCCCTCTGGACCACTGTCTCGCAGGCTTATCAAAGAGCCCAGGAGTCTTAGGCACGAGCATGCAGGGGTAGCCAGAGCCACAAGGGCTGGCCATCAGGATTGGCTGCCCTCCCAGGATGCCTGGCCCTGCCTGGGCTCAGTATGAAAGTCTCTCTGCGCAGCGGCCCTCACTGCACTAGATTCCTCAAAGGGGGGCAGGATACATACCCTGGGAGGCCTTGCCCTCCCATCCTCCCCCAAGCCTTAGTAGGGAAGAACCCTGGAGGCCCACCCCTGCCTTGGCACCTGACCATGCAGGAGGCATGTCCGGTGTCTTCTGGATTTTTCAATATATTCCTTTTCATTAATCTGAGACCTTCACTGTACCTTGAAACATCGCAGTGTGGTGTGCATTGCTATTCTAATTTTTCAAATCCCTCAAAATCAGTGGAAAGCCACACATAAAGCTAAATCTCAGGATAATAATATTAAAAATTAACTTTCTTGGATGGACACTTTTCTGTAATATCTACTAAAAACAAGCCACATTAAAAATAAAGTTATTTTATCTTTTATTAAATTTGTGAGACACCATTCATTACAAATGAACTCTAAAAGGGACTCCTTGAGTAATATATTTGGTAATAGACAAATTTTCAGAAGGTCCTAGCAAGTATACTGGTCTAAAATATAACATTCTCTATTATCTACTATTAATAAAGCACCTAATAAATAATTCTCATTTGAACCTCACACTGCTGCCCCATAAAAAATCAGAATGGACACCATTTTTCTTATTTGAATAACAGAGAAACTAACACTATGGAAAAAATGACACATGCTCAATCAAGTCTTAATGTTGGAGCTATAACTACCATCTAGTCTTCTAACCTTTAGGTGTTAATAAAATAAAATGGGTAAGATTCTGAGTTCTGCAGTCAGAAGAAAATGGGTTAAAATACTGGCTGTGTCATTTACGTGCTGGAGGACACTAGACAAATTATTTAATCTCTTCATCATTCAGTTTCCTTATCTTTAAAATAGAGATAACAGTGGATTATTTGTCTTTCGGGTGTGGAGTTTGGTGAGCTCTTTATAGATTTTGGATACTAGCCCTTTGTCCCGTATGTCATTTGCAAATATCTTTTCCCATTCCATTGGTTGCCTTTTATTTTGTTGACTGTTTCCTTTGCTGTGCAGAAGCTTTTTATCTTCATGAGGTCCCAATAGTTCATTTTTGCTTTTAATTCCCTTGCCTTTGGGGATGTGTCAAGTAAGAAATTGCTGCGGCTGAGGTCAGAGAGGTTTTTTCCTGCTTTCTCCTCTAGGGTTTTGATGGTTTCCTGCCTCACATTCAGGTCCTTTATCCATTTTGAGTTATTTTTGTGAATGGTGTAAGAAAGTGCTCTAGTTTCATTCTTCTGCGTGTTGTTGTCCAGTTCTCCCAGCACCATTTGTTAAAGAGACTGTCTTTTTTTCCATTGGATATTCTTTCCTGCTTTGTCAAAGATTAGTTGGCCATACTTTTGTGGGTCTAATTCTGGGGTTTCTATCCTATTCCATTGGTCTATGTGTCTGTTTTTGTGCCAATACTATGCTGTCTTGATGATGACAGCTTTGTAGTAGAGGCTAAAGTCTGGGATTGTGATGCCTCCTGCTTTGGTCTTCTTCAAAATTACTTTGGCTATTCGGGGTCTTTTGTGGTTCCATACAAATTTTAGGATTGCTTGTTCTAGGTTCGAGAAGAATGCTGGTGCCATTTTGATTGGGATTGCATTGAATGTGTAGATAGCTTTGGGTAGTATTGACATTTTAACAATATTTATTCTTCCAATCCATGAGCATGGAATGTTTTTCCATTTCTTTATATCTTCTTCAATTTCGTTCATAAGCTTTCTATAGTTTTCAGCATACAGATCTTTAACATCTTTGAAGAAATGGGCAGAAAACGTGAATAGACACTTCTCTAAAGAAGACATCCAGATGGCCAACAGGCACATGAAAAGATGCTCAACGTCGCTCCTCATCAGGGAAATACAAATCAAAACCACACTCAGATACCACCTCATGCCAGTCAGAGTGGCTAAAATGAACAAATCAGGAGACTATAGATGCTGGCGAGGATGTGGAGAAACAGAACCCTCTTGCACTGCTGGTGGGAATGCAAACTGGTGCAGCTGCTCTGGAAAACAATGTGAAGGTTCCTCAAAAAATTAAAAATAGAACCACCCCATGACCCAGCAATAGCACTGCTAGGAATTTACCCAAGGGATACAGGAGTGCTGATGCACAGGGGCACTTGTACCCCAATGTTTATGGCAGCACTTTCAACAATAGCCAAATTATGGAAAAAGCCTAAATGTCCATCAACTGATGAATGAATAAAGAAATTGTGGTTTGTATACACAATGGAATACTACATGGCAATGAGAAGCAATGAAATATGGCCTTTTGTAGCAACGTGGATGGAACTGGAGAGTGTGATGCTAAGTGAAATAAGCCATACAGAGAAAGACAGATACCATATGTTTTCACTCTTATGTGAATCCTGAGAAACTTAACAGAAGACCATGGGGGAGGGGAAGAAAAAAAAAAGAGGTTAGAGAGGGAGGGAGCCAAAACATAAGAGACTCTTAAAAACTGAGAACAAACTGAGGGTTGATGAGGGGTGGGAGGTAGGGGAGGATGGGTGATGGGTATTGAGGAGGGCACCTGTTGGGATGTGCACTGGGTGTTGTATGGAAACCAATTTGACAATAAATTTCATATTTAAAAATAAATAAATAAATAAATAAATAAATAAATAAATAAATAAATAAATAGAGATAACAATTGGGGCGCCTGGGTGGTTCAGTAGGTTAAGCCTCTGATTTCGGCTCAGTTCATGATCTCACTGTTCATGAGTTTGAGCCCCACATCAGGCTCTGTGCTGACAGCTCAGAGCCTGGAGCCTGCTTCCGATTCTGTGTCTCCCTCTCTCTCTGCCCCTACCCTGTTCATGCTCTGTCTCTCTCTCTCCTCTCTCTCTGAAAAATAAATAAACATTAAAAAAAATTAAAATAGGGATAACAATAGCGTTCATGTCAGTATTGGTGTCAGAATTAAATAAATACCTAAGTAAAGTACTTAATATAGTGCCTGACTTATAATAAGTGCTTAATAAATGTTTGTTAATATAACCAGACTTGTCTTTTCTACTCTTTGGAGGGAGACTCAGTAAAGTGGTAAAAGCTTGGCTTTGGTATCAAACAGATGCTACCCGATTTCTGTTTTACCACATGACCTTTATATGCCTTATCTGTAACACCTTTTGGCCAGTTTTGTTATATGCAAAGCCTTAAGAGATATTCTGAAGATTAAAGTCCTGATCTATAGAAGGGGAAGTTTAAAAAAGGGTCAGTTTCTTTCACTTGGCCTTGAACCTTCTGCAAACCAAATTTATTTACTAAGTACTCATTTCCTACTATGCATTTTGCCCTTATGCTTATATAAGCCATCTTATTCAACAGCGTATCACCAGACCTGGTACAGTGCCCGCATCTTATTAGGCATCAAAAAATACGTGTTGAACTATGTATTTCATGTAATGGGAGAGAGAATTCTCTGCAGTTCAGGATGGCCAGAGAAGACTTCGTGAAGGAGATAGGATTCAAGTAGATCTTGAATACAGTTTGGACAAGATGGTCACTCTATAAGAGCGGAGAGTGATATTTAGCTGACTTGCTCATGAGATGGGCAGCCCACAAAACCTAAGCTTCAAGTATGGGGAAGAATGATGACTTTTGTGGAAAGTCTAGAGATGATATCTTCCAAAGCTGACAACAGCAAATATTCAGCGTTCCACGGCAGGAGTGATATATGTCCTAGGAGGAGCACAGGGAAAAGTGAGCACAGCGTGGTAGTTTTGGAAATGGAAAAGATAAGTAAAAGTTATCTTTTTCATCTTTCAAAAGTAGTGGCAGAGTGGCTCCTTAGGCTGTGTTCACAATTCTGATTTAATAAAATCAGTTTCTCCTCTGTATACTTTCCTTTAATTCTGACTTTTCTAGTTGGATTAGAATCATCCCTTTCATGTTAATGAATCTTCCACCCATACATAAACAGGAGCTCTGGAAGCATTACTATTTTTTCACTACAGGTTACATCACTGTCATGAATAATAGGAAAAAGTGCAATGGCATTGGTGCTCCTAGCTGAGGTGGTGGAAAAATGGCTGCAGAAACTTCATTGAGAAGCACCCCAGAAGGTATCTCACTGCTAACGGAAGGCCATGTTAGGCAAGAGTTCAAAGTGCTGAGGACATGGAAACCATATCACCAGAGGTTTTTGAGAAGTATAGGTACAGGTGTCTTGGTTTTGGAATTTCCTTTTGAGGCAACCTCCCATTGTGTTAGAAGACAGTCACTGATTAATCTGTTGATTCTCATGCTTGAACTAGAACAGGAGGAGGCTGGAGACTCATGCTCCCTTTTTCCTTTCTGAGTCTCCTGGACACTCCACCTGTTATCTGCTCCCTCTGTAGCTTCAATCAACTCTAGTTTCACCTCCAAAAAGAGAGAGAGAGAGAGAGAGAGAGAGAACAGAATGAATTTGATCTGAGAACTTCAGATCAGTTTGACTACTTACTTAAAAGGCATTTAACTATTCCTAAACTTGTTCAGTTCTTTATTTTATTTGTAAAAACATCTCATTCCTGTTCCCAGTGACCATACTCTGGAGCTTGTCACCATCCAGAACTGCTATACTTAAAGTCTGGAGCTTAGTCATTCCACTCTCTGGCCACAGCCTCTTAGTTACGCTCTCACTATCTGTTCTACGATATCCTGAGAACTTGTAATTCCAGGACCCATTTCCTGTATCTTCACCTATCAGTTTTTTTAATAACTCACAGCTTTCCCCTCCAGCTATGATTCCATGGTTCACATTCTAACCTCTCCTCTCACCAATAATCTAGATTCCTATCTGTTGTCACAACTGCCTTGTAAAAAACCAAGCATAGAAGAATCCAGTGTTTCCTGCACTACACCAACAAAGTAAACTTCTACCCAGTGCCTCCCCAATTTCTCCCTTATCCTTAAAACACTGAAATACTTAGTCCTTAGAGGAAATATAGTCATCTAAAAGAGCCCTCTCCACATCTGTCTCTCAATCTTAGGATTCACCTGCTTTCAAACTCACCAATCTCTTATTTCTTGTCTTTTAAAAGAGTGGTGCCTCTTCTCCTAAAGTTAATCTCTACCTGAGCTCTCTACTCAGACAGACAATTCCTGTCTCAGTCAATCCTTCAAGGACTTTACTGATTAATGATCCCACCTCCTTCCTATACTCTCAAATCCATATTCTTTTTCCTTTTCTCCTGTTTATCAGCATTAAGCTTGCTCAAAGCTCTCCAGTCCCTTAAGAACAACAAAACTTCCCCCGACCCCATTTTGATTTCCATCTACCCACATCTTCCTTTCCCATTAAGGACACATCTTTGAGTGAGTTATTTACTCTCACTTCACCACTTCCCAACAACCTCTTACTCTTAATACTTTTCTGTATAATTTCTGCCTTTACAGGTCTATTACCGTAGACTTGTTCTCAGTAATGATTACAGTGATTTCTTATAGTTAAAGTCAATGGATAATTATTAGTCCTCATAACTCTCTGTAGTACTTAACATCATTCTTCAGTTCCTTTCCTCCAGGATCTTTCTTTCCTTAGTGTCTGTGACACTACACTCTGGTTTCTTTTGGTTCTTTCTCTATTTTTCTTTGCTAACCCCTTTTACTCAGATTTTTTTTTTTTTTTTTTTGCTAGCTTGTCTCCCTTTGTCCATTTATTTTTTTTCAATGTTTATTCATTTTTGAGAGAAAGCATGAGCAGGGGAGGGGCAGAAGGAGAGGGGGACAGAAGATCCAAAGCAGGCTCTGCACTAACAGCAGTAAGCCTGATGCAGGGCTCGAACTGACGAACCGTGAGCTTGTGACCTGAGCCGAAGTCAGACACTCAACCGACTGAGCCACCCAGGTGCCCCTTTGTCCATTTCTTAAATGTTGATTCTCATCCCTCTTTGTTACAGACACTCTTGCTAATCAATCTCATTAAGTTCCATAGTTCAACTTTCCATCCATATGCTGATGACTCCCAAATGTGTATCTCTATTCCAGTGGCTCTTCTGAGGAACGGACTCAGACTTGCAACTCCTATTGGACTTCCAACAGGTATGTGTCTGCCTTTGTTTGCAAAGCTATCGTAAACTATTTTGTAATTGTTATGGTGGCTGTAGATAGGGACTGTGGAGATAATGGCGCTGGTGTGGTAACCTGTAATTGAGAACATCTGGTATTGTAGGGCTTGCAAGCTAACGTGCCCTAGTTAAATTGCTGTGATGTGAAAGAGCTGGAGAGACATTTAAATCTCACCGGATTAGGTCCCTCCCTACGCTTACGATCCCATTTAACTTTAAATATCTTCACGAAGGCTCTGTCTCCAGAAAGTCACATTGGAGGTTAGAGCTTCAACAGATAAATTATGGGGACGTAATTCAGTCCAAAGCAATGTCCAAGATTAAATTCATTAGATTCATACTAAAACCAGCTCTGTTTTCTGTGTTTTCAATTTTAATGAATGGCACCAGAGACAGTACAATCCACTAATAGTATTAAAGCACCAGTAGTAAAGAAAACAGGTGCTGGAGTCAATCATCTTGGGCTCAAATCCAGGTTCTTATCTTGTGCTCACAATTTGTCTTTGGGCTCCAGTTTTGTCATCCGTAAATGGGTTTATTATACAATATCTATCTCATAGGAATGTCGTAAGATTAAATGATTTGATATAATTCTTGAAACCTTCGCAGCACATAGATAGTGTTATCAAAATAGTGTTTAGTAAACATCAACTACTAGTATTACCATCCACCTAACTGGTTAAACCAAATACCTACAAGTTGTCTTTGACACTTATCTTTTCACCCCTCTGGTTATTTCCTTAATTTCCAGGTTCTACAGTTTCTCCATCCCCTTATCTTTTTTCCTAGGCCAGTAATGACAATTCTTTTCTAAATTGCTACAATATGTTAGTCTCATGCTGCTTGGCTGACTTCCTTCCAATCTATTCTGTCACCACATCTAGGGTGGTTTTCCAAAGATGCAGTCTTTGAATTTAGATGCCTAAATTCATTAAATGGCTCCCCAAAATCTTTATAATGCCTTACAAGGTCCCTCATGATCTGTCCGTATTTACCTTTATATCCTCATTTTTCTCCCTCACCAATTTCACTCAGTGTGGTAGCCACACCAACTTTTTACTTTAAGGCAGTACTTTCTAAGAAATATTTTTACTTCACAACACACAGAAAATCATAATACATGCATGACACACTAGGATAAGCCAACAAGTCTGCTTGTGTTGAAGAACAAAAACTCAGCTGAGTAAATTTGAAGTTCTAATTGGCTTCATTAAGCAATTAACGAATCAGGCAGCATTCCATCTAGCAAGTAGAGGAAAGTTCCAAGGAGTTGTACAAATGGAAGGTTTTTATATGAAGGAAGTTCGGGCAAGAAACTTATTAGCAAAAAAAGTCGCTTTCCCTTAGGGGGAAGGATAGGGGATCTTATTAGATGGATTACTTCACCTTCCTTTGGGGAACAGAGAGGGCACCTATGACAGATTACTTTATTGGGGCTGCTCAGAAAATTCCTTACTGATGGTTAAGATTTACATCTCTGGGGGAGCTTGAAATGGCAGTTAAGGTTAGGTATTAAGCCCTGGTTTGGTGACTTGGCCCTAAGTAATGCCATTTTGAGACAGTGGTTTTCTTTTCAACATTGTGTTGAGATCTCACCTAGCCCCTTCCCCCACCAAGACTAGGGAAATGAAGATTTAAATATCTCCGTAAGTCTTTCACATCGCAGCAGTATAACTCAGGCACATTAGCTTGAAAGCTCTAATATACCAGATGGTCTGAATTACCAGTTGCCACACCAGTACCATGATCTCCACTGCCCATTTCTACAGTCACCATAACCACTACCAAAGCTCCTCTAAAAAGCAAATCAATCCTTCACACCCCAGTTTATAGATCACTTCCTCTAGAAGACTTCACATAATTACCCTTCATGTCTGGGTCAGGTGTTTTTCTTATGTGTTCCAAATAGCAGCTTGTAACTCCCCTTTTGTAGCTTACATAAATATGCTCCTGAGGAACTGTCTGCATATATCTATAATGCAGTAGTAGATAAACACCTAGGATCTAGTAGGAGCACAGAAAAATCTGCAGACAGCTTATAAGAATCCAATGTCCTATATAGTTAACTCTCAATAGTGCCTAAAAATTCTGACCAATGTTGTCACTTCCTGTACTTAATTAGGTAGATTCTTTTTTTTTTTTTTTAATTTTTTTTTTCAACATTTATTTATTTTTGGGACAGAGAGAGACAGAGCATGAACGGGGGAGGGGCAGAGAGAGAGGGAGACACAGAATCGGAAACAGGCTCCAGGCTCTGAGCCATCAGCCCAGAGCCCGACGCGGGGCTCGAACTCGCGGACCGCTAGATCGTGACCTGGCTGAAGTCGGACGCTTAACCGACTGCGCCACCCAGGCGCCCCAATTAGGTAGATTCTTGATTGACATACTTAAACACTTTTTACATAGTAAACCAACTTCCTTTTTAGCTAATGCAATTGCCTACCTTGGGTACCAGTATAAGCTAGCAAGATAATTGCTTTCCTTTAATAATAAGGAAGATGTAGTTTTGGGGAGTGCCTGGCTGTTGACAGAAGGACCAGAGTAAATTTAACTGAATAATAGATATTTACATGTAGATTGATTTTAGGGGGAAAATATTTAAATGCTTTCAAGCATCAGAAACTCTGCATACAAATGGAAGTTCTACTAAAACTTCCAGAAAACATGTGTATTAAATGCATGAGTAATTTCCCATTTTGGATTCTTGACTCAAGTCTGTTTCCAACTATGTGAATAATTGATAGTTAACTTGACATTTTAACATCTCTATTCTTGGAAATAATACTGGGGTTCCACCAATTCCCCAGTGCTTATTAAAGATAAACTCAGTGTATTTAACATTTAATGTCCTGTTAACATATTTGGGACTAAATATATGTGTATATATATATATATATATATATATATATATATATATATATATATATAACATAAATTATCTGTTTTTCCTTTAAGCTAATTTATCTGATGTTGAGTTGCCATGCATTTTTAAGGAAAACATTTGCATAAGAGGTACACGACAGATATGAGAAAAGTGGTTAGGGGTTTTAGGTTTTATACAAATAAAAATCACAGCCATATCATTAGTCGGCCTATTCATTACACAAATAATGCAAAGGGAAATTTAGGAAAATTTATTAGGTAAGAAATTAAAGCCAGCTGACTAGTTAACAAAGTAGCTTTGAAACCTATTATGTTAAGAATTTTGTTTGTTATCTTGGGAAGAAGAGGGGATTGACCACATGATATTTTGAGGTTCACCTAAAATTGTATTTTTGCTGTTCATCTCCCTTTAGCCGCCTTTTCTGTTCACCTAGCCTCCTTTCCACTACATTCTCATATTCTCTCCTTTTTTTACTCTCTTCTCCTTAGTTGCTAACACGTTCATATAACCCAATCATCAAGTAGAAATAATATCCCTTGGCTCTACTTCCTTCTCTAGCCACCAGCCTATTTCCCTTTTTCTCTTCAGCCAAACTTATTTTAAGGCCAACACTTTAAGTTAGTTGCTGGCCAAACAGCACACTCAACTGGACCAAGGACTGCAGGCTGATCTGTGGTCAGTGCAACTGTGGCTACAGCCATAGCCTCTTTCTCAAATTGATCTCAAGTTCCCAAAGAAGAAAACTGAAAAAAAGGAAAGACAGAGAACCTGGTGGAGGGAAAGGGATTGAGAAAATTGAGCACCTATGTGTGATTTGTGAGGTCATGCTCTGTTGTGTTTGTGAAAGTAGACTGTGAGCCAAGCGTATGCCGAAACTTCCATAGAATGCCACCAGGCAACAGTAGAAGCCATCATGGTAGCCATCACAAAATCATGGAAATCATCTAGAAGTTATACTATCTATTACTGGAAACATCTAACATCTTAGGTGTTCCAGAAGCAACAATGAAGCTAGGTCCAGGAAAGTCCTGGAAAAAGAGATTAAAAGACTATGAGGACTGCAGCCAAGTATCAGGCATCCACAATTGACCTTTACCTTATTTGGTCTCTCTTCAAGAGAACTCTTTTTCCCTCCCAATCTACAGTAGTGTTCCCCATCTTAATGTTGTGATAGTGTTCAGTTGCTTTCCCTCCAGTATAATACTATTCATAGAGCTTTGGCATATAAGTATTTCCCTATTTTTATTTTAATTCCAGTATAGTTAACATATGGTGTTATATTAATTTCAGGTGTACAATACAGTGATTTAACAATTCACACAACCCTGGGTGCTCATCACAGCAAGTGCACTCCTTAATCCCCATTACCTATTTCATCCATCTCCCACCCATCTCCCCTCTGGTAACCATCAGTTTGTTCTTTATAGTTAAGAGTCTGTTTCTTGGCACCTCTGTCTGTCTGTCTGTCTGTCTGTCTGTCTGTCTTTTTCCTTTGCTCCTTTCCTTGGTTGTGCTGGTAAGCACACAATGCCCATTGGAAAGGCAGTATAAGGTATTGGTATAGAGTCCAATCCTGAACCCATGACACTAGAGTTCAAATCCCAGCTCTACCTTTTACTGTCTGTGTGTCCTTGGGCAAGTTACTCAAATTCTCTGTGTTTTAGTTTTTTCATCTATTTAAAGTTGGGACCATAGAATTGTTGTGCAGAATAAACAAGCTAACTCTTAGAAAATGCCCAGTAGAGATGTTAATTAAAAATTGCTCCCTGTTAGGGGAGACTCTCAAGATTTTTTCCAGTGTTGAATACTCAACATAGTTAAGACTGACTAATTTTGTCATTTGCTTCACAGTTGGCAAGTCGATAAGTGTATATGTAAAGAAACCCCAACGTTTCCAAATAAATTTTTCATTTTCATTGTTGGCATTTATTAAATTCCATTTAAAGTTATTAAGCTTACTCTAAACAAAGGGAAACAGCAGAAGGACACCACCTAATGACTAAACTAGCATTGCATATATATATATCTACTCACCCACTCACTAGGAGGTGAGTCTTTGCTTCTTGCAACTGACATTTTCCTATTCTGGAAATTGATATTTTGGTCTTTGGGAAGTTGGATATCTGTAGGTTCTTGCATCCCAGTTGCATTCAACCTGCTCCAGGTCTGGTGCTTTTGTTTTACAATTTCCTGCAATGTGCCAGGTAGGCGAAAAAGTGTTGCCTTGAGGGATTAAATGTAGATAGATAGATGATAGACAGATAGACAGGCAAATAGATTTTCAGCTGTTATTGAAATAAACTATTTACGGGGCGCCTGGGTGGCGCAGTCGGTTAAGCGTCCGACTTCAGCCAGGTCACGATCTCGCGGTCCGTGAGTTCGAGCCCCGCGTCGGGCTCTGGGCTGATGGCTCAGAGCCTGGAGCCTGTTTCCGATTCTGTGTCTCCCTCTCTCTCTGCCCCTCGCCCGTTCATGCTCTGTCTCTCTCTGTCCCAAAAATAAATAAACGTTGGAAAAAAAATAAAAAAAAAATAAAAAAAAAAAAAGAAATAAACTATTTATGACAGTTAAATTCACTCCCATTTCCCCCATTCCCACATAGCTTTCCAGCCAAAAATATAAATTTAAAATATTTAATTGATCCCGTGTTATATTTATCTGGACTGCTGGAATACTATAGAAGATGTCTATTTATGTACAAATGCTACATTGGGGGAAGTGATCCTATGGAGATTTAGGTCAATATAAATTACATTTTCAGTATGTAAATTACTTTTGAAACAAAATCTATTATTCTTCCTCCCTCTTTTCCCTTCTATTTCCTCTCTTTCCCTCCTCCTCCACTCCAGTCACACTGGCCTACTTTCTATTCCTAGAGCACACCAGACGTGCCCCTTAGATGTCTGTTTGGCTAACTCCCCCAACTCTTAAATCTTTACTCAAATCTTTATGATTAAGTTTACTTGAGATTACCCTGAAGATCCTTTTTTAAATCGCACCCTGTGACATCACACTCTACATCTCTCTTATCCCACTCAGTTCTACATTTTTTTCCCATAGCAAATCATCTTCTAATATACTAAACAAATTTTATATCTGTGGTTCTTGTGTATGTTTCCTCACTCACATGCAAGCTTCACAAGAGTAAGGATCTTTGTCTGTTTTGCTCTCTGCTGTATCCCAAGCCAGTAGAACAGTGCCTAGCATATAGTAACCACTCAAAATACTTATTGAATAAATCAGTAGAATAAAGTGTATGAAGAGTAGGTGGCATCCTATTAGTCTAAGTTCATGAAATGTCTGTCTGTTTGTCTGAATGTATGTTCACAAATGAATTGTATGAAATTACTGTGCTTTCCTGTGAAGTATCCTAGTAGGTATATATATCATTTTTTTTTTCTATTCTAAAAGAAGTGTCAGTTCAGATCAGAGAAGCTAAAATCTATGATACTGTTGACTTTTTTAAAAAGTAGATACACAGGGAGCAGCTGGGTGGCTCAGTTGGTTGAGTGACCAACACATGACTCTTAGCTTCAGCTCAGGTCATGATCTCACGGTTCATGAGATTGAGCCCTGTGTGGGACTCCATGCTGACAGCATGGAACCCGCTTGGAAGTCTCTCTCCTCTCTCTCTGCCTCTCCTCCCTGCTACTGCACACTCTCTCTATCCCAAAATAAATAAATAAATAAATAAACATTTTTTTAAAAATAAAATAAAATCTTTTATAATTAAAAAAATAAAAAATAAATAAAAAGTAGATACACAGAGAACTTTTGTCAAATATGTTACATTCTTAGTTAAAATGATCAAATAGATCGTTACTTTCAAGTGTAAAAAATTACATTTATAAACCAGGTGAAAGCTTTGCAAAGTCTAAGAAAAAAAAAGAACGTTAGAGTTAGATTCTGGTACAGGTGTTTCTTATGCGACTTAATTTCTTGGCAACTTGCTCTAACTTTGTGTCTCAGTTACAATCTGTTTTCTGGCTTTCCGGGCCTCTCTGGAAAAAGCTGAGTTCCTGTAAATGCTCCAAGTTATCCTCATTGTAGGAAAGGGATACTGATGAATTCGACAACTCCGTGTCCAACTCCGTGGCAATTCACCCTTTCCGCTGGCATTCTTCTCGCCCCTTGTTTCCCCTGCTCCATCATGGGCTTCTACATACGTTCTGTGAGCTGGCCTCACTGTATTTCCCAATTCTGACAACTTCCTGAGTATTGAAATCACACTGTAGCCAAGAAGCTCCTTTGTTCTTTCCAGTTCTCTCTGGACCGGTGCCTTTTGTCTGAATCTGACAAAATAAATACAGTACATTAGTCCTTCCTGCTGAACTTCCAGGTTGAGTCATGCTGCGGATACCCAGGTCTGTCAGATATTGAAATTACAGCCTTTTCTCCCATAATTGATGCTGTATTCTGTCTTCCTTATGCTTCCCTTTCAATTACCTCCATTTTTCTCTTGTCATATATTTCAGTATTCTTTTTTCTATCTACCTAAGTGGACTTCCTACCTGCTGCCTGACTCTCTGGTTGGTATGTGGGTAGAATTACAGGTGTCAGCCGTTCAAAGAATGCTGCCATCCCGCCACAGTTATCCATACTATGCCTGGCCACATTTCAAGATACCAGTTATATCTCCTTAAAAAATATCAGAGTAGAGGTGCCTGGGTGGCTCAATCAGTTAAGTGTCCAACTTCAGCTCATGTCACAATCTTACAGTTCAAAGGTTCGAGCCCCATGTTGGTCTCTCTGCTGACAGCACGGAGCCTGCTTTGGGTTCTGTGTCTCCCTCTCTCTCTGCCCCTCCCCTGCTCTCTCTCTCTCAAAAATAAACAAACGCTTAAAAAAAACGGAGTAGATTTTCGGTCTTTTTCTGTTCTATCAGTGTTTATTATGTGAATTGTAAAAATAAGCAGCCAAGCATGGGATGAACTTCTTTATTGTAACACACAGAGGCAATCTAGCAGCAGCTAAGCCAAAGTCAAGAATGAAATAGGCACACATCTACCATTGTCATGATTTGGGTGATATGTGGAGTCAGCTTCCATCCATAAGATTTCTCTTCTTTGAACATTCTCTATTATATTATTCAATATCAGTAGACTATATAGGTGTTGGAAAATAATTATCATAATGCATTGAAATTTGAACTAAACATATTTAGGAGAAACCAAGAACTTTGGGCAGCACCTTTGGAAAAGAGGAAGGAAGAATCTCATCTCTGAAGAACCAAAGCAATGAAAATGTCTCCTGTTGGGAGTTGATTCTGCTCTCACGGCGTCCAGGGCAAAAAGTCTCATTAGACTCACCATTGACTGGGTTGATCACACACACACACACCGTGGTCTTCTGTGTGATCACTTCCTGCTATATCTGCACTGCTGTGGCCGGCCCCTGCAAATAAGCATAGGCAGAGTTTCTGGGAGACGTCTTCTTGCACTGCAGGCCATCTGGGAATACAATGAAGACCTCACCTGACATGTGAGGTGTGTGGACTAGATGATCCCTTGTCATTTCCAGTTATAATGATCTCTGACTGAATGCATGTGCGTATGTTCATCTACGGTCCACGATATGTGCTTTCTTTAAAGCTTCTCACTGTATTTTACAACATAACACTCTAATATATATTTTATAACTGCCTTGTGAATCCCAAAATGTTATTATCATAGGAGAATTGCCACAAAACAGCCAAAAATAGAATAGAAGCTAATGCAATGACAATCTCTTTCTGTGAAAAAGGGAGTGCCCTGTTGACCAGTGTGGTCCTTAACTTGGAGAGGCAGCCGGAAGTTGGAAGTTGATAGTTCAGTATTTCTTGCTGATTACTTCAGGCTGGTTGCAGCCAGAACTCTGACCTGACGGACTGCATCTTGCCCTGTCTTGCTTTTCGTGGCTGTGGATAAGCATTCTATCCTGAGGAGTTTTGGAAACCTCCCATAATATACTGGGAGGCAGGCTGAGCCTTCAAGGCAAAGAGCAGGTACAGTGGGGTCCTGCATTTTGGAGCTAGGAAGGAATCTTACAAGCCATTCAATAAAAAGTTCCAATTTTTCAGAGAAGGAAACTGAGATTCAGAGGAGACGAAGAGTTGCCCAAAGAAAATATGAGGCCAGCTGGGGATTAAGAGTCTGCTCTCTTCACTGGAAGCTAGAACTTCTCCAACTTTGCCATTTTTCTTCGCCCATCTTCTATAAGGATTCATCAGCTGGCTTCACAATTCTGGGAGGCTGAGTTCTAGGATCAGTAGTCAGGAAATTTAGATTTGTAGCCAGGCTGACATAGCGTAAACTGCATGGGTTCTAGAGTAACATTCCAGGGCTGCTGCTTATTAGCTGTATGAGCTTTGGTAAATAACTTTATCATGTTGTTTTTAGTTTCATCATATATCAGATATAAACATCAGAGAGTTGCTATATTGCACCCAGTACTAAATAGTCAATATCTTTTGGCTCTTTCCCTCCCCTTATTTCCCTCTAAGGGTTCCATGTCTCTGTCACAGCTTCTTGAAAAAAAAAAAAAAAAAGAAAAGAAAAGAAAAGAAAGAAACAAAACCAGCTAAGTATTATGAATAAATCATTTTATTTTTTTTTTCAACTTTTTTTTTTTTTTTTTTTTTTTTTATTTATTTTTGGGACAGAGAGAGACAGAGCATGAACGGGGGAGGGGCAGAGAGAGAGGGAGACACAGAATCGGAAACAGGCTCCAGGCTCTGAGCCATCAGCCCAGAGCCCGACGCGGGGCTCGAACTCACGGACCGCGAGATCGTGACCTGGCTGAAGTCGTACGCTTAACCGACTGCGCCACCCAGGCGCCCCTGAATAAATCATTTTAAGTGGTTACTCTTGGGTGTAAGTCTAAAGAGAATTACTTGTAATAATTATTTAATAATTAATGTTTTCATTTCAGGCTGGCTGGGCTGAAGGAAAGCGTTTCTGCTTGATCTTTTACTTGAGATAGTAGTATTAGTGATTCTGGGTCCATTTACAAAAGGCAGCTGGAATGGTGTAATTATTCAGACAAGCCAAGATACAGACTAAGCTTCTAATTTTGTTTTTAAAACTAGATCCTGTCTTTTGGAGGGCCCTGTTTCTGTTCTCAGAAAAAAAGCAAACAGCAAACAAGTTGAAACTAGTCTTGCCTGCCTCTCACTTGCAAGCCTAGAGCACTGGCCTTCCTATTTCTTAGTTTGAAAGGAACTTCCAGAATGCAACCTTTACCTTTTCCTGCCCAGTTTCTGCTTTTTACAAGCCCAGCCCACTGTCTGTGCCCTTGAGGCCTTCCTCTCTCTTGCTCAATGAACTGACCTTTCTGTTTTCATCTTCTTTTTTGTCCTTCACCCATAAACATGTTAATCTTTCTTTCAATCTAAAAAATAAAATAAAATTAGATCCTGCCCTTTCAGTCACACATCATTTATACGTTATTCTTTTCACGTCCTTCACGGCCAGTTAAAAAAATGATTTGTTTCTCCCACTCTGAAATCCATTATATTCTAATTTCACCTTCAAACCCTCTACTGAAAGTATTCTTGTTAAAGATACTGAAGATGTTACTATTGGCAAAGTCAGTGATTTTCTCCAGTCTAGAAATAACTTGGTTTCTCTTTATGCAACTGATACTGTTCCCTTTTCCTTAATATTTTCAAAAAGTTAAAAACAAACAAACGAAATAGGGGCACCTGGGTGGCCCAGTCAGTTGAGCGTCCAACTTTGGCTCAGGTCATGATATGATGGTTGGTGGGTTCGAGCCCCGTGTCGGGCTTTGTGCTGATAGCATGGAGCTTACTTCAGATTCTCTCTCTCCCTCTCTCTCTGCCCCTCCCCTACTTACATGCCCATTCTCTCTCCCTCTCAAAAATAAAACATTAAAAACAATTTTTAAATAAACAGAAATATAATCTTATTTTAGAAAATTAGTACAAAGAAGTAAAAAGAAACAAAAATCACCAACATTCCATTACCTAGGAGGAACTACCAAAAACACCTGAGTATGTATCTTTACACTAATAGGTATGCTCACTATGAGCATACGCACATGTGCGCACACACACACTTCCCCCTTCCCCACCAAGAATATGCTATTTATTGTATTTGCTATTGTTTGTTCATTAATGTGGTATGAACTTTGTCCCATATAAAAAGGCATATTGTACTTTTGTCAATGTTTAGAACTTATTTTTAAGTTAACTAAATAATTCTGAGGAATATTTCTTACAAATATTTTCTAACCAGTTGAGTATTGTGCAAATAACAATCAAAATAAAGCACATATAGCTATATTAACATCACAACAGATAAAATTTTAAGCAAAAAACATTACTAGAGATTAAAGAAGTTCATTTTATGATGAATATAATGAGTTACATGGATTAATTCACTATAAAAAACTTAACAATTTTTTACTTGCATACAAGTAAAATTATAACCTTCAGATGGATAAAGCAAACACTGTCAACTCCCAATACAGAGATATTTTCATTGCTTTGGTTCCCCAAAGATGAAATATTTCCTTCCTCTTTCCTAAATGTGCTGCCTAAAATTTCCTGGCTTCTTCTAGATATGTTTAGTTGACATTTCCATGTATTACGATAATAATATCTAATATCTATATTTCCTACTGATATTGAATAATATAATTAAGAGTTTTCAAGTCCTTTGTTACACCAGCAGAGGTAACTTTCAAAAGCAAGTCTCTTCAATAATCTATTTGTGTGTGTGTATGTGTGTGTGTTTGTGTTTGTGTGTGTGTGTGTGTGTGTGTGTGTGTGTGTGTGTGTGTGTGTGTATGATTGCTTTTAAATATGTAGAAGTATTTAGAATTTCACCTAAATGTGAAACACACACACACACCTCAAATAAGAGAGAAACAACCTCTTTTTAAAAACATGTGTCAGGACAGATTTTTGTTCCTTTTACAGCTCAAGGATCCATTGCCATCACCCAGAGCTAGAGTCCTGGTTGCAAAAATAGGAAGCTTTTTGTAAAAAGCAGGAAGAGAGAAAATCAAAAAGAAAAAAATAGAAAGTATTGTTACCAATATTACACAAACTCTTCCAGGTGGTATGATAGAAGTAATGTTTCCCAGCTAATTTTGTAAAGTCTGTATAACCCTGATAACAAAGCAGCTGGAGACGTTACAAAAAAAGAAAAATTACAAATTAATATTCCTTATAAATTTGCATCCAAAAATCCTTAACAAGATATAAGTAAGTGAAAAATAATAAATAAAAATAAACTTTCTAAAAAAGATATAAGCAAGTCAAATATAACAACATAGAAAAAGCATAATACACTGTTGGTTTAACACAAAAATTCACAATGTGACTTAAGTATTAAAGAGAAAAGTTATATGATATGGTATTTCGATCATTGCAGAAAATGCAGTTATGAAATTTAAGTCCCAAACCATGATTAAAAAGTCTCTGCAAAATAAGAACAAAAGAAAAAATTCCCAGTCTAATGAAAGGCATCTGTAAAAATTCCAGACTTAATATCACTCTTACTGGTGAAATACTGAATGCTCATCCTCAAAAATAGGGAAAAGGCATGGATGTCCACGTCTTTTAATAGACTTACTTTTCAGGGCAGTTTTAGGGGTACAGCACAATTGAGAGAAAGTAGGGAGTTCCAGTACATCCCTGGCCCTCACATGTTACAATCCGTGAACTTACATTGACATATCATCATCACCCAAAGTCCAAAGTTTACATTAGGGTTCACTCTTGGTGTTGTACATTCTATGGATTGTGACGAAAGTACAATGACATGGAGCCACCATTGTAGCATTATATGGAATAGTTTCATTGCCCTAAAATCCTTTGGGTTCTACCTATTCATCCCTCCCCCACTCCCCCAACCCTTGGGAACCACTGGTCCTTTTCCTGTTTGTATAGTCTTTCTCTTTCCAGAATGTCATATAGTTGGAGTCAGAGTATGTAGCCTTTCCAGATTGGCTACTTTCACTTAATAATATGCACTTAAGGTTTTTCCTTAAGTCTTTTCATGTTTTGGCAGCTCATTTATTTTTAGTGCTGAATAATATCCAATTGCCTGGAAGTACTACATTTATTTACTTATTCACCTACTGAAGGATATTTTGGTTGCTTTCAGGTTTTGGAAATAATGAATAAAGCTGCTATAAACATTCTTGTGCCTGTTTTCATGTGGACATAAGTTTTCAATTATTTTGGTAAATACCAAAGAGTGTGATTGCTGGGTCATATTAGTTGTTTAGGGACCTCCCAAACTATCTTCCAAAGTGGTTGTACCATTTTGCACTTCCACCAGCAGTGAATGAGAATTCCTCTTATTCCACAGTCTCATAAACATTTGGAGTTGTTAGTGTTTTGGATTTTGGCCTTTCTAATAGATATGTAGTGATATCTCATTGTTTTAATTTGCAGTTCTCTAATGATATTTGATGTTCAACATCTTTTTATATGCTTATATTCCATCTTCATATCTTATTTGTGAGATGTCTGTTCAGGTCTTTTGCCCATTTTTAAATCAGGTTATTTTCTTATTGAGTGTTAACAGTTCTTTGTATATTTTGAATAACAGTCCTTTATCAGATATGTACTCTGCAAATATTTTCTCCCAGTCTGTGGTCTGTTTTCTCATTCTCTTACAGGACGTACAGATTCTATTAAAAATTGTACTAGAGGTCCTATCTAGCAAAATACAGCAAGAAAAAGAAATAAAAACACACAGATAAGAAAGGAAACAATAATGCCTTTATTTGCAGATGACATAATTGTACTTGTAGAAATTCCTAGGTAATCTATATAAAATCTGCTAGAACTTATAGGTAAATGTAGCCATGTTATAGTATCAAAGCCAATTTGTAAAAATAAATCGTATTTTTATATTCCCCAAATTTGAATATAAGATTAAAAGTAGCATTTATAATAACACCCAAAACATAAAATACTTAGGAACAAATTTTATAGGATTTGTGTTAAACTCTACATTTAAAAACATTAAATATTATGAAAGAAATTAAAGAAGACCTTGAATACGTGGAGAGACATACCATGTTTGTGAATTTTAAGACTCAGCATTGTTAAGTGTTCAATTGTTCCAAAATTGGGTTATTGATTCTTTGTGATCACAATCTTCGCAGACTTTTTAAAAGTAAAAGTTGACAAGATAATTGCAAAATATCATATAGAAATTCAAAGAAAAGGAGCAAATGATTTTTTTAAGTAAAAGGTTTTTTCAATAAATGGTGCTGGAACACCATTATGGATGTAGACATCCATATGGAAAAATAAAAATATCTTGATCTCTACATCAAGTCATACACAAGCACTAATTTGAGAAGGATAATAGGCCTAAATGCAAAAGCCAAAACTATAAAGCTTCCAGAAAACATATAGGAGACTATATTTGCAAGTTTGTGCTGGGAAAATTATTGTTTTTTTAATATAATTTATTGTCAAATTGGCTTACATACAACACCCAGTGCTCATCCCAACAAGTACCCTCCTCAATGCCCATCACCCATTTTCCCCTTTCCCCCACCCCCATCCACCCTCAGTTTGTTCTCTGTATTTAAGAGTCTCTTGTGGTTTGCCTCCCTCCCTCTCTGTAACTATTTTTTATTCCTTCCCTTGCCCCATGGACTTCAGTTAAGTTTCTCAAGATCCACATATGAGTGAAAACATATGATATCTGTCCTTCTCTGACTGACTTATTTCACTCAGCATAATACCTTCCAGTTCCATCCACACTGCTGCAAATGGCAGGATTTCATTCTTTCTCATTACCAAGTAGTATTCCATTGTATGTATAAACCACATCTTCTTTATCCATTCATCATTTGATGGACATTTAGGCTCTTTCCATAATTTGGCTATTGTTGTAAGTGCTGCTATAAACATTGGGGTACAAGTGGCCCTATGCATCAGCACTCCTGTCTCCCTTGGGTAAATTCCTAGCAGTGGGTCATAGGGTGGTTCTATTTTTAAATTTTTGAGGAACCTCCACACTGTTTTCCAGAGCACCTGCACCAGTTTGCATTCCCACCAGTAGTGCAAGAGGGTTCTGTTTCTCCACATCCTTGCCAGCATCTATATTTCCTGATTTGTTCATTTTAGCCACTCTGACTGGCATGAGGTGGTATCTCAGTGTGGCTTTGATTTGTATTTCCCTGATGACGAGTGATGTTGAGCATCTTTTCATGTGTCTGTTTGCCATCTAAATGTCTTCTTTGGTAAAGTGTCTATTCATGTCTTCTGCTCATTTCTTCACTGGATTATTTATTTTTTGGGTGTTGAGTTTGGTGAGTTCTTTATAGATTTTGGATACTAGCCCTTTATCCTACATGTCATTTGCAAATATCTTTTCCCATTCTGTCAGTTGCCTTTTAGTTTTGTTGATTGTTTCCTTTGCAGTGCAGAAGCTTTTTATCTTCATGAGGTGCCAATAGTTCATTTTTGCTTTTAACTCCCTTGCCTTTGGAGATGTGGAGTAAGAAATTTCTGTGACTGAGGTCAGAGAGGTTGTTGCCTGCTTTCTCCTCTAGGGTTTTGATGGTTTCCTGTCTCACATTTAGGTCTTTCATCCATTTTGAGTTTATTTTTGTGCATGGTGTAAGAAAGTGCTCTAGTTTCATTCTTCTGTATGTTGCTGGCCAGTTCTCCCAGCACCATTTGCTAAAGAGACTGTCTTTTTTTCCATTGGATACACATTCCTGCTTTGTCAAAGATTAGTTGGCCATATACTTGTGGGTCCAATTCTGGGTTCTCTATTCTATTCCATTGGTCTATGTGCCTGTTTTTGTGCCAATACCTTGCTGTCTTGATGACTACAGCTTTGTAGTAGAGGCTAAAGTCTGGGATTGTGATGCCTCCCACTTTGGTTTTCTTCTTCAATATTACTTCGGCTATTTGGGGTTTTTGTGGTTCCATACAATTTTTAAGATTGTTTGAGAAGCTTTGAAAAGAATGTCAGTGCAATTTTGATTGGGATTGCTTTGAATGTGTAGATTACTTCAGGTAGTGTTGTCATTTTAACAATATCCATTCTTCCAATCTATGAGCATGGAATTTTTTTCCATTTCTTTCTGTCTTCTTCAATTTCCTTCATAAGCTTTCTATAGTTTTCAGCATACAGATCTTTTACGTCTTTGGTTAGGTTTATTCCTAGGTATTTTATGGTTCTTGGTGCAACTGTAAATAGGATAAGTGTCTTTATTTCTCTTTCTGTTGTTTCATTATTGGTATATAAAAATGCAACTGATTTCTGTACATTGATTTTGTACCCTACGACTTTGCTGAATTCATGTATCAGTTCTTGGAGTCTTTTGGTAGAATCTTTCGTGTTTTCCACGTAAAGTATCATGTCATCTGCGAAAAGTGAAAGTTTAACTTCTTTGCCAATTTTGATGCCTTTTATTTCATTCTGTTGTCTGATTGCTGATGTTAGGACTCCAACACTATGTTAAACATCAGTGGTGAGAGTGGACATTCCTGTCATGTTCCTGATCTCAGGGGGAAAGCTCTCAGTTTCTCCCCATTGAGGGTGATATTAGCTGTGAGCTTTTCATATATGGCTTTTATGATGTTTAAGTATGTTCCTTCTATCCTGACTTTCTTGAGGGTTTTTTATTAAGAAAGGATGTAGTTTGTCAAATGCTTTTTCTGCATCTATTGACAGGATCATATGGTTCTTATCCTTTCTTTTATTTATTTATTTTTAAAAAATTTTTAACGTTTATTTATTTTTGAGAGACACAGAGACAGAATGCAAGTGGGTTAGGGGCAGAGAGAGAGGGAGACACAGAATCCAAAGCAGGCTCCAGGGTCTGAGCTGTCAACGCAGAGACTGACGCGGGGCTCGAACTCATGAGCCATGAGATCATGACCTGAGCCAAAGTCAGTTGCTCAACCGACTAAGCCACCCAGGTGCCCTTTATCCTTTCTTTTATTAATGTGATGTATCACACTGATTGATTTGGGCAAATTATTTCTTATAAATGACACAGAAATAAAAGTCAACTTAAAAAATGATAAATTGAGTGCTAATATTTAAAACTGCTCATCAGGAGACATTACTAAGAAAATGAATACATAGCCATAGGCAGAGAAAAACACTTGCAACACATAAATTTGAGAAATAGAGTGGTATTCAGAATATATAAAGAATCCCTACATTTTAATGAAGAGATAACCAGCCCAATATAAAAATAGAGGAAAGACTTGAACATATACTTCACAGAAGAGGTATATGAATGGCCAATAGGCACATGAGACTGTGCTCAATGTTCTTAACCATTAGGAAAAAAAGCAAACTAAAACCACCATGCGAAATCATTACATAGCCATTAGAAAGGGTGAAATGAAAACATCATGAAATGTTGATAAAGGTGTAAAGCAAAAAGAACTTCATACATTGTTGGTCGGTGTGTAAAATACTACCTCTATTTTGGAAAACTCGTAATATTTGAAAGATTTAAATGTATTTCTACCCTATGACCCAGCAAGTCCATTTTAGGTTTTTATTCAAGAGAAATATATATATCAAAAATGACTTTTATAAGAACATTCACAGGCAGCTTCATTTATCATAAACTGAACCTGGAAACAGCTTAGGTTTCCATTAATGGAAGAAAGAATAAACAAATATACGATGGAATAACATTCAGCTATGAAATGGAATAAATTATAGATGCAAACAACAGCGTCATACAGAGTGAAAGGAGCCTGATGTACAGAAATAAATATTTATATGAAGTCATAAAACAAAGAAAACTATTTTATGATGGAAATCAGAACAAAGCTATTTCTGAGTGGGAAGAGACTAACTAGAAAGAAGCATAAGGGAATCTTCTGGGGCCATAAATGTTCTGTATTTTAATAGGGTATAGGTTACGTGACTTTATCCATTTGTCAAAACTGATGATACTGGACCCTTAAGGTGTGTCTACTTCACTGCAGTGAAACAGACCTCAACAAAATTCTTTTAAATGGCACAAAGCAAATACTAAAGGGAAATTAAAGTTCAGCATACAAGATATTTAATTTTCTGTGGATACTCTACCAAGCAGGCGGTCTGCCATAAGGGCCTCTTCCTGCTCCTCTCTACCCCAAACCTTCAGGATCTTGTTTTCCTCTTTCCTCATTCAGCAGATCTGTGTGGAGCAGAAAATGCCTGATACCCGTATCTGGGCTGGAGGCCGACCTCCAGTGGAGATATGGTCTCCCTTAGTCAGTGGAAATGTGGGGTTCTCCTCCTCAGTGCATGTTGCTTTCTGATTCTAATAGTCTACCATTATAGGTTAACCTTGAATCTGACTCAGTACACTTCTATTACATTACAAACTATGATTTCCTAATATTATCCAGGGATTGACCACACAGTCTGCTAAGATACATTTCTTCTGGGTCTGCAGACTACTATTCTTTTCTGGTCATGGTGGTCTTTGACGTGACATTTTTTTCTGCCAGAAATCTTAAGGTCATAAAACTTATGCATAATTTGTGGTGCAGGGTTTTGTCACAATCCATTCCTGTCCTTTTCTCTATGATTCAGTGGTACACAAGGAGAAATGATTGACAAGCTTTTAGTTTCCTAGGTTACAGTAAAAATTCTACTTTGTATCCTATTGTGTTTGCAAGTTATTATTTACTCATTGTATGAGATTGACGAAATAGTACTAATAAGTAACCAGTAGTAAAAACTATGCCCTAGGCTAATGATATATAGGAACTCTGGGATGTACAGTCTAAAACATTTTTCCATTTAACACAGATATAGTCCATAAGAGAAAATAAAGAATTTGTAAATTTCTTTTTATCATTTCTGAGTACATGCATTGTTAAGAGAGACATTTTTTTTTCTTAATGGGGAAGTTTGAATGTGGTAACAAAGTTCTGACAACAATTTCCAAAAGGCACTTCCTGTCTTTAGTGTGCTGCTTAATATTGTTTAGGTTTTTGGTATGTGAGCAAACATTTGGAGACCTGAATTGTTTTGGTTACACAGTGAGCAACCAGATAAGTGAAGTGGGTTCTAATATCTACTCATTCAACATCCTGCGAGAATATGTTTGAGGGGGTTCTTGTCTCCTGGCAGCTCTTGTGCTTATGAGTCTGAAGAGAAAAGAAAAATGCGTCATTGAATAAACTCAGGTGTAGCCAAACTGCAATCATGACCTCTATTAGCGATCTGCCTGTGTAGATTGGATTTGCCTGAAGCTTAATCTCTTGGATTTATATGCTTGACCATTCTGGAACATATTTTCCATTCAAAACTACATGCAACTGTTATTCTTTAAAGTTTATGTATTTGGGCAGTCAAAGCCTGATGGAACTGACTCCCAGTGTGCTGACAGGTAAGGTTGGGTGAAAGACAAGTAATTCACGGATTTACCATTATCTCGCCAATGTAGTCTTCTTTGTTCCACTCCTGTCCTCAGTCTGTGCCACCCTTACATTTTGTACCTATTACAAGATTTAGACTTATTGATACATCATATTTATTTTTTAACAGTAAATTGAGATATAATTCACAACCATAAAATTCACTCCTTTAAATTAAAGTATACACATTGGTAGTTTTTAATACATTCCCAGAGATGTGCAACCATTATTAGAATCTATTTTAGAACATTTTGAACACCCCTTAAGAAACCCCATATCCATTAGTAATCACTCTCCATTTTTCTCCTCACCCCAGCCGTTAGAACCACTATTCTAATTTTGGTCTCGGTGGTTTTGCCTATTCTAGACATTTCATGTAAATGGAACCAAACAATGCGTGGTCTTTTGTGGTTGGCTTCATTCCCTTAACATAGTACTTTTACTATGGACTGACCCATGTTTGTAGTATGTATCAGCACTGCATTCCTGTTTATTGCCAAATAATATTCCATTACATTGATAGACTACATTTTGTTTATCCATTTATCAGTTGATGGTCATTTGGGTTGTTTCCACTTTGGTTGTAATGAATAATACTGCTATGAGTATCTGTGTATCAGTCTTCTTGTGAACATATGTTCACATATGTTTTTAATTCTCTTGGATGGATACCTAGGAAGTGAAATTGCTAAGTAATATGTTAACTACAGCTAAAGACTTGAGGCACTGCCAAACTGTTCTCCAAAGCACTGCATCATTTTACATTTCCACCTGCAGTGTATGAGAAGTATGGGTTTCTCCACATCCTTGTCAACCCTTGTTATTGTCTGTCATTTTGATTAGAGTCATCCTATTGTGTGCAAAGTGGCATGTCACTGTCATTTTGATTTGCATTTCTCTAAGGACTACTGATTTTGAACATCTTTACATGAACTTATTGTCCATTTGTATATCTTCTCTGGAGAAATGCGTATTCAAATCCTTTGTCCACTTTTAAATTGGGTTATTTGATTTTTTGTTATTTATTGAAAAATATACACTCCCACAAAACCACACCATGGAGGAAAAATACAGTCCCCTAAAAAGAGGATGCTCTCTTAGGAAAGGGGAACAGATTCTGAATAGCAAAGGTAACTATAAATATGCTCTGTGTTATTCCCTTCCTATTCTCTATACCATTGCATCAAATGCCATTCTCTCGGGATCTCTTTTCCTGGAAAATGATAAATTCCTGGAAAATGCAACAAATTGGCTTAATGACTTTAGTTATTTGACATCTGAAGATAGTGATCTTTCAGTCATCCATCCATCCAGCCATCCAGTCATTCATACATTCATTCATTCCTCAATACATTGAAAACTCAGTACTTGCTAATCACTGGGCTGAGTGCTCAAGAAAAGGACCAGTGAAAACAGACATGGTCCCTCATGAAGCTCATTGTGTGGGAGGTAGACAGCGATCATCTAAGTTTACAAATTACAAATAGTGATAAGTGCCATGAAAGATGTACCGATCTGATCCAATTTGTCAAGTCAGAGTAGGATTTCCTGAGGAAGAGGTATTTGGATAATTTGGAAGACAAGGAAAAGTTATTAAGTGAGAGGGTGTGTGAGAGGTGTTCCGGGCAGAGGCAACAGTGAGTGGAAAGGCCCTATGGTGAGGATCAAGGTATATTCAGAATTGGAAAGAAGCCAGGAAGCTTGAATAAAGAGTGAGGGGGGCGCCTGGGTGGCGCAGTCGCTTAAGCGTCCGACTTCAGCCAGGTCACGATCTCGCGGTCCGTGAGTTCGAGCCCCGCGTCGGGCTCTGGGCTGATGGCTCGGAGCCTGGAGCCTGTTTCCGATTCTGTGTCTCCCTCTCTCTCTGCCCCTCCCCCGTTCATGCTCTGTCTCTCTCTGTCCCAAAAATAAATAAACGTTGAAAAAAAAAAAAATTTTAAAAAAAAAGAGTGAGGAAGAAAGCAGGCAAGGGGGCTGGGGCTGAGGTGATCTGAGGTTATATCAGTCAGAGCTTCATAAGACATGTTAAGGATTCTCTTCTTTATCTTAAGAGCACTGTGTAAGCTTTAAAGACTCTTAAGAAGAAAGAGAACATGATGAGACTTATATTTTACTTGGCTCACATCATCTCCTGTGTGTGAGAATTAGGGGCAGGGAGCAAGGGTTGTACAGGAAAATTAGATCAAGAGATTAGTGTAAGAGACCTTGGTATTTGAATTAGGAGTGGTGACAATGAGGAGAAAGAGAGAGAGAGAGATGTGTATAGATTTAAAGATATTTTAAAAGTGTTATCAATGGACCTAGTGATGGGCCTCTTTCCTTATAATCGGATAAGATGTCAAGGGTGACAATGATGTGTACATGCTATTCACTGAAAGAGTTGACACCAGGAGAGGACCAGGTATGAGACAAAGGTTATGGTTTTAATGTGGGTCATATTGAGTCTGAAGCATCTTTAAGACATCGGTGGAGATATCAAACAGAGACATGGGTACCTATGTCTGGAGCTTGGAATTTTAGATAACCTGAGAAGTTAATGAGGGGAAAGACTTTTAGCCTCCTACATCTCATAAAAAGAAAAAACCTGTTTGTTACAATTAGTATCTTATCAAAACCAAATATAAAATCAACTATAATCATTTACATATAAGAAGTTTCCTGGACTTTCCTATAAAAGTGGAAGGTTCTTGCCTCGGCAGCACATATACTAAAAACTTAAATGATACGAAGATTAGCCTGGCTGCTGCACAAGGGTGACATGCAGATTTGTGAAGCTTCCAGATTTTTGTCCCCCATCAGGCTCTCTGCTGTCAGCGTAGAGTCTGCTTCAGATCCTCTTTCCCCCTCACTCTGTCCCTCCCCCACTTCTCTCTCTCTTTCTCTTTCTCTCTCTCTCTCTCTCAAGAAGAAATAAACATTTAAAAAATGTAAGAATAGGGGTGCCTGGGTGGCTCAGTCAGTGAAGCATTCAGCTCTGGCTCAGGTCATGATCTCACGGTTTGTGAGTTCAATCCCCACATCAGGCTCTGTGCTGACAGCTCAGAGCCTGGAACCTGCTTCAGATTCTGTGTCTCCCTCTCTCTCTCTGCCCTCCCCCAACTTTCACTCTGTCTCTCTCTCTCTCTCTCAAAATATAAATAAACATCAAAAAAATTTAATAATTTTTAAAAATGTTAGGAATAAAATAATATCCCAAACTAATGTCTACCTCCTTAACAAAGCCTGGTCAGATGCATCCCTCTCTTTGCTCAGTCCTTTCTAGCACTGCAGCCAGTAATTCTCTTAGCTTCTGTTCCAACCCTATTCATTCTTTCCTTTTCTGATCATAAGGCCTTTTTATGATGCATTTCAGAGCTTTTGTTATTTACGAGTGTGTGCTTAGGTCAGATGTGTGTCTATGTTTTTGTGTTTTTCTACACTTTTTTCCTTATAAACTTCTAATAGAGTAGCAAAGGTTGCCATTATTTAGTAAAGAAATTGCATAATCATAAATAGATAACAAACGCCTGAGTAAAAAATTAGGATTCTTAGAGTAAAAGAAGCAAACAAAATCCTATAAGTCATATATTTCAAAAACCTTCATAGTCACATTACTATCACCATGCTCATGCTAAGTCTGCCCACTCACTAGGCTGTTTGCTTTCTGGTTTCTAAAACAGCAGTAAATATTTACTTATCTTATTCATCTTTGTTAGGCTCTAAATCCCTTGGGAAGAGGAATAGTCCCTCTCAGGGGATTGCTTATCAGCCCAGAGCTTCTGTGGGAGTTTGAGCAGGAAATCATAACTCATTTTCAATGATGACATTTGGATTTACAACTGGAACTCTTGATAGTGTCAGGCAGTAGGAAATTTTGCAAGGTTAGTCTCAGAAGCCAACATTGTAATTCAGGTAATGGGTATGAGCACAGTGTTCTATTCAACTCTGATATTTGCTATTTTGGAAGGACCCTTCTCTTATTACTGCATCCTCTACCTCATTTTCTATAGGCTTTTTTATTTTTGTTTTTGTTTAAACAAGTTAAAAGAATGCACAGGTGCTCTGAGAATGAAGTAGGAAGTAATCTGATCTGGATCATACAAATAAAGTGAGGCAGAGTTAAAACTATATGTCAGGTCTCCCCACTCTTAATCCAAGGCTCTTTCCGCAGCACCATGCGGTTAGGTGAGATCAGCAGGAAGAAGGTGGGATAGGGAAGAGGGGCTGTGTGCACGTGTGTTAGTAGCCATCTCTGTGCATCAGGAGCCACCGCTCACTTAGTATCCTCCTTCCACTCTGCCCCTGCCTCTATCAGCTCCCAAACCCTTTTCCCAAATGATGCTGAAATGTCACCATTCGTATTTCATTTCTTTATATTAAAGCTTACATTTCTAGATGCAAATAGAAATGGTAATTAATAAAACCTAATCCCTCAAATACACTTCAGTGAAACTCTGTGAATCAGAAAATTTCCTAATAGGGGTGTTTGACCACTACATGCTAAAAAAGGGACTAATTGGGGTGGTGAGGAAGCCAGATCAGACAAGGCACCGGGAACAAGGAAAAGTAAAAAGAGGCTCCAGGTGACTGGAGACAAGCTTTGTAGCTCATATATGCTTTATGGCAAACCAGACTTTTGCTTTCTCATACAGAACTCTGCTCACAAGTGTTTCATCATTTTTTTACTTCAGATTCCATATTCCAGGACCTCCAATTTAAGACCAATGTCACTGATAATTCCATTGATAAAACAAATGCAGATACACTCTGTACAAACATTTCTCAATATGACCTTGTAGATAATTCAGAGTAAACCATGTTTCCCATCTTAAAAATACAGGACATTTTGAACAGAATGTTTCTTATGAGGGGAAATCATAATCAGAGAACCAGAGTTCTTACTCTTTGTTTCTGTTTCCATAACTGATTTGCTAATGATAGAAATGTCTTTTATGCTAATGAGACTTTGTACATTTGCACTGCGATTTAGCTCTGCATCTGTGACATGACAAACATGTTCCACTGTTAGAAGATGGATGAAATAGAATAGAAAGTGGGCAAATTAGGGGCGCATGGGTGGCTCAGTTAGTTGAGCGTCTGACTCTTGATTCTGGCTCAGGACATGATCTCATGGTCGTGAGATGGAGCCTAGTGTGGGAGCCTGCTTAGGATTCTCTCTCCTTCTCTCTCTGCCCCTCCCACCCTCCCTCCCTCTCTCAAAATAAATAAACTTTTATAAAAAAAAGAAATAAGAGCAAATTAAAAATATTAATCTGGGGTCATTGATCATATCACTTTTATTTATTTTTTTTTAATTTTTTTTTCAACGTTTTTTATTTATTTTTGGGACAGAGAGAGACAGAGCATGAACGGGGGAGGGGCAGAGAGAGAGGGAGACACAGAATCGGAAACAGGCTCCAGGCTCTGAGCCATCAGCCCAGAGCCGACGCGGGGCTCGAACTCACGGACCGCGAGATCGTGACCTGGCTGAAGTCGGACGCTTAACCGACTGCGCCACCCAGGCGCCCCGATCATATCACTTTTAAATAATTAAAATAATGCCAAATAATACTAGTAATTTCTGAGCCGGAAAATTCAGGAGTTGCCTAATTCCTTTTCCACTCACAGCTTACCTTAGCCATTGAGTAAATAATACATTTTTATTTACTCATAGTATTATAAGGTTAATAACTCTGTAATTTGTAGTATTATGAAGTTATTACCTTTTTAAAAAAAGACCTGTTGATTGTTTCTGGATTGTTCTATTCTTCTTTTCCTTACTTATCTTCCCTTTCCATTCCCTTCTCCTTTCTCCCTCCCACCGTCCTTTCCTGAACTAATTTACAATCATGATATAAGCCAAGTAATTTGCCACTCACAGAGTCTTGTTCAGGTTTTCTGTCCACATTTCCCCTTTTGATACTTAGAAAACATCATATGTTAAAGATATTAAAGAAAATTTTTTTTTTGTATTATAGCTTTTCCCTTTGTAAAAAAAATCACAAGCATTCTTATTTGGTGTATCTTCATGTTATAACGCAAGCAAGGATATTATCATATAATGAGCTTATCATACTGTAACATAATCCATATATATAAAGGTATTTTATAACTAGTATGTGATTGATGACTATATTTTAAATTACAGGACTATTGTGATTGTACTAGTATGTAATATTGCACGGTAGATAAAGCATAACCACGTCCATCATCACTCTAGACATACCTGCAAATCTTTGTCACGTATCAAAGCATGACAAAGGACGGAAGCTGTTTCACTGCAGTTGCTGCCACCGTTACCAAGTTACTGCTTTGAGGACAATTAGACGGGAGGAAAAGTGTAGAAATGTCTTGTGCATAAGAGATGCCTTTGTTGTGTTCCCCTAATCCTCATTCATAGCCTCCAACTCTCCTTCACGTTGGTTTTAGGATCACAGACATCCACAGTCCTGATTCATACCATTGACTCCAAATTGATCAGTCTGAAAAACTTTACCACACTTGTTGTGTTCAGTTAAACAATATTTTTTTAAAACAATATCTCTCATGTTTTTCTTCTTCCTGCCAGACAAGATTTTATTACTTGCTGACATTTAACTTGTACTTTTTTGAGTGATGATATTTTGATGGGGGATAACTTTTTTTTTTTAACTTTATTTACTTATCTTCAGAGAGAGAGAGAAAGCACGAGCAGGGGAGGGACAGAGGGAGAGGGACAGAGAGAATCCCAAGCAGGGCCTGTGCTGTCAGTGCAGAGCCCCATGCAGGGCTCAATCTCATGAACTGTGAGATCATGGCCTGAGCCGAGATCAAGATTCAGACATTTGACTGACTGAGCTCCCCCAAGCGCCCCTGATGGGGGATATCTAGGTGCACAACTTCAGTGTGGTGAACTTTCAACAAGAGGTCATATCCTACCTTCCTCTACCTTACAAACCCCTTTCCTCCTTAACTCTGGCTCGAAGCAGACACTATCTCTTTCAGGGTAGGATTAGAAATTGATAGCAAAGAATGAAATCCTAAGATTACAGTTGCATTGACTTTGGGCTTTTAGAGATTTGGAAAGATTTTTTTTTTTTAAGCTTAGGGAGAGAGTGAGTGCAAGCTGGGGAGAGGGGCAGAGGGAGAGAGAGAGAGGAAATCTTAAGCAGCTTCCATGTTCAGCACGGAGCCTAATGCAGGGCTCCATCCTGTGACCCTGGGATCATGACCTGAGAAGAAACCAAGAGTTGGATGCTCAACCTACTGAGCCACCCAGTAGGATAGCCACTTTGCCAGTAGCCACCCTGGAAAGATATTTTGATTTTTGAATTAGTTGCTTGAATACTCCAGACCTTGAAGATTATTAAATTAATTTTATTTAATTAGTATTTTTAAATATATCATTTTTATAAGATGTAAAGTGATCTTGTTAAACGCTACAAAAATCATAAATATTTAAATATTATAGTGTATAAAGACATGAATATGTATGTTAATTACATATATGCAATAAATAAATATATGTCAGATACTTGCATCTAAGATGACCAAAGCAAAATTTGGGATAAAGTAGTGCACTATAAAATATTAAAATTATTTATTGCAACTTATTCCTTGGTTGCCTTTCTGGAGTTTGAATACGCCCACTGTTGAACAATGGCCTAAGACATATAGGAATATAAATAAATGAGAAAAAACTATGAAACACGGCTGGTGCAACAAAAGAAAAAAATTTTGTAATTTCCAAAGTTAGAGTTAATTAAAAACATTATCAGTGATCAGTGACCAATGAGGTTGGATCCACATTGTCAATCAATTTGTTTTCTTCCTTTTACTGTGCTACTAATAGAATGAAAAATTTGAACAGAGAGGAAGTTATTACAGGCAGAACATGGAGAGCACAAGAAGTGCATAAATAAATTCATTGATTTCAAAATGCCAAAAGATACTGATGATGTATTTCCTTTTGAATCTTTACCTGACCTAGAAGACCAAAAGAAAACTTGTGATGTATTCTAAATTTGCTTTTTAATGCAATATTTGGTGAAGGCTCAGGAGAGACTCCTATCTCTTTGTTTTTGTCTTTTTTTTTTTAATTTAAAAAAAAATTTTTTTTACTGTTTATTTATTTTTGAGAGAGACAGAGACAGAATGCAAGTGGGTTAAGGTCAGAGAGAAAGGGAGACACAGAAGTAGAAGCAGGCTCCAGGCTCTGAGCTGTCAGCACAGAGCCTGACATGGGGCTCGAACTCATGAGCTGTGAGATCATGACCTGAGCCGAAGTCAGATGCTCAACCAACTGAGCCACCCAGGCGCCCCTCCTATCTCTTTGTTGAAATCAAAGGAATTCATTTGATTTTTAAAAGATAAAATAATATTAAGAACACCAAGAAAAAGATATCAAACAAAAATATTTTTCACCATTGTCTATTTTATAATTTATTCAAGATAAAACTAAGTATAATTATCAAATATCACCCCCCACCCCTATTCCTTACCTCTCTAACCGTGAGATTGCTTTCTTTGTTGAAAAGGTTCTTTCTTTTCCAACCAGTTGTAACCAGTTATAACTCTTTTCTCATTTGGGGTTTTGGGAGGCAGGCATCTGCTTTTCTCTAATAGAAATATTAGAGCGATCAGTGACAATTTGTAATAGTCCTCTTCTTCCATATGAAAATAGAATTGTCATATAGCAAATGGCCAAGACCATTGCTATTAGCCTGCTAGATGGAACTTTCTTTTTTTTTTTTTAAATATATGAAATTTATTGTCAAATTGGTTTCCATACAACACCCAGTGCTCATCCCAAGAGATGCCCTCTTCAATACCCATCACCCACCCTCCCCTTGCTCCCAACCCCCATCAGCCCTCAGTTTGTTCTCATTTTTTAAGAGTCTCTTATGCTTTGGCTCTCTCCCACTCTAACCTCTTTTTTTTTTTTTCCTTCCCCTCCCCCATGGGTTCCTGTTAAGTTTCTCAGGATCCACATAAGAGTGAAAACATATGGTATCTGTCTTTCTCTGTATGGCTTATTTCACTTAGCATAACACTCTCCAGTTCCATCCACGTTGCTACAAAGGGCCATATTTCATTCTTTCTCATTGCCACGTAGTAGTCCATTGTGTATATAAACCACAATTTCTTTATCCATTCATCAGTTGATGGACATTTAGGCTCTTTCCATAATTTGGCTATTGTTGAGAGTGCTGCTGTAAACATTGGGGTCCAAGTGCCCCTATGCATCAGTACTCCTGTATCCCTTGGGTAAATTCCTAGCAGTGCTACATCTGGGTCATAGGGTAGGTCTATTTTTAATTATTTGAGGAACCTCCACACTGTTTTAGATGGAACTTTCTCAGGGTCTTCAGGAATATATCTCCCAGTTCAGAAACATGGAGATTAGAGATTCCTAATCCAGAATTCTGGGGAATATCTCTTTTGTTAGGGTTTAGCCTCTGCTTCCATTGCCTCCAGCTGCCCTCACTGAGAGAAGTTTTGAAAGTGACATTTCTATCCCTCTGAACTACCTCTCTTCACCCTATGGGAGACACTGCTATTCTGAGCGCCTTACATGCACTGCTTGGGTAAGGACAACAGTTTTCCAATAAGCGGGATCAGACTGTTAAAGGCAGGTGCCCTGCATTGGCCATTTCTTTGTACTGCTACCACCTGGTCCTATGCCTATTTTTCATGTGGAAAACTGTAATAGTCTATAAGTCAGAAAGTATGATTATTCAAGGACACACTAGACCAGGGATGGGAGTGTTTTGAAATAAGAGCAGATTTTGGATCTCCGGAGTCAAAAGTCCTTGGGACAGAAGAAAGAGGGATGGATAGAAAACAGAAAAGCGCTGGTGCAGATGAAACCCCTGTACAGTCTTTGACTTCTTTCATCCTTGGTCTTTTGCATTCTGTCTTTTCTTGTTTACAGTCACTTTCAAAGACTGGGTCATCCGTGTATTAAATTGGTTACCTGTAGAAGTTAAGACAATGTTGTGAATGAGTGCTTGTATTTATTTATTTATTTTCAGGGCTATTTTTCTTTTTGAGTGATGGGAGTAGAGAATGTGGTCCCAGTGAGACTCAGAAGGAGGAGTAGTTGCTATTAGAGAAGAGGGGATAATAATGGAGAGGTTGGGGATCCTTAAAACAAACATCTGAGCTTCAAATTTGACAGTTTTGCTTGTTTTGCTGTTTGTTATTATTCCTATAGAAAAAAAAAATCAGTTCTTGTCTGGTTCTTCTGCAACAATATGGCTTAAACCATAGAATGAAACTTGAGTATCAGAACTCACTGTTATCTTGGTGCATTATAAAATGTATCAGAAAAAAAAGTCACATTTTTTTCCAAAATAGTCTATAAATTGAAATATTCATGAAAGCACACCAGAGACCCCACTCAGAACAATGAAGCTGGATGCAACGCAATTATTCTGAGCGAGAGAGGCTTTAATGTTCAGTATCTGTGTCAGAGGCTTGGATCTCCATAACAGGATATTGCATTTTGGCAGTTCCCTTGGGGAAAGGGAAATAATAATGTTGTTACTCTTTAACCATGGACAAGCTTCGAAATGATTGAATAGGGTATTCAGAAACCTAATGAACTATGATATTTCAAGGCAGGACACGGTTATTACGCATTTTCTGAAGGACATACAAGGTTATTCACTCATACTACTCTACTCAACCCCCAATTGTTTTTAACCAGTATCCACACTGAACACACATAACAGGGGAGATTTTTAGTGCAATGTAAATGCTTTGGAATAACTCTGTTCCATCAATGCAAGCATGAACGGTTAGCTCTTGGAGCCTTCTTTGACAACATATAATGAATCAACTCGTTATTGAAATGTTGCCAAGCACCTCATATTTTTACTTCACTGTCTTTTAGGTCTTGTTATCTATGTTAAACAGGTAGGAAATATACATTACTTATATTGGCAGTGTGCATATAGGTGAATTATTGGATGCAAAATTAGGTTAAACAAACAAACAAACAAAACACTTTTTTCCAAATTTAGATTCCTTCCCTTTAGAAACATTAACCATTATTCAAAAGTTTATGAATTGTCCTAATCTGTCACCTAGATCCAGATTGCCTGGCACACTTAAGGAGTAAAATAACCAAGCTGATGAAAACTACTTCCATGGTCATGATAGGTCACGAATGGGTCAGAGCTATGTTTGTCCATTAATGCAAAAGATGTTATGTAATTAGTTTACTTTCCACAGTTTTTTTCAAAGTTTTATTTATTTATTTGTTTTGAGAGAGAGATTATGAACAGGGAGGGGCAGAGAGAGAGGGAGAGAGAGAGAATCCTAAGCAGGCTCTGCAATGGCAGCGCAGAGCCTGACGTGGGGCTCGAACTCACAAACCACAAGATCATGACCTGAGCTGAAACCAAGAGTCAGACGCTGACCCAACTGAGCCACCTAGGCACCCCTCCACAACCTCTTAAACACATGAGTTGTTAAAATCAATTGATAATATGACAATATAGAATGCATAAGTCCACCTTCCTAGTTTCCATTGATATACAAAGAAAATGAGAAGTATGCAGGCTTTCCCTCTCCTATTTTCCCTCCAATGGTTTTTTGTTTGTTTGTTTGTTTTGTTTTTTTCCTCCACAGCAGTAGTCCTCCATTATCAGTGGTTTCGCTTTTCAGGGTTTAATTACCTGGGTCTGTGGGGTCTGGAAGCAGGTGATTCTCCTTCAGAAGCAAAATCCAAAGTTCAGTAGTAGCCTACGGCTACATCACAAAGCCTGGGTCATTCCCCTCACTTCATCTCTTCACGGAGGCATTTTATCTTCTCACATCATCACAAGAAGGGTGAGAACAGTACCATGAGAGATTTTGAGAGAGAAAGACCATATTCACATAATTTTGATTGCAGTATATTATTATACTTGTGCTATTTTATTATGATTTATTATTGTTCATTTCTTACTGTGCCTAATTTATAAATTAAACTTTATCATAGGCATGTAGGTATAAGAAAAAAACCCCAGAATTTAGAGGGTTCAGTTCTATCCACAGTTTCAGGCATCCACTGGGGGTCTTGGAACATAGCCCTCATGAATAAGTGGGGACTACTGTAATTTCATTAGGTTTTAAAAAACCAGACTGCAAGCTGTTTCCTCTTAATTTGCCTCCTGCTAAGCATTTTACATTTGTTCTTATTTTTATTTCTTTTGCAATTAAATTTGAAAAATTTCCTACAGCCTTAGTTTCTCACTCTGCCTCACCACCACCTCTGTTGTCTCAGTGCACCCAGATTATCTTGGTATACTTGCCCTGATTGTGTGAACTCTTACCAGCTTTCCACATGCCATACCTAGGTGCAACTGTATGATATAAACTGTATTTCTTCTTTTTTAATGTTTATTTATTTATTTTGAGAGAGAGAGAACACAAGTGGGAAAGAGCAGCGAGAGAGGGAGAGAAAGATTTCCAAGCAGGCTCAGCACAGAGCCTGACATGGGGCTTGATCTCACAAATGGTGAGATCATGACCTGAGCCGAAAATTTAACTCTTGTCAGATACTTAACCAACTGAGCCACCCAGGTGCCCCAAGAACTATATTTCCTGGTACATGATTTGAATTTCATAGAGGAAAACCTTGCCTATTTGTTAGTAATATAGCCACTTTTCTTAAAGTTCCTATATCATTACATTCTGCAATGCTCCTTTTTACATGAGGAATGCTATAGTTTTTCCTGAGATGATTTTTTTGCTTATTTGTTTCTTTTCAAAAGCATGAGAAACCAGATTCAATCGTATTTTTAAATGAGTTGATCTTTCTGACCGTCATAAATAGGGACATGTTTGTAATATATAAGCTAAGAATTTTTACTGTATTTATTATAATATTGTGCTTTATAAGAAATATATACACTTGGGCTGCATCACAGCTCACAACTCCCAAAAGGCTCAGAATTTCCTGAGCAATAAGAGCAGTGGAAGCACCTTTTGTCATAATATTTGGTCTCTTGTCCTCAGTTGCTTCAGAGCCATAAAGGTAAAGTGAGTGTCTTGTTATTCATAACAAGTCCTTTCCACCACAACTGTATTTATATTAATGAAGGTGACTTTTGCAAAGCACCTAAAGTTGGAGCCTGGTTGCCAGGGGAAACAACCAGAAATAGAGGGTTGGAACTTCCAATCCTACCCTCTGATTTCTGGGGAGACGAGGGAGGCTGGAGGTTGAATCAGTGGCCAATGAGTTAATTAGTCATGCCTACCATAATGAAACCTCCAGTAAGAATCCCAAAAGATGAGGTTGGGGAGGGAAGTTTCCGTATTGGGGTTCCAGAACGTTTCCACATGCCACCATGCCAGGCCCCAAACTCCATGAGGATAAAGGCTCCTTTGTTCTGGACCTCAACTTATGTGTCTCTTCATCTAGCTGTTGATCTGTATCTTTTAATATCCTTTAAAACATTAAATCAAGTAAGAGTCATAGCTGTCATGGATGAATTTCATTTGAATGCTTTGTTCATTGAAAGGTTTCCTCTGAAACTTCAGGAGCTTACGATGAAAGCAAGAAGTCTGGTGGCCTGACACCCCCTGCTGACCTATGAGAGAATGCTATGTCATTACCTTTCAACATTTACTGACAGGCCAAATTTCCATGCCTTTTTCCATCAGTCATTATGATGACTAATGACACATATTCCTTCATCCCAAATTACAGTGAAGATTGGTAATTTGGGGGAATCTGAGAAGTTGGTTTGAGACCCTTGTACATTCTTATCCTTTACCCTTAGATTTTATGACACCAAAACTATCCTGTAAATTAACTAGTTCTAGCCATGAACATGCTATCTTAGAATTATACCATATTGCTAGGTCTGGATAATCCTAAATTATTAGGCCAATTTTATTAGACCAATTTTACAGATACAGAAACTAGGTTTAGTAAACAAGACAGATAAGATGATATAGTGCTAAGTCTAGAGAGACTAGTGTTTCATTCATTGGTTTTTTGTGTACTGGTTAGACCATCTAGATTAGTGTGGTTGATGTACATAGATGTCTCCATAGTGTCTAAAAGTCTTTTCTTTTTGAAATTTATTTATTTTGAGAGAGAGAGAGAGAGCACATGATTAGGGGAGGGACAGAGAGACAGGGTAGACAGAATCCCAAGCAGGCTCAGCACTGTCAGCACTGAGCCTCATGTGGAGCTTGATCTCACAAACTGTGAGATCATGACCTGAGCTGAAACCAAGTGTTAGATGCTTAACAGACTGAAGCACCCAGGCACCCCAAAAGTCTTTCCTATATTCCAATGCATCACTCAGTACCAAAGGCCCACTTACCAGCCACTTCCACAGGGGGAGCATGTAACCCAACAGCCCTTCTGAATAACTCTTGGCTAAGAATTTGAGCCAGCTCTAGGTTTTCTCTTAATGGACACAGATCTGAGGTCATTTTGTGCCTTTAAAATTCTTCCTCTTTCTCTAAAGCCCCGAAAAGTTAATCGTTTACATTATGCAGCAACACTTAAAGAAAATAGCAAAGCTGGAACTTGAATTTGATTCTAAGCTTCTATAAGCTTCTTGAAGATAGAAACAAGAACCTCCTAAAAGTACTGTATCACCAAGTAGGCATAATTTCCTCTAAAACCTTTGTTTAATTCCTTTCCAATTGGAGGAATTAATGTTAAGAACCAGAGAAATCTTATTCTGTTTACAGTCCCATAAAAATGTTGACTTTTTCATGGTTCACCACTGCATAGTATTTAAAATACATTCAGTTGACCTTTGTACAACACAGGTTTGAATTGTGCAGGTCTACCTTCTCTTTTTCTTTTTTTTTTTTTTTTTTTTTAGTGTTTATTTATTTATAGAGAAAGAAAGTGAACGAGTGGAGCAAGAGCAGGGAGAGAGGGAGAGAAAGAATCCCAAACAGGCTCTGTGCTGTCAGCATAGAGCGCAAAGTGGGGCTATCTCACAAACTGTGAGATCATGACCTGAGCCAAAATTAACACTTGGATGTTTAACTGACTTGAGCCACCCAGGTGCCCCTGGATTTTTTCAATAAATACAGTGGACTACTATAAATGTGTTTTCTCTTCCTAATTATTTTCTTAATAATATTATTTTCTCTAGCTTACTTTATTGTAAGAATACAGTATGTAATACCTATAACTTACAAAATGGGTGTTAATTGTTTATGTTATCAGTAAGACTTCCTGTCAACAGTAGGCTACTCATAGTTAAGTTTTGGGGGGACTCAAAAGTTATATATGGCTACAGACTTGCCGCATCCAACCCACCCCACTTGGCAGGAGTCCCTCCGAAGCAATACCTCGTGTGTCTCATTCTGCCACAACAATGGACAGAACCACTCCAAAGTGACTCTTGCCTTGGGGAGAGGGACAGATATCCGTACACACCAGTTAGACTGCAGCCCCAGTTGTGGGCTGGGGCAGACATCTAATTTGATGTTGGCCTCACCCACCATCAAAACCCTCACAGTGGGCTGCACAGAAAGAGAGCCCTGTAGTTTGGGGTCACTGCAACCCCAAAAGACAAACTGCGGACAGACATCTGGTCCAACTACCAGACCTGCCCATGAAAACCTCTTAGCAGACAATTCAGGGAGAACACCCTGCAGTGTGGTACAACTATGGTTCCAGCAAACAGGCTGAAGGCAGGCATCTGGTCTCACCCAACTACAAGCACAATGTGATCCCTGACAGACCCCTTAACAGTACAGGGACCAAACACTGCCCACAACAGGCAAACAGGGCCATTGCATCTGACTGGACTGAAGGAATATGTGGCTCAGTCACAACAGTAAGGTGCACGCAATACACATAGGAGACATCACTGAAGCTTTAGGTTCTGGTAAACAGGGGGCATTGACCACAGGATTTCTTCATAAGGCCACTACTTTCAAGATCAAGAGACATAGCTGACTTTCCTAATACAGAGAAAGAGACACAGGGAGTTAGACGAAATGAGGAGCCAGAGGAATATATCCCAAACGAAAGAACAGGACACAATCACAGCAAAAGAGCTAAATGAAATGGAGATAAGCAATAAACCTGATAGAGAATTCAAAGTAATGGTCATAAAGATACTTACTGTACTTGGGAAAAGAGTGGAGGATCTCAGACCTTCAATGAAGAGATAGAAAACATAAAAAAGAACCAATCACAGATGAAGAACTCAATGATATTAAAAATACATTAGTGGGAATAAAGAATAGACTAGAGGAATCAGGAGAATGGGTCAGCAAGCTGGAAAGCAGAGTAATGGGAAGCAACCAAGCTGAATAGCCAAAAGAAAAAAAGAATAATAAAACATGAGAATAGGTTAAGGGAACTCAATGACATCATCCAACATATTAACATCCCCATTATAGAGATTTGAGAGAGAGAGAGAAAGGGGCAGAAAATTTATTTGAAGAAATAATAGCTGAAAACTTCCCTAATCTGGGGAAAGATACAGACATCCAGCTCCAGGAGACACAGAGAACCCCCCAAAAAAATCAACCCAAAGAAGTCCACACTAAGACACATAATAATTAAAATGACAAGAAGTAGTGATAAAGAGAGAATTTAAAAAGCAGCAAGAGAAAACAATTACATACAAGGGAAATAACGATGTCAGCTGATTTTTCAGCAGAAACTTTACAGGCAACAGGGAGGGGCATGATATATTCAAAGTGCAGGAAAAAACTTGCAACCAAGAATACCCAGTAAGGTTATAATTAAGAACAGGAGAGATAAAGAGTTTCTCAGGCAAACAAAAGTTAAAGATATTCATCACCAATAAACCAGTCTTATGAGAAATGTTAAAGGAAATTCTTTGGATGGAAAGGAAAGGCCATAATCATGAGTAAGAAAATTAAGAAAGGAAAAATTTCATAGGTACATACAAATATAGTAAAAGTAATACATCAAATACTTATAAAATTAGCACAGAGGTTAAAGCACAAAAGTAGTACAATCAATTATTTCTATAAAAATTAGGATTTCACAAAATAAAAGGATGTAAAGTATGACATCATATACATAAAAACTGGAAGGAATTCAAGTATACCACTAAAGAAAACCCTCAAACCACAAGGGAAGAGAGCAAGAATAGAAAGGAACAGAGAACTACAAAAACAACTGTGAGACAAGTAACAAAACAGCAATAAGCACCTACCTTTCAGTAACTACTTTGAATGCAAATAGGCTAAATGCTTCAATCAAAAGACATAGGGTGACTGAATGGATAAAAAAGGCAAGACCCACCTATATACTGCCTACAAGAGACACACTTCAAACTTAAAGACACATGCAGATTGAAAGTGAAGGGATGGAAAAACATCACGCAAATAGGAAAGAAAGCCAGGGTAGCAATACTTATATTGGACAAAATGGAGTCTTAAAAAAACACTGTAACGAGAGACAAAGAAAGACATTACATAATCAAAAGAGAACAATTGTAAATACTTATGCACCCATCATGCAAGCACCCAAATACATAAAGCAGCTATTAACAAACATAAAGGAAGCAATTGATAGTAATACAATAATAGTAGGGGACTTTAGTACCCTGCTTACATCAGTGAATAGATATCCAGACAGAAAACCAACAAGAAAACAGTGGCTTTGAATGACACATTAGCCCACCTGGATCTAACACATATATTCAGAACATTCTATGTAAAAACAGCAGAATACACATTATTTTCAAGTGCACATGTAACATTCTCCAGAATAAGTCCCATGTTAGACCAAAAAACAACTGTCAACAAATGTAAAAATATTTTTTTAATTTTTTTAATGTTTATCTATTTTTGAGACAGAGAGACAGAGCATGAACAGGGGAGGGGCAGAGAAAGAGGGAGACACAGAATTGGAAGCAGGCTCCAGGCTCCAAGCCATCAGCCCAGAGCCCGACGGGGGCTCAAACTCACGGACCGCGAGATCGTGACCTGAGCTGAAGTCGGGGGCTTAACTGACTGAGCCACCTAGGCGCCCCAACAAACGTAAAAATATTGCAATCATATCATGCAACTTTTCTGACCACAATAGTATGAAACCAGAAATCACCTATAAGAAAAAATCCAGAAAGAACGCAAACACATGGAGGTTAAATACCATACCGCTAAACAATTAATGGGTCAACCAAGGAATCAAATGGGAAATTAAAAAATACATGGAGACAAATGAACGTGAAAACACAACAGTCTGAAATCTTTGGGATGCAGCAAAACTGTTCTAAAGGGAAAGATTATAGCAATAGAGGGCTATTGCCTCAAGAGGCAAGAAAAATCTCAAATAAACAACCAAACTTAAACCTAAAGTAGATAGAAAAAGAACAAACAGTACCAGCAGAAGGAAGGAAATACAGATCAGAGCAGAAATAAATGATATGAAAACTGAAAAAACAACAAACAAACAAATAAAAAAACACCAATAGAACAAACCAGATGCTTGTTCTTTGAAAATATCAACAAAATTGATAAAACTCTAGCCATGCTCATGAAAAGAGAGAGAGAGAAACCAAATAAACAAAATCACAACTGAGAGAGGGGAAGTAACAAGCAACCAACACCACAGAAACACAAACAATTGTAAGAGAATATTATGAAAAATTTTATGCCAACATATTGGACAACCTAGAAGAATGGGTAAATTTTGAGAACATATAACCTCCCAAAAGTGAATCAGGAAGAAATAGAAAATTTGAACAGACTGACTACCAGCAATGAAATTGAATCTGTAATTTAAAGATTTCCAACAAATGAAAGTACAAGACCAGTTGGCTTCCTGTGTAAATTCTATCAAACATTTAAAGGGACTCTTTGGGTGCAAAGGAGAGACAAAAATGACAAAGACAAAAAAGGATCAGAGAAAATCTCCAGAAACAAAGACAAAACAAGTAATAAAATGGCAACAGGTACATAGCTATTAATAATTACTTTGATTGTAAATGGACTAAAAACCCCAATCAAAAGATATAGCATGTCAGGATGGGTAAAAAAATAAAAAATACAAAATAAGACTCATCTATATGCTGCCTACAAGAGACTCATGTTAGACCTAGAGACACCTGCAGATTGAAAGTGGAGGGGTAGAGAAACATTTATCATGCAAATGGATGTCAAAAGAAAGTTATAGTAACACTAAACATCAGATAAACTAGACATTTTTGGTCTTGTATTGTTTTTATCCTGCTTCAGTATCACGGTAGTACTGGCCTCATAGAATGATTTTGACTGTGTTCCCTCTATTCCATTATTTGTAAGATTTTGATAAAGATTGTGTTATTATTATTATTTTTTAATGTTTGGTAGAGTTCACCAATGAAACCATGTGGTCTTGGGCTGTTCTGTGCTGGGAGATTTTTGATTCCTAATTCATCTTTCATTCTTGTCCAAGAAGATTTCCTATTTCTTGGATTCAAGATTCATGACTTATTCTTGGTAGCTTGTGTGTTTTTTAGGAATTATCTGGGTATTTTCTAAGTTATCAGATTTTTTTCATATATAATTGTTTAATGTAACTGTGCATTTCTGTGGTTATCTGTTGTATTTTTTTCTCTTCCATTTCTTAAAAAAATTTTTTTTAATGTTTATTTATTTTCGAGAGAGAGAGGGAGAGACAGAGTGCAAGCAGGGGAGGGGTAGAGAGAGAGGGAGACACAGAATCTGAAGCAGGCTCCAGGCTCTGAGCTGTCAGCACAAAGCCGGATGCAGAGCTTGACCTCTGGAACTGTGAGATCATGACCTGGGCTGAAGTCGGCCACTTAACCGACTGAGCCACCCAAGTGCCCCTCTTCCATCTCTAATTTTGGTTTTTGAGTCTTCTTTTTTTCTAGTTAATGTAGTTAAAGCATTACCAATTTTATTTTTTTTAAGCTGGCCACTGCTTTCAAATGTTTTTGTTTTTTTCTGGTCTCTTATTTCTTATTTTTCTTTGTTATTTCCTTCCTCTACTAAATTTCAGTTGTTTTTTCTTTTTCTAGTTCCTCATTGCAAAGTATTAGCAAATCATTTGAAATATTTTCTTCGTAAAAACATTTACAGCATGAATTTCACTCTAACACCTGCTTTTGCTATATCCCATAGATTTTGGAATATTGTGTTTTTCTTTTGTTTTGAGACATATTTTGATTTGCCATTTGATTTCTAATTTGGTCCACTGTGCAGTAATATGTTGTTTAATATTGACATATTAAATATTTAATATTTACATAGTAGATTTTCCAGCTTTGTTTTATTATTGACCTTTAGTTTTGTACCATTGTGGTTAGAAAATATATTTGGTATGATTTCAGTCATTTTAAATTTGTAATATTTGTTATGACTCTTTTTAAGTGATTTAACCAGGGGATTCTTCTGTGTGTACTTGAAGAAAATTTGTATTCTATTTTTCTTGGATGGAATATTTCATATATATCTTTTAGAACCATGTATTCTGAAGTATGCTTTAAGTAAAAATGTTCTTGTTAAAAAAAAAAAACTTTAACTGAGGGTACTCATTTAAAATAAGCATATCAGAGGGGAGGTGGGTGGGTAGATGGGTAAAATAGGTGAAGGGGATTAAGAGTACACTTATCAGGATGAGCACTGAGAAATGATGTATGGAATTGTTGAATCACTATAGTATACACCTAAAACTAATATGACACTCATATTAACTATGCTGGAATTAAGATAAAAAACTTAATAAAAAAAATCAAGAAGAGTTAATAGTTACTCTTTTCAAACTATTCAAGAAAATAGAAGAGGGAAGAAAGCTTCCAAATTCATTCTACGAGACCAGAATTATTCTGATACCGAAACCAGATAGACGCTACAAAAAAGAAAACTACAGGTCAATATCTCTGATACTGAACGTGTATGCAAAAATCCTCAACAAAGTATTAGCAAACCATATCCAACAATACATTTAAAAAAATCATTCACCATGATCAAGTGGGATTTATTCCAGGGATGCAAGGGTGGTTTAGTATTTGCTAAGCATACAATGTGATACATCACATTAAAAAAAATAGTTACACACAAATTTTTGATTATGTGGCGGGTCAGAACCCCAACCCCTCCACTGTTAAAGGGTCAACTATACTTTAGATCTCAAGCTACTTAGAGCATTTACTCAATATGTTCTGTCGGAAAGTATCACAACATTAGAGTTTATCTTCCTCCACTTTGGCACGTTTACAATTCTCATTAAAGTAAAAAAGATGTTAAATTCAGAGTTTAAATAACTCACTGTTTAGAATAGGATCTGGCACATAGAAAGAGCCTATAAACATTAGCTATCGCCAGAAAGCTCCAGAGCAACAGTAGCTGGAAAGTGACACATGGATACCCATGGGTCCCCAAAATCTTGTCAGGAGGTCCACAAGACGTAATAGTACTAAGGCATCATTTTTATGTTGTTTACTTAACCGTTGCTAGAAGTCATTGTACTCTTCACCATTGGTACTGGCACCAGTGCTGTTGTCATTTAATCCCACCACACAATCTCAGTTAAAAAAAAAGTCAGTGTCACTTAAGAATACCCTTTATCGGGGCCCCTGGGTGGCGCAGTCGGTTAAGCGTCCGACTTCAGCCAGGTCACGATCTCGCGGTCCGTGAGTTCGAGCCCCGCGTCAGGCTCTGGGCTGATGGCTCAGAGCCTGGAGCCTGTTTCTGATTCTGTGTGTCTCCCTCTCTCTCTGCCCCTCCCCCGTTCATGCTCTGTCTCTCTCTGTCCCAAAAATAAATAAATGTTGAAAAAAAAAATTAAAAAAAAAAAAAAAAAAAAAAAAAAAAAAAGAATACCCTTTATGAAGTAGTAAAACTTAGTAACTTGACTAAATCTCAACTCATTTTATTTTTGTGTTATTTATTTTTATTTTTCCATTTTATATATCATTCTAATATTTTATGCGATACAGAGAGAAGAATATATAAAACACTCCTGTACCCTGAAGTATGATGGTGTTGGGAAAAAATCACATGTGCAGTTATTTGAGTTGTGAGTAAAACTACCCACATTTTCCATGAAATACAGTTTTAAATTGAAAGACCAAATTGCAGACAAATTATGGTCATTTCGACTTTAATATTTGACATTCATTTTCTCAAAAATGAATGGAGTTAGCCTGTCACTTCAGGGAAGATAACTGTTTGTTGCCAATAATAGCATTTGAAGTTTCAAATGAAAATTAGAATTTTGGAAAACTTATATCCACCACTATGAGCTTGAGAGCTTTCAAATACTTAAAGACTTTCCTGATGAGACTGGTAGTAACAGTAACAAATGTGATGTTTCATTTTCTATAATGAAATGTATTGGCATTTTAAAGAGCTGCATAATCTCAGTGACCCAATATTTTCCAAATGGCAGACATATTATGCTACAAAATCATGCATGGATAAAAGATCTGGGTAGACAGACCAATGGATATATTTGAAGACGAAAGAGTAAGCTTACTAATATTTGGCTTCAGATTTCACATTTCAACTCACCTTGAAGAAATTACCACTTGTTATCACTACCATGTGTGGTATCAAAGGTAATTTTTACAACTATTAAAATCGCTCTCTTTTTACAGTAGCATATCTGTGTGTGGCTGGATTTTCTTCATAGACTTGAACCAAAACGATATATTTCAATAGACTTAGGATAGAAGCAGCATGAAAGTACAGCTTTCTTCACTTCAGCCAGACATTAAATTTGCAAAAGTGTCCAATAATGCCACGCTTCTCCCTAAAATTTTTTGGTTGGAAAATGTCATTTTTCATTAAAATATGTATTTACATTAATTTATAATGGATTTGTTGTTATTATTTTTAAATGAATATATAGATAATTGAAACATTTCTGTTTTGATTTCAAATGCAGTAGATATCAATAGCTATAAGCTATATAATGGAAAACTTTCTTGGGTCCTCAATCATTTTCAAGAATGTTCCTTTAAAGGGTTCCTGAGACCAAAAAGTTTAAGAAGCACTGTTATAGAATAAGTGTCTATTGTGTAGCTCCCTCACACCATATAACCTCTTCAGTCTAGGACTCTAGAATATAGGATAAAGACTGTAATTCTGTGAATAAAATAAACTGGAATACAACAATAATATTGTAATCAGATGCTTGATTCTAGATACTGCTTCAAGGTAAAGAGAAAGGGACACTTTGTTGTGACTAAAGGTATATGATATTTACTGAATGAAATGTTTTTTGAGAAGTTATTTATGGCTTGAGAGGTTTATGAATTGATTTCAACTAGAAAGTTGTCAAGCTGCTGTTTACTCTTCTTGTCAATACAAGGGTAGTCATAATCTTACAAAATGTCCAAGGTGACACTCTTATCTGTTGACTTGGAAATATCAAGGGAGGAATAGTGGATTTCAGTAAGTTTGAACTTTTTTTTTTATGTGCTTGAGAGCATCCCCATTCCTGCTAGTTTCATAAGGATGATTTCTTAGATTTCCTTCTTCACTTTACAAACTAGAGTGACTTCACTATAGTCTTTCTGTGTTCTAATTAGTGCCTTCACCCACGCTTGAAAGCTCAATGAGGACTTTGACTCTTTTTTCTTTTTTCTTTTTAGTCAGCCACCAAATTGTACTGACTCCTCTTTTCAAAGTTGTTTCACATTTTCCCTTTCTTCTCCATAACCATGGGCCTCCTCTAGTCCAGATGGTCATCACCAAAGCCTGGAGTTTTAGAGGAATGTCTTGGCTGATCTCTCTGCTTCTAGGCACATTAAATGTCTGACTAAAGCAGTGATTTGATCTTGTCACCTTTGAGCATAAAACCCTCCAGAGACTCTTAATTGCCTATCAAAAGTTCTTCAGCCCAGCATTCAGGGTCATTCAGTACTATTATTTGTCCCTTGACTTTGTATTCAGAACATCTTCTGCTACAGCTCATCAGGTGAGGGAGTCTTCCCAATGTCTTGCATAAGACATGCCTGTTATTGAAACTAGAGCTTTACTTTTGTAACCCTACAGATAGGAATGTCTCCTTCCTCTTTCAATTACAGGTCCCATTTTCCAAAGTTCAAGTCCAAACTTTTACTTGAAATATTATTCCCTTTCTTACAGAATTTAGAAATAAAAATATTGATAATACAATTAGAGTGCTTCCTTTGTGCCTCAAATCCTAACGCTACGTAATCTGGGTGACTTGAGGCAGAGAATAATGTACTATTTTTTCACTGTTGAGAGACAGTGTGGTAAGCAATAGTCTGTGAAGTTAGAAGGCCAGTTTCAAACTCTGGTTATGGTTAAGAAAATTTGGAGGAGTCATATCAACACTTGGTACTTGGTTTTCTTGTGTGTAATATGGAGATGATAATATCCACCTTACAGGATTATTATAGGATCAAATAAGAGAATGTCTGTTGAAAATGGCAAAGCTCCATAAGGTTTATTATTACCATTACTATTATTATTATTATTATTATCATTATCATCATTATTATTGTTTTTTTCCCCCTTGTGCATATGTAGTTTCAAACCCTCAATTAGGGTATAAGCTTTTGGAAGAGAAGTGTTGAGTCATTCTTTCCTTTTTAATTCCCCCGTGGTACATAATGATACAGTATATAATAAAGATCTGAATGTTTACAAAAAGAGAAGTTGGAAGGGTTGTGGTAACCCACAAATAAATTTTTGTTTTGCTAATAAAAAGAAATATGGAGTGGAAGATTAGCATTGTGAAGATTAATGCTGCTTTCATTGAGAGATTATCTCATAATGATGAAAATAGTCTTACTACTGAAAAATTTTGAACCACAAGAACTCTTAAAAGATTCCAAGATAAATAATTTATAGCTCCTCAGGGGAGAATGAAGTTAAAATTCTGTAGGGAGTGAGTGAACCAAAGAGAGGGGACTTAAGTATGTAAGCGATGTGAAAAATAAAACTATAATAGAAAATGTTTGGCAAAATTCTGGGAAGGTGGCTTACCTCTTACACAAAATAACTTATTAAAGAGATTAAAGCTTAAGTCATTTATATAGTTAAATTTCTAATGTTCAATCAACTGAAGGGTTGATAGCTTATATGATAGATTATGGTATTATAAGAAAACTAGTGTAGGGGCACTTGTGTGGCTCAGTTAAGCGTCTGACTCTTGGTTTCAGCTCAGGTCATGATCTCACAGTTCATGGGTTCAAGCCCCTCATCAGAGTCTGTGCTGAGGGTGTGGAGCCTGCTTGGGATCCTCTCTCTCCTTCTCTCTCCCTCTCTCTCAGCCCTTTCCCTGCTCATTCTGTCTCTCTCTTTCTCTCTCTTTCTCTCTATTGAAATAAATTAAAAAATAAGGAAACCAGAATAAAATTAATAAATTTTCAGTGCTTTCAGAATGATAAGAAACGCTATTAAACTTCTAATAATGACATGCTGACTTGAGTTACCTCATACTGTAACTAAAATTAGATCCTGAGCCCATGAGAATGTTCAAGGTTGGGAATAGCTGGTAAGAAGAGGAGCACCATACATGTGTATGTATGAAGGGCGAGAAAGAGAGCAAATAGCCTCGTAAACAGAGGCATCAAATGAGTGTGATGAAACTAGGGGGTGCACTTAAGGGATAATGTCCTGCCTGTCTTTTCACTGCTCTTCTCCACCTTTTATACCTGGGCCTACTTGGCCCCTGTGTTCAGTGCTCAGCTCCACTTCAGACTCTGGAACTAAGAATCTGCTGAAAGCAAAGCAATCAATCTAGTGGCTCTGACAGTCTGGAGAGCAGGAATTTATGGTCAGCTGGCAGAGCAGAGATATTCATTCATTCATTCATTCATTCATTCACTTCTTAATTAATCTAATGTTTATTGACAATTTACTATGTTCCAAGAAATGTTCTTAGCACTTGGATGAGGCCTGAAACCTTACGAAACTTAAATCCCAGTGAAAGGAGTTCGTTTCTGACTAACTGAATAAACAAGTGAAAAAATTGCTAGATGGTAATTGCAATGCAGAAATTAAAGGGAATCACATGGAAGAGAGCCTGATTGTTCTTTTCAATTTGGGAGTGGGGAAGGGACATGAGTAGGGGAGGGCTCTTTGAAGATGTGACATTTAAACAAAGACCTGAAGTCAAGAAGGAGTCACAAGCATATACCCAGGGATATGTGACCGGGATGAACATAGTCTGACAGAGCAATTCCCAGCAGACAGACTAAGTCAAAAACCCTGGGAGGCCAATGTGGTCAAGGAGTAGACAAGAAACAAATGACTTAAGTATGCAAGTTGGCTAAGGGAGAATGAGGATCCTGGGAGGAAGGATCTCAGGAACTCAAACCACAATTCTGAGGTATATGGAAGTTAAGAGTTAGTTCAAAGAGGAGGAGTCCAGGGGCTGGGTGTGGGCATATGTGTGAGATTCAGTCACGGATAAGCTGAGCAATGTTAGAATTGAATACAGTTTGCTGTAAGTAAGGAACCAGAAGTTATCTTGGATCAGAGGCAGTGTTTTCTGGTATAGGACTTTATAGTAACTGTAATAATCTTTCTGGTGGTCTACCACCTACCTGTGGCAGGCTCCTGTTTCCTCTTTGCCTTTATACCTTTTACTCATCTTTGCCTGTTGGTTGAAATCAGGTGTCCCATACTCCTTAATCCAACTCCCAAATCATGGAGGAGTTTAGGAGTCCTTACTCAGGGATCCCTCCCTGAATGCATAGTATATTACTATTCCCATATAGTCACATTGCTTTATGTTTGTATTTTTATATTTGCTGCTATGTGTGGTTTTTCAAGGTGAGGGATTTATGTCTTATTTTTCTTTATATCCCAAGTTACCGATATAGCGTCTGACACAGGGAAGTGTTCTATTTTTTTGATTGAATAAATTAATGAAAGACTAAGTAGATGATAGCTGATTCAAATCCTTTGTGAAATTAGGCAGAGCGACTATATAAAATAAGAGTAAAGTGTATGAGTATGTCTGATATGTGCCAAGTTCTTTACTTCAATCATGTCTGCTAATTCTCATAGCAAGTCAGTGTGGTAAGCAGTGAAATCATCTATCCTTTAGAGACAAGTAAATTGCAGCTCAGAATCAATAAAGAGCAGAAACAAAGCCATACATCTAGTGATTTAGCAAGGCTGGGAAACGATGCTGGGTTCTGTCCAGTTTGCCCAGGATCACAGCACGGATGGAGTTGAACTCACAGATATGTGTATAAGAAGGAGGATTTCCTGCCAGGGAGCAGACAGTTCCTGATTGCTGTGAACTTTTTTTGACTTATTAGGTGATGGAGAACCATTAAAGTTTCTGAGTGAGAGCCTAAAATGTCATATGCTACGGTGGATACGATCTTTGAGATCATTATTCTCACTACTCTGGCTACTGCTGCACAGGCTGAATCACAGAGAGACCTGTTAGGGGGTGATCATAGTCCACCAGCTGTGGAATTGTGGAGAACTGCAGTTCTGTATGTCCCCAGAACTAAAAAAGAAAGTAAAAATAATTTAGGAGACATTGAGGCGGAAAAAAAAGGACAGAACTTAAAAAGTCTCATTGGGTGTGAGATAACAAGAAGAGCGTTCATTCAAGTATAACTAGGGTTTTGAGTCCACGGATCTTAAGAGCACTGGGGAGTTTGAGATGGCATCAAATTTGAGGGGTGTACTAAATGCTGCTTACAATTCATTACATTTTTTAGATATACTAGTGGTCCACTAAAAGATCATGGAGTGGGTGAATGCAAATCAGTGTGCAGTTCATGTCTCAGTTCCTCATTTAGAAACTGGTAAGAGTTTTCTTAGGTGATTTTCAGGGTCAGTGTCCTCTCTAAATTCATAAGATTCAGGAATTGGAGCAGTTTATTTTCTTTATATGCCCCTCCTTTCGCTTCCCTCTTCTTATTTCAAAATGAGGGCCTGAAAGTGATCATGATCTGGATGAACAAATATGTTTACAACAAGTATATTATTAGGAATCTTTCCCGGGTTTTGTACACACAAACTGCATTTTTTGGTCTGCTAGTCTTGGAAATGTTTGTGACTGCTTCTTGGCTTTTGTAAGCATTGCTCCGCACAGCCACCTGTTTTCTTTCTTGTCTTAACTGCTTGGGATGGGGCTGTTTTCTATCATGATTTTCTCCATTTGATAAAACTCTTCTTCTGCTTACCTTACTTTCAATCATTTCACCGTAGCACACCCCCAGAAATGGCTAAGAAACCTTGCTGTCATCAACCATCTAATTGAAGTATGTCACAGAGTCTTAAACATTCATTCTAGAACCTCAATATGGGACACCTACCATACCAAGAAGAGTTTTTCCAAAATAAACAAATGGGAATACATCAAATTAAAAGCTGCTCAGCAAAAGAAATGATCAACAAAATGAAAAGACAACTTATGGAATAAGAAAGTTATTTGCAAATCACATATCTAACAAGGGTTACTATCCAAAATATATCAAGAATTCGTGTAACTCAAAAGCAAAAAAAAAAAAAAATTCAAATAAAAATGAACTAAGATCCTGAATATACAAAGAAGACATGCAAATGGCTAATAGGTAGATGAAAAGGTGCTAAGCATCACTAATCTTCAGAGAAATGCAAGTCAAAACCTCAGTGAGATATCACCTAACATCTGTTGGAATGTCTTATCATCAAAAAGACAAGCAATAACAGGTGCTGGCAAGAATGTGGAGAAAAGAGAGCCCTTGAGCCTTGCTAGTGGGATTATAAATTTGTTCAGCCACTATGGTAAACAGTATGGAAGTTCCTGGGAAAAAATTAAAAATAGAACCACCATATGATATGGTAGTATATTCTAACTGACCCAGTAAATGATCCAGTAAATTCTAATTTGGAGTATTTATCTGAAGGAAGTGGAAATACTTTGTTGAAAGATATCTACATTTCCTTGTTTGTAGCAGCATTGTTCACAAGAGTCAAGACATAGAACAACCTAAATTGTCTACCTATCTATATATATATAATGGGATATTGTTCAGTTATAAAAAAGGAAAAATTCTGCCATTTGTGACAGCATGGATGGATCTTGAGGGCATTATGCTAAGTGAAAAAAGTCAGAAAAAGACAAACACTATATGTTCTCACTTATGTGTGGAATTAAAAAATCACCAAAAGACCCAAATTCATAGAAAAAGAGACCAGATTTGTGGTTACCAGAGCCAGGGGATGGAGGGTGGGGGAGCTGGATAAAAGGGGTCAAAAGGTACAAAATTCCAGCTATAAGGTAAATAAGTACTGGGGATGTCATGTACAACATGATGACTTTAGTTAACACTGCTGTATGGTATAGGTGAAAGTTGCTAAAAGAGTAAATCCTAAAAGTTCTCATAATAGGGAAAAAAAATTTTAATTTTGTTTGTCTCATATCTCTATGAGATTATGGATGTTAACTAAAGTTATTGTGGTGATACTTTCATGAAGTATGAAAGTCAAGTCGTCCTTACATGTTTTAGAGCAGAATAAATGTTATAATTATTAGGAAGTTCTGCCTGTGCAAAATGGTGAGTTTGGCTAAACTTGTTTTAAGTTATATAGATAAAAAAAAAGAACCAGAAGAAAACAACAACAAAAAAACCATGGTCTTTCAAATCAGGAAGACTTGACTTTGGATCTCTGCTCAAATACTTAGTAATTTACCTTAGGCAATTTAATCATAAGCCTTAGTTTCCCATTTATAAAGTGTGGATAATACCCTTCCACAGTGCAGTTGAAAATTAAATGAAATACTATAACTTTTCTGGACATCAATAAGTGTTTGCTGCATCCAACTTCTGTCTACCTACTACATCCCTTTGGATGAGAATATTTCCCCTCCATCTGCTTGATCCAGACTGCTTTCCACAAGGAAACATACAAATGTTAACTTTCCCATTACTTCTCATATCAAAACTTACCTCTTCAATTAATTATAAATTTGAGGGCCGCCTGGGTGGCTCAGTCAGTTGGGCATCTGACTTCAGCTCAGGTCATGATTTCCTCGTTCGTGAGTTTGAGCCTGGAGCCTCCTTCAGATTCTGTCTCCCTCTCTCTCTAGCATCCCCCCGCCACTCACTCATGCTCTGTCTCTCTTTGTCTCTCAAAAATAAATAAACGTTAAAAAAATTTTTTTTAATTGTGAATCTGAGCCAAAATTAGTTACAAAAATGTTTATCAAAGTTTTGCTTATAAAAGAGAACAAGTGGAAACAGCATATATTGAAATAAGTTATCCTTTAATAATAAATTATAGTGTGTCTATACATTGTGATATTGTACAACCATTAAAATATATCTTATTAGCATGGAAAAATACTTTTAACGTGCCTCCATAGGTAAAAATAAAGATTAAAAACAGGTATATTACAATGGTATTAAAATGATATGTAAATGCATAGAATAAAAAACAGAGTGATATACAACAAATTATTAGCCAATGTTATCTCTAGGTGGGGGCATGTGTGATTTTTATTCTCTGTCTTCTATGGAACTAGGAACAGTGTCTATGACTTCTGTAACACAGGATGTAAGATGTCACATTTCTTTTATTTTCCTAAATAAAAATCGAATTGTTCCTAGCCCTTATCTGGCTAGAAAATTTAATTTCAAGCATTATCGAAATTTCTTTCCACTTAAAATTGTCAAGATTGCACAAGCACCCTGTGGATCTTGTAAAGTTCCAGACATTTAAATAGAATCCTCTGATTTTGATATTTTCTGATTACCAATGATCATCCCATACCTAAGCCACATATGTCTTGAAATTTGAGGGCTGTTCTGTCTCTACGCCAATCTTGAGTTCTGGGAACGCCAGCAGATACAGCCCAATGTTATCTGGGGCACCCTGCATTTTGTAATCTCATCTCTTCTTTCCTCTTCAGATTGTTTTTCAAATTTTCATATAGCAAAACTGTTCCCTACTAAGAAAAAGCTGGTTTCTTTTTCATGTATTAATTCTTGAAGTAAATGGTACTTTTAAGATTAATCTTAATAAATTATTAAATAGTTAATATGTATCGCCATGGATTACTTATGTATTACTATGTAATCATATATATTACTTACTATGAATAGGGCACAAATTTTATTTATTTAATAATCTTATTAAATTATCCCTATATTTAAATTAAATTAAATATAATATAAATTTAATATAGATTAAATATTAATATTTATATTAAATTATCCCTATCCCTAATTTTATTTATTTATTTTTTTAATGTTTATTTATTTTTGAGACAGAGAGACAGAGGCGAGTAGGTGAGGGACAGAGAGAGAGGGAGACACAGATTCTGAAGAAGGCTCCAGGCTCTGAGCTGTCCGCACAGATCCCGATGTGGGGCTCGAACTCGTGAACCATGAGATCTTGACCTGAGCTGAAGTCGGACGCTCAATCGACTGAGCCACCCAGGTGCCCCCAAAAAGTTCCTAATTTTAAATGGAGTCTCTGAATCATCAATCTTTTTTTTTTAAGCATTTAACAACTTTTTAAAAAATTGAAGTATGGTTGTCACACAATGTTACATTAGTTTCAGGGGTACAAAGTAGTGATATGAAATTCTGTATGTTATACTATGCTCACCCTATGTGTAGCTCCCATCTGTCACCATACAACACTATTTTAATACCATTGACTATATTCCCAATGCTATACCTTTTATCCCATGACTTATTCATTCCATAACTGAAAGCCTGTACCTCCTATTCCTTTTCATTCATTTTGTTCATCTCTCCTTCCCTCTCCCCTCTAGCAACCACCAATTTGTTCTCTATATTTATGGATCTGTTTCTGGTTGTTTTTGTTGTTGTTTATTTATTTACTTTGTTTTTTAGATGCCACATATAAGTGAAATCATATGGCATTTGTCTTTTTCTGTCTGACTTATTTCATAATGCTTTCACATGCTGTTTCATATCATAATACCTTCTAGGTCCATCCATGTTGTCACAAGTGGCAAGATATCATTCTTTTTGTGACTGAGTAATATTCCATTGTAAAGATTTATCTCATCTTCCTTAACCATTCATCTATTGATGGACACTTGGGTTGCTTCCATATCTTATCTATTATAAATAATACTGCAATAAACATAGGAGTGCATATATCTGTTTTGCTTGTTTGTTTCAAAATTTATTTATTTTGAGAGATAGAGCATGAGCAGGGGAGGGGCAGACAGAGAGGGAGAGAGGGGATCTCAAGCAGGCTCCATGCTGCCAGGCAGAGCCTGATGCAGGGCCTGAACTCACCAACCATGAGATCATGACCTGAGGCAAAACCAAGTGTTGGATGTTTCACCGACTAAGCCACCCAGGCACCCCTATCTTTTTCAGTTAGTGTTTTCTTTTTTTTTTTTCCGTTAGTATTTTCATATTATTTGGGTAGATACCCAGTAGTGGAATTACTAGATTGTATGAATCATCAATCTTATGAAAATTATCTTCTACCATATGGCCAGATAGCCATTCCCCGACAGTCTTGCTACCTGCTCTTGATCTGAGGGATGGGAGTTACCAGTACTCTGTAAATAAACAAATCACCTGGATCTTTTCTACCTTGTCTCCATGTTTGCTTCCTCTCATAATTCTCTATAACAATTTGGACTTTGCAAACATAACTGACAGGGGAGATGAAAGGAAGTAAGGATTTGAGGTTAGTAATCTCCATGCTTTGTAATGGCTGCTTTAGTATTCATAAAACTTAAAAAATTCTTTGTCGATGGAACATGAAGTCATGGTTGGGAATGGAGAAGGAGAATATACCCATAGCCAGGAGAACTCAATACAAAAGGATGGTACATGCACTTTCAAAATGTTCAACAATGAGCTTCTAACCTATTTAGTATGAATTTTTTTTAACAATAATTTAGCAGGAAATAAAACAAAGCATGTATATATTAAAACTCCAAACTTTCTCATTTCCTATTTACTTTTTCTTTGACTTCTTGGGCTCAATTTATCTGTGAATAGCCAATGGGAAATGGCTATAAAAAGACATACATAATTGGAGGTCAAATGTTTGATTTAAACTCTGACTTTGATGTTCAATCTTGGGTAAATCACTCACCCTCCCAGAGTCCATTGCATCCTGTCCTTCCAGTGGAATGATAACAACGTGGCCTGGGGCAATGCTGTCAGGACCCCAGTTCATCCCAGAGGTCACTTGCAAATCTAGTGTATGATTCCCATGTACTGGGAAGACTTTCTTCCCTAAGCACTCATGTCTGCTGCTCTGAGGACTTAAAAACAGAGGACATGTTTTATAATCCCAAATCTCTGTGTTTCCTGAGTTGTTTTTCACAACTTTCAGGGGGAAATACTGGTTCCAACTAAGAATAAACTGACTTTTTTTCAGATGTAAGTTCATGAGACAAACAGCAACTTGAAGATTAAACCATAAATCTTAATAAGACATTATTAAATATACTATGTATAAAACATTAAGCCTCTAAATTTGAACAATCTTATACAGATTATCTTCCCCTACCATGTAGTATGGTCTGATTTATTCATACAGTTGACTTTTGCTGAATTTTTTCAACCCTCCATTTCTATCCTTTCCATCTTGATAGGCTTCCTCTTCAGGAAGTCTTGACACAGTAATGACTTTGGTTTCTCCCTCCCCACATCACTGTCTCTACCCCTCAGTCTATCCTGCTGTCTTCCAGATTACTAGTTTAACAGTGTCATTTCCCCTGCTGAGATTCAAAACATCAAAATCCATCTCTGACAAGTAATTGGCTACCAAAATTAAAACAAAATGGTGCAACTAACCACTACCAACTTTGATAACTGGGAAGTTTCTTATTCACTGCAGGAAAATGTCTAAATTTCTATATTATTAAAGAATTTTTATTTTTATTTATTTTATTTTTTATAACAAATTTTAAAGCCTGACCCCCAACATACATTTCTAAATTTACCTCCCTCCTATTGCTCTCCCCACAAACTCTCATCTCCTACAATTGCCTTTGTACTTCCTGCCAACCATGAATTCCAGTCTTTGCCTTTTCTACTTAAATTTATAATAACCCATAAAATCCCAATCCTGGTTTCATGGCCCAGTTTGGGGATTTTCAGATTTAACTTAGTGCTCCTTTGTCTCTATTTCCTCCCTCTAGCACTTCCTGTTCAGGACACCTAGAATGGTTTTCAGTCATACACATCTTTCATATTTCATGCCACCAATACAGATTTCTGTGCTTGTACATTCGTCTCACACTCAGTTTCATGGCTATTTTCATCTTTCAATTCTCAATTGACATGTATCTTCAGAGAGAACTTTCCTGGACATGTTGATTTTTTTTTTTTTTTTTTTTTTGGTCACCATCTTGTCTTATTTTGTTCCTTGCCTCCCCATCCACTAGGATATAAGATCCATGAAAATATGAACTTTGTTAATGCAGTTTTCTCTCTCTCTAGCCCCTAATAATATGCTAGGCACATGATACGTAGGCAAGACTGCAGGGGAATGGCTACATTAAGTCCTGGGTAAAGTTGGACTATGTTTTCAGGACTTTTTAGGAGCCAATCTTATCACAAAACAGATAAGCTTCTTATTTTCAAGAGATGAAGTGACTTGGCCAATGAGTTTATCAGTGTAACTTAAGTTTTGCCTTCCCAAGTAAATTATAGATTTTTAAAAAGGATCTTCCAGCATAGATATTTAAAAATTATTGTATATGAGTGATCAAATGAATGAATCCTATTATTGGTGAATGGATGCTATTTATTAAATATATGTTATATCCAAAGAGAATGCTATATAAGGGTTGGCAGAACATTCCAAAACAAATGACCATATGTAACAAACCATGCATTTTTTTTTTAATAATTTATTTTTTTTTCAACGTTTATTTATTTTTGGGACAGAGAGAGACAGAGCATGAATGGGGGAGGGACAGAGAGAGAGGGAGACACAGAATCGGAAACAGGCTCCAGGCTCTGAGCCATCAGCCCAGAGCCCGACGCGGGGCTCGAACTCACGGACCGCGAGATCGTGACCTGGCTGAAGTCGGACGCTTAACCGACTGCGCCACCCAGGCGCCCACAAACCATGCATTTATTACAAAATGAGAATGACTGTTAGGTAAAATAGAAATATCTACAGAACCAAATGAAAGGGAAATTGTTTTTCTAGAACTATTATTTGTAGCAAAATAGTCACACTCTTTTCTCTCTTCTTATTTTAGTGATAAATCAAAATATTATTTGATATTATAATGCTTTCTTTAACTGTATCAAATTATAAGCAAGAACGGACATACAACTGGTTAGGATATTAGTCTTTTGTTTTTAATTCAGTTTTTGAACCAGTCTGCTGCTATTTTCAGGAAAGTAAAAGTATCTCAGTAGGATATTAACTGAGAAATATTTAATTATTTTGTGTTAGCAATGTTCTCCTCAATGGTCCTATCTATATATAAGTAAAACAGTAGGATCATTTTGTTAATTTGGAATGGATTTGATTATGATGAGTGTTTTGCTTTTTCATAGCAGTTTTTGGAATTTTGTTACAGTTGTTGTGAATTATCTCAAATTTCACTCTACCCTAAAAAACAGATTTGGGACAAACTGAGATTAAAGGTTAGATTAAATGTTATGAAATTAAATTCTAGTATGTGACTATCTTTGTTAATTGGGTGAAGATTAAGAGTTACTTGCTTTTTTTTCATTGTGTTTTCATCAGAGAACAATGACACATCAATGATATCTATATCTATATCCATATCTATCTATCTATCTATCTATCTATCTATCTATCTATCTATGTATGGAAGATTTTCCAAAGAGAAATTCTTGGGCATGACAACATATTTGGACAAATAGCAAAAGTGCTTTTGAAGATGCTTAGTCACTGGTTTTATAGACATAAGTACAGGAATGCTGTTACTATCTTAGCCCTTTTATGAAAACACTACTGACATCTCTCAGAGCTCAGTTACTTGAAGAAGCCTAGACTTTCACTTAGTAGTAATTCTTCCTACTCAGGATTACCTTCAAAGCAAAGGACATGGACTCAGATTCTCTCATGGTCATCAGCATATTTAACTTCCAAGAGCACAAGCATTTTTAAAATTCTGTTAAGTGCTGGCAAGTTGGTCTCTGATCCATGTAATTGGGCTGGTGCCCATTCTGACAGAATTGCTAAAACTAGCCAAGCATTTTCTTTACCAAATTAAGGGGGATCTTAGCAGAAAACAACTTGCTAAATTATTTCCTTGAGTAGGTTAAACGTTGGACAACTTGGCTTTGTCAAAAGTTCCTGAACGTGGTGTATCTGTAGTCCCAATTTTCTACCGTGTATTAAGTCACATTAATTGTTGAATGTATGACCCATTCTAATTGTACAATATGAATTTACAATTTGTGATAAAATCCAAAGGGATCCTGATTTGATTTTCACTTCTTTATCTGTAAGAAAAAAAGAAATATTTTTAAGGTATAATAGTAGAAGTCCATAGAAGGGTGGAGAAAACTGCATGGTAGGAGTCTGGCAATAAAATGATCTGACTTGTAGGGAAGTTTTTTCTGGGAATGAAGTCTATGGTGATGTTAAGAGGGGAAAGGAGATGCAGGGGTGAATCCCAATGATAATATATGAAAGTAATAGTAATGTAAGAGTATAAATTAATATTTCACAGCAAAATGATAAGGAAACTGTAGACATAAAAATTTTGAATATAGAAACCCAAAGATGAATGAAGGAGTTGGGAGTGGGAAGGAGAGGCAAGACAGTGACCATTTGCTGATGAAGAAGAGAGTGGTGGAATGTTCTACCCTGGCTACTTACAGGTTTCATTTCCTACCAGTGGCTCTACCACCACCACCACCGTCAGGGATTTGGTTGGCTTGGGACAAAGCTGGACAGATGGTTCAACAACACTTGCTATGAGATAGTATGATATACTGGAAAAATTGTCAAGTTTGCCAGACTTGGATTGAAATTCTAACTTCACTGCCAATTTTCTGGGTTTATGTAATATTAGGATTCCAAATAAAGGTAATAATGCCTGATTTCATGATTATAGTGAAGGATGCTACAAATGTAGTAATAATACAAACTACCTAGCTCCTTATAGGCTCTATTTAAAGAGTAACAGTGATATTACTAGTGCTTTATTTGTTATAGTCCTCTTACTATATTAAAAAAAAAATTAAGAAGGAAAACATTTTAAAGAAGTAGTACTCCTAACATGTTCAATTAAAAATAATAATTAAGAGGGGCGCCTGGGTGGCTCAGTCGGTTAAGCGTCCGACTTTGGCTCAGGTCATGATCTTGCAGTCCGTGAGTTCAAGCCCCGTGTCGGGCTCTGTGCTGACAGCTCAGAACCTGGAGCCTGTTTCGGATTCTGTGTCTCCCTCTCTCTCTGACCCTCCCCCATTCATGCTCTCTGTCTCAAAAATAAATAAACGTTAAAAAAAATTTTTTTTAATAAAAATAATAATCAAGAGAAAATTATTGCTTCCACTTTTCAGGTCAAAATATTGATGTAAGTGTATGGCTGTGGTCAATGTATATGAAAAGTACAGGTGAATCTAGTAGATATTTAGCTATTCAAATATAGTTCATATAGTTCACAAATACTTTCTAGATCTGTGCTTTCATCATGCCACCTAATTATTAAATTTATTATAAATACATTTTAATTAGAGTCTGTTCCACTCCTAATTTCTGATTAGCTTCATATTACCAGGAATTTTACTACCATTGGTGGGGGGGGAGGGCTAGAAAAACTAAACTTTCTCTTCTTTAGTAATGATGAAAATGCAGCAGCAAGTAGAATGTTATCTGGGTGTCAGGTTCCAGATATTTTTGAGCCCCAAATCGTAGATAACAGATTCAACACATATCCTTTGAGCCCCTAATGTCATGTGGACTTGGGGAGTGGGGGAAAGGGTTGATTAGAATGAAGAAGGCTTGTTTCCTGTCATCATAGACCATAAAATATTTTTGCTTTCATGGCCAAGTATAAAACAAATTGACTAGTGCTCGAATGAATGTTCTTTCTCAAGTGGAAAGATTTTTTATGCCGGAAAGGGGAGCTGGTAGAGAAATTTTCCAAAGTGGCAACTGAGTTAAGCTTTGCAGGATGATTATTTCAGTGGAATTTAAGGGAAAGGTGCGCAAGGAGAATTCATTTCTGTGCTGAGACAAAGATGAGGGTCAATTAGCTGGATGCCAAAAACAATTCACAGGTGAGAATGTCTTCGATTTTCTTTGATTCAGGAGTTTTACTAACTTGATTTTATTAGTACTTAAAGACAGGAATGACTCATATGAATGATATTCACAGACAGATAAGTAGTAAGAATACCAGGTTATTATTTTACTATAAATACAGTTGCAGAATGCACCAGAATATTCAACCATAGTGGACAAGAAGGACATATTATTCTGAGCAAATCGGTGAACATTTAGAATCTTCTCTATCTGCAGTCTGGATTAAACTTTCCTATCCAACTCTTAGCACTCTGAGTATCAATTAGCGTACTAGCTAATCATTTGCACTGAATGTATGGATTTTACTACAAATAGTATCTCATTCCTCAAGCCCAAGCTCATAGGAGACAAATCATTTTTGCGTAGTTAAGAGTATAGGATACGTGAAGCAGAAGTTGTAAAAAAAATAGAAAGCAACTTCATATAAAGAAAAGCCAATTATAAAAACATCAAGTTCTTCTTTTCTATTTTTTGAGCCATGAGTTTTGACAAGTAGGTACTTCCTTATTAATTCCTTCAGCCACTTCTAGGACTTTCCATTTGCTTACTTATCCAGTGCTAGTTATTATTAGGGCTTATTATTAGAGCTTATTATTCCCAGTCTAAAATTTTAAGATGTTGATGAGTAACAAATGGTATGAAACTCATTGACTAGTAATAATGCAAAGGGAGGGACTGGATTTAAAGGGGCTGCTACCACACCTTCAGTTTCAGATGGGTTGCACCTGTAGTCCTCCTAAATGATCTTCATTGATCACAGGCCCAGGGAAGAGGGGTCTTCAGATCTAATTGGTCCTACAGCCTGAGGCAGTCTATGCATGCAGTGTCTCTCTCACCTAGTGGAGGTGGAGGTCCTTGGAGCCAATAACATAATTTTGGAGAAAATAGGACAAAGTGAAGGTAGTAAATCTGAATTTGTACCATCCATTTACGGGTCTGTGTAAACAGTGAGATCATAGGTAAGGAGCCAAAATGGATGTGGGCACAGAGGACACAGAGTGAAGCAATGGGAAGTGGTCTATATCAGTTATAGAGAGGGGGAGACATACTTGCAGAAGCTTTTGTTCACTGCAAGTATGGAGATAAGTCGGTCTCATTTAGGAAGTTTACAAAGAGGCAAACATCTCCCCATATATTTTCACTCTAGCCATAGCATATACTGAATTTTTCTTTAAAAGCCTTTCATCAAAACATTTTCCTATTTTTAACATGTAACATATTAGAAATCCTCTCTCTCCGAATATTGAGAGCTACAACTTTTGATTATCAAACTGACTAGAACAGTATGAAGCTCATGAAAAGGGAGTCTTTTTCGGTCAGAGTCGTAGGATGAACTTGCCCTGTGAAACATACTCTTTCACCAATTATACCGGGGGAGGGGTGAGAAATAGCAACGTGTTCTCTGCTCCTCTGTTGCACACACACCACGTTTCAAGAAATTCAGGGTCTTCTTTGAAAAGAAAAATATCTTGATCCCCTGAGACACTACAGGCCTTTTTTAGGAAGGAGAGATTTATAGTATGCCAGGTTGCATTTATGGGGGGAAAAAAACCCAAAAAACAAAAAGGAGTTGGTTCTTGGGCTGCAGAAAGCAGATGATCGAGAAGCCATAATGACAGAGTTTGCAGAAATTACATTCTTTGAAAATGTTACAAGAGAGCTAGGAGAATGTGCTCAGTATTTGATTAAAAGCAAAACTAGAAGGTCCTGAAAACATGATATACTAAATGAATATGTCAATCTTTAAAGACACTGATCCATTCTTGCGGAATTTGGATAAATCTAAATAGTACACCTCCCTTATTACTGTGATACCAGGTTTTTCAATTTGTGTTGCCAACTTGTAATTTAACGTGATTTGATTTTTCCCTCTATATCTCAACAGGTGTATTACAGCCTTTGGTATGCTCTTAATCCTAAATTTACACTCAGTTACCAACTCAGGTGTTTTGAGTTTGGGGAGGAAATATTTGAGTAGATTATATACTTTCAAAATATATTCAGTATTGTTTTATTTCAGTTTAAAACTAGGTTGACTTTTATTATGTATCATATATATAAAGTTATTATATATATTATAAAGAGGTAATGGGATACTACAATTGTAGTCAATTTACCAAATTAGAAAATTTTTAAATGTGTTAATTAATAAACCTATAATTATCTAACCCAGTGATCTAACCCAACGATTATATCATACTGATATTTTTCCATTGCATTTTTAAAAATTTAAATCCAGGTTAGTTAACACATAGTGCAATAATTAAAGTGGTCTTCTATTGTTCTTCAGAATGTATCCATTTTATATTTTCGTTTGTTATAAACTTTGCCCTTTTAAAGAATGCAAAAATGCTCTAGGTTATTCATCTTTTCAATTTTGTTACTTGTTGGGGTGGGGGGGAGAGGAAGCTGTAACTACTTAAAGACAAGACGTGCTTCCAGACACATACACACAGAGACACACAGTAGCATCCACGTGGTTTCGGACCAGCTCACTTACATACTATTTAAGCATGTTTTGGGACTTCAGACTCCGGTTCTGAGAAGCTAACATTTACATTTAAGATATCCGCTTTTTCGAGAACATTGCTTTCTCTCGCTTCGTCTTTCATTCCACCTTAAAACAGCTGCGAAGACTGAAGAAAACCAGCCCACAGTTTAGCCCCTCCTACCAAGGATTGGGCTTGAACTTCTCTGTCGTCCCAGGCTGAAAAAGGATCCTGACAGAAAGCTAGAGGCATAAAGGAGCCTGAAGAATCTCATGTAACTCTGGGAACAGTAAGCAATATATTTACTCTTGCCCCACTCACTTCTCTCCCCCACGCTCCTTAGCTTTTAAGTTCGTATCTGACTTGGAAGGGAGAAAGGACGGAGGGAAACCTGTGGTTCGCTGCTTTACAAAGTCTGCCTCTCCTCTGCCTTTTGGAAAGGAGACTTAGATCAGGGCACTTAATTTCATCGTAACAAATGCCAGCTTGCTTCCCGGGGTCTAAAGGCATGGGCGAATGGAACGACAAGGGGTTTCCCTTACTTAGAGCCCCCAAAGAAAGCGACCGTTCGACAGGGCAGTGAGGTGGCTCTTGTTAGAGCTCCACGTGATGCCTCCCTGAGGTTACCTATCCCGGACTAGAGCGGTGTGGTTTTTTGACAGCCACTAAGACTCCTTAGCGATGGAGTCTGTGGGCTCTGTTAACGTTTTAATTTAAAAAAAAAAAAAAAAAAAAAAAAAGTCGTTTCGATTACTTATGCAAAGCGTTCCTGTGTTTTCCATATGCTGCAGTGTCAGGAGAAAAGAAAAACAATGTTGAAAAAGGAATTGTAAAACCACTGGTATTCTGATTTGCCCTTCCCTAAGTTAATTGACGAGCCTGGAGAACAGAGCTAGATCCTGAACAAGTTTTGAGCAAATAACAAAGTTAAGTTTTGAGTGTGGATACTATTTTGGTAACTTTGTTTTAGAAAAAGTTAAAAAAGGCATTTGGCTTTGAAATAAGAGTGGCTTAACCTATGTAAGTCTCCTAGAACTTACAATCATTGGAGTGTTAAAAATAATGATTTTCATCTCAAAAAGTAGAACAAGAAACGCTGGTCACACTGGTTGATGATGTAAGCATTTATTCGGCCAAGGCACATGGAGAGTATATACTAGAGGCATCTCATTTGGATGGGTGTCAGTTCTTGGTTAGGATGTTTGCATATACAACCCTTTGAGTTCAAGGAGGATTTGTGTTTTATTTCTGTTTGTTTCAGAAATTTGGAATTGAAGCTGAAGAGATATTTGCAGGGAATCGTAGTGAAACAAACCCTGTTAAGAATTTTAAAATTTTATTCCTGGAGGTCCCTAGACCCTGCCAACCAAGTTTGATGTTGGGATAAGAAGCAAGTATTTGCTTCTTTCACTGAGCAAAGGAAGAGTTAAATTTTAAATTAAGCAATAATTGTGAAATGCACAGAGAAGTGTGCATTCTGCATTTGCTCAAAGCAGCTTTGCAGACTTCCTGAAAGGGAAGCACATTTTATGGAACAAGAAACTAAGAAACTTATTTAATAATTTTCCTTTTCCTACTTAAACATAAATGCAAAACACCCCAATTGTGACTTACAGTCCTTTTAACATTGTAAGTCACTTTTGAAGTATTTTGCATTTGGATTTTAATAGGAAAAGGGAAATTATTAAATAGATTTCCTAGTACCTGATAAAGAGTTCATTCCGTAGAGATAATTTGGCCTGTGTTCTTAACCCAGCAGTGTCTTTCCTGGTGTCACTACTTAGAAAGCAAAATCATAAAGCCATGTCATTTGTATATTAAAACACAAGTTCTAGGAATAAAAAGAGGAAGACAGAGTTAGCTGTGGTTCCTTTTCCTCTCATAAGCCTTGTAATTACCTTCAGTGTTTTCCCCTCCTCTTGCTTGCAAACTTTATAGCTCTAATTTTTCTCAACTTTGCTTTTTTTTTTTTAAATCACAGACCCTTTTACAAATCTTGTGAAATCTATAGACCATTCCCCAGAATAACGCACGTATACTCTTCCAAAATGTACAAATTTGGAAACACCATTAGGAAGATCACAAACCCGCCGAAACAATTCATGTCACATGCACATGTAGTACTTCTTAGAACTTTGGAGTTTTCTACTAATATCAAATAATTAGCAAATCATTTCACTGATAAGAAGAATTGTTAAACAGTGAATATTGCAGTGCCCATACTGTCATTCATTCATTAGTGTTCTGGGACTCTAAGCAGTGTGGTGTAATGGAAAAAACTACCAAGTGACCTGGATTCTATACTGAACCCCAGTAATAATTAACTGTGTAATATTAAGTTTGCCATTTTTCTGTAACATCTGGTATTTTTAATTGTTGATGCAGTACATAAAACAAGTAGGAAAATAAGATACAAGTTATATTTTATTGGGTTATGGGATGTCTGTATTTGCTGTTTTTATTCCAAAATTCCTAACAATATTTCCCTGCACGATTGTTTTATAATATTCTTGTTTATTACAAAGATAATTCATACTCACTGCTTAAATTTCATTAAATATAGAAAATTGCAAAGGAGGAAAGGAAAAAATGACCTATAATCCACTCAAGGGCTATTTTTTAAATTTTTTTCAATGTGTATTTATTTTTAAGAGAGAGAAAGAGAGAGAGATACACAGTATGAGCAGAGGAGGGACAGAGAGAGGGGGAGACAGAATCTGAAGTAGGCTCCAGGCTCTGAACTGTCAGCCTAGAGCCCTTTGTGGGGCTGGAACTCATGAACAGTAACATCATGACCCGAGCCCAAGTCGGACATTCAACCACCTGAGCCACCCAGGTGCCCCTCCTCAAGGGCTATTTTTAAAATGTCATTCATTCATTCATTCATTCATTCAGTCAACAAATATTTATTAACTATTAGGCATCAGTACAGAGACAAAGAGACAGGAATTCATTTATATACATCTGTTTATACTTCTAGACATTTTTCTATACATACACTCACAGGTACATTTTACAAAATTGTGATTACATTTGTTAAAAGGTAAGCTGAAGCATATCAAAAAATTTTTTAAGTTTATTTGAGCAACAGTTAAGTGGAATGGGACAGTGCCAAACAAAAGTGGACAGAAGCACTTCCCCAGCAGGCTCTCCAAAAAGAGACTTCTATCAAGAAGGAGTGGAATCAATGTAACAAAATTATCGATTGGCTATAGTTTAAAGCCTAGTTGGCTGTTTGTGATTGGTTGTCCTTAGGTTTCACTATGTAGGGTGTTTTTAGACGGTGTTGGACTTTGGTTTGCTTATGTAGACCACCAAGGCATTAGTGTCACCTTATCTAATGGCCTCCTTATTTCATTAGTTTAACACACTACTCTTGCTATTTTATAACGTGCTTACCCCTCAGGCATGATATTGTCTGTTAAAACATGATTTTTTTTATCCTTGTGTATAAGTTTGTGTTCATTCTTATCTGAAGCAAATATTGAGTCCCTGCTGTGTGCCAGGTACTGGACAAGTAATGGCTATCTACCCATGAATAAGAGTGCTTCTCACCAGCATGTAATTTTTGGACTGTGGACATGTTATATTGGCTGATCATTGATTTTTGGATATTCAGGTGGATTTGTTTTCTACTATTACAAATAACGTTTCAGCAAAGACCCTTATGTAAATGTTTGTGCACAACTTTGGATAGATTGTACTTCCTTTGGATAGATTCTTAAGAGTGGGTTTTTTTTTTCCTTTTTTTTAAATTTTTTTTTAACGTTTATTTATTTTTGAGACAGAGAGAGACAGAGTATGAACGGGGGAGGGTCAGAGAGAGAGGGAGACACAGAATCTGAAACAGGCCCAGGCTCTGAGCTGTCAGCACAGAGCCCGACGCGGGGCTTGAACTCACCGACCGCGAGATCGTGACCTGAGCCGAAGTCGAACGCTTAACCAACTGAGCCACCCAGGCACCCCCGCCCAGGTTTTAACAAAAGTTCACTACTTACAAGTTGTAAGATCTTAAGCCAGTTGCTTTATCAAAGCACTCTTTTCTCCACTGTAAATAGGAGTAATAATAATAATTGAGTGTTTGAAGTATTCTCAAAAATGCTCAACAGAATTTCACGGAAGGTTAGCAATTATTGTTGCCATTTTGCTCTTGAGAAAAATTGTATCAATTTAGAAGCAGTATGCGAGAGAACTTCCCTATGCTAACGCTAACACCGTGTTATCAGTCACATGGGACAAACAACAATAAATCCAAAAATTTAGTTGTTATATGAAAAATGGTATCTTGTTCAAATGTATATTTTTTTCAGAAATAAGGTTGGGCAATTTTATACTGGCCACTCATGTGTCTTTGTTTATGAATTGCCTCTTTCAATGTGGTTTTTAAATCCTTTATTTTTCAGTTTTCATTTTGAATATGGTAAATATCAATAGAAATAACTCACATAATCATGGGGCGCCTGGGTGGCTCAATTGGTTGAGTGTCCGACTTCGGCTCAGGTCATGATCTCATGGTCCGTGAGTTCGAGCCCCACGTCGGGGCTCTGTGCTGACCGCTCAGAGCCTGGAGCCTGCTTCAGATTCTGTGTCTCCCTCTCCCTGCCCCTCCCCCCTCATGCTAGGTGCCTCTCTCTCTCTCTCTCTCTCTCTTTCTCTCTCTCTCTCTGTCAAAAATAAATAAACATTAAAAAAATTTTTTTAAAAAGAAATAACTCACATAACCAAAGGCCTTATTAAAGGTCCTCAATAGGTTGATGGGGGGTGGGAAGGAGGGGAGGGTGGGTGATGGGTATTGAGGAGGGCACCTTTTGGGATGAGCACTGGGTGTTGTATGGAAACCAATTTGACAATAAACTTCATATATTGAAAAAAAAAAAAGGTCCTCAATAATTTTGAAATGTTGGGGGGGGTCTTAATATCAAAGGCTAAACATTAAACTGGAAATACAAATTCTATAACTATTGCTTTTCTCAATTTTGGAAAATTGTTCTTATTGTCGCCTGAAACCTGTTCTTTAAAAATGGGTGAGATGCATAGAAAAATGAAAGAAAGCCATTTTTATTCTCATAGACTGTCATAGTCTACAAAACCAGAGAAATTGAGGAGGGTTCAGGGAAGTGGGCCAAAACCCTTGTAGAATGTCCCACAGCTCCAGGAACATCTCGACCTGTTTCATGTAGAGAAGATGAAGACTAAGGGTTACACGATTCTTTATAAAGGTTTTGTAGGAAAAATAGCATCCATATTTGTCGAGAACCAACTTATTTATTTATAATTTTTTTGAATGCTTACAAAAGCAGAGACAGAATCTGAAGCAGGCTCCAGGGTCTGAGCTGTCAGCACAGAGCCTGACGCCGGACTCAAATCCATGAACCGCACAAACCGTGACATCATGACCCGAGCCAAAGTCGGCCGCTTAACCGACTGAGCACTCTGGGAAGAAAATGAATTTATTAGCATCTCTTCATCTACTCATTGACGCTTAGGGTGGGGACAGTTGGGGGGACCCAACGGTTGGTTGGTTCTGGAGTCCTTTCCAAAGAGGACGGTAACCAGAGCAGACACTGTTCTGATCTTCTGATACTTGCACCTGCCTGAGAAAAAAAGAGATGCACCAAAATTTTGCTGCTCTTGCTGTGTGAATCTCAGTGTTTTTGATCCTTTCTGATTCTTAGTCTACCTTTACAACCTTGTTTGGAAGTATGGTTTATCTCCACTTTGTACAAATATCATTTTTAATTTGTTGAAACAGCAGGGTAATCCATTTTGTAGACTTTTTACATGTATTTGGTTCAATATTATGAAAGTATTGAGAAAAGAAATTTAAAGCAATTATGTAAGAATTTACAGAAAAGCAGTTTGGGGAAAAGGGCCTACAGATGCATGCAGCTGTGAGGACATGCTGTATAGGCACCTGCATCTGTAATTAAGATGTCTTTTTTTATGACTTAATTTTATTTATTTAGAGAGAGAGGGTGTATAAGCAGGGGAGGGGCAGAGGGAGAGAGAGAGAGAGAGAGAGAGAGAGAGAGAGAGAGAGAGAGAATCCCAAGTAGGAGCCACAGTGCAGAGCCAATGTGGGGCTTGAACTCACAAACTGCAAGGTCATGACCTGACCTGAAGCCCGAGTTGGACACTTAATTGGCTGAGCCACCCAGGTGCCCCTGTAATTAAGATTTCTTAATGTCCATCAGTCCCTTGTTATATATACCGTAAACCTCAAACGGGTATTGTATTCCTTTCCATTCAACTGTCATGAAGAAGAGGCAGATGAATTTAAAATTGATGGAGGTCACAAATTTAGATCTTAAAAAGGTAACACCAGAGTTATCGGTAGTTCATGGCACAGTCTTCTAAATCACTGCTTTCAATATGTAATGGGAATTCATGTTCCGATAAGAACTTCAAAGTATTGTTAGACCCTTGATCCCTAGCAGAAGATGGTACTAACATGTTTTAGGAAGATGCCACATAGCAAAAATTCTCATTTAAAGAGATTTCTTGGTTAGTTAACAATTTAACTGCAGATTTTTAAGATGGTTGCTTATAGTCTACCACTTGGTACTTATTTTTTGAGGTGGTGTTCACCAAGGATTTATATTTTAAATACATGAAAGCTCATAATATTTATATGGGATTTTTTTCTTACCCTTACCACTAATGATGTCTCTGCTATCAATGAAAAGTAATAAAAGAATCAACTTTGTGAGACTCCTTCAGTGTTTGCAGAAATTCTTCCTGTTGAAATTATTTACTTATTTATTTTTAAAGTTTACTTATTTTGAGAGGGAGTGAGCGAGAGTAGGGGGGAGGGGCAGAGAGAGAGGGAAAGATTGAATCTGAAGCAGGCTCTGTGCTATCAGTGAGGAGCCCAGTGCGGGCTCAGTCTCACAAATGATGAGATCATGACCTGAGCCGAAATCAAGAGTCAGATGCTTACCTGACTGAGCCACCCAGGTGCCCCTAAATTATGTTTTAGATTGGCAGATTGGTTTGGTTGATTAATACCTCGTGAACAATTGTCAGAATGAAAAGAACACACTTGTATAAATCATAATTTTCTATGAGGAAAATACTGTTTTATTAATATGGTATATAGCACTCCTAGAAAAATGGTAGGAAAAATATATCTTTTTAATACTTAGAAAAAGAACAGATATTAAAGGAAACAATTTAGAAAATCTGCGCTCTCTCTGTCACTTAAGAATTTTACTTGCTGAGGGGTGCATAGGTGGCTCAGTCGGTTAAGCCTCTGACTCTTGGTTTCAGCTCAGGTTACAATCTTACAGTTTATGAGTTTGAGCCTCGCGTGGGGCTCTGTGCTGACAGCTCAGAGCCCGGAGCCTGCTTTGGCTTCTGTGTCTCCTCTGTCTGCTCCTCCCCTGCTCACGCTCTATCTCTCAACAATAAATAAACATAAAAAAAAAAAAAAAGAATTTTACTTGTTGGGTTAAAAAGAAAAATCCAGAGCTAATATTACCAGGAATTGGTGATCACTGGGCTGTATGCATTTACTCCCTCACCAATTCAGGAAGTTTTAATTCAGACTGACTACGTGCTAGGCACCGTGATCCCTGTAGGGGAGACCTGGGTGAATAAAGCAGGTGTGATTAATTCCCTCTTGGAAGAGAGAGTCAATAATTAAGCAAACAATAAACAGATGATAAAGGAAGCAACCTGATTCCAACAGTTGAGAATAATCTGGAGAGGGGCAGGACAGAAAAGTTTCCCTGAGGTGAAACGTAAGCATAAAGTGAGGCTGTGAGGGATGAGAAGCCAAGAGAGAGGAGAGAGCGTAGGAGGTGAATGGAGAGAGAAGGGTGTGGCTTGCGCTGGGGGCTCCAGGCAAAGCACTGGTACCTGAGCCTGCGAGAAAGCAAGCAAGAAGCTGGGTGGAAAACCAGAGATTGGGGTAATGTTGTGGGTGCAAAGGAAGCAAAGTGGTTCCAGGGAAACAGAGGGTAGAAAAGTGATTTCACTTGAAAACTTGGTGGTCATTAGTGATCTTGATTAAGAGCAGTTTCAGTGGAGTGATGGGGACAGAAAGTGTGCGTGAGGCTGCCCGTGGATGGAGGGGTGAGGACTCTGGGAGCATGGATACCCTGTGAACAACTGGCCCTCTGGAGAAATCTGTTGGTAAATGCAGCAGAAACATGGAAACATGGAGGGAGGAGGAATATGAAGCAGAGGGACTTCTATGGGCTTGCTCATCAGGTCATCAGGAGAAAGTCATTTTGTTTGTTCAGAAAAGAGAGGTATGACTATCATGTACTTACAGAAGAGAGAGGGCTTTTGTGTCCCAAGAGCCACTTGCGGGGTCAGGTCTCTTAACACGAGGAGGAATTCTGCTTCCTTGGTGAAGGCAAACAGGACTCAAGTGCAAGTACAGGGAGTTTGCTGATTTGGTGGTGGGAAGATAAGACACTTCCCTCTGGTGTTTTCTCAGCGAAGGGAGATGAGGTCACCAGCTAAGAGAGGGGGGTGGGGAGGGGCACGGTGGAGAAGAAAGCCATTTTCTAGAATGGGGATGCAAATTCACAGGAAAAACTTAGAAAGATACTGTGTAGTGTCCAGGGCCTCTGTGAATGTTGAGAGTGTGAACCGAAAATAAAACCAGTCTGCCAGGTGATGTGGTTTTTCTCTAGCTAAATGCTAGGAGCAAACCCAGAGAAGCTAGAATGGCTGAATTCTTCTAGAGTGGGAGTTTTGAAAGCAAGCAAGCAAGAAAATCTGGAAATCCTTAAGATGAACAGGCAGTACCCTGAGCCAAAACACAAAATGAAAACAAAACACCTAAAACAATGCATAGAAATTCATGAGCTTATAGAATACAGATCTTTTTATCTAAGGTAATTATTAACTAGCAGGGAGTAATTACAAGTTGGCTTGATTTCCAGCATTTTGTAGGAAGGGATTGAATTTGTTGCTTTCACTCTTGTTGGATTCTTACCTTTCCAGTTGCCTGGACTGGATATCACTTTGGCAAATCTCAATGCCTTTACCTGCTCCAGGAGCCATCATACTGGGCTTTTTACTCTTCTTGTCTTAGTTGCTAGAACTGTCATTGTCATTTTAAATTCTGATTGCCTAACAGTTGCTGTGCCGGCCTTTATTGGGTGCCTAGGTAAGTTCTTATGTCTGCCTTATATCCTACCCTTCGGCTTTCCTCAGCTTTTGCTTACTTCTCCAGGCTCCTGGAAGCCATCAGTGCTCCCTCAAGATAGTTTAGTGCTTTATAGAATTTGAACCATTACAGCTCTATAGTAGAAGGCTGGCCAAAACATGTGGTAGTAATAATCGACCATCAGAAAAAGTTTTTCTTTTATAGCCTATCAGGATGTTCTTTCATCAACCTGAAATACATCCTTGATTTTGCAACTAAAAGTCATTTCCTTTTCTTTTTTAATCCTTAGAACTTCGGAGAACAGCTGGTTACCATAATCGACATGTTTTTTTCAGGAATGAAAATATTATTGAAATATTGACTCTTACATTTCTTCAAAGTTTAGAAGAAAATCTTGTTGTTTTTTCAAAATTCATTATATATATATTTATATATATAATTTATATATATATATAATTTATATATATATATAATTTATATATATAAATATATATATATTTGTAAATCCTTACAATATTAAAGTTCTTTAGTTTTGCACTAAGGATGGCTGGGCACTTTCCTGAATGAGAGCAATGAGTCTGTGTGGGTCAAGCCTGGCAACATGCAGAGGAGGGGAAGCTCTTTGTGGTCAAATGCACTTACGTTTGCATCTGGCTCGGACTTTTTCCAGATGCACTGCTTGCCACTCAAGGTTCTTCTCTGGCCTCCTTTCCTCCTACCTCAGTGAGACATGCCATGAATTGGAAAGTCATTCTGTACTTTATTCCTGGGTTCTGGCCATATTTGTTAGGCTGTGGTTTAGATGTAGTTATCTAACTTCTTCCTGTCCAAAAATAAAGGGGACATCTGCAAACTGAAGGGGAGAGTGTAGCACTGTTTTTGTTCATATTTTTTGCAAGCTCACTGGGAGGGAGGGACATTTATGTCACCAGCAGAGAAGCTCAGTAGAAATATTCTTACAGACTCTACCAATGTCCTTGGTACTGTTCTCTAGCTTGTTGCTCAAAGGTTGAGAAAATGTAAATTTCCTATTTTGAAGCAAATGATGGTGTTTCTAATTTATTCCAGCCTGTGTTTTTTTACATGCAACGTCTAAATATTCAGATTGGGTTTACACATTCATTATGGTGCTAGCAGTGGTAGATAGCACAAAAAAGAACTGTTTTTTTTTTGTTTTGTTTTTTGTTTTTATCATTTTACCCTTTATGGTGCTGTGAGCTCTTCTGTCCTCAACAATTTTACGTTGAACTTTAGAACTTTAGTTTCACAGAAGTAGAGGGGGAAAACATACCGCAAGTCTCTGAAGCATATATAAGTATCATATAAGGGGTCTACTAGACTGCATAGACTCCATGTATTTTGATAAAATCAGTTTTCTTTGTAATCCAATGTTTTTATTTCATGAACTTTATAATGTCATATTCTACTCAGGGGTTAGCTTTGCCAGATGGCCAGAGTGAGTGGTCCGTGGTACAAAAAAGATCAAGAACTCCTGAGGGTATTGCCTTCAAATGCACATTTACACAGCTCTTCATCCTTCAAAAGACGGGGTTTCCGGTTTATTTTAAAAAGTGGGGGCGCCTGGGTGGCGCAGTCGGTTAAGCGTCCGACTTCAGCCAGGTCACGATCTCGCGGTCCGTGAGTTCGAGCCCCGCATCAGGCTCTGGGCTGATGGCTCAGAGCCTGGAGCCTGTTTCGATTCTGTGTCTCCCTCTCTCTCTCTGCCCCTCCCCTGTTCATGCTCTGTCTCTCTCTGTCCCAAAAATAAATAAACGTTGAAGAAAAAAAAAAAAAAAAGTGAATTGCCATTCACAGTATCTAGAACCAAATTTCTAAAGCTCCTTACAACCTGAGAAAAGAACAGTGGATTTGAATTCCTATTTCATGTAACACAATCCAGGACAAGTAGAATGCTCGTTTCCAGCTTAGTGGTTTCACTTCCTGGTAGTGCCTCGGATGGGTGGGTGTATGGCTCCTCTTATCTTCCACAGTCCTGCTATATTTATTTGTCAAACTTTTCCACTTCAAGTTCACAGTCAACATCCATATTTTAACTACCTCACTAGCTGCCTGAAATAGTTATTGTGTTAGTTGAAGAGTGAAACAAACCCAAAATGTTGATAATTTCATTCAGTAATAAAATGGTTCTCATGAAACATTTAAGCCAACATGACGATTTTCCTGGGGGTTTTCCCTAGACTGTTTACTTTAGAAAAAAGATATGGCTTTCCCCTCCTGTGGCAATCTTGAGTACGTCATGAAAAAAGGGCAGCAATTAAAGGGGAGTGGAACCCTCAACAAAACACAAATACTCTCTAGGGGAGCATTTTTTGCAAACCTCCTGGTCTGGAGAGAGAAAGCTGTGGAAGTAAACATGCTTCTCAAAACATTCTCTTTTTGCTAGCGTTTTGTGTCATGTCATTAGGTATATTTAAAAAGTGGTAACACCAAGGGCATTATTGTATCTGTTTCTTTTAAGTAAAAGAACGTTATTCTACGTTTTCTGAAAATGAACCTAATACAGTTAACACTTGTCAATGTGGTATTATTCCATACTCGCCTATGTGGCAAGAGGAATTTTTTTTTTAAATAGTCCATCTCATATTTGCAAGTTAACATCTTATAACTATAATTCAAATTCGGAAAAGTGTAAAAGATGAAAATGACTCTTTAAAAACTTTATTTGACCAACCATAGAAATTCAGTTTTTCATTTCTCTCAAATTCATATCTTGAGTCTATTCTGCAGCATCAAATAATAACTTGGCAACTTCAGATTTTGGTCAGGCTAAAATATATATATATATCCTTTTTATTTTGGATGCATCTCCTTTTTAGCCTGAGTATGTGAAGGGCAGGGGAGAGGAGGGAATGTGGTAGGGTATAAAGAAAGAGTAGCTGGTTGAGAGTGAAAGACTTTGTTCAGCTGTTTCTCCTACTGGGTGAACTTGGCTAGTGTCAAGAGGAAAAATTTCTTTCTACCCTTCAAGATTCTTTTGGCTGGTCTACGAATTAAATTGTCATGAGACAGATTAACAAAAGAAAAAAAACCCCAAAGTTTAATTATGTGTGCATAGAAGCAAGTCCTAAAGAAATGACCAGGGTAGGCAGTTTGTATACTTTTTAGACAGAGACAATAAATCTGTGAGAAATAGGACAAAGAAAACCTATGTTTAGGCACCTTAATTGATAAGGAATCCTAAACTAATTTGGGTTGGGGTACTAAATTAGTAAAAGTAACAAAGATTGTTCAAATAGCCTGAAAAGCTCGGAATTCCCTATCTTTGGTGATGGGGATGTCTCTCTTTACCTTCTGGTCCAGTGAGGGTACCTTTCACATGGGAGATTTATTTCCTGCTTTCTGTAGACAAAGGTGGGGGTGGGAGGGTGGGATGTGGCAGTCAGAGTGTTCTTTTTGCATTGGCTATTTCTTAAGTAACTTTTATTTTAAAGTAATCAACATGCATGGGCTCCAGGGTGGCTCAGTTGGTTAAGCATTTGACTTCGGCTCAGGTCATGATCTTGCAGTTTGTGAGTTCCAGCCCCGCGTTGGGCTCTGCTCTAACAATTCAGAGCCTGGAGCCTGCTTCAGATTCTGTCTGTCTGTCTGTCTGTCCTCTCTCTCTCTCTCTCTCTCTCTCTCTCTCTCTCTCTGCCCCTCCCCCACTTGCACTCTGTCACTCTCACAAAAATAAACATTAAAAAAAATGAGAAAAACAAAAAAAAACCCTTAAAAATAAATAAACAAAATATTCAATACGCCAAAGTGGCACATTTTGGAGCAGTCTGCCCTTGGTCTCTCCACTAGGTTTGTTTATACCTTTAGGCCTCAGCTCGTATATTTGCACAAAGAAGTTCTGCCTGGGTGGTAGTTGTGCATATTTCTTCCAATTTTAAAATTTTGTGAACTGAACATACACTGAGAATGTGGCTTGGTTTTGGCCATCTAGAGATGAAACAATGGAAAATAACAGCAAACCAGAGAGTCAAGGAAAGAAAAGCTAAAAACTGGCTCAGGGGTGATGCAACATTCTTACTTTGTTTGTAATGCAGCGTGTGAAACTGGGCAGGCCAGTTTCCTCAGCCCTTGCAATAGGTTCATCTAGATTAGACTTCCCAATTGTGAAGTGGTGGAATGAATTGTTATGCATTGTGTTTCAGTTATAGAGTGTGTGTGTGTGTGTGTACATGCATGCATCGGGTGCACGCATGCATGCTCTTTTTAAATAACCGGGTGAGGGAGGCGTGCCCATTTAAAAGATGCTGTGGCCTCTCCTCTTTATCACATCCACAGTTCTCCTTTAGATGCATTTCCTAACACATCTGGACCTCTCTGGCTGGCTGCGCCCCTTTCTCCTCAAACACCGTATTTCTCCATTAGCGACCATATGCTTCTTATTTAATGGCTATGTTTACATTATTGGTGTGTTTTAGACTAAATTGTGCCCACCCTCCATTCATATGATGAAACTCTAAGCTCAGGATCTCAGAATGTGTCCTTATAAGAAGAAGAAATTTGGACACACATAGAGACACCAGGGGCATGTGGGCATAGAGGAAAGACCATGTGAGGACACAGGGAGAAGGTGGCCATTTGTAAGCCAATAAGAGAGGCCTCAGAAAAAAAACCAATCCTGCTGACAGGTCGATCTTAGACTTCCAGCCTCTAGAACTGTGAGAAAATAAGCTTCTATTTGGTTAAGCCACCTAGTTTGTGGCATTTTATTACCATAGTCCTAGCAAACTAATACAAAGTGCTCTTCCCATCATGCCATCTCTCTGCTAAGATTCTTTCACATGCAGTTGTTTATTGTATGATGTCTTGGAATTAATGCCTGTCCTTTAGGGTCTTTGATGGAGTGGCAGAATGGTATAGAAAGTAAGAATTTGATGTGAGGCAGAGGGTCAGGATTCTAGGGCCGTATGACCTGGGGAAAGTTTCTTAGTCTTCCTGAAAGACAGAATTCTCTTGTAGAGTGTGGTTTGGGAGACTGCCTCAATTTGAGTTGCCAATTAGACAGATCAGTTAACTTTTCTTAAGGTTTTTGTTTTGTTTTGTTTAATCTCTAAAATGGCTATAATAATTCCTCTCTTGTTATGAAGACGAAATGAAGTGGTGTATATAAATCACTTAGCTCCGTACTTGGCACCTAGGAAATGTTTAATGAATGTGAACTTTTCAAATTAAGTAAGCAAATTAAAAAAAATAATAAAAAGAAAATAATTTAAGCATTGCTAAAATGTCTTCCAGTTTTGTTGTTCTAGGGTCTGTAAATAGGCTTTGTTTCCCCTTGATTATTTCTCAACACAAGACCTCATCTGTGGTTTTCCCCAGCACTCCATACAAATTCCCACATTTGTTCATTCATCTTTTCAGTTAGTAGTAATTGAGGGATCATTTGGGGCTCATGCAGGGGAAGGAGCTAGAACTTCCCTCATGCTGCTCACAGTGAGGGGAGACATACGCTATATATAATGGTAATGTGGTATATAACAGTGTAGTGAGAGATCTCAAAAAGAAATGCAAGGGTCCTAACCTTGTAGGATAAGGGGATAGTGAAGATGGTCAATAAAGAGATAGTTTACTTCAGAGAGTAAGTTTACACAGAACCCTGAGGGGCAGGCAGAGACTATCCTGTAGAGAACGTGTGAGGGCAGTGGCACAGCACCAGCTGAAACTGAGACAGGACAGAGCATCTCCAATGTGGCTGTGGCTCACTGTTCATGTCCTTTTCCTAGAGAAAGTGTTTCCATCTCCCATTTCTCTACATCTAAGCTTGTTCAGGATTTTGAATAGCAGCTTATTCACCTTTTCTATCAAGCGTTTTCTATTTGAAACTGCCTATTTCTTCTCTGGAACTCTAGTAGGAATTCCATATATACTGGTTTGGTTACATAATGAACTTTCAATAATAGAAGTTTGAGAGATACAGAAGCAGTGCCAGAGACCTAGGAATAAAAGCAGAGCAGAAAAAATCAGTTCAAAAGGAATAGCGTGGACATTAGCCACCGGGACCGGGTGTCTCTCTGTGGGAAATGGGAGGCAAATTCAATACCGTTGGGTTCCTGGCATAGGAAACAGACCGAGGGAATCAATCTGCACCTTTGTATCTGGTGGCATGCTTTTAGATTTCTTTGGGAACGGGAAAATTCTCTTAACAGGTTTTCTGTGGTACACTGAGAATATGGCTTGAGAGACATTTCTATCTAATAAAAAGCCATTCGTTTACTTATCTTAATTCCTGCTGTTTCTTTATTTTTCTATGCCTGTTGATGATAGTGAACTCTTTGCTTGGCCCAGGTTTTAAAAAAGCTCCAGCAAAATAATCTAAGAATTTCAAACTTTAGTCATGCCGTTGTAACAAGGATGGTGATGGTGGGAAAGATGGTGATGGTGGGAACCATGGCACCTTGCCCTGTTTGCTTTTGGAACCCCTTTCTATATCCAGCATAATGGAGAAAGCTTTGAGTTTGGAAGCAGACAAGTTAGTGGCCCAATATATTTTTTTAAATTTTAGCAGATCAAAAGCAGGAGTACAATCTCTAACTAAAACTCATTGTTGAGTATGAAAAAGTACACAGTCTTTGTAAGAGGTGCTTAACAAATTTGCCTACTTGAATTTCTTCGAAATTTCCATGGGGCGCCTGGGTGGCTCAGTCGGTTGAGCATCCGACTTTGGCTCAGGTCGCGATCTCACTGTCCGTGAGTTCGAGCCCCACGTCGGGCTCTGTGCTGACTGCTCAGAGCCTGGATGCAGCCTGTTTCAGATTCTGTGTCTCCCTCTCTCTCTGACCCTCCCCTGTTCATGCTCTGTCTCTCTCTGTCTCAAAAATAAATAAACGTTAAAAAAAAAAAAAAAAAAAAAAAGAAATGTCCAAAGAGCCAAAGAAGTCTCAGGAAATTGAAGCAATTTGGCGGAGGTGGGTGGGGGGAAGCGCCAATTTCATAAACAACAATTGCAAATGATCATTTTGTATATTTGTGACCTGCTGGGCACTGTGCTTGATGACTGACATGTGTTCTCTCATTTCATCATCCCACTGCCTCTGTGAGGTGTGGGGGCCACTTCCCCCATTTCACAGGTTTGGGAATGGAAGATCAGGATTGTACGGTCAGAGAAAAGAGGAGACAAGCTTGAACTTAGATCAGTCTGGTTCCAGCAGGGAAGCCTGCCTCTAGTTCCGTGCTGAGTCCCTTAGTACCTCCTCTGTTCCGTCACACAATGAAATGGAAGGAAAGAGAAAAAGATCCTTCGCCTATCCACCTTTCCTCCAGAGGCCACAAACCTAGTAATGGCCCCTTCCCTTCCTGTTGTCCTATCACACTGTGCAGGAAAGAAAATGGACTAGTCTGTGTTTCTGGTTCTTGTTCACTTTTCCCAGAGAAGCCCGTCTTGCCCTGACAGTACGACTAAAAGCGTTTTGGACAGACCACACACTACTAAGCATTCATGGAAAGCCAAAAGTTGCATTGCACAGGCAAGTATGTTAAAGAGCATATCCAAATTTCCCTCTCATTAGTGTTCAGGAAGTTTCTAATGACAGGGCAGCCAAAAACAAAACAAAACAAAAAAACCATGTATACTCACCGACACTGATTATTCAGCTTAGTTATAAAAGACAAAACACAAAACCTCCCAAACTGCTGGTTCATGAGCATTCATGATAATCGTTGTGCAACCTGCTTGCAATAAGATTTCCAGGACTGAGCCAGATGTGGGGGGAAAAAACATTTTCCCAGTGTTTAATGTGGTGAGCTGGACAGAATGCCTTAATTTCACAAAAACTTAAAATATCTACTACTATGAAGGGGAATAAAAGGATGAAAGGGTGCCTATTTGTAACTGGAATTGAAAATGCTGTCACCGTCTAACAATAATGACCAGTAATTTTATCCTGAAGAAAGTAAACCTTAGTCAGTTTTCCCATAGGACTCTTTTGTTACTTCTTTAGAACTTTGGAATGAAAATTGCACATATAAACTAGATCTATCAACATGTATTGGACTTTTTAAATAACTTTTTAAGTTTGAAATAATTTAAGAAATGACAAAAAAAAAATCACAGAGCTCTCATATACACTTTACCCAGATTTCCCCAGTGTGACATTTTACATAACCATAGAACATGATCAAAATCAGGAAAATGACATTAGCATAAAGCTATTAACTAAACTACAGATCTTATTTGGATTTCGTTCTTCTTTTGTATGTAATAGATTTTATCCAGTCTGACAGCCTCTGCCTCCTTCACTTGAAGGATAATTTTGTTGGGTATAGTATACATTGTTAAGAGTTTTGTTCTTTGAGAATTTTGAATATGTCCTCCTCCTGCTTTCAAGCCTCTGTTCTGATGAGAGGTCATGTTTTCATCTTATTTTGGTTACCTCATACATGATGAACCTTTTTTCTCTTGTGACTTCCAAAATTTTGTCTTGGATTTTCAGTAGATTGACAATGACGTGTCATAGTCACATAAGTGTTCATTTCTCTGTCCTTACCCCACTTAAAATTGGTCGAGCTTTTTGACATGGTTTTAATAAAATGTGGGAAATTTTCAGCCATTATTTCTTCAAATATTTTTTCTTTTTTTTTTTTATTTATATATGAAATTTATTGTCAAATTGGTTTCCATACAACACCCAGTGCTCATCCCAAAAGGTGCCCTCCTCAATACCCATCACCCACCCTTTCCTCCCTCCCACCCCCCATCAACCCTTAGTTTGTTCTCAGTTCTCAACAGTCTCTTATGCTTTGGCTCTCTCCCACTCTAACCTCTTTTTTTTTTTTTCCCTTCCCCTCCCCCATGGGTTCCTGTTAAGTTTCTCAGGATCCACATAAGAGTGAAACCATATGGTATCTGTCTTTCTCTGTATGGCTTATTTCACTTAGCATTACACTCTCCAGTTCCATCCACGTTGCTACAAAAGGCCACATTTCATTTTTTCTCATTGCCACGTAGTATTCCATTGTGTATATAAACCACAATTTCTTTATCCATTCATCAGTTGATGGACATTTAGGCTCTTTCCATAATTTGGCTATTGTTGAGAGTGCTGCTATGAACATTGGGGTACAAGTGCCCCTATGCATCAGTACTCCTGTGTCCCTTGGATAAATTCCTAGCAGTGCTATTGCTGGGTCATAGGGTAGGTCTATTTTTAATTTTCTGAGGAACCTCCACACTGCTTTCCAGAGCGGCTGCACCAATTTGCATTCCCACCAACAGTGCAAGAGGGTTCCCGTTTCTCCACATCCTCTCCAGCATCTATAGTCTCCTGATTTGTTCATTTTGGCCACTCTGACTGGCGTGAGGTGATACCTGAGTGTGGTTTTGATTTGTATTTCCCTGATAAGGAGCGACGCTGAACATCTTTTCATGTGCCTGTTGGCCATCCGGATGTCTTCTTTAGAGAAGTGCCTATTCATGTTTTCTGCCCATTTCTTCACTGGGTTATTTGCTTTTCGGGTGTGGAGTTTGGTGAGCTCTTTATAGATTTTGGATACTAGCCCTTTGTCCGATATGTCATTTGCAAATATCTTTTCCCATTCCGTTGGTTGCCTTTTAGTTTTGTTGGTTGTTTCCTTTGCTGTGCAGAAGCTTTTTATCTTCATAAGGTCCCAGTAATTCACTTTTGCTTTTAATTCCCTTGCCTTTGGGGATGTGTCGAGTAAGAGATTGCTACGGCTGAGGTCAGAGAGGTCTTTTCCTGCTTTCTCCTCTAAGGTTTTGATGGTTTCCTGTCTCACATTCAGGTCCTTTATCCATTTTGAGTTTATTTTTGTGAATGGTGTGAGAAAGTGGTCTAGTTTCAACCTTCTGCATGTTGCTGTCCAGTTCTCCCAGCACCATTTGTTAAAGAGACTGTCTTTTTTCCATTGGATGTTCTTTCCTGCTTTGTCAAAGATGAGTTGGCCATACGTTTGTGGGTCTAGTTCTGGGGTTTCTATTCTATTCCATTGGTCTATGTGTCTGTTTTTGTGCCAATACCATGCTGTCTTGATGATGACAGCTTTGTAGTAGAGGCTAAAGTCTGGGATTGTGATGCCTCCTGCTTTGGTCTTCTTCTTCAAAATTACTTTGGCTATTCGGGGCCTTTTGTGGTTCCATATGAATTTTGGGATTGCTTGTTCTAGTTTCGAGAAGAATGCTGGTGCAATTTTGATTGGGATTGCATTGAATGTGTAGATAGCTTTGGGTAGTATTGACATTTTGACAATATTTATTCTTCCAATCCATGAGCAGAGAATGTCTTTCCATTTCTTTAAATCTTCTTCAATTACCTTCATAAGCTTTCTATAGTTTTCAGCATACAGATCCTTTACATCTTTGGTTAGATTTATTCCTAGGTATTTTATGCTTCTTGGTGCAATTGTGAATGGGATCAGTTTCTTTATTTGTCTTTCTGTTGCTTCATTGTTAGTGTATAAGAATGCGACTGATTTCTGTACATTGATTTTGTATCCTGCAACTTTGCTGAATTCATGGATCAGTTCTAGCAGACTTTTGGTGGAGTCTATCGGATTTTCCATGTATAATATCATGTCATCTGCAAAGAGCGAAAGCTTGACTTCATCTTTGCCAATTGTGATGCCTTTGATTTCCTGTTGTTGTCTGATTGCTGATGCTAGAACTTCCAGCACTATGTTAAACAACAGCGGTGAGAGTGGGCATCCCTGTCGTGTTCCTGATCTCAGGGAAAAAGCTCTCAGTTTTTCCCCATTGAGGATGATGTTAGCTGTGGGCTTTTCATAAATGGCTTTTATGATCTTTAAGTATGTTCCTTCTATCCCGACTTTCTCAAGGGTTTTTATTAAGAAAGGGTGCTGGATTTTGTCAAAGGCCTTTTCTGCATCGATTGACAGGATCATATGGTTCTTCTCTTTTTTTTTGTTAATGTGATGTATCACGTTGATTGATTTGCGAATGTTGAACCAGCCCTGCATCCCAGGAATGAATCCCACTTGATCATGGTGAATAATTCTTTTTATATGCCGTTGAATTCGATTTGCTAGTATCTTATTGAGAAGTTTTGCATCCATATTCATCAGGGATATTGGCCTGTAGTTCTCTTTTTTTACTGGGTCTCTGTCTGGTTTAGGAATCAAAGTAATACTGGCTTCATAGAATGAGTCTGGAAGTTTTCCTTCCCTTTCTATTTCTTGGAATAGCTTGAGAAGGATAGGTATTATCTCTGCTTTAAACGTCTGGTAGAACTCCCCTGGGTAGCCATCTGGTCCTGGAGTCTTATTTGTTGGGAGATTTTTGATAACCGATTCAATTTCTTCGCTGGTTATGGGTCTGTTCAAGCTTTCTATTTCCTCCTGATTGAGTTTTGGAAGAGTGTGGGTGTTCAGGAATTTGTCCATTTCTTCCAGGTTGTCCAACTTGTTGGCATATAATTTTTCATAGTATTCCCTGATAATTGTTTGTATCTCTGAGGGATTGGTTGTAATAATTCCATTTTCATTCATGATTTTATCTATTTGGGTCATCTCCCTTTTCTTTTTGAGAAGCCTGGCTAGAGGTTTGTCAATTTTGTTTATTTTTTCAAAAAAGCAACTCTTGGTTTCGTTGATCTGCTCTACAGTTTTTTTAGATTCTATATTGTTTATTTCTGCTCTGATCTTTATTATTTCTCTTCTTCTGCTGGGTTTAGGCTGCCTTTGCTGTTCTGCTTCTATTTCCTTTAGGTGTGCTGTTAGATTTTGTATTTGGGATTTTTCTTGTTTCTTGAGCTAGGCCTGGATTGCAATGTATTTTCCTCTCAGGACTGCCTTCGCTGCGTCCCAAAGCGTTTGGATTGTTGTATTTTCATTTTCGTTTGTTTCCATATATTTTTAAATTTCTTCTCTAATTGCCTGGTTGACCCACTCATTCGTTAGTAGGGTGTTCTTTAACCTCCATGCTTTTGGAGGTTTTCCAGACTTTTTTCTGTGGTTGATTTCAAGCTTCATAGCATTGTGGTCTGAAAGTATGCATGGTATGATTTCAATTCTTGTAAACTTAGGAAGGGCTGTTTTGTGACCCAGTATATGATCTATCTTGGAGAATGTTCCATGTGCACTCGAGAAGAAAGTATATTCTGTTGCTTTGGGATGCAGAGTTCTAAATATATCTGTCAAGTCCATCTGATCCAGTGTCTCATTCAGGGCCCTTGTTTCTTTATTGACCGTGTGTCTAGATGATCTATCCATTTCTGTAAGTGGGGTGTTAAAGTCCCCTGCAATTACCACATTCTTCTCAATAAGGTTGCTTATGTTTATGAGTAATTGTTTTATATATTTGGGCGCTCCGGTATTCGGCGCATAGACATTTATAATTGTTAGCTCTTCCTGATGGATAGACCCTGTCACTATTATATAATGTCCTTCTTCATCTCTTGTTACAGCCTTTAATTTAAAGTCTAGTTTGTCTGATAGAAGTATGGCTACTCCAGCTTTCTTTTGGCTTCCAGTAGCATGATAAATAGTTCTCCATCCCCTCACTCTCAATCTAAAGGTGTCCTCAGGTCTAAAGTGAGTCTCTTGTAGACAGCAAATAGATGGGTCTTGTTTTTTTATCCATTCTGATACCCTATGTCTTTTGGTTGGCGCATTTAATCCATTTACATTCAGTGTTATTATAGAAAGATATGGGTTTAGAGTCATTGTGATGTCTGTATGTTTTATGCTTGTAGTGATGTCTCTGGTACTTTGTCTCACAGGGTCCCCCTTAGGATCTCTTGTAGGGCTGGTTTAGTGGTGACAAATTCCTTCAGTTTTTGTTTGTTTGGGAAGACCTTTATCTCTCCTATTCTAAATGACAGACTTGCTGGATAAAGGATTCTTGGCTGCATATTTTTTCTGTCTAGCACACTGAAAATCTCGTGCCAATTCTTTCTGGCCTGCCAAGTTTCAAAAGAGAGATCAGTCACGAGTCTTATAGGTCTCCCTTTATATGTGAGGGCACGTTTACCCCTTGCTGCTTTCAGAATTTTCTCTTTATCCTTGTATTTTGCTAGTTTCACTATGATATGTCGTGCAGAAGATCGATTCAAGTTACGTCTGAAGGGAGTTCTCTGTGCCTCTTGGATTTCAATGCCTTTTTCCTTCCCCACTTCAAGGAAGTTCTCAGCTATGATTTCTTCAAGTACCCCTTCAGCACCTTTCCCTCTCTCTTCCTCCTCTGGGATACCAATTATGCGTATATTATTTCTTTTTAGTGTATCACTTAGTTCTCTAATTTTCCTCTCATACTCCTGGATTTTTTTATCTCTCTTTTTCTCAGCTTCCTCTTTTTCCATAACTTTATCTTCTAGTTCACCTATTCTCTCCTCTGCCTCTTCAATCCGAGCCGTGGTGGTTTCCATTTTGTTATGCATTTCGTTTAAAGCGTTTTTCAGCTCCTCATGACTGTTCCTTAGTCCCTTGATCTCTGTAGCAAGAGATTCTCTGCTGTCAGCTATACTGTTTTCAAGCCCAGCGATTAATTTTATGACTATTATTCTAAATTCACTTTCTGTTATATTATTTAAATCCTTTTTGATCAGCTCATTAGCTGTTGTTATTTCCTGGAGATTCTTCTGAGGGGAATTCTTCCGCTTGGTCATTTTGGATAGCCCCTGGCGGTGGTGAGGACCTGCAGGGCACTTCCCCTGTGCTGTGGTGTGTAACTGGAGTTGGTGGGCGGAGCCGCAGTCAGACCTGATGTCTGCCCCCAGCCCACCGCTGTGTCCACAGTCAGACTGGTGTGTGCCTTCTCTTCCCCTCTCCTAGGGGCGGGATTCACTGTGGGGTGGGGTGGCCTGTCTGGGCTACTTGCACACTGCCAGGCTTGTGATGCTGGGGATCTGGCGCCTTAGCTGGGGTGGGTAGGCAAGGTGCACAGGGGCAGGAGGGGCAGGCTTAGCTTGCTTCTCCTTACGTGATCCACTTCAGGAGGGGCCCTGTGGCAGCAGGAGGGAGTCAGATCCGCTGCTGGAGGTTTGGCTCTGCAGAAGCGCAGAGTTGGGTGTTTGCGCGGAGCGAGCAAGTTCCCTGGCAGGAACTGGTTCTCTTTGGGATTTTGGCTTGGGGATGGGCGGGGGAGATGGCGCTGGCGAGAGCCTTTGTTCCCCACCAAACTGAGCTCTGTCGTCAGGGGGCTCAGCAGCTCTCCTTCCCTTTGTCCTCCAGCCTTCCCGCTTTCTGAGCAGAGCTGTTAACTTATGACCTCCCAGACGCTAAGTCGCGCTTGCTGTCAGAACACAGTCCGTCAGGCCCCTCCGCTTTTGCCAGCCAGACTCGGGGGCTCTGCTTGGCCCGCGAGCCGCCCCTCCGCCCCGGCTCCCTCCCGCCAGTCCGTGGAGCGTGCACCGCCTCGCCGTCCTTCCTACCCTCTTCCGTGGGCCTCTCGTCTGCGCTTGGCTCCGGAGACTCCGTTCTGCTAATCCTCTGGCGGTTTTCTGGGTTATTTAGGCAGGTGTAGGTGGAATCTAAGTGATCAGCAGGACGCGCGGTGAGCCCAGCGTCCTCCTACACCGCCATCTTCCCTCTCCTCCTCCAAATATTTTTCTTTCCTTTATTTTTTTTCTCTCTTGTCCACTGAGATTCCATTTACATGTATGCTTGTATACTTGTTGTCCCCCCGAGTCTCTAAGGTTTTGTTCATTTTTCTCCATTCTTTTTATTTTTCTTCTGTTCTTCAGATTGCATAGTTTCTATTCATGCATATATATATATATATATATATATATATATATACACACATATATATGTATATATGTATATATATATATATATATATATATATATATATATATATGTTTAAGTTTATTTATTTAGAGAGCATGAGCAGGGGAGGGGCAGAGAGAGAACGGGAGAGAGAGAGAATCCCAACCAGGCTCTGTGCTGGCCTGATGTGGGGCTCGATCCCACAAGCCATGAGATCAGGACTTGAGCTGACACTCAAGTCAGCATCAAGTCAAGTCAGCTCAGGTCAAGTGTCAGTCAGACGCTTACCTGACTGAGCCACCCAGCCATCCTATTCATGCATCTTTAAATCCATTGATTTTTCTGAAAGCTCAAATCTGCTGTTTATCCTTTTTAGTGAATTTTTCATTTCAGCTATGTGTTAACTCCAGAATTCCCATTTGGCTATTTTTTTGAATGTCTGTATCTCTTTATTGCCATGTTACCGTGTCATACTTTCATTTATTCTTTCTGATTTCCTTTAGTTCGGTGAACATGTGTATAACAGATGCTGTAAAATATTTGTTGGTTAAGTTCATAATCTGAAGTTCCTCAGAGATAGTTATTATTGATTGCTTCTCTTTCCTGTGTCTGGCTCACATTTTCCTGGCTTTGTCTGTTTGTTTCTTTTATTTTTATTGTTGAAAACTGAACATTTTAGATTATATATTGCAGCAACTTTAAATTCTCATCTTTCCTCTGGGAAGGTTACTGCTGCTGTTTGTTTTAGTGACTTCTTGAGCTGGTTCAGTGGAGTCTTCCCCTACAGTGTTCAGACTCTGATACTCTGATGTGTCAGCTCAGTTTTTATTTTTCATTCTTGTTTTTGTTTTTAAGCCTGATTTCCTAACTATTGCCCCTGGGTCAGCATAGTTTAACTGTCAGGCAGTGATAGCTAAAGTTTTGCTTAGACATCTTGAACAAGTAAGTCTACCTTTTGCTGTTTAATCTGCATGTGGCCCAGGGAATACTTTCAAATACAGGGAAGTTACAAGTTCTCCCTGGTTTTTACTTTCTGGATTTGCAAGGCCTCCCTTTTAGTGAGTATTTGGCTAAGTCCTCTCAGCTTTCTTCTTAGGAGGTACACCATTGCATATATACACAGCCTTCCAGACTAGGAGTAAGTGGGTCAGAGCAAGGTGCTCTTTGCTGATCTCCTCCTTTCAATCTTGCTATTAAATTTCTGAACGGTCTGCTCTTTTGTTGGTCACCCCAACCAGTAAACTTCCCACATTGTTTGCTACTGTATCTTTATTGTTTTTTACAATTCACCTGGACATGGGATTTTCTATACTTTGTTCCAAATACCAGTTATCTCCTCTCTTCTTCAAACAGAAAGGCAATAGAGCTATAAATCCTCAGGGCTGTCCTATCTTCCCAACTAGAACTTCTATGCTGTGGAACTGGAGGACGGTAGGAACAGCTTCTTGCTATAAAATGTCATAGACCTCCAGGACTCTTATTGAGATTTAATAGATACACAACATTACCTTCATTTCAGGAAGGTTGTAACATAGTGATTCAACTTCTCTATATGTTATACTGTGCTCACCACAAGTGTAGCCACCATCTGTCACCGTATTATGCTATTACAATACTATTGGCTAGAGATTTAGTAGAGTTTTAAAAATAAGTGCCTTTCATGTGTTCTGTGTCCTTTGGTTAGTTTCCAGAGTTGTTGTTTTTGATAACTCTGACCACTTTTATCAGTGCTTTCTGGAACGAGAATTTCCCAAGTTCCTCATTCTGCCATTTTGGCAGTTGGCACACCTCCATATTGAACTTTGAAGTGGAATCTTTGGTCAAGACTTTAAGACCTAAGACCTAAGATATAAAATACTAAAATAGGTTGTGCTACAGCCTGCCCTTTTACATTTTGAGAAAATCAGGTGAGCAAGAGCAGTGTTTAACTCTAAAACACCATACATACTTCACCAGTATGAAAGCTTAGAATAGTAGAGATGTGGGGAGGACTTTGAGATCAGAGTTTTGTGTTGTTGTTTGTTTTGGAGAGAATTGCTTGGAGTAGAATCCTTCTTCCTTTGGTGAGAGATCTGGAAGGAATATATCTCCTAACCCCCAGTCAACAGGAGGAACTTTTGGGGCACCTGAGTGGCTCAGTCAATTAAGTGTCCGACTTTGGCTCAGGCCATGATCTCAAGGTACAAGCGTTCGAGTCCCGCCTCAAGCTCTGTGCTGATAGCTCGGAACCTGGAGCCTCTTCAGGGTCTCTCTCTCTTTCTGTCCCTCCCCTGCTCATGCTCTCTCTGTCTCTCTCTCAAAAATATACATATTAAAAAAATAAAAAAACAATAAAAAAAGAGAGGGGACTTTAAAGAGACTACTTGGGAAGTTTATCAGAGAGTCTAATATGGTCTCCTACATAGGCTGGTGTCTCGTCAGGCTTAAAAAACATAGAGGGACACAGGTAGCAGAATGGAGAGTTTCTTTGGGAAGGAATTGCATTCTCAGTCTGTTGAAGAAAAGAAAGGAAATAGTTATAAGTATTCTCTGTGGGCTAAAGAACCATGGGAAAGGATTTTAAGTCCTATACAAGGGGGTTGCCTGCTAGAATGAAAGAACCTCAGAAGACCTGTGGATGTAAACCACAGGGTGCATGGGGGCTTCGAAGAAAGTGCAAGCCTTCAGCTAGAATAGAGATGCATTGCTCCATGCCAGGGAATACAAGGAAGAGATCTCAAAAGTTGAGTATCTCAGAAGAATTCACCAAGGCATCTATTTACGAAAAGAAAGATCAGCTTTAATATGTACCAGGCCCAGAGATCACAAAGCCTGCTTAGGATAGTAGAGTGAAGTAAGAACGTTTTTTTTGCTTTTGTATCTTTGCCAGCCTTCTCCAGCCACGAGGGGTTAAAAACCAGAGTTCACGAGTTAGAACGATTAGACTCTAGACAGGGAGGGAGAGAAGTCTATGACCTTACCTTTCCTTATACTCTAGTTTGGGGAGGAGAAAAACTTCAATTCTAAATCAAGCCTAATTTTATTGAATACATGGTCCTAAAATTTTCATTTCTAAATTATATATGTTTTAACAGAAACATTCTGAGGCTGACTGAGGTTTCACCAAGGTACGAGAAGACTAGCCCTGAATGGATTTAAAAAGCAAAGGAATGTTGCTCTAGGATTAAATGCCATGAGTTTTGCTTGTTTAATATCTGTTTACCTCTTAATTTCTAACCTAATAAACGTGGATAGTTAGCTATCATAAGCATATTTTCTGCCTTTAGCTTTAACATTGGGAGTGCCTCTGTCCAGGTCTTGCCGCAGGATACAGTAGTAACGGTGGTGGCGAATAGTTAGGTGATGAGCGCAGTGATTATGAATGTCATTGCTAGGAATGACAAGAGGAAATAAAGTTGCTGACACCAAACTTTGGGTGCCAGCACACATTTCCTCTAAACATTTTGAGTACTACTCTCATCTGTTCTGAAATATCAGTTCTGCTTTTTCGTAAAAAAAAAAAAAAAATCAAGATTGATATTTAACATCCCTTGACTTAAAAATAGGAATGAAAGAGAAGGATATCAAAAGAGGGTGCAGGTACTATTTCTGTGAATCTCCTTCATATATAAAACTGACGGTGTGTATTATTCATCCATCCATCCAATAAATATTTATCCTGAACCTACTATATTTTCGGCACTGGTCTAGGCATTAGGGATAACTCTATGAACAAGATAAATGCAGTCCCTGACTTTATGCACCCCTTAGTTTTCTCAGGAAAGTTGAGCGAAAGTCCTGAAGGAGAAGTACAGATGCAAATGGAGTCAGTAATAGCAGACCAGACATACCCTGAAGGTCATAGAAGGCTTCTCTATGGAGAAGTGACAGTTAAGTGACAGTTAAGCTGAGTCCTGAAGAATGGGTGACTTGGCCTCCCCTCTGGTTCCAACCTCACCATTAACCAGTTACTCATCTCTCAGTTCCTCAAACTGGAACGCTATATTCTAAGCCCACTGCCTCCCCTCCCTCCAAAGCTAGCTGTCTTCCAGAGATCAGACTTCAGATTATTTTCTAGTTCTGCTTTTTGCTCATTTCCATCATTTTATACACCTCTAATTCTCATCACTTCATTTATTTCTTGGATTATTTGTTTTCTGACTGCCTCTAGAAATGAGAAAAGGGAATGTAATATATCTAGCTCATTCACTTTCACCTCTCCAGACCCTGGAATAGTGCTTGACACATAGGACTTATGCCTTAAATATTTGTCGAATAAATGGGTGGAGGGAAGTGGTAGGTTACAGCCCTGAGTGGACAAGAGTATGACACCATTGAAGAAAGGAAAGCAAACAGTATGGCTATACTGAAAAGAAAAAGGGAGGGTTGTGGGATAAGACAGAGGAATTTGATAGAAATCATCTTGAAGTCATTGGACCATTAATTTCAAACTTCCATTAGTGGGTCATGAAATCAATTCAGTGGGCTGCTACCAGATTTAAGCACATGACATAGAATTAAAATTAGGATATACTGGTCTTTGTAAAACTGTCAAATTTGCTTCCATATTTTATTTATATGTGTGTGTACATACATTTGGGTATTGTGACATAAAAAGGTTTTCCTACTGTGGTTTGCCATAAATAGGTATGAAAGCCACACAATAGGTATGAAATTGAAAGATTTCTTTTTTTTTAAATTTTTAATGTTTATTTTTGAGAGAGACAGAGCATGAGTAGGGGTGGGGCAAGAGAGAGAGGGAGATGCAGAATTTGAAACAGCTCCAGACTCTGAGCTGTGAGCACAGAGCCCGACTTGGGACTCAAACCCACAACCGTGAGATCACAACCTGAGCCAACGTCAGACGTTCAACCCATTGAGCCACCCAGATGCCCCACGAAATTGAACAGTTTGAAACTTTAGAATGAAAGAATAGGAAATCACTGAAACTAATTTTAAAGTTTATTTATTTTGAGAGAGAGAGGGAGAGAGATATCGAGTGGGGAGGGGTGGGGGGGAGGGGACAGAGGATCCAAAGCAGGCTCTGTGCTGACAGTAGAGAGCCCAATGCAGGTCTCAAACCCACAAACCGTGAGATCATGACCTGAGGCAAAGTTGGAAGCCCAACCAGGAGCCACCTGGGCACCCCTAAGAATATTTTTATAGAGGAATAAGTTTCAAGATTACTTTCCAACTCTAGATGTTATTCATAGAGAGTGTTGATGCTTTTAGCAACCTGTGAGTATGAAGTACCCAGCTAGGCTGCAGTTATTGCCACCACTAGGTTACCTTATGTTAATTAAAGGCAGAAGCTATGCTTTATTCACCATTGCATTCCCAGTGCCTAGCACAGACCAGGTAGATGATCTCTTGTGTGAAGCTACTGTTTGTGAACTGAAAAGCTGTGGACCAGCAGATGCTCTTCTGCTATGTTACTGTAATTAGTATTTTTTTAACATGAAAATTTTGGTGAGAATGACTACCATGGTCCTGTTAATATTTCAAGGTTCCACTATGGGTAATACCAAGTAAAAAGTGTATAGGGCTACAGTTTCATAATACACAAATGGTCTGGCTCGCCATTTGCTTCCTAGTGCTTTGCATAGTACAAAGTGTATTATAGGCATATTGTAGGTATTTGTTGAATGATGAACCCATCAACATGTTGATTTTCCAACAATAATTACAGGAAACAGTGCATCTTTCAAAGTAAATGTATAGTTATTAGTCTATGTAATCTTGATCTTAAAAAGGAAACTTACAACACAAAAGCAGTAAAAATGATTATTTCTGTAAAAAGTCAAGAAACTCAAAAAAGGTGATAAAATATAATATATACCTAAAAATGGGGAGGAGAGAAGAAAAGAATGAGTTCAAACTGGAACAACCATCAACTTAATTTAGACTGCTGTATGAAGAAGAGGATATATACAAAACTAACAGTAACCCAAAATCAAAAACTACTAAACATGTGATGAATAAAGAGAAAGTTAACTCCAGATATATCACTAAAGAAAATCAACAAAACATAAAAGACAGAACGATAAGAAGGAATCCAAAAAAATCTTCGGAAACAATCACAAAACAAATAATAAAATGGCAATACATATTTATCAACAATTACTTTTAATGTAAATAGACTAAACATACCAATCCAAAGACATAAGGTGACAGAATGGGTAAAAAAAACAACACCTATCTATATGCTGCCTACAAGAGATCCATTTTAGACCTAAAGACACCTGCAGATGGAAAGTGAGGGGATGGAGAAACACCTATCATGCAAATGGATGTCAAAAGAGAGCTGGAATGGCAATACTTACATCAGACAAAAAAGACTTCAAACTTGTTTTTTAATGTTTATTTTTGAGAGAGACAGAGTGTAAGCAAGAGAGGGGCAGAGAGGGAGACACAGAATATGAAGCAGGCTATGGGCTCTGAGCTGTCAGCACAGAGCCAGACGCAGGGCTCGAACTCATGGACCAGAAGATCATGACCCGAGCTGACATCAGACACCTAACTGAGCCGCCCAGGCGCCCCAACGAAATAGACTCTAAAACAGAGACTGTAACAAGAGACAAAGAAGGATACTATATAATATTAAAGGGGACAATCCAATAAGATGTAAAAATTATAAATATTTATGCACCTATCATAGGAGTAACCAAATACATAAAAGTTACACATAAAGGAACTAATCAATAATAATACAACAATAGTAGGGGACTTTAACACCCTCCTAATATCAATGGATAGATCATATAAGCAGAAAATCAACTAGAAACAATGGCTTCGAATGGTACACTGAACCAGATGGACTTAACAGATATATTTAGACCATTCCATCCCCAAACAGCAGAATACACATTCTTTTCAAGTGCACATGGAACATTCTCCAGAATAGGTCGCATATTATCCCACAAAACCAGCCTCAACAAATTCAAAAAGATCAAAGCCATACCATGTGTGTTTTATGACCACAATGCTATGAAACTAGAAGCCAACCACAAGAAAAAATCTGGAAAGACCACAATACATGGAGGTTAAATAACATGCTACTAAACAGTAAATGAGCCAGGAAATAAGAATTAAAAAGTACATGGAAGCAAATGAAAGTGAAAACACAATGGTCCAAAACCTTTGGGATACAGCAAAAGTGGTTCTAAGAGGGAAGTTTATAGCAATACAGGCCTATATCAAGAAGCAAGAAAAATATCAATATAACCTTGCACCCAAAGAAGCTGTAAGAAGGACAATAAGCAAAATCTAAAACCAGCAGAGGGAAGGAAATAATAAAGATTAGAGCAGAAATAAATGATATAGAAATTTAAAAAGCAATAGAACAGATCAATGAAACCAGGAACTGGTTCTTTGTAAAAAATTAATAAAATTGATAAACCTCTAGCCAGACTTATCAAGAAAAAGAAGGAATTCAAATAAATAAAATCACAAATGAGAAAGGAAAAAAAATCACAAATGAGAAAGGAAAAATACCCATAGAAACAAACAATCATAAGAGACTCTTATGAAAAAGCATGCCAACAAATCGGACAACTTAGAGCAATGGATAAATTCCTAGAAACATATAAATTAACAAAACTGAACTAGGGAGAAATAGAAAATTTGAACAGACTGATAACCAGCAAAGAAATTGAATCAGTAATAAACTCCCAACAAACAAAAGTCCAGGATTTTATCATTTTATCAAACATTTAAAGAAGAATTAATACCTGTTTTTCTCAAACTATGCCAAAAAATAGAAAAGGAAGGAAAGCTTCCAAATTCATTCTATGAAGCCAGCATTATCCTGATACAAAAACCAGATTAAAAATCACTAAAAAAGAACTGTAAGCTAATATACCTGATTGAAAATCCTCAATGAAATACCAGCAAATTGAATACATTGAAAAAAAATCATTTACCATGATCAAGTGGCATTTATTCCTGGGTTATAAGGGTGATTCAACATTTGAAAATCAACATGATATATCACATCAGTAAGAGAAAGGATAAGAACCATATGATCACTTCAATAGATGCAGAAAAAGCATTTGACAAAGTAAAACATCCATTCATGATAAGAACCCTCAACAAGTGGGTTTAGAGGGAATATACCTCAACATAGAGGCCATATAGAAAAACCCACAGTGAACATCATTCTTGATGGGGAAAAACAGACCTTTTCCTCTCATGTCAGGAAGAAGACAAGGATGTCCACTCACCATTTCTATTCAACACAGTACTGGAAGACCTAACCTCAACAATCAGACAACAAATAAATAAGGCATACAAATTGGTAACAAAGAAGTAAAACTTACACTATTTGCAGATGACATGATACTATATGTAGAAACAAAAGACTCCACCAAAAATCTGCTAGAACTGATAAATGAATTCAGTAAAGCTGCAGTATAGAAAATCAACGTGCAGTAATCTGTTGTATGTCTCTACACCAATAATGAAGCAGAAGAAAGAGAAGTTAAGACAACAATCCTGTTTACAACTGCACCAAAAATAATAAGATACCTAGGAACAAACCTAACCCAAAAGGTGAAATAATCTGTACTCTGAAAGCTATTAAAATATTGATGAATGAAATTGAAAACAACAGAAAGAAGTGGAAAGATATTCCATGCTGCTGGATAGGAAGAACAAATATTGTTAAAATGTCTGTCCTACCCAAAGCAATCTACAGATTTAATGCTACTCCTATCAAAATACCGACAGCATTTTTCACAGAACTAGAATAAACATTCTAAAATTTGTATGGAACCACAAAAGACCCTGGCTAGCCAAAGCAACCTTGGGGTGGGGGGGGAAGAAAAAAAAACACAGTTGAAGGCATCATAATTCCAGACTTCAAGTTATGTCACAAGCTGTAGTGATGAAAACAGTACAATACTGGCACAAAAATAGACACATAGATCAATATAACAGAATAGAAAACCTAGAAATAAACCCACAGTTGTGTGGTCAACTTATCTTTGACAAGGTAGGAAAGAATATCCAATGGGAAAAAGATGGTCTCTTCAACTAATGATGTTGGGAAAACTGGACTACTTTCTCTTTTTTTTAATTTTTTTTTAAAGTTTATTTTTGAGAGAGAGCATGAGTGGGGGTGGGGGAAGAGAGAAATGGACAGAGAGAGAGGAGAGAGAGAGAGAGAGAGAGAGAGAGAGAGAGAGAGAGAGAGAGAATGAGAATAAATCCCAAGCAGGCTCCACGCTTTCAGCACAGAGCCCAATATGGGGCTCAAACTCACAAAATCATGAGATCATGACCTGAGCCAAAGCCAAGAGTCAGGCCACCCAGGTGGCCCTGGACAACTTTCTTACACCATACACAAAAATAAATTCAAAATGTATTAAAGACCTAAATATGAGACCTTAAACTATAAAAATCCTAAAAGAGAGCAAAGGCAGTAATATCTTTGACATCAGCCACAGCAACTTTTTTCTAGATAGGTCTCCTAAGACAAGGGAAACAAAAGCAAAAATAAACTATTGGGACTACATCAAAACAAAAAGGTTCTGCACAGCAAAGGAAACAATTAACAAAACTAAAAGGCAACCTACAGAATGGGAGAAGGTATTTGCAGATGACATCTGATAAAGGATTAGTATCCAAAATAAATAACTTAGAAAACTCAACACCCAAAAGACAAATAATGCAGTTACAAAATGGACAGAAGACATGAACAGATACTTCCCCAAAGAAGACCTACAGATAGCCAACGGACACATGAAAAGATGTTCATCATCACTTACTATCAGGGAAATGTAAATCAAAACTACAATGAGATTATCACCTCACACCAGTCAGAATGGCTTAAATCAACAACACAAGAAACAATAGCTGTTGGTGAAAATGTGGAGAAAAAGCAACCCTCTTGCACTGTTGGTGGGAATGCAGACTGGTGCAGCCACTGTGGAAAACAGTACGGAAGTTCGTCAAAAAGTTAAAAATAGAACTACTTTAGGATACAGCAATGGCACTACTAGATATTTACCCAAGGAATATAGAAACACTAGAGGGAGGCATGCAGCCCTGTGTTTATTGCAGCATTATTTATTTATTTATTTATTTATTTATTTATTTATTTATTTATTTTTAATACATGAAATTTATTGTCAAATTGGTTTCCATACAACACCCAGTGCTCATCCCAAAAGGTGCCCTCCTCAATACCCATCACCCACCCTCTCCTCCCTCCCACCCCCCATCAACCATCAGTTTGTTCTCAGTTTTTAACAGTCTCTTATGCTTTGGCTCTCTCCCACTCTAACCTCTTTTTTTTTTTTTCCTTCCCCTCCCTCATGGGTTCCTGTTAAGTTTCTCAGGATCCACATAAGAGTGAAACCATATGGTATCTGTCTTTCTCTGTATGGCTTATTTCACTTAGCATCACACTCTCCAGTTCCATCCACGTTGGATTGCAGCATTATTTATAATAGCCAAGATATGGAAACAGCCCAAGTGTCCATCTACACAATGGAATATTATTCAGCCATAAAAACTATGAAATCTTGTCATTTACAATGAAATGGATGGAACTAGAGAGTATAATACTAAGTGAAATAAGTCAGAGAAAAGACAAATACCATATGATTTCACTCATATGTGGAATTTAAGAAACACAACAGATGAGCAAAGGGAAAAAAAAGAGAGACAATCCAAGAAACAGAATCCTAATTATAGAGAACAAGTTGATGGTTACAAGAAGGGAAGGAGGCAGAGGGTTAAGTTAAATAGGTTATGGGGATTAAGGAGTGCACATGTCGTGGTGAGCCTTGGGTGATGTATGGAATTGTTGAGTCACTATATAATACACCTGAAACTAACATAACATTGTATGTTAAGTCACTGGAATTAAAATAAAAACTTAAATTTAAAAAAAGAAAGTTTGCATGCATTGAGAATTTATTTACTATGGGACAGGCACCTTTCACTATACTTAATTCATCCTCACTACACCATTGAAGGTAGTACTATTCCCATTTGTGGCAGAATACACCAGGTCTTAAAATGTGAAACTGGAGTTTGAATCAGGGTCTTTCTAATCCCACATCCAGTGGTGTTTTTACCAAATTATGCTGCTTCAATGAAGAGAATAATAGGATTTTCCCTTGGGCATTGAATCCCTGATAGTAGTCCCCTGGCATTACCGTACAACTGCATGGACTTTGCAGCTTCTGGAGGGGGAAGGTGTATCTCTCAGGGATTATGACTACTGCAGCAGCATAAAAACTTCATGCTCTTGGAGCTTCAGGTGGCTGATCAATGTGCTTGAAAAAAGAATTGCCTTTAAGAAATTGCTTCACTTCTAAGGGGTAATGATATAAGGGAAACATAGATTGTTAGAAAAGTGCAGGCAATTTCCATGCTCTATCATCCATAAGAATATGTTCCACCAGCAGCTCTAGAGTATGAGCTGTATTCTGACTGGGGACCTAATGTAGGCTATCTTGAATTTGATTGGCGTGAAAGCAGTAGCCATTAAGTCATTGATGATCATTTTAAATAACGTGTCCTACGATCTCGCGGTCCGTGAGTTCGAGCCCTGCGTCAGGCTCTGGGCTGATGGCTCAGAGCCTGGAGCCTGTTTCCGATTCTGTGTCTCCCTCTCTCTCTGCCCCTCCCCCGTTCATGCTCTGTCTCTCTCTGTCCCAAAAATAAAATTAAAACGTGGAAAAAAAATTTTTTTTTAAATAAATTAAAAAAAAAAATAACGTGTCCTAGAAATAGCTCAGAAAATCCTGACAGTGGGAAGGGCTAGTTAGGATCGTACCATCTGATACATATACATATTTCCTATATAACAAATTCAAATATAAATACCAGGTCATCCTAGTAGAGTGTTGCCTGTATCTTCTTATGCTGTTGTTCCTTTAACATGAAATGTAGTTGTAAGAATACTTAGAGCCTAATCAGAGGCACAGTACAGTATGGTGGTAAATAAATAATTATGTTTGTATGATGTTTGTAATGTGAGGATAATTAGGGGAAATAATAAGCAGGAAAAGAGAAACTTATCCTAGTATGGATTAAGAGAGTGAAATGATGCAGAAGATATAGACAGAGATGAGGAATATGCAATTTGTGGATTAAAAAAAATGAACTTTTACTTGGCTACAGTGTTTTTGTATAACTGGTCTTGAAAGTTGTTTCTCTTCTATAAATATATCCATCCATTTGTTCATTCAACAAATATATATTAATTGGCCATATGTACCTACGTAGGGGCTGGGAGTATTACAAAATAAAATACATAAAAGATCTGCCTCCATGGAGTTTGTATCCTAATTAAGTGAGAGGGGAAATAGACAAAAAACTAGATAATCCATGTTAGATGGCAAAAAAAGAAAGGTTTCCACCATTTAAAATAATACGGTCAGGGGGTGCCTGGGTGGCTCAGTCAGTTAAGTATCTGACTCAGGCTCAGGTCATGATCTCACAGTTCATGAGCCCTGCTTTGGGTGAGCCCTGCTTCTCTCTCTGTCTCTCTGTCTGTCTCTGTCTCTCTCTGCCCCTCGCTCGCCCCCTCTCTGTCTCAAAAATAAGTAAATAATATAGTCAGGGAAAGCTTTACAGGGAAGATGATACTGTAGTAAAGATCTGAAAGTTACTGACAAGGCAAGTAGATCCAACCAAAATAACAGACAGCTAAGGCAATTAGTGATTGGGTAATATTATAAAAAATTGTATTTGGTTTAAAATAAGCTAATACAAGATTAAGTTTATAGTAGTTTATAAAATCAGAATGATGGTTTGCCTTCATCTTGGTTTAAAATGCTGGCTACATTTTTATCAGGAAAATGTATTATAAGATCAGGGACACTTGGGTGGCTCAATCGGTTAAGCTTCCAACTTTGGCTCAGGTCATGATGTGGTCTCTGGGTGATGATGATGTGCCAGTGTAGGATTATCAGTTGTAACCATCGTCCCACTGTGGTAGGAGATATTGGTATTGGGAGAGACTGTGTATGTGTGGGGACAGGGAGTTTATGGGGAAATTTCTGTACCTTCATTTCAATTATGTTATGAATTTAAAACTACCCTGAAAAAATAAAGCCTTTAAAAATAAATAAATGAATGAATAAATAAGTGCTATTCTTTTTGCTTAAGAAATGATGAAGGAAGTGAGTTTAAGAACTCAAGGGCACTTGATGAGATCCCATCTGTATAAAAAATTAAAATCCTTTCTTTTCCTTTGTACTCTAAATATATGATTATGCATCAGATAGTCTGGAAGGATACACATCAAAATAAAATCGTGATTACACTTTATTCTTTATTTGCTTCCATAGTTCATGTTCATAAAATTGAGCATGAGCTATTTTTTATAATTTTTAAAATGTGATGTTTAAAAAGAAAAGAAACACTTTAAAATTTTTAAATGTTATTCTGAAATTAAAACATTTTAGAATGTACATATTAATCATAAATAACAAAGGTATTTGAAAAGCTGTTCCAAATTAAATGTGACATATAGAATGCTAAGATATAAATATATATTGTTTTATAGTCTCAAGGGAAAAAAATCTATGATGGAAGAACAGATGTTCATTGAATAGTTTATTTGATTTTAAATAATATGGAGTAATTGTAGGAGAAAGCAAAGTAACGAAAGCATTTTTTCACTGAAATATTTTTTATTCAACTGCTTCCAAATTAAACTGGTATTTTAGAATGAATAATTTTTTTAAAAATGTCAGCACTGAAGTTGAAATTCAAGGTGAAATATATATATGTTATATATTTAATATATATGTTATATATGTATAAATATATATTAACATTATATATGAATAACATATGTTACATATTATACATTAATATATACATATACATATATAATATATATTAATAACATATATTATATATTTAATATATATTTATAAACATATATTTATAATTTTTTAATGTTTATTTATTTTTGAGAGAGAGAGAGAATGCACATGTACATGAGGGAGGGGCAGAAAGAGAGGGAGATAGAATCCCAAGCAGGGTCTGCACTGTCAGCACAGAGCCTGACGTGGGACTTGAACTCACAAACCAGGAAATCGTGACATGAGCTGAAATCAAGACTTGGAGGCTTAACCAACTGAGCCACCCAGGCACCCCAACATGAATGTTTCTAAAGCTCTTAACAAATAGCTAAGGTAAAAAATGTTCCTTTTTTAGCATGATTTTGTGTAACACTGGCCCAATTGAGAAAACAAACAATGGGATGTGGCTTTTTAGTTATAAACACTACAAAAATTATTTTAATTTTTCGTAAGTTCAGTGAATTTCTCATAAAATACTTGGCAAATGAAAAAAAAAATTCTGGACTTTCCTAATAATTACTGACAGGATACATTTGAACAAATAAATATGGAAATTAAACAGTACTATCAAAATATGTTTATCCTTTCCCTAAGTTGTGTGTGTATGCTCAGTCATATAAACAAATGGGAACTCTGTCTGGTCCCCTTGGGTGGACTTTTACTCCCTAAGGTTCATATTCATCATCATATAAATCTTAGAATTGCATCCAAGAGGAAGCTTAACAATAATGATTATTTATTTTTGTAGGTTTTAAAGAAGCTAGAGTACCAGAGAAGACCTTTGAAGTGTGAAGAGATTTTCTGTAATTGAAACCAAAATGTCATTTATAGATCCTTATCAGCACATTATAGTAAGTCATTTACTGTTTATAAATCCTTTCTGGGAGGGAGGCAGATATATTTCTGTGCACGAGTATTGCTTCTATTGGCTAATAAAGTAAAGCTCTATGGCAACTCCTGGACTTTTCATGAAACTCATATAAACTACAAACTCCTATAACACATAATAAAAGTAACTCATTTTTTTTTTCACTGTAAGAGGTACTTGGAGGGGGGAAAAATACCAAAACATGTGTAACAGTACAGAACTTTCATGGAACAATAAAAAAATGTAGTTACCACTTAGCAACTATCAGTCTGTGTAAGTTCAACCCTTCACATGAATTGGTGGAGAGAAGAAAAAAGAATTATTGAACTGAAGGCTACATTCTGGTATGCTGTGCCAGGGTAATGCATTCTATACTTTCCCTTAGGTAGGTATAGTTAAACCAACTCTTGTATGAGTGGTTAATTATCAGGAAAGAGTTGAGTCATTTCAAATTTTAGTATGTATTTTCCAAACTCAGTTGGAAGTACTCACCTTCTCTTCTGATCAGAGAAACAAAGGAGCAATTGTTTTGCTGAATTCAACACTTGAGATCCAGTTAGGTTAGGTTTATATGGAGTAAAAATAGTTTTTATGGATTTTAAGGAATAATCCACAGCCTTATTATTACTTAAAATGAAGCACTGTTCTCTTACTCTACATCCTTCTCTAGCTACCATCCTCTCTCTCTTTCCCTGCCTGGGTAGCCGTGATTAACATATTACAGTTGTTTTCTAGTGCTTTCTTCTCCTCCATTCACAACCTGAATCATTAAAAACTGGACTCAGCTTTCTCACTTCACAAAAAGAAAAAAAAAATCCATCGAGGGCCTCTTTTGGCTCTGAATTCAATGGACTCTTCAGTACTCCCCCACCCGTACTGGTCATACTTTTTCTAAAACTCTTCTCAATTTTCTGTGGTTCTGTTTCCGATTTCCCTGGTTCTGTTTCCTATTTTCTTGCAATAGGTTCCTTCTTAGTTTTCTTTGCAAGCTGTTCTTCCTGTTGGAGTCTTTTTTTTTTCAATTGAGGGGTGACATAAATAAAGTGCATAAATCTTAACTGTTCAGCTTGATGGATATTAACCTATATATTCACTCATGAATATATAACCTATATATTCCACCATCATCCAGATAAAAATACACAGCATTAGAGGTAACCCAGAAGAGTTGTTCATGTCCTTTCCAGTCAATAAACCCCATAAAGGTAACCAATGTTTGACTTCTATTACCACAGATAAGTTTTGCCTGTTTTTGACCTTCATATAGATACCTGCATTCAACGTTATATCTGTGAGATTCATTCATGTTGTTGTGAGCAGCAGAATTCCACACTTTCACACTTCACATTTCAATTTCCACACTTTCACGTTTCAATTTTCATATCTGAATATACTAAAGACTATCTAGTCTCCTGATAACCATCATCCCCTCACTGAATGGTAGCAGTGCCTCTACTGTAAATCAAGCAGCCATATGTGTGTGGCTTGATTTCTATTCTGTTCTATTGGTCTATTAGTCTTTGTTATATAATACCAGTTATATGTCCATCTGAATTTCTGTAGCTTTGAAATGTGTCTTCTGTATGATAGTGTAAATCCTCCAACTTTTCTTCTTTAAGATTGCCGTGGCTATTATCAGTCTTCTGCATTTCCGCATAAATTTTGCAATCAGTTTGTCAGTTTACACACACACATACACACACACACACACACACACACACACACACCCACACCCACACACAAAACTGCTGGAATTTTTAATGGCACTGTAATGATTCTATAGACCAATGAAGGGAGGGATGGCATGATAACATTGTTGAGTCTTCCAACCCATTAATAACCCATGAATCTAATCCAGATGAATGTTATTTAGATTATCTTTAAGTCTCTCTGGAGTGTATTGTATTTTTCAGTAAAAAAACCTTTTATACTATCCCCACTTGCCTGCGGTTTCAGTGACCTGTGGTCAGCTTTTATACAGAAATAGATGATCCTCCGGATATATTGTCAAAAGGTCAGTAATAGCCTAACACTGTGTCACAAAGCCTGTGTCATTCACCTCACTTCATCTCATCACGTAGGCATTTTATCATCTCACAAGATCACGGGAGGGTGAGTCCAATACAAGACATTTTGAGAGAGAGAGCACATTCACATAACTTTTATTACGGTTTATTGTTATTTTGTTCCATTTTATTATCGGTTATTGTTAATCTCTTACTGCATCTAATCTATAAACAAACTTTATCATACAGACATATGTTTAAGAAAAAAAACAGTATATAGAGAGTTTGTACTATCCATGGTTTCAGGCATCCATGGCTGGAGTGGGAGGTGGGGGGTGGGATGGGGATGTGGGGTTGCTTGGAATGTATCCCCTGTGGGTAAAGAGTATCGTCCAAGTAGTTGTTGCATTTATATCAAAATGGAATCAATTTTTGTAGATCCAGTGAACTTACTGAATTTCTTTATCAATGTTCCATATACAACAGTATATTCCATTTTAAAACTTTTGCTTTATGAATTATGAAGATATGTTATTAGTTCATATAACTTCTGAATGTATATATTTCTGTCTAATTGATGCTTTATCATTAGGTCCTTTTTTTATCTCTAATAATAACTTGTTCTAAATTTTACTTTGTCTTTTATTAATTTGAACCCTCTGGTTTCTTTGATTAGTGTGTGCATCTTTTTTACTTGCAATTTATATTTTTCCTTATATTTAAAGTGTAGTGTTTGTAAAAGGCATACAGTGTTTAAAATGAGATGATTGATTCAAAGACTCATGAAAATAAAATACAATCATAAAATGAGATGATCTTTGTTTTCTGAAATAGTCTCCTACTTTCCCAATTCTGATTTTCTATAGATGCATTTCAACAATGAAGGTAGGTTCCTTTTGTTATTTTTCATACTAATTGAGTTTTTATATCTTATGCACAGATTAATGTTTCTCACCTTACCATTTCAAGAGTGGTGGGTAATTTCTATCCCTTTCAGAGAATTTAACCAAAGTGTTCACTCTTCAACTTAAACATGAAATTTGGCACTAGAGACTGAAAACGAAGAAGGAAGATAAGGTTAAAGTCTATAACCCTGAGCTTGAGACAAAAACCAACAATAATTATGAATCCTAACATTTGGATTTTCAATTCATTCTACCTCTAAATCTATCGCAGTTTTTTTTTTTTTTCTGAGCACTTATTATTTATTGAATGCCCATTGTGTACCACTCCCTGTCAGTTGTCACTAGGCACTGGGGATGCAAAAGTGAATCAAACAGAGTCCCTGAACTGAGCTTACCCAAACATTTATTTACACGCTAACCATAAAATTTAGGAAGGGCTCTGAGGGGCGCCTGGGTGGCTCAGTCGGTTAAGTGGCTGACTTCCGCTCAGGTCATGATCTCGCGGTCCGTGAGTTCGAGCCCCGCGTCCGGCTCTGTGCTGACAGCTCAGAGCCTGGAGCCTGTTTCAGATTCTGTCTCCCTCTCTCTCTGCCCCTCCCCTGTTCATGCTCTATCTCTCTCTGTCTCAAAAATAAATAAATGTTGAAAAAAAATTAAAAAAAAAATAGAAAGGGCTCTGATAAGAGACAATGACAATAACTAAAAAAATAAATAAAAAACTAATAAAACTAATAACTCTGGGAATAACTAATAATTGGAATCCTTCTGAAATTCCTAGAGGGAGTGACACAGACCTGAAAGTTTAGTAGAAGTTAAGTGAAGAGGGAGAAAATTACTTTTCTGGATTGGAAAAAACAAATATGAGGTAGTGTGGCGATGAAAAAGTTCATTTAAGGAAGTGAAAGAAGTTCAGTACGGTTGGAGTGTACTACATTTCAGAGAACATTGTTATTTCAAATGACCTTCACTCTTCTACCTAATCTGACCAGGCTTTATTACTGAGCGTCATACAGTCCTCACCTGTCTCTTGTCAGATGACCTGTGAACTGGCCATTTAGTTTCTTCTTCTTCTTTTTTTAAATGTTTATTTATTTTTTGAGAGAGAGGGAGGGAGAGAGAGAGAGTGGGGGTGGGCAGGGGCAGAGAGAGTGGGAGACAGAGAATCCAAAGCAGGCTCTGCCCTGTCAGCTCAGAACTTGATGCGGGGCTCGAACTCAAGATCTGTGAAATCATGACCTGAGCTGAAGTCAGATTATTAACCAAACTGAGCCATGCAGGCACACCTAGTTTCTTCTTTTAACATGGCAGAGTATATTTAAAAATAAAACTGCATCTAGATATTTTAAAACTCATTGCTGTCATCCTTTCTCTCATTTTAACAGTAGCTAAATACTTAGGCCATAGTCATTACCTATGTGGCATTTCATATGATGAAGCATGCAAACCACATACCTGTATCACAGTTTTCATGACCTTTCCCAGCTTCAGAGTGGGACAGTTAATTACTATTCCAACTTATATCCCCTTTACAGGAAGAGGATCCCAAGTGCTTTATAATTTTGTTCTTTCTTCTTGTTCTTTCTGTGTATGTATGAAAAAGACTGCGTGTGTATGTGTGTGTGTCTGTGTAAATTGTTTCAGTGACAAAATTCCCTGCTCTAGTTTTCGAGATACTTTTCAAAATATGTAAATGGGTATACTCAACACAGAACAATTTTAGTAAAAAGGAAAGATGGGGAAAATTAAGTCAGCTAACTTGTAATGAGTGGTGTCAGACAGGCTAACACAGTTTTGGCTGCCTCAAGGCACAGAAGATTGGCCTTATTTTCACCACCCCTGTGATGCAGTGGCATGTTGGAGAATCCCGTAGGCTGATGCAGCAATTGACAGCCAGCAAGTTTTCTTGCTTCCCATAGTGCTGGCTTTTAAGAACTTGGTAGAAAATGGAGTGATAAACCTATGGCAGAATTCAGTTTCCATATGTTTACAGTTGTGAGATTCTTTCCAACCTGAAGGATGTTTGTGTCTCCAGGATTTATTAAAATTCTTTTGGACCAAGGAGACCAATTTTATAAGAATAGATCAAGTATAAAAGATTTATAAAAATTTCCAGCTTTTTACTCTGAAAATGAGTCATTTCCTGGAATGAAAAAGAATCCACAGTTCTTCCCACCACCTATTAGCAATGGGGGGCCACTGTCCCACTTCCACAGAACCTAAGGTTGTCCTCCCATGAGAGACAGTCAACCACATGGGTATGCTAGCATGACTGACTGCCTGCTAAATGCAGGAAGCTTTGAAAAACATTATTGTGGGATGACTGGAAATTTTACCAAGAAAGTGGAAAGCTATTATTCTCGATTATTATGGTAACATTGTGGGGGGAGCTGGGTAAGTTGTCAAAGAACTAGTATTCTACTGCTGGTTCCTGTCTTTAGTTACGTGCTCATGAGCACCTCAACTGAGTTTTAGCCGCTTCGTGTGGAAAACAGTATGAATGGTACCTGCTGTGTCTGCCTCACAGGGCTTTTATAAATAGTAAGTTGATATGTGTACAAAGTATTCTCTAGACACAGTAAAGACAGGCATTTCCAGCCAAGGGACTTCAGAAGGTAAGATACTGCTACTGAGAAATCAAAAATATAAAGGTGGCAAAATTCCTATTGTAAAAGCCTAGCACTGGGCAAAACTAATAGTTTTTATGGCAAATAGCATATTTTGTGTATGTGAGCACTACCAAGTTCTAGAAAAGTGAAAAAAGGATGGGTAGCGATAAGCTTCTAATCTTTCCCTGATACCAGTCATTCCCTATGGTGCAGTCTCTGGCAGTTTCAACTTAAAACAGGGGGGTGGGTGGTTTACTAGGGTACTCATCCTGCTCAGTGCTCTGCTTAGTCTCAGCCTCCTCCTCTCTGGATCAGCAAATGCCCCTGTGGCAAAACCATGCTTACCTCTCTGGTTTGCTGTGCTCTTTGACTTTTGATCTCCCTCCTGGTAGTTAAGGCCTTTCTATATTGTTAGTTCTTTGTTACTGTATTAGTCAGTGTTCTCCAGAGAAACAGAATCGATAGGACATAGAGTCTGGATTTAGCTTGTAAACAAAAGAAATTTATTGCTCAGAGTTCTGGCGGCTGCAAAGTCCAAGATTGAGGAGCCAGCGTGGCTGCATTTGGTGAGGACCCTCTTCCTGGTTTGTAGCCACTCCGTCCTCAATAAGGTAGAAGAGGCAAGGAATCTGTCTAGATTCTCTTTCATAAAGACGCTAATCCATTCATGAGAGTTCCTTATACCTCCCAAAGCTCCCATCTCCTAATCTTTGAGGGGTTAAGATTTCAGCAAATGAATTTTGGGGGACACAAATATTCAGACCATAGCAGATAGATCTAGATATGGAGATTTATTTTGAGGAATTGTGTCATGTGGTTATGGAGGCCGTGAAGTCAGCCATTCTGCCATCTGCAAACTGGAGACCCAGGAAAGATGGGGGTTTAATTCAGTCCAGTTCTGGAGGCTGGAGAACTCAGGGGGCTAATGGTATAAATAGCAGTCTAAGGTCAGGAGAAGATAAAATGAGGGGTTTCAGCTCAAGCAGTGAAACTCGGAGAAAAGAGGCATATTCCTCTTTTTGTTTTGTTCAGGCCCCCAACAGATTGGATGATGCCAACCCACCCTGGGAGAAAGCAATCTACTTTTCTGAGTCCCCTGATTCAAATGATAATGTAATTTGGAAACACCCTAACACACACACACACCCAGAAGTAATGTTTAATCTGAATACCCCAACGTCAGTCACAGTTACTTTTAGGAAAACCTTTACCCGCTTTGTAAAACCTTATCCAGTTTTCAGTTATTTTCTGTGGGAAGTGGTAATCCGGATTGTTTAATCTGCCATTATCACAAGTGGAGTTCCCCATTACTTGAAATTGGTAGTGCTTCTGCATAATCCCCAGAAGAGAAAGTGTGATCTTGACAGAGTTTTGCAGATGGCTAAATTATCCCTCCAACTTGACATTCGATATTGCTCTATGTGAAATTCTAATGTTGGAGTCTGGATTTGTTTCAGGGGACCCTTGACAAATCCCATGTCATTGGTGAAATAATTGCCATTTTACAGATGAGGAAACCAAGGCAGGAAAAACTGAGAAAAGATAAGGCAATTTATTGTAAATACCCTTTTGGCTTAGGTTTATATTGTTTAGTTATGAATCTTTTACTGCTTAATGACAAAGACACAGTAAGACCAAGAGAAGGTTTTTAAGAAGTCCCTTAAAATAAAGATAATAAAATAAAGTCCCTAAAAATAAAATAAAAATAAAATTACCCCAAATGGCATCTGTAAATATATCTACACTTTCAAATGTTTGGATCTACTAGAGTTCGTGTACACATCTGAAGATCATCCACGCAAAGACACCTTAGATTTGAATGAACACGACATATTACCTAGATCAGTAATTCTAAACCAGATAAGTATTTCTGCCACCCAAAACATCTTTAAGAATGGGGAAACCTTTTCAAGTTTTCAAGCAGATGGTGCTTCATGTGTTCTAAAGAGCCTCTCCAGGAGAAGGAGGGGCACCTGGGTGGCTCAGTCAGTTAAGCGTCCCACTCTGTTTCAGCTCAGGTCATGATCTCATGGTTTGTGAGCTGGAGCCCTGCTTTGGACTCTGCACTGACAGTGTGGAGCCTGCTTGGGATCCTTTCTTTCCCCCTCTCTCTGTCACTTCTCTGCTCACACACTCTCTCTCTCTCTCTCAAAATAAATAAACTTTTAAACAGATAAAAAAAATAAAGAGCCCCTCCAGGAGAATCAAGGTGTACCTCTCTACCTCATGGGCCTTAGCTCAGCCATCATTACTCCAAGACCAGTGTGCGTTTCTTCAGGGGTATTGAAGTAGGAAAAAACCTGATGTTAAAAAAATTGTGTGTGTGTGTGGTTCTGTAGCTACTTAATTACCCATTGGACCAGAATCTATATCTGAATTAAAATTCAGGTGCTAAAGATTCGGGTGACTGATTCATTTTAGGTATTTTGAAGATGTTATAGTCACTATAAATTTATGGTGAATGTGGCATTAAGTGAGTATTTTAGATGTAAGCTGTCACCATCAAATTTTTTTTAGACTGGTTTTCTGCTAGAACAGTCTCAGTAATCCCAATTAAATAGGACTTAAAATCTTCTAACATCAGTGAAAACAAACCCTGTATCATACTTCAATTTTTAAACATATATATGCATATTTATTATGGTATAATATGTTATTACTGTATTTGATATATACATACATATTGTGTAAGTGGAAAGTTTCTTGTTGATGAGGGAGAAAAAACTCAAATCAGATTTCTGATTATGATTTTCTTTTAATGAAGAAAAATCTAACTCCGCTAGAACTAACAAATTCTGTTGACAAATTGGGTGTTTGGGGCATTAGGATAATTTGTGCACATAGCAATCCATGACTGAGAATTCTGAGAGTTTAGATAGAATTGTAGGTTGTAAATAGTTAAACTGGTCACTCTTAAAAAATGTGAGAGAGTAGTAGTAACACAATGCCTGTGCCTCTCAAATACATCAGAATGAAACTCCACACCAGGAAGTGAAACCAAGAATAGGTATCTTATCTAAAACACTATCCTAACTCTTAGATGGCATCAATGCAGCAATTCTTTTAAAAACATTTCTGAGATCTGTTTGAAATTGCCTGTTGCTGATTGTGGTGATGACAATCTCTGGGTTCGGTAATGAGATTCCGCAGTCTTTATCATACCAACAGTCTTTGGTTTTAGTTTAACTTAAAGTTAAGCAATGACAGTTGAGTAGAGAAAGAAAACTATTTGCATGCAGAATGTAACTTCTCTTCCATCAGATTTGTTTTATGATTATTTCTTCGGTTCTTTATAACAGTAGAACTTTCAACAGATTAGAACAATCATCAAATCGACTTTTTACAAACTGGTTCTTGTTTCCAATGCCCATTTTAGTTACAGTTGTTAATATAATTCTCCAGAATGAATTTAATACAGTAGCTATTTTCATAATGACCGGGAAATCGTGAGACGATAAAGGGTCATGATTTTCACGATGGAAAAGATTAGGGATGAAAAAGACACTCAAAGTAAGGTAATCCAAGACCTGAAGGCAAAGCTTAATCTTGGTGGCTGAGTCAGTGTATTGAGCTTATATTTGACATCTCAATTGAAATATGGCATCTCTTTTTGCCAACTACCAACTCAGCATTGTGCTGAGTCATCAGTTTCCTCCAGGGAACACTGGTTGTGGATTCAATAATATCATTTCCTCTGGCACCACCCCTGAGACATAACCAAAAGTCTCCTATCCAAGTCGGAAGCTAGTCTAGTCCATACTAGTTTGAAATTATAACTGATATTGGTCCCGGGATGTTTCAAAGAATTATCAAAAGGTATTTGGATTTGATTAAAACTAAACATTTTTCTCAAAGAATTTGTATTTACTTTACAGATATTATAATCTTTACAGCTCTTATAAGGAGATGGGCATGATTTTGACACTCATGTTTTGAAAATAACTTACAGGTGATCTGAAGATTTATTGTGTTTCTGAAATTAACTTATAAGAACCAAGAAATGGTTGATTTGTCCCCTATTTCCTATGAATGGTTTGCAAGTATTTCATTCATTATAGTTAAGACAGAATTGAGGCTAATGGAAATAAAAGCAGATTAAAACAGCTGAATGATACAGGAAATAACTCAGTTACTAGAGGAACATCAGATCAACTACAGGTATACCAGACAGACTAGATGATAACTGTACCACTTTAATAAATGAAAACAGCCTTTTTCACTAAAGGTGTGGGTATTTGGTATTATTCTCTGTGTAAGTGAAGGAATGTACAAAGAGTGAAGACATTGGGGACAGCAAGAATGGAGTCTAATTCAAGTTTAACTTTTCCTATCTATGAGATACTGGGAAATTATTTAACCTCTCAGAATCTCACTTTAGTTATATATAAATATAAATAAAACCTATTTTCTTTATCAGGTTGAGAAAGTTCCCATCTATTCTTTGATTGCTGAGAGTTTTTATCCTAAATAGGTGTTGAATTTTGTCAAATGATTTCTTTGCGCTGTTGATATGATCATGTTATTTTTCTTGTTTCGCCTGTTTATGTAATGGACTACATTATTTGGTTTTTGAATGCTAAACCAGCCTTGCATACCTATGGTAAATCCCACTTGCTTGTGGTTATATTTCCTTGTATATATTATTGGATTCTATTTGCTAATAATTTGTTGAGAACTTTTTCATCTATGTTTATGATAGATACTGGTTGGTAGTGGGTTTATATTTTTTCCTTGTAATGTCTGTGTCTGGTTTGTTATCAAGGTAATGCTGGCTTCATAAAATGAGTTAGGCACTATATCTTCTGCTTCTGTCTTCTGGAAGAGACTGGAGAGTATTGGTGTAATTTCTTCCTTAAGTGTTTAGTAGAATTACCAGTGAATCCATCTGGGCCTGGTGCTTTCTGTTTTGGAAGGTTAGGTACTGATTCAATTTATTTATATATATAGGCCTATTCAGCTTGTCTGTTTCCATTTGTGTGAGTTTTGGTAGATTATGTCTTTCAAGGAACTGGTCCATTTCATCTAGGTTATTAAATTGTGGGCTTGGAGTTGTTCATAGTATTCCTTTATTATCTTTTTAATGTCCATAGAATCTGGAGTGAACTTCCCTCATTCATTTATGATATTTATAATTTGTGCTCTCTTTTTTTTCTTATGTAGCCTGGCTTATCAATTTTGTTACTCTTTTCACAGAACCAACTTTTAGTGTCAATGATTTTCTTTGTTGATTTTCCATTTTCAATTTTATTCATTCCTGCTCTAATTTTTACTGTTTCTTCTGCTTACTTTGGACTTAATTTTCTAGTAGACACTTAGGTGATTGATTTTAGATCTTTCTTTTTTCATATATGCATATCATGAAATAAAATTTGAAATATATGTATATATGAAATAATATGTATGTCAAAATACATATTATTTCATTTCCCTCTAAGCACTACTTTTGCTGCATCCCCCAAATTTTGATAAGTTGTAGTTTCATTTTCATTTAGTTCCAAATATTTAAAAATCTCTCTTGAGACTTCTTCTTTGGCATATGTGTTATTTAAAAGTGAGTTATTTAATCTCCAAGTACTTTGTGATTTTCCAGATGTCATTCAGTTTTGATTGCCAGTTTAATTCAATTGTGGTCTGAGAGTATGTATCGTATGATTGTTCAACATGAGCTTACGAATGTGTATTCTGATGTTGGATGAAGTAGCCCATAATGTCAATTATATCTAGTTGACTGATGGTGCTGTTGAGTTCCAACGTGTCCTTACTAATTTGCTGCCTGATGGTTCTATTTCTGATAGAGGGGTATTGAAGTCTCTAACTAATACAGTGAAGTTTTTTTTTTTTTTTTTTTTTTTTTTTTGGTGGGGTCAGTGTGTGTTATTTTCAGTTGTATAGGGCAACACACTTTTTTTTTTTACAAGCATTCATTTAATTTATAATTGATAATTTCATTTATACAGAATAAAACTTTGACTACTCAGGCACCTCTGGCTATAGAAGATATTTCTCTTCAATAATAAACTTGAGTAAGAATTATCTTGAAAGATTTTATATGCTTCTCTGCCTTTTTAAATAAAGTATGCTCATCATTCAGGACTTCACCTCTTCCTGATGCTACATTACAAATCTGAACATAAATTATTCTATTGAGAGAGTGATATCTTCAGAAACTGTTGAATGTTATATAACTTTTGGTTCTATATCTCACTACTGCTGGTCCTATATATGAATCTGTTTTATAGTTTTTTCTACCTCCTCGATTTTAGACTGTCATTACTCATTTTTCAGTATTGCCAGTATCTTACCTTTTTAAAATCAATTATGGACTTTTTAAAGTGTTAAGCAAGTCTGTTTAAAGTCAGGAAAGATAAGAGTAGCTTATAAGTGTGTGCTTCTTCTAAGATGAAACAAGCTTGAGCTTCAGATAAAGATTTTGTAATCTTTCCAGTTGCTCAGAGAACTTAGTGAATTCCTGCTTCCTTACTCTGTTTTGGTTGATAGAGTTGTTTAGTGACTACTTTCAAGTTAGGTGAAGTATTTAATAATCTTCAACCAGTTATTATTTATTATGTGCATACAAGCTATTGGGCTAATAGAAAATTTTAACATCGTTACATATGGTTTATAACAAATGCATTAAAATTAACATAAGTAGTTTTCCAGTCATTGCCTTGGATCCAAAAGATTTTTAAAACTGCTCTGGAAATGTCTTGCCAAAGAAAACTTTCATTGAACAGTAACAATAAAAGCAAACAAATCTGAATAATGCAAACATCTTGCTCTGACTTTGCCTCTCTAAGCCAGGGCTTCCTCATCATTCAGTACAAAGCCTGATTGTCTTCCTAGAAGGCTTGCAGTCCTGATTTACATTTTCCCTCAAGCTTGGTAAACCTGACAGCAGAAAAGTTCCAGCAGTCAAGTTGTAGTGACATTTTTTAAAGCATGATCTAAACTTCTCAATAATTCTGTGGTGGGAGAGAGGAGAGAGAGAATCGAATAAGGAGCAGCCCTGGGATCAAAGGATGTTTCTGGTATGAATGTTACTTCCCTTCACCCTGAATGTTTTCAACCAGTCTCAAGGAAACAACGAGCATAGTTTGCTTGGATCCTATCTTGGAAGCTAATTTGTAATTTACTATTATTTGTTTCCAGGTGGAGCACCAGTATTCCCACAAGTTCACAGTAGTGGTGTTACGTGCCACCAAAGTGACAAAGGGGGCCTTCGGTGACATGCGTAAGTGTCCTTATTTGCTTTTCTGTTGAAAATGCATAACCTAGTTGCTCCAGCCCTCTGACAAGCCAGGGGCTCCCTCTCTTTCAGATGTGGTTATCTTTGTCTAGATCTTTGAATGATAACATTTCCAACAGTGCTCTGATGCTCTGCTTTCTGTTGGAATAGTGTTTTGTCTTGACTTTACATTAATTGAGAGTACTTGGAGTCAGAAAAAATGACTTTCTTATGACATCCAGATTTTTGGAATTAAAATAAATTCTATTTAATTCTATTTTGAAAAGAGTGCTGAGTGAAGACTTTGAACAAGCTGCCCCTGAGGCATTGTGCCTATAGGATTAAAAAAATGCAGTTTCTCTAGTTCTTATGCCCGTAAATGTGTTTATTATGTGTGAAAATAGCTAAAGGAACTGGTGTAGCACAGCTTCCAACAACGCGAACCGCAGCCTGAGGATAATGTTGAATGAACTTGCTTGCGGTATCCTTTCCCCATGCTTGGAAAAAGCCATTTTCCGAGTTCATCTCACCACTCAAAAGGCTGGGGGTTATGGGGGTAGAAATACAAAGAAAGATGGATAAGGATTATGATGATGAATTTGGTAAAGTTTTAGATGATTGCTAAAATATGGGAACAGGCGATTTACCTCTCAGAACGGGATTTGGAGAAAGAATGGAGATTATAATTTGTCAAGCTGGGAAGCAGGCAGGGAAGGCTGCCTTGCCCAGTGATGTTGAAACTGGTACTTGGAGGAAGAAAATCTTGGCGAGGAGAGTGAGAAGTCCCAGGCTGAGCAAGTAGAGTTTTTGAAAGCGAGAGAACAGAGTGCTTATGAGGAACTAGAAGAGATCCAGTGTTGTTAGAGAATAGACAGCAAAGGGGAAGGGGGACCAACACTAATATAACAAAGGCTGAGGTTGAGATTTCATCAGAAATACAATGGGAAAAATTTGATGGCATTTTTGTCATAAATCACAAATTGAATTTTCATTCTAAAAAATGTTTGTTCTGGGGACGCCTGGGTGGCTCAGAGGGTTAAGCGTCCAACTCTTATTTTCAGCTCAGGTCATGATCTCACAGTTTCATGAGTTCAAGCCCTGCATTGGGCTCTGCACTGACAACGTGAAGCCTGCTTGGGATTCTCTCTCTCTCCCTTTCTCTCTGCTCCTTCCCTGCTCACGTGTTGTCTCTGTCTCTCTCAAGATAAATAAATAAACTTAAAAACATTTTTTAAAATGTCTGTTCTGGCCATATTGTGTTAAATATATTGGAAGCAAATGTGGGGTATACTTTATATTTTTAAGGATAAAAAATATGATAACGGATGCAAGAATAAAAATTAGCTGCTTGAAATCATGCTGAAAATGGGCCAGTAGAGAAAAGTTAAATACTATGGGAAAAAAAAGTGAGCTCAGTGCCCAAGCCTTCAGCAAATGAAAAGAGGTGTCCAGGAAGTGGACAGGACACCTGCGTGGCTCAGTCAGTTGAGTGTTCGACTCTTGGTTTCAGCTCAGGTCATGATCTCACAGTTTTGTGAGTTCAAGCCCCTGCATCGGGCTCTGCACTGCTTACTTGGGATTCTGTCTCCCTCTCATGCTCTCTGCCGCACCCCCACTCACGCTGTCTCTATCTCTCTCAAATAAATCAACCTTTTTAAAAAATATTTTCTTAAAAAGTCAGAAGTAAAGTGGGAAACAATGTAGAATCTAATGGCAAGAGTTTTAGATGAGCAGTAGTTTTCATGAGAGATGAGAATACAAGGATAATTTCTTTCACTCTCATCTGGACCAGGGATCTATACTCTAAATTGCATCTTATACTTCAATCCAACCCATTTAACCACTCCTTGGTCAATGTTCTTCTGAAGTTATTCTCATTTTGCTTTTTACAATTCTCTGCATTTTCATCATTTAAATGAGAGTTCCCTGGAAGAAAGAGCCACGTCAGAAACCCTTTTTAAAAACTGGTATATCCCCCATGACCTTGAGAAAAGGCACAGGCTTTAAAATTCAAGAGGTCGATTGTTAGATAAGCTCTCCTTAATTCCCTTGAAGCCTAGGTCAGTAACTTGCCAGGCATGCAAGTTACTAACCTAATTTGACTTTAAAAAAATATAGTTATGTCTTATACAAAGCAGCAACAATGCTTTCTTATAGCGCTGAACTCTGTCATTCAGGTACAACAGGTGTTACTGTGGTTAAGACGAGCCCACACAGCAGTTCAAACTCTATACTCTGTGAGTCACCTTCAGCTGGTATGGATCTGATTTTCTAGCTACTTCCCCCAGAGGCACAGGTATTTGGGCTATCATTATTTATTAGGATTAAGCCAGGGGAGATAGTGGTGTATGTAGCAGGTGTCATTTTAAACCTATGTGAGTTGACATTAATAATAATACTTATATATAAACATGAGATATTAACTCGTGAAACAGGGAACAGGTTCATTTTGGATCCTCACAGTGTACACAACACAGTTTAGACCCTTGGTCTCTAGAAGCTTCCTTTTGAAAATGAAGGACCCATGGAAGGAATAGCCACTGGAGATTAATCACTATAGGGGAAAGGACAGTGTCATGACATTCTGGTGAACTTTTTATTCAGCATTTGTATTTTGATTTTGTTTCATTTGAGTTGTTACATAATTTCTTGGAGGAGGGGCAATTGTTGCTAACCCTTTATATCACCTTAATGAGCTTATAGAAAGTCAGGATAAGAAGAAGTCGGGATAAGAAGAAGAAAGTCAGGATAAGAAGAGATAAGAAGGAAGAACAAGAGAAAGTCTTAGAGAAACAAATTCAGTGAGAAGGTTAGCATAAAAAAGTGAAGGGTTGCAATACATCGCCAAGCACTTTATTTCTGAGAAGTTGTAGGAGATTATTACAGTGAGAAAAGGTATTGGCATTAGCTGTCACTTTCCTCAGAGGAGTTCTGATGATATTGCGTGGTGGTGAGCTTGATCAATACAAATTACCAAGTAAACTGAATTTGGATTCTTTGTATATAGACTCTCTCTCAATATGACAAAGATAAAACTACAAAAAATGCCCTAAGATCTGTGAAGACTATGATAGCAGAAACCTACACCCTCTTCTGTTGTTGATATTGTCTGCATTTATTTAAGAAGGCAAATTTCCATAAAATTTTACATGTTGATAAAGAAGAATGACAGATTACTACTGGGTTTTTTGGTTTTGCCTGAGTATGTGGGGGCTTTCTCAAGGGTTCCACAAAAAAATCAAATGGTTGATTCCTGGTAAAATGCCTATATCTGCCTTTTTCTTTTTTCTTTCTTTTTTTTTTTGAGATAATACTAAGATTATATCTATTTTTTTATTTTGTCCCTTGATAAATCATCTTTTTCTAATTATCTCCATTTAAAAATATCATGTAATGTTGTCAAAACATCATAATAAAATTAGCAGCACCCCATGAGCTGTCTTTTGAGGGGTCAGAGTTGACATTTTAATCATAACATCTCACTCATTTCGTTGTTTTTACCTAAGGGCCTGGGCCAGCCAAGAGCAGGACAGCCCCTTCCCGGACCTGGTTGCTAATCTCAGTGTGCGAAATGTATCATTTATGCCTGTATCCCTGTGCCCACACTTCCGTGCATTCTTATTCTCACATCATATGAAGAGGTTGTTTGAAGTTCATAATTGCAACTGACTCACCATAGTCTTAGTTTTAAAATAAGTAGTTTGCCTTAATTTTGGCAATATTAATATAACTCTCACTTTTAAAGCTATAGTATAATATATATATATAATATATATATAATATATATGCAATACATATATATATGTAAGCATATTTATATATGTATGTATATATATGTACATATATATATGTAAGCATATATATATGTAAGCTTGCATATATGCAAGCATAATTCATTCTGGAAACATGCTTGTAATCCAAAGCACTTGTATATCAAAGCGAATTTCAAGAACCATTGGTTCCGTTGTGATCATGTGACGTTCGGCATCACGTACTCCTCGTATTGCAAGACATAGCTCTTTACCAAGTTAAAATGTACTTATGTTTGCTCATCCTGTGGAACACTCACAGAACAAGTTACTCACAGACCAGGCTTTATGGTATATTAAATATAACGTGTAGTCATGAGTATGTCAACACTGCAGCAGGTGCATGTGTTGGATGGGTATATATTAAACTCTGTGTTTTTTGTTGTTCCTTTCCTCTTCTAACAGAGGTTACACATTTGCAGAATGACTACAGTGACGATAAAATTTCAGTTGGTAATAGAGTTTTCTTTGTGCATGTGTGAAGTGAAACACACAGCCCTGGCCACAAACCTGATTTTAAAACCAAATGAAATGGCTGGCACAAATGTTTTAGCTACCTCCCTGAGTTTCTGCTCCTTTTAATGTTGGGGAAAACACAGATCAAATGTGATAATGGAGGCTAGTCTCAGACTTCATAACTGGATAGAGTCATGTTTCAGTCCCTAAGATGAAGTCAGAAAATGGATATGATAGTGTTTTTGAAACAATAAAATACTATACCAGTATTAGATATTTTTAATATCCTAATTATGCAAATATATTAATGATTCTTGTCTGGTCTCAACAGACACCGAACTCTTTCTCTTTACAGAATGAGCGTCACCAACGTTAGGGTTTCCAAAGACGGTTGTAGGATTGCAGATAGATCTACTTTCCTTAAGTATTCAGGAGAACACAGAGCTTAATTCCAACCTTTAAACTTTAAGAAAAAAATAAATATATTTGGGAGAATTATGAGCTCATTATGTTGAAACCAATTTTAATAAGATTGTATTGCTTCTATCTTAAGTTACTCTTTTTGAGTTTTCTTAACAACCTCAAGCTTTTATTTGCATAAAGTCTGTGTCTGTGGGTAAATGATGTTTTATTGTAGATAAACTCACAGCAAGATCTAAATCAAGTTCCTGATTTTTAAACAGCTGTGCCATTTGCAGGTCCAAGGCTGACCTAATCTCCCCAAGTAGTGCTTTTCAAACATTAATGTCCAAGTGAGTCACCCACGGTTCTTGTTGAAAGTGTGGATTCTGATTCAGTAAGTCTGGGAAAGGTTTCCCTCTTTCCTCCAGTCTTGTTCTCCCCAGCAGCAGCTCAATCCCCTCACCTCTAGGACCATCCAGAGGATTTAGCCTCTTCAAAGGACATGACCTGCAATGCATAGTGTTAATAATTCCCTGGGAAAGGAGCCTAGAACTCAACCTTCCTATTTGTAAGTGTTAGCCTGAGAGGCAGAGTGTTGGGTGCATACGTAGAGGAACGTTATCTGTTTAATTTTTTTGAGAATCTTCAGCAGCAGCAAGAGCAATGTAGAAATTACTATAAAAATATATTATCTCTGGTAGACCTTCGTGAATATCACAGTGATCAAAACCCTAGGAAACAGGCCAAATATATTTATGAAAGAGTATGGTCTCCAGAGGCAAAACACTACTCTCTCATCCCATGTTGTTGGGCAAGTTTCCTCTGTCTTCTTTTTTCACCATAGAGATGTTATGAGAATTCAATGCATTAACTAATGTGAAGTACTCATATGCCTGACACATAGTAAGACCTCAGTGATATTATCTATTATTGTTAAAATTATTTCAGATACCAACATAAGAAGACACTTCTTTCTTTCTTTCTTTCTTTCTTTCTTTCTTTCTTTCTTTCTTTCTTTCTTTCTTTTTCTTTCTTTCTTTCTTTCTTTCTTTCTTTCTTTCTCTCTCTCTCTCTCTCTTTTTTTTCTTTTCTTTCTTTCTTTCTTTCTTTCTTTCTTTCTTTCTTTCTTTCTTTCTTTCTTAAGATTTATTTATTTGTGAGAGAGAGAGTGCAAGCAGAGAAGGGGCAGAGGGAGAGGGGGACAGAGGATCCAAAGCGGGCTCTGCACTGACAGCAGCAAGCTCGATGCAGGGCTCGAACTCATGAACCCCGTGAGATCATGACCGGAGCCCAAGTCAGACACACAACCAACTGAGCCACCCAGGTGTCCCAAGAAGACATTTATTTCTTAAATATAATCTTTGTGTGAGCTAAAGAATATTCTTTTGGGATTGTCCATGCACTGGGATAATTTTTCAGTTTTTCACCTTGGAGACAAATTTCCATTGTGAGTTTCTGTGTTGAGCAAATTAACGGATCCTTCTTTTTTTCAGCTTAGAAGAAATAAATGGTAGAATGGCACTTCCGTTGTCTTCTCTGATGCACTTGGGCACAGTTCACTCCTGTGCACCTCTGCCAGCTGTCCAGACTTCTGTTTAACACTTGTCACATAGGCGTCTAACCATGTGTTTATAAAACTGTGGCCTGTATCTTATGTTTTAGAAAATAGGTGTTTAGCCTTGAGACTGGCAAGGTAGTAGTAAGATCTCAGAATTTTGGATGAAGGAATAGACAAATGATATTTGTAAATATGTGTAATTATACCTTTCTTCTTGGGTAGTGCCTTCTTTTTACCTCACTAAAGAGAGAAGCTTAAAAATAATTTTATACTCCATTTTTTTGTAGATTATAAATATCTGTTATTTCTATCCATAGCTATCTAGAATTTTCCTGGGTTTCAAGGTACATATATTTTATAACACCTTTGGATTAATCTAATAAACCTTTTCTTGGATTAATTATGGGGTTTCAAATATATATGTATATAAATAAATGGAACTGCTATTGGCCAAATATGTGTATTTTTTATGGAATCAAACATTTCCCTAGGCTTTAGCCCTTAAGTTATGATGAATGAGTTTCGGTTTACTAATATTTTTGGAATGTTTTTGAGTATCCACCCAAGATTTAAAAAATTCTGTGTATAACGAAACAATTTCCCAGTGGCCTCTTTATGGAAGATAATTTCAAGATGAATAAAGTGTTCCAGAACATGCCTATCTCTCATCTCTTATCTTGTATTTTCTACAAAGTTGAGAAATAGGTTGTGTTAGGAAAGAACTACTGTTCTTCATTCATTTAACTCATGTAGTTTATTAAATGGTTTTAGGAGGACAAATGGTTTTTGTCCTTCTAAACATTTAGGAGTCAAATGGTTTTAGGAGGACAGTTAGTCATTTTTTTCTCTATTTAAATGTCATTAGATTTCTGTGCGTGTGTGACTCGTATGTATATATTTGTGTTTAGGTCTGATGAGTACTGTAAATACTGTTCTATATATTTTGATAATATCAGTTGATCCTTGGGTAGATTTTCACCACATTTATTCAATAAGATTAACAGCATCTTCCAGTTGTATATTTGGTAGCAATGCTTTTGTGAGATAAGGAAAGCAGATTCCTATCAAAATGAAGAGTACGTCACCGGTACTAGTAGGGACATAATCCACATGTTCTCTCCTTTTTTTCAAGACTATCAGTGATAGAACCTTCTTAATTTAGTTTTTTATCACATATGTCTTGTACTTGAACTTCTTTGTCTTAAAATACTTTCATATTTTTCACAAAAATACTTCAACACGTTAATGTTCTACATGTTAAATATTTCAGCATGTTAATGTTTAACGAAGGGAAATCTTCATTCTAAAAACTTTTTGAAAACTGAGTGATATGCAGGCTTCTTTTCTTCTGCTAAGTAAATTCTCTTTGCCAAAAATCATACATCACCACTTCTGTATTGAAAATGTGTGATTAATATCTCATGGAGTAAAATTTAAAAAATAGTTAAATGTTTCTTAAGTTTCCTCAGAAAAGTATGCTCTTAAACTTTTTATGTCAAAGAGAATAATTCTGCTGCTCTAAAAGTTTGAGCATGTATGTGAAAACATTTATCATGTATGCTATTTTAGTATATTTTAATATTTTAAAATATTTCTTAAAAATAAAAATTCTATGACATAGTGATTGAAGTTAAGTTAAGTTAAACTCAGCCAAGGGATAGTCTGGGAGTTTTGTAAATTTCACTGACTCCTCATAAGTACTTTTCCGTTCTTACTCCCCATGATGCATCAATATATTTTTTATGAAATATTTTAGATAAAATTCTAGACAAATTTATTTTCAGTTGATATACAAGGTGAATCCAAATCTGCAGTTGCAAAATGAAATAACAGCTTGGAAATTTTAACTTTGGAGAACAAATGTTAAAAGAAATAGAACCCAGTGTTTTTTCCAGCAAGTCTCCATTATTCTTTTTTTCATTTTTATTTATTTTTGAGAGAGAGAGAGTGAGAAAATTGGGGAGCGGCAGAGAGGGAGACACAGAATCTGAAGCAGGCTCCGGGCTCTGAGCTGTCAGCACAGAGCCTGATGCAGGGCTCAAACCCATGAGCCATGAGATCATGAAAAGTTAAGATGCTTTGACTGAGCCACCCAGGCGCCCCAAGCAAGGCTCCATTATTAATGTCCTCATGAATAAATGTTGAGCATCTGCTATCTTGAGAAGTACAAAAAAAATAAACATAATATGTGTGGTAGATAACTTTATTCAGTGCCTATTTCATACGAGAGAGGAAGCATGGCTTAGAGATTGGAGCAAGGACTCTGGAACTGGCTTGCTTGAATTCAAATCTCCCTTCTATTTATTAACTCCATGATTTTGGGTAAGTTACTTAGTTTTCCTAAGCCTCAATTTCCTCAGTGGTTACATGGGGGTAACAATTATACCTTCCTCATAGGTTTTTTTTTTTTTTACAAGAATTAAATAAGATTATGAAGGATTTAGAAAGAGGCTTGATGCATAGTATACACAATATGTGTTAAATAAATAAGCAAAACTATTAAGTGGAGTTCATAGAACTTAACATACTGCATTTATTCGTTTTAGAAACCCTAGAACATATATGCTGTTTTTATTTTAATTTTACAGATACACAATTTTTTAAAAAGACATTAAGTAAATGTTCCCAAATCACACAGCTGTTAGGTTTTATGGCTAGAACTTAAATCTCTCTCACTCTGATGTTTACTTGTACAGTAGCTTTGCCTCTGAGCTTTGTATGGCCTAGATGATAAGATGAAACAGGTGTGAATAAGTCTGGAAAACCAACCCAAGAAGATATGCACTCAGTAATTGTGTGTTTAGGCTGTATGATGTTACTGATTTTGAAAAGTTCTGGCAATAAACTTCCCAGAAGACTTCACAGCTAGAATGGAGACGGATTTTATAACTTCAGTAGAATTTTAATTTGTTATTATTAAATACTTTTGATACTTCAGTTTAGAAAAAAAGTCATAAAAGGTCTTAAACATCAGGCTGGCATGGTATGTCTACGGGCATGGTATGTCTATTATTTAAGGAATCTGGCTATTTTTTAATGGTTTATGCTAGTGAATAAATGTCAGGTAGCAAGGATAATGCCTTGTTTGAGTATACTGACCCTAACCTGGGGGTCAGTTTTGCTGCACAGGGCACTTTGGGCAATATCTAGAGACATTTTTAGTTGTCACAATTGGGGGATCCCTTCTGGCATGTAGTGTGTAGAGGTCAGGGACAGCATCTCAGAGCAAAGAATTATCTGACCCAAAATACCAAGAGTGTCAAGGCTGAGAGTTCCTATTTTAATGAAAAATAAGAATTATTCTTGTATAGGGTAGAATGCACACATACAACTAAACCCATAGAACTAACATTAATAATATAAATAAATTAATGTGTTTTATAATAATATATAAGAATTTCTGGAGAATTACTCTTTCTCTCCTACCTAAACAAATGCCAAGAAACATTCTAAGTTCTAAATCTTTAAAAAATATTCCAAACATAGATGCTGATAACAAAGGTATTTTTGTTTCCTTCCAAGAAGTTATCATAGAGATTTAAGTAAAAAGGCAATGTAGGTAACAAGGAAAATTTCAGTTCTGTTGTAGATTGGCCTTTAGCTTGCTTTGGGTTGTTTTGCATTTATCTCTCTCTGTTTTCTTGTGAATATCAACATTCTTTTTTTTTTTTTTTTAATATATGAAATTTATTGTCAAATTGGTTTCCATACAACACCCAGTGCTCATCCCAAAAGGTGCCCTCCTCAAAACCCATCACCCACCCTCCCCTCCCTCCCACCCCCCATCAACCCTCAGTTTGTTCTCAGTTTTTAACAGTCTCTTATGCTTTGGCTCTCTCCCACTCTAACCTCTTTTTTTTTTTTTGTTCCCCTCCCCCATGGGTTTTTCTTAAGTTTCTCAGGATCCACATAAGAGTGAAACCATATGGTATCTGTCTTTTTCTGTATGGCTTATTTCACTTAGCATCACACTCTCCAGTTCCATCCACGTTGCTACAAAAGGCCATATTTCATTTTTTCTCATTGCCACATAGTACTCCATTGTGTATATAAACCACAATTTCTTTATCCATTCATCAGTTGATGGACATTTAGGCTCTTTCCATAATTTGGCTATTGTTGAGAGTGCTGCTATGAACATTGGGGTACAAGTGCCCCTATGCATCAGCACTCCTGTATCCCTTGGATAAATTCCTAGCAGTGCTATTGCTGGGTCATAGGGTAGGTCTATTTTTAATTTTCTGAGGAACCTCCACACTGCTTTCCAGAGCGGCTGCACCAGTTTGCATTCCCACCAACAGTGCAAGAGGGTTCCCGTTTCTCCACATCCTCGCCAGCATCTATAGTCTCCTGATTTGTTCATTTTGGCCACTCTGACTGGCATGAGGTGATATCTGAGTGTGGTTTTGATTTGTATTTCCCTGATAAGGAGCGACGCTGAACATCTTTTCATGTGCCTGTTGGCCATCCGGATGTCTTCTTTAGAGAAGTGTCTCTTCATGTTTTCTGCCCATTTCTTCACTGGGTTATTTGCTTTTCGGGTGTGGAGTTTGGTGAGCTCTTTATAGATTTTGGATACTAGCCCTTTGTCCGATATGTCATTTGCAAATATCTTTTCCCATTCCGTTGGTTGCCTTTTAGTTTTGTTGGTTGTTTCCTTTGCTGTGCAGAAGCTTTTTATCTTCATAAGGTCCCAGTAATTCACTTTTGCTTTTAATTCCCTTGCCTTTGGGGATGTGTCGAGTAAGAGATTGCTACGGCTGAGGTCAGAGAGGTCTTTTCCTGCTTTCTCCTCTAAGGTTTTGATGGTTTCCTGTCTCACATTCAGGTCCTTTATCCATTTTGAGTTTATTTTTGTGAATGGTGTGAGAAAGTGGTCTAGTTTCAACCTTCTGCATGTTGCTGTCCAGTTCTCCCAGCACCATTTGTTAAAGAGACTGTCTTTTTTCCATTGGATGTTCTTTCCTGCTTTGTCAAAGATGAGTTGGCCATACGTTTGTGGGTCTAGTTCTGGGGTTTCTATTCTATTCCATTGGTCTATGTGTCTGTTTTTGTGCCAACAACATTCTTTACAGTAAGTTATTTTTACTATATGCCAGATGGTAGACCACTTCACTAATGTACTAAGTCAATTGTTACTTCAAACTGCACCCAGTCAGTTGTGCAGAGATGCTATTGGGCTTTCTTCCTGACATCCTCTTGGCTGATGATACATTCTGACAGTTTCATGTCCCTTTACAAAGGGACACACGTGCCCTGGGAAAGCGCTTTTGTAGATCTGAGGCTGTGAGAGAAAGGAAAATGAAAAAATAAGGAGAGTTCACATTGGAGACTCAATAAAACTGCTTTGTAATTTCAAATTGTTTTTAACATTTATTTATTTTTGAAAGAGTGAGAGCATGTGCGCATGCACACCTCCAAGTTGGGGAGGGGCAGAAAGAGGAAGACGGGATACAAAGCAGGCTCCGCACTGGGAGCCCAGAGCCCAGTGTGGGGCTCGAACTCGGGAACTGTGAGATCATGACCTGAGATGAAATCAAGAGTCAGCTAGCCACTTAACCGACTGAGTCACCCAGACGTCCCTAAAACTGCTTTGTAATTTCAAATAAGGATAAGGTATTCTGTGATTATTTGAGAACGTAGACAATGCTGCTGTTGTTGCAAGGGCTTTTCTCTTCTCTGTCCAATGTATCCAGAATCACTACCAAAGTTCTGTTTTACTAAACTATATTGGATTCTTCACTAACTTTTCTAGCTTCTGTATTTCCAGCAGTTTTCAGGGACTGCCCTTCAGCATCTATAGCCATGACCATTCCAATTTTGAGCCTGTTCTGGAAGAAGCAGGGACTGCTATCTATAAACAAGTCCCTTGACACTCTACCCGATTCCTTGAAGGTATTAAGGGTGGCCAGATGAGAGTCAAAGGTTTATTATTATTATTATTACTGCGTTTAGAACTTGAAAGTAAAGGTTAAATGCAAATGCACTGGGAAGAAATGACTGGCATTGACTCATATTAAAATACAAATGAATGGGGTGGGACAAAGCTCCAGGAAGGTTGAGACATATTAGGCAAGAGCAGAGAGAAGTTAAGAGTGGGGAGATTGCTGTGCCTAAAATAAAGGTCACCTTTTCTGCAGTATTGCTCAGGGCTAGCCCACTATCCATTACTTCGGTAATATTTATATATTCCTATAATGTTTCAGACTTAGTTTACAGTTTAGTAGAGGCAAAAATAGGTAAGGGTTAGTGTTGGATTATTTGAAAGAGCAAGGAATTTGGCTTTCAGAAAGCCTAGATTAAAATCCTATCTCTAAATAACCTTGCTCAACTTACTAAAAGTCTCTGAGTCTGTTTCCTCACCTTCATGATGGGAATAATAATATCTAACTCAGCAAGTTGAAGCTTTACGTGGAATTACTTCTGTTTTATGCAGATGTATATAGATGAGGCCTCTGGGGAATATGATTTACAGTAGCCAATTTTACCTGATAAGAAAACAGAACTAGTTGCCTAGAGATGTATGAACAGGATAAGGAAAAAATACAGGTAACATCTCCTTCTGCTCATCCTTTATGTGTACAGTATTTGGACCCTTGAATATTCTTAGGACAAGGACAACACCTTACTAGCATTTAGTTATCAGGTGAAATGTCAAAGGAAAGCATAATGGTGTGCACAAGCAAAACAGAAGCCGTGTTTTCTTACTCAGAACAAATGCTTCCACCATCAAGGTGACTGTGTGCATTGTTCAAAATGTTGGCTTCCAGAGATGCCACGTGGCCTACATGTTGACTTGTGGGGGTGATTCTGCAGCGTGTGATCGAGGAGGGTCACTGACTGGAAAGAGAACCTGGGGTCCGGTCGGGGGCACCCTTGTGACCCTTCCTCACCACGCATAGGCCTGCCCTCAGAGTCAGTCAGTGAAAGACAAAAGTGTGTTTCCCAAAGACATCGTGGTGGTGGCTTTGTGAAGAGTGGTTGGAATGTGGGGGAAGCAAGCAGCTAGGAGATGATGTGAACAGCCCAGGTGAGAGGCACTGCTTAGTTGGACTGAGGTGGTGATATTTTGAGTGGGCTTGAGGAACCAGACGTGATAGCCACGTTAGAGGTGGACTAGGTGGGACTCGGAGGCAGATTGGATACAGGAGCTGTGAGGAAAAGAGAATGACCCTCATGTGTCCAGCTCTGGGGCTGGAAGTGATGGTTCCGTGCAAGTAAGACATTGAAAGTCAGGAAAAATTAACAGGTTTTTGTTCATTTTGCTTTGTTTTTCTTTTGTCTTGCAGCTAAGGAAAGAAAGGTGGAAAGAGAATAAACTTGTTTTGTACATGTTGAGTGTGAGGTATTTTTCAAAGGCATTCAAGAAGAAGATTCAAAGTCTCAGAGTAGAGAGGGGCTCAGGAATGTAGATTAGGGAGAAAATCATATTTATGTGGAAGCCAGAGCCAAGAAAGGATTCAAGGACTTCAAGAATTGATTCAGAATGGTTAAAGAAAGATGGAAGCCTTTAAAGATATATTACTTGGCAATAGGTTATATATGGACATGGAATCAAGAATCTCATATTTGTCCTCCTTGCAGCATCGAGGAAATGAATGTATCACGACTGCCATTTAAGCCTTGAAGATGATCGGCTTTAAAGGATCTGAGATTAATCAAACTGCAGGCTTCGTGTGGGTCATGTGACCTGAGGCGTGCATATTGAGTGTGTTTTTTAAAGACAATATGAATAGTTGATAATTCTTTTATAAGTTGGTTTTGAATACATGAACATTAATTTTTTAAGGGGTTCACTTTGTTTTGAAGGATTCTTTGAAGGATTTGTAACAGATGTGAAATGAAAGCCCACAATTTAGTGGGAGCTGAGGGGGAAACTTAGGGCAAGATATACTGAGGGAACATTTACAGAGGTAGGTAGGAAATTGCAAATAATGATATCATTTATTTGCGTAAAGGGTACTGCATTGAGAAAAAAAAAATTCATCAAGTCGCCATGGAAGCTGTGATTGAGGCATGATTTTTGCCAGGAGCTGGGGGATGGGAGGCAGGAATAGAGAGATGGTGGTCAAAGGGAACAAACTTCCAGTTATAAGATGAATAAGTTCTGTGGATCTAATTACAACATGGTGATTGTAGTTAACAATACCGTATGCTATATTTGGAAGTTGCTAAGAAAGTAGATCTTCAATGGTTTCACCACAAAAAGAAATGGTAATTGTGTGAGATGATAGAGGTGTTCACAAACCCTACTGTGATAATCATTTGGCAATATGTGTATCACATCATCATGTTGTACACCTTAAACTTACATAGTGTTATATGTCTAGTATAATTCAGTAAAGCTGAGGAAAAAAGTTACAATAGGGAGAATAACACTATGTCATAGAAAAGGTGGAGCATAATGGGTCGGAATTTTACAAGATGATGGGATTAGAAGCTGCAAGTATAGACTGCATTTATTTTTCTAAACTCTTTCATGAGGGTAGGAAAGATCTTGAGGAATTAGCAAAAATAATGAATTTATTTTATTTTTTTAAGTTTATTTCTTTATTTTTGAGAGAGACAGAATGTGAGGAGGGGAGGGGCAGAGGGGGAGAATCTCAAGCAGGCTCCCCACTGTCAGCACAGAGCCCAATGCGGGGCTCGAACTTGTGAACCTTGAGATCATGACCTGAGCCAAAATCAAGAGTTGGTTGCTTAACTGACTGGGCCATCTAGGCACTCCTGTTTCTTTCTTTATTTTTTTTGATGATCAGTGTTTGTTTATAGGTTGCGAAGGTGTAGCCAGGGCAAAGCAAATGTTTACAGGTTAAATTTGGGTCTGGGGATAAATGAGAAATATCTGAGAGGAGGTAGAATAGTATGACATTGAGAGAAGAATGTATGGATACTTGTTCTTCTAAGACATGAAGGAAGAACTTAAGTATGAATAAATGCATTTTCTAATTATAAATATGGTTTTACAGTTGTGAAGTATAGGGAAGAGAAATTGAATGAATCCATCTAATCCTCTCCTTTTGTTTTCTCATTGAAGTATGAGCCTGAGTTGTACCCTCAGATGAGGAGTAGCGGATAGGGTGGGTGACTTGAGAAATGTAATAAGTGTTGGGCAGTCATGTAAAGAATGGAAATAAAAGGAATAGGGATTAATATATGTTTGGTCAAGTTAATGACTCAGTAGGCATTGGACTATGCTGAAGCAACTAATAGCAGAACATTCATTTCCTCTGAGTGCAACTTATAAGACACAGGTTAAATTAATTTAAAGAATGTCTGAAAGATTGAAAACTGCTGAGTCAACTGGGATTTGAGGGACCAAAATCTCAGAGGAGAGAAGTCATTGAAGTAGGCCTCAGTGTTCTACAAGCCATCTTTCCCCCCTCAATCCACTGCTGGATTTAGGTGGGTTTGGGGGGGTCACGAGGATGTAGGAAGTAGCCAAGTAGTGAAGAGGCAGACAATCCACCAGAGCTCTGACAATCTCAAAGGATTTGGGGACACAAAAACTGCATTTCCGAGACAAGCCAGTTAGAATTTGAGGGGCAGAGCGTCTGAGAGAAGGGAAACTCAGAGAAGCTGAAAGTCAGCGCCTTCACCATGTGCACTAAACAAAGTCTTAATCTGCGTGGGGCAACAGGCTGAGGAGCAAACATAAAATACCCCCCAAAACAAAGCAGAGATATTGGCAGCATCACAGTGCTAAGAGGGAAAAAAAATGGAATTCAGAACTTCCAAATGAAAAGGGGCCTTCGAAACACCCTGGGCTCTCAGTTGAGAAGTTTCAGTGGGACTGAACGAGAGGTAGGCTGAACCTTATAAAGATTGGAGTCAGTTCCATTTTTTATTAAGTTCAGGAGATCCATCCTATTCTCCCTGACTGCCTTCCGGAAGATAAGATGGGGCTTCTGTGGAGGTAGATCTAAGTCCCTTCCCATTTTTCATAGAAAGGTCTGGCATTGAGCCAAGAATCACCAGGTATACCAAAGACTAAGATCAAGAAAAATAAATAGATCTGCACAGATTATATAAAATAATTATGGTTTATATGTTCGAGAAAACAGATGACAAATGGAGAATTTTACCAGGGATCCAGATACATAGGAAAGAATAAAATGGAAGAATTACAACTAAAAACAAGAAGTGAAATTAAAAACTCCATAGATAGGTTTGATGTCATTTGGATACATCTGAAGAGGCAATTAATTAACAGAATAGGTTAGTAGGAAATATCCAGACTGAAACACAGAGAACAAAAAGGGAAATAAACTATAGAGGAAAACATAAGGAATATCTAGGGCATGATAGAAAGCACTGGGAAGGAGAAAGGGTGTGTGTGTGTGTGTGTGTGTGTGTGTGTGTGTGTGTAGGTTATGAACTCAAGGATAAGTACAAAGAATACCAACCCTACGCATATTGCAGTAAAATTGCTGGGAACTAAAGAGAAAGAAAAAAAATGTTCTAAAGGTATCCAGAGGAAAAAAGACATTTAAAAAAACAACCACAAGATAACAGAATGACATCTATGAAGTGTTGAAATAAAATATCTGCCAGAATAACCGAAGAAATTAAAGAAAGACAACATATACTACCTGACATCAATTTATTATAAAACTAGGATAATTAAGACAGAGTGGCATTAGTGCAAGAGTAAATGAATAGACTAATGGGCGAATAAACCAATAAAAATCCAGAAACAGACTTGCATTTATGTGACCTCTTGATTAATGCAAAAGTTACATTGCCATGCTAGGATTAAAGGCAGTGTTTCCAGTAAATGATCCCGAGTCCCTATGAAAAAAATCATAACACTCCCCTCACACCATACGCAGGAATTGATTCCAATTTAGATCTAAAAAGAAAAAGTAAAACCAGTAAGATTTTTGAAGACATCAATGCAAACTATTTTATGACACTGGAATAGCTAAGGTTTTCTTAAAAGACAAAAAGCAGGGGAGCCTGGGTGGCTCAGTCAGTTAAGCACCTAACTCTTGATTTTGGCTCAGGTCATGATCCCAGGGTCGTGAGATTGAGCCCTGCTTAAGATTCTCTCTCTCTCTGCCCCACTCTGCACCTCCATCCCCACTCCCCTCCCCACTCACACACACACACACACATGCACACCGTCTCTCACTCTCTCTCTAAAAAAAAAAAAAAAAGACAAAAAACCTGAATTATAAGAAAACAGTTGGACACACTGAACTATATTAAAGTTCGGCATTTATTTTGATCAAAAGACATCATTTAAAATAGTGAAAAGATGGAAACCCTAAATTGAGAAAATATATTTGCAACCTATGTATGTCTGTCAAAGGACTCATCCAGAATATGTAAAGTACTCATAAATTAATCTAAAAAACAAGCAACCCAATGGAAAGAAATGGACAAAGGATTTGAGTATGCTCTTCATTCCAGAGAATCACCAATTGACCAATAAAAAGAAGAGGTATTCAACCTCATCATCATCCAAGATGTGTGAAATAAATCCACACTGAGATACCATCATACATCCACCAGATGTTTAAAATTAAAAGACTGACAATATTAAGTATTGGAAGGATGTGCTGCTGTATGACTATTAACATCAGCGTGTACAATAGTGTAATAATTTCATACCTAAGGAATTCCATTCTTGGGAATTTTGCAACAGAAACATACATATGTACACAACAAAAGCCACATCCAGAATGTTCATGGCAGCACCACTGGTAATATCCCAAATTAGAAATAATCCAAATGTCCATTAATGGTGAAATGGATAAACATTTTATGGAATACAGTGGAATAGTTTCCATCAATAATAACGAACATATTTTACACGTTACTGTGGATGAATCTCACATACTTAATGGTGGCCCAGTTGTACATATTGTGCTATTGATTCTATTGATAAAAAGCAGGTAAAAATATTCTATGCCGATAGAAGGCAGGGCACTGGTCACCCTGCTGGAGGGATTTGAGGGAGGCTTCCGGAGTGCGGGTAACGTTCTGTATCTTGATCTGGGTGGTGATATTGTGAGTGAGTTCAGTTTATGAAAACTCAACAGACTGTAGCAATGATCTTCTAACTCTTCTGCCTATATCTTATCCTTCAACAAAAACTTTACGGTAAAAAAGAACCAAATGGCCCTTGCAATTTGTACATTTACAGTGAGGCTAACAATCACTTTCCTGGCTAGTCACTCAGCCAGCATAGAACCTGGGGAGTGAAAGTTTGGTAATCATAAAACCTTTAAGTTTTTAAACCTTTAAGTTGAAAAGCTTTAAGTGCTCCATATAATTACCTTTATCATGAAATCACACATATTTCAAAGAGTGATGACAGCTGAAAGCGATATGCAGAAGCATTTATTTCAACAAATTACTATTTAATTTTTGGTCTTATGGTACTCCTATTTTGGTGGTAACTGAAGCAGAATGCTTGAATATTCAGTCTATCACCTTATATACGTTGCCTGCTAACACACCCCGCATACTTTATTCTTGGATTTGTTTTCATGTGGCTACTTGAAAAGGTCTTTAATGGCTGGAAAGAAACGGAAGTGAATTACTGGATTGTGCTTAATATAGTCTATGGGCAGCATGACTCCATGACAGACGGCCAGTAAGCCTGTTGACGTCTCAATGCCAAAATATTTCTACTTTTCTGTCTGTGTTCTTTATATTATTGTTCTGTAGTTGATTCTAATCATATACCTTAAACCACATTTTTCTAAATTGTGTACCTAAGAACCGCCTGGTCAAGTTGTTAAAAATGCAGATTTCCAAGCCTGAGCTCTGACTGAAGACGCAAAGTATGTGCATTTTTAACACTCCAGACGATGCTGTGAAGATATTTTAGGGGACTAAATTTTGAGAAACACTACCTTAAGTTCACCATCAATAGTAATAGCTATTTGGAAAATGATATTTTGACTGGGAATTTGGGGGGATTATTCTTTTGGGGATTTTTTGGCTGTTTTGTATCAGGTTATGAGTTACCTTCATTTAGAGCAAAGGGTTTAAGTTGCTGAGCAAAGTGGATATGAGAAAGCAAATGGAGAATATTTAAAATAGAACTTACAGGGGCGCCTGGGTGGCGCAGTCGGTTAAGCGTCCGACTTCAGCCAGGTCACGATCTCGCGGTCCGTGAGTTCGAGCCCCGCGTCAGGCTCTGGGCTGATGGCTCAGAGCCTGGAGCCTGTTTCCGATTCTGTGTCTCCCTCTCTCTCTGCCCCTCCCCCGTTCATGCTCTGTCTCTCTCTGTCGCAAAAATAAATAAACGTTGAAAAAAAAATAAAAAAAAAAATAAAATAGAACTTACAGAGTACAGAAGCTGCCATCAGCCCCTGTCATGAATCATATAATATTTTGTTCAGACAAAGCTGAAGTGGCAGATGGGCCTGTTATTAATTTAGGTAGGCACTCCTTAAACTACTAAAGTTTATGAGAAGTTTTACAACCCTGGAATTCTGAAGCTATTTCAGGTGCATGTAGTTTCATGTCATCTTTATGGGAGCAGAAAAAGATCTGTATCCCACACCCCTTGCATTTTTGTTTGTCAGAATTTAGATAAAAGGATGCAATGAGAGGAAGTCTTTGCCCACACATTGCATCTTTGCTTTACCACCTGTTTTGCTGGAACCAATCAAGGCGAAGCTGAATCATTGACTCAGCATCCAGTTACCCTACAGGCATCAATTCACAAAACCATGAACTAAGTATACAGGAGAAAGAAACCCAAACATTTCTTTTCCTACATTTGACTTCTTTCTCCCCTGAATGCATATCTAGGAACTTCTCTCAAGCACCTGGCTAAGTTGTGCTGTCGAACTGGACTGCTTTCCCTTTTCAAAGCTTCCGTGTGTGGGACGCCTGGATGGCTCAGTTGGTTTAGCGTCTGACTCTGGCTCAGGTCACGATCTTGTGATTCGTGAGTTCGAGCCCTGTGCCGGGTTCTGTCCTGACAGGTCGGACCCTGGAGCCTGCTTCGAATTCTCTGTCTCCCTCTCTCTCTCGATCCCTCCTCTGCTAGTGCTCACTCTCTCTCTCCCCCCAAAATAAATAAACATTAAAAAAAAAAAAGCTTCTATGCACTATGGTGCTAATGAAGATTATAGATTATATAAAGGGCGTGAGCTGTGTGATTAGCATAATCCAATTTGAAACTAGCATCCTAAAATTCTTTTTCATCTTGCAGTGCCTGCCACTGCCAGATGTTTCTCAGCTTGCAAAGATTAGCAGTGATGCCGACTGCACTATCAAAGTTTGCAGCTGTCGGTGGTTTTCCACTGTCCAGCACCCTTTGACATCTTAACTGAGGTCTCTCGCTAATGAAGCGAGAGAAGAAACTAAAACAACTACCACTCTTGACAGAGGTTGTAGACTATTGATGCTGGGGAAAAGTGAAAAGAAGAATCCAAAGTGACAGCTTTAAACTGGGTTCTGGGGGCGCCTGGGTGGCTCAGTCGGTTAAGCGGCCGACTTCGGCTCAGGTCACGATCTCACACTCCGTGAGTTCGAGCCCCGCGTCGGGCTCTGTGCTGACCGCTCAGAGCCTGGAGCCTGTTTCAGATTCTGTGTCTCCCTCTCTCTGACCCTCCCCCATTCATGCTCTGTCTCTCTCTGTCTCAAAAATAAAAATAAAACGTTAAAAAAAAAATTTTTAAACTGGGTTCTGGTTTTCTTAAAGGAGGTCTGTGCCTGTTTTGACGTATAAATGTAGCATCGTCATCCTGTCGCACGGTATTTTCTTTATCGTTTTTTCAGAGTTAGAATTTGCCAGAGTGTATGACCTGAACTGAGCGTCCAGGATGGCTTGGAAGATGGTTATATCCCTGACTGACTTAGGCTATTTCAGTTTGCTGCATTCTTTTCTTATTCTTGGGTTTCTCCCAAGGAACTTAACTTTCTGCTTTCTCTTCCTCGTTTGGCCCAAGAAAACCTCTCCCTCCTTTCCTCAGATTCAGAGGAAGACCAAGCCTCAAAGGCAATTTCTCCACCTACGATTTGACTTTATTTGTGTGTAATAATCCGAGTGACTGAGTTACTAGTCATGGGCGTAGTGTATCTGCTTGTCTCCCGTTTACCTTTGCCTCTCAAATTAGGCTCTTAGCATTTGAGTCACTTCCACAGTCCAGATCTTCAGTTTCATGCTCGGTGGCCTGGTAAAGCCAAACTGCTTCTTGACAGGTAGTTGCTGGCGTAGAGTAGGCACTCAAATATTTGTTGAGCGAATGAGTGATGTTTACCATTTGCATGCCTCCTCTTCCCGGACACTTTTTGTTTTCTAGATTGATTTTTGCCTGGTTTTGTGTGTTCTAGTGTTTGGGGAAAACAGAAAAGAGCATCAGCCCCATGAGAAAGAACCTGCCCTATGGGCTAATGAAGGGGCTCCATTTTTGCACATTTAAGGTGAAGGACCAGTTGAATCGTCTCCTTTAAATCACGTGTTGACTTCTCAAAAGAGGGAAGATATTTTTCTTTATGGCCTTTCACCACCTGCTATTCTAACCTGTAGTTTTGTTTCTGATTTGCCGTCTTGAGCGCTGGTGCTGTGGCAAGAACATGGTTAAGGAAAAGCAACATCTCCTGGTTGAGGAGGTGGGAAGAGTCACCTTGTAGCCTGCCCACCTCTGCTTTGGCCCGTTTCCCCTTGGCTTCCCTCCTGCTCAGTACTTTTGTTTTCTAGTTTGTCTTCCATGGTCTGGTTGAGAGATACAAGCACTGGGTTAGAAACTGCAATATGTAAATGTATCAAACCAACACTTTGTCTGCCTTACACTTATGCAATATTATATGCCAATTATACCTCCATAAAAATAAATAATAAATAAAATTCCAATAACTACCTATTTCCCTTTTCTCTAAAACAGGGTATCGAAAGTGTGAACAGAAGATGACCTACATCAGTATCAGCTAGAATATTTATTTTAAAATGCAGATTCCTGGGGCATCTGGGTGGCTCAGTTGGTTAAGCATCCGACTCTTGATTTCAGCTGAGGTCATGATCTCATGGTTTGTGAGTTTGAGCACCACATTGGGCTCTGCTCTGTCAGCATGGAGCCTGATTGTGATTCTCTGTCTCCTCTCTCTCTGCCCCTCCCCCACTCATGTGTGTGAGTGTGCGCTCTCTCTCTCTCTCTCTCTCAAAAATAATTAAACTTTTAAAACTGCACATTTCCAAGTTCTCTGCTGATCATAGGTCTTAGGAAATGAGGGTCAGGGGTCTGCAGGTTTTTCTTTTTTTAATGTTTATCTAATTTTGGTTGAGAGACTGCAAGTGGGGGAGGGGCAGAGAGAGAGAGAAGAAGACAAAGAATCTGAAGCAGGCTCCATTCTCTCACCACAGAGCCCGATGTGGGGCTCATGAACTGTGAGATCATGACTTGAGCTGAAGTTAGACGCTTAACCAACTGAGCCAGTCAGGTGCCCAGTAGAACCCTAGGCATTTATATTACACTCTTACTTTTGAGACTCAGCTGCCCTTAACTATCAATGCATAAGGTCCAAATGGGAAAATTAAATAAAAGACAATTCCAAATGCTTATACCTCATTCACAAATCTTTCCTCTTTACCATAAAAAGGCTTTTAAAAATGTGATCACCACATAGAACTATGAACAGCGTTTAAAAATTAAGTGAAGGGCACTGATTAAATTGTTTGATGGCCATAACTACTGTTGAAAGACAAAGGTTTTTTTTTTTTAATTTCTTTGAAAAGCAATCATTTGAGAACTATTATTTTTGCTTTTCCTTTGTTCTCAATTTATATATCTTTTTATGTGGACATCTGTGCCACTTTCTTTCTCCCTCCCTCCCTTTCTTTCTCCTTCCCTCTTCTTTTCCATGACTCTACTTTCTATAGCAATGCCTACCTTATGATATCATCTTTAGAATTTAGGAGCATGATGTCATTAAATGAATGATTGTTGCAGTCAGAACTTCCCCTGAGACTTACCAGCTGGACGATAGTAGACAGATTGCTTAACATCCCTCAGTTCCTGTTGTCTCAACAGAGCACTTACCTTGTAGTACTGTTGGGAGATTTGAATGAGACTTATGTGTGTACAGTGCTTAATGGAGATCCTAGCAGGCATTACTCAACTGTTGGTTTTTGTGGTTATGAATTACAATGGCCACTTGGGAAAGGATGTGTTAAAGAGAAAAGTCAAGTCCTTAAGTTAGGAGACCTATGAATATTGTGATGGTTGTTAAGTTCTAAAGAGATAAAGTTGAGTCAGACTTGATGGCTGCCCTCAAGCTGTTGACAGTCTTGTAGGAAAAGATAAATGTGTAATTACATCCATGAAATGTAGTGTGTGCAATGCTGTAAGACGGTGAAGGATTCAGTGGAACCACTAAGGAGGGAGTGATCAATGTTTCCACGGCTTAGTCAGTTGCCTTGTTGTTAAGTGTATATATAGTGGGAAGAAATTTAAATAGTACCTTTGTTTCTTTCTATTTAAAATGGTACCCACATCATGCCCTGACTCAAGCAAGTCTTTATGTACAGTAGAAAAAGCTGTCACTTCCTGGGGCACCTGGGTGGCTCAGTTGGTTAAGTAAGCGTCTGACTTCGGCTCAGGTCATGATCTCATGGTTTGTGAGTTCGAGCCCCATGTTGGGCTCTGTGCTGAGAGAGCCTGAAGCCTGTGTCAGATTCTGTGTCTCCCTCTTTCACTGTTCCTCCCCTGCCTGTGCTCTGTCTCTCAAACATGAATAAACATTTTAAAAAGTTAAAAAAAAAAAAAGAAAAGAAAAAGCTGTCACTTCCTTGAGACACCCACTTCCATCTGATTGAGTACTGCTATAATAAATACAGAAACATACATGGATTACTAATATAGGTGCTGTTCAGTGTGCAGCCTGTACAGCTATACAAGGCAACCCTATAACTACAATATTTATCTCACACTGACTGTCATTGTTTGGCAAAGAAAGTAATTAGGATAATTTTTTTCTGTTGTAGACTATGATCCTGAACCCATGACCTTGTCACCATCAGAGTCCTGGGGTGACGGTTATATTGCAGTTAGCTGGGTGAGATTGCTCTCATCATTTAGCAGTTGGACTGACATGTTGACTGAACATGTCCTAAAGTGGACAGAAGAATTCTGAGTAAAGCACCTAATAAACGATTCCTTCCCACAGGACTGTTGTGAAGGGCAGGGACATAATGTGTAAGAAGTATATAACCTGTGATGTTCTTCTGTTATGTAGTATCTTGTCTCAGACATTTTGAATATGTGATGGCAGATTCATTAAAAATAATCTGACAGAGCATACAGTAAAAACAAATTAGGAATTATGAATCACATCTTTGTATCCTTCTCCCTTGTGTTTGCTGTCTATAGTTGATACCCCAGATCCCTATGTGGAACTTTTCATCTCCTCAACCCCTGACAGCAGGAAGAGAACAAGACACTTCAATAATGACATAAACCCAGTGTGGAATGAGACCTTTGAATTTATTTTGGATCCTAATCAGGAAAATGTTTTGGAGGTCAGTGAATCATTTGTGGACTGTTCAATGGTCATAATTCATGTTGAAGTTGGTGCCTGAGCTTTGTCCCTTCTCTTCAGTTGGGTGTAGTTGGAGTCCAGCTGTGCAGCATGGCATACTAAGCTCCAGATGGTGCCCCCCAGGTGATGTGACACCACCCCCCCCCCACCCGGGTGATGGGAAGGTCCAGTGGAAAACACAAGAGTTAGGTAGGGCTGGGAAGAATCGTTTATCCTCCTTGAGTGCTTTGGAGAAAACGTTTTGTGTTATAAAGAGAAAGGTCCAAGTATAACAGAATAATCCTATTGTCAATTGATTGTGACTTTAAGGTAACTTAAGTCTTCTAACTTAAAATCATTAACTTTCAATGAAGTTAAAATAGATCATTTCCAAAATGGTTGCATGGGTTTTCTACATAATTTATTTCTCATACTCCAGAATAGCATTTCCCCTGAGAGGGGATAAAGTCCCATTTTTGAAAACATGATAATGAAGATGTCAATCAGGAAAATGAAAAAAAATTATTATTTTAGTAGCAAATGTGTCTGAAAGAAAAGACAAAGTATTATAACAAAGCTGAATGTTGAGGACCTCAAATGATTATTAAAGATCATTTGAAGACTTTCATTTATTGATTGTGGTGGAGATTTTAGATATAATTTCCAAAGATCCAAGAGAAATTGTGTTCTTGTGCTTTACCTTTTAATGTCTACAGGTCACATTAATGGATGCCAATTATGTCATGGATGAAACTCTAGGAACAGCAACATTCCCCATATCCTCTATCAGAGTGGGAGAGAAGAAAGAGGTTCCTTTTATTTTCAACCAAGTAAGCAACACAACAGGATTATTTTTCAACCCTATGTCAGATAAAAATCTCTTTATTCTGGAATTTTATTTCTTTGTTTGTTTGAATGTTTGTGTTTTAAAGAGGAAAATTTTGTTTTCCCTTCTACTTCTTATCCTAATCTTTTTATTGTTTTGATATTTATAGACTTTGGTTGAGGTATCACAGTAAATACTATTAAGACATTAATCTCTGTGGTTGCTCTCAGTGAGGCAATGACTTTGGATCCCACTGGCAGGTCTAACAAAACTTCTGGGAAGGTGAAGGAAGATATGAAATCTGAAAGGAATAGCAGAGAAGAGAGAATGAGGGAGTGAACTCAGAAAACTATTGGGACGTCCAAACTGTTCCAAAATTACATGCTTAGTAATAAATTAAGCCTCTGTGGAGCATCTGTCTCAAATAATCCTCAAACAATTAGGGCTGAAGCAATGAAAGGTCAACAGGAATAGTCTTGGGGTTTTTATTCTCTTTATAATGCTAGGCTTGCTGCGTTTCTGAAATTTCAATAATTTAGGAACACTAAAGCCTTAGAAAAATTATTACTACAGAGCAAACATTGGATTTTGAATTTTATAAGAAACTAATTTAATAGTTTACAGTGAGAAATGTAAACAACTGGTGGGCAAGTATGCAGAGACTGGTTAATGTATTAACTTCTTATTGGGAGAGGCTCTGTTTTTGCTCATTCTTGGAATGACTTCAAATTGCTGTCTTCACTCAAACCTGCCTATTCCTTAAGTCTCACCTCCCTAACCATTGCTATCCCAAGTGACCTCCTCCTTCTCTGAACTCCTAAGATAATTATCTGTGGTATTCATTGGGACTGAATCATTTAAATCATTCAGTTGCTCACCTCCCTCCCTCTCCCCGTACACTAAAATCCTATAGGTCAGGAATACTAGTTATGCATGTCTAATTACAGAGTTAATACATAGGGTATACTTATTGAATGCGGGTATATGGATTTAGAAACCAGCTCAAGCCCAAAGGGCCACCTGACCAGTTCATGCAATCAGAGCAGCCCAGGTGCCTGAGGACACTCTAGTTACGCACACTCTGCCGACTCCTTGAGCTGCTTATGGAAGCATGTCTTCTGTATGTCTTAATCCAGTGCCAAGAGATACACAGCCCACAGTTCTGTTGACTTTTTGAAGTTATTTCGTTCATCCCTCTTGCAAATGTTTATGGAAGTGTCCTGTGTACCAGCCACTGTGTTCTGTGCGAGGAATATAAGAAAGAACAAGACACAGGGGGCTTTTCCCTCAGTTGTCTTTCTGTGGGGTGGAGGTGAGGTAGGGGTGGAAATAGGAAGCAGGCTTAGGAGATGTGAATGTGATGAAATGAAACCACCATCCAGTGAGATAAGCATCAATGAGGAATGTGCAGAGTATGGTAGGAAGACAGAATAAAGACAGACTGTGTTGGGGGAGGAAGCCAGGGATGGCTGCGTATTAGTAGGTGATTTTGAATAGATTGAACAGTGAACGTAGTGATTTAATCCCTTGGCATTTGAAGCCAGGCTATTTGGTGTTTAAATGCCAGCTCTGTCCCTTACTATCTGTTTTATCCTGGTCAAATCACTTAGCTCTTCTGTGCCTCAATTTGCTCATCTATCAAATGGAGATAATATCTCATATGATTAGATGAGTTAATTTTATTTATATAGCTGTATAATATATAATGTATATTACATATACATGTATTTTAAATATATTTAGATATAATTATATATTTAATATAGATTTATATATAAATATAAATATTTATAGATTTATAGATTTATGTAGATTTATATGTTATTTGTATATATTTATATATTCTGTATTTATGTATTTAATTATTATAATTATTTAATTATACTTTTATACAGTTTAGTACATAAGGTATAGATTAAAAGTTACTTATTTTATGTATTTATTAAGTATATAATTTATTACATATTAAATATATACTGGTGCTTGGTTATAGAACTATATATCAATACTGTGTGCACATGGATGTATCCATACATACACATAGTGCTTAGAACACATTAAGCTCTATATAAATGCAAAGGCATGTAGTCTTGAAAGAAGAAAGCAAGTTGGGGCCTGGCAAGTTACAAGGCTTGGCAGGCACAGGTTGATGAGCCGTGGGTAAAGTTTAAAGATGGTCAAGGCTAACATCCCCCGACCTTCCTAAGGCATGTTGCTGGAGTTGGTTCTTAAACGTTTGTTGAGAACTTTGTAAGCATGGATTGGCCTTCCCAAAGTATGCTTTTCCCCCTCTTCAGTCTGATTATAAGAGAAAATATTGTAGGGAAACATGCATTTCTTCTCCTCCTGTCATTTCCTATGGTTAGCTGTGTAACCTCCGGGCTCTAAAAAAGACTCTCTACATTCCTGAATTTAAAGTAGCTTACATAATTATTTTCTTAAGTGTGCCTGAGAAAACAGTTGGCCAAACAGCTTTTTTTTTTTTTTTTTTTTTTACGTCACTCTGTTCTTTTTTTTTTTTTTTTTTTAATTTTTTTTTTTTCAACGTTTATTTATTTTTGGGACAGAGAGAGACAGAGCATGAACGGGGGAGGGGCAGAGAGAGAGGGAGACACAGAATCGGAAACAGGCTCCAGGCTCCGAGCCATCAGCCCAGAGCCTGACGCGGGGCTCGAACTCACGGACCGCGAGATCGTGACCTGACTGAAGTCGGACGCTTAACCGACTGCGCCACCCAGGCGCCCCACGTCACTCTGTTCTTAAGAGTCCTTTGCAGTTTTTATCTGAAGGACAGTTGTTTGAGTTAGTGACCTGTAATGGTAGAGGGGAGAAAGGTGAATGCGCACCACAGGTTGGAGAGCCCCTGTCTTCTCCAGATCATGTGGTGTGCCCTATGCAAGCTGTCTAGCCTTGCCTCACCTCTGAACCAGACCTTTCAGAGGAATGTGGGCTTCTTTCTACAGTGTTCACAGAGGTGAGAGGGAGCAGACTGGGAGGATATAATGTGGGAAAATAGACTTTTAAACAATTCTTGAAAATGATCATGGCAAAGTAGTAAAGAAAGAAAAAAAAAAAAGAGATAGAGAACACATACTTCCAGCCAAGACATTAGCAAAAACTTTTTCAAAATCCCCAAAGTCAATACTGAGTCAACATACAGTGATTTCTATGGCCAGCAGCCTAGAGAAAGAACAAGAGCCTCTAAATGGAGAGTGCCAGATTCCCAAGGAGCCTACTCTGCCCACTCAGGGCAGAAACTGGGAATTAGGAGACCCATTCTCTGATTTTCTCTAGGTCACTAATTTCGCTGTACAATGTTTGAGTTGTCACTCTTTCTGTCTTATTTTCTTCATCTCTAAAAGAGAGGTTTTGGGGCGCCTGGGTGACGCAGTCGGTTAAGCGTCCGACTTCAGCCAGGTCACGATCTCGCGGTCCGTGAGTTCGAGCCCCGCGTCAGGCTCTGGGCGGATGGCTCAGAGCCTGGAGCCTGTTTCCGATTCTGTGTCTCCCTCTCTCTCTGCCCCTCGCCCGTTCATGCTCTGTCTCTCTCTTTCCCAAAAATAAATAAACGTTGAAAAAAAAATTTAAAAAAAATAATAAAAATAAAAGAGAGGTTTTGATTAACATATTTCCAAGACCATTTCTAATTTATAAAATTTTGTGATCTAGAAAGAATACCTTTTTTCATATGACCTTTTTATTCAAAAATGTTTAATTCTTTCCATATTGTGTCCATGGACACAAAATAATAATGCAGTAATAAAAATCCTTCACTTTGTGCCCACCTGGGGATGCCAAAAAAAGGTCTTTATTATGTGATTTTAAAATACTGACCCGTCGGTAGATTATTTTTCAGTATGAGAATTTGAGCAGCTAAAATTTTGCAGCTAACACTTTGCTAAACGTTAAGAAAACGACAAGAAGTTCGTTTTCAAGGAATTAATAAGCTGGAAAGGAGTAGACATTCGTGTGTAAACTGGTAAGTAATATAATAAGCAGTGGCATGAGGAATCTCTTCATTAATTTACTTACTTAGGTGTGATTAAACACTTGTTATGTTCTAGACAGTATTGCAGGTGATGGGCAAACAGTAGAGGACCGGACAGATGATGTTCTGGTTTCCAGTGAGCCTGTATTTTATGGGGGGAGGTGAATAGGCAACAAAAGCAAAAGGATAATCAGCAGAACATCAGCTAGAGATAAATACTGTGAAGAAAATAGAGGGACGTGACAGGGAATAGTTGGTGGCAACTAATGTTTCTGTCAGGGAAGGCCTTTCTAAAGCATTAGATTTTTTTTCTCTGAATTTTATTATAAAAATCTTCAAGCATGTACAAAGTTGGAAGATTTGAAAGACTGCCACGTAGACTCTACAATTAACATTTTGCTGTATTTACTTTGCCACATGTCTCTCCATCTACCTATCCATCAAACTATTTTGATGCATTTGGAAACAAACTGCAGGCAACAAATGTTTTACCCCTAAACACTTTAGCATTTCATTAACTAGAGTTTAGTATTTGCATAATATAGTTTTAAGTGCCAAATAGTGTGGACAATATGTACAATGAAAGTTATAAGAAGGAATTACTCATTCATTCATTCATTTCACACATAACCATTGAATACCTACTGTGTGGCAGACAGTTTTTAGGCACCACTTCTTCAGAAGAGAACAAAACAACAAGAATCCCTACCCTTATGGAACTTATATTCTCTTTTTTTTCAATATATGAAGTTGGTTGTCAAATTGGTTTCCATACAACACCCAGTGCTCATCCCAAAAGGTGCCCTCCTCAATACCCATCACCCACCCTCCCCTCCCTCCCACCCCCCATCAACCCTCAGTTTGTTCTCAGTTTTTAAGAGTCTCTTATGCTTTGGCTCTCTCCCACTCTAACCTCTTTTTTTTCCTTCCCCTCCCCCATGGGTTTCTGTTAAGTTTCTCAGGATCCACATAAGAGTGAAACCATATGGTATCTGTCTTTCTCTGTATGGCTTATTTCACTTAGCATCATACTCTCCAGTTCTATCCATGTTGCTACAAAGGGCCATATTTCATTCTTTCTCATTGCCACGTAGTACTCCATTGTGTATATAAACCACAATTTCTTTATCCATTCATCGCTTGATGGACATTTAGGCTCTTTCCATAATTTGGCTATTGTTGAGAGTGCTGCTATAAACATTGGGGTCCAAGTGCCCCTATGCATCAGTACTCTTGTATCCCTTGGATAAATTCCTAGCAGTGCTATTGCTGGGTCATAGGGTAGGTCTATTTTTAATTTTTTGAGGAACCTCCACACTGTTTTCCAGAGTGGCTGCACCAATTTGCATTCCCACCAACAGTGCAAGAGGGTTCCCGTTTCTCCACATCCTCGCCAGCATCTATAGTCTCCTGATTTGTTCATTTTGGCCACTCTGACTGGCGTGAGGTGATATCTGAGTGTGGTTTTGATTTGTATTTCCCTGATGAGGAGCGACGTTGAGCATCTTTGGAACTTATATTCTATTTAGTAAGAGAGACAAGAAGCAAGATAAATAAGTAAAAGTTGCTTGTGTTAGATAATGATAGCAGTAAGTGCTGAATAAACTAGTGAAGGAAGAGAGGGGCATTTGTATATGTGGGTAAAGGGGGTTGCAAGTGCAGTTTCAAAAATGTGGCTAAGAAAACATCTCGAATGATATCAGGGGCAGAAGTTGTTCTGAGTAGAAAAGTCCTCAGATGAAAGTTTGCCTGCCATGTTGAGTAACAGCAAGGAGGAGAATATGGCTGGAACACAGAGAAAGAGTAGCAGAGATTGTGGTAGGAGACGAGGGAAGGGAGGTGAAGGGGGATGGGGTTTCAGTGAGTTACTTACAGTGGATATCAATGGCTTAGGCTTGTCCTTAAAGGAAGGATGTGGTTGGATCACTAAGGGATGGAAAGCCCTTCTGGTGGAGAGACTAGCCTGAGCCTTTGTTCATAGTCATGGAACTAAAAACGACAAGCATGTTCAGGAAACAACGTCTAGACCAGTGTGATGGGAGCAGAGCATTCATGCGTGAGGGTAGAATGGGTACACTGGGATCAAACTATAGCAGAGTTCAAGTTTCAGATGTTAGATGTTGGAATTTGGATGTTTTCTTACCGACAGCAGTGAGTCATGGAAGGTTTTTGACCAGGTAATGGGGAATTTCGGGCAAACAGGTTTTGGCTTCTTTCTCAGATGTATTAGTAAGCAACAAGTTAGTAGATAAAGAATGTTTACTATTGAAAACAAAAAGGTCTTTTTTTTTCCTTCCCCTCCCCCATAGGTTCCTGTTAAGTTTCTCAGGATCCACATAAGAGTGAAACCATATGGTATCTGTCTTTCTCTGTATGGCTTATTTCACTTAGCATCACACTCTCCAGTTCCATCTACATTGCTACAAAGGGCCATATTTCATTCCTTCTCATTGCCACGTAGTACTCCATTGTGTATATAAACCACAATTTCTTTATCCATTCATCAGTTGTGGGAGAGAGCCAAAGCATAAGAGACTCTTAAAAACTGAGAACAAACTGAGGGCTGATGGGGGGGTGGGAGGGAGGGAGGGGAGGGTGGGTGATGGGTACTGAGGAGGGCACCTCTTGGGATGAGCACTGGGTGTTGTATGGAAACTACTTTGACAATAAATTTCATATATTTAAAAATAAATAAATAAATAAAGTTTGTAGGATGAAAAAAAAAGAAAACAAAAAGGTGATGCAAATTTAGCAGACTACTTCTGTGGCAACGAGGAGTGCGGGGTGACTTGAGGAAAAGGAGTGTGGCAGCAGCTATAATGCGTCCGTAGGAGTTGAAGGAAAGATTGCTTGTGGCAGTGAGGACCAGAGAAGTCGCAGAGTGGGAATTTACAGTAGATCTGGCTCTTCCCAAGACTGTGATTTGTCACTCCATTATTTATTTATTTATTTATTTATTTATTTATTTATTTAATTTATTTATTTATTTATCATTCTTCTCTTTATTGTTATTGCTGTTGTCATTATTATTATTATCATTAGAGAAGGCAGTCTTAGAGCTGGGTCCACATTTTTTGTTTTCTAGCTGGCATTTAAGGTGAGGTTGTGTTCTTTGTAGCAACGTGGATGGAACTGGAGAGTGTGATGCTAAGTGACATAAGCCATACAGAGAAAGATAGATACCATATGGTTTCACTCTTATGTGGATCCTGAGAAACTTAACAGGAACCCATGGGGGAGGGGAAGGGAAAAAAAGAAAAGAGGTTAGAGTGGGAGAGAGCCAAAGCAGAAGAGACTCTTAAAAACTGAGAAGAAACTGAGGGCTGATGGGGGGTGGGAGGGAGGGGAGGGTGGGTGATGGGTATTGAGGAGGGCACCTTTTGGGATGAGCACTGGGTGTTGTGTGGAAACCAATTTGACAATAAATTTCATATATTAAAAAAATAATAATAAATAAATAAATAAAATAAGGTGAGGTTGTGTTTATTGGAGTCACAAGTTGAGAGAGCATCAAAGTTGTCATCTGAGAGAAATTGGCAGGACCTGCTGTTTTTGACCCCCCAGCTCAGAGTCAGCCAGCCGCTGCCTGGGTTGGAATCACAATTCTGTTAATTATTCGCCATGTGATGTTGGACAAGTTGTTTCTTTTTCTTTGCCATCCTCATCTGTGAAACAGGGTTATACATAGTACCCACCTCTTAAGTTTGTGGTTATGGTTAAATTAATTGATGTATGGAAAGCTTTAGAACGGTGCCTGGCCCAGTAAGCACTAAATAAATATTAGATATTCTCATTATAATTATAACCGGCCAGATTTAATTATCTGTCATTTGGTTCATGGAACCGACTTAACTATGAAACGTATTTTTTTGAACTTAGCAAAATCAACCTATTTGTATATACAGGTAGAGCCTGTAAGTTTCGTGATCATTTGTTTTAAGACAGTTCAAAAATGCTCTAGTCACCTGTTACTGAATAGATCAAGTGTGGCTGTGGGTTACAGAATCCTGTTTTAAAGTGGAAAGATATCACATCTTCAGAATTTAGTGTGTTTTGTGTAAACAAAGTAGCCCGCTTCAAAAGGATCATAAAAATGCTGAGATTTTGAAGTAAGATATTTATTCTTTTTATTTTCTAGACAAAATTAGTTTGTTTAGGCCAATATTCTGAGGAAGGTAGCCTCCAAGTTTACATGGTATGGTGTTTTTATTTGCCATCTTTACTTAGCTATTAGTGGTATCACTTAAAAATAGCCGTGTCTCATGACTGCTGCGGTATCTAGTTCTGCTGATTGCTTTCTTTGATTATTGCTTATTCATGATTGCCAACTTGAAAATGCAAGAGGTAGTTCTATAGAAGAGATAGTGACAAAGCTTTTTTAAAAAAATGGTAGTGTTGATGCTGAGTTCAGAATAAGTTAGTGTCAGGATGATTTCTTTGGAAAACCATGTATTGATGCGTGAAGGCTAAGACTATAATTTAGCTAAGTGAATGAGACAAAGCAAAGTTTGGAGGGGAAACAAGAGAAGGATATACTTTGATGAGAAGTCTGGGGGATCTTTGGCTAAGATGTGAATGTCATCAGTTGGATGCAGGTCAGAGTTCAAACACAGGCCAAATAATTCCTGGCTTTAAAAGAGAATGCATTTTTATTTTGGGATGCTATCAATGGAAACATATGTGAGTCTTTTTTTGACATTTTCACAAGACAACTTTTAAATTATAAGGCACTTTAGAATGTTCTTGTATCCCTGGGGGTCCTCTACTGGACCTAAGTTCCATCAAGTTCCATCAAGGAGTAGAACACATTCACCTTAATTACCGTTGCATACCTAGCCTGATACACATTAGACGCTTGAATCATTTTTGGATGAATGGATTAATGAATGTACTTATGGGAAATACAGAGAATCTAGGAACTGCTCAGACAGGAATAATGAAAGTAAATTAAGTTTAAAAAAAAAAAAAAAAACTAGAGTCTGGGAAATTCCCATTTGGAGAAAAAGAGAGAATGTTCGGTTGGTAACAGTGCTCTTGGAAGTCGGGTTTAGAATTTCCGATGTCCACGTAAGGAAAAGGGACCTTAAATGAAGGAAAGAGACATCATCCTCGGATGAAAGGAGGAAAGCTGCGTGATAGAGTGGAACATGACTAAGGGAAATAGTGTATTTTTTAATCTTTCAGATCTTTTAAGACTATCTGTGATATTTGGCGGAGGGTCGGGGGCGTGGGACACAGTTATCCTGAATTCTTGGGTGAATGGATTCGATGATTCCTGTAGTAAATGCTAATTTTATTTTCTTAAGAAATCACATATGTTACCAGACTTACTGTGGTGATCATTTTGCAATATATATAAATCTTGAATCATTATGCTATATACCTGAAACTAATGTTAAATGTCAATTATACCTCAGTTAAAACCATAAACAAACGTTAGTTTTTTGTTATTAAAAATCAGACACATTTGAAAAAGTGATGTTAGCAGTATCTCATTCCATTTTAAAAGCGCAAAATTTATCTGGAGGGGGTCTGGCTTGTATTGGTGGGATTGTAATTTCTGCTTCACACTTGAGTTGCCTCTTGTTAGATCCACATCTGGTTCCTTCTTCAATGGATAGAGTGACAGTGTATGGAAACATGATTCTTAGTGCAAGTGGCCCTTATTTCTTAAATATAATTTTATTTTATCTTGTACAGGTCAGTTATACAGAGACAAAGCAGAACATATTTTATAATTCAAACAATGTAAATGATTATTGAAACTACTTGGTGATTAGTCGCTGTTTTAGTCTGCTAAGGGGAAGAAAAAGAGTACCTGACTCGGGAGGGATCAGAATTCAATATAATGTTTTATTGAAAGTTAAGGTTGTAAATGCTAGAGTATGTTAATAAGAAAAATGCAGGGGCGCCTCAGTGGCTCAGTCGGTTGAACGTCCAACTTCGACTCAGGTCATGATCTCGCAGCTCGTGAGTTCGAGCCCCACGTCAGGCTTTGTGCTGACAGCTCGGAACCCTGGAGCCTGCTTCAGATTCTGTGCCTCCCTCTCTCTCTGCCCCAACCCACTCACATTCTGTCTCTGTCTCTCTCAAAAATAAATAAACATTTTTAAAAATTTTAAGAAAAGGCAGAGTGCATTTGGAGAGCTCTTTACCAATAGGGTAGGTTCTTAAGTTTAAAATCATTTGTCTGCATCTCTTTGTGATAATTTTAAACAACCTCTCTCATGCCAAGCACTATGTTTGTTGCTTTCACTTTATCATTTCAGAATGACCCTGGAAAGTTTGCAAGGGGATTAGTGGATTAGATACTTTTAAAACATTATTTTTAAGTTTAAAATGGCTTCTCTATATAGGTTCTTTCCTCTGGGCCCCCACCCCCTCCCCACGCTGAACATCTCCTGTTGTAGCATGTAACATTGCTTTCCACTGTGGAATTCAAAGGTGAGATTGTTGTTTTCCACAAGAATGGACAATGGGCACAGTCTGCTTCTTACATTTATAATTCCTAGAAGAGGTGAAGTTCTTCTTCTTCGTCTGGCTCCTAGCTAAGCATTACGGGGTTGGGGAGAGCCAGCCGGACGGGGTCACCTTTCTTCAACTTACCTTGGTGGTGCCAGCAATGTGGAAGACTGTGATGCAAAGCTGCTTCATGCAGTGGGTGGGAAGGAATTTACAATACTTGTTTCATGCCTCACAGGAAGTACATGCTTTTGTGGCTATTGCATCCGAATGACATGTTTCAGGTAAAAGGTGCGGAGAGATTGTAAATGTCAGTCTTCATGGCATGTCTGAGCATAGCACGTCAAGTGGGAGAGTTTAAAATTTCCTCCAGATTGTGGGTGATCCACTTGGGCAACATGAGGAAGTGAAGATCCCCATCCATGTGGCAAGTCCCTCCACACCACATTCTGTAATATTCCCAATGGCAGGAAAATCCTGTGTCTTCCTTTCTCTCATCCTGCCTTCATTTAAGGATTCTTATCAGTCAGTCGAAGATTATGAATGTCTCAGCCAAGAAGTGCTATGGCTGGATGTGTAAGGGACATTCTGAAGACCAATGTGACCATAAACATAGCACAGTTGATTTTCCTTTTACTTATTAAGTTTTCATTAGATATATCCAGGCACTGAATATCTTACCATACAAACTGCTTAGGGACCTTCCAGTTGGGAAGTCTGTCATGACATGGCACGTTGGACTAGGAAGCCCATTCCAGCTTAAAATCTTTCCATTTGTTAGAAAACTGCACAATGAGTTGTAATGTTGTTCTTTTAGTTTCCATTCTCCCATGGTGTTTTTGCCCTCTGGAAATGAAAACAGTAAATCTAGTCTTATTTTAATACCAGCTTTCATGTATTTGGGGGCATGAAGGAGGGTGGAAAACAGACTTATGTTTTTACCCACGTCTTGTTTTTCTCACTAAATATCCAGAGCAAGCTCATTCAATATAAAGTTTTCCAAGCCCTCTTTAGGAAAGACTCCATTTGAAATTTAGAAATGGGGAATAGACATGATGTGTCGGGATGTGGTCTGAGCGGTGCTACTAACATTGATAGAACAGACTGCAGTTACAGTAATTGTTTAGAAGCCAGTCACCTTTTTTAAGAATTTTTTAAAAATGTTTATTTATTTTTGAAAGAGACAGAGCATGAGCGGGGGAGGGCAGACAGAGAGGGAGACACAGAATCCGAAGCAGGCTCCAGGCTCCGAGCTATCAGCACAGAGCCCGATGTGGGGCTCAAACTCATGAACCATGAGATCATGACCTGAGCCTAAGTCAGATGCTGACCTGACTGGGCCACCCAGGCGCCCCCAACCACTCATCTTTTTGACTTATAACTGAACTATGATTCATCTGGGCATGTGGAATTCTACTTGTACCGGGATTCTTGATTATTTTGATAACTGCAAAGTGATACTGATATGTTGCTTTGATGAGTAAAGGTTCATAGGACTTCATAGGAACGGCTGTCTGTGTTACACCAGCCCATGATTTTATGTTTAGTAGCAATGGCATGTTTCTTAACAAGAAAAGATTGCCTTATGTGCTCCCTCACACACACATGCACAGTAATTCAGCAGATATTGATTATGTCTCATATGCCAAACACTGCAATGAACTAGTAATAGAGAGCTATATAAAATAGATACATATAAGATACATATAAATGCTTATAAGATAGATCTATATAGGATAGATACAGTTTACTGGGAGAGGCAAATTCTTGTACAGATGATTTCCATACCTTTTTCTTACTCATAAAATTCAGTGCTGAGAATTATCCGTGAACTTATTTTAACCTTTTGGAAAGCTCCTTCTGGTTTGTTTTTTTCCATCTTCTGAAACCAAACAGAAAACAAAGCCAGTAATCTATAGCATTTTGTGTTGCTTCTAAAAATGCCGTCTTCACCTTTTAAGAGACATATCTGAGTTCTGGTCTATTTGAAGATATTGGAAAGGTTCACTCTAACTATATTCTATGGTAACTGATATGATAAAAATAATAGCACTATTTTATAATTATGCAGCAATCTTCAAAACATTTTCTCAATTGGTTCTCAAGACAGTCTAAAATTACATTATTCATAACTAATGGCAGGGATAGTACAGAGAATGTCTTTCTATACAACAGAATTATAGTCCCTGGAGAGATACCTTTTAATACCCCTTTTTCTGTTTGGATATTAATCACTCTCTTTTCCATTAGACTAAAATTGGCTCATTGGCAGGATAGAGTCCTCCCAGAAATTTGGTTAGCTCACAGAGTGTTGGAAAATGAAAACCTGAGCCCCACCTCCCATTTGTAGATGTTTCTTGAGCTAACCACAGTTGGCTGGCCCCTGGTCCTGCTGCCACCTTGGATAGGTGTTCTGTCTCCAGTCTATGACAGCCCACATTTGTCACAAATGCACACGTGTGAATTTTCACCCAGGCTTTCTTTAACCTCCTGACCACTTCTGCCTCTGTCTGGAGGCCCGGGGACAGTTCCTGAATAACAGGCACAATATCTTCATAGTTTTTTAGGACTCAGGCAATTTTTCAAAAATGTTTTATTATTTTGAGAGAGAGGGGGTGTGAAGTGCGCACACACACATGGGAGAGGGAGAGAGAGAGAATCCCAAGCAGGCTCTGCGTGGTCAGTGCAGAACCCAACATGGGGCTCGACCCTGTGAGCCCCGTGAGATCATGACCTGAGCCACTGAACACTTAGGGGCACCTGGGAGGCTCAGTCAGTTAGGTGTCCGAGGCTGAGGTCATGCTCTCACGGTTCATGGGTTCGAGCCCCACGTCGGGCTCTGTGCTGACAGCTCAGAGCCTGGAGCCTGCTTAGGATTCTGTGTCTCCCTTTGTCTCTGCTCCGCCCCCACTCATGCTCTGTCTCTCTCTCAAAAATAAGTAAGCATTAAAAAAAAAAAAAAAAGTCGGACACTTAACCGACTAGCTACCCAGGTGCCCCTAGAGCTCAGGCAATTTTTGTGTCTCATCCATAATGACTGCAGAATTCAACTACCTCCTTTTAGTGAAGGAGGAAAACAACTATGCAGAAGCAATTCTTATGTTTACTAAAGTGACTGATTAAATAGACTTATATCATGAAAAATAGCAAAAACATGTATTTATTGAAGTACATCCATGAAGCTATGTTACTTTTATTTTTAGGACTCTTTTAGGTTAAAAACAATCTGGCACTCAAAAATGGTTTTGACTTTGTTTGCATTATATATAATACACACCCATTTTATGCCCGAATCTGATGAATGTATCTGTTCTAGGTCACTGAAATGTTTCTGGAAATGTCTCTTGAAGTTTGGTAAGTGCATTTATTTCATTGGGTGGAAAATATTGTGAGTGATTCACTATCTTATTTTAATTGTTAAGGGTCCACTTTTAAAATAAGAAATAATTCTGAGAGCTTTTGAACATAAAAAACACATTAAATAAACTTCTTCCCTAATAGCTATGGCATTAAAAAATAATAAATTTTGTATCTTTGCTTACTTTTCCCGGTAGTTTTTATCAGGTCAATAAGGGCTTTTAGAAAGAGTCCTCCCTCTGGTTTACTTCCCGTAGAAATGAACAAATATGGTTAGTTAAGCCTCTTTTTCATTGTTGATTCAGATAGATACTCAAGAACATGAAAGTAAACATAAACAGGAAACTATAAAAAGGAAAAACTGAAAATGAGATTGTTTTTGTTCACAGAGATAGTAAAGTTCCATGAAGCACGTTGCTGTTTCAAAGTGGCCTCCAAAAGAAATGTTGGAAAATCATTTATTTATTTTCTTTTTTTTTTTTAATAATTTTTTTTTCAACGTTTATTTATTTTTTGGGACAGAGAGAGACAGAGCATGAACGGGGAAGGGGCAGAGAGAGAGGGAGACACAGAATCGGAAACAGGCTCCAGGCTCCGAGCCATCAGCCCAGAGCCCGACGCGGGGCTTGAACTCACGGACCGCGAGATCGTGACCTGGCTGAAGTCGGACGCTTAACCGACTGCGCCACCCAGGCGCCCCTCATTTATTTATTTTCAAATGGTGCATCTTAGGGGAGTTAGGCCTGCCTGGAGAATTAGCTGGATCTAACGCTGAGTTCAGTACATCCAACCTCCTTCAAACTCTCTGTGTCTCCTTGAACTTCCCTGTTGAAGTGGGTTTTACCGAAGTAACTAGTCCACATTTAATTCACCCAAACACTGCATTTATTAGTGTAACATTCTCCTATATTGTGATTTGCCGAATGAATGCTGAGGGACACGTTGACATTGGGCTCAGTATTTCTTTCTCTTATTTAGGTTCCTAGAACACGTTGATTCAACCTTGTAAATTATTGCATAAATTACTACTTGTCCCTCAAGATATGTCAGGAAGTCTCATAGGATAGTGCAAGTAATTGAGTTGCATTATTTTGCATTGTGTTGATTCTTGCCAAAATGGTATATTTTAGGGGCACCTGGGTGGCTCGGTCAGTTGAGCATCCTACTCTTGATTTCAGCTCAGATCATGATCCCAGGGTCTTGGCATTGAGCCCCACATTGTGAAGCCTGCTTAAGATCCTCTCTCTCCCTCTCCCTTTCTCCTCCCTCCCACCCCCCTCGCCCCTCTCTCCCACTCAGGCTTTCTCTTTCTCTGTCTAAAATTTTTTAAAATGTGGTATAACATGAGATTTTAGCATGAGATTAAAAGAACTTTTGCTATTTGACTAGAAAGTCATGCTATTTGTCTTAATGGGAAATGGTCTTCACTGATGTAATTAGGACTATATTATGTAAAAGAAATTTGCTTTAACAAAGTACAGATATCAAAAAATGGAGGAAAAAAACTCAGCTAAATAAGATACATATGTTCAGAAGCAATTTACTATATATTTATAATGAACTTTGATCAAACTATTTTTATCTGTTCATTTGTCTTGACTCTGAAATGGAAATGTTCTTAGAAATTATTATTATTATTATTATTATTATTATTATTTTAAATGCTTATTTATTTTTGAGAGAGAGAGAGGCGGAACATGAGCAGGGAGGGGCAGAGAGACACAGAATGCAAAGCAGGCTTCAGGCTCCGAGCCATCAGCACAGAGCCCCACGCAGGCTCGAACCCACGAACCCGTGAGATCATGACCTGACCCGAAGTTGTCTGCCCAACCAACTGAGCCACCCAGGCACCCCTTTAGAAATTATTTTTTAAATTTTTTTTTTCAACGTTTATTTATTTTTGTGACAGAGAGAGACAGAGCATGAACGGGGGAGGGGCAGAGAGAGAGGGAGACACAGAATCGGAAACAGGCTCCAGGCTCCCATCAGCCCAGAGCCTGACGCGGGGCTCGAACTCCCAGACCGCGAGATCGTGACCTGGCTGAAGTCGGACGCTCAACTGACTGCGCCACCCAGGCGCCCCTAGAAATTATTTTTTTAAGTGTATTTATTTTTTTTGAGAGAAACAGAGACAGCACACGTGGGGGAGGGGCAGAGAGAGAGGGAGAAAGAGAGAATCCTAAGATTCCGCTGCCAGCACAGAGCCTGATGTGGGGCTCAAATCCACGAAGCTGCGATATCATGACCTGAGCCAAAAGCAAGAGTTGGACACTTAACCAACTGAGCCATCCAGGTGCCCCAGAAATGTTCTTTAAAGAAAAATTTAACTTTCCGTGGAATGTTTTTCATTAGATATAAAATAAAATCAAGAAATCAAATTAAACAAAGATAATATGTAAAAGAGGAAAATAAATGAACCAAACTTGTTATTGTATTTATAAAATTACTCAACATTTTTTATTTTTCTTTTACATGTTTGTACTGATCTTCTAAATATCTGTGTTCATCGCTCTGTTCATAGGTTTTTTGAAAAATCATGGCCCTTGTGTTTAATGTAGGATAGTGATCAGCATAGTATGTTACAAGTATATTACCTAGTATATTACAGGGAACAGGAGTTCCAGAATGAGAAATCCTAGTTTTAAATCAGCCTCTTGCTAATTGTGTTAACAGTTGAAACATTTTTAATGACACTTTTGCTCATTTGTGAAATAAGAAAAGAGTACTTTATAAGCATATCTGTTGTGATGATTTAATGAGATGTTCTTTAGAAAAAGAGCACATATTATTTTATATTAATACAAAGTAGAAAAATTTTCCACATGTGCACCACAAGTTCATAGTAAAAATGTTTGTAATAGTTTGCAGAAATTTGAAGCAACCTCAATATTCATGGAATAACTTATGCTATAATCATATAATGGAGATACTTCACAATAGTAAAAATGTTTGAATTATTCCTATATATACAAACACAGATGAATCTTAAAAACAAAATGGTCAATGGAAAAAATATTGCAGAATACATACAGTTGATAGAATTTTTTTTTAATTTTTTTCAACGTTTTTTATTTATTTTTGCGACAGAGAGAGACAGAGCATGAACGGGGGAGGGGCAGAGAGAGAGGGAGACACAGAATCGGAAACAGGCTCCAGGCTCTGAGCCATCAGCCCAGAGCCTGACGCGGGGCTCGAACTCACGGACCGCGAGATCGTGACCTGGCTGAAGTCGGACGCTTAACCGACTGCGCCACCCAGGCGCCCTACAGTTGATAGAATTTATTAAAAAATTAAAAACATACAAAATGACTCTATGTATTTTTTAGAGATATAAATATATACTGTGAAGTTATAAATATTTATAATTTATAAATGTATAAATTTATAAATAATTGTAATTCATAAATGTGTAAATACATTGGAATAATAAAGAGCAAGTTTAAGGTAGTGATTACTCTGAGGAGCAGAAAAGGAAACACATTTGAGATGGATTCACAGAGACAACTGTGCAGGTGAGATTTTTATTTCTCAAAGTGGTTAGAAGATACTCAACCTAATATATTGTAATAAATAATAATAGAGAGTCTACCCCTAAGACTTGACTTAAAAAATTCTTACTGATTCACTCGTAACTCTTTTCCTCCTTGGAAAACTTCATAATAATCAAATTTAATAACTGTGCAATCCAATGCTTTGATGTGCTATACTGATCATTTTTTATTATTGGGCAATATGGCTAAGTGCTCTTTTCAAAATTTACAGTTAATTTTCTGTTTTTTAAAGTTTATTTATTTTGCGGGGAGAGGGGCAGAGGGAGAGGGAGAGAGAAAATCCCAAGCAGGCTCTGCACTGTCAGCATGAACCTGACTTGAGGCTACGTCTCATGAACCATGATATCATGACCCAAGCCAAGATCAAGAGTAGGATGCTTAACTGAGTAAGCCACCCAGGTGTCCCTACAGTTAGTTTTCTTAAAGCATATATCCAAAAATAGAACTACTCAAAGGGAATATACATTTTAATTATTTTTGGTGCTCATCACTTGATGACTTTCAAAAGTGTTTTGCAAATTTATATTTTCAAAATGAATATATTTACTTTGTACTAGAAAATAAATACTTAAAATATTTCTTAAAAACTGTTAAATAATAACAGTATTTTAAAAATTTGCTAGTGAAGCTAAGTATTCTTCTGTTTTTCATTATTAATCATACTTCCTCTTTTGTGAGTTATCCATGTTTGTCCTTTGGGAAATAGTAATTAAAATATTATTGGTAAACAAAGATCATTATAGAGTACATAGCCCAGAGCCTATGGAGTCTCTTCTTTTGGCCTATGTTTTACGAGGAATAAATGCACTGAATTAACAGAAGTTTCCTTAATTTTAATTCACTCTGAAGGGAAGGACTTACTTTTATGAATGGTAAAGAGACAATATTTTATCAGCGAAATTCTTACTTTCTACATTTGGATTTATTCGCATCACAACATAGAGGTCTATGTTTTCTTGTTCTGTTTTGTTTTTTACTATTTTTTTTTAAATTATTTATTTTGAGAGGGAGAGAGAGAGACAGAGAGAAAGCGGGGAGGGGCAGAGAGAGAGAGAGAGAGAGAGAGAGAGAGAATCCCAAGCAGACTCCTCACTGTCAGTGCAGAGCCCAACATGGGACTTTATCCCATGAACCATGAGATCATGACCTGAGCCAAAATCAAGAACCTGTTGCTTAACCGACTAAGCCACCCAAGTGCTCCTACTTTTTACTATTTTTAAATTCAGAAGCTGGTTTTAGAATACAATATTGGACTTGTTTGTGAGGAATTGTTGCATTGAGGAAAATACATCATCTATTTGCTCTGTGATCCTAACCTCTCAGAGCTTTGGTTTTTTTAATCTGTAATAGGTAGTTAGAAAAATAATATATTGTATAATAACGTGTGAGATTTACTCCCATTATCTGCAGTGATACATGCCTACATATCTAAAGTGGTTTCTGGCATAGTCTAGGGATCTGAGAAGTTGCCGCCGCTGCTATTATTAGGAAGGGTATACAATGTAAGAGCTCTGAAATCCTCCAGTCAAACTTACTTGTCACTGTCTGAAGTTCTAGCGTTAGCAGTGCCTTTTTTTTTTTGTCACACGGGGACATCTCTTAGACAAGGCAATTCATTAAGACAGTATTTCTGCCGGTATGCTCCACAGAACATAGACTCTTTGGAATATCAGTGGTATGTCATGGAGAAGTGGGGAACGAAGGGCCAGGGGAAGGAATTCTTGATCAAATAAATTTGGGAAATACTGTGCCAAATAGATCTCAGCAGCTTTATTTTCTGAAATATTTCCCGAAGTCTTTACTATCATAAGATGAATTTCTCATTGGCCATTCGTGTGCCTGCTTGTTTTTTCTAAAGCATCTCCTACTCCATATTTTCTGGAAACACACCTTGGAACATACAGTTTTAAGACAGCCATCATTTTATACCCTTGTTCAGCTCCCCTTCTAGGAAATGGCTTGAGGGGAACAGTGAGCAGGTATCAGCGTTAGCTACCGGGGACTGGGTGATTTTAACAAGGCTACTGGGGACATTGGCTCATGACTATGTTCTCTATACAGTTCATCCCCAGACCTCCGATTCAGTATGGCTCTGTGTGATCAGGAGAAGACTTTCAGACAACAGAGGAAAGAAAACATAAAGGAAAACATGAAGAAACTCCTGGGTCCAGAGAAGAGTAGAGGCCTGTATTCTACGCGCGATGTGAGTTGGAAAATTTTCAAATGTTACTGCAATTCAATAATAATTGTGTTTGTACCGTCTCCCAAATTTCACCCAAGTATGGAAATATTGAGTTTGAGCATTATATCTTCAGTTTTTTAAGATGAGGTAAGTGTTTCGTAAATAAAGATTCTTTGAGGAAGATCATCACAAATGCTGCCCACATTTAGCAATATTGATCAGGTACAGTTTTACAAAGAGGCGTAGGCATACTTACACACAAACAAGCTATTGATAGTAAGAAAAGATTAGCCTCAGATGTAAAAAGATCATTGAATTAATTTTATTTTATTTTTATTATTTTTTTAATTAAAGTATATTTGACACACAATGTTGCAATTAGTTTCAGGTGTACAACACAGTGTTTCAACAAGTCTTTTCATTGTGTTGTGCCCACCACAAGTGTGGCTCCCATGGGTCACCACACAACACTATTACAACACCGTTAATGATATTTTCTGTGCTGTACTTTTCATCTCTGTGATTTATTCATTCCATAACCGTAATTCTGTATCTCCCACTCCCTTCGCCCATTTTGGCCATCGCTCTAGCTCCCTCCCCTCTGGGATCATTGAATTAACTTTAATATGGACTAAGATTAAACAATTGTGAGATTTATCATCACCAAACAAGAAGAAAGTGCTACAAGTCTTGTCAATGATAACACAGTTTACCAAACTACGTAGATGTGAATGGGAGAGATAAAAGGAAATGTTTCAAATTCTTAATATTTCATCACAGGAAGCTAAAGTCTATCATCCCAGATTGACCAAATACTTAAGAATGATGACCTCTACTTTTTAATGTTTTCATCATCCTAATGATAGAGAGATCTTAAAATTAAAATATTTTTGTAAACAAATATAGGAAGTACAATCCTTCATTTGTACTTTAACTTCTTTTTCTTCCCTTAATTTCCAGGAAAATAAATATCATTTATTGTTCAATAACATGTAATGTGTAAACCAGTTTTTGGCTATTTATCTGTCCATTTATTCATTTTTCCCTTCACTGATCTATCATCTATCTACCCATCCATCCACCTGTCCATCCATTTATTGGTCTATCCTTTTATTAAATGCATAAGTAACGCATAAGTAAGACCTGTCCTCCCTCCCCCCATGTCCTGTTCGCTCTCAAACCCGAGCTTAAAAAACCTTTCCTGCTCTTAGGATTGGCTTCTTGGCATCTTTCTAGCATCCATTTTTGCCAGTTCACCCCCAGTTCACCACACTCCTTCACTAGGTGCCTCTTGGTCCCATGTCCCCTCAGAACCTTTCCCCATGTGGTGCTTTTCCACACAGTTTCTTCTCTCTCTGTGTGCTTCCCTCCTCTCCTCTCCTCTCTGTGCTTCCCTGTGCCACCCTGTCCCCGCCCCACCGCCTTTTGGGGTACCTAGGACCCTCCCAACTTTAAGCACCACATACTTAGCTTCTTCTGAGGCTGTTGTCCTCACCAGCTCCTCCCTCCTTCCCCCCACATCTGTTAGATCTCAGTTATATTCTCTATATTAATGGCACCAATATATGCACATTATCTTTTTAGCATTTACAACACGTATACTTAAAAAATACTTGTACAGATATTCGTTTAATGTCTCTTCTCTCCAGTGGAATATAAGTTACATGAAGACCAGGGCAGTGGCTGTGTTATTTAACCTTCATATTCCCAGCACCTGGCAAAGGCTCCTTAGCACACGGTAGACCCTCAGTAAGTCTTGCGTTGTAGGAGTCAGGGCACAGATTCAGGAGGTAGCTTCGCACTGCCTCCAGGGGATGAGGTAGCTAGAGGGAGGGATCAGAGACTCCGAACCCAGGAACACAGAATCAGGTCGTGAGGCAGGAGACACAGGTGGAGGAGAAGGTTTGGAGGAAAAGATCCCAGCTTGAACTGTTCAATTAGAAACGTATGTGTGCGGGGGCGGGGTGCCTGGCTCAGTTGGTCCAGCGTCTGACTTTGGCTCGGGTCATGATCTCACAGGTCAGGAATTCAAGCCCTGCATTGGGCTCTGTGCTGTCAGCACAGAGTTCGCTTCAGATCCTCTGTCCCCCTCTCTCTGCCCCTCGGCACTCCTCTTTTTGTGGAAAAAGGAGTGTCCCTGGGAAAATGAAACTTGGCCTAATATTCATACTAATTGGCTTTTCTGCAATGGATGGAGAAAAAAGTAATTATGTGTTCTGTGGAATTTTCTTCAAAAATATTAAATCCATGTTTTTGGAAGTCGTTCCTGGAATTATTGTAGTTGTTTCGGTTTGGTCTAGAGTTGTTTTCCTTGTCCAGAATAATTAGATTAGATATATTCAGAACCACCCATCCCCACAAGTAATGTTTTCCTGTTTTTTAAAAAATTTTCTTCATTTTTGAGAGGGAAGGAGCATGAGCAGGGGAGGGGCAGAGAGGGTGGGAAGATAGAGGATTCGAAGTACGTTCTGCACTGACAGCAGTGAGCCCGACATGGGGCTGGAACTCATGAACCATAAGATCATGACCTGAGCTGAAGTCAGATGCTTAACCAACTGAGCCATCCAGGCGTCCCTTTCCTATTTTTATGTTACTCCTTGGTGAGAAGGGTGTCTTAAGTTCCCAATTCCCTTGCTCTCTGATAAGACTTCACTTTCTGTTCAGTTCTTAATTCCCAATGCAGAGACTGTGCTCGTCTTATTCCAAGTGTTCAACAGACAGCATCCAGTTTAGGACTTCAGTGTCAAATAAATTAGAGCAGCATAAACTTGGGCACAGTCCTTCCCTTCTGTGCTTCACCTGTAAAATGGAGCCTGGGGCTTTTATTAGGTCACAGGATGAGTACTACTGCTTATAAGCCTCCAGCACAATGTGTAAGAGCATGTAGTAGTTGCTCAAAAAAATAGTATTGTACCTGAGTGTGGCTCTTCTGTTGCATAACACCCGAGGGCAATAATTGTCAAATTTAATAAAATCTGAGCTTTTCCATCTGGACAATGAGTTAGTCAAAGAGCTGAGGCATCTAATAACTCAAGAGTTTATTCTCTTAAATACTAAGACTAAAAAAATGTATTCTCAATAATTAAAAAAAAGTTTTGAAATGTATTGATTTTAATCATTTAGCTGGAAGTCTTTCTAAAGTGACAGGTCATTCCTCGTCCTGACTGAATGGATTTGAGTGTTCTCAGGTCTGTCTCCTTTCCAATCAGCTGCCATCTCTCCCTGCCTTATGTGCTCCCTTGAGGTAATTTCTTCAAACCACTCCTTTCTCTTTCAACTTTGCTGCTGTGGAATTCAAATCTGATAAGCAGGCTTGTTGTTAGAACAGTGTCTCTGACTAGTGTGATTTCTTTATGAATAAAGGCCTGAGATCTTTCCTATGACTAAGACCTGCAAGCCTCTGTACGTGGGGATTTTTGGCATAGTTGGATCGTTCAGAGGCCATTCTTATGAATTTTCTGGTCTGAAAATACTTCTTGGTCAGATGAAGTTCCCAGATTATAGTCTTCTGTGAAGGGAAATGCTACTCGCTAGTTTTTATGTTCCCTAGTAACTGACCATAACAAAGCAAAGCTGGTTAGGGGACTAGAGTCTGGAACTATAATAGTGGGAAAGCAAGAGAAAGTAATTTACTTTCACCTGCATCAGAGAATAAAGAGAAAGTGTTTTGTCCCAAGGCACAATTTACGAGATACTTTCAATTTAAACAAATATCTTTTGATGAAAATCAAAACGGACCTTGAGTAATATATTCTGTGAGTGCTATTCTTACTTAAGTTTGTCATATAAAGGAAGTGAAAGACTAGAGAAAAGAGTCCATTTGGTAACAGAGAAAGAAGCAAAGCAAAACAGTTTCTGAGGGAGGTAATAGAAGTCAACCTTGAGTAGTCAATAAGAATTCTTATTCCTCGTTTGTGTTGTTTCTGTCATCTAGAATATTCTTCCTCTTGCTTCCTCCTTTCCTGGTGACAACAGCACTTTGTACTCTCAATTCCTATTCCCCTCCCAGACTGCAAGTATCACAGGGAAGACAGTGTCAAACTCCCAAGGGTAGAGGCCAGAAAGGAGCACTGAGCGGGTGTGAGCTTCCGGGGACTCACAAGGTGGAGTTGGAGTTTTTCTCCTCTGAGGTAGTGGTGGGATGTGAACAGCCAAAGGAATAAGAGACCTGGAAGTTGATCTAGAAAGTAGATGTCCAAGCGGCCCAGACTGCACTCAGGAGGGTTGTCCACTATGAGGCAGGTGACTCCTGCAGACCACAGAGCTCTCAGGGAGACAGGCTCAGGGGGAGGCACGTAAGAACACATGTGTCAGGAGCAAGGAAGGAGGAGGCCTATGGGGACAGGTGCTGGATTTGCTGCAGTTTTCAGTGATTTGTTTTATAAATCAGGCATTATGTGAGGAAGCTTACTGGGCTTGAAGGGCCAGCGGCCCGATGAAAACAAAATGCTAGTAACAATAATATATTTTAATTTAACGTAAACTCACTTTTTAAATTTTACATGTGAAATTATGGCTGTGCTGGGGGAAAAAAATGTAAATACGTTGAAACGAGATCATATACACTATTTTTTGTACGTTTCATGAAGCAAACCAAGCCAGTGAGCTCCTTCTCTTTGTGTACAAAGATGTTGCCTAAGTTTCTGACCAGAAATGGACTGGGCAGCACCTTGGGAGGGCTGGTACTGGGCACAGGGTGGTGGGGAGGCAATGCACACTGCAGGGATTAGCATTTACACAAGTCCTGGCAGCCATGTCTGCTCCTACCATTGCTAATACTGTGAGGATGCACTGGTTAATCAGACTCGATAATTGTCAACTTTGCTTCTATACTCTAATCCAAATGATAAATAATAATAATGATAATAATAACAACAACAGCAACAACCTAGGATGTACAAACTAGCAGTGTAAAACCTAACAGTTTTAATATGGAGATAATCAGTCTTTAAAAAAATCAATGCTACATTTTCTGTCCTCCTTTACATTTACAGGGTTGGCTCTCTAATTTTCAATAGAGCTTCTCTGGCACCTTTTATAAATTGGACTGGTCAGTTGAAGATTGTAAAACCAGGACCTGGCTACCTCCTGGAATGCATGTTCAAGTGCTTTGACTCTGCTTTGTGGGGCAGAGGGTTTGGAGGTGGTTGGCACTGTGGAAAATTGACTTTCAGTAAAAGTAGAGGAAGAAAGGGTTCTGATTTTATATTCATACCAGATTTCTCTTCAAACTGGCAAGAACATAGAGATAATTGGGGGCAAATTAGAGGGCATAGAAATAAATAATCAGAAACAAATTTCAATAATTTAGTGTAATTATTGTGTAATAATGGTTTCAGGAGTAGAATTCAGTGATTCGTCACTTACATATAACACCCAGTGCTCATCCCAGCAAGTGCCCTCCTTAATGACCACCACCCATTCATCCCATCCCCCCACCCAACACCCTACCAGCAGCCCTCAGTTTGTTCTCTGTATTCAAGAGTCTCTCATAGTTTGCCTCCTTCTGTTTTTAATCTTATTTTTTCATCCCTTCCCCTATGTTTTGTTTCTTAAAGTCCACATATGAATGAAATCATATGATACTTGTCTTTCTCTGACTGACTTAGCATAATACATTCTAATTCCATCCACATTGTTGCAAATGGCAAGATTTCATTCTTTTTGATCACTGAGCAATATTCCATTATATGTATATATATATATACATATACATATACATACATATATACATATACATATATATATATATATATATATATATATATATATATATATATACACACACACACCACATCTTCTTTATCCATTCATCAGTCAGTGGACATTTGGGTTCTTTCTATAATTTGGCTATTGTTGATAGTGCTGCTATAAACATGGGGGTGCATGTGTCCCTTCAAAACAGCATGTCCGTATCCCATGGATAAATGCCTAGTAGTGCAATTGTTGGGTTGTAGGGTAGTTCTATTTTTAGTTTTTTGAGGAACCTCCATACTGTTTTCCAGAGTGGCTGCACCAGTTTGCATTCCCACGAGCAGTGCAGAGGTGTTCCCCTTTCTCTGCATCGTCAACATCTGTTGTTTCCTGAGTTGTTAATGTTAGCCATTCCGACAGGTGTGAGGTGGCATTCATTGTGGTTTTGATTTGTATTTCCCTGATGATGAATGATGTTGAGCATCTTTTCATGTGTCTGTCAGTTATCTGGATGTCTTCTTTTTTTAAATTTTTTTTTAATGTTTATTTATTTTTGAGAGACAGAGACAGGACATGAGTGGGAAAGGAGCAGAGAGAGAGAGGGAGACACAGAATCCGAAGCAGGCTCCAGGCTCTGAGCTGTCAGCACAGAACCCAATGCAGGGCTTGAATTCATGAACTGCGAGATCATGACCTGGGCCAAAGTCAATGTTCAACCTACTGAGCCACCCAGGCGCCCCTCTTGTTTTTCTTTAGTGTTTATTTATTTTTGAGAAAGAGAGAGAATGAGAGTATGAACAGGGGAGAGACAGAGAGAGAGGGAGACACAGAATCCAAAACAGGCTCTAAGCTCTGAGCTGTCAGCATAGAGCCCAACACAGAGCTTGAACTCAAGGACAGCAAGATTATGACCTGAGCCGAAGTCAGACACTTAACTGAATGAGTCACCAGGCATCAACCCTGCCATCTGGATGTCTTCTTTGGAAAGTGTCTCTTCATGTCTTTTCCCCATTTCTTCACTGGATTATTTGTTTTTTGGGTATTGAATTTGTTAAGTTCTTTATAGGTTTTGGATACTAAGCCTTTATCAGATTCATTGCCAATATCTTTTCCCATTCCGTCAGTTGCCTTTTTATTTTTGTTGATTGTTTCCTTACCTGTGCAGAAGCTTTGTATCTTAATGAGGTCCCAATAGTTCATTTTTGCTTTTGTTTCCCTTTTTATTTGCCTGATTTTGTCAGTGAAAAGAGAAAAAGGGATAATTTGTAAGTGATAATTACTAACAAAAATGAAACCCAAACACATAACAATCTAAATGATTATAACCATCTGTCTTTGATACTACTAGTGAGGAACTGGCGTAAGTAATTCTAACACTTCTTAACTTTTTTGATTTGTAGTCCTCTTTCATACTAGTCAATAAAATAATAAGCCCTCTTAGAAATTAAAAAATGCATTTAATGAACTGGACTAGGTGTATTAAAAAGTACTATAAGTAAAATATTTTAAGTCTATATTTTACTAAATATAATGAAGTACATTTTTATCTAATATCAGTAGAGTTATGTATTAAAAACACCTTTTTCCCAATAACAAGTGAAAAATGTTTGTTAAATGAATAATTTACCAAGGAAAAAATTTTCTCTATGTGTTTTTCATAATTTTTGAGCATTATTTTTAAGACTTGATAGTTTTGGCACAGAGGTGGTTACATACTTTTCTCTTACCTCTTTAAAACATGAAATGGGGCTATGATGGTTAAATTCATGTGTCAACTTGGAGGGTGATTTTAGGTGAGATTAACATTCAGATCAGTGAATTTTCAGTACATAAATTGCCATGGGTAATGTGGGGGGGGAGGGGGTGTACAATCATTTGTAGGCCTGAACAGAACAAAAAGATCAGCCTCCCTGAGCAAGAGGGAATTCTCCAACAGACTGCCTTTCTCTTCATCTGCACTATTGGCTCTCCTGGGTCTCCGCCTGCCAGACTTCAGACTAGAACTGTATTTTTTAAAATTTTTTTAATGTTTATTTTATTTTTGAGAGAGAGACAGAGTGAGTCGAGGAGGGGCAGAGAGAGAGAGAGAGAGGGAGACACAGAATCTGAAGCAGGCTCTGGGCTGTGAGCTGTCAGCACAAAGCCTGACACAGGGCTCGAACCCACAAACTGTGAGATCATGACCTGAGCTGAAGTTGGATGCTTAACCAACTGAGTGACCCAGGCACCCCTAGAACTGTATTATTGACTCCCCTGGTTCTGGAGTCTGCTGGCCCATACTGCAGATTTGGACTTGCCATTCATCCTAATTTCATGAGCCAATTCTATATAACAAATCTCTTTCTAGAGAGGTAGATATATTTCATCTTGTTGATTCTGTGTCTCTGGAGAACCCTGACTAATAGGGGAGCCAAGGAAGCAAAAAGTCTCTGTATAATTTTCAGACCATAAAAATTTATGAAAATGTAAAAAAAAAAATCCTTAAGCATTTTAGAGTTTTCTTTTGCAAGGGAGGAAATTAATAATATCCATATGCCCCTGCATCACAATAATTTAATCAAAACCACAGGATTTTTGGTAAGTGAAAATTCATTTCCTGTAATCATATGAGAGAAGTATGAGAAATATTCATTGATATCATTTATGCACAAATTCTGATGCTATAAGGTCTAAATATAACCCCAAAACTCTCAATAACCTTTAGTTTAAATCGTTTAGACTTTGAGCCAGGTCTAACAGCTGCATCTTATAACTCTCCAGCTTTCTTTGAAGCTATTTTGGAATGACCAAGACATTTAAAACATCAAAAGCTAGCCTTCATTTGTTAGGTAAAGTTGTGCTGACATCATCTGAAGTGACACATGAATCTGAAATATAAATTAGCTAAATATCAAATGGTTTTTTTCAATAAAGATTACCCTGTCTTTCTGAACAGTGAGTAAAAGGAAAGGGAATGAATTATCATGTCAGTGACACCTTTGTTCACACCATGGTTCTATGACCTAACAGCTGTCTGTATGTGGACAAGGTATTTATGTGCACTGAATTGCTCATCTGAAAAATGGAAATAATGCTGATCTCCTTTAGAGGCCTGGGAAGATTAAATGAAACACATTGAATGAAAGTACCCAAGCTCATACCAGGTACACAGTATTTTCTTGATAAGTTTAATCTCCCATTTTTGTAGTTAATAAAAATTTATACTTTTATAGGTTGTTTTTAAGTTTATTTTGAGAGAGAGAGAGAGACAGAGAGAGAGAGTGTGTGTATGTGTGAGTGGGGGAGAGGCAGAGAGAGAGGGAGAATGAGAATCCCAAGCAGCCTCTGTGTTGTTGGCATGGAGACTGATGAGAAACGAACCTTGAAATCACGACCTGACCTGAAATCAAGAGTCAGATGCTTAACCGACTGGGCCATCCAGGCGCCCCTATCCTGTGCTTTTATAGTTTTATAATTCATATTCTGTAGTAGTTATAGAACCTAGAGTGTTACTAGTAGCAAAAAGCCTCAAGGTTGTTCATTGTACCCAATATTTCTACATAGAAGTAAACAGAGTTCAAAGAGGATTTTCTTTGCCTCGGGTCACAAAGCTAGTTGTAAGGAAAGCTTTCAGAGACAGTGGAGCATAGTGAATTAAAAGCTTTGGAGTCTGACAGATCCAGCTTTGAATCCACAGGACATTACTTTCTAGCTTTATGATAATGGAAAAATGAACTTCTTTGTGTTTCAATTACTTTATCTTTAAAATGTAGGTGAAAATATATATCTCATAGAGTTATGAAAATTAAATGATAGACATAAAAACAGATTGATTCATATGTAATAAATGAGGATGGTAATTATAATCTTCATAATCTTTCCATCATGTGATTATTCAATTTTTATGTGCAAACATCTGGCATTTTTTTACCTGATAGCAGCTCAGATATCAGACTTAAAAATCTTATGTGAAAACTCTCTTTAAGAACTTACTGTAAAGCAATAATGAAAACAATGGGTTATACAACAATGAATTCCAGAGCAAGTGGCTATTTCCAGAAAATTCCTAACAATATAAAATAGGCATCTATAAGTTATGCTGGACTACTGGCTTAGGAAGAAGGACAGCTGGGGATTGGAGAAGGTCTTATGTTAAGTTTTCCAACTTTTCTTATTAAATCTGACTCCAAACAATACAGTTTGTATGTTCTGTGTTGAACAGTGTATTCCATTACTAAGGGTTTTCTTTCTCTAAACTATCTGGTTTGTATAGGTTTAATGTTATTATTAAAAATAACATGTGTATTTGTTTTTTGAGAGAGAGAGTGACGATCTTGGCCTGATCTTAGGCTCAGTGCTTGGCACATGGCAATAATAAATGTTCACTATTATTACTACATTGCCTATAAACTCAACTCTTCTCTCAAGGCCTAATTCAAATCTCTCCTCCTTCTAACTTCTTAGCTGGCCTGTTTACAACTACACTGTACTGTGCTCCACTCACCCACTTTATAAACCACTTCTGTTTTCTATCTTAGCTTTCCTTCCCCTCCAGATCAGTTTTTAAGAGCTTATGTATTTTACTTTATTGACAATTTAAACATTTATGTTTGAGAACATTCTGTGTATCTAAATATACACAGGTTCAAAGCCATTTAAATTGCTCCATTGTGCCGGTGGAATGCGTTTTCATCAGTGAGGTCCCCAAACTGCATCTAATTAGGATGCCTAGGGTCTTCCAGGTTGGGACCACTTGGTATTAGACAAAGCCTTGGATGAGGAAATTAGTCCTAGGTGTCGGGCTCTTCACTGTCCTATCTCCGCTAAGACTTCCCTTTCCATATATAAGAATTTGATAGACTTTTGGTCCTTCTAGTTCTAAAATAATAGTTCCATATATTTTATGTGAATATATGGAACTATAGTTCCATATATATGGAATATATATGGAACTATATTCCATATATATTCCATATATATGGAACTATAGTTCCATATATATTCCATATATATATATATATATCTCTCACATTGGTCAATGAATACCCAAGGATCAGAATCCAAGTGATTGGAACACGATGCATCCATGTTGTGTATTTTGCATTTCTGAGATTGAGTGCAGTATTTCCCCTGCAGCTGGCCCCCTGCCCCGGGGGTTCTTCTCCTGGGCAATGGCCGCATCATCTGCTGGGAGCAAAGCTAGAAACCCTAACAGTCTGACCACACTCCTTCCTCTTTTGTGCCTAACGTCAGATCAGTCACCAGCTTCTCCTTGTAAATGTACCTTGATTCTGTTTCTCTCCTCACAAGCTTCGCTTTAGGGGGTAGAAGAAAGGAGGAATTGTTTGCCATTCGCACCTCAGAAGAAGAGGATACCATGACTATTACAGATAAAATGGAATTGCCGAAAATACTTGAGCTCATCTCTGCACATGCGCTCCATGATTTGGACATTGATTTTGCAAATGAGACTTTGTCACATATGTAGAAAGGAAAACCTGATAACAGTAGGAAATTTTTATTTAACTCCAGTCAGAGCATCCCCACACAGTTCAGGTTCTGCTCTGCTACCCATGGGGGCTTCTTTCTTCACTTTGTTTCTTCTAAAGCCTTGAATTGCTCCATGATCTAATATCTTTGCTCCATGAACTGCTCAGTCTTCTGTCTCTAACTTCTTCTTTGATAATTGTTATCACTGAGAAACAATGTCAAACAAAAGACACCTCTTCTCCCTGGCAATCTCACAATGCCTCCACATCATTGTCTGTCCAGTAAATATTTCCCTCCATCCACTCCCTATGCCTTTGTCTGTTCTTCCCACTGTCTTGTCCTCAAAAGACTCTAAATTTTACTGGAAGAGGTTGGATTGTACTCACCATGTGCCTGATAGTCTTAAGCAGTTGTTATTAACCATTTTGGTCTCAGAAATCCGTTATACTCTTAAAAAATATCATAAACTTCTAAAAGATTTTATTTATGTGGGCTATCTCTATGGATATTTACCATATTAAAAACTGAAACTGAGAAAACTTATTAAAATGTGTATTTATTTTAAATACATTGATGTTGGGGCACCTGGGTGGCTCAGTCGGTTGAGCGTCTGACTTCAGCTCAGGTCATGATCTCACAGCTCGTGAGTTCGAGCGCCACGTCGGGCTTTGTGCTGACAGCTCAGAGCCTGGAGCCTGCTTCAGATTCCATGTCTCCCTCTCTCTCTGCTCCTAACCCACTCAAATTCTGTCTCTGTCTCTCTCAAAAGTAAATAAAAACATTTAAAAATTTTAAATACGTTGATGTCATATTAATATAAATAACATTTTATGAAAATAATCAAATTTTCAAGAACCAAAAAAAAAATGAGATCCATTTTTACAATTATCTTTGTTGTTTGACTTAACAGAAAACAGCTGGATTCTCTTATCTGCTTTTGAATCCAATATGTTGCTATATAACACATCCTGTAATTTCTTGAAAAACTCCATCACACACTCGTGAAGTAATGAGAACAAAAAAAGGCAAATGACCTCTTACTGCTATCATGAAAATAGTTTTGACCTTGTGGACACCCTGAGAGCTGTGTACACTTTAAGAGCTGTTCCCTAGAGTAGAGAGAGAAACCACCAGCTCTCTTAAGCAATAATGGTTGAGGACCACAAAGAAAATGACAATCTCTCCCTCTCCAAACAAACACTTGTGTTTTAGTCATGTTGCAGACAGCCTTTGCTTCTCTACTGGGAAAACTCTTGGTTGACTCATGCTGCTTCCATTTCCAGACCGGCCTCCTTCCTTGCCCTCGTCCCTCCCTGTTGAATAACTGTGCATCTTTAAAATTAAGAACCGGTTTCTTTTTTTATTTATGAAGCTCTCTCTACCATTTCAGTTTCTCTGATTGGAATTCACCACACCTTCTGGACCTCACGTACTCCCAACCTGTAGCACTTTATTTTAGTAAGGCATGTTAGCATGAACCCCAATGTAGGAACCTGGGGTTTGACTCCTGACTGCGATTTATTAGTTGCATGACCCAGAACAAGTTTTCGAGGTCTTGCTTCTAAGTACCTTGGTTGCTCACCTATAAAAGAGCATAAAATCCTATAAACCTGTAAAATCTTCATGTGGATTTTGTGGTAATCAAATGAGATAATTTCTATGAAATACTTAGAACAGTTCCTATCAGATAGTAATTGCTCAACAGATGTCATCTGTCCCTATTCGTACTATTGTCATAATTATTATTATGTTTCTGCCTCACTTAAATAAACTGTATTCCCCGGATCCACCTGTGATGACTGAAAGATAGAGACTGCTCAATGAGATTTATTTAATAGATTAAAGAGTAAATAAAATTTTTAGGTCTTGTCACATTCTTTTTTAATTGCTTGAATAATAGCATGTATTTTGAAATGAGTCAGCATAAAGGAGTAGTAAGAATTATGCGCCAAGAGGGCACAGTGCTTACTTAACTAGAAGTTACCAGTTAATAGGCCTTATGCAAGTAATATCACCATTGTAGAACTTCCATCTGCAGAATAAGCAAAGACTTTTTTGTTCACCTTACAGGATTTTTGAGAGGATAAAAAAAATGCACCCGAAAGCAAGCCAAAAACTGCAAAGGGTCAAGTAAATGTAGGGAGTTATGGTTGTCGTTATTTTTAAATAGAGTTAGTTGGTGTTTTAGCAATGTCTGCCTTCTAAGAGACATTAATTCTTGATTGTCTTATATGAAACATTTTCCTTTTTAAAAATTAGTTATTATTAAGGTATGATGGAATTTATAGTTCCTGATTACCAAACGTAGAACATATAACATAAAAGTTGAAACAAAACAGAAATGTCTTTTATGGCTTCACAAATGATCTCTTTGTTTCATCATCCCAGGTGCCTGTGGTGGCCATACTGGGCTCAGGTGGAGGGTTCCGAGCCATGGTCGGATTCTCCGGTGTGATGAAGGCACTATATGAATCAGGAATTTTGGACTGTGCTACTTACGTTGCTGGCCTTTCTGGCTCCACATGGTTAGTATGCATTTTAAATCTTAGTTATATCATGCTAAATGTTTTGCATTTATCTACCTCAAACCTTAGAAAAGAAAAGAGGATTTAGAAAATTAACCTTAACTTCATGTTACTGAAGTATTGCAGCTTCATTGAATAATATGCTTCTTAAAAACGTTTTTTACGGCAAATTCATACATAATGATGACTCTTGTCATAAATTTACTCCCTTTAAGCCTGTTTGTAACTTAAAATGCAGTTAAATGTAAAATTTAAAAATAGATCAATTGAAATTCTATATAAATATCACAGAGGTGGAATAACATACTCCACCCGTAATTAATTTAATCTTCCTATAATTTTCTGATTTGTAATCTTTCAGCAATCATGTCTAAGTCTCCATGATTCACTGGGTATTCATTTTCTTCTCTAGGGCAAATAGAATGAAATGCAAGATACCTTAGTATATAAAAGAAGAAAAACAACTTTTGAATGCAGAAATGCATAAGTTTCACTGATTTGCATATAATTGTGAAATTAATCCTTTAAATGTATTTATGCGCAGCTAAATCTGGATAGAAACATAAAACATCTGCATGTATAATATTTGTGCACTGTAGATTTGACTTTTCACAAACGTGTATAAAACATGTTCAAAGACTCTACTGTGTACTTTTTGGTTTGCTTAACTCATAGAAGCACATTGAAAATCAAATATTAGTTCTTCCCCAGATGTCTCAACTATGAGTGTCACCTTATTACAAAATGTCTGACTTTGAATTACAAGGCTTTTTAATCATGCAGCCATAGTAAAGTTCATCTATTATAATACTATACTAAATATGTCTAGCACTCTAAAATTTCTGTACCTTCTCATCCTGTGAGATGGATCTGAGTTTTTTCATTTTTCAACTAAAGAAAATTTGACTCAGAAGCCAAGTGATTTGAACCAGCATGTAAAGTCAGGCTTTTGATCCTCTGTTCTAGCATTCTTTGAATTAAACCATAACCTTCTATTGGACAGGTATAGATTCTACATAGAGATTCACCTATAAAGAGTCTACAGTTTCTTAAATATTTTGAATCAGATTCTTTAGCTAAGAAACAAAAACTTAGAATTATGGTTGCCACCTTCTTTGTATGTACCCTCAAAATGATTTATCTCTTTTGAAAAAAGGGTGTAGCCCATCATTATTCTTTCCCTTGAAGGAAAGAACAGGCACCTGCCTGTTTAATGAGTAATATGATGGAAAAACTTGGACCCTTAGATTAATTTGCCTACTCAAGCATTTTGTTATTACTCTTTGAATGGCTTTCTTTCTCTGAATCCAATATTTGTTAGATCCCTGTGGTCCATCCCTGACTGATACATTACAGGAAGCTTACTTTCTTAGACTCAGCTAGTAAAGACAGAGCAGGTGTGATTTGGGGTGCTGATTTGAGGGTATAATAATGCATGTTTAGGCTTAATTAGAGCTGCAGTCATTGAGTTGGTTATGGATTTGGGGCAACTTTGGGCGACATCTTATATTCTGTCGGGATTCGAAAAACAAGTCCTGCAAAATGTAATTAAGAGAATTTTAAATGTTACAGGCCAATCATTTAAACATTTACAGACCATGCGTTTCTATATACAAAAATTTCTATATACAAAAAATTGTCTAAATTCCTCAAGATTAGCCTTCACTAATTTATTCTATTTCCTTAAAGGACACTCACTCCTAAAATCCTTACAATTGATTTTCACCTGAAAGCACCTAATTTTCAAATGTAATGGTGTCTTGAAATTCTTTTTCTCCTTGACTTTTTGGGGGAGCCAGGGAGGATGAGGTTGGCAGTTGGGACATTTCACACATTAGCTGTCCCTCTTACAAATCCCTCCTACTATGCCTTTTTGTTTTTATTTCATCCTCTCTTATTACTCTGCCCTCCATACTGTCTTTACTACTTTCACTGCTTTTCTCCTTAATGTGAGGAGACCTCCTTTTTGTTCTGTTATATCTACACCCCACCCCCTTGGTAATTTCACCAATTTCTACCACTTCAGCTATTACTACCAATAATTTAATTCATGGGACTCTAGAACACCCCAAAAGCTAATGGACCAAAAAGGGAAGGAAATCCCTAATGGACAATGCAAAGTAGCTGTCAGAGAAGAGCATCACGTAAAAAATGACCCAGAGGTCAAGGGTGGAGAGTACTTCAAGAAATAGTGGGTCTTTTAATAGAGTGAAACATGGGTGAGAAGCTTAGCTTAGAACTGGGTTTGGAAATCTTTAGTGGTTTTAGCAAAAATCACTAAAGGAAATAAAGAAAACTCTTGATCTTGAAATTGCAAGTAAGAAGTGAATAGAAGATGAAGAAAGGTGGAGAGGTAAACCTTTCAGGTGCTGTATTTCAAGAAGGGGAATATAGGAACTCGGGGAAGGGTTTTGGTTTTGTTTTATTTTCAGAATTTCAGGGACTTGGATATTTTTGTAGAAGTCTGAAGTAAAGGAAATAATGTAAAAGGATAGATGGAAGGTAAAGAAATAGGTGGTTTGTGGATAGAAAAAGATTCAGACAGAGACAGGATGGGACAAGAGAAGAAGCACAAGTGAAAGCTGTTCATTGTGGAGAGAAGAGATACTTCCTGAACAGAAGAAAAGGTGGTCAGGATGATGCATGTTCATTTTCTCTTGAACAGTATAGGCAAGAAGGTAAAAAGTTCAAAGGAAGGAATTCGGAAAGACTTGGATAAACAAATTACACTCTTGTGTAAGTTTTTATATTCTGCTGACACATGACCATTACTTGGCACAAATGAGGTAATACGGAAATATTTGGAGAAGCCCTGGACCTCCCAAAAAGGTTTCTGTGATCACAAAAGAGAATTTTATGTAGGACAAAGGCTTCCCTTGTAATTGCTACTACCCTTATGGTAATTATTTCTGAAATTATTTTGGGATGATACTGTGCTATTCATTACATATAAATGTTAGCCAACCAGTTGGCACAACTCTCTTCCCCAGTACAGCTTCATCTGCAGAATCATAAGGGGCTGTGGGCTCTTGACTGCCACGCTTGTGTGACCTTGCCATCTAAAGACAAATCAGAGTAGCTCTGCAATGATAGCAGTGGGGCTCAGTCCATTAAAGTGACCCAAACGGAATTCAAGAAGGAGAACTTTCAGTTCAGGAGTCTGAAGACTTCCCGCAGCATTGAACAATGAAACAGTTTTAGGGGATGTTGCCAGATAAGAGGTGATAGTCTAAAAGATCAAGGTGTAAGTTAGAGAAAAATATGTTGTTTGGGGTGGTGACTGTGCTTGGCTTGTTCGCTTAATGAATCTCTCCAGTGTATCACACACTGAATGACTAAATGAAGATTTGCATAAGTAACTGCCTTTTGAGGGGAAAATTAATCTAGAGATTTCTTTAGGGTTTCAGGCTATTTGCTTCACAAATGTCAAGGGTCTTCTCAAGCCATTCCGAATTTTAGTGCTTTTGAGACTTGCTTTTGACACTTTTTTAAGCATAGAAATTCTATATGTTTACCCCTAAGGATTCTGATTTGGCAAGTCCTTGGAGGCCAGGCACTGATATTTTAAAACATTGGCCAGGCGATCTGGAGGAAGAAACTGCACTGAGAATTCCTTGTGCAGTTTTGACATGATTTAGGTATTAGAATTTCACACTTAGCCTAAAATGCATTCGTATGGAGAGAATGATGTGTTCCATCATATAAATATGTTGAAAAATTAGAGGCCAATATCTTCAGATTTATAGAGAAATAAGTTGAGGATCCTTCCATTCATTAATTAACTATTTGTAGAGGCCCTGCTATGTCTAAGTCACTTAGTTTCAGAAATTTGATTGGTATAATTGGGAATCACGTATTAGTAAAGAGGTGAAAATTAAGACTTAACTATAGAGTTGCAAATTGGGGTGATGTTTGTGTGCTTTAGATGGTAGCATGTCCACAGAAACTAGTAACAGTGAATCCTGCCTTGGTGCAACCAAGGAAACAAAGACAGCTATTTAAAGAAAACTGGCCATTGCCTACCCCTCCATCTTTAGCATCACCAAAGCTAAAACTCAGGTCTTGCATGTCACCATGATGACATCATGAAGAGTCTGTCCAATTCACACTCATGAATTCTAAAAAATAAATGCTGAACAAGCAGAGAACATTAACCCAGTGCCAAAGGCTGAGGTATCTAGGTCTTTTTGTCTTTGGCTAGGGCTTGTATCCTCAAACCAAGTGCTTCATAGTAGGGAAAGAATCAGAGAGGGAAAGGGGGAGAGAAAAATTCCCTCAAGTGAATGAGTTTACTTCAGCATTTAGAGAAAAGAAATGGACTACAACCTTCCTACGTGGAACAGAGAGAATTGGGCTGACATCTGTATACTTTTTGGCCATTTAAAAAAATCTACCTCTGAAACTGTGGCACAAGTCCTAGCTTCTGAGCAATCCTCAAACCCCAGAGGAAGGACTTTCTTGATCTAGAGCCAATGGCTAACATTGAGGAGAAGGGAAGGGAAGGGAAGGGAAGGGAAGGGAAGGGAAGGGAAGGGAAGGGAAGGGAAGGGAAGGGAAGGGCAGGACAGGGCAGGGCAGGGCAGGGCCTTCAGATCTTGCTGGGGACAATTCATGGGGCAAAGGTACTTACTAGAATCATAAGTTGATTCATTTAAAGACCAGCTAAGTAGAGATGGAGAAGGGAAGTCTTAAATAATGTTATTTCAGATTTGAGTAATTACATCTTTCTGCTGAATAGTTGGAAATGACAACTTCCAACAGCAGAATGATCATATTATTTCCTTTTTATCTGTCTTTTGAAAAGATTATTCTGAGGCTAAATTGTTCTCTACTGACATTAAGTGTTTGGTCCTTTTCTTTATTTTTACCCTGCTTCATTAAGGAAAGGATTTAATGTATCTTATAAAGTAAAACTGGGTTGCATACAATAAGGATAGAAGTGAAAAAAGGTAAGTAAATATATAACTAGAAATTCAATTAAAAATTCATTCTATAACCTGTAGCTCTGAAAAGCATGAAACACAGGCTTGAGTTTAAGCTTTCTAAAGTCCAAGGCAAAATCGAACTATGTAAAATCCAATTACATAATATAATTTTTAAAAAGTTAAGGGCAAACCAATTGTCCATGGAGGTAGAAATTATTCTTGTTAATAAAACCAGTTAAGAAGTTCTTAGTGTTCCCATAAAGAATGAAGCATATCCTGGATAGTTCCAGAGTCAACCAGTTAGAGGCACCAAAAGATGTTTTATTTTCCTATTTTTATTATGTTCTTAAATACAAACCAATGCATTCCATCAATGCATGCAATTATTGAAAAGTAGGATGAGGTCCAGAAAACCAGGTGTTTATTGATTTTGATGAGTCATGTGATAGACCTTAGAATAACTACAGGAGTAGATAGACCCTAGTATCTCTCAAGTACTCTAAGCTGTATTTTTTATAGATATTTGGTAATTATCCCAGGCTTGAGTCTGGAGTAAGTCTTTTTTATTTATCTTTATCACATGTTTGGGGGGAATTTTAGGAATCCAATTTATGTAATAAAGATCTTTTAAGAATTCTTATTTGTTTTTATCTATTTATTATTAAGTTTATGTTATTTTGAGAGAGAGAGAAAGTGCACATGTGCACACAGGAGAGGCAGAGGGAGAGAGAGAATCCCAAGTAGGCTCTGTCCTATCAGCGCAGAGCCTGACACGGGGCTTGATCCCATAAACTGTGAGATCATGACCTGAGCTGAAGTTAAGAGTTGGACACTTAACCAACTGAGCCACCCAGGCGCCCCAAGGATTTTTATTTAAAAAATTTTTTTTGTGGGAGGAGCGCCTGGGTGGCTCAGTCGATTAAACGTCCGACTTCGGCTCAGGTCATGATCTCCCAGTCTGTGAGTTGGAACCCCGCATCGGGCTCTGTGCTGTCGGTTCAGAGCCTGGAGCCTGCTTCGGATTCTGTGTCTCCCTCTCTCTCCGCCCCTCCCCGACTCACGCTCTGTCTCTGTCTCTCAAAAAATGAATAAACGTTAAAAGGTCTCTCATCACTCTCCATTTGTTAACTTATAATTATTCTCAACTTGTCTCCAAAGAACTCTGAATCCAATAAGAAATTCTAATTTCATGTGAAATGGAAGTAGTTTGGTCTCTAAGAACTGAAATCTTATTTAAGAGATTTAATAAGCCTATCAGGGGAGAAGACACATTTTAAATTCTCATTCTGTTATTAATTGGGGAACTGTGAACATTTATTTAAATTCATCAATCCTCTCTTTCCTCATCTTTAAAATAGAAGAATTGAAAGCATTTCAGGTCTTCAAGGCAATAGCTTATGTACAGTTAACCAGCCCAGGCTTCAGGAAGGGCAGGGACCCAATAAAGGTCAGGTTTCTCCCCTCCCTGAAGGAAAGATAAACCATTGTAGTAGGCATTTCTATTTGAATGTCAAGGAAACAGGAGATTAAACTTTGCCCTGTTTTCTCTTTGGTTGGATGAAGGGGTGGAGTATATATTTCTTTCATTATTTTGTTTTCTCAGTTCAGTAGTTCAAAAACTGTGCTTTCCATGTGCTTGGCATTTGCTAGTCATTGAGGCTAGAGAAGATGAATAAACAAAGTTTTCCCAGCAAGAGATCACAAGACTAAGGGAGACAGATAAGTAAAGTCATACTTAATGTTCAGCACGGAGAGCTACAGTACTAGAGATATTGGTGCACAGGAAGGAGGGTGGTAGCTGAATGTTTATTGTCTAAATATCAAATACCAAGGTAGTATCTACTGATTTCCAGTATTACTAGAAGTGGCCAAATGGCTGGTGGCCAAGAATGTCCATAAGAAAGCATTTACCTTGAAGACTTCTTTCTCTCCAGGATTTCACAATCAGATTTGGATGCCCAGAAATTCTGAGACCTACAATTGGCAAGACTCGAGATTCTACCCAGTTGGCAATGGGCAAAATAAAAACAAAAATACATTTGTTAGGAGAATTAGGCATTCACAATAGTTTAGACAGCACATTTCCTACCTATAGTTAATCATTATGGAAAGTCAAATTATCAGATTACTTGACTGGTATTATATCCAGACAAGTAAGTTTATTTACATGACTTAAATGTGTTGTGTTCATCAGTCTCTGATAATCTAATAGGAATTACCCATTCCCAGAGGCTAGACGGTGGACAGCCAGTAAGCCCACTAGGGCATCCTCTCCTCTGGACTGGGCTTGGGAAGTCCACTATTTCCTTTGAGACCTCTCTTTTACTTGGCCTTTGTTGTGGACCAGCTCCTTTCTGATTGATACATTCTTTCCTTAAATGGATTAATATCTTTAATCAGATAATTAAGTTAACCAACCATTTCTAACATTCTTTATTTTTCTTATGACAGAGAGCACCTGCCTTCTTTGGAGACTACTATGTGACATCCTTTCTCGTTACTAATCATCTTTTGTCTTCTTTACAGGTACATGTCAACCTTATATTCTCACCCCGATTTTCCAGAGAAAGGGCCAGAGGAGATTAATGAAGAGCTAATGAAAAATGTTAGCCACAACCCCCTTTTACTTCTCACACCACAGAAAGTTAAGAGATACATTGAGTCTCTATGGAAGAAGAAAAGCTCTGGGCAACCTGTCACCTTTACTGACATCTTTGGGATGTTAATTGGAGAAACACTAATTCACAATGTAAGCTATGGCGCAAACTGCAATCCTTTTAATACGAATCGGCCATGTATGTCATAATGTTTTAATAAAACAAAATGATGCATTTGGTTTTTCTTTTAATTTATTTAAATTCAAGTTAGTTAACATACAGTGTAGTACTGGTTTCAGGAGTAGAACCCAGTGATTCATCATTTCCATATAACATTTTATAAAAGTCACTTGACTCAACTGATTCTATCAACAATGTGTCCTGAGTACGCATTGTCCTGCCAGACATAACACTTCTACATTTCCAACTAGTGCTTACTAATTCTTTCTGTGTATCAGTTTTGATGTATAGAGAAGTACTTTTGTATTCTTCAATACACATTTTGACCTCTTACTGTCCACTCCTGCACACCCCAATGGCAGTCTTTTTAAATAAAGGGATGAATACAAGTAGTATTTTAGTGGTAGAGGAAAAACGAGGTTCCCTAAAGAAAGCCAGAAAAGGGAATAAGTCACATGGAGCAAGCCTATTTGACACATGACTACAGTGCGACATTTCATCTGAAGATAAAGTGTGGGAGACAGAGTCTGTGCCAGGGAATCTGGGGTCCAACTGCTTTCTGGGCTTCGTAGCTGCCAAGTTCTTCTTCAGTTCCAATGTAGCCATAATCTTTAAAAGAGTTACGGTTGTTCTTAGAATGAAGATAATAATTACCTCCATAGAGCTTACTTGTTGTCGTTTATTAGGACCCAGAGATTTCTAGAAGAAGGAAGACTGATTTTTATTAGAGAAGTTTTAAGTGTCTTGATTGGAAGTACTATTTTAAATAGTTTTCTCTCTGTATATGTTTCTATATTGAAAACCATTTCTTTATTTCTTCTGTGGACAGAGAATGAACACTACCTTGAGTAGTTTGAAGGAAAAAGTCAATTCTGCACAATGCCCTTTACCCCTTTTCACCTGTCTCCATGTCAAACCTGATGTTTCGGAGCTAATGTTTGCAGGTATGTGATTTCCCCTTTCAAAGCATTTCCAGGAACCTTTGAACTGCGGTTTCTAATGATTTTCATTAGAGGAAGATCCTAAGCAATTTTAGTTGTCTATTTTAATGTATTTTCGGTAACATAAAAACATTGGAAGGTACAAGAAAATGCTAAGCTAGATGATTTTCTGGTTGGACAGACTATTCCATGACACTAATATACATTCCAGTTACTAATATACCTTCATTTAAATTAGTAAAATAAAAAAGAAATTATTAAAAAGTCATGAATATAATCACCTCGATTTTAGTTACTCATTCCTCAAGGACTTTTAACAAAATAGCATGCTTTTAGGCAATGCATATGCTCTTGCTTACTGCTTATATTTTCATTAAATTGGGTAACATGATGTATGTTTATCATTCAAAGCACCATTTTCGTCTTTATAATTCAGCATTCAAAAAGTACTAGTCTATGCTTCTGGCAGCTGGCGAACAAAATACCTCATATTGTTAAATCTCACATGTAAATATTTGTTTTCTCTGTGGCCTTGCTTCCTGTTGGGTGCTCTAAAAGTATGTGACATCATACTTGCGGGGGCCTTTGCTCGTCCTAATCTGCAATGTGGTAGCATTTCTGACTGTAGATGGTAGGGTTCATTGTAATTTTAGGAGAAGTACCTCAGTGAAATCAGTCACTCCATGAGCTTAAAAAAGTCATTGTGAATGGAAGGTAATTAACAGATTTGTAGCCAGAATCCTTTTGCAAATTTTACAAGGTCTCACTCTTTTCAACTGACTATTCCCAGGCAAGAATTTTGAATTGTTTATAAAAAGCAGTGCACCTGGAATTCACTCATTCTAATCTTTATCAGTTAATTGACTAAAACATTCGTCATGCTTATGATTCAGAAATCACTATATTTATTATCTTATTCAATTTTTACTATAACTCGGAAGTGAGGTATTTTTAGCTCTGCTTCTTAGAAGCAAAAACAAAACCTCAGAAAAATTAAATGTTTTGCACATTGCCGTGTAGAAACTAAGCAGCAGAGCTGAGGTTTGTTCGCAAAAAGCCCTTGTTCTTTTTATTAAAATAATGGCTTCTGGGGCGCCTGGGTGGCGCAGTCGGTTAAGCGTCCGACTTCAGCCAGGTCACAATCTCGCGGTCCGTGAGTTCGAGCCCCGCGTCGGCTCTGGGCTGATGGCTCAGAGCCTGGAGCCTGTTTCTGATTCTGTGTCTCCCTCTCTCTCTGCCCCTCCCCCGTTCATGCTCTGTCTCTCTCTGTCCCAAAAATAAATAAAACGTTGAAAAAAAAATTTTTTTTTAAAAAATAAAAATAAAAAAATAAAATAATGGCTTCTCTGGTTACTGACTGTGTAGACGTAGTATGACAGGTGCTAAGCATGAACTCCCCTCCCCCGCCCCCACAGTATGTTGCCCCTGTTCTATAAGACCTTATAATCTGTTTGGGAAATCTGCAATCATTATTAAACAAGTTAAGATACAAGAAAGAAGTTACTGTGCATTGTTCCCTTGACCAAGTTACATGCCTTTTTTAGTCTCAGTTTCCACATCTGTTAAATGACGATGAGACTCTCATAGTGTTTTCACTAAATAAATGATATAAAGTATGCAAAGTACATAAAAGCAGTGGCAGGCCCAAATTAAGTTTAAGTAAATCTTAAAAATGTAGTGCTCTGTGAAAGCTGTATGAGAAATCAGAGGTCTTGGATCCTAATGATAAATAGGATTTGTATATGAGAGGCAAATTTAATTTTCGAATGGGAGGTAAGGCACGCAGTAGGAGTCTGGGATAACCATGGCATGTCAGCAGCAATTGGGAGCAAGATCTTGAATGTAATGTAGCTCAGAGGGAGAGGTGAAATTTATTCACGTAAGAAAAGTAAATGCCATGATGAAATTGGTTGTGTTTTGTTTTTGCTTTCCTAGAGCTGTTGTTTTTTTGAGGTCCTGGAATATTTGGAGATAGGTTGATAAATCCTCCTAGTAAGCTAGTCAAATCTGTGCATAGCCAAATAAGCCATTTTACCCCACAGCATTATGCTATGGTCAAATAAGCATTAGACTAATTTGGAAGCCTTGTCTTATTTCTGAGCTGAAATACATTAGGTGGGTCATTTAATCTGATTCTTATTTTCCTCGTTATTAAAAAAATGATATTAATAAATATCAGGTTTATATTACAGAGCTGTTAAGACAATCACATGAGACAGGCAGAAGACAGAATATCGTAAAAGAGACCTAAAATATAATAGTGTTATTACTATTGTTAAAATTGTGATGACATTTTGACAGTTACCTTTTTTCATTCTTAACTTTGAAGCAGTAGCAATTCTCAGTAGAAAATCTGATCGAGATAATTAAAGAAGAAGTAATATTTCAGCAAGTGAATATTTTGGCTTCATTTAGAATTGGGAAAGGCCGTTTTATGTTCAGTTGGTCATCTTTTGACCTGGATGTGTCTTATTTGGGCCATCTGCCTAACTGTGATACTGGTACCAGGATGAGAGATACACCATTAACCTTCATTGTTAAGCTTCTATGATAAGGAGATTCAAAGCTGTTTCTTCTAACAGAGTTGGACAAAGCCATCAAGCATTAGTTATGTGGATCTTATACCCGATAAGACATTCAAAAGTGTATGTTATGAAGGTTCAAGTAGCTTGGGTTATTGACGGAAAAAAAGGAGACATGTCTATACTTTATTCTTTTAAAGTTTGCTTAGATTAAAAGTGAATATTCAAGGGAAAAAGTTGAAATATTATCTGAATAATATTTTTAAAAGCCAAGGAGCCAAATTATCTTAGCTTACAGAAGTTTGATCGCCTTTATTTCAACAATATTAGAGAATGTTTTTCTTCCCTTTAGAATAGTTTTAAACATTTTCCTCTTTTGAAGATTTTAAACAAACATTCATTGTTTAAACTGTTAAATATTTTTGACTCCTTCACTTAACTACACTGCTTTCGTTTTCATTTCCATTGGTCAGTAAATTGCATTTATTGAGTACAACTTACCAACATCATGTTAAATTCTTTGAGATACCGTCAGAGTAAAAATATGGCATTTTTACTCAAGAAGGTTACAATCCCATTAATAAGACAAAAACAAAACATGAAAAATGAAAGAGCCATACACATAGAATATTACGATCTGTTTTTTTAGTATATGTGCTGCTGAAGTGAGCACGAATATTATGGTCTATCAAAGTGTGTAGAACTGATCTAAGTGTAAGATATCATACAGATTTATTATAGTCATACGGACAGCTTCATGAGGTGATGGAGCTCCGATTCCATTTGAACATGGAAAGATCTATCAAGTGGAGGTGAATAGTCCTCTTTGTGTGAAACAGGATGAGCAAATGCTCAGAAAGGGGGTCAAAAATATGTTTTCAAGAGCAGTAAAAAGAAACCAGACTTAGTACGAGCCGGTGAAGGGTGGTACATTTGGGAAAATTATTAGTGCCAAGTTACAGAAAGATTTGAATTCCAGACAGAAATATTTTTCTTCAGTTATGAAGATAGTGGGAAACATTTGGTGTTTAGGGGTAGGACAATGAAATTATTTAGTGTTTTTGAAAAAAGTATTTTGTTGATTCATATGGGTAGATTAACAGGGAAAGAAACCAGAAGCAGTGCTATCACTGTGCGTTTGTAATAGAGTCCTGGAACTAGGGAGATACTGATAAGAAGAGCAGAAGACGGAGGTGAAAAGCCCAGAGGTCATCAGTGAAAGGTGGTAATGGATTGGTTTGATGTGAGTGAGTAAAAGAGTGGTTTCAATTTTTGAAAAATTTCTTTTTGAGGGCTGTAATAGTGTTGTTTACCAAAAGAGGTAAGCTAGACTGGGAAGAAAGGTGATTAATTCCTTTCCAGGCAAGCATAGTGGGATGCGACGACAGTGTATGTAAGTGTAAATCCACAACAGGAAGTTGGAAAGGAGTAGATGGAGGTGTGGGAGAGAAGTTCAAGTTTGAAACATACGAGTTAACAGCAAAAGAATAATAGTCACGCACTACCATGGTGAGTTCTTGACTAAGGAATAAAGAGCAATCTTACCTTGAGAATGCTTTAATTACGTGTACACAAACCACAGCATTAATAAAGATGAGATTACTGGAGAAGTTATTGTGTTTCAGTACCCAAGATAAGGGGATGAGATTCAGAGATAGGTAATTACTTTTAGTGATACAGAAATTTTCCTAGCAGCCTCTGATTCATTGCTAGTCATATCTCACTAACTCCATGTAAATCATTATAAAGCACATCACTTTATGAAGAAAGGTATATGTGCCACTTGGCTTTGATTTGAAATGAATTATGTGTTCTCATCACAACTGTGATTTCATAACTTACTTCACAGAAGTAGAATGTTGTGATCTACCACTGAGTAAACAATAAATATACACCCGCAATCCCTTTTCCAAAACTAGAGATAGATGTCATGGAATTCAGAACATTTTAGATTTTAAAGTTTAAAAAAAAAAAAAAAACTTGCCGTGTATGGTACATAATAACCCCCGGGGATCTTATAATCAAATAGAGTGATTTCTGTAATAGAATGTGTCAATATGCATATTTAGTGAGACAAAAAAAAAATAAGCCATACATCATTCAGGACTGTTTTTTTTTTCTGCTGAATGAATTCAGGTCAGATTTTACCACCAAATGAATAGCAAAAAACTTTGTGGAGTTTTAAGTTATCTGGATTTTGGTTTGTTTGAATAGATATTTAATAGTTTCAGAAAGGGGAGTGGATAAAGGAGGGCAGAGGGTTATGGGTTAGGCAAGGGTGGATAATGGTGGAACTTCATAGAGGATGGCCAATGAAAATTGACCTTGAACTAAGGGATAAGAAGGAACAAGCCTTGGAATTGCATAAGGTAATAGCAAGCATTAAGGCACTGCGGTGTCAGTGAGCTTTCTCTTTGAGGAACATTAAGAAGATTTGTGTGGCTCAAGTGGAAAGAGCAAGACCGACATAATGGGAGATTGGTTAGGACATGAGGTCAAGAGACACTAGCCAGACCATTAAGAAGCCTTGTTGACCGCATTTTTGTGTTCAGTGTAATGGAAAGCCATTGGAAAGCTTTCAGCTGGCATTAGTGTGCTGTGATTTCTATTTTTAAAATTTTGTTCTGGCAACAGGTATCAAAAAGATAGCAGGGGAACAGAGAAGGGATGTTTTAGAAGACTACTGGGGAGATCCAGGGAGGAGGGTATGACAGCTTGTACCAGTGGGGTACAAATGGATGGTGATCCATGGCGGACAAATGGATAATCAGCCAGTTTTTAACCTTATCTGATAAGAGAGTCTACATAACTTGAGTTTTTGTAAGATATAAAGGGGAAAGAACTGTCAAGGATAAAGTGTATATAGTGGTATGAATATATGAAAAGTAGTGCCATTTACCAAGAAAAGGAAGACTGAGAGAGAAGCAAGTGTAGGAAATGGGTGTCAGAAATGGGAATTCTTTTTGCATGCATAATTAAACATAGTGATAGCCATGGAAATACATGAAATGTAGTAGTGGCTACCATTTATGGAGTGATTAAGATGTGCTATTCCTTCTTCTGAGTTCTCTACATTTTTAAAACATTTTTTTAATGTTTATTTATTTTTGAGAGAGAGAAGGAGTGTGAGCGGGGGAGGACAGGGAGAGAGGGAGACACAGAATCCGAAGCAGGCTCCCGGCTCTGAGCTGTCTGCACTGAGCTTGATGTGGGGCTCGAACTCACGAACCATGAGATCATGACCAGAGCCGAAGTCGGATGCTTAACAGACTGAGCCACCCAGGTGCCCCTACGTTTCTTAACTCATTAGATTTTCACAATTCTACGGTCTCCTGATTTTATTCACATCCTATAGATTAGGGAAGTAAGACACCAAGAACACAAGTAATCTACCCAAGGTTGCACAGTTAGTAAGAAGAAACATGGGATTTGAACCTGGGACTCTGGCTCCATAGCCTCTACTCCTAGAAATTATACTTTATTGACCCTATTACCATGTATTTCTTAAGACACTCAGCATAAAAACTTTGTGTTATAATCTTGTGAGTTAGAACAATGGTTAATAGGCAAAATTAAGGAAAGATAAAGAAAAGGAAAATATTAGAAAACAATTTCTTCTACTTTCATAGTCTACTTGCGTTATCAGAGTTTAATTTCTTCTATCACCTTCATGGATTTTACATCTGAGTTAGCAGTTTTCTGTTTTCCATTCTTTAGAATTAAGATGGATTTTATTAAAGATGTCTGAGCTTTTAATGCAAAAGATATTCAGCTTGTACAAATTTGAAGGGATTTTTTTTTTTTTGTTCTCATTTCAGTAAGTTTTTTCCACTGACTTCTCTACAATGGCATATACATAAAGGCATTTGGTTAAGTTTTAAAAAATATTTTAAATAAATGAAAATAATCAAGGCATTGTTGGAAGTGATCTTTAACAGTGTGCATTTCTATAGTATTTTCCTACTAATGGATGTGCCTTTTAAAAATGCTTTCAGATTGGGTTGAATTTAGTCCATATGAGATTGGCATGGCTAAATATGGTACTTTTATGGCTCCTGACTTATTTGGAAGCAAATTTTTTATGGGAACAGTTGTGAAGAAATATGAAGAAAACCCCTTGCATTTCTTAATGGGTAAGTGATCAAAATCTACTCTTTGTCTGCCTGACTGTTTTATATCTTGGTGAATTCTAAGTTATTCTTCATTTTTGCTTTATTTTAGGTGTCTGGGGCAGTGCGTTTTCTATATTGTTCAACAGAGTCTTGGGAGTTTCTGGCTCACAAAATAAAGGTTCCACAATGGAGGAAGAACTAGGTATTGTAAAAACATGTTTCTGTTGACCATATTATGCTAAACTGGCAAATTTTAACATGCATGTATAGACAATTAAATCATCATAAAGACTGTAGTTATTCTGAAGTTACCAATAGCTTGGTTAAATCAACCTAAATATTTCCTGGAAATCATATGTATATTACTTCCTAAATATTATCCTGACACTGAGGTTGTGAATTTCATAAAAACTATCAATTCCTAAGAATAGTTTTCAACTAGGCATCTCTATTCCTCTTAGTCATTAAATATCTAAACATACTATTTGTTTCCTTTTATCAAATACAGTTAGTTTTTACAACATTAGACTCATCAGCAGTTAAACACAATATGACACCTAAATTCACACTTGCGGGTTTACTTAACTCTAAAATACTAACCCACTAGAATTGTTAGCTTCCTATAGCTGAGTCACATCAAGAAGGAGGAAAAAATTATTTCAAATCACATCTAGTAAATGAACACTAATGGTTTTCTTTAAATCTAACTTCCTGTCCCATAATAACTTAAAATATAATATTTACAAAACTTGAAAAAGTAGACCAACTCATTTGAGGACCAGTGGTTTTCATTCGTTATAAGATGAACGACAGGAACTTTTATGTTTTGTTTGATGAGTAAATTTGACTCAAAGCAAACAAAATGAAACATACCTTCAGTGTCTCCCAAGTGCCGACCCTGTTTCCTTATGGCTACTTTGATTGGCTGTGGGAAGGAACAGTGAATGCTAAATCTGAATTGGGAGTCAGCCCATCAGGGACTGGGGAAGAGGGTCCTGTAGATTATCCGCACACTAACTACCTATTGTCTCTTCTCTGCCCATGAAATATCACAATCTATGTAAGGATAGAGTTAACAGAATAGCATAAATGACTTTTTCAACAATCATTTGAAGAATACTTGGATGTAAAAAGCTTAATGTAGGATTTTTTTTTGACCAGCTGCCCTTAGCTTTTCCAGGCAGTGACAGTTGATTCAATTAAGTTTTATATGCAAAAAAGAAAAAAGAACACAATTGTAGCACTAATTAATGCACTACAAATTGGCTTATAAGTAGTGTTATTCATCCTGCAAAATTGAGTTTAGCTATTTGATATGTGTATTATGTTCACAGCAGTTCTCCATGGTCCTTAATTTTTTTTATTAAATAGTATCATTTGTATTTTTGAGTAGCTGTTGATAAGTAATGGAGAAGTGATCTTAATGATTGCACTAGAATGAAAGATTTTAAAATAAAAATAAAAACAATAAAGAAAGCACTTTGCCTTCTGTCCTCTGAGCAGCACTCACTTAACAAGCAGTCAGGGTTGGTGGAAGTTTTGAGCCTGCTCCGACCTTAACTTACAGAGCCACGTTCTCTTAAGAGTAACTATAAAGCCGAGTGTATCATGCTGAAATGTTCTGACTTGACTTTTTGAAATGAACATCACAGCGCAGATGGATAAATAGCCACCTAATTTTGCAAAAATCACTAACTCTTCTCAAAATTATGTGAAGATTTCAGAATAAAAGAGGAAAGAAACAGAAGGAGCCCATGTTATAATGCTTGCTTCTCTGAGCTCCTTCTCTGTTGAATGATCCAGATACCTCCAGAGCTTGTTATTTTTTCCTCCGATGGCAGGAAGAGAATAGGACTGAAATAACAGATCCGAAGGTGGGTGAGACAATGGCTGAAGGCCAAGGAAAAGGAGAATGTTTATATTAAACAGTCTTCAGAATATTCTTTGCTGTTGGATGTTTCCTTTGAGGCCAGTGGTTTGGCGGCCTACTTACTTGTCCTCTGTGTCAGACTGTGAGGGGTATTATGTGCTTGTGATCCAGGATGCGTGTTACCTCAGATTAGGTAAGGCTTTCCAGAAATGAGACCAGAGAGGTGACTGAGGGGAATCTGAAGACTCCTGCTGATTCTTTTCATCCAGTGGCTGATTAAAGTTTACCTCTTAAAGGGGTGTTCAGAGGTTGTTTCTGTTTTTGCTTTTTCCCCTCTGAAGAAAGACATTATGGAAAATTGGACTATAATCCGATAACTCGAAATGAAATTCTTCACATTTTCTCAAGGAATTTTGAATGTGAGCCATCTATGCTTTTGAACAGATGGAGCTACATATCATACCATAGTGATGGAAAATAGATACATTCAAATATTAAGCTGTTCATCTCTTGAAAATATCTTTGTAAAATTGAATGATATTTTGGTGAACCATTTTCTTAAAGGAGAGTATCAAGTTGACCGAAAAAAAATGCTTAAAAAAAAAAGAAAGAAAATTTTGTTCTGCCAAAATATGTATAGGACCAAAAACATACCTAATTTATATGACACCCACAGTGGGTCATTTGCTAACACCTCACCCTCTTCTGTACAACAAAACTACTTTCTGTAATACTCATGAAATTAAATGAATAATATTAGTCTGTGAACACTGTCTTTTATTGAATTTCATATGTGCAATCATACCAGTAAAATTAAATAAATCTAAAAAGTTAACCTACTACCTCAAGCATTTAAAACCCTTCCATTATATACTCTCATTCAGGTATGTGACATTTATGCAGATATAATAAACATACACAGAGTAATATGGGGAAACTATATGTTATACCTATATTTCTCCAAGTTTAAAGCCCCTAAATGATTCTAGAACGGAAAATTAAAAATTTAGAGTCAGGGTTTTTTCTAAATAAAAAAAAGTCTATTGACTCATAGAAGGAAAAAAAAAAAGTCACTGTTATATAGAAAGTGGTTTCATGTAAGTGTCCAAAGAAAGTTTGATTCTTCTACAAATGATAATAAGGATGGTCTGTGTGTTCTAAAAAAACAATGACTAGTTATTATGCCAGATTTTACTCCTGTCTTTGTTTTAAGGGTATATGGTTTCTAAGTTTTAATTTTCATAACCGCCCTCTTAATATGTTCTGAGAAAGCACAAATTTTTTGACACCAAAAGGCACATTTCAATAAACAATTTTCTGTATTATTGAAAATCAAAAGATACCTTATATTAGTTGCTTTCATTCATTTTGAAGGAACTGTTCTGTAGTCTTCCTATAGATTTTGGTTTGCCCTGAATTTTCCCTCAGAAACAGCCTTAAACATATTTAATTAAAGAAAATTATATCGTTTTGGTATAACAGGAGCCTCCTATGACCAAGGTATTCTTTCTGTCAGAACTAAGAGAAATAAAGATCCTTTCCTTTAAATCATGAAGGAGTAGTTTTAGACTAATTTTCCTGTCCCAGGAAATTTGTTTTCCAGTAGGAAATTTGAAACTATTGAATTAGGTACTAAATTGATCTAAATTTCCACTAATAAACCTAGTAGATCTCACTTGGTGGTTTTCCTCAGATTACTTCCTTATGATAAATTTAATTGTGAGCCTTGACACCTGAGATAGTCCAATTGTTTTGTTTTCTTTCCACAGAAAATATTACAGCAGAGCATATTGTGAGTAATGACAGCTCAGATAGCGATGATGAATCACAAGAACCCAAAGGTAAGGGAATTTTCTCTGGCACAGGTCCATTAGAAAAGAATATGAATGTTGTGTCTTATTGTCTCACTGAGTGCTATTGAATTGTAGCTTTCAGTTCACAGAGAAAATCAATGTTGTATGTGTAATAAAATGTACAACAGAAATATCCCTTACTCTTTTCTTTTTAATAGCTCAAAATGTTATCCATGGGACAAATGGAGAATAAACTAAGACGGTAGAAGTAACGAATTCTAGGTCTGATTAGAGCACCAGGCTTCTTGGCATGAAAATTGTGATATAGGCATATTTTCTAAGTTTATTTATTTATTTTGAGAGAGAGAGAGAGAGAGTGCACACAAGCAGGAGAGAGGCAGAGAGAGAGAGAGAGAGAGAGAGAGAGAGAGAGAGAGAGAGAGAGAGAGAGAGAGAGAGAGAGAGAGAATCCCAAGCAGGCACTGTCGGCACAGAGCCCAACGTGGGGAATAATCCCACAAACCGTGAGATCACAACCTGAGCCCAGATCAAGAGTTGGACACTTAACCAGCTGAGCCACCCAGGCGCCCTCTTATGGGAACATTTTTACATGGCTTTAAGTTAAAATTTTATCTTGAAAATTTTTATTATTGATAAAGTATCATGTGAAAACTTCTTCACACTCCCTGAGCCTTACCCCATTGTCAGCAATCTATCTTTTAGGAAGAGATCGGTGATAAAGTGGGGGAGAATTATCAAGAACTTTTTATTGTATATGTTATTTCTGAGTACAAATGAGTTCTTTCACACTTCGACAAGGCAGCTTTGAGCTTGGTGTGGATCAGGACATCAATGATGAAGTCGGGGCAGGGACAAGGTGAGGATCAGGGATATTTGTTGCCAATGTTATGTGGTAAATGGAGTGATTTTTACATTTTATAACAACTGGGTAAACATCCTACAACAGTTTGAATATGATCACCTAGATTTTAGAAGATATTAAGTGTTTTCTTGCTCTAAAGTTCAAGAATTCCTCCAGCCGTGGTGTAGATGTTGGAAGAGCCCGTTTAATCCTTGCTGCAAATCAACATTTTCACGCCTGAGCTGTGACTTACTCATCAGATGAGTTTGTATAACCTAGGAGAAAGCTACCTTCTCTGCAAAATTCAGCAGCTACACAAGCCCACAGCTTGGCTAGCATGTAGTTTCTTGTAACATTTTTAAAAAAATAACCTTTCCCGGGGCAGACAGAACTTTCCACCAGGCACTAAGTTTGACCACTGCTCGGTTTGCACTTCAGTCTCAATTTGCCCACTGTCCGGCTGCTTCACGCAGTCAGTGATTTGCCTCATTACGTATAGTAGCCAGGTCCTTAGGCAGGAACCCTGAAAGAACCCTACGCTGGAAAGAACTCAGTCCTAATTCCCTCTCCTTCATAGTTTTAATTTTAATTTTTTTAGTTGTTCAGGTCTTTTTATTATTATTATTATTATTATTATTATTATTATTATTATTATGAATTTCCTTTTAATGAAGGGAGCTAGCCAGTACAAAGGGAATAGACAGCATATGTCTAACATTTCTAGAACTGATATTGACATAAGGACTATCAGGTAGACATAATAATGGCTTGTTAATTATGAAGTAAATTACTATAGATGGGCAGTGCATTTGATCACCTCTGGTTACCCTAGGGCTGAGAAGTTCAAAGACCCTTTGAACATGGCTGCTTTGGTTTTAGTACCAGCCTAGTTTGGTGAAGGCTGTTGAGGATTATTTGGGGATTTCTAGTATTAGCTCTTAATATTCATTTTCTTCCTTTTAAATAAAATGTTTTTACAGTAGTTTTAGATTGACAACAAAATTGAGCGAAAAGAACAGAGAGTTCCCATATACTTCCTGAATACACACACACACACACAGAGCCTCCCCCACTATCAACATCCTATATCAGAGTGGTACATTTGTTATAATCCATGAACCTACATTGACACATCATTATCACCCCAAGTCCAAACTTTAGGATTTACTCTTGGTATCATATATTCTGTAGGTTTTCACAAACGTATAATGACATGTATCTACCATTATAGTTTGATGCAGAGTACTTTCACTGCCTTAAACATCCCTCTGTGTTGTTTATTCATCCCTCTACCCACCCCACCCCAACCTCTGGCAACCACTCGTATTTTTACTATCTTCATAGTTTTGCTTTTTCCAGAATGTCATATTGTTGGAATCATACAGAGTATAGCCTTTTCATATTGACTTCTTTCACTTAGTAATATGCATTTTAATTTCCTCCATGTCTTTTCATGGCTTGAGAGCTCTTTTTTGTTTGTGTTGGTTTTGTTTTGATTTGTTTGTAGCACTGAGTAACATTCCAATGTCTGGATGTACCAGTTTATTTATCCATTCACCTATTGAAGGGCATCTTATTTTCTTCCAATTTTTGACAAATATGAATAAAGCTGCTACAAATGCTCATGTTCAAATTTTGTGTAGATATGTTTTCAACTCCTTTGGGTAAAAACCAAGAAACATGATTGCTAGATCATGTGATGGGCGTATAATTTAGTTTTGTAGAAACTTCCAGGGGTGCCTGGGTGGCTCAGTTGATTGGGCATCTGACTCTTGATCTCAGCTCAGGTCCTTTTTTTGTTTTTTGGGGTTTTTTTTTTTTTTGTATTTTTTTTAAATTAAATTCGAGTTAGTTAACACACAATGTAGTATTGGTTTCAGGAGTAGAGCCCAGTGATTCATGACTTACATATAACACCCAGTGCTTATCTCAACAAGTGCCCTCCTTCCTTAATGCTCGTCTCTAATTTAGCCCATCCTGCCATCCACCTCCCCTCCAGCAACCCTCAGTTTGTTCTCTGAACTTAAGAGTCTCTTATATATTCTACACAATATTCTATTGTGTATATATGCACACACACAATAGAATATCACTCAGCGATCAAAAAGAATGAAATCTTGCCATTTGCAATGATGTGGATGGAGCTAGAATGTATTATGCTAAGCAAAATAAGTCAATGAGAGAATTCCACTCATATGTGGACTTAAGAAACAAAACAGATGAACATATGAGAGCGGCTGGAAAGAGAGAGGGAAATAAACCATGAGAAACTCTTAATGATAGAGGACAAACTGTGAGTTGATGGAGGGAGTTGGGTGGGAGATGGGCTAACCAGGTGATATGATGGGTATTTAGGATTGTGGGTGTTGCATGTAAATGATGAATCACTGAATTCTATTTCTGAAACCAGTGTTGTACTGTATGTTAACTAACTAGAATTTAAATAAAATTTTGAAAAGACAAAAAAAAAGAGTCTCTTATGGTTTGCCTCCCTCTGTTTTTATCTTATTTTTCCTTCTCTTCCCCTATGTTCATCTGTTTTGTTTCTTTTTTTTTAATTTTTTTTAACATTTATTTATTTTTGAGAAGAGAGAGAGCATGAGCAGGAGAGGAGAGAGAAAGAGGGAGACACAGAATCTGAAACAGGCTCCAGGCTCTGAACTGTCAGTACAGAGCCCGACATGGGGCTCGAACTCATGGACCGTGAGATCATGACCTGAGCCGAAGTCGGATGCTTAACCGACTGAGCCACCCAGGTGCCCCATCTGTTTTGTTTCTTAAAGTCCACATATGAGTGAAATCATATGATATTTGTCTTTCTCTGACTGGCGTATTTCACTGAGCATAATATATTCTAGTTCCACCCAGGTTGTTGCAAATGGCAAGATTTTGGTTTTTTTGATCACCGAGTAACATTCCATTGTGTGTGTATGTATATGTATATACATATCACATCCTCTTTATCCATTCATCAGTCGATGGACATTTGGGTTCTTTCCGTTATTTGGCTATTGTTGATAGTGCTGCTATAAACATTGGGATGCATGTGCCCTTTCAAATCAGCATTATTTTATGCTTTGGATAAATACCTAGTAGTGCAATTGCTGGGTCATAGGGTAGTTATACTTTTAATTTTTTGAGGAATCTCCATACTGTTTTCCAGAGTGGCTGCTAGTTTGCATTCCCACCAACAGTGCAAAAATCAGTGATCTCGGCTCAAGTCTTGATCTCACCTCCAGTCATGATCTCAGCGTTGTGAGTTTGAGCCCCACATTTGGGCTCAAATGCTTCTCAAATGCTTCTCAAAAGCATACTCAAATGCTTCTTCATTTTTCGTCTTATGATTTTGAGCAAGGTATTCAGGGATTTTCAACTTTGGTTTCTTCAAATCTATACTGGCATCATTTTACTTGCTCTCATAGAATTATTATAATTATCAAATTTCAAATGCATACTAAGGACTTTAAGTCGTAAAAGACTATGCAAATAGAAATGTGCTTAGTATTATAACTAAAACAGTAGATTATGATTTATATGTTGAAGCCGGGGTTTGTCCCACAAATGATGCCATTTCTAAATGTCTCATAAGGACAGTAGATTTTCTAGTGCACAGTGTTTATTTAATAATAGCAATAATGATGATGATGATGGTAATTATGATGGTGCAAAAGAAGGAAGAGGAGGAGAAGGGAGGAAAGAGGAAGAAGGAGAAAAGGAGAGGGAGGTAGAGGAGGAGGAGGAAGCTACAAATCACTGATTATCTTATTCATATCCTGTGTAACTGAAGATATAAATCATTCACTTTATTATTTATTTATTTATTTATTTATTTATTTATTTATTTATTTTTGAGAGAGTGCATGCAAGTGGGGGAGAGGAGCAAAGGGGGGGAGAGAGATGGAATTTTAAGCAGGCTCCACTCTCAGTGCAGAGTCCAGTATGGGGCTCAATCCCATGACTCTGGTATCATGACAGGAGTCAAAATCAAGAGTGGGACACTCAACTGACTGGGCCCCCGGGCACCTCTAAATCATTCATTTTATTTGTTTTAATGATTATTTACTTATTTTGAGGGAGAGAGAGAGAGCGCATGCATGAGCAGGGGAGGGGTAGAGAGAGGGGTCAGGGGGAGAGAGAATCCCAAACAGGCTCCATGCTGTCAGCACAGAGCCCAATGTGAGGCTCAAATTCATGAATCATGAGTCAGATGCTTAACTGACTGAACCACCCAGGCACCACTAAATCATTCACTTTAAAGCCTAATTTGTTCTCGTGAAAGATTTTCTCTGTCATATTTGGCTTTAGAAAGTGTGAGAGTAGGAAAATGTATGTGTTTTTTGTATGTAGTCATCTGAATTCGTTCCTGAAAGAAATATCCATTCATTTACTTAGCTCAGTTAAGCAAATCTTTATGAGGATAAAAATCAGTATTTATTATGGTTTTATGTATGTTTAATTAACATTTACTAGAAATTATGAAGTTTGAACATAGACTTTTTTTCTCAAATACACACACATACAGTTTTACATATTGCATATAAAGAGAGTTCCCAGAAATCTGAACAGAGGGATGTAGGCAGGTGGGGTTATACTCGACCACAGTTTTCTTCGATTTGGATTGTGAATGAATCATATCAATGATAATGATTATGCAGCTGCTGCTGTCACCACAACTATCTCTTCTACTAACTAATGTTTGTTAAGAATTTAATATGGGCCATGCACTTTTCTAAGAGATTTACACAAATGCACTATCTCAGTCTTCACAACAGCCCTGTGGGGTTTACTGATGAGGAAATGAAGGCTGAAAAGAGTTAACTAGTTAAGCAGCGGAGAGAGGATTGAAATCCAGGCAATCTGATTCTGGAGCCAATGTTCTAAACATGGCTTCCCAAGTAACGGTGATATTTGTGTAGGTTTGAAGGAAGAAGTCATTTAAGACTGCTTCTTTTGGAAAGTTGCTGAATTGTAAGACATTTTAAAGCACATGTTTAAATTACATGGCTTTAAATTCCATACTTTACAAGCAAGGATGAAATGACTATTTATAGAGTGTTTATTGAGCAGCAAATATGCGTGTTGAATCCTTCAGGTGCCTATTCTCAGTTTGGATGATTTCTGGATGTTTACTAAACAGGATACGGAACGCAACTTAAGTAATGAAGAGGAGAGGATTATCTACTGTGGAATTTCCCTGTGTGTGTGTGTGTGTGTGTGTGTGTGTGTGTGTGTGTGTGTAGCCAAGAGAAAAGGAAGAAAAGGACTAGGGAAGGACAGAAAGGGGAAAGTAGCAGTTTGCCTGAAAACCTAAGCATAGACCAAGTAACACATTAAGAACATAACCTCTAGACTGACTATAGGTAAAGGATAAAGTAAGAAAAATTTAAGAACAAAAATTATTAACTGAAATATTTTACTGCATTAATTTATACAAATAAATGCTTGTTAAATCAAAAGCCATAGAGCTTCACTCTTAATTTTTTTTTATTTTTTAAGTTTATTTATTTATTTTGAGAGAGAGAAAGCGCACAAGCTGGGGCGGGGCAGAGAGAAGGAAAGAGCCCCAATGTGGGGCTCGAACTCACACACTGTGAGATCATGACCTCAGCTGAGATCAAGAGTCAGATGCTTAATCAACTGCGCCACCCAAGTGCCCCTAGCTTTGCTGTTAATTTTAACATTCAGTTGCCCAAAGATTTTTTCAATGGATTTGGGAATCTACACAATGGTTTTTTTTTTTCTTTTTCCTTAGGCACTGAAAATGAAGATGCTAAAAGGGAATATCAAAATGATAACCAAGCAAGTTGGGTCCATCGTATGTTAATGGCTTTGGTGAGTGATTCAACTTTATTCAATACCAGAGAAGGACGTGCTGGGAAGGTACACAACTTCATGTTGGGCTTGAATCTCAATACATCCTATCCAATATCTCCTCTGAAAGACTTTACCACACAGGAATCATTGGATGAAGATGAATTGGATACAGCTGTTGCAGGTAAGCACACAACACAAAATCCATGTGTTTGTTTCTCCTAATTCAGGAGATCTGTATTCCTTTCTAGGGAGAAGAAGCCTTTTGATCATATTCAATATTTATTCACATATACTCAATTACAGCTACATCCATGTAATGTGTGAAGGGCTTCAGATTACTGTTTTTTAGAAGAAGAACATCCATTAGACAGGAAAGGGCATAGTTATTTCAGCATAGAAAATTTTCATTGAAACATTGAGGAGGGATCTTAGATCCTCTCTGTAGTGGACAAGGTTCACTCAGAAAACAGGAAACCCTCTCCCTTGTTTAATTGAGAGGGATTTAAAGTAGGGAAGTAGGTGTTTACAAAATTGCTCCAAGGCTTGGAAGAGCAAGCTCCAGACTGAGCTTCTAGAAATGATTCCAAAAACACTTTAGAATCACCCCCAACAAACGCCCACACAACTGTGCTTGGCAGTAGAAATGGCAGAAATGTAGCCTCTGTCTCATTTCCTCCTTTGAATCTCATGTGGGTTTTTCTCCTTGGCAAAGGACAGGTCTCAGCAGAACCAGTGCTGGAAGGGATTCTGGTAAATGGGGTCCTTAGTTGGCCATCTGCTGCCACATAGTAATGCATGCAACCCAAGTGCGTGAAATAGAGTTGAGTTCACCAGTCTCAGTGACCATCAGGCTACTGAGTGTGTCCCTCCAGTTCTCAGAAAGGTTAGGTAGCTTTCTTAAGTCCAGGTGGTCAGAACCCACTCAGTGGGCCAAATTCCAAAGAATAATTCCCTTTATTCTTCAGTTCATTTCATGTTTCAAATTAAAAGCTAAATTTGCCTTGGTGACTAATCAATTCATAATAATCTTTCTTATAATGATTCTGTCATCTTAAATCTTTCTACTACATCACACCATCATTTTTTCTGATAAATGCCCAAATGTCATTTCCCAGTCATTTCTGCCTAAGGGCATCAAGAGGAAGCTTTAGAAACTTAAGTGGAATTTTTCCAAAAACCTTTCTTCTACTCTTTGGTTAAGCATCATGCCTATAAAATATTTGTGAAAATTAGGGCATGACTTTAGGTTTGGTGGTGTTTCTCATAGTGCTGTTTCCATTTGTTGCTTGAGCTTAAGGGAAATTGCAAAAGCAGAAGTTGCCCTTGTTTAAACAAGAGGAGTAGAAACTCACTATACTTTGCATTATGTTTATGGCATCCAAGTGTAGGATGTGAGGTATGGTATGATTATATACCTGTAATCCAAACCCTTTCATACCTTAGCAATGATAAAAGTCTATTTGTGATAAAATCAATATCCCATTTGAAAATTCATCCAAAATTAAAAAAAAAAAAACACGACCATTTATCAGTGACATTACTTGTCTTGTGGCACATGATTATACTTACTGCCGGTATAATCCCCATTCTCAAAGATCATTTAGAATTAGGAAGAATCTTTAGTTATATTCCACTATAGAAAAGGGAGATCAAAGAAATCGTTCTCATTTTCCAAAATTTATCAGCTGAGCTAGAATGGGGTCACAGACCTCAGCATTGCTCAAAAGCTCTTCCTTTCTGCTACACTCCATGTCTCTGTTAGTCATTGTTTTGCTGATGTAAAATGGAAGTTTCCTTTCTGTGTACTATATTACATCTGTTTTATGTTATTACTTTGATTCATTTACCCAGCATAGCTCTGTGGTTTGCACAGCATGAATTCTTCACACTGCATTTTAACAACTTCCTGGTAGTTTTGCAATATTTTATGTAGATTCAGAGGCATTAGGGTTGCTAGATCAAATACAGCAGGCCTAGTTAAATTTGAAATTCAAATTATATATTATACATATAATATATATATTGTATATATTATATATATAATACACACACACACACACACACACACACACACACACACACACACACCTATGTAAATATGGCCCCTGCAACATTTGGGACATACTTGTCCTAAAAAATTATTTGTTGTTTGTTTGAAATTCAAATTTAACAGCATCTTGTATTTTTAGTAGATAAATTTGGTAACCTTAGGAAATGCACGGCTTTTGTTATTTTCACCTTCTTTCAAATTGTTCTTCATTTTCATCTTCTTTCTTTCCTTTGTTCATGCATTTACACAGTATTTGCAGAGCACTTGCAATGTGTTTAGTTCTAGAGACCCAGTGCTCAGCAAGACAAATGTAATTCTCACCCTCATAAAAATTAAAATCATTTTTTGACCTTTCCTTAAAGTTTTGATTCATAGGAGGGATTTGTATACTCTAGTTAAGAATAATAGAAAAGTAGAGTAAAACTAAAACCCAGCAACCCTGATTCTGGTGGAACTGTGGGACACAGTCCTCACTTCTCTCCATAGTGCTTGGAGAACAGAGTTGTACATCACCTTATCTGACTCCTTTCTTTATTGGGTGCTCTTTGGAGGAAGTCTCATGATTGGTTCTCATAAAGTAAAATGAGGAAGCAGAAAAATAAATCGTCTCAAAATATGGTATTACATTGACTAACCATTCTTTTGTTGGCCTGTTTTGGAATGTTTTAACCGAAAATTGTTTTAAATTAATGATCTTTGGAAGGAACTTTAAATTTATTTCTTTGTGTTGTATCTCATAAAAACTCTATTTCACTCACTTTATATTTATCCAGTTGAGAAAATGTATACGGCCTATTGATTTTAGTCAAGAAGCCAGTCGGGTCAGTGATGAGCTCATTCAAATCTATAATTCACAGATTAACGTTGCTAAAAAATGACTGCAGTTTAGACTGGATTTGCTAAATCGATTAGTGCTTTTTCAGACAGCTCCTTACTAAGGTAGACCCTGTTTATCTCCTGATTATTTCCAAGCTTTAGACTAACGATGTCTGTGGAGCTTAAAGTTAAAAGATGTATCATAAACTATAATCATCAACTATAATCATCTTGGTTCATAAAGTCTTCATTAAAAGTTCTATTTATTATACACTTTAAAATACCATATCTTAATTAAAACATTCACTAAGTTTATTTCTTTTATTTTTGTACCCCGCCCCTATGCAAAAAAAAAAAAAAAAAAAAAAAAAAAAAAAAACCACAGATTTTAGGAAAACCTTACATTTTGGTTTACCTATGATGATTTTGTTTTTACAGATTAAAATTTGAGTATCTTAAAATGAAAACAATCTCTTAACCTAAAATGAGAAAAAAAAATAGTGCAGTTTTTGTGCCTATTACCTCACCTTGCAGACAATCTTTTGAAAATAAGAGAAGGTGGATTCCTCTCATTTGTTTACTTCAGAATCATTGTATACCTTTAGAACCTAATTTTGGAGAAGCTGCCCATTAATTACATAACTTCTTTCCTGTTTACTTTTGTGTTTATGTTATTCACTGTGACACATACCATCTGGAATAAAAAATTGAGGCATGAGTTAATTTAGGCCAGAGTTCAATACACAAACAGCCAAACATTTTGGTACATCATAAATTGAATCTGTGTGATGTGTTTATAAAATGACCGTTGCAGATACCTGCAGATACAGTATCTGCAGATACAGCTGAACTGCTTTAAGGAGGTGGTACGTAATTATAGAACCCAGCATGTTTCCATACCTATCAAAAAACCTGATTAACTCACTTACAGGTTTAGAAACCATGTGGGCTTTAAACTATGGGAGGATATTCCTCCGTAGTGGTATTCATCAAACTCTCTATGACATTCTAGTGGATGTCATACAATAAATCGGGTTCAAATTCAAATAAATTTGGAAAACTAACAGCTCCATCCCCCTTTTCACAATGCAGCGGGATACTCTCATGAATTTAAGCAGACTGGCTTACTTAATGTGCCTCAAGTATAGGACTTGAAAAGCAGACTGGCTTACATTTGAATCCTGGGTGCGCCATTTATTAGCTGGACAGTCTTGAGCCCTTACTTAGCATAAGTCTCAGTTAACAATGGTAGAAAAGTGGGACCAAACTAAAAACTGACAGCCCTGATCCTGATGGAACCGTAGGGCAGTGAGGCTGCAGCAATCCTCACAGTTTATTCCTTATAAAATAGAAATCATAGCTTACTTATAAAATAGAAGCAATAGTGATATCTATCTTAGAGACTTACTGTGAGGATTAAATAGCATCTTCATTAAAAAGAGCAGTTAGCCCAAGGCAAACACAATAACTGGCTATTACTTTAAGCTGTTGAAATCATATTTCTCAAACCCATTTGATCATGGAACTCTTATTTTGTGTAAAGAACATCTGTTAATATCTTGCAAAACTATGTTGTTTGCAACACAAGTAGGAAACACTACTTCCTGTCAGTTTATTTGGAAGGGTGGAAATACGGTGTTTAGTTATGTGCCACAGCTGGGAATTGGTGCACATAATGATTTGTCTCTCAGGTGTTATCTTGGATATAAAAGAGGAAGAGGGACACTACCAGTTTTATGATGAGAGGGAGCAAACCAAACGGAATATGAGAGAAATGGTCTGTTTTTGTAATCTTTTAGCTAAGATTTTAAAAAGCACTATTTATGAAGCCAAAGAAAGATATTTGTGATATCATTTTACTTTATCATATTAGGGGAAAATCACTGCAGTGTAAAAAAAAAAGTACTGCCACTAATATGTTTTTAAAACTTTTGTGTTTACCTGTGATGAAATACACATGTTAATGTGGTTTTAATGATTGACAGATGCATGTGTAGGTAGCCTCTCTATATTGTAATTATTGCTTTTTAAGTTACCCATTGTATTTACTTTTTTTTAATTGTATATGTTTTTTTATTTTAGAGAGAGAAAGCGCGAGCAGGGGAGAGGGAGAGAGAGAGAGTGAGAGAGAGAGAGAGGTGGGGGGTGGGGGGAATCTCAAGCAAGCTCCACACTCAGTGCAGAGCCCAACGTGGGGCTCCATCCCATGACCCTGGGATCATGACCTGAACCAAAATCAAGAGGCAGATGCTCAACCCACTGAGCCACCCAGGCACCCCTTAAGTCATCCATTTTAAACCCTTTTAATTTTATGGCCATGCCGCTTACTGAACTAACAACATAACCCTATGCAAAAGGCTTAGACCCTGTGGGCCTGTCTTAGAATCCAGACTGTCACAGTGTGAAACTGGACCCCTTGGGTTTTAGTTTCCTTATCTTTAAAATGACACTCATAACACCTTTTCTGGTAAGAGTATTATGGGGATGATAAATATCATATATGAAATTTCTAATACATTATAGACCCTCAAAATAAATGAAGCTGTTTTTTTTTTTTTTTAAATGAAGCTGTTTTTAGGAGAAATAAAAGTACCCAAATAATGAATTTCAGCTCTTATTAAAATATTTAAAAACTAATATAAGAAAAGACTCACAAACATTCACATAAAACATTCACATATGTAATTTTTAAACAATAAGAATTTCAGAGGAATAAATATTAAAATCACATTTGATAATATATGTATTTTTCAGTGTTATAATTCTTAGGTTCCAGTTTCTGTGATGGATAGAAATTTAGAATCTTGGCTGGTGGAAACATACTTTGTCACTACAATCCATACATACTTGATAAGAAAAGAGAATTAACCTAAAGATAATTATTAAAAGAATCATTTCTTTTGTCTCTCCTTGCTCGCCTATTTATTCACCTTAGACATAGCAAGACTTTTTCTTTTTTTTAACTTGGCCCACATTTTCATTTAGTTATATGAGCTTATTCTTGTCTAAACCACTCCCCCCATAGCCTTTTTTTTTTTTTTTAAGCATATTTGGTTTTTTGTTTGTTTGTTTGTTTGTTTAAGGTCATTCATTCACACCCTTTCTCATTCAACAGTTCTGGGCGGTACAAATCACCTTGCTGTAAACTCTGTTCTGCTTCGTTCATAAACACACTAATATATGTTTGTAGCACTCACTTGTTATTCAGTATTTTAGGGATGAGAAATTTTAATAAATATGAGAGAAGAAAACACATGACTCTGTGTTAACTGTAGAAACCTAGAAGGATAATAATATTTTCTTAAGTAACTAAACCAAAGTCTAATTTAGAACTGTTTTCGATTCACACGGAATAAACATCAAGGCTAATTGTCTTATCGGTGCTTTTCAGCTTTTAATGATGAGGAGGATTGTGGATTTAATGGGACAGTAAGAAGTTAAAGATTTGCCTAACTTTTGGATCTCTTGCTCTTACAAAACATAATAAAATTCACTATATAGTCAGTATCATTCTTACTTAGAAATATATGGAGGAAACTAACATTCAATGGGTTCCCATCATGTGCTGAACATTTTCCTGAATAATAGGTATTAACTACATTTTTAGGTGATTCTATAAACACAGGTTGGTCTGGCCCTCTAGTTTTGATTGTTGCCTCTGTGAAAAGGCTTGCCAAGTGGAATTTCAGTGCTTCCTCAGAGATCATAATCACTCTGTTCTTTCTTGAGCATAATCACTCTGTTCTTCTTAACAGTCCACATGTGAAGACAAGGGAACAGAACAAAACAATTACAGGTTATTTCATTCAGCTCAGATCACTTCGGTTCTGATCACATTCCTTTTTCCTGGGAAGTGAATGTGGAGCACCACACATAAATGTGAAGAGTAGCATGTTACCATTTTATTCATAAAACAAATGATTTCTAGACCCTGCTACCTTTCAGATCCTCTGTCACCTCATTTCACTCCCCTCTGATACTGTAGCCACACCAGGCTTCTTGCTGTTCTGCAAACATACCAAGTCAGATTCTGCCTTAGGGACATTGCTCTGGCTCTTTCCTCTCCCTAGAAAAAAAATATCCCTCCAAATCGTCAGCTGGTCAGTTCTGGTCTTCTTCTCAAAGAGGTCTCTCTCATTTACCCACCTGAAGTTACTCCCTATTATATTACCCTCTATCATTTTCTACATTGCATTTATCACTACCCGAACTATTTATCAGTCACGTGCTCTGTTAGAACAGAGTTTGCATCTTGTTCAGCACCTGAAATACAGCCCAAATATTAGCAGACAGTACACGTTTGCTGAATGTATTGGCTGGATTATTTCCTTGGATGCCCATCAGGGAGATGCAGTGCGGGATCCATTCACTCTACCACCCCCCCCCCGCCCCCATTCTGTACTGTAGAGATGGATGTATTTCATCCTTCATTTATAGATGTCATCTACCTCACATGTCTGTTATGACTTAAAACCAGATAATGTATGAGGAAATGTTTTTAAGCCAGTAAAGACCTAGGTAATGTGAAGTAAAGCTGTTAAAGGGGTACATAGCTTAGAATTAATGCCAGGGCCTGAGCTAAGTACTTTACATGCATTGTCTCACTTCATCTTCACAGCACCTTTATTTGATTCTTTTACCTGATGGTACAGATACAGAAACTAGGAGTTAAAGACAATAATTCATTGGCAGCTGCTAAAGCTGGACTCCTGCCCAGCTCTGTTTGTCTCCAAAGCCTGAGGACCTAACCATATAAAACTTTATTCACAAACCTACCTTAAAAATATTTTGGGGGCACCTGGGGGGGCTTAGTCGGTTGAGCATCAACTCTTGGTTTCGGCTCAGGTCATGATCTCATGGTTCGTGAGCTCTGAGCCCCAGATTGGGCTCTGCATTGACAGATCAGAGTCTGCTTGGGATCCTCTCACTCCCTCTCTCTCTACCCCGCCCCCATGCACTCTCTCTTTTTCCCCTCTCTCAAAATAAATACTATTTTTAAAATGCATTTTTTTATGTTCTAAATAATGTGAAATGGCCATTTAATTTATTCTTTTCTTTCTTCCCTTTTTAAAGATCCTGATGAATTTGAGCAAATATATGAGCCTCTGGATGTCAAAAGTAAAAAGATTCATGTAGTGGACAGTGGCCTCACATTTAACCTGCCATACCCCTTGATCCTGAGACCTCAGAGAGGAGTCGATCTCATTATCTCCTTTGACTTTTCTGCACGACCAAGTGACTCTAGTCCTCCATTCAAGGTAAGGAGAATTTATACAACATTCCATTATCTAGCATGTTCATTTGCATGCCTTGTAGATATTTTAGTCCTCTTCACTCCAATTTCTTATCCCTTTAGCCAATTTTCTACATTATGATGAGTAATATTTTAAAAACACAGATGTGATTTAATCACTTCCATTCTTTAAGAAATTTGTAAAATTTAAAAATTTTTTAAAGAAATTTGTAAATGATTTCCCATGACCCACATTAAAGTTCACAGTCTTCAACAGAACAAGAATGATGCAATGTATCTGACGTTCAAGGAAATGAGGCTGAAAGTTGGATGTTAGCAAGTAAAAGATAATTAAAACCATGCCAGGGGAATATATACTCTCAAGAAGAGGACATAAAATAGTATCTTGAAAATTTAACAACAACTATCAGGGAAAAATAATGAAAATTAAGGAATTGGGGAACAGGAAAACTATGTGTGTATGTGAACAGGTGGGTTGTTAATAGAAGAGATTTGAGTGTATTTAAATGCTGATGCCTGGGAGTCATTAATGAAGATGTTATTGGAGAGTGGAGAGATGACATATATGATAGAGTCAGAGTCACAGTCCTGGAAACTTACAGGGGTGAGGAGTACAAAGCAGATTTAAAAAAAATACAGTTGGAAAGTAGTATAGAAGTGTCCATATTGGGGCAAGAGGGTAGGATTTTTCACTGTCAGGCATGGAGAGGGGAAGATAGGAGAGTACTTATCTGATGACTTCTCACTCTTGTAGGAATTAGAAGTCAATGTTATCTTTTGAGAGTGAAAGGGTAGAGGTGGTGGAACCAGGGTCATGTGGAGAATAAAAGTCTGCCTCTGATGAAATGAGAAAAAGTTCAGAACAGGCAACATAGATTGCTCTGCAACACTGTGATATTACCCAAGCGAGATCATGAATATTATTCCCTCCACCTGGAACACCTCAAACTTTCTTTAGATGCATCTCAAATGTTATCTTTCTTGACCTCCACAGACCTAGTTTCAGTACAAAGGACTTAGTATATTCTTCTAATATGGCAATTTTCATGGTGTATTGTCTGTATTTGTTTACATATATATCTCTTTCACTGTCTGAACTCCTTGGGAACTAGAACACTATTTTGAATGTATGTTTTGTTTTAATCATTTGGTTCTAATTGTATTATTAGTGCCAGCCAAAGTGTAAGTAGGTCATTTTTTCGTTGGTGAATGAAGGAAATGTTATAACAGATATGGAGTTATTATCCCCATTTCATAGATTAAGAAATGGAAATTCATAGAAAGTAAGTGAAATAGTCCATGATCTCCCAACCAGGAAGAGTCAGTGATAACCTGAGTCCTCTGGTATCTGCTTTCCTTTCTGTTATACTATGACTAAACTGCTCTCAAGACTAATAGTGGCTGTCATAATAGCTCCTTAATATATATAAAGCCTCATATTTTAAAAATGCTTTCACATTTAATTTTTTTAGAGGCAGTTAGTGGTATTCTGACAAGGAAACAAGTATTGGTGAGATAAGCAATTTCATCATATCCTCACATTAAATAAGATAATGGGTAAACAGAACATAGTCCAGGACCTGGGTAGGAAAGTGCTAGTTAAGAAGTGGTCAAGCTGAAGGTGCCTGGTGGTTAATCATCCAATTCTTGATTTCGGCTCAGGTCATGATCTCACAGTTCATAAGATTGAGCCCACATGGAGCTCTGCACTGACAGCACGGAGCCTGCTTGGGATTCTCTCTCTCCCTCTCTTTCTCTGCCCCTCCTTCACTTGTGGCCTCTCTATATCTCTCTTTCTCTCTCAAAATAAATAAAATAAAATAAAATGGATGATGAGTAAACAGAACATAGCTCAGGACATAGCTAGGAAAGTGCTAGTTAAGAAGTGGTCAAGATGGGGGCTCCTGGGTGGCTCCATCAGTTAAGCATCCAACTCTTGATTTCCACTCAGGTCATGATCTCATGGTTTGTGAGATCAAGCCTCACAATGGGCTCTGAACTAATAGTGCGGAGCCTGTTTGGGATTCTCTCTCTCCCCCTCTCTCCTTGCCCCTCGCCCACTCATGCTCTGTCTCTCTCAAAATAAATAAATAAAACTTTTTTTAAAATGCCTTTAAAAAAAAAGAAGAAGAAGCCGTTAAGCTGGACCAGCTTCCAAGGCTCCAGAATGACAATCTAACGCTCTTTCTCCTTCACTAGCTGCCTCCTCCGTACACATTGTAGATGTACATTTTTCTGTGCTGTGTGCTGTGTGCAGCAATTAATGATAAACCATGGTTCTTGATTTCCATAACATTTTAGCTTTCTTGGGGGAAAGGCTTTATATGCGAGAGTCATTTGGAAGGAAATTAAGAAACTTACTGTTAAAGAGTTATTTTGATTTATATGAGCATGGGTGTTATGGGAGATCCGTGTAAGAATAGATTGGTATGTCCTGGGGTAGATGAGCAGGGAAATAAATAGACCAGGATGAAAATGGCACAGAGATGGCAATGAGCACATCTGAGGAAGTGGAGTGATCTGATTCGAAGTGATAGATATTAAGCTCCCATTAGGAAGGCTTTAGGGGAGACTCTAAAATTGGATGATAGGAAATAGGGAGAATCAGTGAAGACTTTGCAGCCAGCAAACAGCCTCATGAAATTGGAATTTTAGGATGATTAATCTGACAGTGGAAAGTAGGACGAATTGAAGAAAGAGCAAAAGATTAAAATTAAGAGGGATTTAATGTAATCCAAGCCTAGGATAATGAAGTACTGTACAGGGCAGGTGACTGAGAAAGCCAAGAGGAAGATCTGATGACCCACGAGCAGCTATGGGGGAGTGAATTTCAATGGATGACTGTAAGAGGATAGCTTGGAAACTAGTTCTGGACATGGAAGAAACTGTATTATTCATTTCACCAGGGGGGCTGGAAAATGTCAAAGCCATAATTTTATATATGAATCACAGCCCTGCCACCTCATGAGTTAATATGGGGAAGAAGGTTTGCACCTTCTTTGGTTATCACTTTGTACCTCTAAAAAAAACTTGTACTTTGTTGTAGTTTTTAAATGTACTTTGACTCGTTGTTTCTAATTAAGAAGAATGTATACTTATTATTTAAAAATTTGGATATTTGGAATATATATTAAGTGCTTCTTGTACACAGACAACAGCTGCTATTTTGCAATTTTCTTCACGTGCGTGTGTGTGTGTGTGTGTGTGTGTGTGTGTGTGTGAGAACACCAGGATAATATAGTCTTGCATTTTGCTTCTTTCTACCTAAAATTATAATGTGAGCATTTTCGCATGCCATTAAATAATTTTTAATGTTTATTTATTTATTTTGAGAGAGAGAGAGCGAGGCAGAGAGAGAAGGAGAGACAGAATCCCAAGCAAGCTCTACACTTAGCACAGAGCCCAACATGGGGCTCAGTCTCATGACCATGAGATCATGACCTGAGCCAAAATCAGGAATTGGACACTTAACTGACTGAGCCACCCAGGCACTCCCCGATTAAATTTTGTTTTAACATAATAATAAACACAGCATGCCGGGCACCTGGGTGGCTCAGTCAGTTAAGCGTCCTACATCAGTTCAGGTCATGATCTCATGGCTCATGAGTTCAAGCCCCACATTGGGCTCTGTGCTGATGGCTCAGAGCCTGGAGCCTGTTTCGGATTCTGTGTCTCCCTCTCTCTCTGTTCCTCCCCTGCTTGCACTCTGTCTCTGTCTCTGTCTCTCTCTCTCTCTCTCAAAAATAAATAAAAATTTTAAAAATTTAAAAAATTATAAACACAGCATGGTATCTCTATACGTATGTGAATATGCAAAAATTTTTAACAATGCTCTATTTTCAACTTTCAGATTATTGCTCTTTTGTCACTTTCTCTGTGATCATCCTTGCACATGAATCTTTAACCATACTTTTTATTAATTGCTTAGGTTGGCTTCTTAGATATGTATTAGTTTAGGACTTTTAATAAATATTTTTGGTTTGCTTTCCCAAAAGGCTGCACCAATTGACATTACTATATAAGATTGTTTATGTGAGTCCTTATTTTACATGGCTTTTCCGGCTGAGAAAATATTGAAAACAAAGTTAAAAAAATTTACAATATGACAGAAAGAAAAAGAAGCACATTTCCTCCAACTTTTCCCTTTGCTTGTGAGTGTAAATAGTTTGTTATGGTTATTTATATTCATGTTTTTAAACTACTTTTAATTGGATTATTAGTATTGCTGCTGTCCATTAGTAAGTATTTTATATCTTAAAGATATTAAAATTTGTCTTATTTTTGCAAATATGATCTAATGAGTATTTGTGTTGGAATTTTTATTTCTGATGATTTTAACATTTTAAATATTTATGTAGTCACTTCTTCCACTGGTTTTATTCTTGAAATTCATATTAACAAGATCAGTTACATATAGACTGGTATTTTTCTTTTTTTTTTCTTTTTTTCAAATTTTTTAAAATGTTTTTTCTGTTTTTGAGAGACAGAGACAGAGTATGAGTTGGGGCTGGGGGGGGGGGGGTGGGGAACAGAGAGAGAGGGCGACACAGGATCTGAAACAGGCTCCAGGCTCTGAGCTGTCACCAGAGAGCCTGATGCAGGGCTTGAACTCACGAACTGCAAGATCATGACCTGAGCTGAAGTCAGCACTTAACTGACTGAGCCACCCAGCCACCCTGGTATTTTTCTTTGTATGATAATCTCTTAAAATATTCTAACTCATTAATATTTTTCAATATATTAGATGCATAATAACACAATCCCTCAAAGATATTATTTGCAATGCTTCCTTTATCATGTACTACAGAATGCCTAGATCTGTTTTGTATGTATCTATTGTATTCCATTGGTTCATCTGACAATCTGATAATTCTTATCTCAGTACCACACTGTATTTTAATAACTGTAGCTTTATTATGTATTTACTATCTTAGAGCCTACAATCACTCCATCTATATAGATTTACAAATTCTGTAGACATTTCCAGCTATGCATTCTCATAGATGTGCTATAGAAATTTTGTCAATTCCGGGGCGCCTGGGTGGCTCAGTCGGTTAAGCGTCCGACTTCGGCTCAGGTCATGATCTCACGGTCCGTGAGTTCGAGCCCCATGTCGGGCTCTGGGCTGATGGCTCAGAGCCTGGAGCCTGCTTCCGATTCTGTGTCTCCCTCTCTCTCTGCCCCTCCCCCGTTCATGCTCTGTCTCTCTCTGTCTCAAAAATAAATAAAAACGTTAAAAAAAAATTTAAAAAAAAAAAGAAATTTTGTCAATTCCTTTCATCTCACCTCTCTCCCCAATATGTATATATTTCCTTTTATTATTGGTTTAGTATAGCATAAAACCCATTACTCTGGAAATACGGATTTATATTTTCAAAGACTTACTATAAAGGAAATTACACACTATTGTTTATAATGTTTTCCTCCAGAAATTTTCTTTTTTTGAGTTGAAATATAAATGCCGTTTGTAATAAAAGAGCAGAGCAAAGATGCTGGGCCAAAAAATAAAACCATAAACCTTATTTCACAATTATTGATAGAAGCATTTCATAAGTATAGTTAAAACTCAGATTTTGTCAGGGAGATATGAATGATAGATATCATGGCTTTTGATGGAGGCGATCACAGTTTTTATTGTATCTATGTTGTAACTGGCCTTGAAAACTGATGATGTCAATGTTAATAATACTGGAAGGTTTTTAGGTTTTCTTTTGTCGTTTTTTTTTGTTTTAGATTTGTAGGCACACACCCTAATAGTAGGCTGGATATAAAGAGCCTCATGATTCTAAATAATATTCTTACTGATTTGAAAAAATCAATTCTATGTTTCATTTTGTCAAGAGCCTTTTTGTTAACTCTATAATAACTTAGATATATACCATACAAATTTATTTCACCATTAGGGTCCATTCAAGGAGAATTCTAATAGCATTTGTCTTTAATGTTGGTCATGAAAATAAGCCAGGGGTGTTTTCACATTCAAGTCTGCGAAATGAACAGACTGATTTTAGGAAAAACATTTTTAAGAAAGCTTTGGCTCTTTTAAGGAGCAAGCAAAGAATATAGGAGAATTCAGAGTTTACTAGCAACTTTTTTTAACCTTACTAAATTTTATGGAGAATAATAGAATAGTTATTATGCCGTAAATAATGTTATTTTATATCATGTTACCATATGTTGGACATAAGCCTAACTCAGTTTTTCAGTGCCCTTTTAAATGCGTAATGAGCAGAACCCAGAGCAGTGGGTTCATTTTCTTAAAAATAAAAGGAAAGAAGAACAGAGAAAGGAAAGGAGACAAGGAGGGAAGGAGAAAAGGAGGAGAGAAGAAAGGAAAGTTTGAAATGAACAAGTTTTCACCAATGATAAAAGTAATTTATCTAAATTAGCTTTATCTTGTTATATTTCACTCAAGGTCAAAATTCCATCAAACTGACAAAAAAACAGAGAATTGTATTTTTCCACACTAACCTGATTTATTTGTTAACATTATGGCATGATCCTTGTGTGAAAACCTCTGCATATGATTTATTCATGACTTTGTTTTGGGTCACACCATCATGGCCAAGCCAGTCCAAGTGTTAGCTTGCTGGGCATCGATCTACTGTGGCCAATAAACGGAACTATCCATTATTAAACATAGCATTTACAGATTTACCTCAAATATTAGTTTCCTAGGGCTGCCATCACAAATTACCACCGATGTAGTATCTCAGGGCCACATTTCCTCCAAAGGCTCTATGGCTAGAATTCATCCTTGCCTTTTCCAGCTTCTGCCAGCTCCAGGCTTTCCTTGCCTTGTTGCTGCATAACTCCAATCTCAGCCTCTGTCTTCATATGGGCTCTCAGCCTCTGTCTTCATATGGGCTCTCCTATATGTGTGTGTGTCTTCTTATAAGGACCTTTGTCTCTTATGAAGACATTTGTCATTGGATTTATGCCCCAACCAGATAACCCATGATGATCTCATCTTGAGACCCTCAGCTTAATTACATTTGCAAAAACCCCTCTTCCAAATAAGGTTACATTCACAGGTTCTGGGGCAGGGTGGGAGGTTAGAGCACACAGACTTCTGTTTTGGAGGGCCACCATTCAATCCACTACACCTGTATTTGTCATTAAGAATCAGATGCCTATTGATGAGCAGATATGCCCAACATTAATTTCTCTACGTATTTTTGTGAAGTTATAGTAACGTCTTGGTGAAGAGCTAAAGAGAACTGTAAAGTGCTATGTAAATACTCTACATTATTAAATATACAAAATTATTTTCACACCCATTGCATTATAAAGCTCTTGGATCCTAATACCAGCATGCTTTTTATTGGAAGCAATGATGATCATAACCAGAAAATAGTGAATTCTAAACTGTAGATTCTATCCATTGTATCTTTTTTTTATTGTTTTAATGTTTATTAATTTTTGAGGGGGGGTAAGGGTCAGAGAGAGAGGGAGACAGAATCCAAAGTAGGCTCCAGGCTCTGAGCTATCAGCACAGAGCCCGACGCAGGGTTCAAACTCAGGAACAGCAAGATCATGACCTGAGCTAAAGTTGGCCACTTAACTGACTGAGCCACCCAGGCACCCCTATCTATTGTATCTTATGTTACTTGCTTCATTCATTTTTTTTAAGATTCAATTTATGTTTATATTTATACTCCATACCTCTTCCCAATCTAAAAATGGATTGTAAATATTGAGAAACATCATAGAAAGTACATATCCTAGGTTTGGACAGAGAAAATGCTCGTTTCCTCTAGAGAAAAGCTAATTTAGTAGATACAAATATATATTTATACATTTAAAAATACATATAAATATATATTTATCCATATATAAAAATAAACAAAATGTCACATATATGCCATTCACACTATAGTTTGTATATATTTCTATTTTATTTAGGCTATTTTTCTTATCCTTCACAATGTTTTTGTACTCAAAAATGAGTACTTCTTACAAAGTGTTGCTTTGAAGGGTACTCAGAAATTTTTATCTCCACAGAAAATCATTTTAGTAGTATGTAAACTTGCCATGAATTAGTCTATGGAAATCAGAAGTATGAGGTGTCCAACAACCAAAATGGATACTTGTGGTAGAAAACAGTTCAGGCAGATTGCCATAATTTGCAAAGCAGCAATGTTCTTGCTCATGGCATTCTTCTAAAATACTCTTTTCTAACTCGTCTGCTCTACTCATAGACTGTGTCATTGTTTCTCAGTCTTGACAGAGAAACGAGACATCGGGGAGGAGGTAGTTTTTCCATCCTGTAATCACCATCTTTATAGTCATCGGATTTTAACGTTTTCCACAGCAGGATCATATCAGGAAAGGGAAAGTTTCAATCGCTTCCTGATTCCAGCATAAAATATCTAACTAAAAATAGCTTGGTCTTTTACCTCACTCGGTTCCTTTTCCTCTTGTGAAGAGGAAACTATCCACACATAGTTAGTCATCCTGAGTCATGTTTGTAAACACTAGAAAGCTCTTTTTTTGCCTCGTTCTCACGCAAATGATCCACAGTATGAACTTTTGGTTTTATTTTGGTGTTGAATAATCTTGAATGAATAATTGTGAAAGTGCCAGACAAGAACTAAACTGAGTAATTCAATGGAACAGGGAGTAAAAAGGGGCTAGTGATAAAAGTTTCATCAAATTTCAAACCAGAATTTATATCTGTATATATATTTAAGTAAAATATAATCATATTTTGCCTAGTAGTTTATGAAATAACTGCTTTAATATATATTATATCCTTTGTTCCCCCCAATTTTTGTTTCTTGTAAATAAAATGTAAATGGCATTGAGAGTTAATCAACTTAAAATTCACAACATTCTGGAAGCATCAGGAGTACTGAAAGTTTCAATGTATACCTCTATGTAAATTTAAGGTACTATTTTAAATATAAACACAAATATCGGGGTGCCTGGGTGGCTTAGTGGGTTAAATGTCTGAGTTCAACTCAGGTCAAGATCTCACGGTTTGTGAGCTCAAGCCCCGCATTGGGCTCTGTGCTGACAGCTCAGAGCCTGGAGCCTGCTTCAGATTCTGTCTCCCTCTCTCTCCGCCCCTCCCCCACTCTTGTTCGCTCTCCCCCTCTCTCTTTCTCTCTCTCTCCCTCTCAAAAACTAATAAATATTTTTTAAAATAAAATTACAGGGGCGCCTGGGTGGCGCAGTCGGTTAAGCGTCCGGCTTCAGCCAGGTCACGATCTTGCAGTCCGTGAGTTCGAGCCCCGCGTCAGGCTCTGGGCTGATGGCCCGGAGCCTGGAGCCTGTTTCCGATTCTGTGTCTCCCTCTCTCTCTGCCCCTCCCCCGTTCATGCTCTGTCTCTCTCTGTCCCAAAAATAAATAAAAACGTTGGAAAAAAAAAAAATTTTTAAATAAAATTACAATTAAAAAAATATATATAAATACAAGTATAAATATTTAAACTATAAATTATACTGTTAAATATAAATTACTGAGTTTTTTTTAATACATTACCTCATTTCATCATCACAGCAATCCTGAGGAAAATAATAGTATTAACTTTACACACAGTGGTAGAAAATAAGTTGCTGAGAAATAAGAACAAGAAGGAATAGAGGTGAAATGGGTTTGAGAGTCTACTATTTCAGGGATAGTGAACAACCTGGTCCCTGTCTGGTTGGTTGGTTGGTTGGTTGGTTGGTTGGTTGGTTGGTTGGTTCTTATGCTTCCCATTAGGGGAATATCACTACATACTTCAACCCATAAAATAATTTCGTCCCTGTTGACTTGTGGTGGCTCAGCAGTTTGTCTCAGACCACCCAGGTAGCAAATCAAGGTGTCTCTGTTTGAGGTTGGCCTTTCAGGCTGCACAGCCCACACATGAAGCCATCCATCACATTCACTGCCTCTATCATATTGCACTATAATATCTGTTATTCCTCTTTCCCATTGATTTATAATCTTCAAGGATTCAAAGACAGCCTTTGACTTATGCCTAGAACAAAACAGGTGTCTGATAATAATGGTTGAATGAATTAATGTATGCTCTGAAGAAATAGTCCACATACACTGCAAATCTCATGGTGAAGACTCTGTAGCGTTTACGACAGTTTTAAACCCAAGGAATTACTTGGTCACTATCTCTTACCCACCAGGCTATAAATCCCATAACAACAAGAGTTTCATTCACTGTGATGTTCCCACCTCCTAGCATGGAGCTTTGATTTGCAACTGATGACTATCATCGAATCGATTGATGTGATTGATGACACAGAGTAGTTAAAATAACTTAAGATTGCAGTGATCATTTCCCTAATACCTCACCTCTATGAGAATTTCTCTAATACTGTACCTGTCTCTCTTTCTTTTTCCTCTTTTCTTTCCTCACTTTTCCCCTTCCACCTCTTTCCTCTCTTTATTGGCATTTATTTATCAAACATTTGTATAGCAAATCATAAGTGTCAGACACTGTTCTAAATACTGTACAGAGATTATTTTATTCGAATGGCAATCATGAGATATGTATTATTATTATTACCTTCTTTATTTTACATTTGAGGATATTGAGTATGGAGACACTAAGAAACATGCCCATAGTCTCAGAGCTTGTGCTTTAACTCAGGCAATCGGGCCCTAGAGTCTGTGCTTTTACCACTGAGAGTCTGCTTCTTATTTTTCCCACTCCCCCTGAAACTGTATATAAATATAAATAGGCTCAGGGACCCTGGGTGGCTCAGTCGGTTGAGCGTCCAACTTTGGCTCAGGTCATGATCTCACAGTTTGTGAGTTCAAGCCTTGTGTCGGGCTCTGTGCTGACAGCTCAGAGCCTGGAGCCTGCTTCGGATTCTGTGTCTTCCTTTCTCTCTGCCCCTCCCCTGCTCATGCTCTGTCTCTCTCTCTCTCTCTCTCTCAAAAATAAACATTGAAAAATATTTTTAAATATAAATAAGCCCTATTTATGGCATCTGTCCATATTGATTTATGTTTTCTAGTTCAACACTCTGTGTGTGTGTGTGTGTCTGTGCGCTTACCCACCCTTTAGTCAGCCTTGATGCAGAAACAAATCTAAAATCTCAGTGGCTAACAAAAAAACGTGTATTTCTTGGTCACATTACGTGTCAGCAGCTACAGATCATCTGCTGTGACTATGTCTAAGTGTCTTCTCATTCTGGTGGGAATGTATAATTCTCTTATCAGGAAGGGAGCTAATATGTGGAAACAGTCACACAATTGCGACACCCACTAACTAAATGTTTGGTTTCCCTGTCTGGCCCACTCTTGGCCACTACACATTTAATAGCATTCTGAGGCCAGAAGCTAAAATCTTTTTATAAACAGAATATTTAAAAAAGCTGATTCAGAGTAATTCAGATATGTTAGCATACATGAAATTTATTAATTTTAATTGGTTGTGTTAAGAAGATACAGGTAAGAATTCAGTAATAGAGTGTTCCTCATTTGGCTTCTTCAGATCTTTGACTCTGAAGGGTTATAGATAACCAGAGCCCTAATATTTTTTTCCTATAGCAATTACGTCAATATAATTTCATTCAGTTCAGTCCATCAGTAAATTTTCACATGCCTCCTATGAGGCCAAGAATTAACATAATAGCGAGTTTGTTTGGAGGCAACTATGTATCTTTTTACACTAATGAGCTTCTTGTGAACAAGGTCATTATTCATCTTAGCAAGGAGCACATTGCTAGGACACAGTCAACACCTAATGAATATTGAACGATGGCCAGACCAACTGAATACATGAAAACTGAAAATTCCCGAATGCATCTTTACCTCTCCTCCATAGGAACTTCTACTTGCAGAAAAGTGGGCCAGAATGAACAAGCTTCCATTTCCAAAGATTGATCCCAATGTGTTTGATCGAGAAGGACTGAAGGAATGCTATGTCTTTAAACCCAAGAATCCTGACGTTGAGAAAGATTGCCCAACTATCATCCACTTTGTTCTGGCCAACATCAACTTCAGAAATTACAAGGCACCAGGTACGTTGGGAATATATTATATCTGTAGAGTAGAAATCTGGGAAAGGAGCAAGACTGATGTTAAGTTGTTTCATAATGGTACTTGCTGTACCAACTATTAAAATTTTGAATTCTTCCCTTCTCTTAATAAATAGCTACTATCCTGAAACCCCAAGTACTTCCCCTCTTTCTCACTCCAAGATCCCCTGAGTTCTTCACAATTCAGAAACTGATATATTAACATATCAATAAAAATCTCTGGGGCTTTACTCCAGAACCTGGGCTTGTGTTTGTTCTGATCAGTTGGTGCCCTTGTCATACGGATTGTTAAATATTTTGAAAAATCACCCATGCAAGAAAACCCTTGTTTCAGAACAAATCATGCAAAAACTCAGAGAACTTTAAGTGACCATAGGATTAATATAATACAACATAGCTAGTAATTTCAGGTTGCCATGTTATATTTTGTAGAAAAAGAGAATCAAGTTCAAGGCACAGTCATCCTGTTTTACTACATCCAGAGTCTATAGACTCTTCAATATCCTAGAAGATACTGATTAACAAAAAGGAGATCTAGAGATTGACGAGCAGGATGCTCAAGGCCTAAAAATCATATTATCCTCGGACCAGGAAGTGCAGTTGTGAACGGAAAGATACAAAAGATAGTCATGGAAGATTTGACAGGGGTTGATGGAAAAGAAAGTGATCTTCCAGAGAGTGGAGGAAGACAAAGAAAAGATCAGTCGGGGTGGGGGGTTGGTTACTAGGAGTCAAACTTCAAAACAAGAGAAGGAAGAATTGGCTGGCATTTTCAGTTATTGAGCAGTAGAGTACTTAAAACCTAGAGGATCTTCTATCACTGTTAATACTCAAGAAGAGGCTGTGTAGGGGATTCCTGTGGTATGAACACAGTTAGATAATGTCTTGGTTCAGATTCCCCCAGAAGCACATGCTGAGAAAGAATTCAAGGGCAGATGGCTTATTTGGGTGGACTAGGGAACCTTACTAAGGGAGTGGGGAAGTGATAAAGGAAGGTAGACAAGCAAAGATGTGTTAGTAAGCCAGCTACCATGAGGAGAACTTGATCCTGTTGGAATACTCTAGGGAAAGGAATAGAGCCTATGCTCCAGAATCATCCTTCCTTTTCATGCAGCAATAGGCAAGGGAACTGGAGTATTTATATCCTACTTCCTAGTGTCTTTGGTTGACTACTGCCTGGGGCAGAGTGTTATTTACCAGACTTTACATCCTGCTGTTAGAGAGCAAAGCAGCCTTCCCCAGTTGCAGGATGGGGTAGAAAGTCCTTAGGCACAGGGATGCAGCTGCTGGCAATTGGAAGTTGCCCAGGCAGAACACATAGAAATCCCGACCCAGGGAATATGGGTGAGAGCAAAACAGTGCATACTACAGATTACATGACCCCGGTGGGGGGCTCCCAATGTTATGTTTATGGCTATTTGTATGTTTTATTTCTTGGGTTTTAGAGATATTTTGTAGTTTTCAAAATCACACCAATTGAGACTCTTTGGGTATTTAGGTGTCCCAAGAGAAACTAAGGAAGAGAAAGAAATAGCTGATTTTGATATTTTTGATGACCCCGAATCACCATTTTCAACCTTCAACTTTCAATATCCAAATCAAGCATTCAAAAGGCTGCATGATCTCATGTACTTCAATACCCTGAACAACATTGATGTAAGTATCTCCTGTGGTCATTGATGGTGTCACATACTTCTATATCACATAAACATAGCAATACCTTTTTAATTAATTAAAAATAAAGTTTATGAATGATGCCACCCAAAGTGTACCATTTTATTTTTTGTAAATTATTTTATTACTCTCCAGAAGAACCCTATAAAATTCACAAATAAGAAAAGCAATCTTTCCAAGATTGCTTTTGGGCAGAGCCCACATTTTATGCTATTATTTGATTGAAGGATTGTTTAATACTCTCAGCTTCTTTCCCAGAGTATCTAATGTATTCATCGTATGATAAAATAAATTATAAGTAGGAAGAAATGTGATAAAAAGGAAATATAAGAGTAGGAAAATGAATGTAATAAAGTGTAGTTAATCTGCTAAAATATGAGCTTTCATAGATACACTCATGCTTTTAAACGTCTCTATTTTTGTATATCTTGGGAATGTTGCCATCAGTCACAGCCTTCTCATTTTTCACCTATGAGATATTAAGTATGCTTTGCATTAGGAACTTCAGCAACAAGTCATCCTCTTCAGTATTAGTCATTCCTATCCCCAATAAATCTGCTGCTAAGATTCTGCGTCTATGTGACATTCTGTAATCTCTAATTCACCATTTAGGAACGTGGTTGTGTAACTGAAATCATGTTGGTTTGTAGTTCCAAACCATAGTGTCTAATAAATTACTATCAGTTGTGAAAGCCCAAGTTCAGTAGCCTAATTGGATTTTGCACATTAAAAAAAAAGAATAAAAGAAAAATAAAGGTATTAAATGGAGAGGGAAAGGTATCCTATCTGACTTACCAGTCTTTTTGGATACTGTACAAATGATGCCAAAGAAAGCACAGTATGTGGATGAGTGTTCCATTTGCACTAAGAGAATTCTGGCACGTCTGGTTCACTTGTGGGTTTAGTTGGCCTGAGACTAGTGGTGATCAATTGTGTACAGTTATAACAGTTATGCCATAATATGTTTATTAATCAGTATCTTTAATTTTTATAAACATGAAATTTTTCCCTAATAAGCTTCAGTTCCTAAAACTCTAAAATGGTTTCTTGTCAGCCTTTACTTATGAATAATATGTGATAATTCACATCAAACATGCTTAGTGAAGTTTATAGCATATATCATTTTCTAAATATATTTATCTTTTTCTTTTTTCTTTTGTCTTACAATCAGTGGACATCTGAAATCCATAGGCTACATTGTTTCTGTGGTGATTGTAAAAATTTAAAGAATATTAAGAGAAAATCAGTATTTTAATTTTTAACTTATAGGGGGTGAACAGACATTCTCAAAATAGAGTTGTGTTTTATAAAACCCCATGCTGTCAGAAGAGAACTAAGGGGTAATATCATAGTAATCCTATATCTGGTATGAAACCAGCAAACTCAAACCTATGTATTCCTTGGGATTAAATGCATTAAACTTGACCATTTGTCCTCAAGTGGAAAAAAATATAGAATATAAGAATATGTAAATACCCTGTTAGACTTGGAAAAATAAAAGAATACCCACACATACATATGCATATTTACATCTGCATATTTACATACCTCTATATAGTCTGAATGTGTGAGTGGATAGATATAGATATATAATTTAAACAACTACATTTCTCTCATTGCTTTCACTTCTGGTTTATATAAAGTCTGCTAAGCTATTTGCTATAAAGAATGATACAGTTCTATTTATATATTCTCAAAAGTAGTTTGTTTGACACGTAGATGAACAAGTAAAAGCCTAAGCAAAAATGAACTGAATTCCAAAATAACTTTCCTGAAATAAAGCTCATCAAACATTAATTAATAAAACAGGTTTAAATTGCTTCTAAGAATGTTTCTGGCATAGAATGTAGAAGTAAGACCATGGGCTTTATATCTTATTTAGATTTCAAAGGGGCCACTTGTGTGACTTTGAATAAGCTACTTTTGGGGTCTCAGTTTCCTCATCTCTAAAACAGATGTAACAGCACCTATCATAATAGCTATAGTGAATCATCAGGTGATGTATGTACGATAACCTGCAAACAGAAGCCGCTCAATAAATGGGAATCTTACCTACGTGTATCTATATCCTATACCATGCTAGATACCCCCCAAGACCTTCGCAAATACCCAGAATTAATAACATAGACAAGTCTGTACAGGTAATAGTAGCCTAGACAGTAAATTGGCAGGGGGGAATGGGAGGTCATGAGTGAATGTGAACTTCCTCTTAAATTTTATGACTATTGAGACTTGTGTTCAAGTGATTCCTGTGTGTGTGCGTGTGAACGTACACATGGGTACATTTCATACCCAGGTAGGAATTCCAGTATTCACTGACATTTTATCTCTTTCTTGACTATTCCCCCAACCCCTCACTTGTAACCAAGGAAACAAATTTTATCAGAATCAAAGCTTCTTGATAAGGGATGATAAAACAGAACAACAAAACTGCCAGGGCAGGATGCTGGAGAGTTCATTAGGCTCAATCATTAGCTAAATCATTCATTCCCACACCACCTGAATAGCATAGCTTACTAATTCATACTTCAGCAACACAGCACATATTTACTTCCCATGGACTGTCAGTTGCTTGCCAGTTGTGGACCCTAGGAACAGAAATTCTTTTAATGCAGACCCCTGACTGCCAACTCCATAGAAGATGGTTTCCAAGTTTGTGGCCATGACCACTGTTGGCTTGGGGCAAATTTTCATCTTCGATTAACATTCTGGCTTAACTTTTTACTCTGAAAAGGCCACCCTGTCTCTGACAGCTGTATGCTTCTGTTGGGTAATTTTCCCAGAGATCCTAGTTGGCCTTCTTTGGTAAAGCTAAATTCTAGTTCATCTTTAGAGAATTCTTGCTCTGTTTCTGCTCACATCGTGACAACAGCCTGGGTTTCTCATTAGCATCAGGTTTCTGCACTTACTCAGTCCTCCCAAATTCTTTCTCACTGAACATTGCCTCGGTGCTTTTACAATGGCGGTATTTCATTGGGTGGGGGTGGGGGTGGGTGCTGGGTTTTTTGTTTGTTTGTTTGTTTGTTTGTTTGTTTGTTTGTTTTAAGAAACCTACCATAGAATGACTTATACCAAAACATGTGGTATGGAAATGAAGGGCCTTTGGAGTCAGACCAAATTGGGTGTTGAAATGCTTGCTGCTTGCTTGGCTGGGTGATCTTGGACACGTTGGTTAACTTTTCCAAATTTTGCCTCCCTCACTTGTAAAGAAAAACAATGATACATATCTTACAGTAAAATATTATTAAGTAAATTATTATTAAGTAAAATAATGTAATTTAAGGGCTTGGCATGTAAGAGACACTATAAATTGAAGCAATTAATATGATAATGATAATAATTATTATCAGTGTTCATATTGTCTTCTACTTTTACTTATAAATTTAAACCCTTTGAAAACTATATCTTGCCTTATTTACCTTGTGTCCTCCAGAGACATTGATCATGATGCCAGGCACCTAAAATAAATATGCGATAAAATTTTTGTGAATGATTTTTAAAATGTCATTGAGTTACTGGCTGAAATTATTAAAGAGTTTGATGTCATAGGAGGAGAGGAGAGCAAATGGCAGGACACAGATCTGTTGGTTGGAGGCAGAATTTCTGACCACACAGAAACTCTACACCTTATATGCCTGGGCATGGAGCGTGCTGGACTCATAAACCCCCAATTTGATCTGGAGGGAATATGGCCTCTCCTTCCCAGGACCTTGTTGATTTAACTGCCACAGGGAAATGCACTGTTATACAGCCTCACTCATTCAGTTGATTACTTTGGTAGGCATATTCTAAGGTTATGTGTCAACTTATTCAACATGTTCCAATGATGCATAATAATGAGCTTTTAAAATTCTTTCGCAAACAGTTCTTTAAAGTGGAAAATACTAGATGTTAATTAAAATGAGGAAAAGCATGTATCCAGAAGTACTGGTACTTAATTCTTCATCGTCATCATAAGAGCACTTAGGTACAAGTTAAAGTTTTTATCTTTTCCAAAATAATTTAGGAGACCCTGACTGGCTCAGTCAGTAGAGCATGGGACTCTTGATCTCGGGGTTGTGAGTTCGAGCCCCACGTTGGTGGAGCCTACTTAAAAAAAATTAAATTAAAATATTTTTAAAAAACACAAAGAGGTTAAAAAAATAATTTAGAAGCTTATTATATATGATGGCCTAATATGCTAGGCCCCAAATCATCTACCTTTAATGCTGCCTATAATCTCTTTCCATCTTATTTATTCATTAACTCAACACAGATTTGTTGGGTATCTACTGTGCCAGGCACTGTTTTCGTAACTAAGGATATGACAGTGTACAAAATAAAAAGAAAAAAAAAAACAGTTTTGAGTGTTTAAGATAAGCTAGATATTCTCCCCTAGAATAGTTAACACTTAAAATTAGCCTATGAGGTAGGTATCTTTATTTATATGTGAAGAAACTGAGTCAAGGATAACGTAGGCAGATTGCTGGAAGCCACACAATCATGTGAGGAGTCAAGATGGGGGTCACAGGGTTTTTTTTCTCACTCTTTCCTCACTTTTGAAGCATCTTTTTCTCAAGAAGCCTTTTTTCCTGTTTCCCAAACACAGTCTCCTTTCCTGCCAGGCCAATTCCCAGATGTTTCCTATCCATGCCATGATCTCCTATCTTCAGCCCGTTTTACAAGATCGTCTAGAATTCTACTGAGAATGCCCAGTCCATCCACCACACTTACAGAATCTTCCTGTCCTTCTATTCATCTCATTATCTCCATGAGTTGAACTTTGTTTTGATCAACCTTCCATGCATTCATTACTTTGACAAATAATTATGGTTCTCCTTCTGTGTTCTAAATGCTGGGATCAAAAATGACAAGACTAATAGGGTGCCTGTTTCTATGACACTCGGTTTATTTTGGAAAGGCAGGCATTTGCTGGCAAATTCATAGTAATTTAGACCAGAATATCTTCTCGTAGTCTTCTATGTTTGTAATTTTTATTTCTCTTTCAAAATATACAGTAACTTTCCTCTTGGGGATCATTTTTCATTTTCTGTTGTGGGAATTCAGTATTTGCTTGTGGATTGCTTCTAATCTCATGCCTCTAGGGGAGAAGATCACATTTAACATGTTTCCTTTTCTTATTCTTGGCCTTTATTGCCATAGATTTAGAGTCTGGATCAACATTAGAAGGGTACTGAATGACACAAGTGAAGGATGACATAGGTCAGTCATACTTAGGGATGAGCAGGGGGATGGAGAGGTTTGAGAGATGAGGGCTGTTGTAATATAACATGAAAGGGAAGAATTTGGAATCTCAATGAATTTCAGAGGGGAATGAAAGAGGAAATTAGATGCAAACACTATTGAAGATTACCCCTAATACCATTTTAAAAATAGGAAGATTCAAAGATGGCATTTGCCTCTTTGTTTTGGCGGGGGGGGGCTTTTTTTTTAATTTAATTTTTTTATTATTTATTTTTATTTTATTTTTTTAATATGAAATTTTTTGTCAAATTGGTTTCCATACAATACCCAGTGCTCATCCCAACAGGTGCCCTCCTCAGCACCCATCACCCACTTTCCCCTCCCTCCCAACCCCCATCAATTCTCAGTTTGTTCTCACTTTTTAAGAGTCTCTTACAGTTTACTCCCTTCCTCTCTAACTTTTTTTTTTCCCCTTCCCCTCCCCCATGGTCTTCTGTTAAGTGTCTAAGGATCCACATTAAGAGTTCTTTGGATACATGTGATTGTACCATGGATCATGCCAGAAAGTTTGGATTTAGCAACTGATGCAGTCTTGAGTCTAGCCTCTTCTGTTTATATCACAGAATTATAAATCACAACAAATGGCTGTTTTCTGCAGCAATCTGAAAAATCTGGGCAATGCCTTCCTAGTATTAATGTGCCACCTAGTGGTTCAACTTGCACATTCTAACTATGTGATTTGGGATTTTCAGTTAATAAATGTAAATATTCGTTTTCCTTTATAAAAATGGCCTGTTTTCTAGAAACACCTCCAACGTCCACTTACGGTAAATCCACTAGTTCAGGATACTGATACTGCTCATTTTTGTGTGTTTATGAATTCATTATAAAGGAATTGACAGCAGTCATTATTAGTATAATTTCCCTGTGGTTTGTTATATTTTAAAGCTTTTTAGGTATTTGGAAAATAAATCATTGTTTTTTATTTTACTTGGGTATTTCTCTGCAGTGACGGTTCATGTGTCTTGTGCTGGTATGGTGAAGGAGAAACCAACTGAAAACTTGCTGACATTAGATCTAGAAAGGCAGAGAGATTACTAAAAGAAGACGTAGGACCCACTTGATAGAATTGGTTTGCTGACTTCTACCATATAATAAGCCCACAATTGGATATACCTTGTGTGTTTATTTCTGGTAAACTTTATAGCCTCACATCCAAATTAAAGCTCCTAAATTCTCGGACACATGGTCAGTTTAAAAATAACAACAATAAATAGGTGCTAGTTAGGGAATGCTTCCTACGTGCAGGTATTGTGCAAAACACTTTATATAAATGATCTCCAATCCCCACAAAAGCCAAGGTTAGTATTATTATTCCCACTTTAAAGAAGAGGAAACAGGAGTGCCTGGGTGGCTCAGTCAGTTAAGCATCTGACTTCGGCTCAGGTCGTGGTCTCTCGGCTCTTGAGTTTGAGCCCCTCATTGGGCTCTCTGCTGTCAGCACAGAGCGCACTTCAGATCTTCTGTCTCCCTCTCTCTGTCTGCCCCTCCCCTGCTTGATTTCCCCCTTTTCTCTCTCTTTCTCTCTCTCTCTCAAGAATAAATAAATATTTTTGAAAGAAAGAAAGAAAGGGAGGGAGGGAGGGAGGGAGGAAGGAAGGAAGGAAGGAAGGAAGGAAGGGAAGAGAAGAGGAAACAGGTTCAAGGATTTAAGCTAATTCCCCTTGACCTCACATAGCCAAGAAGTAATTGAGCCTGGAGGTCCTTGGTCAAGGTCTCCTTCACAGGCCTGAAGCCTCTTCTGTCACCATAGAATTAATTATGTTTCCCTTACTCATGGGGAAAATGGCGTCAGCAAATACCCGCTTTACTTAAAAAAACTCAGTAACAGTTGAGCCCATAAGACACTTAAATATACATAAATGATACTATGTTTTATTATATATATTCTCTCTATATAATTTAAAAATCATAGAGCAAATAAAGGTGCCCCATTTCTGTGATAAATCCCTCTTTCCAGAATACAACTGTTTGTTGTTTAAAGTTACCATTGGAGAATTAGAGGAGCCTGCCCTTCGGGCCCAACACAAAGTCACAGAATATTAGTTACATGTTAGCACTACTCAGCTCAGTATCTCTCTCTTTCAGGCATTGACCTGGGCTTGCTCAGTGACACTGGCTGTGGACATGAGTTTGCCAAGGCTTCCTACCTGTGGCCAAGGGCTCAAACACAGGCAGATAATACCTTAATGCTGTTTAACAGTCCCTGGGGTAGAGAATAAAGGGGATTGTTAAATTATCCCTGTGATTTTCTTCTGTGCCCTCAAACTTTTACCTCGTTGGTTAAGATGAAATCCCACAGTCCAGTCCTAGGGAATAGAGTCTTCCTGATTTGGACAGGGTTCCAAAACAGCAGCAGAGCCAGGCCTCTCTGCAAAAGCCCATTTCCATTCTCTGCAACAACTGCTTCAACCAAATTCCAAGTCTTGTCTTCTTTCCAGAAGTTCTTAAGTAGGTTAACTTCACACCAGAAGAGAGTATGATCATTGCAATCGAAGTTCTTAGAGGTTATAGTCACCATTAATTTGAGTATATATGAAGATTATTCTGAATAAAAAATAGTGATCATCCATAAAATCACTAAGTATGGCATTTTCTAGATAGAGGACATCCATGTTTTATCCCTGTACTTGTTTAGCTGAGAAAGCAGGGCAGGTCTTCAGCAATGCCTCATTTCTCTGTAGGTTTAAAGAAAGTCTTCTACTTCCTTGTGTTCCCTCATTTCTGCTTATCCACTAACAGCAAAGAACATAAATTCTAGATTTACTTGTTTCTTCCCTCTTGACACCTTCCCATAGAAAACCAGAATAAGGATACATTTACCAGGTTACAAATGTTTTATTCACAATTTTATCAGCACAAAATCTGGAACATTCCCAGAATACTGCTTTCTCTTGTTGGGGAGGGAAGATTATCTGGATATGAGCTTAATAAGAGTATAAATGGCGGGATGTTAGAGCTAACTATACACATGCATGACTCAGAGATTTCGCTCTCTCTTTCAAAAAGAAAACTATACTAAAAAGATCAATTAGATATTTGTTTTGACCAAACAAATGCTTACAGGGGGCTAGAGCAATACTAATTATGCACACTTTACCTCTATTTGCAGGTGATAAAGAACGCCATAGTTGAAAGCATTGAATACAGAAGACAGAATCCGTCTCGTTGCTCGGTTTCTCTTAGTAATGTTGAAGGAAGACGATTCTTCAACAAGGAATTTCTAAGCAAACCTGCAGCATAGTTTGTGTTGTGGAAAGGGTAGCAATTTCTGAAGCTGAGGCAGTTTGAAATGCCATTACAACTGGATTTGAAAACACAGTATAGATGTTAGTACTGATCACAAGAGACTGGCTGATACTCAAAGTTGAAGTTACTTAGCCGCGTGAGAATTATACTGTTATAAATTTGTTAGGTTGGCAGATGATGTGATCATGTAAAATTATGCTCAGCTACATTCTCTGTCAGTATGAATTTCCTGATGCAAATGTAGGGACATACACTGTCGCTAAGACATTCCTCAATAACTATCTTATGTGTCCTCTTTTTAAAAAATTGTTTTGAGAATCTTTAACGGTTCAGTCTCAATAAGTAAGATTTCGCATTGTGTGTAAATGTTATTCACTGACTGGATTTATTCATACCACGAGACAACACTATTTTTTATTTATATTATGCATACATACATACATGAAATAAATACATCAATATGCAATTAGCATAACAGATTTTTTGTTTATTTTTAATGGGGTATTGCACTGTAAACTATGAAACATTCTCAGATTCAAAGGTTTCAAACACAAAAGTTGTTAATCTTAACTGGTAATGTGAAACGTATCATTTTAAATCATGGTTATTTTTCTTAAAGGAGAAGACATGTAATCTGTTGAACAAATGGTATGCATTTATTCATCAAGTAGAAAAAGTAACTTCTTCTAGTTTAATATTTTACTTTGTTGAGATTATCTTGGACTGTTTGCCCACCAGAGAACAGTTGACCTCAGAGAAAAATCCAGAAGAGTAGCACAGGCTGTATCTGGAAGTCTTGGCTTAGGGACAGTCTGTATCGCATGACAGTGGTTTCTGTTCCCATTGAACTGCTAAGGTTCAGGGTTGGTGTAAACCTAAGGAGAAACCAACATAGTAAATAAACTCACCTGTCTTGGTTATCTTGGTTATTGTCAGTCATCTCCACTGGAATGTAAGGTCCTTGAGGGTGGGGACTTTTGTCACTTTTGTCCACTGCTGTAACCCCAGATGCTGCAGCATGTCTGATGATGTGTACTGGGCACCAATTTCTTGTATGCATAAATCAGCCAAGGAAAGAATGTTCCCTTCTTCTTTGTTATTGTTTCTTTATCTTTCCTCACACGTATGAATGTGAATATAAGGTGATCGAAAAAAGACAAATGAATAGAGAACGTAAAGAAAGGTAATTCAAAGAAGGAAGAATGAATGTCCAATTATTAGCACCATTTGTTGGAGAGACTGTCTTTTCTCCATTGAGTATTCTTGGCTTCCTTGTCAAATGCTAGTTGATTATATATGCTTGGGTTGATTTCTGGGTTCTCGGTTCTGTTCTATTGGTCTCTTTGTCGGTTTTTATGCCAGTACCATACTGTTTTGAGGACTATAGCTTTATAGGGTAGCTTGAGGTCAGGATGTGTGATGCCTCCCGCTTGGTTCTTTGGATTTCTTTGGCTATTCAGGGTCTTCTGTGCTTCCATATAAATTTTAGGAGTGTGTTTTCTACTTCTGTATAAACACTACTAGAATCTTGATAGGGATTGTACTGAAACTATAGAATCTGGTAGTATTGACATTTTAACAATATCAACACAGGATGTCTTTCTATTTATTTGGATTTTTTTTTTGCATCAGTGTCTTATGGTTTTCAGAGTAGATATTTTTTTACCTCCTTAGTTTACTTCTAAGTATTTTATTGTTTTTGATACTACTGTAACGGGATCAATTTATTTCTTTTTAAGAAAATGTGTTGTTAGTGTATAGAAATGCTACTGATTTTTGTATGTTAATTTTGTATTCTGAAACTATTTTTTTTTTAGTTTTTTAATGTTTATTTTTGAGAGAGAGAGAGAGAGAGAGAGAGCAAGTGAGTGGGGGAGGGGCAGAGAGAGAAGGAGACACAGAATCCAAAGCAGCCTCCAGGCTCTGAGCTGTCAGCACAGAGCCTGACGCGGGGCTTGAACCGACAAACTGTGAGATCATGACCTGAGCCGAAGTCAGATGTTAACCAACTGAGCCACCCAGGCTCCCCTCTGAAACTTTATTTTGTACACTGCAATGGAATTCATTGATTAGAGCTTTTTTTTCTTGGTTGAGTCTTTAGGATTTTCTGTATATAAAATGTCATCTGCAAAGAGACAATTTTACTTTTTCCTTTCCAATTCTGCTACCTTTTATTTATTTTTCTTGCCTGATTGCTCTAGCTACAACTTCTAGTACTATATTGCATAGCAGTGATAAGAGTAGACACACTTGTCTTGTTCCTGTTCTTAGAGGAAAAGCTTTCAACCTTTTACCACTGAGTATGTTAGCTGTGAGTTTGTCATATATGGCCTTTACTATGTTAATATATGTTCCTAATTATGCCTAATTTGCTAAGAATTTTTATCATGAATAAATGTTCAGTTTGTCAAATGCTTTTTCTGTGTCTATTGAGATGATCATGTTTCTTTTCTTCATTCTGTTAATGTGATGCATCACATTGATTGATTTGCATATGTTCAACCATCTTTGCGTCCCAGGGGTAAATCCCACTTGATCATGGTGAATGATCCTTTGTATGTGATGTTAAGTTCAGTTTGCTAGGATTTGATTGAAAACTTTTGTATTTATATTCAGCAGGATATTTTTTGATCGGCCTGTAGTTTTCTTTTCTACTAGTGTTCTTTTCCGGTTTGGTATCAAAATAGTACTGGCCTCATAAAAAGAGTTTGGTGGTGTTCCCTCCTCTTTGATTTTTTGAAAGAGTTTGAGAAGGATTGGTGTTAATCCTTCTTTGATGTTTGGTAAAATTCACCAGTGATGCCATATGGCCCTGGGCTTTTCTTCATTGGGGGATTTTGGATTACCTATTCCATCTCCTTACTAGTAATTGGTCTATTCAGATTTTCTATTTCTTCCTGATTCAGTCTTGATGTCTTGATAAGTTGTATGTTTCTAATAATTTTTCCACTCTTTCTAGGATGTCCAGTTTATTGGCATATAGTTGTTCATAGTAGCCTCTTATGATCTTTTGAATTTCTATGTTATCATTTGTAATGTCTCCTTTTTCATTTGTAATTTTGGTGATTTGGGTTTTTTTTTTCCTTAGTTGGTCTAGCTAAAAGCTTGTCAATTTTGTTTATTGTCTCAAAGAACCAACTTAATAGTTTGTTTAATCTTTTTTAATTGTTTTCTGTTCTACATTTCATTTATGTCTGCTCTAATCTTTATCATTTCCTTTCTTCTGCTAACTTTGGGTTCACTTTGCTGTTCTTTTTCTAGTTCCTTGAGGAGTAGAGTTAGGCTGTTTATTTGAGATCTTTTTTGTTTCTCAGTGTGTTTACTGCTATAAACTTTCTTCTTAGAACTGCTTTTGCTGCGGCTCAAATTCTGGTATGTTGTTTCCATTTTCATTTGCCTCAATCTTTTTTTTTTTTTAATTTCCCCCTTTAATTACATCTTGGATCCATTGGTTTTCATTAGAATGTTGTTTAATTTCCATGTGTTCGTTTTCTTCTGGTTGTTGATTTCTAGTTTCATGCCATTGTAGTCAGAGAAGATACCTGGTATGATTTCAATCTTCTTGACTTTGCAAAGACTTGTTTTATGGCCTAATGTATGGCCTATCCTGGAAAATGTAATGTCTTTTTGATATATTGACCCTTTTTTTCATTATATAATCACCTTGTCTCTTTTTACCTTTTTAGTTTAAAGTCTATTTTGTCTGACATAGCTACCCTGATGTTGTTGTTGTTGTTGTTGTTGTTGTTGTTACCATTGCTTGAAATTTCTTTTTCCATCTGTTCACTCTCAGTCTGTCTTGATCTTTAAGGCTGATTTGAGTTTCTTATAGTCAGCATATTATTGGATTTTTTTAAAATTCTTTCAGCCACTCTTTGTCTTTTGATTGGAGAATTTAATTAGTTTATGTTTAAAGTTACTATTGATAGATAAGGACTTACTATTGCCATTTTAGTAGTTATTTTCTGGTTGTTTTGTAGATCCACTGATCCTTGTTTCTTGTCCTGCCACCACCTTTTTTGTGTGTTTTGATGTCTTTGGTATTGGTGTACTTTGACTTGTTATTTGTGGTTTTGTATGCATGCAGTTACTATAGGATTCTCCTTTGTGGTTATCATGAGGCTTATATAAAATAATGTAAACTGGTAACACCCTATTTTAAACTGATACCACTTAACTTCAATAGAATTCACCAACTTTGCACTTTTACTTCTCCTCTCCCTCACATTTTAGGTTATTTTTGTTACAATTTACATTTTTTTTAATATTATGTTGTAGTAATGGTTATTTTTACTGATGTTGTTATTTATTTTTATTTTCTTCACTTACAAACTAGAGTCTTAAATGAATTATGCACTATACTATTACCATTTTTTACAATCTATGACAATATATTTACCATTACCAGTGAGATTTATACTTTTTTAATGTTTTTATGATGTTAATTAGCATGCTTTTCCTTCTACTCAAACACCTCCCTTCAGCATTTCTTGTAAGGCAGGTATGGTGGTAATAAACTCCCTCAGCTTTTGTTTGGGAAAGTCCGTATCCCTCTTTTGTTTCTGAAGGACAGCTTCACTGGGTATAAAACTCTTGGTTAACAGTTACTCTCTTTCAATATTTGAATATGTCATTCTATTCTGTCTTGGCCCCTCAGATTCCTGTATAATCCCTGTGGTGTGAAGTCAGAGAAGGGGCTCCTGCAAAGCAACTCACAGTGCTGGGGGTTGGTGGGGAGAGCTGTGGCTGGTTGTCTCCCTAGGTTCTCTTTCCCCACTGGAGGAACCAGAGAGGCTCAGGAAAGACCTCTCTGCATAGTGCTGCACTGGTCTGTGGAAGAGGCAATTCAGTCAATGTGTAGCTGCCTCCTCTACCCTTCTAATGTGATCTGTCTTGGTCTCTGTGGTGCGGGGGCAGGGGGTACTTTAGCATTTCTCCTATGTTCTAGGATTCTCAGTGGTGTCTTGTTCTTGAATAATTGTTAATTTTCCTTCTTGTGAGGGGAAGAAAAGTCAGGAGCATCCTGTGTTGCCCTTTTGATGACATCACTCAATTTTGGCCTTTAAATCTCATTATTTACAAAAAGAAACCTAGGCTTTTTGGAGAAGTGGCTGATTTCAGGGCTGGGACAAGAAAAGTATAAAATAATCTTAGACCATTTTATTTTGCCAGAAAGCAAGGAAGTGCTCAAGGAATAATAGGAACATGTCCAAAAGACACAGAATCCAGCTTGACTGACTCCCTTTGGGAAGAATGAGCATTAAAATAAATAATGATAATAACAGATCATAATCTGTTGGCTATGCAACAGATCATAATCCCATCGAATAATATAGGAAACCATTACTGTATCTTGATGAATAAATATGTTGATAAATAATAAATCATCTCAATGTTTATTAATTACAAAGTGGGAAAGTAACTTTATAATGGAAAAATCTGGCAGAATAATCAAAATTATCATCAGCAATTGGACAGATTGAAATCCTGCACACCTGACAGGATGCAATGGGAACGGTGTAGCATTCTCCTGTGATAGTCCCACAGAGACATCACCTCAGTCTGTTCATGAGTAAGTACCGGGCAAGCCCAAACTGAGGGAAACTCCAAGCATAATTGCCTGTAATCATCAAAATTATTACGGTCAGAAAAATCAAGGAAAAACTAAAGAATGGTTCTGAACTGAAGAAAACTAAAGAAACATGACTGACAGTTGAAGACAGTGTGTGATTATCACCTGGATTCTTACTGTTATAAAGGATGTCATCAGGAAAATTGTTGGTATCGATGTTAATATCCTGGTTCTGATTGTTGTATTGTGATTATATAGCAGATTATCCTTATTTGTAGCAACTACACATTAAAATTCTCAGGGTGATGAGATATTATGTTGGCAAGTTACTTGCAAATGGCTCACAAAAGAAAAAAATATTCTCTTCAAATTCTACCTGCAACTTTTCTGTAAGCTTGACACTGTTTTGTTTTTTGTTTTGCTTTAATTTGAGAGAGAGGGGGAGTGTGTGTGAGCAGGGGTGGGGGGTAGAGTGACAGAGGGAGAGAGAGAGAACTTCAGGTAGGCGCCATGCTCGGTGTGGAGCCTGAACCAGGGCTTGATCCCACAACCCTGGAATCATGACCTGAGCCAAAATCAAGAGTCACACGCTCAAACCAACTGAGACACCCAGGTGCCCCTCGCTTGACACTATTTCAAACTGTTAAAAGTTCTTAAAGCTTTGGCAGTAGGCTCTCAGAAGATTCTCAAATAATTAAGGAGGTTTTATATGAGTGGATTCCTTTTCATATCCACATTTTCTTCTTTTAACTCTTCTTATAGCTGATGTATGCAAATTCTACTTATCTATATTGAATAAAGGCCAGCAAAATAAATCATAGGCTAAAAATTCTATGAAATTGCTTTCACTGAATATTCTTTTAATGTTTACTTATTTTTGAGAGACAATGCCAGTGGGGGAGGTGGAGAGAGGTAGATACAGAATCTGAAGCAGGCTCCAGGCTCTGAGCTGTCAGCACAGAGTCCGACACGGGGCTGGAACTCACAAACCATGAGATCATGACCTGAGCTGAGGGCGGACGCTTAACCAACTGAGCCACCCAGGTGCCCCAGCTTTTGCTGAATGTTTTAAGGAATAGAGCTTTATGACATCCTAATGGTTTTTGTATTTCTTCCATTACTTTAATAGCAAAATGATAAATCCAATTAGGACCACCAATGGCTGCATAAACATTAAAGCAAAATAAGCAATAGTCGGTAAGAAAAGTTTTGTTGAATAGAAAAGTTCTCTTGGTTGAACACTTTGAAAAGTGCAGTTCAGCAGACATTTATTAAGTCCCAGTATGTGTAAGATGCCATGCTTGGTTCTGGAGAGAAACTATAGCAGGCACTGTTGGTGGTTGGCCAGATCCCCGTTGCCTGGTCGGGGCCCCCTTCCTCCAGCTGCTGTGAGTATTGGCTTCTAAAAGCCCATCCCTGCAGCCTTCTCCTGAGAATTGCCTTCAGCTGAGGAGATATGCTGGCGCTGTTAGGACTTCCTCCTGGAGGAAGCTTGCAACCAATGACTAATTGAGGTAGGGCTACAAAGGGCTGCCTTATCTCAGGATGGGCTGATTGATGCTTTTCCTGCCCAAAGTTCTCCCAAGGATCAGGCTGAGGTAAGAGTACAGTTAAACCCACTTTTTGTGTAGCTTCTCTCCTTTCTTGTTTGTCTAAGAGTACTCCTTCAACGTATTACTTACATGGGGCACTTAGCACAGTTGGGTAAGTGTTCAACTCTTGATTTTGGCTCAGGTCATGATCTCAGGGTTCGTGAGTTCCAGCCCCGAGTCAGACTGCGCTGACAGCATGAGCCTTAGAATTCTCTCTCTCCCTCTCTCTGCCCCTCCCCCGCTCATGCACTCTATCTCTCTCAAAAATACCAACTAAAAATTTGAAAAAATAAGTTAAATTACTTATGTAAGAACCTTCATCTCAGTCTCTCTCCCTAGAGAACCTGACCTAAGGCAGATACCAAAATGCATAAGACTGGATTGTTTTAGAGGTTACAAACTAGTAAAAGAAAAGAACACCTATAAGATGACAAATGCCAAAAATTATGTTTATACAAATTGCTGTGAGGGTGATTCATTAAAAACAGGTTAATTAGGGGGGACACCTGGGTGGCTCAGTTAAGTGTCCGACTTCAGCTGGGGTCATGATCTCATGGTCTGTGAGTTTGAGCCCCACATTGGGCTCTGTACCAACAGCTCAGAGCCTGGAGCCTGCTTTGGATTCTGTGTTTCCCTCTCTCTCTGCCCCTCCCCCACTCATGCTCTGTCTCTCTCTGTCTCAAAAATGAATGTTAAAAAAAAAATTTAAGGGGTTAATTAGGGAAACTTTCATGGAGAACTGGAATTTAGATTAATTCTTAAAAGGTAAGTAGAATTCCAAGTAGGATTTAGGGACAAGTATTTCTCTACTGGAGCAAGCTTAATACCTCCTTGTCGATTCCGTATCCCTCTATACATCTTAATATCACTTTAGGATTTGTTTTGGCATCAACCCACTGACCTGTATTAAGTTCATGAACTCTAAACCCTTAGAATATTTTGACAAGTAATTTTCTTTATATGTTGCAACAAGTTAAATCTAATTAGATGAAATTTAATGGTCATGAATGGAGAACCCTATACCAGAATCCAATAAACCAATAATGCAGTGGAAAAGAAGTATGACATCAAGGTTTTAGGGTAGACATTGTCTAGAATATCTAAGGAAAAATGACTTGAGAGCAGGGGTGGGAGTGTGACTAGAAACAGTGTCTTGAATCCACTGATAAGACGTTTATTCAGATTCTTCTATATACTAGGTGTTAATTCGGGAACCACTTAACACACAGGCGATAGAGCTGTTTAAAGCTATTGGCTTCAAATATCTCAGTCTGGAATGAAAATATATATCCTATATGTTGCCACTCTCCCTTCCAGAATACTTAACTGACCTAGCCATTGAACCATCCTTCTTCCTGATGAATCTGGACGAAGTTGTAGATTCCTGCTGGGTACCGCCCCAGGTCATTCATACCCATTGATTAGAATTGGCAGGAATTGAAAACCACTACCAGGTTTCTTGTGGAAGAGGAATTACATACTGCAGCTGTAAATAGGGGGAAAGTTTCTACCAGTTATGGAATGGAATACAATCATGATGTGAATAAATTCCTTGTCACTGGAGTTATCCACCTATTCACAGAACATGAGTTCAAGAGATTCATTTGCTAGGTGCAGTGGGGGACAGTTTAGGTGGACTCATACCTCTTTCCAACTCAGAGTATATAAAGCTGTAGCTCTGTTGGCACTTTAATCAGGATGTTTGTTCATCTCTGAAGAGAAATTTCATAGATCAGGGGAGCCTGGGTGGCTCAGTCAGTCAAGCGTCCGACTTCGGCTCAGGTCATGATCTCACGGTTCATGGGTTCGAGCCCCGCATCAGGCTCTGTGCTGACAGCCTGGAGCCTGTTTCGGATTCTGTGTCTCCCTCTCTCTCTGCCCCTCCCCCACTCACACTCTGTCTCCTTCTGTCTCAAAAATAAACATTAAAAAAAATTTTTTTAAATAAAAAAATAAATTAAAAAATTTCATAGACCAGATACCTGGTTGGAAGGAGAGATTTTAGGCAGAGTTCTAACCATTACCATGTGTGCTGAAGCCCACCATGTAAGTTATTGTCCGTACCTTAACAAAGTGACTTTTAATAACCTTCCCTTTCTCCGTTTTAGCCTGAGCTAATTTCCTCTGTTCCCCCACACTACACTGAGTGAAGATGCAAAGCAGATAGTAAATATAATGACTAGATATTAAAAATATTATTGAAAAAAGAAGCTAAATGTAGCATGGCTTATGAAGCTCTTCATATCCACACAAACTTCTAGGCTGATTTCTGACCACTCTTTGCCTGCTCCAGCTGAATGAACTACGCGTGTGCTTTCTCATACTCCGATCCTTAATTGCATTTTTCTCATTAACAATTCCTTTGGACAACTTTTTTCTTCTGGATTGTTCTTCTAGATCCAGTGGAAATATTCTTTTCAGTGAAGCCTCAAAGTCACCTTTCAGAGTTAAGCATGACCCTCTGTGCTCCCACCCCTGTGCCTTTAGATCAGCCTTATGTTCTCTGTTTCCACCAAAGAAACAGCAAACCCATCCCAGGCCCAGTTTCCGATTTTCATCAGCCAACCTCTTGTTTCATTAATTTCTGGCTTAAGTATTAGCATTTATGTCATGCTCACTAAGGCCAAGTGCTATACTAAGCCCTGTCAAGCATCAAAGGAAACGGTGGTAACATTAATCAGCTCTAGGAGAATAAGGTTAATAGAACAATCATATATTTATTTTAAACAAAAACAGAAAAAAGGGCAAAGTCTCTGATAGGAGACACATTGGAATATACCCTCTGTTGACTAGAGCACAGGAGTCTAGTGGCTCAGTGTCCTTACAAGTGTCCCCGAAGCAAGTTTCATCAGCCCCCCAATCCAGCCTTCATGCTGCTACAGAGCCTCCTTTCCAAAATGCAAATGTGATTGTCATCCTCCCGTTGAAATCTTTTCAAGGCTTCCTCATTCAGTCCAGGAAAGCAGTCACAACACTACAGAGACACCTAGAGCTTGGGGCTGTCTGGTTTCCACCTACATCTTTAGCCTTCCTTTCCCCTCTCTCTCCCATCACACCCCTATGCCCCTCGCAATCTGCATTCCGTTCACCAGTCTGCTTCATTCTATCTCGCAGCCCCCCCCCCCCGCCTTTATATTTACTGGTCACTCCATCAGCAATGCCTTCCCCATGAAAACATATCTTCATTGGGAGTCCTAGAAACATCACCTCCTCTGTTGGGTACCTTCCTCACTTCTTGAGGCTGACTGAGGAATTCAATTCTATGTTCCCATTTGCTTTATAATACTGGAATTACAACTTTGATGAGGATACATTCCCTATGCTCCTGGAACAGGACCTGGCACACAATTTTTAATGCTTTTTGAGAAGACTTTGACAAGAGTGTTTTAAATTAGTGACATGTTTGGGGCAGGAAAGAAAGGGGGATTCTAGCCTCAATCTGTTTCCATGGTATAATCTGAGTATACGGAGGGTATAAACAAGTAAACCTAATAGTCTTTGTCACTGTCATGGATTCTTGTGGGAGAACAGGCCTCTCCCAGTGTCCAAGCCTGCACCTACACAAAGGACCTTATCACTCTGAACACACATATCTTGGCACTTAAAACCTCAGTCGGTGGGGCCCGGGGTGAGGGAGAACAGCAATGAGAGACACCTGGGAGCCCTGGTTCGTGGAAGGCAGCAAGTCCACATGGGACCTAATGGGACCCTAATGGGACCAGATGTGAGGCGCTGCCTCAGAATCTTCCAGGTGTGAGCTCCCTCAGCATTAGATTCAGTGTGGGTGGTTGGGTCTGAGCCCTAGTTACACAGGCCCGGGAGGGTCCACGCTGCCTACTGCATCTAAAGAGGGACAGAATGCACAGCACCTGCAGGGGCACTTCAGGGTACTCAGATCTGGGACAGAGTCTAAGTCTGGAGAGGCCAGTTCAAAGGAACAGCTCTTAGGGGACAAGACATATACCTAATTGCAAGCCCAGTAACTGGGGAATATTCTCCCTGAAGGAACAGATCAAGGCAATTCTGTCTTGCAGGGGGGCAGGGGGAGGGAAGGAGAGACTAAGTACTCTAACAAGAAACACGTGGGAGTGCTGGTTGTGGGCAAATCCCGGGACCCCATCAGGCAGGAATACGCTGTCGGCATCCTCATAGAGATATTTGGGGAAGTGGATCCCTCCACCTTATAGGCTTTGTAGGGAGTTGAGGCCCAGCACAGGAACCCCACGATCTGGTAAAGGGAAGCATAACGCACATGCACAACAGTTCAGGGTAGCCAGGGACTTGGATCAGGAAAGCCAGAGCAAGGGACAGGAATGACCAAGTAAGTCACAGGAGCAGGACCTTCGGAGACCAAGGCATATGCCCAGTTCCAAGACCTAACCTACACAAATACCCATATTCCATGCTAGCAGAGCTCAAGAACACTGGATTGCTTGGCAAGGGTGTGGCCAGGCAGACTGGGTGGGAAGCCCTCTAATAAAGCCTATGTGGACGCCATGGTAGCTGAAAAGCCTAGGACCCTATCAGGCAAGTCCAAATGGAGACTCAGTGTTGCTCACGTGTAGCTGCTGCCTCAGGGTGATTTGGGGGTGTGGGTCCCCTGGGTGCTAGAGCCTGTGTAGGTTGTCAGGGCCAGGTCCCAACTCTACAAACCTGGGAGGCCCAAGCTGAACTCAGGCTGGCTGATTGGGTGTGAACTACACGTATGTTTGCAACATAGTTCAGGGAAACCAAAAACCCAAACCAGGTCACTAGTCTTTAGAAGCTGGGTCACAGGATGGGGATCTTGGAGACATGAGGCGTCTGCCTCTTTTCAAGCACTGATCTACACAAATGTACACATTCCCTCTGGAGGCAGGATTGGAGGTTACTGGCTTGCCTTGTCAGGATGGAGCCAGGCAGACTGGCTCGGGTACCACCTAATAAGAGAAGCCTGGGAGAATCGGTTGCTGGAAAAATCCAGAACCTCTTCAGGCAGCGAGTCCAGATAAGGAGTGACTGTCACTAATGTGCAGCTTTTGCCTCACAGTGATTTTCAGGGGTGGGATCCCTCCACACTGGCCTATGCAGGTCACATGGGACCGGCTCCACTATACAAGCCTGACTGAAGGGGACAAACTGCACACTAGTGCAGGACAGTTCAGGGTACAAGGGACCCACAAGGGCACAAGGAGAGGCTGGGTCTCTGAAGGGGTTCTTGGAGACAAGGCATATATGTACTTGAAACCTCTAACTACCACATGGAAAATATCCCCCATACATGCAGAACTTGAAGTTCCTCAACTACCTTGTCAGGGGTGGGCCAGGAGGTCTACCCTGGGATCCACCAACCGGGGACACCTGGGAGGCTTGCTTGCTGGGGAATCCCAGGCCCACTTCAGGCAGCCAGTCCGAATGGGAACTGACTGAGGCCAGTTCAAGCAGCTGTCTTGAAATGACTTGGCGGGGGTGCAGGGCACTCTCCAGCTTGAAAGCTATGAAGGTTTTGGGGCAAAGTCCAGGTGAAGACAGTACAGACTGCCCATGCGTGGCGGTGCAGGTCAAGAAAGCCAGGAACCTGCAACAGAGCAGCTGTGTAGGGAGGCTGGGGCACAAGAGTGGGTGCTACTGGGGCTACCGGCATCTGCCCACTTCCAAGCCCTGCCCTGCACAAATGTGCATGTTCTTCCCGAAGGTAAATCTGCAGGAGTCTGGACTCCCCAGCCAGGGTATCCTTCACTGACCATGGGAGACCTGATTGCTGGTAAGCCCAGAACCCCATCAGGCAGCCAGTCCACATGGGAACTAACCATCTTGTTTCAAATGGAGCCTCGAATAAACTTCACTGGCGCGAGTTCCTTCCACTCTGATTACTTTCAGGCGGTTGAGCGTCCTGCCCAGCCGCGCCAGCCTGGAGTGCCCTCTACAGGCCAAAGCCGGGGGGACGAGGTGAGGAATGCGCATGTGCGGGCTGCGCTGGTGCGGGTTGTCGCGGGGGATCTGGAAGAAGACAGCTGTAGGGAGAGGCCTGATCACAGGAGCGAGTTCTTTGGGGTACCTGGCATCTACTTCATTCCAAGCATCATCCTCCGAAAATGCACATATTCCCTCTGAAGCAGAGCCAGAGGAAATTGCACTGCCTTGCCATCATCTGGCTCAGCAGACTGGCTGGGGTATCTATCCTTCAGTAAGACATATCTAGGAGCCTTGATTGCTATGGAAGCCGGTCCAAATTGGGACTATCACTATTCTAAAGCTACTTCCTCAGAAGGATTTTCGGGGGTGGGCTCCATATGCCCAAAAGGCTATGCGGGCGTTTGGGAACAGGAAAGAACTCCACACACAGGCCTGAAGGATCCCAGCTGCCCAAGGCTGGCCGGCAAGTGCCTGCTTAACGCATGTGCATGCGGCAAAGGTCAGACGAGCTAGGGACCTGTTACAAGTAAAGTGTCTGGGGAGGCCTGGTCCCAGGAGCAGACTGACAGGGGAATAAGGCATCTGCCTAATTCCAAGCCGTAATCCACACAAATGTGCATATTCTCCCTGAAAGTAAAGCTGGAGGTGTATGGACTACCCGGCCAAGACAGGATGACCAGGCTGCTGGGATATCCCACACTGAGACATCTGAGAGCCCAGATTACGGGTAAGTCCGGGGCCCCATTAGGCAGTTGCTCCAAATAGACTGGACTGTTGCCAGGTTAAAGCAGCGACCTCACAAAGATGTGGGGTAGGGGGGGCTATTGCGCTGGAGGCTATGCAGTTGACTCCGGACTGACCCCGATCCACACACCCGGAGGGCCCTGAATGCCCTGCCTTTCAGGGAGGGCTGGTTTTATAGGATAGGCTTGCCTTCATTTAGCGACACCTAGCAATCCTAGTTCCTAGGGATGTACCCCATTAGGCAGCAAGCCCACCTAAAGACCCATTTGTACCTGTTGGTTCAGGACTCTATTCAGCAGGTGTGATCCCTCCATGCCTGAGGCTATGTAGGTGTTTGGGGCCAGGCCAGAGTTTCACTGGGAGCCTTGATCACTGCTGAAGTCTGGGACCCCAGCAGAGAGGGAGACTGACTGTCGCCAACTTCAGCTGATGCTTCAGAGTGATTTTTGGAGGGGTGGGCACTCTCTACCCTTGAGACAAGGTGGTACTTTTTTTTTTTGATGTTTATTTCTGAGAGAGAGAAAGAGAGCACAAGCAGGGGAGGGGCAGAGAGAGAGGGAGACACAGAATCCTAAGCAGGCTCCAGGCCCTGAGCTAGCAGCACAGAACCCAGCACTGGGGCTTGAACTCATGAACTTCGAGATCATGACCTGAACCAAAGTTGGATCCACCCAGGCACCCCAAGGGGGTACTAGTTTGGCCCTAGCTCCACAGGCCTGAAGGGGCCTGGCTACCAAGGGCAGATGACCGGATATATATGGCTTGTGCAAACTGTCCCAGTCAGGCCAGCCAGGTCCTTGAAAGAGGCAAGTGTTGCAAGAGGCTGGTTCATAGGAGTGGGCCCTTAGCAGTGCAAAATGCCAGACAGATTGCAAGGCCAAACTACCCATTGTGGAGTGGTCGCCCTAAAGAGAGAGCTGGAGGTATTTTACATGCCTTGGGCCAAGTGGGCAGGAAACCGTATCCTCCATTAGGAGCCACGTAGGAGTCCAGGTTCCTAAAGAAGCCCAGAACCCAGCAAAAGCAAATCCACATGGGGATTGTTGCCCATTTGCAGCTGCCACCTCAGAGGGATTTTTGGAAGGTGGGCTTCCTCCACGCTGCAGGTTATACCTGTGGCCAGAGTTTCTAAGCTTTGGGGGTCCATCTTTTCAAGGATGGTTTACAGGTTCTCACTGCACATGTGCAAGCCTCACAAGTCTGGGTAGCCAGGCACACACAAGCAGGGCAATGTTGGGCAAGGATGGGTCACAGGATGGGGCTCTTGGGGATACTGATTGGCATCTGCCTAATTCCAAGCATTAATCTCTACAAATATTCACCCTGAAGACAGAGTTAGAGAAGTCTGAGCTGTCTCGCCAGGGCTGGATCCAGCGGGCTGGTCAGAGTGTTCATTACTAACAGACATCTGGGAGCCTTGGTTACAGGTAAACTCGGGACCCCTGCAGTCAGCCAGTCCAAATGGGGACTGGTTGTTGCAAGTTTAAAGCTGTTATTTCACAATGATGTTGGGGAGATTGGACTCCCTCTGCACTGGAGGCTATGTATTTGGTTGGGGACTCATCTGAGCTCCATAGCACTAGGGTATCCAGCCATCCAAGGATGGCTGATGGGGTGCATACTGCCCGTGTATGGGCTGCTGCAGGTCTGGGCAAGCAGGGACCTGAAGCGGGCCATGTCCAGAGAATCTAGGTTCCCAGAGTGATTTGTTGGGGGGACAACAGCATCTGCCTTTTTCCAGACTCGAACCTACACCAATGTACACATGGGGACCAAGAGTAGGCTACCCCAAAATATGCCACTTTGGCGTACTTACTATTTTGAATTAAAGTTACTTCAGAAACAGCCAATGGAATAAGGACACCCAGATTCCCCTTTGTCTCCTGAAAGCAGGAAATAAATCACCCATGTCAATGGTACCCTCCTGTACCAGAAAGCAAAGAGACCCCCTTATTATCAGAGACCGGGTTGATTTGTAACCCTCCTAAGGGTTTCTCAGTTATCATTTTAAAACCAGCCCCCATACACAGAGGACAGGTAGAGATCACAGAAAGAAGCAGGCAACTCTAGGTAGGTGGCAGTTTTAATAAGCAAAGAAAACTTATATAGAGGCGTGTCTTAGGTAGCAGCAAGAGGAAAGGTCCTCCCACCTGCCTGCCAATCTTAGAAGTTTATAAGGAGGCCTTAACTGGGTTCAGTCACATATACAGTACAAGTCTTCTCAACACATCACTATCTCAAGGCTCTGTCTTGGAGCAGCCTCTGGGAACAGGAAAGGCAAGTGTAACCCACATTCCAAGGACAGAAGAGGGGGGTGAGGAGCCTCCAAGAGCCCAGTCCAGCCTATAGGTCAATCAGTGGTCATGTCGTTTTGATGACATTCCTCAGCAGACAGGTAATTCGTGGCTGAAGAAGTATGTGTGTGTATATGTATGTATGTGTATGTATGTGTGTGTGCGTATATATATATATATATATATATATATATATATATATATATACACCTTTTTACTTTTAGTAATTTACTACTCCAGCCCAAATTCTGTTTAGAATTCCTTACTAATTCAAGTTCCCACATGTAAGTTTCATTACTATCTTTCTGCTGTCAATTCTACTTTTTCTACAGCCCATTTCTCAAAGATTTCTTATTTCTTTGTCTAAAAAGTATAAAAGCTGCCAGTCTTATTTGTTTCTTTGGGTCTCAATTTAAATATTGGACCTCTGTCCACAGCTAATTAAATTTGTTTCTTCTCCTGTTAATCTGTCTCCTGTCAATTTAATTCTTAGACTAGCTAGAAGAACCTTGAAAGGTAGAGAAATATTTCTCCTCTCCAAAAGTTGCTGTAGTCGGCAGAATAAACTTCTCTGGCTGGACACTGCTGCAGCTGAGAGACCCTGGGACATCTTCCAAAAACCAGAAGAAGGTAGGAATCTTTACTATGTCAGTACTCACCCAATCCCCATCCCCACCAGCTCTCTGCCTGAAGAATCTCGTGGAGAAAGAGTACGAAGAGTCCTTTTTCTCTCTCTTTCTAAATTTAGATCATCAGGAGAAAATATTCATGGAACCAGTTCCTTGGGCTTGGCAACTCTTATAAATTTGGTAAAGTATTCTTGCTCTGAATGATTCATTTCTTCCCAGAGACGGTCACTGTTTTTCTTTGTCTTTTGTGTCATTTGTCATAAAAAGGAATTACCATAGGGAGGAAACGCAGACATAGGCCTCATTAGCCTGCTGTTCCAGCCAGCCTCACAGACTGATGATTTCAAGGTTCTCATCAGACCAGTGTCTGTTTAAACAAACTTTGCTGTGGGTCCTCTATGTACAATCTTGATGAGGTTTTCCTTTAATCTTGTTCTGTGTCCTAAGAGCTTGGCTTTATTACCAGGGAGAATGTTCTCTGGTCTTCACCAGCCACAGGGTACAATTACCTGGGTGGACGTTGATCAAATAGGCTGGGGTTGCAAGATGTGCACTTACTAGCAGCACGCTCTTTGTCCAGACATGCCAGCTCATGCCAGACATGTTTGTTATAAGAAGTCCCAGCCAGGAGGGACCTTTGTCATCTTACCCCTCATTGCTTGTTAGTGCTGGAAAAGTCCCATTGTAGCAGTGCCTGCCTGGTGTCACAGATTAGCAGGTCTGTGACTAGAGACGCTGCATATTTTCACAGGAAACTGGAGATACTGTTGTCGCCACACCATCCTTACTACCCGTGTGATAAAGGCCTTTTCCTTAGTAGGATTCCATCTGTCGGTGGCCAGATAGATGATAGATCCTTTAAATTGGCCAAATTTGAAAGAAAAAAGGAATTCTTCCTAGAGTGCTCAGTTGTCTTATTAATGGAAAGGCTATTAATAAGAAAAGTAAAGTTTCATTCAGTTTTTACATATGAGACCCACAGCAGAGTTTGTCTAAACAGCTGCCAGATTGACAAGAATCACGAACATGCCCGTCTGTGAGGCTGGCTCGAAAACCAAGCTGACAGGGCCAATGCCTGCATTCTTTCCCTGTAACAATTCCTTTACTAATATAAAGGCTATACTTAGGGACTCCTTTGACATGTGAAAGAACAGAAATTAGATGTAAGCCAAAGCTTAACATCCATCTCCAACATAAAATCTCTTTCTTGCAATCTGGCACCATCTGCTTGTTTTAACTTTCACTACATGATTTACACAGGGCAAACGTGAATTCTTTCTCTTTCCCTTAAAGTTATAAATCTTTTGAACTGTAAACACATCCCACAGTCACTTGAGACTGAAGAAGAAAAAAAAGTAAAGAGACCTTTTTAAAAACCAAACTGCTAAAAGGCCTCTTGTACCCAAACTCCAGCACAGCCTCCTTAAGATTACTTACGGGGGCAAATACAAATCTTAGAAGTCTTCTCCACAAATAGTAAAAGACTTTAGCCATCTGAGCGAGTATACTTAATTTATTCCAATTGTTATTTATAAGCTAGTGAGTTTTATATTGTTTTAAAGCAAGCTATAAGATCTCTGTGTTTGACTAGACGTATTTGAACGCACGTATGTTAGAGATAAGGTATTTTCCTACCTTCAGGTGGTATTACCATAATAAATTTGTAAAAGAGCTCTGTTTAATTGGCTTAAAGAAAATGAAGTGCTTCCATAAATTTGGCTTTCAAAAAAATTCTCCAAAATAAAATAGAAATTTAATCCAAATGAATCTCAGGTTTATGTGATCTGGAAAATAATTGATGTTAAAGCTAATTTAAGTTTACTTGTTTAATTAAAATAGACATGTCTTTGGAGTTATCAGCATTAAATATAATACTTTTATCCTACCCAGGTTTACTAAGCAAATAACTTCATGTTATCCCTATTACAAAATTTGTCAGCAAAAGTAACAGAACGCTAACTGATTTTGTTTAATGTGTTGTGAAGTTTTTGTGGGTGATCAAAACATAATTGTTGGGAGCAAATGTTTTAGATAAAGTAAGTGGAATAATAGTTCATAGATGATCTTTTTAGCAACAACTATATTTTATTCTATACATGCCTAAGAATAGCTCCAAAATCATGTTTGATAACATGAAACTTCAAAGTTTTGCTAAGTTAAGTGATAAGTTAAATTTATTGAATATCTACATAAGTTCTAAATAAGATAAAATAATGAAACATTAATTATTGAATATAGGTTTATCCACTATTACAAAGAAACTAAAGCTAAAATGTGGGTCTGTTAGTAAACATGTTTTTTTGCTTTATTAAAAGATTTACTGTGAATAAACATTTCTAGAAATTATGAAATGTTTTCATAAATTTGCCAATAAAAAATGCTGGTATAATAAACAGTTCACAATTGCTTACTACTTAGATTTCATTAGACATTAAAGTTTCTACTGGCTAAAAATTCCAAAGAATATTTATGGGTAAAGCCACTAGAAATAAGGAAAACTCTCCATATGTAAGTAGGATGTATGTTTTCAGTAGAAGAAAGTATGGGAAATACATTTTTCTTGAGGGAAAAGAAAGTAATTTTGTCTTAGAGGTTAGAAAAGAAGGAAAACATGGGACAAAATCTAGATGTAAAAAAGGAAGTTGTAAAAGATTTCTAGAAAAGGAATCTTTGCAAAGGAGTTTTATGAGTGGTCAGGCTGGCTAAGATTGGAATAAACCTTAAGTAAATGAGTTTTAATATTCAAAAGTACACTGGTGCAAAATGAAAATTGGGTTTACTCTTTGTTAAAGAACAGTTTTCTTAAATTACTGGGTTCCTCTTGATAAAGGATTGTAAACAGGTTTTTTTGTTTTGTTTTTTACCTTTTTAAATTATCTGCCTAGAAAACAAAGACTATGTTTTAACAAAATAATCTCTCATGCTTCATGGTATCCTTACCATCAGGTCTTTGATTACTTAAGAAAACTGAGTCATCTTAATATTAAAAGATCTAAGTTTTGCTCACAATTAGGTAAACTTCTGCACTTGCCTTTGAAATCTTTTATTGTTGTTTTGGTTAAATAAATAATGTTTCATAATGTTCTGTGATCAGATTTAATCAAGTGTTCAAATTTGGATATTTTTTGATAGACTTTCCAAAATCAAATTCTAAAATGAAGTCTTTTGACAACAAACTAACTTTGAGGTTTTATAAAGGGTCCCTGGAACAATTAAAAGGATTTGTTCTCCTCATTAAAAAAAGAGATATTAAACTAATTAGGTCTATTGGGTATGTTAAATCACATGGGAAGCATTGTCAAATAAGTGATGCTAAACCTTCTTTGATTATATTTGTGTAAATATATGTTGTTGAAATAAGTGTTCTAGAAAGTATATCAAACTCCTAAGAATCTGGTATGTCCTGTTACGTTATTTCTTATAATTTTAATTATCTAATTATCTTCTTTTTGTGTGACAGAAATAACCAAATTTCCTGGTCAATTGCACTGTAATGAACTTGAATCAGATCCTTAACCATGGCCATTACTAAGTCTTGTATCATTTACAGACAGTTTTATTTGGATGCTTTTGCAAAGGTGTTCCTGAAGAAATGTTTCATCTTCAAGGAGAGTCATGAAAAAGACAAAAATATAGGTGTCTCATAATTTAAATATCACAAAACTGAAGTTGGTAAAAACTTCCAGAATTAATGGGAAAAACAGGATGAAGCAAAACAAGAATTACTTGGGACAAAATAAATTGAAGAGAATGATTATGATTTTTATGACTTTTTGTTTGAAACATTACTAAGTTTAAAAAAAAATTTTTTTCCAGATTTAAGGAAAAAATTTTTAAACTGCTATACAGTAGCTTGGTAAATTACACCTTTGTAAGCAGAACTGAAACATTTATCTTTTTCTCCCCACCTGATCCCTCCAGAATTCAATTCAGAAACAGTATCCTTATATTTTCATGACAATATATGTATTGCATACATTCAGTAAGAATCTGCTCTTCTTGCAACAGGATACAATTAGATAACTGGTTATATTAACAAGGCTTTGAGAGGAATGTCATATTTGAGAGAAACATGCATGGACTCAGATATGACCGGACAGCTTTAAGGAACTAAGGTTGGCTTTTTTGGAGCCAAATAAAGCCCCTGGGAAAACAGCCTGACACCCTGCTTTACAGGGTTCCTAGAAGCTTTACCAGGTAAGTAAAGGCCATTTCCTGGCAGGGGCAAGAACCCAAGGATATTTTGAGGACCATGAAAAGAAGGAGTAACACGAATCTATAGGTATTGCGGATAAAGACTGACAGCTGTGTTTCTTAGTCTTGAGAGACTGTTGACGTTTCCCTATGAAAAGTTCCAGCAAAAATTTTAAGAAGTGTTTATGACCAAATGCTGTTCTTGCTGCAAATAATCAGATCAAGTTTACTAAAACTAAACTTATTTTATAAATAAGACTTTATCTGGCTAATTTTGAAAATAGGGTGACTTCAGAGAGAAAAATTATGTTTCAGTAACACAGCTTTGTAGGTATTATATCATGGTTCTTTTGTCTTGGAGGTTTTGTTTCCTACCTGTAAACTGGACTAGATCCCAGATTCTAGTTTCCTCCATAGTATGGCTACAACTCTCCAAAATAACATTTCTAATTTTCTCCCATCCTTTTGACTTGGAATCATCGAGAACCAAAACTTCCCTTTTTCCTGAAGCTCTGCACACCGAATAGGAATGACTTTATATAAACTTCAAGAAAATCACCACAGCAGCCCATATATAATTTTCATGCCTGCTGCTCTGTGGGCCACTCCAAAAGATCACCAGAGATATTCACACTACAAACCAGGAAACTCTGTCAGATTGTCACTGCCTGCTCTCCATCTGAAGATGCTTTGAGCCTGCTATCTATGCAGGTGTTTCTCCACAGGCCTGGAGGTCCATGGCTGCCCAAAGTTGGCAAACTAGGTGGGTACTGAGTATGCATGGCCATGTGGGTCAGCTGAGGTAGAGACCTGAAACAGAGCAAGTGTTGGAAGACTCTTGGTTATGGGAATGGGTTTTTGGGGAGTTCATGCCATCTGCTTAATTCCAAGCCCTAAGCTACACAAATGTACATACTCCCTCTGAAGATAATGCTGAAGGATTCTGGACTGCCTTATGAAGACTTGGTCAGGCAGGCTGGCTGGGGCATCCAACATTAAGAGACACCTAGGGGCCTTAATTGCAGCAGAAGCTTGGGACCTTATGAGGCAGTCATTTCACATGGGGCTGGACTGTTGCCCATTCAGTGGATGCCTCAAAGCAATTTTGAGGATTGGGTTTTCTCTATCCTGGAAGGAGTGAAGATTTGGGGGACGGGAGTGGACCCTACCTCCATAGCTTGGAGGCCTGCCCACGAGCACCTGAAGGGGGGCATACTGTAGATGTGTGGGCCATGCAGGTGAGGGTAGTTGGGGACCTAGAATAGAGCAAATGTCAGGAGAGAGTGGGGCACAGGAGGGGGCTCTTGAGTGTGTAAAACATCAGTCTAATCAGAAGGACTATGATTACTAGGACTAGGACTATCAGAAGGTCCATAGACCCACTATGGAATATTTCCCCTGAAGGAGGTGGTGTGGGTATACAACTGCTTTTCCAAGAAATAGAAAACAAGACAGGGTATCTGCTATCGGGAAATTCCTGGGAGCCCATGTTTCCTAGAGAAGTCCTGGACCCATCAGATAGCAAGTCCACATGGGGAACGACTATTACCCATTTATAGCTTTCAGCTCAGATTCATTTTTGGAAGGTGAGGTCTCTCCATGCTGGAGGCTATGTGGTGGAGGTGGTTTGTGTCTGGTTGGAGGTCCACAGGCTTGGAGCACTGGGTCTACACATGGGTGGCTTCTGAGTGATATGTACTGCTCATGTGCGGGCCATGCAGAACAAGGTAGTTGGGGGACTGAAACAGAGTGAGCATCAAAGACAGAGTCACAGAAGCACTCTATTGAGGTTACCTGGCAAATGCCTAAGTTGAAGTCTTATTCCACACAAATGGGCTTATTCCCCCTGATGGCAAACCAAGACTAACTGGACTGTCTTGCCAGGGTGCGGCAAGGTGGGATGGCCAGGGCACCCTTTAGTAACAAACACCTGGGAACCTTGATTGTTGGAGAAGTTCTGGACCTCATCAGGCAACCAGTACAAATGGAGACAGTTTGTCAACAATTTATAGCTGCTGCCTGAAAAAGATTTGCAAGGAGAAAGCTCTCCACCTTACGAATTTTCAGAAGAATGGGCATTGCCCAAGTTCCACAGACCTGTCAGCACTCTCTACCAAATTCTGGCTGACAAGGTACAAACAACACATACATGGGAGGTGCAGGTCAAGGTAACCAGGGACATGGAACAGGACAGTGTCCTGCAGGGTTGGAGATGGACCCTAGATCCACAGGCTTGGAGGGTCACAGTTGGCCAAGAATAGTTGGTAGGGTTCTAACTCTCATGCCCAGCATTGGAGGTCAGGCTATCCAGGGACCTGGAACAGGGCAATGGTGGGAAAGGCTGGGACACAAACTTGGGGGACTATTGGAAGTACCTGGCATCTACCTAATTCCAAGCCTTAACCTATGCAAATGCCCATATTTCCACTGAAGGTAGAGCTAGAGAAATCTGAACTGCTTGACCATGGCTGGATTGGGCAGGCTGGCCCAGGTGTCCCCCAAAAAGAGACAGCTGGGAACCTTGATTGCTGCAGAAACCCAAGATCACCCAAAATAGTAAGTACCTATGGAGACCGTCACTCATTTTGATGGTCCCCTCAGAGTAATCTTTGGAAGGTGGGCTTCCTCCATCATTGAGGCAATGCAATTGTTGGAGATGGATCCTAGATCCACAGGCTTGGATGGCCCCAGCTGGCCAAGAGCACTTGGTGGGTTCTAGCTGCTCATGCCTAGTGTCAGGGTAGCCAGGGACCTGGGAACAGGGCAATGGAAGGCAAGGTTAAGTCACAGGAACAGGCTACTGGCAGTACCTGTCATCTGCCTAATTCCAAGTCCAGCTCCAAGTGCAAAGGTGCAAGTCTCATGTTCCTAGAGCACATTGCTAAGGGTGACAGTGCTGGTGTTGAGAGACAAGATGATCATCCTCGAGGGGTGACTGCACAGCTCTGGCCGCCGCAGGTAGAAGTGTTGTCTTTACCAGGCAGGAGCTAATTGCCCCACGGTCCTCAGAGAGCTATTTTACATCAGAAAAGCGTAGCCTTGTGCAGACGGAGCACTCTCTTCTCATCCTCAGAAATGCTCTGTATTTGCAGTCTTGTGGCCCCTTGCCATAGTTCCTTCTTCATACATTTTTATTAATAAGCCCCCAGCAAGGCCCCTCATGAGCTGAGCTCTCGAGTTCTTATGGGTGAGGACAGATGAACTAACATCTTGACGCCACTTACTTCATTCTTATATCAAAACAACTTTCTAACCAACTTTTTTTTTATGTTTGTCATAAACAAATGGATTTGAAATCATATTAAACCAACACGCAATATCCACCCTATGATTCCAAACCCTTCCCACATTAGTTAATACTAAGGACCTAATAGCCAGTATAAATCTAAGTTCACAAAAATATCATCACACCTTGTGATTCTACATCACTTACAGTCTTAATCACAAACACTCATTCATCTTTTGGGAGTATTTTTATTTGACGTGCATCCTTTTACACCATAGTTTAATAGCCAGTTTAAGCAACCATATTCCCATATAATAAGTATAACAACACTTTAGCATGGTTCCATATCCTATTGCCAAACTACCAAAACTTAACTTTCTTAAACCACTCTGTTTAATTTTATTGGCAGATATGTTTCTAAATAAAGATCACTTTTATAAAGCTTCAGGTGGTGCAAGTTTGCATAACACTATCAAGTACATGTTCAATTTCCATAACATTAGAATTCAAGGCTATCATCATTTTAGGGAATGTGTGTTTCTGTTCTTTTCAGTTCCTGCCAAGCTCTTTTGACTTCATTAGTTTCATCTTCCAAGTGTGGCTTTACTTAAGTTTACTTTAAGTTTTCTTTTTTTTTTTTTAAGTGTATTTATTTATTTTGAGAGAGAAGGTGCACGCATGCAAGTTGGGAGGAGTAGAGAGAGAGGGAGAGAATCCCAAGCAGGCTGTCAGTGCAGAGCCAGACGCAGTTCTCAAACCCACAAACCGTGAGATCATGACCCGAGCCGAAGTCGGACCCTTGACTGACTAAGCCACCCAGGTGCCCCTTTACTTAAGTTTTCTAATGTAGAATTTGCATTTATTAGATTACTTTTGTTACATTTACACTTATGACATTTATTAGGTTTTAGCAGGTTCAATGTGAAATATTTCTCTGGTTATTTTAATAGTTCCTTTATCTTCCATTGACCACAAACGACATCTTTTTTTCTTCTATTGTCAGATTCGCTTTTACACATCCCATCATGTTGTGTTCCTTGCCTTTCCCTTGACTCCAATAGGTTAGAGTAAGAGAGAGAATACTATTCTGGTCCAGTTTCCTTCTGGTTAAGGAGGTGTCAGGGCCACAGTCATTGATACCTGTACTGTAGGTGTATCCACAGTCTGGTAGAATAAAGGTATTTTGGTTCTGTTCCAACAACACATCCTTAGCAACAGGTTTTCCTTCTATTATAACGGGGTTTTCTGTGGCCTCCACTCTCCCTTTTGATATTGCAGAACCAAAAAAGTGGGGTAACCCATGTCATACTTCCTCCTTTAAGTGTGAATATTCATTTTACAGTTGCCCAAGGAATCACAGCCATTAGGATGTGTGATATCTACTTGACTTCTGGTTGGGTTGTGTGTTATCTCAGATGACAGGCATTGCTCTGAGATTATAGGTTTTCTAAGAGTATTCCCAGCACCAACCAAATCTTAACTGCAACACTGACAACCTACAGTTAGAGAAACATCTTTAAAATAGTTTCTTACTGGCGTGCCTGGGTGGCTCAGTTGGTTGAGCATCTGACTTTGGCTCAGCTCATGATCTCACAGTTCATGAGTTTGAGCCCTGCATTGGGCTCTGTGCTGACAGCTCAGAGCCTGGAACCTGCTTCGGATTCTGTGTCTCCACCTCTCTCTGCCCCTCCCCATCTCACAATCTGTCACTCTCTCTTTCTCAAAAATAAATAAACATTTTTAAAAATGTGCTAAGGAAGAAGGCATGATGTGGAACTTCTACTTACCCTACAACCCAACTGCCTCTGGCTCCACTGAAAGGTGTAATGGCTTGCTCAAGCAAAAGCTTAGGTTGCTTGCTAACAATCTAGATAGCAAAGCTTGGACTAAATAAAACACAATGTCTAAAGCATAGCTATCTATGGAAAGGATGGAAAGACTCCTATTGAATTCATATTGCAGTGTGCATTCCAGCAAGAGTGCACAAGCGTTCCTTTTTCTTCACATCCTTGCCAACACTTGTTTCTTGAGTTTTGTTATGTTTTTTTTTTTTTTATTTTAGCCATTCTGACAGTTCTGAGGTGTTATTTCAGTTTTGATTTTCGTTTCCGTGATGATGAATGATGAACATCTCTTCATGTGTCTGTTGGCCATCTGTATATCCACTTTGGAGAAAAGTTTGTTCATATGGGGCGCCTGGGTGGCGCAGTCGGTTAAGCGTCTGACTTCAGCCAGGTCACGATCTCACCGTCCGTGAGTTCGAGCCCCGCGTCAGGCTCTGGGCTGATGGCTCGGAGCCTGGAGCCTGTTTCCGATTCTGTGTCTCCCTCTCTCTCTGCCCCTCCCCCGTTCATGCTCTGTCTCTGTCTGTCCCATAAATAAATAAATTTAAAAAAAAGAAAGTTGAAAAAAAAAAAAAAAGAAAAGTTTGTTCATATCTTCCACCAACTTTTAATTGGATTTCTTGTTTTTTAGGTGTTGAGTCATATAAGTTCTTCATTTATTTGGATACTAACCTGTTATCGGATGTGTCATTTGCAAATATCTTATCCCAATCAGTAGGTTGTCTTTACTTCTGTTGATAGTTTCCTTCACTGTGCAGAGGGTTTTATTTTGATATAGTCCTAATAGTTTATTTTGCTTTAATTTCCCTTGCCTCAAGAGACAGATCTAGAAAAATATTGCTATAGGTGCTGTCAGAGAAATTACAACCTGTGCTCTCTTCTAGAATTTTTATGGTTTCAGGTCTCATATTTAGGTCTTTAATCTATGTTGAGTTTCTTTTTGTGTATGGTGTGAGAAACTGGTCTGATTTTATTCTTTTGACTGTAGCTGTACAGTTTTCCCAACACCATTTGTTGAAGAGACTGTCCTTTTCCCACTGTATATTCTTGCCTCTTTTGTTGAAGATTAATTGACCATATAATTGTGGGGTTGTTTCTGGGCTTTCTAACCTATTCCACTGATGTATGTGTCTATTTTTGTACCAGTACCATACTGTTTTGATTATTACAGATTTGTAGTATATCTTAAAATCTGTAATTGTGATACCTACAGCTTTGTTTTGTTTTTCAAGATTGTTTTGGCTATTTGGGTTTTTTTTTTTTTTTTTTGGTTTCACACAAATTTAGCATTATTCTAGTTGTGTAGAAAATGCTGTTGGCATTTTGATAGGGATTGCATTAAATATGTAGATTGCTTTGGGTAGCATAGACATTTTAATAATATTTGTTCTTCCAATCAATGAGCATGGAGTATTTTTCCATTTGTTTGTGTCTTTAATTCCTTTCATCAGTGTGTTACAGTTTGCAGAGTACAGGTCTTTTACTTCCTTGGTTAAGTTTATTTCTAGGTATTTTATTATTTATTATTTTTGGTGCAATTATAAATGGGATTATTTTATTAATTTCTCTTGCTGTTGCTTCATTATTAGTGTATAGAGATGCAGTGGATTTCTGTACATTGATTTTTGTATCCTGCGACTTTACTGAATTCATTTATCAGTTCTAGTAGGTTTTTTTGGTGGATTCTTTCAGGCTTTCCATATATAGTATCCTGTCATCTGAAAATAGTGAAAGTTTAGCTTCTTACTTACCAATTTGGAGACCTTTTATTCCTTTTTCTTGTCTGATTGCTGTGGCTGGGACTTTTACTACTATGTTGAATAAAAATAATGAGAGTGGACATCCTTTTCTCATTCCTCATATTAAGGGGAAAGCTCTAAGTTTTCACCATTGAGTATAACATTAGCTGTGGGATTTTTTTTCTTATATGGTTTTTATTATGTTGAGGTATGTTCCCTCTAAACCCACTTTATTAAGGGTTTTTATCATGAATGAATGTTGTATTTTGGCAAATTCCTTTTTTTCCCATCTATTGAAATAATTATATGGTTTTTATCCATTCTCTTATTGATATGATTGCATCACAGTGATTGATTTTCTGAATATTGAACCACCCTTGTATCCTAGGAATAAATCCCACTTGATTATGGTGAATGATTTTTTTTAACATATTGTTGGATTCAGTTTGCTAATATTTTGTTGAGGATTTTTGCATATGTGTTTATCAGAGATATTGGCCTGTAGTTTTTTTTGGGGGGGGGGGTTTTGTTTGTTTTTGTAGCGTCTTTATCTAGTTTTGGTATCAGGTTAATGTAGTCCTCATACAATGAATTTGGAAGTTTTCTATTTTTTGGAATAATTTGGGAATAACAGGTATCTTCTTTAAATGTTTGGTAGAATTCACCTATGAAGCCACCTGGACTTTTATTTTGGGGGAGTTTTTTGATTATTGATTCAATTTCATTGCTAGTAATAGGTCTGTTCAAATTTTCTACTTCTTCTTGGTTCAATTTTGGAAGGTTATCTGTTTCTAGGAATTTATCCATTTTTTTCTAGGTTGTCTGGTTTGTGGGCATATAATTTTTCAAAATATTCTCTTAGAATCTTTTGTATTTCTGTGGTGTCAGTCATTTCTCTTTCATTTGTGATTTTGTTTTTTTTTTAGTTCTCTCTTTGATGAGTCTGGCTTAAGGTTTATCAATTTTTTTCTATATATATTTTCAAAGAACAAACTCCTGGTTTCATTGATCTGTTCTATTGTGGGGTTTTGTTGTTGTTGTTGTTGATGTTGTTGTTGTTGTTGTTTTAGTTTCTTTTTTGTTTCTTTCTAATCTTTATTTCCTTCCCTCTATTGGTTTTGGATTTTGTTTGTTCTTTTTCTAAATTCTTTAGGTGTAAGGCTAGGTTGTTTGAGATTTGTCTTCCTTCTTGAGGTAGGCCTATATTGTTACAAACTTCCCTCTTGGAACAACTTTTGCTGCATCCCAAAGATTTTGGACCATTGTGTTTTCATTTTCATTTTCATTTGTCTCCATGTATTTTTTTTATTTCCCCTTTGATTTCTTGGTTGATCCATTCTTTGTTTAGTAGCCTTTTATTTAACCTCATGTATTTGTGCTCTTTCCAAAATCTTCTTATTGCTGATTTCTAGTTTCATAATGCTGTGGTCATAAAAGATACATGGAATGACTGATATTTTTGAATTTGTTGAGATTTAACTTGTAGGCTAATATGTGATCTATTCTGGAGAATGTCCTATGTGCACTTGAAAGTGTGTTCTTCTGGTTTAGGATGAAATGTTCTGAATATATCTGTTAAATCCATCTGGTCCAATGTGTCATTCAAAGCCACTGTTTCCTTGTTGATTTTCTGTATGAATAATCTGGCCATTGATGTAAGTGGGGTCTTAAAGTCCCTTACTATTATTGTATTACTTTCAAGTACTTCCATTGTGTTTGTTATTAACTGCTTTAAATATTTGGGTACTATCATGTTGGGTGTGTAAATATTAACAAGTGTTTCATCTTCCTGTTGGATTATCCCATTTATTACTATATAATGTCCTTTGTCTCTTGTTAATCTTTGTTTTAAAGTCCATTTGTTTTTTGGGGGGTCTTTTGGTTTTTTTTTTAATATGAAATTTATTGTCAAATTGGTTTCCATACAACACCAAGTGCTCATCTCAAAAAGTGCCCTCCTCAATACCCATCACCCACCCTCCCCACCCCTCCCACCCCCCATCAACCCTCAGTTCTCAGTTTTTAAGAGTCTCTTATGCATTGGCTTTCTCCCTCTCTAATGTCTTTTTTTTCCTTCCCCTCCCCCATAGATTTCTGTTAAGTTCCTCAGGATCCACATAAGAGTGAAAACATATGGTATCTGTCTTTCTCTGTATGACATATTCCACTTAACATAACACTCTCCAGTTCCATCCACATTGCTACAAAAGGCCATATTTTATTCTCATTGCCATGTAGTATTCCATTGTGTATATAAACCACAATTTCTTTATCCATTCATCAGTTGATGGACATTTAGGCTCTTTCCATAATTTGGCTATTGTTGAGAGTGCTGCTATAAACATTGGGTTACAAGTACCCCTATGCATCAGCACTCCTGTATCCCTTGGGTAAATTCCTAGCAGTGCTATTGCTGGGTCATAGGGTAGGTCTATTTTTAATTTTTTGAGGAACCTCCAAATTGTTTGCCAGAGTGGCTGCACCAGTTTGCATTCCCACCAAGAGTGCAAGAGGGTTCCCGTTTGTCCACATCCTCTCCAGCATCTATAGTCTCCTGATTGGTTCATTTTAGCCACTCTGACTGGTGTGAGGTGATATCTCAGTGTGATTTTGATTTGTATTTCCCTGATGAGGAGCGACGTTGAGCATCTTTTCATGTGCCTGTTGGCCATCCTGATGTCTTCTTTAGAGAAGTGTCTATTCATATTTTCTGCCCATTTCTTCACTGGATTATTTGCTTTTTGGGTGTGGAGTTTGGTGAGCTCTTTATAGATTTTGGATACTAGCCCTTTGTCCGATATGTCATTTGCAAATACCTTTTCCCATTCCGTCGGTTGCCTTTTAGCTTTGTTGATTGTTTCCTTTGCTGTGCAGAAGCTTTTTATCTTCATGTGGTCCCAGTAGTTCATTTTTGCTTTTAATTCCCTTGCCCTTGGGGATGTGTCAAGTAAGAAATTGCTGTGGCTGACGTCAGAGAGGTTTTTTTCCTGCTTTCTCCTCTAGGGTTTTGATGGTTTCCAGTCTCACATTCAGGTCCTTTATCCATTTTGAGTTTGTTGTTGTGAATGGTGTAAGAAAGTGGTCTAGTTTCATCCTTCTGCATGTTGTTGTCCAGTTCTCCCAGCACCATTTGTTAAAGAGACTGTCTTTTTTCCATTGGATTTTCTTTCCTGCTTTGTCAAAGATTAGTTGGCCATACTTTTGTGGGTTTAGTTCTGGGGTTTCTATTCTATTCCATTGGTCTATGTGTTTGTTTTTGTGCCAATACCATGCTGTCTTGATGATTACAGCTTTGTAGTAGAGGCTAAAGTCTGGGATTGTGATGCCTCCTGCTTTGGTCTTCTTCTTCAAAATTACTTTGGCTATTCAGGGTCTTTTATGGTTCCATACAAATTTTATGACTGCTTGTTCTAGTTTCGAGAATAATGCTGGTGCGATTTTGACTGGGATTGCACTGAATGTGTAGATATCTTTGGGTAGTATTGACATTTTAACGATATTTATTCTTCAAATCCATGAGCACAGAATGTTTTTCCAGTTCTTTATATCTTCTTCAATTTCCTTCATAAGCTTTCTATAGTTTTCAGCATATAGATCTTTTACATCTTTGGTTAGGTTTACTCCTAGGTATTTTATGCTTCTTGGTGCAATTGTGAATGGGATCAGTTTCTTTATTTGTCTTTCTGTTGCTTCATTATTAGTGTATAAGAATGCAACTGATTTCTGTACATTGATTTTTGTATCCTGCGACTTTGCTGAATTCATGTATCAGTTCTAGCAGACTTTTGGTGGAGTCTGTCAGGTTTTCCATGTATAATATTATGTCATCTGCAAAAAGTGAAAGCTTGACTTCATCTTTGCCAATTTTGATGCCTTTGATTTCCTTTTGTTGTCTGATTGCTGATGCTAGAACTTCCAACACTATGTTAAACAACAGCGGTGAGAGTGGACATCCCCGTTGTGTTCCTGATCTCAGGGAGAAAGCTCTCAGTTTTTCCCCATTGAGGATGATATTAGCTGTGGGCTTTTTATAAGTGGTTTTTATGGTGTTTAAGTATGTTCCTCCTATCCCAACTTTCTCGAGGGTTTTTATTAAGAAAGGATGGGGCGCCTGGGTGGCGCAGTCGGTTAAGCATCCGACTTTAGCCAGGTCACGATCTCGCGGTCCGTGAGTTCGAGCCCCGCGTCGGGCTCTGGGCTGATGGCTCAGAGCCTGGAGCCTGTTTCCGATTCTGTGTCTCTCTCTCTCTCTCTGCCCCTGCCCCGTTCATGCTCTGTCTCTCTCTGTCCCAAAAATAAATAAACATTGAAAAAAAAATTTTTAAAAAGAAAGGATGCTGAATTTTGTCAAATGCCTTTTCTGCATCGATTGACAGGATCATATGGTTATCTTTTATTAATGTGATGTATCACATTGATTGATTTGTGAATGTTGAACCAGCCCTGCATCCCGGGAGTGAATCCCACTTGATCATGGTGAATAATTCTTTTTATATGTTGTTGAATTCGATTTGCTAGTATCTTATTGAGAATTTTTGCATCCATATTCATCAGGGATATTGGCCTGTAGTTCTCTTTTTTTACTGGGTCTCTGTCTGGTTTAGGAATCAAAGTAATGCTGGCTTCATAGAATGAGCCTGGAAGTTTTCCTTCCCTTTCTATTTTTTGAATAGCTTGAAAAGGATAGGTATTATTTCTGCTGTAAATGTCTGGTAGAATTCCCCTGGGAAGCCATCTGGTCCTGGACTCTTATTTGTTGGGAGATTTTTGATAACTGATTCAATTTCTTTGCTGGTTATGGATCTGTTCAAGCTTTCTATTTCTTCCTGATTGAGTTTTGGGAGTGTGTGGGTGTTTAGGAATTTGTCCATTTCTTCCAGGTTATCCAGTGTTGGCATATAGTTTTTCATAGTATTCCCTGATAATTGCTTCTATTTCTGAGGGATTGGTTGTAATAATTCCATTTTCATTCATGAGTTTATCTATTTGGGTCATCTCCCTTTTCTTTTTGAGAAGCCTGGCTAGAGGTTTATTAATTTTGTTTATTTTTTCAAAAAACCAACTCTTGGTTTCATTGATCTTCTCTACAGTTTTTTTAGATTCTATATTGTTTATTTCTGCTCTGATCTTTATTATTTCTCTCCTTCTGCTGGATTTAGGGTGTCTTTGCTGTTCTGCTTCTATTTCCTTTAGGTGTGCTGTTAGATTTTGTATTTGGGATTTTTCTTGTTTCTTGAGATAGGCCTGGATTGCAATGTATTTTCCTCTCAGGACTGCCTTTGCTGCATCCCAAAGCGTTTGGATTGTTGTATTTTCGTTTTCTTTTGTTTCCATATTTTTTTAAATTTCTTCTCTAATTGCCTGGTTGACCCACTCATTCTTTAGTAGGGTGTTATTTAACCTCCATGCTTTTGGAGGTTTTCCAGACTTTTTCCTGTGGTTGATTTCAAACTTCATAGCATTGTGGTCTGAAAGTATGCATGGTATGATTTCAATTCTTGTATACTTATGAAGGGCTGTTTTGTGACCCAGTATGTGATCTACTTGGAGAATGTTCCATGTGCACTCGAGAAGAAAGTATATTCTGTTGCTTTGGGATGCAGAGTTCTAAATAGATCTGTCAAGTCCATCTGATCCAATGTATCATTCAGGGCCCTTGGTTCTTTATTGATCCTGTGTCTAGACGATCTATCCATTGTTGTAAGTGGAGTATTAAAGTCCCTTGCAATTACCACATTCTTATCAATAAGGTTGCTTATGTTTGTGATTAATTGTTTTGTATATTTGGGGGCTCCCGTATTCGGCGCATAGACATTTATAATTGTTAGCTCTTCCTGATGGATAGTCCCTGTAATTATTATATAATGCCCTCCTTCATCTCTTGTTACAGCCTGTAATTTAAAGTCTAGTTTGTCTGATACAAGTATGGCTACTCCAGCTTTCTTTTGACTTCCAGTAGAATGATAGATAGTTCTCCATCCCCTCACTTTCAATCTGAAGTCTCTTATAGACAGCAAATAGATGGGTCTTGTTTTTTTATCCATTCTGATACCCTATGCCTTTTGGTTGGCACATTTAGTCCATTTACATTCAGTGTTATTATAGACAGATATGGATTTAGAGTCATTGTGATGTCTGTAGGTTTCATGCTTGTAGTGATGTCTCTGGTACCTTGTCTCACAGAATCCCCCTTAGGATCTCTTGTAGGGCTGGTTTAGTGGTGACAAATTCCCTCAGTTTTTGTTTGGGAAGACCTTTATCTCTCCTATTCTAAATGACAGACTTGCTGGATAGAGGATTCTCAGCTGCATATTTTTTCTGTTAGCACATTGAAGATTTCCTGCCATTCCTTTCTGGCCTGCCAAGTTTCAGTAGATAAATCCATCACTAGTCTTATCAGTCTCCCTTTATATGTTAGAGCATGTTTATCCCTAGCTGCTTTCAGAATTTTCTCTTTATCCTTGTATTTTGCCAATTTGACTATGATATGTCATGCAGAAGATCGATGCAAGTTATGTCTGAAGGGAGTTCTCTGTGCCTCTTGGATTTCAATGCCTTTTTCCTTCCCCAGATCAGGGAAGTTCTCAGCTATGATTTCTTCAAGTACACCTTCGGCACCTTTGTCTCTCTTCCTCCTCTGGAACCCCAATTATGTGCATGTTATTGCGTTTAATTGTGTCCCTTAATTCTCTAATTCTCCCCTCATACTCCTGGATTGTTTTATCTCTCTTTCTCAGCTTCCTCTTTTTCCATAATTTTATCTTCTAATTCATGTATTCTCTCCTCTGTCTCTTCAATCTGAGCTGTGGTCGCCTCCATTTTATTTTGCAGCTCATTTATAGCATTTTTTAGCTCCTCCTGTTTCTTAGTCCCTTGATCTCTGTAGTAATATTATCTGCTGACCTCTATACTTTTTTCAAGCCCAGCGATTAATTTTATGACTATTATTTTAAATTCATTTTCTGTTACATTGCTTAAATCATTTTGATCAGTTCGTTAGCTGTTGCTAATTCCTGGAGTTTCTTTTGAGGAGAATTCTTCTGTTTCGTCATTTTGGGTAGTCCCTGGGGTGGCTCCAAACTGCAGGGCTCTTCCTCTGTGTCTGTCTGGAGTAACTTGCATTGGTGGGCAGGGCCGCAGTCAGACCTGATGTCTGCCCCCAGCCCACCACTGGGGCCGCAGTCAGACTGGCATGTACCTTATCTTCCCCTCTCCCAGGGGTGGGACTCACTGTGGAGTGGTGTGGCCCCTGTCTGGGCTACTTGCACACTGCCAGGCTTGTGGTGCTGCTTCGATGGGATCTGGCATATTAGCCAGGGTGGATTCGCAAGGTGCACAGGGGCGGGAGGGGCAGACTCAGCTCACTTTGCCTTTGGTGGTCCGCTTCGGGAGGGGCCCTGCAGCACCAGGAGGGAGGCAGACCCTCTTCCGTGGGCCTCTCGTCTACGCTTGGCTCTGGAGAGTCCATTCTGCTAGTCTTCCGGCAGTTTTCTGGGTTATTTAGGCAGATGTGGGTGGAATCTAAGTGGTCAGCAGGACGCGGTGAGCCCAGCGTCCTCTTATGCTGCCATCTTCCTGCCAGCACTCTTGTATTTCTGGAATTTTCTATTTTCAAAGTACTTCCTCACACATCTCTTAACCTCAAAGTAACTTCTAAAATGTACAATTCAAGCAGCCAAAAGAGCCTAATGGGCCCTCAAATGGTGTCCATTGACAATCAGAATGATATAATAAGCTGGGCCTGCTCTCTCTCTCCACACAGTAAGTCCAGGGTCATCTTAAGACGCTCAGGGAAATCCGGAAGGGATTCCATTGTCCTTTTGGCCTCCACCACCAAGGAGATCTGTTTTAAAGTCCATTTGATCTGATATAAGTATTGCTACCCCAGATTTCTTTTAAAATATATTTGCTTGGTTAATATTCTCTATCCCCTCACTTTTAATCTACATGTGTCTTCAGGTCTGAAATGAGTCTCTTGTAGGCAGCATATAGATAGGTCTTATTTTTGTTTTGTTTTTTTTTAATCCATTCCATCACTATATGTATTTTGCTTAGAGTGTTCAGTCCATTCACATTGAAATAAACAACTGATAGGATTATATTTATTGCCTTTTTGTTACTTTTTTAATGGTGGTTTTTGTAGTTTTTCTCCATTTTTTTCTCTGCTCTCATATCTTACGATTAGCTGGCTTTCTTTACTGATATACTTGGATTCCTTTCTCTTTATTTTTTGCGTATCTATTACTGGTTTTTGATGTGTGGTTAGCAGTTTGTATATAACATCCTTTGTGTTTAAGAGTCTATATTAAGTCGATGTTTGCTTAAGTTTGAACCCATTCTTTACTCCTCTCCATGCTTTAGGAATATGGCATCATACAGTATATCCCTTTTTTTTTATTCCCTTGACTGATTTTTACAGATGTACTTATTTTTACTGCGTTTATGCTTCCCATTTTGCTTATTCGTGCTTATGGTCTTTCCTTTCCAGTCTAAGAGTCCCCTTTAACATTTCTTGTAGGTCTGGCTTAGTGGTCATGAATTCCTTTAACTTTTGTTTGTCTGGGAGACTCTTTATCCTTTTATTCTGAATGATAGCCTTGCTGGGTAGAGTCTTCTTGGCTGCAGATTATTTTTCTTTTCAGCACTTTGTTTCTTTTTTTTTTTAATGTTTGTCTTTCTCTCCCTCTCAAAAACAAAGAGTGTAAGCCAGAGAGGGGCAGACAGAGGGGGAGACAAAGACTCCGAAGCAGGCTCCAGGCTCTGAGCTGTCAGCACAGAGCCCAGCGTGGGGCTTGAACCCACGAACTGTGAGATCGTGACCTGAGCTGAAGTTGGAAGCTCAACTGACTAAGCCGCCCAGGTCCTCCTCTTTTCACCACTTTGAATATATCATGCTACTCACTTCTGCACTGCAAAGTTTCTGCTGAAAAATCAGCTGATAGCCTTATAGGGTTTCCTTTGTATATAACTGCTTTTTTTATTCTTGTTGCCTTTAAAATTCTCTATCACTACTTCTTTTGACATCTTAACTACTATGTATATTGGCGTAGACCTCCTTGGGTTGATTTGGTTGGGAGATCTCCGTGACTTCTTGATCTGGATTTCTGTTTCCTTCCCTAGATTAGAGAAGTTTTCAGCTATTATTTCCTCAAATAAATTTTCTGCCCCCCTTTCTCTCTACTTCTTCTGGGATCCCTATAATGCAAATGTTATTACACTTGATAATGACGATGTGTTCCCTAGTCTATTCTCATTTTGCATAATTTTTTTCTCTATCTTGCTCAACTTGATTACTTTCTATTATTGTATCCTCCAGGTTGCTGATTCATTCTTCTGCTTTGTCTCATCTATTTATTCAATCTAGTGTATTTTTAATTTTATTTATTGTGTTCTTTATCTCTAATTGGTTATTTTTTATCTCATTGTTAAGGGTCTCACTGTTTTCCTACACTCTTTTCTGAAGCCCAGTCACTATCTTTATGATCATTACTGTAAATTATCAGGCATATTACTTATTATTATCCTGTGCTGTGATTTTGTTCTGATCTTTCGTTTGGGACATATTCCTCTGTCTCCTCATTTTATCTAACTCTGTGTCTCTTTCTGTGTGTTAGGAAAGAGAGGTTTGTCTCTTGCACTTGAAAGTAATGACCTTATAAAGAAGAGGTTCTGTAGTGCCCTGTTGTGCAGTGTCCTCTATTCACCAGAACTTGATGCTTCAGGGTTGTCTCCTATGTGTGATACATACCGTCTACTATTGTGGCTGAGCTGCTTTTTCCTTCAGTCATCTGCAGTGGTTCTTTTTGCCTGTTGCAGACAGTGTTTGGTCCTTGTGGTGTTTGTGGGTCAGTCTGGGGATACCTTGGGCTTGAGTTGAGTTAGACCAGGTATTTGCCAGAGATGCAGTAGTACAAAACTGCAGGGCACTTTCCTTGTGTTGTCCCCTGAGAAGCTTTTGTTGGTGGGTAGGGCCTCCAGCCCACTTCTGTGGCCTGTCTGGCTAGTATGTGTGATTATATTTCCATTTTTCTAGGGCAAGAATCACTTTGAGTGGGTGGGGAGGGGAAAAAGAAAGAGTCACTTTGGAGTGGTGCTAGCCACTATTGGGGCTGTTTGCACACTGCCAGACCTGTGGCACTGACCTGTATGGTTTCTGGCCAAGAGCATATTAGGAAAGATCTGCCAAAGCACAGCACAAGGGAGTGGGGCGGCAGGCTGGCAGTGCTAGTAAGTTAGGTAGTGGATGCCCCAAATGGTTTTGTGTTTATACTGGGGGTGAGGGAGGAAATGGCACCTGCCAGTTCCTTTGTTCCTGGGGGACTTCCCCAGCAATTTCTGTATCTCTGGGACACACTTTGAGATTAGTAAACAATTCTCCCTCCCTTATGCTCCAAGAACTTTTCAAACTCTGCTTCTATGTTGTATCTTTGTGGCCTGTTTGTTGTACTGTCCCTTTAATGGCATGGGAGGTTTCCTTTTATTCTCCCAACTCTCCTAGAGCCTAGCCCACTAATTTTTTTTTTAATTCCAGGTTTTACATTCCATTGGTTGTAAGAACTCACAAAATTCAGCCCCTCTAGTTTTCAAAGCCAAATGCTATAGGGAATCATCTTCCCTATGCAGGCTTCCCAGTGTGCGGATCTGTTTCTCTCCCTTCTCCATGCCCACAGCGTCCCTCCTTCCCACAGAAAGTCCAGTGAGTCTATTTAGTTCCTGTGTCTTTGCCCTTTTTACACTCTTTGATGTGGCCTCTTCTCTACACTTAGTTGTGGAGATTATTCGGTCAGTCTTTGGGTTATCTTCTGGGTTATTTACACTGATGTGAGTGTTTTCTAGTTGTATCCATGTGATGAGGTGAGCCTGGGGTCCTCCTACTCCACCATCCTCCCCAAAAGTCCTTAAATCATTCAGGTTTTTAAAGTTAAATTTTAGAAATCTTTGCCTTTTTAGTTTTCCTAGTGAGTTTGTCTACCTAGTTATTTGGTTCCTTCAGCATTGTCCTTTTGATATATGTCATGAATATGGAGATGTCAGCTAGTGCTATATTCTGCCATGTGTCCTTACCCCATATGTTCTTATTTCTCATTTGCATGGTTTCCTCAACATGTTCCTGACCAAAGAGCTACTCCATTAGCTACTGCCCATTTAGTCTGAGAAAAGTTATACTTCATTCTGATTCTCATTAACAGACTATTCAATCACCTATAACTATTTGTTGAGCATATTGTGCTGATTCTTCTGAACCTGATTCTGTTGGGGTTAGACCATCATTAGTCCTCAAGGCCATGAACAGACAGCATAATTCAGATGGTGTCATGGAGGTGATCCATCTATAGACCGTGTATTGTTGAGCCATAGGCAAGAGTGCTCCTGATTGCCCAATCACCTGAGCTCAGATGGGCTCACCCTTTGAACATCTGGCACCACTACTGGCTTTGCTGAGATTAGCTTAGCTTATGCAGAGGGTTGGTCCTCCATCCATTTGTCCTGCCTAGAACTATGCCATTTCTGTGATAAGAGTTTATGGTCAGGAATAGTTTCCCTTTGTCCAGAGTTTGCTTTACCCATTCCAGAATAGGCTGTTGTGTGAAGTATAATTCACTGGTTTTTTGTCAGTGGCTCTGTATTTTGTAGGGCCTCATGGAGTACCCAGCTGAGCTTTTCAATTGGCTGGTATGCAATCTATGTTCTTTATGACTGGGTCTGATATTTTTCTGCCTTCAGGGGACCTACTCATGCCTAGAAATTTTACTGTAGCTTGGGATCCTTGGTCATTACTTGGATTCATATGGATGGAATTAAATTAACTCTATTTTTTACCCTTTCTGTTCTTTCAAATTATCACATATAAGGATGTCATTAATATGAATAATGCTGGTTTGTAGGTGTTGTGTTTTCATCAAAGGCCTGAATGTCTTGTGTTAGATGGTTGTGGGCTCTTACTGAGCTGTTAAGGTATCCTGTGATACCCTAGTAAACTGGTATTGTCTGCCTTCCCATGTGACTGCAGTCATGGGTTGGCTTTCCTCACCAATTAGAATAGCAAAAAACATGTCAGATAAATCTATCACCAGGTAATCAGTTCCAGATCCAGTGGTGATATTTATGATAGCATCTATATATGAGAGTGCTCCCTCGATTTGGGAAGAGTGTTTGTTTAAATTCCTATAATCTGTAAATCTATATGATATGTCTGGCTTTTTAATGGGCCAGATTGGGTTAATATATAGCAAAAGAGTAGGCACAGTAATTTGTTTATTTATGAGTTCCTAAATGTTTACCTTGATTTTTGTATGTCCTATCATCCATTCCAAGAATGTTTTTTTAATTTATTTTTTAATTTACATCCAAGTTAGCATATAATGGTATAATGATTTCAAGAGTAGATTCCAGTGATTCATCCCCTATGTATAGGGCCCAGTGCTCATCCCAACAAGTGTCCTCCCATAAGCCCCTCACCCATTTAGCCCATTCCCCACCCACAATCCCTCAGCAACCCTCAGTTTGTTCTCTATATTTAAGAGTCTCTTATGTTTTGTCCCCCTCTCTGTTTTTATTTTTGCTTCCCTTCCCTTATGTTCATCTGGTTTGTATCTTAAATTCTCCATATGCGTGAAATCATGATATTTGTCTTTCTCTAATTTCGCTAAGCATGATACCCTCTAGTTCCATCCACGTAGTCAAAAATGGCAAGATTTCATCCAAGAATGTTTTCTAAACTGCAGCCTATACAGCATTTAGCTGTAATGAGGTGGCCTATATCTATCTTCCATTGCTAGGAATGTAGATAGATACCCATGTCCCTGGGGTTAATTTTCCTCCTAATTCTTTAATAGTCCCTTTTTATTGCGAAAGAGTTTTCTAAATTAGTAGGATATCCTTGTATCAATGTTACTTGGGAAACTTTAAGAACATAATGGCATACTGTAGTTATTTTTATTTACAAAAGGGTTGACATGGCCAGTGTAGCTTATGGGCAATTGCCTCTGGCTTAGGCCTAGAGACAGAGACTGCTGATAGGGTTTTGCTCTCTTTGGCAATCCCTGGCTTGCTTATTAATGGGATTAGGTTTCATAAAGGAGCTAGTGTTTACAATAAATAGGTTAGTGCCTCCAAATGTGGGTTTATATTCTGTAAGTCTATTTACTCAAAGGTTTGGTTGCTTCTATTTCTCTAAGACTGTATGTAGTTTTTGAGGTTTCTATTTGGATTTCTATTTTTATAACTTGTTTTAAAGAGTGGTGGTCTAAATGGTTTCAGAGGCTAATAGGACCTTATAACTGTAGATCTATATGGTCTATTTTGATTTGATATATTGTATCAGACTGTTTTGTCTGTGTGTGTGTGTGTGTGTGTGTGTGTGTAAGCCATAGTCTTTATCTTGACTTAGTTCCTCAGTTGTTCCTATCAAGCCAATCAGTCCTGTGTTTCTGGCACCTGCAAAGACTGTGAATAATCCTGCTCTGTCCTGCAGGGTGCAGCTTTTAGACTGACCTTTTAAATTTGTTCTGTTGCTTCCATAAGTAATGGTGAGGGTACCTGCCCCATATCATTAATCATAGTTAATAGCCATCATTTTATTATTAATAGTTTCCCCTGCTGTTTTCCATAGAGATGTTTTAGGGAACGTATATTAGGTATAGGCCATTTTAATCTCTAGGTTGCTGCTCCCTAAGTATCTTTGTAAATTAGTATTATTTTCTCCAAATGCTCTAAGGTGTTGTTTCAATTTAGCGTCAGTGGTAATGAGTCCAAGTTGCACAATCTCTGTTCCAATAAGGACCATGTTTTGTTTTTCTTTGGACCATAAATCTAATAACTGCTGAGCTTGTGTCCATTTCAATTTGTTAGAATTCCATTCTAATGTTTGTCATTTCTTGTCTAAGCTCGCTCTTCAGTGTCTCTGATTGGTTCCATATTCTCATCTGTTTTAGTTTTGTCTGTTTTCACAGGCCTGGCTTTTTAGTTAAATTTACCAGGGTCAAAGGGGTTAAAATAATCCTTTTCCTGGGGTGTGGATTAGTGCCCTTAAGAGAAAAGGGACTGGTTTCTTCCTGCTCTGGGGATTACTTTCTATGCCAACACTTTCCTCTCTACATCTGTTACTCAATGCTCCTAATAAAAGCACTGGAATGTTTTCCTCAGTTCTTTTCAATATAGGCTAGAACTCACTGAAATGGGTGATCAGGCCAACACCTGGAGTTTAAGTTTTATAGGTCTCCAGGGATCTTTGCAGTTAAATATCACTCAAATCATCTCGAGCAATTTTGTAGGGTGAATGAGTGAGGCATAGTTACCATTGTCTTTTTTGTTGCCTGATGGGGTCCCATGCTTCTCTAGGAACCAGGACCCCAAGGTGTCTCCAAATGGAGGATACCCTGTCATGTGCTTTTAGCTCCTCCCCTGCAAGTCAGTTGAAAAATCCACAGCTCTGTCTTTAAGCAGAATATGCCACTGTGGATAGTTAGGCCTTTATGCATTAGGGTTGATGTCTTGTACCCCCCCATAACCCTCCTCCTATGACCTAGCCTCATCCAACATTGCCCTGTTTTATGTGTCTGGCTACCCTGACCTGTGCGGCCTGTGCCTGTACAACCCCCCACTCTGTCACCTGGCCTTCAGGCCCAGGGAGCTCTGGCTGGCCCCCAACCCCTTTAATGGCCTCAGAGTGCAGCAAGCCCACCCCTTGAACATTAAGTGGTAGATTTAAACTGGCAACAGTCTGTCGCAATTTGGACTGGTTGTCTGATCAGGTCCTGGGCTTTTCCAACAATGAGGGCTCCCACAGAAGCCCCTGGTTTAAGCTGGAAGCTAAAAGGTTGGCTTTAAGAGATACCTGGGAGTCTTGATTACAGGTAAACCTGGGACCTGTTTATGGGGATTGAATGTTGCCAGTTTAAATTTGTCACCTCAGATTCATGAAGGGTCATGGCGTGGATTTATTTCTCCCTGGAGGCTATGCAGGTGGCTGTTGACAGGCCCCAGCTCCAACCACCTGGAGGGCTCCTGGTGTCTCAGGCCAGCTGAAGGAAATGAACTGCACATGAGTGTGTTGCACAGTTTAGGGTAGCCAGGGACCTAAAACATAGCCATGGTCTTGAGAGGCTGGGTCACAAGAGAATCTCTTGAAGAAAAGACATATGTATATATGCAAACCTAACCTAATTCACTCCCTGAAGGCAGAGCTTGAATTAATGGCCTGCAATGGCGGGGCAGGTCTGGGAGTGCTGGCCATGGTATCATCTAATAAGAGGTTCCTTCAGTCTAAGGTTGCAGAAGTCCCAAACCTCTTAGACATCAAGCCCAAATGGGGACTGTTCCCAATCACCGGCTGCTGCTTCCAGGTGATTTTCATGGTGGGCCCACAACATAGCAGAAACTGTGCCATTATTTGGGAAAGGTCCAAGCTCCATGGGTCTAAAGGAACTGAATCCCTCAAGGAACCTGAAGGGGGTAAATTGCGAATACCCAGGCCACGCAGGTCAGGTAAGCTGGGAACCTGGAAATGGGCACGAACGGGAGAGGCTGTGGCACAGGAACAGGATCGTGGAGACCTAAGGCATCTGCTTCATTCCAAGCCCTAACCTACACAAACGTGCATATTCCCCCAGATGACATCACTGAAAGAAACCGGACTGCCTTGCCAGGGTGGGGCTGGGCAAACTAGATGAGGTACCCTTCAGTAAGAGACACCTGGGAGCCTTGATTGTTGGAGCGGCCCAGGATCCCATCAAGCAGCCAGTCAAATATGTACTGACTGTCACCAGTTTAAAGGTGTTGCCACAGAAGATTTTTGAGGGTGGGATCCCTTTGCCCTGGAGGTTATGTAGGTGGTTGGGAACTGGCCTGAGTTCCACAGGCCTGGAGGGCCACAGCTGCCCTCAGTGGGCTAATAGGCTGCATACTAAGCAAACACCAGCTATGCAGGTCAGGGGACCCAGGGACCTGGAACTGGATAACGTTGGGAGAGTTCCGATCTCAAGAGTGGGCTTTTGAGGATCCATGGCATCTGCCTAATTCTAAACCCTAACCTACACAAATGTGCGTATTCCCCCTTAAAGGCATCGCTGGAAGAAACAAGACTGACTTTCTAGAACAAATCCAGTAATCAAGACTCCCAGATGTCTCTTGTTGGAGGATACCCCATCAGTCAGCCCGTCTACACCTTGGCAAGGCAGTTCAGTTTCCTCCAGCTCTGTCTTCAGGGGGGAATACGCACATTCATGTAGGTTAGTGTTTGCAATTAGGCAGTTGCCTGGTACCCCCTACAGCCCATTCCTGTGACCCAGCCTCCTGACACTTGCCTTTTAACAGGTCCCTGGCTTCCCTGACCTGTGTGGCCTGTGCTTGTGCAGTTCCAGTCTTGGGCAGCCTAGAACCTTCAGGAATGTGTAGTACCGGTTGTCCCAAACTACCTACATGGCCTCCAGGGCAGAGGGAACCCTCCTCCTGAAAATTTTTCTGAGACAGCAGCATTAAACTGGCAAGTCTCCATTCGGTCTGGCTGCCTGATGAGGTCCCAGCTTTACCAGTGGAGGGGCCCAGAGAAGGCCACCCAAAAATTTCCACAGTGAGATATTAATGATTTTGAATTAAAGTTACTTTAAAAATGGCCAGTGACCTTCCTTTGTCGCCTGAAAGCAATGAATACATCTCCTGTGTGAAAGGTACCCTCCCTGTACCAGAAGGAGGAGAGAGATTCTTCTCATCAGAAAAAAGGTAATTCAGGGGCGCCTGGGTGGCACAGTCGGGTGGTGAAGTCGGTTAAGCGTCCGACTTCAGCCAGGTCACGATCTCGCGGTCCGGGAGTTCGAGCCCCGCGTCGGGCTCTGGGCTGATGGCTCGGAGCCTGGAGCCTGTTTCAAAATTCTGTGTCTCCCTCTCTCTCTGCCCCTCGCCCGTTCATGCTGTCTCTCTCTGTCCCAAAAATAAAAATAAATGTTGAAAAAAAAATTAAAAAAAAAAAAAAAAGAAAAAAGGTAATTCAGGGCTGAAAAACCCTCTATAAACAAACTGTGTCACTTTTACTAATTTATTACCTCAGCCCAAATCTTGTCTAGAGTTCTTTACTAATTGAAGCTCTTGAACATAAGTTTTGTTTGTCCTGTCCATTCCTCACAGATTTATATTTCTTTGTCTAAAACATGTAAAACCTACATGCCTGCGTCATTGATTTCTTAGGGCCTCTATGCACACATAATTTGACTTTTTTTTCTTTTTTTCTCATGTGAATCTTCTCATGTCAACTAAAGGTAGAGAAAAAATTTTCTTCCCCATCAGTTGGCGTAGGGGTGGGATAAATTTCCCAGACTGGATACTGTTTGCTTTGAGGCTGCTGCAGCTGAGAGATGCCAACACATCTGATCAACAGCTGGCAGAAGGTAAGAATCTTTACCACAATAGCTTTCTGGTTCTCTGCCTTCAGTGTCTGACAGAGCAAGAGTGGGGAGAGTCCTTTTTCTCTAAATTTAGATTAGCAGAAGAAAATATTTTTGTAACCAGTTCCTTGGACTTAGCAACTCTTGTAAATTTGATGGACTACTCTTGGTTGGAATAATTCAACTCCTCCTAGAGATGGAATAGCTTTTTTGCTTCATGAAAAAGAATTACTATAGGGAAAGAATGCAGGTATAGGTCCTTACAGGTATAGGTCCTGCTGTTTGAGCCAGCATCTGTTTAGACAAACTTTGCTGTGGGTCCTCTATGAAAAAAAAAAAAAAAATCCACAAGGCTTTTCCTTTTGTCTGTCTTTATATACTTGAGAGCTTGGCTTTGTGACTGGTGAGAATATTCCCTCTGGTCTCCATCATCCAGAGGATGCACTATCTGAGTGCACCTTGGTGGCCAAATAGGCTGTTTAAAGATACGCAGTTATAAGCAACATTCTTTTTCTGGCCATTCCAGCTCTCAGGGGAGTTTCTCATAAGGGGTCCCAGCCCATAAAACACATTTTTCATCTCAGCCTTTGTTGCTTGTTATGTTAGTGCTGGAATGTACCATTCCAGTAGTGCCTGTTCAGTGTCATGGACTAGCATGTCTGTGACTGGAGAGGTGTCATATTTTCACAGGAGACCAGAGAAACTATCTTGATGACACCAGTCTTACCTCCGGTACAATGAAGGCCTTTGTTTTCTTATACTATTTTCGGGCAAAAACTTTTCAATAATGAGGGCCAAGGGCACCTCTGTGTCCATAATCTCAGACTGGAAAGTTGCCTCAGGGTCTTTCCATTAACAAAAATGTTTATTGGTCTGGGTCATCATTAAGATTAAGAAGATCCTATTCAGGGGCGCCTGGGTGGCGCAGTCGGTTAAGCGTCCGACTTCAGCCAGGTCACGATCTCGCGGTCCGTGAGTTCGAGCCCGGCGTCAGGCTCTGGGCTGATGGCTCGGAGCCTGGAGCCTGTTTCCGATTCTGTGTCTCCCTCTCTCTCTGCCCCTCCCCTGTTCATGCTCTGTCTCTCTCTGTCCCAAAAATAAATAAAAACGTTGAAAAAAAAAATTAAAAAAAAAAAAAAAAAAAAAAAGAAGATCCTATTCATCAATGGCCAGATGATGGATCCTTTACAGAAAGAAAAAAAGCTTTATAGAATGGCTGGTCTTACGGACTCCTTTAATAAGTCTAATTTCTGATTTTTCATTTTAATATCTACATTCAATGTAAAGTTTCCTTCTCAAAATCTCTGGCCTCCAACTGCTTCTTCCTTCAGGATTTACAGAGAGCACTCTGGCCTAATCTTTAGGCCAAATTATACAGATTACTCATGTAAATCCTGAAAACCAGAAAGTAAATTTAGCAGAAGGTGGTCCTTGTAATTCCTTCTACTTTTTAGGGCTCTGCAATCAGGCTCTCCTGGCTTCAGGCATTCTCATGCATTGTCCTTTGCACATATATCCTAAACTCCCCACTAAAAAGAAATTCGTGTCCCCTGGACAGCAAATCTTTTAGAAGATGCTACCAAATTTAGAGAAAAATTAGAAAGATTCATGATGATTCACAGCACCCCATCACAGAGAAAACAGATGACGAAAATTTCTCCTATGCCCTCCTACAAATCATCAGCTAAAGGCCAATATTCAAAGCCAAGGCAGAACTGTGTATTCAAAATGCTGTACACAGACTTTACAAAGGCATAAATCTTTTCAATCTCCCTGACAGAAGTTAGAAAGGTGGGTTAGTCCCTTGATATTCAGATTGTAATTACAGTTCTTGCCTTGCAAATCCCTACAAAACCAGAACTGCAAATCTAGAAAAAAGGTCAAAACCCACCTATTTTACCAATCCCCAAAGTGACCTATTCCTCTCAAAATGCTTGTAGATATTATAAAAGATCAGGATATTGGAACAAAATTGAGCTGTCCTTAAAGCACTTACAAACTTAGATTTCTTCTCTGTCCCTTAAAGTTACAGATTTCGTTGTGTCTTTGAAGTGTAAAACAGCCCACAATCTCTTGAAAATGAAAAAGAAAAAAATGGAAGGAAAGAAGCCTTGTTAAAAATACAAAGTGCAATTAGTACTCTTGCCCAAACTATAGATCACAGCTTCTAGAAGATTACTTCCAGGGACAAATACCAGTCTTAAAAGACCTCTCCAAAAATAGCAAATGACTTGAATCATCTGAGGAAATTAATATTCCCCCTACGATTCAAAAACTGGTAAGTTTTATATTGTTTTAAAACCAAGCTCTGAGATGTATTTGTCTATATGTATATGTGTGTATGTCATTTAGAGGTAGGATATTTTTTTGTTCCTGGATGTTACTGCCAAAATCAATTTGTAAAATAGCTCTATTTAACAAGCATTTGTATAAATTTAGTATTCATAAACTCTCCAAAATAAGATACAAACTTAATCCAAATAAATTTCAGGTTCATATGACCTGGTAAATATTTGGCATTACAAATAATTTAAGGTTTTTAAGTTAATTAAAATAGACCTTTAGTGAAAACGTCTACTCTGCTCAGTTACTAAAAGTTAAATAATTTCATATTACATAGGCTGCAAAATTTTTCAACAACAAAATAGCTTGGGAGAATGGTTAATTTTGTCTGAAATCTCATGAAGTTTTTGTGGATGATCTAAGCATAACTGTTAAAAATAAGTAAATTGAATACCTGTCAAGTTAAAAAGCTTTTAGGTAAACTTTTCAATGGTTGCCCAATGTTTTTGATAACCTGAAACTAAAATTTTGTTACAGGATGAGTTAAGTTAAATTCATTGAATATCTAGACCATTTCCAAATAAGATAAAATTAAATATTAATTACTGAATATAGGTTTACTTAGTTTTGCCTTCCTTAATACAGAGAAACTAAAGATAAATTTGGATCGGTTACTAAATATTTTTGTGCTTCATTGAAAGATTGTATTATAAAGAAGCACATGTTTCTAGAAATGTATTCATAAATTTGCCAATCTAAAAAATGCCAGCGTAACAGATTCACACTACCTAGATTTTACTAGAAATTAAATTTCTAAGAGTTAAGAAGTCTAATATACATGAGTATATATAAAAAATAATAAGGGAAACATCTCTAGTAAAATGTGTGCTTTTGGTAGAAGAAGGTATGAGGAATGGAAATGCATTTTTGGTTGGAAAAAGAAAGTAATCTTGTCCTAACATGAGGCTGGTTATTTAAAAAGGAAAAACTTAGGACAAAAATCTGAATATAAAAGAGGAAAGTTATAAAAGGTTTGTGAAAAGGGAATCTTTAAAGGAATTGTAGATTAAGATTAAAATGAATTTCTTTAGGGGCGCCTGGGTGTCTCAGTCAGTTAAGCGTCCAACTTTGGTTCAGGTCATGATCTCAAGGTTCGTGGGTTTGAGCCCTGTGTTGGCTTTGTGCTGACAGCTCAGAGTCTGGAGCCTGCTTCACATTCTGTGTCTCTCCTTTTCTGTCTCCCTGCTCTTCCCCTAGTTGTGCTCGCTCACTCTCTAAAAAATAAACATTAAAAAAATTTTTTTAGTGATTTTACAGGCTCTGGTTTAAGATTCTGATGTAAGATCCTGAACTCACCTCCTCCGCAGACACACCAAATATACACCTATTTCTAGAGTAATTCCCTCTGAAGAACTGAGGGCTGAGAAGCTCCTGCACAATCAAAGACTGAGAGAAGGGCAGGAAAGATGGAGACACTGGAAGAAAGGAACTCTCACTTTGATGCTATAGATTGCAGCAAGGAGGAATAGAACCCAAGGAATTATGAACAGATCTGTTTGCCTGGGGCACAGAAAAAACAAAACAAAACAAAAAAAACCTGCAGTTCAAAAGATCAACTAGAATATAAAGGAACTAGCCCTAGAACCCTGCCCTGTGATGAAGGGTGTTCTGGAACTCTGTGGGTCCAACAGGCTGCTGAGCACCTTGGTTTACATTCCCCAGCCACCCTGATAACGCAGATGGAAGCAGCGTCCAGAGCCATAGCTGTCCTTCTATGTCCTCAGTGAACCCTGGGCCCCTACCACACACCAGCCCCAGGTCCCCTGGGTACTGACAGAAATCTGTGGTTTCAAGAGCAGCTAGAATATAGAAGATCCAGCCCTAGAACTCTGCCAGATGGAAAGAGAGTGGTTGGAACTCTGGGTCAGAGGGGCTGGCGAATACCACCATTTATGTTCCTTCTCCACCTTGGTAGAAAGGCTGGAAGCAGCATCCAGGTGTCTCGGCTGGCCTACCACCTCATGGGCCTGGAGCCCCTAGCCCACACCTGTCCCAGTCATCTCAGTAAAGTGTCCCCAGTGCAGTGCACACCAGCCTAGCCCTGGGCAGTGTTTACTACAGCTCCAGCCATGTCACCAAGGTGACAGAGAGGTGAAGCATGCCAGAACACTCCAGAACCATACCACTTTGGCTCCAGGTGACTTGTAGGGCACCCCTGGTGCAGAGCACTCTGGGACCTCCCAGCTTAGGCCTGCCTCTGCTTCCGCTGCCCCACCAGGGCACCCCTTTTGCTGAGCACCCCAGGACACCCCAGCTTGCACCCATTTCAACTTTATCCATCCTTCCAGGGCACCCTCTGCACAGAGAACCCTGGGACCACCAATCTCATGCCCACATCAGCTGTGGCCATCCCACCAGGACAGGCCCAGGATGGTATACCCCAGGACCCCCATACCAGCCACTGTTCCAGCCAACCAGCCAAAGTCACCAGGCACACATAATCTACATAGGGGTTGACCATACACAAGACCACTTTCTCAAGTTTAAGAGAAGTAGCTGTTCCATCTAATTCAAAGAAGCAAACACAGAAAGTCCAGCAAAATGAAGGGATAGAAGAATGTGCTCCAAATGAAAGAACAAGACAAAGCCTCAGAAATAAAACTAAATGAAATGGAGATAAGCAACATGCCTGAGAAGACATTTAAAGTCTCACTGGACTGGAGATTATAAAGATGCTTATATTATAAGCTTTGTATTATAAAGATTATAAAGCTGGAGATTATAAAGCTGGAGATTATAAAGAAGCTTATATTATAATATAAGATGCTATATTATAAGCTTATGTTATAAAGATGCTCACTGGACTGGAGAAAAGAATGGAAGAACTGAGTAAGAGCTTCAACAAAAAGATGGAAAACATAAAGGAACTAATCAGAGTTGAAGACCACGATAACTGAAATAAAAGTACTCTAGAGGGAATCAACAGTACATTAGCAGATGCAGAATAATGAACCAGTGATCTGAAGTCAGAGTAATGAAAACTCCTAAGCTGAACAGTAAAAAGGAAAAAAAAAAATTTTTTTTTTTAATGAGGATAAAGGATCTCTTGGACAACATCAAGTAAACAAACATGTGCATTATAGGGGTCCCGGACAGAGAAGAGAGAAAAAGAGGCAGAAAATGTATTTGAAGAAATAATAGCTGAGGGGCGCCTGGGTGGCGCAGTCGGTTAAGCGTCCGACTTCAGCCAGGTCACGATCTCGCGGTCCGTGAGTTCGAGCCCCGCGTCGGGCTCTGGGCTGATGGCTCAGAGCCTGGAGCCTGTTTCTGATTCTGTGTCTCCCTCTCTCTCTGCTCCTCCCCCGTTCATGCTCTGTCTGTCTCTGTCCCAAAAATAAATAAACGTTGAAAAAAAAAAATTAAAAAAAAAAAAAAAAAAAAAAAGAAATAATAGCTGAAAACTTCCCAAATTTGAAGAAGAAAACACATCCAGATTCAGGAAGAACAGAGTTCTAAACAAGATGAATTCAAGAGCCTCCACACCAACATACATAATAATTAAAATGTCAAAAGTTAGGCCATCTTGTGTCCCTGTGTGTACCTGATCTCAACTGGTCCACCCAAGACCCCTGAGTGCCAACCCTGGGTCCTATTTCCACTCCAGCAAGATGAAAGAAACTATCATGAACCAGGAGAAAGTCGCCAAACTGCAAGCAAAGTGTGCATTGGTGGAAAGGGAGCTGCTCACTGAAAGAAGAAGGTGGTTCATAGAATGGCTACAGCAGATGATACAAAAAGAAAACAACTTCAGTTTTCCTTAAAGAAGTTAGGGGTAAACAATATCTCTGGTATTGAAGAATTGAATGTGTTCACAAACCAAGGAGCAGTGATCTACTTTAACAACCCGAAGTTCAGGCAGCCCTGGCACTTTCACAATTACAGGCCACGCTGAGACAGAGCAGCTGACAGAAATGCTACCCAGTATCTTAAACCAACTTGGCGTGGACAGTCTAACTAGTCTAAGAAGACTGGCTGAAGTGCTGTGCAAACAACGTGTAGCTAGAAAAGGGCCACTTGCTACAGGAGAGGATGATGATGATGAAGTTCCAGATCTTATGGAGAATTTTGATGAATCTTCCAAGAATGAAGCAAACTGAATTGAGTCAACTTCTGAAGAAAATAAAACTTGGAATGACTGGGAGCTGCTATTTTGTATTATGACTGCTTTTTAAAATTTTGTTTATGGCTCTGATAAAATTAATATAGATAGCTAATATTTTTAAACCCAAGCCCCTTGGACATTGCAGCTCTGTTCGGTTTTGACTTACACACAATTCATTCTTTGCAGCTAATTAAGCTGAAGAAGCCTGGAAATAAAGTTTGAAACAAGGTTAATAAAGTTCTTTGCCCAATTAAAAAAAAGTCAAAGGTTAAAGATAAAGAATTTTATTTTTTTTTTTTTTATTTTTTTTTTTTTAATTTTTTTTTTAAAATTTTTTTTTTCAACGTTTATTTATTTTTGGGACAGAGAGAGACAGAGCATGAACAGGGAAGGGGCAGAGAGAGAGGGAGACACAGAATCAGAAACAGGCTCCAGGCTCCGAGCCATCAGCCCAGAGCCCGACGCGGGGCTCGAACTCCCGGACCGCGAGATCGTGACCTGGTTGAAGTCGGACGCTTAACCGACTGCGCCACCCAGGCGCCCCAAAGATAAAGAATTTTAAAAGCAGTGAGAAGCAAAAAGTTATGTTCAAGGGAAACCCTATAAGGCTGTCCAGCTGATTGTTTTCAGAAGAAACTTTGCAGGCCAGAAGGGGGTGGCATATATATTCAAAGAGCTGGAAGAAACAAATCTACAACCAAGAACACCCAGCGAAGTTACCATTCAGAAGTAGAGAGGTAGAGTTTCCCAGACAAGCAAAAGTTAAAGGAGTTCTTTAAGGAAAAAAGAAAAGGCCATAATTAGAAGAAAATTATGAGTAAAATTATGTAAAATATGACCACATATACAAAAAACATGGAAGGGTAGTAAAAATGTTCTTTTAGAATGTGTTCAAACTTAAGTGACCATCAATTTAATATAGACTGCTATAAAGTTAGAATGTTATATATAAATCTCACAGTAACCACAAACTCCAAACTTCTAATAGATACACAAAAAAATGAGAAAGAAAACCAAACAGGACACTACAGAAATTAATCACAAGGAAAGAGCAATAAAAGAAAGGAATACAGATCTACACACACACACACACACAAAAGAAGCCAGAAAACAACACGATAGCAGTAAGTACATATCTATCAATAATGACTTTAAATGTTAATAGTCTAAATGCTCAAATCAAAAGACATAGGGTGATGGAGGGGGGGGTAACAATCAAGTCTCACCTATCTGATGCCTACAAGAGACTCCATCAGACCTAAGACACCTACACAGTGAAAGTAAGAGGATGGAAAAAGATATTTCATGCAAATGAAAGGGAAAAAACCCAAAAAACCAAAGTAGCAATACTTATACCAGACAAAATACACTTTAAAACAAAGACTGAAACAAGAGACAAAGAAGGGCATTACATAATAAGTGATCAATCCAACAAGAAAATATAATAATTGTAAATATGCACTCAACATTGGAGTACCTAAATAGAGTAAATATTAAGAGACATAAAGGGAGAAATTGGTAGTAATACAAAATATTAGGGGACGTTATCATCCCAATTACATCAATGGATATACTGTCCAGGCAGAAATCAATGAGAAACAGTGTCTTTGAGTGACACATTAGACCAGATTGACTTTAAGAGATAGACAAAACATTTTATCCTAAAGCAGTAGAATACACATTCTTTTCCAGTGCACATGGAACATCCTCCAGGAGAGATCACATATTAGACCACAAAACAAATCTCAATACATTTAAGAAGACTGAAATTATATCACACATCTTTTCTGACCACAAGAGTATGAAACTTGAAATCAATCACAAGGAAAAAAAATGAAAAAAACACAAATATGTGGAAACAGTATGCTACTAAATGACCAAGGGGTCAATGAAAACATTAAAAGAGGAAATAAATACATGGAAATAAATGAAAATGAAAACAACAGTTCAAAATCTTTGGAACACTGCAAAAGCAATTTTAAGAGCAAAGTATACTTATAAAAGGATACAGTCCCACCTCAAGAAACAAGAAAAATCCCAAATAAACCATGTAACCTTATACCTAAAGGAACTAGAAAAAGAACAAACAAATCCTAAGGTTAGTAGAAGGAAGGAGATAATACAGATCAGAGCAAAATAAATGAAATAGACTAGAAAAACAATTTTTAAAAGATCAATGAAAACAGCTGATTCTTTGAAAAGATAGAATTGATAAACCTTTAGCCAGACTCATCAAAAAAAAGGTGAAAAAAATAAAATCAGAAATGAAGTAGTAGTAACCAACACCACAGAAATACAAAGGATTATAAGAGATTGCTATAAAAATTACATGCCAACAAATTGGACAACATAGAAGAACTGAATATTCCTGGAAACATACGAGCTTCTAAAATTGAATCAGAAAGAAACAAAAAATCTGAATAGATCAATTACTAGTAATGAAATTGAATCAGTAATTGAAAAACTATCACCAAAGTCCATTACCAGGTGGCTTCAAGTGAATTCTACCAAACACTTAAAGAAGATTTAATAACTATTCTTCTCAAAGTGTTCAAAAACACATAAAAGGAAAGAAAATCTTCCAAATTCATTCTATAAGACCAGCATTACCCTGATACCAAAACCAGACAAAGACACTACAAAAAAAGAAAACTACAGACCAATATCCCTGATGAACAGACACAAAAAATACTCAACAAAATATTAACAATACATTAAAAGGATCATTAAATACAAACATTTTTTCACAGAACTAGAATAATCCTAAAATTTGTATGAAGCCACAAAAAACCTTGAATAGCCAAAATAATATTGAAAAAGAAGAAAAAAATGGATATCACAATCCCAGATGTCAAGACCTCCTACAAAGCTGTAGTAGTCAAAACAGTATGTTACTGGCACAAAAACAGACACATATATCAATGAAACAGAACAGAGAGCCAAGAAATAAACCCACATTTATATGGTCAATTTATGACAAAGGAGATAAGAATATAAAATGGGGAAAAGACAGTCTCTTCAATAAATGGTGCTGGAAAAACAGGACAGCAACATGCAAAATAATTAAACTGGACTGCTTTCTTACACCATACCTAAAAATAAACTGAAAGTGAATTAAAGACCTAACTGTGAGACCTGAAACCATAAAATCCTAGAAATGAACACAGGCACTAATCTGTTTGACATCAGTCTTGGCAACATTTTTGTAGATATGTCTTCTCAGGTAAGGGAAACAAAAGCAAAACAAAAAAAACAAAAAAAAAAAAGAAAGAAAAGAAAAACAACAAATTATTGGGACTACACAAAAATGAAAAGCTTTTTCACAGTGAAAGAAACCATCAACAAATGAAAAGGCAATATACTAAATAGGAGAAGACATTTGCACGTTATATATCCAATAAAGGGTTAATATCAAAAATATATAAAGAATTCATACAACTCAACACTAAAAAAAATCTGATTTAAAAATGGGCAGAGGACCTGAATAGACATTTTTGCCAAAAAAGACATACAGATGGCCAACAGATACATGAAAAGATGCTAAACGTGTCTAATCATCAGTAAAATGCAAATCAAAACCACAATGAGATATCACCTTATACCTATCAGAATGGTAGAATCAAAAAGAAATGTTAGGATGTGGAGAAAAAGGAACTCTCATGCACTGTTGGTGGGAACAAAATTGGTGCAGCCACTGTGGGAACCAGTATGGAGATTCCTTAAAATATTAAAGATAAAAAGGCCATATGATCCAGTATTTACCCAAAGAAAATAAAAACACTAACTGGAAAAGATGTATGCACTCCTATATTTAATGCAGCATTTCTTACACTCGTCAAGATACGGAAGAAACCCAAGTGTCTGTTGGTAGATGCATGAATAAAGAACATGTAGTATATTATTACTCAGCCATAGAAAAAGAATGAAATCTTGCTATTTGTGACAACATGGATGGACCCAGAAGATGTTATACTAAGTGAAATAAGTCAGACATACAAATGCCATATGATTTCACTTATATGTGAAATGCAGAAAGAAAACACATGACTAAGTGAACAAAAAGCAGAAACGGAAGCATAAATGCAGCATACAAAATGATGGTTGCCAGAAAGGGCGGTGGGGAATGGGCAAAGAGAGGAAAGGGGAGCGGGAGACCCAGGCTTCCCGTTATGGAATAAATAAGTCATGGGGATAAAAGGCACAGCATAGGAAGTATAGTCAGTGGCATTGTAATAGCATTGTATGATGACAGATGGTGGCCACACGTGTGGGGAGCATAGCACGACATATAGAGTTGTCCAATCACTGTAGTATACCTGAAACGAGTGTAACACTATGTGTCAATTTAGAAAGTAAACTGGTACAAAACTAAAATTTGTGGGTTTTGTTGTTGTCTTGCTGTTAAAAGACCAAAGTGTTCTTAGATTACTGGTTTGATTTGAATAAGAAATTGTAAACAGAGATTTTTCTTTAACAGTGTCATCTACCTAGAAAGCAAATGTTCTATGCTTTATCTTTATCAAATGCTTGGTTACTTTTAAAAATCTGAGTCTATTTAATATGAAAAGAGCTAAGAATTTTTATAACAATTTAACTTTCTGTATTTACTTGTGAAGTCTTCGGTTCATAGTGATCTGTGATCCTATCAAATTTCCACACCTTTTGATATTTTTTGACAAACTTCTCAAAACTAAGTTCAACCGTGAAGTCTTCTGGGTGGCTCAGTCAGTTAAGCGTCCAAATTTGGCTCAGGTCATGATCTCCTGGTCGGTGGGTTCAAGCCCTGCATCAGGCTCCGTGAGGACAGCTCAGAGCCTGGAGCCTGCTTCGGATCCTTTGTCCCCCTCTCTCTCCCTGCCCCTCCCCTGCTCACACTCTTGCTCTCGTTTGCTCGCTCTCAAAAATAAACATTAAGAAAAAATTTAGATGAAGTCTTTTGACCACAAGCTATCATTGAAATTTTTCAGCAAGTCCCTGGAACGATTCACAATACTTACTCTCCTCATAAAAGAGAGATTAAATAAATTAGGTATGTGAAATCACATGGGAAGCAATGTCAAATGAGAGTTGCTAAACCTTCTTAAATTGTATTTGTGTAAATATGGGTTACTAAAATAAGTATTCTATAAATTGAATGAAACTCCTGGAAATCTGATATTATCCATGTTATCACTTATAATTCTAGTTACTATCTTGAAATGCTGTATATCGCAGAAATAACCAAATTTCCTTATTTGTTGCATTATAATGAACTTAAATCAGATCTTTGACCATTGCCATTTGTTGAGACTCTTTGTAATTTAGAGAATTCTTCTTTTATTTTGATAAAGAATTATTTTTACAAAAGTGCTTCATTTTGAAAGAGATTCAAAGGAAAGATTCTGAGAGGTACTATAGAATACAGGTCTCTAATAACTTTAAGAGCATACCATTGAATTGTGTAAGGATTTATAGAACTCTAATGAAGAAACTGACGGCTTCACACAACTGCTAACAAAAAAATCAAAATCAGTTACACAGTACTGAACAAACTGAGGAGGATAATTATACTTTTTTATGATGTTTTGCTTGAAATATTACTGGATCTTTCATCTTTTCCAAATATACAAAAACCTCTCCTCTTAAGTAACTATTACTTATACTAATTTGGTAATTATACCTTTGTAAGCAGGATTGAAACATTTATCTTTTTCTTCCTACCTGATCCCTCTAGAATCAGAAACTCCCAGGGAGTATTTTTATATTTTCAGGGCAATATATTTATTTTCATGTGTTCAATAAGAATCTAGTCTCTGTGACAGGACACAATTGGTAAGATTGGTTATGTTATCAAGGCTTTGACTTGAATGTCCTATTTGAGAGAGACATGCGTAGACTGAGATATGACCAGACAGCTTTAAGTCAGAATGACTTTCTGAAGCCATATAAAACTCCTTGGAAATACTGGCCTGATACCTTGCTTACAGGGATCCCAGCGGCTTTACCAGATGAATGAAGGTCACTTCCTAGCAGGTGTAGGATATTTTGAGAGAACTCAAGAAGACAGGAATTAACCCAAACATCAAGTACCACAGGTGGAGTATGATGGCAAGTAGTTGACTTGGCCTCTTCGTCTCAAGAGGCTTTTAAAACGTCAGTCTGGGATTCCTTATGAAAAGTTCCAGCCAAGCAGATTTTTAAAGTGCATATATGATAGATTGCTATTCTTGTTGCACTTGTATAAATAAGCAAGCTAGATTTATTGAAACTGGAGTTCATTTGCAAACAAATTAGTCTTCCTATTATTGGTAGAAATGAGAGTAATTATAGAGAGAAAAATTACATTTCAATTGAAACTATAATACATACTTTTGGATATCAGATTCTAATTCTGCTCACTATTATTAAGGTTTTGATTTCTACCTGTAAGCTAGACTTGATCCTGAATTATTCTAGTTTCTTCTAAAGTCTGGATACAACTCTTCAAATTAGTTTTTCCAATTTTCTCCTATCCTTTTGACTTGAAATCATTGAAAACTAAAACTTCCCTTTTTCTTGAAGCCTTCCAAACTGAATATGAATGACTTTATCTAAACTTTAGAGAAATAACCACAACAGCTTCATGTATGAATACTCTTCGTCTGGCAGCCACGTTGTGGCCACTAACAAAAATCACCAGACATTCAAACACCAAAAAAAAAAAAAAAAAAAAAATCTACCAGCATGCCATTGCCTGCCTTCACTCCCTATAAAAATACTTTGATCCCGACATCTGGAAATCATCTCAACTGGCTACCCTCATAATTTAGAAATTGACTTATAATGTGTTCCAATCTTTAACCAGTGTTTTGTTTTGTTTCCATTGAAATGACTCTTATTTAATCAGATTACGTATTACTGATTACTTGAACCACAGGCCTAACTTTGAGAAAACATCTGCACACTGCCTCCTGAAATGAGTTTAACTGAACTGACCTATTGTCAGGACAAAGAGACGGGTTCAACGAGAGGAACAGTCTACCAATTTTAGTATGCAAAACCTTAGATTTTAGTTTGCAAAACTTCCAGGGAAGTTTCAGAGGAGGAAACCATAGCTAAAGGCCAGCTGCCCACCATCCCCCCACAAATGTGCCCCTTTGACATACTGATTATTTTGATTTAAAGTTACTAAAAACTGGCTACTGTATGAAGAACACTCTGGCACTCCTTTATCTCCAAACAGCAGGAAATGTATCTCCCATGTGAGAGGCACTCTCCCCATACCAGATAAAAGAGACATCCTAACCATCAGAGCTAGGGAATTCAGAACCAAGAAGGCTGTGTCATCAAAATACTTTACTTCTTCAGCCCAAATCCTGTTTAGAATTCTTCACTAAGCTCCAAAATATAAATTTTGTTTGTCCTGTCAATTACAGATTTATGTTTCTTTGAATAAAACATAAGCATGACGTGGTCACGTTTTGGGTCTTAATTTCATCATCAGGCCTCTGTATACACATAAAACTTCAGAGGTTTTTTTCTCCTATTAATCTTTCTTAGATCAGTTAGAAGACTATTGAAGGGTAAAGAAAAAAATTTCCTCCCCAAAACCAATAATCAATGCTCCTAAGTATCTCTTAATGAAAGGTACCCTAACCAGCCTGCCTGGCGGTGCCCTGGCGAGACAGTTCATATTCCTCCAGATCTGCCTTTAGGAGGAATATGTACTCCTGACACTTACACTCTTCCAGCTCCCCAGCTATCATGGCCTGCACAGGCCATGCGTGCATAGTATGCATCTGTCAGCCAGCCTTGGGAATCCCAGGCCCCCCAGGCCTATGGAGAACCATCTGGTCCCCAACCACCTATATCCCCTCCTGGGCAGAGGAGGCATCGCCTTTAAACTGGTGACATTCAGTCTCTATTTGGACTGGCTTCCTGATGAATTCTGGAGTTCAGGAATGAAAGCTCCCAGGTGTCCCTTATTAGAGGCTACACCTGCCAGTCTGCCTGTCAGGACCCTGGCAAGGCAGTCCAGTTTCCTCCAGCTCTTCCCCAGACGGACTACACACACATTAGGGCTTGAAGTTAGGCAGATGACTTGTACCCCCAAAGGCCTGCTCCTGTGACCAGGCTTCTGCCAAAACTTTCTACAGTAGGTGCCTGGCTACCCTGACCTACATTGCCCACACATACCCTGTTTGCACCCCAACAGCAGGTTTCTACAATAAAACCTATTTAAAACACAGGTGTAAGCAACAGGAGGCCAATAATTAATATGCCTCACTCACTAGCTTTACCAAAATCACCTAAGAGGTGGTTTAGGGGTCGAATTTTTTAGATATTAATTTCTGAGGATCCCTGGAGAACTATTGAAGACAGTCCAGACAAAACTTAAAATTAAGGAAATTCCAGATATTGGCCTGATCACCCAACCCAGGGAGTTATATTCTATATTAAAAAGAGCAACTCAGGAAGACATCCCAGTACCCTTTTTAGGAACATTAAGTAACATAGATGCCAATAGGCAGAAAGAAAACGTGCCTGCACAAAAAGTGATCTCCAGAGTAGAAAGAAACCCAGATCCTTTTCCTCCTAAGGAAAAAGGCACCTCCTAATCCTAAAGGCACCAATCTACCTGAGGATGAGGATTATTTTAACCCTTTTGACCCCAGTAACTTTAAATAACTAGAAGCCAGGCCCATAAAGACAGACAAATCTACAACAAATGAGAAGATGGAACCAATCAGATGCACTGAAGAGCAAGCTTATACCAGAGAAGAAATGACAAAAGTTAGAATTCCAACAAATTTAAATGGACACAGAAACCCACTGGCTATTAGAGATTTTTGACCTGAAGAAAAAACATGGTCATTACAGGAGCAGAGATTGTACAACTTGGAGCTGTCACCACTGATGCTAAATTGAATCGACACCTTAGAGCATTTGGACAAAATAATACTATTTTTAAAAGATCTTGGGCAGCAGCAATCTGGAAATTAAGATGGCCTATACCTAATATATTATCCCTTAAAACATTTTTCATGGAAAACAGCAGGGGAAACTACTAATACAATAATGAAATTAGGACTATTAAATATGATTTAAGATAGAGGACAGACATCCTCACCGCTATATGTGGAAACAACAGAAAAATTTTAAAGGTCAGTCTAAAATCTGTGCCCCCACACAATAGAACGGCATCATTTACAGTATTTGCAGGTGCCAGAGACACAAGAGAACTAATTGGCTTGATAAGATCAGCTGAGGAACTGAGTCAAGATACAGGTTATGGCTTTAACACTCGTGTATATAGACAAAAAGGCCAACACCTAACATAAATAGACCAAATCAGAATAGAAAACATAGACCTAAATCTACAAGGCACTTTGGCAACCTAAACCATTTAGACTACCACCATTTAAAACAACTATAAAAATAGAAACCCATTAGAAACCTCAAAACTATATACAGTGGCAAAGAAATGGAAACAAACCTTTTAGAGTAAAATAAACTTATAGAAAATAAGCCCAAATATAGGCTTGCTAACTCATTGATTATACACACTAACTCCCATAGAAAACCTAATTTCATTAATAAGCAAATCACTGATAGCCAAAGAAGAGCAAACCCCATGAGTCTCCCAGAGAGACTCAGCAGTCTTGGTCTCTTGGCCCAAGCCAGAGACAATCTGACCTGTATGTTACATTGGCCGTAACAATAAAAACCCTTTTTGTAAATAAAAGTTCTATATATACTAGCATGTTGTTAGATACTGCATCTCAAGTAACAATGATACAGGGATATCCTACAAATTTAGCAAACTCTTTAAAAAGGGACTAGTTGAAGGATTAGGAGGAAAATTAACCCCCAGGACATGGGTACATAGATTCTTAAGAATTGATGACAGACCACCCATTAAGGCTAAATACCTTATAGATCCCAATTAAGAAAATGTTCTTGGAATGGAGGTAATAGGACATACAAAAAAAAAAAAAAAATCAAGGAAAACATCCAGTAACTCCTAAATAAACTATTGCACCTACTATTTCACCATATACTAATCCAATCTGGCCTGTTAAAAAGCCAGGTGGATCATATAGATTTACAGAAAATTTTAGGAATTTAAACCAACCCTCTCCCCAAATTGAGGGAGCACTCCTGAATATAGGTGCTAACATAAATATTATCAACACTGGATCTGGAACTGATTACTTAATGATAGACTTATCTGACATGTTCTTTGCTATTCCAACTGATGAGGAGAGCCAATTCATGACTGCATTCACATAGGAAGGCAGAAAATATTAGTTCACTAGGGTACCACAGTAGCCCAGTAATAGTCCCCAACCATCTAACACAAGACATCCAGGCCTTTCATGAAAAACACCACATATATACAGATTAGCATTTCCTATATTGAGGACATATTTATGGTGATAACTTGCAAGAATAGACTAGGGTCACAATAGAGTTAAATAAACTCCTTACACTCAGAGGATGGACAATTGACCCAAGTAATGGCCAAGCACCCCACACTACTATAAAATTTCTAGGCTTAAGTTGGTCCTCTGCAGGGAGAAAAATACCAAATCCAATTATAAATAAGACAGATTGCAAACCAACTCCTACCACAAAAGAAGCAGCTCAGAACCTGACAGAACTATTTGAATACCGGAAACAGCACGTACCGCATATAGGGATTAGATTAAGACACATTTGTGAAATAACGAGAGTAGGGAATTTAGATGGACAGACTGAAGAGGCAGCCTTATTTTAAAAATGCTGTCAAAACTTCTTAGCATACTGGCACAAACTAATGAGGACTCTAAATATAGAGTGCCTATACTCACAAGAGTTTACAGAATAGTCACTGTGGACTGAAACAATGCAGGACCTAAAATCTTACCCAACTTCATTTTGGACTAAGAGGTTTCCATGGTCCAAGAACATATACCAACCAACTGAAATGCTCACTCTCTAAGGCCACAAAATACAGAGCCACTACTCAGTCGGTGAGCTGTCTGACTTCAGCTTAGGTCATGATTTCATGGTCCATGGGTTTGAGCCCCACATCAGGTTTTGTGCTGACATCTCAGAGCCTGGAGCCTGCTTTGAATTCTGTGTCTCTCTCTCTGCCCCTTCCCACTCATACTCTGTCTCTCTCTGTATCTCAAAAATGAATAAATGTTAAAAATTTCTAATTTTTGTAATGTTTATTCACTTCTGAAAGAGAGAGAGATAGAGTGTAAGTGGGGAGGGGCAGACAGAGAGGGAGACACAGAATCAATGGCAGGCTCCAGGCTCCAAGCTGTCAGCACAGAGCGTGACACAGAGCTTGAACTCATGAACTGTGAGGCACCCAGGGGCACCCAGGTGCCCCCAAATTTTTTAAAAAATACATAGCCACTAATAGATAACACACCAGTTAAATTTCAACAGCCTATTCTGGAATGGATAAAGCGGACGCCTGACAAAGAGGGTTAAAATACTCTTGACCATCAACTGTTAATGTGGAAATGGTATATTTCTGAGCAGGAAATTTATGGATGAAGGGTCAACCCTTGGTGTGAACTGAGGAAATTTCAGCAAAGCCAATAATGGTGCCATAATTTTCAAGGGGTGAGCCTATCCAAGATCAAGCAATTGGGCAATGGAGAGCACCCTGGTCTATGGAACTCAACAATGCATGATTTATAAATGGATCACCTTCATGACACCATCTGAATTATGTGGGCAGCCTGTGGCCTTCAGGACTAATGATGGTCTAACCTGACACAATCAGGCTCAGGAGAATCAACACAATATATTCAACAAACAGTCATAAAATAGGTGATTGAATAATCTGATAATGAAAATCAGAATGAGGTATATCTTTCCTCAGACTCATGGGCAGTAGCTAATGGAACAGCTCTTTGGTCAGGAACATGTTGGGGAAATGACAGGAAAATGGGAAATAAGAACATATGGGGTAAGGACATATGGCAGAACATAGCACTGGCTGACATCTCCTTATTTTCCACACATGTCTCTGCACATCACAAGGACAATGCTGAAGTACCCAAATTTAATAACCAAGCAGACAAACTCACTTGGACAGCTAAAGAGGCAAAGATTCCAAAAATCTAAAAGGAGAATGATTAGGGGCGCCTGGGTGGCGCAGTCGGTTAAGCGTCCGACTTCGGCTCGGGTCACGATCTCGCGGTCCGTGAGTTCGAGCCCCGCATCGGGCTCTGGGCTGATGGCTCAGAGCCTGGAGCCTGTTTCCGATTCTTTGTCTCCCTCTCTCTCTGCCCCTCCCCCGTTCATGCTCTGTCTCTCTCTGTCCCAAAAATAAATAAACGTTGGGGAAAAAAAAAAATCAAAAAAAAAAATAAATAAATAAAATAAAATAAAATAAAATAAAATAAAATAAAATAAAAGGAGAATGATTCATTGCTAAGGAAGAAACCAACTCAAAGCATAACCACACATATACAAGAAGGGCAATGCAACATATAACTGAACATTACCAGTTGATAGGATCATTGCATGGGCAGACCGCCAACCAGGTCATGCTGCACACACAGCTGTAGAACATGGTTAGAGAAAGACACATGTATATACCCACCAAAAAAACTCCAAATTCAAATTAAATGTGAGGACTGCAAAGTATAAAGCTTGTAGGTTATGAAGGGTCCAGATAAAGTCAAAGCTGACAGACGCTCCCAAATTATACAAATTGATTATACAGGACACTTGCCTATATCCGAGTATAACTATATGCATGCCCCACTGTAGGGACATGGGCAAGAATAGGAGAACCCTATCCTTGCAGGAAAAAAATGATTTTAAAAGATCCACTCTTGGAGTATTAGAAACCTAGATGCTAGCTAGGTTAGCAACCATCGTAAAATCAGATCAGGGCATAGACTTCACAGGAAAGCAGAGACAAGAATGTGCTAAGGAACAAGGAAGAATATGGAACTTCTACTTACCCTATAACCCAACTGCCTCTGGAAATGTAAAATGGCTTGCTCAAGCTAAGGCTTAGGTTGCTTACTAACAATCTAAATATGAAAGCTTGGGCTAAAACTATCAGGAAGCTGTAAGATATCTAAACCATAACTATAGAAAGGATGGAAAACCTCCTATTGAATTGGTGTTGCAGACATCCGCAAAGACAAGCATTAGCACTGTCAATCTAGAATTTATTTATTTATTTTTTTTTTTTATTTATTTTTGGGACAGAGAGAGAGACAGAGCATGAACGGGGGAGGGTCAGAGAGAGAGGGAGACACAGAATCGGAAACAGGCTCCGAGCCATCAGCCCAGAGCCTGACGCCGGGCTCGAACTCACGGACCGCGAGATCGTGACCTGGCTGAAGTCGGACGCTTAACCGACTGCGCCACCCAGGCGCCCCTAGAATTTAAATTAAAAGGAAAAGTGATTATATATATATAATATATATATAAAATATTTAAATATATATTTATATTAAATATATATTAATAATTATTAAATTATTAAATAATATATATAATATATTTAATATATATTATTTATGTATATAAATAAAATCTGTATAAAATAAAATCTATGTATATAAATAAAATATGTATATATACATATATTTATGTATATAAATAAAATAAAATAGCACCTGACACTAATAAAACCTACTGGGTGACTGAAGGAAAATGCATATTACCTCAAATTAAAGAAAATACCATCATGCCTCTAGAAAAATTTCAGACGTGAAAAACACCATCTTTTATTGTATCAACACCAGATGCCAAATGTTTAGCAATAATAGCCGTTATAACTATAGATTTCCTTGAATGGCAAGAACAATATGAAAGAATTAAAAATGTATAGGACACTATCTTTATTTTGCAGACATGAATCCAGGATGCATCTTTAATCCTATCAAAATTATTAAGTAGGTTAGTGCAGCATGCTACCTCTGACCATAATGCTTTGCCTATTGCTTACTATTGGATACAACTCTCATTGCAGCTATGGATACTCCTTCAACAGCTCCAGTAATAGCAGTTGCACAAAGTTAGTTCCAGGTTAGATTGCTGCTTTCTGGTCCGATACAATGGCATTGCCTGTGACATCCTCTACTCCCTGCATGGATCACCATTCTGGTCACCTTCTTGCAAGTGAGGACTCATAAGTATCACCAACATCACCAGCATCACTAACCCCAATCTTTCCACCCCACTCTCTCCTATCAGCATCATCTAATCCCTGGGAAATCTTCAATCAGTGGAGAAACCAAATAGTTAGAGAAGCTGAAGAAGTAGAAACCTCCACTTCAATCTCCACAAGAGTCAAGGAGGATCCTGAACAATACCCTCGTTAGACACTGACTTAGAGGATAAAGATTGGGCTGAACTACTAACTGGCTGTTGGTATTGTAACATCGCATATCGTATCATATCTTACTGAGTTGAATGAAACATTGGATATGTAGTAGAGACTGTTGAAATAACTCCAACTTAATTCCTGATTTACTTTGTGATTTAGTATTTCATAAAAGAGGAGATACTGACTACACAGAATGGGCAATTATATCTTTGAATATAAATAGGACAAAATAGATGATTTACTATAATCCCAATTTACACTATTTAATTAATATTGACCTATTGGAAAATGAATAGATCCACGGACTCTACGTTAAGACTTTAAAAGAGCATGGACACATTGTAAGGTATATAGAGGACACATAGGAAACTTAGCACATAACACTTATTATCCTTCATGGTATATGCAAGGCTTCTATCTTACACCACAGATTTATACCCCAAGTATATGGAAACCTAGGTTCATAATAAAATCAAAAATAAACTATTGGGACTACACCAAAATAAAAAGCTTTTGTGAAGGACACCATCAACAAAATGAAAGCCATCAACTGAATGGGAGAAAGTATTTGCAAATTATATATCCAACAGCAGGTTAATATCAAAAATATATAAAGAACTTATATAAGTCAACACCAAGAGAAAAACCCAATGAGATTAAAAATGGGTAGAAGATATGAAGACAGTTCTCTGAAGAAGACGTACAGGTGGTCAACAGACACATGAAAAGTTGCTCAACATCACTTATCATCAGGGAAATGCAAATCAAAACTACAATGAGATACCACCTCACACCTGTCAGAATGACTAAAATGAAAAACACAAGAAACGAGTGTTGACAAGGATGTGGAGAAAAAGGAACCCTCATGCACTATTGGTGGGAATGCAAACTGGTGAAGCCACTGTGGAAAACAGCATGGAGGTTCCTCAAAAAGTTAAAAATAGAATTATCATAGTAATTCCATTACTGGGTATTTACCCAAAGAATATGAAAACACTAATTCTAAAAGATACATGCACCACGTTTACTGCAGCATCATATACATTAGCCAAATTATGGAAGCAACCCAAGTGTCCATCAATGGATGAATGAATAAAGAAGGTGTGGACTTCTTTATGGACTATTATTCAATGGACTATTACTCAGCCATTAAGAAGAATGAACTCTTGCCATTTGTGACAATATGGATGGATCTAGAGAGTATAATGCTAAGTGAAATAAATCAGAGAAAGACAAATGTCATGTGATTTCACTCATATGTGGAATTTAAGAAACAAAACAGAGAAGAAAGGAGACAAACCAAAACCAGACCCTTAACTATGGAGACGGGAGGTGGGTGGGAGGATGGGTGAAACAGGTAAAGAAGATTAAGAGGGCATTTATGATGAGCACTAAGTAATGTATAGAACTGTTGTACACCTGAAACACTAAATTGTACACCTGAAACACTGTTATGTGTCTGACATAGCACAATCCAACCAGAAATAGCTGGACTTCTGGGCAACTAATGGCAAATCCTAACGGCTGTGATTTCTGGGCAACTGTGAAATTAGACTCTTGGCACTTAAAGGAGGGAACATGACATTAGATTACGACACTTTTACAGATCCCCAATATCAAAAGGGAGATTGGAGCCTAGAGAACATACAAAGCCCCCTTATGATAGAAGGAAAACACATTCCTAGGGATATTTGTTGGAATGAAACAAAAATACCTTTATTATTACTAGACTTTGGCTATACCTAGGGTACAAGTACCTGTGGCTATGGCCTTGACACTTCCTCTACCAGTTATATATAATATGGGAAACTGGACCAGGATAATACACTCTAAGGCAAACCTCACCCTAACTTACTGGAGTCAAGGGGGAAATAAGGAACATGAAACATGCTGAGATGTGTAAAATGAGAACAGGTAATGAATGTAAAAACAGAAGGAAAAAGATGTAACTATAGTCAATAGAAGATAAGAGAACTAGGGGTGCCTGGGTGGCTCAGTTGGCTAAGTGTCCGACTTCGGCCCAGGGCATGATCTCACGTGGGTTGGTGGGTTCAAGCCCTGCATCAGACTCTGTGCTGATAGCTTGGAGCCTGGAGCCTGCTTTGGATTCTGTGTCTCCCTCTCTCTCTCTGCCCCTGCCCCACTGACTCACACACACACACACACACACACACACACACACACACACACTCTCTCTCTCTCTCTCTCTCTTTCTCCCTCTCTCTCAAAAATAAACATTAAATTTTTTTAAAAAGAAGAGAACTACTAAAATAACCAGGGAAATATTTCACACTAAATTACTAAGTAGACTACTAAAAGTAAACTAATAAATGCAAATCATACATTAGAAAACTTAAGACAAATATGGCACATTTGGAAGATGAGACTACTAAAGTCAAAATAACTTTGCAGGAATTGAAAAGAACAAAAATGTGCATCCCTAAAATAATGACAGGCTTGAATTCTGATGTTATAGCAATTGACAGTACTATGCAAGCTTGTGCCCCCTGGAGCTTTATAAAAATAATCTCTACTCGGAAATGTGCTTGTCAAGGAAGTTGAGTGGTTTAAGAAAGTTTTTTTACTCATTTGGCAGTTGGATATGGTACCATGGTAGAGAGTTCTTTACGTTTCTATTGATAATATTAGGAATATGGTTGCTTAAACTGGTCATTAAACTATGGTGTACAAGAATGTGCATTGAGTAAAAATAACCCCAAAAGATGAATGAGTGTGATTAAGTTCATATGTGAATCACAGAGTGGACTGATATTTTTGTGAGCTTAGATTTGTACTGGGCATTAGGCCCTTAGTATTAATTAGCGTGGAAGTGATTTGAAATCACCGGGTAGAGGTTGTGTATTGGCTTGATACTATTTCAAATCCACTTGTTTATGACAAAGACCAAGAAAAAGTTGGTTAGAAAGTTGTTTTGATATAAGAATGAAGTAAGTGGTGTCAAGATGTTAGTTCATCTGTCCTCACCCATAAGAACTCAAGAGCTCAGCTCATGAGGGGCCTTGCTGGAGGCTTATTAATAAAAATGTATGAAGAAGGAACTGTGGCAAGGGGCCATGAGACTGCAAATACAGAGCATTTCTGAGGATGAGAAGAGAGTGCTCGGTCTGCACAAAGCTACGCTTTTCTGATGTAAAATAGCTCTCTGAGGACCGTGGGGCAATTAGCTCCTGCCTGGTAAAGACAACACTTCTACCTGCGGTGGCCAGAGCTGTGCAGTCACCCCTCGAGGATGATCATCTTGCCCATCAATACCAGGACTGTCACTGCTAGCAACGTGCTCTAGCGACATGAGACTTGCACTTTTGCACTGGCAGCTGGACATCAGCTCTCAGTTGGCTAAGCCATAATCCCAAGTAGCAACTCATATAAATATACACATCAACTAAATTTACACCATTCCTTTCATCTCCCCTTGCCTGGAGCGATCGTGTGATTAACAATGTTTTGGGGTATGTCATTTCTTTAATTACTAATTAACAGAAATTGTTCTGTGTCCTGTTGGCTTGCAAAATTCGCACAGTGAACCAGCCCAACTACATTGCTGGCAAAGACAAAATCATGGGGTGCCTGAGTGTCCCAGTTGGTGCAGCATGCAACTCTTGATCTCAGGGCTGTGGGTTCGAGCCCCACGTTGGGTATACAGATCACTTAAAAACTTTCTAAATCTTAAAAAAAAAAAGAAAAAGACAAAAGCAGTCCCTCAGCATTATTTGCCTCCCCAAACAAAACAGCCTACAGGGTGACTATGTGCATTTGCTTAGACTAGGGTTTGGAATCAGCAGATGCCAGGTACTAACAATAACCTGTCCCTGGGACCTGGTCTTGCCTGCCGTTGCCCTATTGCAAGTCTTTGGCTACCCAGATCTGTACACCCATATGAGCCGTCCTCACTCTGTCAGCCACCTTGGCCAGCTGGGACCCTCCAGGCCTGTGGAGTTAAAGCCTATCTTCAACCAAACGCATTGCATCAAAGGTAGAGAGAGCCCACTCTGAGGGAACCACTAAAATAAGGGATAGTCAGTTCCCATATTTACTTACTGTCTGCTGAGGTCCCAGGCTTCTGCAGCAATCAAGACTCCCACATGTTTCTTATTAGCATACACCTCAGCCAGCTTCTGGACCCAGCCATAGTAAGGCAATACGGAGTCTTCCAGATCTGCCTTAGGGGGAACATGGGCATTTATATGTGGCACTTATATAGGTTAGGGTTTATAGTTAGTCAGATGCCTGGTACCCCAATAGGCCCCCCCATGACCTGGCTGCAGTAGACACTGACCTGTTCCCTGTCCCTGATACCCTTGCCCTGTGCCCCCCACGTATGCACAGCCCATACCTAGTCAGCCAGTCTTTGGTTGAGGGGGTCCTTCAGGTCTGCAGAGCTCAGGTTTTTCCCAACCACATGCTTACCTCCTGGGATAGAGAGAGCTCACCCCAAAAATCTTTCTGAAGCTAAAACTTTTAACTGATGACGGTCAGTCCCCATTTGGACCTGCTGCTTGATTGGGTCCAGACTTCCCCAGCAATGGAGGCACCCAGGTGTCTATCACCGGATACCCCGGCCGAACCTGCTGGTCCCACCCTGGAAAGGCAGCCCAGACTCCTCCAGCTCTACCCTCAGGTGAGTATGTTCATTAGTGTAGGTTAGGATTTGGAATGAGTCTGATGCCATGGACTCCAACAATCTGCTCTTAAAACCTGGATTCTCCTGGCTTTGCCCAGTTCCAGGATGCTGGGTACCCTGAAGTATGCAGCCTGTGCATGAGCACCCCATCAGCTGTCCTTGGCCTGCCTGGTACTCCAGTCCTATGGAGCTCAGACAGGTCTCCAACTGCATAGCCTCCAGTGTGAAGGCTGCCCAACCCCCCACCCCCGATTGTTCTGAGGTGGCAGTTTTAAACTGGTGACACTTAGTCCCCATATTGACTTGCTGCCTGAGTGGTCCCAGGCTTCTCTAGGAACCAGAACTTCCAGGTTTCTACAAATGGAGGGATGGCCTGTCCTGCCAGGCACCCTCTATCTGGAAGAGCCATTGAAACACTCCAGCACTGCCTTCAGAGAGAATATTCCACAATAGGTAGGTGGGCCATGCACATTAGGACTTTGTACTGTATCCCCAATAGCATCCTCCTGTGACATCATCTTATTCCAGGTCACTGGATACCCTGATCTACATGGTCCACACATGTGCCGTCCACAACCTGCCACCCAGCATGGGCGAAGGAGGTGTTCCGTTCCTATGAAGCTCCAGCCAAACACCCACCACCTTGAGCCCACACCCCGCTCCTAAAAATCTGATACTCCAACCTAAGCTGGCAACTCTCAGTCCCCATTTAGACCAGCTGCCTAATGGTGTCCCGGGCTTCTCCAAACATCTGGGCACCCAGGTGTCTCTTACTGAGGGTGCACCAGCCATCCCACTTACCCCTGCCCTGGCAAGGCAGTACAGATTCTTCCAGCTCTGCCTTCAGGGAAAATACATGCCTTTGTGGAGGTTAAGCCCTGGAATTAGGCATATAACAGCCACTCCCAGTAGCTCCCTCCTGTGACCTGACCTTGCCCCTAATTGCCCTGTTTAAGGTCCCTGTCAACTTTGACCTACACGGCTCACAAATGTATAATCCTTACCCTGACGCCTGGCTTTGGTGCTACAGGACCAAAAGCTCTGGACACCAACCACCTGTATGGCCTCAGCGGGGGAGTGTCCGCACTTTCATACATCTTTCTGTGGCATCAGCTTTAATGTGAGCATAGCTGTCCCCATTTGTACTGGCTGCCTGATGAGGCCCCAGGGATCTCCAGGAATAGGGGTTCCAGGTGTCTCTTTTTAAAAGATATACTGGCAAGCCTTCCTGGCCCCTCACTGGCAAGGCAATCCAGATTCCTTCACCTCTGCCTCCAGGGGAATACGTACATTTATGTAAGTTAATCTTTATAATTAGGCAGATGCCAGGTGTCCCCAAAAGACTGCTCTTGTGACCCGGACTCTCCTGACACGCCTGTTCCAGGTGCCTGGCTACCCTGACCAACTCGTCCCATGGATGGGTAATACTTCAAAAGCTGTCCAAAGTATGGTCCCCCAAGTCTGTGGATCTATAGCCCACTCCCAACCACCTACATAGCCTCAAGGGTGGAGGGAGCCACCCCCCCCAAATTATTCTGAAGCAGCCACCTCAATGGGCCATAGACAGTCCCCATGTAAACTTACTGTCTGCTATTGTCTCAGGCTTTAGCAGCCATCAAGTTTCCCAGATGTCTCTTATTGGAAGATACGCAGGCCAGCCTTCCTGATCCAGCCCCGGAAAGGCAGTTCAGATGACTCCAGTTCTGCCTTCAGTGAAAATATGCTCATTTGTGTAGGTTAGGGTTTGAAATTAGGCAGATGCCTTGTAACCCAAAGGTCCGCCTCCTGTGACCCACTGGCATTGCCAAGTGCAGGGACAGCTGGCTAATCTTGACTTGCAAAGCCTGTGCGTGCATACTTCATACCCATCGGAGGGCTTCCGACTATAGAGAGATCTCTAGGTCTATGGAACTCTTCCTGGAATCCAACCACCTCAATGGCCTCAGAGTGGAAGGAGCTTACCCTTCGAAAACTTTTGAGGTGGCAGCTTTAACGTGGTGACAGTCTGTCCCCACTGGCTGCATGATGGGATGTCAGCCATCTCCAGCAATTAAGACTCCTCGTGTCTCTTATTAGAGGAGACATCCCTCCCAGCCCTGCCCAGGCAAGGCAGTCCAGATTCCTCCAGCCCTGTCTCCAGGGAGAATATGCTTGTTTCTGTGGGTTAAGCCTAGGTATTAGATGCCAGGATACCCCCATAGCCCCCTGCTGTGACCTGGCCCTACCCACTTCAGGTCCCTGGACACTGACCTTTGCAGCCTGCATGTGCGTGCGTAGTCCAAATGCTGTCAGCCAGTCCCAGTCCTTGTCTGTCAGGGCCTTGTGGAGCTCAAACAGGTCCCCAAACCCCTCCTAGCCTCCAACGTAGAGAGAGCCTACTACCTGAAAATCTTTCTGAGGCTTTCAGCTTAAACTGATGATAGTCCCTATTTGGTCTAACTACTGATTAGGGCCTCAGGCTTCTCCATTAATGAATGTTCCCAGGTGTCTGTGCTGGAGGGAACTCCGGCCATCTGACCCAAGCTTGCCCAAGCAAGATTCCTCCAACCCTGCCTTCAGTGGGAAGGGAAGTGAAAACTGACATACACCAGGCCCCTCCAAGAGCACCTTCCTGCGACCTGGCCTTGCCCAACTCACCCTGTTCCAGGTCCCTTGTTACCCTAACCTGTGAAGCCCGCATCAGCACCCTATTAGCCACCCTTAGCTGTTGGGGCCCTCATGGCTGTGGAACTTAAGCTGGTCCCCAAATACCTGTAGCCTACAAGATAGAGCTCACTCACCCCCTAAAAATACTTGAGGCTCTATCTTAAACTGTCAGCCCCTTCTTGGTCTGGCTGCCTAATGGGATCCTGGGATTCCCCAGTAATCAAGGCTCCCAGGTGTGTCTTATGAGAGAGCCCCTGGCCATCCCAGCCAGCCTGCCCTGATAAAGCATTCCAGCTTTCTCTAGACCTGCCTTCAGGGAAAATACCAGCCTTTGAATAGGTTAAGGCCTGGAATTAGGCAAATGCCAGGTACTTCCAGTGGTCTGCTCTTGTGACCTGGCTTCACAGGACCCTTGCTCTGTACAAATCCCTGGCTACCCTGATCTGACCGGCGCTTGCATACCAAGTACACACACTCCATTTGCGGCTGGGGCCCTCGAGACCGGTAGAGTTAGGGTCCTTGCTCAACAATCTAGCCTCAAGGGTGGAGAGAGCCAACCGCCCCAAAATCGCTCTGAGACGTCCGGTGAACTGGGCAACAATTAGCCCCCATGTAAGACCTAATGCCTGCTGAGGTCCTGGGCTTCTTGCAGCCCAGGGGAAAAAAGAGAGAGCGTGGGAAACAAAGAAACAGACTCTTCACTATAGAGAACAAACTGAAGGTTACCAGAGCGGAGGTGGTGGGGAGGATGGTTGAAATAGGTTGACGGGGGCCAAGGAGTGCACTTGTTGTGATGAGCACCACGTGTTGTATGGAAGTGTTGAATCGTTATATAGTACACCTGAAACTAATATCACGTTGCATGTGAACTGGAATTTAAACAAAAAATATTTTGAAATCCTTACAGAAAAAAAAAATCATCTCTTGAAAAAGATTATTGCCTTTCTTAGTGTCTTTGCTCTTGTAACCAGCTTGGGTTGCTCATAAATATGGACTATGATCAATATTAAAAAGTAGCACAGGTGTTCCACAGTTAATTGTATAAATATAATCAACACTCACCAAAATCTTAGAAATTGACATCGTGAATCTATTAATACTAACTGTGCTATGAACAAAATTAAGAGTGAGCCCTTTAGTAATTTGATTACTTTTTAATGTATGTGATTCCAAAGAAAAAAAGCATTAAATAGCCAATCCTTTTACATGTGAAAGTAAGATTTTCCAAAGGAAATTGTTTTAGGAGATTGAATGCATTTTTTTTATATTATCACAGTTGTTTTAAATTCAGTTAATGTAAAATTAAATGTCCAAAGGAAATATTTAAAATATTATTATGATTTATATAAAGCTTTTGGTTTGGAATAATTTTAGATTTATGGAAAAGCCACAAAGATGATGAAGATAAAGTCTTTGTTAATTCGAAAGTAAATGAAGGAATTATGATTAGATTTACTACATAAACATCAAAAAAACAACTTTTGTGGGGCGCCTGGGTGGCGCAGTCGGTTAAGCGTCCGACCTTCAGCCAGGTCACGATCTCGCGGTCCGTGAGTTCAAGCCCCGCGTCGGGCTCTGGGCTGATGGCTCAGAGCCTGGAGCCTGTTTCCGATTCTGTGTCTCCCTCTCTCTCTGCCCCTCCCCCGTTCATGCTCTGTCTCTCTCTGTCCCAAAAATAAATAAACGTTGAAAAAAAAAAAAAAAACCTTTTGTAAAATAAGTGTATTTGCAACAAATTTTTAGTTTCTCTGTGGTGGTTAGATGAGACTTAAATGTATTAAGTAGGAAATACATGGCTGTCATTTACATAGGTTTTTAAAGTAGGTTATGATTACACAGTGATTCATGTGTTAATTCTTAAAAGTTAAGAATGCAACTAGATTTGATGCAATGCAAAGTTACAAGATATCACCTTAAAATGTTTTTATCTTAATTATGTATATATTTTTATTTTAAAGTTGTATTTTGGAGAAATTTAAAATGTTCAGTCAACTGATTTTAACTAAGTATTGTTTGAAATGAACATAAAAATCATAGTTTAAATTTTTTTTAATTTTTTTTTTAACATTTATTTTTGAGAGACAGAGAGAGACAGAGCGTGAGCTGGGGAGGAGCAGAGAGAGAGGGAGACACAGAATCTGAAGCAGGCTCCAGGCTGTGAGCTGTCAGCACAGAGCCTGATGCCGAGCTCGAACTCACAGAGCAGACTGCGAGATCATGACCTAAGCCAAAGTTAGATGTTTAACCGACTGAGCCACCCAGGCAGCCCTAAAAATCATAGTTTAGACTCTTATTGTTGAATGTTTCCAAAGCCGCCTATTACAACAAAATCATGAAAATGTTTTTCGATCTGAAGATCATCACCCAAGAGGTCTTTATGGTTCTCAAAGTGTATTGTCTTACTTTCTACATATCTTTATTTTAAAATAGCATATCTTATGGTTCAAAGGTAATATATGTTAAAGATAGAAAAATTGGAGAATAAATCTTCTAAATTGGAGAATTTAGAGATAATCTGAATTTAATTATAGTTATTATAAATAGTTATACTTCCTGCCAACCTTTGTTCTATAAACATTTATTCAGTGTTCAAAGCATAGTGTGCGTGTGTGTGTGCGTGCATCTATACTTGTTATTGGACTTTTAAAATCTCTGTTAATGTCATGTTATAATAGTTATGTACCTAATTAGATTCAAATTCCTCTTTATGATTTGTTTGAATTATTACATTTGCTAGAGAGACATCTTGTAGGAGACATGCATTTCATCATTTTTTGGCATATATATCCATTTATCGATAAGCAAAAGTAAATGATAACTACTTACATCTTATTACTAACATAGATATGATATAGGCTTCTATAGGTTTGTGAAGTAATATTATTTTGAAGATGGGTGCATTTTTCCCCATTGCCTCTGAAATGGAGAACCTCAGGCATTCTCAAGAGTTGTGGAGAAATCTTTGAGAAAGTTAGGAGAAAGATGGATAGAAGCAGGCACTGAAGTGATCTCATCTAACTTCTTGCCACATATATTTCATGAATAGGACACAGCATTTTGGTTCACCAAATTATAATGTAGTGCTTTTAAGAAATGATTCACTTGACTCTCAGATTATAGCAACCACATATTATTTAACACAAATTCTGATTTATGAATAAAAATTGGTTAAGCAATAGTTGAAACAATAACTGAGAAGAACTGGATTCATAATGAAAAATTCAGAATAAATGTACATATTTTAATTTTAGGACTGCATTTTAGCCATTGTTTTTTAAATTTTTTTTTTCAACGTTTATTTATTTTTGGGACAGAGAGAGACAGAGCATGAACAGGGGAGGGGCAGAGAGAGAGAGGGAGACACAGAATCGGAAACAGGCTCCAGGCTCTGAGCCATCAGCCCAGAGCCCGACGCGGGGCTCGAACTCACGGACCGCGAGATCGTGACCTGGCTGAAGTCGGACGCTTAACCGACCGCGCCACCCAGGCGCCCCTTAGCCATTGTTTTTTACACAAGTGGGATATTCCAGTTTCCCTTCCTGACAGGTTATTCGAAATGTGTGATGTGGTGTCTTTTTATGATATCCACTTTTACATACAAATTCAATAATATCTCCTGTTTTAGAATAAAATTTTTTTTCATGTCTCCATCGTAACTGTATGTTATGTTTATCCATGACTTCTTCTGATATCACACATGCATCTGAAAGTATAAAAAAATGAACATAAAACATTAATTAGCATACAAATATTTTCCACAGAATCTCAGACTTTCAAGTAGAATATTCTACATTCATCTAGGGCTTCATTCTCAAACCTTTCCAAGCCAACTCACTGAAAATCCATCATGTAGATTTAAATCATTTTAAACAATTCAGGATATAAAAATGAGGTGCTGTGTTTAATGTGTAATAATTAAATATTATAATCTAAGATACAAAATGTCAGCACAGGAAGAGCTTTGATTAAAGATCTTTTGTTGCTCTTATTGCTTGAACAAGAATTTTTCCAACTTTATTTTCTCACATGTTAATATTTGGTAGTCAGTCATTCAACGGAACGGTTGCTTGTTAATCCATGAAAATTCTACAAATTCTACAAATACTTCATATTCATTACCCAGGATCTATGAGGATATTAAAATATTTACCCAAGCACTTTGGTGGTTCTGACCACTGTCCATGACTACATATTATATTCTTGTTTCCCTGAAGTTCATAGAAGGACTGGCATTGGTACTCAACTAATGATCCTGGAGCATACGTTGATAATGGGAATGAGGTAATGTCTCCATTGTCGATAGGTGGAGGAGGCCCACATTTTCTTTTAGGGTCTAAAAAAACGTTGTTTGATTTATTGAAAGACCAAAGGAAAACACAGGTTAAAATAAAGCAATAAAAATATAGTTCAGTATGTAATATCAACACTTGTGATTTCTGATGACATAAATGATTCATTAAAGCAATTTTAATCACTTAAAATGACGGTTCCACTTTTAAGCCCTTCCTTTCACCCCACATGAAAGCATGCATAAAACATTAACAAATATGTCTCCTTTGCATTATTTCAGTATTAAAAAATGCTTTTTTTAGAGAATGTATGCTAAAAACTAGGTAACTTAGATGAAGAAATGTCCTTTTTTAAAAATATATACAACATATTGTAATGTCTATTGGATCTCTAGTCATTTTTTATTGATTTTTTCCATTTTATTACAAAATAAATATCTATCCCTTTGATAAAATTCAAAGAATTACAAATTTGTATAATGTGAAAGGGAACTGCTGGCTTCCTAGTCTGGACATGATGAGGGAAAAACATTTCTGTGTATTCCTTCTGCTAAGTATGACTAAAAATCCTGAACATATTGTAAAAACCAACATAAGACATTGCCTAGGCCTAGCAAGACAGAGACATTTCTTACAATACCTGAATTATTTCCGAGAAACACCACAGAAGAAACCTAAAACCACCCCTTTCTCCATCTTGATCAGCGAAGGCCAAGTAAGGAGCCTAGACTTCTACCCACACTCCTAGGGAATAGGATACCCCTCCCCCTTCCCATGGTGTCAGTGGAAGCCAAGTGGGAAGCCTGAACTTGTACCCTGCATGATGGTAGAGAGGACCTAATAAATAAAATATTTCAATAAAATGCAGAATTTTGAAACATAATACCCCAAATGTCCAGAATACAATTGAAAATCATTCGTCAAAGCAAGGACCAGGAGAATCTCAAAAGAGAAAAGAAAATCAACAGAAAACCATACTGATATGACACAGATATTGGAATTGACAATGGTTTTTAAAAATTCAATAAAGCAATAAAAATATAGAGGAATTACAGAACTAAAAATATAACAGAATTCTTTTTTAAACTCACTGGATGGAGGCGCCTGAGTGGCTCCATCGGTTAAGCGTCTGACTTTGGCTCATATCATGACCTCACGGTTCTCGTGAGCTCCAGTCTTACATCTGGCTCTGTGCTGACAGCTCAGAGCCTGGAGCTTGCTTTGGATCTTGTGTCTCCCTCTCTCTCTTCCCCTCCCCCACTCACATTCTGTCTCTCTATCTCTCTATCTCTCCCTCTTTCTCTCTCCCTCTCTCTCAAAAATAAACAATAAACATTAAAATATTTTTTCAATCCAAGCTGTGGTCACCTCCATTTTATTTTGCACCTCATTTATAGCATTTTTTAGCTCCTCCTGACTGTTTCTTAGTCCCTTGATCTCTGTAGCAATAGATTCTCTGCTGTCCTCTATACTTTTTTCAAGCCCAGTGACTAATTTTATGACTATTATTTTAAATTCATTTTCTGTTATATTGCTTAAATCGTTTTTGATCTGTTCGTTAGCTGTCGCTACTTCCTGGAGTTTCTGAGAAACTTAACAGAAGTCCATGGGGGAGGGGAAGAAAAAAAAAAGGTTAGAGAGGGAGAGAGCCAAAGCATAAGAGACTCTTAAAAACTGAGAACAAACTGAGAGTTGATGGGGGGTGGGAAGGAGGGGAGGGTGGGTGATGGATATTGAGGAGGGCACCTTTTGGGATGAGCACTGGGTGTTGTATGGAAGCCAATTTGACAATAAATTTCATATTTAAAAAAAAATAAAAAAAATCCAAACTCAAAAAAAAATATTTTTTAAAATAAAATAAAAAGTAAAAAATAAACTCACTGGATGGGCTCAGTAATAGATTGCAGATGCAAGAAGGATAAATAAACTTGAATATACAGCAATACAAATTATTCATTTTGGAAGTAGACTGAAAAGAAGCAAACAAAAAAAAAATGGACAGAGCTTCAGGGACCTACGGGAAGATAGCAAAGAGTAGATACTGAGAAAAAGAAAGAGGAAGGGATTGGAGATGAAAAAATATTTCAAAAAATAATGGCTGAAAATTTCCCAAATTGGTCATAAGTCATAAACATATATACCAACAAAGTCGAGAAGTCTCCAAATACGTTGAACCCAAAGAAATTTATGCCAAGATACATCATAATCAAACTGCTGAAAACTATTAAGAAAAGGGGAAAAAAATACCAAAAGCAGCTAGATAGAAATTATGCAAACCTTTGGGAGAGAAAGGACTCAAATATCAGTGGGGTACTCATCTGTGACCATGGACCCAGGAAGAACTGTCAACCCCAAATTCTATACCCAGTGATACTATTCTGTAGGATTTAAGGGAGAAATGAAGACATTCTGAGATAAAGGAAAACAGAGAATTTGTCTTCAGCAGACTTGTCCTTGGAAGACTTTGAAATGAAGGGAAGAAGAATTAAGAATTAAGAATTCTTTGGAATTAAAATTTTGGAATGAAGGGAAAACAATGGAATTAGTAAAAATAGGGGAAATATAACAGACTATCTTTCTCCTAATTAGTTGGTTAAACTATGTTTGGTGTTTGTACAAAATTACATCATTTGATATTATTTGATATTTGAGCAAAACTATATCACATGATGATGTATGCACTGGAAATTCTTAAGAACTTTAATGTGGGGAGAGTAAGTGGACCTATATGGAAGCAAGGTTTCTACATTTCACTTGATGTGATAAGATGTCAATACCAGGCAGAATGATAAGCTATATATGTGCATCTTAATATCTACAGCAACACTCATAAAACTATACAAAGAGATATGCTCAAAAACAATATAGATATATCAAAATAAAATGAATTAAAATGTTCCAAAAAATCCACAGGGAAGTCAAGAAAACAGGAATTAGAGACACAGGAAACACACACAAAACAAACAAGAAAATGGCTTACATGGTGCCCCATCGATCAATAATGACTTTAAATATAAATGGTTTAAATACTTCAGTTAAAAGACTGAAAATGGTAAAGTGGACATATAAACAAGACCCAACTGTATGGCATCTAAAAGAAACTCACTTCAAACATGGTAACATAGGTGGGCTCAAAGTAAAAGACTGGAAAATATATGTGGCAGGCAAAGGTTGATTTGAAAAACTACAAGTGGCTAATATAATATCTCCTTAGTTGGCTCCCTTTATTTCCTGAACTCTAAATATTAGTGTGTCCTATGACCAAGTTCTCAGACTTCTTTTTAGGTATACAGTAATTCCCTGGATAAGCTCAGCTAGTAATCTATCTTGAAATATAATCCACATGTTGAAGAAGCCCAAATTTATATCACATTCTATGATCACACACCAGCTGCCTATTTCATGTCTCAAAGTGGAATTTCTTGGGCTGTCAAATGTACTTAAAGTATCTTTAATACACTTATTCCTCAGGAAATAACTCTCTTAATACTTATGATAGGAGAATTTTCCATGATTCCAACTGTTCTTTTAATCTGGACATTTTATAAAACAAATATACTATATTACTTAGTTCAGTCTGAAAAAAAAACTGGATTTTAAGTACCATCATTTTATTTGTATTTTAAAGATATTCCATAAGAACTACTACACTACATATTTATAGCAACATATTTTATCTTTAATATGTTCTCTAAACTTTGGAGATGAAATAATAAATAATAAATATGGAATGATATAATCTTCTCTTTGAGTTTAGTAAAATAAATATTATAAATTGTATAAACCTTAAGTGAATTTATAAACCACAAGAAAATTATTTTAAAAAGATTATTTGACATCAGAGTTTGGTTTATAGTCATCCTGTTTTTGAATTGTAATTTTGGCCCTTAGTAAAATAGATACAAGTAGTCAATTCCTTAAAGACTAAATCAAGAATTTATTTACTTTAATTAAGACTTGGACATATTTCATTTGAGGCAACATGTATGGACCTAAAGGGTATTGCGCTATGTGAAATAAATCAGACTAAGAAAGACAATTACAATACTATTACACTCATAACCAGAATCTAAAAAAAAAAAAAAAAAAAAAAAAAAAAGATTAACAAACAAAAAGCAGAATCAGAACTATAAACAAAGAGGACAAACTGATGGTTGCCAGAGGGAAGAGGAGTGGGAGGTTGGGTAAAAAGAATGAAGGAGAGAGGGAAATACACACATGCCTCCAGTTATGGAATAAGTAAGTCACAGGAATAAAAGGCAAAGCATAAGGAATACAGTCAATGACACTGTGAAAATAATGTAATGTGACAGATGATAGCTATACTTGTGAACATAGCACAATGTATAATCTTGTTAAATCACTTAGTTGTACTCTTAAAACTAATGTAACATTGTGTGTCAAGTATACATACATACATATATATAAAGTAGACTTTCTGTAGAAACTGACAAGGTGATGTTAAAACTCAAAGAAAATGAAAAAAAAAACTCAGAGAAAATGGAAAACAGCTAGAAAAGCAAAAACAGTTTTAAAAATTAATGTTAGTTTTCTACTGCTGCTACAAAAGAAACCCATATATTCAGAGGATTAAACAATACTAACTTATTGGGCACCACTGGGGAGGCCATTATTCTGCCTTCCACAATTAAGAACAAATTGGAGGACTCGCACCACAGTAATCAAGGAAGGGCATAAAGATATGAGAATAAATATAAATATTAGTGCAAAAGACTAAAAGTACAGAAATTGACACAAACACACTTCTCCTATATTCAGTGGACTTTGACAAATATGACAAGATATTCAGTGAGTAAAATGATACCACTCCCAGCAAAGTGGGTAAAACAACTGAAAATCTGTATGAGAAAAAAAGAAAAAAAGATGAACCCTATTCCATACACAAAATACCTGGAAATCAATCACAGACATGAATGTAAAAGTACATATGTAAACTTTCTGTAAAAAAAATATGATAAATCTTTGCAACTTTGAAGTTGGAAAAAATGTCCTATGTAGATCACAAAATAAAAAAATTAAAAAATTGATCAACTTGTATTTCATTGGAAGTTAAGGCATATGTTCCTGTAAATAAACTATTTTAAACTCAAAAGATAAGACATAAAATGTGAAAAAAATGTTTGCAAATTACATACTTGATTAAACTAGTCAGGAAGAAATTAAAAAATGCTATAACCAAGATGCTAAACTGACGGAATGTAATGAACACAAGGATGGAAGAAACAGAAACAAATAAGTGATATAGAAGATAAAACTGTAGAAAATAATGAAACTGAAAAGAGGGGAAGAAAAATATTAGATCATGAATATAGACTTAGGGAACTCAGCAATTCCATAAAGCATGATAATATTCATATCATAAGAGTCCTGAAAGAAGAGAGGATAAAAGGGACAGAAAGTTAATTTGAGCAAATTATAGCTGAAAATTTCCCTATTCTGAGGAAGGAAAAAGAGATCCAAATCCAGGAGGCACAGAACTCCCATCAAAATCAACAAAAGCAGGATAACATCAAGACATATTGTAGTAAAATTTGTAAAATACAGAGATAAGGAAAGAAACCTGAAATGAGCAAGGGAAAAGAAATTCCTAACCTACAAGGGAAGACAAATAAAGTTAACAGCAGATCTCTCCAAAGAAATTTGGCAGGCCACAAAGGAATGTCATGATATATTCAACATGCTGAATGGGAAAAATGCACAGCCAAGAACACTTTGTCCAGCAAGGCTGTTATTCAGAATAGAAAGAGAGATAAAGAGTTTCCCAGACAAACAAAAACTAAAGAAATTCATGACCACTAAACCAGCCCTGCAAGAAACATTAAAGGAGACTCTTTGAGTGGGAAAGAAAGACCACAAGCAACAAAGATAGAAAGGAACAGACAAAATCTCCGGAAACATCAACTTCATAGGTAACACAATGACACTCATATCTCATATGAATGACACATTCATATCTATCGATAATCACTCTGAAGGTAAATGCACTAAATGCTCCAACCAAAAGAAATAGGGTACCAGAATGGATAAAAAACAAGACCCATCAATATGCTGCCTACAAGAGACTCATTTTAGACCTAAACACACCTGCAGATAGAACAATCTATCATGCTAATGGAAGAAAGCCAGAGAAGAAAGCCAGAGAAGCCTTACTTATATCAGACAAACTAGATTTTGAACCAAAGACTGTAACAAGAGGTGAAGAAGGGCACTATATATATCATAACAAAGGGCCTATCCAAAAAGATGATCTAACAATTGTAATTGTTTATACCCTCAACTTGAAAGCACCCAAGTATATAAATCAATTCATCACAAACATAAAGAAACTCATTGATAATAATACAATAATAGTAGGGGACTTCAACACCCTACTAATAGAAATGGACAGATCATTTAAGCAGAAAATCAATGAGGAAACAATGACTTTGAATGACACACTGGTCCAGATGGACTTAACAGATTTATTCAAAACATTTCATCCTAAAGCAGCAGAATACACATTCTGCTCAAGTGTACATAGAACATTCTCCAGAATAGGTTACATACTGGGTCACAAATCAGCCCTCAACAAGTAGAAAAAGATTGAGATCACTCTATACATATCTTCAGAACACAACACTATGAAACTTGAAATCAACCACAAGAAAAAAATTGGAAAGACCACAAATACATGGAGGTTAAAGAACATCCTACTAAACATGAATGGGTTAACCAGGAAATTAAAGAAGAAATTAAAAAATACATGAAGCAAATGCAAATGAAAGCATGATAGTCCAGAACCTTTGGGATACACCAAAAGTGGTCATCAGAAGGAAGCAAGAAGTAAGAAAAGTCTCAAATACACAACCTAACCTTACACCTAAAGGAGCTAGAAAAAGAACAGCAAATAAAGAGTAAAGGAGCAGAAAAAGGGAAATAGTAAAGATTAGAGCAGAAATAAATGATCATAGAAACAAACAAAACAACAACAGAACGGATCAATGAAACTAGGAGCTCGTTCTTTGAAATAATTAGTAAAACTGATAAACCCATAGCCAGGCTTATCAAGAAGAAAAGAGAAAGGACCCAAATAAATAAAATCATGAATGAAGGAGGAGAGATGACAACCAACACCACATAAATATTAATAGTTATAAGAGAATAGTATGAAAACTTATGTTTCAACAAATTGAGCAATTTGGAAGAAATGGATAAATTGTTAGAAACATATAAGTTACCAAAACTGAAACAAGAAGAAATACAAAATTTGAAAAGACCCATAATCAGCAAAGAAATTGAATCAGTAATCAAAAATCTCCCAACAAACATAAAGTCCAGATGACTTCACAGGAGAATTCTACCAGACATTCAAAGAGTTAATGCCTATTCTTCTCAAATTGTTCCAAAAAATAGAAATAGAAAGACAACTTCCAAACTCATTCTACAAGGCCAGCATTATCTTGATTCCAAAACCAAAGACCCCACTAAAAAGGAGAATTACAGGCCAATATCCATGATAAGCATGGATGCAAATATTCTCAACAAGATACCAGCAAATAGAATGCAGCAGAACATTAAAATAATTATTCACCATGATCATGTGGGATTTATTCCTGGGCTGCAGGGCTGGTTCAATATTCACAAATCAATCAGTGTGATATACCACATTAATAAAAGAAAGGATAATAACCATATGATCTTCTCAATGGATGCAGAAAAAGCATTTGACAAAATACAGCAAGATGGAGGAAAATACAGCATTCATTCTTGATAAAAACCCTCAACAAAACAGGGATAGAGGGAATGTACCTCAACATCATAAAGGCTGTATATGAAAGCTAATATCATCATCAACAGGGAAAAATTTAGAGCTTTTCCACTAAGGTCAAGAACAAGACAGGGCTGTCTACTCTCACCATTGTCATTTAACATAGTACTGGGAGTCTTAGCTTCATCAATCAGACAACGAAAAGAAATAAAAGGCAACCAAATTAGCAAGGAACAAGTCAAACTTTTACTATTTGCAGGTGACATGATATTCTATATATAAAACCTGCAAGACTCCAACAAAAAATTTCTAGAACTGATACACAAACTCAGCAACATCCCAGGATACAAAATCAACATACAGAAATCTGTCGTATTTCTATACACCAATAATAAAGCAGCAGAAAGAGAAATCAAGGAATTGATCACATTTACAATTGCACCAAACACCATAAGGTACCTAGGAATAAACCTAACCAAAGAGGTAATAAAAGTTCTATACTCTGAAAACTATAGAACATTTATGAAAGAAATTGAAAAGGACACAAATAAATGGAAAAGCATTCCATGTTCATAGATTGGAAGAACAAACATTGTTAAAATGTCCAAACTACCCAAAGCAACTACACACTTAATGCAATCCCTATCAAAAGACCAGAGGATTTTTCACAGAACTACAGCAAACAACCCTAAAATTTGTATGGAACCACAAAAGACCCTGAATAGCCAAAGCAATCTCAAAAAAAAAAAAAGAAAAGCTGGAGACATCACCTTTCTGGATTTCAAGCTATAGTCATCAAGCTGTATCATCAAGACAATGTGGTACTAGCACAAAAACAACACATAGATCAATGGAATAGAATAGAAAACCCAGAAATGGACCCACAATTCTATGGTCAAATAATCTTCAACAAAGCGAGAAGTAATATCTAATGGAAAAAAGATAGTCTTTTCAACACACGTTGTTGGGAAAACTGGACAGCAACATGCAGAAGAATGAAACTGGACCACTTTCTTACACTGTACACAAAAATAAATTCAAAATGGATAAAAGACCTAAATGGGAGACAGGAAATCATCAAAATTTTAGAGGAGAACATAGGCAGCAACCTCTTTAGCTTTCCATGTCTGGAAACTAAAGCAAAAATGAACTATTGGGACTTCAAGATAACGTTTCTATATAGCGAAGGAAATAATCAACAAAACTAAAAGGCAACCGACGAAATGGGAGAAGATATTTGCAAATGACATATCAGATAAGGGTTAGTATCCAAAATCTATAAAGAACTTATCAAACTCAACACCCAAAAAAACAAATAATACAGTTAAGAAATAGGCAGAAGACACGAATAGACATTTTTCCAAAGAAGACATCCAGATGGCCCACAGACACATGAAAAGATGCTCAACACCACTCATCATCGGGGAAACACAAATCAAAACCTCAATGAGATATCACTTCATATCTGTCAAAATGCCTAAAATTAACAACACAGGAAACAGATGTTGGCAGCAGATGTGAAGAAAGAGGAACCCTCTTACACTGTTGGTGGGAATACAAACAGTATGGAGGTTCCTCAAAACATTAAAAATAGAACTACCCTACAACCTAGCAATTGCACTATGAGTTATTTACCCAAAGGATACAAAATACTGATTCAAAGAGGCACATGTACCCCAATATTTATAGCAGCATTATCAACAATAATGAATTATGAAAAGAGCCCAAACATCCATCAAATGATGAATAAAGAGGAGGTTATATATATATATATATACAATGCAATATTACTCAGCCATCAAAAATAATGAAATCTTGCCATTTGCAAGGATGTGGATAGAGCTAGACAGTATTATGCTATGCGAAATAAGTCAATCAGAGAAAAACAAATATCATATGATTTCATTCATATGTGGAATTTGAAAAACAATACAGATGAACATAGGGCAAGGAAAAAAAGAGAGAAGGAGGCAAACCATAAGAGACTCTTAACAATAGAGAACAAACTGAGGGTTGCTGGAGGGGAGACAGGTAGAAATTGGGCTAAATGAGTGATGGGTATGAAGGAGGGCATTTGTGATGAGCACTGGGTGTTATATGTAATTGATGAATCACTAAATTCTACTCCTGAAACCAATATTACACTATATGTTAACTAACTAGAATTTAAATAAAGACTTCAAAAAAAATGGCCAGTCTGGATTTCATCACAGGCTAAAAATCTGTTCCTGAAAATAAACTGTTAGAAACACAAAAGATAAGCCACAGAATGTGAGAAGATATTTGCAAATTACATATCTGATAAAGGAATTATATCCCAACTATTTAAAGAACTAATACAAGTGAATTATAGGACAAACTATCCAATTAAAATTGGGGGGAAATTCAACATTTCACAAAAGAATATATACCAATGGTCAGCAGGAGTGCCTGGATGGCTTAGTCGGTTAGGTGTCCAACTCTTGATTTTGGCTCAGGTCATTATCTCACAGTTTGTGGGTTCAAGCCTGGCATCAGGCTCTATGCTGACAGCTCAGAGCCTGGAGCCTGCTTCAGATTCTGTGTCTCCCTCTCTCTGCCCCTCTGCCTGCCTCTCTCTCTCTCTCTCTCTCTCTCTCTCTCTCTCTCTCTCAAAAACAAAATAAATAAATACATAAACATTTAAAATTTAAAAAAAAAAAATAGGTCAACCATAATTGCCAAAACCTAAAGTGTTTTGTGGAAACATTCCATAATTGTCTCTAGCTTGATTGGGATTGTGGCTATATACAGGTAAACATTTGTCAAATCATTAGCCTACACACACATATGTGTCAATCATATTGTATATAATTCATACCTGAAGAAAGATGATTTTTAAAATGAGCATGTGCAAACTAAACATATAGTTGTCAACAAAATGTTTAAGTGATGTAATGACAAGAAGAAAAAAGCCAAAGCAATGTCTAAATAAAAAGTGAACATATATGGAATTATGAGAAAAATCAAGCCAAATAACAAGAAGCTCCAGACAGAACAGAAAGAAAGAAAGACATAAAAACAAAAATAGCACAAGGAATGAGTGACATCGGCAAGATGGACGAAAAGAGATTCCTCATAAATCCCTCCTCCCAGTAATTACAATATGGCATCTATCTACAGGCAAAGTGTCTTTTTTGGGAGATATGGGATCCAGGTAGGAGACTGTGAAACCCTGGTGCAGTCTAAGAACAAGGAGAGCTGTTTGAAAAGATAGCCTTCACCCAGGCAGCCAACTTACCAACCATCACCCCAGCTGGAATTGCAGAAACAGCTCCATAACCCTGAGAACTGGGCTACAGACCCATTTGACTTTGACCCTGTAACCAGCACCACCTGCCAAGGGACTTGGGAGGAGTCTCACCCACTCATGTGTAGAGTAATAGGTACACAGACTTTGGCCCTGGCTCTGGACCCTGAAGCAGCCTGAAGCAGCCAGCTCCTCTCAGTCAGTCTAGGACCCCCTAGAGAATGCCAATTTCAACAATTACCCCTAGATAAGAGAGCCTTTGTAGAAGTCCAGGAGTCAGGCAGAGAAGTTCCAGCACATTGTTGCAGCAAAAGATCCAAGATTGGTTGTTTTGAAGTGGGTCAGTTTGGCTTTGCCATGATAAAGGAGTAAGTGTAAAGGGAGAGCCTCAGAATTTTATGCATTCAAATATAATTTCCCTGCTCTCATCACATAGTAGTAAACAATAACCCTGCCGCAATTCAATTCAGTATCCCCAGCCTGTGTACATAATCCACTTCTATGCCTGTTAGTTCAATGACATGAGACGCCCGAGATAACAGATTTACCATCAACTTCCAGTAAAAGGAAATATTGATTTGTCCCTGGTGAAGGCATTATATCTTACGACCTACCTTCTAAACCAGCAGAGTACAAACTTGCAAGCCCAGAGAAAGAATGTTAGTGATTAAACATCTTAACGGATGCAGATAAGGTGATAATTGAATACAATACAACAAATATTTGGTCAAAAAAGAAAATATAATAAACGAAATTCTTATAAACACAAATAGAAGAAAATTTCTTTAAGCAAACAAAAAAGAGCTGTGAGATATTATGCTACCAATATGCACAATTCCAATTTACTTGCCACATGTTAATAGTTGTGATATGATTTATAACAAATATATATTTAGTTTTTGACCCCACATCTGGCATAGAGCTCCTAATGTTAAGCCAATTCCTAAATGATTGGAATTTCCTAAGTGATGAGTGTGATAAAGGTATCTTTAGTTATGTAAATGAGGTGTCTTTTGTAAATACCAAGAATGGGGGCTGGTTGCCCAAGGAGTCAGCCCTGTCTTTAGAGAGTTGGAACTAGCAGTCCTACCATCCTGCCCCCCAGGGAGGGGAGAGGGGCTGCAGGTTGAATCAATTGCCAATAGCCAATGATTTAATCAACCCTGCCTATGTAATGAAGCCTCCATAATAATCCAAATGGACAGGGTTTTGAGAGCTTCTGGGATGGAGAGCACATGGAGGTGCCAGGAGGGTGGTGAACTCAGAGAGGGCGTGGGAGCTCCACACCCCTTACCACATATCTCGCCCTGTGCGTCTCTCATCTGGCTATTCCTGTAATAGCTTTTTGTAATAAACTAGTAACCTAGTAAACAAAATGGGTTTTGTTCTGTTTTTTTTTTTTAATTCTGTGAACTGCTCTAGTAAATTAATTGAATCAGAGAAGGTCATAGGAACCTCTGATTTATAGCTATTTGGTTAGAAGCACAGCAGACACACTGAACCAGCAATTGGCTTGTGAAGGGAATGGAGGCAGTCTTGTAGGACTGAGCCCTTAATCTGTGGGATTTTATGCTATCTCCAGGTAGGTAGTGTCAGAATTGAGTTGAATAGTAGGACACCTTCCTGGTGTCAGATAATTGCTTGGTGGTGTGGAAAAAACATACACATCATAATAGAAAAGATTATCATACGAGTTGAATAGCAAATTTCAGTTAGGATTACAATAAGACTTATGCTCAGTGGACGTAAGGTAAAAGGCATATATGATAACTGAAAATATCAGCTTTACAATTTGCTTTTGCACAGTTAAAATAAAGCTAGTTTTCTCGTCTCCCTTTGTTTCCTTTCTATATACCATCCACTCCTGACTGATGAGGGAGCATAATACAAGCTGAGGGCAAAGTATAAGCTACCACCACCACTGCCACCCCCACCCCACCCCCACCCCACCCCCAGCCAAGTAGAATATAAGTGATATTCCTCGGACACTCCTGGCTACCTGAGAACAAAGGAAAGGGGGTTAAGTGCTTGCCGTGTGACGTGGGAAACTAAGGCAAATGAAAAATTAAATTCCTTTACTGCCTACAGCCTATTCACAAGTCCTTGAAACAGGCAGAGTGACCTCGCTCTGGGAGCCCAGCTGCCTTGACGATGACACTTTGCTAGGGGCAAAAGGGAATATTGGCTTAACATTATCCTGACCCCCCAGGAACCTATAAGTCTACTTTAAAATATAAAAATTCCTTTGGAAACTTCCTTTATCTCAACTCCCCCAAGGTATATTCTGGCAACCATACTCCAAGCTTATGGCCTCCTGATATACATCTGAAGGGTCTCATGACTGAGGTTTTACTAAAAGGTAATAAAAAGCATTTTCCTGACAACACCTAGCCCCTCAAGGTCTTGGAAACCTTGCTTCCAAAATAACTTAGAGACTTACTCTATCCCTAACCCCCTCCCAACCTGACGGTATATAATCAATTACCCATCACAACCCCAGTGCAGCTCTTTCTGCCCAAGGGTCCTGTCCTGGTGCTTTCATAAAATCACCTTTTTGCACCAAAGATGTCTTCAAGAATTCTTTCTTGGCCGTCAGCTCCAAACCCTAGCATCACGCCAAAACCCCATCACTGACAACTGACCTTGTCAGAGTACTCAAACTGTGCCACCTTTGAAAAGTATTATCATAAACCATACTTTGATTTGCTTCTTTTAATGTATTGCTATATTATGTGAAATTAGTAGGGATTATATACAAAATATCCTATATATCTAAGAAGCAGCACAATATGTAATATCAACACTTGTGTGATTCTGAGGAAAGAAAGAATTCATTGGTGAAATTTTAATCGTATCCTTCGAGACTGAAGGAGAAATGAAGACATTCTCCAATAAACAAAAGCTAAGAGAATTTGTTACAAGTAGACATGACCTCCAAGAAATGCTGAGGGCTGAAGTATAAGGACATCGGACAGTAACCTGAAGCTAAATGAAGACATAGAGCACAATGGTAAAGGTCACTATTGGGCAACTATAGGTAATAAAAATAAACGTAAAAGCCATTTTTATTATATTTATGCTTTTAAATTCTTTTTCTTGGGGCACCTGGCTGGCTCAGTTGGCTGAGTGTCCAAGTCTTGATTTTTGCCTCCGGTCATGATCTCACAGTTGTGGGATCAAGCCCCACATCAGGCTCTGTGCTGAGCCTAGAGTCACCATGCTATCCATTAGATCTCCAGAATCGATTCATCTCCTAACTGGAAGTTTGTACACCTTGACCAACATCTCCTCATTTCCCTCAACCCCCCGTCCCTGGCAGCCACCATTCTTTCTGTCTCTATGAGTTTGGCTTTTTTAGATTCTACCTATGCACGAGATCATACAGTATTTGTGTTTCTCTATTTAACTTAGTTCACATAGCACAATGCCCTCAAGGTCCATGCATATTGTTGCAAATGGCAGGATTTCCTTCTTTTTTGTGGGTGAATAATGCTCCATTATATGTCACATTTTCTTTATTCATTCATCCATGAGTAGAAATTTACATAACTCCTACCTCTTGAAAGTTATAAATACTGTTGGTATGAACATGGGGGTACAGACATCTCTTCAAGATCATAACTTCATTTCCTTTGGATATATACCCAGTAGTGGAATTACTGGATCATATGGTATTTCTACGTTTAATTTTTTGAGGAAACTCCATACTCTTTTCCACAGCAGCTATACTAATTTACATTCCCAACAGTACATAAGTTTCCCTTTTCTCCACATCCTCGCCAACATTTGTTATCGCTTGTGTTTTTGATAATTATCATTCCACCAAGAATGAGATTTCATTGTGGTTTTATTTTCAGAGTTTTTCTGTGTGTGAACAAGTTGTCAGACCCACCTTGTATACATATTGTTTATTTCCATAAAAAGATATATATATTTTTTCTCCCCTGGAGTTTAAGATTCTTCTCATTTTTTTTTGTTTTCCATTTGTTTAAAGTATAGTTAACATATTATAATATTCAGCCTGTATCAGACAGTCCAATTCTTTTTCTACATTGCAAATAACATAAACTAAAGCCCCAGAAAAATACTTCTTTTCTCCATTGTATCGTACCCCAGAACATGCCACATCTAGATTCTCCTAACTGGCCCTCCTCCTTTCTCTTCTTAATCACTCCAGATTCATTTTCAAAATAGCAATCATAATGATCTTGTTTGAAACTCATTTTGTGTCACTTGCCTGCTTAAAATCTCCCAGAGGCTTCTAATTGCACACAGACTAAAATCTGCAATATATATTATAGCCTATAACTTTTAAATTAATTAATCCAACACTTTGCCTCATCATGGGCCAGCCACATTGGCCTCCTTGTTTTGCTTCAATGAGTCCAAATCTTTTGATGCCTTAATGCTATTTAACCTCTCCAGATGCCATCCTGAAGGTCGGAAAAGATTCAAAAACTATCATATGTGAAATGTGCCCTTCCTCAGGTCACTATTAATATTATATTTTATAATGTACATGACTTTTAATCTTTAACTTTCTATTTTTCTATTTTTAAAATTATTATTATTATTACTCCTGGTTTTCCACTTGACATAATAGTCTATGAATAAAGAGATACTGACTCTTGTAGAGTATTGATCTCCAACAGTTTTGGTAGTGCTTGGCATATAAATGTTCACAATAAATATTGATTAGATGAATTAATGATGAATGGGAAAATAAGTAGGGCTAGAATAGACACTGTTCCCTTAGAGTCTTTGACAATGCTTTAGGAATCTTATTATTTCTGAGACCCTTATTCACATTCAGCAACTGTTTTGTTTCCATTAAAAGTATGAGAAACTCCAACTCAACTTCAGCTCCAATATATTCCTATTTTTGACATGTTTTTTTTTTTTATGAAGGAGATTTCTATGTTGTAAGTTATACCCTGGAAACCTAAATTTCAGAAGTACAAAGTTCTAACCATGTGGAAATTACCAATACATTGGTGCTTCTCTTTAAATGATGTAAATTTAGCATTTGCCAAAAAAGATAAATGCCAACTAGCATTTAGCAGTAAGATTTCCCAGCAATAAGATTTTGCACATGTGGAATTTTAACTATTACACCTTGCAAAATCAAATTTATTCTCATGTTGTGTCAACTGATTTTGGATAATTTCATTATAAACATTAAATTTGTGTCACTAAAACATTAAAGTATCTTTCAAAAATTTTCATTATGCTCTTGACCAGTGTTTCCTAGTATTGCCTACATTGAATTCATGTAAAGACAAAATGATTTTCTAGGATTATCCAGAGACTTTCATATCTACTCAGACACAACGGAAACCCTAAAACTGAAAAGGCAAAAATAGCAACAACAGCAACACTGCATATGTTTCATGATGTTACTTCTTTCTAAAATAAAAAAGAATACAGGATCCCAGAAGACCTACCTGTCGAACTGCATTTAGGAGGGATGGACCAGCCACTCTCTGTACATGTGATGTTGCTCTGATTATTTAAAAGGCGATAATCTGTATCACAGACAATTTTTGCAGTGTCACCTTCCTGGTGTGTTTGTCCTGAAGAGGCAGAATGACCATTTTCCACCCAAGGGAAAAAGCACTGTCCTAAAGACCCAAAAGGTAACTAATATAAATCTTGCAATGAAGGAATATTATATTTTACAAGCTTCAAAAGAGAAACCACACACAAAAATTCGTTTCTTAAAAATGAGTTCATGCAAGTTAAAAATATTAATATGTAACATCATCAATCATCATGTGTATATATAAAACACTCTACACTTGTAAAATTCCTTTAGATATCAGAAAAGTTAGTTTTGGTTTCTCATTTGATTGTCTAAATTGCTTCCTGAAGGAGGAGATGACTTTTATCTCCTGTGCCTTTTTTTGCTTTTCTCTTTGATGACTGTGTCTTCTTCATGACTCTGCTTTTCTCTGTGCTCATTGAGAGAGGAAGGCAGATGTAATTTTAAAAAACAAAGATGTGAGGGGTGCCTGGGTGGCTCAGTCCAACTTCAGTTCAGGTCATGATCTTGTGGTTTGTTAATAAGCCCTGTGTGGGGCTCTGCGTGGACAGCTCAGAGCCTGGAGCCTGCCTCAGATTCTGTGTCTCCCTCTGTCTCTGTGCCTCTCCCGCTTACATTCTGTCTCTGTCTCTCTCTCAAAAATAAGTAAATGTTAAATAATTTTTTTAAAAAGATGTGATTAACAAAAAGCACAAAATTAAGGATAATAGTAAAATTCTTCTTGGATATTCAAAGAAACAGCACATTTTGAATCTGATATTACACATAAAAATAAACTCTCTTGAGAAAACCTACAGTCATACAATTACCAATGAGTGTGTTTAAATACTAGCAGTTAACAGTATTGACCACCAGTATTTAAAATGAAAAGATTTATAAATGGCTTTTATGATGTTTAAGTATGTTCCTTCTATCCTGACTTTCTCGAGGGTTTTTATTAAGAAAGGATGCTGAATTTTGTCAAATGCCTTTTCTGCATCGATTGACAAGATCATATGGTTCTTATCTTTTCTTTTATTAATGTGATGTATCACATTGATTGATTTGCAAATGTTGATCCAGCCCTGAGAAACTTAACAGAAGACCATGGGGGAGAGCAAGGAAAAAAAAAGAGGTTAGAGAGGGAGGGAGCCAAAACATAAGAGTCTTAAAAACAGAACAAACTGAGGGTTGATGGGGGGTGGGAGGGAGGGGAGGGTGGGTGATGGGTATTGAGGAGGGCACTTGTTGGGATGAGCACCGGGTGTTGTATGGAAACCAATTTGACAATAAATTTCATATTTTAAAAAAATAAAATTAAATTAAATTAAATTAAAATGAAATGAAAAGGTTTAGACAAAAGTTTGTATCTTGTTTTTTTTCTGATTTGATTTCCACAAACAGTTTCTTATAAAAGGAGGAAAGACTACCTTGTCTTTGCTGATTGGTTCCTCCAGCCCCTGATTCTGTGATTGTCTAATTGTACTGTGATTCTGTGATCTACCCCCTGGCATCCACTTCTCCACTCACTGAACACACTAAATAATTCATCCAGATAATAACCAGGGTATTTACTCACTGATACACTTTGGTGTTGGTGACCATCCTTCCTCTGTGCAGGTTATTTTAGTCCAGAGTGATTGTGAAGGAGACGCAAAGCTGTGATCACACGAGTAGTAGAAATACTTTCCCAGAGCAACTGGGAAGTTGTGTTTATATCTGTCTTCATCATATATGTTTCCATGTTTTATTTCTGGAAAACCACAAGTTCTTCCTTAAGAAAAAAAAAAATAGTACCATACATGAATGAGTAATTCTATTTTAATAATCACATTGATGACTTTATGATTCTATTTAAGTTAATTGTTCCACTTGTATTTGTGATTCAAGAGCTGGGGCAGTCTATAACTAAGAATACAAAGGTATTTGAGGTATTTGCGTTGTTTGAGTTCTTCAGAAGTATTTCCAAGATTAAGATCACACAAAAGCAAACACTGAGAAAAAGAATAAAAGTAGGTCTATCCACTAAGCTTCCCAGGTCTAAGAACTTTGCTTCTGGTGGGATGCTCAAACTCTTTGCAGTTCTCCACTCATTTCCGGTGTCTCTTCTTTCCTGTGTCTCATGCATACCTCCCCTCAGAAACCTTAGCCATTTCCACCCCTCTTCTCCTACTCTAGGCAACACATTATACATAGGATATATAAACATGTATGCATATAAAATTATAATTATAAACTGGGTGTCCTAAATAACAGAAATTTATTTTCTTGTAATTCTAGAAGCTAGAAGTCCGAGATCTGGTATCAGCAGGATTGGTTTCTTCTGTGGCATCTCTCCCTGGTTTGTAGATGGTCTCCTTTCCCCGTGTCTTCTTCACATCTTCTTCTCTTTGTGTCCTAATTTCCTAATTTGCTCCTCTTATATGAACACGAGTTTTATTGGGTGAGGGCCCACCCTAATGACCTTGATTTAACTTAACTTCCCCTTTAAAGACCCTGTCTCTGTATACTATCACTCTTAAGTCCTGGGAGTTAGGATTTCAGCATCGGAATCTTGCAGAAACACAACGCTACCCGTGCCACTAAACACACAAAGATGTATTCTATCTATGAAACAGTCTGCTTCCACCAAACGGGTTCATGTCTCCTTTGAGAAACATTGGTACAACCCAAATTTACAGGGCATTCTTCTTAAAGGTACTTTCAGAAAAGAGTTACTGAGTGAGGATAGTTTTAAACTGGACAGGACCCTTTGTTGTATTGTTCTTATTTCTGTTGCTAGGAAAGGAAGTTGCCTGAATATAGTCTTAAATAGCATCTAAAACTCAGTGTGGGGCAAATTACAAAAATAAATTCTAGTAAATTCAGGAGTAAAGCATAGTGATTTATGTCCTACTCACAAATGCTGTAATGAAGTACCCTAAAGCACATTAGAGATTTCATTTACAATAATCTGGAAATAAGAGGCTTTGCTTTTAAAAGAAATCAGAGACTTTAAAAAGATATCATAACGAAAAATTTATAAAGATGTTAAGGAAGGAGAAAAATATAGTTATACAAATAAAAATCTTAAAGATTTTATACATGCAAGAGAAAGCTATTAGAACTAATACACAAAAAGAAATTGCTCTCTAAAGACAAGCTTAAAAAGCTACCAATTATATTTGTTATGTCATAAGATATAATTTTTAATACATAAGGATTGCATTCAGAGATATAATCTAGAAAATATATTACTCCAAAGGTGAAAACAAATCAGTGCTACAGTTAATGCTCTGAAAATTTTTATTTATTTACTCAATACTTACCAGTGGACTCAGAAATGTAAATTAAAATTTATTGTCTTAATGCTAATTTTGTTGAAATATTAAATTGATTATAATTGCTTACCACAGCTTTATTAAGGTATAATTGAAATATGGTAAACTGCATATATTTGAAATGTCTGATTTAATAAGTTCTTTCGCATGAGTGAATTGGGATAGCGGTTTTCTCCAAATAAAACATCAATTACTTTATTTTACTAAACTACTAGCTTAGGACAAATACTTATTCTGTTCTGTAAAGACAGATATTTTTAGGTTTTAAGTAGTTTTTAAAAATTAAATATCCACATATTGTGAATAATAGCACAGGCTTTCCTACTTGTTAAAATCCAAAATATTTTAGAATGACTTTATCCCAACCAAAAAGTGTCATTTTGTATTGAAAGAAATTACTATTAAGTGTTGATTGTTACTGATTAATTCATATTTTAAGTGAACCTCAATAGTTGAAAAATATGACAAATACTTTACTTCCCCTAAATTTAAGCAGTTTTGACATATGAATTCATAAAACTATCATCATATACAAGATTATGAAGATATCCATTGCTCCCAAAGGTTTTCTTGCATTAAAACAAGAAACCTTGGGCCGTCTGTGTGGCTCAGTCAGTTAAGTGTCTGACTCTTGATTTTAGTTCAGATCATGATCTCACGGTTTGTGAGTTCAAGCCCTGCATAGGGCTCTGCACTGACAGTGTGGAGTTTGCTTGGGATTGTCTATCTCCCTCTCTCTCTGCCCCTCTCCTGCTTGTGGCCTCTCTTTCTCAAAATAAATAAACTAAAATAAATAAATAAATAAATAAATAAATAAATAAATAAATAAATAAATAAAATAAAATAAAATAAAATAAAATAAAATAAAATAAAAAAAGAAACCTCCATATATTTATTTTGAAGTCAGCACCTCACTTTTCTTGTGACATATTGCCTAAAGTTGTGTGAGCATACTCACATATCTCCACATTGAGAGTCCTTTTTCTGACAAACTTAGGAAAAAGAAAACAGAATTTATTTTATTTTCCCCTTAGATAAACACGAGGTAATTTTCCTATAAAGTTATATACCATTTTGGTGTCACAATACAGACTATTTTAACTAGTAAATTCATTAAAAAATACAGACACATGAAACTAGATACGATATGAAGTCACATTTAAGAAGGAAATCGAGTGTTCAGATGTCTTTTCAACTTACCTTGTCCATGAGCACAGGAAACCCGCAAGGTGAGAATGATACTGATTAGTAACAGCATGTTAGTTATTCCCAATGGTGTATCAATACAAATATTCCAGTTGTGCTCTTTGTGGTTTTAAATCTGTTCTGTTAGCAGTTACCAAGTGTGACCCTGAATTTAAGTGCACTACCATGAAGCTCGTCAATTGAGGTTACTTAGTAAATATCAAAGTTCAACGAAGTTTGCAAAGTCTCTCAATTCCTATTAGTGGTTTCACAATAATTTCTTGAATTCATTCCCTGATATGTACTTGTACAACTTTATTTAGGGACAGTAACAGGTTTGACCCAAAAGTGAGAAAACACTAAACTTTAAATAAACACCTATTGAAAATTGGTAAGGCTATTTCTCAACCAGATGAATCATATGCAGTGATATGCATATGCATAACTGAGTCTCTGTCATTGTATTTTTCTCTTGTCCTTTACTTACCCTCATTATGTAATTAATTAGGGGTCTATGAAAACCAGTGTGCATTTGGACCCTATTCCATTATCTATATTTTCTTATGCTTAGGGGAACACCACTTGACTTTTAAACTCACATTAGATTACACTACTGAGTACAAGAGTTTCAGCATCTTCTTGGCATTTAAATATCCTTTAACCAACATGCTTTGAGGTACCTTTTATTTTAGGGTACAATATATTCAGAGGCATGCAGGGATATCCCTTTTGTTTTAGGAACATAACTCAAATGCCCTCACAGCTGTCCTTTCACTGATTTATTAATTGCATTTGTTCTGATTTTTTAGATATACATGCATATTTACATATACATAGCTAATTATATTTACCATCTTCAAAGATACAATTACTTAATATAAGAGCATTGTTTTCAAGCAGATAATTAATATGGAAAATATAATATTACTATAAAGGAGGAGAAAATAAATCAGTCATCACTGTCATAGAGTTAACGCATTGAAATTTATTTATTTCCTTACTATAACTGCATGGTTTTAAATATTAAATAATTTAGTAATATATACAACTAATACTTCCAGAATACAAAAATAGCTTATATTAAAGTGAACCTCGGGGTATCTGGTGGCTCAGTCAGTTAAGCGTCTGACTCTTGGTTTCAGCTCAGGTCATGATCTTACCGTTCGTGAGTTTGATCCCCACATCGGGCTCCATGCTGACACTGTGGAGCCTGCTTGGAATTTTGTCTCCCTCTCTCTTTCTGCCCCTCCCCTGCTCACTCTCTGTCTCTCTCTCAAAAATAAACAAATAAACTTAAAAAATAATAAAGTGAACCTCCTACAAATAACAGATATAAACTCGGCACAAATTACAAAAATGAACTGCTTGAGTGAGTTAATGCAAGCAGAAAATGAAAAGTGTCCAATCTTTGAAAAAATTGAATTAAACTCTGAGATCCATCTTTATGTATTTTATGAATTTAGAACACACCTACATCCACATGGTGCATGGATGATAGAACTCAGGCAGAAAGCAGGAGTCTCACCCGTGGGACAATTTAGGGATCTGAGCATGGGCCTGGAAGAACCTCTGCCAGGTGAGAAGAGAAATGTATGGAGCTTCATCAGGGAAACCCCCCAATAATCTCCACATGTCCCCTTAAATTATTCCCTAATCAATATGAGCCTGTATGGGGCAAAACCCCAAGCAGCCCAGTGGGAAGAAACTACTGACTGCAAGGCTGAAAACTTTGAACACTTCAGGTAGTAATCAGTGTAGAAGAGAACGGGTTTGGAGTTCAAGGCCAGCATAGCTTATTAAAGTTGTCACATTTTACTTGAACCAGACAGATATGTCTTAGGAGTAAATACCATGTCCCAGGAGTTGACTAAGGGCTATATTCTTGTATTAAGGCAACACTGAAATAGATCAACTCTAAAAAAACCCTTAAAACTAAGACCTCACAGGATTACAGTATGCCACCAGGAACATAACTTCTGTCTTGTATTCCTTTATAAGACAGTCAGCCAGATATGATGGCCGTAAGAAGAGACAGAGGATAGATTTAGGAAAAAATAAAGTTTATTATACTCACAAGTCCTAGAGGCAGAGTCAGAAGATAGGGATGAGGGGAAGGTTTGGGGGCCAGAAGAGGTACGGCTCTGGATTGGTTAGTTTGTAGATCAAAGACAGTCTCCTGTCTGGGCTCTTTGAGATCTCTAAGATTTAGTAGTCTCTCTTCAGTCAGAGGTTTTGTAAGATATCAAACCATCATAATATACAGAAGACGAAAAAATTTACAATAGAACTTCTACTAGAAGAAAAATCTATGTTATTCAGAGGTAAACACCAGAATCCATAAATCTCTACAATGTTTTCTGGTGATGTTCATTGTACAATAAAAACTTACTGGACATGCAGAGAAGCAGAAAATATGAACCATAGTCAGAGGAAAAGAGCTACCAAAAGAAACAGACCTAAACACAAACAGTATGCTAGAATAAATAAGATAAACATAACTTTTCAATGACTATGAAATAGAAGTTAAAGAATTTACAGGAAAACATATATAATTGTTTAAGAGATGTTGACTTTCAGAATAGAGGCAGACAGTGTCTAAGTACCAAATATGAATCCTAGCATTAATGCTAGATATAATCTTCATAAAAACTGTAGAAAAATAATAACAATGAGAAATGTAAAAGAAGAAATAAATGGACTTGAAAGTAGGTTAATAAAAGTTATCTGAAATAAATATCTTAAAAATAAAAATGAGAATCAAAAATTAAAGACTCAGTGATCTGTGGGGCAGTATCATGTGATCAAACAAGAAGAGAGAAAGTTCAGGGCAGAAGACCAATTTGAAAAATTATGGATAGCAATCTTCTAAATGTTATTAAAGACATGAAGCCATGGAACCAAGAAGCTCAGCTAACATCAAGAACGACAAATACACAGAAAACCATAATTAAAAAAACAACAAAACTGTTAAAAATCAACATTAAAAAGAAAGCTTTGAAAGCACCTAGAAAAAAAATGGAGAAAGAACATACATCATACATAGACAATGCCAATCCAGAGATGAGCTAATACCGTCAGCAGACTTCTCATCGAAAACTAAGGGCTGGAAAACTAAAGAATTACATCTTTAAAGTATTAAACACACAAAATAATAAGGTGTTAAACATACCACGTACATGCACGCACACACACTGTCAAGTAAGAATACAATACCCATCAAAAAGATTCTTCAAAACCAAAAGTGAAATAAACACATTTCCAGATTATTTCAGAGAATTTGTTACAAATGATCCACGCTACAAGTAAGATGAAAAGAAATTATTCCAGAGAAATAAAACTGATACTAGCTGGATATGTGGATCCCAGAAAAGAGCCTAGACCCTGAAAGTGATCATGCTAAGGATGCCACTTGATTTGATGCAATATGAAGTAACAAGTTATCACCTTAAAATATTTTTACCTTAATTATGTATATCCTTATTTTCATCTTAAAGTTTTCATATTTTTAGATACTTAAAATGTTTATAGTCGGGGCGCCTGGGTGGCGCAGTCAGTTAAGCGTCCGACTTCAGCCAGGTCACGATCTCGCGGTCCGTGAGTTCGAGCCCCGCGTCGGGCTCTGGGCTGATGGCTCAGAGCCTGGAGCCTGTTTCCGATTCTGTGTCTCCCTCTCTCTCTGCCCCTCGCCCGTTCATGCTCTGTCTCTCTCTGTCCCAAAAATAAATAAACGGTGAAAAAAAAATTTAAAAAAAATTTTAAAAAAAGTTTATAGTCAACTGATTTTAACTAATTACATTGTTTGAAATGCATGAACATAAAAATCACATTGCAGACCCTTGTCTTTGAATGTTCCCAAAACCCTCTATACCAGCAGAATCGTGAAAATGTTTTTAGATTTTAAGATCATTACCAAAAAGGTCTTCATCGTTTTCAACATGTGTTATCTTAGTTTTTAATATATCTTTATTCTAAAATAATATATTCTTGTGATCCAAAGGTGATATATGCTAAAGGCAGAAAAAATGGAGAATACTGTTAAGTATTAAGCAGTTAAATACAAACTCTGACCATTAGTATTTCTAACTATAGTTATTGTAAATATTCAATCATACTTCTGCTGACCTTTGTCTTATAAACATTTATCCAATGTTCAAAGCATAGCGTACGTATGTGTGTAAGTTTATACTTGATATTGGATTTTTTGTCACTTTTCATGTCCTGTAGTGATAGTTATGTACCCAATTATGATTGGTTTTAATCTTTATGTGTGCTAGATTGTCATCTTGTTAAGAGATTATGCATTTCATCATTTTTTGTGTATAGATATCTATAGACAAATAAGCAAAAGTTAGATGATAGCTACTTACATCTTATTGCTAACACAGGAATGACATAATTAGGTTTTTATGTGTTTTTGAAGTGATATTATTTTGCAAAGGGAGAAAAGCATTTTCTCCCATTTTCTCTGAAACAAGAGTCTCAGGAAGCCTCAGAAGTTATAGAGGGAGCTTTGAGAAAGTTAGGAGAAAGATGGATAGAAGCAGGCACTGAAGTGATTGAACCTAATTTCTCACCGTAGATATTTTATGAATAGGACACATAGTATTTTGGTTTGCCAAGTTTTAATGTGGTGCTTTTAAGAAGTGATTCATTTGTCTCTTAGATTATAATTATACTATCTATATATTTTAAACACATATTCTGATTTATGATTAAAAATGAGTTAATACTTGAAAAAATAAACTGAGAATTGATTAATCATGAAAAATGCTGAATAAATGTACCTATTTTAATTTTAGGACTGCATTTTAACCACTGTTTAAAAATTTTTTTTTTTTTTAACTTTTATTCATTCTTGAGACAGAGAGAGACAGAGCATGAATGGGCGAGGGGCAGAGAGAGAGAGAGACACAGAATCGGAAGCAGGCTCCAGGCTCTGAGCCATCAGCCCAGAGCCCGATGCGGGGCTCGAACTCACGGGCCGCGAGATCGTGACCTGAGCCGAAGTCGGACGCTCAACCAACTGAGCCACCCAGGCGCCCCTAACCACTGTTTTATACACAAACACGATACATCAGTCTCCCTTCTCAACAGGTTGCTCGGAATGTAGGAAGTGGTGTGTGTCTACAATAGCCAGTTTTACATGCAAATTCAACAGAATCCCCTGGTTTATCATAAATTTGTTTCTTAAAACTCCATCGTAACTGTATGCTATGTTTTTTCAAGATTTCTTCTGCTCATACACCTGAAAGTGCAAAAATGAACATGAAACATTAAGTAGTAAATAAGTCTTTTCCACAGAATTTCAGACTTTCAGGTGCAATCTTCCATGCTGGCTCACGGCTTCACTGTCAAAGTCTTTTCTAAACCAACTGATTGAAAATCCATCATGTTGACTTAAATTATTTTAAGCAATTAATGAATTAATGATGTAAAAATGAGGTACCATGTTTAATGTGTGATAATTAAATGTTCTAGCCAAAGATTCACAGTGTCAATTATCACACGAAGAGCTTTCATTAAAGAATATTTTGTTGCTGGGCGCCTGGGTGGCTCAGTCGTTAAGCATCTAACTTCGGCTCAGGTCACAATCCCACAGTTTGTGAGTTCAAGTCCTATACTGGGTGAGCTTGAGCCCCATTTCAGGTGAGTCCGCTTCTCTCTCTCTCTCTGCTCTCGCTCACTTGCTCCCTCTCTCTCTCTCTCTCTCTCAAAAAAAAAAATTTGTTGTTGTTGCTTGAACAGGAATTTTCCAGACTTTATTTACTCACATATTAATATTTAGTAGTCAAGCGTTCAACAGAATGATTGCTAGTTAACCCATGAAAATTCTATTATAAATAGATATTCTACCAGAATATTAAAATACTTACCTAAGCATTTTGGTGGTTCTGACCACTGTCCATAGTACATATTATGTTCCTGTTTCCTTGAAGTTCATAGAAGGACTGGCATTGGTACTCCACTGATGATCCTGGAGCGTATGCTGGTAATGGGAATGAGGTAATGTCTACATCGTCAATAGGTGGAGGGGGGCCACAGTTTCCTTTAGAGTTTTAAAAAAAATTATTTCATTTCTTGAAAGACTAAAGAAAACCAGTTTACAATAAAGCAATAAAAATATAGCACCACACTTAATATCAAGACTTGTGATTTCTGCTGACATAAATGATTCCTTGAAGAAATTTTAATCACTTAAACTGGGAATCACACTTTTAAGCCCTTCTTTTTATCCCACATGAAAGCGCACAGAAAACATTAACAAACATATCTGTTTTGCAGTATTGTGATATTGATATCACAGTTTTTCTTGGTGAATATTTGCTGGATAGATGGCTAGCTAATGTAAACAAAAAAGTTTTCTTGTTATACACAACATACTACAGGGTCCACTGGATCTCTAGTCATTTTTTTCATTGATTTTCATTTTTATTACAAAGGAAACACCACCTTTGATAAAATTCAAGGAATTACACATTTGTATAATGCGAAAGGGCATCGCTAGCTTCCTGTTCTGGACAAGATGAAGTAGAAACATTTCTGCTTATTCCTTCTGCTAAGTAAAAATCCTGAATATATTTAAAAATCCAACATAAGAGACTGTGAAAGATGTAGACAAGTAATCAACCTTTCAAGGACTTCAGAATTCAAGGAATCACACTGCAGTGAGTTGTTTGGTTTTTCATTTTGCCTTCTATATATCCTAGGCTGGGCACTGAAGAAGAGTGTAATCCAGAAATGATATCAAGTTCAGGCATAAAAAAGGTTCCAAGAATTTCCTTCGTCCCTTTAGACAATGGTTCAGGAAAGGAGCGACCTAGCAAGGCAAGCATTTTTTACAAGACTTAAATTACTTCAGAAAAACTTCATAGAAGAAACCTAAGACCACCCCTCTCCCCACCTTGATCCAAAGACCAAGTGAAGAGTGTGGACTCGCACCCTGCCTGGTGGCGACGGGGACCTGATAAACAAAAGATTTCAATAAAATCCAAAGTCTTAAAACATAATACCCAAAATGTCCTGTATATATTTGAAAATCATTCATCATACCAAGGAGCAGAAAAATCTCAAAAGGGAAAAGGAAATCAACACAAGACCACACTGAGTTGATAAGGATATTGGAATTACTTGACAATGGTTTTAAAAAATCCAATGTGAACATAGAACTGAATAATGTAATAATAAAATTTCTTAAAAACTTATTGGATGGGCTCAATTATAGATATCAGATGACTGTAGGATGCACAAACTTAAACAAAGAACACAGATTACTCACTTTGAAAATATACTGAAAACAACAACATAAAGTGAACAGAGCTTTAGGGACCTGTGGGAAGACAGCAAAAGACTGGATACCCAGAAAGAGAAAAGAGGTTGGAGATGAAAGAAAACAACTTCCAAAAATAATGACTGAAAAGTTCCCAAATTGGACATAAGGCATAAACCTACACATTAAAAAAGCTGGACAAGATAAACAAAGAAATTCATGCCAAGATACATCATAATCAAACTGCTAAAAACTGGTAAGAAAAGGAAAAAAAAATCAAAAGCAGTGAAATACCACCTCACATCTGTCAGAATGGCTAAAATCAACAACACAAGAAACAACAGGTTTTGGCGAGGATGCAGAGAAAGGGGAACACTCTTGCACCGTTGGTGGGAATGCAAACTGGCGCAGCCACTCTGAAGAACAGTATGGAGGTTCCTCAAGCAACTAAAAAAAGAACTACCTTCGATCCAGCAATTGCACTCTTAGGTATTTACTCAAAGGATGCAAAAATTCAAATTCAAAGGGGTACATGCACCCCAGTGTTTATATAGCAGCATTATCAACAATAGCCAAACTATGGAGAGAGCCCAAATGTCCACTAACTGATGAATAGACAAAGAAGATATAGTATGTACACACACACACACACACACACACACACACACACACACACACTGGAATATCACTCAGCCACCAAAAAGAATATCATTTGCAATGATGTGGATGGAGCTAGAATGTATTACGCTAAGCAAAATAAGTCAATCAGAAAAAAAAATAAGTCAATCGGAGAAAGATAGGATTTCACTCATATGTGGAATTTAAGAAGCAAAACAGATGAACATATGGGAAGGGGGGAAGAGAGAGAGGGAAACAAACCACAAGAGATTCTTAATGATAGAGAACAAACTGTGTTGCCAGAGGGGGGTGGGGGGGATGGGCTAGATGGGGGATGGGTACTAAGGAGGGCACTTGTTGGGATGAGCACTGGGTGTTGTATCTAAGTGATGAATCAGTGACTTTTACTCCTGAAACCAATATTGCACTGTATGTTAACTAACTAAAATTGAGAGGAAAAGAAGAACAGCAAATAGAAAAAAGAGGTAAATAAAAAGAAATGATTACATAGGAGGAGCTACCATCATATCACAGAGAAAGTGCACAAATGCTTCCTAAAACCACCATTCTGATGTGTATCCAGCTGCCAACCTGAGCAAGAACATGAAATTTAAAACGTCTATTTATTTATGAAAGAGTTCTTCAATGATTCTCAAACCAATAATGGATAATAAAAGGAAAAGCATTGAGAATTAACCATTAAGAAAAGTACCATAAATTGTATATCAGAAGGGGCATTATAGGAAAACAAGAAATGTTTTTTTAAAAACCTCCTGGAAAAGCAAGCATGAAAACTTACATAAATAGATAAGAATGTGAATAGGTAAACTTATATGAATAAGTAGGTTTAGTCTCACTACATATCTAGTTTTAATTTTTTTAATGCCAGAATTAAAAGTGATTCTATTATGAACCAATCAAATTAACAAAAACAGGATTGAGTTCATCATGCAAAAATTGTTTGCTAAAATACATAAATATATAAATGATTTTAAACATTTAGGTATAAATGATTTTATATATTTAGAAATCTATAGGATTTTGTCTCATGACTTTGATGCCAATTTATTATGTTTAATGAATCGTATTGAAAATAGATTTTAGTTTGCGTACTGCCCTCACCTACACACTGAGGTGGAGAACTCCATTTTCCCATGTGACAAGTTATCTTGTCCTCTGCAGATATCCTGTAACCATCTTCACAAATATAACTTAATTTAGTGCCATGTGCATAAACCCTGGGTTTAAATGTTTCTTTAATGCGTCCATTTTCTACATGAGGTGGTTGAGAACATGGAATTTTTTCTATGTGAAGAATAGAGATCAAAGAGTCAAGCACAAATATAATGTTTTACATTGAAAAACACAAACAAACACTGCCTGGGGATTTTAAAATATGGATAATTTGAACAAATTAAATTATTTAAAACTGAAACTCTTTGAAACTTGCAAGGATATATGTCTCCCTAATATCTATGCTACTATCCTCCTGTTCAATATGCCCCTTCATTCTTGTCTTGTTCATCATAAGGAGTGAAACAGGCAAAAACAGAAATCTTATCCCAGATTTACAGAAGGTTTTTGTAAGGTTTTGTCTGTGTTCATTTCACAGAGTGAAAGAACAGGGACTGATTTGTATACTTAGACTGTAATTTACTGTATCAAGATAAAGTTTAACATAGAGAAAGGCATAGAGAAAGGTTTAACATAGAGAATGAACATATTCAGGGCACCTGGGTGGCTCAGTCGGTTAAGCGTCCGACTTCAGCTCAGGTCACGATCTCGCGGTCCATGAGTTCAAGCCCCGCGTCGGGCTCTGGGCTGATGGCTCAGAGCCTGGAGCCTGCTTCCGATTCTGTGTCTCCCTCTCTCTCTGTCCCTCCCCCCGTTCATGCTCTGTCTCTCTCTGTCTCAAAAATAAATAAACGTTAAAAAAAAAAAAGAGAATGAACATATTCTTGTTCATTTATACAAAGCACAGGGGAGTGTTAACCTCATTCAAAGAACATCATAAAGCAAGTTATGCGCTACTGACCAACACAGCGTGATGTTGACCGCCATCTTCCATCTTTACACACAATTTCTGCTGCATCGCAAATTATAGAATTTTCTTGACACAGAACAGAAATTTTTTCTCCATCACGGTACTTCACTGTAGTTGTCATATCTCGAGCATTGGGAATCTGAGGTGGAGGTGGGCATGACTGCATTTGTAGCTCTAAAAATATTAAAATTAGATTTCTTGATTAAAAATCATAACTTAAATGTATCAAGAGGTTAATTTAGCAGAGAACTCAAAATGATGTATCATAAATGGTCAAATAATAATGGCATGTTCTGGGTTTAAATATGGTATACTCTTTGATACTTCAGTGTATCACATTTGGCTTATTCTCATGGTTTTCTTTGTTGTTTCTTTTATTCTTTCTGTGATCATAATTTATATAAAACCTCTTCTAATTATTTCTAACCATTAAAATGTTCTGAGTTACTCAGTATCAGGCACTAAATAAAGGTTTCCTGAGCATACCCCAGGAAGTCTTCTAAATCCTTTCAATTGTCCACATTTTACATTTAATTCAGGGAAACATTTGAGTAAACTTTATTTGTGCTACTAATGTCAGATTTTCTATTTCTTTTTTTTTTTTTTTAATTTTTTTTTCCAATGTTTTTTATTTATTTTTGGGACAGAGAGAGACAGAGCATGAACGAGGGAGGGGCAGAGAGAGAGGGAGACACAGAATCGGAAACAGGCTCCAGGCTCGGAGCCATCAGCCCAGAACCTGACGCGGGGCTCGAACTCACGGACCGCGAGATCCTGACCTGGCTGAAGTCGGACACTCAACCGACTGCGCCACCCAGGCGCCCCTATTCTCTACCTTTAAACACATCATGAAAAATTCTGCCTTAATACCAAAAAAATAATAATAATAAATCTTGGCTATTGGCTACTTTCCAATTGTTATATTTATATAAAGCTAATGACTTTTAAATTGTGATTTAGGGGCGCCTGGGTGGCGCAGTCGGTTAAGCCTCCGACTTCAGCCAGGTCACGATCTCGCGGTCTGTGAGTTCGAGCCCCGCGTCAGGCTCTGGGCTGATGGCTCGGAGCCTGGAGCCTGTTTCCGATGCTGTGTCTCCCTCTCTCTCTGCCCCTCCCCCGTTCATGCTCTGTTTCTCTCTGTCCCAAAAATAAATAAAAAACGTTGAAAAAAAATTAAAAAAAAATAAATAAATAAAAAATAAATTGTGATTTAAAGAAGAGTTTGAATAGGCATATCTTGAATTAGAGATATTTATCTTTATCCAAAAGTTAAAATCCTAAATCCAGGCACTGATACTTGGAAATGCTAGCATTAATTTTTTAAAGTGTACATTTATTTAATATTGCTGGAAATACTGTTTAGCTTAAGTGGTTTATGACAACCATAATTCTTTGGAAACCTCCCCCCAAAGGGGAGAATGCCCAGGACATTTGAAATAAACTCAATATCATTCAATCTTTGTGCAATTTTCTGCTACATGGTCGAGGAAAGTTATTTGAAAAGAACACTGAACTGTCATTTGTTCATTCAACTTTTGGAGGCCTTACCGTGCTGGTGAATTCCTACCAATGAGTTCATAGGGTCGTAAGTTTTATAAAATTTGCAATAAAGCCTTATTGGCCACATCTGTTTCTACCACTGTCTTTGTCACCCCAACTTCTACTCCGTCCCATTTTCCTGACATGTGGTGACATTGGAAAGATTATGGGAATTATATATTTAAGATTTTGAATTCTTTTTTAAAGAAGGCCCCTCAAAATTGTAAAAGCTTCTGATTTTTAAAACCTGTATCTGTCTCTAATCCCAGAAAAGAAATTCATGATCATCTTAAAAGTCTCCCCTTCTACTTAGAATAAAACCCAAACTCTTTATGATCCATTTCTTGCCTACATTTCCAATATAACTTCCATGTCTCTCCCCCTGTCAATCCAGATGCCAGGCTTTATGATCTTTCAATTTCTTTAAATAGCTCAAGTTCCCTGCTGTTCAGCTGTTGCACAGACCCCCATCTCTATCCTGAAGGGTTTTCAACCTTCCTTTGTGTACATGCCGTCCTATATAAAATTGAGCCCTCCGTCCCCACCCTCTCATTTTCTAAGCTCTTGGATTCTTTTGTTTCTTTGAACAAGGTTACATATAAAATATACTTAAAATGTGTTTTTATCATCCGGTCCATTATTGGGCTTAATTCATTGTTTGTTGGTTTGTTTTCATACTGGGTTGAAAGTTTCCAAAAGGCAGACCCTTGTTTTTCTCCTAGCCTATATCAAGCTCATAAATGGGTGTTTGTCAACAGCCCGAATTAATCAACTTTCACTGGGACCAACACACTACTCAGCAAGTCTACCTCATCTCAATAACAAACTCACTGCGTGCTCCTTTCTTGAAGTCTCTATTTTAAACCATTTCCCACACTTCTAAGTGTTCCTTCTCCTCCTTGTCCCGTGCACAACTCCATCTCTGGTGATTTTGTCTTGTATCTCAAAGGAAAATAGAAACCATCAGCTCCCACTTCGTTCCAGCATGAAATTGACACATCCGTTTTCCTTCCTTCCTCCTGTTCAAAACTGGAAGTGGCTCTGTCGCCACAGAAGCCTCGTACTTCCACGGAGCTCTGGTTTCCTTTCCTTCCCACCTCCACAGGGAACCGCCCACCTCACGTCCTCAGTCTCTGTTATAGCCTATTCCGCATTCACTTGGCTCTGATGTCCTCCGTCTTTAGAAAAGACTACCTTTGGTGTATGATTTCCTCTAGCAATACTCTGAACTTTCTATTCACATGCTCACATAAACTTCTTGAAAGATTTATGACCATATATTGTTCTGAAGTTCTCACTGATGATTTCTCTTCGGTATACTCTATGTAGGTTCTATGCCCTGCGTTCCTTAACTGGCTCAGCCAGTTAAATGTCCAACTCTTGGTTTCAGCTCAGGTCATGATCTCACGGTTCATGAGTTCGAGCCCCACATTGGGCTCTGCAATGATGGTGTAAAGCCTGCTTGGGATTCTCTCTCTCCCCCATTCTCTTCTCTGCCTTTCCACCACTCGCACTCTCTCTCTCTCAAAATAAACAAACTTTAAAAAATTACTTTAAATATTTTCAAATCAAATTATATCATTCCTTAAAAACTATTTTATGGCTTTTTTATTAGTGATTAAATTAATCTAAATGCTGACATGCCCTAATATAACCTAAATAATCTTTCCTTTGCCTCCTATCTAGCTTCAGCTTATAAAACTCCCACATCTTGACTAGAATCCACTTACCGGAATATTTCCCCAAACACTATTCTGTTGTCAAAGTTTTGCGCAGTCTACATCCATTCATCTCCCCACGTAATCAAGCTCTCCTTCTTATTCTGGACAGCTGATTGGCAAACACAAGAGAAATTCATGTAAGAGTCCACAGAACTTGTCAAAGTCAGAAAACAGAGAGATTTTCTCAAGACCAGCAGAAATTAATTCTCAAGGTGAGAGGTACAAAGCAGAAACTCAAGAGCAAAATGGGTGCAGAATTTGTAAGAAACTAAAATTTTACTGGAGAGCTAAATTTAAAATAATTTAAAAGCTCTCAGTTAGTAAAACAAAAATAATTATACTTTAACCACAAATCTGTGATGTATCTGGCCCATCGGAAATATTAATACAGTGTGTTAAAATTAGAGTATTCTCTTTGGGCTTCAGAACACCTTCTCTTCCCAGTTTACATTAAACCAGAAGAATTCGCCTCGACTTTTGTTCCTTAAGAATATCTCCAGGGGTGCCTGGGTGGTTCAGTCGGTTAAGTGGCCAACTTCGGCTCAGGTCATGATTTCACGGTCCATGAGTTCAAGCCCTGTGTCGGGCTCTGTGCTGACAGCTCAGAGCCTGGAGCCTGTTTCAGATTCTGTGTCTCCCTCTCTCTCTGACCCTCCCCCGTTCATGCTCTGTCTCTCTCTGTCTCAAAAATAAATGAATGTTAAAAAAAAAAAAAGAATATCTCCAGATCATTCAAAATTCTGTAAAAAGGAACACAGAGAGATAGGGTCACCAGGGTGGTACCAGTTGGTTGAGTGTCCGACTCTTGATTTCAGCTCAGGTCATGATCTCAGGGTTGTGGGATTGAGCCCCGTGTCAGGTTCCACACTGAGCATGGAGCCTGCTTAACATTCTCTTTCTCTCTCTTTTTTTCTCTATCCCCTCTGCTCCTCTCTCCCACTCGTGCTCTTTCTCTCTTTCAAAAAAAAAAAAAAAAAGAACACATACAGGGTTTTTTTTAACTCATTTTTCCTTTTACAAACTTTATGTTGAGGTAACTGATAACTGCTCTTGAAGACAAAAAGGTTTTTTTTTTTAAATATGAAATTTATTGTCAAATTGGTTTCCATCCAACACCCAGTGCTCATCCCAACAGGTGCCCTCCTCAATGCCCCTCACCCACCCTCCCCTCCCTCCCACCCCCCATCAGCCCTCAGTTTATACTCAGTTTTTAAGAGTCTCTCATGGTTCAGCTCCCTCCCTCTCTAACCTTTTTTTTTTTTTCCTTCCCCTCCCCCATGGTGTTCTGTTAAGTTTCTCAGGATCCACACAGGAGTGAAAACATATGGTATCTGTCTTCCTCTGCATTTTTTTAACTGAAGTATAGTTGACAATGTTATATTAGTTTCAGATGCACAACATAGTCGTTCAACAATTACAGACTTTTTTATCCTAAAAAAAAGAGAGAATACCTGAAATGAAAGTACTTACCATAACATGTAGGTGTATCAGACCAGCCATTGTTACCACATACTATGGAACTGTGTTGCCTCCAAGTCTGCTTTCATATCCATCATAGCACTCAAATTCTAACTCGTCATTGAGCTTAAACGACTTGCCACCACTTTTGAGTCTGGCATTCTCAAATCCTGGCATATCACAAGATTCTAGTTCATAACAGAATTGAAGATTTTATTGATAATGTTAATTAATGAACAACCTAACTTAATAATCCCATCCCTAGAACAAAAAGCTTTATCAATTAATATGTGCTAATGAATTAAACACTAAGTAAAAGTAATCCAAAAAGATCGGTGATGAATTGCCTTAAAATAATTACCAAAAGTGAAAACAGTGTTACTACAAAGCTTTTTCTCATCACTGAAACGCTGTGAAAATTTATTTTAGGAACATTTTTCTCAATTCAATTATATTTATGTATTCATAGCATGCTGGTAATAAAAGAGGCCATTACAGCATATAGTATTTTTTTTCTAGGACACCAGAATAGCATCTTAAGAATTAAGATGCCAAACTTCTTAGCAGTTGCAATACATATACCAGAGAAAAATGGATAATTAAATAAAAAGATTGATGTATTTGTATTATATAAGATATTTTCCCTTCCATAATAAGAAATCTTGTAATGGAAAATTGATTACAATGAAATCAAATCTCTCTCCTAATACCTACATAAAGTTCAAATTTGAGTTCTGGAAGGAGGCAGCAGAGTTGTCAAAATCAGAAACATGTTTATTTGTCAAAACTTAAATGTTTCTTGAAAGAAATACCTATGTGCAATTGTTGCTTGCCTTTTTGCTTTTTCTAGTCTATAAATGTTGTTGAAAATGCATGGAAAAAAAGAGCAGTTACCTGAGCAATCTGTACTTCAGAAAGCTTAACAAAGGATCAGGAAGATGAACTATGGAAGGATAGGATTATTTTGCAGGTGGAATGAAACTGTTCTATGGTTATCTCCAGGGATAGCTAGGATTCTAGTGCTAACCCTTTGGCCAAGATAAGCATGTGGTACCCAGTGATTTATAATGTGCGGTTTAAGTATGAAACCCCTGGAGACACACTGTACGAGCTTGTCTAAATTTTGTAGGAATATATAGATTTATGGTTTATACCTGGTTTAATCAGTTACAGAGACTAGTTTAAGTAAGTAAGCATAACGTTATGAGACCTCTTTGTAAATTTGTGTACTAGCCTACCTGAAAACAAGATACCTTACATGCATCTTGGTGATTTGGAACCCAAAGATGAAAAACATCCGGAAAAAATGGTACGGAATGGCTGTGCTTATAAGTGTTCAAACTTCTCTACAATTGCCTTTGTTTCTCTCTCCTGTTGTACTACCGTCTTTAACCTTTACAAACCCTAATGTAAATCTATGCTGTGGAGTCCTGCTAATCTTCTTAATCATCAAATACTGTATAATTGATGTAATAACCTATAGAACCTACAAAAATATTACCAAACTAATAGTAAATTAAGGAAGATGATGCTAAATGGTCAATACATTAAATGAAATTGTATTTTGATACAATAATAATGGGAAGTGGAAAATCAAAACTTTATAATTTGTAATAGTATTAAAAGAAAAAAAAACGTGCCACAAAAGGAAAGATTTAACAAAACATGTGCATGACTTGTATTCAGAAATTATATAACCTCCCTGAGAAAACTTGAAGGAGGCCTAAATAATTGGAGCGATAAATCAAGATCTTAAATTGGAGGAAAAAATATTTTTACAATCAACTATCCCCAGAATAATATACAGATTCAACTCAATTCCAATGAAAATCCTAGTAGACTTTCCGTAGAAATTAACAAGGTAATACCAAAACTCAAAGAAAATGGAAAACAGCTAAAAAAAAAAAGCCAGAAAAAAAACATTAAAAATTAATGTATGAATTGTCTACTGCAACTACAAAGAAAATCCACATACTTACATCAGGTTTAAACAGTACTAATTTATTTCTTAAATTTTTGTCGGTTCAAAATGTGACAGGTGGATCACTGGACTAAATCAAGGTGTTGCAGACCTGTGTTCCTCTCTTGGGGCTCCAAGGGAGAATCAGTTTCCTTGTCTTTTCCAGCTTCTAGAGGCTTCCTGAATTGATTGGTTCATGGTCTCTTTCTCCATCTTCAAAGCCAGCAACTGTCTCTCTCTGATCCTTCTTACCTCATCTTGTTTTTCTATCTTTCTCCATCTCTGCCTCTCTCAATCCCACCCTTCTTTCCATATGGTATTACGTTGAGCCCATTTAGAAAATCAAGAATAAAGTTTCCATTGCAAGGCCTTTAACATTAGTAATATCTGAAAAGTTCCTTTCTCTAAGTAAGGTACCATAATCACAGGTACCAGGGATCAGACATGGGCATCATTGGGGAGGCCATTATTCTACCCCCCAAAATTAAGAACAGATGGGAGGACTCACACTACAGTAATCAAGGGAAGACATAATGATATAAGGATAAATATATAAATTTGTGGGAAATGATAAAAAGTCCAGAAATAGACACACACGTGCACGTGCGCGCACGCGTGCGCGCACACCCACACACACACTTACCTATATTCAGTGGATTTTTGACAAAACTGACAAGTTATTCAGGAAGTAAAAGGATATCATTTCCAGCAAATTGTGCTAAACAGCTGAAAATCCATATAAGGAAAAAAGATGAACCCTATTGCATACACAAAATAGCTAGAAATCAATCATAGACATGAATGTAAAAGTACATATGTAAACTTTGGAGAGAAAAAAAATATGACAAATCTTTGCGACTTTGAAGTTGGAAAAAATGTCCTATATAGAGCACAAAATAAATAATTAAAAATTGACCAATTTGGACTTCATCAAAAGTTAAGGCATATGTTCCTGGAAATAAACTGTTAGAAACTTAAAAGATAAGACACAAATGGGAGAAAATATTTGCAAATCGTATACTTGATAAAGGAATTGTTTCCCAAATATCAAACTACCTACTTAAATTTGGGAAAAATTCAATTTCACAGAAGGAGACCTAACAATGGCCAATAAGCAGATGAAAAGGTGTTCACTATCATAAGTCAAACAGCAACGTAAAATTAAAGCAAAATGACATCCCACAATATGCACAACATAATGCTTAAAATTTTGAACCTGATGATCCTGTTTGTTAATAAAGATGAGAATCAACTGGAATTCTCAAACATTGCTGGTGGGGATGCAAAATGCCAGTTAACTTGAAATTCAGTAAGGCAGATTCTTACAGATTTAATCATGCACATAACCCAGCAATTCCCTTTTGGATATTTATGCAACAAATAGTAAATATATGCGCATTCAAAGACTTAAATTCAAATGTTCATAAATAGCTCAATCATAATTGCCAAAACCTGGAAACACTCCAAAAATCCATCAATATTGGAATGGATAAACACATTTTATATCCATATAATGCTACACAACTCTATTATGAAAACAAATGAGCTACTGATGCAAGAAACCACACAGAAGAATGTCACAGACATTATGCTAAAATAAAGCAGCCAGATAGGAGAATCCATTTCTATAAAGCCATTGATATGCAACTGTGGAAAGGAAACACTACTCTATAGTAACAAAAAGAATATTGGTTGCCTGGTGTGGTGTTGCTGGGGGAAGCTGAATGGCAAGAGAAGAACAGAACTGGCTCAGAAGATGAAAACTGTCTCTAGCTTGACTTGGTTTGTGATTACATAGATGTACACATTTGTCAAAGCACTGGCCTACTCACTAATATGTATGAATTTTATTGTATATAATTCATACCTATACGGAGATGATTTTTTAAATAGACACTTTGCCAAAGAAGACATCCAGATGGCAAAAACACACGTGAAAAGATGCTCAATACTGCTCAGCATCAGGGAATTACAAATCAAAACCACATTGAGATACCAACTCACACCCATCAGAATGGCTAAAATTAACAACTCAGGAAACAACATGTTGGTGAGGATGTGGAGAAAGGGGAACCCTATTGCACTGTTGGTGGGAATGCCACTCTAGAAAACAGTTTGGAGGTTCCTCAAAAAATTAAAAATGGAACTGATCTATGACCCAGCAAGTACACTACTAGGAATTTATCCAAAGGATACAAAAATGCTGATTCGAGGGGGCACATGCACCCCAATGTTTATAGGAGCACTATCAACAATAGCCAAATTATGGAAAGAGCCCAAATGTCCATCAACTGATGAATGGATTAAGAAGATGTGGTATATATATACATACAATGGAATACTACTCAGCGATGCAAAAGAATGAAGTTTTGCCATTTGCAACAATGTGTATGGAACTGGAGGGTATTATGATAGGTGAAATAAGTCAGTCAAAGACAAATATCATATGATTTCACTCATATGTGGAATTTGAGAAAGTTAACAGATGAACATAGGAGAAGGGAAGGAAAAATAAGATAAAAACAGAGAGGGAGGCAAACCGTAAGAGATTCCTAAACAGAGAACAAACCATAAGAGACTCTTAAATACAGAGAACAAGCTGAGGGTTGATGGTGGGGATGGGGGGGGGGGGTGTTATATGAGTGATGGACATTAAGGAGGGCACTTGTTGGGATGAGCACTGGGTGTTATATGGAAGGGGTGAGTCATTGGGTCATACCCCTGAAGCTAAGATTACACTGCATGTTAACTAATTTGAGAATAAAATAATAATAATAATAATAATAATAATAATAAATAAATGAGCACTTGGAAACTAAACATACAGTTGTCAAAAAATTTTCAGGTGATTAAGTTACTAGGAAAAAAAACAATCTGCCTAAATAAAAAATAAAAAGTGAAAATAAATGGAATTACGAGAAAAATACTATGTTTCAAAGAAAATCAAGCTGAAAAATAAGAAACTCCAGACAGAAAGAACAGAAAATACTAAGAAATAAAAACAAAACTAGTGAGACAGGGAAACTGAAGAACTGCATAAAAATCTGCTCTTTGTTCCTTTTCCTGTTTCTATTCTTGGCAGGACCTGCACCCCCACTCCGCTTTACACATACCTTGTAATGCAAACAGTATATGTCCTCCTTGTAAGAGACAAGGAATTAATGATTTCTCTAGAATAGATAACATCTAAGGAAAGACCAAGTGAGAATGACCTGATGAAGCTATCATATGCATATTCAAGACCACTGGTGCTAGGTATCTCCAAGGCCCTCTGGCTGCAAGGAATAATGCCTTCCTCCCCACCCCACCCCCATCTTCCCCCATCTTTGTACTAGCCAGTTCCTGGATGCATGAGGGGACACTTCACCAGACCACTATCCTCAATAAAAAACCCTAGACCCCAAAGACGAGATTCATGCTCCTTTCCTTTCTGACTCTCCCAGATGCTGTCTGTATCTGCTCTCTCTATATCTTCAGTAAACTCTGCTTTCACCTCCTGCTGGCTTGTGTTTGATTTCCATCCTACACAAAGCCAAAGATCTTGACTGGTCCTGCAGGACCCCCTCTGGGTCACCAGACCTGGCCTGCCAGCATCAATAGCACAAGGAATGAGTGACATCAGCAAGATGGTGGATAAAATATTTCTCACAATATCCTCCCCTAACCACTTGCTGGCATCTAGTTACAGACAAAAGTGCCTTTGGGGGAGATGTGGGATCCAGGTAGGACACTGTGAAACCCCAGAGAAGTCCAAGAACAAGAGGGCTGTTTTGAGAAAACAGGTCTGCACCCAGGGGCTGACTTGCCAATTGCGGTCCTGGCTAGAAACACAGAAACAGCTGCACAATCCTAAGGACTGGGCTACAGCCCCATCTGGCTTTGACTCTGTAACCAGCACCACCTGCCAAGGGACCTGGAAGGAGTCTCACCCACCCATGTGCATAGTAATAGGCACACAGACCTCAGCCCTGGCTCTGGACCCTGAAGCAGCCTGTGAACCAGCACCAGCCCCTCTCAGTCACAGTCTAGAAGCCACTGGAGAATGCCAATTTAAACAATTACGCATAGATAAGAGAGTCTTTGTAGAAGTCCAGCAGTCCAGCAGAGAATTTCCAGTATGTGGATGCAGCAAAAGATCCAAGACTAGTCGCTTTGAAGAGGGTCAGTTTGGCTTTACAATTGATACCTCTCCCTCAGGGGTCTAGAGAGAGCTTCTTGGTGCATGATTCTTCTCCCCCCCCCTCCTCCCCGCAGGTTAAAGTGAGGGTATGTGAATGAGTCCAAGGCTTCCCAGCTGTGTGAGAGACTGCCAAGGAGGCCCATTTCTCTCTTGCTGCATCCAGAGTACTGATCCATGAGCTTTGCGGTTTGGAGCAGTGCGCAGCTGAGAGGACAGCAGCCAGTGCTTGGAATGAAATATGTCAAAGGCACCTAGTGATTTTTTTTCTATTGTTTTACTTTGAGCCAAACTATCTTTTCAAGTTTGAAGTGAATTTCTTGTAGATGGCATATAGCCGATATGTTGTTTATGTGTCCACCCTGCCATTGTCAGTCTTTTAATTAAAGTATTTACACCATTGACATTTAAAGTCATTATTTTTATATTAAATGGCTACATCAGCCATTTTATTATTTGGTGTGTGTGTGTGTGTGTGTGTGTGTGTGTGTGTGTGTCCTGTTTCTCATTCCTATTTCCTTTTTTGTCTTCCCTGTGGATTTCTTCAACATTTTAAAATAATTTTGGTATATCTATATTGTTGACTATATCTCTTCGTATGTTTTAGCAGTAGTAATCTAAGCATTAATATATACATATAAAGCTTATCACTCCCTGGTACTAGTTCACGTAAAACGTGGAAATCTTACTTCCTTTTGGCTTTCCCCACATCTTCAACTTTGCATACAACAAATATGTCTTTCTTCTATATGACTTATTGCATTAGTCATATTCAGTCAGGGAACAGAAACCAATCCATCTATTTCTACAAGTGAAAATTAAATACAGATAATTAGTTGCAAAGGTGTAGAAAGGTCTACAAGACCAAATGGGAAAACGAAGAAGCCGGGGGACATGAACAGCAATAAGTATAATATCAAAAAGCAAAAGATACCATTGCTTTCAAGATGGCACCTAAAGCTTGCACCTGTTGCTTTGTTGTTGAAAAGAGTTTTATGGTTACTTCTGACTCTAGTGAAGAAGGAACAAATTAGCAGGACTTCCGAAAACGGCATTCCCTCTGGATCACCCAATTGCTACTTGAATTATATTGTACAAATACCTTGTCTCTAACTACTGTTGGGAACTGCCAGTCTGGGAGAGCCAGAATGTTCTTCCTTGTTTCTGATATCCCACTACTACCTCTATGGGCAAAACTCATTGAAAACCGACAAACAAAGAAGAGTGGGAAATGTACTTTATGCTCTAAGTCTTAAGAATATGCAGCTTTGTATAGAAATTTGGGTGTGGTGCTAAATGACATCAATTAAATAACACAGTCCACCACAGTAATGATAATGATAGTTCCACATGACAAGATTACCTTTGCTTTCCTATAATGAAGATGACTTTGTTCTCTTCTATAAATGGGAATCAAAACTTCCAAGAGTCATCCTATTGATACTTGGTGATGTTGTTACCTGACTTTAGTCACAATCCCACAGAGGTATTCTGTATCTTAAAAGCTAAATCATTTCCTTTCACAAAGGCATAAGGTCAAGGAAGAGAAAACAGTTAAAAAATATACAAATTCACCTAGAAGAATCAAAACAGAAAGTATAGTGCTGCAGTCCTCATTTAAGTTATTGATCATTAGGCTGTGGTTGATATTGTAAATGTTTTTCTACACCCCATGTTTCCTTCCTCTGCAGCCAGCATCTAAAGTAGTCCAGATCCTCTACCTGATGGGGCTAACCAAAACTTCATTTCCAAATTGTCAGAGACCATAGCAACCTCACATTTAGTAGGTTGCGGATGTCTTCCATTAACCTTTATTGATGCACAGAGAAGTCTAAAGAAGAAGCCTCAGTGTTTTCCGCATTCAAATATAATTTCCCTGTTCTCATCATGTAGTGGTAAACAATAACCCTGTCACAATTCAACTCAATATCCCCGGCCTGTGTACATAATCCACTTCTATGCCTGTTAGTTCAGTGACTTGAGAGGCCCAAGATAACGGATTTACCATCAACTTCCAGTAAAAGGAAATATTGATCTGTCCCTAGTGAAAGCATTGTTTCTTACGACCTGCCTTCTAAACCAGCAGAGTACCAAGTTGTAAGCTTGGAGAATGTTATTAGTGATTAAACATCTTAACAGATGCAGATAAAGTGATAATCGAATACAATTCAACACAAACTCTTGGTCAAAAAAGAAAATACAATAAAATTCTTGCAACACAAATAGAAGGAAATGTCCTTAAGCAAACAAAACAGAGCTGTTGAGATACCGTGCTGCCAATATGCTACAATCCCAATTTACTCACAACAGTGTTAACAGTTGTGATATTGTGAAATATATATTTAGTCTTTTTTTCCCATTTCTGGTACAGAGCTCCTAAAATGCTTGGAATTTCCTAAGTGATGAGTGTGATAAAAAGTGTCTTTATTTATGCTAATGAGGTGACTTTTAGAAAACACCAAGATAGGGGCTGGTTGCCAGAGGAACCAGCCCTGATTTTAGAGAGTTGGACTGTTCAGTCCCCTGACCTCCAGAGGTTGGATCTATTGCCAACAGCCAATGACTTAAGCCTTACAAGAAATGATGAAAGGAATTCCTCAACTTAAAACAAAGTGTCGTTCACGTTAACATGAAAACATAAAAATAAAACACACTGCTAGGTAAGTATAGTCAGATTCAAAATACTCTAAACTGTAATATGGTGGTGTGTTAACCACTTAATTCTAATGTAAAGCTGAAGGACCAAAGAAATAAAAATAGGTATACCTGCAATACTTAATGATACAGAATATAAAAAGAAATTTTGACATGAAAAACATATAATATTGGGATGAGTAAAGGGTAGAATTTTTATACACAATAGAAGCTAAATTGTCATTAGTATAAAATACAGTGTTATATCTATAAGATATTTGAAGCAGGCTTATGGTAACCACAAAGCAAAAACCTACAGTAGATATACAAAAGATAGAAAGGATTAAAAAGATACCAAGGTGAAAAATTATTAATCCACAGAGGAAAACAGTAAGAGAGGAAGAAAGGAATAAGGGAACTGCAAACCACCCCAAAACAATTAATAAGATGACATTGGTAAATCCTTACCTATAAATAATTATTTTAACTATAAATGGATTAATTTTCCAATGAAAAGGCATAGAGTGGTGTATATGTATATGCTATAGAAAAGGCAGTGGAATATACTGCCTACAGGACACCCACTTCAACTTTATCAATACACATAGAATCAAGGTGTAGGAATGGAAGAAGATATTCTATACCAGTAAAATCCAAAAACAAGCAAGGGTATCTATACTTATATCAGATAATACAGACTTTAACTTAAAAATAGTACAAGAGGGGTGCCTGACTTCAGCTTAGGTCATGATTTCATAGTTCGTGAGTTCAAGCCCTGCATCAGGCTTTCTGCTGTCAGCACAGACCCTGCCTTGGATCCTCTGTCCCCCTCTTTTTCTGCCCCTCCCCTGCTCATTCTCTCTCTTTTTCTCTCCCCCTCTTTCTCTCTGTCTCTCTCAAAATAAATAAACTTTAAAAAAAAACAGTATAAGAAACAAAGCAGGTGATCATGTAATAAGAATGATTAAGAATGAGTTTTATCATCAATGATAAGAATGAGTCTTCAACTCATCAAGAAGAAATATAATAGTAAATATATATGCACCCAACACTGTAGCACCTAAATACACTAAGCATTACAAATAAATCTGAAGGGAGATATAATCCATACACTAATAGCAGGGAACATCAGTATTGCATTATCAACAATGGATAGATAATCTAGATTGAAAGTCAATAAGGAAACATTGGACTTAAACTACATTTTAGACCAGATGGAATTTATAAACAAACAGGGAGCATTTTATCCAACAGAAACAGAATACACATCCTTCTCAGCTCACATGCACATTCTACAGGATAGATCACAGGATAGAATGTAAGCTATTATTTATCATAAGTATAGAAAACTGCTCATGGGCTTTCATCTGAATCTTTTTTCCTTATTTGTCTCTTGGGAAGGGGGTAAGTCTTTGATCTTCCATATACCTTTTAAATCAACTTATCAAGTTCCTTTTAATAGCCTTATTTATTTTCATTTAGAATTACCTTTAAACTTCATAATTTATAAAAAATTCATAGCTTTATAATGTTGTGCCTTCCTATTCCTGAATGTGGTATATTTCTAAATGTAATAGGTCTTTTTGAATCCTCACTAATTGTCTTCTATTGTATATGTTAGGGAAGTTTTTAGTTTTTGTGAGCTATTTTTGTAGATAACATGGTTATTTGAGTTCTAAGAATGTTCTTTTTACCTTTGGTGATTTGAAACGTCACAAAACAATATACATTAGCTTAAAATTTAGAATTAACTTTATTGATGATCTTTGACTTCCTTTGTGCTATTTTTTAAATAATTTAATGTTAAGATTTCTTTTTTGAGCTCTATTGAGATATAATAGATATATAACATTGTGTAAGTGTTTTTCTGAGAAATACCTTTTATATCAACAACTAATTTTTTTTGGCTTTAGAAGTGCATTGCTTTGTAGATGATATACAGACAAACAACTCCTGTAATGCTGCATTAAAATGCAGGTGATACTTCGGAATGTAACAAATATCACTTGTAAAAACTGATGCTCCAAAATGTGCATACTGGATGAACCCACCTTGATAAAATTAAAAAGAATTAAAATAAAATACACTTTCTAGGAATATATGCAGAGGCAAGCATGGTGTATAGAGAGAAAACAAGGAAATAATGACTAGGAAATACCGGGTGGTGTTTACTCCAAGTGAAGGGGGGGAGAAGGTGATTCATGAGTCACCATATAATTAACAATAGGGGAATTTTTGTAGGGGTTCTAGCTTTCACTTTGACTAATTTGTTTAAGCGAGTTTACACATTATTAATAGTTATTAACTTCATATTTTAAAAAATTGAAAATCAGCCACACAAATGACACAAACATGATGAGAATGAGTCACGAAGCACAAATGACTAATCTCTATGAAATTTTAATTTAAAGCTCTGTGAATTTTAATTTTTTAAAAGAGGTATGGTTTTCTATATCTATCAGATGGAAGACTAGGCTGTCCTAAGAAATCTGCAATTGTGAAGCACCTACCAGCCAGGAAGAATAGTACTCGCATTATCTCAAATGTATAGTTGTTCTCATAAGAAAGTTAAATCTCTAGACACCAAATTAAAAAAAGGAAGGTGAAAACTCTTACCTCACATAGATTTACTCCTTATTAAATGTTTTTCTTTTTTAAGTAAAGTGCTGTGGGGCATGGTTGTGGATTTCTTTCCCTTTCCAACCTCTTTACTGGAACACCTATGCAAACATAGGTGCAGCATAAATGTGTAGGACATTTAGCTCAAAGACCCCTTTTAGAAAGAATTCACTAGCTCCTAAAACAAGATTAGTTTTCAGCTGGAATGTGGGGTAAAGGTTTGTTCAAGTTTTACATTTAACTTTCATGTCTGCATATTCCCTTTCCTCTGCTATTTCTCTTGTCTAGAAATATCCTCTTTTAAGAAATGTTTATTTATTTATTTTGAGAGAGAGAGAGAGAGTGCACGCACATGAGCTGGCAAGTGAGGAAAGGACAGACGAAGAGAGCGAATCCCAAGCAGGCTCTTCACTGTCAGTGCAGACCCCAACATGGGGTTCGATCCCCCAACCCTGGGATTGTGACCCGAGCCGAATCAAGAGTCAGACGCTCAACCGACTGAGCCACTCAGGCAACCCTAGAAATATCCTTTTAATGCCAATTCTAATATGATCTAGGGGATCAGAGCATTTAACAGACAGTTGGGAGTCAGGAGGAAAAGACCATCAAATGACACATCTTCCCAGCTGGTCAGCAAGCACATTGATGATAGAGCCCTCCCTACTGGTGAACTGGGGTACTTTTCATTGAAACACTTAGGACTGGACAGGAAGCTTTATTGTGTTGTTTTTCATTGTCGTTGATAATGAAGGAAATTTCCCAAATATAGATTTAACTAACATACAAAACCCAGCATGCAACAAATTATGAAATGAAGAATGCTCAGTGATGTATAGTCTGCTTGTACCTGGTATTTAATGAGGTACCATAAGCTCATTAGAGGTTTCATTTACAGTAGCTTGGAAATAGAAGACTGGATAACAAAAGAAAATGACAGACTTTTAAAAAAACCACATGAAGAATTTATCATTTTAGTAATAGAAATGATTTTAAATTTTCTTTTATTTTCAACAGTTGCCAATGGTCTCAGAAAACGAATTAAAATGTGTGGGCATTACACTGGGAATTAAGAATACACTCTACATTTTATTAAAAGAGATACGCCTACTACACATAGCTAACTTTACTAAAATATTAAACTGATGGTAATGTTCCTGAGTTTTAGCAGATGAATTGAGGTATAATTGAAATAGAATAATATTTTAAATTACTGTATGTATTTAAAATGCACGACTTGATGAGGTTTGACATATAAAACCATCATCACATATGAGATTATGAGGGTATCTGTCACTCCCCAAAGTTTCCTTGTATTATATATAAGAATCCCAGATACATTTTGAAGTTACAATCCAGCTTTTTTGTGTCTTATTTTCTAGTTAAGTTTCCATGAACAGATCTACAGATCTCCATAATCAATGTTAACTGGCCTTTCACACTGTAGAACTCAGAAAACAGAAAACATATTTTTTACGTTACCCTTAGGTGAATATGTAACAATTTTTACACAAACGTATTCTTTAGTACTAACTAACAATACAGACTATTCTTGCCTGTCAATCCAATCAAAAATATACCCACATGAAAGCAGACAGTTATATTTAAGAGGGAAGCTGAATGTTGAAAACTGTTTCAACTTACCTTGTCCATGAGAGCAAGAAACCCACAAGATGAGAATGACATTGACTAGTAATCACATATTAGATATTCTCAATGATAAGTTAATACAGTTTTCCAGTTGAGTTGTTTGGGGTTGTAAATCTGCTTCATTAGCAGTTAGCAGATGAGACCCTGAATGTAAGTGCATTACAGTGAAACTAGTTAATTGTTGCCATCCAGTTAAATAACAAAGTTCAAAGAGTTATACAAAAATCCCTAAATAATTCCCCTCAGTAGTTTCACAATACTTCATTGCATTCACTACTCAGTATCTAGTAAAAGGGTTAAAGCAAATTCTTAGTATTTATATATTCTATAACTAATGTGCCTCGAGCCACCTTTACTTATGGCCCAATTTACTCTGAAACATATAATGATTTCCCCTCTTAGGAAAAATACCACACAAATTTCTGCCTGGTTATATTTGTCATTTTTTAGGATATGATCCTATGCTATAAAAAATTGTTTTCAAACACATAATTATAATCTAAAATATGATATTACTAGAAAAGAGAAAACTAATGAGGAAACAGGCATCTGCTCAATTCTAAGCACTAACCTACCCAATATCCTCCATTTCTCCTGACAACAGATCTAGAAGGAACTCAACTGACTTGCCAGGGCTGGGTAAGGTGGGCTGGTCAGAATGTTGACCAGTAAGAGACCACTGGAAGCCCTGGCTGCTGGAGAAGCCTAGATCTACATCAGGCAGCGAGTCCAAATGGAGACAGACTGTCATCATTTTGTAGCTGCCACCTCAAGGTGATTTTCAGGGGATGGGCCCCTCCACTCTGGAGATCATGAGGTGGTTGGGCCTAGAAAGCCCCACTGCCTAAGGCAGGATTTAAGGTTGCACACTGTGCATGCATCTGCCCAGTAGATCAGGGTAGCTCAGGACCGGGAACAGGGTGCTGCTCAGCACAGGCTGGTCTTGCTAGCATGGGGCCACAAGGACTGGCCAGGGTGTCATCTAAAAAGAGACACCAGGGAGAGCCAGTTACTGGAAAAGGTGGAGACTCTATTAGGCTGCAAGTTCAAATGGGCACTGACTATAGCAAATTAGCAGAAGCAGTCTCAGGGTGATTTTTAAGGGATGGGGACCAGCTACAATGGCAAATACACAGGTGGTTGTGGGTCACCCCAGGCCTAAAGTGCTAGAGGCCCCAATCCCTAAGGCAAGCTGAAGGGGTACATACTGCCATGGGTGTTCAGAGCAGATCAGTAATCACTTGGGATGTGGAACAGACAATAGATCGGAAAGATCAGTCACAGGAGCGGAATCATGGAGACACAAGGCATTTGTCTTGCTCAAAACCCTAACCTGCAAAGTGGGCATATGCCTATGAAGGCAGGGCTCAAGGTTACAGGATTGCTTTTGCAGGACTGTGTTGGGAGGGCTGACTAGGGTATCATATAATCAGGGATACCTGCGTGACCTAGTTTTGGGAGAAGACCAGCACTGACTTTTTAGCTCCCATTTGACAGACAGCTAGTCCTCAAGGACAGGGTATCAGTCCATTAGGAGACACCTAGGAGTCCTAATTCCCTGTTGAGTCCATGAGCCCATCAGGCTACAGGTCCACAAGAGTCTCATTTTTGGAGCTGGCCTCTCAAAGTGATTTGGGGAAGCAGGTCTTCCCTCCATGCCTTCAGATCTGCAGGTGGTTGGGACTGGCCAGGGTTCCACAGGTTTGAAGGGATGGGTCTGCCCCTGGCCAGCTTTCCAGTGTGTTCCCTGTTACTGTGCCCACGCCATGGCACAGATCAAGGGAGCCAAGGACCTGACCAGGAAGGGCACCAAGAGCCTGGGTCACGGGAGCAGGGTCTTGGTCTTACTCGCATCTACTTGATCCTAAGACTTAACCTATACAAAGGGGCATATTCCTACTAAGGCCCTTCAGTAGTCATCTGGGCTGCTTCCCCTGAGCTGGGTTGAGCAAGCTGGCCATGGCAACCTCCAGCCGATAAAGGGACACCTGGGAGCCTTGCTCACCTGGCCACTGATGCCCAGGAACACAGCTGATGATGGTAAGTGTATGTGAGCACTGACCATGGCCAGTTAAAGGTCAGACCTCTAGAAGGACTTTCTAGAAATAGGATTATTTGTTCTAGCTCTGTGAAGAATGCTCGTGTTACTTTGATAGGGATTGCATTGAATATGTAGATTGCTTTGGGTAGTATCAACATTTTAACAATATTTGTTCTTCCTATCCAAGAGCATGGGATCTTTTTCCATTTTCTTGTGTCTTCTTCAATTTCTTTCATAAGCTTTCTATAGTTCTCAGTGTATAGATTTTTCACCTCTTTGGTTAGATTTATTCCTAGATATTTTATGGTTTTTGGTGCAATTGTAAATGGAATCAACTCCTTGATTTCTCTTTCTGTTGCTTCATTGTTGGTGTATATGAATGCAACCGATTTCTGTGCGTTGATTTTATACCCTGCAACTTTGCTGAATTCATGAATCAGTTCTAGCAGGTTTTTGGTGGAATCTTTTAGGTTTTCCATATAGAGTATCATGTTATCTGCAAAGAGTGAAATTTGACCTCCTCCTGGCCAATTTGGATGCCTTTTACTTCCTTGTGTTGTCTGACTGCAGAGGCTAAGATTTCCAATACTATGTTGAATAACAGTGGTGAGAGTGGACATCCCTGTCTTGTTCCTGACCTTAGGGGGAAAGCTCTCAGTTTTTCTCCATTGAGGATGATATTAGCATTGGGTCATTCATATATGGCTTTTATGATCCCAACGTATGCTCCTGCTATCCCTACTTTCTTGAGAGTTTTTATCAAGAAAGGATGCTGTATTTTGTCAAATTCTTTCTCTGCATCTATTGAGAGGATCATATGGTTCTTGCCCTTTCTTTTATCGATGTGGTGAATCACATGGATTGTTTTCCAGATATTGAACAAGTCTGGCATCCCAGATATAAATCCCACTTGGTCATGGTGAATAATTTTTATAATGTATTGTTGGATCCGGTTGGCTAATATCTTGTTGAGGATTTTTGCATCCATGTTCATCAGGGAAATTGGTCTATAGTTCTCCTTTTTAGTGGGGTCTCTGTCTGGTTTTGGAATCAAGGTAATGCTGGCTTCATAGAAAGAGTCTGGAAGTTTTCCTTCCATTTCTATTTTTTGGAACAGCTTCAAGAGAATAAGTGTTAACTCTTCCTTAAATGTTTGGTAGAATTCCCCCTGGAAAGCCATCTGGCCCTGGACTCTTGTTTGTTGGGAGATTTTTGATTACTAATTCGATTTCTTTACTGGTTATGGGTCTGTTCAAATTTTTTGTTTCTTCCTGTTTCAGTTTTGGTGGTGTATGTTTCTAGGAATTTGTCCATTTCTTCCAGATTGCCCATTTTATTGGCATATAATTGCTCATAATATTCTCTTATTATTGCTGCTGTGTTGGTTGTGATCTCTCTTCTTTCATTCTTGATTTTTTTTATTTGGGTCCTTTCCTTTTTCTTTTTGATCAAACTGGCTGGTAGTTTATCAATTTTGTTAATTCTTTCAAAGAACCAGTCCTGGTTTCATTGATCTGTTCTACTGTTTGGGGTTTTTTTTGTTTCGATAGCATTAATTTCTGCTCTAATCTTTATTATTTCCTGTCTTCTGCTGGTTTTGAGTTTTTTTTTTTTTTTTTTTTTTAATTTTTTTTTTTTCCAACGTTTTTTATTTTATTTTTGGGACAGAGAGAAACAGAGCATGAACGGGGGAGGGGCAGAGAGAGAGGGAGATACAGCATCGGAAACAGGCTCCAAGCTCCGAGCCATCAGCCCAGAGCCTGACGCGGGGCTCGAACTCACGGACCGCGAGATCGTGACCTGGCTGAAGTCGGACGCTTAACCGACTGCGCCACCCAGGCGCCCCTGGTTTTGAGTTTTATTTGCTGTTCTTTTTCCAGCTCTTTAAGACATAAGGTTAGGTTGTGTATCTGAGATCTTTCTTCCTTTTTTAGGAAGGCCTGGATTGCTATATACTTTCCTCTTATGACCACTTTTCCTGCATCCCAGAGGTTTTGGGTTGTGGTGTTATCATTTTCATTGGCTTCCATGAACTTTTTAATTTCCTCTTTAACTTCTTCGTTAGCCCATTCATTCTTTAGTAGGATGTTCTTTAGTCTCCAAGTATTTGTTACCTTTCCAAATTTTTTCTTGTGGATGATTTCGAGTTTCATAGCATTGTGGTCTGAAAATATGCACGGTATGATCTCGATCTTTTTGTACTTGTTGAGGGCTGATTTGTGTCCCAGTATGTGGTCTATTCTGGAAGACGATCCATGTGCACTGGAGAAGAATGTATATTCCGCTGCTTTAGGATGAAATGTTCTGAATATACCTGTTAAGTCCATCTGATCTGGTGTGTCATTCAAAGCCATTGTTTCCTTGTTGATTTTTTGATTAGATGATCTGTCGATTGTTGTCAGTGGGCTGTTGAAGTTCCTACTATTGTGGTATTACTATCAATGAGTTTCTTTATGTTTGTGATTAGTTGGTTTATATATTTGGGTGTTTCACATTTGATGCATAAATGTTTACAATTGTTAGGTCTTCTTGGTGGATAGACCCCTTGATTATGATATAATTCCCTTCTTCATCTCTTGATACAGTCTTTATTTAAAGTCTAGATTGTCTGATATAAGTATGGCTACTCTGGCTTTCTTTTGTTGACCATTAGCATGATAGATGGTTCTCCATCCCCTACTTTCAATCTGAAGGTGTCTTTGGGTCTATAGTGGGTCTCTTGTAAACAGCATACAGATGGATTTGTTTTTTTATCCATTCTGTTACCCTATGTCTTTTGATTGGAGCATTGAGTCCATTGATGTTTAGAGTGAGTAGTGAAAGATATGAATTTACTGCCATTATGTTTCTTGTAGAGTTGGAGTTTCTGGTGGTGTTCTCTGGTCCTTTCTAGTCTTTGTTGCTTTTGGTCTTTGTTTGTTTGTTTGTTTGTTTTTCATCTTTTTTCCTCTCAGAGAGTCCCCCTTAATATTTCTTGCAGGGCTGGTTTAGTGGTCACAAACTCCTTTAATTTTTGTTTGTCTGGAAAACTTTTTCTCTCTCCTTCTATTTTGAATGACAGCCTTGCTGGATAAAGAATTCTTGGCTGCATATTTTTCTGATTCGGCACACTGAATATATCCTGCCACTCCTTTCTGGCCTGCCAAGTTTCAGTGGATAGGTCTGCTCCAAACCTGATCTGTCTTCCCTTGTAGGTTAGGGACTTTTTTTCCCTTGCTGCTCTCATGATTCTCTCCTTGCCTGAGTATTTTGTGAATTTGACTCTGATAGCCTTGTTGATGGTCGGTTTTTGTTGAATCTAGTGGGAGTCCTCTGTGCTTCCTGAATTTTGATGTCTGTGTCTTTCCCCAGGTTAGGAAAGTTTTCTGCTATGATTTGCTCACATAACCCTTCTACCCCTATTTCTCTCTGTTCATCTTCTGGGACCCCTATGATTCTCATGTCGTTCCTTTTTAATTAGTCACTGATTTCTCTAATTCTTAAATTGTGCTCTTTTGCCTTAGTCTCCCTCTTTTTTTCTGCTTCATTATTCTCCATAAGTTTGTCCTCTATATCACTGATTCTCCTCTGCCTCATCCATCCTTGCCGCCATAGACTTCATTCAAGATTGGAGCTCAGTTACGGCATTTTAATTTCATCCTGAGTAGCTTTTACTTCTTTTATCTCCACAGAAAGGGATTCTAACCTATTTTTGACTCCAGCTAGTATTCTTGTTATTGTGATTCTAAATTCTGGTTCAGACATCTTGCTTGTATCTGTGTTGGTTAAGTCCCTGGCTGTCGTTTCTTCCTGCTCTTTCTTTTGGGGTGAATTCCTTTGTTTAGTCATTTTGAAGGGAGAAAGGAATTAATGAGAGAGAAAAAATTAAAATTTAAAAAATATTAAAATTAAAAAATTAAAAACAAACCCACTCTCCAAAAAAAAATCAAATAAATGATGTTAGATGCTAGGTGTGTTTTGGTCTGGGTGTTGAAAGTGGCTTCATGGATTAGAGAAAAAATGGGGAGAAAAAAAAGGAAATCATTTGAAAATTTGAAAAATGAATACACTGAAGTAGACTAAAATGAAATGATGGAAGTAAAATAGAATTTGAAAAAATTACACAAAAGAAAAAAATATAGTAGAAAAAATTTAAAGAAAAATATTTTTAATAAAAATTGAAAATAAAAATGATTTTTTTCTTTCTGTATTCAAGAAAAAGAAAAGAAACGAAAAAGAGAAAAAAGAGAAAGAAAATTGAATAGATGAACCAGCTAACAGACTGAAATACGACTGAAATTACTTCATTTTCCACTAGAAGTCAAATGATGAAGCGCTTTATAGTCCATAAACTAAGCAAGTGGTGAGACTTGTGTTCTTGAACATTGAGGTTGGCCCAGTTGGGCGGGGCTTAGTGTAACGGCTCCCTTTTCCACTAGATAGTGCTGCTTAGCTTACTGGGGTGGATTGTTGTGGCACTTGTAGGTGTGTGTGCGCGCATGTGCGGGAGCGGTGAAAATGGCATCACCCAGCTACCCAATCTCTAGTATAAGAACTCTGTTCTCCCCAATCAGCAATCACACACCCATCCTTTGTCTTCAGCTTCCATCCATGCCCCACTTTTACACAGTCCGTGACCAAGTCCCAGGCAGCACCTCCCTCTCTAATTTTGTCTCAGATGTGGCTGTTTGTCCCAGCCCCTTATTTCTGAGGGACTGCGGCTTTGACCCATTCTGCCCCTCTGCAGACGGTCTCACCGAGCAATGGCCGAATGCCGGCCGCACCCAGGAAAGGTCACAGCACCGTGATGCTGCCAATGCCCAGAGACTGTGGCTGGGTGCCAGCCTGCCCCAGAAAAAGTTCGCGAGATGGTGTAGCAGCAGCATTTCAGGCATTCTGGCAAATCACAACACACATCACCAGGCTTCACCCTTAAAAACCTTGTTCCAGCACCAGCAGCTGTTGTTCTCTGGGGTCTGCTGGGGCCAGGTGGCCTCACAGCCTCTACCAAATGTCCTTCCAGCAGTGGAACCGCTTCTCCCCATGCAGCCCGAGAACCTCCCAGACCCCACTCTGCTCCTGGGGATTCGCCCTTCACACCAGAGCACCTCCAGGTATCGAGCTGCAGAGTTTCAGACTCTGCGCTCCCCCTGTTTATAGTCTTAATGGAATTTAAACCCTCTCCTTTCTCCTTTCTCCCTTTTTAATTCAGTCCCTGCGGCTGTTTCCAATTTTCCAGTTTCTCTCCAGCCGCTTTTGGCAGGGGGGTGATTTTCCCGTATTCTGCCCCCCACCCCACCCCCGTGTCCATCTTCTCTCCACATTTAAAAGCAGCTCCCTGCCGTCCACAGCTTCTCTCTCCCCAAGTTCACCTCTCCACACTGCGTGCCTGCTGAATTCTGTGGTTCAGGTTGTGCATATTGTTGTGTTAATCCTCAGATCAGTTCTAGGTGTGCAGGATGGTTTAGTGTTGGTCTGGCTGTATTTCATGGACGCAAGACACAAAAAACTTCCATGCTGTTCTGCCATCTTGGCTCCTCCCCCCTAGCTGTTTGTACTTTAAAAGGCCTCTCTCTTTTTGTGTTCTTCAGTCTCAGATTATTGTGTGCTGTGTTTACATTTCAAAGGTATTATAACATTTATAACCTTAAGGGATAGAGAATGGAAGTTTTTTTAGTTTTGGAGTAATTATTATTTACCTTTTTAAATTTCAGAGCAACTTGTTCTAATATTCTGGTGTTTTGTTAGTGTCTACAAACATTTTGACAGGAATAGGCAAGGTTTTAGGATTGGTAAAAATAGGTGGGTTTTGACTTGTTTCTAGAGTTACATTTCTGGTTTTGTAGAGATCTACAAGACAAAAACAGTTGTTTCTAATCCCCAAAGAACTGGATTACAGCCTGAATATTAAGAGACTGACCTACCTTTTTAACTAAACTTGCATCTTTATATCTGGAAGATTTTTAACTAAAATGAAAATCAAAAGATTTATATCTTTATAAAGTCTGTATAAAGCATTTTGACAAAGGCCTCATTTCTGAGTATACAATTCAACCTTCACTTTTATCAGTCCATGAACATCTTCCTTCCACTGATCATTTGTAGGAAGGCCTAGGAGAAATTTTGGTCATCTATTTTCTCTGTGAGGAAGTGCCATGAATGGCCACTAATCTTTCTAATTCTTCTCTAAATTTGACAGGCTTTTCTGAAACAGAGGTAAAAGGACTTTATAACTTAAAAGATCTCTGCTTTTTAATGGACAGGAATTTCTTTCTGGAGAAGAAGGGGAAAAGAGACAGACAGGGGTAGGGGGATCCTTGGGTGGCTCAGTAGGTTAAGCGTCTGACTTCAGCTCAGGTCATGTCTCACGGTTCGTGGGTTCGAGCCCCGCGTTGGGCTCTGTGCTGATAGTTCTGTGCTGGAGCCTGCTTCAGATTGTCTCCCTCTCTCTCTGCCCCTCCCCTGCTCAAGCTCTCTCTCTCTCTCTCTCCCTCTCTCAAAAATAAATAAACATTGAAAAAATATTTTTAAATAGGCAGGGCCAAATTTTGAGAAGGGGAACTTACAGATGTGGATATTAATTTTCATCTTAAGTCTAATTTCTGTTTTTTCATCTTGCCAAGGGAGTCCTTAAGGCCAGCTGTTACACTAATAAGGACAATTGAAAACATTCTATAAAGAATTTTTTCTTCTTTCTTACACCCAATTTAAAGGAGCCATCATCTGGCTCTGATGAGTAGGATCATATTAATCTCAATAGTGACTCAAACCAAAAAGCCTTTTTATGAAACAACCCAGAGGTAACTTTCCAGGCTTTGTCCTTGGGTGCAAGAGGCATCCCTGGATACCACAGAGATGATGCAGTCCCCATGATCCACAAGTTTGTGCCCCAAAATAGCACAAGAAAACAAAGGCCTTTGTTGCACTAGTAATAACAATGGTGTAGTGAAAATGAGGTCTCTGGTCTCCCACAAGTGTGAGATGCCTCCAGTCGGTCATGCTAATCTGTGACACTAGGCCGACACTTCTGCAATGGGACTTTTCCATCACTACCAAGCAATAAAGGTTAAGATGACAAAGGTCCCTTATGGGCAGGGACCTCTTATGACAAACTCCCCAGAGGGCTGGCACAGCCACAGAGACAGCTGCTTGTAACTGCGTGTCTCTGAACCCAGTCTATTCAACTGGCTATCAAGCTGTACCCAGGTAAGCCACCCTCCAGATGGCGGAGACCAGACAGAATATTCTCACTGGTCACAAAGTAAAGGTTTCAAGACATAAAACAAGACAAAAGGAAAAAGCTGGTCTGGTTTTCATATATTGGCCCACAGCAAAGTTTGTCTAGCCACTGGTCTGATGAGAACTGTGAACTCACCAGGCTGTGAGGCTAGGTCAAACAGCAGGCTGATAAGACCAATACCTGTGTCCCTTCTGTAACATAATTCCTTTTGTGACAAATGACACAGAAGACAAAGACAAACAGTGATCATCTCTCAGAGGAAATGGGTCAAGCAAAAAGTACTTTACCAAATTTACCAGAGATGCTAAGCCCAAGCAACTAGTTCCACAAATATTTTCTCCTGCTAATCTACCTTTAGAAAGAGATTAAAAGGAGTCTCTCCATTCTTATTCCATTAGACCCTGCAGTTAGATAACCAGGTAAGGATTCTTACCTTACGTCTGCTGTTTACCACCTGTCCCAGGATCTCTCAACGGTAGCAGTGTCCAGCCAGGGAAGTTCATCCTTCTGCGTATGCCAGCTGTTGGTGAGGAAAAATACTCTTCTATCATTCAAGGTTCTTCTAGCTGGTCTAAGAATTAAATTGACATGAGAGAGATTAACAGGAGAAAAAAAATGTTTAATTAACTGTGCATGAAGGTCTAATATTAAAATTGAGACCCAAAGGAATGACCAAGGCAGCCAACTTTTATGCGTTTCGGGCAAAGAAACAAACCTGTGAATAATAGTAAAAAGAAAATTTATGTTTGATGGCTTCAGTTAGTAAGGAAGTGTAAAAAGAATTTGTTCTGAGGTAGTAAATTATTAAAAGAAACAAGATTTGTTCACATAGCTTCTTTGCTCTGACTTTCCTAAATCTGGTGATAAAAATGTCTCTTCATATCCTGGTACAGGGAAATGTATCTCCAGCCTCTCACATGGGCAATTTATCTCCTGTTTTGAGGAAATAAAGTGGGGGTCTGGGTGTTCTCTTTGCACTAGCTGTTTCTTACATAACTTTAATTCAAAATAATGAATATACCAAAGGAGCATATTAGGGCAGACTTTCATTGACCCCCACATGCACATTTGTGTAGGTTAGGGCTTAGGATAAGGCAGATACTGTGGATTCTCCAAGAGACCACTTGTGAGAACTAGATTCTCCAAATGTGGCTCCATTCAGGTCACTGAGTTTCCAGATCTACAGTGGCCCATGAGTGTCCAGTATATACCCTGACAGCCATCCGTGGGCTACCTGAGTACTCCAGGGTTGGGCAACTCAGATGGGTCCCCAAACAAATGCATAATCTCCAGTGTAGAGGGAGCCCAACCCCCAAAATCCATTGTGAGGTGTCGGCTTCAAACTGGCCACACTCCGTCCCCATTTGGACTGGTTGCCTGATGAGGTATAGGGCTCACCAGTAATCAAGGTTCCTAGGTGTCTGTTAGGAAAGGCAATGCCAGCCAACCCACCCACTCCAGCTCTGGCAAGGAAGTCCAGATTCCTCCAGCTCTTCTTTCAGAGCCGAGCTATCCAACCAGCCTGATGGCAGGGCCCGGGCGGTGGACGGATCAGGACTGCAGGGCGGCGGCCCACCGACAGTGAAGCTTTTTGTACCCCCGATTTTATGTAATTTGGCCTTAATAAAAGTACCTGGGGAATTGCCCTCGACAGGCCCCCTGGAAAAAGAACCATTGGGAAAGAAATAAGGCTCCGCAAGGAAATTGTGTGGCCCTACATTTAGCCTTTGCCACCGCCTGTAAAGACTCCTCCACCTAAAGGAAGGCTAGCCTCATACATTTCCCAACCAAGGAGGGACAAATGGATTTAAAAGCCCCACTCTGGCAACAAAGGAATGTATCTATGGGCACAAGTTACTCCAACCCCTAGGCCTGCTTGGCCCCCAGGAGGCATTCCAGATGATGATTGAACCTAGTCGGTTAAAGTACAGAATGGTTCATTAGTTCCTAGGTGCATTGTCTCTCTGAGAATGTATAAGGCGTGCGTTCCTAAGGCCCTCTTGGCCCCCTCCTGGCACCTCGGACCGAGGCGAACACCTTTGTTCCTCAAACCACAAATGGTTCGGGGAAACAACTAAGAGGTCACGTCCCTGTAACTGTTCCACTTGAGGTGTTGAGAGATAGATGACCTTTCACGAAAACAGCAGAGCAAATGCTTTATAGATAAACGTAGATACATAATGAAAATAATGTAAGAAATTAATCAATAAGCAAAAGGCAGGAGGGAACATTATGAGAAAATAACCATGTTATTCCTTAAAGGGTGATTACGCATAGGAACATTTTTGGAATTAGGTAATGCTAGAAAACATAGATGACACACGCTACAAGGAAATTGCTAACAAATATAATACCGCGTTTGCCACAATAAATCGGCCAGTTCAACACACTGCTGTTGTCTGTGTCCACTTTTATTTTTGTTTTATTTTATTTTCATTTTTTTCGCCGACGCCGTTCATCCTTCAGGAACACCAGGACCTGCTGGAGCTGGACTCCAGCAGAGCACGTACATTTGTGGAGATTAATGCTTGGAATGGACAGATGCCAGGTATTCCCAAGAGCCCTACCTTCTGGGACCCAGCCTCACCCAGCATCGCCCTGCTGTATGTCCCTGGCTACCCAGACTTGCATGGCTCACATGTGCCAGGTACAGACCCATAGGCCAGCCTTGGGAAGACCCAGCCCTGTAAGGCTGGGGAACTCTAGCTCCCTTCAAACGCATGCATAATCTCTGGCATGGAGCCCACCTCCTGAAAACTGCTCTGACGTGGCAGCTGCAGACGGGCAACGGTCCTCACGTGCATTTGATGCTTGTTGGGGTTCCAGGCTTCTCTAGGAACCAGCACTCCCACGTGTCTTCTAATGGAGGATACCCTGTCCTCCTGCCCAATCCCTCCCTGGCGGGGAAGCTGACAAATCTCCAGCAATGCCCACAGGGGGAATGTTCCCCAATGGGTCAGTAGGCCTTGAGATCAGGCCAATGTTTTATTCTCCTAAGAGCCTGCTCTTGTGAACCAACCTCTCCAGACACTCGCCCTATCCTAGGTCCCTAGCTACTCTGAACCCTGCAGTCTGTTCATGCATAGTCCACACTTCACCACCCGCCCTTGGTCAGCCAGGGCCCTTCAGGCCTGTGGAGCTGGGACCCATCCCCAAGCTAATGCCTTGCCTCAGTGTGGAGGAGGCCAACACCCCAAAAATCACTCTGAGACATAGCCGACATAGCCAAGAGTCAGTCCCTTGTGGAATGGCTACCTGATGGGCTCCCAGGCATCTCCTACTGGAGCCCACTGAAACCAGTTCACCCAAACCAGCCCTGGCAAGGCAGCCTAGATTCATTCAGTTCTGCCTTCAGGGGGAATATTCACATATGTGGAGATCAGTGCTTCTAATTAGGGCGATGTCAGGTACTCTCAAAAGTCCCCTCCAGTGACCTGGCCTTGCCTGGCATTGCTTCACACCAGGTTCCTGGCTACCCCGCTCTGTGAGGCCCACACGTGCACAGTTTGCCCTCTGCCAGCAGGCCTTGGTCTGCAGGGGTCACTTCTGCCCTGTGGAGCTCTGGCCTGACCCCAATCACCTAAATGGCCTCAGAGTGGAAAGAGCCCTTCCTCTGAAATACTTTTAAGGCAGCAGCTTTAAACTGGCTACACCAGTCCCCAAACTAGAACGGCTGTCTGATGGGGTCCTGGGCTTCTCCAACAATTGAGGCTTTCAGGTGTTTGCTATTGAAGGGTACCCTGGCCATCCCACCCTGCCCCACAAAGGCAAGACAGTCCAGGTTCCTCCAGCTCTGCCTTTAAGGGGAATATACACATTTGTGCACGTAAAGGTTACGAATGAGGCAGATGCCAAGTTATCACCACTAGGCTGCTCCTGTGACTGGGTTACTTCTGACTCCATTCCAGGTTCCTGGCTATTCTGACCTGCCTCCCTAGCAAACGGGCAGTCCCACCTCGTCAGCCTTTTACTGCTGGGGCTGCCAAGCCCGTGGAGCTCAGGCTGGTCCCCAAACACCTGCATAGCCTTGTGAAAGAAGATTCCAAAGTGAGGTAAGCATTGCTAAGAGAGTGATTCAAAATAGAGGCAGGAGGCTATTGAGGAAGCAGAGCCTACGCACTCTCCTGTTTCAACTCTTGGAACACCATGAACTTGTGACTTTTGTCAGTTGCAACTGCATGCCGTCCCCAAACACATCCTTCTACTTTGGACTGAGATAGAGGTAATGAACACGTGTTAGCTAAATTGAAGATTATTCACACACACAAAATTCATTGTCTCCTGGACTAGTCTCTGTAACACCCCCCTTTTCCCTGTTCACAAGCCATATGCAAGGGGATGGAGACTTGTTCTAGATCTTAGGGAAAGTAATAACATTTTATTTTCTAAATAAGATATCAAAACATTAATTACTGAACAGAGATTTGCCCACATTGGGCTTTTTATTATAGAGAAACTAAAGATATTCAGGTCTATTAGTAAACATGTTTTATGTCACATTGAGAAAACACATGTTTTCTCATGTGTTTATGAACATGTTTATAAACACATTTATTAAATGTATTTATAAATTTGCCAGTCCATAATTGGTTACCTCTTTGTTTTTGCTGGAAATTAAGGATTCTAAGGTCTGAGAATTCTAATTAATGTATGTGAACTTAAAACTGCTAAAAGTTAACGTATGTGAACTTAAAACTGCAATAAGGATGAGAGAAAGCAACTGTATGTGAAAAGTATGCAAAAAGGAAATAGAATGTGTGCTTTTTGTTCTGTAGAAAAGAACAATTTGAGAAGTGGAAAGAACAAGGGACAAACAAAATGGGATGCAGAACGTTGTAGAAAGTTTGTAGAAAAGGAGTTTTATGTTGTATGGTCAAAGCTGGCTAAGACTGAATGTTATTTATAGATCTTTTAAAATGAGCTCAATAGTGTAGTGATATCAAACTAGAGTTTGGTTTTCTGTTAAAACAACAATTTTCTTATTTCTTATTTTGTTTACTTTCAGATACTAGCCTGTTCTTAGTAAGGAATTATAAACAAAGTTTCTTTACCATTAATGTAATCTGCCTGGGAAACAATGATTCTGGGTTTTTGTCTTTATCATGATCTTCTTTTACTTAGCAAAACTGAGTCTTCTCTATTCAAAAAGAGCTAAGACTTTTGCAGGTATGTAATCTTCTATATTTATACTTGAAATATTTTTTGCCACTTTGGTTCAGTAGATAATTAGGTACTTTCATAATTTTCTGTGACCCTATTTAGCTAAGTGTCCAAACCTGTTATTTTTAACAAACTTCCCCAGATCAAATTCTAAATAAAGTCTTTATGACCTGGAAGAAATTTGGGTGTTTTTTAGTCCCAAAGGGTCCCTGGAACATTCCAAAGTATCTATTAAACTAATTAGGCTCATTTGATATAATAAGTCAGAGGAACAATACCTCAAAGACTCAAAACCATTCACCAGATCTACCCTTTGACTAAAATAAATGAGAACCTAACTGATATCTAGACCTTATTTCCTCAAACCTCCTTATTACTTAAATGTGGGCCATAAGACTCTCACCTAGCACGCTTGTTGAATATACTAAATCTCAACCAAGTATGAAACGTGTTCTCTTCCGAGGGATATGATGGACCAAGAGCAGGCTGCCAACGGCTCCAGCAACGAAAGGGAATTCCTGCATCATGAAATCAATCACTGATTCTCTGCTGCTGTACAGATCTTGATCAAAAGGGAGAAATGTGGAAGAAAATTCCAAAACGAAGTAAGCATTGTTAAGAGAGTCATTCAAAATAGAGTCTGGAAGACAGTGAGGAAGCAGAACCTATGCCCGTCTCCGGTTCAATTCTTGGAACACCATGAACTTTTGACTTTTGTCAATTGCACCTGGCTCACTTCCTGCAATGTATTCTTCCACTCTGGGTTGAAATAGACATAATGTAATACCTGCTAGCTAAATATCCAATCCTATATTAGTCAGTTTAACTCCACCAGCACCAGTCATAATTCTTTCAAAACAAGTCATGTAACCTTGTGGGTTTTGCCTCTACAAGCCTGTACTCCTGGGCTCACAATTTGTAACTCACGCGTTGATCAACTGCATGTCTCCCATGTTGCAATCCCTGAGGCCCCAAAGAAACACTTTAGGCTTTACAGCCTCATGGTTTTCTTGGTCCACAGCCTTCAGAGTTGAGAGTGCCTTACCCACCCAAAATCTTTCCAGGACTGCTTCTTAAATTGGCCACTTTCAGTTCCCATTTGGACTGACTGCCTGATAGAATCCCAAGCTTTTCCAGCAATCAATGCTCCCAAGGATTGCTTAAGAGACGGTACCCCAGTAGTCTCATCCGGCACTGCCCTAGCAAGGCAGGTCAGATTCCTCCAGCTCTACCTTCAGAGGGAATGTGTACATTTGTGTAGGTTAATGCTTAGAATTAGAAAGATGCCAGGGACCCCAGGAGTTCCCTTCTGTGACTGGCCTCAGCTGATACTGTCCTTTTTCAGGACCCTGGCCACCCTGACCTGTCTCCCCAGTCCCCAACCTGTGCATGCACAGTCCAAACCCTGTTAGCAGGACTTGGGCAGCAAGGGGCACTCCAGGACCAGTGAGCTCTGGCAGTGAGCTCTGGTACCCCAATCACCAGAATGGCCTCAGGATACAGAGAGCCCATACCATGAAAATAGGAGTCTCCACTCGAAACTGGGGATTACCAATCCCTAGCTGGCCTGGCTGCCTGATGGTGTCCCAGGCATCTCCAGCAATCAGGGCTTCCGAGTGTCTCTTATTGGAGGAGACCCTGACCATCCTGTGGCCCACCCTAGCTAGACAGGTCCAGATTCCTCCAACTGTGCCCTCAGGGAGAATATGTGCATTAGCCAGATGAATTAGAATTAGCCAGATGTCTTGTGCCACTAACAGCCCACTTCTGGGACCTGGCTTCTCCAGACACTTGCCCTATTGCAGGTCTCTGACTACATGGATCTGCATGGCTTGTGCATGCACAGTATGCACCACATCCACCTGCTAAGTGTAGCTGGGGCCCTCCAGGCCCGTGGGGCGCGTGCTGGTCCCAAACCACCAGTAAAGCCTCCTGGGTGGAAGGATCCAACTCCCTGAAATCTTGCTGAGGCCGTGAGGACTGGCTGCCTGATGACACTCTGGCTTCCCCAGTCATCGAGGCTCCCAAGTGTCTCTTACCACAGGATACCCTGGCTGGCCTGCCAGGCTGGATGCTGGCAGAGCGGTGCAGTTTCCTCCAACTCCATCTTCAGGGTGGATTTGGACATTTGTACAGTGCTCGAGACTAGGCAGACACTTGTACCCCAAATGGCCTGCTCCTGTGACCAGACCTGTGTCTACAACTGCCCTGTGCCCAGTTTCCTGCCTACCCCGACCTGCGCAGCTTGCGTATGTGCACCTTGCCAGCCACCTGGGGGCTTGTAGGGGGCGCTCCAGGCGCGTGGAGCTACTTATGTGAGGACTGAACCTCCCGAATGGCCTCGGGGAGGAAGCCCACACCAGGAAAACATTTCTGAGGCGGCAGATTTAACTGGCCACAGTCAGTCCCCATTTGGACTGGCCGCCTGAGGCAGTCCAGAGGCCTTCCAGCAATCAAAGCTCCCAGGAGTCTCTTATAGGAGGGTACCAAAGCAGTCCAATTTGCTCCAGATCTGCCTTCAGCGGGAATATGGACATTCGTGTAGGTTAGGGCTTGGATTAGGCAGATGCCCTGTACTCTCACAGCCCACTTCCCTGACCCAGCCTCCCCAGACATTTGTCCCGTTCTAGGTCCCCCATTACCCTTACCTGCCGGCTTGTACACATTCAGGAACGTGCTGTTAGGCCACGGAGGCCCGCTGGGGGTGGAGCTCAGGTGGGTCCTGAATCACCGGTGACAGCTTTAAACCGGCAACAGTCAGTCCACATTTGGGCTGGCAGCGTGTTGGGGCCCCCAGCTTCTCCAGAAATCGAGGCTCCCAGATGCGTCTTATTGGCGTGTACCCCGGCCAGTCTGCTGGATCAGATGCTGGCAAGACAGTGCAATTTCCTCCGGCTCTGCCTTCGGGGGGAATATGCGCCTTTGTGTAAGATGAGGCTTGAAATGAGGCAGGTGCCATCACTTCAAATCACCTGCTCCTGTGATTCAGCCTCTCCCTACATCCCTTTTTCCAGGTTCCTGGCTCCTTTCACCTGCGCTGCTCCAGCATGAGCAGTCCACATTCTGCCAGCCAGCCTTTGGCTGCTGGGGCATGTTAGGACTTTTGGGCTCAGGCTGGTCCCCAAAACCTGCATAGCCTCCAGGGTGGAGAGTTGCCCACTCCCCAAAAATCTTGCTGAGGCATCAGCATTAAACTGCTATCAGTCCCAGTGGACAGGCTCCCCTGGTGAGGTCCCAAGCTTCTCCATCAGGCAAGGCTCCCATGTGTCTGTTATTAAAGAGGATTTTTGAGACAGGGAAGCCAAGGGACCCCATGAAAGAAAAAGGTGCTTTTCACCCTTTGCTTTTTTTTTTCTGCCTGCTCCTATTCTTGCTAGGATCTGCATCCCCACCATACACAGGCTTTAATGCGTGGAACAAATATTTTCCTTGTATGGGACAAAGCGTTAATGTTATCTTTGGAGTCTTCCAGCATAATAATTTCTAACCCACTGGCACTAGACATCTCAACACCGAGACCCCTGGCTTCAAGGAATAAGTGACCTTGTCCTTGTTCTAACCTTGTTCTAACTGGATGCTTGAAACAACACATACACCAGACCCCAAAGATGAAACTCATGCTCCTTCCTTTTCCAAGGCTCCTGGATGGTCCATCTGTATCTGCCCTCCCTGTATCTTCAATAAACTCTGCCTTCACCTCCTACTGGCTCATGTTTGATTTCCATCCTGCAGGACCCCCTCTGGGTCCTCAGACCAGCCTGTCAGCATCACTCTGACCATCCCACGCCGGTAACGTAGTTTTCTGTAGCTCTGTCATCAGGGGAGTATGCTTATTTGTGTAGGTAAGGCTTGGAACTAGGCAAATCCCAAGTACCCCCTCGAGGCCTTTCCTGTGAGCTGACCTCACCCAGCATTGCCCTACTCTAGGTCCCTGGCTACGCTGAGCTGCCCAGCCCGCTCATGTACACTATGCACCAATAAGCTGGCCTTGGGCAGGCCCAGTCCTCCAAGCCTGTATAACATGGGCCAGGCCCCCTGTGTAGCCTTGCCACCTACGGATCCCACCTTCTGAAAACCGCTCTGAGGCAGCAGCTGCAAAGGGTGACTATCAGTCATGAGAACAGAATGCCTGATGGGCCGCTGTGCAATCAAGGCCTGCAGGCGTCTCTTACTGAGTACACCCTGGCCAGCCCTCCCATCCGGCCTTGGCAAGGCAGTCCAGATTCTTCCCCTGTGCCTTCTACGGGAGTATGCACATTTATATAGGTTAAGGCTTGCAATTAGATACCACGTAGCCCCAAAAGCTCACTCCTGTGAGCTCACCTCCCCAGACACTTGCCCTGTTCCAGGTCCCTGGCTACTTTGATCTGCATGGCTCAGCATGTACCCCTTCAGCTGCCTTCGAGCAGTCGGGGCCCCCCAGGCCTGTGCAGCCAGGGTCTATCCCTAAATACTGCGCTGACTTAAGAATGGAGGGAGCCACCCATTGAAAATTGCTCTGAGCCATCAGTTGAAATGGGCAACAGTCAGTCCCCAGTAGACCGGCTACCTGATGAGGTCCCAGGTTTTTCTTGTAGAGTATACCACAACCAGCTTGCCCAGATTAGCCCTATCTGTAAACCAACCGGTATCCTCTAATCTTTAATCCGTAAAAATAGAGTCAATGCCTTGCTTTCTAGTATTACCTGCCGTGTCTATTTTAGCTTGTTTTGAGATCTTGAAAAATTCATACATTGGTTCCTGTACTAGGAGATGATCTCCCACTTTTCTCATTGAAGCTCATAAACTAAATTTACCCTTGGCTAAGGAGCGCGTACCTGAACCAAAAAGCGTATTTTGGACTTGGGAAGCAGGAGCCTGAGTAACACTGCAATAAAGCAGAGCTGGCAAGAAGACGTAATGCTTGCCACCATTGGTCCGTTGCAATGGCAGCCTTCTTTCCCCTGCACCCAAACTGGGCCTCAGCATTATCAACACAAAGCTCCAGGCAGATCAGATTATAAGCCACTTAAATGTATGTCCCATCCGGTCATAAAAGAAAGCAGCAGCACCCTGACTTCCAAACACGGGGCATTTTGCTTTGTTTCTACTAAAAAATTAAATGAGGCCGCCTGGGTGGCTCTGTCGGTTAAGCGTCCTGCACCTGGTTTCGGCTCAGGTCATGATCTCATGGTTTCATGGGTTGTAGCCCCACATGAGGCTCCATGCTGGCGGGGCAGAGCCTGCTTGGGATTCTCTCTCTCTCTCTCTCTCTCTCTCTCTCTCTCTCTCTCTGCTCCTCCTCTGCTCACACTCTGTCTCTCTCAAAGTAATTAAATAAACTTTTAAAAAATGAAATAAATGGGCTTGGCCAATATTCATGTCAAATTTCTCGGCATTCCCCTTCTCTATGCAGCCGTGACTGCTTCTCCGTTTGCTTCTTATGGATGTCGACGAATGTGCCTTATTCCAATTAGCTGTCTTGTGTTACCAAAACTAAATCTTTTTAATTTTTCTCAGTCGACTGATGCCTGGTCAGTTCCAAAAAGAGCAAGTGTATAGAAGTGGCCTGTGTCATTAATGATGGGACAGGAAACTGCCCTCATTTAACAATACATTCAAGAGCCAAAGAGCTAAAAGCAAAGAACATAGAATTGAATAGTCATTCCCAAGATCTGCAATAGGTTTGCAGCAACATGATTTTTTAATACATAAATTCACCACTAGAGGATGTTACATACTTCAAATAAATTGCAACCCACTGAAGCCTCCATACTGTGAAAAGTGGCTGATGAGGAAGAGAGGTGCTATGAATGATTTACTTACTGTGGGAATTACACTTTTAAATAGTATATAATAAAAATGATGTCAAGTCTGAAATTGCAATCTGGGTAACTGAATGGTTGATACAGAAGCTGACAAAGATTCTTGACCAAACTTTAGTCAGGCTCCTCAGCCTTTTCGTAGGCTCATCTAAGCACGTTCTTATAAAATACAGCTTTAGCAAGAACCTTTCTAAATCAGTTTAATCTGGAACCCCCACCCTCATATCTGATCTGGCTCCCTCCAGGGGATGTCTGATCACCCCAGCCTGTCTTCGGCAAGAATCCTGTTAGGACAGTTTAACCAGAACCGCCCCCCCTCCAACCCTGATGTTTCCTCTTAGTATGCATCCACCGACCCCCACCCTGCTCCTTGCCTATAAATTCCTCCCTGCCCGTGCTGTATTCAGAGTTGAGCTCTCCCCGCCCCACCCCCCCACTGTAAAATCCCACTGCAATGTTCCCTACACCTATCAGGAGGGTCCTGAATAAAGTCTGCCTTACCATCCTTAACAAGTGTCACTGAATATTTTTTTTCTTTAACAAAGTACCTTCATCAAGCTACATGAAGAAAGGATACAAGCTACTGAATGACCCTTCGCTACTTTATGAAAAGGAAACAGAGTGGACAGATCCCGTTTTGTACAGGTGCTGGGCACTCCTTACTGAGAAATCCACCCACATGGGATATGACTTCAGGGCCTGGCGAAGCCTGCATACCCACAAACACTAAAATCGAGACACTGTCTTTTTTGACCTGTAGTCTGACATTTTGCAGGTTCCCTAATTTTCTAATATCAATACAGATCAATATTTGAGATGAACCATCAATGTAGTAATGTCTTGTATTGTCGTGTTAACCTAAGATGCCATTTTAGGTTCTCATTTTGAGTTAACAACCCTCTGTAACTCCAAACACATAACAATAATAGATAAAATATTTCAAGGGAACTTTAAAAATACAGAGCCAGGCTCAAAAACAAAAAAAGCATCTTTGAGGATCAGAAACAGAATAAAAACCAGGTGGTGAGATGGGCTGAAACCACATGGATGTTGCATCCAGTCAGGCAGGGGCTGCTGGACACTTGAACACGAGTGTTCCCGGCAAGGCACCCAAGTTCAGTTACATAAGCAAGACGGCTTATTGGCAACCCCTGCCAAATTGGTGGCGTTACACTGCAAATATTCAGTAATTATTTCGTTTCCAGGAGCCTTTTAAAAAACATCTAGTTTGAATGCTAGTACAGAAGTATGCTACAAGTCAGTTTCATAATCTCTTCTATTTTTTCCACATTTTTACTTGAATTCTAGTTAGTTAACACATTTGGTTTCAGGTGTAGAGTTTACTGATTCATCACGTCCATATAACACATATAACACACGGCGCCCATTCCAACAAGTGCCCTCCTTAATCCCCATCACCCATTTAGCCCAGCCCCCACCCACCTCTCTCCAGCAACCCTCAGTTTGTTCTCTATAGTGAAGAGACTCTTCTGGTTTGCTTCCCTCTCTTTTTTTTCCCCTTCCCCTATGTTCATCTGTTTTAGTTCTTAAATTCCACATAGTTTAATAATCTCTTCTGTGTCATGTAGTTTGTCTTTGGCTGAACAAGGTCAATATGAACGTGCCCCACTAGCTTTCTGCTTATCGACGGTAATTTTATTACATGATGTGGGGCTATAATTACTCACCAGACACATTACTAAATAATGTGAACAGTAATCATATGCTTCTGGTTACTGAATTCCCATGTTGGTTCTATTGTCAATGATAATGGCATGACACTTTACCCAAAAATCGCTCTTGGGGTGCCTGGGTTGCTCAGTCGGTTGAGCATCCTACTCTTGATTTTGGCTCAGGTCATGATCCCAGGGTCATGGAATCGAACCCCATGTCAGGCTCTGTGCTGAGTGTAGTGCCTGCTTAAGATTTTCTCTGTCTCTGTCCCTCTCCCCTGCTTGCACACGATTGTGCTCATTCTCTCTTTCTCTCTTAAAAAAAGATAGTGGGATGACTTGTTCAGGTCCATATATAGAGGAAGGATGAGAACTTGTAGATTTATGTTGCTTAGTGTTTCAATTAGCTCTCCATACACCAACCCCACCTGTAAGCATCAACTCAAAGGAATCTTCAGTCATCCAGAGAAAACATACCATACTAAAAAGCAAAAGCAAACAACTTTATTTTACAGGAGGGAAGAGTGTGCAGCTGTATTGGGGGAAAATTAGCACATAACCTTTTGCTTACCATTTTCACTCAGTTTTCTTTTTCATCCTCTGATGCCCAGTGATCTTGGAATCACAGGCTCTATCGAATGCGTACAGCAGATGCCTACGGGAGGAGTAGAAATGCCCTTGTGGAAAACACACATGCACACGCCAACACACACACAACTACGCATTGTCATTTGCAATTTGCTCTAACCTGACATTTTTTAAATATTGAAAAGTGGAGTGAGCACTGGTTGCTTTGGTCTGGAATGATGCAGATGAATGAAAATGACCTGGTGGGCTGTGGCTACGTGGTGAGGGAATCAGTTTCACCGCATACGCCTGCCCGGATTGGTTATCCCACTGCAATGCTGTCCGTGGCCACCCTGCCCAGGCACACCAAGTCCACATTCTTCTCCTCCTCAAAGAGGTCACGGGCTGGCCACATTCTGGCCTCCTGGCCACAGCCAAGGCAATGAAGTGCCAGGGCTTTGGCTGTCAGCTGTGCGGGGTACAGACACAAATGCCTGTGTGACCGAGGTGTGCTACATACGGTCCAGCACCTGTACACGCAATTATTTTTGTAGACGCACAAAGCCATGGCAAGACCTGCATCTTGTCCTCCTAGTGGCCACTCCTGGGGTTTCTTCATTTAGTCCAGTTAGTGCCTGTGGGTCCAGTGTCTAAGAAACTGACACTCAAGTGGGAATTATACTCCTCCTTTTTAAAAAAATATTTACTTATTTTTGAGATAGAGAGTGCAAGAGGAGGAGGGGCAGAGAGAGAGGGAGGGAGAGAATCCTGAGCGAGCTCCACACTGTCAGCACGAAGTCTGACGCGAGGCCAGAACCCACCAACCATGAGACCATGACCTGAGCCGAAATCAAGAGTTGGAGGCTTAACCGACTGAGCCACCAGAAGCCCAACCCCTTTTATTTTTGAAGTGCCTTCTGCCTACATGTTTTCTGTAGCTCAGACATCTTCCTTTTGCAGAGAAGCAGCAGGGGCTTGGGTTTTCTGAAAGGACTGAGAAGACAAAGGCCCTTGCCCTTGAACCTGTGCAGGTGATTGACTCCATAACAGTTGCCAAACACTAGCGGGGTGGGCGGGGTCTGCCAAGGCTGGCTCTGCTGTGTGATGAACACCTCCGACTCCAAGACTGTCTGGTTATTCTTCAAAACTGGGCATTTTTGTTTCCTGTCAGATGGTTTCTGTGAAGTGCACTGAGGTGGGAATAGATGTGACGGCCTCTGACAGTCTTCTAGAGCCTAGGACTCCATGATCCTAATGGCCAGGAGCAAGTCTTGTCGCCTATCTTCTTTCTCCTCTTGGCTCTTTAATTCACCACATTGTCTATGTCGGCTTTCCCAAGGCTCTCGCCTTTCACCTAGCACGTCCTCAGACTATCTGCATCCATCCCTGGCTGAATTTCAATCTGTCTTCACTGCCTACAAATCACCTTGATCAATGGTTTCTTGCCCCCACTGACCTAGAACTCATCTGTTACAAACCTAATACCTGTGTTCCCCCAAAATTCACATGCTGAAATTCTAACCCCCCAATGAGATGGTTTTAGAAGGTGGAGCCTTTGGGAAGTAATTAGGTCATGAGGGTGGACCTCTCATGAATGGGATAGTTTCCTTATAAAAGACATTTTGGAGATCTCTCTTGTCCCTTCCACCATGTGAGGACACAGTGAAGAGATGGCTCTCTATGACCTGGGAAGCAGGGCCTCAGCAGACACGAAATCTGCTGGTGTCTTCACCTTGGACTTCCCAGCCTCCAGAACTGTGAAAAAGAATTGTTGTTTAAGCCACGCATCCTATGGTAATTTGTTACAGCTGCCTGAACTGACCTAGACACCGTGCTTGGTAATCTCACTCTTCCTCTCTAAGCTGAGGACAGAATCCAGCTGGAGAGAAGTGCTGAGGCTAGTATCAACTTCCTAAAGTCATTGTGCCACATTTCATGGGCTGATGAACCCTTGTCTCTGCCTTGCCAGTCTGAGACCACCAGACTTACTCTCCTATTACATGTTTTAATCCAGGACAAGCAAATCCCTGGAAGGTTTTTACCTGTGAAAATGTGCATTCATTCTCTGTCCCAGAGTAGAAACCCCTTGAGGGCAGGTGTGCACTTTTCATTTCTATTTCTCTAACACCTAGAACAATGTTTATCCCCTGGTGTCAGGTTCCCCAACAAATGTTAGTTGAATGAACAGTTGTGCCTGCGTTAGCCCTACTCACTAATGGCTATTTTTCAAAATCTGTGCCCTTTTGGCTTTTCCGCACATGTCAGCTCACAAGCTCTTTGGCTCACCCTTAGAATCGGAGTTGGGTCACACGGTTGAAGTTGTGGACACAGGCGCAGAGGGAACCAAGGGAATGACAGTTTCTGACCACTTACCTGAATATGTAACAAATGCAACATAAAGTTACACCTGAGTCAGATTTCTGACAACCAAGTTATTTTTTCTTTACCGAAATGTTCTGACTTCTGTCCCTGGGACAACCTCTGAGAGCTGGAAAGGCAAGTGGAACCCAGATTCCAGGGACAAGGATAGGGGTGAGGAGCCTCCAGGTGCCCAGGTCCAGCTCATGGGTCAACCAGTGGTCACATCCTCTCAATGACCTCCCACAACACTTGAATAACCAATAGGTTCTTTACACTTTGACTGTAAGATTCTTTGCCTAGAAGCCTCTAAGTCAAGAGGCTGTAGGGAAAGGAGGGCATGAAATACTACAAAGAAATGACTGAAGTGGTCATATAGTCAAAACCCTTCACTTTACAGATGGGAAAACTGAGGGACTAAGTGAGGGACTAAGTGAAGACCATGTGGTTGTCACTGCAAAACTGAGACCAGGGGGTGTCTGGTTGGCTTAGATCAACTTCAGCTCAAGTCATGATCTCACAGCTTGTGAGTTCAAGCCCCACACTGGGTTCTGTGTTGACAGCTCAGAGCCTGGAGCCTGCTTCAGATTCTGTGTGTGTCTCTCTCTCTCTCTCTCCCCCTGCCCCGCTTGCACTCTGTCTCTCTCTCAAAAATAAACATTTAAAAAATGGTTAAAACAAAGCAAAACAAACAAACAAACAAGCAAACTGAGGCCAGAACCGAAATCCTGAGCCTTAGGCCACTGTTCATTCTGTTGTGGAGAAACCTAGCAAGTGAACTAGAGAAGCCCAGTATTGCACAGAACCTACTGTGATATCACAGACATAGATTGGGGGGGGGGGGCAAGAGAAGGGTAAAAATGTAGAGCTTTGGGGCGCCTGGGTGGCTCAGTCGGTTAAGCGTCAGACTCGATATCGGCTCAGGTCATGATCTCACAGTTCGTGAGATCCTGCTTAGGATTCTCTGTCTCCCTCTCTCCCTCCTCTCTCTCCCTCTCCCAAAATAAATAAATAATTTTTTTAAAGTAGAGCTTTGCATTCAGAGTTAAATTGCCATCGACTTTCAAAAGGGAAAACCTCCAGTTACAAGATAAATAAGTCATGAGGATCTGATGTACAGCATGGTAACAACACCGTGTTATGTATCAGAAAGTTGCCAGGAGAAAGTAGATCTTAAAAAGCTCATCACAACACAACACTAACAAATTTATAACTATATGTGGTGATGGACGTTAATTAAATGTATTGTGGTGATCATATTGCAATATATACAGATGTCCAATCATTAGATGGTACACCTAAAACGAATACAATGCTCTAGGTCATTTATATATCTACTTTTTTTAAGTTAAATAAGTAAAAGAAACTACTGTTGAACTCTCCTGTGATATGAAAGAGTGCTGTTTGCCTCAGTTTGCAGCTTTATCAGCATTCTGGACTTGTCTCAGAGTACGCCCCATCCGCACCCCCAAATATGTCATGCTTATTGTCTAAAGCACTGAGAGGGGCAGGACCAGCAGCCTGGCAGAGGCCTGAAGGAGGAGGGGCTGAAGGACACCCTGGAAGGGAGGCTTCCCTCTGGTGTTCGCTTGGTCCTCCTACCCACGAGATTCACAGTACTATCCTCCTCCGTCACCAGCTCACTCTTCTGCTCCCCGTGTCCCCAGAGCCACAACAGCCCTCCAGGCGCCAGCCAAGGTGTGTGGGGAGCAGGTAGGGCCGCTTCAGCGCTTCCAGGAGCCCGAGGGCCTCTGTGGGGTCGGGAGCAGATGAGGCTGGCTGGGCAGAGCTTCCGGGCAGGGGAGGCACAAGAGCAGGGCCTGAGGTGGAGCCGGATAAGGAGGGAGGCACCGTGCAGTCTCTGAGAGGTAGACTCTAGTTTGTACACGTGCTTGCTTGTTCCCCACGCTCCTGCCTAAGGGCAAAGCCACTGTGGCCACTGCTGTGGCAGGAGACTGCCAAGTCCTGAGAAATGGCCATGGCTCTGTGTGTCTGCAGCCTTGCCCAGACCACTCAGAGAACTTCAAGGAGCAACATGCTCCCGTTTCAACGCCAAGGCCTTTAAGAGGCTACGGTGGGTGCCACTCCATCCAGGTCAGTCTGGGACTCTTGAAAAATGTGCATCTGAGAAAAGCCAAGCCTTGAGCTGCACATGGGAGCCTTTAGGGTCCTACTTGTTCACAGCTGGCTATCAAAGCAAGAGGCATGGGGGCAGGGGGGTTGCATGAGCTGATTTCGGGAAGCGTCACACTGGAAGAACCAATAAATGACCAGCTCCTTTCGTCAGGGTTGGTCCTGGCTGCTGAGTAAATCCCAAAATAGATGGAGCTTAGCGAGGAGGTGATGGAGAAACCGGAAGACTCAGATGTTCCCAAAGAAGCGCAGCCTCGAATGGTCCAGACTTTGTGCTCTGGATCCAGGAGCAGATGAAGAAGACTGTGGCAGCTCTGAGAATGGTCCAAGGGGTGCTGCCCAACAGGAAGCCTAGGACCTTGCTCAGATTCCCCAGCTACCTACTTTGTTGCAAACTGGCGGTGGGATCATGTTTTCCAGGGAGGCAGACTATAACCTCATTAAATCCCTGCCATCATCATGTGCTTTGGGCTAAATAAAGCCCAATATTTCATCTTCTCAAGTGTTGGAACTAAATAAATGCCACTTAAAAGACACATATAAAGGGGAAGGGGGGCATTCTTCTCTCCCTGAACTCGATTTGTCTAGTCCTCTTGTATTTATGGTATTATTCTATTTCTTTCTCTCCCCTTCTGAATACACCTGACTTTTAAAAAATATTAAGAACGGCCTAATGAAAGGGAGAAATGCATCCTGCTTCCTTTAGCAGACTCTGGCTGACTGCAAAGAGTGTGCACAACACTGCACCAGGTGCCGGGGCTCATGTGGTGGTGAATCCAGCCCTCCAGGAACATTCTGTCTGCCAAGGAAATAGAGGGCACCTCAAGTATCAGTGCTCCAACCTAGAATGCTCTTCTGGCTATCCAGAAAACAGGACAGCTTACTGCAAGTGTCGACAGAGGAGTAAAACACTGAATCATGGAAAAGGTTCGAAGGACAGGGGAAATTTGCACTGGTGGAGATGGGAGTGTGGGGCGGGAGTTGCAACTGAAAAGTCGTTCCAGGTGGGATGAACAGGATCTAGAAAATTCCTGGTGTTGTTGTTTTACCTTTTTGGTGGGGAAGGCACGGACCCTTTTTGGATACCCAATACACACGCATTTATGTTGAATCCCAGTGGGTTCATAAACCCCATGCGCATTCAAACATGCGCATGGTTGGGTCCTGGGGGACGTCTGGCAATGCTAGTGTGCTCCTTCCCTGCTCCCTTTCCCTCCCCTCTCCGTGGCTAGTGCTCCACCCGCTGTGGACCATGAGACACCTGAAGGGGACAGGTGGCTGCTCAGCGGAGCAGGCCCCCAAGGTCTGCTGCCAGGAAGGATAGTGAGGCTGCCCTCATGCACGGCTACTGCCTGGGGACCCCCGAGTGGTCCGCATGAGGCCCCTGCCGTCCATCCAGTTGGGTGGCACAGCCCAGGACCTGAGCGTGCTGGCAGCCACCCACTGCACCTACTCTTACAGCTGGTTCATTCTCTCCACTGTCCAAAGTCTCTTCCTTTTCGTCTTAAAATATGCTGCCTGCCCAGTCCTCCCCCACTTTTCCCGCCGGATAGGCTGCAAAACTACTTTCCAACACATTTATCTTTGGAGTTTCCTTGAAGACACGTTTTGTTTAGGAGATTCCATAGTGGGGGCAGGGAGGTGAGGATCCCTCATCACCCTGCCTTCCTACGGCTTTATTTAGCCTCAGACTTCCGGCAGGAAGGGCACCGGGAGGGCCCCCTGAAAGCATCGTTTTCATGCAGAGATAAAACATAGCTGTTAAAAATAATTGAATCATGCATGGTTACAGAGTTTCTGTTTTGGGTGGCGGAAAGCTTCAGAAACAGTGGTGATGGTCGCACAAGCTTGGGAAAGTAATTAATGCCACTGAATCGTCCACCTCAAAATGGTTAAAATTGCAAATTTTATGTTTTATATATATATATATATATATATATATATATATATATAATGATACGAACCGCTGTTGGCTGACATTGTTTTTCCCTGTCGTCTTCCCGTCGTTGGCCTGGTGCAGAGAAAACTGCTTCCCACTCAAAGCCGAGAAGGCCCTTTGCCTGTGGAGGGTCCCTTGGGAGGCCCCACGGCAGCCAGCCGTGTTCCAGCCCCAAGAGTGGAGGGATTCAAACGTAGCAGCATCTTACAAGGTTCACGACGGGCCCAGGCGGCCAGACAACCCAGCGTCTCTTCCGGTGGAGACCAGAGCACAGACTTCCCCCGGGGCCCCGCCCACAGCCGCTGCGCGCGCACCTGCATGCAACTACCCAGCATGCCCTATTCTCGGGCACGGTCCTGGTGTACTTTTAACTCAGTGGGAAAAAACTCGTTTCAAAGTGTGGAGTCACAAAATTCACAATAATACAACCAGGCAGACCCTGAAGTTGCGTGTCTGCTCCCATCTCATCGATTCCCCACTCCCTCCCAAAGGAAACCAGTTTTATTAGTTTTTGATGTATTCTTCCAATCCCTATCTCAGGCACATCTATTACCATTTTCTCCCTTATTTAAAGTGTTGAATTCTTAATTTTTCTCTCTTGAGTTCCTCCTCATTTATTGTCACTTGTACCTAACTCCTCCTGGGACGGGGGTACTGGGGGGCCGGGAGGGGTGAGAGGGAGGTAGAGGCAGGAGAAGGGTGAGGGTGCCGTTAAGACCCTTGGAATGCAGGGACCTGGGGTTTGCAGACCTCTGATTGTCGTGGATCCCTTCGGTCAGGCTCTATACCTAAGGAAAAAGAATCCAGAGGACATTGTAAAGAGGGTCAGGCCTCCGCTAGAATTCCAAGATGGTTAATTAGACTCAGCACACAAATCCTCTAAGGGCAGAGGTCTTTTTTTTTTTTTTTTTTTTTTAGAAATAAGGATGTTGTTGGGCAGAAAACTGTGGCCCAAGGCAAAACCCAACCCAGGAGGATAGGTAGATATCAGATGGGTTGAAGTGGATGCAGGAGCTGGCAGGCCAGCACTGGAGCACAGCGTTCCTCCAGGTGCTCGGGGGCCTGGGGCCAGGGCCCGATGAGCCACATCATCTTCTGCGGAGACCTGGAAGGGAAGGTGATGTCAAATGTCCAGTGTGATCCAGCCACCAAGTCTCTGGACTTTTACCCCTGTGAAGACCGGAACTGTTCTGCCCACTGGGTGGGAGCCAGTCAGTCAGGGGGAGAGGGCTGCCTCAACTCCTCTCCTCTCTTAGCTGTGGCTGGGTTCCTTGGTGGTGGTGGTGATGTGTGTGTATGTAGAACAGGGGTGGGCATTGATAACAGAATACAGAGGAAGTGGGATAGCCAAGGGCTTTCCTGGAGGCCTGGGCAAAGCCTCCCACAGGGACCGGCCACCCTTGGTAAAGGACTTCGCGGGAAGTGACCTCACCTGGGGTTGTGGGGGCAGTCCTCTGGAATAAGGGGTGACTTCTGCCTTGGTTGGAACATCCTGGCTGGATGTTCATATCCTAAGCTTTAGGCAGACTTCAGGGCTGCCCAACAAGTGGGCTAAGAAGCAGAACGTATTATCTATAAGAACATACATGACAAGTGGGTTTATCCTGAATGTATCTGAATATGCTTGTTGGACAATAATTTCACTTATGTGGAGAATGTTGACCTTTTCATAGCCTGCATGTGGCTACTTTCAATGATCTTGCCTTTTGGAGATTGGGAACAGGAAGGTGGAAAGGCCATCCTCCACTCCGCTTCTGTCCCTCTACCCAGGACTCTGTCCTGCCTGAGGATTCCTGCCTGAGGAAGAGTTAAAGAGACTCCTCCCTGGGTTTGAGTTACGGCCTCCTCAACTGTGGGTAACAGTACAAACTGGTCACCTGGAGAAGGCCTCTCCCTTTGCTTGGGCCTGTATGTTTGGGGGAGAGTACAGAGGGCTTTGTGAGGAGGGTCAGGCGTCTGTTTAACCTTGACTTGCTTACTTAGATCCAGAACACAAATCATTGGGGCACCTGAGTGGCTCAGTTGGTTAAGCATCCAACTCTTAATTTCGGCTCAGGTCATGATCCCAGGGTTCTGGGATCAAGTCCCACATGGGTCTCCACACTGAGCCTAGAGCCCGCTTAAAATTCTTTCTCTCCCTCTGCCTCTCTGCCCCACTCATGCTCTCTCTCTTTCTTAAATAAAAACAAATTTAAAAAGATGTCTTAAACCTCCATGACCAAAGTGTCCAGGAGTATAGGTATAGGTTTTATTTCCTCCCATGTAAAAGTACCCACTAAGCCCCGTAAGAAAAGGGGAAAGGCAGAGGCACCAGGAGCTGCCCCAGTGAAGCCCGGTACCACCTGCACCCACGGCAGGCACAGGACAGAGATGAAGGCAAGTGGTGCAGAAGGTTGGTTGGTGGCGCTTGGCAGGCTGTCTGAATCCTGCCGGCCACTCTCCTCCAGGGGGCTAAGTGCAGGGGGCCTGGCAAGTGCACTGCCTGGCAACTCTCTCACAGAATGGGCAGGATTGGGCCTCAGGGTCTTATTGTCCCAGAGTTCAATCTCCTGGCACCAGTCAAGTTGCCTTAACTCATCCTGAAGTGGGAACAAGTCCAGAGACACGACATTCCCTCTGACAACTTAGGATTATACAGAAAACTTGCCTAGAGTCGTACATGGGAACAGAGGAACAGGAGCATAGCAGGTGCAGCGTCAGTCTAACCATTCTGTAAGGTGAAGAGAGGTTTTATTTCAGGGGAACGACAGCCCCGGAAGGAGGGGATGTAAGTGGCCATATGATGTCTGGTCAGGGAAGCCGAGGCCTCCCCATGGCCTGTGGGTGAGGGTTACAGCCATGCCATCGTCTCTCCTTGTCCTCCGTGGATCCAGGCAGTACGTGAGGAAGAGGGTTCAGGGCAGAGCGAAGGTGGGTCCCACAGAGCCAGCACTGGGAGAGGCAACGGGGGTGTGAACCAGATGGTTCTCCTTGGTTTCCTAGCTCTGTGAAGATGCAGATGGTGTCCTGCAAAAGCACATTTCTGTCCCTTCCTGCCAGACATCAAGACACCCTTCCTCCCCGCACCCATGTCCCCACTATCACCCAGAGTCCCTTATCCACTTCTGGTGGCAGGGAAGCCAGCTGGTTCTGGGTGAGGCCCAGCAGGGCCAGAGATGAGCGAGTCGGGGAGTCCCGGCTTAAGAAGAGGGGCTGGAGCTCCTCTGGATCCCTTCTGACTTGACTTTCAAACGTTGAACTTGGGGGAAGCCAGTGAAATAAGAAGCACAGAGGCGAGCCGAGGGAATATGATTACCCTCCTTCATTTGTCCAGTTCATTGGAGCAATGTGGGTCAAAAAATGCAGTCCTGGGTTGATGGGAGCTTTGGTCTCTCAAAGGGTCATAGGTAGCTATCAGGGAGGGGGGCTCCAAATGAAGAGAGAGGCTGTGGTGAGCAGAGAGGTGATCCCGACAATGCCTGGAACAGGCAGGGAGAGGTGGTGAGGGAGGAGGGGTTTAGGAAAGGCTCAGGGGAGAGTAGAGGCAAGAAGATGAAATGCAGCCCAGAGCAGCCCTCCACCCTGGGGCCTGAGCAATCGCAACTTGGGGTCCTGCTGCCTCCAGAACTCAGGTTTGGGCCCACCTACAAATCCTACTAATGACAATGGCGACCACGTGTGCCAGTCTCACTCAGTCCTCACAGCGATAGAATAAGGTAAGTGTTCTGATTTCAATTGTATACAGGAGGAAACAGAATCAGAGAGAAGCAAAAAGCTGCCTGAAAAGTCACACGGCAAGTGGTAAAGCCAGGGTTCCAAGCAGAGTCTGACACAAAACTCCACCCTCTGACCGCCATTACTCCATTACTGCATCTGCTGGGATGTTAGGTCACAGGGAGAAAGGAGCCCTTCCTTCCTGATGGCTGCTTGCCTAGCACACACAGCTGTGGCTGGGGGATGGTCGGGAGGGTGCTGTGTGCTGGGCACCCTGAGACACGCTATGGGGACTCTCAGAAGCCTGAGGTGCAGGGGCATTTTTTAAGAGCTTGTGTGCTACTGGGTTCTCCACAGAAGGAGACGTTAGGCAGTGGAAGGCGGATGGCCACTGGGGCCGGGGGTCTCGGGTGGAGAAGGTGGCCAAACAGGGAGGAGAGAGGAGCAGCCTGGACCAGGCTGACGAGGGAGGAAGAGGTGCTGGCTGGCTTTGTCACTGTTGTCTGGGACATGCCTAGGTCAGTGCCTGAGGTTCAAGGACTAGGGGCCATTTCCATTCTGAACAAATAGGGCTGGGCAGGGGGGTGGGGGTGGGCTGGGGTTGGGCTCCTTATGCTTTTTCTTGCTTTTGTGCTGTCAGGAGCTCCTGGCCTCAGATACTTATGGTTTGGTCCTCTTTTCCCGGAAATGATCAGTGATCTCTGAGCAGTACTTGTAAACTTGAGTATAGAAAATGGGATGAGAAGCTTTGACAGTGGAAGAAGCTTCTCTCTGGAGAAACCTCAGGGATCCGGACTGGCATGATGCAGCTTAGGGGGCTGACAGTGTCTAGGGTGCCAAGGGCTGTGACGGTCACAGAAGCTCATGGGTACTGAGTTGATGGACCTGTGATCTTGACCACTGCTCCTGTCCTCCCGTCCCTGCCCATCTGGACATAGAAGGTGTAGTAAGACCCGAGGCCTGGGGCTGAGGCTGAGGGCACTCAGGTGCCACCAGGGAGAAGAACTGGGCCAGGGCTGTGACCCTCATGTCGCCTGGGGCTGCACAAAGATATGGGGCAGCCCAACCTCCCAGAGGAGCCATCTGAGAGGCAGGGATAGTGGGCCTGAGCCACTTTGCAGGGGAGGAGATGGCTTGAGGTTGGGGTGGGTGTGGTGACGAGACAGAAGAGCTTCAGGTTTCTGTTCCCAGAGGACGACTGGTGGCCGTGCTGTGGCCAATGGCCACCAGGGCTGAGGTTGAAGCTGTGCCCACGGCACTACCAGAGGCCTGCAGGGGCAGAGTGTCTGAGCTCTGCAGGCCAGGCTGCCCACTGCCCACCCAGCTGTAGTCACACTGGCCCCGAGAAGGGGAGGGGGTGTCTCCCTCTCTCTCTCAGACACACGCAGAGTCCCGCACACAGATCCATCCTCATCCTCACCCTCCCCGGACGCTCCCTTTCACGCACAAAGCTATATCCAGGTTCTCTGGTCCACACTCCATTCCTCTCCTGGTTTTGCAGCGTCTGCCAGGTTCTGATCCCCAAACTCTCTCCTCTTCTGTCTCTTCCCAACGTGCAAGGGCTGGCAGTGTGTTCAGGTCTCCTCGGGCTTTGGAGGGTTGGTGATTTAACCCAGAACTACAGGTGGGGACACCAGGGGCCTGGACAGTGAGGGGGTGGGGGGGGCAGGGAGCAGGGTGGAAGCCTGGGTTGCTCCCTGTGAGGCTCCCTGTAAGCGGGCTGGGCCACTTCCGCCTCAGGGGCGGCAGCAGCTACTATCTTCACATCCCCTCTCCCAACAAACAACACATCCTCCCTGGGTGCGAGTTCTGACTGAGGTAGCAGGGCGGGCAGGGGGACAGCAGGCAACATGGCAGAGGAGACCTCTTAGTGCAGAAGCAGGAAGGGAGAAGCAGCTGGTACATCTTGGTGTTGAAAATGGACATTCTGGGGGCGCCTGGGTGGCTCAGTCGGTTAAGCGGCCGACTTCGGCTCAAGTCCTGATCTCACGGTCCGTGAGTTCGAGCCCCGCGTCGGGCCCTGTGCTGACCGCTCAGAGCCTGGAGCCTGTTTCAGATTCTGTGTCTCCCTCTCTCTGACCCTCCCCTGTTCATGCTCTGTCTCTCTCTGTCTCAAAAATAAATTTTAAAAAGTTAAAAAAAAAATTAAAAAAAAAAAAAAAGAAAATGCACATTCTGGGAAATAAAAAGGAGCGTTCACTCTTAAATCCGTGCCCAGCTGCCCCCTCCTCAGGTGAATAACAGAGCATTCTGTGGGATTTCTATTTCAAATTCCTCATTTATTTTGACATTCACTTGGTTGTGACTCCAAGTTATCAAAGATGCAGGACAGGAAATGTGCAGCAGGAGCAGTGAAATGGCGGTGGAGACAAGATGGCGGAGAGGACAGGGTGCTCCCAGCCTCTCCTTTTCTTCCTGTTAGGGAACAATTTGAAAGGTGTCCAAAGAGTGTCCCATAGCACAGACTCCATAGCTAAAAAGTGCAGCACAATTGAATGGGTGGGCTTCCTCTTCCATAGGTTAGACCGTCACAGCTACAGGGAGACAGACAGGCAATCTGGAGACTGTGTCCTGTGCACTGTGGGGCTGTGTGGGGAAGGGCCATGGCCCATCATCCCTCCAGTGCCCAAAACCCAGATTTTGGTGTGTAGATTGATAAGATTTAGGCTAAGAAAGCTATAGGAGGAGAGGGGACTGTCTACGATGCTTTTCACTGAGGGACCCCAATAGATCGATGCAAGAAGCAGGTGATAGTTGACTGGGCTGTCTTGATTTCTCCAAAGGCAGGAGGTACAAAGGAGGGACAGCCCTTGCTGTGGCTGATTGGCTGTGAAATTCCCAGGCGGGGAGGCACTGGGGCTCGTCATCGGGAAGCCACAATGGCTGCTAGACCCAGAAGCTCATGTCAAGGGGGTGTACCTGGGCCCAATGAGGACTGCTCAGGGGATGGAGCAGGTTAAAGTTGCTGCCCTAGGCTGGTCCCTCTGGTCTGGGAGAGAGAGCTCATCACCCCCACCCAGAGCTGCCTCCCGATGTTAGGAAATGCTACTGTTTGAAATCACTCAGTAGGATCAGACATGGTTGCTTTTCCCTGACCGTGAAAATCATTTTGCCTGCTAAACCTGTGTTTCACCGTGGTCCTTCAGCCCTCAACACACATCCTTGCACACTGGATCAGGCCGTCGGTAAGTACATCCAGCCCCTGCCAGGGTGAGGGCAAGGAAAGCAGCATAGCGGGCAGGTCTCTTCAGGAAGTCCTGGCTGTTTGGAGTACTAGTGGGCTCTTAGGTCTATCTGGGCAGGTCTCATTTTCCTGGAGAAAATGGGGTCTCGGAGACGACAAATGACTGGCCCTAGAGCTAATGAGTGACCAGAGTGTGTGTGCCAGACCCCCAGGTCCTCTGATTCTTCAGCCAGTGTGCACTAATTACAGAGGAGATGCAAGGTGACAAGTGTCTCCAGACAGAGTGGAGCAAGAAGTGTGGTGAATTCTCTCCCTGCCCCGCTCTCTCCCAGCAGCACCTGGCCCTTTCTCAAATGCAAAATTGGGATTCCAGCAAAGGGGCCAGCTCTTCCCCTGCCCCACCCTCTGCAGCATTCTGTGATGCCACAGTGGTGGGGAGGGGGGTAGGTATGCCCTTAGAAGGGGGGAGCAGCCACCCCTTACTGTAGAGGAAACCAGAAAACCCATCAGGTGCTTTCCTTCAAATGGCATAAGGCCACAGCCTAGTTCTAAGTGGGGACTGAGGGCGGGGCTTGGACAATTAACAGCACCCCCCCCCCCCCCCCCCCGCGCTGGAGACTGGCGTGGGGTTGGGGGGAGCAGCGGTGGGAGGGAAGCAAGCCCGGAATCCATGGAATCCAGCTACCAGGGAATGTCCCCTGGGAGACTCTGCAGGCTCTCCCGACACCAGCCAGCTGGTTGCCGTGGGGACCGGCCACCTTAATCACCTTTCACTCCTGCTGTCTGTGGGTCAGTTCTTCCTTTCTAGCTGGAACATCAGAGACCCTTCCCTCTGCAGTTCCCAAAGGTGGCAAAGCCCCTGGTGTGTGTGTGTGTGTTCTCCACCAACTGGTGGAGAACACACACACACACACACACACACACACACACACCCTCACAACACTGCTCCCGCACGCTGCGCTCAGGGAGGTGGGCCGGGGCCCCAGAGACCATCAGCAAGTAGTTCTCCTTCGCTAAGCTGCTCAAACTCAGCAGCAAAACTTTGAACAAGGTTCTCCGGCAGGGGCAGCTGGTTCCCAAGGCCGAGAACGGGGATCTCCGGGGAGACAAGGCTAGACATGACCCTTTCGGTGCATCCCCCACAAACAACCTTATGCTGTGACCTTGAAAGTCCACTCAACGTGTCCCACGAGGAAGGGGGCCGGTACAGCTGTTGTGTGTTCTGGAATCAATGCCCATTATTGGAGCAGATGCAGAGGCTGCGGCCCTCGTGATGACCAAATACGAAACTAGACCGCGAACTACTTCTTGGATTCCTTGTAGCTCGCGGGTCCTGGGGAGGTCCCCGGAGCACCTCCTTCTCCCTCCTCAGATTCTCACGTCTCCCCTGGCCCTGGGCCCCTTTCTCGTCCATCCCCCAAGGAGTCTGGAGGCCTCTGGGGCCTTTGCTTAGCTTTCCTGGTGCGCCTCCTCCCGCCGTCCACCAAAGCTGGGGGAGCGAGGGGAGCGAGAGCGGTTATGACAGGGCCAGAGCCGGCAGAGGACCGTCCCAGCACGGAAGCCTGCAAAGCCACCCGCTCCACCTGCCAGCCCCCACCTCTGAGCCCCGGGGCCGGGCCCTGCTCTGGTCCTCACTGCACTCAATAGCTTGGATTCCACCGTGGGGCAAGAAAAGCCAAAAAAAAGAAACTGAGACAGTCCTCGTGGGCTGTTGGAGGGGATCACCTGCTGCCCCCATGGCTCCTGCTGGGAGAGCAGCATCGGTACGCGGAGGGGTCAGGGGTGAACGGGGTTACACGTCTGTACTAATAGCCCTTGGATTGGTGAAGGCCTCACGCCCGGAGCCTGGCCACGTCACCGGGTAACTCTGGGGTACTGCCAGCTTGAGGGTCGGGGGTCCCCCTTCCTTGTAGTATGTAGGAGCAAAGGAGAGCCTCTCGCCTCCGCCCCCGTTGGGTACCATGTCAGCCGTCCGTATGTAGAAGGGGGAGCTGTACGGGGAGCAGGTGGTGCAGTGGCCGGATGCCGCCCCACACGGCTGGCCGCAGGGCTCGCTGCTGAGAGGCACCAGGCTGCCTCGGCCGTCCAGGGCTTGGGAGCTACAGGCATTGCAGGTGGGGCCTCTGGGGTGTGTGGGCAGGTCGTGCTCTTCCTCCTCCTCGTCTGCATCCTCGGCCCTGCTCTTCTTGCAGCAGTAATACTGAGGGGAGAGGGGGGAGGGATGCCTGAGGGCTGGATGCTCCCCTTCCAGCACACAAAGGCACCCGCGCCCCTGTCCACGGAGGACCCTGTGCAGAGAGCTTCTGGGTGTCGAGACTAAAATGCAACACCAGACGCCCACGTTCCACCAATACACAGTCCCAGCCTTGCGAGACCAGTACTTTCCCTCTTCCTTCCCCCTGCTTCCCAGCACGTTAGCTCCGGGCTGTGGTTGAGAGAGGCGGGGCGGCAGAGAGGAGGGGCATGTATGTCCTATCGAGGACAGGACCGGGGCAGCTGGGAGCAGTTTTCCGTCCCCCCAGAAGGATGCCCTTCCCACCACTCCTGAAAGCTCAGACACGCAGGACACATAACACAGTGACCCAGCATCTTCCCAGCACACTGCCTTTGGGGACCCCAAAGTGTACAGGGTGTGGGGGCTGCATGGCTCCCTCTGGCCACCCCCAATTCCCAGCCCCCTTAACTTATGCCTCCCACATTCCATGGCTTTGGGCTTTGTCACCCTCCAAGTGGGCCCCCCGTTTCTCCCCCCGGTGCCCCCGGGGACTGACCTGGAGTCTACAGTAGCACAGGACGGCGATGATGCAGAGGAGAATGACCGTAGCTAGGATTCCGCCAGTGATCACAACTGTTCCCGCTGTCATCCGCCCGATGCCCCATCAAACTCTGCAAAGATGGGTGCGGAGAGGTGAGGGGCGGCCGCACTGGCCGTGGGGCGGGGAGGCCTCCTGGAACTTTCTACACAGTTGGAGGCTGGGCGGACCTGAGGGCAGCTGGAATAGGAGGGGCCCCAGGGACTTCCTGTGCCTGGGCCAGCCGGACCTGAAGGCCTACGGCTGCAGGAGGGAAGAGAGGAGGCAGAGTGCTCACTGAGGACATAATTCTGCTCTCTGCTTCTGTTCAAAGGATCTTGCTGTCTTTCTCTAGTTCTCTTCTCCTTCTCTACACACTCACCCCATGACTCCAAGACATAAAGACAACGGCTTCCTCTCCTGAGGGCTTAGTCTGTGGCACTGCCCTAAATTTTCCCTGGCTGTCTCCGTTAATCCTCAAAATACCTCTTGGGATAGTTATCCATTATCCCCGTTTCACACACGGTGAACCGAGGCTTTGATTGGTTTGGCTGAGATCCTGTCCAGCCTGGTTCACCCCTGACGCCATGCTCTTGATCCCTGCCCTCCAGGATACAAACAGCAGACTCCTGAGCCTTTGACCCAGGTGGAGGGGACAGGGTCCGAATGTGAAAAGTTCTGCCCGGTTCTGCCCTGGCTCAAACCCACACTCCTTTCGGGGCATCTCTCCTCTCTTTCCAACTCTTATGGAAAACAAGGGCAAGGTAAGCCCAGGGGGAGTGGGCAACGGGCAGCATTCTGGCTCCCGGAAGCTGGCGGCGAGGCCAGAGGACGGGTCCTGCTAATGCGGATAATGGGCCAGGGGTGAGCTCTGGACGTGAGGCTGTGTGGCCTCAGGCAGACTCCCTTTCAGGCACTGAAGGGGGACTTCCCGCCCTCGCGGGCACTTGGGGACCACGGCTGGCCCTGCTAATGGAGCGGGATGGTGGGAGGAGACTCGGCATCTTGAGGAAGGAAGAGTGACCATGAGCACTTACGTTCAGTAAAGGGAACAGTGACCTGCAAGACAATAAAAGGGACAGAGATGTTGGAAGAAGTGTTACCCCTGAAAAAGGCCCCAAGGGTTAGATCGGTCCCTAAGGCCCCCCCTTACCTCACCTTGCTTTCCCCTCTGTGTGGTCCACCACCGAGAAACCCACACGTCCCCAGCCCGGTCTCCAGCTATGCCTCCCACTACTGATAGGTGGACGCTTCACTCGCACGTCCCTCTGGTATCTCACACTCAACTGTGACGGCCTAAGTCATCACCCTCTTTCCAGAGGGCTGCTCCCACCTCTAGCCTCTCACCAGGGCTGCCACGAGGGGCCTGGAGGGATGTTCGTCACTCAAAGGGCAAGTGGGGCCGGAACGCAAGCTGCGGTCCCCTGAGGAAGGTGTAGGCCCTGCCGTGTTCACCGGCGGAAGGAGCGCTTCCTCCTCACCCAGGTCCCTCCTGCCCCCCACCGTCATGCACCCTGACATGCTTTGCCCTGCCCCGGTTCCCTGCGTGCTCACCACCAATTTATCTTCCCTCCCCACCTCCCACTGCCCCCCTATGTGAATCTTCCGTCCACCAGGAAGGCCCAGTTCCTAAGAAGCTTAGAGCCTCGTGATGAAAAGACACTTCACATACTGGATGATACGGTGTAAGACACACAGACCAGGGGCTGTGGGGACACAGAGGAGGGAGCGGCTAACTACTCGGGGAAGGTTCCCTGGAAGATGTTACACTTGAGCTGAGTCCTAGAAGCCGACAGGGAGCTTGTCCAGTAGACAAGTGCAGAGGGCTGGATGAACAGCCCAGGCATGTGAACGACCACAGGGGGTTCCAGGACCTGTAGCGAATCTGCAAAGGCTTAGGCAGGGTAGGCAGGAAGTGGGAGAGGCTGTGAGCCAGGCAGGGAATTGGCATTTAACTCTCTTCGAGGCGAGGGGGTTTCCTGAAGAACTCTGGGTAGAGGAGTGCATGAACCCGCTTTCTCCACCTGTTTAGATCCTACCCACCATCCAGGGCTCTGAGAGACCTCCCTGACCTCCCCATAGTGGTGTTCTCTCTCTAGACTCCTACTGCAAAGCCTTTCCATGGGCCACTTTTTTTTTTTAAGTTTATTTATTTATTCTGAAAGAGAGAGAGAGAGAGAGCAAGCAGGGGAGAGGTGGAGAAAGAGGGAGAGAGAGAATCCCAAGCAGGCTCCGCACCAGCAGCACAAAGCCCAATGAAGGGCTCTAACTCACAAACCACGACATCATGACCTGAGCCAAAATCAAGAGTCAGATGGTTAACCGACTGAGCCACCCAGGCTCCCCTTCCATTCATTGGCCACTTTTCTTTTTCTTTTTTTTTTTTTTTTTTTAATGTTTATTTTTGAGAAAGAAAGAAAGCACGAGCAAGGGAGGGGCAGAGAGAGAGGGAGACACAGAATCTGGAAGCAGGCTCCAGGCTCCGAGCTGTCATCACAGTGCCTGACGCGGGCTTGAACCCAGGAAGTTTGAGATCAAGACCTGAGCAGAAGTCAAGCTTAACCGAGCTAGCCGCCCAGGCTCCCCCATTGGCCGCTTTTCAAATCTTGTCCCGGTAAAATGCTTGTCAAGTTTCACATGGGAACATCTTAACTCCTCCAGTACTTTAGAAGTCCTTTGGGATCAGGAGCTGTGTCCCCTACTGCTTCCTACGCCTGCAACATTGTACACAGTGCGGGGTGCCAAGTGGGTACTTGATAATCACCTCGCAGTGCAGCGTTTCCTTCATGGGCCTGGCAGTTATGACTCGGACCTACCACCAGGGGGCAGCAAGTTGTATCTCTCGGCTCGCTTCCCATTTTCAGACCTGAGCATCACTGTTCCAGACCAAGTTGACTTTGCCCAGATGCACGGTGGGCCATGCTTCAGGGCTTCACTGGGCATTCGCTGGGTTTGGGGGCGGGCGGCGGGTGAGGAGATGAACCTCAGCTTTAGGAGAATGTATGTGCCCTCATTACAACATCAGTCCACTTCCCCTGCTTCCCCTGCTTGCTCACCAGGGAGGGCTGTTGAAGAGACAGAGGCCTGTGGAGTGACCTGAAGTTGGAGGCAGCAGTGACCCACTCTACCTGAAAGTCTCGGCCTCGTCCCCTGGGATGAGCTGAGCCCGTTTTAGGATACGGCGAATTATGAAGCTATATAAGAACAGTGCCCTCCCCTCCTTCTGACCTCCACGCCTGGCCTCCCCTCTCTCAGTACCCTGATGCTGTACGGCACAAGTGACCTGGAAACGGGGAGCATGGCAGGGCAGGCAGAGGCGCACATCTGAAGACCCATCTGAGGTCCAGCTGTGCCATTTAGCAGCCACCCCATCTTCGAAACTGACCTCCTTTCTCGCTTGTAAAAGAAAGATTAAAAAAAAAAAAAAACTCAGCTTACAAGCATGACTGTGAGGAAAAAGTGAGATTCATGTGTGCAAGAGTCCCTTGGAAACTCCAAAAGATCCTGCAAACACAGCTATTTGAGGGGAAAAAGAAGGCCCAGATGTTGTCTGTGTCTGATTAAATCTGGCCTTAAAATCATAAGCCACGAAGGCACAGATAAAGGGCGGGCAGGGAACGAGCCAGGTCCCAGCCACTCTCCCTGAGGGCCCCCTACTAATGGTACAATTTGGCATTGAAATTCCCATAACCAGTGGCTCCTATTATTTCCGGTGGGTTCAGGTTCTCTCTGCAACTCGATGCAAAGGACAGCACTCTACAGTCTACAAGTGTGCTTCCATTTACGGCCCCTCCTGCAATAGGCAGGCTCTGAGATGGCCGCTGGCAGCCATGCCTCGGGTAGTCGCCTTCCCTAGAGGGTGGGTGCCCTCTGTGACTTACTTCTAACCAAGAGAACACAGCAAAGATGACGGGATGTCGCTTCTGTGAATAGATTATGTGGCATTCTGACTACCTTCTTGCTAGCCAACTCCTTCCCTTGCTGGTTTGGACGCAGCACGTCACCATGCTGGGAGGCCCATGTGGCAAGGAACAGAGGATGGCCTCTGGCCCTCAGTCCAATGACCTAAATGGAACTGGAAAATCGCACAAGTGAGAGTGGAAGCGGGTCCTTCCCCAGTTGAGCTTTGAGATGAAACTGTAGCCCCAAGACGCCTGAATGCAGCCTTATGACAGACCCAGAGACAGGAACCCGCTAGCCACGCCTGGATCCCTGACCCACAGAAACTGCAAGGTAATCAGTGTGTGTTGTTTCAGCTGCTAAGTTTGTAGTAGTCCCATTGTACAGCGAGAGATAACTAATACACCTCAGCACCACGCAAAAACCCCACATGCAGGAGAGGAAGCCAGACCATTAAATAAATGATGTGCCTAAAGTCAAGTGTCTGAGTCAGGACCCAAGGGCCAGTGCCATAAAGTCTCCATAATACCCAGCTGCCTTCTGAGGAACTTCCAAAGGACAGGAGAAAGAGGTCCCCTCCCGGGGCCTAGTGGATCTGAACAGATGGGTTCAGTGGTGGCCAAGTCAGGGACCAAGGACGGCCAAAGAGGACAGACCTGTTGCCCGCTAAAGACTCCCAGGCCTGCCCTCTGTGACCAGGACTTTCTGGACTTCCTCCCCAGGAACACCCCTCGCTACCCAGGGCCCGGACACCTTCTCCTGGGGACAGAGGGTTAGCCTGAGCCACACACTCACGTGAAACAGCTGGGGCAGCAATGGCTCAGTCACACAGGCTGTGCCTGAGCAGACAACGGTTGGGGGTGCGTCATGGCCAAGGACATCAGTTCCTGCCAGAGGAGAGAGCGGAAGATCAGTGAGAGCTGGAGAGAGAGGCCAAGAGGACGAACTGACCCCAAGATTCTGAATGGACACCCCCCAGAGGGCCTTGGCTCTCGACCTCCATGGCTGCCTCAGTCTCTGAGGCTCCTAGCCCAGGAGCCCGAGGACAGACCTGTAAGGCCACATCCTATCCCGTCTTTGTTTGCTGCCCTCAGCGCTGCTGTCCGGACCCCGCTGGCCAACACAGGACACTGGGCACGAGCTCCTGCCTATTCTGGGAAGTGAGGCTCAATGGGGGGCAGGGAGTCGCTCACGCTCCTGGAGAATTCTGGGCTGTGCCCTGGAGAACGTGTCCTTGTTGCCTGCACGGCTGGTCCTTTTCTCCACGGCCCCACACACTCTTCCCCATACCCTTCCCCACTCTTCCCTGGGCCTGCCCATATTCCCAGTGCCCAGAGCCACACACTCCTTCCTCTTACTCCAATATCCTGACCTCCCCCAGGACAACATACCAACTGGACGGTCGGATGAGCAAGTTCACGCTGGTGGGCTGATGGAGAAGGGGGAAGCAGGATCCTACCAGGACATTTAGGAATCCAGTCTAGGCTAATTACTGGGGCTCCCTTCAAACGAAAATTCTCTAAATTATTTACAGGGGAGTCTGGGACCGAGAGTACAGGAGTGGGGAGAGGAAGGATGCCCTCTGGGGAGGCTTAGCCCTGTTCATTGTCCTGAGGGGGAAGGCCCCACTGGGTGTCTTTGTATTGGGAGGGAACCCAGCTGTTAAGTGGACCCACAGCATCACCTTCCACAGGGGATGGGCTGGCCTCCTCGGGGTTCTCTGCCTCAGCCAGAAGCTGGGGGTCAAAGGGCAGACATTAGCATGCCTCCGGGCCCTGTGCTCATCTGAGTTCAGCTGGTGTCAGGAGCAGATTTCTGGGAGAAGTTGAGAAAGGCAGATGTTCACCTCCAGACTCAACCCATCCCCTCCTTCACCTCCCTTCTAGGTCTAGGCCTTACTGCCTGGAATCTGCCTGGAATGTTTCAGGCACCCCGGCTTTCTTTTCTCAAAGATGCTCTCACTCTCACTAATACGGAAATCACAGGTAGCTGGATGTCAGAGTGGGACTCTTCTTAAATTTTTTTTTTAATGTCTATTCGGTTTTGAGAGAGCGCAGTGGGGGAGGGGCAGAGAGGGGAGGACAGAGGATTCAAACGGGGCTCTGCACTGGCAGCAGTGAGACTGATGTGGGGCTTGAACTCAGGAACTGCGAGATCATGACCTGAGCCGAGGTCGACGCTCAACTGACTGAGCCACCTAGGCGCCCCCTTATCTAAGTCTGATTGAGATGCCAATTGATAGAAATCAGAAGACTAAAGTAAGGTTGGGACAGGTCCCTCTTCCCTGGCCGAGAGCAGGGAAGTGTACATGGGAATGTCAAAACGTCTGTTTCAGGATCCAGGAAACTTTCTCCCACTTTGTAGAATACAGATGGGCCAAAAATTTGGAGAAGATTTGGTGCAGAAGATTTCCTTGACAAGAGCTGTTGCTGAGCCACGAAATCTTCACTCTAACCCCCAAGGGGCGGGGCCGAGGGGCAGGCAGAGGTTGGCTGTCCTGCGTCCTGTCCAGTAGGGCCACCTGGAGGCACGAGAAAAGCCCAGTCCACCAGGCTGGAGCTGGACATCCTGACGCCCGGGGGCTGGGCAAGGAGTCGCAAGGGCCTCCTGGGACAGAGAGATGTGTTTGCCTGGGGTAAAGGGGCTGCCGGAGAGAGGGGCCCAGCAGGGACCCTCAGAAGTGCCCACAAAAAACATCCACAAAAGCAAGAGCCCAGGAGGCTTCCCGGGATCTCTAACCAGTAAGAACTCCCCATTTCAATCTGGCAGCTAGTGAAACAGCAGCTCTTGGGGGCAGCGGGAGGAAGGCAAGAGGTGGGGGAGTGTGACAGCAGAGGGACACGGCCCATCTCCCCAGTTGCTTCCAACCCAAAGCAGATCCAAACTGGCAGAAAGGAGGAGCATAATACTGTCAATTGTTCAATGATTCCAATTTCTAAGTTGAGTCTGTAGCTACAGCTGAGAGGCACCACAGATTATCACCTAAGAGTGGGTGACCAGCAATGGGACTGGCCCAAGTTTTTATCTAGGGGCAGGGGGAGATTTCTTCCACTGAATACATTTTAACATGAAGGGATTCTCAAAGGGAAAAAAAAAAAAAAAAAGCCAAAGTTGTTCGTTGAGCACAAATCACGCAATATGCACGTTTAACCTATTAGTTATTGACAGAAAAACACATGGAAATGGAAGGACTCTAAGGGATCTGGCCCGGTTTTCTATTTTCTAGATGAAGAAACCAAGTTCAGAGAGGACAAGTGACTGGCTTAACCACACACAGCAAAATAGAGGTGGAGCAGGAGAGGCACTGGGAGTGGAGCCTCCTGGCCCCAGGCCAGGGCCCTGCCATTAGGCTGCTGTCTCTCCTTCCAGAAGATCTGCACTAACTACACCAGGAGCTACGGTGTCCTGAGGCAGGGTCTCTCAAATCAGCTTGACGGTAACAATCACCTGAGTCGGGTGTTAAAAGACGGAGAGTCCAGACCTACCGAGGCATCTCCAGAGGAGGGGCTCGGGGACCTGCCTTTTTCACAGGTTTGAGTCTTCCCATCTGGCCCTTTTAGGAAATGATGTAGGAACGAAGGTCTTTGGGAGGACTTCAGGCAGCAGGCAGCAAGGAGGCAGGTGACTTTGCAGAGTCTGTAGCATCATCTGACGCCCATAAGATTGGCTCCGGATTCTGTGTCCTTTGGGCAAGTGGGCCAGGAGGCAGGAGGAAGAGGGAGGTGCGGAAGAACCAGGGTACCTGGCAACCCTGGGTGGGGTGGGGCCAACAAAGACGCCAGGGTGGGGGATCTTAAAGGCCATTCTTCTGGTAGAGGCCGGTGGGGGGATTAACGGCCAACCTGATAGGACGTGTTGGGAAGTGAGTGTCCCACTCCTCACAAGGCCAAGTGCCTGTGCTGTGTCTGAAGGGCCCCTGCCCTGAGTGACTTCAGCTCACTGACGCAGGGTCACCTCCTCGCAGCCTGAGCGATGCTGGCAGGAGACGCGCGGCCACAGCTGGCAGCCGTACATGTAATTAACGACCGGCTGCCCCTGCTCCCCACTCAGCCCCCCTAGGAGCACAAGTTAATTGAGTGGGGCCTAAGCACCACTGATCTCAATTTCTTCTGAGGCAAGTAAGCCTTCTCCAATCATTTATTAACTCATGAAATTGACACAGCAGGTTAGCAGCCCTGGAGAAAAGGAACAGGTTTTTTGCCTTGTTACCAGACTTCCTAGACTGCAATCCTCACGCGAGGTTGGCAGAGGGGATCGGAGGAAGGGTTTCCTTTTACCCTGACTGTGCTTGTGGCCATTGGCAGGCCCATATCCCCAGGATGAAGGCGTGGAAGAACGATGGCCAGATAGGTTCCTCCGTGCCCAATACATAGGTAACGACAGCCCCACAGAGGTGTGTGCTATTTGAGAAGAGGCGTCTGTAGGAGATACAAAGAACCCTTGCAGGGGTGCCTGGATGGCTCAGTTTGTTAAGCATCCGATTCTTGAGTTCAGCTCAGGTCGTGATCTCAGGGTTCTTGAGATCCAGCCCTGCACCGGGCTCTATGCTTACAGCACAGAGCTCCCCTCCCTCCCCTGCTTGCAAGCACGTGTGCATGCATGTGGTCTCTCCATCTAAATAAATAATTTGTTTTAAAGGGACCCCTTGCTAATCATCAAGGGGATAAAGGGAACGTGGATGTGGTAACAGGCAATGGACAGGTGGTTTTCAAAAGAAGTAACCAAAAAGGCTAACAGGAAAGTGAAGAGATGCCCAAACTCATGACTATCTGAGAAAGACAAATTGAAACCACAGTACACTCTTACTTTACGCTGGTAGGACTGGCAACAATTAGAGAGCTGGATAATGCCAAGGATCCGAGCATCTGCAGGAATGCAGGGACACTGCTGGAGGGGCGTAGCGAGAGCAGCCATTGACCTGGTGTTACTTCGTCATATTAAGTTCACAGATACCCCACGAGAAGCAATTCCGCGCCTGAGTCTATGTCCCCAAAATTTCTCAACACGTCCACAAGGGGGTCATGTGTGAAAGATGTTCATGGCTGTGTTGTTTATGGAGGCAGGGAACGGAAGCAAGCTCAGTGATCATCACTGGGGAGTGGAGAAGTAAAATCAGGGATGACGCCTCTGTGGAAGGCAACAGACCAGAGGGGCCATAGCAACAACCTTACATCTTAGCACAGCGCTAAGTGAAAAACAGACAAAAAACCCCCAAACAGTGAGATGTAAAATAGTGCCTACATAAACTTAAAATCCAAGCTTACAGATCAACAGTTCACATGTTCAAGAACACACACCAAAACAATGGATCTCATTAAGTGTTAGAATGGCCGCCGATGGAAGGAGTTGAACCGGACTGGAAGAAGAGACAAGCAACGCAAGAGAGGGGCCTGGCACAGACCCATGGTAAGTGGTAATGTGCTATGATTGCACGCAGCATAATTATCTTCACCGTCTGCATCTGAGGTCCAACTTGAACAAAGAGTAAAGAAAGAAAGGGGCTTTGACCACCTCCAGGAAGCCTTCCATGATGCACTTAATGTTGCACATTTTTGGTTAGCCTTCCTATTTGTCCCCAGACAACTATATTTGTTCATACTCTCGTGTCCTGTGGGGGTATACTTTGCTTCCTTCATTAGATTACAGACCATTTGAGGGCACAGACTTGGAATCCTGTGTCTTCGTAAAGCTCCACTCCAACTGCTTGATGTTCTGTGCATTCCAAACATGGAATGACCACCTCTAATGGGGAAGCTGCTTTGTATGCAGAGTGCTATTCCAACACACAGCCGGGTGTTCTGGGCTCATCCGCCGCAGGTAGTTGTAGGAGCACCAGGCTACGAGGGCCAAGATTTGCGCTTAAGTTCTACTTTCTAGGCTCCCTGCGGTGACTTTGGATAACTGATGATCTCTTTGAGGTTCATCTGCAAAATGAAAGTAAATGACACACCTTCCCTCACAGAGTAAGGATTATGGGAAAGGGGGTGTTATTTTAAATTACGCCAGCTTCGAAGGAGAGTGGATGTTGTTCCAAGGACTCAGGGTCCCTGTGGTCCTCTGCTGCCAACAGAAGAGATGGCCCTTCGCTCTCACTTGTCCCTCGATGAGTTGGCCATGTCAAGGTTTGGAAATAGACGTGGTAAGAGCTGGGCCACTCGACATAACAGAGTTAAAAGAGTTTATTGAGGTGTAAGGTAGCAGGTAGGCCAGAGAGGGAGGGATGGGAAAGAAAGGAGATCCAGAAAAAATGACTGAGTCTGGGGGGCTTCTGTTGAGTCTCTTGGCCAGTTAAAAATCCCGGCAGTTGGTTAGTGCCAAAGGACGTCTCTAAGTTTTTTGCAGTGTCTTCTCAAATTGTCGGTAACTCACAAATGTGAATGATATTCTTCTCATTAGTGGCAATAGTTTGAAGAGGCTGAGCTCAGGCTCGGATCGGTGGAATGCAGATGACGCAGTAAGGACCAATTCAGCAGACGGGGCTGAGCAAGGACTATCTAGACCCTTACAACGCATGACCCCAGCTCCTATGTGAGTCACGCCTCTCAGATCAAATGTGTCCTGAGGTTCCCGATCATGACCTTGACTAGCATTCCAGCTGGGACCTCTGTGTCTCAGACTCACGGACACCCTATGTCATTCTCCTCATTTATTCTCCACTTACTATTATTAGTAGTAGTTATTATTATTTGTAGTATTAGTAGTTGTTATTGAGCACGGTGCCCGGCATTGAGCTTTGCCTCAGGAACACAAACATGATAAGACAGAGCGCCCTCAAGGAGCTCACGGGGAGAGGGGGGCATTGTAAACAGTGGGGGACATGGTCTCAGGCCCGGTGGTTGGAAGGCCCGGGCTGACTGCAGTCCCTATCAGACCACCACGGTGCTTGAGCCTGCAAACTCCCTGGAGCAGTCAGAGCTCCGGACCAGTGTCCGGGGGTATCAGTAAGCGTTTACTGCAGATAAATAGCAAAGATGGGGGGGAGGGGCTGCTCCTCTCAGCCCAGGGCTGACCCAAAGGACCCGTGGTCCCTCAGTTACGACTGTGCGGGTCATGGAAACCGGGCACAGAAGTGCAGAGCATCACATGGGCACCCAGTGCCCCCTGTCCCAGTTTACAGCCGTCCTGAGCTCTCCTCCCGCAAACCCCCATTGTGCTTATAGTCTGTACACACAAGTGGGACTTAATTACGTGTCACTTTGGATGGCTATTTTGGACAGATGACCCTTGTCTCTGCAGCTCTTGAAATCAGGGTCACCGATCATAGTGGATCTGTTCTCTCTGCTACAGGGAGACGGGTGCAGAGGCCAGTAAACTTGTTAAGGGTGTGGCTTCCCTTAGACTTGGCTTTGTTTCCCTTTCTGCCTTTCAAAACAATGTTCATCACTGCTTACAGAATTTCCCTGGGCTTCGTCTTGTTTGATCTCCAGGCATGGCACTTTTTTTATTTATTCTACAGAAAACAGTTAAGTTCAGAAAAGCCATGGACGCAGCTAATTCCGGGAGCGCTGGGATACCCTGCTGGCACTGTTCTTCCACGACCAGCGTGGGTTTTGTGGGAACATGCAGAGTGGCCCGTGTCTGTGCTACCCCAGCTCTTCTGAGCCCACATTCCATACTCTTTCCCGGCCTGACCGTTTGCAGGAGGGAAGGAGGCTCCATTGGCCTCCGTAAAGTGCGTGGTTCTGCATCATAGACTTGCGTTTCTCTCCATCTGTATTTGATGTCTACCATTGTTCAGAAGGTGTTCTGAGATCCCCAGGCACCAGGCCTCCGGCCTGATGACTGCTAAACAGGCTTATTAGGAAAGGCAGAAGTGTCTGTGGGGTTTGTTTCTCCTCTCTAGAAAGATGTCAGCTGGCTGGAAGAGATCCAAATAAGAACACAGGCCATGCAAGGGATGGAGAGCTTGTTTTTTGAGGCCAGATGGCGATAAGGAGAGCATGGCATTAGGACTGAAAAGGCAGCCAGAGGGAGCTAGACTGTAAGAGACTGGTCATTGACCCACAGTCGTCAAAGCAGGGGAAGAAGAAGTGGGAGGCTTGCTCAGGGCTTTCCAGGGGAGGCAGGATTTGAAATAGGGATAAAATTGGACCGAGGGAAATTTAGACCAAATCCAAGACAAATCTCACAGGACATAAGCAAGTGTAACAGAGGTTTGGAAACTGTTAACTCATGTCGCACAGGGAGGCTTGGGAGCATCACAGAGCTGGTCTCCTCTCCTGACCCCCAGTCCTGAGGACAGGGCCTATTTCTGCACCTGTCGGGTGTGACTGGGCCAGACTGAGGGCAGGAGGGGGGTGGGACATCCAGGGCAGAATGGGGCAGCTTCTGGGTTTGGGGACCTGAAAAAAAAATGCAGCAGAATTTATGTAGAATCCTTGAATCATTTTAAAGAAAACATTCTAAAATGGGCAAGAGCACCCGGGGAGGACTCTCAGAAGTCCAGGCACAGGAGATCAGGTGAGGGAGACGGCAGGCCTCTGCTGCCACGGGTGTGGCCCTCTATGGAAGCCACGGAAGCCCAAACCCAGGGCTTCAGCAAGGGCTCTGGGCAGAACCCCACCGGCAAGCCGGGCACAGACACAGCAGGTCTGTGAGAGGGCCAGCAGAATCTGCAAGGAAGGCACGTGACTGCATCAGAACAAAACCATCCCCTTGGCCACACGGGCTGGAGCTCCCACCCTTAGTGAGCAGGAAGGGGGAGCTCACCTCCAGACATGTCTCATCATCTTAACAGTGGATGTGCACATCCTCAAGGCCACTGCACCCCACAATATACAGGATTCCTGCTCCATATTCTGGGTCTAGTAATTCTCAACTAACGCTTTGCATGTCTTTGTGAACTGCCAAGGTAAACTCTTCCGCCAAGTGACCTGCTTGACTAGTCCAGTCAACATCCTAGCACATAGAGGGAGCAAAACTCAGGAAGCAGCGTCTGGATCTCAGTGAATCGTATTTCTGGCTGAGCTACATACTCTGACTTATCTGGCAGTGGTCGTCTTGTGATGGTTCGTTCAGCTGAATCTTGATCCCTTTGCACCTTGTGGATGGGGTCGAGGGTGGGGGGTTTACAGATTCTAAACTGCAGGTTTCTAACTCTTCCCCCAGAAATAGAGATTAAGGAGGGGGTGCAGGGGGACTGAAGGTGGCCAGTTTACCCTTCAGGGAAGCCTCCAGGATAGGTTGATCCAGAGAAGCCAGAAAACAGGTTAGGAAGATTAGAAAGAGCAGCTTCATGCTTTTTTTTTGTGTAACAGGAAAACATGTTAAGGTAAAATATTTATAGGCTTTCTCCTCCTCTACTTTCTGCTAAGCTATGTCTACTGGCTCATCTCTTGGAGTGGGCAGAGTTGGGGTAAAAGAGAGGCTGGGAGGTCCCATGCTATTTGAATTTATGGGAGCTAGACAGGTCAGAGTACTGGCCTGAATACACTTGGACGAGGAGAGGACAGGAGGAGAGATCCAGGAGCCAGTGTGAAAGGCATTTGAAAAGCATCTTGGAAGGACGGACAGAACAGGAGGCTCAAGGTGGCCATCATATGTGTGAGATACAGGGAGAGCAGGAGACGGGAGAAGATGAAATTTTGAAGTTTTTTTTAATATATATTATGAATACAATTTCTCCCATTGGGATCTTCCCAAAATGTGCATTAAAGGTTTAAATTGCTCTCCAAACATTTTTTTTTTTTTTTTTTGCATATTGGATTTGAATTTCCTGGAATGAGACACCTCGAAGAGACTGAGACAATGTGATAATTTTTTTTCTTTCCTTTTGTGGGTTACAATCATAAAGAAAGACTACTTGGTCTGAAGAAAAATAATCAGTAGCAATTTAGTTACATCAGCACCACTTTGGGTAAAGTTAGAAAGAGAGAGACAGCTAGATTAGCATTTATGAACTTCCAAAACTTTAAGCTTGTGTGTGTGTGTGTGTGTGTGTGTGTGTGTGTGTGTGTGTGTGTGTGTTTCTAGTTTCCAGAGAGGCAGTGTATAGCTTTTGTCAGCTATCAGAGAGCACTGTGACTTCAGAGAGGTTAAGGACTACCAAGTGAGATGAGGTACAGGGAGAATGTGTAAGAAGGGGATGGCTAAGAAGACAGCAGCTGCAAAAATAAAAATAAAAATAGAACGGAAGCAAGCAAGGAAGGAAGGGAGGGACGGACGGAGAGAGGGAGGGAGGTTTCTGTCCAGGAAGACTCCTGTCTTCCTCTACAGGTCGAGGAAGGAAGAATAATTACATTTAAATCAGGTATGAACGGTCAAGACAGGAGGTCATTTCCACAAGCAAAAACAAGCCAAACGGAAGAAAAAACTAAAAAGACACAAAGACAGGGATTTGGTAGGAATCATGAATGATACACAATTCCTCAAAATGTTCCTGGCAGGTGACCCCTCTGGGACAAGGCAGCAGAGCACATCTGAGTCTCTGACATTTTTTTAAGCCCCAAATGGATTAAACACCCTTTAAAAAGACCTCCTTCTATGTCAATGATCACTTCTTAATTTCATTCATTTTTCCTACTTGTTATTTTGTGCTTTTCTTATCAATTTCTCTTTTTTCTCCCAGTTCTTTATGTACCTCTCAAGATACATTACACAGGCACGTTTATTTTTATGCCAATGGGAAGATATTAAAAACTCTGTTCTACACATTTTTTTCTGTGTGTCAATATATCATATATATCTTGAATATCATTTCATATCAGTAGAAGGCAGTCTCCCTTCTTACTTTAACAGCTGCATTGTAGTCTATTAAAATGTAGCCCTGTAATTTATTTAACCTGCCCTTTACGCATGGATTCCTATGTCATTTCCAGTCTTTTGCTACTACAAACAATTTTGCAAAGGACATCTTTGTACGACTGTCTCTACATCACACATGAGTATACCTGCAGGATGACGCTTAGAAGTGACACGTCTGGGTCAGGTGTGTGTCTGTATTGCTCATTCTGACAGGCATTGTCAAAACTGCCCTTCAAAGAGACCGCACCGCATTTATACTCTTACTGGGAATGTATGCTGGTGCATTTTCTCACATCCTCGCAAACAATCTATGGAGGTATAATTCACAACTCTTACCACGTTCTTTGAAAAACTACTGACTAGGCATATTAACACTTGCAGTGTCATAAATATTATAAGTATTTTTCTACTCTGGGAAAGTTTTCCTACTAGGAAGTTTTCTTGCACACAAGTTTATGTAAGGCATTTTTCATTTTTTCAATGTAAGTCTTCACCCAGCATAGATCTGTTTCATACTCCTAGGATTTCAGCTTTAGTATATTTTTTTAGATAGAGAACCAATTCTGCCAGTTGAGCCTAATTTTCTTAAACTAAATTATCATCTTATGTACATATTATGCACACATTATATTAATTTCAGCCTTATTCATATACAGGTCTATTTCTGAATTTGCTACTCAGAAATTAATTAATTTAGTAATTAATTATTAATAAACCCCACTATTTTATTAAGCTGCTTCATAATACATCTTAACAGCCGGTAAAACTATATTTTAACTTTTTATTGAAATGCAACATACGGAAAGTATGCAAATCATAAATAAGCATCCTGATGAATCTTCTCACATGGAACACACCTGTGTAAGCTGCACCCTAGAAGCTTCCCTTGGAGCTTTGGTTCATGGGCCTGCTTTAACTCTGCTGGGTGGCACGAGAGTCCAGACTTTCTCGTGGCCACCAACTCCTTTGCTGCTAACTCTTGGGCTATAGCTTCTTACACGATGGCTCGGGGCCTCATAACAAGAAGCCACGGTAGAGAAGATTGTTGTGGCTGGACTATGATAAGAAAGAAATCTGGGCTCTTCTCTAAGTCTTTTCCACCAGAAAGGGCACTGAACCATCATCAATGAACAGAAGGGAAAAGTGACTGAAGCCTTTACCCTCAGTTTCTTCTCATCAACAGCAAGAAGAGCTGTTCCACTCCCTTTTCAAACTTCGCCATCTGGGCCAGTGCGATGGGGAGTATCTGGGACACAGTCCCCTTGAGTGGGCTGGGGGCTGTGGATGAGTCCAGGGGCTCCTTACAGAGAGCTGTCAGGGGAGGACATCCAGCCCCAAATCAGAGCTGGTCTGGGTAACACTGTAAAATCATTTCTCTACTGCGGACAGGGGAATCCTTATGGGTGATGCTGTATTTAAGAAGATATTTTTCCTTCTTGAGTTTAGACTGAACTGTGAGAATTATTTGACCTTGGAAGGTATGTTATATGAGTGTGTGTGTGCATGCACACGTTTGAGCCAATACTAATGCTCTGGAGAACTACAGTAGGCATCTCTGCACATCACATTGCCTGAGAGAGACAGAGAGAGAGAGACAGATGTGGGGTGCCAAAGCCCAACTCTGACCACCCCACCCCAAGTGCCCACCGTAACTCTACACTGACTGGCTCAGACTCTGTGAAGTGGACTGCTGGCAAACCGTGTCCTTGCATTGCCGTGGAGGGACAGGGGGACAGATCCTAAGGAAAGATCAAACCTTGTGAGTCACAGATGGGAAGAATGGTCCCTTCTGAGAAAAAGAGACAGAGGAGGACGAAGGGGGAAATAACTTGCTTTCTATCCCTTTAGATTATAGTATCTGACAGGCTCCGTATCCATTTAAATCCCCCTCTGCCCTACAGAAGTCACCCTTCTAATTATTCCCTACCTGCCAATCAAATCTGTTACGCACCAGAGCCTCGGGGGCAGGAGGGTGGAAGGCTGGGCCACCAAAGGAGAGGTTGCCTTCTCCACTCAACTGTTTTATGGACGCTAATGCAGCAGACGCAGCACAGCATCAGAAGGACAGAGACCCCGGAGTCCCCGGGGAAGAGCCACCACAGTGGAGCAGCTGAGCATGGCAGCGAGAGGAAGAGAAGGAGCATACCATGAGGAAGAGAAGACAGCTAGTGGCTGTCTTGTGACCAGATGTGACCAGCTTCCTTGTTTTCTTCAATTTCCGAGAGGAGGTGTGAGGCCGGGAGAGAGGGGTGAGGGTAACAGATGAAAGAAGATGAGCTGAACACTTCCTGTCTGTTTGTTCAAGCTGGTTTGCCCCCAAGGGTCAGTTATGACAGATTTGTCTCTCTTCTAAAGACATTTTCTCAAGTCTCAAGATAGCATGGCGTCCAAGGCCCTTCTTGCTCAGCTACCTGCCGGGACAGAGAAGCCTCCAAATCTGGGACCTGGGCCTTCCATGTGGTAATGTAGGGACCCAGGGTCCTCCCATTTAGTGACTCTGCCTGCAGCCATCCAGACAGAGAAGGGTGGGGGAACACGGCAGGAAGGGTTTTGTGGGCCAGACCAGGAAGCCATGCACGATACTCCTGCCCACATGCTGTTCACAGGCCCTGCCCAACTGCACGGGAGGCTGGGAGGCATAAAGGGGGGTATGTGCCCAGGAGTAAGGAGGAACACAGTCCCTAACTTCTAATCCATCTTTATTTCTTGGCATTATCTCTTTGCACTTTTGCTCCAAAAATACCGAAATGCATCCTAGGTAAACCAATCTCTCTCAATGCTTCTCCATCCTTCTATATACTGTTCTGTCTTCCTAGGCCACCTTCTCCACCATGATCTATTTGGAAAATTTCAATTTCTCCTTGAGGAATCAGCTCAGGAACCCCTCCTGTTCCTTTTAAGTGTTCCTTGACTCGTCTAGGCAGACCTAATCACTTCTTATTCTCGACCTTATGGAAACCTCCTTCATAGCGCTGGCATAATTTATAATTCATAATTTATAATTGTTTTTAATCGTCAAAAAAACCTGCCTCCTTTGCTAAACTGCAAGTCTAGTGCAAGCAGGAATGTTTTTTAATGTTTATTTATTTTTGAGGGGGTGGGGGGAGGGAGAGAGCACACAAGTGGTGGGGGGCAGAGAGTGAGGGGGACAGAGGATCCAAAGCAGGCTCTGCGCTGACAGCAAAGAGCCTCATGTGGGGTTCAGACTCACAAACCACGAGATCATGACCTAAGCCAAAGTCAGATGCTTAACCAACTGAGCCACCCAGGCGCCCCTAGGAATGATGTTTTTATCCTGTACCTGTTTAGGGGAGTGCCTCAAACAACAACGACTCCGTAAACACTCACTGACTGAATGAACAAAAGAGCATCTCCCCCTAGTTTTCTTTTTCTTCAGGCTAAGTGCTCTCATTTCCTTCTACCTTTCCCCAAGCAGCACGGCTTCCAGTTTCTCACCATCCTTGTCTCCATCTTCAGAGTGAGCCCCAAGTTGCCTACATCCATCAGAAGATGTGGAGCCACAGATGTGAACAGGGCCCTCTGGCCTTGAACTGATTGGTGCTGATTCACTGGGCCGACTTTGCCCCCTTGCTTGACAGTAAAGTCCACAGCAGATGTGGGACAGGGCCTCAGCTCTGGCCACAGACCCTTCTTTCCTCTTGGAATACTCCCCCCCCCCCCGCCCCCATCCAGGCACATCTATGATCTCATCCAACAATCGTCCATTCTAATAGAACATTTTAAAGACCTTGGAGGAGGGATGTTAAGTTTAGATGCGTAAGGTATTGCTGGGTAATGTGGGGCTTTGGAAATTATGCCAGATGCTTCTACGTCCATAGATAGGGACAGTCACTTTGCAGCAGATTTTCTCGCCTAATGTGGGAATCATTTGAGCAGCCTCTTCTTGTCATATAAATACAAATGACTGGTATGGTGGATGGAGTGCAATGTCTATTCCATCCTCCTTCTTGCCTGTCTTACTGCAAGGCCAAGGCTAGAATGCTAAAAGTGATGTTTTCCAGACTCTCTTGTATCGAGGGTTCTGGACAACTTAAAGTGTAGCCAACCAGATGCACTTGTGCGAGACTTGGAAAGTGGAAGTGAGGCAGACGCTGCTTTTCTGCTGCTTCTGCTGGCAAGTTAAGACATGGAGTTTTCTGGAGCAGGGTTATCAGACGTCTCGGGGTCTCTCAAGAGGCAGGGCGAGTGGCATCTATTTTTTGCACTAGTGGATCCGGCAGGATCCACGCGGTTCTGGAGCCAACAGTTGTGGTGGCAGCTTCCTGAACTCTGGATTATAGCTCAGGCCATGTGCAGCTATGGCCAGCAGCTACAATGTCCGCTTCATGATCCCTCAGCTTCCCGACGTGGTGCTATTATTCCAGGAGTCACCTGTAGGGGCTCAGCCCAGATCCTGCCCCTTAGATCTGCCAGTGATTTGTAAGCACCTAATCCCCTGCATTAAATACATCTTTCTTGAAATGGATGGAACGAAATAAAACAAAAATAAAGACAACGAGAAAAAGGAAAATAATTCTAAAAAATGGGTAGAGTGATTTCTGGTTTTTGCAGCCTGATCCAATGAGTAGGCATCCACTGACCTCCAGGAAAGGTCACCCAAACATTCTGCGGCTTGAAGAAAACTGTACCTCTCTTCTGGAGACCGTTTAGTATGCACCAAGCTGAAAACTCATCGGAGTATGAATTTGTAGAAGGATCCCAAGATTCTTCTGAGAGGGCAGAAACCAAGACTTTAACTCCTTCTTCCCAAGATTTGAAGTTAGAGAATCCTGTGGAGTCGCCCTGACCAAGGTCTGCTGGAAATAAAGCACTGCGGGGAGGAAGTGGATATCTGTGAAGGGCACACAGTTGTGGGCGAACTGCTGGCTCTGACATGTCACCTGCCTCAAGCCAGAAGCCTCTCCTCATCCAGCTGCCTTAGAATAGTATGGCGCCGTGGGGAACAATGGCTGGATGGGAACCAAGAGCTATTTAACTTGGGACCATGGCCTGTTCAGGGACCACATCAGCAGGAGGACTTTGCTACAGTGGACATACATGTCCATGGGACAGCACAGAGCTAGCATTCAGCAGTACGCCACATAGCATCAATCAATGCAAGCAGACTCACCAGAATTTCTAGTTTCTTTCCCAGTCTTCTACCTAGAAACAGAAGTCGTCTCCTCTGGGTTGAATGAGACCCTTAAGGTTTTGGGGAAGATGGTAGAGAAGCCTCAAGAGGGAGATACTGAACTTTCTGCCAATAAAAACGCTTTAGGGTTGGACAATGAATTAGAGAAATAAGAGCTATGAATTTACTTGTAACCCAGGCTAGTGAAGTGGGTTACCCAAATTATAGGCACAGAATAAAAACCTAAATACATTCAAAATTCAAACTTAGGTATGAAAGAACTCAGAACAAAAAATTAATGAAAAGGTAAATAATAAATTGAGAAAGTAACTATGTAAATATGAAAGCAATCTTGGTGATAAAGCAGTATATTAAGATCAAACAGGTAAATGAGCAAGTACAGAAATGGAGAGTTTACAAAGGATGAAATGAATTAATAAACATGTGTAGAAATATCCAAGCTTACTAATAGTCAAAGAAGTGCAAATTGACATATCTCTTCCTTCTACTAAATTAGGGGAAATCACAATACCTAGTACTGATCAGATTGGGGTTTGATACCCTATTTTGTTAGACGGAAATTTATAAAACTCCATGGGAAAATACTTGGCAATATTTGTTTTACACATGTACGTAACAAACGCTTCTAGTTCTAAACAGCTGATCAGAAGGCTGTATTTATCTTTCTTACCTCCCAATGTCTCACTGAAATAATAGAAGACATATGGAAAAATAACCTTAATAGCAGTACTGGAAAATCAGGACAGTGTGCCTCCAATTGGGAATTTCTGTATGAGGTGAAACCGATGAGAGCAGATTGATGGTGAACCCCAACAACCCATGACCGCATAACAGACGGCCAAGAGGACATCCAACCCAAGTAGCTTTCCTACCAGAATTCTGGCATAATCCCAATATCAGAGGCATTGGACCTTAGGAAGGAAGAAGACCTTAGGCCTCAAACTTGGGCCTTCAGACAAACTAGCTAAGCCAGCTTCTCCCCCGCTACTGTCTGAGATGATGGGGATGTAGGATAAAGCTCAAGTTCAAGGTTCTCTGAAGGAGGAATTTCACCACAAGAAACTCCTAGAATGGATACTAAAGTTAGAATAACAAAGCAGTATCCCAGGGTGCCTGGGTGGCTTAGTTGGTTAAGCATCTGACTTTGGCTCAGGTCATAATCTCATGGTTCATAAGTTCGAGCCCCACATCGGGCTCTGTGCTATCAGTTCAGAGCCTGGAGCCTGCTTTGGATTCTGTGTCTCCCTCTCTCTCTGCCCCTCCCCTACTTGTGCGCTCTCTCTCTCTCTCTCTCAAAAATAAACATTAATTAAAAAAAAAAAAAGCAGTATCCCAGTGATCAGGAGGGGTGGACAGGGCCCCAAACTTGAAAGTCAAAAAATTTATTGTTCATCTTCCTAGTAATAAGGAAATATAAGTTGAAACACTAATGAAACAGCATCACACCTGACTGGCTAAAATGTAAAAGGCCAGATAATATCCAGTGCTGTTGAAAGTGTGTGTGTGTGGGGGGGGGGGTACTGGCCCTTACATGCACTTGTTGGTGGGTTGTAAACTAGCAGAACTGATATGAGGGCAATTTGATAATATGTACCAAAATTTGAAAGGTCCGTGTACTTTGTCCCAGCCAATTCTACTTCTAAAGAGCTCATCCAATAGACATGCACATGAGCACGATGCAAGTGCAAGTATATTCCTTGTAGTTTTATTTGTAATTGCAAAAATTTGATAAATATCCATCAGTAGAAGTTAAATGAGTTAAAGTTCTTCCATGGAGAACATGTTAAAGAGATCAAGGGAAAGTAAGACTCTATTTGAATTAAAAGTTGGTGAATGAGAGTAACATCGAAACATGTTCATATTGTTTGAGCCAACATTCTAATTTCTAGAAATATAGCCAGAATGAAATGATCCAAAATAAGGAAAAAGCTAGAATCAGAGAAAAAGTTAACTGTAGTGTTATTTATAACTGGGAAAAAAATTGGGGGTGCCTGAGTGGCTCAGTCCTTTGAGCCTCCAACTCTTGATTTCAGCTCAGGTCATGATCCCAGGGTCATGGGATTAAACCCTGCTTTGGGCTCTGTGCTGAGCATGGACCCTGACTAAGATTCTCTCTCTCTCTCTCTCTCTCTCTCTCTCTCTCTCTCTCTCTCTCTCTCTCTCCTTCTGCCCTATCCCCCACTTGCATGTGCTCTCTCTCTCTAAAATAAAATTTTTAAACGTAACTGAGAAAAAATTGGAAACAAGCTAAATATTTAGTGATAAGGAAGCTATTTGTTTATGCATTATACAGGTACTCAATGAAACATTATATAGTTACTGAGTTATAATTACAAACATCTTATCCTAACATGGAACAATGTTTAAGAGGACAAATTTGGACACAAATTCACATAAAATAGGATTATCACCAGGCAAAACATGGAATATAAGTGAAGAAAAGAATGGACTATGTGGCACTGGGCTGGGGGTGGAAGTGATGCGAAAGGACTGTAGATGATTTTTTCCCTTTATTTTTATCGCTTTCTGTAATGCTGTTTTAAAATAGTTTTATGAAACTCTTTTTTGGCTCTATAAATCCTCATTAGATTAATTCTTACTTGTTTTTCAGTTATTCTAGTCACTCTGGTGACCTTCTCCCATGCCCCCTTCCCACTACCTCTCATGTGCAGGCCTTCTTTGAGGTCGCTGGATGATGTCTGTGGTTACAAGTTTCCATGCTGAGTGTGTGGGGAAGAAGCCCAGGCCTTGCAGCTGGAGGGCCAGGTTAGATTCCTGGTCAGTGGAACTTTAGATAAGTCATTCAGCCTCTTTCCGTTTCCTTATGGTAATTTTCCTACTGACATACTTACACTGTTGTGTAAATGTCCCCCTTTGACATTTACCTGAGTTCACCCTCCTGTATTATCTGTCTCCCATTCCTTTTTAACATAAACTTCTCTGATGCAGGGACCTGTCTTATTTATCTTCTGCCTCCTACAGCATCTAGCAAAGGGCTCTATACATCATGGGTACTCACACTTGTTAAAATCAAAGTCTCACATACAAAGCTACCATATAAGCCCTTCACAAAAGCAAAGGATTACTGTTTCTTAATTAATTTTTTTTTGCAGAATATGCCTTTTATTATATTCAATTTATTTAAACTAACAAAAAAAATGCACCCATGTCTCCCACCACCCCCCCCCCCCATGACCCATCTCTGGCCACTGCTAATCTATTTCCCTTATCTACACACTGGTATTGGGGGGTTTATTTGTTAAGATTTCACACATAAGACAGATTATACAGTATTTGTCTTTCTCTGTCTGACTTACTTTACTTAGCATAATACCCTTAAGGTCCATGTTGTTGCAAATAACAAGATTTCATGCTTTTTACGGCTAAATAATATTTCATTAAAAATATATACCACTATTTCTTCATGCATTCATCCCTCAATGGACAGTTAGGTTGTTCCCATGCTTTGGCTATTGTAAATATGCTACAATGAACATGGGAGCGCCGATATCTCTTCAAGTCAGTGTTTTCATTTTCTTTTTTTTTACTTTTCTTAAAATGTTTATTTTTGAGAAACAGAGAGAGGCAGAGCACAAGTCGGGGAGAGGCAGCGAGAGAGGGAGACACAGAATCCAAAGCAGGCTCTGGGCTCTGAGCTGTCAGCACAGGGCCCCATGCCGGGCTTGAGCTCATGAGCTGTGAGATCCTGACCTGAGCCGAAGTCGGACACCCAACCAACTGAGCCACCCAGGCGCCCCTCATTTTCTTCAGATAAACATCCAGAAGTGGAATTGCTGGATTATATGGTCGTTATATTTTTTAACCTTCTGAGGAACCACTGTATTGTGCTCCCTAATGGCTGCACCAATTTACATTCCCACCAACAGTGTTACACGGGCTCCCTTTTCTCCACATCCTCACCAACACTCATTATTTTTTATCTTCTTGATAATAGCCTTTCTAAATTGGTGTGAAGTGATATCTCATTGTGGTTTGATTTGCAGTTCCCTGATGATTCATGATGTCAAGCCTCTTTTCAGGTACCTATTGGCCATGTGTGTGTCTTTTTCTTTAGAAAAATGTCCATTTAGAGCCTCTGCCCATTTTTTAATTGGATTGTCTTTTTGCTATTGAGTTGTGTGAGTTCCTTATATAATTTGGATATTAGCCCCTTATCAGACATATGATTTGGTAAATATTTTCTCCTATTCAGCAGGTTTCCTTCTCATTTGTTGATGGTTTCTTTTGCTGTAAGTCAACTTTTTAGTTGGATATAGTCTCACTTGTTTACTTTTGCCTTTGTCGCTTGTGCTTTCAGGGTCGTAGTAAAAATCTCATTGCCAAGACCTGTGCCAAAGATCTTATGGCCTACATTTTCTTCTAGGAGTTTCATGATTTTAGGTCTTAAGTTCAAATCTTTAATACATTTTGAGTTAATTTTTGTGCATATTATAAGATAGTGGTCCAGTTCCATTCTTTTGCATATAGCCGCCCAGTTTTCCCAGAACCATTTATGGAAGAGACTCTTCTGTCCCTATTGTGCATTCTTGGCTCCTTTGTCATGTATTAATTGACCATATGTGTGGGTTTATTTATGGACTCTCTATTCTATTCCATTGATCTATGTGTCTGTTTTTATGCCAATGCAATACTGTTTTAATTACTACAGTTTTGGAATATGGCTTGAAATCAGGGAGCATAATGCCTCCTGCTTTTTCTTTCTCAAGATTGCTCTAACTATTTAAGGTCTACAAATTTTAAGATTATTTGTTCTATTTCTGTGAAAAATGTCATTGATATTTTGATAGGGATTGCATTGGATCTGTATATTTCTTTGAGTAGTATGAATATTTAACGATATTAATTCTTCCAATCCATGAGCATAGAGTATCTTTCCATCTGTTTGTGTCTTCTTCAATTTTTTTCATTAATGTCTGATTATTTTATTTTATTTTTTTTTTAATTTTTTTTTCAACGTTTATTTATTTTTGGGATAGAGAGAGACAGAGCATGAACGGGGGAGGGGCAGAGAGAGAGGGAGACACAGAATGGGAAACAGGCTCCAGGCTCTGAGCCATCAGCCCAGAGCCTGACGCGGGGCTCGAACTCACGGACCGCGAGATCGTGACCTGGCTGAAGTCGGACGCTTAACCGACTGCGCCACCCAGGCGCCCCTGATTATTTTAAATATACAGGTGTTTCACCTCCTTAGTTAAATTTGTTCCTAGATATTTTATTCTTTTTAATGCTATTGTAAATGGAATTGTTTTCTTAATTTCTCTTTCAGATAGTTCACTATTAACATATTGATTTTTGTGTATTGATTTTGTACCCTGCAAATTTACTGAATTTAGTTATTAGTTCTAATGGTTTTTCTATGAATTCTTCAAGGTTTTATATGTATAATATCATGTCATCTGCAAATAGTGACAGTTTTACTTCTTCCTTTCCAATTTGGATGATTTCTATTTCTTTTTCTTGCCTACTTGCTCTGGCTAGGACTTCCAATATGATGTTGAATAAAAATGGCAAGAGTGGATATCCTTGTCTTGTTCCTGATCTTTGAGAAAGAGATATCAGTTTTTCACAGTTGAGTATGATGTTAGCTATAGGCTTTTCATATATTGTCTTTACTATGTTGAGGTATGTTCCCTCTATTCCTGCATTCTTGACAGGTTTTATCACAAATGTATGTTGAATTTTGTCAAATGCTTTTTCTGTGTTCATTGAGATGATCTTATGATTTTTATTCTTCATTTTGTTAGTGGATATATCAAATTGATGAACATGCACATGTTGAACCATCCTCGCATCCCTGGAATAAATCCCACTTGATCATGGTATATGATCCTTTTAATGACTTATTGAATTTGGTTTGCTAATATTTTGTTAGGAATTTTTGCAATTAGGTTCATCAGGGATATCAGCCTGTAATTTTTCTCCTGGTGTCCTTGCCTGGTTTTGGTATCAGGGTAATCTGCCCCATAAAATGAGCTGGGAAGAGCTCCCTCCTCTTCTATTTTTTGGCAGTTTAAAAGGAATTGGTCTTAAGTCTTCTTTGAATATTTTGTAGAATTTACCAATGAAGGTATCTGGTCCTAGACTTTTGTTTGGGGGGAAATTTTGATTACTGATTCAATCTCCTTACTTATAATCAGTCTGTTCAGATTTTTAATCTCATCATGATTCAGTTTCGACAGGTCATACATTTCTAGAAATTCACTCATTTCTTGTAGGTTGTCCAATTTATCAGTCTCTTATGATCCTTTGCATTTCGGTGGTATTTGTTGCAATAGCTCTTTCATTTCTGATTTTTTAAATTTGAGTCCTCTTTTCTTCTTGGTGACTCTAGCTAAAGGTATGTCAGTTTCATTTATTCTTTCAAAGATTCAGCTCTTAGTTTCATCTTTTCTATTGTCTTTTTAGTCTCTGTTTCATTTACTTGTACTATAATCTTTGTTCCTTCTACTAACCTTGGGCTTTGTTTTTCTCTTTCTAGTTCCTTGAGGAACAGAAGTTAGGTTGTTTATTTGACACTTTTCTTGTTCCTTGAGGTAGGCATTTATCACTATGAACTTTTCCCTTACAACCGCTTTTGCTGCATGCCAAAGATTCTGTTATGTTACACTTCAATTTTCATTTGTATCAAGGTGTTTTTTATTTCTCTTTGATTTCTATTTTTACCTGTTGTTGTTTGGTAGCATGTTGTTTAACCTCAAAATATTTGTGAATTTTCCAGTTTTGTTTATGTAATTAATTTCTAGTTTCATAACACTGTGGTTGGAAAAGGTGCTTGATATGATTTCAATCGTCCTAAATTTATTGACTTGTTTTTGGCCTAATTTATGATCTATCTTGGAAAATGTTCCACATGCACTTGAGGCAAATGTATATTCTGTTGCTTTTGGATGGAATGTTCTGTATTTCTGTACTAAATACATCTAGCTTAATGTATAATTTAAGGCCAATGTTTCCTTATTGATTTTCTGTCTAGATGATCTATCCATTGATGGAAGTGATATTAAAGTCCCCTACTATTATTGTATTGCTGCCTATTTCTCTCTTTAGATCTGTTAATATTTGCTTTATACATTTAGGTGCTCTTATGTTGGATGCATTAATATTTGCAAATGTTGTATCCTCCTGCCGGATTGACCCTTTTGTCATATGTCATGCCCTTCTTTGTCTCTTGTTACAGTCTTTGTTTTAAAGTCTATTTTGTTAGACATAAGAATAGCTACTCCAGCTTTCTTTTAGTTTCTAGTTGCATGGAATATCTTTTCCCATCCCTTCAGTTTCATTCTGTGTGTATCCTTGTTTTAATCTAAACTGTCTTTTATAGGCAGCATATAGGTGGGTCTTATTTCTTAAATATATTTAGCCACTCTGTCTTTTGATTGGAGAATTTAGTCCATTTACATTTAAAGTAATTATTGTTAGGTATGTGTTTATTGACACTTTGTTAATTGCCTTCTGGCTGTTTTTGTAGTTCCTCTCTGTTTTTTAAAATTAGAATTATTATTAATGATTTTTGGTCTAGAAGGTTTTACCTCACCATTAGAATTTCTTAAAGCATGCCCATCCACCACCTGCAACAAAAATGCCCCATATGCTAGTTTAAAATCCAGATTCCTAAGAACCCCTAAACTTAGTAAACCAGACTCTATGAACAGAGCTTGGAAATATGAATTTTAAGTAGGGCAATTACATAATTTATTGCCCAAACTGTGACATTTTTGGGGAAAAGGGGCACTATTAATTATGTTGGAAAAATTGTCATAAACCTAGAAGAGTCATAAATTGTATTTATTTACTGTGATGTGTGAGAACCACTGACCAAGGTTCTAATCCTTTCATGGTGAGATCCAAGTGTCTTCCCTTCTTTAATTCTCTCATAGGCCACAACAAGGACAAGACCCTGAGATGATGGGCTGACCCAGAAGCTACAGTGCTGCCATCAGGGTGAGCAGAAGTAGAAGTCGGCCAAGAGTGTGAGAACAAGGACAGCTGGTGTCCTAGGTAGGTCCTGGCCCACAATGGCCTCCTGATACCTTGAGAGATGCTGACTGTGGTCACCACAAATGAAGCTGACAGGACTAGTCCTGGTGTCCCCTTGAAGGACCAGGCTCTTCTCACCCAGAGATGGGACTTTCCAGTGACTGCAGTTACACAAATTATGCCCCACATAAAATGGTGGAAAAGAACACGTGTGTTAAGTCAGACAGCCCAGAGCCAACAATAGCCACCTAGGGAGGGGTGACACCCTGCCATCTGCCACATGCCTAGTGTGGCATTGCAGCCTCTAACTCCTGTGGCTGGACTATTGTATTCTTCCAGGGGAACTTCTCTTATGTTCATTTTGCCTTTCCTTTTCATCTGCAATCATGGAAAAGCACCCAGTTTTATCAAAGCCAGTTCTGAGAACTTTGAGCCTAAGAGACTACTAAAATACTAGTCTCTGACCTAGCTCACTAGAATCCCTTGAGATTTAATAAGAAACCATCCAAAGCTGATGTTTTCATTGTCTCCTAGTTGCATTAAGCCAGCAATCCACAGAATCTCTGCACGTGTGTATACATGTTCTTTTTCTCTTCCCTATGCCCCACACTTTCTTCACGCTGATATTTTTTCTGTGTCCATGAGACAAGCCCATATATCACTATGTGAATGCCTAATGAGTCTCCCAATTTGTACTATAGCTTATAGACTCTGGAATTTTGCAAATAAAGCATAAACAGCTTTAAAATAAGGTTTCGATTATGCTATAGCTAACAAACTGGTTATGGTAATGTACATGGCATATGTAGACCTTTGAATATTTCCTGCCATTGGGGCATATCTGGACCATGTCCAGAGAGGGGCTCAGGAAACTCACAGCCAATCAGGTGAGCAATAGTTGGAGAAATCAGTCTTGTTGCATCTGCCCAGAGAAGTTGTTGGAGAAAGAATAGAAGGAGAGGCTATGATAACTTCTGTCTAATATGTGAATACCTGTCACTTGAAAGAAAGATTTGTTTTATTCTGCATTTCTGTTCCATAAACTATGTAACTCCATGCTTTCTTTTTCATGATATTCCTTCCCCACTGTCTCCACCTCTCAAGTTTCACTTCTCCCGTGAAGCCTTCCTGAGGCAAAGCCAGTTGTCTCCACCTTCAGGCTGCCAGCACCTATCACGCTGTTCTTTTCAAAAAATATTATCTCTTTGGGGTGCCTGGGTGGCACAGTAAGACATCCAACTCTTGATTTCAGCTCAGATCGTGATTTCACAGTTTGCGAGTTCGAGCCCTGCATCAGCCCTACAGGAGCCTGCTTGGGATTCTCTTTCCCTCTCTCTCTGCTCCCCCACCTCACTCATGCTCACACGCTCTCTCTCTCAAAATAAATAAACTTAAAAAAAATAATAAAACACATTATCTCTTTGTCTCGTCCACTAGAGTCTGAGGCCCTGCAGGGAGGAGCTGGAACACATTTTTTTTTTTAAACGTTTATTTATTTTTGAGACAGAGAGAAAGCATGAACGGGGGAGGAGCAGAGAGAGAGGGAGACACAGAATCGGAACCAGGCTCAAGGCTCCGAGCCGTCAACCCAGAGCCCGACGCGGGACTCGAACTCACGGACCGCGAGATCGTGACCTGAGCTGAAGTCGGATGCTTAACCGACTGAGCCACCCAGGCGCCCCTGGAACACATTTTTGTTTTTCAGCACCTAATATAGAGTAGACCTTTCATGCATGTTTACATGAATAAATTACATGAATAAATGAGTTTTTGGAAGGCTCTTTTTCATATAAAGCTCTGCGAGGTGATGAGGATCGTCATCACCTCTGTTGTACTGATGAGGTCACTGAGGCCCCAAGACAACAGGCGACTTGTCTAAGGCCACATGACTTGACAGCAGTGTCACAGACTGGTTCTCAGGTCTTCCTGTGTTAAGTGCTAACTTCTTTCTGCCCTGAGAAGAAAGTATGAAAACACCCAGGCAATCACAAACAAGCCAGTAGTGGTTGCACTGATTACATCCCTCCTTGCTGGGACTGGGCCTTCTGTTTAAAACATCAGTAATGAATAATGTCCTCAGAGATACAGAGAGAAGACTGGGGGTTGCCAGCAAGGCGGTAGGGAGTGGGCGAAATGGGTGAAAGGGGTCAAAAGGCACAAACTTCCAGTTATGAAATAAATAAGTCACAGGCATGCAATGTACAGCGTGGTGACTACAGTTAATTATACTGTATAGCATATTTGAAAGTTGCTAAAAGAGTAGATTTGAAAAGTTCTCATCACAGGAGCACCTGGGCACCTCAGTCGGTTAAGCATCCGACTTGGGCTCAGCTCACGATCTTGCGGTTCATGAATTTGAGCCCCGAGTTGGGCTCTGTGCTGACAGCTCGGAGCCTGGAGCCTGCTTCGGATTCTGTTTCTCCCTCTCTTTCTGCCCCTCCCTCTGCTTGCTCTCTCTCAAAAATAAATAAGCATTCAAGAAATAAAAATAAAAGTACTCGTCACAAGAGTTTTCTACAGTAATGCTTTCAGGAGAATCATGGCCAAGCCTTGCTGGAGTCCTATTTTAAGATATCCTACCTAAACAAGAACATTAAAGTCATCGTTATTTATTTTTTAAAATATAACTATGTACAGTGATAGGGGTTGACTAGACTTAGTGTGGCGATTGTATAGATCATTTCATAATATTTACAGATTTCAAATCACTATGTTGTGCACCTGACGCTAATACAATGTTACATGTCACTTACACTTCAATTAGAGAATGAATAATGTCTACCAGAACTATTTATTACTCAAAACAATGCTTTGAAGAGGAACTTGCTATTTTCCATTTTACAGAAGAGGAAACTGAAGGTCAAAAGACTAAGAAATGTTCCCAGAGTCACACATCTAGTAAGTGGCAGAGTCAGGATTTGGACCCTGGTCTTCATGAGGCCAAAGCACATTAACGCCTGCGTATTATTGCTCGATTCAATATTCAATTATTACTACTGAATGCTGTTTCTGGAACAGGAGGATTGACCTCGCCTCAAAATAAAGGAGCACATTTTAATAGAGAGGAACTACAGAGAAAAAGGAGAGGACGAGTGGGGAGGAGGCAGTGAGACCAGTGCCAACCATAATTGGAGGTGTTTAAGCATTTGGTGGGATGGATGGAGTATAGACGACTTTTATGGTTCCTTTTGTCCGAGGTCTTGCTCCCAACACTTGTGGGGCCCAGGGCAAGACAACAAATGGAGGCTGCAGACTATGTGTCTAAATATTTAAAAGTTAAAAGTCAAGCTAGCACCTGTGAAACAAAAATAAATTGTATCTTCCTCCCTTGATAAATATCCTTTTACAACACCTGGGTGGCCAGGCTCCATTTTAGAATTCTTTGGAGCTCCATGTTGAAATGTGGCAGCGTGGTGATGGCTGGCCCAGTTGGCAACCTCATACCCAGCCCCCCCCCCCCATCTTCACCACAGACTTGGTCCTATACCCATGAGAGGCCGCATGTGCATGGAGTGTGGACACTCCAGTCTGAGTGTCCAGGCCCCATCCACTGTCCCGAAGATCTGCCTCTTGGCCACCCTACACATGCATACTCATGGAAGAATAGATCTGGAAGAGGCCTGCACGGGTTCTGGAAGCAGCTTGGGGCTGTACGGACCGGCAAGGCAGGCACAGATGCATCCTCTCAACCCCACAGACTTGTCCTCACACATGAGTGGCATGGCCCAAGGAGAGGGAGGACAGGGGCTTCTCCTGCAGGGATCTCAGAACTATTTCCAACATGGAAGTTCCATGATGTTAAATTCCTTGGGTTTTTCCTTTCTTTTGAATATTTACATTATCTGAGTTTAAGAACAAAATCCTCCATCTGGGACAAAGACCTCTAGGCTGGATGATTCTGAGCTGGGCTCGGGGAAGCTTTGCTGGACTGTTAGATTTTGGGTTCGGTGGCCTAAAAAGGAATATTTGCTGCAGAAACCCAGACCAAATTACTGATGGGGACTCAAATTCATTTCCCTTTATTTTCTGCTCATTTTTTTTTAACGTTTATTTATCTTTGAGGCAGAGGGAGACAGAGCACAAGTGGGGGAGGGGCAGAGAGAGAGGGAGACACAGAATTCTGAAACAGGCTCCAGGCTCTGAGCTGTCAGCACAGAGCCCGACGCAGGGCTCAAACCCACGAACCATGAGGTCATGACCTGAGCCGAAGTCGGACGCTTAACCTGCTGAGCCACCCAGGCGCCCCATGTTTTCTGCTCATTTCTTCCTGGCCAGAAGCCCACACAACGTCGTTTACTTAAGAACGTTCTGGGATTTGGGGAACTTTTGTCCTTTATCCCACAACTTTCTTCCCCTCCTCTCTCTCCTCATTCTCTGATGTTCCAAAGGCCACCACCATCTTCCCAGATCTGCTCAGAATCTGAACTGGAGCTGCCTTCTCCCACCCCTACAGTAGGCTTTTTCTACAGCAAATGTCTTCAACTAGAAATCCCAATCTCAGTGAGGACGGACCACTACCTGCCCAGATCACTGGAAGGGTGAATTTGGTCTCTGAAGGGTGACAGCAGCTACAGAGGCTAGGTCTGCCGTGCTCACCAAACCAACTCTCCCTTTATCCCAGCTTATATCTGCAGGTGGGTTGGAACAGCTCTTCAGTGCTGACTTAAGAGTCTGAGAGCCAGACCTTGGTCGAAGTACTGGCTCCATTGCTTGGTACCTTTGTAATCTTGGATAAATCATTTAATCACTTTGGGCCTCAGTTTTCCATTTCTAAAATCTCTAAAATGCGGGGACGAGGGGTGCCCATGACCCGTGAGATCATGACCTCAGCTGAAACCAAGAGTTGGACGCTTGACGGGCTGAGACACCCAGGTGCCCCCAGAGTAGACTTTCTTAATGAGGCAAATAGGCTCTGAATGGTTAACAAGCACAGTCTGGCAGTTATGGTCGTACTTAAAACCAGAGGACTATCATCTGGATTTACCAAATATAGGAACAGGTGAGTGGGCAGTGGGACAGAGGGAGGATTATTCACTTTCAAAATGGTTCCCTTTTTGTCTTCTGAGAAGAATTCTTTTTTTGTCTTGACTGGTTAGAAGCTGGAGGACCAAGAAAACAGACGCAGAAGTGTTAGAGTGAAGGTCAAACCTACCACTGATTGCACGCTGAGAGAAGTAGTCAGGTGGTGGTTGGCAAAATTACCTTTGCAGAGAAAATCCTGAGAAACACATCACTCATATTTGCATAGCGTTTTACAGCCTACGACGCCTATATGTTAACCCATTGTCTCCCGGAGTCTCTGAGCTGGAGCACACACCAGGAGTAGTCCCCAAACTGGCAGCAGCAGGGAGTTTAGTCACCAGGCAGGTCCCCAGATGCCCCCCAGACCAACGAATCAGAATTTCTGCAGGTGGGAAACTGTATGGTTAAGTGCCCTCCACAGGGTTCCCCATGGGGCATGGGATCGGGGCACCTGCCCTCAGCTGGGTCAATTGCCACCGCCTCCCATCATCCCATCGTCTCTCCCCTGGGCCCTGCCACGGGTTCCTCGTTGGACTCCTGTCCTCTGTCCTGCCCCACTCGGTCCCTTCTCCACTCTGCCACCAGACTAAGTTCCCTGAAACACACCCGATCAGGCCCCTCCCTGGTGCCCCCCCAAACTCCCTCAGGCTGCTGCCTGGCACTTGGAAGAAGTGGTGCAGTGGGGTGTCTAGACCTTGCTCGCATCATCCCCCACTCCGACCCCACTCCTTGTGCAAAGCTCGTCTGCGGAATGTTTCCCGATTTTGCCCCAGGCCTGTAGCAGGTGCTGTGTACCTTCTATCAGCACCTCTGTCAGGCTTATGTGGTTGTGGATTACAGATCCATTTAACTGCCCAAGAACGCGGGGAAGGGAGCCTTCGGGGCGGGGGCTATGTCTTGCTCATTCCTGTATCCCTCCTACCTAGTCAGGGACCAGCACAAGGTAGGGGCTCTATAAACGCCAGCTGAAGGAATGAGTGCATGCACGCAGGTACCCTGAGCTATCATTTCTTCGCTTTAGATCGGGCAAGTCCCAAGAACAGATGCGTTTAGGGTGAGCTCCCCTTGCTCACGGGGCTAACTGCACAGCCAAATATCTCACTGTATTTACTACCAGTTAAGTAGCCTTGGACTAAAGAGATTGTTTAGGAACTGGAAGACTGCTTTGGGTTTGATATCACTTGTTCCATGAGCACTTAATATTTTAAAATAACCTCATTTCAAACCATTATTAATAATACTGCTTCGTAAGTCAAAGGATGTCAGGGTTCGCCTAATGGACTTTATCTAATTCATCCTCCCACATCCCTGAGGTGGCCAGGACGCAGAAAACGCTGGCGGGAGTGCCCGCCCATTCCACCACTGGGCCCTTGAGAAAGGGCCCTGCATCTGGGTCCTGAAACACACACAAACGCATAAGGATGCTGGGCTGAGAAATGCCAGGGGCCAGAGAGGTCGTGGGTCACATAGGAAATGCTCAGCATTTGGGGTCTGAGGTCTGAATTTAAATGCTGGTTCTCCTTGTGGCCTTGAGAAAGTTACTCGATCTCTCCGAACCTGGACGCTTTCCTTTGTCAGTGGGGATAATACTTGTATCTTCCTTATTGGGTTGTCTTGAGGATCAAATGACCCAATTACGTCAGAGGGCTCGGCAGGCAGGGACCTCACAAATGTGGCTGGTGAGACTGGGCCCGGAGACCCCTCTCCGCTGCTCAGCCGCAGAAGCAGAACAGCCCGGCCCCTGCACCTGAGCCCACATTCTAGCCCAGGCTCCCGTGCAGATGTGCGTTTCACTTCGCGCATGACTTCTCGAGCATGGTGGCTAGCCCTGAAGGGTCCTTTCTCTTTTGGGCTGATCAGGACAGGGACCTTTCAACCAACTTGTGCCTGGCTCTGGATCAACCTAGGGGGAAACTGGGACCACAGCGCTGTGACTGCTGCCCTCCTGTGGGCGAGGATCTCAGAAAGGCCTATCCGAAGTGGGGGCAGGGCTGCTCCCACTTCAGGTTGAGTTCCTGGTGGTTCTGGGAGCCTTCTGTGATGTGTTAGTAGGGGCTTAGTGGCTGTTTTTTGTTGTAGTTGTTTTTTAACTTTATGTACTTATTTTGAGAGAGGAGAGAGAAAGAGCAGGGGAGCGGCAGAGAGAGAGAAAGGGACAGAGGGTACGAACTGGGCTCTGTGCTGACAGCGGAGAGCCCAGTATGGGACTCAAACTCACGAACCTCGAGATCATGACCTGAGCCGAAGTTGGAAGCTTAATCGACTGAGCCACCCAAGCGCCTCTGAGTGGCTGTTTAGACTAAAACAACATGACAGCTTTTTTTTAACCCAACAAACCAGTCAATATTTAAAGATGTGTATTAATGAGTCCATTTTTGACAAGGGTGTGGGGTAATATGCACAAGCATACACTAGTGCATTGTAAATACGTTTAACCTTTTCAGAAGGCAATTTGGCAACGTGTACCACTCTTTTTTTTAAATTTTTTTTTTTAACGTTTATTTATTTTTGAGACAGAGGGAGACAGAGCATGAACGGGGGAGGATCAGAGAGAGGGAGACACACAATCCGAAACAGGCTCCAGGCTCTGAGCTGTCAGCACAGAGCCCAACACGGGGCTCGAACTCACAGACTGTGAGATCGTGACCTGAGCCGAAGTCGGCTGCCTAACCGACTGAGCCACCCAGGCGCCCCATGTACCACTCTTAAAAATCAAGGGTCCAGCAATTCTACTTCACACATTTGCTCCAAATAAGGAATTATGGCTACATGCAAACTTTAAGTCAATAATGATCACTGAAGCATTCTATATGAGTGACAATTTGGGAGCAATCAAAATGTTTAACAGCAGGGGGAAGTTAAATACATTATGGTACCTACAGAATGCCATTAAAAAAATAATATTTACACAAATACTGCTGAGCAAGCAGGCTACAAACCAGTATTACGAAGTGACACTCTTTATGCACGTTTTCATAAAGAAAAACAAATATGTACACATACAGCCTAGAATAATAGGGCAGCCTAGAATAATATACACTAAAATGTTAATAGGGGCGCCTGGGTGGCTGAGTGTGTTAAGCCTCCCACTTCAGCTCAGGTCGTGCTTTCGTGGTTTGTGAGTTCGAGCCCCGTGTCAGGCTCTGTGCTGACAGCTCGGATTCTGGGTCTCCCTCTCTCTCTGCCCCTCCCCTGCTCACACTCTGTCTCTCTTGCTCTCTCAAAATTAAATAAACGTAAAAAAAATTAAAAAATAAAATGTTCATAGATCTTTTTTTAAGAAACGGGATTATGGGTTATTATTCCCCCCGCCCCATGTACTTTTCAGTGTTTTCCAAGTTTTTTACTTTGAACTCATACACCTTTTATACATTGGGAAGAAACAGCTGTTACGTGGAAAAACAAAACCTGGAGTCTGGGTTGGGGTAGCTAAGGTATACGGTCCCACCAGAGGCTAAGAATTCCCTGGAACATGCCATAGACAGGATGCAGAACGAAAACCCAGGGAATGCCTTTTTGATTCCTGGCTGGCTGTTCTTTCATTTTATCCGAGGGAGAGGTCTGCTGGAAGACATGGGTGTGGCTTCCGACTTACGCTCACAGTTTAGAATCGCCTGTATTTATAGCCTGTGCAGTGATCTTTCTAGTCGACCGCAATTTATGGTTTCTTAATTGGTTTTCTTGAAACAAGCAGCAGTAAGTTATATCCCTAGCAAGGGAGAAACAAATCCCATCAGAGGCCAGGGTGAGGGCTGGGGGTGGGTGGGGAGGGGATGTGGACCCAGGGGGCGGGGGGGGGGGGGGGTGGCGGGGAGGGGGAGGTTGGAGCTGTTCTCTTCACAACCTCCCCCCATGCACTGAATTACAGTGCCTTTAATTGATCTGGTGCATCACAGCGAGGAGATGTTGGAGAAGCTGGGCTCTAAGTGAATAATCTCTTGATGTTCTATATTTATTTGTCCTCCCGCAGTGACGTCCATGGCCAATTTCTAAGGATGGACAGCTTTTTTTTTTTCCACATTTGGGACCACCCGCCTGGTAGCCAAGCAACAGAAGAATCAGGCTTGCCTCACAGAGCCGAAGGGACAGGAATGGGGAGGATTCAAATCACTCATTAAGTCAGTGAAATAAAAATAATCACAAGGAAGGAGCCTGGAAGGAATGCCCTAAAGCCCCAGCATCTAGCTTTTATGCACTGCGATGTCTCAATCTTGGGCTATCTTCTATGGAAAAGCAATGAGATGAAGTATTTTTTTTTTTTCTTTCTCTGGCATAAAACAGGAATTCAGCAAATGCCAGTCTATTTTTCTAATTTTGTGTTGCAGAGATGAAGGATTTTTGCCTTCACAAGATGATTAAGCCCCTCCAAGGATGATACCACATCATGTTTTCTCTGGGTTTGGGGATACAGGTTTTTAAGGCAATGCCGAACAGAGCTGGAAGGGAATTACAGAAGGTTACACCAGAGGTACACTTTCGATGTTCCAAATTCAGTTCATCCTCACAACAAATTCTATAATGCAGAATTGTCTTTATTTTCAGATGAGACCAGAGCTTCAGAGAGATTTAAGTAACTTGCCCACGTCACCCCACCGGAAAGCGGCAGAGCAGGGATGGAAACTTAAGCAGTGTGGCTTTACTGGCCCAAGGTGAGGACAAGGACAAATGTGGCTCCGGCTAGGTCATTCTTGGAGGGCACAGGAGGTTCTGGAAGGCCCAAGGTGCTGGTGGGTATGGGGCAGGCTCATCTTCAAATACAACCAACACAGAATCGCCTTTCCAGCAAGTCTCCAGCCCGGTCACTGCAGACCAGAGCCAGCCTCTGGTTCCGCGCGGATGGGCCAGGGGAGGCAGGAATGTCATCTGCCCATTTCTCCTTAGGGACTTCTCTTCCAAATGTGTCTCCAAGAGTGAAGATGGCCAGCTTTTGAGCAAACTCCGGAGCTAGCAGGTAAAACCGGGGAAATGTTCCTTAGAGCCACCTGGCCTAGCCCATCAGGAAGTACATGAGTTTTTTACGTGCTCGATTGCAGGAAAAAAATGGGGAGTATAAAAAAGTGCAAAGCATGTGGCCATCCCGCATAGTGGCTGAGACTTATGATTTGCTACTTAATGTCTATGTGACCGTAGGCAAATTTTGCAACCTTTCCACGGCCTGTTTTTCTCATATATGAAATTGGATTATCTTTTCCTATTTCTTCTATTGTGTCAGTGGAATGTTCCGGGGAGAGACAGACGTAGGGAGGCCTGAATTACACCCCTGCCACTGCCTCTCATGAGCTGGGTGGTCTCAGGTGAGTTCCTCAACTCCTCTAGAAAACAGTTTGCTCAGGGGTGCCGGGTGGCTCAGTCGGTTAAGCGTCCGACTTCAGCTCAGGTCATGATCTCGCGGTCCGTGGGTTCGAGCCCCGCGTCGGGCTCTGGGCTGATGGCTCAGAGCCTGGAGCCTGCTTCTGATTCTGTGTCTCCCTCTCTCTCTGCCCCCTCCCCTGTTCATGCTCTGTCTCTGTCTCAAAAATAAATAAACGTTAAAGAAAAAAAAAAAAGAAAACAGTTTGCTCCTCCTGCAAAAGGAACTGCGTCCTTGCTGACCGACTCCTTCCCGGGCCCCCTTCGCCCCCTCCTCGCCTCTGTCCCCACATTAGGGCCCTCCTCACCCCCTCCACGTTTGCTAATTCAATGAGTCCAGGTCTGTCGAATTAAGCCCACTGCAGCCCCTGCCAGAATCCTCTAACAGCCCTAATTGGAAAAACAGCCTCAGCCTCTGCCCATCAAAGCTGATTACATCTGCGAGCAGAGGGGCCTGGTCCCTGTCCGGGCATTCGCTCCACCCAGGCCCGTGAGATCATTCCCCGGCTCCCTGGGGCTGTCTCCGGCCGGCCGGCAGGCGCCTCCTCACTTCAAGGAGAGCAGCTGGCCTCCCAAGCTTTGCCCCTGCCGGCATAAACAAATTTGTGCTCGCCACAGTGAACTGGAAACAACTCTCTCTCAAAGCAAAGAGTCATTTTTCTCAAACCCGCATTCACTTTTCTCCTCCACGATCCCAGGGGAATCTCGGGACCAGAGGTGAGGACTGACTCCAAGAAAAGATACGCTTGCCTCCGGGAGCCGTCCTGAGGGGCCACAGTCCAGCCTCCTGAATTCCCATTGGAATTCTCATTGGAACCCCTTCCTCAGGGGTCGGATCTGTCAACCAGCCAACAGAGAACATTCTGAGCATCTGTTGTGTGTCCCCCACTGTGCGGCCGCTGGGTGTGGGAGGAAGGGAACGAAGAGAAGTATAATCGTTTCTCCCCATTAAATCACAGGCTTTTAGAAGTATTTTTTGAGGGGAACCTGGGTGAACCAGTCGGTTGAGCGAGCGTCTGACCCTTGGTTTCGGCTCAAGTCACAATCCTGGGGTCATGACATGGAGCCTTGAGTCAGGCTCCGTGCTAAGCAATGAGCCTGCTTAAGATTCTCTCTCTCTCTCTCTCTCTCTCTCTCTCTCTCTCTCCCTCCCTCCTTTGCCCCTTCTCCTGCTCTCTCTCAAATAAACAAAATTAAAAAATAAAAAGCATTTTTTGAGATAAAATTCATATAACATAAAATTCAAATATTTACCATTTTAAAGTGTGCAGTCCCGTGGTATTCTAGAATACCCACAGTGTGGTGCAACCATCACTCCTAACTCCACAACATTTTCATTGTACCCTAAAAGAAACCCTATACCTATCAGGCAGTTACTGCCCTCTTGCCAAGGGCCTGGAAAACCACTCATCTACTTTCTATCTCTATTAAACCACTGGGTCTAAGACTCATCATGCACACCTGCTTTCCCCACTTTCCATCTCTACACTTTGTCATGTCTGGGTGCCAAGGGACCTTTGCACGGAGCACATAAGATACTTCCATTTCCAAGACCTCAAAGCACTCAAATGCTACGGGTTCCTCGGTCCTTGCCACACAACGTGACTGTCAAGTGCCCTCTGTCCCCATGCCACCCAGATGCTGGGAAGAACACTCTTGGTTCTTTGGTGTTAAGTCCGGAACATCTCCGCTTGAACTTAGATAATCAGGTAGTGTTCAACATTTAATTAATGTTTTCAACTCATGTTGGCATCAAGAATGAAGCATTTTAAGCAAACACAGGAAACCAAACAGAGATGGTTAATGCAAACTGTTCTGGGGTGGGTACCTGTAAAGCAATCACACTACCTATGGGACGCATCAGAATCCCCTGGAGGGGCTTGTTCGAATGCATTGCTGGCCCCATCCCCAGAGTCTCTGATTCCGCAGGTCTGGGTGGGGCTTGAGGATGTGCATTTCTTCTTCTTTTTTTTTTTAATGTTTATTTTTGAGAGATAGTGTGAGAGCAAGGGAGCAGGCAGAGAGAGAGGGAGACACAGAATCAGAAGCGGGTTCCAGCTGAGCTGTCAGCACACAGCCCGACGCGGGGCTCGAACTCACAAACTGCAAGATCATGACCTGAGCTGAAGTCAGATGCTTAACCGACTGAGCCACCCAGGCGCCCTGAGAACGTGCACTTCTACCAAGTTCCCAGGGGATGCTGATGCTGCTGGTCCAGGACCACATTTAGAGAACCAGTGACATAGTATATGCATGGTTACCACCCCGTATTGACTAAGGGCCACAGCAAGGAAGAATGAGCACCGATCGATGCATCTGGTTTTGTCTATACATCACTTCTTCAAGCTAATTAAGTTGAAGTCTTGTCTTGACGGTAGTCGTTGGTAAATAACACTGTTTATACTTTAAGTGTGTTTTATGTTCAAAAATTTCCATTTCACACTAGGGAGCCCAGATCAGAAATCCTTAATGTGCTTGCAAAGGGCATAATCAGGTAGTAAATAATTTCCTTTCTGAATAGAAGGGTGACTGTGAATTTACAGACTATATCCTCGTACTAGTTATGGTCATCTTTGAGATCTTTACCCATAACATAAACACACATTTGCATAGTCCTAGGCCCTCTGGGCCCATCATCTTAAAGGGCTACCCTCCGAACACGTGGGTCATGGCTTGTATCGTGATATCCACACGAACCTGCATGGCCCTAGCTCCCCACGTGCTTTGCTCCCGGGACGGAGCCAGCAGCAGACTTTGAGTTATGGCCAGGCATTCTTCAGGGCATGTGCTCTTTGCAAAAACAACCACTCCTCTTCCATAAAGAAACAGTAATATTCATAACAGTAAATACACACACAGTTTTATATGGCTCTATATAGTTTATGTAGTATTTTCACATCATCTCATATAAAGCTCAAAGAGATCCTACGACATAAGTAAGGTGGTATGGCATTATTATTCTATTTAACCCATAAATAATCTGAGACTCGGTTTACCAAGGTGATTTTCCCAAGTTCCTGCAGCCTGTAGTGAATCCAGGCCTCTAACCAAGGCCATGGCCACATATCAGCACTTTATCATTCACATGGATTCCCAGAGGTAAAGCCCCATCTGTCAATATGAAGGTCTTGGGACCTCCACTTGAAAACAACATAAATCTATCTGTTTATTTACGGTAGAATAGCAGAAACCAATGGGTGCACGTAAGCAGAAAATGTGAATGCACATTCGTATTCCATTTTGTCTCAAATGTGCCCAATGCAAGAGCATGTTCCCTGAAACGTCTCAGTCTGTTCATTTAGCTGAAACATCGTCTTGTCATTGTCCATCTCTGAGACCCACTAACCAAGTCCCACTGGGGCTTTTAAGGCCTTTGGGGGGAAGCATCTGTCTGTCTCAGCAAAGAGCCACCCACAGTCCCCAGTCTTATTAGTTCTCATTAAAGTACCAGAGGATCAGGAACATTGATGGGCCAAGGAGGCACTTGGGCTCTTCAGGGGTGCCTTACCACAAAGTAAAGGTGTGACCCTGACCCTGACCACTCCAGCCCATCCACCCATCCACCCATGCATCCATCCAACTTCTCTTTCTCTCCCTCCCTTCTTCCCTGTCACTTTCTCTTTCTTTCTCTCTCCTCTGCCCCTAGGCTAACTTCCTCCTCAAAATATTCAAATCCAACCCCTTCTTTCTACTCCTGTTACCAATACCCTCGTTCAGAGCCTGTGACTCCTCGCAGACTATTGCCAGTATAAAATATTTTAAGTGTTTATTTTGATATAACTTTTACTGACTCCTTTTCTAATAATATAAACATTGGTAAAGATAAAAGTATAAGGAAAAGAAAAACCACCCAGATTCTTAATACCTAGGATAACTGCTGTTCATATTTTATATTCTTTTTTAATACATAAGTATATATTGACAGCATTCAGTTTTGAAAGCTACTTTCCAAAATGCAACTGCGTGGCTCTCCCGCCTAAACCCTGTAAAGGTTCTTCCCACCTCTGGGATAAAACGTTAACACTCGCTGCCCTCTTGGGTCTAACAACTGCTCTTGAGCCTCGTCCCCAAGCCCTGGGACTCTAGCTCAGAGCCTGAGATGCACAGCCATCAAGCATGCGCCTGGCTGGCTGGTCTGTTATGCCTCACGATGTTGAAAACATTTTTTTTTTTTAGTTTTTACTTATTTTTGAGAGCGAGAGAGACTGAGTGCAAGCAGGGGAGGAGCAGAGAGACAGGGGAGACACAGGATCCGAAGCAGGCTCCTGGCTCCGATCTGTCAGCACAGAGCCCCGTGTGTGAGATCGTGACCTGAGCCGTGAGATCATGACCTCCGCTCAAGTCAGAGGCTTAACCGACTGAGCCACCCAGGTGGCCCACAGTGTTTAAAAGGGCAGTGTTACCAGCTGGTGCTGGCAGTATCTGACCCCCCTACAAACTGCTTGACACTGAGTACCTTACATGCACACACACACACACACACACACACACACACACACACACACACACGTAAACAGCCTTGCACACGTGTGTTAACTGCATACCCCTGAGTTTACAGTGTGTGTCTAGATACACTGATCTATGTACCTTCCCCTAAAACTGTCTATAAGCCGATTTCCCCTGCCTGGAATGCTATTATCCTTCCTGTCAGCACTTGTCAGGAAACCCAGATAATATCTTCATTTTTTTCACATCCCACGGTCAGAAAATTCTCTTCCTCCCCTTCGTTCCTGGGGCATGTGATACTCCACTTCTATGTCCTAACCACAGTCTTTTACCTGCGTGCTATCCCGCCCTCTGGAATTCCTAGTGGCCTGAGACCGTCCTTATGTGGTATTTTATTCCACAAATGCTGTTCACAGTAGGTGTGGAGGGTCGGTTGAAACTGATCAGGAATGGGTAAGGCCCTGGGACCACCTTCACCTGATCTGTCCTGGGTGGTGTCTCCTGTTTGGGAACCAGGGCCAGCAGAATGTCAGGAGGCTGCTCTGGCCTCCTCATGATCTTACCTGGACCAGCTGGGATTCTGTACTCAGAGTTGATGGTGCGAGGCCATGTATACTCAAGACTGCCAAGACGAGAACATGATTCTTCACATCTTAGCTGAACCCAAAAAGAATTGCGGGTGCTTCAGAAACACATACCATACAGTAGAATAAAAATTAAGTAGATAAAGACAGCAAGGAGGGTCCCATAGCAGCATGTGTCCAGCCAGCAGTGGGTATTCAGAATTGCTGGAAGTGGGCTACAAATTTACCTCTGAGCTTCTCAGCGACCAAAGCCAAAGGGGAAATAGGGTCAGTTAAAACAAATCCCAGCTGAAGAGGGGCTCAGTTCTTTGTCGCACTAAGTTGAGAGGAATTCTCTTAAAGGGGAGACTGACATCTACCAGGGAAAGCTGTCATTATATCGTCACATATATTCTAAAAAGCAGCTTCTTATTGAATCTTCCAGGGCAGTGTGAGGGCCTAACACCCAAGACAAATCTCTGAAAGAAAGCATGCTGGGGGCGGGGGGAGGGGGGAGCCTGAGAGGCTCAGTCGGTTGGGCGTCCAACTTCGGCTCAGGTCATGATCTCACAGCTTGTGAGTTCGAGCCCCCTGTCGGGCTCTGTGCTGACCGCTCAGAGCCTGGAGCCTGCTTCGGATTCTGTGTCTCCCTCTCTCTCTGCCTCTCCCTGCTTGTGCTCTGTCTCTCTCTCTCTCCCCGAAAAATAAATACACATTAAAAAAATAAAAAAATAAAAAGCAAGCATACTGGAAGGTGATAGTGTTCACATCCTCAGTTCTGACAGGCCAGCCTGACCTGGAGTTCGGGGCATCTGGAGCAGTGGCTCTGACGGCTGCCACCCAGAGCCTGGGAGGTCTGGGGACCCGCCTCAGGTCTTCGGGGGCACATGGGGGAGAGGGGAGGTGTGTGGAGGCTGATCTCCCGGCGCTTCTGGCCTCCTCGTCTGCCTCACCCAGAGCACATCTGCGTCTCTGTTTCCTATCTTAGAGTTTGGGGTCAGCTGTTTGACACAAGGGCTTTGCATCAAGAAACTGAAGTTTAAAAACCTGTCATGAGTAATATTTCTCCTCACTGAGCTTTGGGTAAGCATTTGCCAGCAGAATTTAAATTCATGGTTAAATTTTGGGGCGACAACTTAGAGGGTTTCCATTATTAGGTATGTACCCAGAAGAACGAAAAGCAGGTACCCACATAAATACATGTGCACCCATGTTCTCTGAATCACCATTCACAGGAGCCAAAAAATGAAGGCAGCCCAAATGTTCATCAATGGATGAATGGGTAAAAAATTGTGGCACATTCATATAATGGAATACTATTCAGCCATAAAAAGGAATTACATTCTGATACATGCTGCAACACAGATAAACCTCAAAAACATTACGTTAAGTGAAAAAAGCCAGATACAAAAGTTTGCATATTACATGATTATTTCCAGAATAGGCAAATCCATAGACACAGAACCCAGATTGGGGAGAAACTGCTTAATGAGTATGGGGTTTTAGTTTGGACTAATGGAAACTGAACAGGAATGGTTATCGCACAACAATGTGAATACATTAAACGCCTCTGACTTTCACACTTCAACAAAATGGTTATTTTAGGGGCACCCGGGTGGCTCAGTCAGTTAAGCAGATGACTCTTGATCTGGGCTCAGGTCATGATCTCACAGTGAGATCGAGCCCTGCGTTGGGCTCTGTGCTTGTGGTAGGTCCCCTCCCTAAGGGAGAAAAAAACAAAAACAAACCCTCAAGGCAACCTGGTTATATGCATATGTAACATCCCTCAGGACCTTATAACATAAGACCACTTAATCAGACTACATATTTGTGTGTGACCATATATGGGGATAAAAAAGTAAAAAACGTATGAAAAGCTATGCCATGTGGCATTCGGGGCTCAGTTCTTCAGGTACAAACTCAACTGAGCAGTGCCAGCATAAATAAAGTTGCTTCCTAAAAAGAAAAGCCTCTGGGGGGTGCCTGAGTGCCTCAGTCGGTTGAGGGTCCGACTTTGGCTCGGGTCATGATCTCACGGTTCGTGGGTTCGAGCCCCGCGTCAGGCTCTGTGCTGACAGCTCGCAGCCTGAAGCCTGCTTCACATTCTGTGTCTCCTTCTCTCTCTGCCCCTCCCCTGCTAGTGCTCTGCCTCTCTCTCTCAAAAATAAACACTGAAAAAACAATTAAAAAAAAAAAAAAAAAAAGAAAAGCCTCTGCGTCATGACTCTCTGTGCGAGAATCCTGCTACATGCTGACAGTGTGCAGCCTGCCTGGGATTCTCTCTCCCTCTCTCTCTGCCCTTCTCCTGTGCGCACATGTGCCCCCCCCAAATAAATAAATAAACTTAAAAAACATATATTAAGGGGCGCCTGGGTGGCTCAGTCGGTTAAGCATCTGACTCTTAATTTCAGCTCAGGTCATGATCTCACACCTTGTGAGTTTGAGCCCTGCGTAAGCCTCCACACTGACAGTGCTTGGGATTCGCTCTCTTTCTCTGTCTCAAAATGAATAAACTGGAAAAAAAATTAATATATATATTTTAAAAATGTTTATGTTATGTGAACTTCAATAAATTAAACAGAAAAACTTGGAGGTTAGATCAACAGTGTGGCCAATTAAAGGCCAAGTCACAGCTTGGCAATCAACAGAGCAGAGGGGAGGGCTGACATTCTCCTGGAAGCAGAAGAGCTTCGCCAGGGCCCACGCGCACACGCGGACTTCCTTAGAGAGCAGAGCGGAGGGGTGAGTGGCCCGTAAGATGGCCCTATGCGTACCATTAGGTTAGGGCCCTCGTAGATCATTTCTCTTCCTTGCGATTCCTGCATAGGGTTGGCGCTGGTTTAATGCCTTCAGTCCACAATAAGTGCTCCTAAGATGTGGACTGGTTGACTAGGCCACAAACAAGTGTAGGCTTCTGTATTTTGAATCTATGACTCATCTGTTTCACCTATTACCCTCGCACTTAATTATTTCCCTAATGAACCCCCACCCCCATCAATCCATTCAGCCTCATCCGCTCTTGAACTCGTAGCAAAGAATGATGAGAATAAAACTTACGGGGCCAGGACCCCACAGGGTATATCCACTGTGGGTTGAATTAAGATGAAACTCTATATAGGGTTACTTCACAAAGTCAGGCTCACCTTGTTTTCCCGTTCTTTCCCTCTGGCTTAAAGGTCAGCTTCAGCTATTTTTCTAAGGGCCCTCAAACTATTCCCGGGGTGTCGTGTCCTCACCCAGAAGACAAGACATTCTTTTATAGATTTATCTATCGATCCATTGAATTAGTATTTATTGAATATAGAGTGTCTATCATGGGTCAGGCACTGGGCCAGGGGACTGGGGCGGGGGGGTGGGGGAGGCTACACTGTGGGCAGGACAGGCAGGGATCCCCTGAAGAGGGAACCAGCCACAATTACAAGTGTGCAGGCTCTGACAGGAAGTGCAGGGGGCTATGGGAACAGACAGGTCTAGGGCCTCAGGGAAGTCTCCCTGAACTTTGAGGTTAAGAGCCAACATGGAGAAGGGCTCCTCCAGGACCTGGGCATGGAAATAGGCTCCTGGCTGCCCTGGCCATGACTTCCTCCCAGACTGAGAGCAGGGCAGGCCTGCTAACCCCACGGGGAATGGGGGATGGGGAGGGGGGGAGCAGTGAGCATTACTTGCACCCGCTCAGCCTATAAGCCACAGCTAAGTACTTCCTCGCAAGCTTTTCTACTCTGGCTACTTGTCTGCTTCACCTGGCCCTTACCTACACACCCTCCCTTACTCCTCCTCCTCCAAATCTCCCTCTCTTGATGTTATTGGGTATCATTCTCAGCATTCAGGAGTTTATGGATCCCTTTGAGAATCTGACATAAGCCATGGATGCCCTTCCTGAAGAAAAAAAGCACATACGAAGTTTTGCCGACAAGTTCAGGCACTTCATGGAAACTCCCAAAGCCCACTGCTGGACCCTCCCCCACCCACAGCAAGTCCATGGGTTCAGGAGGCCCAGGAGGCCTGGCCAGCAGCCCCCGCAGCCAGCAGCCCCTGCCCTGCAATGTGCTTGCCCTCAGGGCCAAGAAGAGCCGTGCTGGGCCAGCATCCCTGTTCTCGGTCCACACTCGCTCTTTGATGCCAGCTCTGCCTGACTCTGCCCTCCTTCTCTGTCTCCCAGTCTGTGCCTCACCCCCTTATTCTTGCCCCAGATGCCCATCCCTGTCTCTCTTCAGCCACCTAGACACCCATTCCTGTGGGGCAGCCCTCCTTCCTCAGCCCACCTCAGCCCTCCCTCTGCCCCTCTTGGGGCAGAGCAAAGAGCTCCCAGGAGAAGCCTCTGGGCAGGATTCTGGTTGAACAGAAGCTCCTGACAGGCAGTTTAATTCCTTCCCATAGGGGCACAGTCAAGTTCAGCAAAGCCGCCCTGGGGCAAGAAAGCATCTGGTGCTGGGCAATGCCTTAAGCAAGGAGCACCAGAACATGGTGGAAGATGACAAGACAGAATTCTTTAAAGTCATGCTAAAATATGCTTCAGTCCTTCCTTCCCCCTCACTGCAGTCACCGCGGCAACATGCGGATCTAAACAGCCCCTCTCTGCTCACTGCCCCTTTCCTCCAGAAAAGGCCATTTTCATTCTCGTCCATTTCATTCTCTTCCATTTTCATATAGTGCCATACCTCCTAAGGATCTTGGTGCTTTCTCAGAATGGAAACTTCTGGAAGGATAGGAAAATCTGTCTCACTGGCTCTATTCGGAACCATACAGGTGAAGAGGTAAATGCTTCACAAATCTGTGCACACCTTTGGGGCCTGCCCTCTAGAGGCTAACGCTTTAAGGCACACGACACTGACCTGGTGAAGGAGTTCAGGAGACACCAACCCAAAATATGCCACTTTAGTATATGGATTCTTTTGAGCTGAAGGCACTTGGAGAATAGCAGGTGCACACAGGGGCCTTCCTTGAACTCCTGCCTAAAGACAGATCATCCAACAAGAACTAAGTGGTCGTAAATACCCTTCCTGGAGTTTCCCCAACCAGGAAAGACTGACTCATCCCAGGAATGAGAAGTCCACACCACATGCAAACTATCACAAACTCTCATAGCTTCCATCTATTTTCTAAGGGCCCATTTGTCTTTCCCCCAAATCATTTACTCCCCCCTCAGTTCCCCATTCCTCTTCCCTATTAAGACGGTATATAAACTCTGAGCCCCTGGGTGGTGGCTCAGCCTGTTGAACATCAGACTTCAGCTCGGGTCACCATCTCACCATTTGTGAGTTCAAGCCCGGCATCAGGCTCTCTGCTGTCAGCACGGAGCCAGCTTCAGATCCTGTCTCCCTCTCTCGTTGCCCCTCCCCCACTCATGCTCTCTGCCTCTCTCCAAAAAAAAAAAAAAAAAAAAACCTTAAAAAAAAAAAAAAAGACTGTACATAAGCTCTTAAAGCTCACAGACTTTCGGTGTATTCACTTTTTTCCCCCTGTGAATTAATATTTGGGTCCCCGTGCACAAAATATTAAAAATTAATAAATTTGTATGCCTTTTGGTAATCTGCCTGTTGTCTATCTGTTTCCTAGACCCAGCTATTGAACTAAGGAGTATAAGAGGAGAGTCTTTCCTCCCCCACACGGGCAAGGTCTGGGCTGCTCAGGAGGCACCCTACTGTGGGATCTTAAAAGTCCTCATTATGCTAATAAGCTGGTACCGTTTACAGCAGGACGCTGGGTTGGCAGAGACTACTTGTTGCTTTTAACATCTCTCCTTCCTCATCAGTAATAGAACCTCAATTTGTTCTTAAATTTTTTGAGAAAACCATAAATTTATAAGTTATAGAAATAGTAAGTAAGTACTTATAGTTAGAAATTTTCATAGAGATCCCTTCCCCCACTTTTCCAGAAGGGTAACATCTTGCAAAACGATAGTGCAACATCACACCAGGAAACTGACATTGATACAATCCAGTGCCGTGCAGGTTTCACGGGGTTTATTTGACCGCATGCATGTTTGTGTATGTATATTTAGTTCTATGCAAATTTATCACATGTCTAGAAACAAGTGACCACCGCCACAGTCAGGATGCAGAGCAGTAACATGACAAGGATCCCTGGTTCTACCGTTTGACAGCCCAAATCACCTCCCTCCCTCCCCATTCTCCAACTCCTAGAGACTCTTAATCTGTTACCCTTTGCTGTAAATTTGCTGTTTCAAAGATGTTATATAAATTGAATCATACAGGAGGTAACCGTTTGAAAGAACCTCAATTTTTAGCCAGGCATTCTGCCACCCACAACAAAAACTGCATTTCCCAGCCTCCCTTGAATCTCGTGTGGCTTTGGGACAAAAGTCTGACCAACTGGACTTAAGTGACAGTGTTATCTGGGTCTCATGGTAAGGTTGCTTAAAGCTTGGAAGGGGACTCAGCTGGAAAACTCCTCCCCTTGGCTCCTCTGCTATTCCTCCTGGTCTGTATTACGATCTGGGATATTGTGATTTATGACAAGAAATGTAAATTTGGTCTTCATCCAGTTCCTGGCACAGAGCTCCTAAACCCTGGGGATTTCCTAAGAAAGCAATAGAAGTGTCTTTTGTTATGTTAATAGAGTAACTTCTAGAAAGCCCCTAGGCAACCAAAGGATGGGGCTGGCTGCCTGGGGAACCAACCCTGTGATCAAAGGGCTGGACTTTCAGTCCAACTTCTTGGGAGAGTGATTCAAGGGCTTCCAGGCTGACGAACAGATTGGGGAGAGAGGTGGGCTCAGAGGGGCCAAGGAAGCTCTGAGCCCTTTCCCCCACACCTTGCCTATGTATCTCTTCATCTGGCTGGCGATTTGTATCCTTTAATATCCTTTGTAATAAACCAGTAATCTAGCGAGTAAAATATTTTTCTGAGTTCTGTAAGCTGCTCTAGCAAATTGATGGACCCACAAGGAGAGGGTCAATGGAACCTCCAATCTATAGAATCACAGGTGACAATGTGGACTTGAACATGGCATCTGAATTTTGGGGGAAGCTTAGTCTTGTGACTAAGCCTTAACCTGTGGGATCTGATGCTATCTCTGGGAAGATGTGATAGCTGGTACACTAGCAGCCATCTTGAATCATGAGGAAGCTTGATGACAAGAGGGCCATGTTCCAGGAGTTGAAACAGAAAGCTAGGACTCTGGGTTCTTGATGACACCATGGAGCTGCTATAGCAGCCCTGCACTGCCGATGGCCAGATTTCTCTTAGGTCAGAAATAGATTTCTATCTTGTTTAAGCCACTGCTTTTGTTGTTACATCCAGCTGAATCGAATCCTAAGTAAACAAAGCATTTTAGGTTTTTAGGCAGAGGAGACACTTGTTTAGTGCTGTGTTTTAGGACAGTGGTTTTCCAGCTTTAGTGGACATCAGAATCACCCCACAGAAACTGCTGGGCCCCACCCCGAGCTTCTGAAGCAGTGGGTCTGGAATGAGACCTGAGAGTATGCGCTCCCAGGTGATGCTGAAGCTGCTGGTCCAGGGGCCTGGAGAGTGAACAGTGCGCTGGCAACATGAAGACTGGAAACAGGACGGAGGGCAGGAGAGAGGGGAGCTTGGCTTCCACTAACCCAAGAGGAACTCAGGGACAGCGGAAGTGGGGGGCCTGAAGGCTGACAGGCGTGAGCCGAGGACGGTGCCGAAGGAGGGCGGTCCTGCTATCGGAAGGAGAAACTCTGGAGGAGCCGCCATTCAGAGGGGAGCCGTGGAGTTTAGCCCATTTGACAACGTTGAAATCCCAAATAAGAGCACAGAAGGGTCTTTTGGGGCATCTGTGTAGACAGGACAGGCAGAGGACGGAGTCTCACAGAAACTTACTCTCAGAGGTTGGGAAGATGGGGACGTGCCAGCAAATGAGTCAGAAAGTGTGGACAAGGACAGAAGCAGGCTGACGTGGAGCCAGGGAGCCTGAGGAGAACATCTGAGAGAAGAGGATGGGATCAGGGTCCGGGCGGCACAGAGGTCAAGGAGACTCCTGAGGACCCGGGGTTCGATATGGGGAGTGCCAAGGTGACAGGGAGTGAGCAGTGGACAGCTGATGACACGGGGGGGGGGGGGGGGGGGGGGAGTGGGGACACTCCCCTGGGGAGGAAAGGGGGCTCTCTGCCCCCTTTGTGAGCTTATGGGGTCACAAGGGCAGGGAGAGCTTTACAAGGGAAAACATCCAAACACAGGCATAGACAGGAGAGAACACGAACACGGGGAAGCGGGGGGCAGACCAAAGATACCAGGAAAATGGGGGCAGGGAGGGCACAGGGCCCCGAGCGAGGGAGGAGAGGGTGAGGTAGACACACAGGCCAGAGGGACACTTCAGAGACACGACAAGAGAATGCGGGAAGGACAGAAACCCTGCAAAGGGGAGACCACAGGGGCTGCGCTCTCAGAGAAGGACCGCGGCAAGGCCCAGAGGGCAGGAAGTCAAGGCAGCTGGATTTTGAGCATCTGAGGGGCAGGTGGGGCCCCTGGTGTTGGGTGAGGCTTGTGCGCAGAGGTGACCACGGGGCTGCAAGCACAGGACACGCACCAGGTCAGGAAGCTCCACCAGGCCTGGGACTGTGGGACCACCCAGGGGACCAGCTTCCCCCCCCCCCCCCCCCCCCGCGCAGGGGGCACGGTGTGAGGTCCCGCGCGTGGTGGGGCCAGAGCCAGGGGTGGGGGGTGGGGGGATGCTGCGAAGATGGGGAGCTGAGATCACAAGAGACACAGCAGGCCCGCCAGCAGCAACTGGAATCCGCCTCTGATCAGCAGACCGGGGAATGTGTGCGGCCTGACAGAGCACGCGGGGATCTGCGGGCGGAGATACTGCAACCCGCTTGTTGCAATGTACTCTGCTTCCTTTCTCCTTGCTTTCAAGTCAAATGCATTCTGTCAATTCAAAAAATACGGACAGCGGACAGCGCAGCTCCAGTAAGTGGGGCTGAAAGCACTGGGGGGGGGGGGGGGAGGGCAGTTACAGGATGTGCTCCCGGCAGGATCACCAAAAACTGGGCAAGTCTTCCGGTGGGGGGAGGGGGAGACAGCAAGAACGTTTTTTTTTTGGGGGGGGGGCGAGGTTAACTGAGCCCCTCCCATGGCGAATCACTGAGAAGGAGGCAGTGGTGGAAGAGAGAGTAGCCGGAGCAGAGGGAACAGCACGTACGAAGGCCCGGATGTGAGAAAGAGCATGGTGTCCCGAGGAACTGAAAGAACTCAGAACTCAGGGAGGCTGGGGCACAGGGAGAGAGGGGTGGGGGTGCAGTCAGACTGGAGAGTCACGTCCCCAACAACTCTGTGAAGCACCACTGCAGTCTGGACTACATCTGAGGGCTGAGGGAAGACTTTTCTGGGTTTGGGCTTTTTTTTTTTTTAAGTCTATTTTTTGAGAGAGAGGGAGAGGGATTGCGCAAGCAGGGGAGGGTCAGAGAGGGAGAGAGAGGTGGAGGGGGGGAGAGAGAGAGAGAGAGAGAGAGAGAGAGAGAGAGAGAGAATCCCAAGCAGGCTCTGCACTGTCAGCGTGGGGCCCCACGCAGGGCCCGAACCCACAAACTGTGAGATCATGACATGAGCCAAAGTCGGACACTTAACCAACCACCCAGGCACCCGCAAGACTTTCTGGGTTTTTCTGGAGCAGGGTTGGGTGACGAGATCTAACCCAAGAATGGAAGGGAAGGGGCAGAGTGTGGAGAAGGAGGGCAATTAGGAGGTGTTGCACTACCTAGCTAAGCGATGCTGATGCAGGGACTTGGCTAGGGGCCACGGGTTAAAGTGGGCAGGTTCGAGGTATTCAGGAGGTAAATTCAGCCATAGCTGGTGATGCTTGGACGCAGGTGGTTAGAAAAGGAAGTAACCAGGGATGGGCGAATGAACGTGTATATAAATGGACAAACAAACATATTTACTTCCTACTGTGGCCAAATGTTTTTAAGTTAGGAAGCTGGTGACTGCTGAGGGGAAGGTCTGGTGGAGAAGCCCCCCCGGGTTCAAGGACACCAGAGCCCAGGGCCTGTGCTGTTCCAGTAAAGAAATCTGATGAGCTCCTCGTGCACCCACAGCTCTGTCCCGTGACTACACACAGAAGCCACCCCCGCAGCCAGCAGGGTTTCTCTTTGTTCTCACATTGCCCAATGGTGGCGGTATTTTATTCTCTACAGCATACAATCGATAAGGGCCCGAACCGCTCCTGTTTCAGCAATAATCTGCTAAGTTCCCGGAGAGTGGGTACATGTGGCCCTATCCAAATGTAAGATTTAAAAAAATGTTTTTAAGATTAAAAACATTTTATTATAGAAAACTGAAAACATATACAAAAGTAGAGAGAGTAATATAATGAGCCCCAGCCTGCTTTCATCCATACCTTCTACTGATTATTCTGAAGCATATTATCTTAGACACCGTACATTTAATTTCACAAATGCCGCAGTATGCATTTTTTAAAGTACTGTAGTTCTTTTTTAATTATTTTTATAATTATTTTCTAATGTTTATTTTTGAGAGAGAGTGAGCGAATGCAAGCAGGGGAGGGGCAGAGAGAGAGGGAGACAGAGGATCTGAAGCAGGCTCTGTGCTGTCGGCACGGAGCCCAGTGTGGGGCTTGAACTCACGAACCTTGAAACCACGACCTGAGCCAAAGTCAGACGCTTATCCAACCGAGCCACCCAGGCGGCCCCCTAAAAGTAGCTCTTTTTAAAACCTGTAATAACACAGTATCATTAGCATACCTGAACAAATTAATAACAGTTACATAATTTGATTAAAAACTCCAGTATCCATACACACAGAGCCTTTGGCCACGTCAAACCAAAGCCAGATGTCACACAGGCACACAGTCATCAGGACCTGCTGCCTGGATGTCATCACATGACTCTGTGGCCTGTAAAATTCTTGGAGATCCTATTTTAGCCAACTCGGGTTGGACCAGAGCCTCCCACATGCTGATGCCAAAACCAAGGAGACAACATAAAATCCTGAGCAAGCACACATCTCATTGGCTGCGTGGCCTTAGGTAAGTCTAAATGTTTATGCGGTGACTAGCTACAAAATAAGGGGTTAAAAAAACTGAGGAAGCAACCCAAATGTCCACAGAAAGATGAACGGATAAAGACTGTGTGGTGTGTGTGCACAGTGGAATATTACACAACCCTCAAAAAGGAAATCCTTCACATACCACAACACGGATGAACTTCAAGGACATCGTGCTCAGCAAAAGAAGTCAGGTGCAAAAGGGCAGATACTGCATGATTCATTCCATTCCTGTGAAGTATCTGAGGTGGTCAAAAGTCACAGAAACTTGAAAGGTGGTTGTCAAGGGCTGGGGGAAGGGAGGAGGTGAATCTGTGTTTAGTGGGTATAGAATTTAAGTGCTGCTTGATGAAAAAGATCTAGATATCTGTTGCACAACAGTGCGGATACACTGAACACTACGAAACTGCGCACTCAGCAGATGTAGGAGAGTAAAGTTTATGCTCTGGTTTTCACCACAATAAAAAACATAAAACGCTTCTGCAGCCCGTCCTAGTAGGAGTTGGTGGGGTGTGATAAATCCTGAGCTGTTGCTTTGAGCCGGGTTGGGAGGCACATCAGAACACCGCTACGCTCCTTCAGAGAGTGAGGCAGGAGGGAAGCTGTCTGGAAACTCCTCTACTTCGGCCTCATCCGGGAGGAAACAGGAGGCTGCGGGTCGGGGCGCCAGGGCACCGGGCAGGCTCTGTAAGGTACTTGTTGGGGCCAAGGGGTGGGGGGGTTCAGCAAGTAAGAGAAACAAAAGAAAGTGGAATCCCTTATCCGGGGCCGGGCTGTCCTCGGGGAACATTCTGGGAAGAAAGGAGAAAGCCCAGCTGGCCGGGAGCAGCCATGCGGGGGGATCCGAAGTGACAGATACAAATGTGTACCACACTTGGCAGACGTGTGGGAGATTAAAAGTGGGTAGATGTTGACAGCGGTCGTGGGGGTGGGGCAGGGAGCTGGCAATACTGAGTCCGCGAATCTCCTCCCAGGGCACCAGGGTCTGCAGAGTGCTTTTAGTGTGCATTATCCTAAAGCTATTTTTCAGATTAGCACAAGCCTGGCCTAAGGGAATCCAGGCAACAGCAGGCAGAATTGCCTGTCTGGTTCCATCTCTCCTACCTCTACTTTTTTTTTTTTTTTATGTTTTATTATTTATTTTTGAGAAAAAGAGAGAGAGCACGAGTGGGGGAGGGGCAGAGAGAGAGGGAGACACAGAATCCGAAGCAGGCTCCAGGCCCTGAGCCATCAGGACAGAGCCTGACGCGGGGCTTGAACTCACGAACCACAAGATCATGACCTGAGCCGAAGTCGGACGCTTAACCGACTGAGCCACCCGGCGCCCCTCTCCTACCTCTTCTGAAAAGGCTCGTCTGGAATCTGCGCAGGCCAAAGAGCAGAGAACAAAATGACCGCGGCCGGGTGATAACATTGTGTCGGTGTCTGACGGGGACTCTGAGGGAAGACAGCTGTGAGGAGAACGGCAGAGAGGATCCTGTTCAAGGCTTTGAAAAAGGAATAAAGGTGTCTCAAACGCGAAGGTCACCGGTTATGTTCATTTGGGTACTCAGATTATTTGGGAGAGTTGGGTCGATCCATCCCAACTGGAGGTATAAGTGCCAGGTGGCTCTCACAGGTCAGGTTCAAGATGCCTGAGGGAGTATTAGATCCCTCCCAGGCCATGTCACTGTGAAGGAGTGTTGGGTCAGGGCCTGGGGGCCCAACTTCGTTTGGGGGCTTGGGTCCCTTCAGACAGTAGTTCTGAACCTTCTTGTAGTCACACCCTGGGTCCCTGACGCTGACCACGTGTGACTCCTGGGCACTGGGGGGAGGGGAATACAGCCTTCTGTCCACCATTCAAGAGTGCAAATCCAGGGACACAGATGAGAAAGGTATGATTAAAGCGATAGCCTCGAACCAGCTCTGATATTTAAAATAAGCAAAAGAATTCCCAAAGCTCATTTCCTTACCCAGTGTTATTAACTATGCAACCACTGCTCACGACAGGTGTCCACGCCCGCCTAGGGCACTGGCACCCTCCTGGCTTCCCCGCTCCCTGAGCTGCTCTCCTCAAACGCCTTGAGCACATCTAAGCAACAACCCCCCACCCCATACTAATGCTCTCATCTTAGGAACTTCACATGAGCATGAACTTCATAGGCTTTTGCCCAGACTCACACAGGCTGACACACAGTGTGGCCTTGCTCTCACAGCGTGGTCCCCGGGCCAGCAGCTTCACCCCGGAGCTTGTTAGAAATGCGGGATCTCCGGGCGGATGCATCAGCACCCACGCTGAACAAGACTTAACAAGATCCCCAGGTGATTCGTGTGCGTGAGCAAGTCTGAGGTCCTGCACTTACACATCACGCCCCACCTCCCCTGCCCCAGGTGAAGCTGGGAAGAACCCACTCCAATCCAAACAACTTTAACCAGCTGCAGCTGTCCCCATAGTTGGGACGGGGAAGCAGAGAGAGGGGAGGTGGACACAGCAGGACCTTGCTACAGTGCACAAAGTGCATTTAAACTTGGGGACCCTGGGGCGCCTGGGTGGCTCGGTCAGTTAAGCCTCCGAGTCTGGATTTCTGCTCAGGTCATGGTCTCATGGTTCATGAGTTTGAGCCCTGCACTGAGCTCTGCAATGGTGCACAGTCTGCTTGGGATTCTCTCCCTCCCTCTCTCTCTCAAAAATAAATGAACTTAAAAAATAAATAAATAAATGTGGGGACACTGAGATGAAATCTAAGAAGGCATCCCATCAATTCTAAGGGCCTGTGATTCTCAGGTTTATCAACAGGCAGATGCTGACTGAATAACAACCGTGGCTAAGATTTACTGGACCCTTACTATGAGACAGGCACTATTTCAAAATACATGTGTTGATTTACATGATTTCATATAGCAACCTCTCCAGGTGCAGATTATCATTATCCCCCTTTTACAGATGAGGCAACTGAGGCACAGAGAGGTCAAGTGATCTGCTCCTTACCTGGCACAGATGATTGCCATGTGAGACCGCCCCCGAAGGGAGCTGGGAAACACTCCCCACCCCAGGAGTTTCTTTCGAAGCAGTGACGTACCTTCAGGGAAATCAACAGTCTTGGTTTGCCCAGGACTGAGAGGGTTCCCTGGATGTGAGACCTTCAGGGCTAAAATTGGGAGAGTCTTGGGCAAGTTAATTTCCTCAGAGGTACAGGCTGATGCTTTGTCTCCCACAGAGGAAAGACAGAAGAGAAATAAAGGGAAAAGAAATGAAATGTAATAGGAAATCCTTGAGATTATAGAATTTGAGCTGCCGGAACACTGCATCAGAAGAAACAGGGGCCTGTTGCTAGTGCATGTGACAGTACCAATGTCCTGACAAAAGAAAGGTAGATAAAAATACTGGCTAGTGTTTCCCTTGTCAAGGTCAACCGACACCCACATGGGTGTCTCCATCAGCTCTATTTTCTGCAGGACTGGCAGCCGGTTCTGTGAATCTTGTTTCTTTTGAGCCCCTGGGAAAGTTGTTTGATTGGTTCAGGTTTCATTTAGCCTGAGAGCCATTTATGATTTCCCATATAAAATACAAAGAGCTCACTCAGCGTGTGTGTGTGAGTGTGTGTGTGTGTGTGTGTGTGTGTGTGTGTGTGATCTTTTAGAAATAATTTTTTAAAGCAGTTCCCCAACCCCAACTGGATGGGGCTGGTGAGGAAGCACGGCGCGGGGGACAAAGTCTGAGGGAGGGTCAGAGAGAGGAATTCAGACTGCTCCACACACCTGGCTGAGGCCTCTGAGGGAAGCCCCTCTTCTCAGACCAGGGAAAGCAGTTGTCTGCAGCCTTTGCAGGGGTCCACGCATTGGGATTTCCTTGCTTTTGGCTGGGGGGGGGGGGGGGGAAGGGTAGGTCTGGTTCTCAGTTTCTACATCTGTGAAATGGGTCTTGCCACAGCCTCTCACCAGAGACCGTGTGTCCCCTCTGGGGCTGGGATGCAGCTCTCCGAAGTGCTGCGCCCTAAGTCAGTTCCTTCAGATCTTTCCTGATCAACCTTAGTAGATGTATTAGACTGGAGAATCACACATTCTTAGAGCAGACGGGGAACCGGAAAAAGCAGAAGCCATCCCAACTGCCTCATCTTTCAGAAGAAGAAACTAGCCAGCCCGGTGTCCCGAGGCCACCTCGCTCACGGGATTTTCATGATTCAACGGCGTGGCACTGTAACCCCACGGGTAGTGTGTATTCTCGAGAGGAAACTGAGCTCCCGGGAGACAAAGACCAACATGCTGCCCGAACCATTTCTCTTCCAGGCTCCCACAGTAGTCTGGACGCCGTGGCCTTCCCTCCCGTTGCCAAGCTGGAACAAGGAACACTCGAGCTTCTATGCACAGCAGGGAAGATGAATGAGGAGATAAGGGATGCGAACCAAGGTTTTCCTCAATCTCTACTTGCTGGCCCAGTAACCAATCTCTGAGCGGCACATGTGGAGAAAAACAGCTCTTCGCTGGAGCCAAGGAAGGCCGCCAGTTTGCTGCAACCTTGAAAAAAATAAAGAAATAAAGCCTTGCTCTTCCCAAGCGGCCCAAGAAGCTTCCCTGTTTCAGGCCTCCTTGCTCCTCTGTCCATAGGCCCTGAGAACCGAGCAGGCCCAGGCAAACTGCTAGGACCCGGTAGGACCCTGGTAACCAATTTGCAAATGAGAACAGCAGACATCTAGCTTTGTGCACGGGAACTCGGCCAGGCTAGCCCCTCCCCACCCGGGAACTCGGCCAGGCTAGCCCCTCCCCACCCGGAACCATGACAGCACTGACCCGACCCACATACCCACATGACCCCAATTCTCTCCAGCCCTCGAAAAATGACTCTCCTGACGTTTACTCCCATAACAGCCATCTCTTGTAACTCTCGGGTAAGCAACAGAAAGTACTATTGAATCCTGGCCACATTCATTTGTGGCAACTATCTTGGTGATAGCTTTCTAATGTGATTATCTCTCTCTGCCTTTATGTGATTATATGACCTTTCAAAACTCATGCTTTCTTTTGTTCATTCATCCATCCCTCCCTCTATCCCTCCGTCGATTCAACAAGAGCATTTGGCATCTACTGCACGCTGAGTAACTTCTAAGCCCAAATCAACGGGGCATTTTCCAAGCTTTAAAATTCCCCGCCTTTAAGCAGAATTCTTCAAGCAGGGAGGTGTAGGCAGGGGTAGTGTTCGGTGAAAAAACAGCTACGTTAAAACCTAAGCTGCTGTTAACTAGTTATTTATTCTCCCTGAGGCTGTTTCAACAGGGGAATCATTCCTCATAGAAGTGTCATGGAGTTTAGGGGCGCCTGGGTGGCTCAGTCGGTTAAGCATCCGACTTCAGCTCAGGTCATGGTCTCACGGTTCGTGGGTTCAAGCCCCGTGTCTGGCTCTATGCTGACAGCTTGGAGCCTGGAGCCTGCTTCAGATTCTGCGTCTCCCTGTCTCTCTGGTCCTCCCCCACTTGCTCTCAGTCTCTCTCCCTCTCAAAAATAAATAAACATTAAAAAAAATTAAAAATAAAGAACCGTCGGGAAGTTTAAACGGGAGAAAGTGTAGACAGAAACAGACTCCATGCTTGGCACGGAAAAGGCATTCAATAATTGACAGGTTAAGAAAAGTGACCGAAGAACCCAGCTTGTTCCCCCACACTCTCTTCTCCTAACGCCATGCCCCAGTCAATAGTCCTTCCAGTTCATTTTGCTTCCTAGGACAGTGTTCTTTTTGTGTTAATCCTCTGGTGAGCCAGCCCTGTCTTTATGCTGACTGATGGGCTGTACCATTTTCAGAATATGATCTGTATCAGAGTCAGCTGGGGAGCTCCTGGAGCTTGTGGAGGATGGATACATAAAGTCCCGTTAATAAATAAACACACAGACATCAAGGCTACCGGCTGGGCTGTTGGCTGGCTGTCGTCGTAACAAGACTTTATGCCTTCCTGGCTCCTGTCATCTTCGGGACGGAAAGCATGTAACGAATTAGTCTTGCTTGCAGCCCTCCTGGAGAAAAATACTGCCGTGTCTACAACGAGCAGTCAGGGTAACCAGCTAGAGGTCAAGGACTCTTGGGAGCACTGCCAACCAGACCCCCGGAGCAGCTTTGTATGTTGTTTATGTCTTACCATAAAATAATCTTATACTGGAAAATTTTAAAAATAGGTGAGTCAAACGCCCACAGCGAAAATCCCCTGTGCTTCTGTCCACTTGGAGATAAGCACAGTTAACACTTTGTCATCCTCTCCTCCACACACCCGCACACGCTTCCGCTCCCTGGGGTTCCGTACTCGCTCCACTTTATGATCGAACAATACGTCATGAATATCTTTTCAGGTAAAATACGTTCCGACATCATTTTAAGCGGCTGCCAGTTTACTGGAGAAATTCCTTCTTATTTTAAACAGGTCCATTGCTACTCATCACTTTCACTGTGAGAAAAAAATCTTGTGTTTTCTCTTTTTGGGATTTTTTGGGAGCAGCGTGAGTGAAGGGGTTTAGAGGGTGGCAGTCGATGAAAGTACCTGTCGCTGGGTGCGCCAGGCTCCGGTGGGATGATGACACTCGGGAGCCATTGTGGGGAGCCTCGGGGGACACAGGAGATGAGAGGAACACCGGCAGACCTTCTGCAGTTCTAGACTTTGACAGGACCCTCTGGTGGCAAGAGCGGGTGTCCTGCAAGAGACTAGACTGGAACCCCCGCACTTGCATCGGCTCCTGTCTTCACCGCACTGTCAGTTGGCCCTTGAGGCCCAAAGGTTGGGTTTGCTCTCATGGTCTGGCCCTTGCCGACCCCTCCAGCCTCTTCTCCCACCTGTCCCTGCCCTGGGTCTTCTGCCTCTGCCCCGCCATGCTGTTTGCACCCTCCGGGTCTCTGCCAGGTTGTGCGAAGCCTGGCATGTGCGTTCTCCTTCCCTTCACTCGATTCACTGATTTTTTTCTTATCAACTGGTGCAGGTGTCACCTCTTCCAATTTTCCCTGGCCCTCCCCGCTCACAGGTCAGATCAGCGCCACCTCCACAGACTTCCGTGGCACCTCACGCTTATAGGGTCACGCACCTCTGCACCCAGATCGCATTGTGTCCATGTCCTTACAAGACTTGGAGCTGACGGGGCCAGTGTCTTACATGCTGGGCATACAGTGGGCACTCAATAAATGTTACTGAATAAAGGTGGTCCCAGAACCAGTACTGCCAACCCTTGGGTATGGCCAAAATATGTGAGACATCACGAACAGGTGGGGCAAATCTCAAGTCCATCTATATCTCTCTGTCTCCAGTGCCAGGCTTCAGGCCACCCCCCGTCTCCTGCCTCGGCCACTTAGTCCTTTTCCGACTGACTGCCACTCAGCAGACAGATGATCTTCAGACATCAGCCTGGGTGTGTCTCATTCCTACTTAAAACACTGTACAGGGGCGTCGGTTGAGCATCCGACTTCGGCTCAGGTCATGATCTCACAGTTTGTGAGTTCAAGCCCCGTATCAGGCTCTGTGCTGACAGCTCAGAGCCTGGAGCCTGTTTCGGATTCTGTGTCTCCCTCTCTCTCTCCCCCTCTCCCAACTCATGCTCTGTCTCTCTCTCAAAATAATAAACATTTAAAAAAATTAAAAACACTGCACAAATATTTGAATTACTCTTAAAACAGTTTATGAGGCCCAGCATAATCTAGTCCCTACTAATTTTTCCAGTCTCATCTCGCACTGCTCTCCTTTTGTCCCTAAGCCCCAGCCAACGAGCTTTCCTTCTGTTCTTCAAACAGCCAAGGCCCTTTCTTGTACTGGGGTCTTCTCCCACCAGGGATGTTCAGTCCCTCATTCCTCGTGTGACTAGCTCCTTCTCAGCACCCAGGCTTCTGCCTCAGGGTTACTTCATTCAGGAAGCCTTGCTTTATAACTGAACCTAAAGTCTCCTTTCTTCCTCTGTCATGGCACACGCTTATGTTTTTTCAGGGTATCTTTATACTTAGTAATTGTGTTTTTATTTTTGTGATCAGCTGTTTGATAATACTTTTTATTCTCTCAATGGGGGAGGGGGTATTCTGTCCCTCAACAGGACATTCAGCAATGTCTGGACATACTTCCGGCTGTCGCAACTGGGGGAGGGTGCAGCTAGCATCTAGGCGCACAGAAGCCAGAGATCCCGCCTAACACCCTACGATGCACAGGACAGTCCCCCCACAACAAAGAACTGTCAGTGGTGATTTGACTGAGAAATACCGCTCATGGGGGCACCTGGGGGGGCTCAGCTGGTTAAGCATTGGACTCTTGATTTTGGCTCAGGTCATGATTTCATGGTTTGTGGGACTGAGCCCCACATCTGGCTCTGTGCTCACCGTGTGGAGCCTGCTTGGGATTCTCTCTCTCCCTCTCTCTCTGCCCATGCCCCACTCGTGATCTCTCTCTCTATCTCAAAATAAATAAATCAACATTAAAAAAAAAGAAAACTAAAGAGAAGAGAAGAAAAGAAGAGAAGAGAAAAGAAAAGAAAAGAAAAAAGAAAATACTGCTCAAGACTGTAGTTTCCACAAAGGCAGAAACCTGGCCTGCGTTCTTCACCATTCTATCTCCAGCACCTGGCTCAGTGTCTGCGGTGAGCCTCCCTCCATAGGGAGCTGGGTGGAAAAACTGACAGGTGATGAAGGGGTGTTATTAAACCTATTTCATAACCGGCAGGGCACATCAGGACCGATCAGAACTGATGCCCACCATAGCACTGGAGCTGGGAAGAGGAGGCATTTTCCCTTTGGTCGCTGGACTGTGGGGAGTCTGGATGCCCTAAGGGAGGGCGCGGGAGCAGCCCCAGGGGTGGGGGACTCAAGGAACTCCGGGAAGTGGCCATTTGCCACCTGATAAGAAAGTATATAAAAACTGTAACACCCTGCACGGCCCTACCAATTCATACCTCCTCCAAGTCAGTCCTGGACAGATGGATGGATGTGCAGAAGGCCAGGAATTCCGATGAACTGGCTAATGAGGTGAAGAGAGGTAAGGGGCAAGAAAGAACTCTTCCTAGTGTCTACGGAGACATAGAATCTCCGTGTCCTTCACACTTACTCAAACTTACCTCGTAAGGGTAGGTCTGAGATACAGTGGGAGCATGAGCAGACACACAGGTGGGGTGGGGGGGGAGGCTGACGGGGTGGGAGGGGAGCAGGTTTTTTCTTTCTATTGTTCTTCTCCTAAACCACGAAAAGCCTGTTTCCAAGAAACTGCAGCTTTCTCCCCCTCAAACACCCACCTCTCCCTCTCCTTCCAGTCCAGGCTTCCCACTTCCTCTCTTATATCTAAACCCTCGGCCCATGGACATGATCGAGTTCCTTCCACTCTGAAAACAACCCATCGCTTCACCTCACATCCCCCTATAGCTACTTTCCCAACTGTCTCTCTTCTCTTTCCCAACAAAGCCACTAGGAACAAAAGCCTTGGGGCGCCTGGGTAGCTCAGTTCGTTAAGTGCCTGGCTTCGGCTCAGGTCATGATCTCACAGTTTGTGAGTTCGAGCCCCCCCATCAGGCTCTTTTGCTGTCAGTGCAGAGCCTGCTTTGGATCCTCTGTCCCTCTCTCTCTCTACCCCTTCCTCTGCTTGTGCTCTCTCTCTCTCAAAAATAAACATTTTTTAAAAAGCCTAAACTCGGTGTCTCCACATCTGGATGATAATCATCCAGATACCGCTGCATTTCTCTGCCTCTTCACAGCAAAACTCCTCAAATGTTTCTGTACACTTGTTTCTCTATTTTCTCATAACTTATTCATTGCGAACTCACTGAAATCCGCCTCCAGCTCCCACCCGCTACTCTGAAATCACTTCTGACAAAGATCTCCAATGACCCGTGTGTTGTCCCTCCCAAACAGTCTACGTTGACTACCCACTCCTACTTGAAACTCTTTATCCCTTAACTTTTCTCCTCATCAACCACTCATCACACTACCTCTCCTGGTTCAACTCATGCCATCCCGACTATTCCCTCTTAGACGGTCCCCTCTACACCACTCCCCTCCTATACGTGAATCCTTCCCAAGGCTCCATTCTTGCCCTCCCATGCCTTCCATAGGCCCTCGCCTGTCCATGGGCAATTCACAGAGCTATGAGCTCAGCTGGCCTGGTTTTCAGACTTGCACCACCAACTGGCGCTTGGACACAGTCTACTTAGCTATCCTACAGGAATCTTACATTCGAATGGCCTCCAACAGACGCCATCATCTCACCTGCTCTTCCCCCTCAAAGTGCTTGCCTTCCTGCCTTTCTCCCCCTAATTAATGGGACCACCATCCCCCCAGTCCCCAAGCCCAGCGGTGTGTGAATCACTGCAGTCTCCCCCCTCCATCTCTCCCCTCAAATCCACTCGGCCACCAAATCTTACTCACTTTATCCCTTAAATGTTTCCAAAGTACATCCGTTCTCCATCCTTTTATTACCATTGTCTTCATCTGCCTCCTCATTAACTATTTTCCCTTTGTTAAAACACTTACTCTTAATACAGTCACATCAACAAAGGCAACCGAGCTCCACATCTACTTGTGTCATTTATAAATGAGCCTGCAAACTGTCCATTTTCTTTTTTTTTTTTAATTTTTTTTTTAATGTTTATTTATTTTGGGGACAGAGAGAGACAGAGCATGAATGGGGGAGGGGCAGAGAGAGAGGGAGACACAGAATCAGAAGCAGGCTCCAGGCTCTGAGCCATCAGCCCAGAGCCTGACGCGGGGCTCGAACTCACGGACCGTGAGATCGTGACCTGAGCCGAAGTCGGACGCTCAACCGACTGAGCCACCCAGGCGCCCCAAACTGTCCATTTTCAAGTCAGAGCTCTTCACCGCCCTCCCAAGTGTCTCCTCTGTTGTACTTCCTGTCTCTCAGAACGGCACCCCCACTTGCCAGGCCTACTCCCCACATTCAAAAATCTGCAGGTCATTTTAGGTTCCTTACTCTGTCTTTTCCATCTGTCTCAACTCTTGACTAGACAGTTGCAGTACATCTACCTTATTTCCTTCCTGCACCCAACCACCTCTCCCTTAAACCAAACAACAAAGGGCATCGCTGTTCCAGGTGTGCCAGTCCGGCTTTTCTATTTAGACCCTGAGATCTTTGAGGGCACGGACCATGTCTGGGATTCTTCTGATTCCTCCAATGTCCCCAGCACAACACTGGGTACAGAGTATGTCCAGCAGAGAAGAAAGCGGGCAATGAAACCCATCTGCTAAGAGAAATCTGGTGTTGAGCTGTCAGCCCCCTGAGGTGAAGGGTGCTGGGTGCCTAACTCCTCTGCCACAACGAGAGGACATGCTTGGTATCAGCAAGACCTCAGCAAAGATGTTGGAAATGATTCTCTGAGGGGCCTGGGAAATGGACTCCAGCAAGGACAGCATCATGGATTGTGGTGCCATCACGAGGACTCAGCTGATTTCTGAGATCTCGAACCGGTGGGCACCCATCTGTGATGTTGTATGGTGTCCTCGAGCGGTACTCAGTGGTCCAGCAGCTTGGAAATACATTCCACCTGTTTTTTGGTGGCCCCCTCGCCTTGGAAATAAACAACGGTTCAGTCCTTTCAGGAGTTTATTCTGTTTTCCAGAATTAGAGTCTAGAGTGTTTCATTTCTGTTATCTTGTCAAAATCCTTATCCGTTTGAGGTCCATGATATTTGATTATCCTTCACTCTATCCTTCACCACACCACTGCCTCTCCCTCACTCATTGAGGACGTTAGCAATTGTCCCCCTTCATTTAAGGTTCTGTCATCATCCTAGAAAGTTTCAATACACACAAAGATGGCCTCTCCAAACGCCCTAGCATCGTATTTCCACAACTTCCTTAATGCCACTGGCTTTTAGTTTCATTTCACTCATTCACTAGCAATGACCATACCTTGGACCCATATCACTGAAACTGTCCTGCGGTCAACCCTCGCCTAGACTACCGCCACTGACCCTTGACCAATCACTCTGCCATTGTTCAGAAACCTCCAGTGGCTCTACCACTCCCACAGGTTCAAGTCCAGGTCCTTAGGCCAGGAGGCAGAACACCAGCCTGCCATCCTGTGTCTCACCCCCTCCCCATCGCCTGTCATTTCCTGCTCTGACATTGCTGGACCAAATTCAGTCTCTGCTTCCCCCCACCGTCTCCTGAGCTTCCCGGGCCTAACTGCGCCTTGAAAGACCCAAAGACTTCCCTTCTTACCTGCAAAGATGTTCCCTCCTTGTCTGTTTCCCTTTTCTGCTCTACAAAGATGTTGATCTTCACATTCCAGCTCAAACACTACCTCCTCTGGGAAGCCCTCCCTGCGTAGCCCGGGCACAGCCAAGGGCTCCTTCTTCTATGCTCCCCAGCATGGGATGCAGCCATTACAATGTGTATCTGATCACATTAATATCACAAGGGCAGGAACCATTTCTATTCATCTCTGTATCTCAGACCCGGGTACAGGCCTGGTTCAGAGTTGGCTTCACTGGATATTAGGAAAGTGATGAAGGCGTGAGTCCCACAGATGCCCTGTCCTCTGTGTATCAATGAGGCCAGAGGAGATTGGGCTCTTGAATTAATTGAACCTCGTCTCTTCTCACCCTGGCCCAGTGCCCTGTCCATATGCTTAACTCCCCTAATAGAATCTGCCCTGGCTAAGCACCACATATAAATGAATCCCTAAGCATTAAGTAGCAGAAAAGCTTCCAATTGCTTAGAGAAGAAAAGAGGCTGGTGCTTTACAGATGGAAGGGAGACAAGTGGTGTAAGGAGAGACGTCCGTCTAAATTTTAGGTACTAAGTACCTGGAAGTGTTGACGACTCTTTCATACTAAACCCAGTTATGTGTTCAGCACTAGGCTAGCCACTGACGGTGAGAAGAAAAGTCAAAACAGCAGCAGGCATTTGTTGATGGTGTTCTACGTGCCAGGCACAACTCTGTGGGGTAAGCATCGTGGGTATCATTCCCATTTTACAGGCAAGAAAATGGACTCAATGTCACCCGGCTAAGACATGCTCGACTAGTATCACCTTTGACTAGTGTCTTCACCCCTTCTCTCTTCACTGTCCTCACCACCCCCATTCTAAAATAAACGTCCTCCGTCCTTTCTCCCCTCTAGCCATCCTTCCTTCTCTTCATCAGATGGAAACATCCTCATCTTCCACCATCTCATAAAAACAAATAGGCATGAGCCTTCTCCTCCCCTCCTTCTCTCCAGTTATCCCAGAGCATGGCCCCTCTCCATCCTAAAGCCTATTCCCTCCACCTGCTTGGTTGATGCTGTCCACACATTTTCTCAGGGACCTCACATTATAAATTATCCTTCCTTGAACCTATAGCTTTTCCATTCAACTGGATCCTTCACACTGCCATGTAAAGGTGCTCAACTGTCCCCCATTAAAACAGAACAAAACCACCCCACCTCTCCAAACCTCTGGAAAGACTTATTTGTACATTCAGTGTCTACTTCCCCCTCCGCCAACTACGGTCTGACTTTTGCCCATCACATCCCTGAAACTGTTGTTTAAATCACCTGTGATCTCTGTTTCTGAAGCCAATGGACTTTCATTGGTCCTCATCATAATGGGCTATGCTTCCTCTTCTCTTATTCAGGAAACACTCTGCCCTTGGCTTTCGTGACATTTCCCACTCCTGGCTTTTCTCCTATCTCTCTAGATCATCCTTCTCTGCTTCCTTTCTAGGCCCATCCTAACTCGAAGTTAACCCCAGGCCTTCTCTTCTAAGCCTGTCCTTCCTCCCTCGGCAGCCTCCTCCATGCCATGGTTTCACTTACCCCTGGATGTTGACAGCTTATGGGGGCATATCTCCTGCCCAGACCTCTCCTTCAAACTCCTGCCCATATATCCCCTTGGCCGCTCTCCCTCCACCCAGATGGTTCAAAGGCTCCTCAAGCACAACATGCTGAGACTGAACTCATGTCATTTGTCTCAGGAAATGGTACCCCCATCCACTGCTACATAGCTGGCAGCCCAGGGCTCGTCCCCAAAACTCCCCTCTGACCAAACCATCACTTCTTGTCCATTTCACTTCTAAACCTCTCAACTCTGTCTTCTTTCTCTCTCCACTACAAATGTCCCAGTGTAAACAGCCATCTCTCGAGATGTCTCCCCGGATCTTCCCTTGGCCACCTCAAATGTACTGTCCACACCCTACAGCCACAGAGATCTTCCTAAAGTAGGAAATCTGACTATATCACCCTCCTGCTTAAGTACTTCTGTGATTACCTGTTCCTGTAGAATCAACATCAGAATCCCTACCGTGGCTGATAAGACTGAGGGTTCTAACTCCCTCCTGCCTCTCCTGTTCATCTCACATGCTTCTCCCTCTCCCTCTAGGCACCCCAGGCCACTGGCCTTTGGCACCTCAAAATGCTATGCCTGCTCTAGCCAAGACCCTCCCCCATTCCCGGAATATCCTCTCTCAGGTCCAAAACCCCACTCACCTCCTTCTCTCCTACTCACTCTCCAGGACTACTGAACTATCATGTCCCCAGAATGACTTCCCAGATACTCCCTGAGTGGCCCAGACCTCCTATGAAACACCCTGACAATGCCACGGACCTCCACTTTATTGCTTGTATAAGTGGCGCTTTACATTTACTTTGTGACAAGTTTGTTTCCCTGAATGACTTCAAGCTCCATGAAGGCTGGGGCTTTGACAGTTCTGGTTTCCCCAACACACACACACAGACACTGTATCCCCTGTGACATTCAATAAATACTTGGTTGACATCATGAAAATGCAACCCAATTCTATCGGGCTTCTGGCCTCATTACTCTCCTGAAATTGCCCTTGCTAGAGTCATCAACAACCTTCAAACTGCCAAAACTATGCGCCTGTGGATCCCTGGTGTTCTACCAGCTGGACTGAGGGTTTCCTGCACTAAAATAGAATCTTGGCAGGCTTTCCCCGATTCATAGAAAAAAAAAAAATAGCTCACAGAATATCCTCAATTTAAGGCTTTTGTTTCATAAAGTTTTCTTTCTTAAAACTTGGTGTCTGCTATTCTATGCCTGTAGTAGAATCTAGCATAAGATGCTCTCTGATTTAGCTCAAAATTATATATTCAGCCCTTTCAAAATTCTATGGTATTCTCCAGCAAGCACCATAATTTCCATGGGTTTCATGACATGAACAAGTGTTTTGAGACCCACTGGCCAAATCCAAAGAAATATTTTTAGCCCTCTGATTTGTTCTCTTGGTGATATCTGGTATTGCCAATCGTGATGTTTATGTGTTTTAGCAACAAGCATTTATTGAGCACATATTACGTTTTCCCACAGCCTTTTGTTGCTATTTTTACTATGGCATTTATCACCTTCTCCTGTGATATCTCCCATGTACTACAAGCTCCTGGAGGCTACAGGGCCCTTGACTTTCCCTTCTCTCTGTCTCTCTCTCTCCCCCTCTCCCTCTCTCTCTCTCTCTCCCCCTCTCCCTCTCTCTCTCTCTCTACTCGCCCCTGCCCCCAGCCAGCCCAGCACTTGGCTCGGGCACATGGATCATCTTCATTGCCCACAGAATAAATGAACGAGTGAATACATGAGCGAACACAGAATAAAATGCTGAGGCAGAACTGGAGCCCCCATTCCTGGCACCCCGCTGCCTCCCCACTGGAAAGCTCATGGTCATTCAGTGGTTTGATAGGACAGACATGTCGAGTTCACACACGTCCGATATCACCCGTTGTTATTTTAACAAGTAAAATGAATCTGATAGAAGCCTAATATGGTTTTAGAGCCTTGTGCCTCCGAGAAGCCCTTCTAATATCTAATCCGTCATCAAGCCCTGTTGATTTACCACCAAAAAAAAAAAAAAAAATCATTGTGATTGCCTATCTTATGGGGACATAAACAGTTTTACTCTGTAAGCACCTGAAAATGCCATGTATTATGTCTGTGGCAGAAGTTGAGTAAATAATGACATTACTGATATGAATGTATCTTGAAACGCTCCATATTCTACCGAAACCGTTCTCTTGGCCTCTTCTGCCCTTTCTTCTGAGCTTGTCTATCAAAATCATACTTAACCTTCAAAGCCCAGCTCAAAAATCACCTCCTCCAAAAAAGACCTTAACAATCTACCAAATTACTGGGGCCAGCCTCTGGCTCACTGTCACCCCTCGACACCTGACCACATGCCATTTGTACCTCTACGTAGCACGTGCTTCTTCAGTCTGCAGGATCCTGCTGCTGACGCAAATGTCCCTCTCCCACACTGCCTTGTGGGCAACTCGAGCCCAGGAACCACGGCTTGCTCATCTTTCGGTCTTCCCAGTGCCTTGAGCAATACTCACTTTCTAACGTGTATTACACCGATCATCCACTACTATTTTGCTTGGCTGTGCAAACATCATTTTTGGGGTATCATAAGAGGACTTTTTAAAAACACCATTTGGGCGTCTGGCTTTCCCCCTCATGGCTAGGTTCTGGCAGCCTTAGCTGAGCGCCTAGCCCAGCTTCCTGCTCTCAACCCCATGAGCCACAGCAGTGGCTGCCTTTGCGCTAGAATTCATTTGGGGGAAAATTCGAGCAGTTTCTTTTTGAAGTGGAGTGGGAGTCAGAGGCGAGCCCTGGCCAGCAAGCTGTGTGGGAGGAGAAAGGTGTGCAATGAGCCAGGCCCTTGGCTCTCAGGCTGTTTCTGCCAAACAGCAGACAGACCCCCAGCACAGACCTGGGGGGGTTCAGGGGCCACCCTGCCCACCTTCTTCCTTGGGTGTAGACACCGACCCTCACAAGCACTCCCTTTCCTCCTTCCGTCCCTGGGGAACATCACACTCACAGTCCACTCGGCCTGGCCCTAATGCACACACAGAGACAGAAGCAGGAAAGATGGGACCCTGAACCAAGAATGCTGACTGCTTTGTCCCTGAACTGTGCCCTGTACAAACCTACCCAGACTGCAAATATTCCAGCTCATCCATCAAAGTATGTAATGCTCAGCTACACACTGTTATAACCCAAACCAAGTCTCTGAGCACCTGGGATGCTCTTGTGTCTCTGGTGCAGGTTACTATGCAGGAAAGAAAGTCATCGAAGAAAGAGCAAAAAAGGTGCTGCTTGATGGCAAAGAGCCTGGGCTCTCACACATACCTGATCAGGAGATTAAATGAGATGATGTAGGCAGAGTGCTTAGCGGAGTACCTGGACACAGAAAGTTCCTAATGAAGGCTTCCCACCTACTGGAAGGTCCCTTCTCGTGTGGCTGAAACAAAGTCTTTCTTCTGCTTCTGCTATTCAACAGCCTGTTTACCTGAAGGAGGGAAGGCAGTTCCTAATACTTGCTCCCATCCCCTTCATGCATCCAGCAGCTTCCACAATAGGTGATCAGCAGAAGGGAATTCTTGGCTGGGGAGCAGGGCAGGGGCTGGACATCTGTGCTGATGGGAGACACCCAAAGGGGCATTCCAGAACATACCAACTGATGCCATTACAGCTGTGTCAATAACCTTCTTCCTTCCTCTGGGACAAAACAGCCCGAGACCCCAGAATAATTTTCAAAACTTTTCATTCAAGTATATCTCTCTCCCTCTCCTTTCTGAAGTCCAAATACAACACCAGAAATAGACTTACTGCCCTCACTGATGACAAGGTACAGTGCTCCCCCTAGTCCCGCCTACCCCCGGCCCCACTGAGGCTACCCCAGTGCTGGCAGTTTCTCTTGTATAAGGGAATATTAGGGCAAAAAAATTCTACTTCTTCATGTTGTTTTCAAGGCCAGAGGGTCATATCTTGCCTACCCAGCTCAGAAAGGTGTCTAAAGGCACCTCTCCCTCCAGCTTTCCAAGCACAACCTACATATTTAAAGGAATTCTGGATGGCCTAGAGCTGAGGGACCCTGTGTGTTCTCAGGGACCTTTGGCTTTTACCCCAAAGGGAACCCCTCAAGCAACCTGAGGGTGGGGGTGCCACCTCCACACCGTTCACCCGGAGAAGAGCTTGAGGGAATGTATCAGGCACAGGACAAGGAAAGAGGATTTTTAAAAATAGTTAATGCATCTGGGGCGCCTGGGTGGCTTGGTCAGTTAAGCGTCCGACTTCGGCTCAGGTCATGATCTCACGGTCCGTGGGTTCGAGCCCCGCGTCGGGCTCTGTGCTGACAGCTCACAGCCTGGAGCCTGTTTCAGATTCTGTGTCTCCCTCTCTCTCTGCTCCTCCCCTGTTCATGCTCTGTCTCTGTCTCAAAAATGAATAAACGTTAAAAAAAATTTTTTTAAATAGTTAATGCATCCCTATGGTTCCGAATTGAAAGGGTACAGAAGGGTTTAAAGGTCTGCTCTTCCTGTAGGCAACAGATCTTATCAGGTTTTTTGGACATACCTATGCATACACAAGCAAACATCTTGGAATTCTCCTTCTTCCTCCTCTTTTATAACATAAACAGCATCATAGAGACACTCTGTGCATGTTTTCCACTTAGCCATATATCTTGGAAATCATTCCATGTCAGTTACAGAGAAATTCCCAAGTCTCTTTTTATGAATGAATAGCACAGTATCCAACTGCCTGGAGGTGCCACAAGATATTCAACAAGTTCATCTTTGATGAGCACGTGGATTGTTCTTTCAGTGCTATACTTTCAGTGCTACACTGTACATATGTCTTTGTGCCCATGGGCAAGTGTAAGGACAAGTTCAACCCCTAAAAATGGAATCACTGGGTCCGATGGCATGGGCATTTCTAATTTTGGTAGATGGTTCTAAAACACCCTCCAAAGAAGTTGTACCCATTTACTCTTCCAACAGCAACGTATGGAGGGGCTGTTTTTCTAGAACCTCATTAGCAGTTTATCCATCTTTTTGATGTTTGCTAACTGAAAGGGAAATAAGTAGGCCATTGCCCCACTGCCGCCAGTTTGCAGTCTACATGTTAAAGGATCAATCCCTTGTGTATGATTAAACCCATGGGTCCTAGAGGGAATGAAGACCAAGCAGTTTTACCTGGCCAGCACTTTCCCTAAAGCCTAACGGGGTCACAAACATCTCTTGCGCCTCCAAATCGTGTTTATTCACAACGGTTCTGGATTTTCAGCTGCCACATGTGTCCGTTCCTAATGGGAGAAGAACGGCCGTGTGGAGGGAGCAGGGAGCTTTGGAACTGAGACACCCGGCTTCACAGAACAGCTCTGCCACGGACTCACTTTAGGGTCTTAGCAAGTTATTTAACCTCTCCCAAACTCAGCCTCCTCGAGTGAAATACAGGGATAATAATATTGATTTAGCAGAGCCTTGTGTCTGACATATAGAAAGTACTCAATACGTGGTGGCAGTTTTCCTTAGTGCTAACGATCATCAGGCCAGATTCTAAACCTCGGGGCACTTTCCACAACTGAGGAGACCAGCCAGGGCCATTCTGACGATAAAGGGGCCACCAAGACTATTCCCAGTTTCTGCTACGATCTCCCCCCTCCCCCCAACCCCCTGCCGCCAGCCTCCTTTCCAAGGTTATCGGGAGACATCACTAAAATCCTACCCTGGTTCTCTGGGTGAGGGTGGGTCGTTTCCGTGCCAACACAGGCCCCCCTGTTGCCGGATGATGTTTGCGCTCAGACTGAAGCCGCTCTGAGCTAAGCAGAGCTCATTTCCAATTACAGATGGGCACACTGGAGACAAAGCAGAGATCCTTGAGCAAAATGTGAGGCACTTGCTCTCATCAGCACTGGAGCCCATTCTGCCTTTCCTGAGCACTGGTTTTGATAAGGTCACTAAATGCAAATTTCTGGTTGTGGCAGGAATGCCAGTGAAACCCACCACCAGGGTTTCTACCCATGCACGTGACACACACACCCTACCCCCACCCCCAGAGGACTTCAGAGGCTTCTCCCATTCACACATGGTCCTCTCTCATTCACTCATGGTCATCTCCCCAGGAGGGCAGAAATCCTGCCCCTGCTCTGCTTGTGAGTAGGGGGAACTGTGAGGAGGGTGCAGCTGATTTGCCTAAGACCACAGCTGAGCCACCCCGAGTGCCAACACGACCCCTGTCTCTACGTACTGGTTTAGATCCCTACAGACAGGGGAGCTGGAACCTCTGGAGAGGGGTCTGAGAAATTATCATTGCTCCCAGAGAATATGCCTCTGCTCTTTCTCCCCTTTGATCCACCTCTGCCAGTATAAAGGGAAGGGGCGGGGCCAAATGTACTTCCAAGCACTTTATTAGCACAGAAAGGAAGTTGCCTTCCACCCCCACTCTACCCCCCCTAAGAACACCCCAAATCGCAGCAAATCTCAGGCAAAGTGCACTTTTCCAGATCTGAAGTCCCCCCATCATTGTTTCTCACGCGGTATAAAACGTGAGTCTGGCTCAACCACTGGAGGACGCGGGACAGGGCACAGAGATCCGAGGTACGTAGACGTCACCCTTGCCAGTTGCACTGAACCCCCAGCTCCAACCCGGGTCCTCCAGCCCCGGGCCACGACTGTGGCCTCCTCAAGGAGGGTCCCGGGCTGGGCAGACTGGAAAGGACGGGAGAAAGTGCCTCAACTGACTGCAGGGGGGAGTGGGGGCTGCCTGCGGTTGCACACCTGCCCCCCACCACCTTCCCGCCGCGGCCAACTTGCTAGGAAGAGCGAACTTCTGGGGCCCCACAGTTCCACCCAGAGAAAAGGAATGCCCAAGTGTGACAGAAAAGCACGGGTGGTGTATGCAGCCCAAGGGCACCGACAGAGAAGACCGAGCTCCATCCCTGCCCTCCCTCGCGGCCTCGGGAAGCGCAGAGACCGGACGAAGCCACCCGGGCAGGAGGTCTCCGGGGCGCCGCGCTGGGCACTCTACCCAAGCCACCCCAGCCAGCTAGGATGAAGAGGACGGGAGCAGGGGGACGCCGGGCCTAGCCCGACACTGCTCTCCGCTCCTGCCCTGCTGTATTTGAGCCAAACCCTCCTCCGGCCGCTGAGCGAAGCTTCGATGTGGCCGGCGCCCCCAGCCCAGCCCGCCGCGCACGGCCCTGGGGATCGGGGTGCGGGACGCAAGCTCCCTCCTCGGGAGGAAACAGACAGCGGCCCGGGTGCCAGTCCGGTTTCTCTGTCCCTTAGGCAGACGTCGGCGCCGGCTGTCTTGGACCCGGACGGCCTGGCGGAGATGGCGACCCCGCACCGCGAACGCACCTCCGCCCTCCTAGCGTGGTCAAACTTGAGCAGGATCACCAGGGTGCAGGGCTGGCGCAGAGGCGCCCGCGCGCTCTGAGGAACCCGCACGCACAGACCGACGGCGACGGAGCGTCCCTCCCCGCACCCACCCACCGCGGTGCTCAGCCCCGGCCCGGCTCACTCACGCGCGCCCCGCGGTCCCGCCGAGCGTGCAGCGTCGCGGGCCCCGGCCGCCGCATGCTCCCGGGTGCTGGCGGGCGCCGAGGCGCGGCTGCCGGGTCCGTGTGAGCTCCGGCCGGCGGAAGGCGCTCGCGGAGCAGGAGCGCGCGGCAGCGGCGCAGGCGGGGACGGGGACTCGGCAAGTCCGGCCCCGAGGCGGGGACAGCGCGACCGGCGGCCTGGCCACGAGGCCGGAGACGTCCACCCCCACCCCCACCCCCTCGGAGCGCGCGGCCCGCGGTGCGGAGCGGGAGAGCCAAGCGGCGACCCAGACCCAGTCCCGCACGGCCGCGGTCAAGATAGGGGCGCGCGGGGAAGGTGGCTCCGGGGCGCGCTTACCCCGGTGCTAAGGCGCCCTCGGAAGTACGCCCCGGCCCGGCACCTCCCCGCGCGGAGCCGGGCGCCCCGGTGGGGGGCGGGGAAGGAATCCTCGGTCCGCCCCGCTCCGCCCCGTCCCTCCTTTTCTTCCTTCGGGGAACCTCGCTCGAGGAGCACCCTAACCCGTTACCGCGACTGAGCAGCTCCTTTCCGGCGTCCACTCGCGCGTTGGGCTGGCACCCGGTCTGCGCGCGTCCTGCTGAGCGCCTGGGCCTGGGGCTGCCCACGTGAGGCTCCTGTGCGTTCCCCGGCGCTCTGAGAACTGCCCCTGCACGGAGCCGACAGCCTCATCGCCCCTCCAGGTGGCCCGGGCTGGGGGCAGGTACCGAGCCACCTGATTGGCGCTGGCCCCAGTCCTGGGAGAATCCCCCACGAGAGAGGCTGCTTGCACGAGGGCGGAGGGAAGGGACCAAGCAGAGCAGCCTGGCGTCTTCCAAAGAGCCTTCCCGTAGCTCCACTGCCTTTTCGCCTAAGAAATGTAAGCTCAGGAGTCGGGCCCCCTAGGAACGCCTTATACAGGGAACTCTATGTGCCACAGCTCAAGTCCAGCACTGCAAATCCCGTGGGAATGATAGTTTTAAGGACCAGGGTGTGTCGCTGTCCACCGGACTTTGCCTGGAAAGCCTCCTGAAAGGCTCATCTGCTTCCCTATTTCTGGCCAGCACTGTTCCCTGGAAGTCCAGTCACACCTGGGTGCCCCCGCCGTTGAGGGGTACCCCGTCCTTGTAGCTGGCAGAGAGGGAGTCAATCTGTAATTAGAAGTGTGACGGCGAGATCTAGCAGGAAAAGGCAGGGAAGGGGACGCAATGTCTTCCCCATCCCCCAGCAGGAGGAGAAAACGTTAACGGTGCTCTAGATTTCTTTGAAATTACCCTCCTTTAGTGTTTTAAAACTCTACAAGTAGCTTATGTGCTGTACCCCCAGACAATAAGTTCTGACATCAGTCTGCCTAGAGAACATGGTAGGTGGGGTGAGATGGAAGGAAACTCACTTTTTAGCGTCTCCAAAGCATCTCAGTGTGGAACTTTTGCCTGTTCCGATCTGTTCACGTTTCTCCTGACCCTGCTCTCCAGTCTTGGACTGAAGACAGGGGAGGAGGAAAGGGGGTCACCCAAATTAATGCTGGGGGGGGGGCGGTGTTCCCCACATCAAATATATTTTCCTCTTCATACTCTGGACAGTCTGGAGGATTCAAAGCAAACGCGAACACTATCAATTTCTCAAACAGGAAGAAAGAAAAACGTTGGTCCCTCAGCCCAGGTCCAACTTGTAACCGAGAGGAGTAAGAAATTTAGCACTTGGAGCAACCTTTATTATTCCTAAACCACTATTTAAATATATTTTTTTATTATATTTATTTATGATATATAAAACATATCATATCCAAAGGAAAGCTACCCACCTGCTCATTCCAGAAGATTTACTGTTGCTTCAACACTCCACATTTTTCCTCTTTCTCTTCGCAGGTTTTAAATTTTGACCTCAGGTCTTGACGTGCTGCCTTTTCTCACCCAGTCAAACCTCACACCTACATTCCTTCCTGGCCTCACTTCTTCTCAGAGACAAAAGTGAAATATGAAGAGACGTGTTATTTTGTTGTACACAATGACACAAGAGAGAAAAGTGAAAATGAAGTATATGTACAGCCTAACCAATCATCATAAACCAAACTGGTGTATTCACCCAGGTCATTGACATCACCCTACAAACGCCCCCATTTGTTTTCCTGAGCCCTTCCCTTCCCCCACAAGCAACAGCCATCTTGACTTTATAGTAATCACTTCCTTATATATCTTTTTGGTTTTATTAGCTTGTTATGCATCCCTAAACACTGTAGTTTAGTTTGCTTGTTTTTGTAATCTCTGTAAATGGAATAATATAGCATGGATTTTTCATGTGTAGCTGGCTTGTTCTTTCACTTGGTCATGTTTGTGGGGTTATTTTTGTTGCATATAGTTGTAGTTGGGGCTGCTAATGTAATACTGCTAATAACATTCTTGTGTATATCTCCTGGTGTCTAAATGCAAACTTTTCTTGGGGCGCCTGGGTGGCTCAGTCAGTTGAGCGTCCGACTTCGGCTCAGGTCATGATCTCATGGTTTGTGGGTTCAAGCCCAGCGTCGGGCTCTGTGCGGACAGCTCAGAGCCTGGAGCCTGCTTCAGAGTCTGCGTCTCCCTCTCTCTCTGCCCTTTCCCCGCTCATACTCTGTCTCTGTCTCTCAAAAATTAATAAACGTTAAAAAAAAATTTTTAATGCGAACTTTTCTTTAGGGTATACCTTGGGGTGGAATTGCTGGGCTATAAGGTATGTTTCTATTTAACTTTATTAGATAATACCAAGTTGTTTACCGAGATGGTCATGAAATGTACACTCTCACGAGCTATGTTCCAATTGCTCCACATCTTTGCCAAGACAATATTACTAGGCTTCTTGATTTTTGTCAATCTGGTGGATGTGTAATGATATCAAAGTTGTGATCTTCATTTCACATCCCTAGTTACCAGTAAGACTGTGGGCCTTTACATGTGTTTATAGACTATTTGAATTTTCAGTTTTGTGAAGTGCCTATTCAAATCTTTACCCATTTTTCTATTGAGTTATCTGATTTTTTTTTTCTTGTTGATCCATAAAGGTTCTTTGTATTTTCTAGCTAAATGCCTTTGTTGGTTATAGATTGCAAGTATCTTCTCCACTCATTAACCTTCATCTTATGATCAGGAGTAATTTTTTAAAGCAGAATTTTCATTTTGAGATACTTGTAGATTCAAATGCAGTTGTAAGAAATAATACAGAGATCTCAGGTACCCTTTATCCAATTTCCCCCATCTTTAACATCTTGCAAAACTATAGTACAATATACAACCAGGAGATTGGCATTGCCACAGTCAAAATACAGAACAATTTCTATCAGCACAAGAGTCCCTCATAGTTCCTTCTTATAGCCACACCCACTTCCCTTCTCATCCCTAACCCTTAGAAACCACTTATCTGTTTACCATTTCTAAAACAGTGTGATTTTAAGAATATTATATAAATGAAATAATACAATATGTAAACTTTTGTATTTTTTTCACCACTCAGCGTAATTCCTTGGGGATTCATCCAGGTTTATCCACTGGATGCTATGGATGTTCCATGGCTTGTGTAACCATTCATTCACTCATATGAAGAAAGACATCCGGGTTTTTTTCCAGTTTTGAGCTATTTTGATTAAAGCTGCTATAAACACTCGTGTGAAGGTTTATGTGCGAACATAAGCTTTCATATCTCTGGGATGAACGCCCAGAAGTGCCGTGCTGGATCATGTGCTAGTTGCACGCTTCGTTTTTTTTTTGTTTTGTTTTGTTTTGTTTTTTTATTATTTTTTTTTTAATTTTTTTTTCAACGTTTATTTATTTTTGGGACAGAGAGAGACAGAGCATGAACGGGGGAGGGGCAGAGAGAGAAGGAGACACAGAATCGGAAACAGGCTCCAGGCTCTGAGCCATCAGCCCAGAGCCCGACGCGGGGCTCAAACTCATGGACCGCGACATCGTGACCCGGCTGAAGTTGGACGCTCAACCGACTGCGCCACCCAGGCGCCCCGTACGCTTCGTTTTTAAGAGAGATTGCCAATCTGTGTTCCAGACTTGCTGTACCTTTTTGCATTCACACCAGCAGTGTATGAATTAACCAGTTTCTCCACATCCTTGCCAGCAATTTAGAGTTGTCACTTTTTTAAAAAATTTTACCCATTTTGATAAGTGTATGATGATATCTCATTGTGCTTTTTAATTACCATTCCCCTTAATGGAGAATAATGTTGAATATCTTGGCACCTGTACTTCCATCTAAATGCCCTCTTTGGCGAAATATCTGTTTATGCCTTTTGGACATTTTCTAGTTAGAGGGTTTGTTTTTTTACTGTTGAGTTTTGATAATTCTTCACATAGTCTGGATCTTAGTTCTTTTGCAGATACATGGTTTGCAAATATTTTCTCCCAGTCTGTAGATCATCTTTTCATCCTCTTTGCGTGGATTTTGCAGATGAATTTTTAAGTTTTGATAAGGTCCAATTTTTCACTTTTCCCTACTGTGGGTCATGCAGTTTCTGTCAAGTCTAAGAACTCTTTGCATGGCCCTAGATCCTAAAGATTTTCTCCTAGATTTTTTTGTTTCGCATTTTTTTTTTAATTTTTTTTTTAACTTTTTTTATTTATTTTTGGGACAGAGAGAGACAGAGCATGAACGGGGGAGGGGCAGAGAGAGAAGGAGACACAGAATCGGAAACAGGCTCCAGGCTCCGAGCCATCAGCCCAGAGCCTGACGCGGGGCTCGAACTCACGGACACGCGAGATCGTGACCTGGCTAAAGTTGGACGCTTAACCGACTGCGCCACCCAGGCGCCCCTTTAACCTTTAAGTCTATGAAACATTATGAGTTAATTTTTATATAAGATGTAAACTTCTGGCTGAGATCTTTTTTCTTGCCTAAGTATGTGCAATTGCTTTAGCACCATGTGTTGCTTTTACACCTTTGTCCGGAACCTATTGCGCATATTTGCATGGGTCTATTTCTGGATGCTCTATCTGTTGCATTGATCTCTTCCTCCACCAGTACCACCACACAGACTGATTCTGCCCATGTTATTCTTCCTATTCAAAATTGTTTTAGGGGCACCTGGGTGGCTCAGTCGGTTGGGCGTCCGACTTCAGCTCAGGTCATGACCTCACGATTCGTGAGTTTGAGCCCCGCGTCAGGCTCTGCACTGACAGCTCAGAGCCTAGAACCTGCTTCAGATTCTGTGTCTTGCTCTCTCTGCCCTTCCCCAGCTTGCTCTCTCTCTGCACTCTGCTTCTCTCTCTCAAAAATAAATAAACATTAAAATAAATAGTTCAAAATTGTTGTGGGTCTTCTAGGTCCTCTGCCTTTCCATTTACACATTAGAATAATCTTCTCTATATCTACCAAGAACCTTGCTAGCATTTTGATATTAAGGAGAAATATTCAGGGGCGCCGGGGTGGCTCAGTCAGTTAAACATCTGACTTCGGTTCAGGTCATGACCTCACAGTTCATGAGTTTGAGCCCTGAGTCGAGCTCTGTGCTGACAGCTCGGAGCCTGGAGCCTGCTTTGGATTCTGTGTGTGTGTGTCTCTCTCTGACCCTCCCCTGCTTGTACATTAAATAAACATTAAACATTAAATAAACATTAAATTTTTTTTTACAAAGGAGAAACATTCAGCCTTTCATCATTAAGTATAAACTAGCTGTAGCTAACAAAATTTCTATTTCTATTTTTTGTGGAAATGTTTGTGATAAATGGGTAGTAAATGTTGTTGAATGCTTTTACATTGGGTTATGTAATCATGTGATTTTTCTTTTTTAGCCTGTTAATATGGTGGATTATGTTGATGATTGCTTTTTGAAAATTAAAGCAGCCTTGCAGCCTTGGAATAAAGCCTACTTGGTCATGGTATAGAATTCTTTTTATGTATTGCTAAATTCTATTTGCTAATATTTTGTTGAGCATTTCTTGCATCTATATTCACGAGAGGATTATTGGTCAGTAGTCTTCTTTATTTGTGCTGTCTTTGTCTGGTTTTGGTATTGGAGTGATACTAACTTCATAAAACGAATTGGAGAATGTTCCCATCTCTACTATTTTCTGGACGAGACCATGTAGATTTGGTGTTAAGTCTTGTTAAAATGTTTGCTGGAATTCTCTGGTGAATCTGTCTGGGCCTGGGCCTTTTAGAAGATTTGAAATTATAAGACACCTATCACATGATTTCACTCATTTGTGGAATTTGAGAAACTTAACAGATGGTCATGGGGGAAGGGTAGGAAAAATAAGATAAAAACAGAGATGGAGGCAAACCATAAGAGAGTCTTAAATACAGAGAACAAATTGGAGGTTGATGGTGGGGGGTGGGGAAAATGGGTGACGGGCATGAAGGAGGGCATTGTGGGGATGAGCCCTGGGTGTCACATGTAAGTGATGAATCACTGGATTCTACTCCTGAAGTATGTTAACTTACTTGAGAATAAATAAAATAAAATAAACAAAATGAAGATTTGAAATTATAAATTTAATTATCTTCGTAGTTATAGGGTGATTAAAATTGCCTATTTCATACTGGGTGAGATGTGTTGTACTTTGTATTTTCCAAAGAACTGACACTTCATCTAAGTTGTCAGATTTATGTGTGTAGAGTTGTTTATTTTATTCCTTTTTTTCCTTGCTGATATCTGCAGACTGTATAATGACCCTGTTTCATTCCAGAAACATTGGTAATTTGTGTTGTGCCCTCCTTTTTTTCTCCTTTGCCAGTCTTGCCCAAGTTTCATTAATTTTATCAAACCTTTCAAAGAAACAGCTCTTTGTTGATTTTCTTCTATTTTCAGTTTTATTGATTTCTGGTTTTGTCTTAATTACATCCTTTCTTCTTCTTGCTTTAGGTTTATTTTGCTCTTTTTTCCCCTAGATTCTTTAAAAAAAATTTTTTTTTAACATTTATTTATTATTGAGAGAGAGAAACGGAGCGTGAGCAGGGGAGGGGCAGAGAGAGAGGGAGACACAGAATCTGAAGCAGGTTCTAGGATCTGAGCTGTCAGCACAGAGCCTGACGTGGGGCTCAAACTCAAAAACTGTGAGATCATGACCTGAGCCGAAGTTGGACGCTTAGCCGACTGAGCCACCCAGGTGTCCCTCCCCTAGATTCTTGAGGTGGAAGCTTAAGATTACTGACTAAAGACTTTCTTCTTTTCTAATATATGCGTTTAGTGCTATAAATTTCCCTCTTAGCACTGCTTTAGCAGGGTCCCACAGATGTTGACATTTGTATTTTCATTTTCATTCAGTTCAACGTATTTTTTTATTCCCCTAAAACTTCCTTCTTGATCAATGGGGTTATTTGCAAGTGTGTTGTTTGGTTTCCAAGTGTTTGGAGATTTTCTGTTATCTTTCAGTTGTTGATTTCTACTTTGATTCCATGCGGTCAGCCTTCTTCTCTCCACTTTTCCTGTCTTGTCTAGGACCTCCAGTGAAATTGTGAATTGCAGTGGAAAGAGCAGACGTCCTTGTCTTGTTCTTGACCTTAGGAGGAAAATATCCAGCCTTTCACCATTAAGTAAATTATTAGCTGTAGGTTTTTCATAAATATCCTTTATCAGGCTGAAGAAAATCCCTTCTATTCCTAGTTTGTTGAGGGTTTTTTTGTAATAACAGGATGGAGGATTTTGTTAAATGTTTTCTGCATCTGTTACTGTCATCAAATGGTTTTGGTCCTTATTCTGTTCAAATGGTGCATTATATTCATTGATTTTTGGATGTTAAAAACAACCATGAGTTCCTCGATTAACTCTCACTTGGTCCTGTGTATAATCCTTTTTATATGTTGCTGATTTGGTTTACTAGTATTTTGTTGTGCTGTTTGGCACCTGTATTCATAAGGGATATTTATTTTCTTTTCTCGTATGTCCTTCTCTGGTTTTGGCATCAGGGTTATACAGACCTCATAGAATGAATTGGGAATTATTCCCTCTTGTATTGTTTGGAGGAGTTTGTGAAGGTTGATGTTAATTCATCTTGAAATAGTATAATCCGTCAGCTCCCTGGGTCTAGGCTTTCTTTGAGAGTAATTTTTTTAATACTAATTCAATCTGCCTTCAGTGTATTCAGACTTTTGTATCTCTTCTCGAGTTAGTTTCTATAGTTTGTGTCTCTCTTGGAGTCTCTCCATTTCAGTTAGGTCATCCAGTTTGTTGGCATACAGCTGTCTGTGGTGTTCCTTTAACATCCTGATGCTTGTGTAAGGTGATTACTTCTCATTCTCGAGTCTTCTTCTCTCTTTTTTCTTGATCAATCTACTTAAAGGTCTGTTCACTTTGTTGATCTTTTCCAAGTTGCAGTTTTACTTTCACTGATTCCCTATTGTTTTTCTATTTTCTATGGCACTTATGTCCACCCTAATCTTCATTATTTCCTTCTCTCTTCTTGCTTTGGGTTCAGTATGCTCTTTTTTCTAGTTTCCTAAGGTAGAAGTTTAGGCCGTTGATTTGAGATCCTTTTTCCTTTTTAATATAGGTGTTTCTAGGCGTCAACTTCTCCCTAAGTGCTGCTTTCACTGCATTCCATGACTTTGGGTGCATTCTGGTTTAATTTTCAGTCATCTCAAATTTTCTAACTTTCCATGTGATTTCTTCCTAGAACCATTGGTTATGTGGGAGTGGTTATTTGCTGTTTAATTTCTTCCTATTTGTGAATAACTTTCTTAAAGTTTCTCAAAGTCTGCTATTTCCTGGTAGATCTTCTGTCTAGTTGTTCTATTCATTTTCAGAAGTGAGATATTAAGGTCTCCAACTTTCGGGGTGCCTGGATGGCTCTGTCAGTAGAGCATGTAACTCTTGATCCCAGGGATGTGAGTTTGAGCCCCACACTGGATGTAGAGCTTGCTTTAAAAAAAAAAAAAGTTTTCTAAAATTACAGTCTCCAACTTTCGTTGTAGAATAGTCTATTTTTCATTTCAATTCTATCACTTTTTGTTTCATGTAATTTGGAACTATGACATTTTTCACATATGAATGTGCAAGCAAAACTTATAAATTTTCACAAGTATAATATGGAGACCTGAACCCACCATGGTGTAAAGAAAGCCAGGATGAAAGACCATGGGCAAAAAAAGTCACTTTTGACAGACAATATGCATTGGAAGTGAGTCACTGAATCCAGTCCACACTCAGGTACAAGTGCCTCCCATTCACCCCACCCTAGAGTGTAACTCCTTTAGGATCCCAACCCAAAGCAGGGCGTGGTTCTACAGCACCCATACCTCCGGCGAACCATGGGCTCTAACTTTTGACTTCCAACCAGGATTACCAGATGCCCCCCAGGGGCCCCACGTGTAAGACTCATCTGTTTGAATGTCTACCCTCTCTTGAGACTTAAAGCTAGTAATTCCTTATGAATTAGTTGGCTCTTTGATGCTTTTAAGATGATTTAAAACATTTTATCAAATATTTGAGTTCTTTTCAGCTTACCCTGTAGGACGATGGGTCTGCCATCGTCATCAGAAGCACAAGTTCTCCGGTTGCATATATGAATGTGCTGTTGTTTTAATCTGGAAGGATTTATTTTGGGTGAAAATACTGCCTTTTTGCTAAACATCAATAGCACTACATCAAGGAAAAAAGTAATTACCAAGACCTTTTGCACTCTTAGGTGCATTCTAGTAAAGTATTATTTTTTTACCGACTTTCATTATAAAATCAAAGGACCATCCAGGGGTGCCTGGGTGGCTCAGTTGGTTGAGCGTCTGACTTTGGCCCAGGTCATGATCTCGCAGTTCATGAGTTCAAGCCCTGCATTGGGCTCTGTGCTGATAGCTCAGAGCCTGGAGGCTGCTTCAGATTCTGTGTCTCCCTCTCTCTCTGTCCCTCCCTTGCTCATGCTCTATCTCTCAAAAATAAATAAAAACATTAAAAAAATCAATCAATCAATCAAAGGACCATTCCGACAGGGGCCACATCACTTAAGAGGAGTGAGACAAAACCCTGCCTCCCACCCCCCGTTTCCCAGGGCCACTGGAAGCCTCTCCTCCTGCTTTATCTGAGGAGGCCATCCTCTCTTCCCAAAGCAGTTTTTGTGTTGTTGGTATCATTGGGGGGAAAAATTACTTTTTGTCTAAACACAAGTTCTTCTGGTGGAAGCTTCCTGACATATCAGAAAGGAATATTAGTTTAATTTCTTCTGTGTGACCAACTCTGCCATCTGATATTCAAACTACACATTAGGATTCAAGTTTTTCTTTTTAAAGCGATTAAGATCACAGCTCTCTCTAGAGAGGACTGGATTATAAGGCCGAGCTCAGTGGTTTTCTCTCATATAGATCTACGATGGCTTATCCACAATTTGAAATTCACAACTCTCTGAAAGTCGGCTTAGAAAAGATCTCATTTGAGAACAAAACCAGAGCTGACCTGATCTGATGTAGGGGCAAAACTTAAGCTCTAGGGGGGATGTTTAAAATCTTTATCTCATTTGGTGCCAATATTTATTCATTTTGCTGCAAAAACATTGATGCGTTTGCCGCTCAGGTCTCTGTTAGGGGTGTGTTACGCTAATGGACAGGAAGTGCACCAAATTACCTTCCTAAATTTGGGAGGGGTGATCGATTTTTCAAAAACCTGTTTTCTGTGAGGCAAGGGGAAGACGCGGTTGCTCCTGGGATGTAAGGGACAAGGAGGAAGAGAGGAAGAAAGTGGACACGGGCATATGGCTGAAGACTGCGCTTTCTCGCTGCACCCCGTTCCGTGACCTTCTCCCCCAAGATCTTCAGCGGTGTTTCCAAACTGACACTATGCGTTTCTGTGAGTGAATTTGCAGGTGTGTGCGAACGGGGGCAAGTGGTTGGCTTTGTGCCTGTTTCAGTGTAGGTCAGAAAAGAGGCAGCAAGTAGGGATGGATATGTGAGCACAGAGATAGAGAGGAATGTGAGACAGTTCTGAGTACTCCCAGAAGTTATTGGGGGGAGGGAGTTGTCCTCTCTCACAAGGTCTTGGAATTAGGATTGTGGTAGGGTATAGTTAAATATCTAAGGAAAAGTTAATAACAGGGCGTGCGACCGCTGTGAAAGTCTGGATGTCATCTTGTGTTTTCTTCTGTCTCTGTTTCCTGGTCTCTCTTATAGAAGTGAAACATCCATCCTCTCTGGAGACAAAGTCTTTTATTTTATGGTCATTTTGTGGGACTCAGGGATTATTGAATTCCCCTTACCTGCCCTGGTGTCCTGGCTGATGCATGAGACCGTCTGCACCACCGTTTCACAGCCAGAACAGCTGCTTTCAAGAGTGACTGGTCAGCCTCTTCTCTTAGGAAGATACAAATAGGACTCATGAAAACAATGTGCTGAAAAGCACTCTCAGCATAGTGAAGTACTTTCTCATGATTGAATTAAAGTAATTGGTAGAGCAAAATGGGAATTAAAAAAAGTATGTGTGGCTATACGGGGACAGAGTAGCAGCATCCACGCCCTAAATGTTGCACCAGCACCAAAGAGCTGAAGGGCATTTGTGTTTCAGTATAAAGAAAAGTTGACATGTTTGCATGGGCCACCAGAAGATACTTGAGGGTGAATCAGTTCTTTAATAGAAATTCGCAAAAGAGCTATAGGATAATTCAGTAAATGAGTAAGGAGCAATTTCCTGTTCAGATTTGTAGCCTCTGCAAGTGGTTCCTGAGACTTCTGTAAAATCTTAAACGACAGGAGAATGATTTAAAGAAATGGAATTAGTTGGCCTTGGGTCTGCTTTTAGCCACCTAAAGCATGAGAAAGATATTAACTTATTTATCTTTCCCAACACAATCATACATGTAGCAAAGAATTCACATCTTTGGGAGCTTCTCCAAGGGCCACAAGAACTGGGATTATTAGCCCATTTTACATGTGGGGATAGAGTATATAAGTGACTTACTCAAGTTATTCAGAAGATCTGCATAGACCTAGGAACTCATTGTTGGCACTAAAATATCTCTTTGCCTTCAAAGATGTGATATTAGTCTTGTTCCTGACCTTAGGAGGAACTTAGAGCTTTTCACCATTGAGTATGATATTAGCTGTGGCCTTGTCATAAATGCCCTTATTATGCTGAGGTGCATTTCTTCTATAACTAATTTGCTGAGAGTTTTCATCAGGAAAGGATGTTGATTTTGTCAATTTATATTCAAATAATCAAGTGATTTTTGTCTTTCATTTTATTAATGTGATGTTCGCATTGATTGCTTTAGTGTATGTTGAACCATCCTTACATCCCACAGACCAATTCAACTTAATCATGGTGTTTGGTGCTTTTAACATGCTGTTGAATTCTGCTTCTACTATTTTGTTGAAGATTTTTGCATCTATGTTCATCAGGGATATTGGCCTATAGTTTTCTTATCTTGTAGTATCCTTGTCTGGCTTTAGTATCAGAGGCCCCAGGAACAAAACAAGGGTGCCTACTCTCCCCACTTCTATTCAACACAGTACTAGCAGTCCTGGCCAGAGCAATTAGACTCCAAAAAGAGATAAAGAAATCTAAATTAGAAAGGAAGAAGTAAAACTGTCTCCATTTGCAGATGACATGATATTATATAGAAAAACCTAACGACTCCATCAAAAAATTGTTAGAACTAATACATTTAGTAAAGTTACAAGATACAAAATCCACATGCAAAAATCAGTTGCATTTCCGTACACTAACAACAAACCATCAGAAAGAGAAGTCAAGAAAACAGTCCTGGCTACAATAGCATCAAAAACAATAAAATACTTAGAATTAAATTTAACAAGGAGAAAAAGACCTATACACTGAAATCTACAAGACACTGAAGAAATAAATTGAAGAAGACACCAATAAATGGAAAGATACGTTTACTGACTGGAAGAATTAATATTGTTAAAATGTCGACACTACCCAAAGTGATCTACGGAATCAATGCTATCTCTAAAATAAATTCCAGCGGCATTTTCCACAGAAACAGTAGAAAAAAATACTAAATTCCAAAATTTGTATGGAACCACAAAAGGCCCAATAGCTAAAAGCAATCTGGAAAAAGAACAAGCCCAGAAGTATCACACAAACTACCGTAATCAAAACAGTATGGTACTGGCATAAAAACAAAGACCTAAGCCAATAGAACAAATTTTAGAGCCCAGAAATAAATCCATGCATATGTAGTCAACGAATCTTTGACAAGGGCTCCAAGAACATGCAATGGGGGGGGGGGGGGGGTGAGGGGAAGAACAGTCCCTTTAATAAATGGTGCTGGGAAAACTGTAAATTCACATGCAAAAGAATGAAATTGAACCCCTATCTTACACTACTCAGAAAAAAATTAACCAGAAATGGATTAAAGACTAAAAGGTAAGACCGAAAACTAAAAAACTTCTAGAAGAAAACACTTAGGGAAAAAGCTTCTTGACGTTGGTCTTGCCAGTGATTTATTGGAATGTCACCAAAAGCACAAGGAACAAAAGCAAAAATAAGTGGAACTACATTAAATTAAAAAGTTTCTGCACTGCAAGGGAAACCATCAACAAAATGAAAGGCAGCCTACAGAATGGCAAAATATATTTACAAACCATAGATCTGATAAGGGGTTATTATCCAAACTATATAAAGAAATTATACAATTCAAGAGCAAAACAAAACAAAATAAAATCCAATTAAAAATGAGCAAGGGGTGTCTAGGTGGCCCAGTAGGTTAAGTGTCTGACTCTTAGTTTTGGCTCAGATCACAATCTCACGGTTTTGTAAGTTCAAGCCTCATGGCAGTGCAGAGCCTGCTTGGGGTTCTCTCTCTCCCTCTCTCTCTCTGCCTCTTCCCTGCTAGCGCTGTCTCTGTCTCTCTCAAAATAAGTCAATAAACTTTTAAAAAAATGAGCAAAAGACTTGAATAGACACTTTTCCAAAGACACAGAAATGGACAACAAGTACATGAAAAGGTGCTCAACGTCACTCATCATCAGGAGAATGGAAATCAAAACCACACTGAGGTATCATTTCATACCTGTCATGGTGGCTTTTATCAAAAAGACAAGCGAACACCTGTGGAAAAAAAGGAATCCTTGTATATTGTTAGTGGGAATGTAAACTGGTGTAGCAATTGTGGAAAACAGCATGGAGGTTCTGCAAAAAACTAAAGATAGAACTATCATACAGTCAGTGACCCTACTTCTGAGTATACATCCAAGGGAAACAAAGTCATTATCTTAAAATTTTCTACACTCGCATGTTCACTGCAGCATTATTCACAATATCCAAGATATGGAAACAATCTAAGTGTCCACCAACAGATGAGTGGATGAAGAAGATGTGATATATACATATATCGTATAATTATGACTATTACTCAGCCATGAGAAAGAAGGAAATCCTGACATTTGTAAAAACACAGATGGGCCTATGCTAAGTGAAACAAGCCAGACAAAGAAAGACAAAGACAGCATGATATCCCTTATAGTGAAATCTAAAAAACTGAACTTATAGAAACAGAGTAAAATGGCGGTTACCAGTGGCTGAGGGGTAGGGGAAATGGGGAGATGCTGGTCAAAGAGTACTTGCCTTCAGCTATAAGAAGAATAAATTTCGGCAGCTAACATACAGCATGGTCTCTGTAATACTGTAATAATCCTGTGTTGTATACTTGAAATTTGCTAAGAGAGTAGACCTTACACATTCTCACTACACACACACACACACACACACACACACACATACAGGTAACTTCATGAACTGATGGAGATGTTCATTAACCTGATTGTGGTAATCATCTCACAAAGTATGTCAGGTCACCACATCATACATTTTTAAATACATGTATTTGTCATTTATACCTCAATGAAGCTGGAAAAAAAGAAAAAATAAAGGACAGAAACGCCACAACAAAAAAAGGATGCAATATTTGCTCCCTAAAAAAAGACTTTTTATAGCATATTTGTAAGCAGGTAGATGAGCACAAGGGAAAAGACGGTGTTCTGGCAATCTGCAAACTGCACGAAGACACAGGAGGATTGTGATGGGCCATTAATACCGCCGTGGGGGCAACACTTAGTCTTGCTGCAGTGATGCAAGGGCCGAGCATTGTTTATTTGGCCCAAGGTGGGCACCACTAGTCAGTATTTTTTTCTTATTCCAGAAGTTCTAGTTTAAAATCTACCATATAAATGTACTGTTGTCTCCTATGTCTTGTCTTGTGGAGCAAACTGCCTTATTTCCTCTGAAAATCTGAGACTGCTCTCCTACTGTTACCATTGCTGCCCGGAGGAGAGCCCCAAATCTCTGTGCTTAGCTCAGTATTGCTCTCTGAGGCTCTCCCATTGGAATTTGCTCATTGTCATCTGGACATTTCCTGTTGCTTCAGTCCCTCCTCCACTGCTTCACATCCAAGCTTGCGTGTGTAGCTCTTCAGGGCATATTACCTCCGAAGTCTGTATCCCCTCTCCTCCCAGTCCATTCTGTCTCAGCTTGTCTCAGACCTTCAGTGCTGCATGGATTTGTCCACTGACTGTACACACAATACCGGGAGAAGCTGTTTGTTTGTTTTAGTTTATTTATTTAGTTTAGTTTAGTTATTTATTTTGAGAGAGACAGAGACAGTGTGAGTTGCTCATAGTATGGAGCCTGATGTGGGGTTTGAACTCACAAACCGTGAGATCATGACCTGAGCAGAAATCAAGTCAGCCGCTTAACCGACTGAGCCACCCAGGTGCCCCAACAGTGGCAGAAGTTTTGCTCCAACTTAATGAAGGAAGCACAACTTAACCATTTCAAAAACTAAGTGTGTTGGATTTGTATCACTAAACCCAATCATAGGCATTACAATACACCTTCTTTTGCAAATTCATTTTAATGCCACGTTACATAAAAAATATATTAAAATTGTAAAGGGTGCCTGTTTGTCCCGACTTCAGCTCAGGTCATGATCTCACGGGTTCATGAGTGTGAGCCCCATGTCGGGCTCTGTGCCGACAGCTCAGAGCCTGAAGCCTGCTTTGAATTCTGTGTCTCCCTCTCTCTCTGCCCCTCCCTTACTCACGCTCTGTCTCTCTCTCTCTCAAAATTAAATAAACATTTAAAAAATATGTGTATATATTAAAATTTTGAATTAAATGGAAAATAAATTAAATTTCCAAACTAAATACCTGATTCAGCAAGCCTTGAGCTTTCTTTCTAAACCTTGAGCTTTCTTCAATGAAGCATTTACTGTAATAATTAATAGTGCTAACAACACAGGGATAAACACATACTCTCCATTTGTTCTTCCTAATAACAATGATTTGAGCTTTATGGTCCATCTATTTTTTTTTTCCATATAATTTTCAAGATTTGCTGAATCCAAACCACTGCTTTTTTACACTAAGGTTCACCAAAACAAACAAACAAACAAACAAACCATACATAGACTCTGGTTTTAGATCCAGCACAATGATTTACAGAGTCAGGCACTTAATATTTTCTGCTGATGCCAACAAAAGTGTTAATTTCAGCTTGAGAAACAAACACCCTCATAGATTCTTTCTGCAGGACTGGTTTCTATTTCTTATCAAATTCAAAGAAAGAGAATGTCACCAGGGGACTTTTCCTTCCTAGAAACCTGCTGGCAGGCCCCCGAGGCAAGAGTCCAAATGTTGCTTCGACCCACCAAAGCCACAGCAGAGGCCAGAGGTGGAAGGCTGTCTGGCTATAACATCTGTCGCCCTGCGGTCCCAGGACCGTTTTGAGTGACTTTTACCACTTTGGTGGGAATGGAGGCTCTAATCCTCCTCCAACACTGTTCGGCGTTCCTGAAGGAGGAAATCTGCTTCTTTTCAAAGGTAGACAGGGGTTACAGGGGCCTGGCCTTGCTTCCTGTTCTACGGTTTTCGAATCACCTTGCAGATGCCAGCATGTGGCAATCTGATGGCTTCCCTGTAGTGGTCAGTGCTTGCACGTGGGAGCATGAAGGCCGCCATATGGAACAAAAGGTGACTGGGCTGTGAGGATGGTGAGGAAGGGCTCTTTGCAACACTCAACCTGTCTTTCGTCTTCAAACGCCGTCCTCCTTCCAGCCAGGGCTGATGGGAGGCGAGGCCCCAAAGGCAAGAGGCTGATGTTGAAATCTCCTAATGGAGCTTGACAGCAGCCGGATTAAAAAGCACAAGTGCAGCACCCAGAAAGCAGTGCCAGAAAGCGTATGCATCCTCTGTCTGCTCCTTCTCCTGCTATCTGCTCTGTTTTTCTGTTTTTTTTTTTTTTCCAGAGAGCTGAACCATAAGATAAAACTTTTCAAAGAAACAGAGGCTTAAAAAAAAAAAAAAAAAAAAAAGACTAGCGATGAAAGGGCTTTGGTGAGTGGGAAAGGAGGACAGAAGTCAACTTTGTTGTGAGATTTCTAGGGGTCAGGAGCTTGGCTTGTCTGCAGGACAAATGCCTTTGAGGAAGCAGAGAGACCAGTGTGCAAAGGACATGATGACAGTCGCAGAAATACTGTTATGCTAGCTAGATTCATTTGTAAAACCAGGCCAAGTTGGAAAGCAACTACGGACTTATTTTCTCTCTGCAGGCGACCGCTGTTACAAGCAAGAGCCTTCTCGGACTGGCCCTGCCTCCAGACTTTTCTCCCCCCACTTCCTCAGCACAGAACCTCCGGGGTCTACATTTCCGCTTTGGCACTGACCTGTTGCCTTGCCCTGTTAGTGAACTATTTCACCTGGCTACCCCTTGCCTTCCCAGTGAAACTCCGAGATCCTTGAGGGTAAAGCAATGCATTAAAACGAATTCAAAAATATTTGCAGGCTGTCTACACTGCATACTCAGCTGAATGGAATTCAAAGACATTTAAACGGCTCACAAAAATAAGACAGACACGACGCAACTCTCTGTCAATGCAAGGCAACAACTGAGTGAAGTCACAAATTCGTGGTGTTATATGAAGAATGGACATCAGATTTCCTTGGAAAGGGAGATTCTGCTGGAGAGACCCCAAGGGAGGGCATTAAGAAGCAACAACTCCCAGAAGAGTAGCTTCAGGATCTGCTGTTCAGCTGGGAGGAGGAGAAGCAGGGAGTCCAGTCTGACTCTGGCACCTTGAATATGACAAGGAATGTTCTTCTCCTCCCAGAATGATAGCTACCCAGCTGGGTACAAATAGGTGCACTTCCTGAGAATCTGGGATTAACTGATTCTTTAACAGGGCTGACATGCTGTGCACCTAGGCCCACGTTCAGGAACAAATATGGGTCTGGTGCTTGGGACATGAGCTGGTGCCCTGAGGAACAGGATCACAGTGACTTAAGGTTGAACACAACCATCCCTAGGGTAGTTGGTGCTGATTGTAGGCTATCCAGATTGCTTTGTCTTTTAACCCCTGTGACGAATCTCTGGCCATATAAGTGATCATGAATAGTGACAACTGGGGACATATGTCCTTTTGGCAGACACTTAGCAAACAAAAGACCAGAAGCCATCCAACCACAAACATGCCAACACCACCTCTCCCAAATCGTCACAGGAAAATACAGAAATACCAGAAAACCTGTCTGGAGACCACGAATTCCCTGGGTGCTCTCGCATCTGTGCTGCGGCGCCACAGAGAGAAGCAGGAAGATCACTCATGGCCTGAAATCTGGTAGTTGCTGGCACCTCCAAAGCACCCTGTCAGGCTGACGTGAGCGGACATGCAGCTTCATCCTGCCGGCACCAAATGCACTCTGATGGGCCGCTGAAGACACAAAGCCCTTCCATTTACGATTCCTGGAAGCGTACCTTTCGTCTAGAGAGGCCAGAGATACAATCATTCATAACTGTGGATAATTCTCTGAGTGACTGTACATTCCTGGGACTCGCATAAGACAGTCACAGACCGGAAACACTTTCAGGAGAAAGATGAACACTGAAGAGACACAGGAAAGACAGGGGGCAGGAGATATAACACTAAGAATAGCTATGTGCTCATTCCAGGCCGGGCCCTGGGCTCAGGACTTGAACGCGCACGGTTTCGTTTAGCCTGTGTCACAACGTCCCAGCTGTGTCACAACGTCCCATTTGCTGCCTACTCACAGAAAGTC